>NC_052624.1:18858813-21358813 GCF_016161935.1 Mauremys reevesii
CAAAGCAAATGAAAAGTCCCTTGTGCTTGGCTGGTAGAGAGCATTTGGTAAGTTTTTACCTTCTCTGAGCCTATTGGCACCACACTTGTATAATCACAGCGGTGCCTACTTGTCTTGTAATAGCTAAGTGCCTGTGCATTAGTATTTCCATTAACCCCTCAGCTTTCTGGGATTTATGAACTTTGCGCCACCAAAATTCACAATTGACTCAGTCAGTTGTACAAGTCCCATTAGAGAGAAAATTATTTTATTAACCAAAAACTAGTTGGGGAAATGTATTGTCCAGTGTTGATGGCAGGGAACTGTGAGCCAATCAACCTGAGTTTTTTCTAGTGACAGCCACTGACTCATTAGTCCTCTCAACACAAGGGATGTTGTCCACAAATTTATCAACTTTCTTAAATTAGTTCAACTCCTCTCGTGATTGCAAAGCTGGAAGCATTAATGTAGACAGCCACCTATAGTGTGACCGTAGGTAAGTAATTTAAACTTTGTCCATTAGTTTCTCCATCTGTAAAACAGGCTAACACTGATCCACCTCATATGCTCGTTGTGAGAATTAATTAGTGGATGTAAAATGCATTTGTATCCCTGGATTAAAGTGACTCCATAAATGCACAAAAGTGAGTAAATGTTATTTATTTACAAAATGTAAAAAAGCATGTTTGGTCATTTTTAGATCACAGGAGCATGTCAAAATAGATGTTTGAACTTTCATAAATGACATTTTAATTTTCAAATTCCTTTATATGCCCTTGGTAATCAAGATAATTATCTTTGTACATAGAGATTTGATAGCTCTTAAAACTATAATGATTTTGAAACTTTTTTCCTAGATATATTTTCCTAGATCTGCTTTAGGAATTATTTTGGGGAAGTTCTATGGCCTGTGTTACACAGGAGGTCAGACTAGATGGTCACAATGGTCCCTTTTGGCCATGGAATCTGCAAATCTATGGAACTTTGGACAAATTTTAAATATCACTTATTTTGTTTAGATAACTAGCCATTAGGTATGTAGAGTAACTTATTTTTAACAAAACAAAATACAAAAAAAATCTATAGGCTAAAAATACCTTGCAGAGCACTTGAGATGGCATTTTTTTATTTGTGATCCTCAAATCACTTTACAAGCACTAATGAATAAAGCTTATTAACACCATGGTGAGGTATGTAAGTATTGGATTTCCCATTGAATAGATGGGGAAATTGAAGCACTGATAGATAATTAGACTGATTCTCACTTACACTAAGGACTTTTTACACTGCTCTAGTAGTGAAAATGAGCCTTAAAAGTGAATTTACAGACATTTTAAATAGGCCCCTTTACACTGCTAGAGTGGTGTAAAAAGGCCCTAGTATAAATGAGAATGTGACTTGAGGAAAAAGAGTCCTAGAACAGTGGTCCCCAACCTTTTTCGTCTGGCGGGTGCCAGACGATGAGCCACGGAGGACTGTGGTGGTGGATGAGCATCCGCCGAAATGCCACTGACAAGCGGCAATGTCAATAGGCATCGCCGCCGACAAGCAGCGTCATCCAGAGGTGTCGCCACCAAAACGCCGCCGAAAATGCAGCCTCTGGATGTCGCTGCTTGTCAGAGGCATTTTGGCGGATGCTTGTCCGCCGGCCAGTAGGCGGGCGCACTTAGACGCCCTGGCGGGCGCCATGACACCCACAGGCACCACGTTGGGGACCCCTGCCTTAGAATAACCACTAGTCCACAGTACTTAGAGTAACCACTAGTCCACAGTACTTTCCATTATGTTTAATCTTACCTAGTATACCACATGGCATATTAACTGGTAAAAGTGAACCAGGGGCTAGAGGTTTGTTGCAGGTAATTCTTTGAAAAAAATTAACATTTTGCATTCTACCCTATTTTTCTTATCCAAGTTTCATTTGCCCAGATTTCAGATACATCCAAACTATAGGTGCATGACCCTGCACCATTTTAATTCTACTGATTTCAGTTGGATAATGTACAACTTACAGTGGTGTGAGATCAGAATCATGTCTTGTATATTTAAATGGAATGCTAGGGCCACATCCTGCAAACACTTGAACATGTGAGTAAAGAAAGGCACCAGTTTAAGCATCTGAAGGATCAGAGCCTAGCACAACCGTTGGGAGGGGAGCTTTAGGTTTATTAGAAACTGGGGAACCTTTTGGGAAAGGAGGAGCCTACACAGGAAGGATGGGTTCCACCTAAACCAGAATGAAACCAAATTGCTGGCATATAAAATTAAAAAGTTCATAGAGGAGATTTTAAATGAAGGGTTGGGGAAAAGCCAATAGGTATGGAGGAGCACACAGTTCGGACAGAGACACCCCTTAGGAGAGAATTTATTAAAGGGGATACTTATATCCTAGTAAAAAAGAGATGATAGGAGTTGATAAAGTACAGGTAGGAGCTGAGGAAAAAGAGTCAAATGAAAAAGAGTCCTATTCAATGATATCACATGAAGGCAGTGTACAAAATATTGACACGTTTTATAAATGCTTGTATACATATGCTAGAACTCTACATACTAAGATGAGTGAACTGAAATGCTGGGTATTAATTGAGAATATTAATATAATAAGCATCACAGAAACTTGGTAGAATGATTATAATCAATGGGACATAGTAATACCGGGGTCAAAAATATATAGGAATGACAGAGTAGCTTGTGCTGGTTGGGGGAGTAGCACTCTATGTAAAGAAAGAAAAGAGTCAAATATAATAAATATCTTAAGTGAATCAAACTGGCTAAATCAATCATGGATAGTGTGATGCTGGCAGACCAGATCCCCATGTCTCAACTGAACACTAACAAATACATAGCTGGAATCAGTCTGGCTCACCTGTGCGTTAGTTTTGTTTAAATGGATATTAGAATGATAAGAATGTGTTTAGACTTTGCTGAATGCTTGTAAGTTTCTGCATGCCTTAACCTCCCTTATAACATCTGTATCCCATATTGTAAGGTAATATTTGAGCTGTTGTATTGTGAACCTCTGTGACTGCATAAATCACCAGACAGGAGAGAGACATTAATTGGTGTGAAGGGGTGATCTTCAACAGAAAGTGTTAGATTCTTCGCAAAAGGAAAGGTCCATTGATACCAGATGTTGCAACTGGACTTTCCATAGGTACAAGAGGACAAAACACATTTATTGTTCTCTCCTCCTTCTGAAGATGAGTCATGCAAGTGGAGCTCAGAGCACAATGCAGGAGGGGGATAAAATCTCCAAACAAAAGGGACTAGGTATCTCTTAGCTGCTTGGACCCTAGGGGGCAAAGCGTTTCTAGGCTTAAGCAAGAAGAGATCCTTTGTGCTTAGCCTGAGTTAGCCCAAAAGGACATAGAGAGCTTGCTAATTCTAGAAGCTTCTATTACCCTTTGAAACTTAAGATTGTAACTTATTCATGTATACGTGTTTATGTGCTTTAACCTTGTTAAAAATCTCTTGTTTCCTTTTCCTATTTAATACACCTTTAAATAGTTTGTTTTAAGATTGGCTACAAATGTTGTCTTTGGAGTGAGATTTAAGGGGCACTTGACTTAGGGTAAGTGACTGGTCCTTTGGGACTGGGAGTAACCTGAATATTACTGTGATTCTTGGTGTGAGGGCCAGCTATCATAAAGGTATGTTCACCTGGATGGCAAGAAAGATCACAGTACCCAAAGGGACTGTCTGCGACTCCGTGTTAAGGTTGTGATAGTGCCTGAGGAGTTCATACTTGATAACGGATTGGTGACATCTAAAGTATAGACCTCACAACCAATTTAGGATTTGTGCCCGGGTTCCTAGCAGTCTGTTTTGAGGTTAGTATTCATGCTCTTGAGTTACTGCAGGCAGTGTTACAGATAGAAATTCCATGCTTGAATAATAAGAGTATAGCAGTAGGAATATACTACTGAGCACCTAATCAGGATGGTGATTGTGAAATGCTTAGAGAGATTAGCGAGCCTACAAAACCAGAAAACCCAATAATAATGGAGACTTTAAACTATCCCCATATTGACTGGGTACATGTCACCTCAGGATCGGATGCAGAGATTAAATTGCTAAATGGTAGTCCTGGAATCCACAAGGGGAGAGTGCATTCTTGATTTAGTCCTAAATGTAGCACACAAACTGGTCTATGTAGCTGATCTGCTTGGTTACAGCAACCATAATGTAATTACATTTAACATCCTCCTAGGGGGGAAAATACCAAAGAAACCCACCAAAAAGAGAAACTACACAAAAATGAAGGGGCTAGTTACATGGAAATTAAAAGGAACATTCACATGAGTGAAATGCCTGCAAATTGCATGGAAACTTTAAAAAACCCCATCATACTAGCAGCTCAGACTAAATGTATACCCCTCAAACAAATAAATAAATAAACAAACAGTACGAGGACCAAAAAATGTCACTATGGTTAAACAGCAGAGTAAAAGAAGCAGTCAACAGCAAAAAGACATCCTTTACAAATTGGATATCAAATTCCACAGAGGAAAATAGAAAGGAGCATAAAATCTGGCAAGTCAAGTTTAAAAGTATAATCAGGCAGGCCAAAAAAAATTTGAAGAGCAACTAGTAAAAGACACAAAACCAGCAATTTTTAAAAGTACATCAGAAGCAGGAAGCCTGCCAAACAGTCAGTGGGGCCACTCAATGATCAAGGTGCAAAAGGATAGACCCATCAATGTCATTTAGCCAAGATGGTCAGGGATGCAACCCAATGCTCTGAGAGTCCCTAAACCTCTGACTAGCAAAAGCTGGGATGGAACACTCGATAGCTGCCCTGTTCTGTTCATTCCCTCTGAAGCATCTGGCATAGTCCACTGTTGGAAGACAAGATACTGGGCTAGATGGACTATTAGTCTGACCTAATATGGCCAGTTAGAAGAAGGAGTTCACCCTCCCTAAATTTGTGAATGCTTATCTGAATCCAAAATGACCAAGTTACATCTGAGGCTGAATTTGTTATCCAGCTGTGCAGTGTTCATCATAATATCTATTCTCCCTTAGAAGCACACATATCTCTACTGCTGTCTGTAGCTCCAGTTACCCTCTTCCATATAAAAACCAGTGGGAGAGGGCTGGCCAAAGGATAAGCTGACATCCTCCCCGTTCTGCCCAGGGAGCTGATGCTGCATCACTGACATCCTCCCCCTTCTGCCCAGGGAGCAAGAGCTGCATATGGAGGCTTCCCTCCACATGTGGACTTTGAGGGATCAGGCTGGAGGGAGGGAGATCTAACAACAGACTGAAAATGCTTTCATAATAATGGTGCATAAATTAGATTTACCAGTGGGAAAGCTCTCACTTGCATTCTAACAATCATATTTCTAATATACACAAGAGCTGATACACTAAAATTATGATACAAATGCATCCTCACAAATAATTATAAAATGCTTTTTACAAACATATCAAAGTGTCTAGAAAACTACAGCAGTCATACAATTTTAATTTTTTTTTTTTTAGCAAATTACATGCTGGTTTATTGGCTTTGTAAATGTTTTAAATTCTCACTAAAAGATTGGGGAGAAGACCTATATTTGGCAAATAATAAAAAAGCAGCTGTGGAAAGGAATTTTTGAGATGATGCTTTTTTTCGGTAGGGAAATATTTCAATAATAGCCTGGTTCATATAGTCAAATTCATATAGTCAAATTATTCATATAAGTTCATATAGCCAAATTGTGGAGTTCTGACTTATGTCGGTTGCCACTAAGGATATTTTTACATTTATTATTTTAGAAAATGGTGAATGGTGTATTTCTTATTATCGATTTTTTCATCATGACGTGTTACGATCAAGTTTGGATGGAAATTAAAATTCAATTAAAAATGTACAGAAGCAACATTTCTTTATTAAAAAAAAAACTGCCTTAAATGTGTTAGACACATAAGGGGAAAAAGTTTATCAAAACATGTTTTGCATTTAAAACTAAATTATTAATTAAACAAAGGAAGTATTTGGTATTGGTGAGAGGTGAAGACCTCATAGAAGAACTGGTTGTAGAGGACAGCCTAGGTTCAAGTGATCATGACAGGCCGGCCCACAACATTTTGGCACCTGAGGCAGGGAGCTCAAATGACGCACCCATGCCCCCTCGCTTGGGCCAAAACTTTGAAAGGTCTCAATTCTGCCTTCCTCCTGTTCTACTCCTCTCATGGTACTGCTTTACTACCTACCCCAATAAAGGATAACTAACAACTTAAAATGCCTTGTTCAAAAATTTTAAGTAACAGATTGGCAGAGACCCTGTTTTGTTTTGTTTTTTGGCCTTCCTCTGCAGCATGGGGCACAGGACACTTACAGGTTTAAATCAGTGTAAATTCTTGATTCCCTGTAATTTGAAATCTTTAAATCATGTTTTGAGGATGTCAGTAACTCAGCCAGAGGTTAGGGGTTTATTTCAGGAGTGGGTGGGTGAGATTCTGTGGACTGCAATGTGCATGAGGTCAGACTAGATAATCTTGATGGTCCCTTCTGACCTTAAAGTCTATGAGTCTGTAGTTAGTGAATTTAATTGATTATAACTGGTCACTACACATGTCCTTCAAGATTTTAGAATTAGTAGATCTCATCCTCTCTCACCTAATTTTTATTCATTGATTGGATGAGAAAAACAAGGTCTCCTGATTTTTCAACTCCCAATTGCTTTCTTAACATTGAATGAACTGAACTAGTTGAATAAATTGAAATGAAGAAAATATTCTTTCTGCACCTGAAAAAGAGGCTACTGCAGTCAAAAGCTGGTTTAGCATCACACTCTGGTTCCAGGGGCTTATCCAGTAATTTCTTCCAGTTCAGTGGTTTGACTTTTAAAATTGGGCAGGAAATGTGTACTAATTGTTTTTTGTATTTAATTTCACTGATTTTAATAGATTATAATAAGTTTAGGCCTTAACATAAGTTGTCACTTTCAAATTTAATTTTAAACAGATTTATTTAAAAAAAACCCCATAGTTAGTTTATATTAAAGAAACTGTGATTTAAATTTAAAAAATAGATTTTTAATTAAAAAAAATATTGAATTTTTTATTCACCCTGCTGCACAATCTGGCTGATAATAAGTATTTTCAAGTAAGAGATATTGCTTATTTATATATAAATTGACTATATAAATATACAAAAATATATACTGATATTGTACAGTATACTCCTCTCAAAAAGAAAACTAAACGTTAACAGTAATGGACCAGGTTTTGATCTACTTCCTCATGGTGAATAGTACTTTACTCAGAAACAGGCAATGCGACAACCCATGGAGTTTGACACTACTAAGTTTGGGTAAGGGTATCAAAACCTGGTTCAATAATTATACAGTTTAAATAATCAGATAATAGAATGTGAAAAGGGATGGGGGGGGGCAAAGTTAGATTAAAAAGAAGAAATCAGATGTAACATAGGGTGGCACTAGAAAAATCTGTCTAGAGCAGGACTGCTCACCTGGGGCTCTATCCAACTTTCACTGAAACCAATAGAAGTATTTCCATTGGGTTCAATGCACATTTTGATTTGGCCCTTGGGGCTTACTTCTGCTCCCACTGACGTCATTCAGAGTTTTATTGTTTTGAAGTCAATGAGTGAAAAATTAAGCTTAGACTCATCAGCTGTAATTTACAGAATTATTCTTTATTATGGGATACACATCGGCAGTGTAGCTAGAAATAGAAATTAGGGTGGGCCCCAAATTATGGTGGATGGGCAATGACCAAAGGTCTGATGTTACAGCAAATCATGATTTAAGACAATTAAATCCCAAATAAATTAAATATCGCCCCAGTACATCCATTTAACACAGTTTAAGTAGACAAAAAATAGATTTTACATAAATTTTCAGTAAATGTACTTTAAAAAGCTAAATAGGCAGCATCATCAAACCATCAAGAACATAGTAATTTTACCCATGCCTGCCAGTGGCTACACCCCTGATAGACACTCTTGAGAAGAGAAAGAAGAGAAATGTTAGTCTCTCTCTGTCTCTTTTTCTCTCTCTTTCTCCTTGTGATATTGATAATAATTTCTCATCCAATTATGAGCTTTAAGAGGCATGAAGAAGTGGATGGTTATCTGAAAAACACCCATGCCATTTTTATTTCCCAAAAGTGAAATTACCAGGAAGCTGAGCCAAAAATTTACACTTTTATTTAAATTCCCAGACAAAAAACTCCACCTCAATGTAGCAGTTTTTCTTAGGGGGCAGGGAGAGAGTGATCTGGATTTTTTTTTTTAATTTTAAAATTTCCTACATGGACGCTAAACAAGCAACCCAGTGAGAGTTCTACCATGGATATTTCCAATGATTTGAAGATATGTAATTGTAATCTTTATATGTTTTATTTTAAATTTTAAGGACAGATTAATCAGTTCAGCAGAACATCGCAAAGCAGCTGAAATGTACTGGTGAATCTGGTCATTAACAACAATTGATAGAGTCATTCAGAAGCCCATGTTACCTATACTTTATCATTTTAACTATATGGAAAGTTTGAAGAGTCAATATTATATTCCATTATTAAAATAATTCAAGTCAAAGTAAAGGCTGATAAAAATGTGAAATATTTTAAAGGACACATTTCAATTAATAAGCGACAAAAGGTCCTGTGGCACCTTATAGACTAACAGACGTTTTGGAGCATGAGCTTTCGTGGGTGAATACTCACTTCGTCAGATGCATCTAATGAAGTGAGTACTCACCCTAGAAAGCTTATGCTCCAAAACGTCTGTTAGTCTATAAGGTGCCACAGGACCCTTTGTTGCTTTTTACAGATACAAACTAACACGACTACCCCTCTGATATTTCAATTAATTTAACTCATAAGTTAATTAGAAAATTTACTTGTACAGTCTCAGAAAATTCATTATATACTCAAAAATTAAGTGTAGTAAGTTTGAGGAGGAGATGTATTTTTCATGCATAAAAAGAAGTTGCTTTAAGTGCAAAATGCAACTCAACCTGAGTTAATGGAGTCACAACTGGTGCCTCTATGACAAAGAGTCTTGTATTACTGGTAATATTTTAATAAAATGTTCTACGTTTACAAAGAACAAAAACAGTTTATTACTTAAACATCCTCCTGCAATGTTTGAAAGGCAAATGCTGCAATATTGTACTTATATTGGAGAAGCAGAAAGTGAACTTGACTATAAACAAAAACTGTCCAAGCTAAGTGAAGCGCAAAAAGTAAACAATCAGTATAAATGCTGTAAAGTCTTTTCAGTTTTTAAAAATTCCCCCAGTTTTAAGAAAATAAAATGTTATTAATGTAGGAAAGGAAGTTTTGTCTAAAAAGAAACCTGGCAGTGTCCTTGTGTTCAATGGGGTAGAAAATCTGATACATGATGTAAGATCTTGTATATCAAGTTTCATTCTGGATGAGATTTACACAGCACAGATCCAAACTCCTGACATAGGATCTTGCAATAAAAGTTTTGGCATAACTTTAACCATTAGGGGATGATTTCTAAAGAATCTTCAGTCCCAAATAACATTTATTATTCTGTAATATACTTTTCCAAGATGATATTCCTTATCCATGATGCTGGGACCATTATGTCAGGTAGGCCTTTTAAAAACTGTTTTCCTGGACTGCAAAGTTAAGAGGTCAGGTAATTTCACTAGTGTTGTTTCCCTCATAATTTTCACCCCCTTTCACATTCTGTCACCAATTCCAGTTAGAAATGCATTCAGTTTCCTTTAGAATTCCATTTACTCTCACTTTGCTAAACTGCAAACACTATAATTTGATTTAACTGTAGGATGGTGTAGTGAGGTTATACTTTTCTAGGCCATCATTATGTCTTTAAAAATATATTACTTCCTATTCACTAGTATAGAGTGAAATATACTTCTTTCAGCTTTTTCAGCACATTTTTTCTGACTCTCTCTTTCCAGCGTCAGTCCCACACTTGTGCCAATATAATAAAATAAATTTATAAAAATAAGAAAATCAGTTGATTACATTTGTTAAACAGAACTAACATGATACATCCAGTGGAAAACCTCATGACCTTCTATTGTGTATATCTGCCTACCATTAACCACAACCTTTGTCAGTTGTCATGCCTCCTTGTGCCACATTTTACTTAACTTAGGGCTTTATCCTGCAACATTTACTCTTGTGTTAATTCCAGGGGGACTACTGATAACTGCAATATCTTATCTTCAAGTGGCCTGTGCACGTCATATCTAGAAAATCACCCAAAGCTCCAGGGTGAGGATTGTGATCAACAACTCTGTTCCTTGCGCACAATGGAACTTTCTATCATAAGGGTAAAGCTTATCTGTGTTAGAGACAGAGCTTTCTTGGTGGCTAGTCTGACACTGTGGAAAGAACTCCTACTGGAATTAAGGGCCATGGCAAATCTCACCACCTTCTTGGTTGCACCTTCCAAGCGGCGGGTCCCCTCCATGCCTGCGGCAGGTCCACCTCCACCGAGCCAAATGACGCCCTCCCCTGGTGCCTAGAGCCGGGTCCCCTCTTCCTGCAGACGGTTAGTCATGCCTGCGGGAGGTCCAGCGTGGACCTCCCGCAGGCATGACTTGCCGCCCGCCCAGGCAACAGCTTGGTTTGCTGGTGCCTAGAGCCGCCCTTGCTTCCAAGGGCAACATGTACTGACTTTGCCTTCTCTAACACAAACACACAGCAGCGTGTACATTTTAAACAAACAAAAAACAAAAGAAAACACTACCAAAACAGAACACTACATCTCCCTCCCCTTCCTCCAGGGAGAGGATGAGAGAAAGAACACACCACACATGGCAAACATTAGCACCATTGGAAGGCACTAAGGCCCAGATCCACAAAGCTACTTTGGCACCCAAATTGCAGTTTTAGGCTCCACTGCAATCCGCAAAACTCTAGCTCAGCTGCCATCTAACCCTGTAGGCATCTACATTCACTTGGTGCCGAAGTTTTCAGGGTAAAAGTTCCTCGGCACCTAAATTTCTGCCTCTGGGCATGTGCACGGTTACCTCATTCTAGGCATCTGGATGCCTATCTCCAAGCTAAGCCTCAGTGTGATCCACAAACCGGGGGAAGATAGGCAGAGGAGCACCTATCTTGCCTTTAAAGCCCAAGTCAGTAGGTGGGCTCAGAGGCGGCATACCAGAACAGGTCCCATTCAAAATGTGGCTGGAGGAGTAGGTGCCAACCTTGTAATTTTTAGTTCAGTGGCTAAAGCACTCACCTGGAATGTGGGAAACTTGGATTCAATTCCCTCCTCTGGGAACAGGGGTCTCCCACATCCCAGGTGAGTGTTCTAACCACTGGGCTAAAAGTTACAAGGTGGGCATCATCACTGCCTTCTCCAGCCATTTTGTGTGAAGAGAGGCAGGCACATAGCTCATTCTCACAAGAAATGACTTAGGTGTCTAAGCTGCCTGACTCCAGGAGAGGGCTTCCTTTTTGTAGATCCCAGGCAGTGATAGGTGCCTCTCAGCAGCCCAAACTTAGGTGCCTAACTCTCAGAGAAGAAAGAAGCTCAAGACACAGCCCTCTCATCAGCATCTCCCATTGTCTAGCTTAGGCAGCTCCCTGCATAGTGTGCTAGCTTTTGTGGATTGCATTCTAAGGTGCCCCCAGGCCCCACGCATTGTATAGAAGCCTAGGCACCTAATTCAGGCTTTGCGGATTGCATTGTTGTTCCAGTGATTTTCTAGGCACCCGAAGTTTTGACATTGGAATGCTTAGTGTCGCAACAGCTAAGCCCCTTTACATAAGAACATAAGACCGGCCATACTGGGTCAGACCAAAGGTCCATCGAGCCCAGTATCCTGTCCTCTGACAGTGGCCAATGCCAGGTTCCCTAGAGGGAATGAACAGAACAAGTAATCATCAAGTCATTCATTCCCATTGCCAGCTTCTGGCAAACAGAGGCTAGGGACACCATCCCTGCCCATGCTGGCTAATAGCCATTGATGGACCTATCCTCCATGAATTTATCTTGCTCTTTTTTGAACCTGGATATAGTCTTGGCCTTCACAACATCCTCTGGCAAAGAGTTCCACAGATTGACTGTGCGCTGTGTGAACAAATACTTCCTTTTGTTTGTTTTAAACCTGCTGCCTATTAATTTCATTTGGTGACCCCTAGTTCTTGTGTTATGAGGAGTAAGTAATACTTCCCTATATACTTTCTCCATACCAGTCATGATTTTATAGACCTGTATCATATTCCCACTTAGTTGTCTCTTTTCCAAGCTAAAAAGTCCAAATCTTATTAATCTCTCCTATACGGAATCCGTACCATACCCCTGAACCTTTTCCAATTCCAATATATCTTTTTTGAGATGGGGAGACCACCAACGACAGCAACTGTGAGTGGGGTGCAGAGAAGGGACAGGCATGTTAAAGGGACTTTTGGGTTGCTGGACTCTAGAACCTGAGAGGGAAAGGACACTGCCCAATTTATTTGGGGTGGGTCTTTTGCTCATGGTTCATGTTTACTTGAGGTGTTTTCCCAAATTAATGCTGAGTTACTTCCCTCCTTAAAAGTTTTTCCCTTATTACAAGTTCTTGCTACACTCAGACTCTGTGCTTGCGAGAAGGGAAGTATTGCCTCTTAGATGCACCCAGGGGATGCTGTGTAATTGTCCCAGGTCACTGGGTGGGGGCTTGAGCCGGTTTGTGTTGTATTGGTGAACCCGGCCCTAGATACTGAACCCAGCCCTTGTTGCTGCCGACTCTACCTGGCAGAAGGGTTACATTGAAAACGGACCATTTCTTCCTACCCTTTGTTTCCTATCTTTTAACCAGTTACCAGCCCACGAGAGGATCTTCCCTCTGTGGATCTGGGCCTGGGGTGAAAGTAAAACTGAAAACTTACTGGTACGGGGGCCGGTTCTTCCCCCTGCCCCAAAGGGGCGGGGCCTCAGGTGGAAGGGGTGGGGCTGGGGGTCAGCATCCCCCAGCCATCCCATCTCGGCTACCTGGCCTGCGCCGCCTGGGGCTCCAGCGGCAATTTAAAGGGCCGGGGTCCTTTGCCACAGCAGCACTTTAAGAACCTTGCTTTAAGGACCCTGCTTTAAGTGCTGCCACAGCAGCGCTTTAACATTGCTGCCCCTTTTGCGCTCCCCCGTTGGCGGCCCTGCCTCTAGGCAGCGCTTTAAAATAAGGTGCTAGGGGCTGGTACTGGCAGTCACACTTTACCGGTATGCCGTACCGGCCCATACCACCTTACTTTCACCCCTGATCTGGGCCTAAGATACTATGGTCAGAAGGGTGGTATAAGAACTTGAATAGAAGAGAACTCTTGTGTGGGTAAGCACACCTAGGCTCCAGTCCCCCGCAGCCCTGCGCCGGTCCCACCCTGAGCTCCGGTGCCCCCCATCCCTGCGCCGGTCCCACCCTGAGCTCCGGTGCCCCCCATCCCTGCGCCGGTCCCACCCTGAGCTCTGGTCCCCGCAGCCCTGCGCCAGTCACACCCTGAGCTCCGGTGCCCCCCATCCCTGCGCCGGTCCCACCCTAAGCTCTGGTGCCCCCCATCCCTGCGCTGGTCTCGCTCTGAGCTCTGGTCCCCTCAGCCCTGCGCCGGTCCTGCCCTGAGCTCTGGTCCCTCCCAGCCCTGCACCGGTCCCACCCTTAGCGCTGGTCCCCTCAGCCCTGCACCAGTCCCATCCTGAGCTCTGGTCCCTCCCAGCCCTGCACCGGTCCCACCCTTAGCGCTGGTCCCCTCAGCCCTGCACCAGTCCCACCCTTAGCGCTGGTCCCCTCAGCCCTGCACCAGTCCCACCCTGAGCTCTGGTCCCCTCAGCCCTGCGCCGGTCCTGCCCTGCGCTCTGGTCCCCTCAGCCCTGCGCCGGTCCTGCCCTGCGCTCTGGTCCCCTCAGCCCTGCACCAGTCCCACCCTGAGCTCTGGTCCCCTCAGCCCTGTACCAGTCCCACCCTGAGCTCTGGTCCCCTCAGCCCTGCGCCGGTCCTGTCCTGAGCTCTGGTCCCCTCAGATCTGCGCTGCTCCTGCCCTGAGCTATGATCCCCTCAGCTCCCTCTCCATGGTTTCCTACTGCCAGCATGGTGCCAGCTCCCTCAGCTATAATTCCTCTCAGCCCAGACCCATTCCCCACCCTCCTGGTGCCTCCTGGTCCCCCTCACTCCCTTCCCCCATGTTTGATCCTGTTTCATGGTAGGGGATGGGGCTGGAGCTGCTGGGCAGAAGGCCGGCAGTTTGTATCCCCCTGGGCCAGTCTTGGCCAGTTTGGTGTGGGAGGGGAGAGCTGAGCCACCTGCCCAGCTGGGGGAGGTAGAGTAGCCCCAATGCAGGAGGCTGCATTGCACCTTCCACCTCCCTGCTCAGCTGTCAATCAACCAGCTGTTCAGTGGGAGAGTGGCAGAGCCCTGAGCACAGCTGGACAGAGCAGCAGCCTTAGACTCCTTCTCTGGTTCTGCTGCCTCCCTTCTTCCTCTGCAGATGGAGGCTGAAAATTGGGGTGAGGTGGGGGGAAAATTACACCCATGATCCCCTGTCTCCATTCATATTTGCTCTATCTCTCTGTCTGTCTTCTCTTCTCCCCTTCACTCACACATACACTCAATGACCCCTCCGAGTATGTCTTCACTATGGAGTTAACTGCTACTCCAGTGTGGACCCAACCCCCTGCCCCTTTCTACCCCTCCTCCCCCAAACTTCTGACCTGAGTTTGGTGGTGCTTTCAACCCTGGCCAGCTGGCTTTCCTGGATCCATAGGGTAAAACCCAATGGAGGCGTTCACTCAATCACTTTGCAGCGAAGACATCAGCTCAAGCACTTGAGTGCTGATTAGTCCTCCACTGCTTTCCCATAATTCCCCTCCCCTTCCAGTGCCTTGAAGGTTAGACAAATTCTCCCACAATTCACTGGGAAAGACTCATAGAGCAGCTCAGTTTACTGCGGCACAAAGAACCATGGGATATGCTGCCAGAAATCATAGTGACACAGGCAGGTGACCGCAGCACCAGTGAGGTTATAGTAACTCCGGTTGGGTTTTGTAGTGTGACTGTTAAGCTCAGACCTGTGTGCCAATTGCCCAAGTTAACTCTTCAGTGAAGACACACCCTAAGTCTGTTCCTTCTCAAAACCCAAACCAGGCTTCATTTTACCCCCCCACCCCACCCCATTCCATCTCCACAAACACCAAACAGGATGCCTCAGACTTCTCCCCTGCTTCGCCCTCAGTTGTCTCTTGTTTTTTGTGGTCAGGGTACTAGTGCTAACTGCATGTAATTCTGTCTGATGCTGATACCTTGGAGCTCAAGTTGTTGCATATATCTCCTGTCTATCTTCTCCTGTTGCAGGTGAACATGCTACCATGCTATGCATTATGGACCATTTCAGATGGGGCCTCATGGTGCATGGCAGAGTGTGCTCTGTGCAAACAAGAGGGAACAGCAAAGGACAGAAAGGTCTAGGGATCAAGTACGCTGCCATCCTGTCTCATCCAATTCTTATTTCCCTGGCCACACATGTATCTATTTGCAGGGGCCCTTCATGGAGCCACAGATCCGGGCTTTGTAGGTCCATGGGCACTTTCCCAACCAGGGGTCTGGATACATCTTAATCTACCTCTGTTCACTAATCAGTCCTGCCAGACTCTGAATTATTTTTATTGTTCTTCTCTCAATAATTTTCAGACTGTCACTATCTTTTTATGTGGTGCCATAATTAAATACCAAAGGTGCCATTGCAGAAGAACCATACACCGAGGGTCCATTACCTCCATGGTCTGTGGTGTGATCTCTTCAGTCCAAGATCAAATCAACCTTTTTCTCAAGGCAAACTCATGTCTAATTTGCTCTTTACTATCATCCCTAAATCTCTTGCAGCATTACTGTTCTTTGGGCTTTTTTAACTGATTGACTATCTGGCTTTTAGCTTGCTTTTCCACAAATGTAGTTGCTTCTATCATCCAAGGTGAATCTTATTTTTATTTTCCATTCATATTTCCAGTCTCGTTGCATCCTTTTTCATTATTTCTCTGTCCTCAGTGGTGTTTGGAAGGCCTCCTAATTTAGTTTTATTTGCAAATTTCATCAACATGGTATTTACTTCCTCTTTTAGGTCATTAATGCAGATGGTAAATAGGTCCTGATTCAGCAAAGTTTTTGAGCATATGCTTAAGACTTAAGTGATTTGCTGAATAAGGATGACTAAAGTAAAGCATGTGTTCAAGTGCTGCATTGAACTAGGGCTTCAGGCCTCAATTCTGCAATTTACCATATGAAGGAGGTACCATGTGCTTTTACAGAGCCTCTCTGCAGTCAGTGGAGTTCAGTGTAAGTACAGGGGTTCACCTGCACATTGTAAATTGCAAGACTAAATCATGACCTACCATCAATCCTTTAATATGCCACCCAACATTTCTCCAAATTCAGTACATTGTAGGGTTGCCAGTCCTCCAGGATTGTCCTGGAGTCCCCAGGAATTAAAGATTGATTTTATTTAAAGATTATGCCATGTGATGAAACCTTCAGGAATGTGGCCAACCAAAGTTGGCAACCCTGGTACATTGCCATTCATCACTTCTCATTGTTTATAATAATTTTCCCATCCATTGTTTATTGCCTAGTTAATCTGAATTAATTTTAAGAGTAATATTTTTGAGAGGTTGCAGTAAATGTTCTACTAAAATCCAATTGTGCAGTCCTTAGTTGTGCTGGTAAACACTTATTCATACAAGTAGGCCTGTTTACTTTGATGGTGATACTTTAATTCACTAATTTTTAATTCTACAAAAAGGAAATCAAGTTTGCCTGGCAAGATTTGTTCTTCATAAATCCATGGTGTTTATTTGTAATATTGTCTGGTAAGTGCCTGATCCTGCACCCATTGAAGCAGGTGAAAAGACTCCCCTTGACTCTCATTGACATTGGATCAGGCTTTAAGAGCTTGATAACACAGTAAAATTGACCAGAACAGCTATTGTGGAATAAACTAATCCACAATAGGTATTCTGGAATAGCTGTTTGTGTGGGGACTGTATTTCAGAATAAAAATAATTTTATTCCAGAATAATTATTACACTCACAGAGCACACTAATCATTCCAGAATAAAATTGCTTTTATTCTGGAATAGTGTGTTTACAAGTGGAGTTATTCTGGAATAGCTACTGAAAAATGGTTTACTCCACAGTATCTATTCTGTCAATTTCCTTTTATAAACATGCCCTTACTGGTGTTTTTCTTTTAATATTTGTTCCATTATATGATTATTTTAACAGATACGGTATAGAAATTAAGCTGACAGGATGACAATTATGAAGACCGTTTTTTTCTCTTTGTCAGTGTTGGTAACACATTGCTTTTTTCTAACCTTCCAGGAGATCCTCAGTTCTCCCAATAATTGTTAACATTTTAGAGACTTGTTAGCTAATTCCATTATCACCATAGGAGAGGAATGCAATCCAGATTGGTAACTTCTATATGTTCACATTTTCCAAAACTGCACTTTTGTTTGTGAATATGTATTCAAATTTTTAAATTAATCCATGTCAACTGTGTTCACTTTCTGCACATATTCCAGTGAATAAGTTTGCTTGTAGGAATATTTATGAAACAGCAAATTTTAGGCATATATGAGTGAGTATTCTAGGAAAGCAAAAGTGAGTGTAAATGTGAGTATACACATTGGCAGCCTGATTCTAAGAGTTATGCTCTTCAGTCAGGTAGGTCAAATTTTATATTTCTGTGTGTTCACTGAAAACTAATTAGCACCACTTGCAATAAAATGATCATGAACAGTATACAACACACAAAGAACTCAGAGTTTTCTTGGCACATTTTTAATAAGGAATATATTTTAGATAAGTGCAAACATCTCTGATAATCTTAAAAAAACCCAACCAAACAAAAAGGAAAAATTAGTTGAATAAATAAATAAACTCTTAAATAGATTTAAGAGTTTCCAAGTGTTCTTCTTTTCTTTGATATTAATTATTTTAAGCCTTCATAGCATCCTACTTCAATTATCCAAACTTCTTTCCTTTTTCTTATTAAAGACAGATTTTAAAAAGAAGTTCAGTAGCTCTGCCATTTTTTACTCACCACTAACTCAATTCCTCTCCTTATTAATTAATGGCCTAATGTCTCTCCAGAATTTCTTTTTCCTTTGATATAGGTTTAAAAGCCATTTTTAACCTCTTTGGCTAGCTTTTAACTTCTCTTTCTTCCACCCTTATTATTTTCCTATATTCCTTAACCAAACTGGAATATGCTAGTTTAATTTCCTTCCACGCCCCCTCTTGCCTTACCATTTCAAGTACAGCCTTTTTTTAATTAAAAAAAAATTAAAAGCCTCAGATCTTTGAATAGTCCCTTATGAAGCCACGTTGGCTGTTTCTTGTCCTCTCTGTTCTTCATTTTCAGAAGAACTGTAACTTTTGCAGCTTAATTATGGCTTCTTATAAGATTCCCCCTGCTTCTTCTCGCTCTGGTGGCTCGTACAGTATTCCTCATCTCCAGTCTGCTGCTTTTTTAAAAAAATACAATGTGTACCATATATGGGTTTGGTTTTTTTTAAGACTTGCTTATTCTTATTTTGGACAATACCTTTTGGTAATATAAATTTACTCTGCGGGCATATACTTGTGGACAGATTTTTTGCTGTCCATTGGACAGACAATTTGCTTCTGCTACCAAAGCTGCTTTTATCATCTTCATTATATTGCTGGATTAAAGACTGTTGTTCAGAAAGGACAAGGAGATAGTAATACTTTTATTATTTTCGACGCTGATTAATTCTTTATATTCCTGCAAGTGTGCTAAAAAGACGGCTCTTGATACAAAGTGCTGTGGCCACAGTTCTTACACATTTTACATTAATGAATCATATTACTACACTTTTGAAATCAAAGACCAGATCCACAGCTGGTGTAAATCAGTGAAGTCTATTGATTTCAATGTTGCTAGGCTAATTTATACAAGCCCACGATCTGTCTTGAAGTTGCTAATGAAGTGTGAAACTCATCTCAAAGCTGGTAATATTGGCACTTCTAGATGCGAATTTCCTGATGGCTTGATTTTTATTGTGTATACACACACACATTTAGAATTGTTGAGGTCTTGAGTTTTTAGAACGTATGGCTTGTATTTATGGAATCAAGTCTCAGTTTCTAGTCTATTTGGATTAATCTGTTTCAGTTGAAATAAGATGAATTTGTTCAAATAAAAGTGGCAGAAACAACAATGTGAATTGTGTTTGGATTGTAGCGCACCCCATTCATTTTTGTGACTGCTGCTCCACAACTATTTTCAATAATTATTTCTGTTCTTAGGTTTTCTCCTTTATTCGCATATCTCTACTGTTACCTTTTTAGCTCTTTTGTTCTGGCATCTGTAAAACCCTCCCCGCCTGGTGGTGGGAGTAAAATACTATAATGTGTGGAACTCCCTTTTAAGGTAGGTATTTTAGAAAGGCACGTTCAGAATATTTCTCTGCTCACTGTTCTTGTCTTCTGACTGCTTGCATTCCTGTTATGGGTTTTTCACATTAGTCTGAAATTTATTAGGGTTTGTTATAATTTGTTTTACTTGATTTGGTTAATTTTAAATGATGATCTAGTTCCTCAATTGGTGTAAATTGGATTAGTTCCATTGGAGTCAATGAAGTTATGCCAATTTACACCAGTTGAATGTGGCCTAATGAGTTTAATACCAGTTTTCTACATTTTCACTTTTTTAAATCTTACTGGCCTGGCTGTTTTAACACCAGCTCTCACTCCTTTATCCTTGGGAGTTTTGCCCTGCAGTTTTCGGTGAGCTGCCTTTTATGTCGGTAGACTTTGGACATTTATTTGTTCATTCTTGATAGCCAATCTTTAGCAGTGCTGAGATTCATTTCCTCTTGTCATGACAATTGTTTGGACTGTTTGCCACTTAACGCTTGGATGATTTTTTTTCTCTCTCTCTCTCTGCTGCCTGTAATTCCTCAGTTGCCTTTCAGCATTTTGGCTGCTAGTCATTGGCTGAGACACGTACCAACAACTCGCTGTTTTGAGTTATTCTTTGGTGAGATTTTCCTCTGCATTTTCAGCATTTTTTCTGCCATTTGTTCTTCTTGCATTTCTCCACTGGTGTCTGGAGTTCTGTCACAGAGAGTCAGTGTCATGTGGGCTACCTCATTATTGACTTTCAGTCCTTCACGACTTTTATTTTGTTTCATTCGGTGTTGGCATTAGCTGGCAACTGAATATAAAGCCCTATTCAGATTCAGGCTGTAGTCTGTGATACTGAAGGGCTTCATTCCCTGGTCTGGATAAAAGTCTTACATTTAAAAGAAATACCAGTAGAGAGGTTGAAGTAACACCACAGCTAATGCCTCTAATGTTTCCATTTTACCTTTTATTTCTGGTACAAGAAAGGTAGGAATGAAATGACAGTATGTTTGCCAAGGATTCACACAGGAGGTACTGATGATTACATGACATTTAGCAGATTAAGTTTTTAATTTGAACTAATAATAAAATCACAGCAAAAATATGGAAAAATCAGCCTTTCTATAATCAAAACACCAACATGTTGGCATTTGGTTTTGTTTGTTTATTTTTGGTTTTTGTAAAAAGTTGAAATCTCTCACTCAGTTGAAAAATGTGATGGGTGAGTAAATGTCTAAGGGTTGGCTTCTCCTAAGTGACTTAGGAACACAAGTTGCATACTCACATACGTAACTTCCCTCACATGAATATTCTCTTTGTATTCAGGATAAAGTTACTTCTGTGCATATGTGGTTCAGTACCAGGCCCTTAGGCGATTTCTTCTTACTAAAAATATACTGAGGTGAGTGATTTTTCTGACAATTAATTTCAAATCATGCAGCTGCAATGTCTGTTTTCACCTATATGAGCAGAAACCTTCTACCTATCTGTCACAGAGTGTGAGGGAGTCAGGGCCCTACACCCCCCACTTCCTGCGATTCACCGTGACTCTCAGCCAGCCAGTAAAATAGAAGGTTTATTAGACAACCAGAACACAGTCCCAAACAGGGCTTGTAGGTACAGCCAGGACCCCCCAGGTCCCTCTGGGGGCAAGGATCTTAGACCCCCGACTTGGGGTTCCCTGCATCCTCCCAGCCAGCTCAAACTGAAACCAAAAACCCCTCCAGCAGGCTCTCTCCCCCTTCTTTCCTCCCCCTCTCCCTTCCTCCAGTTTCCCCGGGCAAAGGTGTCGACTCGCCCCACCCCCTGCGTGGCTCAGGTTACAGGCTCAGGTACCATCCCTCACCTAAAGTCATCCCCTGCTCTCCCATCCCCCATGCAGACAGCCCCAGTAAAACTAAATGACATTCCCAGTCAATCCGCCCCACTCACTACTGCATCACACTGTCTGTCTAGGTCCTTATGTGGCTCATATCACTGTAGTATTTGAGTACCTTGAAAACATCAAAGGATTTATCCACACAACAGCCTTATAGGTAGGGAAGTACTATTAGCTCCATTTCACGGAGGGGGAAATGAAGGAACAGAAAAGTTAAGTGACTTGCCTGAGATCACCCAGTAGGTCTGTGGCAGAGCTAGGAAATGACTAGACGTCTCCTGAGTCCCAGACCAATGCTAGTTTTTGATGATTATTTTTCTGTTTCTCTGGTGCCTGCTTCCATCTGCAGAAGAACAAGCCTTACTGTGTCCTAGCATGACTGGTTTTCAATGCCACCAACTGAGCAGACTACCAAAAAAAGCACACATCCACCTGGGCAGAAGGGCTGGCATGTGAGTTCCAAAGGGTCTGAGGGTG
This sequence comes from Mauremys reevesii, assembly GCF_016161935.1. Lineage (NCBI taxonomy): Eukaryota > Metazoa > Chordata > Testudines > Geoemydidae > Mauremys > Mauremys reevesii. Next base: position 18,880,507 of record NC_052624.1, read on the forward strand.
AGGATAAATTTCTAGAGGTTGCTCTCAGAGAATCAAAGTTATCACCAGAGAAGTTAGAGGTAGACAAGAATACTAGACCTATTAGATCAGCCATCTCACTGCAAGTGAAGAATTGTCCCTTACACTAAACGACACTGTTTATAGAAGAACAAAAATAGCAGAAGCAGCACTTACAGGGTTTCTGTCAGAACAGAGCACATATCAGAAAAGCAGTTGTGAGGGTGGAGCAGATGGTTTAGAGCCCCTAAAGTGGCCGACGTCACTGCTGAGGGAGCAAGTTCAGCATCACTTCACTTGAGTGAGTGGGGGTGGTTAGGGTGGTTACCATGGAGACTGGTGTGGGATGGCTGCTGGGCCTGCCAAGGATTCCCAAGGTGCAGTAACCAACAGCCACAATCCAGCAAGAAGGAGAAGCTGAAGGAAGAAGTAACAGACTGTCCACTAAAGAAGTCACAGCTCCAGCTCCAATGACTGAGAAAAGAAGAATGGCAAAGTCTATGCTGTGGGCTGTCGTTCAGAAGATCATAAAGGTGGCTTGTCTTCAAATGTTGGACTATCTGAGGACAGATGGCATGGGGAGCTAGCTCAATATTGCCAATACTTACTTGTGACAAAAGGGGAACGGTAGCATCAAGGGATTCAACTGAAGGGGGAAATGGACAGCAAGAGTCTAGGTGCTGTACAAGAGGTCCATGCCCTGAAGAACTTACAATTTAAGTGTAAAAAAGAGGCATGTGCATACAACAGACAGAGGGAGTGCAAGATAACAATGGGACAAAACTGATCAACATGATAAGCCGTGGTCACAGCACATCAGCTGTATATCAGTGGTTTTTTTGTAGGCATCAAGGAAGAGGAGAGTTCTAAGCTGGAATTTGAAGAACAATGAGGTGGCCTTGCTGATATTTATGGGATGCTGTTCCATGCATGAGCTCCAGAATAACCGTACTGTGATACACCCACTGATAAACCCAAGGACAATGTTTGCTTTAGGTGAGACTCCCTACGCATAAGTAGAGAAAGTTCCACATTAGCCTGCCCCTTGGGTTTTTAGGGGTGGTCACACATGGAATGCAAAGTAGGTGTCAGTGCATCCTGCCCCACAGCTGGGAGTGTCCACAATGGGAGTTTTAATTCAAGTATCTGGGACTGGAGGTGGCCAGATCATACAAGATATTAGAGCTGCTGTGCTGAGGGAGGTGGCAGCATATAGTCTGAATGGTACCAATAATCCAGCAACAGTATGGGCGTGTCTCACCACTGGAGAAAATTGAAGCAGATCTGCAGTGGTCAGTAGTCTGGAAAGTGAGGCAGTGAAGAAATGGGTGTTCAGTATATATAGGTATGATGACCCCCACTGTAGTTCCACTTGCTGGAATTGACCAGAAAGGAGGGAAATGTGGACTTCTAGGATGATTTTCTTGATGCACCACAGTATGATAATGAAGAGCACAAGATTGATAAAGATGGGATGCTTTGCTCAGAAAAGTGGTGGTGGAGCAACTGGATGTCTGCAAATCTTATTTGTGCAATTGGACTGTGTGAAGAATATTCCATTAGGTGCAAAGCAAAATTCCAGCATAAAGATCTCAGTGGCAGATGGGGTGAGATGGTTGCCGGCTAAGGTATGATAAGGAGTATCAGCTGTGCACAGTAGCTGGCTCCAGCATGTTCTGTTAGTATATTTGGCTAGCCCAGAGAGTCTGGCCTTTTGTCTTGGAAATGGATCGCTTCAAGATCCACAGATATCTGTGCTTTTGGTACCTCCATACTGGACTTCCAACAGGAAGCTTCAGCTGGTGCAGAATATGTCTGCCTGTCTTTTATAGGATGGGCTAACATGAGCACTATACCTGTGCTGTGTTCTGCTCCTCAATTTAACTTCTAGTTTCATTTCACAATGCCGGTTATTCATTGATAAAGCCCTGGATTCTCTGAGATTTGGCAATCTCAGAAACTGACTCTCTCCTCCTACCCCATTGCAGTAATCACAGCCAGCTGGAATGCTCTTGCTGTTGTCTCTAGTGGTGAGCTTCCTGAGGTTGATGGCATGGTACCCTCACTGGAGAAGCCCAGCACTAGCAATCATTCTTTGATGCCAGGTAGAATCCAATTTGGGTAACTTTTAGGATAGCGCAAAAGAGGAATTAATTCACTGTAGGCCAAAGTCCCAGGTGTTGTAACTGATTTACTCTGTTGCTTTCAATGACGCTACATCAATTTACACAAGCTGAGCATCCAGCCCTCAGTTTTACTTAATATGTTCCAACAGATAGGGCTATTTATCTTGTCCATGAATGTAGGAGTTGGAGATAGCTGGGTCTGAGTGGTGACAATATACGGCAATGGTTGCTTGCAGTAAGTTTTGTAGCATGCACCTAAATATCAGAGAGAGGTGCAATATAAATGAACAATTAAAAGCATTTCCTGTGGCAAGAAAGCGAATACTCAGAGCTGTGGTGACAATGGATGGCTCTTCTTGACCTGCAATGCACACACCCAACACACGGCAGATACTATGCAGATTGTTGGTTCCCTTCTAGCCATCAACCCAAAAGACACAGGACAGTTGCTGTGCTGGGTGTTCACTGAGAGGTGATGTTTTCATCCTCTCTTTAGCCTACAATTAAATGTGAATGTTCACACCATAGCAAGTGACTGTATGCACATGTGTCACAGGAGATCTGTTGCCCAAAGGGACAGTCTATAGCTGCGTTAGAGAATGGAGTGGGGCATAATTCAAGAGCTGGAATGCTGGAAGGAAATGCTCTGTCCCAGTAGTGGTTCTATCATTACATTTTAGGTAGTGCTGCATGGATTATACAGCAACCTACGAGGTACATTTGATCATTATAGACTTTCCTGAGGCAACATGTAGTTGTGCTGTTCCTGGAGCAAGTAGGGAACAAATTGTGATGGAGAGTCTCAAGTCCTTTCCTGCTCCCCCTGTGCTCTGGGCAGGAAGCAGGTTGCTTCAACCCTTTTCATGGCATAGTTTCCCACTGCGCTCCGGACAGCATCTCGGGCCAATTAGCGGCAAAGCCAAGTCTTCTCTAACCCTAATGCTTGCAGTGGGAAGCAGCCACTGCCATTCCCCTTACCCTTCTTGGCTGAAGTCTTAATGTGATCAGGGCTAAATAAAGGAGGCGTTACTCCCCTGTGTTTCGGATAAGGGGTGTGATGATCTAGCCCTAAGGGAGTTAGGGATGACACTTCAAAAAATGTAACACAGAAAATGTCCTATTGAGGAGTAGTTTAGAGTGCAGTCCTGGAGTCTGACACAAAGTTAACTAAGGTGTGAGCTCCATGAAAGTAGCTCACAAATAATAGGTATTAAAGGAGGGTGTAATTATTGGAAGCACTGCTTGCATGTCAGCTATGAAGCTCCCAGTGACTTTAGTGGGAGTCAAACGGCTAAAAGCTCTACTTCCAGCTTCAAAAACCTACTTCCAAATTCTAAACCATAATGCACCAGACCCTTGCCTATGACAGAGGAACACACGGGAGGTTAGGAGGGGAGGGAATGTACATGCCCACATACAAAGGAGGCATAATCCCTCATCCTTGGGCTCTGTATACAGGGATGGTCTCCCAGTGGAAATTGTACTACTGAGAGCTACTCTAATTTATATTGGCTGCTAAGTGCTGGAGGGTCCCAAAACCCACAACCAGGGATCAGTGCAGTGTATAAGTCTCAGCCTTGTCCAATTTCCTCCAGCCATGTTTTCCTGTGGCAGCATCAGGCTCGGAGATGGCAAGAACCACAGCATCACCAACAGTATCAAAAAATTGGGGAGTAACTAGAGAGACAAGGTGGGTGAGGTAATATCTTTTACTGGACCAGCTTCTGTTGGTGAGAGAGACAAACTTTCAAGCTTCTTTAGCTCTGTAGAAGCTCGAAAACTTGTCTCTCAGACTCTCACCAACGGACGTTGGTCCAATAAAAGATATTACCTCACCCACCTTGTCTCTCTAATATCCTGGGACTGACAGCTATAGCGACATTGCATGTATTACCAGTAAATTGGTTTGAGTAGATCCCTCACCTCTGGAAAAGGAATGCACCATCTGTGCTGAGGCGTGACATTCTGGAGAGTGGTGACCTTTGGGGCCACATAGGGTGACCAGACATCCCAATAAAATCGGGACTGTCCTGATTTTGAAGAATTTGTCCCACGTCCCGACCAGCATATGGTCGGGATGCCATTGGTCCCTATATTTTGTTTCCTGGTCTTCGGCGGCAATTCGGCAGAGAGTCCTTCAATTGTAGATGGTCTTCGGCGGTATTTCGGTGGTGGGTGCTTCTGTCTTTGGTGGCAAGGTTTATTACCCACCACCGAAATACCACCGAAGACTGTTCGCGACTGAAGGGCTCTCCACCGAATTGCTGCCGAACTCCTGGTCGGGTGAGTGTAAAAAAGAAAAAACGCCTCCCCTGTGACAGTCCCGATATTTTCCCCTTAACATCTGGTCACCCTAGGGCCACACAATCTCCTTCATACAATGGAATATTTGATGCTAGGTTTTAAAAGGCTCCAACCCCATCTTACTTACGTATCAGAATTCAGTAGAGTCTCCAAAGCAGTGAGGAAGCATGGGTCCGTACTGACAATCTACTTAATCATTGTCTATATAAATCCCTATCTCTATGAGATTAATTAGCAGTAACAACCTCAAAAGGCCTGAGCATTGTCAGTGAAAGAGAGATTGCAAAACTGCTCTCCTAGAGTGGGCCCCAGGTTCCATTGCTAAGGTGAGTGTAATGTTAAACTCCAGCCTTACACATGTCTGCAAGAGAGACATGCCTCAGATATGCTTTGGACTTAGTAAAAGTGATCTAAGGTACTGTGATACCTACAAGATTATGAACAGGATTATATACAAAGTCTGATTTACATATAAAATCTCTCAGAAGTCTCTGTCCATCTCTCTCTCCCACCTTGGACTTCCCTCTGGGCTTATGTCAAAATGTCACAAGCTCTGAGAGACTTGAATTAATTGTATCTTGGTGCTATTTAAGACCTATTTTAACGTCTAGACTATGCAACCTAGCTTCTCCTGGTAGTATATGGTATAGGGCAAAACAGAGGGAGATTTATGGATTGAGTCAGATGGAAGTTAGAAATCACCTTAGTCAGGAATTTGGGGTGTGGAGATAATGCTGTCTTGTTCTTGTCAAAACACTATATAGGGAGGAAATAGCCATAAAGGCTTAGATCTCACAAATTCTCTTAACTGATGCAATATCTGTTGAAAATGGTAGGTAGTATGAGGCACTCTTCCTTAAAATGATTTAAAATGGCGATTCCATCTGTTCCCATAAATACCACATTAAAGTCCCAAGAAGCTAATGACTCATGGGAATATATGAATTAGTCCTTTCAAGAACCTCCTACTTAAGATGTACAAAGGATGATATATAAATATAACTGTCAAATGCATCTTGTCTGAAGTCAACAACAGTCAGGAGTAATAACAAATATACCACAGGTAAAGAGAATGTTGAAGTCAGTGGAGCACTCCTACTGTTAAGACACTCATATCAGAATCCTTTTCCTCTTTTAGACATAAGACTTTCTTATGAAAGGCTTCAGATTTTCCAAAAGGATCTGTGGAACTTCCCAGGAACAAGTAAAGTTGGAAACATGACATGAACCATACAGTGAGGCTGATGGATTTCAGATCTGGATGAAGTAATTGGTCCTCATATCTGTTATATGAGATCCAGGAGAGTTGGAAGTTCTGATGCCAAGGTTGGGAGACTTGAGAACCAGAACTGACTAGCCCAAGTAAAATATCACAGGAACTCTGTCCTGTCTGATTATACTAAGGTTCCAGTTTAGTATAGACATGGGAGGCCTTGTCTACACTAAAGGGAAAAGTCGATCTAAGCTATGCAATTTGAGTTATGTGAATAGTGTAACTCAGATTGACATAGCTTAGATCTACTTACCATGGGGTCCACACTACGCAACGTCATTGGGAGATGCTCTCCCTTAGACTCCCCTTATTCTTCTTGATCAGGTGGAGTACAGGACTCGACGGGAGAGTGATCGGCGGTTGATTTAGTGGGTCTTTACTAGACGCGCTAAATCAACCGCCGATGCATCAATCGCTGCAGCGTCAATCCTCCGGTAAGCGTAGACAAGCCCGGAGCAAAGGGACATAAGAATTCTTGCCTCCAATCCAGAAGGATGATGTCCATCAAGAAACTAGGATCGCTGATGCTCTAGAGCAGAACTGAAAGTACATTATGTACTCCTTCCTGGAATAGAGATCTAGTTAAGTTATTCTCCATCACTGAAAGAAAGACATAGCCAGTGTCCAAGAGCGATGACTCATGCTGAGCATTGTAGTTCTAGCTCAGTTTATCAGCCAAGGTGCCCCACAATGCCCATTGTTGTCCTTGCCAGGAAATGCTAAAGAGATGATTTGATTCTGGATGCATCTTTCCGTAAGCTGGACAGCTTCCTGGCACAGAGACAAGCTTGCTCGTGAAGACTATTGGAAGATATTGCACATAACCTGGGAGTGGTCTGTAAAGAACTGTACTGACTTGTTACCAATCTGAGGTAGAGAAACCCTGAAAGCCCGATGAACTGCCTTCACCCGGTGAACTTGTTTTTCAATAAATTTAAATTGTGAGATGGTTTAAGAGGGCTCCCTGTGTCTGTCTGAAGCATGTCACATTCACTTCCAGTGGCAGAGAAGGCCTGAGTCCTTCCAAACAGAGAGACTCAAATCACCTGGGGTATGGTTTAAAGAAACTGCCTGTTGTCTTGCTGAGGCTGATGTGCTTTCTTGAAGCAGGTATGCAAAGTTCTCATTCTGAATCTGGCAAATGATGATATGCAAGTGGAGGAAGCAATGAGATTCAGAAGTCTCAGGAAGACTTGTTTAGCATTTGGATGCTCAATTATTACAGAGTATACAGAAAATTGGTCTCTTGTTAGTAATCAGTTGCAGATCTTGGGCCCAATTCTTCTCTCACAGTGGTATAAATCAAGAGTAAATCCACTGAAGTCAGTAGTGTTACACTGGTATGAAACTGGTGTCAGGGAGTGGAGAATCAGGTTTCTAATATCTAGAAGAGACATTATGAGTAAGGCTGTGAGTTTGTCATGGAGATCACAGAAGTCATGAATTCCAGACTTCTGCAGCAGCCGAGTGGCTGGCCCACGGGCCACCTGAGCAGCTCGGGCAGCCACTGGGTCAGCCGCACTGGCCACTGCTCGGGCAGTCTCGGGCCACTTCACCCCTCTCCCCCAGAAGCAGCAGGAGTTTGGGTCTGTGTGAGAGGTGGCTCAGGCTGGGGGTTGGGGCACGGGAGGGGGTGAGGGCTACATGCAGCATTTACCTTTTGGGGGGTCTCTGGAAGCGGTGACATGTCCCTCTCTCAGCTCCTAGCTCCACGTGCTGCCTCTGTCCACAGGCACTGCCTCCACAGCTCCCATTGGCTGCAGTTCCCGGCCAATGGGAGCTGTGAAGCCTCAAGGGCGCGGAGCTAGGAGCTGAGGGAGGGACATGTTGCTGCTTCCAGGGAGCCAAAAGGAACCCGGTAGGGACAGGGCCAGCTCCAGTTTTTTTGCCGCCCCAAGCGGTGAAGAAAAAAAAAAGAAAAAGAAAAACCCGATTGAGTGTCATCGAAGAGGAAGGGAGGGAGTGAAGGACCCGCTGCCAAATTGCCGCCTAAGACTGAAGCGGAGCGATTGAGCTGCCACCAAAGTGCCGCTGAAGAGGAAGCGAAGGACTGAAGGATTCGCTGCTGAATTGTCACCAGAGACCCGAATGTGCCACCCCAATAATGGACGGAGTGCCGCCCCTTTCTATTGGCCGCCCCAGGCACCTGTCCCCCCGCTCCATCCTGGGTGACTAATATCCCAAAGTGTTCAGAGGGGTAATTTTTGGAGCTCTACTGACCTGCACAGAGCGGGAGCAGGAGCAGGAGCAGGAGGAGGAGGAGGAGGTCAGCTCACACAAACACATACTGTAGAGTGGGTTCATGCAGCTTGCATCTTTGGAACCCAGCCACTTGCTGTGAATCTGGAGTCACTAGCTTTGGAGGAAACAAGGCGCTTGAAGCTGACACATGTCCCATGTGTTGGTCTCTACAGGTCTGAGAAAAGTCTCAGCACTGAGGACTCTTTAGAGCTGTTTCTCTTTCAATCTGAATGAGAACAGGAAGAATGCTCTGATCTATGGCACTTCTCTTCATGCACCATAGCCTCTGATTCCTGAGAGTGCACAGGGTCAGCAGCTAACTGGGATCCATCTCACTTCTCTCTAAGGCCTTGTCTACACTACTCAGTTTTGTTGACAAAACTCAGGTTTCATCAACAAAGCAGTGGAGATGTGCACACTGCAGTGCTCCTTCTGCTGACAAAACTCTCCTGCTTTGCCGACAAAATAAAACCACCTGCACAAGAGGCATAGAGCTTTTTGCAACAAAGTTATATTGACAGTGTTAGTGTAGACATTGTGCTTGGTTATGTCGTTGTAAATGGCCTCCAGAAGGTGCCCCACAATGCCCGTCCTGATTGCGCTGGTCAGCAGTTCGAACGCCATTGCCCTGGACCCAGGTACAAAGGCATCCGCTCTTCCCCCATTAAAGGCCCAGGAGTTTTTGAAATTCCACTTCCTGTTTGCTTGGTGTGGAGAGCTCCAATGGCATCTTCCCAGCTCACCCTGGTGCCACCACGCAGCAAACACTCTCCCTCTTGGAGCACACCTGAGTTGTTGGACCTACTGGCACTGTGGGGAGAGGAGGCCATGCAGTCCCAGCTCTGCTCCAGCCATAGGAACTTTGATACCTATGGTCAGATTTCTCGTGGCTTGTTGGATAAGGGTTATGAACGAGACACACATTGGTGCCATGTGAAGATAAAGGAGCTGAGACAGGGATACCAGAAGGCAAGAGAGGCAAACTGTCGCTTTGGTGCTGTGCCAAAGACCTGCTGCTTCTATAAGGAGCTGGACGCCATCCTTGGTGATGACCCCACCTCCATCACCAAGAACCTGTGGATACTTCAGCAGGGCTAGAGGCAGCAGACAGTGGACTCAATCCCAAGGACGAAGTTGGAGGACAGTGTGAAGCACATGGCAGGGTCATCCGGTGGCATGGCAAGTCAGGATCTCTTTTCCACTCCAGAGGGGTCTAGCCAGTCCCAGCCATCTGTCTCTGGTGCGCATGATGCAGGAGAGGAAAGCCCTGGTAAGTTCTTTTTTTGAGTTGATGCTGCTCGATTATACGAGGTAGAGCTGTCCTTTGCTCTGTATGTTCTACAAGTGGGTGAAGGGATAGCAATGTACAAGACTAGCTGGTTTTGCGTGTGCGCCACGTTCCCTTGTGCATCTAAGCAGTGTGGCGGAACAGTGTGTTAATGCACACTGAGATTTCATGGGAATCCTCCTTAGAGATCTCTAGGAAACTTTCCTGGAGGTACTCGCCAATCCTCTGCTGAAGGTTTCTTGGCAGACCTGATTTGTTCCTTCCCCCATTTTAGAAAACTTTCCCACACCAATCAGCAATCACTTGTGCAGGGATCAAAGCGGCAGACAGGTGAGCAGCATAGGGGCTGGGTCTGAAGCCACATGCATGCAGGAGATGCACCCTGGCATCCTTGCTTACCCTCAGGAATGAGATATCAACGTCAATGACCCCCCACCTGTGGAAAATGGTGGCAAAATTTATAGTATTGTCCCTTGTCGCCTGCAGTGATCCTCTTAAAAAAACACCTAGACCCTTTGCCCCATCTTGAGTGCTCACCCCCACCCCAAACTCATCATTTTTAGGGTGTTCACCAAGATGTGTGCTTGCCAAGGGACAGTGAAAAAATGATTCATATGTAAAAAGAGGTGTATTTCACTATAATGATTCAATGCTGTGCCTGCACTTACAATCATTCTTCTATGTATTTTTTATTGTCTTTCTGCAGATGTGGCCTTCAGGGGAACCCCCTACACATCGGCAGAGTGCTTCCGCCAGATAAGGAAGTGACCAGGTCAGAGTCATGTTCCGAGACATGCTCCAATCCTCAGAGGCCGAAAAAAGAGAACACAGGGAGTGGAGAGAGACTCTGAAGGAAAAATTTAAAATAGAAAGGCAGGACAGAAATGAGAGTGAGGAGTGCGTGGTAAACGGTCAGAAGTGGATGGTAAAAGCGATGGAGGAGCAAACAGAGATGTTGAAGTCCCAAATCATGCTCCAAGCAGAAAACATGCATGCTTGCCTCCCACCCCTGCAGCTGATACAGAACTGCTTTCCATGCCCTCGCCAAACTCCTCCCACACATTCCTTGCAACTTCCCAGAATGTCTCAATACCCCATTCACTCCACCCCTTCAGACAGCTTCCAAAATGATAGCTGGACTTACACACAGCTATGAGAGCCTACATTGCCCTGCCCCCTTATCTCCCTTCCCATCAAGCCTTTTGTGTGTCTTGTTAATTGGTATTTAATAAAAATAAACTCTCTGAAAGATAACCAACCTTTATTTGTCTCCTGCACATGGTGGTTGCTGCTGGTAGTAATACATAGTGGCAATTTGATCATTTGCTGACTAGAAATCCCGTTCTGAAATCATCACAATTTTCATGCAAGTCAGCAAGTTAACAAAGCATGGCCGAGTGCTGTATAGAAAGACACATTACTGGTGCTCATTGTCAAAACGTTGCCTTAAAGTCTCCCTGATTTCAACAGCCCCCCATTGTGCCCCTCTAATAGCCCTGGTATACGTCTGCTCAAATTCAGCAGCCAGGTGATCCACCGCCACACTCTACCCTGGGGGCAACTTTTCACTCTTAGCCTCACAAACACTATGGAGCACGCAGCAGGCTGCTATGACCACAGGAATATTTTCCTTATTTAGGTCTAAGCTGCCATAAAGGCAGTACCAGTGCGCTTTTCATCTGCCACAGGTACGTTCAGCACCTGCTCAGCCGATTGTTGAAGCGCTTCTTGATGCTGTCCAGGTTTCCCATGTAAGGCTTCATGAGCCATGGGAGTAAGGGGTACATTGGGTCTCCCAGGATCCCTATGGGCATTTCAACATCCCCCACTGGAATCTTCTGGTCTTGAAAGAAAAATCCCTCTTTGGAGCTTTCTGTACATGCCAATGTTCCTGAAGATCATAGAATATCAGGGTTAGAAGAGACCGCTGGAGGCCATCTAGTCCAACCCCCTACTCAATGCAGGACCAATCCCCAACTATTATTTTTGCCCCAGATCCTTAAATGGCCCCCTCAAGGATTGAGCTCACAACGTTGGGTTTAGTAGGCCAAGGCTCAAACCAGTGAGCTATCCCTTCCTTGGGATGTGTGCTTCATGTACCTTCTCGGACCACCCAGAGTTAATGTTAGTGAAACTCCCACTATGACCCATAAGTACCTGCAGTGCCATAGAGGAGTAACCCTTTCTATTGAGGTACTCCATCACAAGATGGACTGGGGCCAAAATTGGAATATGCGTGCCATCTATCACCCCACTGCAGATAGGGAATCCCATTGCCACAACATCATCCATTATTTCACACACATTGCCAAGAGTGAGTCCTTCATAGCAGGATGCAATTAATGGCCCTGCATGCTTGCGTTACTGTAGTCCCAACAATCATCTTCCCGACTCCAAGCTGATTCGTGACCGATCAGTAGCAGTATGGAGTCACCAGCTTCCACACAGCAATGGCCACACGCTTCTCCACTGAGAGGGACACTCTCATTTTGGTCTCCTTGCACTGCAGTGCTGAGGTGAGCTCTGCACACAGTTCCAGGAAGGTGGCTTTCCACATCTGAAAGTTCTGCAGCCGGTGCTCATCATCCCAGACCTACATAATGATGCAATCCCACCACTCAGTGCTTGTTTTCCGAGTCCAAAAGTGACGGTCCATCATGTTCAGCTGCTATGTGAATGCCAAAAGTAATCTGGTGTTGTTTCTTTCCATGGCACACAGCAGGGCAGGCACCTTTGATTCCTGTTCAGATTGGGAGCTCATGATATACTGCAGGACCGTCTGCGATGTGTTCATAACAGTGACCACAACAGTAGAGAGCAGTACAGGAGCCATCCTTTTGGACACAGATGGTGGGTGCACAGTAAACAAGGGCCATTGAAAAATGATGCAAAACGCAGTCGGAAGCCCATGGAATGCTGGGACGGAGCAAACTGCATCACGGGACATTGAGGCCACACCCATGATGCGCTGTGATCCACTCTGCCTTCCTACCACTCCTAGCTGCAGAAGGTGGCAAGTAGCAAAGCGGGATAGCTACCCACAGTGCACTGCTCTCACTGTCGATGCTAGAGCACCAACTGTGGACTCGCTCTGCCGACAGAAGGAGCATTGTGTGAACATGCAATGTAATTATACCGGTTTTTGATTGTTGGGTAACTTTCATGTAGTGTAGACAAGGCCTCACTCTCACTTGCGCTGGATCTAAGTCACGTCTTCACCTCCTCTGAGTCTATTTAACAGCCTCTTCATTGAGGTAGCTATTGGTGCAGAAACTCTTGAGACAACTGCCTTAAAGTGGGAGCAGAGTCAGCAACTGTGCCTGAAGAACCTCCTCCATCAGGAAAAGCTGCAGCTTTCTCATACCTTGCAGGCTTGAGGTGCAAAGTATACACAGGCCTTCAGTGTATGCCCCTCTTCTAAAAACAAAAGGCAGCAGATGTGCTGAGCTGTGTCAGGCATTGCAGCATAGACACAGTTTGCAGCCTGAGCACTTTAGAGCCCACCACAGGGCAACAGAAGCAGAACTATGGGAAAGACAATGGGAACCAAACAGTTTGGATAAAATATTAGGAGTGGAATCAGAGAAACCATGTAGTACAATGCCACTAACGGTCACACAGAGTCACAGAGTTAGTGATGGATGGAGTGGCCTCCAGGTAACCTGGGCCAGTCCTATCAAGGACTCAGAAAGAGGAGGACTGAAGCCTTGAATTTGGTGTAGCATTGTGCAGGGAACCAGTAAAGGAAGAGTTTCACAGGGCTAATGTACTTCTTGCTGCCTGTACTGCTGAGCAGATGGGGTGCTGTGTTCTGGTCAAACCTAGGTACCTGGAGGCCATGAATGTGTGCATCATTCCAGCTAAGTCATTTTAAGCAATGTGGTGCAGTGGGTAGGGCACTGGACTAGGAGTCAGGAGAAATGGGTTATATTCTCATTTCTTCCACTGAATCACTGTGTGACTCTGCCTTTGCGTGCCTCGGTTTCTCCATCTTTGTAAAGTGCTTTGATAGCCTCAGATGAAAAGCATAAGATAAATGCTTTGGATTATATAAAGATGACCTGAGCCCACAAGCCTCCAAAACTCTTGAATTTCTCCAATGGCCTAGGGTGGGTTTACAAACCCAGGCCTTAAAAACAGGGCCAATTCCCATCTCCAGAACTGTATGGACACTTTATTGTTCTCCCACCTCTTACATTTTTATCTTGGTTCCAATGTTGAGCTGCCGAGGGGGGAGTTACCACAGTTCATACTTAGTAAGCAGCCAGATGCCAGACCCACTGATTCGGGATGTATGTAAACCAAGATTGTGAGGGAGACGTGACAGGCTGCTGCTTTCTGGGGTTTGTAGAGGAATGGGGCAGGGCACTGAGGGGAGCAGGGATTTGATGGACTAGAATTAAAGCCATGGGATTGGACAGAGGAAGATCTTTGGACCAACAAGGTCTACCAACCTGAGGCAGCTCAGTTTTATATTCTGAAAATTTGGCGAAAGGGGGGAATTAGGAGGGGTAACTCATACTTTAGTGTATTCATTTTCAAAGCCTAATATGAAGAATGACCTTATCTCTCCCTACCTTCAGCAATCTAAGTACAAAGCACCTGGGGGCTCACACAGGGCTTTCTGGTGCTCTTTGCGTACATCAGTTTAAACATAAAATCTGCTCATACTTTGTTTCCTTTGTTAGCCGATGCTTTGTCTGAGCCTAACAGGATAACTGTGGTGTTGTTCCTCAGGGATCCATATTGACTGAGCCAAATGGAGGAGAGCGCTGCTCAAGGGCACTACAACATTGAGAGAAAAAACACATCCTACATGCCAAGGACAAACCTGCAGACAGAAAACAATTCTAAGTGGGCATCGACAGCAGCCCTCCTTTGGCTTGCCAAGAGTGGGGCTGGATCTGTACCTCTCCTATCTGTTCTCGTAGCCATCAGAATGTGTCAGACAAAACCTTCAAATACACTAGCAGCAGTCATACATCTCATGGATTGTGAATGATACTGGCTCGTTTATCTTGCAGAGGAGCCTAGAACCCTGTCTTGATGGTGGGCGTTCCCCGCTGATAAACATGTTAGCGTAAACACAATTGAAATACCCCATTAAAATGCAAGTAAGCATGTTTGGAGCCCTGTCTTTTCATATCGGGAGAACCTAGGCTATAACACAGCCAGCTAACACAGTTTCAAAAGTGTTACCATAACACACTTGAAAAGCCCCGCTAAGATGTAGGACACTGTTTGACCATCAAGCCATACCCTAGGGTGGTAAAGCAAGTTAAAACACTAGCCCTTGAGTTCTTGGGTAGCAGCGAACATGCAGTTGGTAGCTGCTCTTGATCTTAAGTGTATGTTTGTCTAAAAGACAAAGCCATATAATTCATGTCCTCTGTTTAGGACAGAAAGGATGGTTGTGCCAACTTTCAAATTGCACAAAACTGAACACCTTTGCTCCCCTACCCTGCCCCTTCCCCGAGGCCCTGCCTCTGCCCTGCCCCTTCTCTGAGGTCCCACTCACTCCATCCCCCCTCCCTCCGTTGCTCACTCTCCCGCACCCTCACTCACTTTCACTGGGCTGGGGCAGGGGGTTGGAGTGCGGGAGGGGGTGAGGGCTCTGGGCTGGGGCTAAGGGGTTTGGGGTGCAGGAGGGAGCTCCGGTCTGGAGCCAAGGGGTTTGGAGTGTGGGAGTGGGCTCAGGGCTGGGGTACAGGAGGGGGTGTTGGGTGCAGGGTGGTGCCTAGGGCGGCAAAATCTAGGGGGCGTCCCCTACTGCCGGGGAGGGGGGCGGCAGGCTGGGCCGGCGGACCTGCCGCAGTCATGCCTGTGGGACGTCCACCGGAGCCCCGGGACGACCGGACCTGCCGCAGGCAAGACTGCGGAGGGGGCGCTCGTCCCGCGGCTCGGCTGGACCTCCCGCAGGCATGACTGCGGCAGCTCAAGTGGAGCCGCCGGACCCGCGAGCCGTCCGCAGCCGCGGGAGGTCCAGCCGAGCCGCGCGGGACCAGCGGTCCCTCTGCAGTCATGCCCGCGGGAGGTCCGCTGCTCCCGCGGCTCCGGGGCGCCTCCCGCGCATGACTGCTTGGGGCGGCCAAAAACGTAGAGCCGCCCCTGGTTGGGTGCAGGCTCCAGGCGGGAGTTTGGATGCAGGAGGGGGCTCAAGGCTGGGACAGGGGGTTGGGGTACAGGAGGGGGTGCTGGGTGCAGGCTCCAGGCGGGAGTTTGGGTGCAGGAGGGGGCTCAGGGCTGGGGTAGGCGGTTGGGGTGTGGGAGGCAGTTTGGGGTGCTGGCTCCATGAGGGATTTTGGGTGTCGGAGGGGGTTCCAACCTGGGGCAGAGAGTTGGGGTGCAGGTGAGGAGTGCGGCGTCTGGGAGGGGGTTAGGGTATGGGAGGGGGTTCTGACCTGGGGCAAGGAGTTGGGTTGCGGGAAGGGGGTCAGGGTGCAGGCTCCAACTAGGCAGCGTTTACCTCAGATGGCTCCCGGTCAGTGGCGCAGCAGGGCTAAGGCAAGCTCCCTGCCTGCCCTGGCTCTGCGCTGCTCCCAGAAGTGGCTGGCATGTCTGGCCACTAGGCGGAGGTATGGCCAGGTGACTCTGCATGATGCCCGCGCCCGCAAGTGCTGCCCCCACAGCTCCCATTGGCTGCTGTTCCCGGCCAATGGGAGCTGCGGAGCTGGCACTGGGGGCAGGGGCAGCGCATGGAGCTTCCCTGATCGCCCCAGTGTGTAGGGACTGCAGGGACATGCTGGGTGCTGCGCAGCACCAGGGCAGGGACAGAACCTGCCTTAGCCCTGCTGCTCTGCCGACCGGACTTTCAACGGCCCACTCAGTGGAGCTGACCAGAGCTGCAGTCCCTTTTCAACCGGGCAGTCTGGTCAAAAACCCAACACCTGGCAACCCTAGTTGTGTGGTTAAGGCTCAAGACTAAGGCATGGTTTACACCTAACTCTAGCTACATCGCTTAGGGGTGTGAAAAGATGTAGTTAAGCCCCAGCATAGACAGCACTAGGTCGACGGACAAATTTTCCTGTCGACATAGCTACCACCTCCGGAGGAAGTGGATTAAATACAGCAATGGAAAAAAACCCCTCCTTTGCTGTAGCATGTGTCTACACTAGCATGCTATAGGGCACAGCTGCAGCACCGTAGCTGTGCTGCTGTAATATCTGTAGTGCAGACAAGACCTACAACTCAGAAGTCCTGGGTTCAATTCCCAGCTTTGCTTGTGACTTCAGGGAAGTCAGTTAATCTCACTGAGTTCCCTAGCTATGAAAATACTACTATTCCCACATTTTCATTGTCTACTGAGATTGTAAACATTTTAGGACTGGGATCATCTCTTACCCAGCACAAGGAGATCCTGATTCTGGTTAGAACCTATAGTCACCACTGTAATACAATTAATAATGATGACAAGAGCATATATTATGCACATTCGACGTGAGATATTTTGGTTATTGCGTGAGAACCTTTACTCAGTGCTTCTCCTTTATTTTACATGGCTCTAGCCAGCTATTACCCCCTCATTTTTGTGTGTCCCAAATTCACACTGAAAACTATTTGCCTATATTTGGCTCTATTAAACAATAAGTTGCTGTAAT
Organism: Mauremys reevesii; assembly: GCF_016161935.1. NCBI lineage: Eukaryota > Metazoa > Chordata > Testudines > Geoemydidae > Mauremys > Mauremys reevesii. The sequence goes on from NC_052624.1 coordinate 18,897,334, forward strand.
TGGGTGTTTACTACTAAACAGTTGACAGAGTTTTAGATTTATTTGGCCCTCACCACAGATCTGAGCAGTGGCATCTCTGTGCTGCTTCAGTGCTTATGTGACATCAGAACTGGCTGGAGTTCAATTCCAATAGACCAGAGGTTCTCATTAGCAGAAAATGCAATTGATCAACTCCCTCGCTCACGCAAAAAAAGAAGAAAAAAGCCAAATATAGACACTAGTATTCAGTCCCTGCTAGGTACTGAGTCATTCTGAACTCTCACCTTTCCTTCCTATTGCATTTAATATGAGAGTGAAGAATTTTTACCACTGGAGAAACAGTCGTATTGAAATCTTTTCTTTCTTTCTTCATTAATGCCCGTGTCACCTCAAGGGTTGTTATAATTCTTTATTGGCTGCTCTTCCAGAATGTGGGCTAAGGAAACGTCAGCTGGTTTAGCATGCTGCTGCAAGATTAGCTAGTAATATCAAATGGCACAAACACGCTGGATATACATCCCATCTGCTCCTCTGCCACTAAGCCAGCTTCTCATAAAGTTTGAAACTGATATTAATATTTAACTTTTAACTCACAGGATCCTTCATGGTCTCAACTCTGCTTAATTAGCTGACATTTAGCTCCCTGTATTCCACAGCACACACCTAAGATTCCTTAGGTACCCGTTTATTAACATTCCCCAAAGTAGACTGGAGCAGGCAGTTCCCAGACTCTTTATCAATTGCTCCTGAAGGCTATGGCGTTCATTGCTGAGTGCCATTAGACCACACAATTCTGTAAATATGTTTAAAGGCATGAAGATGTCCTTGTTTTCAAAAGCTTTGCAATCAGTTTAAATGAGCTTTGTGAATTGTCATTTTAAGCACAAAGCCTTCTTGAGATGCTCCTCAGGAAAGTCATTGTATTAACCTAGGTTGTATTTTACACAATTCTGCTGTTAATCAACATTTTTACAGCAATGTGATCCTACAACACTGCTCAGACACGTAGGTCCGTGAAAGCCATTAAGTGTAGCAACTCCATCTTGTATTTATTTTCTAACCTCCTTGCTCTCTCCTTACTGAAAGCCTCCCCTGCATCTTTCGTATGCTCTCACGCCATCCTGGATTAGCCACTTCAGGGTGTATATTATTTTTTAAATGTACACTGCTCACAATAGAAGAACATAGCAAGGTAATTTGATCATTTTTCCTCTCATGCCCTTTTCTAACCTCTTGGGAAAAGACTGTCTCCTATTCCATCCCCTCCTCCCCCAGGTGAAAGCTACAATTCTGAGCAGTGCCCACCTTACCTGGCTCAGTGGTGTAATTCAAGTAAATCTTACTTGATGTATATCTGGATTTACCTTCAACAGCAGCATATAAATGTAGGAGCAGTTATTAGAGACTAACATAGCTTAAGCTATCTAGCAACTGAATAATCTTAATACTAATTATCTACTTAGCTACCATAACAAAATATGCTGCATAGGAATGTGTATAATATAATTGCAGAGCATTTCATACAGCTCACTATGTAAGAGCCATTAATAGCATTTAATTAAATTTAAATTTGGATGCCCTAATTTGTGATAAACTTAATGTGCGTTAGGAATACCATACAAGTTAATATTTTGCTCAAAATATTTTGACATAATTACACCTTACGTCAATAAAATACCAAAATACTGCAGACTAATAGGCATTTTCTAAAACTGTATTTTGATGAAGCTATCATATGTGTAAACAAATGTCAGACCACAGAGACAAATATGAATAGAAAATATGACTAGTTACTGAACAGCCTTGTTTTTAGGGCTTATCTTAGTAAATAACGTATTGATCTCTCCCATTTGGCACCTTGGTTCAATTCCACTTTCCATTCCTAAGTGAAATGAATGTAGTGGTTTCAGCTCATTCCTAGCAAACAGTAATCCACATTAAAACTAAAATCTGTCACTGCAAATTTGTTCTTTGCCCGGTAGACTTGACATGGAGAATGAAATAAACCATGCAAAAGTAAATGTATAATTTTAATGGTGTCACCATCACTTTAACAAAAACTTGGGGCCCAGAACCCCAGTTGGGTCAAATGGACATAGATCCATTTGAAGTCAGTAGAACTACCCTCAATTACACTAGCTGAGAAACTGGCCCTGGATTCTTCCAAACAATCTCTATGTTTTTGTTGAACTAATAAGAGGCCAGATTCTTCATGCAGTTATACTTGTAGAACCCACTGACTTCATGACTGTAGGATGATATAAATAAGGATGGAATAGGGTTTAAAAAAAAGAAATGTATCTGGATTCCATTTCCCCCGAGTTTTCAGTGAATATTCATGTATTGGAAAAGTAAGAACCTATCAGAGCTGTATACCAAAATTTCTATTTATAACAGTGGATTACTTTTTATTAGCTAACTATTAACTAAGCAGCAATAAATACCTAGATAGATGGAATCCCAAGTACACCCAGGATGTCTTTTACATAATCTGTTAATTTATAAAAGGTAAAATGCATGCAGTATTTTATTAGGCACAACACTTCTCACTGAACAATAATTAAGATGCTTTAGAGAGAGCCTCAAAGATTACTGAGAAATGTACTTACATAGTAATTGCAGTAACAAAACAGTACTAACACGAGATGAAAATTCACACAAAAGTCTTTCCCAAGATAGTCACAGAAGATATTGGGTGTGATCCACTACCGTGTTACTCCATTTTTACAGTAGAGCAACTGTACTGATTTCAATGGAGTTATGCTGGCGTAAAACTGGAGCGATGTGGTGGTGACTCTGGCCTACATTTTATAACCAACATACTAAAGTATCGATATGAAAGGCTCCCAATATTGTTTTCACTGTGAAATATAAAAACAGAGTGCAAATGTGCAGAAAGATTCTTTATTGAAGGGCCACATACTGGTACTACCTTCTAGATGCAGCAGAAATCACACTGACCTCAGTGGTTATGTGCAAGGATTGAAGACGGCATATGGCCGTTGATGAATATTAAAACACCCCAGACAGATAGTCAGAATTTCATTCATAACCTGTAAGTACACGGCACTATCACAAAAGATTCTCAGTGCTTAGGCAAGAAAGTATAACGCAGCATCAATGTTTTAAAGGGGCATGAAAAAAAAGTCTGAAAATATTTATTACAAGCAACACCTACAATTAATGTAACTGAGAAAGATTTGAGAAAAATATTTCCTCTGTTCCTCTACTCCATCCCCCAATTTGTTTACTTTATTTTAAAAGAAGTGCTCTCAAATACCTAATCTGTTGGTTTGTTTCTCCTGTATAATCAGTTTCCTTTGCTTTTTGTATGGGTCTTTCGCACATTAATGGAGAGAGAAATAAATTCTTATTTATTTAAGAGAGAGGAAAGTGTGATTGTCAAATCCCCCAAACTGGCAGGGAAGCTAGGAGGTACTATTTGAAACCACTTCTGACTATTTTTTTTAAATAGATGAGATTCCACATGGACCGTGTGTCTCTTTATTATAACATATTAATACATTTCTTTTTAAAAATACACTCAGAACCAAATTCTGCCCTTACCATCCCCTCAAAAAAATCAATAGGATTGCATGGAGTGTAAACAAGGGAGGAATTCGACCCTTTCAATTTAATTTTATTCTCAAATATGGCTAGGCGGCCTTTTCCTACTGTATGAGTCTAAATGAAACTAACTGGAAAACTAACCATTTATGGTTCATATTCAGAGTGTTTGCTAAGCAAATCAGTTTATCATGTCCTCAGCTTGGTAAAAGTTGACCAATTTTGCACTTTTGTTGAATAACATAATAGAAATGTAGTTTAAAGTTTAATGTAACTTTTTTTGCTCTCGATGGAATGTTTATATAGACATGCACGCTTATAGTTCAACTATATTATTGAAAAATGAGAAATGTTCTTTAACTATGGAAAATGTTTCCCATTTACATAGTACTATCGCTTTGCTGTATTCAAACTGTAACTCTTGCTAATCTGTTCCATAACACTGAACTGTCAATACGAGATGGCAGAAAATATTTCACATTTAAAAAAAAAAAAGTAGAACACTTTTAAAGAACATTAAATCTTGCAACATATCCCATAACTGTATGGGGCCAGATCCTCAGCTGGTGTAAATCACCATAGCTCTATTGGCTGCAGTGGAGTTATGCCAATTTACACCATTTGAGGATTTGTGCCTGGCTTTATAAATACTCCATTTTGTAAATTTCAATATTTGTAAATAAGCTTAAGAAAGAAACTTTCACAGATACTAATACTTTCTTTCAGTCACTATGCATGATTTGTTTGCATAATACTGCATGCCAGTTTATATACCTTAGATGGTAGTCAAACTGCAACTATAGTGACATAAATTTTTAAGAACTCTTTTTAGGTTAAAACAATCTCTTTTTCCTCTGAACATTCCACTGAACCTTCATAATGTTTTGGATGAGCTATCCTGGTAATCTCAAAAACACAACTAAGTTGTTCAGTCTTTCAATATAATATTTTCACAGGATATTTGAGACCTAACCAAATATTCTCATACAGCGTCCTATTGGGAATATTCTACACACTAAACTCCAATTTACAACCATTGGTGTTCTGTGTGTGGAACGACTGCACAATGCGCTCATGTATTTTTAATAATCAAAGACAAATAACTTTAAGCAGAATTTTTCAGAAAGTGAACAAAGATTTTGATAGCTAGATTATTAATATATCCCACAGCTACTGGACTAGACAATTTTATGATAAAATATTGAGAAATATAAAGAAATATTTTGTGTTAGTTAGTAAATACCTTGCACTAAAAACAAATTACTAGATGCATTTTACCTGTATGGAGTATATTAAGGGTACTTTCATGTTTCTCCATTCGAAAAGCTGGTTTAAAATCTGAATGCCATTACAGTAATTATTAGTTAAATAAGATCACATTTTAATATCTTTTGATTGCAGACTTTCTGAACACTTACAGCGTGCATCAGTAGTGCTTTGCCACCAGATTAAATATTTCAATGTTTGTTCAACTTTTCATTGTACATAAAGTTCTGAAACTTAGGGTTGGAAATTTTAAGGGAATGGCTTGTTTTAAAGAAATCATGTGTGTTTCATTAGCTTATATAATTTATAAGGGAAAGCATAAATATTTGTAAAGATTCTCACTTTCATCCATAGAGAGAATATAAAGCTAACAAGTACTCAAAACTATTTTGTAGTGAAATTTGCTCATGTATATTTGGAAGTACATTGGAATCAACCATTTGCTATAACAAAGGACAAATGCACAAGAACAGTAATAGGTTTACTTAAATTGTATTAGGTATTTGCTTCAGTTAAACAAGAGCCATAATTTTCACACTCAAATAGTACTTTTTTTTTTTACAATCAGATATTGGTTTTGTCAAAATTAACACACCTGGCATGAATATCTTGAGACGTTAATTGTTTTACCTATAGAAATGGTCAATAATTAATTACATGTTAAACCTAAGATCCTTGCCAAAACCAAGCAAACTTCAGTTTCAATATTTTAATATGAAAACATAAAAGAAAATAAACAAAGAGAAACTTACGCACATGTAAAAATATAAATGTAAAAAACAAAAGATATTACAGGGGCAAAAAAGGCAGAGAATCACTATTTGATTACACGGGAAGATTGTTTTGTGGTTGTCATCTTACTTGACTCTGTAAAATTCATAGTTTATCGACGCTATAGCTCAGTGTGAGTAGCAGATTCTTCACAAAGACCTGAGAGGAAAAAGAGTTACATATCGTTATAAATGTTTTAAACAGTTACATTTTGTTAAAAGCACAAAACTTTTGAATAAATGACAATAAACCAGTGACAAGTGGGTGTCTGAAGGATAATACTGAGGCTTTGATACCAAGCCTGTATTTTTCCTGGATACCGATGATCCATCCCTCTTTAACACAGAGCAACCAGGCTTTTTACAAAGTACTGTAAAACTACCAGGCTTTGCCCCCTGGTTTTCAGATAAGTTAAAGTATTTTAGAGGCCAACACTTCTGTTACATGGTATGAATAAGATCCATGCAAACGCATGTGGGGTGGCATCTTTGCACAATGTTTTAAATGCTATGAAATAATCTGTGTGTTCCTTTTAATTCAACTGTTATCCCATTATGAGCTATGCAATACAGATTCCTTAATTATCACATCACAAAAACATAGACGCATATTTTACTGAAATACATATTTAAACACTTCAAATTCAGGAAATGCCCAAGGTTTCCACACACATTGCACACACGGGTTTCAATCCGTTCTCCAGCTATTTCCACGTACTCGCTGAAGTTGACTGAAGTTACGTGTGGATCTCTGAGGGTAGAACTGGGCATATTATGTCCTTAAGTTACACTGAGCAACATTAGTTGTGGTAGAAAATTTCACTACTATGCAATGTGAAGAGTTCTGGTTAATATGAAATTTAATGTGTGTATTGCCTGACTTCTGAGTGTTTAATTGTAACCTTAAGGTTACATTAAAATATGGTTTGAATTAATTTTTTTTTAAAAGTAAAAGGAGATTATGGCCCCAATTCTGTAACGAGATCTGCCAGCATGTACCCTTCTATCTCTGTAAAGTGTTACTGAAGTCTGTGCTAACAGATTCCATGGCAGGAAAGGAGCCTAAAACACAAGTCTCTGTATTGACTGTGAATTTCCATTGTTGCATGGTCAAAAACAAACAAAACAAACAAAAGTGAAACTATGGAATTCCACAGTGAAATATCAACACAATATCACATCCATATAACCAATGTCTGTGCTTTATTTCATAACCCAGTAAACAGTATCATAACACTTAACCTAGTGGAAATGTAACATGCCACACATACACAAAACAGGTATTTTCATTGCTTATCACTTATATTTTTTAGCTTTGGCAAACTGTCCTGGAGTTTAGTTCTCAGTGAGAACTAGCAACCTAGAAAGTATCAACTTGCAAAACACAACTGTTTGAGTAGTACAACTGCAGAAAAAGTATTTTTAAAGTAGAAAAGGGTTCCCTCCCTTGCATAACTCAAAAATGGGTGAATAGAATCTGCTCAAAATTTCATAATCAGTAAATGAATAATTAAAAATCACCTTTGGGATGAGACCAATAATGGAAAATTTCAGCCAAAAAGAATAATTTTGCAGTGTTATGAGCACGTAAAAAGAGGATTGTAATAGAAGTCTCACTGTTATATATATATATGTTTAATTATAGCTTTCACTGCTAGTGCTTGTATTGTTTTCCACTGACAAAACAACTGAAACTAGACTATACATTAATATAATCTACTGTTGGCTGGTTTCCTATTTCTCATTGGTTTAAATGCACTTTATCATAATTCAGTACAAAATCTGAATTAGAAACCACTGATATGTCAGTGTTCCACAATTATCATTGTGTATGTGTGGGTGGGGGCGGGGAGTGAAAACTTTTGGACAACACTTTTTAATTCAGGATACATCAGTCTGACTTTATTTATCAAACATGTTATCATTTGATTGACCTTCCTGTTTGTAGCTTGAAAAAAAAAAAGGGTAATGTGTTTGAGAACTAACTCCTAGACTCTTAGGCATGTGAAAAATTGTAGAATATCTAAAGGCATGTCTCAGCACTTTTGATCGCTTGTCTATGGAAAGGGTAGCATAGAGATTTTTTTGTGTGATCAAAGAATATGTGTGACAGAAAACTGATCTATGGTTACAAATATCAAACAGTTTGATCTTTCTAAAACACTTCACTGAAGTTTTTCCATTCTTTAATCAAACAAGAAACACCAGTGTATTATGAACCTGTATATAACATCTAGAATAGAGATGTGACTAAAAAAAGAAGTACTAAACATGTCTTGTGAGTAGTTTCTTCTCAGTGTGCACATGACTCCTATTAGCATCATGTTTATGCATTGAGAGGATACTGTGCCCTTTAATATTTTACCTTAGCATGGATTAGAAGGGCTATATTTGATTATACTGATGATAGGACGTTTATTATAGGTTACCAGCATAAGTTACATTCAAATCCTTTGCTTTTAACAAATTAACATTATAGAGGTTAAACCAACTATTTTGATTTTCCTGTAAGATTAAACGCATAGCAGTAAAATCAATTATTTGCCCATAGCAAAACTTGATATAAAGTTTGTCCATGTTGGTCACTCTGGTATGATAATTTTTGCACCCACAATGTTTAAAATGGTATCTTGAATTCACACATACAACTATGGATGCAAAGCGCCAAGTTGACAGTAAGAACAGAAGTCTAGAATATTGCTTTAATTTAACATATGAATGAAGTATACCATTGTAATATAGACAAAATATTACAAAAGTCACTTTTAATTCTTATCAGCCTTTGTAAGTTGCATATAAGGGTTTTATACTTGACACACATCTTTACACAATGATTTTCAGAGAATTGCAATTTCCATTTTCTCAGGAGTTTGATGCCAAATTCCACGGAAAATTCAGACAGACATTTTCCTACCACTCAGGTATCACCCTTTTCGTCAACCAGCTGCTAGCCGCAAGATTATTTGTGGCATCTTGCTTTCACTGAATTTCACTGGTGTTTAATAAATGTCTTTTTATCCCTTTTCATGGCTTATTATATTAATTAATTTTACAAATTGTGCATAGTGGCTTTTTAAAAAAAAAGTCTTCTTATGAGTTATCGATTATCTTTTTCCTTTAACATAATGACTTTATTTCCTTGTAAAATCAGATCATACAAAGAATGGCAGATTAATTTATTTCCCTCTGCATTTCTTCACAGTGTTAGAGAGGTTTTCTTTTTAGCGTGACTATGCTTTTTTGCAGCTTCTTGAATTTGCAATGGCAGCTATTTGCATTGTTTTGCTTATTAAATGGCACCTTATTTGTCTGTGCTAATTGCTGGCAAGAGGAAAGAGTACGAAACTTTTTCCCCTTCTGCAAAGAATTTTTGCTATTTCCTCAGGCACGCAAGTTCCAAGCGCTGCTCTCCCTACTCATGTAAACAGCCACCTACTTCAGCGGGGATGCTCATGTGAGTAAGACTAACATGTAACAATGAGAATCTTTTCCACTGTAAATTAGGGAATTGTTTTATCAAAGTTATAACGTTGAATGAATATGTGCAGAAAATATGGTCATACACTTGAGTTTAAGCCCAACAAAATGATTGTAAAAAAAAAAAATAATTAGGGCATCTTGTTAATGAAGAAAGATATTTCAATAGGTTGGTTTTAAGCGTAAATATTTTCTGTGCAACTTGGCCTATTATCTAAGGTGTACAAAACAGCAAGTTATTTTACACCAGGTTTACAGGCAATTGTGACAACAGCCAGCAAGGTGAAGAAAGCTACCCAACTTATTTGTTTACGAAAAGCATATTCATTACTGTTTTTCTACACTGTCCTTTCGAGGTCTTTATTTTTACCTCTAAATTGCCTTTTTCTTTAACAAGCACAACAGCAAAAACAATGCTGTGCATTTTGAAGGAGCTGAGGTGTTTTGAGAATTATTTGTGCTAATCTCTTCATCTACTGATTATTAAGACCAAATATAGCTCGATAACTATAGCATAAATTATTTTTTTTAAATGTAAACAGTATTGGAAAGTTCTATTTTTTAAATGATTTGTCTGCATGGCTGATAAAAAGAACTTTAAACTTTATAATAATGGATTTTTCCCGCCCTCTAGATTGAACTTTTTCAGCGTATGTTAAAATACACTAACGAACAAATTCTATATACTTATTTCTATTAACTTCCATCAAATCAACTTTAGTACTTTTATTGTATGTGCTACATATTAAAGACTTTGAACCTTTAAACACATACTAATATTACAAACATTGATTCTAAGATCAATATTTCAATGCATATTCTATCACTTTTCAGTATAAAAAGCACATCCAAAAAGGATGGTCCTGCCACATTTATAATTTTATGATACTAAGTGCATTCAGTGATGTGCTTCTTGGTTTTAAAAATGATTACATAAAATAAAATCACATTGAAAACATGACCAACAAATAGCATAATGTATGAATTTTCGTAATAAATAAACTAAATGTTATTTATCACGGCATTTTTTCCCTAGTTTCAAAGTTCTAAGAGGCATTACATTTTTGAGAGGAATATATTTGACATAGGAATGCCAATGTATTTAAATGCATTTTTTCTAACAAACATCTATAGCATGCCAGCAGTTTTAAAGTTTTAAGCAGAACTCCTCGCTGATGTCAATGAAGAGTTCTGTTCACAAATTGATGGCTACATGTTAATTCTAGCTTGTAACATGAACTATGAGCAATAAACAACTAAACTTAAAAAAAGGGTCCCCACCCCCCCACAGCCCTCGGTTTTATTGCAAGAGGTTATTTTCGTTCCTTGCTTTGGGATGGCAAAACAAATACACAGAGTAAAAATGTGCTGACCGTGTAACACTAGGAGAAAAACACACTTCATTACATGTGGAATGCTGAAATTATGCTACGTTCAAATGTGCAAAAGAATTAAAAACAGATGTTAAAATCTTTCTTTTAAAAGAATCATTTTAAAAATAGTTCCGTCGTGCTGTTGCTTATTCAGCTTACACTTCTCCTGCAAAGTGGCTTGTTGCACCCAAAGCAGTACACTAGGTTTCGGGGCGGGGGGAGGGAGAAAAAAATGCTGTAGAGAGAGCACATGTTACATCAGACACAGTACCTGATTTTTCACTGCACAGCTTGTCAGCTAGATAGTCTGCCTCCTGGGCGATAAGTGAGAAAATTTCATCTTCATACTCTTCTATAATACTTTCACACTGTAAGAATAAAACAGGAACATATATATTATATATACATACACATACACACAGAGACAGTACCACTCCAGCAATGAAATAAACAAGATTGCTAAACCAGAACTGTAAAGTAATACAGTGGAAAGGGGAACCTTATTTTGGTTTGCACTTCCTGTTTTGTACAAACAAATGATTGCCTGTTAATTTTCAAAATATTCCTTAAGATTTAACTATACGCTCTCTCTGGCTGTCTTTTTAAAAATACACTGACTAGGATAAGAAATCACTTACAGATCACATTTTACTTGCTTTTGAAAGAACACCTTTCAATGTCAGTCACTATATTCATGGAATAGTCACTCAAAAGTTAAATTAAATAATAATCCATTTCATGTTATTACACTAGTATTCACAACATGCAGATAAATAAAGCTCCCTGATCAAACTAATGCATCTTTGGTTTCACTACAGATAACAAAATTGACAGTAATCTACCAAATGGTCTCTTTTCAATTTTTAAACATTTTAAAGACTATCAGTAATTTGACTTCACTTATAGAAAATGGATTTCTGATGTTTTGAACAGGGTTCAACACTACTGCTGAGGCAGAGTCTTGGTGGAGTGTGTCTAAAGAGACGTTTTGTTCTGAAGAGCTGTATTATCTAGAGTTATCTTTTGGCAATCCTGAGCACAAATTAGGAAGGACAGAAAGTACTTTCCCAAAAGCCCAGACTATGGTTTAATCATTAAACAAGGGTAGAAGCCCCATGAAATGGATTGCAATTAAAAAAAAATACACCAAGGAAAACTCTGATTTAAATAAAGAAGTCATAACTCTACTACCAAAAAAAAAATAATAATCACTTGTATTTCTCGAAAAATTAGCTCTAGAATGTGCCATTGCAAGAATACGATTTTTTTGCTGTTTTAAGTCAACATTTCACAGCACTCAACATCTTTGAAACTCAGCCATTAACTTTACTTCTCAGTGAAAATGCAAGTCACTAAATGTGCACGCTGGCTTAATTTCATGGATTTAATAGTCTCACAACATTGCTTTTGTGGTGTACTGGAATACATGTGGAATCATATGCAGCATATCACTGCCCTAGACACTCTTTTCTATATTGTGTGTTTCCTGACACTAGAAAGATACTTAATGCATAAACAAAACAAAATTATATGATGTAACTGGCACCTACACATTTGTTTAACTCAACCTAGGCCAGCATTCTTGATTAGCTCACAGAAATTTGTCTCCATTCAACAAGGCCTAAAGAAAAGATGACACCCCTCCTCCTTCTTTAATCCAACTATAAATATTAAAATTACAGTAGTATTAATTTGGATTTTTACCCAACACAATAACTCCCTATTTCCTGAACAGAAATTAACAAATATACTTCCTTAGTAACACTGATTTGTATTTAATCACTTACAAAAATTCCCCAAGTAAAACATCATTTGAATTGTTCCAGTTTGGGAAATTTGTAACATGTAAACTGAGAACACACAGTATAATCCATGGGTAATTCTTGCAACTAAAATGCCATCTGTTTCTAAATAACATTATAAACCACATTATTATTTTAAAACACTTAATGCAATACTGTGACAAGCAAATACAGAGCATATAAGAATATGTTATTATTAAAACAATTTACTATATGCACGAATTTAGTACTTGAAGCTATATTTATCAGACAGTAAAGAGTATACACTAGTAATACTTTAACATACAATGTTACCAATTTGTTATGTTAGCTTACCGCAAATTTCAAAGGTTTGTAAGCATCAGAATAAAAATAGAATTTTTTTAAATCTGCATAGATTTTCTCATCTTTCCTAGGAGCAAATCTCTTGAACGTCCTTTTTTGGGTTTGAGGATCCACTTGCAGTTGGTAATCATTCATTCTATCACATATATTTTCCAATACTTCCGTTAAGTAGGTCTCTGACTTTGCTAAAGGAACCTAGTGGGGGAGGAAAATGGAATTTTCTTTTCTTATTATACATATTACCAAAAATAACTTTAAGAGATTGTACCTCTATAGACTGATGTGTCATAGACAGTGAAAAAGAATCAGTGCATATCTCTTAATCTGCATAATTGTTGACCCATATTATATTACATACATAATTAAAAATGTCAGCTAAAGCTAAGGTGACACTGAAAAATAAAACATTTACTCTTGCATAAAACATCCCCTTCACACTGAACCAATTCTAGAATGCAGTTATCAGATTTTAATTTGTAAACATATTGTCATTCAAAAAGACATATACCATGCAGCAAATAAATAGAGACCATAGACTACAGTTGATATTTTATCGACATAACCATGAAAGATTTCTTAAGTCACTTTGTTTCTTTAGTTGAAGTAGAGTTCTAGAAAGTCTTTTGCTTTCACTTGGTCTGTCTTAGTTGCTGTTCGTCAACTCAGATGCAGCTGTTTAATACCTCCCAGGGGTTTTGTGAAGAAAATAATAGCTTACAAAATTTAACTTCTCCCAGGTTCTACTATTTCAGCTTTATTTTCGAACAGCTGGTCCATGTCTTTGTCCATTCCTTTTCCTTCAGAATTAAGCAAGAATTCAGCAGAAACATTTAGACACTACCTACATACTTAGTGAGAGTCTCAACAGCTAGTGCTCCCAGGGTCAAAGAGCACCCCTCGCCCTTGGTAACGGGGACAAAAAACTTCTCTCCCGTCTAGACAGGTCAAGGTGCAAGATGCTCCTATCTCTGTTGCTTCTTCCGGAAGGGGGCGTGAACTGAAGCCAAGTGCACAGTAAACAACAGTGCTGCATCCTTGGACCTTTAGAAGATTTTTCTCTCCACCCTCTGCTGATCAAAGTAGGAAGTTTTCATGACAACCATAGTCAAAGGGGCTGAATCACAAATGAACTCGATTTCTGCAATGTTGATATATCCAGTCTCTATTGTCTCTTTTCAGACACAGTATGAACCCTTCCGGTCTCAATGATTACATTACAGAAGCACTTTCACATGTGTGCTTCATTTACACAAAGGGTTTCCTTGCTTCACCACCATCTGGCCACAGATCAGATAAATAGAGGCAGGAGAATTAAAATTAAAGCCTAAAGGTTTTTCTTCTTCTTAAACTAGGTCCTATTATGAAATCCTCCTCCCCCAACCTCATTCTGGATGTGGAATCTACTTTTTTATGAAACCTGGAAAAAGCAAAAAGGGCATGAGGAAAACACTGTATTTTTTTTTTAAAAGTCAGTTTTTAGTTTAAAATAATCTACATTTAGAGAGATGTGTATCCTATTTTACAGTTAGGTTGGGTTTAGTTGCATTTTGCTATGAAAACTATTTTATTAATTTCAATATTAACATTTAAAAGGCAAATGTGTATCATAAAGCAAGGAAAGCTAATGGCAGCAAAACATGGTTCCTGAAAGACTATTTGAATTATGAATTCCAATCTCAAGTGGTTTTTCCCGCACCTATTAGAAGTTGAGGACAACAAGACAACATGGCACATGGATACGTCTGACTGCCTCTTCCAAATAATATGCAAAAAAGAAAACATGAATTTGCAAATAAAATAGAACTTTTACAAATCCTCTTGCAAAAGACAAAAGATTTGACATAATAGACCAAATGCTCTTCCGGTGTAACTTCCACTAAGGTCAATGAGGTTATACCAAAGATGTATCTGACCCAATGGGCTTTCAGTAACAATAAGCTATTACTATACAACACACACACACACCTCTAAACCTACTTGCAGGACAATAAATCAAACCAGCTCACTAGCAGGGGGGGATTTTTAATGGATATACTAACTATATTTATTTGCAGATAAAAAGAGATCTGCCGTGTTGTCCTAATACAAGCAAGACTGTATTTTAAGTTCTGAAAAAGAGATCTATTTATAGTCCAACTGTTGTTCAAGAATTCACTCACATACTAACACTCTTCCCCATTCCCTTCCTGTCAGTAACTCCCGATCCAATCACAAAAGCTAACAGTGGCTTAGCAAGAGTATGCATCGTGAGTGGCAAGTACTGTATAAGAACATAGAGAATGAGACTATTACTATATGCTGAAAACAAACCACCTATGCATTAAAAAATGCTTCTGAAATATACTGAACGAAAATCAAACTTCACAATGCATGTAACAGCAGCTACAGATCAAATTCTCTAGATACTTTATATACAGGGGTTAACACTTATGAAATGAATTTTTGCAACCTGTTTATTCTTATATTTATACACCATTTTTGCTCTCATTTCCACCACCTATTATATTTCCAATAATGTTCTCAGAAGCCAACATATGAACTGCATTTTCTTAACCTCTCTTTGTATTTCAGTATGTTGTCTTATTATATTTAGGAAAATAATTTTAGGAGTAGCATATTCGTGAAGTAGATTAATAAAATCATAATTATAAGAACTTTGCTTTAAAATGGTTACATCTGATTTTTTCTTGTCAAGTTAATAAAAATTATACTTAACATATGACCTCCGAATAACTTTATTTTTTCCACATAACTATTAGTTTGTCTGGAATCAGACTCTCAGCCCCTGTAAACTATATTGAATGGAGTGTGCAAATATATGGGAAACCCTTACACATGATAGATGTATGTATCTGTTCATTTCTGGGGTCTACTTATTAGCTTTTTGGATAGTGAGCTTTTATTAAAACCAAGTACAACTTGAATTTAAAAGAATATAAAAGATTTTGTTGAAATATACTCAGAGTTATACCTGACCCCCAAAAGTTGAGTGTTCTTCTAAAAAGTGTTTTAATAATAAGAGCAATAAGTATTTGGACAAGTGGCAGAAAACTAAAGCCTTTCTTTCTATACTGTGAAGATTTTGAATAGTACTTGTCAATAAAGCAACTCCTATTGTAATCGTACCGGAGACATGGGCCTCCTCCCCGAAAAAGCTGTCTCAGAGATACTAACCTCATTAAAATATGAATGAAAAGACAGCCATCATTGTAATGGGACAAAGCCATTTTACCCTGCACCAAACTTTATCTGCTATTTTTTGTAAAAATATAAACATGATACCCAGCAAATTAGTCACTAGATTTGATGTGCATAATGATGATACAATGCATGAATTATTTTAATTTTTCAGATAAATCACAGCCTCTGATCATTCTAAATGTTTGATTTTTTTGGTAATTATTTCCTAATCTGTTGATTCTTCATATTATTTGAAGTGTTTAAAAAGAATAAAAGATACTCTTTAATTTTTTTTAAAAGTTCACTGAAATTTTTGCTGTTTATTTTTGTTTTCCAGAATATTTCAGCCAATTTCAAAAGACAGCTAGAGAATTAATTACAGACTACTATGGCAATACCTTAGTAACAGTCAGTTACAGGATGTTCATATGCCAGTTCATTACTATGTCTCTGTTAATCTCACCGTAAATTTCTTGCTTGATAGATACCACAACCAGCCACAACAAGAATACAATTGCATTATGGTGTGTGATAAGAGATATAAAAATGTAACTGCAGTATATATGCATTTTCAAAAACAATCAAGTGTTTTTCAATAAAACAGTACATATTTGGTTATATTTTAAAAAAACAGAGAGCCAGAACTGGTCATATGCAAAGCTTTATATTTTATTGGAAATTGTTTCAAATAATTTTTAAACACGTATTTTAAAATGTTTCATGTAGTTTAATCACTATCTTTTCATCCACAAAGTGTTCAAATCATTTTTGATATTAGTTAAAAGTCAATATTTAGAAGTGAAAATTCAAACCTCCTTTGCTCTAGGCTAAAACAGGAGAAACATGAATGCTGAGCTACTCTAAAGGCTGATGGGATATATAATTAGCTATTATGTTAATTGAATCCACTGTGAGTTTGTTGTATGAGATTTCTTCATATAATATGCAAATAGCTTCTAAGGTTTAGTTTTATTAGACAATACAATTAGAAATCATCTAAAGGAGTGAATTCTAATGAGGCATAATAAAGGTTTGTAAAAATATCTGTTTGCTACATGAGCAGACCATCTGGGCTTAATCAATAAAAGAAACTGCACTGTGTAGCAGAACATTTAAAAGAAACTTTTAAGAATTTACCTTTCCAGTATCCATTCATAACAAAATCTACTTTAAAAGCAGGAGAGTTCATGTTATTAAGGAAAGAGGTGAAATTCTTGTAATATGGGAGCGAGTCATTCTGTTAATCAGACAACTGGAATATTGTTTACTTAAAAATAAAAAGCAGCTCTCAGCTGTGATGCCAATTGTGTTTGCATAGATACACTTTAAGTGAAGTGTTCCATGAGCAAAGTTAGCCATTATTATTACTATTAAAGACGTGATCCAAGCAGATGTACATACATTAGCTTTTGTAGTGTAACTAATCAGCGTAACTTCACTTTCGGTAAGATTCTCCAGCATTTTAATATCTGGAATTAAGAACTTTCTGACAAAGGAAGAAATTCACACTAGAGTATTCCACAGCAAGTCACAAACTCAACAGTTGCATTCCTTTTCATTTACGGCCAGCTCCAAATATTAAACTGGTTTAGTTAATGCCAGAATTCAAAATATGTGTAATCTTTGGTCTAATGCAGGCTATTCAAACTTTAACTAGTGCCAGAAAAAAGTATTGCTCAACTCCTAACCATAACTGAACATCATAAGCATAGTAATATATTTCACTCTCCTATGGTATCCAAAGAGGAGTGTGGGTTTGGGTTCTTTTTAAACATTTAAAAATGGTCACTAGCAACCCAGTAAGAAAAAGCAGAAGCATAATGGCAGCTGAAGCTCCACCCATACAAAAAGAAATATTCTCCCAATGAGTACACTGCCACTTCAATTCACGGACAGAAGTGAAAGAGGACTTCAA
This sequence comes from Mauremys reevesii, assembly GCF_016161935.1. Classification (NCBI taxonomy): domain Eukaryota; kingdom Metazoa; phylum Chordata; order Testudines; family Geoemydidae; genus Mauremys; species Mauremys reevesii. The sequence goes on from NC_052624.1 coordinate 18,914,987, forward strand.
AATATGATTAACCTACTCATTCATCATCTGGACTCTGTTTCTTCTGGAATAGGCTTAGTTTTACTGGTCTGTGTCTTCCTAAAAGGAAAAAGGTCTGAAATACCAAAAAAAAAAAGTAACTTTTTTTTGAAAAGGCAACATTGTGCAGATGGCATGATAAACCTATCAGACCCACGTATATAGCTGATATAAACATAAGCCTATAATTGCAGTTAATTAACGCTTCTTTAATCTAGTCCCTTAAAAACCTGCAGGGGCAAGTGTTTGTTATTCGGAATAATATGAAGCCCTCGTCACTATAGAAAAAGGATCATCTCATACACGCCTCTTCTTCTGCTGAAATACAGTTTGCTCGAATACCCATTTTCCTAAGTTTTGCTCTAAACCATTAACCGGTTGCTAACATCTCTAATGGGCATCCAGACACTGCCCACTGCGCTCGAAGTAACAACCAAGCAACCCAAACAAACCATCCTATCAAAACACAAACTTTATTTACGCTCCCACTTTCATTTTCGCCTTAAAATTTAACACCTTCTCTAAAAGAATGTTGAGCTGCCCTAGCACAGCCTTCAGAAAGCAGGTACATCCTCCTAAGCATTAGTGTTCCTTAAGTGTCAGAGGGGGATGTCACCTATTCAATATTTCTACTAGTCGCTGATAAGCCCCTTACAGAACAAGCCCAGGATGAGTCTGCTTTGTATAAATTAAATCATTCTGTTAGCTGAATGCAAGGTGTTCAGCAACTACCAGCAAAGGGTATCCCTTCCACTGCACAGCACAGAGGGAATCTAACCCACCCAAATATGCCTAGGAAGCAGGTGAAGAGGAGACCATGTGGCCATTCATTCTCCTCTCTCACCTCCCCTGAGACTATAAAAGCCCCTCTGATGAACACCACATGGTTGAGACTGCAAATGATTTTGGGTGTGTCTGTCTGAAGGCAGAGACTGAGGACTGTTCATTTCCTTGGCAAACTGGGGAAGATATAACTGCACTAATTTGGGTTCTGTATATGGCTTCTATCCATGCAGATGATGTAACTATACAGTCACAATCAGGTCACTAATTATTCTGATTGAGCTGTGCTGCTAGTAATAGGAGGGAGCCAAAGAACCAGGGGCGGCTCTAGGTATTTTGCTGCCCCAAGCATGGCAGGCAGGCTGCCTTCGGGGGCTTGCCTGCCGGAGGTCCCCGGTCCCGCGGATTTGGCGGCACACCTGTGGGAGATCCGCTGAAGCCGCGGGACCAGTGGACCCTCTGCAAGCATGCCGCCGAAGGCAACCTGCCTGCCGCCCTGGCAGCGACCGGCAGAGCGCCCCCCTTGGCTTGCCGCCCCAGGCATGCGCTTGGCGTGCTGGTGCCTGAAGCCACCCCTGCAAAGGGCCAGCCTTGTACAGGAATACCCTGAGATCCATGGAATTAGTACCAGGATTTCCTGTGTATCCCCCTCAAACTCTGCTGAGTCCAAATGTGCTCCCCTCTCTGAGTAACCACTAAGATTTTCTCTCCCCGGAGTTAGTACTTTGTAAATTGTGTAACGGATTTTCCAAATAACTATTCCGCTTCCATGCACATTTGGGTGCAGAGGGATGATGGTGCCCAACCTTCTGAATAAAAGAGCAAGACGTCAAAAGTGGGGAAGTGTCTGTTTTTGATCTTCTATTAATGGAATGATTTTAAAGCAACAGCATCTGTACAGACAATGGATTCATGACTCCAGCACAGGAAACTATGTAAATAAAGGGAAATCCCAGGAAATTTCCACTGGGTTTATACATGACAGTGAATAAAGTTTTCTAATCAGCTGAAAGTTTATATGCTTCCGCAATTTCCTCCCTAGAAGCTCAAGAAACAACAACTATCCCTCCCCCATATTCTCTCTCCAGAAATACAGGCCCTTTGATTCTCCTCTCATATCAATCAGGAGTAATTCCATTGAAGTCAATGGAGTTACACTGGCATAACATTGAAAATTAGGCATTGTCTATATTCAAAGTTGCCCCCTTTAAATTGTTTTTTAAGCTGGTTTTAGTTAAACTGATGTAAAACACAGTGAGGACACTCAATTCAATTTTAACCAGATGTATATCAATTTAGTTTATCAATTCCTTACCAAATTAAGATAAATTGATACCGTAGGTTTGAAACCAGATTAAGAGTGTCCACATTGTGTTTTGCACTGACTTAACCAAAATGGTTTAAAAATCACACTCTTAGTAAAAGTGATGTAACTCTGAATGCAGACAAGGCCTAGGTGAATCAGATCCCCAGCACCATGCAAATGTTCATTCTTTCCTGGATTCTTTCAAGATATTGCCACCTTTCAATTTCCTTGTTACAGAATAATTTCAGAAGGTCACTAGAACGGCCTAAACTAATGTGGTGATTTTTAGGAATATGACCAAGGACTGAACATTAACCGCCTAAAATCTCTCCCTGGAACCAGTCATTTTTAAGTTAAAGATGCTGGTTGTTGGAATTACCATGGACATCTGCCATGTTTGTGTCCAGGAAGTAAGTGAGCATTACGAGTAAACTCATCTCTGCAACACTCCTTCCATCACAGAGGGTCAGTAAGAGCAGCCTTCTCCCACATGGCTGATGCTGGGAGTGTGGAACGTACACAAGTGCCACTTGCGACTCCTTGTGAAAAATGTGGAAATGAATGGTCAACTATACCACATCAGGAATTGTCTCCACAGATGTGGAGCCAAATACACCAAGTCCTCCTAAAGCACACTCATTATGCAAAGGGGCCAGCTGGCCACATATCTGACAAACAAGCCAGAACACTTTGTATGGCTTGTGGGTAAGAACACAGACAGCTGAAAGGAGCGGGGATGAAAGGTTTGCTGACATTCTACTCAACCTTAACCATTCTTTATTCACAGGAAATAATGGTTAACTGCAGGAGACTTGGCTCATGACCCCATTCATCTATCCAGCTAGGCTCGCTCAGCTCAGGAGAGGTAGAAGGCGGCACACCGTGGGGCACTCTGCCATTGAATGTACTTTTGGATGGCTGAAAACTTGCTTCAGGTGACTGGACGGAACAGGCTGGGGAGGAAGCAGGGAGAACGGATGCACTCCCAGTGTCACCTGGCAAGGGGCTCTCTTATCTATTCCAAGCTGCACAGGGTTGCAATCTAATGGATTCTATTTCCCCAGCAATACACTTTCCTTACTGAAGAAAGACACCCTACCTAAACAACACGAGAGCCAGAGCTTGCCACAGTTAGTCTCCTGTGAATCTCTGGAGCAAAGAGCATCCTCTGCAGCACTACTCTTACAACTAGAATGATTACACACAAAGTCCAGACCACGATTTCTGTATGCATCCTTCATGGGTAGAGGAAAGGCAGCAGGAGTTCAAAATTATTGTAGCTGTATAAAAACACATAACATCTACAGCCAGAAGAGGAGGAGACATTAAAACAGCTCTAATTCTCTTGTTATACCTCTCCTGACTGATGACAATTTAGACTCTGATTCAGCAAAACAGCACAGCATGGGCTGAAACTGAAGTATGTGAGTGGACCCATTGACTTCAGTGGGATTTAAGCAGGTACTGAAGTGTTTTGCTGAATTAGGGCCTTGCTGTCTACGTTCTTCAGTCTAGCACGCTGTTACTTTAGCTTCTCAGCTTGGAACTGCTGGGCGAATGCCTCAGTAAAGGGCAACTAAGGACCCTTGCTAAAGAAAGTCTTGGGACTTTGTGAATGATGGATTAACAGCTAACATGGCCCAGCTGAATTTTACTGCTAGGAAAAGCGAGAGGTAATCATGCCAGTAATTAGGCCTATTTTTTGAAGGATTTTCTATAGTGATACACAGTCTTGAATTGTATTCTTCAGCAATGTGGATCCCAGAAGATGCTTTAAGACCAAGCACTGAGATGAGATGGGCACCCTTCAAACCCAGCCAAGCGTGCTGCTGAGAATCAGCTCTCTCAATACATGCAAGCTCAGCTGAGTACGAAGGTGTCTTTTTTACACAGTCATCTTTCTGAGTAGAACTGTGAGTAATGCACACTTATCTGCTAGCTGCTATGAGCCCTCCTCTGTGTGCACATGGCAACATGCTGACCAGACCTCAAATCATCTGCATGAGCCACATTTCATGTATGGGTACTGACAGATATAAGTACATGTCCCCCATAACAGAATTCTATGGAAATCAAAGAATTATAGGGCCAGTTCCTGGTTCATACTGTGACAAAGCTCCTCCTCTACCTTGGTGGGTCCTGCGCTTATTGGCAGATTTGCTCACCTCAGAGATCTTCCCCTCTGGTGGAACCCACAGTCCGGGTCAACTCCTCCTGTGTCTGATCAGGAGTTGGGAGGTTTGGGGGGAACCCGGGCCCACCCTCTACTCCGGGTTCCAGCCCAGGGCCCTGTGGATTGCAGCTGTCTATAGTGCCTCCTGTAACAGCTGCATGACAGCTACACCTCCCTGGGCTACTTCCCCATGGCCTCCTCCAAACACCTTCTTTATCCTCACCACAGGACCTTCCTCCTGGTGTCTGATAACGCTTGTACTCCTCAGTCCTCCAGCAGCACACCCTCTCTCTCAGCTCCTTGCGCCTCTTGCTCCCAGCTCCTCACACGCCCACCACAAACTGGAGTGAGCTCCTTTTTAAACCCAGGTGCCCTGATTAGCCTGCCTTGACTGGCTGCAGGTGATCTAATCAGCCTGGCTGCCTGAATTGGTTCTAGCAGGTTCTAATTACTCTAGTGCAGCCCCTGCTCTGGTTACTCAGGGAACAGAAAACTACTCATCCAGTGACCAGTATATTTGCCCTCTACCAGACTCCTGTACCCCACTGACCTGGGTCTGCCACAATACTAAGGCTCCTTTGAATCACTCAGGCAGCACTATAGGGCCTGAAAACTGCCCTAAATGTGTGGCTGAGGCTTCCCCTAGTGATCCCTGGCCAACATAACAGTTTCTAGGGGACTGTGACAAGATGGCCTAGTTTAGAGAAGGTTCAGGACAGCTCTAAATTACAGAGCAGCCAACTGTCCAATAGATGGTCAGGAAGTGCAGAGGTGGGCTTAAAGGCACCTTTATACCCTGCTGCTCAGCTACGCCGAGTGAGCGTCAGCACAGCTCAAGATTGGGACTTCGCTGTCCAAAAAACACGGTTGCAAGCAATTAACGTACTGCACTTCCTCACGTCACTCAGCTGAACACAAGCACATGTTGAAGCTGACAGTCCTTCCAGCTTTCCTTTTCGCAAAAGATATTTTAGAAATTCTTATGTTTCAGTATGGATTCTGCCCTTTAAAAAAAAATAATTAAGCACTACTATCAAGTTTTAGGCCTGTTTCCTAGCCTACAATAATGCTACCTACATCTATAAAGCAAATCAAATTAGAGAAACTACAAACTTTCATTTAAATATAAACATTCTGAGTTAAACTTGCCTTCCCCATGAGTTTCCGCCAACTAATTTAGCCATGTGGAGAAATGGGATCTGTTGATAAATAAACATTACAAGCTACTTCTATACAGACTTATCAGCTATCACTTAACAGAAACAAAGAGGATTATCACCACAGCTGTCAGGAAAGACTGCCTCTTTACTACACTGACAGGTACCAAAGGTCATGTTCTTATGACAGTCTTTTGGGACTACCCACATTTCTCCAAAAGAATTAACCCACATTCTGAAGAAAGCAGAAACGCAGTTGATTTTAGCTAAACACTGAAATGTACGTTATGAATAACAAATAGATAGAGACCAACAACATCAGGTAAAAGAATCAACAGTAGTAACTGATCTATAGTTTGACATCGCTAGTTTAACTGAAGAGGAAAGGTATGACTAAGATATTTCTTAAATTTGGTTAATATGACAAAAGCCACAAAAATCAACTGCTTTTCGTTAAGTGCATGAAGCTAGTAAATATAATTGCAAAAGCGGTTGATGGGCTGTGTCTTATAGGGTGTTTCTAAAGACAGTTATTCTAAACATTGAAAGCACATGCATATTTTCTGAAGTGATCTACCTTAAGAGCTTGCCAACTGTCTTTGAGAATGCCTTAGATATAGCTAAATAACTTTACTACACTAGTTGGGGTATTCTTGGGTATTTTCTATAATAAGTATAGGTAATTCTACAAATACTAAAAATACTTTTATTTATTGAAGGCAAAATGGCAAGTTTAAACAGGACATATAAAATAACAGCATACAGGTAAGTCCACGTTTTCAAAGTGAAGCACACAACTGCCTGGACATCAAGTACTTGTGCATGTGCGAGAATGTGGAAATCTACGCCGGGAACTGTGCATGTCTAACTTTGAAAATCTGGCCAACTATAGATGCACAAACATACAGTAACAGAATACATCCAATGCTCAGTGAGATGGTTGTAACAGTGACACTCAACCCATAACAGCTAACGAGACTTTGATATTGAACAATCATAAATAATTAAACCTTTCAAATACACAATGAATATGACAAGCTTATTATGAAGAAGCATGTATAGAATATCTCCAGTAGAGTAACTTTCTGAAAGCTTCAACATCAAAGCAGATATACCTGTGCAAATATGGGTTTAGTCCCTCTGCCTGAGTGTGTCTCTGATGTTTTTTTTTCCCAATTGCCATTTCTCCTCCCCAAAGTAACTGCCACGTTAACGTCAGATACATTGCCCAACAATTGACACAGGCATCAGAAGAGACCCCCGTTCAGAGCTATAAAGACCCGTGAGCTGAGTACCTCTGGTTTGAAACATAAGTAGAACCTCAGAGTTACAAACACCAGAGTTATGAACTGACTGGTGAACCACACACCTCATTTGGAACCCGAAGTACTCAATCAGGCATCAGCTGAGACACACACACACAAAAAGCAAACCTAGTACAGTGCTGTGTTAAACATAAACTACTAAAACTAAGGGAAAGTTTTAAAAAAAGATTTGACAAGGTAAGGAAACTGTTTCTGTGCTTGTTCCACTTAAATTAAGATGGTTAAAAGCAGCATTTTTCTTCTGCATAGTAAAGTTTCAAAGCTGTATTAGGTCAATGTTCAGCTGTAAACTTTTGAAAGAACCATAAAGTTTTGTTCAGAGTTACGAACATTTCAGAGTTACACCCAACCTCCATTCCCGAGGTGTTCGTAACGCTGAGCTTCTACTGTAGATTAAAAATGTTACACATTTCATTTCCAACTGACAAAAAACCTTACACTTCCTGGGCATGATATCAAAATTGCAAGCCTGAGAAAATCATAGATTAATCAGAAGATATTCTGATAATTATTGTAGATTTAAATAGAAGGCATTTAAACAGAACTTTTTGAAGTAAATAAAGTTATTTTACTTGTAACTTGTAAGTTATCTTTTGCATCACAACTCCACTAGTCTGGAATTGATGGATATTTCCTTTCCAAACAGGATTGACAGGCAGCAGTGACCAATGAAGAATCTTGAAATGTTCTGGCACCAGCTGGCTGAGAGCCATTTCAATCTTTACTTCCTTCAGTGTTATATTTTCAGAAAACTTCCCAAGCCTCCTTAGCTGGCAACACTCAAGGGAAATTTTAGTAATACATACAAACACTATGTTACCTAATTTGCAGTATGGCCAAAATGGTTTTATTTTAAATGGTGCCTAAAGTTAGCCTCCAAAATCAATAGCATGACTTTCAAATGCCCCAACTTCAATGGGAGCTGCTGAGTGCTTAGCACATTTGAAAACCATCACTTATTTAAGTGCCTAAATATAAATTTAGGAACCTAATCGGGAGTTGGTCTGGGGTCTTACATGCCTTTTAATTTCTTACTATGTTTGAATTTCTTTTAAGTCTGACCTTAACTCTGAAGTTCCTGGATTTGCAATGCTTGGCTTTGGGATAATTACAATATCCCTGTAATGTTTTCTTAAGTTACTGATACATATTCTCAATTTTAAATCCATTTTAATACATTTTTTTCTTTAGGAATTTCCTTAGTTTTAAAAAATTATTTTAAAAGTCATAAACAAATGATAAACAAGAGAGCCAAAGAGAATGCTATCATGAGATATTTTGAATTCTTCCTCTTCCCCTTATCCCATCCCCTGGGGTTATGTCATCGTGCAAGCATCCACCATCTTCTTCTGTCCAAGGCCTGCTTACAATCTTCTTTGATTCAATCCATCCATTCCTTCCTCAGCCTCTCCTTCCTACCATGCTGTTTTCACCAGGTCCTCTTTGTTCATCCTCTGCATGTGTCCAAACTCACTTTCCAGATTTAGTCAGCCACATCAGCCTCTTGGACTTCCATCCTAATACTTTCATTTCAAAATTTGTTTCTTTGTGTAACTCCTATTGTGGTGCAAAAACATCTAATTTCCAACACCTGTAGGCATTGAACGTGCTGTCTCTTTATCGTCCATGGTTCTGCACCATACAGCGCTATGGGCACATCACTGTTCTATACTATCAGCTTGTTGGTTCTCAAGCTACTTCTCTATCCCTTGCCAAATTACAAATTACAAACATGGCATCTGTGGTTCCTCATCTTTTCCTAAAGCTGAACTGTTTTTGTTTCAAAAAGGGGTTCCACCATTCTCCTAGTCCTAGTATCCAGAATACATTCCAGTATCTTCATTCCATACAACAGTAGCTTTATCATTCAATAATTTCCACGTTCACTTTAACCATTTTGCTCCTCCACGTTATGCCTCTCTTGCCCAAGACTTTCACCCGGTTTGCGGTCACTTCATCAGGTCCCGATACCTAACTGTTCTTAATTTCCTGGACTGCTTTTTCAGGAATCACATTAGGATCACAGATTGGCAATTCTGTCCTAAAACGGTTCACCTCATTTAATATACTCTCAAAGTTTTGTTTCCAACTTTCTTTCACGTGTTTGGGTGTTACTAGAAGTCTCTCCAAACATCATTTACAAATGGCACTACAATATCATCCTCCTTCCATTGCAGCTCATTTTTGTAATGCTATAGCTTTTTGCCAGCCAGCTGAGGATCATTTACAAGCTCAGGATACAAATTGTCTAGGGCAGTGGTTCTCAAACTAGGGCTGCCTCTTGTTCAGGGAAAGCCCCTAGCGGGCTGGGCCAGTTTATTTACCTGCCGCGTCCGCAGGTTCGGCCAATTGCGGCTCCCACTGGCCGTGGTTCGCCGCTCCAGGCTAATGGGGGCTGCAGGAAGGGCGGCCAGTATGTCCCTTGGCCCATGCTGCTTCCCACAGCCCCCATTGGCCTGGAGTGGTGAATCGTGGCCAGTGGGAGCCGCGATCGGCTGAACCTGTGGACGCGGCAGGTAAACAAACCAGCCTGGCCTGCCCGGGGCTTTCCCTAAACAAGCGGCAGCCCTAGTTTGAGAACCACTGGTCTAGGGCATTGTTTTTGGCCTTCTTCACTGCCTACTTGGAAGCTCACTTTGCTTCTTTGTATTTGTTTTCATTTACACTCAGTTGCTTCATTGCTTTTTCTCTATGGACCATTTTCTTATTTCAGATTGTTACTTGCATTTCTTCAATCCACCACCACTCCTCTTTCTCCTTGGTTTTCCTCATCTGCATCATCCACAAGCCTCTTCCACTGCCGCAATCCATGTTCTTTTGAGGTGGTTCCATTCCTCTTCAGCTAAAATGCTAAATCTATTTCTGGATACTTATCCTGTACTGCTAGCACAAACTTCTCTGTCATGCTTCCTCTTAATTTTCTGTACTTTAATCTTCTTTCTTTTGAGCTTAGCTCCCTCCTTGTCCAACACTCTACCACAGTCTTTGCCACAAGAGGTTTGCATTACAGTGCTACCATCTCACTAGGTTTCACTTTGCAGTCGATAACTCCACAGAGATTTCCTAAGAACATAAGAGCGGCCATACTGGGTCAGACTAAAGGTCCACCTAGTCCAGTATCCTATCTTCCAACAGTGGCCAATGCCAGGTGTTTCAGAGGGAAACATCAAGTGATCCATCCCCTGTTGCCAATTCCCAGTTTCTGGTTTGTAACCTGCTGCCTATTAATTTCATTTGGTGACCCCCCAAGTTCTTGTGTTATGAGAAGGAGTAAATAACATTTCTTTATTTACTTTCTCCACACCCATCATGATTTTATAGACCTCTATCATATCCCCCCTTAGTCGTCGCTTTTCCAAGCTGAAAAGTCCCAGTCTTTTTAATTTCTCCTCATACGGAAGCTGTTCCATACCTCTAAATCATTTGTTGCCCTTGCGTGTATCTTTTCCAATTCAAAAATATCTTTTTTGAGATGAGGCGAGCAGACCTGCATGCAGAATTCAAGATGTGGGCTTACCATGGATATATATAGAGGTAATATGGTATTTTTCTTATTATCTATCCCTTTTCTAATGATTCTGAACAGTCTAAGGGAGGCAGAGCTTGCCCAAAAGTGGTGGGGCCAGAGCCTCTAACCCCTGCCTCTCTTCTTCCACCCAAGGTCCAGAAGTCGAGCGAGACAGGAGCCATGGACCCTCCACCTGCCTTCTACAGCCTCAGGAACAACTCTGACATCATAATCAAAAAGGCTGACAAAGGAGGTGCTGTTGTCATCATGAATACATTGGAATATGACCAAGAGGCTGCTAGACATCTCTCTGCCACCACATTCTACAGGCCATTATCCTCTGATCCCACTGAGGATTACCTAAAGAAACTACACCATCTGCTAAAAAAAACTCCCTGACAAAGCACACATGCCTAGAACCCCGACCAGCGGCACTGCTATGGGTACCTGCATGGCCCCACCGTATGCCAACATTTTTATGGCCGACTTAGAACAATGCTTCCTTAGCTCTTGTCCCCTAACGCCCCTACTGTACTTGCATTACATTGATGACATCTTCATCATCTGGACCCATGGAAAAGAAGCCTGAGGAATTCCACCATGATTTCAATAATTTCCATCCCACCATCAACCTCAGCCTAGATCAATCCACACAAGCGGACCATTTCCTGGACACTACTGTGCTAATAAGAGATGGTCACATAAATAACACCCTACACCGGAAACCTACTGACCCCTCTACTTACCTACATGCCTCCAGCTTCCATCCAGGACACACCACACGATCCATTGTCTACAGCCAAGCTCTAAGGCCTGGTCTACACTAAGGGGGGGGGCGTCGAACTAAGGTACGTGACTTCAGCTACACGAATAGTGTAGCTGAAGTCGAAGTACCTTAGTTCGGGCTACTCACCCGTCCAGACGCCGCGAGATCGAAGTCCGCGGCTCCAAGGTCGACTCCGCCACCGCCGTTCGCGGTGGTGGAGTTCCGGAGTCGACCGGAGAGCGTGGGGAGTTCGAACTATCGCATTTGATTAGACGCGATAGTTCAAACTCCGAGAAGTCGAACTCTCCGCGTCGACCCGCGGGGTAAGTATAGACCTACCCTGTGATACAACCGCATTTGCACCAATCCCTCAGACAGAGACAAGCACCTACAAGATCTCTATCAAGTATTCTTAAAACTACAATTCCCACCTGCTGAAGTGAAAAAACAGATTGACAGAGCCAGACAAATACCTAGAAGTCATCTCCTACAAGACAGGCCCAACAAAGAAAATAACAGAACACTATTAGCTGTCACCTTCAGCCCCCAACTAAAACCTCTCCAGCGCATCATCAAAGATCTACAACCTATTCTGAAAGATGATCCCTCATTTTCACAGACCTTGGGAGACAAGTCAGTCCTCGCTTACAGACAACCCCCCAACCTGAAGCAAATACTCACCAGCAACCACACACCACTGAACAAAAACACTGACCCAGGAACCTATCCTTGCAACAAAGCCTGATGCCAACTCTATCCACATATCTATTCAAGTGACACCATCATAGGACCTAATCACATCAGCCATGCCATCAGGGGCTCGTTCACCTGCACATCTACCAATGTGCCAGCAATGCCCCTCTGCCATTGGCCAAACCGGACAGTCTCTATGCAAAAGAATAAATGGACACACATCTGACATCAGGAATCATAACATTCAAAAACCAGTAGGAGAACACTTTAACTTGTCTGGTCACTCAATAACAGACCCGAGGGTGGCAATTTTGCAACAGAAAAGCTTAAAAAACAGACTCCAACGAGAAACTGCTGAACTAGAATTGATATGCAAACTAGATACAATCAACTTAGGCTTGAACAGAGACTGGGAATGGCTGAGCCATTACAAACATTGAATCCATCTCCGCATGTAAGTATTCTCACACTTCTTATCAAATTGTCTGTACAGGGCTACCTTGATTATCACTTCAAAAGTTTTTTCTCATACTTAATTGGCCTCTCAGAGTTGGTAAGACAACCCCCTCATTTTCATGCTTTCTGTATGTGTATATATATCTCCTCACTATATGTTCCATTATGTGCATCTGAAGAAGTGGGCTGTAGCCCACGAAAGCTTATGCTCAAATAAATTTGTTAGTCTCTAAGGTGCCACAACTACTCCTGTTCTTTTTACAATTGTTGTGTCTATCTTAATTAGGCATAGAGTTTATGGCCAGAAGGGACCAGTAGATCATTTTAATTTCTTGATGTATTGCCTATATGCAAGATTTTAGTTTATTTTAACTATATAGAAAGTTTGAGGAATCTGTGTTATTCCATTGTTAAGATTGTTCAGGACAAAGAAAAGACTGACAGTGGTAAAAAAGTGTTGAAGGACTCATTTTTTAATGAATTTTAATTTATAAACCAGTTAGATTTACCTGTAAATTCTTGGAAAATTCATTCTGTAAGCAAAAAGAGTAAGTGCTACAGGTTTGGGAAGGATACACTGTATTTTTCATATCAAAAACCAAACAAAGAGGTTAAATACCTGCTTTAAATGCAAAATGGAACCCAACCTTAGCTATGGAGTCACAACCAGCACTTTCATAATGTAATGAAAGTATCTTTGTGAACTGGTATAGGAGTAATATTTAGTCAATGTTCTTACAATAGTTTTGGCTCTAATTTTAGACTAATTAGAGAACTTGGAATTATGTTGCTCAGAAGAAAAAGATTATTATTTGGATGTGCTTATATACTACTGCAATGGCTGCTAGAGAGAAACAGATGATATTCAGATAGCTTGGAATTGTTAAAATGTCCATGATTTTGCAGATTGTATATGGGTTTATGAAAGACCAATGTTTTTACTACACTGGTATAAATAAAAGTAGAGTATTAAGTTTTTTATATACCATTCCCAGGGAAACTATGTGAAGAACAAATAAGGTTCATTTAGACATTGTAGTTATTGCTAGTGTTATATTACAGAGGCAAAGATAAGGTTGGACGGGTGTTACTCATCGAGAATGTTTCTCAATTATCTCCTTTGTGACTTGGGAGCTCAGTATCTTTTATTAATTTTAGCTTGTTATTTGCATAGCTTTTAATGTTCGTGGGATTTATGTATTTTTAAAGAGACACGTTTAATAGTGAATCTTACTCTTTAGTTGCACCTAACTACTTTAACTGTCACATAATTAAGGGGGCTTTTTTTGAATTTTCTTAGAGTTTTTCTAACTCTCTGATTTAATCTGATGCCAGGGTCATGCTATGGTCTTTGAAAAGCTGGGCATGTTCTACAGCGAATACTTGAATGTCAATTCAAGCTTTCTCTGCCAGGTGTGCAATGTTATTCCTGGATTAGCTATGATAGTTTTACCAGCTCCCTGCCCCTTCCCCACCCATTTCCCCAACCGCACACTTGGTCCCACCCCGTCATTCCTCATTGCCCATATGCAGCCTTACTCCAGGGCTCAATATGAAACAGCCCTTCCGTAGGGTCTCTTTATGTCTTTCACCAGATCACTGTGCAGAAGGGAAATTCTACTCAGGGGCGGCTCTACCGTTTTGGCCGCCCCAAGCAGTCATGCGCGGGAGGCGCCCCGGAGCCGCGGGAGCAGCGGACCTCCCGCGGGCATGACTGGAGAGGGTCCGCTGGTCCCGCGTGGCTCGGCTGGACCCCCCGCGGCTCCGCTTGAGCTGCCGCAGTCATGCCTGCGGGAGGTCCAGCCGAGCCGCGGGACGAGCGCCCCCTCCGCAGTCATGCCTGCGGCAGGTCCGACGGCCCAGCCTGCCGCCCCCTAGATTTGGCCGCCCTAGGCACCAGCTTGTTTTGCTGGTGCCTAGAGCCGCCCCTGATTCTACTCCACCGGATGTTGGCAGGTCTGCCAACTGCTAAAGATGCCTGCATCTCAGAGCACAGGGTCTTTCCCTCATTCTGACCCCTACAGCCCCATATCAATTCAATGCTCCACCGAGAGCCATCCAGCTCTGCCACCCTCAAATTCTGGTGCAGGTAAGCACTTAAAACTTTAGGCTGAGATTTTCAAAGGGATTCAATGGGATTGGGTGCCTAATCCCACAGGCCCCTTTGAAAATTCCAGATATATGTGCTAATTGGTTAGTAATAAAAATGTGAATTACCAATCTGATAAACTACTTGAATCACCATGGTGTTGCTGGAAATTCAGTCTTCAAAGCTTAATTTATAATTTTATAGAATTCCTTTGTGAAAACTGCCCTATTCTCCAGTGAGTAGAAACTAAAATATCCTATGGGAAATTTGGAGTCCTCAAAGATTTCCTGTGATGAAGAAAAAACGACCAAAGAATCATGAGACACTGCTGTGAAATTTAGATCATGTCTAATTTCAGATGGAGTATCATATGACTGTGTTTTTTCTTTTAATCTTCTAGTTTCTAAATTCCCAGGATAAACTCCCATCTAAACTATTTTACACGTACACACATCCAGACAAATCATTTGGATGCACTCCTTAAATATGCCTGAGATTGTAGGCACCCTCAGTCAGGCACTGTCTTTTTGTTATGTTTGTACAGCACCAAGCACAGGTGGACCCTGGTCTATGATTGGGACCCTTGGCACTGCCACAATGCAAACAGCAAATACTATCCTGATTGGACATCCTTAGTAGCCACTTCAGGAGGGATGTTACAAACACTGCAGAAGAACAAAATTCTCAAGAACAAATCACAGTGATTTGCAGCTAATCAAAAGGTCCAGGTCTCCCTGGCAGTCGGTATGTGGCTTCCTTTCTAAGTGTCCAGGCCTTAAGCAGAAGAGTCTGTGAAATGCCTGGAGTTCTGGAAGTTTCCTAAGGGAGGGACACAAGTACTCACACAGAAACAGGACTGGGACTCAGGAGATCTAGGCTCTGTCACTGACCTGCTGGGTGAATTTGGGCAAATAGCTTAATCTCTTGCCTGTTTTCCCATATAAATGTCCATGAATGGCTATTTGAGTATTAGACTCTCAATATTTCCACAATCAATGTAGTATCTATGCCCCTGTGTAGAAGGTCATGTCAGAGCTGTTTTCTTCTACTTTTAAATTGATTTCTTGGTGATTGGAAGATGTAGGAAACAATCAGTCAGATTTTGTATTAAGTGCTTCTAAAAATAAAGCATGTCCTTACTATTTAGTGTCTAGGAGGACGTAGTTGGGAATAGCAACACCTATAATAACACACACACATATTCCTGTATATTAAACCATATCATGTTCTCAGACTACATTCTTAGACCCACCCGCCTTCATGCTGGAAAGTATCAGTAAAATGGTACCTCCCAATGACGGAGACTAGAGCCAGTCACACTTTGGGGAATACGGAAAGTGACAAGAATTTCTATGAAGAGGTTTAAAAATACATTGTGTGTGTATATGTCATAATATATAAAGGCCTCAACAAGGGATCACTCAATAACTGTGCTAAACACCACACACACACACACACACTCACTCCTTGCTCAAACAGCAAGACACAAGAGACGGGTATAACAGACAGAGGGGAACACTTACTAAATTAGCTGTATCTTAAATAGCAACCACAGTAGTTTTCCCTTAAAAGTTTTCCCAGCCCTATTATTTTCTTATTTTTTTTTTTTTTTTTTTTTTTTTTTGCTTTTCAACATATCCAGCTATCCCCCGGTGGGGGAAATGAGCTGCTTCCTTCTAACCGGAGTCAACATTATTTCTTCCCCGTAGTCAATTTTAACCTGTACAGAGCAGTGCTTTCTGCAGTGTGCTAGGAGAGATCTCAGTGGTGAGTTTCAGAGAGACAGCCATGCCTTTGAGGCTACCCTTGGGCTTGCTGTAAATTGTGTCTCTAAAGAGAAACAGAGCCTTCACTTCCATTACTCTATGCAAAGCATTAAAGATACAGCTGCACACTGGATGCTGATATATAAATTAATTTTAAAAGTGCTATTTAAAATCATGTATGGGTTATGACCTTAGGGCACCAAAGCAAGAAAACAACTGCAGGCTCTCCAGCTGCACCTCACATTGTCATGTCTACATGGTACAAAACCCCCTCAGTTGGGCAACCCAGCTTTCCAGATGAAGATGAGTGACTATGGCTGCCTTCAGATCTTGTCATTGCTTTTTCTCAACGTAATAAGGGAGGCTCTATACTAGCCTGCAAAAATCCACCGAGGTCACTGTCCACGCAGTGATCCTCACCATTACCAGCAGGGGAGCAAGCACGTATGAATCTCTTGTGCAACAGCATGTTGCACTATTAGAATGCTGGCCAAGTCTTTCATTTTATTATTTCCAGGCAATATTTTGTAAATAACTTCCCTCCATACCATATTTCTATCAAGCATGTAAAACACAAATAGAAAAGAATATTTCAAAAGAAAGCACTCCATTTTTCCTGACACTGAGGAGGAGGCACCTTTAGCACAGAAGACCGGTCAGTGGACCCAATAACTATTGGCTATTATTATTTGTAGCATATATTCATGGCACTGTGAGGACGACTGTCCACTAGTGCCTAGACTAAGAGTAATGAATGCATTAGAATTGCGGCCTACAGGATGTCACATAGATCCAGGTCTCAAGAAGTGAAAAGGTGTACCTAACCCTTTTCTCTTGATGCTTTTAGCATAATCATAAGACCGAGAAATAGCAACGCCCAAGATACTTTTTAGTGTGGTCATGAGCGCTCCTGAATGACCATGTATACCTATGATGAAAACAGTGAAAATGGGTGTGTCCTGGTGGATCTGAGATCTTGCTGTTCAATTGTTCTGATTTGCAGGACAATCCTATGCAGGCAAGCTGAGAAATCAAACATCCATTTCAGTCTAGGTTTTGCGAGGTTGGGACAGTGAATGTTCAGACCTGAAAGGTTCAGACCATTTTGATGGTGTTTGTGAGAGCAGCTTCAGATTTAACAGGCTGATTTTTTTGGGAGGGGGTTTAAGAGTGCAGGATAAATGGCATATAAGGCCCAAAGAGCCTATTTTATCTAATTTAAGGAAATATATTGAAGAACTGCTCCTTTTTTAAACAGAAGTTAAATTTTTAAATGCCTCAGTTCCACACTTTCACTTGCAGTTAACCCAGTCCAAATGGAAGTTTTTTGGGAGCGGCAAAAATTGTCTTCTTCAGAAGGGGAATTGTTTTAAGGGAACAGGTCCTTAAAGTCTAAAATACGCTTTTGTAGGTGGCTTATGCAAATGCATTGTATTAGTGCAGTTCAGGGCTTTATATCCACAGGGCTAGATTGTGACTTCAGGTACAACCAAACGGTGGTATATACACTGCACCACTTCAGAGGGATTCTGACTGGGAGACACCCCTTTGAGGTCACAATTCTCTCCTGCTTCCTCCTTGCTGGCCTAAAGCAGCAGGAAACTACCACGTGCTCCATGCATCCTTTTCTTTCACATCAGCTTTGCTGCACTGGGCAGGAGGGCTAGAGGGTGGGTGGTTTGGAGCTAATGATCATCCCATTCTCTGCCCACCTGCTCCATGTTGGGTATGCCTGCTTAGTCCAACGTGCCTGGATTCCATGTCTGGGTAGCCCATGCAGGGCGTAAGGGATTATGGCGTTCTCACTCCCTTGAACAGCCATGTAGCCCACGTCGCTATTTAACTCACAGCCACTGGACTCCATCAAGGAGCAAAGATTTATTTGAACAAAGAACTTGGACCTTCTGCAGCAATGGGTGCAGCATTACTGTAATAGCCATTAAATACACCTCTCTTCAGTTCATGCAGAACTATGTTTCAAAGGTTTAACCTTGAAAACCAAATGTGGCGTTAGCCACAATAATTGTATACATGTGTGACTCTCACACAAGCTGATCACACAGCCATAGGCCACTTTGAAAAGTTCGTCTCTTCCCAGCTATGTGGGAAGATGAAAGATTGGGCAACAAGGAAGCCACAGAGTCTGCTGCAGGGCAGTCTCCAAAACGATTAACATATAGGCTGTCCCTTATCTTGCAATCCCCAACACTTTGGGACTCCCACACACATTCACCAAAAGCTGCCTTGAAATGTGACTCACATGGAAGTAAATAGGATGTTTTTGTTCTCCTGCCGCCTCTTCATATTCCAATCTATTTCCCATAGAAAGGAATAACAGGGACGTGATCAAAGTATATAAAATAATGACTGGACTAGAGAAGGTAACTTGGAAGCTTCTGTCCTCTCTGTCTCTCAACACAAGAACAAGGGGACTTTCACTGGGCAGCTGCTCTCTGAGATCTTTTATGAAACACACCAACCAATATAAAAACAAACACATTCCCGACAACAGAACAGAAATATCAAAATACACAGCATAGGGAGGTCAAAACAGATCAAACTGATGCTAGAGAGTACAACCCACCTTTCCCTTTCCTCTACTCCCTTGAAAGGAGAGCACCAGCACCAATGACTTGCCACATCCTCCAGTACAGTCCTTTTGACGTCAAAAGTCCAATTAAATCAGAAGTCATCCCCGACTAGTAGTCCTTGGTCAACCCCAGAACAAGTGCTCCATCGCTTCAGAGAGAGTTCATTGCATGGTGCTCAAGATTCCACTTTCTGGGTCCTCCCAGTAGCCAGTCACAAGTCTGGCTTCTCGATACACAGAAATAGGTCCCTCCATGGCAAACAAAAGACAATCATAGCCAACAGCAATAGCAGTATCCTCACAGTCACTCCACAATACTGATATCCTGGGCTCCTAATACTGGTCTCTGTGACAGCTAGACTAACTACAATGAACCATATTCTTGGTCCAGCATGATTTCCCCCACCCAACACAACAATCTCTTTCCAATTTCTACCATGTCATGAGCTAAAACACTCTCCAACATCCTCTTACTCCTTCACTGATTTTCCCCAAACAAATTCCCAAAGGTTTCTGAGCCCATAAACCAGGCTTCTCCCCAACCTTAAAAGGAAAGAGGCTGGATGCAAACCCAACCATACTAAAATTGGATGTCCCACCACCACTTTCTCTTCTTTTCCTGAAAGTGCTTCCTCTCTGCATGCCTCAATCCCCCCGCCCCCTGTCTCAGCTCCTTTTGGGTGATCTGCATCAACTCCTCCAAGGAAGCCTATGTCAGAGGGCTCTTCTGAGACACCATCTCCCACCTTAACAAAAACAACGAGGAGTCTGGTGGCACCTTAAAGACTAACAAATGTATTTGGGCATAAGCTTTCATGGGTAAAAAACCCACTTCTTCAGATGCATGGAAAGCTTATGCCCAAATAAATTTGTTAGTCTTTAAGGTGCCACCAGACTCCTTGTTGTTTTTGTGGATACAGACTAGCACGGCTACCCCTCTGATACTTGACATCTCCTACCTTGCCTTCCAGATAAATTTGCATAAGACCATGCTGATGAGATAGAAGGTCTCACCCTCCCATTGCTGATAAGCCAGACCTGAGAAATCCCTGTATCCCCACTGGGCCCAATTTTGTCCTAAGATGACTGGTATTTTAAGTACCCTCACTAACCCTGCCTGCATCTTCCGAGCCTATGGGCATTTCACCAACAGATGTTCCATAGTCTCCATGACCCCACCTGCCCCCCACCCCCGACATTGCTCTTGCCTGGGGCACACCCATCTTGTTTTTGCTAGATTTCCAGAGTTCCCTATCAGCCACTTTACCATGGCAAAACCTCCAGGCCATTTCTTTATATATAAATGGGCCCCTCTGGGACTGTTGGAGCCTCAAAGCCCCCCAAAATGTCCAAATCACCCGGGCAACCAGCCAGCTACAGAGGCTCATAAATACTGATACATCCCCAGCCTAGTCTGTCCTTCCCTCACTTGCTCCCAACATATCCCCTATTTCTGTAAGTGCTGGAACACTGCAACCAGGTATTCAGGGAACTGGTTCTGTCTACTCTGTACCTGTTGATGCTGTTGCTTCCTGCTCCTCCCCCTACTGTCGTACTTCTCCGTCCTTGCGATGGCTTCACATACTTCCCTTCCCACCATTCTTCCAATGGTGCCCACCAACTGATGGCACAGTGTTGATGGCACTAAACCCAAACTGGAACCATATTCTGCATGCAACCTGGTTGATTGCGCAAGACCTGCTGCATCCTTTGCAGATAAAAATGGTAATTCAGGGTCCTAAAATGTTCCTCTGGGTGTCTAACCCCCAAACCGCCGTGTTCCATCAATTGACAGACACAGACCTCTTAATAAAGGGAAATGTCCTCCAATCCCGAGGAAGAGAAGAAACAGCCTACATCACTCTGCCTTTCAGTTGCACCAAGGTCAGAGTGTACATTCTGGCTAAGTGAAGGAAAAGCAGAAGCAGGTACTGATGAATCATTCATACTCTGTAGAAGATGGAAAGTATATTTCAGCTCCTCCATCACTCTACCGTCCACTCCCCTACTCCAGGGCCCTCTCCCTAGACACACCTTCCAAGCAGAACTCTACCCCCAAGTTCTCCAGTACACCTTCCTGCTGTCTACTCTGCAGCCAAGGCAGGAAACCTGGACTGTCACCACCCTTGTCTCCCATCTCACCCAACCATAATGCCTCACTCTTCATCAGATTTAACCCAGCCCACCATGTTTGCTCATACTACCAGAAGCAAGTCCACAGCTTGTCACTCTCCTCATGGGTTGATACCACAACTGATAGGTCATCTATGAAAGATAAAACCCCAGTGGAAATAACACAACTCTGTCCCCCTCCTCACTCCATCACCCGCTGCCAAGAGCCTAACCGAAGAATCCATTGGAATACATAGAGCAAAGGGCTCAAAGGACAGTGCGGCCTCCCTCCCCACCTCAGAGGAACATCCCTCTGTCCTAGCCAGCCATAAGCCAAAGGGTAACTGACAGCCCCCTTGTACAAGGACCACAGTAGGCAATAAAGGGGCACAGAATCCCATAATGCAGTAGCACGTCCCATAGATACTCGTCCTGCACCAAATCAAAGGCCTAGTTTTGATCCAAGGAATGTACAGACTCACTCCAGGCTCCTGCTGCCCTTGCCTCAAACACCCCCCGAAGATCACACAACAAGTCCGCTAGCAGCCCTACCCTTGACAGCACTGGCCTGGACCGGATGGCTCAGCTCTGGAGCCACCCCACCAAGCCACTTCAGGAGCACCTTTGCCAAGATCATACCACCCTACCAAGCTTCACCCCCTCCCTCCTATTCACCTGCCAGCTCAGCAAAGCGGGAGATACCTCAGTTTTTGACTCTGAATCCTTAAACTTGGTGAGGAAGTGAAAAATCCAGGCCTCTTTCCCCTCCTCCACCTGGTCACTACCACTCATTACTTCCAACAACCTTGAGTTCAGTTTCCGAATCCTCTTCCCAAACCAAATGACCATCCTCCAACACAGTAACCTGCACCAACAAATGATCCGATACCTTCAGTGCGACAGTCCAGAACCCTACATAATTCAGTCCCTTCTGTACATACAGCCGATCAACTCTAGTTTTCCTTGCCCCTCTAAAAAAAGTGTATATCCATCCCCCTTCATACCTCCCTGCTTCTGAGGTGTGGTCTCTAAATCCTCTTCCGAAAAACAACTTTCGGTTCAGCTTTTGGCACCAATATACATAGCAGAAGGACATCTGCTCCCCTGGTCTGTTGATGTCCCTTTCCATACACCTCACTTTTACCACTATCCTGTGCCTGAACAGGAGAGTTACTCGCCTCCAAAATAACAATCTGAGAAGTAAAAAGAAAAGGAGTCACAGCCTCCAACAATAGCACGCTCTCTCTCCCTGAGTGAAAGTGCCTGTAAACGTTAATGAGCTCTTGAAGATGTAGAATAATATATTTAGACCAGCAGTTACACTTTCACCCACAGACCACATGGACCACTCTCTCCTCCAACTGGACAGGGCCTTTTCACAATCCATTGCAGAGTGTAATCGAGTGTCCTGAATCAATAACACATCCAAGTGCTGCAGGTCTTGTAACACTGCCAACTTCCACACCTCTGTCCTTGATGCTCCAATACTACTGGAGGGGGGGAGAGGGATAGCTCAGTGGTTTGAGCCTTAGCCTGCTAAATGCAGGGTTGTGAGTTCAGTCACTGAGGGGCCCACTTAGGGATATGGGGCAAAATCAGTACTTGGTCCTGCTAGTGAAGGCAGGAGGCTGGACTTGATGACCCTCCAGTTCTATGAGATAGGTATATCTCCATATATTATTATTTATTTAGTCACATGCAAAGTCCTCACCATCAGAGGGCCCAGCTCCCCAGTCTGCCTATGTGGGTTGTGGGATCCTCCCATACAGTCAAAAGACACCATCAGGAGCACTCAAAAGAAATTTAATAGGCCTCCCTCTAAAATCATGCATTTTTCCATCCCCCATCCTCAGTATCTCAAATCTCCTTCCTTTCTTCCCCCTTTAGATCTCTCTAATCCCTCCCCACTTCTTGCTCTGAGCTTTCTTATTGGGGTTTCCATCTCCAAGGCTTTTGAACAACAAAGGCACAGGGAAGACAATGTGCCAGTGGCACAAAACTCTCCTGTGGCTGGCGAATGAGAGTCAGTGGGTGTGATTCCACTACTGAGCACAAACAATTGCCAAGGACCAAGCCAGATGTCACCACCAACTCCCCCAGGCTCTTCCTCCAACCATCCCCAGACTTCTTATCCTTCTTATCCTCCTCTTCTGCTGACCTAACAACACTGCCACATTTCCAGCCCTTTCCCCAATATGCACCACCAATTCCAGAGCCTCTCTTGCCACGATGAGGGTGCTATATGCATCTGCATCTCCAGCCAATTCCTGAGCCGCTATCTCTTCTGCCCAGTTGTCCAGAGGAGGGAATTTATTGCCCAACTCTGTAGTTAAGGTAACAGGTCCTGGAAGAAGAGATGTAAAACAATCCAGGGTCCCTAACCTCAGAGAATCCACTTCACCCCTGATATCCCACCATCCAATCAAGATCCTTTGTATAATAGGGGTCTCTTGGTGATGCCCCTCATTAAGAGCAGATGGTGGAATTGCCCGCACCTGGGATGGAGGGGGAAACATCATCAGGGGAATAATCAACAGAGAACAGCCTGAAGAGAGCAGTCCAGAGGTCAAGAGAGGAGAGGTAGCCCCTTCCTCCCCACCAGCCCAACCTGGCATCCGGAGCCATTATTGGGGTTCTACCTAAAGACCTCTCTCCCTGGGGATCACCACCTCCACCCATCTTACTGCTGTTCAGCTGTGAATCCTTCTTCGCCAGCTCCTCATCTCTCCCTCTAGGAACCTCCATTTCTCCTTTCTCCCTCTTTGCCTCTGAGTTTTGCTCTTCTACCGCATAGAATCATAGAAGATTATGGTTGGAAGAGACCTCAAGAGGAACTTCTGAGGAGAGCTGGAGTTCACCAAGAAAGGGAACACAGGAAAGATACTTCTAGAGGGAAGAGGTTCTGCAAGAGAAAAGCTATGAGTACCTGAACCCCTGGGGAGCCTTAGCCCCAGCAAAAGGACCTGATCAGGCAGAGGCTGGCTGTCCGATTGCAAAGAAATAACACACAACTCCAGATAACAGCTGCAGTGGTTTGATCTCTGAGAGTGGGGCTGGAGTGCAAAGATCACTGGTGATGGCAAGAGACCCAACCCCAGAGGGTGCCAGCATTGAGAGGGCCTTGCTGGATGGAGGAGATAGATGAACTCAGGTGGGGCAGACAGACTAAGATTAACTCATCCCTCCAGCTGGGATGAAGGCTTGCTTGGGTGTCTCTTCAGCCTTTGGTTAAATAAATTAGACCCCTGAGAGACACTGTTCACTACATAAAAAAACAACACCTCACTGAGCTCACTGAAAGTCCATTAGGGGAACCTGAGGCAGGGATACACTTACCCTTCCATGCCATGGCATTGACACCAGCCTTGACACAAGGGAGTGCTCCGAGGTGAGTGCCCACCAAAACATAGGTCTTCAAGGAAATTTAAAGATGGCAAATTCTAAATGATAGTAGGAAGTAGTTTTTCACAGACTATGGAAATCATTGCTACAGGATATTGCTGAGACCAAGAACTCGGCAAGATTAAAAATGAGATATAAACAACATCCAGAGTTATACTAGTTAATGCTAATACATTTTTTTGAAAGTGCAAGACCTTCCAGGAGGCAGATTATCCCATATCTGATTACCGTGGGGTGGGTTTGTCCCCATCTTCTTCTTGCAGCATCTGATGCCGACGTTTTTAGAGACAGGATAATGGACTATATGGCGCACAGGTCTGACCCAATAAGGCAATTCCTATGTTCCTAGAGGAAACTCCTTTTCAAAAACTAGAATACACCATATAGCCTGGATACAGCCCTGAAGCTGACATCTCATTAAGATGAAAGGGATTTGGGAGATGTCAGTGGTGAGCAATAGAAGCATATTTTAACTTGTATTTCTACAGACCTACTGTACACTATCACTTAATTTATTGGCATTAGTCTGGATTTGGTAGATGGTAAATCATGTAAACCAAACTCTTTTTTATCTGACTGTAAACTGGCTGCTATCCTAGCAGTGATTTTTATGACAACTATTAGTAATCTTTTTATAAATAGTAGAAGAGAGGAGCTGTCAGTTTCCTTCCTATTCCAAGCCTGTATGCTTACGACTTCAATCTCCTACACAGAATATTTTCAAATATACTATTTTATTTTTTAAAAAGTGCCGTTCATACCGTCCATTGTGCAACTCCATCATCTCAGATAATATCTGGAAATAAAAGCACATTCCTTTTTAATCTATGCTGATAATTTGAGGAATTTCCCCTCCCTCTGAATAACCTTGTGAGATCTACTGAAGCATCTCCAAATCACATTTCCACTTATTTCACTATCCATGAAAAATAGTCAAGATTCTTGCCATTTTTAAGACGCTCTAAGCCTGCAGTCCAGGGTAATTCCAGGATTAACATGCCAGCACAGGGATTCTGAAAGGTTTTCATTGAGTCTACCACAACGTGCTTCTGTTTTGCCCACTGTTATATATCGTCCCCCATCACATTCTCAACGTACAACATAGGCCTTTCCTGGTGCCATTATAAGGCTCTTTGACTATGACACAAGTAGCCGTTATCGCTTTTTGCGATAAAGTAATTCCTTACTGTTTATTTGATGTCTAGGAGCTAGATCTGCCCCACTGGATATTTTGCCGCCTAAAGACTAAAACAATCAAATCAGGCAGATGCAGCAAGTAGGTAATAAGAACTTCATGCCAAAGAGATGACGCTACAAACTGCATGCCATGGTTTACAATAATAAACACAGGAAATGAAACGCCCCAGAGACTCTCATAAGAAATGGGAAGCGGTTTAATACTCTGAAATTTGTGGATCTAACTTCTCACCTGGATGTTAAACACTTATCTTCATTAATCTATGTTGCTCAACAATGCCCCCAGGAAAAGATAGGAGAGGAGGTAAGGCACATGTCTGAGAATCCCAAAGTCACAGGCTGCAATAACAATTGGGAGAAATTCACACAGCCGCATAAGGGCTGCAGAAGGCCACCAACAAAGCAGAACATGGAGGGTCAACGACATGAGGGGCAGACGGCACATGTGCACCCAGGGAGTCTCACAAGAAAAATTTTGGTGGCCTCAGAGGGCAGCCACCAACTCTTGCTGGTGGCCACTCTGACAATTTTTCCTAAAATAATTAATTAACTTTAAGAAAAACAAATAAATATGCACATATACACGTCCAAATCATTGTAATTTATTTATATAGGTTTTTATTGCAGACTCCATAATAAAAATAATGTACAGTTATCTCTGTTCTTTACTGAACCTAAACAGAATGGAAACAAATAATGTGCCTTGCATGTTCTGGTCTTTGTTGTTGTCGTTTCTTTTGCTTTTTTTTTTTTTTTTTTTTAGACTTGCAGCTAGTAAGTCTGTTTCTGTGAAAAGTGATATTTTCATCTTTGTTAACACTGCTTTGCCCCCGACCCCACCCCAATCACCACCCCAGAGGCTGTGGCTGCAGAAAAAGCCCCTGGTGGCCACATGAGGCCACCCAGGCAGCATTTGAGAAATGCGGTAGGTCTCATTATACCATTACTGTCAAGTTTTGTTCTGCTCTTCATTTTATGCAAAAAGTTTAATGAGTTCTATTCAAATGAGTTGCAAATTAACCATAAACTTGAGTTCAAACACACCCTGCCCCAAGCCATGGTTGGAGAGTAGGTTATAGAACTTAGCTTTGCCTATAGGAGGTAGGTGGATGGGTGTTTGATGGTGACAGGCGGGGTGGCTGCGGTAGTCTGAGTGGGAAGCTGGTGGGGCTGTTAATATTGCTCCTGAGGAAATAGGTGGGTGCTGGGGCTGCTAATGGTGGTGGCACTATGTGCTGGGAGCATCAGATGAGGGCAGGGGGTGGAGCCCGGGATATCAGAGCCTTTTGTCTGCGGCTACCCCCACAGCCACCACCTCCCAGATCAGCTGCTCGTTCCACACCCATGTCCAGCAGGAGGAGCAGCGAGAGAGGAGGCGAAAGGAAGCCAGCTCTGTAGATGCCACAGCAGCATCTAGGGGTCAACAGGCAGAACTGTAGGCAACCGTTTGCTTTCTTCCCACAGCCTAGCTAGATGCATGACAATCCAGCTGAGATGTGGGACTGCATGACAGAGCTGGCAAATGTACGACACTCTAGTGCTGACTCTTCGATATCACTTCCAGGTTATTACTAACCACCTACCTACCACGCTTGCCTCACTGTTGTACCTCATAGGCTTGCCTTTATTATATATTCACTGCCTTGCCTTTATTTAGCTGCTTTCGTTATATTACGCTGTAACGCAAGAAACCTACAGTATCCTGTAAGACATTAGCTGAAGCATAAGTCTGCATAAGGGTGGTTAAGTCAGCTGTAACCCTTGGCATAGATCAACGGTTACCTTTAGATTTTAGGAACTAGGAAGAGCTTGCTCAATGATAGGAGGCTGTAAGTGCTACTGCAAGGAACATGGAAGTAATTGCCACAAATCCATTTAAGCAAGGAGTATCAGATACGATCATGAGCTGAAATGGTAGTTCACGTATCAAAAGTCTAACCTATAGAAGGACACCTCAACATTAGTAAGGGGAGGAAATACTAATAAAGAAGAGTGGAGAAACCTCTGCTGAATATGCATTAGACATGGTAGCACCAGCATAACATATAAAAGTGACATCTCAAGCTGTGGGCATTAGGCGAGAGACAAATGTAGCCCTTGGGAGGTGCCAGAAAGATGGCCACTGGTGAAGATGAGGAAGGTGACAGTGATGAGGAAGATTTCAGGCTGTTCTGCAAGGGATGGTGTAAGTTTGATGTTCAGATGTACATTCTGTAATATCTCTATCTACCTTGCTGAGTTAGACTGTTTGTGACTGTGCTAAATGTATTAATAGATTATTTGTAAATATAGAGGAGCTCCTATAGTGTAAGTGTTGCAACTGTGCACATCAGGGTTCCCAGCTATATAGTAATTTTAATAATATGGGGCCTGAACTTGAGACAAGAATCTCTCTACCCTCACAATGATAACTGGGGGGTTCTTAAACATAATCTACAGATCAGGCTACACTGTGCAGACAGCTCCACCACCTGATATGGTGTCAGCAATAGCCTCCTACAGCCGGAGATAAGGGAAAGCAAGAATAAGCAAGGGAGGCTCCTCTGCAGTGAGGGGAGGGGTTGTTTGCCTTGCCCCACCTCAGGCTGCAGGAGGAGAGAAAACAGATCAGGCTCATACAGGAGCCGTAGGGACAGGGAAAAGCCACAGCTGCAAGAGGCGGCTAAGATTGAAATAAGCAATGCAGAGAAAAACAAACACTACTAAGAGGAGGATCTTCAGAACAGCAAGGCTGCAGGCCTCAAAACAGAACTGCAGATCCCCCAGAAACAGAATGCAAGAGAGCCATTTCCACAGGTGCCATGAGAGAGAAACAAGCCATCCTAGAGTTTCAGGAGCAGCAGGAGGAAGAATAATTAAAACAAAGGCCAAGATTGTCCCCTGAGATTTTCACAAAGAGAGAACCTACCTCTACCAAATTCTGCTTCCATCCCATCCCAGTGGGAGAAAGGAGGAGATGGGGTCAGGTGGCACCTCTCCTCCCAGACATTAAAGCCTGGATGAAACCTCTCTATGGATTCAAGATCTGCACGTAGTGAATGAGAAGAGGCAGCAAGAATGGTTAGACTGGAGAAATCACACAAGCCACCTCCCACCCCTAAAGAGAAGCCCTGCAAAGGTAACCTAGCCCTAGGCCGAACAATCTTTTCCCACAGAGCCCTACACCCTTCAGGAGTCCCAGGGCCAACCACAGCCATGGGGGTTCTGTGGTAGAATGGCTCCTAGGGGATGCCTAGAGCCAGAGCCAGGGTGGAGGCACAGGGCCTCTGTGCATATGGCCCTGGCACCCCATAGACACCTGGATGATCTGCCTGGTTTTGGGAATGGGACCTGTAGCCTTCTCTGTGAGGGGCATGGGATGATACTGTGGGGGAGCTCCATGCAAGAATCTTTACAGAGATCCTCCACATACTCCCTCACTCTGGATTTTATCACAGGAGAGGATACTCTGGGCCAAAGTCTACAAAGGGACAGAAGTTTTTTTCCCCCAAGGCCATGAAGCTAATATTGCCTGAAATTCCTCCAAAAAGTTTTAACTGTGATGAAGAATCAAGATGACTAAAATGGATTCATCACTTTTAGCAGCTTCATGTTGCATCAGGACTTGTCAATAAGTGTTATGAATAGCAAGTAAATCTTCTTTCATACACCCCGGGGGAAATTACATATTTACATTATTATTGCATCCAGGGTTCCCAATCAGGACTGGCATCTCATTGTAGCAGATATGTGCCAATAATAGAGAAAGGCACAGTCTGTCTTGAAGAGCTTGCCATCTAAGAAGGAGATGAGTCATGTCAGACATAACTCCAGACCAGAAGAATGCGTAGAAAACAGAAAAGCAACTATTTGACATGCATTTGATTGGGAAACCCTTCCAACCCTCACAGAATATCAAAGGGGTGCAAATGTCAATGGTTAGACAAAAAAGCTCAAAGAAACACAAGGCAGAAAACCTGAGCAACTGTGACAGAAGACTTTGGGGACAGGTAACAAAGAACAGCTATCTATTTATGGACTAGGTAGTAAGACTCCCCAGGATTCCTAGAAAACGTGCCCCACCTCGAGAAGCAGAACGTCCTAGATCTCACAGAAAAGGGCACTGGTGCAGCATTATGTAGATTGTGAAAACATCTGGAAGTGACACTTAAAAAAAAAGAAAAAAGAATGGAAGGGCGAAGTAAAGAAAGAGAGAGAGAGTTGTCCCCCATGGACAGATTTAGAGAGCTGCTGAAGTCAAGTGATGGCAGTGTTGCGAAGAAAGTTCCACCTCCATGTTATACCACGGAGACGTGACCTTTTTGCTTGAACACTCATATGTACCCCCACACTAGGGTGACCAGATGTCTTTGTCTTATATAGGCGCCTATCACCCCCCACCCCCGTCCCGATTTTTCACACTTCCTGTCTGGTCACCCTACACCACACTGGCCCTTCTAGAGGAACTCAAGGTTACATTTCACTCGTTTAATGGGGTAGTTAAATTATGGACTTTGCACCAGCCAGTGGAATAATCTATTTGTTGCCATTTAGGGTCCATGAGAACGATTACACCTCATCCAACTCCACTTTGAACCCGGCTGGTGCTGCATGGAGTGGTTCTTGCAATAGCAGACCTTCTTTGTGAGATAGAGTGATCTGAAGATCCAAGATGGAACCTTCTGTCCTTATAAAATGGAGGCTTGGGGGGTGGGGGAAAGAGGGCTAGGAAAAAAAAGTAGCGGGCCAAGAGGCTCTTCCACATCTGTGCTGCTGTCTCTCTTATCACTCCATAGCTGGCAGCTGGGGGAAGAAAAGAAGGTGATGGGAAGGCATGGCAACCTGCAGCAGAAGCTGGGAACAGTAAACCAGGATATCAGGCATCATGACCTTCCGTGAATGTCAACTTTAATATACTACAGAGTAGACTAATTCTTCAACATGTGGAGATGTAGTATTGAGAATGCTTTCTGTCTCATGAATGAATAAGTATGTTCTGTAGAAAAGGAGTCTTTATGATGCATGCATCTGTCTGATTTATCAGTCTAGTCTGTTTGGCACCATCTGGATCTGCATTCACCATGTGCAATTTGGTGCTACAATTTCTATCATGTATTTAATATTTTAACCTAGCAACATTGCTACTGAAATGTAAATATCTACAGGAGATATCACTGCTCATTTTCAATGTATAAGCTGTGATTGCCTGCTGGCACTGAGAGGGAATTCTCCACCTACTTACCTGACACATACACAGGACAATGCATATTTGGCAGAATACATTAATTTTCTTTTAATCTCAAGCATCAGATATATAAACCACTGCCAAAAGTAGGATACCAGAGTAATGGTCTGCTCTCATACTGCCAGGCCTAATTTCCCAGTCTTTCTTCACAATTTAGATCTGAAGTCAATCCAAATTAAGTTATAAATCAATGTAAATCAAACATAAATATGAATGACTATGTAAAGACTGGAATTTCTGATGTCTAAATGACTAGAACTACACACTTGATATCAACAGCAAAATCCCTTTTAATGTGTGATAACATACAACATATAGAACAAGCCAAGGAGAAAGACAGTTAACTGCATGTTAACCAGAACAAACAAACCAAACCACAATTCTATCTTTGTGAGGTTTGGTGAAGTGACACTGCTCCAGAATTCAGAACTAAGCAAAAAAAGGGGGAGGAGGAAGAATTTCCAAAGACTAACTGAGATTTGGCAGGTTCTTTTATTCTGCCAAGTAAGGGATCATCTATATAAAGAAATTACACCATTTTAATTAAATCAGTTTCAAAATCAGCAACTAAATTAAGCTAATTTGATTTCAGCCACTCTTAAACCAATTTAAGTGAAACGTGATTCAACTCCCTAGGCTAGGCACTCTTAAACCAATTTAAGAGGGTCCGCACGAGGGAGTTGTATCATTTTAAAGCTAAATTAATTTAGAAACCGATCTGGTTAAATTGGTGTGTTTTCTGTGTGCACGCACACCAGGCCTAAGACTAACACCTACTCTGTCACGCCTGAAGAAAGACCTATCAGCCCCAGTCTGTATTTTATTTTTAAAATCCAGGTCTGCATCGAGCTGGTTCAAACTTTTCTAAATTCAAAATGTCAATGTTTTTCTCAAACTATTAAATTTTTTTTGATAAAAATGGGAGAAAACGTTTGTGAAAATGTCCTTTTTTGATCAGCTGTAGTCAGACATGACAATCCCTTAGGCTCCTTAGCCCTACTGACTTTCAGTGAAACCTACAGTTTGTCTACATGGCAAATTAGTGTGTGACAAGCCAGGGAGTGAACCTACGGTGCACTAGCTTGCCACACATTAAGGGCTTGTCTACACTTGAAACACTACAGCGGCACAGCTGTAGTGCTGCAGCTGAGTTGCTCTAGCACTTCACTGTAGGCACTACCTATGCTGATGGGACAGCTTCTCACATCGGTGTAGGTAATCCACCTCCCCAAGAGGCAATGGCTAGATTGATGGAAGAATTCTTCCATTGACCTAGAATGTCTACCCAGGGGGTCAGGTCTGCTTAACTAGGTCGCTCAGGGATGTAGCTGGGTCAACCGAAGTTTTTAGTGTAGGCCATGCGTAACTGGTGACCCAGACATGCTACCGCGCACTGTAAATTCCATAGTGTGCTCTGACATACTGCTGTTTTAAATCGGAGTACGTCAAAACGTGCAACAGAACTTACCGTGCATGGAGGAAGGGTCCACATGGTGGGCTAGTGCGTTGTAGATTCACACCCTGGCTGGCCACGCACTAACCTGCTGTTTAGACAAAGCCCTTTGGGTCCTCAGTCCCTCTTTTGAAAATGTTACCTAGGGTCAATTCATACTCAAGTATAAATATTATGGATCCGTTTGCCATTGACTAATTGTCCTACGCATTACACTAATTACACTAAAATGGATTACTAACTCGGCTGCTACTCTGAAAACTAAAATGGATATACTTCTGTAAAGCTTATGGTTGGGGTCCTCAAAAGGGCTAAAAGGGCTGGCATCCAGCTCCAGGGCCGCCCAGAGGGGGGGGCAAAGGGGGCAATTTGCCCCGGGCCCCGGGCTCCGCAGGGGCACCCAAGAGAAGAGCGGAGGCTCTCGCCTCCGCCCCTCTCCTGGAGCCTCAGCGCATCAAGCGCCGAGTCTCCGGCCGAGCCCCTGAGCCCCGCCCCGCTCCGAGCCGCGTGGTGAGGGGGCGGGGCTGGGAGCTCCAACGGGGCCTGAGCCCCGTCCCGCTCAGAGCGGCGTGGGGAGGGGGCGGGGCAGCTACCTCCGCTCGGCCCGGAGCTCACAGCCCCGCCCCCTCACCACGCGGCTCTGAGCGGGACGGAGCCCAGGCCCCGCCGGAGACGCGCTCGGGTAAGAGGCTGAGGCTGGGGCCGGGGCTGGGGAAGCGGGACCCGCCGCCGCCGCCGAAGCGCAGCCCGGTCTTCGGCGGCGGGGGCCCCTTCTGTTCCGGGACCCGCCGCCGAAGTGCCCCGAAGGCCCGCGGCGGGGACCCCCCCCCGCCACCGAATTACCGCCGAAGACCGGGTTGCGCTTCGGCGGCGGGTCCCACTTCGGCGGTAATTCGGCGGCGGGTGGGGCCCTGCCGCGGGTCTTCGGGGCACTTTGGCGGCGGGTCCCGGAACGGAAGGGCCCCCCGCCGCCGAAGACCCCGGCCCCCGGAATCCTCTGGGCGGCCCTGTCCAGCTCTCATGAAAAGTCAATCGAATTTGAGCTCCTAACTCCCTTATGCCCTCTTTGAAGATCCCAGCCTGAATCAAAAACAAATTCTGCTACCAAACCATGTAATGTATCTGTCCTTGGAAAGCATTTCCTCCTTCGGTATCCAAAAGTTATGATGCTGTAGGCTACACTCATCTGTTTTCCTCCAGAAGGTTTGTATTGAAACAATGGCAAGCTGTCTACAGGCTGGGGTTAGGGGGAACATTGTTTATGAAGAGCAAACTACAACAACTTAAACATTCAGTTTTGAGACTAGTTGACAGGCACAGCAAGTGAATGTTTGTTTACTTCTGAAGAAATCAATGTCACAAAATAATGTTTAAACAAATGATGAAAGATTGGTTAATGAACCTTTCTGTTACATTAGAGAGCAGGGATTGAGAACATGGATTTTATTAAAGATATGTGGACTTTTAATATTAAGGGAGGGGAAAAAAAAATCACTCACCCACTTTAAGATTGCTACTAATGACTAAACACAGCAATGTTAGCTGCAGTCAGATTTGCTTAGCTCATCCATAGATTTGTGTTCCTAGAACAGTCATCTATTTTATGTTATATAAAAAGACATGCAACTAATGCCATCTCTTATTCTTTGAAGTGTCATATAAGCAGATCCTTCTCGCTCAAAGTGAGAAGACACAGGAAGTTACTCTAAAGACACATCACGGCTAGTATTACTGGGCAATTCTGATACTGGGTACACCAGTGTAAATCTGACTTGACATACAAGAGGCAGCACGGTCCAGTGGATAGGGTGGTGGACTGGGACCCAGGTTCTTGTCTTAATTCTGCTTGTGATCATGGACAAAACTCGTCACCTCTGTTTCCATTCCTATTGGGAGTATGTCTTGTCTGTTTAGCTTGTAAGCTCTGTGGGGCAGGAAATCTCTCTCACTATGTGTTTATACAGTACCTACCACAGTCGGGCTCTGAGTTAGAGCTGAGGCTTCTAAGCACGACTGTACTATAAATAAAGTTACTGGTGTTGCAGTGTGATCAGAATCAGCTCTCATTTTCAGCAATGTATATGATCTCTGGGGCCCTGTCTAGAAAGCTTCATACCCATTCAATCCTGAGCTGACTTGACAAGTCATAGGCCAGCTCAGTCTTCTCCTCCAGCAGCAGAACTGGAGGGGAACACAATTAATTCCCTGATCCCTCACGCTGGCAGCTTGGGGGCCTACATATGATAAGGCCAGGGCTGAGAAGCATCAGCGGGAGTGGGCACTGACATAAATGTGCAGCAAGCCTTCATCTTTACAACAGGGCCATTCTCGGAGAAAACAACTCTTCTGAAAGCTCATCCTAGGATATTCACTCAACGATTCGGCTGGCTGAATATTCCCAAGGGCTTTTTGATTATGCTATTTTCTATTATTTATCCACTGCCACCCAGTACGCTCCCCACTGCAGGAAGACATGATCCTAGCCCTAAAACCTTACAGTCTAAGGTCTTGTCTACACTTAAAATGCCACAGTGGCACAGCTACACACTGCAGTTATACTGCTGCAGCGCTTCAGCGTAGGCAGTACCTAGGCTGGTGGAGGTGTACTCCCATCTGTGCAGTTAATCCACCTCCCTGAGGTTGATTAGGGATAGCTATGGTGACAGAAGATTTCTTCCATAGCCCTATCACTGTCTACACAGAGACTTAGGTTGGCTTAACAACACTGCTTAGGGATGTGGATTTTAAGGGCCTGGTCTGGCAAAGCATTCAGAATCCTCAACTTCCACTGAAGTCAACAGGAGCTGAAGTCACTCAGTACCTTCAAACAGGTTCAAAGGAAGGTAATAGATACACTTCAGATGCAGAGTACAAAAGCTGATTAGATAGATGTCAGTCTCTAGACAGGATATATATATATATATATATATACACACACACACACACACACATACTGTCTCTCTCTCTCTTTTAATAGCATGTGTAGCACTGATTTATTTCTGTCAAGATTAACAGTGGAATAATACTGCTCAAAACATTAAAAAGCCAAAAATGTAGGTATTGAAAAAAAAGAAAATACCTCAATTTGAAGCCTAAAGATTACTTTGGGTCCCAAAGGAAACAGAAGCAATTTAGTGTCTGATACCCTTAGCAAGAAAAAGGTTTGAAGATTAAGACCAACTGCTGTTTGGATAAGTGGTTGGTAATTGCACATATCAGCAATTATGTACTGTCAGATCATTTTCCTGTTACCTTACTCCTCTCTTGTGTCCCATCAGGACTTATTCGGAATGACCCCACGTCAATGGTCCTCTTCCGATTCACCTTCTTAATGTCATACAGTAGCTCATCGACCAGTGCCCTGCAAGCTAAATAGGAAGAAAGAAAACTCATTGTCACAAGAGAAACCCTATCAGCCTATCTGATGGGGGTTTTCATTTGCAGGGGGCAGTTAGATGCTGACAGTATATTAATGAGGTGCAAGTGCGTGCACGCACACACACACACACACACACACACACACACCTTACCTAGCCTGAAATAAGCCTTGTGTCCCAGGGATGGCGGCTGCATGCGTTTGGAGAGAGGTGGTGCTAGGGGGATCTATTCATTTGTTTATCATTTAAACAAAATCTTTTCTCACAGCCATAGCCAAGGAGGGAAGGCAGCACCATCTGGCAAACAAACTCATATTAAACTGCACTTTGCTAAAAATGCTTCTGCTTTGTTTCCAAGAAATACCCCTCAAGCTACTACAGCACCGTGGTCAGCTTGTGTCAGTGGAAATGGGGGGTGAGGGTACAGAAAGGTGATCTTTTTATGAGACACAGGGCTGTCATCTCTGGCAGGGGTGAGTTAGCAGTGATGCGAGAAGGGAATCAATCCCCAAAAGGAAGAAGTCTCCCCAACAATCCCGTCAGTTTAGCGACAGACCTAACAGTTCAGCACACCACAGAAAATAGAGCAACTAGTCCCTCAGACTTGGGTCAACTCCTCACCCACACCTCATCTTATGCTTAAGTGCACCACATACGTCTTTTCCCATTCTGATTATTCACCAGTAATAACAAATTAAAGAAGAAAAGCACAGGAAAAATAGATGAAATATTAGCAGAACTCTTTATAAACTGTATTCAAAAGTATAAACACACACTGTAACATTTTGGCACCATGAAATATTTTGCTTGTTTGCCTGGGTACAACCTACAGACAGGAGATAGTCCCTTACAAGGATTCTTAGAAAGAAACAAAGGCAGAACAAACTTTATTGGTGGTATGTGCATCTTTCAGCATGAATTGCACCACAGCTGGCAGTAGGCATTTTATTCAAGCCCTAACTGCTATATAATCAAATAGCCAAAATTTATAACACTATTTATAATAGCACTATCTGTTGATTTCCCATGACATTGCGCACACAACTTGATTTCAGGAGAAACACTACATATGTTTGTTCAAAATCTGGACTTTGTAAAAACAAACTTTATAAAAAGCCATTTTAAAAATATCCCAATGGAAACAGCTGTTTTTAAGCAATAAGTGTTCACCTACAGTGTTTGCAACCCAAACATTGCAGTACTGAGGACATGGGAGTGAAAACGACTTCATTGATTTTCACTGTCCAAGCTGACAGAAATGCAGAAAGTAAACAAAAAGCATCAAAACTGAGAAATAAATTAATTTTTTTTAATCGGTCAGTTTCAATAAGTAACCCATGGTAAGTAACACAAGTGAAGAAAGGTGTACACTTATCAAATGTGATCTTAAAGTATCCTTGTTCCTTTAATATATTTTTACATGAAAGAGGAAGCCAATGCTTTATTAGTATTATTATTGATTATTTGTATTACTGCAGCACCTAGGATCCCCAGTCATGGACCAGAATCCTGTTGTGCTAGGTGCTGTACAAACACAGAACAAAAAGACATCTCTTCCCCAAAGACTTTACAGTCTACTTAGACTGGAGGTAGAGAACTTGCTCTGTAAACCTGGGAGTGAATCAATCCGAGATGGCCATCCACTGGGAGGCAAAGATCACAGGCCTGTCTTGCTAAAATGGAATTCAGTGTCAAATCTCTTACTGATGTCAATGGGGAAAAGACTGGGCCTAACCTTATAACTGGGGTCCCATGACTGGAGAACATCGACATGAATCATCAGTATGTCTGTGTGCAGCAGGTGACACAGCACCCAGGTGCTTGCTGCCAGCGGACAGACTGCTGCTGGCATAGGACTCAGGGAGGAATGAATGATGAGACCCACTCAGCGTTTCAGGTCACAACACAATATAACCCCAGAGAAGGGAAGGATGTAGCAGCTGAGAGTTGCGTGGTTGTCATGCACTGCACAGAGTGCTGGCTGGCTGGCTGGGGAGGTGTAAGTGCAATGTTCTGTATGTGGATAGGAGGCCAAGAAATGACGAAAACTTTCAGTAGGTCTGAGCCAACTTGCCCTATACCATCACTATGAGTATGATCTCTGCCCATTTTTGGGGGGGTGGTGGGAGAATGAGAAACGCTGATAAGAGAAAAACACTAAAATAAATAAACCAAACCAGAGGACAGTATTAGGAGTCCATTTGACCAGATATCGTTCTACTGTTTACTCTTCAAATCTTTCCCAGTTACGGTTACTGAGAGATTGGCACAAGCCTCAAAGTTTGCTCGGGTCTGGATTCAGAATAGGGGCACTGGGTTTGGAGTCAGTCTGATCTTCTCTGGCAGAAACTTCCACAGCCAGGGTCCCGCCACTGAGAATGCTCTGCCTCACTGCCTGACAGCGTAGCCCTGGGTCTCCCCGGCTGTAACGTTCTAGTGATGCATAGTTGGCCTACAGGGCAGTGGACGATAAGGTGGTCTCTGAGACAGTCCATCCCAATCCATTAGGGCCTTTGCAGGTTAAGGCCAGGCCTTTGAATTCTTTTCTGAAACCAACTGGGAGCCAGCACAGTTCACACAGTTAGGATGACCAGATAGCAACTGTGAAAAAACAGGACAGGGGGGTGAGGGGGGGGGAATAGGCACCTATATAAGAAAAAGTCCCAAAAACCAGGACTGTCCCTTTAAAAACAGGATATCTGGTCACCCTAGATACAGTCATGTTGGCTTCTCATGCTTGTGAGAAGGGCTGCCCCAGATTTCCCCCCAACACCACATCTCCCCCCACCCCCTTAATTTTTTTTATTTTTTATTTTTTGGTGGTTGTTGCATTCCGTCCCAAATAGACTGAACTGAATCATCCCACTGGGTGGTGACAAAAGAATGGCTTCCAGGAGCCCTGTCCTTGTCCGAGTTTCCTAGCTAGTCAGACTCTGCATCTTTCAGAAGGGGAATGCCATCTGTTCCAATACAAGCACCTTTTCTCCCTCACAGAAGTAACTGATTTCCCAATCAAGTGTCAAAAGAGAACAAAATCTGTTCCAACTAAGCTCATATGTTCACTGCCTGAGGGAAGCCTCTGGCTTATATGGCACTGGGTGTACTCATGGAACAGTAACTATTTTGCTAGCTAATCAAGTTAGGCAGGAGTAACAACTCCTGTGGGCTGAATGGTGCTCCTTACACTGTAGATCAAGTGGGTCAGATCTTGCTCTCAGATGTACTGGTGTAAACCCACAGTAACACCAGTGAAGTCAATAAAGTTAATCTGGATTTACACTGGTGTGAATTAGAGCAGAATATGGCCCAGTTTCTCAAAAAATGCTACATTTTTACCCAGCCCACCATGGACTTTTATCAATTGAATGGAGCCAATGATTGTATTGCCTATTAAAAGAAGCACAAAGGAATACAGAACTACAAATGCCTTAAGACCCCACACTCCCATCCATGAACAATGGGAACCCCTCCCTGAGGGCTCTGCAGACCTAGAGAGGGCTCTCCAAATTCTCTCCTTCCCAAAGTTGCAAGGGGAGTAGCTCTATTAACCTGCCTTCCCTCACTGTCAAACCTCCCCTTTTAGTGGGGCTCAGGAAGCAGCTACTGTGAGGGCAACTGGAAACAAGGCCCCTATAGAAAAGTCAGAAGGAATTAGGAAGGGGGCCTGGTAGCAGGACAGAGGCAGGAACATCCCAGGGAATCCAAGAGAGCAGAATCCATCACTTCCGCATAAGAGAGGAGGGGGCCCTGTTCTGCAGGGTACTCGGTGCTTCCTCCGGTGGAATTGAAGGCACTCGTCACCTTTCAAGGGGAGCTCTGAACATTGCAAGACTGGACTTGAAGCTATTTTCAAGAGTCAAACTGAGGCTGAGCATAGAGATCAGCTCTGTATTTAAGGATTCACCACACTGCCAAGATAAGTAGGTTCCACAAAAAACTGTGTGTGGATTAATACAATTAAAAAATTAGTTAACCCAGCATAGACCCACCAGGACCAATAAAGATTTGAGACCCCACGTTCAGACTGCCTCACAGCCTCCCCCTCCCCCCCCAGAAATTGCATGGAAGCAGGAAATGAATTGGAAAGGTTGAAAAGAGGCCAGCAAGTCAATAATTGAGTACTCCAGGCCAGATAGGAAACCAAAGCAGAGACAAGAATCCCCAAATACTGGCAAGTTAACACTGGTTGCAGTCTGGAAAGTATCTTAAAATAACAGGGATTCCTGGAGACATAATAAACACATCTCTAAGTTGTCATCTTGAACGGAAAGTAATTGCCTAGATGTCTGACTGACTTACTGCTAAAATTAAATATGTAGTTCTGTAACTTGTTGTCAGCTATATCTCCACAGGTTTATGATTTTCCAGGAAAGCACACCAGAAATAAAAGCAAATGTCCATAAGAAATTAAGCATCTTGATCTTCAACTTCAGTTGTTGGCAACGGGTTGAAAAAACATTTTAAAAAAGTTATGTAACTGGGTTCCAGATCAAGACATTTTATCTTGGAATTCATCAGTCTCCTGTGCATATATAATGCAAACTCTCCTGGCTGATGCATATATAGTTACAACTCCATTGTGAGTTTCAGGGAAGACTCAACACTTGATTTCCTGAACTCAAGCCAGAATATGACACAGTCCATGAAGTTCCAATTTCCCAGATACATAAGAATTTCCTCAGTTCCTTGTATAAGCACAGGGCCTGATTCTTCCCCTTGCTTCTATCCGTTGTACAGAAGTGTAACACCATTACTGAGCGACAGTTACTCCTGATTTATCCAGTGCCAGTGAGAAGAGAAACAGGCTCGCGGTCTGGTTTTAGAATCTTCCTGTTCCCAATTCCTGCAGCCTGCCTTAGCCCCAAATTCTTACACCCTCTGATTCCAAATAAAAGGCTCTCCAGCTGGTGGTTCTTATTGCCTGCTGAACACTCCTTTTTCAAAGCTTCTCCTCAGTTCATGCTGAGTTCTCCTCCAAACTGTAACAAAAATACTCTCTGGGTCAGATATTTGTAATATGGCGCACATTAAATGATCAAAAGTGGCTAATTCAGATGTTTGGAAATGTAATTGTAAACAGGGAATCAAAAGCAAATGGGTGTGTTTTTAGTCAGGTCCCGCAGGGATTGGTTCTTGGCCCTGTGATATTTGACATTTTTATGAATGACTTGGAAGAAAACAAAATTAATCACTGATAAAGTCTGCAGGTGATACAAAAATTGGGGGAGTGTTGACTAATGAAGAGGACCGGTTACTGATACAGAGCAATCTGGATTGCTTGATAAGCTGGGTGCATGCAAACAATATGCAT
This sequence comes from Mauremys reevesii, assembly GCF_016161935.1. NCBI lineage: Eukaryota > Metazoa > Chordata > Testudines > Geoemydidae > Mauremys > Mauremys reevesii. The sequence continues at coordinate 18,955,693 of NC_052624.1, forward strand.
TTCAGTGTAGTCAAATGTAAATGTATACATCTTGGAACAAAGAATGTAAGCCATACTTACAAGACGGGGGACTCAATCCTCAGAAGCAGTGACATTGAAAAAGATTTGGCGGTCATGGTGAATAATCATCTGACTATGTGCTCCCAGTGGGACGTTATGGTCAAAAGGGCTAATGAGATCCTTGAATGCATAAACAGGAGAAGCTTGAGCAGGAGTAGAGAGGTTGTTTTACCTCTGTAATTGGCACTGGTGTGACTGATGCTGGAATACTGTGTCCAGTTCTGGTGCCCACAATTCAAAGAGGATGTTGATAAATTGGAGAGGGTTCAGAGAAGAGCCATGAGAATGATTAAAGGATTAGAAAACATGCCTTATACACCTCTACCCTGATATAACGCTGTCCTCAGGAGCCAAAATCTTACCGTGTTATAGATGAAACCGCGTTATATCGAACTTGCTTTGATTCGCTGGAGCGCACAGCCCTGACCCCTCCCCTCTTCCCCCCCGGAGCGCAGCTTTACCACATTATATCTGAATTCGTGTTATATAGGGTCACTTTATATCAGGGTAGAGATGTACTTATATTCCCAGAGCTCAGATCTATTCATCTTAACTAAGGCTATATCTACATTACAGACCTTACAGTGGCACAGCTGTATTGCTGCAGCCGCTCTGCCGTAAGGCCTCCTGTGTATCCGCTCTATGCTGACGGGAGAGAGCTCTTCCACCGGCATAATTAAACCACCCCCAATGAGCAGCGGTAGCTATATTGGCAGAAGAGCATCTCCCGCTGACATAGTGCTGTCCATACCCGTGCTTTTGTCAGTGAAACTTAAGTTGGTCAGAGTTTTTTTTTCCCTGACCGACAAAAGTTTTGCCAACAAATGTGCTACTGTAGACAAAGCCTAAGAGAAGGTTAAGGTTGAATACAATCTACAAAGTACCTACATGGGGAACAAATATTTAATAATGGGCTCTTCAGTCTAGCAGAGAAAGGTCTAACACAATCCAATGGCTGGAAGTTAAAGCTAGACAAATCAAGTCTGGAAAAAAGGTGTAAAATATTAACACTGAGAGCAGTTAATTATTGGAGTAACTTAACAAGGGCTGTGGTGGATTTTCCATCCCTAGACATTTTAAAATCAAGATGGTATGTTTTTCTGAAAGATCTGCTCTAGGAATTATTTTGGGGAATATGTATGGCCTGTGTTACACAGGAGGGCAGACTAGATGATCATAGTGGTCCCTTCTGGTCTTGGAATCTATGAACTTTTATTTTTGTATTATGTATAAGAATGCCCACTGAGAGCCCACAATCAATGGGTTACATCCAAGTCAATGACAGGCTCATCATCTAAGGATCGGGCTCATTAGGAGTACATACACATCTGCATTGATCAAGATGACCAAGAAACAGCGTCTTCACAAACCAAAATAAATTCCTTTCTTTCCCTCCACTCCTGAATTCTAAGCAGACCTAAAGCCTGGAAACAGAATAACCTGGCAGCATGCACTGAAAGTTACCAAATCTAGGAAGAGAAGGGGAAGTGAGTTTCAGAGTAGAGGACCCCTGCTTCCAGGCTGCTCCTGTTTACTGTGGGACTGTTAGCTCAAGTGCCTGAGCTAAGCTTATCACAACTGCCATGGCATCAGAGAAGGAGAGGGGGTAGCCAGAATTCCCCATGCTGTCTCCGGATCCCTCTGCTGGAGGAAGCTGCAGAATGAAAGATCCCATGCACAGAAGTTTTGGGACACTGCCTTTAGCCTGTCTGTCGCACATCAGGAGCCGACAGGCCTGCCTGCAAACAGGATTGGGGGTGGGGAGGAGGAGTCTACTTGTAAGAAGAAAAAAAACTACAGAGTAAATGGAAGGAATCATTTATGGCCTGTACAGCCAGCGGGGCTTGAGTGTGGGGTGTGGAGTTGACAATCCCAAGCCGTACTGGCTGAAGGCATTATGCCTGCAAAGGGCAGAAGGTTCTGTGGATTTGGAGAGGTGCACTCAGAGGTGGCACTGAGTACACATCTAAACCGTGGAGTGTGCTCTCCCCAGTACCTTCAGGCACTATCAGGGCAAAGGGACCAGACGATAGCCACGCCCTCCGTCTCCAAGGTCTCACCTCTGCTGGGGTGACAGTACTTCTCACAGTGCTGCTTAGCCACAGTCTCTGCTACATGGTCTGACTCATGCTAAAGCCAAAGGGGACAGCATCCAAATAACTGTCTAGAGAATCTGGTCCAGGAACAGACACCTGCAGTATCATGGCAGGGGAGGCAGGGGCTCCCAGTACCCTGTTGACCACCTAGCACCCATAAGAACAACTATACTGAGTCAGATCAAAGGTCCATCTAGCCCAGAATCCTGTCTTCTGACAGTGACCAATGCCAGGTGCCCCAGAGGGAATGAACAGAACAGGTGATCATCAAGTGAGCCATGCCTTGTCACCCATTCACAGCTTCTGGTAAACAGAGGCTAGGGACACTGTCCCTGCCCATCCTGGCTAATAACCATTGATGGACCTATCCTCCATGAACTTATCTAGCTCTTTTTTGAACCCTGTTATAGTCTTGGCCTTCACAACATCCTCTGGCAAGGCGTTCCACAGATTGACTATGCGTTGTGTGAAAAAATACTTCCTTTTGTTTGTTTTAAACCTGCTGCCTATTAATTTGGTCCTATATGTTAATATTCCCCATTCCCAATAGCAGCCTAACAAATGTGAAAGGTGTGCTTAAGGGAGGAAGGATGAAAATGATTATAATCAAGTCAAATATGAGACCAGAGTGACAGGGTAAGCCTCACTGAGAGAAACTGAAGAATTATAGGCAAATATATACAGGACCCTCCAATATAGGATTCAAACTGGCCTGAAACCACAGAATATATTCCTGGGCATTCAAAAGCGTGAAAAAGAGAAGTATGGTTTAATTAATTAGTAGATTGCAAACCTGATTTACAAGTTGATCAATAGGCATCACATAGGCAGAACGCAATAACAGTTCTATCAGTTTGTAGGAAGGAAACATGAAGAAGCTTTTAGTCTATAGCCAGGGTTACCAAAGATCTTAATTTAAGTACACCTCTACCTCGATATAACACTGTCCTTGGTAGCCAAAAAATCTTACCGCGTTATAGGTGAAACTACGTTATATCGAACTTGCTTTGATCCGCTGGAGCGTGCAGCGCCGCCCCCCCCCCCCGAGCACTGGTTTACCGCGTTATATCCGAATTCGTGTTATATCGGGTGGCGTTATATTGGGGTAGAGGTGTAGCTGTGAACCAGTCAGAGAGCTGAGTTAGAGTATAGTCATATTTTACTCTGCTCCTTTAAATATATAATTTGTATAACCAGGGCCGGCTCCAGGCACCAGCCCAGCAAGCAGGTGCTTGGGGCGGCCAACGAAAAAGGGCGGCAGGTCCGGCTCTTCGGCGGCGAGTCCCTCAGTATCTCTCAGAGGGAAGGACCTGCCACCGATTTGCCACCGAAGAATAAAAAGCTGATAGCTGCTTTTTTTTTTCCCCGACACTTGGGGCAGCAAAAACGCTGGAGCCGGCCCTGTGTATAGCAGTAGTACCTATATCCCATTGTGCTAAGCACTGTCCAAACACATAGTAATTCATGTCCCCCAAACATCTTCCATTCTAAAACTAGGCAAGAATGGAGGATGGGAAGGCAGGAATATTATCAGTCCTATTTTACAAGTGGGAAACTAAGGCACAAACAGATTAAGCGACTGGCCTAAGGTCACACTGTGAATGGGTGGCAGAGTCAGGTATTGAACTTCTATCTCCCAAGTCCCAGTCCACTGCCTTAATCACAGGACCCTCCTTCCTCTCTCTGTCTCTAAATATAGATATACAGCACTTGAGAATTCCCCTCAAGTTGAGCCAATTTCCAGCTCAGAGTGAATTTGTGAAGCTGAGTTATAAATCTTCCTCCTCCTCCAAACCAGGCACAATATGTGTTTTTTTAATGGAAACCTTCCACTGAACTATCACACTGTGAACACGGCACACACACACACAGACACACACATATATATATATATATGAAGCGACTGTGTCTAATATATGCTCAAGATAGAAGTTTGAGATGTCAGAACGTTTTATCTGAAACAAGCAGACATTCATGCACAAGAGGATAACTTCAAACCTATCTACCAATCTATCCAACTCCAAGCTCTAGGTAGATAGAGAAATCAAGCAGAAGCTAAAGTTGCTGAAGGAATGCAAAATTATTTCTGCAGGCAAAAAGAACAGGGTGTCCCTGAAAGTACTACTAAACACAATTGGAGAGAGAAACTGGGAAATTACTTACTCTCGGGTCTCCTGCCCTCACATGCACAACTGTGAGCTAAGTAACATGCTCCGATGAGGCAGTCAAAACATGTGCCTCAAGGGGTTCGTACAGCATACAATACCTTCTTTCAGTCAGTTCCTCTTTCTCCCAAACTGACCTCATTTTCTTTAGTTAAAAAGAAATAAAATTATAGCACAAGACATAGGAAGAAGAGTGGGAGGTTGCAGCACTACAGAACCAGTGCCTCAACTCATGCAAATCCGAATAGCTCTATTGACTTCCAGGGAGCTGCTAGTTTACACAAGCTCAGGACCTGGCCCAGAGTTTTGCACACCTCTGAGTTTGATCTCGTACCATGGAAAATCAGGAATAACTCTGCTGATTTAAAAGCCGTGTAAGTGAGACCACAGTCAGACTTGCTAGACAGTAAATTCCTTTCTCCAAAGTTATATTTGTTATTAAGTATCCTCAGTCTTGGAGACTGCAAAACCAGAAGGATATTTCCATTAATTTATGTATTCACATCCAATAGAAGACAAAAGGGAAATCAATTATTGAAGACAGGAATAGCATTTTTTGAAAACTCTATTTATTATTTTTCTTTACACCCACAAAATGCTATATTGTACATGATACTGATTTTTAATAGTTACATAATTAGAATCCCACATCCCTTATGTATTAATATATCAGGTATTAACATTAAGCTATTTAACATTCTTAGAGAATAAAATGAAAAATGTGTCTGAAATAGATAACTTTGTAACTGCTCCTGCTCCCACTGAACTCAGTGGAAAACTCACATTGACTTCAATGGAAACAGAGTTAAGAATCCAACTATGTATGTACTAACTGTCTGTTACAGTTATGGTACCGGATCTTTTCAGAAAATTAAAAACCTGTCAAGATGATTAGTATTATTTAGTCCTTTTGGTGTCGATGTCTTTTCCTAGAACTATACTGTGCATTAGAGGTGAAATTCATTCCTGTGCAAAGGGCCAGCACAAGGTCTATTCAACACTTCTATCTCACTTAACCCTTCAAAATAAGATGTAAATGGTGCTTAAGTGGTGCTACCCATAGGTCCTTCACCCTAGATTCCAATTAACCCAGGGCTTTCCTTTTGGGGCTCTCCATCTCATTCACTGGATTCCAGTTCTCCTTCTGGCTGTTAGAGGGATAGTGACACAGAGTTGGATGTTTCCACATTTGATTCTTCAGTGATGTGCAATAGATACTGCTGCAAAGTGTTCTGCTGTGGTTTTTACCTTAATATCTAATAGGATGTACATTATCTCACACACAAATTTCTGTATGCAGGTGACATGTTTTCTATGAGATGTTTAAAAGGTCCTTTTCCCATTGGCATCAAGTGCCATTTGGGTTTATTTTTATCTCACTCATGCTGCTCCATAGCCAACATGCATGCTCTGGTTATTAAACTACAGGCAGCATTAAAAAAAATATTATTTTAGCTTGAGAAGAGATTTGCTCTCAGGTGACTTCTTCCAATACAACTGATTATTTATGCATATATATTGTATGCATGCACTCACACACACGCACGCTTTTCCCCATTGGTCTTTTGGGAGAATTTACCATCTATATCTGACATAAGAACTGTATTATTCTGTATATGATAGAAAGTCAGTCAAAAATGTATTTGCTCCTCAAATTAAAGCATTGGGCATTTCAGTTTCCTGGTTTCTTTTTACCCATGTTTACATTTTTATATTATGCTGCAGATTTGTAGTGTATACTTTTGCTGTACTTGGTCAAACGCTGTCACTTGTTCCCTTAAAAATACATCTTTAATCTTGGCTATTCCTTCTGTACACCACAGTGCAAAATTCCTGCCTAAAAGACACTGTGGCAATATAGAAATTTCACTATTGGGGAAATCCAATGTAGTCTACTTTTAAAAAAAATGTCATGTGGTTCAGGACCCTCTGCCATATACCAAGGATATTACTTAAACTCCACCTTGTGCCTCTAGCCTGTGTTGTTTTACATATAAGCATCTGAGATTGATTTGTGATACCATGGCTCATTCTACTTCAGTGAGGGAACTGAACTTCTTCTTGCACCACAGCAGTACTAACTTCCAATGGGAGACCCCGTGATAATGCTGGGAAATGGGAGAGTGGAAGTGGTGCGGGTGGCAGGGATGTGCTGGCCGCCGCTTCCTGTAGCTCCCATTGGCTGGGAACGGCGAACTGTGGCCACTGGGAGCTGCGGATAGCTGTGCCTGTGGATGGTCAATGTAAACAAGCTGTCTTGCGGCCCACCAGCAGATTACCCTGATGGGCCACATGCAGCCCACAGGGTGCCCACCACAGCCTTATAATCACTTAACTCTATCTTTTGTAGTTAATACATTTGTTCTTGCTTCATCTAAAACCAGTGTGTGGGAATCATAACTCAGGGGGAAAAAGCTGTTGCATGTTCCTCTCCACATGTAAGGAGGGGGCAAATTTTATGAGCTTGCGCTGTGTAGTTCCCTGTGCAGCCCAAGATGGTATCATTTTGGGTTTATACTCCAGAGGGGGGGGGTGTGCCTTAAGAACTGGGAGGTGCCCTAACTGAAGCCTTCCCATGCAGGGGATGGTTAAAGATCCCGCCTGCATGTAACTGCAGCTGGGTGTGTCCCTACCTGTATATGTGCTGGTGACAGTGCAGGCTAGAGAGGGCTTTGCAGCATGTCACAACAGTACAGTGTAAAAGGGAGCCCAGGCTGGGTCACGAGGGATCAGTGGTACCCTAGTTCCAGGTGGCACTCAGAGTGGGAACCCATTGTAGCCTCTACTTTTAGGTACTCTGAGTATCTAACTTCAGACATCTTGTGCCTGAAATTCACAAATCTGAGCACCCCGGACTCCAAATGAAGTCAGCTAGAGCAGCTGGTGCCCAGAAGTTCTGAAAACCAGACTCAGGACTACATGCTCTCAAGGAGCCTGAAAGCTGTGATCCTTTGGAAGGAAAGTCAAGAAACCCGCAGCAGAAGGGAAGATGCACATACTCACACAACATATCAGGCACAGTGACCTGCACAACATGGCAATAATGTACAAAGTAAACAAAAATGGAGCCCATACAATTGAATTGGAAAAGGGTAAGCCAGTTGGACCAGACACAGCAGAAGCTTAAGATCATCTCAGAAGAAAAACACCATCACCAAAAGATGGAAGGGAGGCTGGGTTATGAACCTTCATAACAGCTGCACATGGGAACTTCCTTCTCTGCATGTGTTTATGGGCTGTTCTAGCATTGAGCTAGTTTGGTGGTTTTCAACCTGTGGTACGTGGACCCCTAGGGATTCTCAGACTGTCTAAGGGGTCTACAAAAAGTTGTCATTACAGGAGTGCTGGAACAATTTTTATACTGGGGGTGTTGATGATGGAAACCATGTATTGGGCATTTGTTATTACTACTTCACGCCAGAGAGCGTGGCAGCACTCCCAAAACCCCTAGTTCCAGCACCACTGTGGACCAACCAGTCTGTCGACCACCAGGGATCTGCAGATGACAGACGATGTCTAAGCTTTCCAAAGGGGTCCACACCTCCATTCAAAATTTTTTAGGTGTCCAAAAATGGAAAAAGTTTGAAAAACACTGAAGCTAGTTAATCCGACAGTATAAGCAGATCTAACTTCAGTCAATGGTAGCACGCCATTCTAGAAAAGCATGTGCTCTTGGTGAGCACCACAAATGCATGCAAAAGCAGAGTTGCTCTCAAAACTCTCCCCAAAATGCCTTTGACTGGCTGGCTCACATAAAGGAAAAGAGCCTATTACTGCTAAAAGCTAAGAGAGTTTTTCCTTTAGCTAAAGCAAAAGAGGGCTTATGCTTTTTGTATTGAAGGTCACAGGTTCAATCCCTGCTGACAATCAGTAGTGGGAGAAATAAAAACAAAAGTCAAAAAGGGATAAGAAAAGTAGCTACTGGCCACATTCTGATGATTAGAGATGGTAATAATAATAAAAAAAAAGTCCATGAAAATTTTTTGGTCAAAACTTCAAAAAATTTCAGCCACCTTCATTGATAATACAATTTGTAATAACACTTTATTTATTTTCGTTAAGAGATTTAGACTATCCCCAATTCCCCTCAACCATGCCTTTATTATTAGTCTGCTTATCTTCCAAAAAGATCATCTAAACTACACTTCTATATGGAATGTGATCCTTAGCAGCGTAGGGCTTTGCAATTATCCAGTTCTGAATGAACTTGTTGTTAAAACATTTTTTTAAGTCTAATGAAAACATTAGATCAATTCCTAGCAGCAATAGTTGTCATTAAATCAATAGCCTGTGTAAGTCCATTATACTGATATTTGACACAAGCTGCTGAAGGTCTGCTAACAATGGGGCCATACTGAATATGCCCTCGACTAAGCATATTTCAGACAAGATAAAAATCTGTTAACTCTACAGTATCTAAAACTTACCAATAAAATAAGCAGCTCAGTGAAATGTTACTGTATCTTCTACTAAGATCACCATCGTTGTATGGGGTTTGGAACCAGACCATTCCTTGGGGGTACAGTGGAATTCTCTTCTATCACAGCTATGTTCTAACATCAGCTAGAAAAGCTTTCTGATTATTTAACCACCTGGCTCACAAAGCACATATAGCGATTTCATAACAAAAATTCCGCTAAGCTTGAAGGGCCTGCTCCTACTCCCATTTAAATCAATGGGAGTTTTGTCATTGATTTCAGTAGGAGCAAGATCTTTCCTTAAGTCCCTGGAAAAGGAAAGTTCTTACCAAAGAAAAAGAGAAACTGTGTGCGAGTGTAGTAGCTGTCAGGATCAAGAAACAAAACTAGACTGATTTCCTCATATGAAAGCAGACTTTATTTTGGTAGGTCCCTTGTAAATACCATCACACTACAGATGCCAAAATTATGTAAAGACCTAGGGCTCTTATGCAATACAGATTTTAATGCCTCACTTGTGGGCTGTAAATATGGCTTCCACTCTCTTGTGGACTCCTATGGGATGGTTCAAAAAGGATCTCATTCTCTATTACTACAGCGTTTTGAGTCATTTCAATAGAATCCTATAGGTTTAATCACTGTTAAAAACTATGGAATTTTACAAGCTTGGTTCCACAAGGCTAGAATGAATGGCTAGTTAGAGGGAAAGGAGAGTGTTAGGGAACAATGACTCAATGTGGCACTTATCCTAATTTCTCAGGTCATTAATTCTGAGCAGTAACAATTTCCCCTCTGGGTGTTTTTGTTTTTTTAATTCAAGGTGAAGGTGGGGAGTGTGTATGCACAGCAGGTGAAGGGGAGGTGAAACCAATGGTAGGATACCAACTTTATGAGCCATGCTGCCAGAGCTGAAGAAGACAGTCCAGGGAGCCTGAAGGAGGGTGAATCTGGGTTCTGTGTTGAGATCCAGCCATCTCTGGTGTCTCTGCTTTCCTCTCCTGTCTCAGACTGCACTGCCACCGGTCCCACCTCCCAGCAGGGACCAAGAGTCTGCTGAAGAGTTAGGCACATTGTGAGACAAGTCCTCCCTTTCCCACATACTAGATCAAAGGTGTCTACATTAGGGTTTGTCTACACTAGGAATTTTTACCAAAAATTTCCCACCAGTGGAAGCATTAGTGTAGATAAGGCTCCTGCAGTCAGCAGTGTATTTAATACCTTGTCCTTTAGATCTGCTCTAAGCAGGGTTAGACACCAGTGCCAAAAAGCCAAGTAGCCACTCTATACTAGAGCGCCCTCTATTGTTACCATCAGTGGAACTACACTCGTGGTAGCCATGGTGGGAACTTTTGCCAAAACCCTGGTGACACAACCTCTGAGACAAAGGCCAATATCATTTACTGACTATGCAATTACCATAATGTCTAGCAAACAGGGTCACATGTGGCAAACTAACTCCTCTAGACATCAAACTTTAAACTTATTCTGGCTGGAGCATCTTAGATACTTTATTAATTATTCTTTAACAAATGGTGAGTTTAGGGGATTTTTATGTCTGGAAGATTACCTACTTATACTCTACTGAACAGGTTCTATAATGAGAACATACCGTAAGTCTTCAGCAGACAATATTCTTCGTTTCAGAATATGGTGGGACTGTTCCAATTTGACCGAACTGAAAAGCAGCTTAGAAAATAGAAAGCACCTCAAATTCAGAAAGGAAGATGAAGGATGAAAAGAGGACAGTATGCAGTCTTCTGAGAATGAAAAACCAGAGAAGGGATGAGAGGGGAGTGAAGGGGGATGATCTTGTTTATTCTAAGGAAAATATCTGGGTTTTTTCCCCCTCCATCATTTGGAATCTTTAAATCAAGACTGGATATCTTTCTAAAATATACATTCTAGTTCAATCACAAGTTATGTGGCCGGAAATGTGGAAGTTCAGGAACCGAGGCTGAGAATTTGTAACAGTACAAATAATATAGTACAAGTAGCCAGAAAAAGACGTTTATTTTAAGTTTTAGATCTGATAACCATTTGTTTGATCCCAACAAATAAATAAATTTATCAGCCACAGAGCAGAATATTGCAACACAATCAGACTACTTAGAGACCAGGAACAGGCTGTCCTCTGATCCCAGTTTAAAATCTCAAATACTTTTTTATAAGACCTCTGACTCAAGCAATAAGCATGAAAGGATTCCAGTTAATCAGATACGTATTTCATTATTTAACTGTAACATCAGAAAGTAAGCTTGCTCATTCTTAAGAGATAGAATCTTTATTTAATTACAAGTTTGTTTGTTTGTTTTTTTAAAAAGGCTATATTGTTGGTTAAGTAACTGTACTGAGTTTTTTGCATATGATTAAAGAGTGGAAAGATGTTCTCTCCTTCACTTTCTGTCCTGGACAATTGTGCAGCATGCCAGTGTTTAAGAACTGCCATATTCTACCTCAGAGGTGGCTGCACATCAGCACTGTTTGAAGGTATATCTTTACCTCAATAGAACGCTATCCTCAGGAACCAAAAAAATCTTACCGCGTTATAGGTGAAACCGTGTTATATTGAGCTTGCTTTGATCCACCGGAGTGCGCAGCCTCACCCCCCGGAGCACTGCTTTACCGCGTTATATCCAAATTCGTGTTATATCGGGTCGCATTATATCGAGGTAGAGGTGTATTTCTTTTAAATCTAGATTGGTTTCAAGGCCACTATTAGATGTTTTGAGAAGAAAACTACTATAAACTGCTCAGGACAGGGGTGCTGGAACAATCTGTATAGCGGGGGTGCTGAGAGCCTTTGAACAAAACTGTAAACCCTGGATATGATGGAAATCACTTCAAACCAGGGAGTGTGGCAGCACCTCTAGTTCCAGCATCTATGACTCAGGAATTATATATTTTATACTGGATGGCTGCTTGAGGTGAGGATTATGGGCTGTAAAACACCCAGCACAGCTTTGTATGTCATAAATAAGTAAATAAAAAGAAAAGATATTTCCAATATTATCTATACAAGAAATTATCTCACCTACCTTGCTCTCATAAATAAGTAATCAGACACACAAACAACATTAAAAAAAAAAAAAAAGAACTTTGAGGTTGCCAAGTTTAACACTCAGAAGTTAGGAAATGCCAGAATGAAGAGACCCATGAAGGAGGCTGTTTTCTGTAGAACCCATAGCTCTTTGTTGCAGAAGTTGGAAGGTGTTGAGTTAATGAGGCAGGCGATTATAGGAAAAGGAAGAACGGTCTCATGGTTAAAGCAGATGAATGCTGCCCTGGAGAACCGGATTCTATCCCTGTTTCTGCCAGAGAGTTCCTGAGTGATGCTGGGCAAATCACTTAAACCTATCTGTTCATGGGTGGCCACTGTGTGCTCCTCATTTTCTGCATGCTCAACATGAGACCCTGGGGTTTGATTTGCAGAAGTACTGATCTCTCCCAGCTGTAAATGAGGTCAATGGGAGCTGTATAATGCTAAGTACTCTGAAAAATGAGCTCCTAGACACCTACATTGGGCACTCAAAATTAGTGGACACTTTTGACCTTAATCTCTCCATGCATCAGTTCCCCATATGTAAAATGGGGATAATACCATCCTCTCACCTACTTCCACTCAAGGGTGTTGAGCCTTTCCAAAAGTGGTCTGAAAGCAGCCCCCTGCCTATGTCCCCACTGCCTGGGCCCTCCATCCAGGGCAGGTGGAGGGCCCCACTCCCCACAGCTGTCCACTTGGCTCTGGCCCCAACCTGGCTCTGGCCAGTGGGTGGGGCCTCGGAGCTACAGTCCGGCCATAAGACAAGACCCACACAGGGCCAGGCCGCTGTGGGGAGATGCAGTGGACCCTCCACTGCCCGTGAGGGGGGTGGGGGGGCCTGAGGAGAGCAGCACCTGGCCCATGTACCTGCCTCCCAGGCTCTCCATCCAGGACAGATGGAGGGTCCTCAGCTCCTCACAGCTGCCTGCGTGGTTCTTACCATGGCTGGGCTGTAGCTCCAAACCCCCACCGCCTGCCCCGATCCAGGTCAGGGACAAAGCCGCACGGGCAGCTGTGGGGAGCTGGCATGGAATCACGGACCCGCCACTTCCACCTGCCCTGGGCAGGGAGTCTGGGGAGTGGGGACAGGGGCAGAGGGCTGCTTTTTGGGTCCACGCAGCTCCCACACCTGCCTGGGCTCCCTGGTTGGGCTCCACCAGCTGCTGGCCTGGCCAGGTGGTGAGGCCTCGGTGGGGAAGAGGAGGGGAAGGAGGTGGGGTCTGCCCTGGCAAAAAAAGTAAGGGCCTTGGCCCCTGGGATCCCCTTGTTCCAGCACCACTGCTTCCATTCCTGGTCTGTCTCTTGTCCCAGCTGCATTTCAGACAGCTTTCTCTGCCTCAATATCTGAGTGGCAAGAGTGGGATCACTGAGAGCATAGCTGAGACAATCTCCCTGCTCTCAGTTCCAGTGTCCAGCATTACAGTGATTCATAGCAGTCAGGTCAGCAACTGTAGGGAAAGTCCTGCTCAGCCCCTACAGCCCTCAGTTGGAGCATGCTCAGTGCAATTGCTGGAGAATTTAGTTGCCAAACTAACAAGTCTTAACTGAGCACATGTGAACAGCAGTTTTTCAAAGATGTACAATTTGGCCTTTTAAAACAAACAAACACACACATTAGCAGCAAAAGGCATATCCCTGAAACCAGGGTAAACCTCAGAGGCTCAGAGCTAAGTGTCAAGTTCCCACTGTAAAACATGGGAGCATTAAAACTTCAACGAAAAGGCTGTAAAAAAATTTTTACGTAGGCAAACCCCTTTCCCTCCAATCTCATTCTTAGAAACAACGGAACCATTTTTGCTGAATTTTTCCCCAAACTTTCAGCCTGAGGCAGGCATCTGGCCTGGAAAATTTCAGCCCAAACAGTGAAAGTTTGGCAAAGTTATAAGAAACCGAAAACAGGATTAGTGGGAAGTGTCGGGAAACATTAATTATAGATGACAGTGCCAGTTCTGCCTGTAATAGGCAGCCCAAATATATTCCCAGCCAGTTAAAATGATACAACTATCACAAAGTTAAAAACAAACAGTTCTTGGAACAAAGAGGTTATTGGGCTTAAATAGATCTAATATTGGCTGACAGGTACTAATGCCTCAGCTCCCAATTTCTCAAATCACTGAAACAGCCTACAGATGCACAGTCACTGCTCAGCCTGGCACCCTGGTTCTTTCTGCTGCTTGCAGAGAATGCAGGGTGGTATCTCTCAAAACTGTTGTGCTTGCATCACCCAAGGCTTTGTCAAGGGATCCTGGGACTGAGATATGGCTGCATCTGAAGCCCCAGCATTCATGAGGGAGGATTTATTTCAATATGTTGTTGAAACGATCTGATGTCAGGTTATTTGTCTCAGGGGGACACATGTTTCTTGTAGTTTGTTAAGCCATCTGTTAAGAAATTCAGCCACTTGTCTCTCTGCTATGAGACCACAGATGGAGAGTTTTTCCCCTTGTGTGCACTACTGTCAATATATGCCAAAGCCTTGTTATTTGGAGCCAGGTGGAATTACCAACGAGATGAGAGAGCTTTGGATGAAAGGTGCGATATGGGTAGCCCTGCATACAGGCAATACTCATGAACAAAGCCAGGCTCTCTCTGCCTAGTGCAGTGGCATTTTAAATGCCTCCATGCTACCTCTCAAGCATGCCAGATCTACCTTCCTGCGCAGCACCAAACTGCAATTTCAGGAGAAACTGCTCCTGAGACACTGTTTTCAGAAGTGCCAATTTAGAGCTTTAATAGACAGGTAGAGCTGCTGCAGGATGCAGGGACATAGGCAAGTTTGCAATGAAAGGGTGTATGATTTAAACGGCTAGGGAGGGGATCGGATGGCTGAAGGAAGTGACAAGAGGCTGAGGAGCCTCTCTTATCTAGGCTACTGGTTTGAATCTCTTCTAGGCTGGCAGGGACTGAAGTATCGATGCCAGACGATAGCTGTTTGGCGGCTGGCGTGCCAGGACAAGGGGTCTATGCAGGTACAGAAAAATATGAAATTCTACAATTCAGAGTCTCCCTGTGGAGATTCTGCTGCCTTCAACAGGATCTAAGCTAGCACTTGGTTAAAAATTAAGATTCTAATCCTGACTGCAAAGAAAATGGAGTCTGCAGAGAGATAAATACAGCACTAAGAGGTACTAAAATCCCCCAGTCACTTTAAAGGGTTATTAGCTTTAAGTGTCGATAATGTTACCTTTACATGGCTGATTCTCACACCATAAACACCCAGCTAACATCTCCCCAGTGCGGCTGGGTGCATCCACCACACCCCGGTGTGGGGTTCCTTAGGAAGGATGTTGTATAGAAAAATGCAGTTTGGTCTGAATGGTCTCCCTTCCTTTCACCATATCTTAGACAGGGAGATTTAGCCACCATAGAACATTTTTTAATGTACAAGAAAATGGCCATCCTCTTCCTGCCCTGGAGCACCATGCGGACTGTAGCCCTTCATGAAATTTCCCAGGTGGACTGGCCCTTTAAAAGAGTCTTGGTATCCTCCTGGAAGAAGAGACTCAGCAGCTACCAGCAGGAGGCAGCAAAGTTGCTGGACCTCCCTCCGTATGGCAGAGACAAGATTTTGAGAGCAATGAGTGCTCAGGAAAGTTGGTCAGAAAATGCACAAAAACCAGAAACAAACATTTCTAAAAAAAAAAAAAAAATGTTAGCAAAATTCCCCCCATCCCGGCTCCATTTCCTGACCATCTCTAGCACTCAGCACCTCTGGAAATCAGGCTGCTTTTATAGCAGGCCTGTGTTTAAAGGGCCTATGTATGGCACCTACATTTGAAAACTTTGGCAGAGTTTTATCTGTGAAATGTCAAAGTACAAGAATGCAAAAAAATCCCAACCCAAACCAACCAACCACTAACCTCCACAAAACACCTCTTGATCTTGCTCTCCCTCCACATTGTTACTGGATAAGGTTAGTAGCAGCAGCAACGGCAAACAAAGCAGAACCATTCCCATAGTCTCTACCTAAGGAAACAAGCAATAACCATCCTCAGCGCTTCTCTAGGCAGCTTTTTATTAGGCCCAATTCTGAAGGTGATCAGCCCCTCACAAGATCAGATCCCTACATCTTTAAACAGGGTACAAATATTGAGCAAGGTCCCAGGCGTGCAATGAGATGCCTGCAAACAGACACTTCAGTAGGATGGTGGGGGTGGGTGGGAGTGCAGGAGTCCTTCCACGTTGCTGGACTGGAGCCTAACTGACCACGTGAAAAGAAAAAAGAAAAGAAAAAAAGTCCCACACTTTTCAGTATAACATTACAGTTTATAAAAAGAAGCCC
The DNA here is from genome assembly GCF_016161935.1 of Mauremys reevesii. Taxonomy (NCBI): domain Eukaryota; kingdom Metazoa; phylum Chordata; order Testudines; family Geoemydidae; genus Mauremys; species Mauremys reevesii. Next base: position 18,971,754 of record NC_052624.1, read on the forward strand.
CAAGTTACAGAAATCGTCGCTATTTCTGCCAAAATTTAAATATAAAGAGGTATGTAAACAGAAGTAACATTTTAAAATACAGATATTTAACTATATTTGTACATTGTTATGTCTCTAAAACATATAAAACTCTATAGCTAAAGCAGCTTAGGGCATACCAGGGGACACAGGAGTGGGAGGCCTTACATAGGGCAATACTTCAATTTTAGTTTTAAAAAAGTGACGGAAGCATGAGCAGCGGGTATAATAGGCCTTTGCCTTCCCTGGCAGCCGCCCCCGAGGGACACCTGGACTACGGTGGCCACGCCCCTTCCCTGAGGCCTCCCCACCCACCGCCTGCTGCTACTGCTGCCTGCCTACCTGCACTCCACCTCCCCTGCCCCCAGGTCCCCGCTGCTCGCCATGTCCCTTCTCCTTGGGGGCGGGGGAGTGAGGATGGATGCTGCTAGCAGCATGCAGCGGGTGGGGGCGTCTCATGGGGAAGTGAGGCGGCTCAGCCAGGCACTAGGGCCACCAGCTCGGTGCTCGAGCAGGAGGGAGCAGCTTGGCTCAGCCCAACACTCTGGCGGGGCGGCGGGGGGGGAGGGTAACTCGACTCAGCCCAGTGCTGGGGGAGGGCAGCTCAGCCTGGTGCTTGGGCAAGAGCAGCGCAGTGCTCCGGGGGGGGTGGGGAGACGACTTGACTCAGCCTGGCGGCTCGGTCCACGCTGGGACTGGCCTAGTGTGATGCTCGGCCTAGTGCTGAGGTTAGGAGGACTGTCCCAGGGTGGTGGCTGTCCCACTTGTGGGGACACCATTGACATCCAGACAGTTGTCAAAGCAAAGTTGACATCCTTTACATGGCTGATTCTCACACCATAAACATCCAGACAGTTGTCAAAGCAGTGCCAATGGGATTTTAATCTGCCAAATGCACATCCCACCACCACCCTACAGCTACTGAGCATGTAGCTGAACCTTCTTTTGTCAAGCCCTCTGAAATCAGGACATGGTTTCATAGGCCATGCCGAAAAGGGGGTATGTGGGGCCCCCTAAAATAACAGTGGGGACAGTGATTTCATTCATAACAATGCCAGTTGGTGGGAATAATATCCCAGCTAGACCATGAAGGTAGAAGCATGATCTCAGGAAAACTCTGGCATCATGCACCTGTCCAGAAGATCCCATGTTTGTGTCCATGAACCTGCCTCTGTGGTGGACTAGGGCCTGCATAATGATGGAGTAGGACCCTTTTCAGTTTATGTACTCGTGCTCCTTGTGGAGGACAGCCTATAGGCACATGAGCACTAGCCGCAGCGCAGGTGGGAAAGCCCAATCTCTCAAAGCTGGCAGTTATTTCAGGAACGTTGTTTGTTCCTGTCACCTTTGGGTAAATCATAGTCCTCATTGCCGCACAAAGTCCACTGCCAGAACCCCTGCAGTTGACTTGCCAGCACCAAACTGGTTATCCAAGGACCTGTAGCAGTCTGGGGTAGCCAGCTTCCAGAAGGGCATAGCAATTTGTATCCGGACCAGCATGGCCTCTCTTATGCATGTGCCCTGGTGCTGGAGGGTTGGAGAAATTCCTGGAACTGTGTGATCAACTGTGTGCTTCATGCAGAAGTTTTGGACCCATGGTTGGTCATCCTAGGCCCATATGATGAGTGATCCCACCAGTCTGTGCTCGTGGCCCTGCTCCAGAAGCAGCTATCTACACAATGGGGAATCGGTAGTTATGGAAACAGGCATGAGCGGCATCAGCTTCCATGTCTGTATCCCATCCAAGAGGTATCTTCAATAGGACAAAAACTGCCACCACAACATGCATCTCACAGATGCACTGCCTGATTCCTAAGACAGGAGGGAAAGCGTGAGCAGGAGTTTTTCCACCGGTGCTGAATCCATGTCACTGACTCTAGTTGCAGGGAGCATGCAAACCCCAAAATGGCTTGGCCAGATGTATTGGTGGGCTAAGAGCACTTCCAGTCAAGTGCTGTGGGCTGGACAGACAAGTGTTCCCACAATACACTGTGAACCAAGACCTAAAGTAGCTACAGTTAGCAAGTGCACTAAGAACCCTGGGATGTGCCCCCAGAACCAGCCAAGTCAGACTCATATCTGTGTAGTGCATTGTGGATGGATTGGCATGGGTATGAAGCTCGCATAGCAATGTGGTGTGGATGCTCAAGCATGAGCTTGGAAAGAACAGGTTTGCAGGTGCGAGTCCCCTAAACCCGGGTTTACTATGTACTGGAGATATACCCACTAGCTATACCCAGGCTCTAAGGGCAGTTCAATACAGGGGTCTACAGATAACCACATTATTGTAATGCCTTTGGACTGTCCTCTGGCCAGCAAACCTCAGACCTATATCCTCCTGCTGCAGCTACTGCTGGTCCCCAGCCAGCACAGGATGTTTCTCTGTCCACCATCCCCAGCCCTTAGGCTGCTGCCTTCGGCCTGTGGCTCCTGCACTAAACCACTAATGCAGTCTCTGGGTATCTCCAGAGCCTAATCACCTCTGTCTTCATGTACTACCCTTTCCTGTACCCTGAAGGTCAGCGTTCTCTGCTGGCTGGATGATGAGCTGGGGCTAACACAGTGCCCAGTAATAAGCCCACAGGTTTGTTACAGATGTTTTGATTGGGCACATCAGCTAGGCAGCCTACGGCAGGGCTTCCTGGCTTGATTTTAAGGCTGCCTCACCTTAACAGAATCCCTGGGAGAGAGAGGCAGCTGTATTTCTGCTTGACCTTTTCTAGGTTGAATCCTCCCTTTGCCACAGCTGTTTTTATGGGCACAGTAGATGTGCCATTTGTAGCCACTGCTGAGAATCTAGCCCACTGTACAGATAAAAGCTTATCTGTGTTAGATGCAGCGCTGTTGTAGCTGTGTCAGCCCCAGGATACTAGAGTGAGAAGGTGGGTGAGGTAATCTCTTTTAGTGAGCCAACTTCTGTTGATGAAAGAGACAAGCTTTTGAGCTTACACAGAGCTCTTCTTCAGGTCATGTGTGTAACCAGAGAACCAAGGCTGGTGAGGGCCGAATGTTGAAAGCAGTAGAAGGTGATGCCTGCTGGTTCTCAAAGCCAGAGAAATGAAGTCAAAGGGCAAGAGAGGGCTGAAAGATACCAGGGTCCTCTTGACTGTTGGGGCTATGGGTGTGTAACCCACACATCTCCTGGGTGTGGTGTCTTGTCCCCTCTACTGGCACTGAGGCCACTTAGAGATTAATGAGTCTGCCACAGCCTTTTTGCTCATGCAGTAGATGGTCATGCATTTAGCTCCAGAAGTCCCAGGTTTGGTCCTGCCTGCCTACAACGGGGGTCTGTTGGCATTACAGTTATAGGACTTGACGTTTGGACTTGTTCTCTTACAGTTTATGTGCATGGGAGTGTTGTAGTAAATTAACCCCGCCAAGGACCATAGTACTCAGAAAGACTGTTTGAACTATTTCTGGGGACTCTGAAGGAGGCAAACTGAGGCAGGTCCACTTGCGATGCGGCCTGCCACAGGAGGCAGCTCCGGTCAGGGCCTCCCTTTGACATTTACCACCCCCCCACACACACACACACTTTTTCCATCTTCCTCATTTTCTTGCCTTTCCCCTTATTTTTCCATTTTGAAAAAGGAGGCAGGGGAGGGAGAAGAAGAGGAGGGGCAAGTAATGACTGGAAAAAAAATTAACACACCCCACACACACATACAACTTTTCCTTACTTGGATTGAAAATAAGGAAAGTTTGGGGGTGGGGAGGAACATTTCCCACACACATTTGGATTAACAAAAACAAAATTTTTCTTCAAGGGAGAACAAAGTTTTGGCTGTAAATTTGCAACCTGCTCTTTTTTAAAACCAGGCTAATGAGCAGCAATAAGGCGACTTCTGTACAGCAGCCCTCAGGAAGCAGCATCCTCCTTGAATTCACCACAGGACAGTGGGTGTGAATCAGATCACATGCAGAGGCTCTTGCACAGCTAAACACTGCTGCTAACAAATGCCTTACAGTGTATGACTAAGGTTTAGAAAGCATCGCATGCAACCAAAGCCGTAAGCTGGATACTATAATGAAAATGTATAATAGAGATACAATGCTATGAGGCCTCTTGATCACTAAGGCCCTAATCCTGCAAACTGAACTCAGTGGAGTTGCTCATATGCATAAGTATTTGCAGCATCAGCAGTTTTTATTCCATGCTAAAGTAAAAAAGGCTTGACTAAAATTGCATGAAGATACTAGCATCAGTTCTTACTTTATCTGAACCAGTTTATCCATCCCCAGTATACGGTATGGAATAACATGCCTAGCACGGTCAGTGATGCATAAACTTGATGGGGGGTGGCCGTGGGAGATTCCCTTTGCATTCTATTCACAGCCAAGTTTCAAAACAACTCAGGCTGCTGCCTCAGAAACCAAATAGGCAATCTTCCAAACCTAAAAGTCAGCAACAAACCACAGTGTAAATGAAGATTTAAAAAACAAACAAAACAAAAAAGCTACCTATGGCTTGAACACTCCTTAAACTCCAAAAAGTACAGATCTTTCCCTAACATTTCCTTGACCTGAAAAATAAAGTGTGTGATATTGCATTTACAACTGATCAGTGCAGAAATAAGAAGAAAAACCTCATGACAATTCCAGGGTGTAATGTCACAGCACTCACCACTGTGGCATCTCCTGCTGGCTGCTCCAGGAATTAGCTCAGTCCAGCTCCAGAGCGCCCTCTGCAGGTGGTGTCTTGCCCATTGTCTGCTCTACTCCACTGTTTTGGACCCACGTTGGTTCCCCACTCCGGCACTGCTCACTACTTCTTTCTCACCCCTCTAACAGGGGTCACAGCAGTCCTTGGGCTTGCACCCACCGCAGGGGCCAAACACAACCCAAAGTCTAGCCCCTCACTTCAGGAGCAAGTTGCAGTCTGTCTTGGCCATGCTCCTCTGCAGCCAGGTGCAGTGCAAGGTGGGGACCCAGGCCTGCCTGCCAGGGGCAGCTCTAGGCACCAGCAAAGCAAGCAGCTGCTTGGGGCAGCCCATTTGCAAGGGTGGCAGCTGGCAGGGATCCAGCCTGGAAGCTGAGAACCAACAGGGGGCCCTAGGAGCTGTAGTTCCTTGATTAGCTCCCTGCCTATAGAGCCAGCCCTGGAGCAGGGAAAGAACTACATTTCCCAGCATTCCCTTGGCCATTATCAACAGGAAAGGGAGGGGGAGGGAATATGGTAGCTGAAACCTCATGCTGCAGCTTGCTGTGAATGGAGAGCCCACTGCTAGAGCGGGGTGGTACTGTGAATGGAGAGCAAGTGTGCCCAAGGAGTAGAAGGCTTTGGCCCAGATATCCCCTTCAGAAGACATCCCCAGACTGGATTAAGGATATTGGTGTGACCTCAAATTGCAGCCCCCAAAGAAGGAATTGGGTGGACTCAGTGGACAGTGCCCCTCTCTATCTGAAGCCTAGCCAGGGAGGTATGTGGATCCCACTAGAATTTAAAATGAAAAGTAAGGGAGGGGAGGCTCTGGGCCTGGGCAGCTTTAGATACAGTACCAGGCACGTAGGAGGATTTCCACTTCTGAGCCATGGAAGCAGAAATTGACTTTTCCTTTCCAGATTTAGCTAATATTCAGAAAGGGAATCTAGCACCTGCCTTCCAGATTTGAACACCTCAAAATTCAGGAGTGCTCAAGCTCAATTTGGGCAGTTCTTACTTCATTTCTCCCAAATCAAATATACTGATCCACTGTAACTTGCTGTAGAAAAAGTAGAATAAAATTGAGCAAGAAATGCTTCCCGGTGGTTTTTAGCACTGGAATTGCTATTTTCAACAGCCATTGCCTTTTTTTTTATTTTTTTTTAGTTTTATTTGTTTAAAAGGAAGACAGTGATATTGCATTGGCAAATTCCCCATAGAAAGAAAGAGTGGAACAAGAGAATAATAAAGGCACCTCAACTTTTCCTCACATATGGAGGACAGTCTTATAATATGCATCCAGATATCCTCCAATCACACAAGCTGAAAATTGTTCCACTTTACTGCAGTTCTGTAACCATATGGGAACCAATCCTGTCTGTGTTTTGTGCACATCCAAAATTCCTGCTGAATGACCTGCCCTGGGAGCGAGTTACCAGTGACCCAGGGCTGGGGCAGAAGGAGGATGCGGGGTGGGAGGGGGAGCCCAGGGCTGGGGTAGCAGGGGGTGTGGGTGGAGGGGGTAGAGCCCAGGGCTGGGATGGCAGGGAAGAGCCCAGGGCTGGGGCAACAGGAGGGTGCGGGTCAGGGGAGGCCCAGAGCTGGGGCAGCAGGGGGGGTGCAGGTGGGGGGGAGGGAGAGCCCAGGGCTGGGGTGGGGGCAGCCAATTTTTTTTTTGCTTGGGGCAGCAAAAAACCTAGAGCTGGCCTTGCTGCCTGCTACTCTGGTCCCAACCCAGGGACCCCCTAGTAGCAGCCTTTCTGTCCTCCTTCTCTCCCCTTATCTGCCTATTGTCCCTGGGCCACTTCCCCTTGGCCCTTTCTAACAGGGGACTGCAGCCTAGCAAGTAACAGGTCAGAGCTCACCCTCTACTCCCCTGAGCCTACCCAGCACTGCTCTACCTTAGGTCCTCCTCCTTTGCTTGTCAGGGAGAGGCTCCGCTCTGCTCTGCTGGGCAGCTCCTTAGATCTGGGCAGCCCCAGCTGCTGCCTCCTAACAAGCCTCACCCTAATTAGCTGCAGGTTTCCACAGTCTCCCTGGCTGCTTCTGCCCCACCCCCTGCTGGAGTGGGTCCCCTGCCGAACTACACAGGCCACCATCAAGTAGTTTAGTTTACTTTAAATCTTTCAAGCAGAACCAATGCAAATGTGTAATGAAATAAAGAGATGTATATGAGAACAGATGAAAACCCATGATGTGATATTGCCTGTTTTTTCCATATACATGTAAATCTATGGCAGCATGCAAATGTTTAATAATCGTTACACAATACAGTTTGCAGGTGCGTTATTCAAAGGACATTCTGGGTATGTTAATATATGATATGGTGGGATGTACCTAAGGCTTACACAAACTTGATGCAGAATTAAATACAATTCTTCACCAGTTCAAAGAAGCCTAATTTTGGCAATTAATTGATCTTTGATTATTAGCAGGTAAATATGCCCAATGGTCTGTGATGGGATGTTAGATGGGGTGGGATCTGAGTTATTACAGAGAATTCTTCCCTGGGTGCTGGCTGGTGAGTCTTGCCCACATGCTCAGGGTTTAACCGATTGCCATATTTGGGGTCGGGAAGGAATTTTCCTCCAGGGCAGATTGGCAGAGGCCCTGGAGGTTTTTCACCTTCCTCTGCAGCATGGGGCATGGGTCACTTTCTGGAGGATTCTCTGCACCTTGAGGTCTTTAAACCACAATTTGAGGACTTCAATAACTCAGACATAGGTTAGGGGTTTGTTACAGGAGTGGGTGGGTGAGATTCTGTGGTCTGCATTGTGCAGGAGGTTAGACTAGGTGATCATGATGGTCCCTTCTGACCTTAAAGTCTATGAGTCTATAAGCAGTTCATCCTCATACCTCAAAGACCATGCAAAACTTACCTCATCAGTACAATGTCTTGTTCAATGACAATGAAAAGCCTTCAAAAGATGAAAACGTGGATAAGATTGCAGAATTCTCTCATCATGAGCAGAGGGCAGTGATAATATATATTGGTCACACCCCCTGTCCCCTGCTGCACATGGTCCAGGTGGAAAAGACAGATAAAAGGGGGCAGCCCAGCTCAGTTGGGGCTGGCTGCAGAGGAGGAAGGATGTAGACTGCAGATTCCTGTAGAGATGCTGGTGATGCTCCAGGTGGCAGAGCCTGTGGACCTGGACTATGCTGCAGATGACTTGCTGACTGCGGAGACTGCCAGAGAAACTAAGCCACTGCCAGCTGAGGAGGTGTCCAGGATGCAACTTGTGGCAGGAAGTGACTCAGGGAAGGTGGTAGAAGCTGATGCCTGAACCCCTAATGGGCAGTTCCCTGGCCTCATAGGGCCCTGGGCTGGAACCTGGTGGAGAGGGTGGGCTGGGTTCCCCTACCACAGGCCCCCAGGTGTGGCTGCTGTCTGCTCTGTGTCCCAGCCCAGAGGCTTATGGGCCATGGACTGCTCGTTTGTTTTGCCCCACCCAGGGGCCATAGGCTGATTACTGTATTGCTCAGCCCAAGGGGCTGATTTCCCCAATTGCTACTGCCTGCCCCAGCCAGGAGGCCCAGGGGCCATAGACTGCTTGTTTGTTCTGCCCTGTCCAGGGGCCATAGGCTGATAGTAGTTCTGCCCTGTCCAGGGGGCCAGAACTCCAGTTGTGGTTGTCGGTCCCAGCCCAGAGGCTGATGGGTTACGGACTGTTTGTTTATGCGGCCCTGCCAGGGGATTGGAGCCCACCTTGCTGAACTCCCTGAACTAACAAGAAATCCTGATGATTGGGTGATGGGGTGTTCCAACCCTGAATTGGGCCAATGGGATGGCCCAGTTTGGCACTTGAAGCCCCCATCACAAGCTGAATAATATTTTTCCACATTGATCAGCTCAATGATATTTTTGTACCTGTAGCACTTCCTCAGAAGATAACAGTACTTTATGAACAATCGCTAACTGAGGGCTGGTCTACACTGGGAACTTACATCGGCATAGCTATGTTGCTCAGGGGTGTGAAAAATTCACACCCCTGAGCAATGGAGTTAAGTCAACCTAACCCCCTGGTACAGACCGTGCTAGCTACCCCCCTTGGGCAGGCGGATTGCCTATGTCCATGGAAGGACTCCTCCCACTGGCGTAGGTAGTGCCTACACTGAAGTGCTAAGTGGCGCGGCTGCAGCTGTGCCATTGTAGCATTTCAAGTGTTGACCAGTCCTGAGCTGCATAGCAACCTTGTGAGGTAAGTAAGGGATATATCCGGCTCATTCCTCCAGCCAGTGAAGTGCAACCACCTATGGGATGGAACATTAAAGCTGTTTCAAGAATACAGCAGTGGTGCAGGATAAAAAAAATGAATGAAGGTATCATATGAAAGTTCTTTAGAAAGAATGTTATTACCTGAGTTGGGATGTGATCAGGACACCAGAACTAACCATTTTACTTTTACAAAAAACATAGGAATGATGGAATTTCTAGATTGGATCAGACTCATAGTCCATCTAGTACAAAATCCCTGCTCTGATACTGGCCAGTACCAGATGGTTCAGAGAAAAGTGCAAAATATTTTCACTTTTGATAAACACTTTCACGTTAAATGATAATAGTCAAAACTAAAATATTTCAAATTCTATCAGCAAAAAGGGGAGGAGTGAAAAATGTGAACAAAGTGGGTTTTTACCCATCAAAACTATTCTCTTTAATTAAAAAAGAAAAGAATTTTGTGCACTCTTTTGAACAAAATTAAATTGTTTTCATTTATTTCTAATTCTTTTGAGACATGCGCTTTTCTCTTTTGACAGCCTGTATTTCTGTCCCATTCAGTGGCTCTATTTCTGACCCACTTTACAGCCAGGCATCTTGGCTGCTTTTCCAACCACTGCTGTGCAATGGTCTGGGGTTCATTAAACAACAAACCAGCGAATGAGGAAGGAATAAACTTCTATTTAAAAAAAAAAAAACCCTAGAGAATGTCCATGGTAAACTGCTGTACACAACTACACTTTGTTTTCAGCCTCCTGCTTCCAGGGCATGTCTCCAAATTCCTATACTCAGAGGTGAAAGTAAGCCGGTATGGTCCGGTACAGCATACCGGCAAAAGCCAGTACGCCATGCCAGACTGCACCGGCTTCTGCGGTGGGGATTTAAAGGGCTCTGGGCAGGCTGGGCTGGGGCCAGGATTTAAAGGGCTCAGAGCTCCCCCAGCTGCGGCAGGAGCTCTGGGCCCTTTAAATCCCGGCCTCAGCCTGGCAAAGCTCAGGATTCCCCATGGCAGCCAGAGCCCCGGGACCTTTAATTTGCCCCTGAGCCCCGGGGGGGCTCCCAGCCACCTCTGCAGCTGGGAGCCCCTGGTTGATTTAAAGGCCTTGGGGCTCCCAGCCACAGCCAGTGCCCCAGAGCCTTTAAATCTTGAGAGGCCCCGCCTCTTCCGGATGAGGCCACGCCCCCCTCAGGACTCTGGCAGTACCGGTAAGTCCTGTAAGTTACTTTCACCCCTGCCTATACTCAAATACTGTCCCTTATGAGAGAAGCTCTCTAAATTATCATCTTTAGCAAATCTAGCTCTACGTTTTCTCTCCTTGAAAAAATTCAGCTCTTATATAAACAACTATCTAACAACAACCCAACTAGCACAGTTCCATAAACCATCCATCTACCCAATGCATCAACTACCTAGATGTGAGACGTTACCACCACACCACTCTGGAGTGAGCCTTTACCACTCACTTCTCTAGGCAGTTTAGCACATTTGAGGCCATGTCTACACTAGTGAGTTTACAGCGGCTCAGCTGTACTGATGCAGCTGTGCCACTGAAAAATTGCTCGTGTAGCTGCTCCATGCCGACGGGAAAGAACTCTTCCATTGACATAATTAAACCACCTCCAATGAGCGGTGGTAGCTACGTCGGTGGGAGAGCATTTCCCACTGACATAGTGCTGTCCACACTGGTGGTTCTCTTGGAGTAACTTATGTCACTCAGAGGGGTTGGTCCCCCCGCCCCTCCTACTCCTGAGAGACATAAGCTATACTGACAAAAGTGCCAGTGTAGACATAGCCTGAGTCTTTCAGGACATTTGATCTCCCTCTTTGATTTTCACAGTACTGTATCAGCTTTTCATTGGAGTCTGTGTTACTCGCCAGTTTCTCCTTTGTCTGTTGATGATAAACGATCCATTTGTTGGTAAATGCCAGAGTTCACTTCTACTGTGTCAATGTTTTGGAACTTTCTGGAATTATTCTTAGATTCCTTCAGTTACACTGAAATGTGTTCCCTTGTCCTGTCTGGACTACATAAGACTTTGAATGCAGCTGTTCTTTAATGGTACCCCTTTGTTCCCAAGCATTAGCGGTGTGTGATTCCTCAGGCACACTCTATTACCTGATTAAGACAAGGGAGGTCACAGGCCCTTTTGTCAAAATAATTTCTGCTTCCACTTCTGATTTTCTTTCATCTTCCATATGATTTCAATGTCATAAGATTTTTGGCAAGTTATCAATGATTGATAAATTAGATCTGATCCTTCTTCCCATTAACAGCTGAGCTGTAACACCATTCTAGGGTGACCAGACAGCAAACGTGAAAAATCGGATGGGGTTGGAAGGGTAATAGGAGCCTATATAAGAAAAAGACCGAAAAATCGGGACTGTCCCTATAAAATCGGGACATCAGGTCACCCTACACCATTCTCCAGAGGTGAACTGCAGTAAACTAATAAAAATGTATGGAAATCACTCCACTATCAAAAGTGTTTTTCATAAGGTTCTTTACTGTCTGTATAGACCTGTCCACAAGTCTATTCAAGGGGGTAGTTTGGATCTGATGTTTTATAACAAAAATCCCAATTTTAATTGCCTAAAATCTGTGCTAGAAAATTGTGACTCACTATCACTAAAGAAAAAACGAGGAGTCCTTGTGGCACCTTAGAGATTAACAAATTTATTTGGGCATAAGCTTTTGTGAGCTAAAATCCACTTCATCAGATGCATGCAGTGAAAAATACAGTAAGCAGTATATATATTTTACAGCACATGAAAAGATGGGAGTTGCTTTATCAAGTGTGTGGGGGGGTCAGTGCTAACGAGGGCAATGCAATTAAGGTGGACCTCGCCCATTCCCAACAGTTGACAGGAAGGTATAAGTATCAGCAGAGGGAAAACTACTTTTTGTAGTGACCCATCCACTCCCAGTCTTTATTCAGGCCTAATTTGATGGTGTCCAGTTTGCAAATTAATTCCAGTTCTGCAGTTTCTCGTTGAAGTCCGTTTTTGAAGGTTTTTTGTTGAAGAATTGCCACTTTTAAGTCTGTTATTGACTATCCAGGGAGACTGAAATGTTCTCCTACTGGTTTTTGAATGTTACAATTCTTGATGTCTGATTTGTGTCCATTTATTCTTTTGCATAGAGACTGTCCGATTTGGCCAATGTTCATGGCAGAAGCACATTGCTGGCACATGATGGCATATATCACATTGGTAAATCACTGAAGGCTTCATTTGGATTTCCATGTCTGGAAAATATTCCCTTCATGATGGCTGCCACTGACTCACTGCTAGCACTGTGCAATGTACAAATTTCTGAATACAGAGAATACTCATCTGTGTCTATTAAATAATCCTTTGATTTCCAGGTAAATAACTCAGTACCTACTGCCTCATAAGGCCTTTGTGGAATGGGATGAGGTCTCAGCAGCTCTGCCTGTTGACATGTGTTATAAACAGATAGCTAAGGGTTAATGCCTCTTTTACCTGTAAAGGGTTAAGAAGTTCACCTAGCCTAGCTGACACCTGACCAGAGGAACCAATGGGGGAACAAGATTTTCAGAAGGAAGGAGGGAAGTTTCCTTTGTTTAGTCAGTTTTCAGTTTCAGCTGGAGTGAAAAAGATCAAGGAACCAGCCTCTTATCAGAGTAGTAAGTTTTAGAAAGGAATAAATAGGTTTGTTTATTTTCTTTTGTACTTGTCTTGGTGCAAATTAAGGGAATTATCAAATTTGGGTATTCTTGGGTGTATTAAGATTTTTGCCCAGGGGAACATCCTGTGTTTTCAAGTTATTGTCTGTGAGATTAGCTGATATGCTGTCTCCCAGAGGTTGTTTTTTTTTCTTTCTTTTACCTTTCTTTTCTTTAATTAAAAGCCTTCTTTTTAAGAACCTGATTGATTTTTCCTTGTTTTAAGATCCAAGGGGATTGGATCTGGACTCACCAAGGAATTGGTGAAGGAGTCTCTCAAGGCTACCCAGGGAGGGGAAGGTTTTTGTTCACCACAGGAATTGACTTTACAATCAAAGCTACAAAGGCTTGCATCTCTATCTCTGAGGTCTTCTCTGGTTTCAGAGTAGGACTCACCATTCTGGAATGTGCACCCACAGTAAACATGAATTTACTGGGCATGTAGGTCACAACCAAATAATATTTTTTGAGTTTTATCATTATTCGTTGAATCCTTAAGATACAGCCATTCAGTGGTTGGCCAGACAATGCTACCAAATGTTTGTGGTCTGTTTCAACATCTACTATCCGACAGACCTGCTTGTTTATCTGGATTGTATGGTCACCCCGACAGCAACCCAACCCTTGAGACAGGTCATTATATTCCCAAAGAAATGCCTCATAGCCAGGTTCAGCATGATCTGGGAGTGAAAACACCCATTTTACCAGACTGGGTTTTCATGGGTGGCCAGGCCTAAAACTGGTGTCACCTGCTTTGGTGCTATAATAAACTAGAGTCTGCACATGGTGTTTTTATATTTGATGCTAGCAATGCACCTCCCTTCAATGGTATATTTGTTCCAGAATAACCAGTTACTTTTTTTTTTTTGTTGGTCCCAGTTTTGGTCTTAGTTTCAGTCTCTCGTAATCTTGTTCAGAGAGAATATTGCCCTGAACTCTCTATCTAGTTTGAAGAGAATAATTGTTTTGTTCACTTTCATTGGCAGTATCCAGGCCCTCTCATCAGTTTTGCTTGATTCCAGCTCATTTACCTAAAACTTCTCAACCAGGTTGTCATCAGCTGAATGCACTTGACTTTTCTGCATTTGGGACCTGCAGCATCTTGCAAAATGATTTTTTTTCTATCTTTGTTATCCAAAGGCAAACCACTGTTGGGGGCAATGTTGCAATCTACACTTTCACATAACCATCTGTACCCAGTCTTCCCATTAGCAGTTGCTTTCATAGCAAGCAGTTCCACTTTTTGATTTGATCTTTTCTGGCTATAGTCTTTTGTACTTAGTACATGGATAAACCCCTTCTGGTGAACTCAGCTCTTTGACTTGTGCTTTGATAGCTTTTTCCAAAGTTAAATCTCCTTCATGGAGCAGTCTCTCTTGTAACACAGAATTGTTTGCATTAAAGACAATATATCTGACCAGAGACTATTAACTAACCACAGTCACAGGTCCTACTGAGTCCCCTTAATTCTGTGACATAGTGCCCTATGGTGTCTCTCACAGGTCTCGTTTCTTTTTGGTATGCAATGTTCCTCTGATTTGGTCAGTATTTTACTTAACTTCATGTTTTCACCTTCTTCAAACTTAAAGTGGTTATAAATATCCAGTGCTTCCTCCCCAGGAACAGGCAAACAGATTAATGATTTCACTTGCTCCCCTTTCCTCTGTTTTCAGTTTCAAATTACTCACAATTACTGCAGCCTTTTTCTCATTCGGCACCTGTGACACCATGTAATGACTGGGGTTTATTAAACAACAAACCAGTGAACGAGGAAGGAATAAGTCTTTATTAAAAACAACACAACCTAGAAAGCATCCAAGATAAACTGCTGTACCCTTTGTTCTACACACACATACCCCCCCACCCCCGCTGCTTCCAGGGAATGTTTCCAACTTCTCATATTCATAATACAGTCTCATATGAGGGAGCCTCTCTAAATTGTAATCTTTCACAAACATATCTCCACACACAGTACATTAAGCAGAGATTTTGATTAAGCTGTCCACAGGGATGCCTAGGTCTTTTTCCTGAGTGGCAGTGGTTGCAGGTGATTTAGAATCCAGCAATATGTATGAGTAATTCAGATTATTTTCCAATGTACATAGTCTTGTGCTTGTCAATGGTGAATGTTATGGAAACACCAAGTGATCTTTAATGGCCACTTGTGGCCAGAACATGAGTTTTGCACCTTACCAAACAACAAGACATCCAACATAACAGTGCCTTCTAACATCATGGTGGAACAGTGGCTCAGTATTAACCCAGAAGGATGGCTGTGATTACAAAACCCAAACAGACAAAAAACATCAACCAAAGAAGAGATTTCAACACATCTCCAGTGCAGACAGCTTTCAGTTATTGCTCTCCCCCAAATTAAGAGAAGCCAGTGACATGCCCACCCCCTGTCAATTTTTTTCCATAGAAATAATTCAACACCTGCCAGCTTCATCAGCTGGGATTTTAAACCTTACCTAATGTGTGATGTCTCAGACGGAGCAGGCAATCAAAATTGTGTTATGTGTGGCTGGGTGGGCTTTCAGGTTGAACTGAGTCAAACTGATGGTGATGAATAGAAGGGGGGTCTCCTTAGTGCTGGATCCTTCTTCCTCCTGCTCTAGTCAGTCTGGCTGCAGTGCCAGGAAGAAACAGCCAGGCTGCAAGTGTCACTGCCTGTTTGGATGGGCTCTCCCAGCACTGTTACAGTCAGCAGGTGAAGCAGCCAGTCAGCTGATTGTCAGGGACTTTAACCAATGAGGGAGCCGCAGGTGGAGAAACAGAAAGCCAAACAGCCAGCAGCAACAGGCAGGTAGATCTTCTTGCCTTGCCCCTGAGAAAGCTCCAGCAAGGGGCCAGAAGCGAGAGGCTGGATCCCAAGGCACCATGGGGAATAACCGCAGGAGAGGCCCCCCTGGGACATTTGCTACTTCTCGGGTTGCTGGAGAACCCAGCGAGGCTTATCTTAATGCAGCGTCCGGATGCTGAGAGCAGCTAACTGCATGCCTTCCCCTCCCCTCACCTTCCCCAGTGCCCTTTTCTCCTGACAATCCAGATTGAAGTCACGAGTGGAAACGGCGTTTCACTAGTCCCCGTCTGGTTGCATCACAAAACCATTACACATCCAGGAGTCCCTGCTGCAGAGAGATCCAGAGCTAGGGGTGCTCAGGGCTGAAGTTTGTTGGCAGCACTCTGCAGGCACCTGGCTCTGCACCAGTGCTGGCTCAAGCCATTGCCTGCACGTTGGTTTTTGCCGGTGCTAAATACAGTCGCATGCACTGAAGGGTCCTTCATCCCAATACCGAGACGGATGTTACTTTTAAACCTACCTTACAAGGTGACTCAAATGGTTTCTACTTGGCAGATCTGATTAAATGGTGTTGGAGGGAAGGTTGGGAGGGGACCGCTAACAAATCAAACATGCAGGAAGGATCTGCCTTCCTTTTAAACTTCATCCGGGGACTTCAGAATCTCTGCGTGTCTGGGGCTCGGTGGGAATACCGTAATGCTGCTGTTACCAAACACAATGGTTGGGAGTTAGGGTACAAGAGTAACTGAAATATAGATGGGGTGGCAGCTGAAATCTCACCAGAATAGCACGATTGAACTAAAGACCTGGAGGGGCTTTGTGGTTAGAGTACTGACAAGGACTCAGGTTACCTGGGTACTATTCTTGCTGCTATTTACCTGCTGTGCGACTTTAGGCAAAACCCTTCAGCCTGTTACTACCCTCCCATCAGCACTGGCCTCAGGGAAACCTGTATTTTGACACCCCAGACCCCTGCTGTCTCTCCATCCATCCTCCCATTGCCCCTCGCCCCTGCAGTCTCCCTGGGCTCCCCACCTCCCCCATCACCTCAGGGACCCACTGCCTCTTCTCCCACCATTGCCTGATCTCCCTTCCATGGCCTCGCACCCCAGGCCTACCCACCTCCTTGCCTCTTGACCATGGCAGCTGGAGAGCAGCAGCTGCTGGCCGGGTGCCCAGCTCTGAAGGCAGCACAGAAGTAAGGGTGGCATGCTATGGTATTGCCACTCTTACTTCTGTGCTGCTACTCGCAATGGTACTACTGTCAGAGCTGAATGCCCAGCCAGCAGCTGCCGTTCTCCAGCTGCCCAGGCCAGGCTGCACAGGGAGGAGTTTCTGAGCCTCAGGGCTCCCCTGGCCATACACCCCCTTATCACTGGGCCTGCAGGAAGGGATGGCTCAGGGACTGGCCTGCTGGTTCTTCAGGAGCGAGCCCTGAGCTTCCCCACCAGGCTGGCAGCTCCAGGTGGCATCGTCCAACCCCTGCCTGGCTGGACAGGGGCTCCAGCCCTGGGCTCGCCTGTACTCAACCCCCCTCTGGAAGTCCTGGCCTGCCAGCTTGCAGCACTGGGATGGTGGCCCCCTTACCACGTTGCCCTGGTCAATTGCTCATGTCGCCCACTCCTAAGTGTGGTCCTGCCTCCCATCGTTTCTGTATTGCATAAGAACATAAGAAAAGCCGTACTGGGTCAGACCAAAGGTCCATCTAGCCCAGGTGATAGGCTGAGGGAAGGTAGAGAAGTGGCTGCTACCCACCCATCTTGTGTGCAGGTAAGGAAAGAGCTCAGTGCGGGAATCCTAAGGCTACAATCTCCCCCGACATGTGCACAGTATTATTTTGATTATTTATTATTAAAGTACAAGACTAAACCTTGTGCATAGACTGCACCTATGAACACGAACAGTGACCTTATGTAAATGGTATGAGATGGGACCATGGGTGATGGCATAAATGGCACTTAAGAGTGAGATGATGGGGAAAGGTTGGGTTGGGCAGACTCCCCTTGAAGCTGCTCAGGATCTGCACATTTAGGCACATTTTTACTTTTTCCAAAGTACTCACTAATTAAGGGGAAAACCTCTGACTTCTGCTTTGGAGCTAGCTGACTCCCTTTAGAGTGCCCCCACCTCCTTAAAAGGAGGCACCTTCCTTAGCAGAAATGAAAGGCCCCCTCAAATGCACAGTGCAGAATACTAATTTCACATAACTTAAGTGGCAGTGAGGTTTCATCATTTAAATTACACAAAAACCTGAGGTTGTCAGGAAGTGGGGTTGCAAGCCTTAATGGTGATATTTTGGAAAGACACTTAATTATGAAAGATCTCTTTAATAATATCAAAGTCTGAAAAGCAAAACAAAACCACCCCAGTGCTATAAGCCATCAGCCCTGTGCTCTCCTAGCATCTCACCTTGGCTGAAACAGAGGGATGAATACTCAGTTATAACTAAGGAGCAAGAGGTCAGTGAAAGCCTGGCTTTGTTTTGCTTTTAAGAGAGGGGGCATGAAGGTTAGGATGCTGAGGTTGCTTTCCTACTCATTTGGAAGCGTCCCTTGGTAGCTTTAACTTCCACTTGGACAGTCAACAGAGATGAGCAGAACTCCCTGCTCTCCCGGTGGCACTTCCCTTGGTAGGTGGCTATCCTTCCATTTTTGCCATGGTATATTGGAAAGGCAGAGCAATGGGACATTTTACTTACCAGCCAACTGCACTATAACCAGTGCAATCACCTACCATGCTGATGAACACAGTATAAATTACTCGATAGACAGGTTTTTCTATTTCCACATTGCAATGCACTGAAACAAGCCGAGTCTTTTTATTTATGACTGAAGCAAATTTATTCCAGACTGCAAAGAGACAACAGCTATGAAACCCTTCCCTCCCCAGTACCAGTTTACTGAGTCACAGCTCAGAGCAGAACAACATTTCAGGCTGATTCATATTCTTCATCCAGTTCTCGTCCCAGTATGTGAAGCATGTAGCAATTGTCGTTGTTTAATAATCGTATTGCAGCAGCTCCTAGTGGCCTTAATCGAAGATTGGAACCCGTGGTGCTAGGCACTGTACAATGTTCTGCAAAAAAGACAGTCCTTGCCCTCAAATTGCTTACGATCTGAAACACAACAGATAGATCCAATAGTCACTGGATTACAGGGTTACAATGAGTCAGTTAGCATAAGTGTAATAAGTAGTGGTCACAGCACCCCAGCTTCATGAAAACCAAGTCCCTTTCTTTCATAAAAAGGAGCCTAGCCATTATCACAAGATACTGTGTATGTTAACCTCAAGAGGTTGGATTCACAGAGGGTGGTGTGAATTACACCCTCATCTTCCCAAAGGGACAGCTTTACCTGAGGTGGGATGTATTCGGGGGAGGCCAGGTAGCAGTTCCTATGTTCCCCTCCCCTAAGGGAGCAGCTTTAAGTTCTGGCCGGGTGCCACAGGAGCCCCTGAGAGAGGTGGCGTGTCAAATTCTACCAACAGGTGTCACCACTAGAGGTGCAAGGTAGAACAACAACATGGAGAGGAGCTGGACCAAAATGTATTAAACAATAACAGGTGCCTGAATATTTGAAATATTTGAAAGGGGAGCCCTGCAGCCCGTCAGTCCATTGTATCATTAACTCACCAACTGCATTTCACAAGCACTAGTGGCCAGATTGTGGCTTTTAAACCATGGCCTGGAGAGGGTGGAGAGCAGCTACGCTGAAGGATGGAAGCCCCAGGAGAAACTGTCAGACTCAGGCTTCCAAGGAGCACATGACAAAAATGGCATCTCTTCCACCCTTACATGTGTGCCTCTCCACACCCAGGCAGTGCTGTTGGCCACAGAGTAGAGAAAAGAGGCCGTGGTCTCACCTTTAGTTTATTCCTTCCTGTTCCGCTTCCAGTACCTGTAAGTGGATTCTCCAGAGAACCATCAAAGAGTGGGACCCTCACTCCCCAAGAGGATTGTAGTCTGTCAGGAATGCTGCCTGCTGCCACTCTTCCTCACTCCCTCGCACACCTGCCCAGGACAGGGTACAATTGGGTCCTAACCATTTGTACACGTAAGAGGGAGCCCTGTCCCTTTGTAATGTCATCACCTGCTCGGGAGTTATGCCTTTTTTATAGGGATGTAAATGAAAAGTGAGGAGGGGAAGTGAACTGATTCAGAATTCATTGCCTACACGGATAAGCTATGCTTTGCCCTTGGGAACTTTTTTCCCTTCCAAACATAAAGTAAAATACAGTAACTCCTCACTTAAAGTCGTCCTGGTTAACGTTGTTTCATTGCTGATCAATTAGGGAACATGCTCATTTAAAGTTGTGCAATGCTCCCTTCCAACTTCGTTTGGCAGCCGCCTGCTTTGTCCACTGCTTCCAGGAAGAGCAGCCCGTTGCAGCTAGCTGGTGGGGGCTTATAACCAGGGTGGACCAGCAGCCCCCATATCAGCTCCCCACTCCCCTAAGTTCCCTGTGTTGCAGCCACCCAGCAGGCTATCAATTGCTGGGCAGGTCCGCTGTCCCTCCCCCCACTGCCATGTGCTGCTCCTGCCCTCTGCCTTGGAGCTGCTCCCAGAGACTCCTGCTTGCTGTGCAGGGGGGGAAAGGGGGGTCTAATGTCAGGGTGTCCCCCTCTCCCCTGCTCACCTCTTCTCCATAGAGCAGGGAGGGGACACGGATGGAGAGAGACAGAGAGAGCCTGGGGCAGCAGCTGCTGTCTTAACTTCCTGATCCACTTAAAAAGACATAAGAACATAAAAACATAAGAAAGGCCGTACCGGGTCAGACCAAAGGTCCATCTAGCCCAGTATCTGTCTACCGACAGTGGCCAATGCCAGGTGCCCCAGAGAGAGTGAACCTAACAGGCAATGATCAAGTGATCTCTCTGCTGCCATCCATCTCCATCCTCTGACGAACAGAGGCTAGGGACACCATTCTTACCCATCCTGGCTAATAGCCATTTATGGACTTAGCCACCATGAATTTATCCAGTCCCCTTTTAAACATTGTTATAGTCCTAGCCTTCACAACCTCCTCAGGTAAGGAGTTCCACAAGTTGACTGTGCGCTGCGTGAAGAAGAACTTCCTTTTATTTGTTTTAAACCTGCTGCCTATTAATTTCATTTGGTGACCCCTAGTTCTTGTATTATGGGAATAAGTAAATAACTTTTCCTTATCCACTTTCTCAACATCACTCATGATTTTATATACCTCTATCATATCCCCCCTTAGTCTTCTCTTTTCCAAGCTGAAGAGTCCTAGCCTCTTTAATCTTTCCTCGTATGGGACCCTCTCCAAACCCCTAATCATTTTAGTTGCCCTTTTCTGAACCTTTTCTAGTGCTAGAATATCTTTTTTGAGGTGAGGAGACCACATCTGTACACAGTATTCGAGATGTGGGCGTACCATGGATTTATATAAGGGCAATAATATATTCTCAGTCTTATTCTCTATCCCCTTTTTAATGATTCCTAACATCCTGTTTGCTTTTTTGACCGCCTCTGCACACTGCGTGGACATCTTCAGAGAACTATCCACGATGACGCCAAGATCTTTTTCCTGACTCGTTGTAGCTAAATTAGCCCCCATCATGTTGTATGTATAGTTGGGGTTATTTTTTCCAATGTGCATTACTTTACATTTATCCACATTAAATTTCATTTGCCATTTTGTTGCCCAATCACTTAGTTTTGTGAGATCTTTTTGAAGTTCTTCACAATCTGCTTTGGTCTTAACTATCTTGAGTAGTTTAGTATCATCTGCAGACTTTGCCACCTCACTGTTTACTTTCTCCAGATCATTTATGAATAAATTGAATAGGATTGGTCCTAGGACTGACCCTTGGGAACACCACTAGTTACCCCTCTCCATTCTGAGAATTTACCATTAATTCCTACCCTTTGTTCCCTGTCCTTTAACCAGTTCTCAATCCATGAAAGGACCTTTCCTTTTATCCCATGACAGCTTAATTTACGTAAGAGCCTTTGGTGAGGGACCTTGTCAAAGGCTTTCTGAAAATCTAAGTACACTATGTCCACCGGATCCCCCTTGTCCACATGTTTGTTGACCCCTTCAAAGAACTCTAATAGATTAGTAAGACACGATTTCCCTTTACAGAAACCATGTTGACTATTGCTCAAGAGTTTATGTTTTTCTATGTGTCTGACAATTTTATTCTTTACTATTGTTTCAACTAATTTGCCCGGTACTGACGTTAGACTTACCGGTCTGTAATTGCTGGGATCACCCCTAGAGCCCTTTTTAAATATTGGCGTCACATTAGCTAACTTCCAGTCATTGGGTACCGAAGCAGATTTGACAATGCACTTAAGAGTGGGTCTGCTTACTTAAAGGGGCAGTGTGCATCCCTCTTTCTCCCACATACACACAAGGTGTGTGTCTGTCTGCTATGCTGTCTCCCCCTCCCTCGCGTTCGTGCTGCCTTGTGTGAGAGGCTACATTAACAATGTGTTAACGCTTGAAGGCTCAGCCGAGTGCTAGTTCATCATTTATCAGCAAGGCATTCCCTGGGAAATATCCCTCCCTCTTCCACACTCTAACTGCACCACCTCAACCAAGCTTCACAATCATCATAGCTGTGAACAGTACTAAATTGTTTGTTTAAAATGTATACCATGTGTTTATCTATATAATATACAGTATTTTGTCTGGTGAAAAAAAATTTCCCTGGAACCTAATCCCCCCATTTACATTAATTCTTATAGGGAAATTGGATTCGCTTAACATCGTTTTTCTTAAAGTCACATTTTTCAGGAACATAACTACAGCATTAAGCAAGGAGTTACTGTAACTTAACATTTGATCAACTCATTTCCCTCTCTCCCCCCAGCATAATTATAGTGCCAGTCCAATAACACTGGAGAGTACAATTTGCTCTATCTAGAGAAAGTACCGGTAACTTATAGCACAGCCTTTCCTGCACTGTGCCACGAATGTGGCTCAAGAGTCAGCTCTTTTAGTTCTAACTGCCAAAGGATAGTTCAGTCTCTACACCAGGCAACTGTCCATCCTTGGTCTCTCTGGTGAGACTGTGAACAAGGGCATCAGTTGTGATGTGGACACCTGTCTACAAGAAATGTGTCTGAGACTTTCCACTGATTTCCTACAGGCCATCACACAACTGTCACTGGCAGCTTGGGCCAGAATTTAACCAGTGCCTTAGATGTAAAGGGTCCCCGGTTGATTTTTTTTATGGCTGTTTTGGTGAGTCACAAGTGGAAGGTACCTCACACCACCAGAGGCAAAATGGGGGTGTCTCAGAACTTCCATGGTTTGTTTCTTCAAGAAGTCTGAGAGCGGCTGTTTCACCCTCCGAGAGACATCCCAAATAGAGCGGGATTGACAGTGTCCTTTAGATACTCCCTCATACTGGAAAGAAAATTACTTCTCTCAAAACTTAGGCTATGGCTACACTTGCACTTCAAAGCGCTGCCGTGGCAGCGCTTTGAAGCGCTAAGTGTAGTCAAAGCGCCAGCTCTGGGAGAGAGCTCTCCCAGCGGGGTCCGTATTCCACCTCCCTGTGGGGAATAACGTACAGCGCTGGGAGCCGCGCTCCCAGCGCTGGGGCTTTGACCACACTGGCGCTTTGCAGCGCCGCAATTTGCAGCGCTGGAGAGGGTGTGTTTTCACACCCTGCTGCAGCGCTGCAAATTTGCAAGTTGGGAGCAGAGCACTAATGTATTTCATAAAGTAGAAAGGGAAGCTCGGACAACACTCTGAGATATGTTCACTCTGAGATTACTGGCCAGAATAGAAAGGTGCATGGTTTTCACAACTTGATGCTGGGATGAGAAGGGGTGAGGGGAGGAAAGGGATAGCTGTAGCCTACCCAGTTGCAGCCTTAGCTGCATATGAACTGCACATTCTCATTCCTTGCCACATACATGCTCTTGCTCCCCTGACCTGCCATCAAGCCACAGTCCTGCCGGACTCTGGCACCAGAGGCTGGAATCCCTAACCACTCTCCTCTGCTCTGAGGGTTGCTTTTCAGTTTCATTTCTGCTCCATGTAGCAGACAACCAGCGGAAGACTGAACCTCACACATGGTTGAGGAGGTTGCCAGAGCCTGAGGTATGTAGCAAGCAGGCAGGGATGGAGCTAGGGGGAGAAGAGAGGGCCTTATTATAGGTGGTGGTGGGAGCTGGATTGAGCCCAAGAAAATCAAGGCCCCGCTTTGAGAGGATGGTATAGGGAAGTCCACAGACACGTTGCTTAATTACAGTGAGTATGAGTGGCTGCATTTGTGTGTTATTTAAAGATCACACCGTCTAAAACAAAGCAATGAGCAAGGCTTGTTCTTTGTTATCCTGACAGTTAACTTCTCCCAAAGAGGATCATCAGGACCCTGATCCTGCACCTGCTGAACCAATGGCAACATTCCCTTTGGCACCAGTGGATGCAGAATTGAGCCCTAGAAGAAAAAAAAAAGGCCTCACCATCCTAGGGCTCAATCCTAGCAATGACTTGGCACCCACCTCTCACAAGCATTCCTTCTGATCAGGTGTGCCTGTGGTCTTTACATAATCCCAGTCCTGGTATCTGCCATGCCCCCAAGGCTTCCTGCTTGTGTGCAATGGTTTCACCCTTTTGGTCTATTTTAGCCCCAGCTGGGCCACTAAGTAGTTCACATCCCCTTCTGAGGGTTTATTATTGTCCAGTTGTAGGCCAGTTCCCCAGTGGCCTATGTGGGGGACCCAGCCCACCCACTACTCCTGGTCCCAGCCCAGGGACCCTAAGAATAGCAGCCACATGCCCCTATGTCCCTTTAACTACCCTGCTTTCAGTTTCCTGGCCACTTCCCTGCAGCCCCAGCCTTTGCCAAAGCTTCACCTTTACCTCAGGGACCATCTAAGCTCAGGCCAGCACCCAGCCAAAACTCTTCCTCACTGCCCCAATCCCTGCCAGCACTGAGCTGTCCATGGTGCTACAGTTTTCCCTTTAGCCAGCCAGGAGCACCATTTACACTCTTCTAGCTACAGGAAGGAACTGACTATCTCTAGCTCTGCAGCAACTGTTATACAGACTTCCTGGGCCCTGATTGGCTGCTTCCCCTGCAGCCACTCTAGGCTGCTTGATGGACTCCTCTACTGCTCCTTTCTTGGGACGACTGTTGCAGGACACTGAAGCCTCCAGCAAGCGGCCTCTGGGCCTAGTCCACCCTGTCATAGTCCTACAAATACCAACAGGCACAGAGCGAACTATTGTGAATAGTCCCACTGGCTTCCATGGGACTATGTTTAGTAATATGCTGTCTGGCAATACGTATTTGCAGGAGCAGGCCCCAGAGCTTGTTAAAATGGAAAGAATTAAACAAAAAAAATTAATGTTATAATCCCTAACGCTGCTTATCCAGTTAGTGGAATGACAGACTAGTCAGTTCCACTTCTGCTTCTATCATTATTTATAGTATGATGGCACCTAGAGATCCCAACAGAGATCTGGACCTCATTGCACTAGACACTGGCCAGAGGCAGAGTACAAGATGGTCCCTGCTCTGAAGAGTTTACAGTCTAGATAGACAAAGGTGGGAAGAGAAACAGAGGCACCAGAAGGTGTCTTGCCTAAGATTTCAGAACAGGTCAGTGGCAGAACCAGGACTACAACCCGCATCTCCGGTCTTCCAAGCTAGTGCCCAGTGAACACACTGCCTCTCTTCTAACCACTCTCTCTTCTCTTGCACTCTGTTAATAATGCTGCTGTGCTCTGATTGCAGGGAGATGTTTAAATCCAAACAATAGGCAGTTTTCATTATTTTGCATTTATTAAATTCCTAAAACACCCTTTGCATTAATATTCAGTTTTCTAAAACATTATTCTTCCCAGAAAACTGCACTAAAATTTGGCAATAAAATATGCAAATTTATGGTACTGTATTAATAATACCTGACGGTGTCCTTTGAAAATCTGTTGCCTTCGATGAACGGCTGTAATACATTGCACATTTGGATGCACAAAACTTTTAAAATTGCAATAACAAAATTTAACCATAGTATAATAGAACATAATAGGATTGTTATTTCCTGCAAAATTATTACACTTGCAGCAGCTGTCTTCCTTGAATTTTTGCTTTAAGACTAAACGACTTATTCCTCATTATTGTCTCATATTATACAAAGTGTTCTAACAGGGCCTGGAAACTGAATACCATGTTAACAATACATACTTTAGTAAATTTATGTCCATATTGATGCTGAAGGCATACCTGAGATTGCATAACCATACTGTATATTTCTACTATACTGTAAGTACAGTCTCAGACATAATAGGATTTATTCATAGTATATTTACTCCACCGATGCAAGCATAAATATGTAAATGTTTGAAGCTTAGACTGGGAATTGCCTACTGCTGCTTTCAAGTCATGCAGCATTCTCTGCACTCTAAATGAAGGTTGACAGCAGAAAAGGCAGAGCCGTACTTCCAAAGAAAAGTATTACAGAAGGATCAAGCTTGCATATCATTAGTTTGTCATTGAATTATAATACAGAATGACAGTGGACACACAGTTGGAGCTTCCACCACTACTTTCTTGAATTGAGCAACTGTGTAGTGTGAGAGTGAACGTTTTTGATTTGGGAAGGTCCCGTCACAGAGTGGTTTGACCAAAGAAAGCCCTCTTTTTATATCAAATTCATGTACCAAGTAACTCTGTGTTGAAACTAATCTAATTAAAAGGTTCTGATCTTGTTTACAAGTTGTTAAGAATGAACAGATCAGCAGAATGCCTACAGAAGCAGTCAGACAATATTTTTTTCCTGGAATAAAAATTGGAATTTCAGAAACCTGTTGGGTCAGATTGTCATCTAGAGTAAATTTACATAGCTTGATTGACTTTAGTGGAACTGTGCCAGTTTTCACCAGCAGAGATCTGTCCCATTGTCTCCTCATCAGCAGGAGTTACAGAATGGGATGTCATAAGAAAAGGCGAGTTTGTGATTAGAACTTCCTCTGAGGCAACAAACTCAAAGTCACACAATCATTTTTCAAAGTTGCAATAAACAAACAAACAAACAAACAAACAATAAAAATTGCTCACAAGGCAGTTGCTGAAGGGTAGCTGGACCAAGAGAGAATAATCCAAGCTCAGCTGCTGCAGCTCCAGGTCTAAGCAAATATGTGAGTAATCGTCTTTAGTATACATTTTAATTCACACCTTTCCAGCCACTTATGGCTTCTGTGTGCATATTTTTTAAAAAATGAATCAATTGCCCATAAAAGATGTCAGATTGTCAACACTGGAAATGAAATCCTTTCGTTACTGACCAGACACCAAACAGCATGTGCAAGATTACCAGGCAATTTACCACTAGTGTTACCTGGAGGTGCACACCTCATGGTGAGAAGGTGTCAGGAACAATTCCTCCAGTGGCTTCCATTGCAGTGTGACCCTTTCACACCCGGTGACTTCAACCACAAACTAGCCCTTAGTCTCTTTTCTTTGCTTATGGCTTTGTGCCATTTGTCATGCTGCCCCCTATGCTGCCTGCAATGCTGTCTGGATCCTCATTTACCAAGTGTCCTCTCCTTCAGACTCCTCCTTAAAACGTCACTCCTCCCTCAGCACTAATAATGCCTTCAACCTTCATCTGAAGTGTGATCTTGTGTTTTTCTTATTTAGACTGTAAGCTCGTCAGGGCAGGGATGTCTTTGCATTTGTGAAGTGAAGGGTAAATTCAGGATACTACACAACTGTTGTGTAATACTAAAATGAATGGGCCAGATCCTCAGCTAGTATAAATTGTCTTAGCTTCATTGACTTCAATGAAATTCAGCTCACACAAACTGAGGATCATACCCAATAATTTTAAACAGTTGCCTTCAAAGTAAAAGGCTCTGTTAGAACCATCTAACACTACTTCTTCTGAGCTTCGTGACACAGTGGGACAAATTCATTCCAGGAATAACCACTACACCCCAAGATCAGCAATGAATTTGGCTCACTTAAGGGCCTAGCCCAGGCATGGGCAAACTACGGCCCATGGGCTGCATCCAGCCCATCAGGCCTTTTAATCCCCCTGCCAGGGACTGGGATCAAGGGCTTGTCCCGCTCCGGCACTCCAGCCGGGGAGCGGGTCGAGGGCTTGCTGCATGGCTCCCAGAAGCAGCGGGGGGCTCTCCGCACACTGCCCCCACCCCAAGCAGCTCCCATTGGCCACAGTTCCCATGGGGCAGTGCGCAGAGCTGCATGGCTGGCACGGGGCAGCACGCAGGAGCAGGACCGCATGGCTGGCACCACGCCTCCACATAGGAGCCATTGGGGGGGTATGCCACTGCTTCTGGGAGCTGCGGGAGTGGTGCCTGCAGACAGGGCAGCATGCAAAGTCACCTGGCTGCGCCTCTGCGTAGGAGGCGGAGAGGGGGACATGCCGCTGGTTCCGGAAACTGATTGAGGTAAGCGCCGCCCAGAACCTGCACTCAAACCCCCCCACCAACCCCGTCCCAGCCCAGAGCCCCCTCCCGCCCTCTGAACCCCTCAGTCCCAGCCCAAAGCACTCCCTCCTGCACCTCAAACCCCTCATCCCCAGCCCCACCACAGAGCCCACAACCCCAGCCAGAGCCCTCAACTCCCCCTCGCCTCATCCTGGAGCCCCTCCTGCACCCTGAAGTCCTCATTTCTGGCCCCACCCCAGAGCCCGCACCCCAGCATGGAGCCCTCACCCTCTCCCACGGCCCAACCCCCAATTTCATGAGCATTCATGGCCCACCGTACAATTTTTATACCCAGATGTGGCCCTCAGGTCAAAAGTTTGCCCACCCCTGGCCTAGCCCCTTGAAGACAATGGGAAGAATCTTTCTGAACTCAAACTTCATACCAGGCCCTCAATCTCCATCTGAATGGATGTCTTGATACATTGGAAATAAAATCTACAGGCCCCGTCACTTTTACCTAATGAAGGACAATGGCCACATTCCTTCTCATTATAATCTTCCTATAAAAACCCATCACAATCTTTACCAAACACTAAACCATCAAGTGTTGAAAGAAAAGGCAACAACCTAGAACTTAAAAATATAAAGGTCCTTTTAATTAAAGGTTTAAAACAGCAAGAAGGCACCAACGCATCTTTGTCTTATCTCTCAGATAAAGACCTCTTGGGCTAAGCTTGGCAAATCCTTATCTGACAGATAAAGGACCACTATCATGATGGGCCTTATCGCTTAATTAAATCGTAATACTATGAACAATGAAGTCAATAATTTGTTATACAAGAGAGCACTTCAAATTGTGTCTGTATTGGACAAAGCATCTCTATTGGCTCTCTGTATTGTGGCTGCTGTAATGGGTCATGTTTTGTAACCTGTTCCTGGGCAGGAAGGAACTGATTATAAACAAAGCTTAACGTGGATAGCCTGTGATAAATAAATCTGCTGGATTGACCAGATAAATGAAAGAGCCCAGGAAGAAACTGATTTGACATATTAAGGGCCTGATCCTGCCAGCCTTTCATGTGTGGATGGATGTCAATGCAGGTTCTGCATATAGAACATGTATAGGATCTGGCCCAGTCAAAATGCAGAGGCAGCTCAGCAGCACAATGTAAAAGTGAATATATCCCTAAATCATTTTAAAAACATTGTGAAATCAATTAAACAAACACAGTGAATGAGAACACCCAGGGGTGAGTCCTGATGGTAAGTAATAGGACTATAGTTCACATCAGTGTAACATTGATGTCTACGTAGACCAGCGTGAGAGGAGAATTAACCCAATAACATACATCAGTAGTGTTTACACAGCAACGCATACCATAGTACAGTGATTTTCAACCTGTGGTCCGTGGATGCCTGGTGGTCCACAGACTATGTCTAAGTATTCCAGAGGGGTCTGCATCTCCATTTGAAATTTTGTAGAGGTCAGCAAACAAAAAAAGGTTGAAAACCACTGCCCTAGTATCAAGATTCCTTTTTAAAAATCAACCTTCCATGAACATCAGAGCCAACCCAAAGTTATCTTGTTTGCTACACATCCAAGTGTATTTTTAGAAAACTGTTAAATACTTGCAGTTCTTTATAAATAAACCCATTATTAAAATAAAGCACTGGCAAGATATTTTCATAGTATCAAATGCATGTGCAAAACATCAAATAACATCCATTGTAAGGGACCAGGGCCTAGACAGTCTGGCCTGGTGATCACAGATGTGCTGGTGTCCAAATGTTGACGACAGCCATAAGACAGTAGTCCATGAGCAGGGGTTGGAAGAATCACTAGAGCCAGGGTCAATAAGCAAGAGTCGGAGTTAGAGTTAGGCCTGGGTCAGAAACCAGAAGCAGTACGAGGTTGGAATCAGAAGGCAAGATGTGATCAGGAGTTACAACAGGCCAGAAAGCAATGTGGTTGCCAAGACAACTTCCTGGGGCACCCTCCAGGGTTAAACAATGTACTTGACCAATCAGAGGGCCATAGGCTATAGTAGAAAGAAAAACCCTGAGACATGAGGCCCAGTATGAGCCTGAGGCCTGAACTAAAGTAGTAGTCAGGCCCTGCTAATATAAAGCAAAGTTAGCAAAAGTCAGGCTGAGAGTAGAAGTCAGGCCCTGCTATAAAATGTGCCTGCTTGCAAGTTCACAGAAACTAGCAAGAACAGGCCTGGTATAGAACACACACGTTCCTAAGAAGTGCTAGGCACAGGACACTCATGCAAACACATTACAGAAGGGCATGGGCGGCAGGTATAATAGGCCAGGGGAAACTAAGCCACTGCTAACCCAGGCCGCCCATGCAGAAGAGTGGTACCAGAGCACCCCGCTACAGGGTTATGGTGTAAACGCACTCCTCGAAGATGATACAAGGACACACTGACCCCCTCGTAAAGATAAGGTTAGGATGACAGGGTGATGAATAGAGATGTTTTGATCGAATCAACCTGTACAAAGTAAAGGGTTGTAACTAGCTATGTTAGGGGGCAATATGTAACTTGTTTGTATCAATGTATAAAGGGGAGGCTCAGAGGGAGTGTCTTTGGCCAGCCAAGGGTGGAATGGAAAGTCCTGCCATTCACTGAGCTGAGTCCATTGTCATGGGCATACATCTCTTAATAGCATCCGACAGATTCTACGGGGATACTACCATGCTTCGGCGACAGTAAACCTGGGTGGGTGCCTTTGCTACTAAACCATGTCTTGTGGTCTTATTGGGCAGTTCAATAGGAGACTGCTGTATCGGCTCTCAGTGCAGCACACAAAAAGAACACACATGCAACCAATGACTAACTACACAGGCTACTGTCATTCTGGACCCTTTGGGCGGTACTTCCTGCAGCACTCAATTTCTACAGTGTTGCCTGGATCTGGTTCTGCCTGCTGTCCTAGTAGGAATGTCAGCTATCCCAGGCTCTACAGACCTAGGTTCTAGTCCCAAGGATGCTTACATTACCCTTCTTCAGGGGTGCCTCACTGTTGGGCCTGGTTTGTCCAGGTGGTCTTGATGAAAACTTTTGACCAGGTCAGGGGCATGGACATGGACACCAGGTTCCCAGGAGTGCTTTTCAGGACCTTAGCCCTCCCAATCAGCTAGGTAGTACAGTCTCCCCCTCTGCAGTTTAGAGTTGAGGCCAGCCTTTCTCATGCCTTTGGACCTGGACTGGTGGGAGTGGCTGTTGGGACTGGTCAGGAGAGAGGTCCTCTATGTAAGGCTTCAGGAGGGATACATGGAAAATAGGGTGTATTTTAAGTGATCGAGGGACCTGTGATTTGAAGATGACGGGATTGATTTGCTGACAAATCTGGAACAGTCTAAGGTCTAGGGGATGTCCTGTTTGTACGGAGATATTTTGCTGCAAGCCAGACCTTCTGACCCACAGTGAGAGCTGGGCCTTCCAGGTGTTGATGGTCTGTATAATGCTTGTAGTCCCTTTTCACATCTTTGAGGTGGTCCTTGAGCTCCTCCTGGATTTGATTAATTCATTGGATCCAGCCGGCAGCTGCTGGATTCGGGAAAGCTGATGTGATACCAGACACCTCTGTGTTCTTGGGGAACCAGGGTGCAGTATCCAGCCTGACTCATGAAAGACACCCCCCCCACCCCCAGCCTCTGCTTAAACCAAAACCCATCAGAGGGAAAAAACTTGCAGAGAGCAGTGAAGGGCGTTGGGAGACACACCTAGACCCCTCCTGACAAGGGTGACAAGATTAAGACATCTCCATTAGAATACAGAATGGAGAGCAGAGACAACTCCCCTAGCCTCATCTGCATGAAAGATGGGACAGGAAGACATCTCAATTTACATACAGAATGGAGAACAGAGAACCACACTGAATTCTGGGACCAGAAAAAGCAGGGAAGCACTGCATCATGGGAATCTCTGCTCCAGATGCTAATGAACCAATGTCTGCACACAGCCAGCTCAGCAATTATCAGACCAATTCTAGTAATGAACCCTTAATTGATATCCAAATAGTGAAGCAGCCTAGTTGCATTGTGAGCTCCCTGGAAGAAAACACCACCCATAGCCAAGAGTGATCAGCTCCTATTGTCTAGTCTAAAGAAAACCTTTGAGTCGTCAGCTTACCTATAAACAAATCTAGTGTTCTCCCTTGGACCATTGTATTTTCTCTACAAAAATCCCTACTCATCCTCTAGTCAGGGTTCTGATGCTTAGATCCAAACTAGGCATCAGTTCCACTGGAACTCCATCTTCTCCTGGCTGATCGTGCTGGGGACACTGCCTGTCTCCAGCCCTCAAGACCCTGAGCTACCAGCATCACCTGGGAACCCCGACCAGTTCAAGCCTTATGGAGTGGGTGAGACCCCCCCCCTTCTCTCTCTCTCTGTTTTCCTTTTTACCTTAGGTATTAACCTTTAATAATGTGTGTTCTGTTGGGTTAGCCCTCCTTGTGTAGTTATCACTATTATTCAATAAATAACTTCTATGGTTAAGTTGGTTGCTTTTCTCTCTCTTGCTGAACTTTACTCTTTTGTGTTTTTAGCTTTCCCCATTCACTCTACAGCAACGCTTCTTTTACCTAAGCTAAAGATCCCTGCAGCGCCCAAAATACTGTGGGGTTTGCTCATCAAGCAGGTTACTGCCAGTACAATTGCATTGTGAAAGTGGGAATAGGGACGTGCTGAATCTGGGACACATAAGGGTAACAGCTTAAAAGTGCTGCTTGACCCAGTCCATGGAGCCCAGGGGCATATAAGGAGAGTCAGCTTGAAAGTGCTGCTACATCCAGCCCAGTGAGTCCAGGGACATATAAGGGGTCAGCTTGACAGTGCTGACTGACCCGGTCCACTCAGACTTGCTCTGTTAATGTATGTGTGGGTGGGTGTGTGCTCATCCGGTTCTGGGGCTGGAGAAACCCAGCCCTAGGGAACTGAGGTCCTGCAGGATAGCTCCATTGGGAGGGGACTTGCAGAAGGGAGAAGTAGAGCTCCATATGAACACACAAGTGACACAAGCAGTACATTGATAGAATTACAGAATCCCCTTCCCCAGAAAAGTAAACCGAATAAATGAGCATACCCCAAAGTAATGGGCAAATCTGGTAACAGATGGAAAGGCCAGGTGGAAGTGAGGATGGAACCCATAATTCGCAAAAAAAAAGGGGGATCTGCCCCATGGAGGTGTGGTTGGTAGTGTTGTATGAGAACTCAGCATAAGGATGGAGGGAGAACCAGTTATCTTGATGGTAGTTGACAAAGCACCTTATGTATTGCGCTAATACTTGGTTAACCCCCGCTGACTGCCCATCTGGCTGGGGGTATGATGCAGAAGATGTAAAAGGCTGAAGGTCCATTAACCAGAACATTTCATGCCAAAAGCATGAGACAAACTGTGGGTCCCAGTTTGAGTTGATATCGTTCGGAAGCCCATGAAGATGGATCATGTGCACCACTAGGAGTCGAGCCATTGTTTCAGCAGAGGGCAGGCAGTCACAGGGGATGAAGTGTGCCATTTTGGTCAGTTGGTCTATAACAGTCAAGACTACTGTGTATCTGAACAAAAGTGGGACGGGGCATTGGTGGTCTGGCCTAGTGGTCACAGCTGGCTGGTGTCCACACATCAAGGACAGCCATAAAAAAGTAGCCCATGAGCAGTGGTCATAGGAATGGCTAGAGTCAGGTTCAAAACAAGAGTCAGGGTCACACTCAGGCTGAGATTGGAGACCAGAGATCAGAGGTAGTACCAGGCTGGAATCAGAAGGCAAGAGTCAGGGTCAGAGTAAAGCTGGAGTCAGAGACCAGAGATTGGAAAACAGGACGTGGTTCGGACTTGCAGCAGGCCTGAAGTGTATGTGGATTGCCCAGGGTTAAATAGTGCCCTTGACCAATCAGAGGGCTGCTGGGTTCTGTGTCACACTGTCTGGAGCAGCACGCAGCTGTGAGTGCCCACTTCAAGGCAGACTGTCAAAAACAGAGCAGACACCCCAAACTGGAGGTATGTTCTATAATTAGATTTCACCAAGCCAGTAACAAATGTCAACTCTGGATCACTATACACATGCCATAGAGTCACAGACAGTCAGTCCCCTTAGACTCTCCAGTCTATCTTGCCACCCTGGCAAGCTGGACTTAGTAATAAATGGTCAGTCACACCAAAAATCACAAAACATTCAGGTTGCTTCCAGTCCCAAGAGACCAGTCACTTACTCCAAATCAACTGGTACTCTAGATCTTACAAAGACAATCGCTGTAACCAGTCCGGTAATAAACTATCTATCTAAAGGTTCATTAGCTAGAAAAAGAAATAAAAGAATTATTTACAGGTTAAAGCAAGCAAACATATACACACAAATAACTATGATTCCTAAAGATGACAGAGATGTGGTAAACTGTCATTTCAAAATGTCTTTCAGGATGGACCCAGAGGGCTCCTGTGGTGAGTTCTGCCTTTGTTTAATGCCTCTGGCCCTATGACAGTTCAAACAGCAACGAGAGGATCAATTTTCCTGTGACCCTGCTTTATCTTTCACTTTTGGCCTCCCAGTCCATGAGATGAACTCCCTTGCACATAGCATTTCCAAGGTGTGATAGGGCCTGTAATCGTGTGCAGACTCACCCTGCGGCGCCTCCTGCTGGTATCTTCTGGGAATTAACTCTCCAGACGTCGAAGCGCCCTCTGCAGGCTGAAGTCTCGCCACTCGCTGCTTCTGGCCCTCGTGTCCCTCCCGGACCTGGTGCCCCTTGCACGCTGGGGTGCTGCCCCCTGGCAGTACACCTCTCAGTCTCTGGGTATCCCCTCCCCAGGCAACCCCCACCCACTATCCCCACCTCACCTCAGTATATGTCTACTGCTAGCCCCCATCTAGCCCCCTGTAGTCTAATTGCCACTCATCACAGGCAAGGAGGGGTTTGGACCTGCTGCCTCTGCCTAGCCTTGGGCTGTCCCCTGCAACCCCAGTACCTGTTTGGCCTTATACTAGGCCGCAGCCTGGGGGGTTTCCACGCTGGAGCTCCCCAGCTCCTCTGGCCTTCCCCCAGCCCTGCTCCACTCCAGGAACCTTCTCTAGCTCCCCAGCAGCCAGGCCCGTCTCCCTCTACAGCTAGAGGAGACTGTGTGTCTGCTCCTGGCTTCTATGGGGCCAGCTGAGTCTGTTTGGGGCATGGCCACTGCTGTGGCTGCCTCCCAGTCAGCCCCACCTAAGGCTCCAGCCCCAGCCCTCTCCAAGGGCTGGCTTTTAACCCTTTCAGGCTGGGAGCGGGTGACCACCCTGCTACAGGGCCATTCACCAATCCTTTGTATTGTGACATTTCTTAATGGCTGTGCCTGGGTTCACAAGTTCAGAGCAAACATTTTCAGAGTTGTAGAGCAAAACTTACATATTTCCTTATAGCCTGGAATACTGACATTACAAGTGAGATTAATGCATGTAGCAATTTACAAGCATTCCATAGAGTCTAAACACTAAATACATTCTTATCAGACTAATATCTGTTTTGAACAAAACTAACATACACGTGAACTGGTTTGGTTTCCTGCTGTGTTTGTCAGTTCTTAGCTAATGCCTATGGCCTTGGCGAGAGCTGGCACTTAGCTTACCAGTGCCACATATTGTCACTCTGGACCTTCTGGGTGGTACTGCCTGCGGCACCCAGTCTCCACAGTGTTCCCTGGCAGTAGCTCTGCCTGGCCTTCCAGTGGCAATGTGGGAATAATAAACATCTCAGGTTCTAGTCCTACAGCTCCTTACATCCGTTCAGTCACTAAATTCCAGCAGGATACAAGCAGGGGCGGCTCTAGCCATTTCGCCGCCCCAAGCATGGCGGCACGCCGCGGGGGGGCTCTGCTGGTCGCCGGTCCCGCAGCTCCAGTGGACCTCCCGCTGGCATGCCTGTGGATGCTCCACCGAAGCTGCGGGACCAGTGGACCCTCCGCAGGCACATCTGCGGGAGGTCCACCAGATCCGCCTGCTGCCCTCCCGGCGACCGACAAAGCGCCCCCCACGGCATGC
Organism: Mauremys reevesii; assembly: GCF_016161935.1. Classification (NCBI taxonomy): domain Eukaryota; kingdom Metazoa; phylum Chordata; order Testudines; family Geoemydidae; genus Mauremys; species Mauremys reevesii. The sequence goes on from NC_052624.1 coordinate 19,007,529, forward strand.
CGCCCCAAGCATGCGCTTGGCGTGCTGGGGCCTGGAGCCGCCCCTGGATACAAGATCAGGCTCAAACCCTACCCCATACTAATTCTGAACTCATGTCCTCCCAATCCCAGCAGGCAGAAGCCTGACCAAACGGACAGATCCTGCTGTGTGCTCTTTAGGCCAATAAATCTAGATTCTGTTCTAGCTGTGGGTGAAGCAAAATACATAGTAGAGGCCCTGTGATGCCTGCAGCTCTCACCCCGCACTGTGAAAATGTAGACTGTTAGAGAGTCCCCGAGACTACCTGCTGGAGTGGCTCTGTAACACAGACCTCTGTCTGCTAGGAGTAGGACATCAACATACTTAGTGCTTGTTACCAGGGTGATCAGTGTAGTATAAGCACTGAGTGTTGGATCTCAGTCCCACAGAAGGTGATGGGAGCTTTAAAATGTATGTGATTAGTGCTGACATTGGGGTTAGAATGGTACATTAAAAGCAGATTAAGACAATCCCTGACCACAACGTAAATGGAAAGAGGATCAGGGCCCATGATAGACAGGTTATCACACAGCAGTTAGATGTTGGAGCTATATTCTCAACAGTGCCAAGCTGTAAGCCACCTTTCCATCTGCCCAAGGACCAAAATTGCCCATCGCTGTAATGGGAGCAGCCACAAAGCTGCTCCAACTTGTATCAGCTAGAATGGTCCCCCTAGGGAACATTCTGCAGGCCTGAATTCTCTGGAGCTCAGCATGATTGGGCCATCATCATTTCCACTCCACACTTCAGGCCCACCCTCACACAACCCCTGCACAGAACAGGGGAGTGGGTAGCATAAAGCCTGGGAAGCCCCAGCTCTCAATTTAGGATAGTTTTAAATATACTTTGCGCTGCTAGTGTGATACAAAGGGGGCTAACCTAGGGCCAAAGGTCTAGCCTTTGGATTTCAATGCTAGATCTTCCTGGCAAATTACACTCCTATATATGCATGCTCTGGTCCCCGTAGGACCCCTGTGCATCCCCAACTCTCTATATGCCTTCCAAATTTTAAAGGGCAGAACACCAACAGTTGGTAATTTATGCCAGAAAACCACAATGGGCCAAATTAATCCCTGGTGTAATTCTAGTGAAGCCAATAGAGTTCCACTAGGGAAGCATTTGGCCTAGTATTTATTTTATTGAAATTTACGAAATACACAGCATAAATTAAAGCAGAATTAATTATTGCTATTTATTATTTGCATTGCAGTAGTGTTTACGGGCCCCATCGTGACTGCAGCCCCTTTGTACCAAGTGCTGAGCCACAAGCTTATATGTGGGGGCAGATTTCTCTATGCCAGTGCAAAACTCCACTGAATTCAGTGGGGCTCCATGTGCGAGCAGGGCTCCACTCAGGTGTATGAGTTGGTGGATCTGGGTCACATTAGAAAGTTGTTGCCCTGAAGAGCTTAACACTGAAATGAGATGCAACAAGTGGGTTAACAACCAACAATAACGGGGTGGTAAACAGGATGAAGACTACAGTGATAAAACAAGCAGACATACAGTCCAGCTACTGCACAACATGGTTATTTCAGATTTCATTGCAGAATTGTTTTGTTTTTCATATTTATGTTAAATCCTCTGCCTGTTTCCTTTAATCTTCTTTCTGTTCCCTTTTCTGCACTTATCACTCTGGGAAATGTAATTAAAGATACTGGCTGTCTTATATGTGTGTATATCTTTTAACTCGGCTCAAGGTCAGCAACAACCAATATGCCACTGTCATCAGTGCACACAGATTGACTTTTGTCTTTTGCTTTTGTTGCCTAAGTATTGTCCCACTTGTGGGATGCATGCACTAGTGCAACTGGGGTTCGGAAACCTTCAAGAAATGGCTTCTTTGTGACATCAGAATAGTATCAAGTGCCCAAAGCAGGATGAAAAACTTAGCCCCAAGTGTAAAAGAGAAACATTATCTAAAGTTGTATCAGTTTAATATAACATGTTTGTTTAACCCTCTATATGTCTGATATAGTATAACTCAATGAAAACATTTAATATACAGTGCTGGTCATTAAAAGCAATCAAACTGGTAGAAAAAGAAAACAATAAAGAAAATACTATCAATGTCAATTTATACATTAATGCTATGTCCTCACTTTGAATACTGTTTTCAATGAACACAATTTTCCATCTGAGAAACAGAAGAGGTTCAGAGAAAATCTGTAAAAAATATTAGAAGCATGAGCAAACTTGCATCTTGTAATGGCTTTTCATTGGGGATCATTGATGCAATCATCAAACCTTTCCTTAAGGAGCATGGCAGGTTTAATGCACTCTCCTGTTTGGAGGGAAACCTCAAAGAGTTTCCTTTTGTATTGCAAAGCATCTACACAAAAGGAAGGTTGACACCAAGATGTTCTGGGGGAAGTCCTGGCCCCATTGAAGTCAACAGAAGTTTTAGCACTGATTTCAGTGGGGTCAGGATTGTACCTTCTGACTCCATAAAATTCAATCTGAAGGGTTGTGTTAAAGTACCAGCAGGCAGTTCCTGCAGAAGGACTGTGTATTAAAATGCAGTTAATTTTTGGCTGTAAGTCTGGGTGGGTCCCAGGAAAGAGACAAAAAGTAAGTCTCTAATCATTATGATTGTGATGAAAACCTCAAAAAGGAGGCTGAATTTACATTGGCATAACTACATTGCTCAGGGGTGTGAAAAATCCATACTCCTGATTCGTCCTGAACGACAGTTATACTGACCTAATCCCCAGTGTAGACAACACAGTCTATGTTGATGGGAGAGCTTCTCTCATTGACATAATCCACTTCTGCGAGAGGCAGTAGCTAACTACACCGATGGGAGCAGCTTTCCCATTGGCATTGCAGTATCTTCACTAAAGTGCTGCAGGTTTTTAGTGTAGACCTGCCCTCAGTGTAACTGATGCAGAGATGAGACTGGCACAGTAGCTCTCAGAGGTGTGAACTGTCCATTCAGCAGCTTATTCAGATGCCCTGTGGTGGTCAACATAAGTGACCCCTCTTTGGTGTCACCAGTGGGTGGCATTTTGGAAATACAACTTTTCCCCCCCTACAATCAAGGAGCTGAGCCCAAGAATTCTGGCTGGGCCCATGGGCATATTCAAGCCCCACAGTGAAGGAGCTAAACTCAAGAAGGCCATCTGCACAATTGACTGTGTAAATAGCATCTTATTTTGGTGACTCAATAGGTGGGATTTATTTTGTGGGTGGAGCTTATAGGAGTACTGCCACCTTTTTTCACCCAATCTGAGCCCTAGGCAGGGGGGATGCACGATCTAGTTGGTCGTTTCCATATCTAAGCACTAGCACAGCTGCTCGAAAAGATTTGTGAAAGCATTATAAAATTATCAGCTCAGACACAAAATCTGTTTGCCTGCACTGAGATGTGACCTCTACTTGGCACTGGTCAGGCCTCAGCTTGGAGTACTGTGTCCAATTCTGGGTTACACACTTTCGGAAAGATGTAGACAAACTGGAGCAAGTTCAAAGTAGAGCAACAAAAATGATAAAAGGTTTAGAAAACCTGACTTATGAGGAAGCCAAAAAACCCGAGCAAATGTAATCTAGAGAAAACAAGACTGAAGGGGACCTAATAATAGTTTTTACATGGCAGAGGCTGTTATTATGAGGGTGGTGATCAATTGTTCTCCATGTCCACTGATGGTAGAACAAGAAGTAATCTGCAGCAAGGGACATTTAACCAGGTTAGCTATTAGGAAAAACTTCTAATTATAAGGATAGTTAAGCACTGCACATGCTTCCAAGGGAGCTTGTGTATTTTCCACCACTGAAGACTTTTAAGACGAGGCTGGACAAACATCTGTCAGGGATGATCTAGAGCAGTGGTTTTCAAACTTTTTTCTGGCAACCCAGTTGAAGAAAATTGTTGATGCCTGTGACCCAACGGAGCTGGAGATGAGGGGTTTGGGGTGTGGGAGGGGCTCAGGCAGAGGATTAGGGTGTGGGTGTGAGGGCTGTGGCATGGGGCCAGGAATGAGGGGTTCAGGGTGTGGGAAGGGACTCTGGGCTGGGGCTGAGGGTTGGAGTGCAGGAGGGGGTCAGGGCTTTGGGCTCGGGGGTGCAGATTCTGGGCAGGGGCGGCTCTAAGTATTTTGCCGCCCCAAGCACGGCAGGCAGGCTGCCTTCGGCGGCTTGCCTGCGGGAGGTCCCCGGTCCCACGGATTCGGCGGCACGCCTGCGGGAGGTCCGCCGAAGCCGCAGGACCAGCGGACCCTCCACAGGCAAGCCACCGAAGGCAACCTGCCTACCGCCCTTGTGGCGACCGGCAGAGCGCCCCCCGTGGCTTGCCGCCCCAGGCATGTGCTTGGCGTGCTGGTGCCTGGAGCTGCCCCTGATTCTGGGGTGCGGCTGGAGATGAGGGGCTAGGTGTGCAGGAAGGGGCTCTGGGTTTAGAGGGGGCTCAGGGCTGGGGTTTGGCGCACAGGCTTACCTCCGGCGGCTTCCAGTCAGCAGCGCAACCGGGATGCAGAGGCAGGCTTCCCACCTGTCCTAGCACCATGGACCGCCCTGCACCCTGAAAGAGGCCAGCAGCATGTCTGGCTCCTAGGCAGAGGCTCGCAAACGGCTCCACATGGCTCCCACCAGCAAGCACCCAGCTCCCATTGACCAGGAACCAACCAATGGGAGCGTGGCACCAGTACTCGGGGTGGGGGCAGTGTGTGGAGGCCCGTGGGCTGTGGCTGCCCCGCCTAGGAGCCAGACCTGCTGCTGGCCACTTCCGGGGCACCGTGCAGTGTGGGAACAGGTAGAGACTAGCCTGTCTTAGCCGGGCAGCCCCGCCGATGGGGCTTTTAACGGCCTGTCGGCAGTGCTGAGAGAGCCGCCACGATCCAGTGCCTCACAGTGCACGGCGCAGTACTGGGTCGCGACCCTCGACTTGCAAACCAGGGCTCTAGAGTCAGTCCCGCCTCAGCACAGGGGGCGGGAGCTGGTCTCCCGAGGTCCCTTGCAGCCCTACATTGCTATGAGTCTCTGACCGGATTTCAGCACATGACCCCGGCCCGGCCACCAGGGGCCCATGGGTTGCCCGGGCAGGTGGGTGCAGCACTCCCTAGGCCCTGCACACCCTCGGGACTGGGTTTGCCTCCGCTCTGAGCAGCACTGCGGCGCGTCACGCCAGCGAAGCCAGTGCGCACGCCCCAAGGCAGGACGACTTCGGCCCACAGCTCTCCCCCAGCCCAGCGCCAGCAGCCTTATGCGCATGCGCGCCGAAGCCCGCAGCGCTGTCTCCAGCATCCCCGGCTGTAGATACACGCCTGTCCAGTAGACTGTGGATTACGTCACCAAGATCGGGTCCGTCACTTTTGGCGCATGCGCATTGCGTCGCAGTCTTTTTGTATTTCCGGTAGAGGCAAGTGTGGCGCATGCGCTTATCGTGACAGCCTCGGCGCGGCCTTCCTCAGCCAGCCAACCAGCGGCCTTTCTTTGCCTTCCGCTCCTGGAGGGAAGGGTTGGCCCTCCACTATCCCATGATGCGGTGCGGCCGCGACCCCCAGCCGTCAGTGGCGGCCGCCATGTTTTGCTAGTTTGTTGTTCTCTTGCGGCTGGTGGTGCGGAGCAGGCGGCGGGAGGGCGGAGTATCCTCGCCCCCTGCAGCCGGGCGCCGAGCGGGGCCTGCGCCCGAGGCCTTCCCCCCACTCCGAGCCCTCATTGCAGCTGCGGGAGACACTGCCAACAGCGGCCGCCGCCCGCGCAGGAGGAGGCGCCATGGCTGCTGCCTTGGGAGGAGCAGGTAGCTGAGACCTGCGGTGCGACTGCCTGGGGAGGGGGCGTGGGCAGCGGTGGCGCTAGGAGTTATGGCGCGGGCCTAGGGGGACTGCGGGGGAGCTGACGAGAGCTGTGGCCATGGGGCCTAGCAGGGGGCGGGGGGCTTACGGCGCTGAAGGGGGCCTGCAGGTGGCGTCCATGGGGGTCTCCTGAGGGGTGTCCCGGTCTGGCTTCCTGTGCTAGGGATCATAGCTTCCCCGAGCAGAAGCGCTGCGGAGCGAAATTGACTCGGTTCTGGTCAGTTTCGCGGTTGCTCGACAGGCTTCGAATAACTGACCAGGCCCGTCAGTTGCTCTTGTGATACCTGGGGAAATTGTGGGCAGTAGCCAAGAGGCTGGTGTGGGAAGCCTGAAGGTCTCACTGATTCACTTTTAGAAAGATCTTTTCCCATTCATAAGGGCTGTACCCTTTTACAAAATGAAAGTTTCTATAGTTTGTGTTTTTGGCGCTCTCTTGCCAGGAAAGGCTTCTTTCTCACCACTGGCACAGCAGATTTCCCAAGCTTTGGACTGGATGAGACCTAATAGGTCTATTTTCATCTCGTATTTTTATTCAAAGCCTTTTAATCCAGTGACATTTATAATCAGAGTATGTGACCACTTCACCAGTATTAATAACTTACCCTAAAAAACATCTTGTGAGGTAGTTATCCCTATTCTACAAATGGAGAATTGAAGCACAGACAGATTAATTAACTTGCTCATAGTCACATAGAAAATGTGTGACAAAGCAAGGTTTCCGTGCCAGAACTCTTAACCACTGGGCCATTCTTTCTTGAGTTGTATGAGTATAAAATTAAAATAGCATATTGCTTTGTCTTGTCCTATTCTAAATGTCTCAAGCAATATTTTACATATCTACAAAATGCAATCTTTAAGAGTTAAAGATGGAAAAGATATGCTGGGTCACATCTAATCAGCTCTTCAGAAAAGTTTAATGTAAAAATGTATTCAACTTCTCCCTGCCCTGTAGCTCTTGGGAATCAGTTTCATTAGGAAATATACTTGTATTTAAATACTTGTAAACAGTTTTTTTACAGTTGGGTTAGCTGATAGGATGCTGCCCCTTTGGTAGAAACAATGGCAAGTTATGATTATCATTTGCAATAATTATGAGCAAACCCAGTTGGGTACAAGATTTACTCAAAGAAGCTGTCATAGTGCTGAACATGGGTATCCTTGTCTACACAGATAAGTCAGGTAACATCATGTTAACCGTAGCTCAATTGTTAAAAAGAATGTAAACATAATTAACGTTCCTAGTGAAGATAAGCCCTTAAAAAAATGATTGTCAATATTTAATTGTTAAAAGTTGGAAAAAGTGGGGAGAATTTTGGGGTAGGATCAGAATGCGAGCAACACGGGTACAAGTATACATGATTGTAAATACCTTTGAGGGCATCAAGTTTTAATGGTGTCAAATATTGTTTTGCATGGTTTTTTTTCAAAACCTTGAGGTGACTAGATGAAAGAAACTAGTGCATTTTTATGTGAAAGTGAACTCTGAAAACTTGGGTTCTGTTACTGAGGTTTTTAAAATTCACATTGTAAAAACACTTAATATTTTGTGGGAAGGAAAAATATCATTTTTAGGTGTTTTTAAAAACTATTGCAAGCTGCATGGGCATCCTTTTGTGTGAAAACATGTGCATGACAGGCAAGATCAGGGGGCTGGAGTTGATCAAAATGTTGTTTCAAGCTACAATTATATTATTATTTGTCCTACTGTAGTGCATAGGAGCCCTAGTCATGGACCAGGACCCCATTGTGCTAAGTGTGGTTCAAAAAAATGTTTGTTCAGCGTCAGCATTGCATTCAGTAATGAACAGAGGTTGGGAAGATGTGGCCCTTGTCCCAGTGAGCTTACAATATAGGCTTTGTATTACTTTAAAAAAAAAAAAGTGTTGCACGTTGAAATAGTTCTCCCAATGTAATATTGTAGTGTAGACAAAGTGCACATAAAGACTATCTCAATGTAGCTAGTAGAGGTGAACCCCTGGTTAGGGTGGTGGTTAAATATATTATTCAATATTCCAACATGTGAAACTGTGCTAGATGCTTTAATGTACAAATAGAAAGACGTCGTCCCTTTCTGAAGAGTTTGCAATGTAATTTTAAACAAGTCACAGTAGTAAACAGTAGGTCAGGGATGTGGTGAGGAAAAACAAGGAACACAACAATGAGGTCATATTGTTACTCAATTTAGGTATGTGCGCATCTTAGTTGGTCAGTTTTTAAAAAAAAAATGCATTAATGTTGTAGATTCAATTCTTGTTCCCATCGCAGAATTGAGTTTAAGGGATGAGGAGAGGAGAGTAGTGGCTGGGTGGTCTAGAATAGGGCGGCCACTTCCTGTGTACGGGGTGATACAGTAACGAGACATGCAGATGGTTATGGGAGAAATGAACAGGTTGGTGTTATTAGCTGGGTAGCCAATAAAGGACAATGTTGGTTGCTGTGGCTTTGAAAGTAAAGATAAAAGTTGAAACTTGATGTAGTGAAGAAGCAGGGAGCCAGTGAAGGGGTGCAAAGAGGGAGTATGAAATGGTCAGAGCTGGTGAGGCAGATAACTTTAGCCAGGTGCATTTTATGCTGACTGGAAGGGAAGTGATGTCTCAAGGAAGCTCTGGAGGAAGAGGTTATAGTAGACAGTTTGGGTTTTGATGAGAGTTGGAGCTCTTTGGATAGAGAAGGGTTGGACCTATGAGAGAGAAAACATAATTTCTGCCACTAGCACTCTAGCATCCTTCCTTTCATCTTTGCCTGTTGTTGGCCATTGCACAATTCAGAGGTGTAGTACAAATTCTGAACGCTTCACAGGTCCAGTGGAAATTTTGTCTCACTTCACTGTAACTTAATTTCTCTTGACAATAAGAGGCAGAACCTAGAGAGAGATTCCATTTTTGTGCAGTCAGATGGGCCGAGTCCTGGATATTTTTGTTTACCTATGATGCATACTACTTTGTCATGCTGTCTGACAGTTTACCAGTACTGTGTGTGTGCCATTTTGGCTATATTGAAACTTACTTTTGACAAGGGCCTACAAAAGTTAGGGTTTTGAAAATTACACAGATCTGAGGTCAGGACTAGTTGTATCCAGTCATGGACCAGTGCCAATAAGCATTACTACTTTTAGGAACTAGTGGCAGATAGTTTTCATTTTCATGGCTAAAACCAACTCTTTTCATACCTTTGGAAAGCTGTCCTTGAAAGTCTTACCATTCTGATTACAGTATTCATAAAGTGCCAATGACTTCAGTGGGAGTTATCTCAATGAGTAAGTGCTCACACAAGCATAAGGATTGCACAATTTGGCCCTCAATTAGTGTACTTCAGATCTTTTTGCCTCTTCAGTACATACAGACCATAATTTTATATAATTGTAATTTGACAAAATAAAGCTATGTCAAATTATGTACAGTTCTGCATGTGATATTTATTGAAATCCTTTTCCATTTTTTTTAAAGTCTTGGATAGCTATCATCAGTCGACTTAATGATTTGCTACAGAAGATGTTGTTTATGGCAAACAATTAGCAAAGAATATTAATTAATAATGGTACGTTGTCAGGGATTATGCACTGCTCTCTTGCTGATCATTGATCTAGGACCAGTGTTTGGAAAAGCTACTAATTCACACACAAATTTCTAAGCCCGGCCAGGTAAAAGAGAATGGAACTTAAAGAAAATATATTAATGTAATTCTGATTAGCTGTTTCTTCTCCCATCTCAACTTTAACAGTTTTAACAGCCCATGTTTCTCAAACACACTAGACACTAAACTTCTATACCATCTGAAAACAGAGGTTCCAGATTTTGAAAAAGTAGCAGCACTGGTTAGACTCCAGCAGTTGTCAAAATAGCTGATGCAAGGTCACATTGAATTAGCCTGGAAAGATGGTACAGTAATTGAGTTTTTCAGCTTTCCCTCCATGTTAACAAAAACTTCCTGCAAGAAACAGTGCCAGCTTGGTTAGTTTGTTAAAATACCTGTTGAGGAAGCAGTTAACTAAACATAGAAGCAATTAAGAAAATACTTCTTGCCTACCGAACATTGGATTATATTGTAGGATATAATTTTTCTCCTGACTTTTACGTATGTGTTTTGGACAAGGGGGAAATTTACAAAGTTTTTTTGATTTAATAAAATAGTGGGACGTTACATGGTATCAAATTCTTGTACTTTGACCAGTAGTAATGAGAAGCATTGAAATGAAATGAAACATATAGGGTGGATTGATTTAAATGAAAATGCTTTACGGTAAAACATGGTTATAAATTTAGTTTAGCATTTGTACTTTTTAGTTATTTTCCTAAAGAAAGGTTGGTTCTAATTGATTGGTAAGTATTAAAACATGATGGTTGTAATTGAATATAGCCTCTGCATTAAATTTGGTGCTTCTTTTTGCTAACCAGCAAGATCTTCTATAGCTACATGCATTTATTTAAGCAGTTTTATAGCTTAACTTACATTTTATTCAGATGCTTAATTTTTACATTTTTATTATGTTAGAAAATGATTCTTATTTACTAGGTGATTTTTTTACTTATGATTTGTCAAGGTCTATGTGGATGGAAATTTAATTAAAAATACAAGCAGCATCTTAAAATTGTTTATTTTTAAAATAAAACTACCTGAAATGTGCTGGATATATAAGAAAAAAGATTTATTAAAAATGTATTAAAACATGTTACGCTTAAAAACTAACTGACATATTCAACAAAGTATTATCAGTATTATCTTTAGTTAGTGAATTGAACTGCTTGTTTTGAGGTCACCATTTTCTTCAAGATTTTAGAACTAGTAAAACTCATCCTCTTACACTTAGGGCTTGGCTACACTTGAGAGTTGCAGCGCTGGTGGAGGCTTTCCAGCGCTGCAACTTAGTAACTGTCCACACCTGCAAAGCACATCCAGCGCTGCAACTCCCTGGCTGCAGCGCTGGCTGTACACCTGGTCTGCTTGGGGTGTAACGAGTGCAGCGCTGGTGATGCAGCGCTGCTTGTCAGGTGTGGCCACACACCAGCGCTGTTATTGGCCTCCAGGGTATTAGGAGATATCCCAGAATGCTTTTAACTAAATTACTCTCTTTGTTTTGTTATGCAGCCTCTCTTTGTTTTGTTGTGAACTTGGGGCTCCGGGAGCTGCTTATTTAAAAAACAAACACAGCTCCTGTTGAGATAACCCCTGTGAATGAGGCAGGCAGGGGGATGAGTGTTTGCTTGACGAGAGAAACAGCTGCTTATCTGGTCTGCAGGCTGTTTGCAGTTAAGAGTAAGGGGTCGGGAAAATTTTCTGATTTTGCAAGGCAGGGAGCTGATACACAGTGTTGGCTCCAAAAATCCACTCCCTCTCTCTCTCTCCCCCGCTCCCTGTCACACTACACCCCACCCCCCTCTTTTGAAAAGCATGTTGCTGCCACTTGAACGCTGGGATAGCTGCCCATAATGCATCACTCCCAACAGCGCTGCATATGTGGCCACACTGCAGCGCTGGTAGCTGTGAGTGTGGCCACACACCAGCGCTTTCCCTACACAGCTGTACGACCAGCGCTTTAACTCCCAGTGCTGCAACTCTCAAGTGTAGCCAAGCCCTTAATTTTTATTCGTAGGTTGGAAAAGGAAAACAAGGTTTCCTGCTTTTTCACCTCCCAGTTGTTTTCTTAACTCTAGTTGAACTGAACTAGTTGATTCAATTGAAATGCAAACATTGTTTCTGCATCTGCAGAAGAGCTACTGGTGTCAAAAACTTGTTTAGCCCTTCAACCAGTATTGGTTCCAGGTGCTTAGTGACTTCCACCAGTTCAGTGGTTTGACTTTCTTTAAACTTGGCAGAAACGTATGCTTACTATTTTTGAAATTAATTTAAATGATGTTAGTTGTAGTAAATTTAGACCTTAATGTAGGTTGTCATGATTTCAAATTTAATTTTAATTAGGTTTATTTAAAACAATGTATTTCATTTAAAAAGTCCAGTTGAAATAAAAAATGATTGATTTTTTTATCCCACACTGAAAACATAAAACTTCCATACTGTTGGAGGCTTGCAGACTATTTTTGTCTGGTGATTGTGTGTGTGAGTGAGGGAGAATGGTATTGTGAAAGTAGAATGAATTGTATTGTAAAAATAGAAAGGATTAAAGAAATGCTGTGTATACCTTTAAGCAAAAGAGCTGAAGTGCTGCAATCCAGGTGTCAGGAATGCAGACATTAAGGAAGCAATAATTGCTCCACTTAAGGGCGATTGGTGAAGTATTAGCCTTAGATTGATAAGAGTTAGTAAGGAAGTAGGATATGCATGCTGTGCCCCAGGTAAATTTTACAGTTTTGTTCTCTTTGTCCCTTTGTTTAGTTAGCGCCCTTTTATCTGTATAAATAAGATAGTTTGTGTCTTGCATGGTGCTCACATTATCTGGGTGTTGTTAGCAGAGCGCTGTGCTAATAAAACAGAGTGGTCTGACAAACTGTGAGTCCTGAGTCTAACTTTGACAATTTGGAGGTCCCACCGAGATGCCAACCGTCGTCACTGGGCCATGTGATTCCTGACCGTTTTTGTAGAATAACCATGGCAGACAGCACCTGGGCATTTGACCCGAGCGGTCCTCCACTAGAACGGAAAGGCGCACGACCACAGTGAAGTCTACGCCATTGAACCTGTTGGTTCCCACTCTGTTCTGGTAGGGATCCCGGGATCTGACATCAGGAATCTGGTCAGGTAATTATTTCTGTGTTTTGTCCAGACTGAGGACTGTTCTGTCTCTGTGTCTATCTGTTCTCTCTGTGGAGTGTTTGAGTCTGGGTGCCATCTCCGTCCGGGGATCGGCCGACCAAGGGGTTCCTGTCCCTGCGGTCTGAGTGAGTGGAATCTGCAGTTACAGCCGCACTGCACTTTGGGTAAAACCCTTGGTGTGAAAGCAAGGGCGATTGAGGCAGTAGCTTGTGGGCTCCTTTTGTGTGTTGCACCAGGCATCGCTCTGACGAACCTGAATTTCCTTCTTGTGTGATTGGTGTGTGAAGTCCTCCTGTATGGGTAACCAGACGTCTAAGTCGGGACAATTCCCTAAACGAACGCTCATTTTATGTATTTTAGGATGGCTCTGGACTCCTGTAAGAAGGGTCTGGACTCCTGTAAATTTCTGGGAAAATGGTCTAGGCTAACTCAGGGGGATCCCAAAACTCAGTGGCCACTGTTAGGATCTTGGGACAAAGACCGAGTGGACTTCTTAAAAGACAAACTCGGCTAACCTAAAACTAAATTGGCTAAAGAAGAGGTTAATTGTTTCATGCAGTCGGGGGAAGAGGCATATCGTAGGTGGACAAAATCAAAACTCGCCTCTCTCAAATATTCAAATAATAAGTTAAAAGCTTTATTAAAAGCCTCCTCTCCCACCACCTGACCGAGCGCTCTCCTTTACCCCGTTCTTCAAACCCCGGATCGATCCCAACACCCTTCATACTCCCATCTCATTGTAAAAAGGACAAAAAGCCCCTTGTTCTGTTCCCCTTTGTTGTCTGCCTCAAAAACTGATTCTTTTGTGTTCCACTACCAATTCAGCAAGGAGGGTTGGCTCCTCAACTAGCCCCCACCCTTCCTGGTCCCTTTCCTTGAACATTTCTTTCAAAATTGTGAAATGACCACAATATCACTCACAAACGGTTTATTGAAGAAAAAGGAAAAAAAACAGGATCGGGCCCAGACAAGCAGGCAAGCAACAGATAAAGAAACTGAAAAACAGGTTGGAAGCCCTAAGGGCATAGTGTCAGGAGTATTAAAAAAAAAAAAAAAAAAAAAGAGCAGTAAGTGCAGGCATGAACCCCTGGAACAGTACTTAAAATGGTGAAATCTGAGGTGATAAAGGTGTCATTTTGGGAGATAAACAAGTGATTTAAGGAAAGAGTGAAAAGTTAACTCTACAGAGGCTGGAAAGAATTAAGCAGTTAAACTTTTTGAAAATGTTAAAAAGGACCGTGTTAAAGGGAGAGAATTCTTGGTTTCTTTGCAGCCATTCTGAAGGAAAAATGGGCCCTTTTCCAAAAGAATGCCTGTAAATAATCCAAATATATATACAGCTATGTAAAAACAAAGCAATGTAAAGGAATGTTAAGGAAAAGAAAATGTGTATGTATCTATTTGTCTGTGAAAATATGTAAAGTTCTAAGAATCAAAACCAGCACATCTGGTTTGTAAAACTCCTGTTTTGTAGGTGTAAGATAAATTGGTTTTGTTTTTGTTTTTAATGCCACTAAAAATTCATTTGACTCTTTAATTCAAAGTTGCAAAACTGACAGACCTTTTTGCAAGACACAGGCAATTGGTTTTGGGATTTAGCATTTAACCCTTAAGGGGTAACTTGATTCTTTACAAAATTTAAAATGTTTTTAAATAAAGATCAAGTCATAGCTGCAATAGGGCAGTCAAAATCAGGAGCATAGGAAGAGATTCTGGAGTCTGGGTTGGTTGGTTGTTTTTTTTGTAACAATAGCAGATAAAAGCTGTAGTGAAAGAATAATAAAAAATTAAGTGACCCTCTGAAGCACAGCAGAGGTGAGGTGCACAAAACAAAAAGAAGCCCTGGCCAAAGAAACAGGAGCAATCCGACAGGTGGCCCTCCAAAACCGTCAGGCATTGGACATAGTGCTGGCGGCCAAAGGAGGGACCTGTGCTCTCATTGGAAAACAATGTTGTGTGTTTATACCTGACGATACCAATGAGGTAATAGATCGCGCTAGCCACTTAGAACAAATATCTTCCCCATAAAGAGCCGAGTTCTTTATGGAAGTGGCTAAGTAACCTTTTCAATTTATCTGGCATAGAAAACTGGTTGTTTCAGGGAGCCCTGACTATCCTGTTTGGAATCCTAATAATTTTTGTATGTTTTCAGTTAGTCTCCTGTTGTATCCAAAATTGTGTAAGGCATGCCACCCAGGTGACTGCCCCAAAACAGAGTGCTAATATGATAATTTTAAATATCGCAGATGAACAAAGAGATAAAGAACGGTTAATATGTGAAACCCAGAAAATCTTGGTCATGGCGTAGCTTGACCAAAAGGACGGATTGTGAAAGTAGAATGAATTATATTGTAAATATAGAAAGGATTAAAGAAATGCTGTGTATACCTTTAAGCAAAAGAGCTGAAATGCTGCAATCCAGGTGTCAGGAATGCAGACATTAAGGAAGCAATAATTGTTCCACTTAAGGGTGATTGGTGAAGTATTAGCCTTAGATTGATAAGAGTTAGTAAGGAAGTAGGATATGCATGCTGTGCCCCAGGTAAATTTTACAGTTTTGCTCTTTGTTCCTTTGTTTAGTTGGTGTCCTTTTAGCTGTATAAATAAGATAGTTTGTGTCTTGCATGGTGCTCACATTATCTGGGTGTTGTTAGCAGAGCGCTGTGCTAATAAAACAGAGTGGTCTGACAAACTGTGACTGAGTCTAATGTTTTGCTTGGATGAGAGGTTTTAGCCATCTCATCTAAGTGAAATGCTTAAACACTGCATCTTAACAACAAGTATATAGGACAAGCTTTTTCTTAGCCTGCATTGGTATTGCTATAGGAAGCATTATAAGAACACTGCTATGCAATCTTCCAGCTGATTCATCTACCACCCTAATGGAGTCTTTAAAAGGCAATTTTTTATTTTAGCCTAGTAAACAAGGCTTTATGTATTTTAGTGAAGGTTTTTGAAGAAGGAGCTAGTTAGATATGGAAAGAAAAATTAGATCTCCTTGCTCTGTGGAAACTTGTCCTCAGAAAATCCTTACGATTTGCCATCCCTTTTAAGCAGGATAATACCTGTAAACGTTACCTGCTATACAACACTCAGAATCAAAAACTAATCAATCTACCAAATTATGGAAATGCGACTGTCTAACGCATGCAACAGTGCTCCCATGTACTAGAAAAATATAATGCAAGGAAAAATATTGCCAGCGAAATGAGCATACTATGTTAAGAAACCTTAATGCATGTTAAGGGATTGATGTTGGCCAATTCTAGAGGGAGGTCAAACTTATCTAACAAAATGGCTGACTTTCAGCCAGTGTGTGTGCAGTTTTGCACTGACTTCTTTCTTTGATAGGAGGGTTTCTTTTGTTATATTATTGTAGCGATACAGAGCCAAACAATGGACCACTTTTTTCCACTGATGTCCTTTAAGTCTACCCTTCAGTTGGGAAATCCTGGTATGTTTTAGCACACACATTTTCTTGTTTTCTTCCCTTGCCACCTGTGAAAGTTCATGTAGAGTGCTGGTGCCCTTAGTGAGTATCTTTCAGCCTCGCATCAGGTGCCTGATGTTATCCACGGTAGTGAGGTGGGAAGACAGAGAGAGTCATCTTGTTGTCTCACTACCTACTGTAGGAGAGCCTCAGGCATGCATGTGGGCTGGTAGGGGCCACTTTTGCAGCAAGTCTTGTGGTTTCCTGTCAGGTTGGGGTTTATTTTATGTGTGTGAATTCTTCCTGCTGCTGTCTGAGAGTTGTGGAAAATGTTTGGCTGTCATTCTTACACTACCTTGAATGGTACCTTACAATATGTACTAATTACTTATGCTAAACAATCTGTTTCATCTTGCATTTTGCTGTGACGCTGGGACTACTCTTCTCAGACGTGAAGAAGAGTTCTGTGTGGCTTGACAGCTTGTCTCTCACCAACAGAAGTTGGTCCAGTAAAAGATATTACCTCATCTTCCCCCCCCCCATCAGTTTTACAGTTTGTCTTCCCTTACATGTTATATTTTATGGGCAGGTAACCATGCTTGACATTAACATGAACTGCTTCATAAGAATTTCTCTGGAAGCCTCATCACATCCACATGTAAAGTTTGTACATTTACTTTTGGTTGTATTGTGAATTCCTGATATAAAGGCCTAAAAAGGAGGAGGGGGGACTAAAATTTTTGTAGCTTCAGAAATGAAAAATTTACACGATTGTGACTTGCTATTCTCCAAATAACACTAGTCATACAATGAATCAAAAAACACTTTGATGTTTAATATCTTGCAAACCATAAGTGTTAGAAATGAATGCTTTTCACTAGGAGGTTCCTAAATTTATTTCTGTCATGACTCCGTTCTTGACTACCCAAATACTTGTAACCCTCTTATGGGCTCCTCTAACAATACATTTCAAAGTGTTAAATCAAATTTTGATAGTACCATGGTAATTTGTAACTCTCACTTTTGGTCTGTAGATTTATTTGTATTATGCTAGGCAAAGTACAGAAATGAAAGTATGGTCCCTTTTCTCCAAAGACCTTACAGTCTAAATACATGAAACAACGAGAGATTACAACAGACAGACATGGGAGGCACAAGATAAAAGTGTGAAAATCATGATTCTTGTAATAAGCAGTGTCTAGCCATTGTTGACTCTTTGGTAAGAATCATGGCAGAGGAAACTTTAATGAGAGATTTGAAAGAGGATAATGTAGCTTTGTGAATCTTTACAAGGAGTTCCTCTCATGGAGAAGGGATGACATGGGAGAAAGTGCAAAGATATTTAGAGGACACTGATGAGTGATAGAGGGACTAATGGATAATAAAGGCTAGTAGTGTTGGTAGCGTGGAGGGCAAGGTCTACAGTAGAAAACTCTTGCTGGAATAGTAACGTTGATTAGGACTGTGATTTTTTTTGACACACTTCTATGCCGGGAAAAGCTCTGGTGTAGATTGTTATATCACAAAAGCACTTTTAAACTGGTATAATTTATTTTGTTCAGTATAAACTATACTGGCAAAAGCCCTTTTTTTGCTTATTAAAGCTGCATCTATAGTAGGAGAGGATTTGTCAGTGTAGTTTCCCCTTTTCTAGTGTAGACCAGGCTGAAGTGTATAGGTTGATGGCAGCATACATACCATTATAAGAAATAAGTAGGATGAGGTGAAGACCCAAAGAGCCATAGGGCCTATCTACACACACATGTTGGTTCTATTGCTTTAACTATACCGATATAGTTAAAGTAGTATAACTCCCTCTTAGTGGGCACGGTTATACCAGTATAACCTATTTGTCTTTTTGTACAAAATAAGCTGTACTGGTATAAGGTAACTTTTTACTAGTATAACGTGCCCATGCTAGGGGCTGTACCTGTAGAAGTGGTGGTAAAAAAAATCACACCCAACTGACATAGTTATATTGGTATAAAAACTAAGTAGAGTAGACCATGCCTGTGAGTGTATGGTGAGCAGGGGAAAATGGAGAGAGTGGTGACATAATCGGAGCTATAATTCGGGAAAATGGTTTCTGCAGCAGCGTTTGACTATATGGGGATCAAGATGGTATTTAGTGAGCTATAATTCGGGAAAATGGTTTCTGCAGCAGCGTTTGACTATATGGGGATCAAGATGGTATTTGGTAAGGCCGGAAAGGAGGAGGTTTTATTGGTCAAGGAGCAAGATGATGTGAAGTCCTGGACAAACATTTTATCTGTGTGGGCAGAGAAAAAGCTGGATCTTGGATGTTGTGGAGGAAAAAATATTAAAATGTAGATACTGCTTGGATGTGGAGTGCTGCACTAATATGCTAAGTAGTTGAGTTCCCTTGGTTAGGACCTTAAAAAATGGTGTATTGTTTCTTTTCCAAAAGAAATCTAAAACAATGCCTTTTGCCTTTTATACCTCATCATGCATGACTTGACTTTCATTGGGTCACAAGCTACTGCAAACAATTTTAATGGCATGGGAATGTATAGTGACTACCATTTTAGTTAGAAAACAGTTGCTGTGACTGCCCTAGCTGAGTTTTCATTATTTTTTATGCTCACCTTGGGTTTTCCATGAGTGTCATCAATGAAATGTGCATTTAAATTAGACAAAAGGAAGATAACTAGGGCCATTGGGTGGGGAAATTGTCACAGAAAGATGCCCGGTTGAATGGACCTGAACACACGCAAAATCTTAAGTGGAAACTGAAAAGGTGTAGGTTTTTAAAGGCTTATTTCAAATCAAACCATCAAAAAATCATTCTGAGATTGGCCCTAATTTGGTACCCCTTTGTTATAAGAGACAAATAATTGTACTTATTCTAGTCAGGAAAGTGATTATGTAAAAATGGCACCTGTCTTATAGAAGCCATTAAAACAAAAATCATGTTAATCCAAAGTTCTAGTGATAGCCTTTTTTATACTATAACCATATTCCAGTTGGGGGTGAGGAATGGATTATTCTCTCCTCACAAGAGATGGTCCCTCTGAATTACAGGTCAGACATATTAGCTGGGCAATATGGGAAGATTGTCTGAACGCTGCATGCTGCACCTATTTTGTGGATAAATTTAGAACTTCAGTTTTCGAGGCTGCCAAATTCTCGCCACTTACAAACAAACAAATTCACTTAAAAAGCAAAATATTTCCTGATAACCAGTCAGCACAACTTGACTTTTTTAGGTAGTGTTTAAATACTTTTTACCATCTGAAATTTGGTTTCACTGCAGACGTAGCTTACTTTCTGTTTGTGGGCTGACCCTTTGATTGTAAACTTTTCAATCAATGTGCTGACATCCTTTCCTACATTTGATTTCCCCACATTGCAGTCTCAACTTCGTTAGCAATAAGATCTCTACATCTTATTACTACTTCCTTACTAACTAAGGCCAAACTACATCTTAACTTTTTGAATTAAACAAATACTAGAGAAAAATTGTAAAACCAAAAAGGCGTAGGACTGTAATTCCTAAAGAGAACAAGTCATTGCATCAGGATTAGAAAACTTCTGTGCTTCCTATATATATATTCCAGTAAGAACTATCTAATGTAGTCTTCTTCTTTACAGATGATGACTTTGATCAGTTTGATAAGCCTGGTGCAGAAAGGTCTTGGAGAAGAAGAACTGGAGACGATGACTGGGACAGGTAGTTAACTTTTTTCATGGTCAGACATCGTATTACATTGCTTTAGTTTCTTGGAGTGCCATTTTGTATTCTAATTCTTAAAACAGTGCAAATTCAGATATTAATGAAGCTGTTGGCAGCTATGTGTCTGTCAGTGGATGCTAAATGTTGGCATACATATATACCTGCCTTGACAAGCTTAGAGTCTGAAGGCATGAACAGCTCCAGTACAGCATAGAATAGATTTTTTTAAATGTTGGATATACATAACTGTTTTTGCAGTCAGCTTTCTGACTACGCTTACCTTCTCAATCATGGAATATTTAAAGCTATTTTAGCCAGTCTTTGGAGGCATATGCCGTAAACAACTGATAACTTCTGTTACAACTTGTGATCTTTGGCTACCTTTTAAAAAAAATTGTCTTTAATCTGAGTCATTCTTTTTTTTTGGCAGGGGGAGGGGGAAGGATGGGTGGGTTTCTTTTAGATTTTCTGTTGAAAAATATAAAGCTATTGAAAAGATTTGAAAGTGTAACCAAATTTAGGGCATGTCTACACTGGCAAGTTTCTGTGCAGTAAAGCAGCCTTTTTGTGCTCAAACTGTGGACGTGTACACACTGTCAAGCCACTTTGCGCACAGAAAGTCCTCAGTTGCAGTGCTGCAAAAAAATCACCTCGACGAGAATCGTAAGGCTGTTTGTGCAGAGGCTCCAGTGCTTTATTGCCAGTGTAGACACTGGATTGCGTTCTGTGCTGTAATTGGCCTCCGGAGCTGTCCCACAATGCCTCAAGTTACCACTCTGCTCATTGTTTTGAACTTGGCTGCCCTGAAGACATACGTCACTCCCCTTTCAAAGCACTGTTTCTGACAGCCATCTGGGACATAAAGCAAACCATTAATGTGCTGTTGAAACATTAACCATTGTGCTGTTGAACACAGAGACGTGTCTGTGTGTGTGAGAGAGACCGCTTTGCGGAGAGCCCAGGGAGGGAGGCAGGGGCTGATGTCAGGGTTTCCCCCTCCCCCTGCTTCAGGACTGGTTGCTTCCTGCTGCTGTCTGAACTTACAAGACAGCATGCTGACATACTCTGTGGCCCTAAAACACACTTTCTCCCCGCCCTCCATACACACACACGCCCTGTCTCACTCTCCTCCACACCTCCCCCGCTTCTGTTGAAAAGCAGCTGGCAATATAGCAGGATGCCCATGGAAAAATGGGATTGGAAAACCTGCATCATATAATGCTGTGCCTGCCCCATGAGGCATTGCAAACCCTTCCCGAAGCATCCTGCGGCCAGTTGTACAGTGGGATAGCTACCACAATGCACTGCTGTCTTTGCCGTTGCAAGAGCTGCTAATGTGGATGCACTCCAGCGTCACAAGAAGCACAGTGTGGACACGCAAGAGCGGTTTAATTCCAGTGTTTTAATAAAAGTGGTATAACTTGTGGCGCAGAAACTTGCCAGTGTAGACATACCTTTAGTTGGGAAGCAAAGCTATGTTCTTTTGTATTGAGTCCTACAATCCAACTACACTTGTCAAGCTACTTGCCAAAAAAGTTTACACGTTCTCTTCCATGCTAGTATCATGGTGATTTGTTCAGACATTTAGTATAGTAAAACCGATGTAGAGTCTAATCAAAGTCCCTAATTGATTTAATGCTTTTGTCTGATCTTTCACTCTGTTTACAGTACAATTTTTATCCACTCTAAGGACATGTCTAGGCTACAAACTTTTGCTGCCGCAAGTTACGTCGGCATAAAGCTGCTAAAGTTAGTATATTGCTTGTGTGCATGCATTCTTGGCTCCTTGCATCAGCGCTGTGCATAGTCACCAGAACTGCTTCTTTTGATGCACAGTGTAGTGCACTATGGGTAGGCATCGCAGTGTACAAAACTCTGTCCAGCGCAATGCATGGTGGGGCAGAAACAAGTCACGCAGGGGTGACTGGGACTGTAGGGTCAAGTTCCCATCATACAACTTTCTACACCCCTTAGAGTCTTCTCTATCCCATAATTTTTGTGCCTGTGTTGAAAATTCCATGAACCTGCTATGACATTCCCCAGGGTACAGTCTGGACCAGGGGTGGGCAAACTTTTTGGTCTGAGGGCCACATCGGGTTTCAGAAATTGTATGGAGGGCTGGTTAGGGGAGGCTGTGCCTCCCCCAAACAGGCAGGCGTGGCCCAGTCCCTGCCCCAATCCGATCCCCCTGCTTCTCCAAACCCCCCATTACTTGATGCCCCCCCCCGAACCCTTGCCCCATCCACTCCTCCAACTCCCTGTCCCCTGACTGCCCCCAGACTCCCACCCCTGACTGCCCCCCCTGCCCCATCCAACCACCCCTTCTCCATGTCCCCAGACTGTCTTGGAACCCCCAACCCTGACTGCCCCCAGCTGCCCCATCCACCCCAACCCTCCACACCCACCCCCGCTCTCTGACCGGCCCCGGAACTCCCGCCCCTGACTGTCTCCCGTCGCCCCATCCAACCCCTCCTCTCCTTCCTGACTGCCTCTTCCCCCCAGGACCTCTGCCCCATTCAGCCACCCCTTCTCGCTGACTGCCACCAGAACCCCCTGCCCTCTATCCAACCCCCTGCCCACACTGCCTGGAGCACCGGTGGCTGGCGGCGCAGCTGCACCATGACAGGCAGCCATGCCGCCTGGCTGGAGCCAGCCACGCACCGTGCAGCACAGAGCACCAGTTCAGGCCGGGCTCTGCAGCTGCACTGCCCCAAGAGCTCACTGCCCAGAGCATTGTGCCGGTGGCGCAGTGAGCTGAGGGTGCGGGGGAGAGGGAACAGCAGGGGAGGGACTGGGGGCCAGCTTGGGCTGGGGAGAACGGTCCCGCGGGCCGGATGTGGGCCGTAGTTTGCCCACCTCTGGTCTGGACTGTTGAACAGCTGTGTTCCCTCAATTCTCCCACTTGGTGTGCCTTTTACACTACACTGTGAGAGCAACAACTCCTGATCTGCCCCAATACAGCCTCCAGCATGTAAATCTCTCCAGCTATACTGTATGAGTGTTACAGCCAACCACCCATGAGTTATACTTTGGGCAACACCAGCAAACACCCCGTCCCAGACTTTCTCCCAGAAATGTGCATCTTGTATTGCCCAGTACCCTCCTGGACAGTACAAGCTCATATAAAGTCCATCATTTCATTAATAGATGTGCACAAACCTTATCTCAAATGGAGTTTCCCAAACACTTCAGTCCAAACACACACACGTTTAGATAAAACAATAAAATGAGTTTAACTACAAAAAAAAAGTAATAAGGCATAAAAAGTCAGAATTGGTTACAATGAAATAAAAGGTAAAATGCAACTAAGTAAACTAAAAGCCAAAGTTTCTCTCACCACATGCTCTAGTTGTCCTCTTCTCCACCTCCCCCCCCCCCCCCCGGTTCAGTGTTAATTTCCTTGTCCTTCAGGTGTGGTTGGTGTCATGCGTAGAGATGAAGGGAGAGATAATTTGGGGCCTCTGCTCCCCTTTCTCTTTGAAAATTATCTCCAGCTGAGGTTCAGGAGACCGCTTTGCATCAACCTAGTTGTGCATGTGTCTACACTTAAATATCTACCGCCAACATAATCTCTCCATTACACTGACATAGTAACACTAAGCAGCGCTGAGCCATGGTCAATGTATTGGGGTCGACGTATCACAAGTGAAGACACTGAATTACCTATGTCAACTCTAACAGTCCTCCAGCAGTTATCCCACAATGCCCAACACTGACCACTCTGGTCACAATTGCTAACTCCACTGCCCATGGGTTATGGTGACCAGAAGCCACACACCCCATCCCTTTAAAACCCTGCAGATTTTGATATGCCTTTTCCCGATTGTCCATCGTGGCAAGCACACCTACCAACTTTCCACTGTTGTGTGAAACTGCCCAGCTGGCTCCATGTTCCAGACTGGACTACACAGGAGATATTAGATCTCTTGGGTTTGTGGGGAGAAGAGGCTGTGAAAGCACAGTTATGGACTAGCAGTAGAAACATGGACATCTATGAGAAGATTGCACAGGAGGTGTAGGAGAAGGGGTCTGACAGAGATCAGCAGCAGTCCCGTATGGAAGTGAAGAAACTGTAGCAGGCACATGAGAAGGACAGGGAGGCCAACAGTTGATTCAATGCCGAGTCATGACCTGCCACTTTTACAAAGAGTTGCATGCAATACTTATGGGGGAGACCCCACCACCACCTCACACGCCACCGTGGATACCTCTGAAGAGTCCAAGTCACAGGCTCCTGACATGAATAGGGAGAAAGTGGAGGAGGGGGACATGCGACTGGAAGGTCTAGCTGTGCCACAATCCAGGACCTGTTTGAGACTCCACTGCAGTCCAGTTGAGCATAGGCAAGCCTGATGCAGAAGGAACCTTGGTTAAATTGGTTAATTTGTTTCCCATCACAATGATGGCACTGCCAATTTAGAAGGACACAGCTATCGACTTTTCATTAATCTAGTTGTATGAGAAGAGGTAGTGCTACAACAAAGAGCTAGAGCTTTTATCTGCTTTTTGTGTCCCTGTAGAGTTAGGCCAAGGGTGGGGGGCATGAGGAACAGTTTGTTTATCTCTCAAGAGGATGTCCTTTGAATCGTTCTGAGAGATCCCGAAGAAACTTCCATGGAGGTACACAGCAATCCTCCCCCAAAGGTTTCTAGGGGGCTGTCTTATTTCTTCCTCTGCGGTAGTACGCTTTCCCACGTCAATCAACAATGTCTTCAGCAGGCACCAACGCAGTAAACAGACTAGCAGCATACGAGCCTGGGAGGCTTCAGGATGCCTGCAGCAGCTGTGCTCTCTGTGCTTTTGTTACCCTCACGAGTGAGAGAGCAGCTAAAATCACCACCACCTATGGGAAAAGCTGCCACTATTCAATGCCATTGCCCTATACTCAATTTCATGCAACTGAGCAACTCCCTCCTTGTTTCTCATATACCTGACAGGCCATACTCACCACAGCTGCCGAGCACAAGTACTCTGAAGCAGAACTGTCAATAAGCATGTTTTGTTTAAAAATTTAGGGGAGCAAGGGAAAGTAGTTCCAAATCTTATCTTTTGCTTTCCATTTGTGACTATAATGATGAAGTCCCGCTGTGTGTTTTATCTGTGGCTGCTGCTGTTGGGGGATTCCCCCTCCGCACCCAAAGAACACCTGAGCCAGATAAGGAGGAAAAAGAAGAGAACTTGGGATGACGTGTTCTGCAAGTCAGTGCTGAATCAGACAGTGAACAGAGGGTCTGGAAGATGAATATTGCAGATTGTATGGAGAGGAAAAGAGTGGACAGAAGAAAAGCTCAAGAGTCCCAGCAGGAAAAGGAGAGGGAGATACACCAAGAAGTAATGGGACTTCTCCAGGAGACGGATGCTGCAGACTCTTGCAGACCTACAGTTTCAACAATCCCAGGCTCACCTTCCTGTGCAGTCCATGGAGAACTCCAATATAGCACCTCCTTGCACCCCCCTCTGCCAACATTCCACATGGCACCAGGGGCATCTCCCGCTCCACACTGGCAGACATTAAGGACAGTATACATACAGTGACCTGCGAGTGCCACGCTTGATGCATGTGTACCTAAAATTGAAATAAATGTTCCTTTCTGTTCTTTAAGTTCTGTGATCCATACATTTATTAAGGTTTTAATGTATTTGCTTTTAACTTGAAAATAATTTTTTGCAGGTGTTTTCATTAGTAAATAAAACTGAATTGTTAGGAAAATAATTCATCATTATTAGTTCCCAGCATATGTTGCAGAATGCCTGAAAATAGTGAAAGCACCCACACAGCCAGTATTGTACACTGTGACAACTCGTAGGATCAGTGGCAAACAGCCTAAATCATAAACAGCAAGCACCATAAAATTAATAGGCGCATTGTCAGTGTTATATTGATAGATGTGCAGCAAGCACCACGTAATTTGTAACAGGCCCCCAAACTGCAGGGCCAGATAGAGCACAGTACACCACAACCCATTATTGTGGCTCTCTGTTGAAGTGTTCTTTCAAAGCCTCCCTGAGCCATAGAGCTCCACATTGAGCTCTTCTGAGGGCCCTTGTGTCTGGCTGTTCAAACTCACAGACACTCCACCTCTGCACTCCGCCCCAGCGGCAACTCTTCCCCTTTGCTTCACACATATTATGCAGGACACAGCAGGCAGCTATAACAACTGGGATAATTTTCTGTCTGAGGTCCAGTCTTGTGAGTAAACAGCGCCTGCACCCTTCAGCCTACCAAAAGCACATTCAGCTGTCATTCTCCACCTGCCGAAACAGTAGCTGAATCTTTCTTTGGTGCTATTGAGGTGGCTGGTATACAGCTTCTTGAGCCAGCGGAGTGAGGGGTAGGCTGGGTTCTACGAAAACACTACTGGCAGTTCAACATCGCCAACGGTAATCGGCTGTTCAGGAAAGAAGTTCCCTGCTGGTAGTTTTATGAACTGTCCTGGGTTCTTAAAGATACAAGCATTATGCACCTCCCCTGACCAGGCAACATTGATCTTGGTAAATATTGCAGATGATCCACCAGCACTTGTGTAACCATAGTAAAATAGCCCTTTCTGTTGATGTACTCTGTGGCAAGTGTGACCAAGTTCCTCCTCTACCTTGGTGGATTTGCTCGCTTCACAGATTCACCCTGACTGGACTACACAGGAGATTCCTGTGAGTCAGGAAACAGCCCAGAGACCTTGCCCTCTGGTAGAAGCCACAGTCCAGGTCAATTCCTCCTGCGTTTGATCAGGAGTTGGGAGATTTGGGGGGAACCCAGGCCCTCCCTCTACTCCGGGCCCTGGGCCCTGTGGACTGTAGCTGTCTAGAGTGCCTCCTGGTACAGCTGCACAACAGCTATAACTCCCTGGGCTACTTCCCCATGGCCTCCTCCCAACACCTTCTTTGTCCTCATCACCGGACTTTCCTCCTGATGTCTGATAACGCTTGTACTTCTCAGTCCTCCAGCACCATGCCTACTCACTCTCAGCTTCTTACACACCTCTTGCTCCCAGTTCCTCACACGTACTTCCTCTCCTCTGGCCTGACTGGAGTGAGCCCTTTTATAGCATCAGAGGGGCCTTAATTAGAGTCAGGTGCTTAATAGCCTCACCTGACTCTTAGCAGGTTAATTGGAGTCAGGTGTTTTCACTAGCCTGGAGCAGCCCCTGCTCTGGTCACTCAGGGAACAGAAAACTGCTTATCCAGTGGCCAGTAGATCTCCCTTCTACTACTCTGCTGTTCCCAACTGGCTTGGGTCTATCACACAAGGTGGTCTGGTACCAAAATAGGGATGTGTGTGCTGTCTACCACTCCACAGCAGTTCAGAAACCCCACTTCTGCAAATCCATCCATTATGTCCTGCACATTGCTAAGAGTCACAATTCTGCATAGAGGAGACAATTAACGGCCAATTGGTCGTTACAAATTTCCACAGTGTGATCACCACTCACTTCTCCACTGACAAAACAGCTCTCATTTTTGTGTCTCTGTGCTGGAGGTCTGGGGCAAGACTTGGCACACAAATCCAAGAATGTGGCCTTGCGCATGCAAAAGTTCTGCAGTTTGTTACCCCACACCTGCATTATGATGCAATCCCACTGGTCAGCATTCATTTCTCAGGCCCAGAAGCAGCACTCCACTGTTTGTAGCTGCTCCAGGAATGGGAGCTGGTGTTACTATGTCAGTGTAATTGGTGGTACACATTTAAGTGTAGACACATGCACAGCTAGGTTGATGGAAGGCAGCTTATGTTGACCTAACTTTGTAGTGTAGACCAGGCTAAGCAGTTTCCTTTGAGCTAATGCTCTAGAAGTGAAGCAGTTATCACCTACTAACTTTTACTTGCCTTCCAGAGTAATTATCTCCCCTTCTGCTATTGCTCAGCAGAGGAAGGAGGGAGCTCTCACAGCCTTGTGAGAAAAAAGGCGAGTAGGAATCAAAGGTTCCCCATTTTGCTGCCGTCTGCTTTTAGTAGATAGTGAGAAGTTCTGATTTATTTTCACTACAGTTGACTTCCACTGAGAGTGACTAGGTGACCACCTAGAGGTTGGCCAGTACTTCTGCCACTCTAACTTCAGGATTTTAAGAAGCATTGTGCTGCTATTTTTGTGATGAAAATGAGGGCACTGTTTGCCATGAGCCTCTTTTTATGGTAAAACTCCACTTATAATGAAGCTTTTTTGTTGTTTTGTTTTTAAAGAAATGGGGAAACGCTAATTTTTTTGGTGAGGAATTAAGGCATATGAAGGTTCAGGTTTTGAGGAGAGCTAATCCATTTCTTTAACTGTAGATAGCCTCTTCATTGTGCTTCATGAATTTATTTTACTTCACTTTATATTTTAATTATGTAGCAGTAACTTGCCTGCATTAATTGAACAGTACAGCTGTGATCTGCTTTGTTCATACAAATTGGACTTTTTTTTTATTGTAGTTACTACCAGGTGCTTATTATTTCAAGATTAAGGATATGACTTAGTCATGGAGGTCACGGCAGTTATGGATTCCTCCCTGACTTCTTTGGCTTCAGCTGTCAGAGGCTGAAGCTCAGGCCAGGGCTGTGCGTTCCTGCCCCCGACCGCTCCCCCAGTGGTGGTGGGCCTTGTGCTATCGGTCTTCCTCCCCCCCACTCCAGAAGTCGCACCCTGAGCTGGAGCCCTCACCCCACTCCTGCACCCCAACCCCCTGCCCCAG
Organism: Mauremys reevesii; assembly: GCF_016161935.1. Classification (NCBI taxonomy): domain Eukaryota; kingdom Metazoa; phylum Chordata; order Testudines; family Geoemydidae; genus Mauremys; species Mauremys reevesii. The sequence goes on from NC_052624.1 coordinate 19,035,838, forward strand.
CCTGGTGAAAGTGAGTGAGGGTGGGGGAGAGCGAGCAAGCGACAGAGGGAAGGGAGATAGAGTGAGTGGGGCCTCAGAGAAGGGGCGGGGCAGGAGCAGGGCCCCAGGGTGGGAGTGTTTGGTTTTGTGCAGTTAGAAAGTTGGTAACCCTAACCCCCCTGCGTGTCACCTCTGGTAGTTTTGATCATCTCCCATAGTCTACCCCCATGGCTTCCGCCATTTTGGGTCGCTGCTTGGCCTAACCCCATCCCCACCACCATGAAGCCCTTTTGAATTCTTAAATCACCTTACCCTTCCTTGGATATTGGAGCATGGTAACCAGGAGCTAGAGAACCTCTGTTACTTTGGAAGAGATATAGGGAGTAATCCAGAATGCAAAATAAGACATAGTTCGGGAAAATTGTTTCCCATTAGAATTTTAACAGTGCCTTTTTGAAACACTTGCCTCCTTGATGGGGTTTGGATTTAAATTCTACTGAATCCATTTCCTTTACAGAGGTCTCTGCCTCTGTGCATAAAGGGACCTAATGTCTGGTCACTTTACTGGGGGTGCACGAGACAGGTGTCTCCTATACCCACTCTTGTTTGATATTGCTACTGAACCTTTAGCAATCAGTTTGTTAATATACATGGGATGAAGTTTGAGAACAGCAAGCATAAATGAATGTTGTGTGCTGATAATCCCTTCCTGTTTATTGCTGAACTGAATCTCCTCTTCCTCATCTTTTGACATTTAAGAATATTTTTTGAACATTGTCAGGTAGTAAAACTAACTCAGCAAAACATATCTTAGAAAAGGATAAGGGGTACCAGCGTTAGTCCTGGAATTTTCATTGGGCTTCAGCTGTGTTGAAATACCTATTCCATATTCCCAACCAATTTTCAGATCTAGCACGTATAATTTGGATCTGCAGCTAGACTTACTGGCAAATAAAGTGGAAAAATGGCAAGTGCTTAACCATTTCACTATGGGCTTGATTAAATATTAGGATGAATGTTCTACTTTGGTCGTTGAGCATCCTTAGTTACCTCCCTGTTTATTATCAGAGGGGTAGCCGTGTTAGTCTGGTTGTGTAAAAGCCGCAAAGAATCCTGTGGCACCTTATAGACTAACAGACGTTTTGCAGCATGAGCTTTCGTGGGTGAATACCCACTTCGTCGGATGCAAGATGTTTATATATCCCAAACTTACTTTACTGTAATTTATGGGCTGTTTCCTTTTCCCACAAAGGAAATCAGTAAAAATCAGTTGTCTCTTCATGCTCTGCTTGCCATACATCTAAGGGTAGATTCTTATTCCTTAACACTAAGGCATATTCTGAATCCTTTATGCAAACCTTCAGAATCAGGGCTTGGAGATCCTAATATTGATACTTACAGAATGGGAACTTCAGTGCCCTCCTATTGTTGTGTCTTGGGATGTACATGTTACTGTCTCTCCCCCCTTGTTCTTTATGCCACCGGAAAGATCTGGGCAGATCTAGCCAAGGACCCTAATGTTTCTCACCTGCAAAAGTGGTTCCTTGTGGGCAACCCAGAACTTAGTTATGGGAGAGAGGTTATGGGCAAGTCTACACTACAAAATTAAGTCAACTTAAGTTACCTCAGCTTACTGCCACTGCAGTAATTAAATCGGTTTTTCATGTCCACACTATGCTACTTTTGTCGGTGGTGCTCGCTCTCACCAGGAGTGTGTCCACTGATTTAACTGTCAGCATGGGACATTGTGGGTTGCTGACAGTCGGAACCCCACCGCCCGGGGTGCTGACAGCTGTCAGGCAGCAACAGGCAACCTAAGCTCTACATGGACACTGTGTCAACCTAACTACCTCGACCTAAGCACTACTCCTCTCACGAAGGTGGAGTAAAGTCTGTGTAGTGGGCGACTTATATCAGTGGGAGCTACTTTTTAGTGTAAACTCTTAGAGATCATAGAATATCAGGGTTGGAAGTGACCTTAGGAGGTCATCTAGTCCAACCCCTGCTTAAAGCAGGACCAATCCCCAGACAGATTTTTGCCCCAGATCCCTAAATGGCCCCCTCAAGGATGAAACTTGCAACCCTGGGTTTAGCAGGCCAGTGCTCAAACCACTGAACTATCCCTCAAAAGCATTCAAACACTCTCCCACCTTTGAACAAATCTCTTGAAAGGGGAGGAGTCTTTTTCTGCAGGATTTCTCTTACCCTCCAAATGTAAGTTCTTCCCACTCTTCAGCTGTTCGTACTGGGTCTAATGGACTACCAGGAATGTTAGCTTCTTTGTGCCTCCTTAGTGGCTTAATCAAGTAGAATTAAGAAATGAAAGGCATGAAGATCTCCACATGTAGGGAATTGGATTTGAGTACTGTGATTTGGCTGTCTTGGGAAGGATGGCTTATAAAAGACTCCAACATCCTGAAAACATCCACCCTTCCTTAAGATAGAAGTTCAGTGCCTATCCCTTGCATAATGTAAACCTCTTTCCTGAGTCGTCATATTAATGTGCTATATATTTTATCAAATAAAAAGCATTATGGATTCAGTAACAATTCTCCTCTGGCCAATGTTAAAATTACTGTATTGAATAATTATTCCAGAAAAAATATATTTTTCTTCGTGAATGTGACATGGGTATTCTTAATATTCGCTTATATTTTCCAGTGAACTTGAAGATGATTTGCTTGGAGAGGATTTGCTTACTGGTAAAAAGGTAAGAAATAAGCATGTTTCATGTATGCCCAATAATTCATTACAATTTTAAATGCGAACCTATATTTTACTCACAACTCATGCTGTCATATTATATGACCATTTATAAATGATCAGGGATATCCTATTTATCTGGGTAAAATCAACTTAAATACAGAAATCTAAAAGAACCCCAAAACAATTCTTGCAGTCCACTGCGAACTATATAGCAGAACTTTTAAACGTATACATATATTAATGTCACCTAGATCATCTAAACAGTAAAGGTGGTTGGAGAAATTCCAACAACAACTTTTAGTGGGGGGAAAAAAATTGAGACGTTCCGCAGAGATGGTTCAGTTTCGACTAAGTTCCTCTTAACCCCAGTGCTTTCAGTGTCTGTGACTAGGGCACCCTGCCTTGCAGATTGCCCCAGGACTTCATTCCCTTTTGCAGAGAATTTCTAAATGTTTTGGTTTTGTTCTACATCAGAACAGAACCAATCCTTCGTGAAATGGAATTACTGTTCTCCATCCAGTTCTACTCACCAATCCAGAGAGGTAGTTCTCAACACTAGTTTCTCTTGGCTTATTCTGTCATTTAAGCAGTGCAAAAACAACACTTCACTGATGCTACCCAACATTCCTGTCTTCCCTTCCTGAGGGCTGGCCTACACTAAAGCTGTATGTCGACCTAAGTTACGTCGACTTCAGTTACATAAGTTACATAACTGAATTGGACATAATTCCCACACTGCCCTGTATCGACGGGAGACACTGTCCCGCCAGATTACCTTCCGCCTCTCAGAGAGATGGAGTACAGACATCGACGGGAAAGCGCTCTGCCATTGCAGTAGTACTGATTTAGCTGTAAGTATAGACAAGCCCTGAGACCCATTCCAACAGTTCTGTCCTTATTGATTCCTTCCAATCTGAGATACCAGTGCAGCTTCTTCAACCAGTGAACTGCAGCTCTTCTCTATCAGGGATGCACAGGGTAGGGGGAAGGCAGGGAGCAGCCAAGGCTAATAGCCACTTCCACTTCTTTCTGAGCATGGGGCAACTACTAGGCAATGGCTTTGTCCTTCCACAGTAGGAAAATCCATAATGCCAGTTATTGGGGCACAGATGGTGCTGAAAGGTCAGATTCCAATAAGAAGGGCTGCGAGGAGTACTGAACGTCTAGGAGTCCTCCCTCCTGCATCACAGACTCCTGACTCCTGAAGAGAGACCCATTCCCAAAACAAAAACTTCCTGTGATGTGCCAAAACCAGATTTTACTTCCTTCAGCAGGCTTACTCTGTCTGCTGGAGAAAGTGGGGCTTCTCCTCAGAAAATAGGAAGAGAAAATAAAAGAAGAGGAGGCTACTCTGTTAAAAACTAAGTAAACAAAATTAAAAAGAGAAATTGTTTTCTGAATATTTTACTCGCAGCTGGAGGATAGATTTTATGATATAACTTCTTGTTAAACAGACCTCAAGTACCACTGGCAAATTGGCTTTCTTTGTGTGCATTTTTAGTGGTTTGCACCATAAACATTAGTTTAATTCCATTATTTAAATTTTTTTTAAGATGATAGGAATAATACCTACATAGGAAATCCTTGCCATAATAAATTGTTGAAAAAACATCTCTCAGAATGGTTGGAGTTAGACAAATAAATTAATCAAAATATGAATAAATTCTAATCCATCATACAGGCAATGCAGGATTTCTTGTCAAAGTTACCTACTTACTCCTGAGGGAATTCTGCATCACTGTGTAATGCAGAATTTTGCAGAAATTAACGTGCGTGCAGAATTTCCTTTCCCCCATAGAAATGGGCTGCAGTGCTGTTAACTGCCAATAGGGGCTGCTGGACCTGGCAGAGCCCAGCTCATGCATAGAAGACACTGCCAGAGGGAGGGGGAGGGAGCTGTAGAGTTCCTGGCAGCTGCAGTTCCCAGCATGCCCTGAGGAAAGGAGAAGGCAGCATGCACAAAACTCCGTGCAAGCCTGGGACTTTTTCTCCTCTGGATCCGTGGACTTGGGGGGGGTGGGGGTGGCGGGAGTCCTGCAGCTGGACTCTGGGAGGGGGAAGGTGGCAGAGAAACAGGAACTGGGTTGTCATAGGGGTTTCTTTAACTCTCTACTCCTGGGGGAAATTTTGTGTGTGTCTGTATTGTTACCAAATTACCAAAATAATTGAAAATGGCATGATTATGTAGTGTTATTTTGACAAATAATATTTGCAGAGTTTTAAAATATTGTGCGCAGAATTTTTAATTTTTTGGCACAGAATGCCCCCAGGAGTATCTATTGTTGTGCTGTGCAGTCTTATTTTAAATTTTTCAAGTGGCAGGATGCCCACCACTTTCTGTGAGAGATTGTTCAACAGCCTAGTAATAAATCTTTTGGGAAGTTATTTCACAGATATTAAGCCTAAATTGGTTTCTTCTTAATCTCATCCCATTACTTATAGCTAAACCCACCTTCGTATAACTTTTAATGCTTTTACTACTTTGGGAGGATAGGAATACTGTCACTTAGCCAAGCTATGTGTAGTTAGCTCTTTTAGTTAGTAACTCATTGTTACAGATAAATAGAACAGGTGATAGCACGGCTGACAAACTGAAAGCAATTCAGAGAAGGGCAGCAAAAATTACATATGCCTGAGTAATTTTTTTCTCTTCTTTGAACTCCTTCCTATTTGCCCATATTTCTAACCTCTCTAGAGCCTTTCCAGTTATTTGTCTCTCCCAAGTTCGTATCCTCAAGAAATGGCAGCAACATGATGTTCACTCCCATCCTGTGTCATGCTAATAGATTATTTAATTAAGTTGTTTGTAAGAAGACACTTAATATCAACCCTTCTGATACTCCACTAAACACCTCCCCCAACTCATTACATTGCTGGTTGATCATTACCTTTAGTTTGTCCGTCAGCCAGTTTTCAGTCCCTGTGGCAATGTTGAAATCTAAGCCAATTGGAATGAATTTTGCAAGTTTTAATGAGAGACTATATCAAATGCTTCACTGAAATTTAGATATGGTGGCTTCTACCTCATTCCTTTCATCAGCTAATTATAGAATTCTTTTCAAAAGCTATCAAATTTGAACAGACTTTTTAATTGTCAACATGTTGCTTATTGCCAATATTCTTTTATTGTAGTATTTAGAGAACCTTTTACTTTGCTTTTGTTTCAAAGAGATACTAGTGTTTTAAAAAAAGTCATGAACATTTGTTCTTGTTTTATTATAATCTAGAATCAGTCAGACTTGTCAGATGAAGAACTGAATGATGATCTTCTACAGAGTGACAATGAAGATGAACAAAATTTTAGGTATGTGTTCTACGCCGCTCAGGGAGGTGGTGTTACTAAATGGGCATAGAGAGACACTTACATTGCCAGGAGCCAAATTTAAGTGAAGATGCTTCCACAGCTAGGTTGACACAAGGCAGTTTACATCAACCTAACCCTGTAGTGTAGACCAGGCTCCGGAGTGTCACAGCTAAATACAAGATGAAACAGATTGTTAGGCATAAAGAGTTAGCAATGCTGCAAGAGACCATTCAAGGTGAAGTGGACAGTTAATACCTTTGCATTCCTAGGACAAATAGGAGTCCATGATTTTTAGTCTAGAAAAAGTTATGAATTTAAGCTTCCAGGCTCATTTTTTGATGGTGATGTGTGGGTTTCCTGTAACCCACTAGCCTTCCTTTGTCCCATGACTGCAAAGGTGTTAACTGTCCGCTTCACCTTGAATGGTCTCTTGCAACATGTGTTAACTCCATATGTTTAACAATCTGTTCAACCTTGTATTTAGCTATTGACACTCTTGAGTACCTTTCTTGGACTGGAAGAAGAGCTCTGCAAACTCAGGCTGTGTCTACACTGCTACTTTCAGCCTAAAACTTTAGTCATTCAGAGGTGTGAAAACCCCCCGAGCGACAAGTTTGAGCACTGAAGAGCGCCAGTATAGACAGCACTTTATCACTGGGAGCCGTGCTCCCGGTGATAAAGCTACCACCCTTCATTCGGGGTGGTTATTTTTTATCGCAGGGAGAGCTTTTCCCCTGACGATAAAGTGTGACTACACTGCCCACGTCACAGCATTGCCACTGCTGCGCTGTAACGTAGGCAGTGTAGACATACCCTCAGAAGCTTGTCTCTTTTACGAACAGAAGTTGGTCTAATAAAATATATTATCTCACCCACCTTGTCTCTCTAATATCCCGGGAGCAGCACAGCTACAACTACACTGCAAACAATAGGTATTCTTACTTACTTTTAATGGAGTATTAGGCATCAGGAATGCAAGATATTCAGGTCATCATTGCACTAGTAATGCTATATTGTAAAACCTGTTCATCAAAATCAATCCTTGCAAAAATTTCCATGTTCCAGAATAAGGTTGTATCTGCATTATTTGCTTTGAAATGCTTTCCCTTGTATCTGGATATATCCATGACATTTTTTGTGTAAACCAAACATGCTTCTACTGTATTTATGGCTGAGAAAGCAATTGTAATCTTATAATTGCAGTGGTTTGTAAAACTATCCCTAAAATTATCGCTTGACCTGAAATTGCTTATTATTTTTCAGCCCATCATTTAATCATATAGTTTGAGCTATAAGACATTTCAGCTATGCAATTTTTTAACTTTCAGTTAACGGGTTTTTGTTTTTAAATCATTGATATCAGCATAAGTCCTGTTTGTCCAGCCCCCCATCACCATCATAAGCCAGGCCTCCTGCAGAACCCCAGGAATGCCCCCTTAACATTCTCTGAGTCTGTGGAGGTTGGCTCCAAATGCATGAAATTTGAATCGAGGACTGTGTTGTTGCATCCCTTCTTGCACCATGCAGTACTGAAACTTGTACAAAGACTTGTACAAGGCTTTAGAGATGAACAGTCACTCCCTGCCACATGAATGTTCTGTGGTGGTGGTGTCCCTAACCCACTATAAGCTGTTTGAGGGTACAGGCTAAAGGGGTCATATGGTCCAATACAATATATGAGACAGCTTGGAAAGCTCACTCTAGGAGACAAAGTGGTGTCTGTCCTAAGATTTTTTCCCACCCGCAGTCCACATTAGGCAGGGGAGAGAGGAAAAGGAGGTAGCTTTCTCTACTGCAGTTATGGGAGTAGGGTCAAACTCCATCCTCAGACTAGCAATCTGGGAACATGATGCTGTTCTCTCAGTAGAATTGAACTAAAGAACCATCAAAAGAGAAACAGGATTTTCCATTAAGTAGGAGACTACCAGTTGTGTGTCTCTTATTTTTCTCCCCTGCTACCTTTCCCTTCTTGTGCTGTGCAGCAGGGAATAGCTATGTGACTGCACAGGTGGTGAAAGCAAAGAGGAGAGCACCCCGAATAGGCAGTAGTGCTGCCCAGAGTGGGAAACTGAGGCCTGGTCTACACTAGGAAATTAGGGTCGGAGGGAGTGGGATGAGAAAATTAGATCCAACCCCTGGTGTTGGCAGTGTTACATTGATGGGAGAATTTTACTGCCTCTCATGGAGGTGGAATACCTGCGCCAATAGGAGAACCCTTCTCGTCTGTGTATGTAGTGCCGGGGTAGGCAACCTATGGCATGCGTGCTGAAGGTGGCGCACGAGCTGATTTTCAGTGGCACTCACACTGCCCAGGCCCTGGCCACTGGTCCGGGGGGCTCTGCATTCTAATTTAATTTTAAATGAAGCATCTTAAACGTTTTTAAAACCTTGTTTACTTTACATACAACAATAGTTTAGTTATATATTATAGACTTACAGAAAGAGATCTAAAAACATGAAAATATATTACTGGCACGCGAAACCTTAAATTAGAGTGAATAAATGAAGACTCCGCACACCACTTCTGAAAGGTTGCCAACCTCTGATGTAGTGTTTTCACTGAAGCGTGCCACTGCAGCATTTTAACTGTGCATAAGCCCTTTTATATGAACTATTACTTTTCCATCTCTGGCAGCTGTATTACTGTTACCCATGGGGTGAATACTTTTGCTGCTTTTCCCTCCAACTTCCATTCAAAGCCCTTCCAGTCTGGGGCCAACTTGGTGTACAAACAGCATACAAATCTGTTTAGATCTTGTGGTCCCAAATTTTGCAAAAGTAGGTCCCTTTTAAGTTAACTTGTAGAATTGTAACATGGTAAAGGAAAAAGTTTTTAAAAGTAAAACACCCCTCCAAAAACATTTTTCAATCAAAATGTTCAGCAAATCAGTAATCCAGTTTAAAACATCATATTTGTGAATCAACTTGTTTTCCTACTTTCTCACCAAATCTCGAGTTGGAGATTGACTGTTTTTAGGTGGCTGTGATATCAACTGTTGCAAATTAAACATCAAAACTTAAATTCTAGCCTTAGTTCATAAGAAAGATCTGAATTTTCAAACAATTTCTTAAATACTGTTTTTAGGTTCACACAAATTCTGTTACTAACATAAAATAATTTTTTTTAAACCTCCACAGGTCACCTTTAAAAGACAGTTCTTGACTGTATAAATTGTATTTTTTTCCCCGCCGAATGGAAACTTAAATCTACCACAATAAAAACCACGATCTAATTCAAATTGCTTGTTTCTTGTCTATATTAATATAGTAATAACAATGATTTAGTAGCTTACTTGGAGGTATTAGAAGGCAGATGCAGTTGAAGTCATTTTGTGTATTTTTGTTAGTCTGGGAATTAAAATTGAATCCAGTCTGCTTGGTTACCATTCAGGACTTTTGCCAGCCTAACCTGTTAGACCATCTGGTTGGTTTGATTCCCCTGGTCAAATAATCTGCAGCTGGTGATAAGCTGTGGTACAGTATGCATTATGAGTTTATGGCATGCAGTCAAGTTGATGTGTGAGCTACATTTTTGTTCACTAACTTAGAGTATATGTATTTGTCTGCTCCGTTGTACTAAATCCTTACAAATTTAGTTAATTGCTATATTTTCAACTTTGGTCTGAATCTTTTTTCCCCTTCCATTGCAGTTCTCAAGGTGTCACAGTTAGTCTTAATGCTACATCTGGCATGGTTACGTCATATGATTACTCTGAGAACGCTAATGATCATTCGATAGAACATGAGTCGGAATATGACCAAGGGGAGGATGAAATGGCTTATGACAAATCGGGTGAACCTGAAGTATACTCTCAAGAGTACACAGGGGAAGGACAGTATGAAGGCAATGATGCTGAGCTGACGGAAGACCAAATAGAATATGGGGAAGAACAGGGAGAGGAAGAAATTTACAATGATGAAGTGCTAGACCTTGAAATCAATGAACCTCTAGATGAATTTCCAGTGAGTTTCTTTCTATTGTATCTCCAAAGATCACATTGCTTCACATGCATCGGTTTTTAGACTGATTTGAAATCTATTTACTTCCCTAGGGAGGGGGGGAAATTAGACCTATTATCACTGTCTGCCAGTTTCTTTATCTAGGCTGTGACAAAGTTTGTGTTGACAGCTTGTTTGGCGGTAGGTAATGCTCCTTTGTCATGCTGGAAGGCAGTTGAGAACCATGACCTTGAGGGTTGTATCCTTAAGGAAGAAAACAGCTTTGTGTGGTGGAGATACACTGCCAATTGTTAGAAGTACTTAATGCAAAAGCTTTTATCCAGGCTTTAGACAAGATCTGATAAAGTCCTTCCAAGGTGAAAAGATTATTGACCTGCTAAAGACATCTTTAAGGTGCTAATATTCCAAAGTGATTGATGTCCTGCTCATTCATCCTTTTTGTAACTGAGAACTGTCTAAATCTGAATAAAGAGATTGGAGGTTAGTTCAGAAAATGTCACATGCATAATTTGATATCTTTTAAGCAGCATACAGAAGAGCATGTACTGATTTTAATTGCAAGTAAATATATTCCATAATCACAGTTTATACTTCATACATTTAGTAAGAGAAAATCTGCTTAAAATATCAGCTGACGTACTCTGAAAAGTTTTTTTGTTTTTTTTTTATTAATGGTTGTACAGCATCTAGCATAATAGGTGCTTGATCCTCGTTTGGGCCTTCTAGACAGATGAATAATAGCTGTATTCAATTAGTAGAGTAACATTTTAAAGAATAATGAAATATTCTATTTTCCCCTTTTTAAAATAAAGGTGGCTATTGTCAATATAGTGCCATGGGGCAGATGGCACTTCAGACAAGCAAATATTCCAGATTTACCTCCAAAGAATTTAAAATCTAAGGGCCTGATCCTCATCCCACTGAAATTAATGGGATATTTGTTGTGGCATCAGCTGGATCACACCATATTAGTTATGTGTGTTGCTGTATAATGTTGTTAATATAATATTGTCAGTAGCATTAAAGCCACTACAACTGTTCTAAAAACCCTGCTAGATTAACTACCACGTGTAGTAGAAAATCATAGTAATAGCCTGGATTTTGATTAAACCTGTTTTCAGTTCCTGTAATCTATACATGTATAGTTCTGAATTTTTACACATGTGGCCCTTCCTTGTAACTTCCTTTTATAATTGTTTTAGGATGAAGATTATATACAGTCATATAATGAACAACAAGGGATGGAAGAACAGGAAGAATATGTAGCTGAAGAGGAATTGGAGGAGGTCGCTGATTCCCAAACACCTACAAATGAATCAGAAGAGGTATATTGTGCACCTTACAGAAATCTTGTAACAATTGCTTATTGCAGAATTTATAATAATTTAGAATTGTTCAAATTGCTGGCTAAGAAGTAATGCCAATTGGCTGCAAGCTGGCTAAATGCCAACAATTCTTGATATCCTCCCTTTGTTTTTAGGATGTATGGTATGTTGCAGAAATGTTTTACTGTCCTTTGTTTTGCTAGCATCTGTGTTCACTTTTTTCTAATGACAGTATTGGATTTAAAAAAAAAAATTCTGAAAACCTGAAGGCAACAGATAGGTGTGAAGGGCATATTTCCTTTAATGTTTACACAACTGGAGTTTTTAGGTGGGAGAATGATGATAATTCTGCATGGTATCTGTGATTTTATACATACAGTAGAACCTCAGAGTTACGAACATCAGAGTTATGAACCGAGTAGTCAACCCCACACCTCATTTGGATCCGGAAGTTTGCAGTCAGGCAGCAGAGACCAAAAAAAGCCAGTACTGTTAGATGTAAACTACTAAAAAAGTGGGGGAAAGGTTAAAAAAAAAAGACTAGGTAAGGAAACTTTCTGTGCTTGTTTCATTTAAAATAAGATGGTTAAAAGCAGCATTTTTCTTATGCATAGTAAAGTTTCAAAGCAATATTAAGTCAATGTTCAGTTGTAACCTTTCAGAGTTACAAATAACCTCCATTCCCAAGGCGTTTGTAATGCTGAGGTTCTACTTTATATCCAGTGGTGAGCTGCAGCCGGTTCGCACTGGATCGCGGGAACTGGTTGTTAAATTTAGAAGCCCCCTTTAGAACTGGTTGTTCCTGGAGGGACAACTAATTCCAAAAGGGCTTTTAAATTTAACTAAAGCTCGAGCAGCTCCCTACCCTTCCCCCAGCCCCAGCTCACCTCACTCCGCCTCCTCTGCTGAAGCTCCTCCGGCTTCTCTTCCCCCTCCCCAGTTTCCCGCGAATCAGCCGGGAAGCCTGGGAGGGCTGAGAAGGAAGCAGCGCTTCCACCAGGTGAGCTGGGGCCTGGGGGTGGGGGTGCCAGCGGGAGGAGGGCTCCAGGCGGCGCGCCGCTCGGCGAGGTCGTGGCGAGACTCTGGGGTCGGGTGGCGCAGCTCCTGCCTCCAGGGTCCAGCTGTGACCTCGGCCGGGCGGCACGGCTCCTGCTCGGGTCCGGCCGGGCGGTGCGGTTCCTGCCTGGCCGCCAGGTCCGGCCCCAACCTCGGCCGGGTGGCGCGGTTCCTGCCCGGCCACCGGGTCCGGCCCCGACCTCGGCCGGGCGACGCGGTTCCTGCCCGCCACGGGTCCAGCCCGGCCGCGCGGTCCAGCCGGGCAGCGGTTCCTGCCCGGCCGCGCGGGTCCAGCCCGGCGCGGTTCCTGCCCGGCCGCGGGTCCAGCCAGGCGGCGCGGCTCCAGCCCGGGCCGCGGCTCCAGCCCGGGCGCGGCGCGCGGCTCCAGCCCGGCCGCTGGTCCGCCCCGGTCCGCCGGGCGGCGCGGTCCTGCCCGGCCGCTGGTCCGCCCCGGTCCGGCCGGGCGGCGCGGCCGCGGGTCTGGCCCTGACCTCAGCCGGACGGCGCAGCTCCTGCCCGGCCCCGACCTTGGCCGGGTGGTTCCGGTCCCAGCCCCAGCCCAGCTGGGCCCCCACCTCCAGGTAGCATGGTAAGGGAGCAGGGAGGGGGTGTTGGAAGAGGGCAGGGGAGTTGGGGGCGTGGATTAGTGTCAGGGCACTCAGAGGGCAGGGAACAGGGGGATTGAACGGGGGCAAGGGTCCCGGGGTGGCAGTCAGGAAGGAGCAGGGGTTGGATGGGCGGTGGGGGGCAGTTAGTGTTAGGGATTCCAGGGACAGTCAGGGGACAGAGAGAAGGGGTGGTTGGATGGTGCAGGGGTCCCCAGGTGCCATCAGGAATGAGAGAAGGGGTTGGATGGGGTGGCAAGGGGCAGTCAGAGGACAGGGAAGGGGGGTGGAGGCTGTCAAGGAACATGGGGGGGTTGGATGGGGCAGGAGTCTCCCGGTGGGGGCATGACCCCTCATGGGGTGAGGAGGAGGGAACCGGTTGTTAGTATTTTGGCAGCTCATCACTGTGTATATCCCTAGTAACTGTAACCGTAATGTGATACCTCCATGCCCAAATGAATATATTGGGGTAAAGATGGTAAAATTTTCAAAAAAAGTCCTATATTCAAAGGAAATGTAAGCATTTAAAAGCCTAAGAGTCACTGAAAGTCAAAAAGACAAAGACCCATCCTGTGCCTTATTTGGGAGCATCTTGTGCATGGGTCTGAAAATTCTACAAGCTTCTCCTTGCAGTTTTCTCTTAATTCTTTCATCAGGAGAGAAGGTGAGGTCCCTTGTTCCCTTCTTACAGAATTAGACAGAGGCTTGATGCCAAAAACTCACAGGTATTTGCTCACTGGCTACAGTAGGAAGGGGTTTTACTGATTCTTCAGCATTAACTTGCAACAGATTGCTGGTGGGGGTAGTAAGGAGATTTGTTGTCTACTGCCTCCCCAGGAATCTGCTGCACTATTACTTGTATCCCAAAGTTTAATTTATAGGATCTATTGGAATACTCATTGAAGTGGAATGTCTGAATGTTGGGTCTCGTGTATGCTAAAATGCTTGGTTGACCCAGCTATGTTGCTCCGGAGTGTGGAAAATCCACACCCCTGAGGGAAGTAGTTAAACCAACCTGATCTGGTGTAGACTGCGCTAATTCGGAAGAATTCTTTGTTCGACCTAGCTACTGCTTCATGGGAAGGTGGAATACCTACGCTGTATTGAAGTGCCACAACGGCACAGCTGCAGTTGTGCCTCTGGAGCAATTTGTTAGATAAGCCCTTGGTTCCCTCTCCAGAGTACAAATCCATCAGCTAGTTCAACCCCAAGAGGTTCAAAAAGTGGCATTTTTGTTTGTATACTCACTCCATTTTAGAACTTTTCAGTCTCTAGTTGTATCAAATAAACTACGCTGGAATAATCTTCTTTGGTAGATTAATATTTAATAAACATTTTAAAGTTTTAGTAATGTTTTATAGATCCATTTAGTAATACTTCATTTTGTGCATTTGTTGGCCTATAAACACCCTCTTTCTGGTACTCTGCTGTACTTTGACTATCCAGAGCCAAGGTCTGTGTATTAACTGATGAAAGCACAGTCCATCATTTATTACTTAAAACAGATCATTGTATGTAATTAAGACCCTGACAAGTATTGCAAATAAATGTTGTGGAGCAGAAAGCTAAAATGTACCGAGTAATTTGACCTTAGTGGGACTGCGAAAATGCCAGTCTCCAAACTCACATAATTTTCAGTCGTTCTACAGTTTGAATCGACACCTTTCAGCACGTTGAACTCTTGAATTCTGCAGCTTTCCTTCTTATTGTTAAATTTTCTGGAGGTCAGAACAGAAACTGTCCTCTTCACCCTGATGAAGCAACCTTTCTCTTTGGGACCACCAGGGTGTCGTTGTGGGCAAATACTTTGACACTAACAGATTCCATCTTATGTGCAATATGAGCCTTCTTCAACATTGTGTTGCAAAGTTATAAATTCATAGAGGTAAAATGAGATTACTTCAGAAGTAATCTCAGTAGTAATTCTTTCAGAGATTCTTCTGGACAGCTAAAGAAGAATCAGAGGCTAAGCAAAATCAGATCAGTCATCATGAGTGTACAGTTTGAGACCTTAGAGGAGTTGGTTTGCTGTTAGGCATAATATATCCTAGACTCCTTTCCAGGAACAGCAGAAAGATTTAACCAGCTCGATCCCACTGGGAAAATGAGACAAATTGTATAACTAGAAAAGACATAATTAGTGAGCTTGCATATATGCACCCTGTATATACTTTATTATCTACTTTTTCCATCAACTCAATTCCTTGGAGATTCTTTAGTCATTGATTTAAAGCAGATGTTGTCAGCCTATATACGCCCAAATTTTGACCTACCTTAAAGCTGACTGTACTTGCTCTGTAGCCTATATTTTGAAAGAGAAACTTCAGACTGCCTCAGATTTATAATTTGAGGACGGACTGCCTGCAGTTTTTCAGTAAAAGCAATTTGCTAATGAGCTTTGTTCCTTTATTCAAAGGAGAATCAATAAATTCATGGTGTGTGGTGTTATATGGCTGTGATCTTAGCTGTTTATGTTCTTGCTATTGACAAAAATGTCAACAGTATTTGATCTTCATTATCAGCTTGAAAATGCAGTGCAATCGAAAGTGTTGGTAACTGAGATCCACCTCTTAGGTAAAGAAAACATTGTTTTGATTGTCCTGCCCACTACTAGCCTTCCTCTCCCTGGGAATGGAGATCCTCCCCATTCCTGAACAAAGCTGGAGTATTCATTTCTACTACATTTCCCCTGCCTTTCCTCTCTCACAATCATTGCCACACTTCCTGGTTGTAATCTGCTGGGTAGAACTTGCTTGTGCTCATCTGTGTGGCTCCTATAGCATCTGGAGGTTCTGCTGTTTAGCGGAATGACCGTATCCTAGTGACAAAGCAGAAGTTAAATTTGGCTCTCGAGCATGGCATGGAGTATTAATATTAAGCCTTCCACATTTTTAGTGGTTTAATGTATGTGATTGAATAATAGATGTATTGTGCTTTCACCTCTGTTAGTCTGATACTTGAACCCTCAGCTTCACTGAAGCAACTGAATGCTTCATGTTGATGGAGACATCTCCATCATGTTGATGGAGAATAAGTTTTGGATTACAGTTATTTATTTTTCTCTGCATAATCTTTCCACACCCCCATTTGGGGATGCATATAATTCTGTCCATGGTAATTAGTTTGTGATTTGGGACAGATATACTTTTGAATCCTGATGTATAGCCCAGCTGTGGTGTTCTACAAAATGTCACTCTCATTGTGCTTGTGGCTAGTCCCTACAAAACTAGAGATTTCTTTGCTTTTAGAATTGGAGTTTTGTTATTTTTTGGAGACATTTAGATTATCACTATATTTTAATGTTTTTATTATAGTGTGCCTAAGGGCACTTCTCACAGACTAGGACCCCACAGTGCTAGGTGCTGTACAAACACAGAACAAAAAGAAGGTCCCTGCCCCAAGGTCAATATAAAATAGCCCTGCCAGTAAGATAGAATTAGTTTACATGAAGTTCCTTATCACAAAATCAATTTGAATGAAATCTAATGCTCTCCTGTAAGAATAAAATCAGAATATATATTAACTTTCATCTTGAAATACGTATTACCCATAAACTCTGTATGTAGATACTGTATGAACATTCATTTTCTTTTAAACAAGAATTTCACTGCAGATGCAATTATATACTTGGTGTAAAAGATAAAAGGGAGATGATAGCTGCTAAAAACAAACTGCAACTGTATGTTTCTGGAAGTAATCCCTAGAGAATCCCACTCCTGGGTTTCTAGCCACAGATATGAGATTCAACAACTGACTAGAATTCAAAAGTTAGAACTTTTGGAGGAGTCACTCATCATAAGACCCTAGTGTACACCCAGAATATCATGTCCCTTGTCAGTTACTTTTCAGACTTAAAAAGCTAATACAGTTCGTGCTCATAGGGAGTGTTGTGTTGTTTTGTTTTTCTGTGTGTGTGTGTCTCTCTCTAAAAGTTCTGCATTACTGAGTTTTAATTACAGGGAAGTATATTTCCTTTTGCTAAAGTGGGATTTCTGTTTTGTCCTAGCATTCTTTCTGAATTTAAAATGGGAGGAGGAACTTAAATTGGGAATAAGATGTCATATTTTGGAAATGTATTTTAAACATGACTAGGGATATCCTGTTTATATTTGCTTGTGGGGTCATGTTTGCTTCTCTAAGCAAATGAGGAATCATTGAAATATGACATCAAATATATAACACAGGACTCTGGCTTTTACAAGTCGTCCATGAATAGTGAACCTCATTAATTTTCACTGGATAGATGCCACCGTGAGAGAGGCTGCTCTGTGGTGAAGGTTTTATAGATGCAATTCTTCTATATTATAAAGAACATTCAAATTTTTAATGGGTTAGCGAATCCCTCGCCCCAAACCTGGACTTTCCCTGGGCAAACGTTTTGCCCCTGGCTTACACGGAGTAAATATTGTTATAGTTTATTTGTATTGTAGTGCCAGGGTCCAGCCAAGAACCGTTTTGTTAGGCACTGTATAAATACAGAGTAATAAGTCCCTGCACCGAAGAGCTTACAATCTAAATAGACAAGATTGACTCCGGGTAGAGGAAAGGTTGTAACATACAGAGGGAACAAAGTGATTACTTGCAAATCTCATGCAATTTCCTTTTTTTTCTTTTTTTTTAAATTCTGTGGGGTTTTGTTAAGAATTAGCTAAATGAAGAGCAAGGAGGGAGAGGAGCAGTAGAAGGAAGCAGAGTAAGCCAGATAAGATGAGAGAAAAGGGAAGTGGGGAAGCATGGAGGACAGCTACAGAGAAGATAGTGTGGGGTGTGGGTGTGTGTGAGTGAGAGTTTGAAGCCAATAGCTACGGAGTACAGGAGAACCTCGGTTACAAACTGACCAATCAACCATGCACCTCATTTGGAACCGGAAGTATGCAGTCAACCAGCAGCAGAGACACAGACATACAAAAAAGCAAATGGAGTACAGTACTGTGTTAAACGTAAACTACTAAAAAAAAAAAAAAAAGCAGCATTTTTCTTCTGCATAGTAAAGTTTCAAAGCTGTATTAAGTCAATGTTCAGTTGTAAACTTTTGAAAGAACCATAATATTTTGTTCAGAGTTACGAACATTTCAGAGTTATGAACAACCTCCATTTCCAAGGTGTTTGTAAGTCTGAAGTTCTACTTTTATCTAGAGTGATATGCTGGTATAATTTAGCTTGTAATTTTAAACTTCTCTTATAGTCTAATAAAAACCATTTCTGCTTAGAGTTCCATTGAGCCAAGCTACAAATGTTGCTTCAGAGAATGTTTGTTTCCTATTAAAGCAATCATATTCAGACCTCTGGTTCGGGAGCCAAATTAGCCATCAGCGTTACCCAAAAAAGCCACAGTACTGTGAATTCGTTGTTTCGTTTATTATAGTACTATATTTTTGTATTTAAACAGTATGACGGGAAATATTTAGTTTTTCTCTCTCTAATAACTTGGATTGGCTGATAATTAAATCAATGTTTTAATAACCCGCGCTGCAAGCAGCCAGAGGAGATGCATTAAAGATCCATTTGTGGCTCGCAAGCCTTAGTCTGTATATCACTGTCTTAAAGTATGCACAGTCCAATATCCAGATGTCATGACATCAAGCTGCCAAATAGGGTTGACAGTTACTTTGAGTGTAATCTCTTACATTTTACTGTATTTCTGTAGAAGTAATAATATTGACTACTTTTACCATATTATTCAGAATAACGTGACCTTCCTTCCCAGATTAGAACTCATTAGTCACCTTTTTATTCATTATTCCAGTCATGTTGATTAGTATTTATTATGTGTCTAAATTCTGCTTCAAATTGATGAGAGTTTATTTTCTTGGTACAAAAGGCACATAACTTTAAAAAACTATGATAATCTGTGACTCCTTTGGAAAAACACACAAAAACAAACCTCTCAGGTTGGGCATCATTAAGCCAGTTTCTCAAGGATGTCAGCATCCTGCCACTAGCGCTAAATATGACTAATTAGCAGTGGAAATAAGAGTGGTGGTGTGATCAAAAAAAAAATTGAGTAAGAAACATGGGTTACTTGAGCACACAAAGGCTTTTATTCCTTTTCTGGAGGAGCTGAAAGATTTCTTCACTATGTGTGGATGAATCCATATCAGCTAAACTGGAAGAATTTCTCATATTGAATTTGACAATAAGATTGACAAAAGGTTTTTTGGTGTATACATGAATTTCCTTGAATATTAGACTCCTTGTATTCATCTATCGAAAACTGGAGGATATTTGTACTGGCAATGGTGAAATTGCAATTCTTCACCAATTATTTCCTGGAGAGCTCCCAGAGTTGTTTGTAAGTAGTTGCAAATTTGAAGTCAAGGCTGCAATAATCAAAGATCTCTGCCTGTTGCAGAGTGTGGATTGCTGATCTAAGCTGGGCTTTCTCTGCTCTGGAATACTTAGGCCAGAACCTAAGAGTGGTTTGGCAGGGGTCTCAAATCCAAATCTAAAACCCCCAGATTACTTTTCAAATGTGGAATTGATGAGTAGTTTTAGAGTAATCTGTTTCTGTAAAAAAAAAATTATCCAATTACGTGTAAAATAATCGAACACAGTAATAAGTTAACAACCCTACAGCCAACATTATAAATGGAACCCCTGAAATGAATGAAAAGATGGAGGTTGCCATACCAACTCTAACGAGAACAATTAAGGTGGGCTAATGAGTACTTGCACTGGACACCTACCAGACTTGCTACCTACATAGTTACGATATCTTGACCTGGTCTCTATATCTATCTCGCCGTGTCCCTGACCTGCTTGGGGAAGGCATAAAACCCACCCCACCTCAGCCAGTCTAGTGGTGAGGAAAAAATTCCTTCCCAGTCCTAAAAGAAAAAAGGGGAGTAGGGAAAGTCTAAAGCAGATCATAAAACGTGGTCCTACTCTGACCCCATGGGTAGGAGGAGGGTACTGATTGGTGATTGATGGGAAAGAGTTTTGTCTGGAATGCATGGCATGTAAATATACTCTCCTTCTCCTGGTGCACATGATGGGCCAGAGGCCACTTCCTGGTCCCTCCTTGGCTCCACTCAGAGAAGTCTGTCCCCCCACTTTCTCTTTCCTTGTAATCCAGATGTAGTAAGGGCCTTAAAGGAGCTCCATCCTGACCTTCCTGTTGCCTAGACAGTCGCTGCATTCAGTTGCGGTGAGGACAGTAGGCTTGATGTGTGTCACCTGTGGAGCTAACTGGCTCCTATGAGTTCCTGCCTTGCCTCCTTTCTAATAATTACTACTTTTAAGTGCCCTAATTTAGAAGACAAAATCATGTCTTGCTTTAGTATGTTCTTTCTGTGTTAACCAAACAGAAAAAACATGTGTAGGCTCTAAAAAGAACTAAAAACTGTGTGTGAGACCCCCAATAAATCAGGAATCGGACTGCTAGTATGTAAAAAGAAACCCCAAACCCAATCTTTCATGGCAAATAATGCTATATTATAATATTTTAAATTTCAAACTATAAATCAAATTTAAGCTGAATGTAACATTCTTAACTTTCTGTCCACCATCCCAGAACAGGAAAACTTTTTCGGGGTGGGGGAGGGGGGACTGGGTAGAGGTTAGACAGGCTGGAAAGAGACACTGACACTTGGGACATGGTTTTCTGTGAATAATAAAGGTTTGCTCCCCCAAGAAGATCTCAAATGTGACTTGTGAACAAGGGCATAACATTCCATTATGCAGATTTAGTATATTAAAATTGGGTACTGCATAACAGTACATTCTTTTGATGAGAAACTGCTCAGTTTAAACTTCATTTCCACTAGAATATTTTCTCAAGACAAGCAAAACTGTACCTAATCAAAGGAATCTAATTTAGAAATTGTGAAGTTATCTAGCCTTTACTCTTTCAGAGCAATTGTCAATAACATGAGTCATAAACACTAAGAATAATTAATTTATTCTTTTAATGTTTTTGGATAATCTAATGTTTTCTGGATACTGATGGTATCCAAACCCTGAAACTATGGAATAGTCATTTTTCTACATGTCATTACAGGATATTTGATGCGGTTTTATTTTTTAATAGCTGTGGACTAATCAGATTTGGTTCTGGTAGAATATTCAAAATACCCTCTTAAGCATTGTAATAACAATACAAGAGATGTTCCAAGAGTTTGGCTAGAAATGTTTTACAGAAATCAGTTATACCTCAGATATGTAGCTACTGTATATTGTAACCAAACAAAGCTATAAACTATGGTGAATCACCTGCTGTTCCCAAACCGTGCCCAAGAATTCTTTATAATACCAGAAAGGTACAGGCAGTGGAGCCCTTATACAAGACATTTTGTGTGTGTGTGTGTGTGTGTGTGTGTGTGTGTTTCCTATCTTGACAAAGATTCTTTCAAAAATGGTGATATTTTTAGCATGTTGAAAATCTATCTCAGCCAGCGTTAGTTTGTACTCATCTTTTTCTCTTGTGATGCAGGCAGCTATTGAAACTCTGGAACTTCAGGAGGAAACAAAAGAAGAATCTGATGAAGAGGAGGAGGAGGATGAACAATCTGGACGACTACGTTTCAAAACTGAACGAAAAGAAGGAACCATCATTAGGCTCTCAGACATAACGAGAGAGAGGAGAAACATTCCAGAAACATTGGGTAAGATTCTGTGGCAATGGACTATAATAAATGACTATAATAAAAGAAAGGAAAAGATTGGATTACTTAAAGCCCTATTAACTCTGTTATTCTTAAGGTAAAAGAATGTAGTCTGCCATAGACTCTGCTTGTCTATATGCAAGCTGTTCGCTGCTTCTTTTCCTAGTAGCTTTAGTTCTCCTCCTCCTTTAGAATATCAGAAAAGGTATATGCTTTTTCAAAAGCCAATGCAATGTATATTCATTGAAGCATTTCAGATTCCTTAAACCTGGCTGTCCTTTAAACAGGGGTGCTGGAACAATTTTTGTAGTGGGAATGCTGTGAGCCATCGAACCAAACTGAAAATCCTGTATGTAATGCAAACCCCTTCAAATCAGGGAGTGCTGCAGCACCCGTAGTTCCAGCACCTATGCCTTTAAACAGCAGTTGCCTATACACTGGGAAAATTCCACTACTGTTTTAATATTTCCACCTTTTAAATGACCCCCACAGATTTTCATGCGTGGTGTAAGGCTCACAGTTCTAGTAAACATCACACTAGTTGAAAGCAACTTGCTGTAGTATGTTGGCACACAGCATATATCCAGCTGCAGTGAATGTATATTTGGCACATGTTTCAGCATTGAAGTGGGAAAGCCATTATGTGCTTAATCCTAATAAGACTTTTTCATCAATTAGCTAATAAACTGTTGTGATGTTATGTGCAATTTCAGTGAAAAAGTGATAAATTGATTTTCGGCTTCCCCTTGTTTGCCCAGTTTTAGTCCATCTGTCCAAATAAAGTCACAATGAGGTATCTTGGAGAGGGGTTCATTTCACCAAATCTTTTTATGCTCTGGATGCTGAAATATTTGATACTGTGATATAAAAAAATCCCTTGTTCCATTGGGGATCACTGAAGCTGCTGCTCATGTTGGATTTCAGATAATGGCAGCACTTTTAGTATATATTGATGCCACAATCAATACCAGCATCTGATGTCAGAAGTGCTTGGTATTACTGGGGTTAAATGCTAAGACACAATGATCTAGAATCAAGACTGCCGAGATTCAAAATATGGCTGCCCATGATGATTATACAGATGCTGGAACACCTTTTGAACAAGTGTTTGCCATTGCGCAGTGCTCACAGTTCTGCAGAAACTAAGTATAAATTCAAACTGTGGAAAAAGGTTTGGATGGCTTCCTGAAGAGAGTCAAGATATGAAGCAGATAACTTGAGAGTGAATGGAGGTAGCTTATCAGATACCATTGGTCTATAAGGCATTGAGAGCAGATGGTGCTGACACTGATGCTTGCAGATATGTATGGCTGCACTCTTCAGATCTTCATAAAGACTTTCTGTAGGATGAGTGGAATATTTTTTGGAAGACTGCAGAGGCTATATTCCCAAGAGCAAAGGGCACAATCCACTTTGCTTTCTCTGGTCCCTCTTCAGGCAAAGAAGGTGGAAGGGGAACGGCGGCCTCAGCCTGGAGATTAGCCTAGATGGCTAGGTCTGAATTCAATAATCAGGCTGCTTCTGCTTTCCTTCCAAAGAAAGCCAATGTGTCCTAAACCTCCAGGTTTTTTGAAGGGTCACATAACAAATAGCTAGACTGCCAGTACTTTCTTCAGAGAGCCTTTTTTATGGAGGGAGATTTAAGAGCCTTTTTACCTTCAAATAAACACTAGTTACCTAAGATCCAGCAAGGCAACAGATCTTGCTTCAGAGAGACTCCTCCAAATTGTCCTCCTTGAGATTCCTCTACAGTTCAACAGTAAGAGGAATAATGCTGCAAGAAATTTGATTCTTCTTGGCAAAAAGTCATTGAGTTCATGCTATTGAACGAAGGAAGGAAGGAGTTTTTATTCCAGAAATTTATTCACCTTGACAAATCCTGTCAGCAGGGACCGTGCTACAGATGTTGGCCTGATTGGCACAACAAAATTCATGGCATGTGATCCATGTCAAACCTCCGTGGACCTTGAGATTTCGGTGGTTTCAAGTCAGGGGAAGACTCTCTTATTGAATCTGGGCAATGAATTAACTCATTAGCCATGCTTGTTTGGTATTTCAGGCAAAAATCTTTAATTAGGAAAAGACTTCCAATCCATGTTGTTGTAGAATGATGAATACATCCTGACTAGGATGGGAGGAGCTCTCCAAAGGAGCTTCACACCAAGGCACTCCAATAATAATGCATAAAGGGTCTAGAGATGAGGTGTGATACCAAATGCACTAAGTACCCTAAGATGTGTATGCCTTATCTGCACACAGTGTGTCACTGGCTTAACTAAAGTGACTTTTTTAATGAAATTTGTTAAACTGATGTAAACCCTTGCATAGAATTGGTTTATAGCTGCCTAGTATTAAGGTAAATGGCAGCTGTAAACAGATTTAAGTGTATCCAGGTGGTTTTGTAACAACTGTGAATGCTTAAGGAAAAAGCTTAAAGGGAAACAGCGCTTTTATATTAGAGTTTTTATCAAGTTTTTGGGTTACTTGATATGTCGCTCAGATACAAGCAAAGCAAGGTAAAATGACTATCCAAATATGAACTAAAATAAATGGCAATGGTTAGTTCTATTTTTTTTGGTTTTTTTTGCCAGTTGCTTTTGTTATAATAGTTTCTGTAAATGTGATTGGTTTAATTTTTGTGTTTGTTAATGAAAGGACATACAGTAACTGATACTGTTTAGCCGTTAAACTAACAGCAATGCAAAATTTGTCATTTGCATATAAATATCAGCCCTGCTCTTGGGATTACTGTTAATAGATATTACTGATTTAAAAATGAAACTTTGTTGCATAGCTACATCTCTTTACTTTAAAATCTGGACATAGTTGAGAAAACACTTAAAGAGAAATTAACATTTCAGTTGAAGTTACAAACGTAATTTCCATCCTGTCACATTTTGGTGACCTTTTGTGACAGCTTGTCTCTATTGGAGGGAAGCATTCTTACTTGCTGATTAAAGATGTCATTTGAAACCATTTTATTACCAGGGGTAGTGAAATTAATCTTGACACTTAGAGCCACTAGAAAAATAATTGCTGATTCACTACATTAACTGTGTATGTGTATGAGAGAGAGAACTGTGTAGTCAAGATTAGAATGTGTGTGCCTGGAAAATAAATATATAAAATGTAGAAATTATTCTCTCATGAACGGTGTTGAAACTTTTCCTAAATGTTTGGGGTTTTTTGGTTTGTTTTTTTAACAAAGAAAATGTAATAGGTGGTTTTGAAAAGATTTTAGGGAGACATGTTAAGGAAAAGATATAAAATACATTTCTGAGTACTGAATTCATCCTTTAAATAAAGCTTTTCATGTACTCATTATTATCATGTAGAATTATTGACTGGCTGTACAGCGCTTACATTATGGATGGATGTATACAATAGACTTACTTATCTTTAAGGAAAGAGCGGGAGATAATTATCTTATTTGGCCTGGTACAATCAAAAACCAACAGCATACTTCAAAGCAGCTCTGCTTTGCTCTCCTGCTCTTCCCAGGAACTCTTCCCTCTAGGCCTGATTTAAAAAAACAAACAGTATGGCTTCCACGCCTTATGGAAAGCCATACACAAAGCAGTTGGAACTATTAGTGATGCTGTACTGATGCCAGCAATAGTATGCACAATGTAGTCTGTTTATGCTTGGTATAACATCTAACTTTGAATATACTGAGTTTTTGGTCTGAAATCTGTGTTTCATTAAATTTGTTGCTCTTTCACACACACTCATGCAGAAACGTGTAATGTAATAAGGTTACAAGTCTGAGTGCTCAAATCAGGAAATACGCAAAATGTCACATAATTTAACCTTGTCCCATCACCAACGCATACATAGCACCCAGTTTCTCCCTCTGATACATCCATGGCACTCCTGTTGAAAACTGTTCATGTTGTGCATGTGTATATTAAATAGAATTATTCCCTGGTAATTAACAGTATGTTTATCGGCATTGTTCCAAAATATTCTGTGTACGTACAGAGGATGAATGAAGGATACTGTGAGAACCTTAACTTTTGCATTATCTGACTTTTGAGTGTTTAAGGCTCTGAACCACCACATAAATGTACAAACAGTGTACTCCTCCATTGTGTGGCGTCTTAGGCCAGGCTAACACTACAGACTTCTGTCAGTATAACTATGTCGCTCCAGGGTCTGAATAGTACATACCTCTGAGCAACATAATTCTACTGACCTTAACCCCCTGTAGATAGCACTGTGTTAATGAGAGAGCTTCTCCTGCTGACATAGCTACCGCCTCTCGGGGAGATGGCTTAACTATGCCGACAGCAGAATCTCTCCCATCTGTGTAGTAGCATCTTCACTAAAGCGCTACAGTGGCAAGCTGCAGCACTGTATGTGAAAACAGGCCTTTACTGACTGCAAGGGGATACCACGCAGATGCACATTTGCAGGGCTGGGGCATAAAGTTGGACCCTCAAGTTGATTTATTTGTTCTTTTAGGAAAGAGAGAATTAAAACACTGAATATCTCTTCTGACCTCATAACGTACTTCCTCAGTCCCACAATCAAAAATTTGTTAAATGTTTCTAAACTGCAATGAAGTAAACAAAATCATATCCAAATAATCACTGTCTTCATAGTACACGTGTAGCAGTGCCTGTTGTAGTTTATTGCAGAACAGTAGCCATTATATAACCCTGTTATTTTACATCCATAATTTTATGGAACTGTATTTGTTGGCTGAAAAATTGAGCAAGTCGTCTGTGTTTATGTGACCTAAAATACATTTGTCAGCTGTTATGGTTTTTTAGTTCATTGAGTGGACAGAATAGCTTCCTCTACAGTTTAGACACCTCTCCTTTTCCTCAACTTAATCACATTTTTGGAGACCAACACAACTGAAATTTGAACCTTGAAACATAGTATGGGCATTATCCTGGACACACAGGAAGAAAGATGAGAGACCAGGGATGTGGTTTTACCTAGATCAGACCTTCATTAACTCATTTGGAAACTACCTGGCAATAACATGTCCAGTGCAGTTTGTCCTTCCTTCCATAATCTATTCCATCTGGTAAAGGGCTGCTGTCAGCTTTCCAAACCTTTTCAACTGCTCCCAGCAACCCTCTCCTGGCTCCATCTTCTCATCAGCAACTGGCAACAACTCTGTACAAATGTATAATTAATGTTAGGGTGTCTGCAGTTTTTGCCACATTTTGTAATGCTCTTCAAGTTCTAAACCCTTTTTTAAGGGCCTCTTGAAATATTAGACCACTAGTTACCTTTTTCTGTTGCAAATATATAGCCTTCACAATTCAAATGCACACAAAGTATCTCCAGCCAAATAAGAATAGCAGCAGGTTCCCGTTTCTGCTCCTCCCACACATACACACGCCTGCCTCAATCCGCTGTGAACTTGAAAGCTTAATGAGATCACTTATAAGTAAGTTTAAAACAGTGATTTAAGTAGCTTTAGCTATTACATCCCCTGCCATTTTTGTGGCTTTATCACATTCTTTCTTTTAGATGTTCCAGAGTTGTGTGAAAGACCCCTACAACATGGAAAAATCACTCAGTAGGAGCAGAGAAACTGATTTATACCCAGCATGGTTTGACATGCAAACGACACATTTTTCTCTCAAAACTTTCAATTTTAGGTATTATTTGTAATACCAGTTGAGAAAAATATTTCATACAGAAATGTGACTATCTTGATGCTGTCCCTTTAAATTGTAACATTAAATATGGATTATTTCTTTATTAAAAAAAAGGATTTGTAAGTTCATTTCATCATACAGCAAATACATATTCTAATAGTGTTAAATTTGCACAGTTAACAAGATAAAGGGAAAAGTCAGTTTCAAAAGCAGCACCGTATTATTTATTAGTTATTTTCTAGTTAAGCGTTTAGCTTGTTATATTGCTTGTCACTAAGTGGACCCCATTAAAATGTACAACATATAAAGTATCGCCTGGTCATGCTGCTGGTAAAACCTTCACTCTGTCCTAATATTTAGTACAGACTTTGTATGTTAGTCCACACTTCTACTGTAATCTAGTCCCCGACTAATAGTTATCCCCTGACCTGGTTTGCCTTGGGTTTTAACTTTAGTTCCAGGTACCATCTACTCTGCAACATTTAGCCATGTTATAAATGAACTGGGGGCAACTGTTGTAACCAGCTTCTCAGTTGTAGATGGGCCCAAAATCTATAGTATGTGTTTTGAGGTGACCAGACAGCAAATGTGAAAAATCGGGACAGGGGGTGCGGGGTAATAGGAGCCTATATAAGAAAAAGACCCAAAAATTGTGACTGTCCCTATAAAAAATCAGGACATCTGGTCACCCTAATGTGTTTAGTCTTTGTTTGTCCCCTGTTAAGTTCATCCCTTTTTTTTTTTGAGCCACAAATAAATTGCATAAGAATGTGTGTATCATTTAGTTCTTTCATATTTCTCAAAAATGGCATTAGCTGAATTTGTTCAAATATTCAGAAAAGGTCTTTGGCATAAGACAAACGTACAGAACAGAAGGTGAAGCATTAGAAAACTATGGTTATGATGGAAGACTCAGCATAACCTTTACTATAGTGTTTCCTGCTGCTTCCTTTTCTGTACGCCTTTTCTGTGGATAAACAGAGAATGAAGTTACCCGTGCTGGCAGTCTAGCTCCTTTCACATAACAAACTTCTTAAACAACAAGCAACAAATGTGAGGCAGACTTCAATAGTAAAATAACATTTTCCTTCATGTTAGTTTCATTAACCTGACACTACATGTTTACCTTTGCAGCAGATACAAATACACAAAAAGAAAAACATTGATTTTGCTTTAATGAAATGTTAACATGCCATTGCCACCTTAAGGTGATCAAAGAGCCTGCAAATTTTATCTTGGTTGTAGTGACACTTTTCTCTAGTTATAATGGTGTCCTTTCTAATCCTTACTGCAAATACCTAACATATGCATTTTTCTCATATAACAGAACTCTCAGCAGAAGCCAAAGCAGCGTTATTTGAATTTGAAGAAAGGGAAAGACAGCTTAAACAGGGACGCTACGGCTCAAGGAGAGGAGGGAGGAGAGGAGGTTCCATAATGTGTCATGGAATGGGAGAACAAAGAAGAGACAACAATGAAAGGGGAAGAATGAAGGATCACAGGCCTGCGCTGCTACCAACGCAGCCACCAACAGTGGTAACTAATGCACAGTATTTTCTTTATGAATTGGTACTTTTAAGAAAATAATTATGGCAGTTATTACTCTGATTTGTAGATCTTTATGTAGCTCCTTGTCTTTCAAAACTGGGGTGAATTTTAGAAAAACTTTACTATTCTTAATCATTCATAAAGATTTTAAAAACTCAAATCTTAATTTACTGTTGCCCCAGTGGACCTTAAGGGAAGATGGGCTTCTCACAGTCTAGTGATTAGAACTTGACACACATTTTTGACCAAAACATTTGTATGTGAAAAATACAGATTTGGCAACACTGAAATATTCCACAAATTCGTAGATTCCCTGCATTGTTTTGGTCAGTGAAATTTTTTTTTTTTAAACCCCAAACAATTGAATTTAGACATTTTTTGCAATTGAACTGTTTTGAATTTTTTTCATTCAAAATGACTTTTTGTTTTGAAGTTTCCTTTAATTTAATTTTTAAAAAATTAAAAATGTTAAATACTCCAGATCAAAATGAAACAAAATTTTGTTCGACGCAAAACGTTTTTTTCAACTTCTCAATTTGCAGAAAATATTTAATAAAAAAAAAATTTGACCCAAAACTCATCTTTTCTTCCCAAATTGTTTGGACTTGCCAGCAAACCCAAAAATAATCCATTATTCTCCCAAATATAGTTGTGATTTTGGAAGTATGTGAAGGGTCACATTTCCACTTCAGAGTTTCAGACCTTGGTATTTCAAAGTATCCAAATTTCAAGCATTTTTCAAATGACGCAAACAGATAATCAGGCTCTTTGTTTTTTGCATCAACAGAGAGGAGCAGGTTAACTCCAGTTGTATAGGGAAGCCATCTTTGCATTTGAGATTGCTGCTTATCCTGGCATGGAAAATATCTGACCAGATATTTCCTTTTCTGTTGAATTCATTCTGGTGACTTTCAAGACTCTGTTAAAATAGTGATGTTACATTATTTCTTAAAACTGAGTATTTTTGTATTTCTAATATTGTACATTATGCTAAGGGGAAAATAAAAACCTAGAGCTTGTCTCTACTACCATTTTTGTCAGTATAACTTACATTGTCTAGGGGTGTGGAAAAAACACCACTGAGCAACATAAGTTAGACTGACAGAAGCACCGGTATGGACAGTGCTGTGTTGACGGGAGAGCTTCTTCTGCCGACATAGCTACCGCTGCTCGTGGAGGTGATTTTATTATGTCAGTGGGAAAGCTCTCTCCTGTTGGCATATAACGGCTATATGAGTGATCTTACAGCCACGCAGCTGCATTAGTACAGCTGTGCCACTGTAGGCTCGCTAATGTAGATAAGCTCTCAGAGGAGTCTTCACTCACCTGTGGGTTAGCGCACAGCAGTTTTCTACTTCAGAAATACTACACAACGGTTTTCTAAAATTGCAGGTGAAGTATAACATCTGTAATTGAAATTATCAGGGAATTTAGGTAGACAGATTAGTTACCCACATTGGAATTTGGCCAGGTTATTCGGGTCGATGCCTCTGTTATGAAAAATGCCATGGGAACAACAATGGCCACAAATGATTAAATCTTAATTTAATGTCTTATCCAAAAGAGAATACTTGAGTGGTCAAGAAATATATAATTAATTTTTTGTTTGTTTTTGTGGAGTACTGTTATCTGGGATCCCTGTTCCTAGATTACAGTCTGTGTATGGGTATG
Organism: Mauremys reevesii; assembly: GCF_016161935.1. Taxonomy (NCBI): domain Eukaryota; kingdom Metazoa; phylum Chordata; order Testudines; family Geoemydidae; genus Mauremys; species Mauremys reevesii. Next base: position 19,066,216 of record NC_052624.1, read on the forward strand.
ATAGAGGTGATGCATTAAAGTGAGGGAACAAGGTTTTACACTGGAAGTATTAATTAAACCATAACAGACTGTTAGTAGGTACTGCTGTAATACTTGATGGTTCAAAACATGCATGCCAATATTTCATGTTTGTAGAACAGAATGGGGGGGGGCATAAATCACCTTTGTTTTTTCACCTACTATATTGCTGCAGTCTTCAATTCATTTAATGTATTTTAAATTAAAATCTAATAATTTTATTATAAGCCTTTCTGTGCTCTCATCATCAAGGTATCAAGACGCATTTGTTCATGTACATCTGTGATTCTTCATGTGGAGAAGCCCTATCCTACCCTCCCCACCCCTCCCACCCAATACTTTGAAGCTACTTGTTCAATTCTGCAGGTTATGTTTAGTTAAATGTGACTTGTCCATGCAGCTACATCCTTTAGTGAATCCAAGTACTTACACTGGAACACAGTACAACAAAAAGATGCCAGTTTTCTTAGCGCGGTCCTACCCTTGTACAATGATCAGATGCTAGTGGATTTATTATGGTATCTAAACTGTGCTTCCTAATGACACATACAAACAGCTAATTGTTTGGTACTGCACTGCAGTTGATCCTCACTAGTAACGAAAGCCATTCTGCGCCATATGTTAGTTTTTTTCCTACTTCTGTTCATTTTCTGACAGCTACACCCAGTACTTGACAGTGATATTTTATTCTCATTTGTCTTTTAAATTTTTTTGGATATTGGTAAAATTCCATGTGCTAGGCTCTGGCCCCACATATAAGAACGAACAGTCTCTTACCCCTTCCTTTACTTCTTGTTTCCTGCCTGTTTTCCCTTTATGCTGACATTTTTTTGCTTTCAAATTATTTCTTCCCATGCTGGTAGTTTCAGCTGGTTTAATGATAGGAATTGGAGGGGTCTTTCTTTGAAAATTAGGCCTTGAACATTCTCAGAAAATCCCAGTTGTGGTTTTTGTTACTGATTTTTCTTTTTTACATCCGTGTACTTGGATTTTAACTGAATGGATTTTGTTCTTTTTGGTTATTTGCAGGGTCATTCACAGAGGTTAATTCCTCCTCACCAGCAGCAGCCTATTAGGAGTCTGTTCCAGCAGCAACAGCTACAAACACTGCTTCCTATGCAGCATCAACACCATTCATCTCCTCCTCCAGGACTACATATGCCACCCCAGATAGAAACACCTGGAATAATGATGACTCCACCCCCAGTGACACCCCAGCAACCGAAGAACATACATATAAACCCACATTTCAAAGGGACAGTAGTGACGCCTGTGCAAGGTGAGTGTTCTGAATATTGTAAGTTTTGTGTTAGCGTCTCCCTGCTCCCTGCACTGGCAATGCTATCTACAGGATTGGTTTTCTGTGGTCATTCAGTCATAACGTCCACAAAAACTTATTTCAGGCTAAAATTCTCCTTGCTTAATCATAGCGGAAATAGTTTGCCAAAGTTAGTAGTTTGTTGAAAAAACAAAGCCTCTTCCACTTCTAGCTCTTCTTTTAAAATGACATTTAAGGTAAAACTTGCATTATTCTGTAATAAGGAACAATTGAATTGCCAACCGTAAGGAAGATATATTTAAATAGTGGACATCAGTTTTTAAGAACTGGCTAAGCATTTCAGTTTAAAATTTCACAAGTAACGTACTAGCTTCAGCAAGGCACTCTCAGAACATCCACCCAACTATTTGTGTGTGAATATACTGTGACACCCCTCAAACTGCTATTATTGTGTGAAAGGTACAAGCTGCATCCATTTTATTTAAGATGAATTTGACATGATATGCTCTGCTTGTTCTTTTCTCAGCTCCACTGCTTTTAATGGATTATTTGATTCAAAGCCTGAGAGTTAAACACTTTTTCCATAACTAATTTAATTCAAGCACCCATTGCTGGGCAACTTTTCTGAGAACTTGCAACAAGGCTGTTAAAGTAGCAACTTCTTTGGCTGTGTTGAATCTGAGGCCATGTCTACACTTACCGGGGATTGATGCTACTGTGATCGATGCCGCGGGGGTTGATTTCGTGGGTCTAGTGAAGACCTGCTAAATCGACAGAAGAGTGCTCTCTGGTTGACTCGGTACTCCACTGGAATGAGAGGAGTAAGGTAAGTTGACGGGAGAGCATCTCCCGTCGATGCAGCGCGGTATAGACACCGCAGTAAATCAACCTAAGCTAAGTCGATTCCAGCTATGTTATTCACTTAGCTGGAGTAGCATAATTTAGGTCTACCTACTCCAGTAGTGTAGACAAGGCCTGAGACAAAAGAAAAGAAATACTTGTATAATTTGAAGTCTCTTTGTGACTGTAGTCAGCATTAGAAAAGGCAATTTTTTTTTTACCTTCTGATCTAATAGATATTTTGTCCTCAAATAAGCAGAGGTCTTGGCCTGAAGCTAACTTTCTGTTTATCATTCTGTCAAATAAAGGAAAGTTGGCAGGACTAGGCTTTGCCAATTGGGAGAGATCTCAAGTATGTTAATCCTGTACCAGATCTTCTCACAGATGGGTTTCAGAATGGCTGTTCCCTGGAGATTATTTTAGTTTTCCATATCTAATAAAAGCAATACTTCCCACCTATTCAGTCAGTATGTTAGAATACCTACAATAGTCCAGAAGCTCCTTACTCTTGGATGAATCCCTTTTGTTCACCCGTCTTAAGATTTCCAAAGCAACTGTTGAAGGTATTTGTTTTATGAAAAGCAAAGAATCACATTCAGCCTGTCCCACACCTCTTCAACTAGTCAATGAAAGTCTTGCATCCAGATGGACAGCCTCCCTCTTCTAATTCCAGCAAACAGCATTTGGGGATTTTTGCTCTGTCTGACCTCAAAAAGCGTATCAGCACCTTCTCCATTGACCCTTTTATGGCTTTCTTCTTTATATCAGTGGTTACAGATACTGTCAGTATGTTGCTCACACTGGACCTTGCCACAGCACCCATAGTATTTTCTAAAATCTTGGTCATGCCAGTGGTACCTCTTTATCTCAAATATGGCTTTTGTTGTCTTGATTTGTTGATCAAAATATCTCCTTTCAACAACTCGTATGCTCTGCGTATTCAAAGTTCAAAATGGATTTGTAATCTCTTTTCAAAGATTCATCTCTGCTCAAGATTTCTTGTGTGGGAGCTCATTTTTTTAGCCATAGCTCTATTCCCAGGAAATAGGCACCTGAAGAATGAGTCTTGTAACCGTTATATATTAGGATTTCAACATGACAAAGTCTTTGCCTTCTAGGTCCCATGATGATTTGTGTTGACACAGTTCATGATCTCTTCTTCATCTGAAACTCCAGCAAATCTTCCTTTTTTTCTGAACTGACCATCAATAAGACAATTTAACACTTGTGTTAGTGGACATGCAGAAAACTCCTAAATACAGTCCTCTATGTAGACCAAAATAATAGATTCTAGCCTGTTTGGTCAGAAATCCTGGTCTGTTGAGATGGCTTTAACTCAAATCCAGCTATCCATCATTCTTTATTAATTCATTACACAAATAGGGGGATAACTGCCAAGGTATCCCGGGAGGGGTGGAGGAGGAGGGAAGCACTGGGTGGGGTTGGGGAGGAGGGAAGGACAGGGCCACACTGCACTTTAAAACTTAAAAACTTTAAAACTTATTGAAGGCCAGCCTTCTGTTGCTTGGGCAATCCTCTGGGGTGGAGTGGCTGGGTGGCCAGAGCCCCCACCACCACATTCTTGGGTGTCTGGTTGAGAAGGCAATGGAACTTGGGGAGGAGGGCTGTTGGTTACACAGGGGCTGTAGTGGCCGTCTGTGCTCCTGCTGCCTTTCCTGCAGCTCAACCATACGCTGGAGCATATGAGTTTGATCTTCCAGCAGCCTGAGCATCAACTCTTGCCTTCTGTCAGCAAGGTGACACCACTTACTCTCTTCAGCCCGCTACCTCTCCTCGCATTCATATTGTGCTTTCCTGCATTCTGACATTGTCTGCCTCCACGCATTCTGCTGTGCTCTGTCAGTGTGGGAGGACAGCAGGAGCTCAGAGAACATTTCATCCCGAGTGTCTTTTTTTTCGACTTCTAATCTTCACTAGCCTCTGCAAAGGAGAAACATTTGTAGCTGATGGAGGAAAAGGGAGAGTGGTTACAAAGACACATTTTAGAGAAAAATGGGTACACTCTTTCACGTTAAACCTTACTGTTCACATTACACAGCAGATGTGCTTTTGTTACAAAGTCACATTTTGCCTCTTGTATTGAGGGCCTGCCGATTTGGTGTGAGAAATCACTCACATTTCACTCCTCCCCCCACCACGTGGCTAACAGCAGGGAACATTTCTGTTCAGCCACAGCCGAGCAGGAATGGGCATCTCTGAATGTTCCCTTAATAAAAGCACCCTATTTCAACCAGGTGACCATGAATTATATCACTCTCCTGAAGATAATACAGCGAGATAAAGAACGGATGTTGTTTGAATGCCAGCAGACATGCTGCCATGCTTTGTTATGCAATGATCCTGACTGCGTGCTACTGGCCTGGCGTGGTAAAGTGTCCTACCATGGCGGACGGAATAAGGCCACCCGCCCCAGAAACCTTTTGCAAAGGCTTTGGGAGAGCATCCAGGAGAGCTTTATGGAGATATCCCTGGAGGATTTCCGCCCCATCCCCATACACAGACTGTTCCAGTAGCTGTACTGGCTGCGAATGCCAAGGCAAATTAATCATTAAACACGCTTGCTTTTAAACCATGTGTAATATTTACAAAGGTACACTCACCAGAGGTCCCTTCTCCACCTTCAGAGTTCGGGGGTTCCTGGCTCCAGGTCCAGGTTGAAAAACATATCTTGGCTGTTGGGGAAACCGGTTTCTCGGCTTCCTTGCTGTGAGCTATCTTCAATCTCTTCATCATCATCTTCTCGTCCCCAAAACCCGCTTCCCTGTTGCGTGATTCTCCATTGACGGAGTCAAAGTACAGGGTTGGGGTAGTGGTGGCTGCACCCTTAGCATGGCATGCAGCTCATCATAGAAGCAACATGTTCGGGGCTCTGATCCGTTTGCCTCTCTGGTTTTTACGTAGGCTTGCCTTAGCTCCTTAATTTTCATGCAGCACTGCTGTGCGTCCCTGTTATGGCCTCTGTCCTTTGAGACTTTTTCTAATGTTTTGGCATTTCGTTTACTGGAACGGAGTTCAGCTAGCACGGATTCGTCTCCCCATATGGCGAGCAGATCCTGTACCTCCCGTTTAGTCCATGCTGGAGCTCTTTTGCGATCCTGGGACTCCATCGTGGTCACCTCTGCTGATGAGATCTGCACTCACCTGCACCTTGCCACGCTGGCCAAACAGGAAATGAGATTCAAAAGTTTGCAGGCCTTTTCCTGTCTACCTCGCCAGTGCATCTGAGTTGAGAGCACTGTCTAGAGCGGTCACAATGGAGCACTCTGGGATAGCTCCTGGAGGCCAATACTGTCGAATTCTGTCCACACTACCCCAAATTCGACCCGGCAAGGCCGATTTCAGCGCTAATCCCCTTGTCGGAGGTGGAGTAAAGAAATCGATTTAAAGAGCCCTTTAAGTTTAAAAAAAAAAGGGGGGGGGGAGCTTCGTGTGGACAGGTACAGGGTTAAATTGATCTAACGCTGCTAAATTCGACCTAAAATCGTAGTTGGCCTCAGATTGTAGCAGTGGATTTACTATCACTTGAATATCTACAAAGTGTATACTTATGGAAGATGACAATAGGATGTCAGTAGTGTAAATCTTGAAAGAGGGGGAGGCAAAGAATGATACTCCTCAATGAAGAAAAATACAGTTTTAGTAACACATATCCAGCACAGTTAGTTGTTCAAGTGAACTGACTGAGTCACCATTCCTTTAGCTCAGGTAAGTGGGAGACAGAGACCCAAATATTAAAGGAAATTTAGACCTATTTTCCCAAAATAGGTGTTTGTATTGGCTGTCAACAAAACAAAATATTCCTTGTGCTCAGTTTCTGATATCTCTCTATGGGTACCTCAATAGCAAAAGATAGGTCAGTTGACAACTTCAGCATGCGGTGAATGAGTCTTTGACTGTATGACTACCTCACAACTTAGTTTATTGTCAGAGTGACCAGCAAGGATGAGAGGGACCAAGCCAGATTGATACTGAATAGTTCAGCTCCCTTGTAATTCAGTATACCTTTGTTTTCTTGGTGCATCAAGATGGTACCCTGCCCTCCTTAATTCATTCTGGCATTCCCAGACATGCAAAAGGTGCTTATGTATTGCAGTGATGGGGAGTATCGTAGAAATTTAGGTAGATGTTTCACTAAATTCATTTGAATCCATTCTGTCTGAAATTTGCTTCCTGGAAGCTGAAATACCAAGACTTGAAGCTTAGGGGACTCAGACTAGCAGATTCTGTAAAATTTGGTGATATCAAGTCACAAATTTTTTTTTGCAGGACTGTCTGGAATTTCTGCTAAATCATTTTATAGCAGGGCTGAGCCCAAGTATGACTAGGTCTCTTTACTAAGGACATTTGTTCTAAACAGAAATAAGGGAAATTTACTGTCTTACACTCCTATTTTCTGTTTGTTTCATGAGTGAAACCTTGGGGGGAAATTGGCAGATAGACGCCATCCAGAGATACCAGCTGGAAGGACCAGAAGCAGCCAAAGCAGAGAGAGCTGCACTTAGGGGGAAGGGGTAAAATGGGACCAGACCAGGGCCACCTTTCACCCCCAGGGTCCTCTGGACCTGGAACTGTGAGGGAAGACCCCTTTCTCAGAAGGCACTAGGCCCCGAACGGTACCTACTGGGATGGGTTCCCCCTGGGGTACCACTGAGCCCCCCGACCCATCAGCCTGGGCTCCCTCTCACACCGCTGCTGTGAAAAGTGGCCAAGCTCTCCAAGCTTTCTCTTTCACCAGCATACACACAGGTAGGGACCCACCCAGCTGCAATATTTACAGGCTTCTGTGATCTGCTCTGCATATGGAGCTACAGCTAAGGAACTGACCAGCTGCTCAAGAGAACCCCTACCCTCCCTCCGAGTGTAAACCCAAAATTATACCCTCTTGTACTGCACAGAGAGCTGTACAGCATAAGCTCATGAAATTTGCCCCCTCCCTCACTGTGGAGAGGGAATATACAACAGCTTTTTGCCCCAAGATACAACTCCCATACAGTGGTTTGTGATAAAGCAAAACAAATTTATTAACTACAGTAGATAAAGTGCTTATAAGGGATAGCAAACAGATCAAAGCAGATTACCCAGCAAATAAACAAAAATGCAATCTAATCTTAATATACACCTCTACCCCGATATAATGTGACCCGATAGAACACAAATTCGGAAATAACGCGGTAAAGCAGCGCTCCGGGAGGGACTGCACTCTCCAGCAGATCAAAGCAAGTTCAATATAATGTGGTGTCACCTATAACGCGGTAAGATTTTTTTGGCTCCCGAGGACAACGTTATATCAGGGTAGAGGGGTACTAAAAAGATTGGATATAAGTAGCAAATTCTCATCCTAAATGATGATTTATGCCAGCTGCTGAGATTCTTAAGGGGCCAGCTGCCCTTGCGTGCAGCTTAAAAACCCCAGATGTTCCTTTCGTAGGCTAGAAATCCCTCTAGCCTGGGTCTAGCACTTCCCCCCAATTCAATGCTTGTTCCTTCAGGTGTTTCCAAGAGATTCCTTTGGGTGGGGAGTCAGTGACTAGTCACAATGATGTCACTCCTTTGCCTTAGCTTTTGCATATGGCAGGAATCCTTTGTCTCCAAGCTTGGATCCCATGCCTTTCAGTGGAAAAACACTGGTATTCCAAGATGGAGTCCTGTACCAGGTGATCTGGTCACATGCCCCTGTAGTGTCATAGCAGCCATGACTCAGAGGCTGTAGTGTCCTCAGGAAGGCTCCTGGGTGGGAGATTAGCTTCTTCCAAGACCTGTTGTTCTCCCTTATGGTCCACTGACTTGTATGGTTCCTTCCCAGCCAGCCATCTAGACTGACAGTCTTTCGCCCAGTTGGTGTTTCCCAAGTGTAAACACATTTGTAATAGATACATAGACAATATTCCTGACTTCAGTTACAAAACTGATACATGCATACAAGTAGGATAATCCGATTCAGTAAATCATAACCTTTTCAATGATATCTCACATGCCTTATCTTGCACAAAATACATCGTAATTATGCCATACTTGTATCACAATAATGTCACTATGAAGAATGTGGGGCATAATGTCACACCTACCCTACCCTCCTGCCAACTGACCTTAAGGGAAATCTGCAGAGGAGCCAGCCAGAAATTCCAGCTGGTAGGAGCAGAAGCAGCCAAAGCAGCGACCTTTGATCGTTCAGAGAACTTTCTGCGGTTTTGACTGGACTTCCTCTGCTGTATACTGATTGGCTGTTTGCTCTTACCCTTCTCTGTCCCCTCCTTTATTATCTCTTCTCTTCAGGTGTACTCCACACTTGCCTTTTATCCTCTTCTCCCCTGCCCTGTCCCCCTTACACCTCTTCGCTTCAGTGTCACCTCTTCTTTTCCTAATCTTTCCATTTAACTCACTCCCTCTGAACTAAGCCCATCAACAAAATAATACCGTTGTAGAAAAAACATGTTTGTTGCCAACACATTGCTCACTGGGTGTATTATACCTAGGCTTGACAGAATTGAATTTTTTATATAATTTTGACAGTTTATTTTTAAGCAATTTTTAAAATTATCTATTTACATTTTCACACCTGTGTGAAATTGAGGGATGTATAGTCACAATTATTTAACAACAGTAGAGACTGAAATTGAAAAAGTTAAAGCTTTATAACCATTAAAACAGAAATTTGCAACATCACATGTCAAAATATACAAAGTAAATATCCTTAAATTGAATTCTAATAAGTTCTCATGGAGCATTTTTTTTACTCATCTGTAAATTTCAGTTATTGATGGAAATATTTTTTCATCTGTGTGTGTGTGCGGTAAATTTACGTTTACTAATAAAAATTGAATCCTTCCAATCCTAATTTATACCCATTCCCCCACCCTGTATCTGTCTAGATTGTAAACAGTTCAGGGCTAAGACGGTGTTTGTACAGTGCATAGGACAGTGGTGCTTTATTCTTGCTTGGCCCTTTGCCACTACTGTAATAAACATGATTAAAGCTAAGATTATGTCACGGAATCCACCACTTCCAGCCATCTCTGTGACAATGCGAGTGCCACAGCTGACCAGCCACTGCCAGCAGGGAGGGACCCCGCAGCAGTCCAGCCTCCGTGGGTAGGACTCCCCCCAGCAACTGACCAGCTGCCACTGTTGGTGATGACCCCTGAGTTGCCTTGCTGCCGCCACTGGCAGGGGTCCCCCCTGCAGCGGATCAGCCGCCATGATCATCCGGGGCCCCACACAGCTCCCAGCTGGTGGTGGCAGAGGGACCCCGGAGCTGCTCAACGCTGGCAGTCTCCTCCACCCCCGCAGCTCCTCTGCCACCGCAGGTGCGGGGGACCCCCCTCAGCTCCATCCCCACAGGGCAGCAGGGAGACCCCTCCCAGCCACTGGGAAATGGGATCCTTGTATCTCCCAGCCGCAATGGGTGGGGGAGGGTGCTGGACCCTCCTCCCTCCCCGTTTTGTCAGGGATGTTTTTAGTAAAAGTCAGGGATAGGTCACGGCTTCCGTGATTTTTTTGTTTATTGCCCATGACCTGTCCCTGACTTTTTTACTAAAAATATCCATGACAAAATCATAGCCATAAACATGATTAATAATAGTTTTAAACCTCTTCTGAAAAAGTCTCCATAGATCTAGTGTAAATTGTTATGAAGCTGCCATTTGAAGTGTTCCATCAGGACTGTGGAAGTAGTCTCCCTAATGGCCATCACTTTGGCCTGAAGAGTGAGTTTGGAACTTTCCCACTGAAGAGCCCTATCTCTAGATAACTTCTGTTTTCATTCCCAAGATAAACTCTTCTTTTTATATCAGAGAAGAACTTGCCGTTACCAGTCCTGTTCTCTAAGCCAAAGTATTCCCACAAAACAGATTCATACCTCTTGTATCTTGGCTATAAAATTTTCTTCTCTGAGCTGCTTTTTTCTGAAAAGTAGCCCTCCCCCCCCCCGCTTTCTGAGATAAATGTTCAAATCAAGATTGTACCTGAGGAGTACAACCATACTCCATGCTTGCTTCAGCCTCAGGAAGAATGAAAGAGAAACTCATACATGAAAATCTGCAAAGCTGCCATTCACACCTTCAGCAGACATGAGGTGGACATACAGCTATCAGTCACATGCAGCATTTGAATACTTGGTCCTTCGCATTGCTGTATCTTAAACTTTTCTTTCCTTCCTACCCTCCTGCAACGTACTGCCTCTTCCATCCCAGAATTGCGAGCACTAGATAGGTCAATACACCCCAATAAGAATAATTAACAAATACGATAGGACAGCATGGTCCCAATCTGAGCAGTAATCGCAAATCAATTCAACTTTTTTTGAGTTTGGGGATTCAGGTTTTTTCCCTTAATATTGGCATCACAAATAACTATCCCACCAAGGATTTTAGGGCCACCAAAGTTCAGAAGTGAGCTACCACACTGTCTCTTAGTAACTTACTAAATTGCTATGCAGTGACTCAATTTTATCCTTTAAAACTAACTTTAAATGAAAGGAATTTTCTGGTTGTCAGAAAAAACAGTATTAAAAAATCCCTTAAAACATGAGACAGGGATGGCTTCTGTTGTCTCTTTAAATATTTCCTGGTCATTTACCATCAGATGATATTTACTTCCATTCTTATTTAAAATCCTGTCCAACACTGTGCTGTTTTAAAATGTTATATCACTGGTTCTTCCACTTTTTTCATTAAAAATTTGTGGATTAATTTGATGTTCCAAAAAGAGTGCTGGTTTGAGCCATCTTTGCTGCCGCAGCAGAGGCACCAAGGATTGAAATTCATGAGTATTAAATTCATTTGTGTGTTTAAAAAAAAAAAGGGGGGGGGCACTGCCAGAGGCACTATACCAAAACAGATAATGACAGTTGAACAGAATGCTGGCCTATTTTGTGTGTTCCTTCCTATACAGCTTTTTTATTGCATATAGGCCCTGTAACACTTAAGCTATTTTAGTCATGGTTCTGTCAAACTCCCCATCTTTCCAAATTCGTTGATGATTGTATGATACTGACAGATGTTCAGTAAGAACTAAGATGAGACCATCAAACTGATTTTCACTTGTAACCTAATATAGAGTTTGAACACAATCTTCCAAGGGTGAAAAGTTAGTGCATTTAGCCCAGTATGTCAATATATAAAACAGTAAAACAAATATTCAACAGAAGTGTATGGAAGTTAGACATAGGTGTGAGCTAAGAATAGTTACTAATACATTAGTTCTTGTGTCTTACTCACTTTTTAAGAAGTGAAGTTTGAGAAATCTTTGATAGGAGTTGGATTCTCCAATATGGAATTTGCTAATTCAGTCATGAAGTGTCAAGTGCTACTAGTTGCTGTAAATACCACTAGGGATACGTCTATACTACCCACTGGATCGGTGGGTAATGTTTGATGTATCGGGGATTGATTTATCGCGTCTCGCCTGGACGCAATAAATTGATCTGCTAATCGACACCTGTACTCCACCTCGGCAGGAGGAGTAAGCGGTAGTCGACGGGGGAGCCACGGCAGTCGACTTGCCGTCGTGAGGACGGCCAGGTAAATCGAACTAAGATTCTTCAACTTCAGCTACGTGAATAGCTTAGCTGAAGTTGCGTATCTTAGTTTGAACCCCCCGCTAGTGTAACCCTGGCCTAAGAATTTATGAATGCAGTGTAGTTGTAGCCCAGTTGGTCCCAGGGTATTAGATACAAGGCGGGTGAGGTAATACTTTTTATTGGATGGCTTTTCTTCTAATGTTAATTTCTCCTGCTCAGAAACATAGTACAGTGGCCTCCATCTAAAGTCAGTATTTGATAACTGACCATTAGAGAAGTATGGGAAATGATTTTTCCATCCTGGGAAAATTTTGAAAAGATCATCCCAAATTAGGATGAAATTTCTCATTTCACAGACTTGCAGTCTGAAAGAAAAAATTATTTTGGGTCAGTCAAACAGTTTTTTGTTTTGATATTTTCAAAATGCTTCATTTTAATTTCAACCTATATATAGATATAGATGATATATAGAAGTGGAAAAATGGAATTTTTCACGTAGAAAAATCCAAATGGAATGTTCCAATAATTTCAAAACTTTTTCCAAAACTTTTTTGAAGCAGCAAATTTGTTCAAACCAACCCTGTTCCAGAAACAGTTTGTTGAGATAAATCTGCATTTTCCAATGGAAAAAAATATTTTCTGGAAATTTTCCCAACCAGCTCTAGTCACCACATCAGTTGAGATACTACAGTGTTCTCCTGTGCACCATATAGGGAAGAGCTTTTGTAATTGTGTGTATTGTGGTTTTGTTAATAACAACCCCAAGAAGTTCATTAATATAGAGAGGAGTGCTGATCCACTGCTGAAGTTTTGAAATTCAGTTTAACAGCTATTTGTTTTTGAGGCAGGGGATCTTTTGCCTGCTGCAGTCTTTTATAGAAAGGTTATTTTTCATTTGAGATATTACACTGATTCTGTGAATATCACAAATTGAGTGTGACCCTTCTCAACCTGCGAGGTGTTTAAGGAAGGAACCTTGTGTGTGTGGAATGTCCCGTTCAGTAATGTTAATAGGAGACATCAGTACATAATTCTGAACTTCTTACCCTCTCACTCCCATTTTAGGTTCTCTGTAGTCATTCCAGCTCTTGATCTGCTGTGATGCCTTAGCATGTATAGTGTTAGGATACTCTCAAGACGCACTGAAGCACGGAGTCTGTCGGGAGTCACAATGACAATCTAAAAGGTTCTGAGAGAGAATAATTTAGGATGTATATGTTGAATTCCCTCCTTTGCATTTGAAGCATTGTTTAAATGCTGTATGGTTATGTCCTTTAGATCCATCTTTACAGGCCTAAAAGAGTGTATACTTCCTTCAGTTTGGCCATTTGTAGGTTTTTTTTTCTCTGTCAACAGGCTGTTTAATTCTGGAAAATTCAGGATTGTGTTCGTTATCTAAATTATGCTATGCGAATACTAATTGCCTGTTGAATGTTGGAAACAAAACTTGTCTCCTCTCAGCTGTGGAGCACATGTTTAGTTCTTAAAGGTAAACATAACCAGCAGTGATTAAGTTCTGCTTCATGACTACTTTTGGAGATAAAGTCAACAACTGGTAGGTAAAATAAATTGTATTAAAAGGTGTTTCTTGTTTCAGTGCCCTTGTTGCCAGTCCCAACCCAGCCAAGACCTGCTGTAGGACCCCAGAGATTTCCTGTGAGTAGCAGCTGCTGCTTCTTCTGTGATATGGATAAGCATACATTTGCAAAGAAATATTAATATAGCAAATAAAAGCTGTTCCAATGAAATATAATTTTAAGGATTTGTAAATATTGACAGTAATCTCCGCAGTTGAAAATGTTTGTTAAAAGCTTAAGGTCAATGGATTTTTGAGAGCAGAATTAATTCTATTTAACTGTAAAATATTTGAACCAGTCTCTCCAAAGGGAGAGGTATAAATGCATCTTGTCTTAGAGAACTTTTTTTCATTTAACTACTGGCATCCTTTAAAAAGGCTGTTGGGGGTGGGGGGGAAATCTCTCCGGCTAAAAAGCTCCATATTTTAATTTTTATTATAAAATCAGTGCCTTATTTTCTGCTTGCTTTAAGCATTTAAAAAGTTTCATTACTTTTTATATCAAAAATGGATTTGGCATTGAATGATACTTCCCTTCTTGCTTATCTTTGACTTCCAAAACATACTAGCCATCTTTTAGCTTTTTCTCTAAACTAATCTGACCGCCTCACTTACTGTGAGTGGATGAAGTGTGAAAAATCACTTGTTCATAGTTTTCCAGTTTGTGATATTTTTCATCTTAATTTATTGTGTTGTATCATTTTAGTTACTTACAACTGTTCACACAGAGTATCAAATCATATGAATGAGTAATTTTTGTGTAATGTTGCCTTCATTTGCCAAAACTTGGAAGCCCACACGTGCTTTTCTTGTACATGAAGCTTGTACATGGGAAAGCTAAACCTTGGTAGTATATGGAATGTGGAAGGGGGAAGTAAATGTTTGTGTATCAAAATATACTGATATACAGAGTTCATCTGTATAGAAATCAGTTGTAGCTGGAAAAGGCAGATCACAGAAAAATGTGCTGGTTTTGTGATTTCCATATGCATATAGTACGAGGATTATTTCTGTGCAGAATATTTCCTCTCAAAGATCCTTATCCAATCAATTACTTATGCTTGTTCGTTTTGTACAGAGTTACTGATAGTCATATTCATTACCATAGAATCTGTTTTATGAAGTATAAAAAATAACCTAAAACAAACTCGAGCTTTACAAAGCCTGGTTATCGTTTACCCAATTTTGTTATACTTCTGTGAAATTTCTATACTCCAGGTTACCACAATTTGACTGTGGTGTAACTAGAGGAAATACTTTTATCTGAGCAAGTCCAAGTGCAAAACAGAGTAATCTTCCTAGCATTTAAAAATGTTAATTGTAACTGTTCTTTGTGAACATTGGAATTATGTTGTATCCCTGAATCTTATATTTTGTTTTCCTGTGATATATTTTAATTGATGTGGAGCAAATTTTGAAATGAAAAGAAATAGGAGGAAGAAAGGATGTATAAATCTGTTGTATTTGACGTCCTTGAAAATGTGTTTACATCAACATACTAAAATTAGAACTTGATTTCTTTAAATAGGTTGTACGATTAGAATTTTTTAAATATTTTTTTCCTATTTCCAGGAGACAATACTAATTAACATACATATAGCAAAATAATTCATATACAGCACAACTTTTAAATGGAATAAAATAGCCAAGTTTCAGCTTACTTTTGATATAGAATTGTATTTCTCTTCTGGATAGGAATATTTTTCTCTTCTCCCCAAAAAGTTTCCCTAGAGAAAATGGGGCATCTTTCTTATGTAAACATGACACTGGTACTTGCTGTAATATTAAGTAGCTGATATTCAGAGCTAAGAAAATTCTTTTGGTTAGTCTCTTCCTATTAAGTGGAGAGGCAGTGCATTGTAGTAGACAGAGCACTGGACTGAGATTCAAGAGACCTGGGTTCTATTCCTAGCTCTGCCACTGGCCTGCTGGATAAGATCTTGAGTAAGTGACTTCCATTCTCTGTGCCTCAGTTACCTGAATCTGTAAAATAGGGCTAATGATACCGACCTCCCTTGTAAAGTGCTTTACAACTGTTTACACAGAGTACCAAAGCTGCTAGGTAATAGATAGGTATGAGTAGCATTATATATATTTCACTTTTGTTATATCAAATGTAGTATATAGCTGTTGAACTCAAGTCAAATTTACCTTCAGATTTGAAAGTTCTAGGTGTTCCATTTATCTGTTCAGCCTGTTTTCCATGAAAATAAAATATGGTGTGAAATTTGCATAATTATCAGAGGTATAACATTTTTAAAATATCTCTGTGTGGAAGAAATGCTTTTGTTACAGAGCAATTTTTTTTGCTCTGATGCATGTTAAAATCTGCAAAGATTTCTATTCTATTCTTAGTTGATGTATATTTTAACAGGTAGACCAGCAGTTAGAAAACTTTGCAAATACAGTTTAAAAAAACCTGTAAGGTTGAATAAAATGTTGTTAGAATTCCTGTAAGTCTTTATGACTGAGAGAAAGAAGTCTTTGAACTTGATTTTACTGCTCCTTTTTAGGACCACCTAAACAAAGGACATGTGTAGTCCACAAATCAAATCAGATTTTTTTGTTTTCATTTTCAAGCTGCTCACGTGTTTCTAAAAATTGTTTGGGACTGTAGTTGAATTTTTTTTAGTATATGAGAAAAGGTAATCGTTCATTTTTAAAACCTTTAGTGTTAATTCAGCCCTTCTGTAAGAGGACACAATTGTATTGACTTCAACAAAGTTGTACCAGGGCTGTGTTTCGCACATTGAGCATCATGTTATAAGAAACTGGTAGAAAGCATAATGCAGTGCTTACAATGATTGAAGTTGAGCAGTGATTGGAAATGAGACAATTGTTAAACAAATCAATTGCCACTAAATACAGGTTTTGATGCTGCATTTTCATATTCAGTTGCCAATAGTAATAAGTAAAACTTTTTAACATTTTCATCCCTACTTATTTATTTAAAGCTTTGTCCCTTGAGAGTAAGTGGGGAGAAGACATGGAATTACTTTTTTGGGCTTCTACACATTTCTTCCGGTTATTTTCTAACATATGGGGTATTACAGAATCAGAGTAAAATCTTGGAATACTCAAGGAATATATCAGATACCTCGTTGTCTAGCATTTTTCCTTTCAGTAAACAGTGACTACTTTGTTTAGTGTGCAAACAGGTCTTTATCAATAACCATATTAAACTCACTGGAAACTGAGTAGATAATGGTTCTGAGATGGGGCTGTCAGCCGAAGGCTATGGCACACTTCTACACAGGATAAATATTAAAATGATCAGTTCTGAAGAGTGCCTGTCAGTCTCTAAAAATTGCAGAAGACTCCGTAGGTTTCCATTGTATTCCATATTTTTCTTAGTGTATTAGTTTGTGGCAATAAAATTTATGCAGAGATTTTAATCAGCGTGCAGTTGACACTATTTAATTCTTCCAGTTATTTTTAAATAGTCTATTAAAAAACCCAGCACGTTAAGCTAACACATTCCACTGAGCCTTCCACTAGGTCTTATGTTATCTATGTATCTTGGGCTTTAAGCAAATTGACTTTAGCTTTTGTCTCAAAGTGCCAATCACACAGTTGTCATTTAACAAATAACTAGTATCTAAAAGCCCATTCTCTCGCAGAGGTGTGGCAACTGGGCCAAATAATCCACCGTCTCCTCATATAGCCAGTGAAATTGCTGTAGAATAAAGGTGGTAATTTGTCGTCTTCTCTGATATAAGTGGTCTAGGACTCTTGGCACGGCATTGATAAATGCCCTACGTTAGCTGTACACTGCATGGATATAATTAGTAAAGTCAAAATGTCTGAGAACTTAAAAATTGGATGGTAACAGACGGCAAATCCCAGTGATGATTGAACGTAGTGATATTCTATACAAAAAGCTCTCAGGCTCATGCTTGTACCTTTTCCCATCGCTTCACACTGACTCAGCCGACATTCTAGTGATAATCTGGGATTTTATTATATAGATAGCCCAGCCAAAGATCTGCTCTGATGACTCTGCCATTTTTGGCGAAACTGATTGAAGGCTTTACCCATGGAGCAATTAACTAGGCCTTCTGTATTTTTATTACTGTTTCTTGGCCATATTATTTTATATTACGGTAGTGCAGATATGCCAATCAAGGTTCAAGGACCCTGTTGTACTAAATGCTGTTCAAATGAATAAGACAATGACTGTGCTTGCCCCAGAGAACTCATAATTTAAGACAATAACAAAATGTAACAAGCAGATGGGTCACACTGTGGGGGTGAGGCAAAAGAAAGGGAGGAAAAGTTAAAAGTAAAAGGGGAACATCTTTCATAACTCAATGGTTTTATTATCCCTAGGTTGCCACCAGTCCAACCTGCGTGGCTTAAGATCCTCCTCAGTGGCTATAAGTTGGCATAACTTCATTGAAATATTGACTTCAGTGGAGCTCCGCCAACTTACTCCAGCTGAGGAGGCTGGCCCCAAGGTCTTCATAGGTGATGACTTGGACCTTGTGCATTTGAAAACTCTGTCAGCATCTCTCTCAAGAACCATTCTTGAACATTATTTTTGCTATTAAAGGTTCAAATTTTCCCATGACCTGGCCACTAGGACCCAACTTAACAAGAAGACATTTTACAAATGGAGTTATAAACTGTAGTGCATAGAAAAACTATCTTATAGCACTAATTGCAAGAGTACCACATTTCTGACAGGAAAACATGTTTAAATATGGTTCTTTAGAAAGCTTCTAGGCTCTGTTTTTACAGAGCTGAGACCCATGCTAGCAAAGTCTTTAAATGCTATTTGGCCAAGAAGTATAAGCAGATAAACAAGGGCAGGGGAGGGGTGAAAGCCTAGTCAGACAGTCCATCACTATAGCTTTTATTCCACAACTCCACCCAGGATAGAACAGTCATCCCCAAATACATTTTTTACTGGATTTGGACTATTCCTTGTGGTGGTCATAAATGAGTTTAAAAGTAAAAAGGGGTACTAATTAATAACTTCAACCAAAAATCCTGTCACCATAATTTCCCTCTTGTATGCCAAATCACCATCCTGTCTTCTTTCAAAACTCTCCGTAAAGTGCACTCAGTCCTTCAAGCCTGAAGGTTAATCCATTAAACATTGTATACTAAAAAGGAGAAAATATTCTGAGATTGGGCCCTCATATGGCCAGTTGAGATACTATGCTTAAATTGTGTTTTCGTAGGTCCTGATACCATTGATACAAGGACAATGTTTCCCATGTGTTGTATGACATCAGTGCTTGGCACTCACATGGCATTTTCCAGCTGTTGATTTTAAAGTGCTCTACAAAAGTTGGGTATGTGTTCTTATTCCCATTTTGGCATAAAATGGGAGAGATAAGATCTCTTGGCAGAACTCTTTCTCACTGCCAAATTAGAAAGCCCAAACAGCCAAATCAGAAGGAGATTTTTAATAATTAATAAAACAATTGCTCTGAGAAGAAGATGCAGTAGAGCCTGCCTTTTTAACTGCTGGAGGCGGAACAGAGTGGATAGCATGTACACATGTGAGAACACACCCGTCCTGTCCTTACTGGCAAGCTTGGTTCTATCTCTGAGCAAGCTGCAAACAGGATGCAGACCTTCCCATTGGAAGAATGGAAATTTTTAGGGAAGTTCAATTTTGCAGCTGGGAAAACAGGCACAAAGAAGCCAAGATTTTCCAAAATAGTTGGTTAGGCCGGGTCTACACTGGAGAGGATTGATCTAAGTTATGCAACTTCAGCTATGTGAATAACATAGCTGAAGTCGATGTACTTAGATCTACTCACCGCCATGTCTTCACTGCAGTGAGTTGACAGCTGATGCTCCCCTGTCGACTCTGTCTGCACCTCTCACTCTGGTTGAGTACCGGAGTTGACAGGAGAGTGCTCGGCAGTCGATTTATTGTGTCTAGACTAGACGCGATAAATCGATCCCCGCTGGATCGATTGCTGCCCGTTGATCCTGCGGGTAATGTAAACAAGCCCTTAGTTAGGCCCCTAAATATATATTTAGGCACCTAAATAAGAGGCCTGATTTTGAAAAGTGTAGTGCAACCAGGAGTACCCATAAGTATTTTGGAAAAGTCTACCCTAAGTGAGTTAGGTGCCTAACTTAGATGCTTTTGAAAATCCCACCCATTGACTTCAAGTTGCAAAGTCAATAGTAGGTGCTAGCTGCTCAGCACTTTTGAAGATCAGACCCATTAATTGTAGTTTTAATTTGTAATATGAATTTATTAGCTTAACAGTAGGGAATGAATTTGAAAAATTTCATGTTTAAGTGACTTGATCACGGTTGTGCAGCAAGTGAGTCATAATAACACTATATAAATACAGTATTAAATGTGTTCTGAATTTAAGCAAATGTGTTTGACACAATTGGCTAAAAAGTATTTGTTGTCTAGCAAGAACTTTAGCTTTGTGCTGAAGTAACAGCCTATGGAGCAGACTGTTTCCCCATCACACTGCTTGCTTGGTCCCATCAAGCTGCTAATGGCAGCTGGTATACTCCATCTGAGAATAGGGGACAATAGCCAGTGGTACCTATAGTTACAGATGCACTGACTGATCTCTTCTCTTTCGTTGTACTGGTCAAACTTATTTAACTCTGAAGCACAAGGTGTGTGGGGATCTCCTTAGTTGGATCTTGGAGTCATGTCCTCTCTCCACAGGCAGACCTGCACTAATTTCTTTATATTTAGGCCTTTTGTTCCCATGGAGTTAAAGTAAGGAGGCAGAGTTTGGGCCTTAGACACTTGGTGGAGAGGGTCCTCTAGAATGGAGAGGAAAGGATTGTGGGTAAGAGTAGTAGTAACTGAGGCATCTCTTTACACCACCTCTTTGGTGAATCTTTGCTTTTTTGATCCCGTTTAGATATACCCTTAGTGGTCCATGGATGCACCCCCAGTCCTTTTATTTTGAGATCCAGAAACTTTATTCTTTGATAAAACACTTGTGTACAGAGCAGAATTCAAATCCACTAAATTAAAACAGAGAATTTATAAGAATGATTTATTCAGTATAAAAATACAATTTTTAATAAAAGAAAAAGCCCTCATGCGTTCATGAACAACTTTCCACATTTCATAGTCATTTCCCCTTTCTGGTATCTTATCCATTTGTATCCCTTTCTATTTAAATACCCTTACAAAAATCACCATCATTATTAAATATTCTTTCTATTTTCTGATTGCAATATGCTTCCATATATCTCCATTACATCAGCTCTTTTTAAAAATGTCAGTATTTAAGGTTACATTTCAGATTAGTTTTGGTTCTGACATTGAACCCTTCATTGTAAACTTCTTGCTAAAAAAAAGTCTCAAGTTTCTTAAAGCAGTATCTTAAAATATACGTCGGAATATAATTGTATGTGTTATTTGTGGAAGTCCTTAAAATAGCTGTTTAAATTACTTTTCACACATTTCAGTAACTTAAGGTAATGACGCATTTTTAAACTATTAATGTTTTATCTCTCTCTTCTACCGTACATTTGCTACTTGTCTTACATTTTGAGGTCTGAGGCAAACACTGTCTAGGATTGCTAGGGCAATGCCTCAGGTGTAAACACTACTATGATACAAACAATAAATTTTGCTACTAATGTTAAAAATTCTAAGTAGCATTAGAAAGCAGAGTACAGGCTGAACTTGTGGTCCAAAACAGAAACTGAAGCTTTAGCAAATTTAGTAACAGAACTGATTTTGCGATATTATACTAAAGCATTTTTTGTTATGTAAAAATATCTTTGCTTTAGTGGATCCTAAACACTGCAACTTTTTAGGGGAATGAGGCAAAATGAAATTGTTTCCATTGTACTGGAAGTTCCAAAAAGCAAATTGAATTACATGTTATTTTCAAAATTATTTCAGATTTAATAATGAGGTGATATAAAAGTAAGGCAATCGGGGGTTTAAAAACCTACTATCTAAAGTTTTGGCTCACATTAACAAGTGTGTTACTCTTAATTCATGTCTTGCAATTTCCAGAGCAGTCTGTTATTTCTGAATGATATTCAGTGATGGGTGGTGATTAACTATTACATATTTTGTAATAGTATTTGTTTAGGAGGTAAATTACTAATGGAAATGAAAGAACACTTGTGAAAACAAGTCTACTGAACTATTTCCTCAAAATTATTCTGCTTTAGTTATGGCTTTACTATAATAACAGTAACAGTAAATGAAATTTTCACTGGATTACTGTGTAGCAACAGCAAATCACAGGTAGGGTAAAAAGCATTTTGTTTCCATTTAACAGCATACATGGTATCAGGTGGTGTTGATTGACATTTCTTGGATAGTGCTTTATATGGCATTTCATGCAAATCATGTTTGAACGAGACTGCTGCATCAAATTACATTTCTTTCAGATTATAGCCCTTGCAGATGTGAGACTGAGCTTTGTTCAACATCTAGCAAAAAGCTTTCGTTTTGAACATTTACTGTTTTCACAACTTGTCTGCAAAGCCCTGTAATTACAGCACTTAAGATAGTGAAGGAATGATGGGCATTTTCTCTTATCAGATCTATAAGTAGTAGCAAGCAGATGCAGCATGAGATCCTTCCAGCTGTCAAATATTGTCAGGCTGGCATTGAGGGAATGCAGTTTAAAATGCAGGTGACATAATACCCAACATCCTCCATTTGCTAGTAGGCTTCTGATTAATCACGATTACCATACATTATCATACCATCAAATTTAATCATATCAGTGAATTCCCATCTGCAAGAGGAGCAGCAGCAGCTAAACATGATGGTAACAGCTATTAAATAAGAGAGGAATACATGGTTTCTAAAATGCAGTAACCCTTTAACTTGTCATACTATCTCCACGGTGCACATGCTCCATAGATGTTAAAATCAAACAAACAGAATTCACATTTGTATTTCATGGTACTTGCCATATTTGGTTTGTTTGCTAACTGCTATTTCAGACTTGTGAGCATCCTGAGTTGTGGAATTAAAGATACATAGAATATTTTTTTTAAAGTTTTTTTTCCTGCATTAATGAAATCTTAGATTTTTCAATAGTTTCATTTTTTATTACCTAACTACTTAAAAGTTGCTAAAAAAATAATTTGAATGAATGCAAATTTAACTTTTCTCCCCTAAGTCTTCTTGTAAGAAAGATACAAATTTTCTAGAGGGGAAACCAGCACAAATTATTAAACATAACTATATAGCAATTAGAGGCCAATAAGGAGACTCTGATGACAAAAGTCAAGACCCCTCCTCCCCCCATAAGGAAATCCAATGAACATGTTTCACACCATTGTATCCAGGAAACAGTTGTATGAATGAATTTATCTGTCCTACAACAAACTGGATCTGCATCTGAGAGATAATGCACTGGATTAATAGAGTCTGAGTGCAGAAAAGCAGATGGGTCCCAAACCTGGAAATACGTGTGCATAACATTATGCACACAAATAGTACCAGTGAGTTCAGTGGGAGAGCTCTCACATATAAAATTACTCAGATTACTCCAGGGGGGATTCTGCATGACTGCATGCCTGGAGAAAACGCCCCCCCCTCCCCCCCCGAATTCCTGTGCTTCCCTGCAGAAAACAGCAGGGGAGCCGTGGGGGGGGGGGGGGAGAGTGTTATACTGCCATGGGTGCAGGTTTTTGGGGGGTGTTGCCCCCCTCTAAAGGGGGGGCACACGGGGTTACATGTCACTTACCCTCCCTCCCTCTCCCCCCCCCTTTTCTGCAAGCACAGAGCTTTCCAATTGAAGGAGGCTATATCTTTGCTCTGCTGACTCTGCAGCTGAATGCCCCCTCCTGGGTCCTAGTGCCAGTTGAGCTCTCCATCCCTGTGCTGGGAGCCTTCCTGTTTTCTGTGCAGCAGTGAGTGCTGGCAGTGGGGCTGGGTAAGGGGGGGTGAGGGAAATGAGGGAAGGGGGTGGATACCTGGTGTGCCTGGCACAGAGGAACAGGGCCCGGGGGTGTTTCTGGGGTAGGCCCAGCTCTTGCACTGTGTCAGGATCAGGTGCAGCCTCACTGCCAAGTCCCTGTACTGAGGGAGGTGGGAGCTTCAGGGTGATCTCCCACCTCAGTGCAGCCAGCTGTGCTCCCCACTGCCATGCTGGAGGCACATTTAATTATTGACAAATAAAAATTTGCAGAATTCCGCAGAATTTAAAAAGTATTTTGTACAGAATTTTTAATTTTTGGGGGCGCAGAATTCCCTCGGGTATCAGATGTAAGTATTGATATGGTCAGGGCTATGTAAATTACTTTCAAAATCTAGTTTCTCTGCAGAAATATAAACCAGGAATTATGTAATTTAACAACTGTATTGCAAAGTCTTAAATGTTGTTTACTTGCGTATCTCCTAGTCTAAGTCAGCTGCATTAGAAATATTAGTAGTTTGTAAAGCTGCTTTTAGTTTGGGTTTTGTTATTTGGTGGAAATAAAACATTTGTTTTCATTTTTAAAAAGACATGATCACTCCAATGTTTGTTTTGCTTTGAGGTTCTCAAATTGCTTTTATATTAGTTAAAAAAATCCCTTTGCACCACTCAGGCGGGAATAAAATGTAGAAATCCTGAATTTCTTGTATTCATGATCTGATTTAGTTCTAGTTTTTTTCAGAATTCTCACTGGTGACTTGCGGGATCACCAAGACACACCAGGTTCATAAACATGGTTAATAGTCTTCCCAATTAATAGCTTCTAATTCTAAGGAAGAAGAAAAGCTCTTAATGAAGCTTAATCTCAATAGTCCTGAAATTGAGGAATTTCTAAATGTGCTTTTCTTATTCACATGTTTGGGGACACTGATCAGTCTGAGATTTCTAATACATTGTAAATTTCCCAGCACATCAATCTTCAAAAAGATCTTTATTGTCTTTAAGCAAAGTGGTTGTTGGGTTCTTTATTGCTAATGGGAAAATTTCTGGTCTGCCACCCTAAACTTAACTGCTATTTTGTACCAGTCCTCCAGATTCTGTTCTGTGTGCTATTCCTACATTATATTGAATCTTCAATTAAACATTTCAGTGTTAGTGGTAATGGCCATCTTTAACTTTCTTATGCAAGACCCTAGAGGAGAGACTTGTAAACCAAAGATGAAATTGAAGTTGAAGCTGCAGAAGACTCACTAATTTTAAAACTAAACAGCTATACTTTTTAAAAAACATTTTGTCACATTAGGGTTTCTAATCTCATCTGAGACATTTAGAGTTGCACCTCCCTTCCTGCAGATAACCGAGGCTGTTTAGGTTTGTCCATGATGTTTCATCACTTTGCTATGCTTTTTCCCTGCTCACTGTAAATACTCTTTTTCCAGCCATGCATACAGAGCAGTGAGAGCTCAGCTTTCAAGAATCATTGTTACCATCATGGCTTTAAAGCAGGAGTTTGGGACAAGAGTGAGCAGTATTTCATGCCTTATTTACCTAAATATCCTAACATGAAATTCCTCCGTAACTCTCCTTGCCTTGCACAGATCTTCCACCCTCTCAGCCTATATAAGAGCATGGATGGAATTTTTACTGGTGTAAAGATAAAGAAACCAGGTGTTATAGCTCTTCTGGATTTTCCAACAGGATGGCTCAGACTTGGGCCTATACCTCCCAATGTGATTTCTCATGTCTTAGCATTATAAAGTGTCAAACGTATATTCCACATCTAGTGGATCACCTAATATTATTCAAGATTCCTTTAGTTTTGACTTAATTTGGACAGACATTCCCAACCTATTTTCCCATCCTGGATCTGCCTATAGTCCTACAGCTCACACAGCCCTTCTGTTTGAACCAGTTTTCCATTTCTGGAAACAGTTTGAATAGCGCTAACTATTGTGTTATGATATTTTTAACTGACTCCTGAGTGATCTGATTCTATTGAAAGTAGGTACACCTTCAATATCACGTGAATCTGTTTATTACTATAAACTATTATTATCGTCCTGCTCTTGATAAAGCCGTATAAAGGCTTAAATAAAAGGCATAGTTTAAGTATTAATTTAATTAGAGAAAATAATTATGCCACTCAGCGGGTTATTTTTTCCTCAATGCAAATGCATCACTGTAATAAGCATTAAATGGAAGCTATTGGGCAGATTAGGTCCCAAATTTAGGTGTTTAAAATAGTATTAGAATGTGTATATTATTTTTCAATTTCAGTGAATCATTCCTCATCCTAAAAACATTATGCCTAGTAAATGAGAGCCAAGTGAAATTGATTAGAAGTGTACCTCTTAAAAGCATACAGTGGTGTGTATAAATTCTACGTTAAAATCTTTTATAATGCACTCAGGGTATATAAAATGTGCCTAGTTATCCACAACAATAAGTGCTTTCTCCTAAAAGGTAGGCATTTTAGGAAAGCTTTTTGAAAAGTCTGATGACTGCTGAAATAAGAGGATTAACATCTTGTGACAGATGGCTATAGTTTTAATTGTGTCATAGGTTATAGCGGTCATTATTCTTTGCATTAAACCATATAATAAGAATTAACTGAGTGGCCCTGCTTAACTGTCAATGGGGTTCTCGTAGCTCTTTGCATTTTAAGTGAGATTAATAAATGAAAACATGTTGTAGAGCCAGGGTATAATTTATTGAAAGATTCATGAAGTTTCAATGACATTGTTAAGGTATTTAATTAGTCTCTTGAAAAAAGTATAGAGTGACCCTTTTTGGGAAGCAGATAAGTCATATAATAGCTGTTAGATCCTCTTTATTCCTTGCTTTATAAGATTAACTTTGTACTAAGCAATTTATGCTAAGTTTTCTCTTTTATTGGTAACCAAAGTTATTGGTGCTTCTTGAATAGATTATTCCAGATAACATCATGTAATTAACAAGAGATGCAGAAAAGTAAAAGTACAATTTGTGTAAGAATTGTATGAGAGAATGTTAATTTCTTAACTAGGAAGGATATTTAAGGGGATAAAAAGGAAAGCAAAATAGTGCAATTCTTTGAAAGGATTAAAGTAACCTTATCTCATATTCTTTCAGAAGGAGGATTGCCTGAGTGTGTGAAAGTCATGTTCAATGAGCTATTCACAACTCTAATGAATTGTAGACACAACTTAGCATTGCAATTTTTGCAAAAGTGATTGATAGCATGCAAGTTGTGCCTTAGATATATTGAATAATGGAAGTCAGTAAAATGGGAAATTGCATAACCAGCATAGCATGTAAGACTATAGAAAGAAATATTTGTCTGTGGAGCCATAATTTGTAGGATGAGGGGAAGAGTGATGGAGGAGTGGATGGGCACTTCTTTTTGTGGGGGAGGAAGGTGTCAGGTAAACTTAACATACGATATTTCTGAGATTTCTAAAATTCAGCCATGAACAGTTTAAATACAAAGTTCATTTTAAACATAGTTTATTTCAGGAATTTGCCTGTCATCATGGAAGCGGGGCAAATTTTACATGTTATTTTTTTAGGTATCTATCTTCTGCCACTTTCCTAACTTTTCAGAGTAGAACTGCACTTTCCAGTGCTCTGGGATAAATGGCATGCGAGAGTTCAACATTTATTGTTTTTCAAAGATTTCCAGAACAAGTTAGTTCAGTTTAAAATTTGTAAAGATTTTTTTAAATTAACGGTCTGCATTCCCAACATGGAGTCTGGAAGTCATCATGTTTCCATTTTCTGAGAGATTGTACAGCGGGGACACCCAAATAAGGAAATGTGACGACCATTGTCTGTTCCCCTCCAGACCTGCAACTCCCTTTGGAAAGCTCATGATAAGACCTGAGCAGTGGGAATGAGTCTCTAACATCATGCCTTCAAAGAAGGAAATTAATTACCCTCTCAGTTCTCTTGATATGTTCTCATTACTGTTAGTTGGGGTGCTAGTCTAGCACATTAGCAGAAACATTGCTGGTACAATGTTGAACTGGTCATAAGGGATCCATACACTGCATATAGAGGACATATATCCAGACCATCTGTTGGTGACTTCAGACCAATCTCTTATGTGACCTGTAAAGCTGCTAATGCAAAGGGATGGAACTTTGCCTAGAAGTTGCATTTTTCCTAATCCATACCGACCTTCAGGGAAAAATACACTCTTAAATGCAGACCTTACGTGGTAGTACTGGGCTTGCCTACAGCGATCCTTTGTCACACAAGCTGCACTTTTGACCACATTTGTCTGTCATCTTTCTGTTTATAAATGGAATATTTTGAGCAGTAAAGATAGCAATAGGACACAAATTGCTCCATTCACCACAGTACTATCTTTGTAAGTAGGCTTAAATACAGCAAAACATTCATTTTGGAGTACTCTGTTGGGATTATAAACTTCTCTGTTAATAAGTAAAAGAAATTAATCCTTTTTAAAATATTAATGTGTAAATTTACATTGTAAGAGCTTTGAGGCAGATATACCCTCTTTGTATTTCTGCAAAGCACTATGTAATTTACAGTTCTTTATAAAGTAATAATCAGTTGTGTACTCTGTGGTTTGCCTTCTTTGACCTTTGCCTTCCATGATTTAGTGGGGTAATTTATTATTATGTAATCAACCTTATTTCAAAGAGCCAAATTCTATCCTAAATTATGTTAGTACAACACATGAACTTCAGTGAAGTTCACACCCAGGTAACTGAGCAATGTTTAGCCCAGTATAAACAGTGATAGCCACAAACTGAATGGTAAATAGCTTTTCACTAGCGTAGTTTCACACTTTCTTCAGTTCCGACCTTGGAGTCTCCAAAAAAACCAAGCGAATCAGTTCTCTAAATCTAACTACATAACATTTTAGGGAAAAAACAGCCAATACCAACATTTTTTCTCTGTTAGAGAGAATGAGCAATAAGAATTCAGTCCCACTGCACATTCATAATTGAGTCAGTCCTGCTCTCTTCTAATGCGCCTGCATTTGCTGTGGCTCTGTCCTGTAGAGTTGCAGATTTCAAATCCCAAATGATAGGGTTTGTCTGCTTATGGGTAGCAAGACGTTTGGAGCCTCCAGTCCCTTCTCGTTGAAGTTCTGCTTACTTTCCTATTGTCCGAGTACAAGAAGTACCATAACTAGAAAATGGTTTTCCTGGCTTTTGTACTATCAAACCCTAAAGCCAGCAGAGCTTAAAAATGATGTAGCATTTAAATCAAACCACTGCAGAAATAGAGAAGCCTCTCTGAGATTTTTCACCCTGCTACCTTTTTTCCCCCACTTCAAGTGAGTGGTGCTGGTGACTAGTTGGTGTTAGTCCTGGATTTTGGAATAGTTCAGGAAGCTTTAGTTTCTAGGTTAGTTTATCATCTTCCATCTAGTGGAATATTTGTCTTGTGTAAAGTTTAATTGAAATAGATAGTACAGATGGATACAATGTGATTGTAGTAAAAAAAATGACCAATCCCATGGCAAATCATTGCCAAAACTGCTTGTGCCTGTTAAGACATGACATGCATCATAAACATTCAATGTTGTACATTCTTATTACATTACGAAATCAATGATGGAAACTAGTATTCCCTGTTGTTGATGGAAAGGACTCCTCCAAGTACCATCTACCCATCTTTCTTCCCACATTGCACTGTAGGTCCTGAACTGCAGCTACCTTCTTTCTGGGATGGAAGTCAGGAAGTTAGTTTTGTGTAGCCATTTGTTTCTGCTGCTGCAGTCCAGCCCAGGTGTGTCGCTGGAGGGTGACAGTGAGGCACTTCCTCCTTTTCTTTCCCCAATTTAAGGACAAACCTCAGCCTTGAGATTAAGGAATTTGACCACTATTACCTTGCCTGACAACACTAGCTTGTATGAGCCTCTTTCATTTAGTTGAGAACCAGTTACCTTTGTTTTTAATTATTCAAGGTTGTAAGATTAGTTGAAGTGCTTCTACAGAATCAACATACTGATTACTCAAGCAAAGTAATGGGTTAAAATAAATTTTGTTTTTTGCAAAAAGACATCTTAGTTGACATGTATGCTCACTATTTTGCTGTAATTTGAAACTAGGCAGATATAAAACCATGAAAAATGGAAGTAACTACTGTGCATATCAAGATTTATTATGCATCTGTGTTACTGTATGCTTATTTTACCAAAAATATGCCATTATGAAAACTGGCTGCTGCACCTGCTCTGTTAAATTTTTAAAGTTAAATAACTGCATGTTCTGCTTTTATTTTTGTTTGCCAAATATCAACGGCAGTAGGTGGTATTAGAGAGTTGCTGACTTTAGAGGTTAGTATTGTGATGAGTCATTAAAGTAATAATTCAGCGCTGGCATTCTAATCTTAGATTTACAGACAAACCTTTAGTTTTTCTAGATATATTTAAATGCAGGTTTGACCTTTATCTTTCAGAAATGTATGTAATGTGCATCTATCAGTAAAATAGTAAGTCTAATATTACTGTACCTTATTTCTCCATTAAAGCAACTGCAATGAAGTTTCATTTAAAGGTGCCATTGTGATTTTGGTGCTTCAGAGTTTACCATGTTTTATATGAATGAGAAATTTAACGATCTCACAGGCAAATAAATCTGTATCTCAACTGATTTGACTCAACTCATCAGTACCTCAAACGCAGTGCAAAAACAAACAAAAACTGGAAAAAAATTCAACCTACATGTATGCACATTGTCTGAGAATTTAAATTAATGGAAGTCAGAAAATAAATGAGAGCACTGGATAAAAAATTTTAAATTAAAAACTTGGCAAGTTGTACAGCACATATCCTGCTCACAATACAAATTAATATTTAATAGAATTGTATTGAAACTGCTGAATCTATACAAATCTATACAATTACACATGATCAGGGCTGCCCAGAGGCGGGGGAGGGGGCAAGTGGGGCAATTTGCCCCGGGGCCCGCTAGCCCTGGCCCAGCGGCGGTCCGGGATTTCGGCGGCGGGGGGCCCTTCAGCACTGCTGAAGACGCAGAGTGACTGAAGGGCCCCTCACCACCAAAATGCCGCCCAAGACCCGGACCGCCACCGGGTGAATACAAGTGCCACAGCTCCCCCGGTTTGCCCCAGGCCCCCTGAATCCTCTGGGCGGCCCTGCACATGATTACTATGTAATTTAGGCACAGTAGTACATTCTTCCTCCAGTTTTTAGTAAAAGTCAAATCAAACCCTGCTTAAAAATCATAGGGGCCCAATCCTGTTTCTATTGACATTTGGTAGAACAGAATCATGCCCATAGTTTGTCCTTACAGGAACAAATGTTAACTATCCTTGAAAAATGTTCATCCTTCACATTTCTTTTCTATGGAAAACAAATCTATTTATAATTGACTTTGCATGACTTGTCCTTCATATTATCAGCCTAACAGTAAGTGGTAGTTCATGTAGTTTTTCACTGGCTACTCAGAAGAACCAGTAAAAACCTTTAAAATGTGTATGTGGCAAAGTGTACTCACCGCAACTGTTTGTAGTGGATCTTTGTCCAGCTGACCAAATGAAAAGGGGTGGCTTTCCCTTTAAGGGCTCCCTGTACAACTGGTGGTAGAGGGGGAGGAAGGGGAAAGTTTACCCCCTGTAGGAGTGGGGAGCGGCTAGACTATGTATCTGGGAGGAGTGAGCATTGCCCTTCCAGCTGCTCAGGAAGAAGAGGTGTGTTGATACCCTGTGCAGTCCCAGAGGAACCTTCTTCTACCTGGACTGAGCTGGCAGCATCTACCCTTCCAGCCATGATAACTGAAAGATCCTTCATGATCTGCTGTGAGCATTATGCTAGTTGCCTTTTTTTCCTTGGGGACTAGGAAGGAATTTTTCCCTTACCACTGGATTAGCCGAGGGGTGGATTTTTTTCATCTTTCCCACAATGGGTGTGGGACCCGGTGGGGTAGGGCAGGGGAGTAAAGTTATAATGTTGCAACTTAGTATGCAAAACTTGTGGCAGATGTCCAGTGCAGGTATTCATTATGGAAGGGATATGGTTATTGGATCAAATGGTTTGGAAAAGGATTTGAAGGGAAAGCATCCCTTATGGGAGCTGAGGAAGGAGGGTTTGGGGCTCCTACATGTGATACAGTGGGAAGCCAAACTGCTTTGTTTTATAGCCCCCTTAGCCTTTTTAGGAGGGGAGGGTGACAGTTCTTGGCAATGGGATGGCAGGGGCCATGTTGGGGATTATGAGGAAATGATGATAACCCCTTCACTGTGCAATGTATTGCTAGGTACTCCCAAATATTTTAAGTGAATGAAGTTGCAGCCTAATTAAACCACATCCATTGCCTCCTTGTTGCCTCATGGCTTGACTGGACTGGACTAGACTGCAGTTAGATATTTCCAGCTGTCAGCTGGGATGGATTAGCAAGGACTAATGCTTAAATAATGCATCTTAATAGCTGAATAGACAGTATCAAGTGTTACTTTACTGATGTATATTCTACATCAATGATTTAGATAATGTTATAGAGAGTACACGTATAAAGTTTGTGGATGCTACAAAGCAGGGAAGGGTTGCAAGTTCTTTGGAGGATAGGATTAAAATTCAAAATGATCTGGACAAACTGGAGAAATGGTCTGAAGTACATAGGATGAAATTCAATAAGGACAAATGCAAAGTACTCCACTTAGGAAGGAACAATCAATTGCAAACATACAAAATGGGAAAGACTGTCTAGGAAGGAGTACTGCAGAAAGGGATCTGGGGGTCATAGTGGATCACAAGCTAAATATGAGTCAACAGTGTAACACAGTTGCAAAACAAGCAAACATTCTCATCTGTATTAGCAGGAGTGTTATAAGCAAGACAAGAGAAGTAATTCTTTCACTCATACTGTGCGCTGATTATGCCGCAACTGGAGTATTGTGTCCATTTCTGGGTACCACATTTCAGGAGAGATGTGGACAAATTGGAGAAAGTCCAGAAAAGAGTAACAAAAATGATTAAAGGTCCAGAAAAGATGACCTGTGGGGGAAGATTTAAAAAACTGGGTTTGTTTAGTCTGGAAAAGAGAAGACAGAGGGGACATAAGAATTTTCAAGTACATAAAAGGTAGTTACCAAGAGGAGGGAGAAAAATTGTTCTCTTTAACCTCTGAGAATAGGACAAGAAGTAATGGGCTTAAATTGCAGCAAGGGAGACTTAGGTTGGACATCTGGAAAAACTTTCTGTCAGGGTGGCTAAGCACTGGAATAAATTGCCTCGGGAGATTGTGAAATCTGTCGTTGGAGATTTTTAAGAGCAGGTTAGGCGAACACCTATCAGGGATGATCTAGATAATACATAGTCCTGCCACGAGTGCAGGGAACTGGACTAATTGACCTCTTAAGGTCCCTTCCAGTCCTATGATTCTATGCCTGCCTCATTTATTGTAGAAGTGAAAAGGTGTGTGGTGAATGAGACAGGGCATTGCAGTAAGAAAAAGGACCATCTCATAACTAAGGCAGTTGACTGATATGTTGGGGAGTTGGATGCTATCCCTGCTTCTACCACGGAGCTCCTGTGTGATGCCAGACAGATCTGTTAAACTTTTGGTGGCAGCAGCGGGGAGGGGGGCACTAATTGTGTTGTTCATTTTCTGGTACCTGAGTTGTGACCTGGGGACTGATTTGCAGAAATGTTGAGTGCTCTCAGTTGCAACTGAAGTCTATGGGAGCAGTAGTTTGAACATATTAAGTGCTATGAGATGCTGAATGCTCTGAAAAATCAGGGCCTTAGTGTTTAGAATTGGGCACCGAAAGTTAGGTGGATGCTTTTCATCTTAGTCTTTTTGTGCCTCAGTTCTCCATCTGTAAAATGGGGATCATAATGCCCCCTCACCTTATAGGGGAATTGCAAAAATAAATTTTGTGAAGCTCTGATGTGCTAGAAAACTCCATGAGGAAATTAATAATTCTGCCTTCAGAACAGGGCCTGAAGAGTGTGCAATAAATTCAGACTTGGGCTACACATTGAACAATGAGAAGACAAAATAGTGAATCCTCTGCATTGAATGAGGCTTGGGTTCCTGTGGAATAAATAGTATGTTATGTTATTAAAGATAAGCATAGTTCATGCATACATGTGAGTAGAATTAAGGTTGCATTGACAACTGTAAATCTGGAATTTTCTATTTTTTTGAAGTACTTGACTTGCAACCTAAATAACTTTCTTTTACCAGTTGTCTTTATATGCAGTTTGCTAGGTTTTTAAAAAGGTAAAACAATTTCTCTTGTGTGCAGCTGTAATAATCTCCCCATCATGCATTATCAGCAGGGTTCGAACCCTGAATCTTTGGCTCTGCAATACACACTGCTACCGCTTGAGTGACAGGCCTTACATTGGCTGGCAGTAGCAGAAGTGTGTTTTTGTGGAGGTGAGGTGGGCTGCTGACACCATGTGCTGGGTAAAGTAGGTGGTCGGGGGAGCTCTGCCTGGATCTGTTTTCCCATCTCCTTTCCAGGAAGTGTGGGGCTCCTGTCCCATGTGTAGCCCCCAGAGGAGGAGGAGATGAGAAGCTGGTACCATGTGCCAGGTCTAGAAAAGGAGTTTGGTCAGATGGGGTAGCCTTGCTCTCCTCCTCCCCCACTCTACTACAGGTCCTCTGGCAGCTCCTGGGTGTTCCCAGTACAGTATATGGTGATGGTGCTTAGGCGGTAGCACAGGCCTAGCTCATCAGAATGTTCAGTTGTCATATTGGCAGGCTGCCAGAAGTTTCCTGCACAACAAGTGAGAGAGAGGCAATATTTAATAGTAACATTCAACTACACCTGAATGGAATTTCCTGGGACAAGAAAAGTCACTTCTCTAGCCTGAGGCTTTTTCCTTACTGAATTTCAAAGGCTGGCTGCTTACAATGGAGGTATTAAGATGTTTCAAGAAAAAGTCCCAAGAATATTTGATAATGGAAGATGTTAGGCAATCTAAATAGAGAAGCCACTACCAGCTCTTCTTATAAATTTTACATGTGTCGTGAAAGACTTTCATGCTTGAGTTTAAAATAATACCTCTCCTCTAAATGAAGTAGCCACTGGAGACTGGATGGTTCGGGAGACTGATAATGGGATATAGAACCTTTAATCTGTAGGGTTGCTAAGTCCAGTCTAGTGCAGGGTAGGAGTGACCAAAAGTAGTTATGTCTGACGGCTGTTTAGTGATGTAAAATGAGTGATTGCAGCCCTGCTCTTAGTGGAAAGGTGTTAATTGTTCAAACACCTCAATTATAGCACTCTCAGCAGAGAGGCCAGAAGTTTTATGGGCATGGAGACTCAACTGTTCTTAAAATTGATGACCACCATAGTAAAAATTGCCCAACTTGCTTAAATGATATTCTCGAATTATGGTTAGCTCTGTGACACCTACCTTTTCCCATGCGCATGCGCACACACTAGGATGAGTGGTAGGGTGGAGGCCATGGGACATGTTTCCTCTGGAAGTATGCTAGATTTGGGGTTTGGTAAACTTCCTGGTCCCATTTTAAGATCTATGTTGTGTTATTTCAGACTTAACGTTCTCTTACTTAACTTTAAAAGGGAGCATCTCTTCTTGAATCTGTTTATTTTGAAGGGCTTGTTTTTGCTTAATGTGGTTCTAATTGTTGGTGAATACCAGGTGCACATGTAATACACATCTCTAATTTCTAAATGCATATTAGTTTGAAAACAAGGATGTGCTGAGATGACATTGATTACCTTTCTGACTTTTTCATGCATGCGATCATGAATATGGTATCTGTTTCCTAGTGAATGTATTGATAGATGGGGGACTGCCTCACATTTTCAGTGGATGGTATCAATTTTTAAAATTGTCAAACATTTCCATATAAAAGCAAATAATGATAGTGGTAGTATGAATTACTGAATTAAATCTGAATTATTCTGCATGCTCTTGATTGTGAAATAACAGTACATTAAGCCAGTGTTTAAAGGCTTATTTAAAACTTCTTTTAAAAATCTAGGAAAGACAGATTCTGTGTAAATTTTTCTTATGCCTTTTGAAATGCTTCAGATGCTTAAGTATTTAAGTTTTATGTGAATTGGTAGAAATGTTAGTTCCTGTTATTTATTGAAAGATGATTGCTCTAATTTTCTGGATGTCACAAATTGATTTTTTTTTCCTTTTGAAGTAAAGCTGCTTCATTTCTGTAGCTTAGGTTGCACTAAATAGATGGCAAAGAATAGCATGGTTTAAGAAGATAAATGTCAGGAACGTTTTCTAAAGTAGACATTCAGACTTTTGGATTAATGGGAAAGAAGGTCAATAATTGCATGGATTTCAATAAGCTTGAAAAGAAATGGCATTCCTGTGGTGCTACAATGACTATTAAAATGCTGTGAAATCATTTCAAGATCCTGTTCTCAGCTTCAGTGTCTGATTCATTGTGCAAGAATGACTCAGTAGGGCTGCCAACTTTACAGGAGATAATTGATAGGTCAACTGATTTTTTTAAGAGTATTTTTAATAGACTATGGATGAATTTCTCAAAGATGTACTTAGTTTTGCTGATTTTTGTTTTATTAAACAGGGCCCTCCAGATTTTCAGCAGCACCCTCCTGGACCTGTTCCTACCAACTTCACCCAAGCCCCAAGAATCCCTCTACAGGACCAGTGGAGAGGCCCACCTCCACCACCTATGCCTCCACCACCACCTCCTCCTCCTCCTCCCCAGGAAAGAGACCCTTTCTTCCTAGGAGGTATATAATTTTTATTTTAGATTGGTATATAGGGTGACCTTTTTCACTGCAAATATACTATTTGAATATTCTTCCTTTTCACATAGTAACCCCTTTTATGAATTAATCTATCCACACACTTGAGATCTGAAGATCAGAAGGGACCATTATGATTTAGTGTGATCCTGTATTTTGTCATCTCTCAAAAAGCAACCAAATAACATTGTTTTCAGTTTGTTACAGTTCAGATATTAAATATCAACACCATTTCTCCTTTCATCTGTGGTTGTTCCCTCATTAACAGTTGTATCTATCTGGAATATTTGGTGCCCTACAAATTTAACTTTCTATGAATTCTGTCCAATCTTCCAGTTAATGTTAAAGTTACAACACAACAAACATGGTGTTAAGTAAAATATAAACATTGCATAAAGTGGGTTGACTAGTCCTTTGCGTGGATTGAAAGGGTGTTAGTTTTGTTCAGATTGTCAGTGCTTGCATTTCTCTAGTCTTGATTCCTGCTTGGAGGAGTTAGGTGCTTTTGCAGTAGAAATAATAAAAATAACTATTAATGCCAGCTAGTTATCAAATTGTCCTCTTTCTCCCAAGGGTCTGAATCTTCCATGCTAAGGCGGTTCTTGGCACAAGCAAGAGGAGTATCTCTCATATAATCTTGCGGAGCTGCTCTTCCAACTAAACTATTTTGTAGTTATTCCTCAATCAAATTATCAAGTTACTCTCCTGAAGCTGAAAATATGCCAGGACTGTATTTAAAACACATTTGTATTCATGAGGAGGTTGTCACTTAATTAAATGTTTTGATTTCAACAGATCCAAGATTCCCAAGTCATCATTTGTTCGAGCAACGGAGTCCCCCACCTCCACCCCCTCCACCACTCCTTAACAGTACCCATCCTGTCCCTACCCAAAATCCTCTGCCTTTCAATCAACCTGGACCAGGATATAATCAGCAAGGGCAGCAACCAGTATTTCCCAGAGACAGACCAGTAAGGCCAAACATCCAGCCTCAGAATCCTGCTGGAATTCTTCACTTCAGCCAACCAGGTTCAGCAAATCCACGGCCTTTCATGCAACCCAGACAACAATTCTTACAAAACCCAGGACAGCCATTTCTAGCAACACATACACAGCCCAATATGCAGGTATTAATCAATGGTAAAAGGGGGCTTATAAGCACTATTTAGAACTTTTGCATTTAGAAAGCTATATTGCGATCTTTACGTTCAGCTCATAACAGCAATCTAACCAAAATGGCTAACTCTTGTTTGATATTACAAATGTGAAGTAGATTTAAGTGTAGTTCCTATTATTGTGTTAGTGTTAGACAGAGAAGCTGATTTTTATCACCATATCAACAACTCCTTTACGAAACGTACACCAACGGATATTTCAAAAGTGAAATTATTAAAATTGCTGTGATTTCTGCTCAACTGCTTACACCTAATGAGATTAGAAAAGTTCTTAATGACATATTTTGTTCACCAACAGTTCCTTAAATTAATTTACTCCAACAGAAATATGAAAGTATTGTATTATTCAAAAATGTCTGTTTACAGAGAGACGTATATGTATACAAAATAGACATTGCTGGGTTATTTCACCTCTTGTCACAGGTCTTGGGTGCCCTCTGCTGATAAAAATGAGCTGTGTGTTTTAGGGGACTAGCAGTGAGAGAGAAATCAGTTTGGCTTCTTAAAAATTAGTTTTTCTTTTAAAAACTACTGTATTTACTACTTAACAAACTACTATTTGTTAAAGTAGACAAATGGTTTGTATTGCCATGAAAAATATTCTGCAAAGGCCCTTGAATTTTGGGGCGGAGGGGAGGAGGGTTGTTATAGATTCGTGATGCATACACTGTGGATTTCTTCTTAAGAGTAAATATTATATTCTAGTAATTCTTAGAAGCAAGTAGGACAGTTCGACTTATTTATTGTAGTCTCATTAATAACATTATTTGAGATTTTTTTCACATTAAGAAGTTGAGCTAAAATCTAAGTGCAACCCTTACTTGGTCAGTGACCAAGTGATGTCATTACCCTGCACAGCAATCAACAGTCCTCGTTTACTGCAAATACTGTTGCCCCAGGAAAGCCTATATGTCTAGAGCTCCTTACTTACAGCCAAAATATTGTTGCCATACAAGAACAAATCTGATTGCTTAAGGAGCTTATTTTCCTTAGGATTGAAAAAAATGCATAGAATGTCTTTTATTTCTTTTTAAAATGTAAAGGGTCCCTTGCACCCTCCTCTACCGCCTCAGCCTCACCATCAGCAACAACAACACCACCACCAGCAGCAGCAGCAGCACCACCACCAACAGCAACAGCAGCACCAGCAGCATCATCAGCATCAGCATCAACATCAGCATCAGCATCATCTTGCCGGTCCACCACAGCCTTTGATTCCCATTACCCAGCCACAGTTCAGACCTCATTTGCAGCCTTCACAGCAACAGTCAAATAACAATAGAATGCAGTGTCAACAGCGGCAGGGTCCAATGAATCCAAGACATGTAAGTACCAGTAAATACTGGCATTCATCAGTGTTCCCTCGTGTGTGTGTGTAAAGATTGTGTATCTGAGCTCAAGTTTAAAACCTTTGAGCATAGGCTCTCCCACTCCTATTCCTTCTCCTCTTACTTCATTCATTCATCCTCTCCTCTTTCCTTCCTCATTTATTCAATATCCTGTATTTATAACCACTTCCCCATCACCTCTGTCTCCCCCTTGACTTACTGTCTTTCCCTCTTCACCTACTCACTCACTGTGTGAAAGAAAGAGACAGACAGACACAGTGCCCTCTCATGCTAAGAAGCTAGAGATCAAGGATGTTTGCGAGGGTGGAATAGGGGGAGGGTTGTATGGTCAAATGTAAAGCTGTGATTGGGGTTGGGGAGCCTAGTGCTTCAGCAATGGGGAATCTGCTTGAAGACCTCTCCATAGCACTGCTGACTGGGCTTCCTGGTGCACCATGAAGCAGTGCCATGGGGGATCCCTTGTTACTCTCACTGCTCCAATGCAGAGAAGTTTGCCCCATTTCCTTCTGTCCCTCCTCCCCTCGCCCATTCACTTGGTTGGTGGGGGAGCCAAGGCATCGTACGTTGGCCAATCTGGACATAACTCAGAGAAGTTATTCTGATCAGACAATCATTCTTGGGGTTTATTTTAGAAATGGTGTATATGTGAGAGAAGTCTTAAGTTTTGCTGTTTAAAGAAACCTAAAGATATATGATAGAAATGAGAAAATTTCAGAAGGAGGGCACTTTTAAACACTTACTCCACAAAAGTTAGTGGGTATTTTACTGAAAAGCTATATTGAAAATGCAATTGTCCTCTGAAGAGTTAGTGCCAATTTTTGAGGCTAAATGTTAGTCTTGCTTGAAGTGGAAATCTCAACATACCCTGAATTCTGAAATGGCTACCAAGGCGTCCATATTATATGTATGTTATCTTTTGCCTCTGTCAGAGTACACCAACACAGAACATGGTCAAGCGTCCGAATCAGCAGCTACAGTCAACTGCTTCAAGGAATAGCAACTTGCGTGAATTACCAATAGCACCTTCGCATGCTATTGAGATTAGTAACAACCGGCGAACCGCTGCCCCTGCTGCGCAGGTGAAACCCATTACCAGCACAACACCTGCTACAAGATCTGTAGTAGGTGTTGGGAGCCCACATGGGAGAACTGAAATGAAAGCTAGAACAGTCGTGCCAGTGGCCCAAACTAAAGTAGAAGTAAAATCTGAACCAGAGGTAAGGGAGATTTTCCATTAATGTTAAATGGCTGTTCGTAGTACATACATTTCTATTTCTTAATGTCACCAGTTGCTGTAAGGTAAAGGTGAGAAATACCTGCAAAACATACCAGTATGGTGCTGCTAAGTAGGAAGTCATGGCTAAAAGTTAAAACATTGGCTAATCTATTTACCTTTTTTTAAAGAATAAGTTTATACGTTTGCTAGTCTGATTTGTGGAGTATAAACTCACCTATATGCACCTCTGTGCTACACTTCATTACCACTAGGCGTCCCACTTCCAGGTTGCCAGCTCTCCTTGTAGTGTTGTCAGAAGGGTAGAAGGGGATTAGCTGCAAGCTCCTCCCAGGAGAGGGGTCCAGATCTTGAAGGTTGGAAGGGCTGGGTGAGTTAATTTTGGGAGGTAAGGGAGCTACTCCTACAAAAGTTGGGGACAGGTAACCTACTTGATTTGGGGCACCCTGCTTTGGTATATGATGTGGTTAAAGTAGGAACAGCTACTGAATGAGGAAAGGAAGAGACGAAGGGGGAGGACACTGAGCAGGAATGAATCAGACTTAGTTGCTTCAGAGATAGTATGGGCAGAACATTGCTGACCTGAAATCTGGTGGTGGAGTTGAAAGTATCTGAGAGAACCACAGCGAGTGACATGAAGCTAAATGAGGCTGGAGTACAGCTAGCAACAGCAGTGCTTCTCTTCCTTTGCCTCAGGTCCTGCAACTTCCCATATCAGACTAAGAGGCTTCTGGATCCAACCAACTCCCTGCTGCTCAGTTTGAGTTTTCTCATACTGCCATATTAGGTCAGACCAGTAGTCCATCTAGCCTAGTATCCTGTCCCTGACAGTGGCCAGTACCAGAGCTTCAGGGCAGTTTTGGATAGCTCTTTTTCTGTCTTCCCTCCTGGCTTCTGGCATTTAGAGGTTTAGAGTCACCCAGAGCATGGGGTTATCCCTGGCCATCTTATCTAATAGTCATTGATGGATTTGTCCTCCTTGAACTTGTCTAGTTCTTTTTTTTTAAGCCAGTTACATTTTTGGCTATTACAATATCCCATAGCAATGAGTTCCACTTGTTAATACCACCAGATACTACTCTCTCAGCAATGGCTATCCCTATCTAATACTTCCTTTTCCAACCTGGTTCCCTACTGCTCATCACTTCCTCCCCAGTCTTGTGAATAAGACAGCCACTCATCACTTCCTCCCCAATCTTGTGAATAAGACAGCCACCAGATCCTTCCCTTCCTCTTCTTTTCCATTTTCTGCTCTCTCAAATGAGACCCAAATGACTTCCAAACATGGCTTCCCAGCCCAGCCAATCTCCTCCAAGTCCTGGAGTCCTCATGATAAGCTGCAGCTGAGCCATCCCCTCAGGCACCTCTTCTGCTGGTAGAGCGGATACTTGTCCTACATCTCATCTGGAGGAAATATAAAATATTTTGTTTTTATTATTTTTCATTTTGAAAAAAAGTTGCTATTTAATTTACCAGGACCCCCCCAAGAGTCTGAGGTATGGCTGTACTCTGAACCTCACTCAGGTCTTGATTCTGAATGTTGCTGTGTGTGGATCCTTACCCCTGTATGGAACTCCATAGAAGCCGGTGGGGTTCCCCATGGTCACAGGGAGTCCTCTTGTGTGGAGCAGTTTGCAGGATTGGGCCCTTAATGTTGAACACTATGAGACACTGTATCTATATGATGGTTAAATGACTGTTACAGTTTTCAAATGTCAAGTCATTCCAAGCAGAACCACAAATCCTTCATGTTAAGTTAGCTATGAACTGCTCTGTCTCAAACACCAGGTTTCTTTTAAGAACGTCTTCTTTTAAGTTGCTGGTGATTAGCTCCTCTTCTTTTTCTTGAATTAGTTATGACCATCTCTCATTTCCACAAATATAACATGAAAGAAACATGCAGTTATCAGTATTTAACTTCCTGTGCACTCATTCATCATAGGAGTAAAAACCCCTTGGTTCAGCTTTTCAAGAGGTCACTTATTTAACTTTGCTCTTTAGTTTCAGCAGATATTAAAGATTTTTTTCTTTTTCATATCAGTTCCTCATAGAAGAATCTAAAAGTAACAGAAAATAACACAGATCTTGGGGGAAATTCTGCATCTTTCAGGCCAGTAAGAAAGGTGATAAAGATTATAAGCTTGTGACATACAGTGACAGGCTTTGTCTCTCCAGTTAAATATGAATTAACTCCAAAATATATACATTAGTCATTAAGTCTTTTGTTACTGTCTTTGACTGGGTGTTCCCTACAAGACAAGATAGAGCAGCCTTCTTGTCCCCTCAGATTTAATTTAAATTTAAATAAATTCCTGTAAACTTTGTATGTTCTACAATTAACTGGCCTTACCTATCTGAAGCTTTAGTCTTACAGAACTTCTGTATCCCTCATCTTTTTGTGGGTGCTTCAAAACTTTATTTGGAAGCTAATTGTGAAACTTTCTGTTCATGTAACTCGCAGAAAGCTTTTTTTTTTTGTCCTGGAACAGAGGGAGTGTCTCCTTGTAATTCCCAGTAGAACCCACCACAGTAAGTGCGGGAAGATGCTCAACAATTAACTGAGATGTTAATGGAAAACAGGACTGCTGCTTTCTAAGGAAAGCAGCAACAATCCACATGCTATACCATAGTAACAAATATGTCCTTTCAACTTCACCACAGATTTGTACATCCTGTGCATTAACTCAGTACATAACTTCTATTCACATGTAATGGGATACCTTTTTTTTTTAAGTTGTGTTCTGACAATTCTCTTTAGGGCAGACCTGTACAGAACTCTCTCTGGTGCAGTCATTTTTCCATATTTTTCTTTCTTTCAATAATTTCACTCTGTCTGCTTCTTTACCTTTATGGCGTTAATGAAGAGTGAGGAAATATCCTCTTCTCTTGTCATATTGTTGCATTGCTCATAAGTGGCAAAGCCACAAATTAGTTACGCAGGTCATTTTTCAAGTGTGTTAGAACTGAAAAACTAAATTATGAACTTGTATAGATTTTGGCTCTATTTTAAAATTGTGTCATTTTAAAAGTTTGCAGCCCTGCAGGACTAGAAGCAAGTGCTGGGTCCCACTGAGAAACTGGGAATCTACTCTTCCCATAGCATAATGCTCCTCTTTGTAGCCCTGCATGGCTGCAAAATAGAATTTTTAAAAAACAGATTGATATGTCTATGTATAGAAAAACTATTACTGTGTTATGCTTATAAGAAGCACATGGGATCTTTTTCAGGAGAAAAGGCAATACACCACGTTTATTGAAGATACAGCAATTAGCATATGCATTCTCTCTCTCAAAAAAGAACAGGAGTACTTGTGGTGCCTTAGAGACTAACAAATTAATTTGAGCATAAGCTTTCATGGGCTACAGCCCACTTCCATTGGATGCATAGACTGGAACATACAGCAAGAAGATATTTACACATACAGAGAACATGAAAAGGTGGAAAGTAGCTCATCTCAGTTGATTGGCGTCTTACAGTTGGTATGGCTACTTCCACTTTTTCATGTTCTCTGTATGTATAAATATCTTCTTGCTGTATGTTAAAATCAGTCATCACTATAAAGGGCGGAGAAATGAATTTTGTGAATGGGCTGGTAACTTTTCACATCAGTTTTGCAAGGCTGGCAATATATGAAATAAAGGAGCCTCATTAATTTGTGAAGTGCACAAAGAAAAGTTTTCTTTGCCTCTTTTAAAATAAAGCATTAACGTCTCTCGATAAATCTTTCCCTCAAGGTGGGAAAACGGGCTCATAACTTCCTGTTCTCTGTGGTCATTTTTGGTCTCTTTTCAGTTTGCATAGGTTTTGGTTTCCAGAATTAGGAGTGTTTTCCTCCTATTTTGTTTGAAGATTGTTTGATTAGAGGACTTTTGTCTTAATTTTTTCCCCAGTTCATCCTGTTAATTTCCTGTTAAAGAGAGAGGACTGAAGGAGGACAATGCACTTCTTCAGAAGCAACAGCTCTCGTTCTTTTTCATTCTCTGTTTTTTGGTATAAGAAAGATGTTTTAGGACCTGCATCCTGTGGGATGCACCCACCTCTTCAGAGGCTAAGAGCCTATCATCAAGGCTGTCATCAGAAACGTGAAGTTCATTTCAGATCTTTGGGTTATAGCTCATCAAGCATCAGATCATCAGCATTTTGATTTGGGGTAAACTTGAATTTAAAACATAGGCATGAAAGTCAAGTCATCTGTGTTCTGTTCCCATCTCTGACACGTGCCTTTTTTCTTAACCTCTCTGTACCTGATACTCCATTGGTATAAAGGGAATAATAGTACTTTGAGTGATTGTGCAGACGATTCCACTCATGGTGTTCATTCGCGTGAAATTGGATTTTTCTGGCTATCAGTGTCTATTGGGGCTGCTCCTATACCCTCCTTAACCCACCCAAGGACATAAAAGGCAGAGCAGGCCCCACCATCACTCAGCTCCTTCTTATCGCTGATGTGCAGTGTCCGCCTGCTTCTCTGCGACGCTGTTACAGTTAGTGTTAATGACTAGTTAGTGTAGTTGTTAGGTAGTTAATTAGTTTCAGTTTGCCCATTGGTAT
Organism: Mauremys reevesii; assembly: GCF_016161935.1. Lineage (NCBI taxonomy): Eukaryota > Metazoa > Chordata > Testudines > Geoemydidae > Mauremys > Mauremys reevesii. The sequence continues at coordinate 19,110,315 of NC_052624.1, forward strand.
GAAAAAGATCATTTTTACTAATTCTTCATAGACATTGGGCTCTGAGTCTCCTCAGTACTGTGACTTGAGTTGGTATGGCAGAAATTGAATCTCTGGTTTGACATGCCCCTCTTGTGATGGACATTCTTAAGTGCCTTTATTTAGACAAGGAGCATATCCCTAACTGCTGATTCTTCTGCCGCTCTCTTTCCAAGTGGACTCCGAAGGCAAGGGATGCCTACCTAAAGTTATCCTGGAGCGTTCCATGAAAGCCTGTTCAGAGGAGGATGTAGCAAAGGCTCACTCCTCTCTCCATTCCTGCTCAGCAAGTGCCCCAACAAACTGTTGTTCCTTCCCAAGCTCCAGGGCTAAGATGCCTCAGAGACTGCAGTTGTCGACTGCAAGAAGGGATTGAAAGGAACCATGCTCCAGAGACAAGACATGAGTCTCCCTCTGTGCGACCCATGGAACAGAGATGCAAGAATAAACATGTTACGTTGTCTCAAGCTCTGCATTCAAAGGGCAGCAAATGCCCTAAAATGGGTGCCTCTGGAGCCTCATTGCCAGGTATGAAAAAAGTGCCTGTGGTACTAGCTAAGTCTGCTGCCCGCCTTCAGCACCAGTTCTTGTAATCTTGGTATGCAGCTCCCACGTTGCTAGCCTTTTTGGTGCCTACGGCCTATTCGTCACCAAGTGACATATCTGTGAGCCAGTACCAGAGTCTTCCCTGTTGGAGCATACGATCTCAAAATGCTAACTAAGCCTTCAGTCACTGAAATCATGGTACCGCATAGAGCTGTTGAGACATTGGGTGTCATTTACTTTTCCTGCTCTGTGTGGGACCCTTCCATTTCACAGGATCCTAGAGCTTGAGAGCCAGCCTGAGCCCTAACTTCTACACTGCAGTTAAACAGCCCTTTAGCCCGAGCCCCGCGAACCCAAGTCAGCTGGCATGGACCAGCCACTGTTTTTTAATTGCAGTGTAGACATAACCTAGGAGACTTGATCTGTTCAGCAGAAAAGTCTGCTTCTCTGCCAGTCTCCAGATGTACATAGTCATTTTGCTGGAAGCATCTATAATTGGTAATCTACACTGGGACACATTGTCTTCGTTTATGGATAGACTCATGCAGGACCATGGAAGAATTAAGGTCCATTGTGCTAGAGGGAAATCTTGCTGGCTGCTTTTGAATGTATCTGATATATATCAACATACAGCATGATCACATTAGCGGTGATGCAAAAAGCCTTCTTTCATCAGGAATACCCAGATAGGTCCAAACCACGGTAGAGGATCTTCCATTTGAGGACTGCAACCTCTTAAATTCAAAGACAGCCAACTCCTTTGCTGGTACACTCCAGCCCCGAAGAGAAGGCAAGCCAGAGTTCAAATCTCATCCAGATAGTGTCCTCCTGCTAAATATGATTATCTCCCATGGAGGCATTGGAGCCACCGGGAGAGAAGCAGAGGCCCAATGTAGACATCCCACCACCTCTTCAGCTACAGTGCACTTAACATCTTCCTCTTGACAGGAAGCTTCATGCCGCAGTTGAAAGTCTGGCAGAGCCTTTGGAGAATCTCTGCCCTCAGCCTCCTTCGGGCAACTGCCTTTTTTTCAAGAAGCTTGGACTAGGATCATCACAGCTGAGAGATTGTCAGCATTGGGTTATTTCATACAATTCCAGTTCCTTCTCACCTTTGCTCCCATCTTCCCCTCCACACCTCTCATGAGATACTGTTGAAGAAAGAGATGGACCCTGTCCTGCATGTTTGAGGAGCAGAAAAGGTACCCTTAGAATTCAGAGGCAGGGGGCTTTGTTCCCGTTATTTTCTCATTCCAAAGAAGGGGGCTTGAGGAACTATTCTGAACCTTCGATATGTCAAGAGCATATATTCTACTAAGAACATGATGCGTTTCCTGTGAGCTGGAACATCTCACTAGCAGTACAGGAACCTGCCCTTTGGACTTGCCACAGTACCAAGGGTGTTCACCAAATACTTGACAGTTGTACAAGCTCTCTTAAGGAGGCGTGGGACACAGGTTTATGCATATCCTATTAATGTGTGGATCTGAAGAAGATCATTACATCAGGTCATCAGCTCAGTTCAAGTAATCTTAAATCTCTTTGCTGCAGTAGGACTGAGTCAATAGACAAATATCCACTCTTACTCTCACTCAAAGCATAGAGTTCATAGAAGCCATGTTAGATTCCAGGTCACTGAGAGCCTGTCTCCCACAAGAAGAATTTCAAATTAGAATAGACTTCATCAGCCAACTTCAAGCTCCCTCAAAGATGTCACCATGAGCATGCTTTAAACTTCTAGGATATAGGGCCTCATGCACCTGGGTGATGCAGTTCACCAAACTTTTCCTGTGCTCCATGCAAGGGTGGTTGAAATCAGTGTATCTAGTCAGAAGACACTGCATGAACATGTTGGTCACAGTCCCACAAGAAGTCCCCTCCTCATTAAACTGGTGGAAAGACCCACATCCTTATGCAATGGAGTACCGTTCTCTGCATCTTTGCCTACAAAGATACTTCTGCTAAGGGATGGGAGAGCTCATGTAGATCACCTACAAACACAGAGCCTTTGATCCTCTCAAGAAGCTCACCTGCACTTAAGCATCCTGGAACTCAGAGCCATCCATCTGGAATGAATAACATTCCTGCCTCTGCTCCAGCAATCCCCAATCCAGGTGCTGAGAGACAACACCACAGCTACGCGGTATGTCAGCCATTAAGGAGGAGCCAGGTCATCTCCACTCTGTTAGGAGCCCGTTCCACTCTGTATTTGTCACCAGATCACACTGATGACCCTGCATTTTCCAGGAGTTCAAAACTTACTAACGGATCACCTCAGCAGACAGTTCTCAGACATCCATGAGAGGACGATCAAGAACCCAGTGTTGCAGAGCATCTTTTGCAAGTGAGGATGCCCCTTAATACACCTATTTGCCACAGACCAGAACAAGAAATTCCAAGTGTTCTGCACCAGAGGGTGCTCTAGACCAAACACATTAGTGCCTTTCATATCCTGTTAATCTGTGACAGATATATGTCCTCACATCAGACCCCAGGATACGAAGGGTCCAGTGTAGTCTGAAGTAGGATGCTGGACTGATGATCAGGATAGCTCCGATGGGCCAGGCAGGTCTGATGTTCATATCTGGTGGATTTTTTATTATACTTCCCTATTGTGTTGGCTGCTCTGCCCAACAGTCTCACAGAACAATGGTTGGATCCTACGCCCAGACTTGTCATTGTTACGTATGACATTGTATGACATTGTTACGTAAGCAGTTCAGCTGAAGTTCAGAAAAAATTCTGCTCCAAAGCAAGAAGGTCTCAGCTAGACTGACATATATCAAAGTGGAAGAGAGAGTTTTTATTCATGGCCCCCGGTTTGAAGCCCCCAGTCTTCAGACTTCAGTATAGTATTAGCAAGGTTGATGGATTCCCCCTTTGAGCCTTTAGCAAGCAGTTCCCTATCCCATTATCAATGAAGGCTGCCTTTTCAGTAGCCAGTACATCAGCTTGAAGGGTAGGGGAGATGCATGTCCCCTGATAGTTTTTATAAGGCTAGGCTTAGGGTTAGGTATCATCCCAAGTTCCTGCCAAAAGTTTGTTTCTGAGTTCCATATTAAACTAATTTATTTATCTCCCAGTTTTGGTTGGGCTGTTCTGTAGTCATTGGTTAAACAGAATTCCTAATACCCGCCTCCAAACAGACAACTACTTGTTAGTCATCAGGAGTGGAATCCATGTGGACAATCACTCAAAGAAGAAAGAATAGTTACTTATCTTTTGGTAACAGTGTTTTTTTCGAATTGTGTTGTCCACATGAATTCCATGATTTCCCCACTGCTCCAAAGTCTTACTCCTCTGAATTGGAGAAGGAACTGTGGGCACCCATTCTGCCTCTTATGCCCTTGACTGGGGTTAGGCTCAAAGACATCTAGGACACAGGCACGGCCCTAATGAACACTGCTTGCTACAATAATCCAATCTCACGTGCATACCCATATTTGAATCTGCATGGACAGTACATCTCAAAGAAGAAGTATGGTAAGTAACCATTCTTTACTGGGCACACAGATTGCTTGTGAAATACTTAGTACCTTTTTATGGAAGACTTTACTGAAATGCAATGTGTTATTATTTGATGAAAGCCTAAACTTATTTTATTTGACAAATATGTCTGGTAAGTATAGCCTAAAATCAGACTGATCTGTTCATTGAAATAGTAAATTCATTATATAGCATGTTTTATAGGCAGATTGCTTTAAAAACAATCTTAAATCCATTTAAAATGGAATCTGATTCCATCAGGTATATTTTGTAATAAAATATGTACATCCTGTTGAAGCAGCTATCTCAAAAGCAAGCTGGATCTTTTGAAGATGGGCATCTGCATTTCCTTAACTGTTCCCTGTTTCTTATAGCTTCCTGTAAGGACACTTTCTGCCAAAGTTGCAGGACCTTTAGAAAGGTTATTTGACAGAGTATAATACTTTCAGAAAGGCTTAGGGATGGAATATTAAAGGCATTCTCTATATACCATTAATATTCCAACACTGCATGTGGCAACATTTTGATTCTGAGGAGAGTGCATGAGTTCAAGGTCAGAGAGATTGACTTGTGCTGTTCATTATAACCAATTATTGTGTGACAAATGAGTTTGAGATCAGGCTGAAAATTCTGTAAGAAAAATCAATAGTTCTAATCAGGGCCTTTCAGGTCATTTACCACCCTACCTTTTGTTAGTTTGTCAGAAAAGAGAAAGATAAAACCTGTGTGACAGTGGATTGCCTCTGTATTGTTACTTTCCATTTGAAACATATTTTGATATCTTGAATTATATTAATAGTTTAATTGGTTTCAGAAACTTCTACAAGAGTTCCAATTTATAAGACTTCATTTTTAGTATTTTGATAAGATTTCCAAACTAGCAATATAGTGGCCTCCCCCTCCCCCCAGATGTAGTATATCTAATTCCTAAAACAGATTCAAGCTGCTTGTCTCTAATGAATAGCAAATCTTACTGGAAGATATGTCACTAATAGTTTTAGCACAATGTTGGGGTAATTTCAAAATATCTTTTCAGAGTCATGCCATTATGACATCTTGTAAAATAATAACTTCATGTTAGCTTTGACTAAACTGGACATATTTCACTATTTCAGTAAATGCCTTTCCTTTCCTTTTTGTAGTTTCCTGATGAAGATGAAGAAACCAGATTATACCGCTTGAAGATAGAAGAACAGAAACGCCTAAGAGAAGAAATTCTGAAACAGAAGGAGCTGAGACGGCAGCAGCAGGCAGGTGCTAGAAAGAGAGAGTTACTTGAAAGACTTGCACAACAGCAGCAACAGCCTCCTATACAACAATCTTTCACACAGCAGGAAGAGGAATCATCAGAGTTTCCCACCAACGGAAATCCATTTATAGTCCATCCTGGTGCACAGGCCAGGCAAAATGTGAAAAATAGACTTCTTGTTAAAAAGCAAGACATGGTAGTTGCAAATATTCAGCCCAAACCCACAGATTTCATGCAAGATGAGGCTAATATGCATTTTCAAGGACAGCAAGTGAAAACAGTGAAGCCTTTGAGACAGACTAGAACAATACCACAAAGTCAGCTTCAGCCATCGCCAAAAGTATTACAAACAAAACCTGCAGCAACTACAGCATCACTCACCCCAGGACAGACTGCTAGGGTGGCATCAATACAAGGAAGGCCTCAGGAACTGAAACCTGGTGTGAAAAGGACTGTCATGCAACGGGCAAACACTGGTAGTGGAGATGGGCCCCATGTCGGCACCAAAGTGAGGGTGATTAAGTTGTCAGGAGGGGTAAGTTTCCAAGGCTCATCTATTTTTGTGTTGTTTTGTCATGGTCTGTTTTTGTGTGTTCTATCCAATGCAATTCTAAAATAGGAAAAGAACCTATTTTGAAAAGAAAACAGCAAATTCAACAGAACTAATAATCCATATTTCAGAAGATGATTTTCAGAGTTATAGACAAGAGTTATTTTTTAAAAAAACTTGTAGGAACAGAGGTTTGCTGTAATATATTGCACTGGAGTGGGGTTACCATTAAGTTTACATCACTTTTTCCTGAATAATATCTACTCATTTTGGGTGCTTGTAACTTGCACCTAAAAATTCTTCACCTGTGAATCTTTGCATAGAGCAGCAGTTCTCAAACTTTAGCACCCCGATGACCCCCATTTTGATTTAAAATTTTTGCAGACCCTTAAATCCCCCACTCAGTCATAGAATATCAGGGTTGTAAGGGACCTCAGGAGATCATCTAGTCCAACCCCCTGCTCAAAGCAGGACCAATCCCTAACTAATCCCCAAATGGCCACCTCAAGGATTGAACTCTCAACCCTGGGTTTAGCAGGCCAATGCTCAAACCACTGAGCTATCCCTCCCCCCAAGTCCTAGCCCTTTCCTCCCTCCCCCACTCCAACCCCTCCCCCCAAGGCCCCATCCCTACTCCACCCTTGCCCCTCCTCTTCCCCACCTCTTTCTGCCCTGTCCCCTGAGCACACCCTGCCCCTCCCCCTCCCCCTCCCTCCCAGCGCCTCCCTCTCCTTCCCAGCGGCTCCTGCACTCCACTGAACAGCTGTTCCACAGCCTGCAGGAGGCACTGGGAGGGAGGGGGAGGAGATTATCAGCCGGGCCAGCCATGACTTGCAGACCCCCTGGAGTACCCTCGCAGACCCCAATTTAAGAAACCCTGGCACAGAGCATTTCGGTCCAGAAATGCTTTGATGTATGGGAGAAAAGAATTTGTGTGGCTATTTTTAAGTTTGAGGGGCTACCTCACCCCCCCCCCCCAAAGAAAAAAAAGACATATGCCCTATCTATCATGCAGTTGAAACCAAACTAGCAGCCAGTCATGTTTAAGCATGGCTGGAGCTAGCATAGTTGTCTGAACAGTGTGGGCAACCCTTTTTTCTTTGAGAACCACATTGCAAAACTGTGATATAAACAGAATTTGGGAGAGGAAATTTTGTACTAGGGACTAGATTGAAAATGCCACCATTTCACTTTTGTGTCAAAATCAGATGTATTTATCTTCTGACAAAGGGGTCCATTGTCTGCATTGGCCCCTGAGCACTGGTGGTATCCTTGTAGCATTGTATATTCACAATGTTTTTCTGTATTCATCCAGCAAATATCTGTATCGGTAGTTTTCAATCTTTTTCATTTGCGGACCCCTAAAAAATTTTGAATGGAGGTGCAGCGGACCCCTTTGGAAATCTTAGACATAGTCTGCAGACCCCCAGGTGTCCACGGATTACAGAATGAAAACCACTGATCTACTTTAAATTTGATTTTCTATTATTGAAAAAAATAAGAGTGCAGAATAAGATGAAAATGCAGAGGGTCTAACTACAGGGTTTTCCGAGAGACATCTGGCCCTTGCTTTGCCTTGTGCAAAAATATTTAAATATAAAAATCTTTCTGTGCTGTGGTACCTTTTAGGAGAGGGGCAATCTGAAAGAAATCTATACACTAATTGAGGAAACCACTAGAACTGCACTGAGCGACAAGCAGGTGGACATATTGAGTGTGTTAGCAGAGGTTGAACAGGACCTCAGTTACAGAAGTTGTTTCTCACTCTTCTCTCGAAATCTGATTTTGTTAAATAATAGAATTTAGCAAATAAGTAGCTCAAAATGTAGTCTTAAGTGCTCAGATTCCTTGGTAATGAGCACAGTAAACATATGCAAAGGGAGACAGATATCACTCTTGGTGTTGTTAAAAGGGAAGAGGAAATTAAAATGCTAGAGAGACTAAAGTATTAAAGGTGACTACTTTTCATTAGGATTTTATTACATTACAAATTTAAAAAGGTTTCAAATTGTGTAGTTACACAGTGACTGTAAAGGTCCTCTTAACATTTTTTTAAAGAAATATATTAGCATAATGGAAAATATGATTAATGAGGATCTGGTTAGAGTGGAGGATGACTTTCTTCAGACATTAGTAGTAACTTTAGTCCAGTAGATTGAGTAAATACCAGAAGTTGTAGGTGATCCCTTCTGTTGGACTAAATAAAAATATAATCATGCTTTCAGGAATCCCATTGGCCTGCAAGTAGTGTGACTGGCTTATTTTATTCTTGGTAATTCAACAAAAGCAATCAGGCCCCAACTTTTCTTTTTATCTGGCAAAACAAAACATCAAGCTGCAACCCAAGCCACCAGTGCATAGGTCTCTAGGGTAAATGATTCAGTGCCCAATGTAGCAAGTGTCATGAAACAATTTTTTTTCCCTTAATGTTCTCTTTTTCCAGCAAACCATGAGTGACTTATTTTTTTTTTTTTTACCAATTATACACTATGGTTGCTTGCCATCAGATTTAGCCACATTAAATACATGTATCATTCCTGCTGCATTGTATGCTATGTAGACTTGCTCTTGTCCCCTGAAAATTCAGTTCATAGCTGCAGGATCATCAGCATAGAACAGGCTGTCTATGCATGGTGGTATGAAGCTGCTTTTCCTTGCCACCATGGAATATTTTGTTTTCTTTCAAACTATAGAAAAATAAAAGCAAGTGTTACCATTAGCTTTTTAACTCTGATCAAGATGGTTAATTAATTTTTTAATAGTATGTCAGAAAGCCGAATCTATATTACTTTGTTCTATGTGCCACACAGACAAAATGGAAAATCTCAGCAATAGGGGGGCAATCTGCCCTATTTTGATGCTCAGTATATTAAAAAAGATTAACAAGTTTATGAGAGGCCTGCAGACTATAAGGATCTCAGATCCTGTTTATAACTCTGTTTTTTAGCACTGCAGCATACAGCAGTTATTGCCAGACCTTTGAGACGCCCAGGTACTGTTTTTTTTTTTTTTAAAAGAACATTTACTCCATAATCTTTCTTCCTCAGTCTAAATTAGGTTTGCATGACTTCCCTGCTGTCAGCCACCCCAGAATATGCTTTGGCTCCTTTTATCTGTAAGCAGTGACTTGATTCTGCAGTATAGCAGCCTCTCTGCTGCTGTCAAAACTACAGATCATTTATACCCATTTCCCTTTCTCTTTAACTTTTTGTGCAGATGAAGTCTTTAATGTCCATGGAATGGTGAGATTGATACTGGTTAGGCACTGTGCAGGCTACTCTACCCAGCTGTGCCAGTGTATGTCAGTACACACTTGAAAAGTCCTCTCTTTCAGCAGACTGGCAATAGTACTGAATAATGTAAAGTAAACAGTTATCTAACAGGGAATGGACTGAGATCATGCTCATACCACCTTTTATCTGTACCGGTTTTGCTTTGCACAGGAGCTGTTGGCAAAAACTGTCTGCTCATTAGACTGCTTGCTGATACCGTGGTGGGTAGAACAGTTATCAAAGTGGCATTATATGCTAATGATGGGTTTTATTTAATCTCAAAGCAGCTGTGCCAAATTTGATTTCCCTTGTTAAGAAAGTTGTCAGTTTTCTTGGTTCAAAATTACGTTCAGAGAACAGTAACTCCTGCTGTTGAGTAAGAGTACACCCCAGTGTGAGTCTTTATTTTGTGTGCAGCAAGTCCTTTACGTAACTAGGTGTTAGGGTAGTAGCTAGAGTATCAGACTCCAGGTATGCAATATCCCCATATCTCCGAATAAAATAAGATGACCCATCAAAGTGGCTATGACTATACTTCGCACTCATGGGACGAATAGTCTTTTAAAGAAGATTTCATGAAATTGCAATATTTACCTATTAAATATCCTCAAAAAAGATACTTGCTGTCCAGTGTCTGACACAGTAGATCAGGGGTGGGCAAACTTTTTGGCCTGAGGGCCACATTTGAGTGGAGAAATTGTATGCAGGGCCATGAATGTAGGGCTGGGGCAGGGGGTTGTGGTGTGGGAGGGAGTGCGGGTTATGGGAGGGGGTGCAGTGTGCAGGAAGGGGCTCAGGACAAGGGTTGGGGTACAGGACAGGTGTGGGGTGCAGGAAGGGGCTCAGGGCAGGGAGTTGGGGTGTGGGGTGCAGGGGGGTTCAGTGTGCAGGTGGGGGCTCGGTGCAGGAGGGGGCTCGGTGCAGGGGGTTGGGGTGCAGGAAGGATGTGGCAGGGGGCTCAGCAGGGAGTTGAGGCTCAGGGTAGGAGTTTAGGGTGCAGGACGGGGTGCAGAGTGCGGGAGAGGGCTCAGCGGGGGTTTTTGGTGCAGGAGGGGGCTCAGGGCAGGGGGTAGGGGTGCGGGAGGGGGTGTGGAGTACGGGAGGGGACTCAGGGCAGGGGGTTGGGGTACCGGAGGGGTGCAGCAGGGGGCTCAGGACAGGGGATTGGAGGTGTAGAGATGTGCAGCAGAGGGTTCAAGGCAGGAGGTTAGGGGCTCAGGGCAGGGGGTTGGGGTGTGGGGTGCAGGAGGGGTTCGGGGTGCGGGGCCCTGCACCGCTTACCTTGAGTGGCTCCGGGGTAGCAGTGGGGCTAAGGCAGGCGCTCCCTGCCTGCCCTGGCCCCACGCCGCTCCCAGAAGTGTCCAGCATAGCCAGCAGTGGCTCCTGGGGGTGGGGTGGGGTGGGGTAGGCGGCTCCGCTGTGTGCTGCCCTCACCTGTGGGTACCACCCCTGAAGCTCCCATTGTCCACGATTCCCCGCTCCTGGGCAATGGGAGCTGTGGGGGGCAGTGCCTGCATGCGAGGGCAGCACACGGAGCCCTCTCCTAGGGGCATGGTGCCGGCCACTTCTCGGAGCAGCGTGGGGCCAGGGCAGGCAGGGAGCCTGCCTTATCCCCGCTGCGCCCCAGGGCTGGCAATCCCACAGGCCGGATCGAAAGCCCTGAGGGGCCGGATCCGGCCCTCAGGCCATAGTTTGCCCTCTCCTGCAGTAAATGCTCCAGTATGTGCCTGGCAAGCCTCAAGAAAAAGAAAGCAGAAGATGAACACTTCCTGTATGTTAGACACTGCAATGTATTGCATGCCCTATCAGGGACTAGTCGTGTGATGCAAGGGGTTAATGCTAGGATTTAGCCTTATTTATTCCATGTCATACCTGTCATTTTTACCAGAATCCTAGTTCCTCAAACATTTTAAGGCCAACCCTTCCTTTCGTGCCTCTAGATGAGCAAGGAGGAATGCCTCTGTGAGTGGCTTTCTATTTTGATTATTCCCTTTCAGTCTTGGTAGTCCAAATATGCTTGGCAAGTTTAGTCAGTCTGATCTTTAGGACTTGAAGAGACAGTGGGATCAAGTGTTCAGCGGATATATTTGATATCAGGGCTTTGCTTTTTTGCAGAGCTACAACACCTCTGTTGGCATAGCTTATCTAGCTTCTGTCTTACTTTGTTGCATATCTTCAGGACATCACTTCACTGTGTCTTGGATACACAAGATCAGCATATTATTATCATGCTGTCCATGAGAAAAAGTCTTAGATTTGTCTGGCTCAATCAGAGGCCTGATCTCAATACTAGATAAAGAACACAATAGGATTCAGACAGGATAAGATCTTGAAATGGTACTTGTTGGGAGGAAATACGGTAATAAATGGATATTTGTAGGCAGGCATAGTAGATACTTCAAAAAATATCTAGTGCAGTTGAAATCTGTAAATCCAATATCATAGAGCAGGAATGATCCTGGTCATGAGGGAGCAGGTTTTGTACCCAGCGTTAGCCCTATATGTCTTAAGTGTTAAAAGGTTATACAAACTCGGCATGTTAGACATGTCCATTGATTGGTCTGAAGTTCTGTTGGCATTGCATGATGTTTTTAAATCATTGTTGTACCACTCAGTCATCTTATTTTATTATTGGGTGATCTCTCCCTAGCCAAAGACTGGTCTTCCTTGCTCAAAGTGATATGTCTCAGCCTCTGTGGCCCGAAAATGCTGAATCTTATGCTGGACCAAGAATACACCACTCTTTGTCTGTGTGGGCCTTTTGTATAAGTACCTATGTTCTGTTTGGATTAAAAGTGAAGTCTTAGATTTTCATGAGTTACAGCAACTACTGCCCGACACTGCATCTGAAAAGCGTGACCGAAATAGCTGACCAACTATTTTGGTTGGAAATTCAGTCTGTAAGGATATATTCTTGGGTTGTATAAAAAAGATTGAAGAGGGGAGCTAAAGGACAGATAGCTTTGCTTAATTTAGGATAACGGTCAAGGAGGGAGGTAGTTGAACACTGAATTCTAAAAAATGGGAAAAAATGTTCTTGGTTTAGACAATCCTGTTGGATGATGTAAATTTATCTACTAAGATTTGCTTGATGATTGTATTTGTTTTGCTTTTATGTGTATTGTTCATTACAGCCAATAAAAATTGTTTAAATAATTTAAATTTCTATAGCGCCTTTCGTCCAAAGACATCAGAAAAGCTTATACAAACGTTAATTAAAGTCTCCAACACTTATGTGGCAAGAAGTATATAGGGAGCTTTCAACCCATATCTGAAATGCAGCTCTGAGGTGTGGAACATCAGAACATTAGCAGAGTTCAGTAACGTTATTTTCACGGTGGGAGGATGGCATCAGCATCAGTACTCATCCCCCACCATCTGAAATAATGGTCTTGGGCACAAGTAAGGTCAGTGTCCATATCTTGTTAGGTGTGCAGGCAAAAACTTACTGTAGGCCAGCATTTTATATTGTGTCTTAATGCCTCTTTTTCACACTTACAACTCAGCACGAAAAGAGTGACACCCAAGAAGCTGCACTAATCTAAACATCAAGGAGATTAAAACTCAGTCAAAGGTGATGGGTGGACAGACTTCCAGTATCTGTAACATTTCAGTCTAGCAATATTTCTCAAATTAGAATGTTCCCTACTGAAAAACTCACCAAAATTCTTGCTCTGTAAAAGTACAGTCTAAAGGCACAGGTTGGCGCAAAATATTAAAAACTATATAGGTGCTATTGGGGCATAGATTGATATGGTTTGCTGAGGTGGAATAAGTCATGATTTTCAGAAATCTTTTAGAGAGGGGGGTACACCTTTTATTGGGGTGGTACGAAAGGAGACATGAATTCACACAGGGGCAAAGGAGCAGTTAATGGGAGGGCAGTGCAGGAGGAGACCAGGGTATAAAGGTAGGTGAGGTCAAGAGCAAGAGAAGAACTAAATGGCACTTTAAGAGAGGCTAGCAATCAAATCCTGACTAAAAGGAATCCATGTTTAACGGGTTAAATTAGAATCTAATTTCACTGCAAATAACTTAGAGTATATGCAAAATAAAATGCTTCCTCTTATCAATCTGAGAACAGACCTTTAAAATTTAGTCAAAATTTCAATATACAATTGTAAGACTAGGCTTTTCATTGAATACTGTAAAAGCAAATTCCATCATTCCCTTAAAATTGTAATAGAAAGTCTTCTGCAGTTTAATTTTGGAATTGTATACTGTAAAACAGTCTCTCATGGTGGGCCTGATGTACATTATTGCAACATCAAGTAGTAGTTGGATTTCAATGAGAGGAAATGATAGAGGATGACATGACAGTGTAAGTAAAAATGTCGCTAATAGAAATCTTATTTTAAAGTGAAAATTGGTCAACATGGGATTATTGGAGTGGGAAAGGATGCAGATTTGTCCCATTTAAATTTAGTGACTCCAAGAGCAGTGAAATGCTTTGATATAAAATGTTCAAAGTTTAAGAAATTAGAGGAGCTAGCCACTAATACAGGTATGCCTCGCGTCTAGAAGACACTCAAACGCAAATGGAGAACTAAATAACTGAATACCATCAGTGCCATGGAAAACATAATGCTAGAAGCTTGGGGCAGGACCTTGCAAGAGTTGAACAAACAGATTTGTGTGGCCATAGCAGAGTGGTACGCACTGGGTTCCTGTTTTGGCTTGGTAAAGAAATTGTCAGTCTGCAGGGATTTGTTCATCTAAGCATCTCTAAGGCTGCAAGATCCATGTGGCTGAAGAGGACTACATTAATGCAAACTAGGGAAACTTTTATTTCAAGCGCACAGCATCCCCATGGGGGAATTACAGTGCAGCACTTGAATGCACACTGCTGTTCATACCGCTCATTGTCCAAACTATGGAGCAGTGTAGATCAAGCTCAAAATGACTTTACCGTGAGGTGAGACATTTATCTGAGTCTCTTTCAGAGAGACAGCTCTCAAATTAACAAGCATTGACTTTTCTTCCAAGGTTCTAGGTAGTCCTACTTATGGATGAATACCACAATCTGTTGAAGAGCCAACCAGAGTTATTGATTGTGGGTATAAAGTGAGGGGCACTTTCCTCCAGGAAAGTGGGGGCACAGTCAACAGTTTCTAGAAATGAGCATCCTGTAAGTTTTACTGTTCTTTATTTAAAAGGAAAAAGTACGAGGTGAGAATCCAACACCAATTTCATGTGCATCAACAGTCAGAGGTACTTGCTGTTGACATGTAATATATATGTGGCTCCCCAGCTTTTAATGTAGGCAAAAAGAAACCTTCAACTAAGCCAGGAATTTTAAGTTACAGGAAACTTGAACTAGAAAAATTAGGAATGAACTTGCCAACCTGGAAACTCCAGTCAGTTCAGAACATAGCAGCTTGTTTGCTCAGCAGCACAGTCCAACAAAAGCACATCATCCCAGTATTCTCTCTTCACTGGCTTTCTGTTGAATGCTGGTTCAAGTTTAAGATTTTGGTTTTCATGTTGAAAGTCCTACGTTAGGATAGCCTCAAATATCAGTGGGACTGTTTCACTCTGTAAAGTAATGACCACAGTGACATTTCCACTAGTGTAGTGTCAAGATTGCAAGGAGGAGGCAGAGTTGCTTTTCCTAACGGAAAAGATCAGAATGACACATCTGGGCATGTTCAGAACCTATTCTGACCTATCCACTCCTGAAAAGCGCACCAAAATCATGTTTTGAAACAAAACAAGCATCTTACAGAAAGGGGGAAAGTGAAAGGTTAATTTTGTTGTGCTCACTTTAATGGTGTAAGAACATAACAGTCATACACAATGGTCCATCTAGTCCAGTATCCTGTCTTCCGACAGTGGCTGGTTCCAGATGCTTCAGAGGGAATGAACAGAACTGGACAATTGAGTGATCCATCCCCTGTTGTCTAGTCCCAGCTTCTGGCAGTTGGAGGTTTAGGGATACTCAGGGCATAGAGTTGTGTCCATGACCATCTTGCGTCCATAGGGTTGTGTCCTTGATCTATCCTCCATGAATTTATCTAATTCTTTTTTTGAACCTAGTTATAATTTTGTCCTTCACAGTGGCCCTTGGCAATGAGTTCCACAGGTTGACTGTTCACCGTGGGAAGAAGTACTTCCTTTTGTTTTGTTTTAAACCTGCTGAATATTAATTTTGGTGCTCAGATATCTCAATGGTGGGTGTGCTTTAAGAATCAAGATAAAAAAGCTGACTCACTTAGAGGGAGAAAGAACTACTTATAGAGGTTTTCCAATAGAAAAGCCTGACATGGAGATTTTCTTTGAAAGACGTACTGCACGACTGGAGAAACAAAATAGTGACCAACTTCTATGGTCTGGTAACCCCTAGCATTTTGAATGGATGTTCTACCCCCAAAACAGGAATTTTCCTTGACAAACCCCTTGTCTCCATCCAAAAAGGTATGTCCCAATAGCAGATATGCATACTACACACCATCCGAAGAAGTGGGTATTCACCCACGAAAGCTCATGCTGCAAAACGTCTATTAGTCTATAAGGTGCCACAGGATTCTTTGTTGCTACTACACACCATGTATTCTATGAAATATGTATTATGGGGCTTTCTTTACCTCTGCTAAAATAATAATGCCCGGTGTACTTGCTCTGAAATGATCTTTTTCTATTGCTTAAAACAGTGCATTGTTTTTGGTGGAAGGAGGTAGATTTTAAAATAGAGACACTGTAACTCAGTGAAGGCTATGTACATAGATAGCAAGTCTCAAACTTAGTTGATTTTACTGTATCTTTGCAGTTATATTTACATTTTATTGGGGAATTTCCCATACAACACTCAATAACTCAGAGGTTGAGTCTACCCTAGTAAAGTAAGTAGCGATAATTCACCATTTGTGCAGTTACTACAGTCAATAGTAATGGCTAAAGCTGTAGCATAGATAATGCTTGTTTCCTTTTACCGCTGTTGTCTAACCCTGTCTATGCTATAGCCTGTGCAGTTATGAACAACAACATACAAATTTCCAAGCAAGGAAATTTTCAGCCCACTTTTGAAGGAGGCATGCAGGGTATTCAGTACATCATTGCTCACTGAATGCCTGTCTGTAGTTTGACTGAAACACGTTTCCTTTTGTACTGAGCTGGAAAGGGAATGTGGTTATATTTTTCTTTCTACGTCGTTTTGTATGGTATTATCTCTTTGTGTATATTTGTTCTGAGTAAGCTAGCTTCATGATCAAAATTTTAAGAATCAAAAGGGGAAAAATATACATTTCCTCAAACATCCGCTTTAATGCTCTGATAAGAGTTAGAAAAGGTCAGTTCCGTCAATATAAATGGAGACTGCTTGATTGGTCGCCCAGTTATTTGATTTCAGTGATACTTAATCTAACCTTGTGTCTGCCAGGCATATACTTTTCTTTTTGTGAGAGAGTAAATAGTTAGAACTTAGATAGTTAATTTCTGTCTTAGATTGCTCATCAGTACTGAATTTCTCTTTTAAGTAGAGATGGCTATGATCCAATATGGGTGGAGGGAGCAAAGTCGGAATTGTATTCAATCAATGTATTGGTGCTGTTCTTTCATTTAAAAAGTAATGACCAGCATCAGACATGTCCCAGTCAGGGAGAACACTGAACTTGAGTCTGAAGACCTGTGGTGGTTCTGCCACTGACTTGTGTGATATTTGGTAATTATGCCTTATGCCTAGCTTCCCAATCTTTAGAATGGGAAACATATTTGCCATCTTTGTACAGTACTTTCAGTATCTATAGATAAAAAGTGCTACATAAGAGTTTCTTTTTGTCCGACACCTATTGTTCTGCTAATACTGTTGATAAATGTCCTGAACTATTGATTAGCTGTTTTCCTTACATTTTAGCGTAGATATCAGTGGTTTTGCTTTGTTTTTGCAGTGTTTATTTTTGTGTATCACACTGCTGTGTTAGCATCACAGTGTGGACTTTAGTCTTTTTTACTAGAACCCTTTGTAGTATCAGTTTAAAATCTATTTCCACGCACAGACCTATATACTGTAGATATATGAAAAATATAGTGACTATCTTCTGCCATTGAACGAGGATGACTTTAATGATCTAATAGGTATTTTCTCTCAACTGCTGTGATCTATAAAGTGACTTTTTTCTGGAAATACTGACTTTTAAACTGCATATGGAGTATTTAGTTTTCCCCCCAAGGAAAATCAATTACAAAGACCATTTGGAGCTTTGAGGTTTTCGGGGTAAGATTTAAGACTTCATCTTTTGCCACATGCTCTGTTTGAATTATGGTGTATGTTAAACAAATAGGCCCACAGAATGAGGTGAGCATATTAGAACCTCTTTTGTTGTTGTTGCCTCTGTTTTTATGCATGTAATACTTAAAGTAAATAAACTTGGGTTGATTTGTGAAGTGCTTTTGCAGCATGCACGTCCATT
This sequence comes from Mauremys reevesii, assembly GCF_016161935.1. Lineage (NCBI taxonomy): Eukaryota > Metazoa > Chordata > Testudines > Geoemydidae > Mauremys > Mauremys reevesii. Next base: position 19,127,841 of record NC_052624.1, read on the forward strand.
TACTGATGGGTGATTTTTGAATTAGCTTTTTAAAGATTACATGGATAGACACAGCATTGTAGTAGTTAATAGAAACCTGTGCAGTGAGGTCTATGGGCTGTAAGATCAGTAACAGTGCCGGTGACAGTGAAGTATGGCCTTATCGAAAGGAGAATGCATAAGAGGCTGCCCTGGGACACTACACCACTGTCCTTCTGTGTATCATGACAATGTTATCTGTCCTCTCAGTACGGAGTATCAAATGTCTGTCATGAGTATAGAAATTAATTTAATGTCACCTGAAGACATGCAATTAATCTTTTAGAGGTTTTCATAATACCTTTACAGAAAGAGTTGCCAGTTTGGCGGATTTGGATTTTGGGGTTTAGCAGAAGATAAGGAAAATTAATTTTTCATCAGGGTTAATACAAGCTAGCAGGGCCACAAAGGCTGAGAAAAATGGTTGGGGAATTTGTCAAGTGTTGTCACTCTAGAATAATGCTGCTTAACGTCTGATAGGTGTAATCAAGAGTTGAGATTTCTATAGAGAGGGATTAATCAATTTGCTCACTACAGAATGCAAGTTGGTGATATCGCTCCTTCATGGGGTTTAAGAATGAAAATAAGATTTGATCTGTCAAATTGCAAGAAGCGTTGACAGTATCAATAGGCATTTTTATCAGTACATTTTTTTAAAGCATTTGTTATAAATAAATTTGTCCTGCTAATGTTGGTGGCAAACAAACTTCATCTGTATTGTAAAACTGTCATAACATCCCTGATAGAGTACAATGCCTTAGCTTACTAAATTCAGGCACCCTTCTTAAAAAAAACCAAAAACTCCCTTTATAGAACTCATTTTTATATTCAATTAAGACAGGATGACTTAAATTTCTGAAGATGCAAAGAATTGATAAAATAAACAACTGAAATATTATATAGCAACCATTTTGAAATGTGGTCATAATCTGTATCTGACAAATCTGTTTTAAAATCACTGGCCTTCATGAATGAAACGATTTCTGTTCATTGCACTGTCTTAGAATACTTTGCAAATATGTTCTTTAGCATTCGAAGTTTGAAAAAAATATTCATAATATAGACCAAATCCACTTGCTCATTCCTTTTGAGTTTTCATTTTTAAATTATATTCAGTATTTAGAACTAGTAGGGTTTTTATGTCAGGTGGCTTTTAAGAGCAGATTTTCTTTGGCAAATAACCAGTTTCCCTTACGTTCCAAAGACTTTCAGGTGAACAGATAGAACTGCTTTTGTCATGACTGCCGTTTAAACCCAGTTTTTAGGGTTTTGACCAGAAATGTTCACGCCTGACTGTAAGTTAGCAATTGGGGAACAAGCCTTAGATAAAACTTGATGATTCATATTGTGAAGGGGAAAAATGGTTTGTGCTTTAGAGTTTAAGGGGCAGCCAGTATCTCAAGAAAATATTTTTTCATTATTGGTATTTAGACAAAGGGTGAAATTCTCCCCTGGGCGGAAGCCGTTCACCACTGAAATCATCCCAATTAAGTCCTCAGTATAGGTTTTAAGTGGATTTGTGGTCCACAGCCATGTGTTGGCTGTGTGGATGGGGTAAATTTCACCTGAAGTGTCTATAATAGAGTAAATGAATGATAGACGTCTCTTTGCAAGATCTGGTACTAAAATACATATCCCAAAAATCAAGTGTTTTTATGAACTTCTTAAAAATCAAAATAGATTTTGAGGACAAAAGTTAAAATGATGGGTGGGCCTGCTAACCCCTTTCTTTTACCCCGGGTGTTAAAAAACTTTTAATAAATCAAAAATAGGCTGGTGAAAAGGGTTAAAAAACCAGAAAATTTGTAAGAAGTTGTCAAATTTTTATTTTTGCGTCCAAGAAAAATCAGCAAGAATTAAGAGACTTAACAGTTATACTAGGATATACTAGAGACACTAGCATCTCAGGCTTACTCCTCTACAAGCTGTGGGCCTGATTCTTCAACAGCTCAACCACCTGCTCTGGCCCGGGCATCGCAGAATCTAGCATCAAGTAGAATTCAACACCACCACCCTCTTCTATCTACCATTTTACCATAAACCAGAGAACCTTTCCCGATTTTAATATGCAGATTAGAAGCTCCGCTACTGTATGTATTGTTTGCCCTCGAGATCCCACGTTAATGTTTCCCCTGAAAGGAGAATTGGAAGCCAGCATGTGTATTATGTTTTACATTTTCCTTTGTAGGTAGTATGCAAAAAATTGTTGAAGTTGATGCTGTATCCCCATCAGGGATAAGTGATCTGTTAGTTATTTTTGTAGCATTAAGTCCAAATGTTCTGACTCTGAAGTATGTGTAGTTGATGTATCACAGTGGGTCTCAAACTTTTTTACTGGCGACCCCTTTCACATTGAAAGCCTCTGAGTGCGACCTCCCCCAATAAGTTAAACACACTGTTTAATATCAGCAAAGAGTCTTGTGGCACCTTGTAGACCAGGGGTCGGCGACCTACAGCCGCGTGCCAAACATGGCAGGCGAGCCGATTTTGAGTGGCACGCAGCTGCCTGCCGCCGTCCCGGCCCCCAGCCTAACTCAGCCCCCTCCGCCCACCGCTCTTCCCTGCGGGGGCAGGAAGCAGAAGCTTGGTTCTGCGGCAGCCAAGCTTCCCTCTCTCCCGCTTCTTCCCCCAGAGTGGTTCTTTCCTGCCCCGCCCCCTCTCCTTCCCTGCGCCAACCAGTTGATGGCCCTTGCGAGGGGGTGGGGAGGAAGAACAGCAGCGTGCAGGCAGCTCCGTACAGGACGCAGAGAGAGGTAGGGACGGGGCCTGGGGGAAGGGGGTGGGACGGGGCACCTCCCTTCCAGCCCCCTGCCTTGAGCCGCTCAGGGCAGGGGGCTGGGAGCAACCCCACGAGCAGAGCACCCCAGCCCTCTGCCCTGACCCCCCCCCACTCAGCATTCTGCCCTGCAGTCCCCATACCCCCCAGCCCTCTGCCCTGACCCGCCCCCCCACAGCCTTCTGCCCTGCATCCCCACACCCCCATACCTCTGCCTTGACTCCCCCCACACACTCAGCTTTCTGCCCTGCACCCCCATACCCCAGCCCTCTGCCCTGACCCCACACACACTCAGCCTTCTGCCATGCACCCCATACCTCTGCCCTGACCCCACACTCAGCATTCTGCCCTGCAGTCGCCATACGCCGCAGCCCTCTTCCCTGACCCGCCCCCACACTGCCTTCTTCCCTGCATCCCCACACCCCCATACCTCTGCCTTGACCCCACACTCAGCCGTCTGCCCTGCACCCCCATACCCCAGCCCTCTGCCCTGCATCCCCCCACACTCAGCCCTCTGCCCTGACCCCTACACACTCAGCCTTCTTCTCTGCACCCCATACCTCTGCCCTGATCCCCCACCCACTCAGCATTCTGCCCTGCACCCCTAGACCCCCAGTATTCTGCCCGGCCCCACCCCAGCCCTCTGCCCTGACCCCACCCACACTCAGCATTCCGCTCTGACCCCACACACACTCAGCATTCTGCCCTTCACCTCCCATACCCCCCAGCCCTCTGCTCTGACCTTTGAACCCCCCCACACACCCAGCCTTCTGCCCTGCACCTCCCAGCCCTCTGCCCTGAACCCCCCCACCCCAACACACACCCAGCCTTCTGCCCTGCATCCTCACAGTCCCATCCCTCTGCCCTGAACCCCCCCAACACACCCAGCCTCTGCCCTGCACCCCCACACACCTCCAGCCCTCAGCCCTGACCCTTGAACCCCCACACCCAGCCTTCTACCCTGCACCCCCCCACCCACCCAGCCCGCTGCCCGGATCCCTGAACCCCCCCCCCCGGCAGCCGTCTGCCCTGAACACCCCAGGTCTGGGGTCCCAGCCGCAGGCTCTGCTCAGCCTGCTGCCGGCCTAGGTGAACAGCACCCCAGGCTGGCAGCGAGTTGAGCAGGCTGGCAGCGTAAGATCAGCATTTTAATTTAATTTTAAATGACGCTTCTTAAACATTTTGAAAACCTTGTTTACTTTACATACAATAGTTTAGTTATATAATATAGACTTATAGAAAGAGACCTTCTAAAATGTTAAAATGTATTACCGGCACGCGAAACTTTAAATTAGAGTGAATAAATGAAGACTCGGCACACCACTGCTGAAAGGTTGCCGCCCCCTGTTATAGACTAACACACGTTTTGGAGCATGAGCTTTCGTGGGTGAATACCCACTTCGTCAGATGCAGGTTGATGGATTTCCACTGTTTTAATATATTTATCACCATTATAAATGCTGGAGGCAAGTGGGGTTTGGGGTGGAGCTTGACAGCTCGTGACCCCCTATGTAATGACCTTGCGACCCCCTGAGGGGTCCTAACCCCCAGTTTGAGAACCCCTGATGTATCAGCCTTACTGGCTTAGTTTTTCAGACTTAGAACTTGTGGTAACTGACATTGATTGTGTCCAATGTAAGGAATTGGACTTAAAGCATGATGTGGGTAATTATTCTAATATTTGAACTGTGATATAAACATATTAACACATACACTTTGTTCATTTTCACCTTGAGCTACCTTTTTTGGCTTGGATAATGTGTCTTTGATCAGCTATGTCTGAAACAAACTGAAATGAATAGTACTAAGACAAATTCATTTTACAAACCTTTGCTTGCTTGCTCCTGGGCAAGTGCTGACCTGGCAGCAATATTTGCGCTTGAACTCCCCAGAGAAAGACAGTGATACCATCTTAAGTTAAAATCTTGAATAGTTATGCAAAGAAAAAAGAGAGAACTTGTTGCTGGCTTGAAAGCAACTGGGGGTGGCGCTGTTGGCCCTTTAGCTTCCAAATAGTTTTAATGCACACACAAGTCTCTTTCAAGGGTGTATGCTGTAGATCCCTCTCATCACATGCATGGTGCTCCTGCACTGTGACTTCCAAGCCATCTAGAAAAGCAATAACCATTTGGGCTTGCATAGGGACCTGTGGAAATCCTAAATATTTAGAACAAGGCTATAAAAATAGATTTTGAATCCAGCTGCCCTTCTTTCTCCTTTGCCAGGGTCAGTTGTGGGTATCACTTCTCTTTCTTTTGCTTTCACGTGTATTTGAGTTAGTGAGCCTTCTTCATTTTTTATAACTTTTCATTTTTCTCTAAATAGTTTAAGCTTAGTAAAATTTTTAGATGATTCCCCATTGTTTGGGCTTTAGCGATTACAATTCTTTAAGATTGTGAACAAGTGTTGCTGCCTTAGGATGACTCCATGCCATTAAAGATTTTGTATTGCTTTTATTCATTTTTTAGTCTGGTCAGTTTCATTGTGTGATATGTGGGCCCAGTAGTTAAGCATTGGTCTTTCCTGGGTCTTTTAAACAGGCCTATTTGAAGAGGTGTATGTTGTCTGATTCTAAAATATCCATGATGCATCAGCATGCCAGATACTGCCTCTTGTATCTCTGGATTCCTCACACTCTGAGGTAGTGTTTTTTATATATAGGTTCATCTCTTGGACTTGTAAGAAAAGAGAGCATCGTTTAAGTCTCTCCCCCACACCCTCCCCCAGCAGGCACTTAACCATCAGGTCAGGCTTTGTCAGTCCTGATTCTTACATCTGGAGCCATCTTAGGATCCTAGTTCCTCACTCCTGTGTTCATTCAGGCGTCATAATTTCCTAGCTGCCATAATGTTTGATTCAAGATCTTTAAGATATCCAAGATATTTTGGGTTTTTTGCTTAAAAAAATTGTAAGCTTTGATAATCTGAAGTATTTGCTTCAATTTTTTGCCCGTATCAGAGTGCATTTGTCAAGCATTTCAGCAAACATACAAGAGGAGTTTGAAAAGAGAACCTGCCTGATCTTGAATGTTTTTCTGGTATAAAACCAGTAAGAAGAGTGAGCAAGTTATGGGTTTCAGTTAATTATTTTCCTTTAGCATATCCCATGAGATGAAATCCTCAATCATGATTTTATCAAAAAGTTACTGACTTTCAGACTATATAGACCTGTTGTTCTTCCCAAAACCTTGTATATTGTCTATCCTGATCAGTAAGAAGCTTGCATGTTAGGATGAAACCCTTCTGTTAATTCCACAAGTTATTCATAGATTTTGGTGACAAGTCAAAAAGAGGGAGGAAAGGGAACTGTGAGAGAACACACTTTCCAAATGGATTAGATTTTGTATTCACTCACATTCTAGTTTAGACTCAGTTCATTCTACAAAATTGGATAATTTATGGCAATTAACATGTTTGTTTCACAGAAATTTGTGAAGCCAGTTTGTGTATGTGTATACATTTGTGCATCATGACACTCTGGTTGGTACTTCATTGCGGTGATTGTTTTGGGTGAGTTAAGCAGTTCTCCTTTAATCATCTGACTTCTTTCAGGGGTTGGGCGCTAATCTCCCAGATTGGGAATATACAAAGGTAATTCCGAACAGAGAGAGACTGTTTCCCAGTAACTACTGTTCAAGTCTTAATACCTCTGCTCATCCAGCCTCTCCGTCCTCTTTTCCCTCTTCTTTGAGACCTTCTGTAGATTCTTGGAATTAGCGAAAGAAACTGAGTAATTGATGCTGCGGGGCCCTTCGGTTACCTTGGTCTTCTAGAATATTCAGATCAGTGAGTGGGTGCTCACGCAGCCATGACAGGCACTAGGTGCCACCAGACTCCTGTTGTTTTTGTGCATTTCTCAGTGGTTGAGTTAGCAGTTCTGTGGGAATGAGTGTTCTGAGTGTGGGTCTGCAGAGGCAATATATACTCAAGCATAGTTACTGGTGAGTAGCCTTTTCCCTACTATTCTGTAACAGATATTGAGTGTTTTGACGGGTCCCCTTAAGCTGTTAATATGCTGCATAGCATTGCAAGCTAGATCCTCCATTTGAAACACTTTATAATTGTGAGGCTGCCTAGTGCCTTCTCAGGTTTCCATAGTAGACTAATTATGTTGCCTCTCGCTGTATGTAATCTTCAGAAAACTGTGTACGGTGACTGTAAACTTGGCCGTATCTGATCTGGGAAAGGTGGACATGTATCCATGTGAGAGAATCACCGGTTCCTTGGGTGGAAGTAGCCGAGCCTCTGCACACTTCTACTCTTTTCTTCCAGGCTCCTCTCTTCTACCTCTCCTCTCATCCCAAGCTTGTATTGCAGACACAGCTCGTTTTTGGGAAGACTGTAATACTTCCATATATGACTTCAGAGGCTGAGACAGGGACATGGTTTGTCACCTCTGTTTTTATTTTATTTTTTTTTTAAGGGAGAAAAAATAAAAACACTTGGAGGAGAAAACTACTCTAACATTGGTCATCGTTAGCGGGGAGGAGATTACTTAGAAGCTTATTTTGGCTATAAATAGGCAGCATAAAGATGCACTTAATAAAAATCACCAACCTTTAGTCTTGGAAGGTTTGCTTGGTTTGAAAGATGCGTAAAGGTTCCGACTGGTTCCTGCTTCATTCAGACTGCTTTGCCGCCCTTCTCTAGTCTAGAATATATGTCCCTTAAAAAAATGTAGTTAGCGGAACATAAACGTATAGCCTGAAAAGCTGGAATTGTAGTGAAGAATGAATAGGTGGGTCCTTGGATAAATAATAGGACATTTTCACAGTCTACTGAAAGGAAACAATTGAAAACCACAGTGAATTTAATATCATACCAGATGTAGTATTTTGTACTTCCTGCATTATGGATTGTGTAACTAAGTATAGTTCCTAGCTGAAGTGCATACCATACAACCTTCTCTTGCAGACACTAGTTTGATTTTAGTATGCAAGTATGTATTCTTCTAATTCTCTGTGCGCTAACAAAGTTCTTCTCCACAGCAGGTCTCACAGGAAGTGAATGTTTGCATTGAGTAGATAGGTACTGAACAGCATGTTCTGGTTTTGATTTCAGCAGGAGGGGGAGAATGTTGGCTTTGTGCAGCCAGAGGGCCAGCCCCAACGCCTCCAACAACCTCTAGAACTGAGACAGCAGCCAATGCGGAAGGTCACATTGACAAAGGGACCACTCCAGCAGCAGCAGCAGCAGGCTCAGATACATTCAACAGTTCCACAAGGAGTCAAAAACATCCAAGGGATTCATCCAGCTAAAAAGGTGATTTTCAGATGCATTGTTGCTGCTAGGATCTGTGTTATCTGCTGAATGTGTTGCCATATTAATGTTAGCATTGTTTAAGAAATAACCAGAATCCTTACCAGCACTGAAGAAATTTAAACTGTATCTGCCCAGGTAAAGTTATTAATGGAAGGCTGGATGATTCAGGAAATTGATAAGGGGATATAAAGCTTTTAACCTACAGGATACTTGTTTGAATCCAGCCAAGGTTGGTAATGCCTGAAAGTTGTTCCAATCTCATTGTGGTTCTGTGGCCTGCGTAAATTCTGTTAGGTGGTATCAGTCCAGTATTCCAGTGGAGGAATATCCACTACTTGAAAATCATTATCACAACTGACAGTGCTTTTTGGCGTTATGAGTAGAGATGTCAAAGATTGAATGAATACTCTCTCCTCCTAGAAGCATTCCCAAGTTAGGCTACTTAGGGCTTGTCTACTGCGCGGGGTCGATCTAAGATATGCAACTTCAGCTACGTGAATAGCATAGCTGAAGTCGACATACTTAGATCTACTTACCACGGTGTCTTCTGCAGTAAGTCGACAGTTGACGCTCTCCCGTCGACTCCGCTTGCGCTCCTCGTTCTGGTGGAGTAGCAGAGTCGACGGGAGAGCACTCAGCGGTCACTTTATCGCAAAATCGACCCCTGCTGGGTTGATCGCTGCTCACCGATCTGGCGGGTAGTTTAGACAAGCCCTTATTCTGTGTATATGTCTGGTGGACAAAGGATTAGCACTATCAGGGTGGGATTTTCCACTAGGATTATAGCTATAAATTAAGTGTTTATAACTGTTTTCTGTATTAAAAATTAAGCGTGTTAGGTATATCTCCATATTTAAAAAATATATATATATAGAACTGGAAGGGACCTTGAAAGGTCATCAAGTCCAGTCCCCTGCCTTCACAGCAGAACCAAGTACCGTCCCTGACAGATTTTTGCCCCAGATCCCTAGATGGGGCCCTCGAGGATTGAACTCACAACAAGTCTTACTCAAAACCTATGTCTGTATTAAATCCTGGAACTCTAATAAAGTATGAGATAGTGGCTGTAATTTTTCCTAAGTACCTCTGGCATCTTATTGCTTTCTGGTTCATGTGTTAGACTATATTAGATGGTACTGCTATACCATATAACCCTTTGTGAAAACATTCTCCCTTCAGCACAGAATAAGCATTTGGACCTCCACTAACATAAACATTTGTAAATGGAGAATACTGGGACAAGGAACCTTTATGGGGTGGTCAGTAAATTAGTACTTTTGTGAGGTATAGATTTCTTGGTGGACAAGGCAGCCTCCTTATTTTTCTTCCATGCTATGACTTTTCTATTTTGGACTCAAACAAGGAACACCCGTGAATAGTATAGTATAGTACTGAATGTTCTATAGTTAGTTCAGGTTTGTTTATTTTTTTTATTTTTTGTGGGGGTGGGGCTTAAAAAAGTCAGCTATGGATCTTCTGAAAGGAGCTCAGCACCTCTTGTATAACAATGGCAGTATGGAGTAGGCCATTAAAATTGACCTCCAAAGCAAACACAAAAATTCAGTTCAGAACACATTTGCTGAATTCTCCACTAACAAGGCTCTCAGAGGCACTCAGCACATAAATAAGTTTTAACCATTTTTAAATCCCTATTTGTGTGATCTCCTTGGTACTGTCATCTTCACTGAAGAGATCTCATAAGTCAATGGTTCTCAAACTGTGGGTCGGGACCCCAAAGTGGGTCACGACCCTGTTTTAATGGGGTCACCAGGGCTGGCATTAGACTTGCTGGGGCCCAAGCCCGAAGCCAAAGTCTGAGCCCCACTGCCCAGGGCTGAAGCCAAAGCCCAAGGGTTCAGCTGTGGGCGGTGAGGCTCAGACTTTGGCTTCAGCTCTGGGAAGCTGGGCTCAGAATACAGCCCCCCACCCAGGGCTGAAGCCCTCAAGATTCAGCTTCAGCCCCCACCCCACGATGGTGGGGCTCAGACTTCAGCTTTGCTGCCCTCCCACACCCCCGCTCAGGGTGGCAGGGCTCAGGCTTTGGCTTTGGCGCCCCACCTGGGGTGGTGAGGCTCAGGCTTCGGTCCCCCATCCCAAGGTCATGTATTCATTTCTGTTGTCGGAAGGGGGTCACAGTGCAATTAAGTTTGAGAAACACTGCCAGAATACACGAGTCTACGATATCACGGGTACCAGAAATTCCTTTGCAGTCTATGGTATTTGTAAGATCACTGACTGGTGCATTCTCTGTTGTGAACTTGAAATTGCCAGGAGAATTTTAGAGGGAAAATATATTTTATTTTTTTAATTAGTTGAATTACTTCTGTGCTTGTCCCCTACCTTCTGGGGAATGATGGCATTCACCACATGAAACTAAGTTAAAGCAAAACAAATGTGTACTTGCAGTTCACCTAAGTTGAGCCAAACATTGCACTGCCTACTATTCTGGAGCCTTCTGCCTTTGCTGCAGAGCATTTCCTGTTCTTTAGGGAGAATTATATTGAAGTTCTTGAAAATTTCAGGAGCAGCAGCACTTGGAAGACATTTCTTCTGAGAATAGGAGTTGTTTCATAGAATCAGAACTGGAAGGGACCTTGAGAGGTCATCTAGTCCAGTCCCCTGCACTCAAGGCAGGACTAAGTATTATCTAGACCATCCCTGACAGGTGTTTGTCCAACCTGTTCTTAAAAATCCCCAATTATGAAGATTCCACAACCTCCCTAGGCAATTTATTCCAGTGCTTAACCACTCTGACAGGAAGTTTTTCCTAATGTCCAACCTAAACTGCCCTTACTGCAATTTAAGCCCATTGCTTCTTGTCCTATCTTCAGAGGTTAAGAAGAACAAATTTTCTCCCTTTTCCTTGTAATAACCTTTTATGTTCTTGAAAACTGTTATGTCCCCTCTCAGTCATCTCTTCTCCAGTATAAACAAACCCAATTTTTTCAGTCTTCCCTCATAGGTCATGTTCTCTAGACCTTTAATCATTTTTGTTGCTTTTCTCTGGACTTTCTCTAATTTGTCCACATCTTTCCTGAAATGTGGCGCCCAGAACTGGACACAGTACTCCAGTTGAGGCCTAATCAGTATGGAGTAGAGTGGATGAATTACTTCTCGTGTCTTGCTTACAATACTCCTGCTAATACATCCCAGAATGATGTTTGCTTTTTTTGCAACGGCGTTACACTGTTGACTCATACACCTCTACCCCGATATAACGCTGTCCTCGAGAGCCAAAAAATATTAGCGCGTTATAGGTGAAACCGCATTATATCGAACTTGCTTTAATCCACCGGAGTTCCCCCCACCCCTCCCAGAGCGCTGCTTTACCGCGTTATATCCGAATTTGTGTTATATCGGGTCGCGTTATATCGGGGTATAGGTGTATTTAGTTTCCTCAAAAGCTCTTAGTCTTCTGATGTTAATTATATTTGCCAGAGACAGCTGAAGAATCAAGCTCAAGAACTGGTGTAATGCTGCTAGACATTACCTTCTGTGCTGTTTCATCTTGTCCTGCCAGCCAGGGTTAATATTAGGATATTTAGTTTTAGTAGTTATAAGTATGTTTCTGACAGTGACTCAAGACCACATCCACTGTGCATCAAATTAGACATGAATTCTACAGCAAGAACCCCAGAATAATTCACACTTCCCTGTTCCCTGTAGCTTTGATCCTTTCGTCCAGTCCAGTGTAATCAGTAGTGTTTTTATTCCTTTGATATTCAGTTTTTGTGCTGTCCCCAAATTAAACAATGATTGACCCATATCTACCCCTACCTGACAATAACCCCACTGGATCCCATCACAACATCCGCACTACATCCAACGATAATACAAAAAATGTTGCCTTGAAGTTTCTCCTAAAATAGTCAGCAGTCAAATAGTTTACATGTTTACATTTTAGGAAGGGTCCTCATTAATTTTCCATGTTATCTCCCCAGTGAGATGACCTGAACCAGTTCACATCTCTCATAGCTAATGTTTCAAACTGTCTGCAGAATCAGGCAGATGTTAAGGCTTTGGTTACATCTGGCTTACATTTTGAAAGTTGTCTTTGCAATCATAAGAGCTTAGAGACCTATATTTTATTCTATTTTGTTTGTTTACTGTAATGGAAGCTCATATTCTGAAACAGAATTCTGCAGCAAATACTAAAAAGACATCTATGCAGCTGCCAAAGTGCATTATGCATGAGGTACTGCATTAAATCTTAGTCAATATTGCTATCAATACTATAAGATACCTATGAGAGCCAGTTTTTAGGGCCCAGGGCTCTCCCAACAATGTGTTGGTTTTATAAGTGTGTGAAAGCTAGTCTCCTCTTTTCTCTAAAAATTGCTTACTGTTTTCATTATGGAGATGATATTGGTAAACCAGTTACTAGGAATAAAAGCTTGATGGTGACTTTCCCTAAGAGTCATAGGTTGTCTTCCCACCTCATTTGCTTCCAAAAAGCTGCTCAGTGCTAGCCTATGAGGCCAGTGAATTCTGGATCCCTGGAAACTTTTTTTGGTGAAGGGGAATTAATTTGTGGTGAGATTGGCAGCTGCCTAAGTGACTCAAGCCCTACAAGTCAGGCTGGGGTTTTTCCTCAAGTTCTTTCCAGTTCCTGCCTATAGATCAGCCATACTGATCAGCCAGTGTGGACTCTCTTCAAAAAAAGAGGGGCAGTTAAGGGTAATAGTTAGCATGGTCTATTGGGCAACATTTTTCTGTAGCAGTGGAGACTGGGGAGGGCCTGCATCCCCATCCCCCCACATACATACAGATATAGATAGATATAGTGAATCTAGCAGCAAAGAGTCCTGTGGCACCTTATAGACTAACAGACGTTTTGCAGCATGAGCTTTCGTGGGTGAATACCCACTTCTTCGGATGCAAGCAGTCATCTTGTTTGAGGTCTGGGAAGGGGGAGAGGGCAAAAAGTTGTTTAACGACCCATCCCAAAATGTTAGAGCTGATCACATGCATGTGATGCAATCACTGTGAAGAGCAGTAGACTCTCTAGTTTTTGGCATGAAATGCTCAATTGCTTTGTAAGCCCACCTCAAAATACAAAGGCAGACTTTGTACCCATTATAACTTTTTGTAATTTGGGGAGATATTTGGATAAGAAGCGGATAAATATGTCAACATGTGGCCTTTTAAATTAGCAAACAGTGACATGCTGCTTTTTATTGACATGTACTTTAATCAAGTCTTTAAATGAATTGTTAACTTTCATATTATCTGTCAAAGTTACTTAACAGAAGCACTAACTAAGAAAATCAAAATACTGTTACTTTTGTTGTTGGCAGGTCATTATGCATGGGAGAGGCAGAGGAGTAGCAGGCCAGATGGGCCGAGGACGCTTGATGCCAAATAAACAGAACCTGCGAGTGGTGGAGTGCAAACCTCAGCCCTGTGTTGTGTCAGTTGAAGGGCTTTCTTCATCAACTACTGATGTCCAACTGAAAAACCTGCTGATGTCAGTAGGACCCATTCAGGTAGGTCAAGCTTGGTTTATAATTTTTGTGCCAGAAGTCTTTCATTCTGGAAAACTCAGTTAATTCTCTGACACTAAATACATTTTTTTTATTGGCAATTACTTATATTTGAAGGAATTTTTTCCCACTTTTTGAATAAAATGCCACAAACATAAGCATATAATGAAGTGTTGTAATCATGTCCAAAGAAAGCGTCTTTAGTTATTTATTATCCTTGTTTTTTATTGTTGGTTTACTAATTCACAACATTCAGTAATTATTGCTAATATAAGTTAGGCTCTTTTCTGATGTTTAGGTCTGATTCTTTAGAATCACTAATTTTTTAAAGGATACTGTCAAGTGTTTGTTTAAAAATCATCCAGTTTTAAAAAAAAAATCAGTTTTCAGTAGTATCATGAGATCATAGCTAGACTTTAAAAAAAAACACTTTTTTTTTTTTTTGAAGGATTTATTCAGATTTTTTACTTGGTGGTATTTAGAAAAGTCTTTTCAGGAACAGTTTGTGAACAAGCCCAAAAGCCGTACCAAATATGACCCAGCCTAACTCTTGTGCCTATTTCTGTGCATGCACTGCCTGATAGTGCATTCGACTTATCAGCTAAATAGTGACGATGACTCTAAGCAAAAGGGGAGATTTTCAAAATGCCTAATGAATTTAGAAGCAGAAGTCCCATTGATTTTCACTGAGGAATAACCAAAGTGCTGTGAAATACACAAAGCAAACTTTAAAAAAAAATGGATTCTTTTCCCCATCTTATCTTTCAGTTTTAGGAATTTCATTTATTCCTTGTAACTCTGGGAACAGAATTTGTAGACAGAAATATAGTTGTCATATTGATGCTATTTCTTGGCTTTGAAACCTTTTGAGTTAGGTTATACTATATCGTTGTGTATCCTAGAAAACAGATGTCATAAGGAGGTATGCCTCCGTCTCAGTTTCCTTCTTTATTAAATGGGACCCTACTGATTTACTTATGTCTGTAGTTCTGAGAGACTTAACTTTTGTTTGTAAAAAGCTTTGATAAGTGCTACTGTACGTGATCTATTATAGTGTTTAAAGAAAACATTGTTAGGTTTTTCTGTATTTGCATACTCAGAACATTCACACACAATACTTTGTCACTTCAACTCCTTCAGTACTTTGTACAGAAATTATTTTCTAGAGGTTTTTTTAAGCCATTCATTGTGCCTAAAATCCTGCGCTACAAGGAAGTGTAAAAGCAAGGGTGGCATTTGCACTATTAAATTGGTCTGCTTCATTCCATTTCTAAATGTAGGTGTGAGTCCAGCAATTTCTGTTCTAGGGTGTGATGAAAAATCAGAAAACTTTGTGCTGCATTTTCTGATTCTTTGTGCATGCAGAGTTTCCGTATAAAGGGTCAGTTCTGAAGCACATTTACTCAATTTTTACTTGCTTACTCCTGTTTGAGAATATTAGTAGGAAATTAGCACAAACCTTGCTGTGGAAGTATTCAGGGTAAAGAAAACTTACTGTGAACGTGCTGGAAAACTTGTTCACCGCTTCCTATTTCATATCAAATACCACAATCACTTGATTCCTAATACAGTGTCACAGCACAGTCTTGTTGAGAAGGGCTCATCTACAGTATGGAATTTCTTATCATTTTTCAGCAGAATCCAATGATGTGGTACAAGTTTGTATGCCCAGGCTAACCAAGAGCTTGCACCATTGGTAGAATGGATGCAGCTGCACCATTGCTGAAAAAAGAATATTTTTTTAGCATAGCTGCACCTTCTAATAAAGATTGAGCACTGGCATTACATCAGAAATCTAAAGGTTATGGTATTTAATAAGAAACAGCCAGGTTAGCAGTTAGTAGCAAAAGCACACCTACATTTGAGTTTACACTATTGCTGGGAAAAACAGGTCAGAATTTTCCAGGTGTAAATATAGTTGAGAGTGGTAAAAAGGTGGGGCGGGAGAGGATTGAAAGGATGGGTATTGTACAGAAGCCTGTTGTACAGAACACCTGGTGCTTTTCATCTTCAAAATACTGTAGTGATATTAACTAATCCCCACAACAACCTGGTGAAGTAAACAAGTATCATCTGTGTTTACTGATGGGGAAACTGAGGCCGGCAAGTTCGTAGGCTGCAAAGAAAGTTTGTGAGAGAGCTGGAATTGAAAAATGTGAGAGTTTAAATTGACATTTTTCATAGTAATGACCCATGTTCACAGGGATGCTCCCTTAATTCTGAAAGAGAGGCTAGAAACCCCAGAGAGAATGAGTCTCAGCTAAGTTTTCTTGTGATCTTGACTTAATATTTTTATTAGCATCTGTGCTCAGCACAGACGGAGTTTTTGCACAGAGGAATTTGGAATTTAAATAACTTAGAAGGCGAGATGAGCTTGGGAGCACCAGAAGAAGGGAATGTGTGTTTAGACATTTTCTACCTCCTGTTTCCTTGCTTTCTTACTCCTACTCTCCCTTCCTTAAAAATGTGGATAGCAAAGGCATTTGAGACACGTTAATGGCTGTGGGTAACACAGACTTGGGCCATTAGGAGGGATCTGAACGAACAGAGGAAGGGTGCTCATCACACAGAGATTGGAGGTTTAAAAGACCAGAAGGGCAGTGATGCTGGAGAGAGGCAAAGGGTGATGCAGTACAAAACAAGGTCCTGGTGGATCAGGATTGTGCAAATCTCTGAAGGACAAGTTGAGAGGTTTAAACCTGATACGCTGTGCACGAGTGATTTAGACAGGGGAATGACATGATCTGAATTAGCCGTTGTATTTTGGTCAGACTTTGGGAAGGTGTTCTGGGTTTCAGGGAGGAGGACATTCTGGTAGTCCAGGCAGGGGGTGGCCAGGTCATGGACAAGTATTTTAGCTGTCAGAGATAGGAAATATCTAATTTTTTTTTTCAACATTGTGGAGGTGTGGTAACACATGGATGTGTCAAAGGAGAAAGTGGTGCCAGGGTGACCCTGAGGGGTGAGATCCATAGTGACAGGGAGGCTGGAGTTGTCCTCAGCAACAGAGAAAGGTGGAAGTGGAGAGGATTTACGGTGGAAAAGAAACTCAGCTCATTTTGGCCATGCCAAGATTTTACTGGTAACAGACTGTACCAGACAATATACCAGAAAAACATTTGGATTCATGGAAGACTGGTCAAGTGAGGTAAGCTAGATTTGTGAGCCCTCATCATAGGGATGATAGTTGGAACCATGTGAACAGATGAGATCACCCAGGGATAAAGAGTAGAGGAAGAAGAGCGGGGACCAGCGACAGAGCCCTGACTCCGATAGAAAGAGGGAAAGGGAGAAGAAACTCCTGAAAGAACTGTTAGGTAGGAAGCAGACCAAGAGGGAGGGAGGGTGAAGAAGGCCAAGAGAGCACAGATGGTGAAAAGAAGAAAATCACTTGTACTGAAGGCTCCAGGAAAAGCAGGGGTGAGGTGAATGGAGTACTGGTCCCACAGCTCAGCAAAGAAAAGGTTGTTAGAAACCTTGGTAAGGGTATTTTCAGTGTAGTGAAGAGGGCTGAAGCTAGAGGACGTACAGGAGAGACTGAGAGGAGGGAAAAATCAAAGCAGGGGCTGTAACAGCCTATTCAGATCACTTAGTTGTGGAGAATAGAGAGGATAGTTAGGGTTTAGGTATTTCTGAAGGCAGTGGGATATGCAAAAGCTTTGACATAGACTTGCCTATAGCAAAGGAGACACTTTCCCTAGCGAGTGAGGGACTTTTACCCATCAGTTTCTATAGAGCCTGTGGTGAAAGTTTGTTGTGGGAGGGCGGGGGGAATCTTTTCTGGCCCTTACAGTGAGCAACAAAACCTACCAAATGTATGTCAGATGTAAGCCAGTGTTCCTTTCCTCTGTCAGCAGGCCACCCTGATAAGGGGTGTGGACTGCCTGAAGTCCAGATCCCTTGCCCTAGAGCATAGCCTGAACAGTCCTTCCTCTGGGAGGAGGGAAGGAATTCTGACATCCCAAGAACTCTACAGGAGCAGAGCCACTCCATAACCACTAGTCCATCCTCAGTGTTAGAATAGTCTCACGACTAGTGGGAAGTGACTTGTGTATCCACATAACAGTTGATGCACCTCCCCTCATTCCCAGTTGCGTAATTGCCCTGCAGCTGGGCTCCTGGCTTCGCAGGGGCACACATGCCTTGCATAAACTCCCAAAATCTTGCGTAACCCCCTGTATGAGAAAACTACACTGGTTCCATTACAGGAAAACCCTCTGCATCTCTAGGGAGAGGGGGCAGGACTTGCCACTGAGAGAGGTATGCATTTAGAACAATGGTGGCAAATAGAATCAGTCTGGCTGGTACCTACTGGATAATTTTAGTCGGAATACTGTAGTGTGCTTTTACATTCAAGCAAAGTATTGTCAGATTTAGTTGTTCTCAGATTGTGGAGGAAGCAGAGCAAGTCCACTGCCATGCCTCAGAGACCTGCTATGTGTAAAAGCTTTGACTTTATTTTACCCTGGGACTGCACGTGAATTTTAGAATCAGGATACACCAACAGGCAGCTGGAGAATGAAATTGAAAAATGAATCTAGTTCTCTGCTCCCTCTCAACATTGCCATCTTAGATTTCACATTAGGATAGTGATGCTGTGAATAAGGGCAATAGGTCAGATCTGATAAGCTGGGAACAGTTGAACTCTGAGGTAGGAGGAGGTCAGGAAAGGGTATGCAGTCCGTGGAAAGGGAGATGCACCATCATTTTTCATCCGGACCCGGGAAGCAGGGGAGGAATTGTTTTATTCCTTCACATTAATGTTTGAAATGCTTCCTCCATCCTGTCTCATCACTGGACTTCTCACTTTCCCTGTCCTTCTATAAAGCTGCTCTGTTCTTAGAACAGGTGGAAAACCCATGACCATGATTCCAGGGATATTGAAAAATGTAATAAAATGCTTTAGGCTCCAGCATAGTTATTGAATCAAGTGCTCTGTTTAAAAATATATATATATTTCATAATTAAAATACAAAAAATGCTTCTTTTTGAATATTGTCCACTGTCATCTTCATAAACTCTGTCAAGAGTGGAAAGAATCAATAAATCAGCTATTTGGCTGTTTTTAAATAACATGACATTAAACTAGGTCATAATCAGAGTGAGGAACTACAAGATATGCATTGTTATACATAATCACACTTTTTAAGGGTTTGAAGGTACAAAAGGCTCTCAGGAGCTATTGTGTATTTAAAGCACAGCCTCATAGGCCTGGTGCCGAAGTATGTAATGACATTCAACACAGTTATCTCTATGTAGCATTGCTTACTAAAGTAGATTGTTAACATGTTGAATTTAAGCAGACTTGTCTGAATTGGATTTATTTTTGGATTGCTAAGAGCATGAGTATCAGAGGGGTAGCCGTGTTAGTCTGGATCTGTAAAAGCAGCAGAGAGTCTTGTGGCACCTTATAGACTAACAGACGTTTTGGAGCATGAGCTTTCGTGGGTGAATACCCACTTCGTCGGATGCAAGAGCATGAGTGTGTCCCATTTTTCCAGCACAACTCTGAAGGTTCCATGTTGTGCTACCTTAACCTGTCTAAGGAGGCTTGATTGCAGCTAGTCGTTACTCTTTTGTATCTGTTAGGACTGTATGGGAGACAGGGAATCACGTGAGCGAAATCAGATTGTTCCAGTCGCCAAATAATTTGAGTAATGATGGACCATTTTAGGCAGCAATTCTGTAATAACCTTTCATCAAATATTTCCGTGCACCAAGTGTTTCCCAAAATAGACCATGAGTGTAGACTCCTAACACTGCTTTATTAAGAGTTAGGATTAGAAAGGTTTTTCTCCTGCCATAAAAATAGCTTTTCATAATTGTATGCAAATACAGCTCAGGCTGGTGTAACTCTAGCCATACTCAGAGTAAGTTTAAGAATTGTATCCTGATCTCTCTCTTACCGTCCCTTTTCCAGTTTTAGAAGGGGAAATGATTGGGCTTTGTTAATGCATCGCACTTAGCTTTCTTAGAGTGATGGCACTACCTAGTGCTCAGTCACGGTAATGGCAAGTTTCTCAGTAGTTTTATTCAAAAGTGCTGATTCTATTTTCTGAGCTGAAGCTTATAAGTGAAAATGACAAATGGGGCAATGATAGATGAATAATCCCAGCCCATGAGGTTCTTATAGTATCAGCAAGGTTCATTTTAGAGTGTGACATTGCATACAAGTCTGGTGACTCATTGGTTCCTCTAGGCTGTGACAACCTTGTATGCTGTCACAACTGAGAATTTTTACTGTCTCCATTAGCAATCTCTGGGAGCAGAGATGGTCACTACTGCCATAGCCTCCCCATCCTCTTCCTGGAGCTGGAGGAGAAGGCTGACCCACCAGGGGCATCATCTGAGGTCTGAAGTTTTGAACCAAGCTTTCCTGAGTCAGGAATTCCCTGTGTCTGTCTGAGACGGAGACACTAGTTGGTTTGAGGGTCGTGCTCTTTTTCCATCCCAACTTTTTTTTTTAAGGAGTTGCAGTTTTGCTTCTAGAATCTGTTGCTAGCAATAGACTGGAAATCCTATGTAGTGTACAGAGATATTGAAGCAGTGAGAGTGTCAAGGGGATAGCACGAAAAGAAAGAAAGTGGCAAAGGGGAAGGGTAGCAGAAAGGAAAGAGGTCAGACCAGGAGAAGAAAAGTCAAATGTATCCTGGATCAGAATCTGTGCTGTTTGTCACTCTTAGAAATGAAGTGCAGGCATCAGGAAGTGGTGGAACAATAAAAGGAGGCTGAGTTATGTGACCTAAGCTGAGGGAGAGACAAAAATAGAATCTGATCCTTTTTAAATGTTCTTGCTGCACTATCGCTTCACTTATTGAAGAACAGGTTAGATCACACACCAGCGTGGAAGCTCATGCTTTATTCTAGTGTGGACCACTTCCTGCAAGCTTTTATCTCTTGGGCTGCCACCTCTCCTAATCTGCCCGATTCACAACCAATCTCCTAATCTGCCCGATCCACACCAACTCAACAAGAGCTGCAGTCACTGGTGAACTGGTACGTGTACAGTTAATATTAAAATCCATTTACTTTTTACCAAAATCTCTCCTTTTTACTTCATTTTTGCTGTCTATATATGTCTCCCATCAGTGAATTAGCTGATCACCTCTTATCTATGCTTCGGTTTCCTTCACTATCTGACTACTCTCTTGTTCCCACTCTCCACTCTCTCTTCTCTTCTGCCTCCTTGTTCAAGTACCTCATATAGGAAGCTCTGGTCTGACCAGTGACTCTTAGCTGTGTCCCCATTGACAGATATTTTGCATCTAGTCACCAGGCTTCCCCCTTCTGGTTGCAGTGGCCCCTAGTGGAGACTGCTAGTTTTGCTGCTCCCTCCTTACTAGCTGCTTTTTACAGGTGCCTTGGATCTCCTTTGAGCCTGGACACTTGTAAATGTAATTTTAAGGCAGGAGAAGCCAGTGTAACCAGCAATCACTCTGTAGACCAATAGTGCACCGGCCATTGTTAGAGAAATGTTGATGTAGAGAATAGTCCCTTTAAAATGCCAGGGATCAGATTGGATGGCCCATGTTGTCTTTTCCAGCCCTACTGTCTGAGTCGACGCTAAACATGAGCATTCCTTAGGCCCTGGCAGTGTTTCTCGGTGATTTTCTTGGAAAATGCTGTTTTCCCTACAATTTGCTCACTAAAATAATACATTGTAAAATGAAGATGATGATAAATGAGTTATGTATACTAAAAGCATCAGTGATTTTAAAGTATTGGTTATTTGTACTTTTCTTTTGCACAAGAATTCTGTACATCCAGCTCTACCCCTCACTACACAAGGTATGTTTACTCTGCTAACAAAAAACCGGCAACGCCCACCTGTGGCAGCAAATCTGAGAGTCTGGATTATCTGACTCGGGCTCACACTAGGGGGCTAAAAATATCAGTGTAGATGTTTCGACTTGGGCTGGAGCCTGGGATCTTTGACCCAACACCTACAATGCTATTTTTAGTCCTGTAGTATGAGCCCCTTGAGTCTGAGTCAGTTGATCCAGGCACAGAGACGTGTTGCCATGGGTCTTTTTTGCAGTGTAGACAGACCAAAGGAAGCAAAAGAATGGGCAGTCAAGATTGGTATTAACCTCTGTCCTATAGAGTCCCTTTGCTTCTTCCATATAGCAAACAGAGTCCATGCCTGAGCTTTTTGTTTGGTTCTTATCTAGGAAATGGAAGATAAGTGAGAGAGGGAAAGAAGTAAAAGTGGGAAGGTTTGTGGGAGCAGAGGATGGGAGGGAAAGATGGGTAGAAGAGTATCATTCTTTGGTGCCAGCTGGCCACTGAGCTGCTTTCAGGACAGGGCAGTCATGCTGCCTCCTCCCAGTCATACTCTGTTACAAGTTGTTTTTGTTAACCTGTGAGCACTTCTGCAGATCTCACATAGTATGCTGGCAACCTCATCCATACAGGACTTCCAGCTTCTATTCACCCTCCAGCCACTTTCGTTCCTGGAGAGGTTAGAGGCAGAAGGCTTCTGCTGCATTTTCTACAGTGGTAAAACACCGTCTGAAACATATGGCCTCTCTTCCCTGGGATTAACGGAACTGTTTTTTTGTGTGTGTTTGTTTTTATTTCAAAGTGTGCGTGTTCTCTGCTTCTCATTACACTCTGGTTTATTGACAGGTTTCAAGTGAAGCCATTCCTGTCACCTCCAACTCCCCTCCCTGTTCCTCAGCTTCCCAACCAATTCAGTTGGAAACAGGTTTTTTACTGCTGAGTGTTCCTAGGGTCTCTCTTATCCCATGGTGACTCTGGGACAGACGGGGAAAAGAACAATCTGCTGAAAAATATCAACATACGTAGTTCAGGCTTTCAGGTGAATAACTTTGAGTCCCTGTTAGCCTGAATTCATTTTTCTTCAACAGAGTATCAGTCACATAGGCTTAACTGTTGACGCAATTCAGATTGTCAAGCAGTGCTAGCAAGCAATGATGATCTCTTAACTTTATACATATCTCAGTCTTAACTGTAACAGTGCTACCACCTCATTATAATACACGAGTGCTTCCTATGGTACATCTGTGACTGTGTCATCTTCCACCTCCAGCTGTTTTTATAATACAGCTTTGGAAAAAGGACAGCTTCTGCTGAATTTTCAGGGCTCAGAGCTTTTGTCTTCTGCACCCTTCAGGAGAAAGGATGGATAAGGGTTTAGAGAGCTGCAAAGTCTCTCAACTGAACTGAATTGGCTGGCCAGCCCTCCTCAGCAGATGTATCAAGCTTAATCTCCTCTTCCTCCATCTCTCATAGATCTAGTTTTAAAGGCACTTGATCTGTAAGCCAGGGATGTGTATTCACTTTCAGGAGAGGAGACAGGTGGGAGGTAAATGATCAGGGTCAGAAAGTGCTTCTAAATTCCACTGGGGGTGATTTTGTGTGTGTTTCCAGGAGTTGTTCCATTGTACGTCCTCCTTAACTTTTACTGAATGATCCTGCTCCATTTCCTCTGCATCTGTTGTAGTGGAAAATCCTTTGTGTCTGAGATGGATCCAAGAGGAGGGCCTTCATCCTCTGCTGCTCCATCCAGTTAGGCCAAGTTATCCAAATGAAGAGTATGTTCCTTGAAATCTGAATCTGTTTATTTTGAACTCCTAAAGTCAGAAGAAATCTACTGCTTGAGACTAGAGGTTGCTGAAGAGTGACTGGACTTTCTGTGTAGCTCAGTGCAGCAGTACCTAAGCCACACAGGAGGCAGAGCTGCAGAACCAAGCTGCCATAGGTGGAATCCAGCTAGCTGGGTCTTGAATTAAAGGAGCTGAAAAATGTGAAGAGACTTTGGCTTCAAGCACGAGGTTTAGCACTTTAACGTATTGTATCTCCATCTAGACTAATAGCCCAAAGGCCAGATCCTACCTTTGTTTTATTTTGGAAACATGCATGTAATATGTTTACTGTCCTTACACTTGGTCTTTTCATGCAGGCAGGCACTACTAAAGCAAAAGCTTCATCAATTATGTTCTCTGTGAATACCCAACAGAATTTTTGTTCATTTCAGTTTACTTCTTGGGGCAAACAGGCAGAGTGGAGAAAATGTTTCATGTGTGTACAAATACTAGAGTTTGAGGTTAGCTCATTTTTATAGGCTCACACAGGCATGCTCTTGTTTTGTGAAACTAATGTAGTACTTTTTATGAAAAATTACTTTCTAGGATTGTTAGGGTAGTGTGAAAAGAAACGAACAAGTTTTTAAATTGTACTTGATAGCTATATGATATTGGTTGTGCGAAGATGGTAGGTTATAAATAAATAGGCATTGAGACTTCATATTATGAGTAACTATCTTTATATGTGCAAGATACATCACTGTATAACATATGGATAGTACTGGGTAGCCCTGATACACAAAAGAAGAAGCAAAGTGAGCACTTGAAAATGTAAGGGATCTTTTTCCCCCATGAAAGAAAGTACATGGGTGAGGAAGTGGGACTAACAATTCTGAAATGCTTCTTAGGGAGTTTTGTACAAGTCAGCTAGATAATTGTTAAAAGGAGGAGGGAGTTTTTAATAGTGATTTGGACAGAAGTCTAGATAAATTTGTACAGAGAATGCTGAAAATAACAACTTTCTTGTGAGGTTATTAGACTAAGTGTGGGTGTGTGTATATACACACAAACTATTATGAGAAGGAGTTATATATACTAGTAATGGTTAGTTTTGGTGTAGAGCTGTCTTTAACAGGGAGAAAAAACTAAGCTATTACACTGAATATTATAGCAACGTAACTATGATATACAGATTAATTAATTGTATGTGTATTTTCCTAGCACCTGCGTTTGGAATCCAAAAAGCAGAAGCTGGTAAAGTAAGTTTTAGGATAACAGTCTTTTACAAAATTATGGGATTCTAAACTTCATAGTATAATTTTTTTAATACCGTAAGGCCTGATACTGCATTTTTCTTGTGCAAAAGTTCCATTTTATTCAGAGAATCACTGTTAGCTTCAGTAGGAGCATGACCAAGCTAAGTTTGTATATCACATAACATTAAATGTATGGAAGATAATGCAGTAGATTAATATGGTAACATGTCATCTGTTGAGACTTCAACTGAAATTCAGTTCAATGGAACCTTTTCCCTAGTTGCCGTTAATTCATGTTTCATAAAACTCATCAGTGACCTGAGAAGATTTTCTAACTCAGTGCTAGAACAACAGGTCAACACTAAAGTGCACTGTCAAAATGGCATGCAGACAACATGTACCTGCACTGTGTGTGGCTATAGCCCACTGGTCCCCAGACTGTCGGGGGGCACAGAGGAATGTTCAGGAGGGCGTGGCAGGGCCCAGGCCAGCCTCAACGGGGGGCAGGGACAGAGCACCACTCAGCCCTGCTCTGCCCCCAACTCCATTCCAGCCCCGCCCACAGCCACAGCTGCCGCCCCGGCTCCTGGCCTCCGCTGCAGCTCCAGGTCCCAACCACTGCCCGCACTGTAGCTCCGGGTCCTGGCCCCAGCTCCCAACCACAGCTCTGGCTCTGCTCCTGAGCCTGCTCCCAACCCTGGCTCCCAGGAAGATGCAACAGAAAACATTTGGGGACCACTGCTGTAGCCAGTGCCGTCAGTCCTTAGTTTCCTAAGCAGAAAGTTCATAGTTTAGGAAGAAGTAAACTGAAAAAATATTACCCCAAAACCAGAACATAACTGATTTTTTAACAAGTTTTCATTGGTGAATTGAACAATCCCCACAAATCTGCTGGGCTGTGACACAAGCACACCTGCATATTTTTTTTTAAATAAAAGGCAAAGCAATACACTTGACGCTAAGATGCTGCACACTTTCTGTCTGTAAGGAGGCTTGGGGTAGCTATTTAAAACTATAGTATTGTATATGCCAAGTAGTTTACAGTTTAAACTAGAGGCCTAGTTTATTTTTGTCCTTACTAGAAAAATTATTTTTTGATCCAAAGTAAGCCTAAACTGTATTGTGTGAACCAGATACTGAGTGTAAGACTGAAAGTGTCAACGCTTAATATCATGCTAAACTATATGTTAAGTGATTTTCAGCTACTGTTAAAAAGAAAAAAACTGAATAATACCAGTTTGAAACAATCTTGCATCATTTTCACTTCAATGTTAATTTAAGTGCAGCAAATGTTAGTTTTTGTTCAAGCTGTTCGGCTTGAATTAAGATCCCTTTACTAACGTGTTTTATTTAAGACCTAACACTCTTCAGTAAAAAGAAATTAGATCTTTCACTTTTTTGTTTTGCAGTCTTTAATTTTATGTTGCCAGTTCATCTTCAGTATTACACAAGCTAGTGGTCCTGTACAGTATTTGTATACAGTGTAACATAACAGAAAATGGAAGAAAATAATTTTAGCTTGAGAGGTTTTTGTTTAGCCTTGTAATGTACTCTTGACAATAACCCTTCCAAAAGTACTCAAAGGGACAAATTGAGACCTGGTTCTAAATGAGCACAAATCAATCTTGATATAATGAAGTTAATTAGCCAATAAAACCTATATTCTATCTAACAGAATTACATTTGTAAAGTCTTTAATTGTTTTCAGTTACACTATTTAGTTGCCTTGAGAACAAGTAATATTTTATAGCTAGAACTAACATGATAAAAAGTTCTAATTGCAATAATTGAAACTGTAATTGTGTGTGGAGATACAAATCAAAATATTTCCTAAGAAAACTGAACAAATCATGCACTTGGAGGCACATTTAGAGCTGATGTAAGTAGATGCAATTTCCACTGAAATTCATTGGAAATACTTTCATTTTTGTTGCCATGGTATTGCATATTTGCAGCTGAAATGAGCATCACTTTTCTATACTAGTTCTATCTGGAAAATGGCACCTTGACCTCTAGTCCACACCAATAAGTAGTGTAACCGAAAGTAATTTAGAAGTACTTTTTTTAAATGGTTGTGTTTCTTTGTGCAAATGTACGCCACAACAGAAGAATTGTGGACAAGCAATGATATTATAGCCAAACCCTTTTGTCAACAAAATTTACAATCTCACATTAAGTACAGGTAAATCACATGCCATAAGATTATTTTTAATGCTTTCTAATTCTATTTGCTAACACATAGATTTCCCTGGTGAATTAATGTAGCCTTTATCAAGATGGCTCAGAATAATGTCGCTGTTAAAGGGAGATGGGCTGTAAACTCACTGGTTAACCAGTTTTTGGCTTTGTGCATCTCAAGTAGGTTTGTGGAATGATACATCAGTAGTTATTGTGAAAAATTGTTCTGTAGCTAAATTCAGCTTCTTGTTTTTTCCTCCCTTCAATTGACTGTGACAGGAGGCTGGAGCCTAAAGCAATGGGAGAATGTCCTGCAATAGTTGAAAGAGAAACACCCAACATTGTTGTGAGGATCAGTTATTAGCAAAAGGGCTGAAGATTGTTCAGGCAAGGGGAGAGAGCAGCAAATGACAGAGGAGGACTTGCGGAGTGCAGCTGATGGGACATATCCCTGTGTTTCTTTTTCACTTACACTGGCTGATTGTACTCTTAAGTATTTCATCCCTTCAGTGAGTTAAGCGGATTTTTCTCTTGTTAAACTGCCATGTTCTGTGGCAAGTGACACAGGAACAGGGTTTGCTTCGCTTGATTTGATTATACTAATTACTTCATCAACCTCTGTTTTTCAAATGTTTGCTGCTGCTTTCTTTAGTGCACCTAAGCACCCTCTGTTATTGAGTATGCAAGAACAAGTGACAAATTCAATAAATATTTCAAAAGTGTTTTTCTAGTCTGGATAATAAGATGGTGTTGAGAAAGTAAATTTATATTCAGTACTGTTCTATAAATCATAATAGTACAGACTCCACTAAGGAGGAAGTCAGAAGCAGACGCTTTTGCAGCTCCTCTCCCAGTCCAGTGGATACGGTATAAGAGAACTGAGCTCATTTGCAAACTCCTCAGCAGATGTTGTATGGCACTTGACTTCTGTTATTGTTTCTTCACCTGTAAAATGGGGTGATGGTACTTACCAACCTTGTAAAGAGTTCTACTGATGAAAAATGGTAACTATATAAGTACTAAGTGTTTAGGTTTTGAAAAGATGCCCTCTGTACTGAAGAGCTTACAAACTGCTAAGTCATTGCAATTTAGTAATGTATTTGTATTGTTGTGGTAGACTTTAGCAAAACAACACAATACAAACTCACCAAGCTGGTGCTGAGTAGGTTTGCCAAATCATATTTTTGGGAAAGGAACATGGGGGAGCTATTTGAGATATTGTTTTCAAATACACCCCTGGGACTGCTCCAATGATAATATTCTTCTCCTAAATGTTTGAAACTGTTAGGGTTCCATTTGTTCTGTACTCCTTACAAAAGTCCCTGAGCTTTCCTATTAGGGAGATGAGCCAAATTACAGCACCCCAGTTTTTACTTACTTTGCAAATATGAAGGTGATAATTTCCAGTAATCTGTATTATTTTTCCAGTGGATTTCTGGAACAGGAAACTTTAAAAAAAGGAAATTTATATTCTAAAAATATAAATAAGATTTTTCTGGCAGGCACAGAATTGCTGTAGCATAAAGATTTAGGTACTTTTATTATCATTTTAAGGTTCATCTTTCCTTTACATGTTTAAAATTATTTCTAAGAAGTACTTGGAAATAAAATATACATGAGTACATTTTTTAAATTACTATTTTTCAGCAAAGTAAACAACTCCTTGCAAGCACATAGAATAGAATAAGTGTCAATGTGCATACGATTACTTTCAACAGCAAGTTAAAGATCAGAATTGTATTACGTACTTAAACTGCTCAACTTTGACTTAGAGCAATGGAATAAATTACATCAATTAATTAAGCAGGACAAGAGAATGCAGTTTTTGTTGCCTTATGTAAAAATTTTGCTAATGTAATTCAAAGTCCCAAAGAAAAGGGAAAGTGAGCATGAAACTTCGCATGTAATGTGCTCTGTTTGTAAAGAACACTGTAGCTTTAACAGTAAAAACATTAAGACTTGCTTTTTACAGTGGAAATGTAACTTACCCTGCCGATGTTTCTAAGTTTAACACTGACCAGCCTCCAAAATTTTGACATACTGAAGATCCTGTTAGGTGGCTGGAAATCCTTAAAGTAATGACTTTCTAATCTTTCTTAGTTGTAGCCCTCATATGGCATAGAGTATGCGCACCTCACCCCCTGGATTTCCCATGTTTTACTCTGAGACAGTTGCTAACTTTTCTTCGCCTATCCTCTCATGCTCATGGGTTTTTGTTGTGTTTCTCCCCAACCCATTTTCCTTCATATGTATTTTTCTGCAGGTTGCTTTCCATTTTTTCCCTATTTTCTCTCCAGTTTTTTCCATCCCTTCTGCCCATTTTCTTCAACTCTTGCTCTTGTCTCCTTCTTTCCTTTCTCTCTCCTTAGTTCCCAACTCCCTGTCTTTATCACTGTTCTCGCCTCTTTTATTTTATTTTCATCAGGACTCTTCTCCCTCCCTCGACCCCCTCCGGTGTGCTGTCCTCCTTACTGTTTCCCATTCTCATTCCCCTACTCAGTCTTCCCATGCATGGAAATGCATTCCTACAGTGTGTTCCCTCTCACCTGGATCGTCTCTGTTTCTGCTACTACCCAGTGCTGCCCCCTACCACAGAGTGCAAGGAACAGTGCTGTATGCACCACTTAGTGTAGAGGAAGAGAAGGAACCTAAGGTCAGGGACAGTTGGAACAGCAGCGCCCCCAAGGAGGGAACAGAAATTGGTACCCCAAAGTGTCAGAAACATTAGGCTGGGATTCCCTACATGGAAGTACAGTATCTCTTTTAAAATCCTTGACATGCATGACAAATCTAACATCCTTCCCCTTTCTAGACCAGTGCAGCATGCCTCTGTCAGCTCACATGGGGGTATGTAGCATATCAGACTTACCTATTCATGTATATTATGTGCTGCAGCAATGGGATGTATGTACTATATCTGTAGACATGATACAGATTAGTGTGTGTAGTTGGACTCTCTCAACCTAGGCATGTGAAATGCTCATCCTGCATAATGCAGACTCCAGACTGACAGGAAATGGGGGGAAGCGTAATGTGGAAATGCAGTCTTTTCTTGTTTTCTTTCTCCGCTTACGACTCCTTTATTCTCTGTTCCTCTTGCCTTGAAATTCTGATTGGTGCTTTGAGCCCCATGACGCCTTTGGTATGAGCAGCACTGGCAATGAAGTGCCAATCAGGAGGAGAATGCTCCGAAGGAATCGGAGGGTGCCACAGTACTGGGTGATAGGCCCAGTTAGCAGACTTTTCTTTGCCTTTCAGACTCAGTGCTGGTCACTTGGGAGTTATGTTTAAATAAAACCTTTGATAATGTTACGTCAGTTTTCAGCTCCATCAGTGTTGATAGTATCCTTGTATAAGTAAAAAGGGGATAGTTTGAAATAGTTGCAGCAGGTATGTTTCTCCATAAACCTCAACTATCACAATCAATATGGATATTTGTCTGCCACTTAACAGACTCTGAATCCTGATAATAAAATGGCAAATATTTGCCTTTGTTTGCTATAATAGTGACGTCCTTATGCTTATTAGATGTAGCATGCGATTACTACAGGAACCTCATGGAACTGGGGATTTGTATTAATTTTTTCATTCCTGTGCTAGAATGTAGATAGTGAATTTTGGCTGAATACTGACTGGATAATGTACTCCAAATACTCTGGACTACTGACTAACATAATTATTCACACGTTACTCAAATTCTATGATTGAAATTAGCATGAGACAATTATGGAGGCAAAAAACACTACAGAAAGTCTTTTGTACCACATGACTAAGCAAATAAGTTTGTGCCAAATAGTTATAACTAACACATTTTCTCAGCATTTCTTTGAAGGGAATAAAGGGTCTTTGCCTCACCCCTCACATCCAGGGTGAAATTGTAGGGATTCTTTGTCAATGAACCCCTTGTATATATGGCAGTATGTCCTTTGCACTTAAATTTTAATATTTAAAGCCATGCAGTAAATTTCAGTAAAGCTCCAAGTCATGTAGCATATCTCCCTCGCAAGGCCATACAGATAAGGACTATTGACCCACATCTTGTATCCAGAGGGGCAGGCTTTAATATGTGACTCCTCATTTCCAATAGATGGGTCCCTCCCAGTAGTAATACCTGTGCTTGTACCATACTATGCTCTTCCTCATTCCAGGAGGCACCAGCAGCAGTGAGAAACTTATAAGGAACAGTGTCAGTTTCATAATATTGGTACCATTGTGAAATAGCTATTGTTCAGGAATGTGGTTCTGATTGAATGGCCCCATTCTGTTGGAAAGGACTGAAAAAAAGAGAAAATCAGGGGAGACCATAGAGGAAATTGAGAGAGAAAACTGCAATAAAGGACAAGAGAGTGGGAAGTCACAGGTTAAATGGGGGAGGGAACAGGAAAATGAACAAAATCTCAAGTATTTCTCATTGGGTCTGATTCTCATTTATACTACGGCCCTTTTACATTGCTGTGGTAATTAAAGGGGCCCTAAAGTGGGCATAATTTACACTGCTAGCATGGTCTTAATGTAAATGAGAATCAGGCCCCATCGAGATTTCTTAGTACAGTTTTTAGTTTTGGAGAGGAGGGGTTCTCAGTGCCGTCCACTAGCTTGAAGAATTTGTGCTGAAGTTTTATATTACAAATATACTGTAATCGTTCTACTAATTTGGGGGGAGGGAGTTTGTCTAATGTAGCAAATGTGATCCATTTGCAGATCTTTTCAAAAACCATTTAATTTACACACCTGCACTCTTGTTACTGCGTAAAATTATTTTATATCCTGTACGAGCAGAAGAAACATGTTGAAATCATCATGCCTGTTGGTATTTTTTAAACAACTGTCCAACCTGAAGAGCCTGTCTAGCCCCTGCAATCAAGTTATTTTCCCTATTTTTTGGTACAAAACTTTATTTCATGCTTTCCCATAATCAAACAGTAGAAAATGTTATTGTCACATTAATGTCATGTTTGCGATTTAATTTTAATATGTAACAACTGAAAAACTGGTGTTTTTAGTTAGATTGTGTATAATATACGATATGAATAGAAAATACTGTAGTGTTATGATGGGAACATCATATCCTTGTGAAGAAAGCTTCATGTTTGTCGTATATACGTTCATTGTATGTAGAAACGTGAATACTTTCCTGTTAAATTGAATGTTTTTCTGTGTTCATGGAAATGTCTCACTGAAAGAAGAGTACAATTATTTTCCTATTAATGTTCCATAAGTAGGTTACCTAAATCTTGAAAGAAAAAATTAAAGTAAGAGCCTTACTTCACTGGTGCCAGTGTAGTTTTCTGTTGTAATCGAAATGCGCCTCTAAATATGCCCTAAACACTCGGTGAACTTCAGACATTTATGCTTCATGCATATCCTATGAAGGAAAACCCCCAAAACCCTCAGTGGAAACATTCATGCAAGTTTACACTCAAGTTCTGAGACACAGGTGGAATAAAAGGCATACTAGAAGCAGTGTCGTGGTCCCTCCTCTAAAATGTAGGCGTTTAGGGCTGTTGCCACAGTTATGCTCATGGTTGAATCCTATGTTGACAATATAAGGATTACTTTAGCTGACTGATTTTTTTCTTTCTTTGGGATTGCCACCTAGTAATGTAATTTTTGGGTCAGGTGTCTTCAATTATTATTTTTCTTCCCTTATTCTTTATGGGCCATCACAAATGGTGAAGGATAGGATATGCTTGCCATTCTGAGGAAGTTGTCTGTTAAGCAAACCTACCTGGATTCTCCTTGTATAGCATGTGGTCCATTACACACCTGACTTATTCCTGCCTACAGTGAAATTAAGTTATTCACGGAAATAGAATAGGTTTTACCCTACGGGCAGGGAGAGTCAGTATGCAATGATTGTCACAGTCACCCCTCACTTTTGACCATTTCCCTTTTTGTGTGCTCCAGGAGTCATGTTAACGTGTATGCCTATGCTCATCATTGCTTTTGATTGGGTTTACTTTTAGCACAAAGGCACTTGACCACATTCCAAGGTACACGTCTTTCATGCTTAAGTTGCTCATTTTTGTCCTTCCTTGTTTGCACACCTCACCTCTACAACTGGGCCATTGATGCTGCCTTAGATGGTAAAATAGTAGTCTAGGATCCATTTTGCAGGATTAAAATTGATAGAAAACAAAAAAAAAAAGCTTAATGTATTTGGTAACCAGTTAAAATGGGGAGACATCATTATACTGCCTTGCAGTTCTTCACTGAGGGAAATAGTGAAGACCACACTAAACTACCTAGCAGAAAACTCTGATATCCCCTGCTAAGTTAAGAAATATGAAGAATTTAAAGAATGAATGTATTCAAGGCAGAACGCACTGCCCCCACTTGCTGTAAAGTTATAGCTCATTTTAGCTGGTAACGAACAGTGACCCAAAAAAAAGCAATAATTTTGTCTAGAAACTCCCAAGAATGATGCTGCTCGCTCCGTGCTTTCAAATATTTTGGAAGAATTGGGGTGTTGAAGGCTATTTAAATAAATATATTTTTAACTTCCATTTTGTAAAAGAACAAAGAGTTACATCTTATGTCCCCCACAGTGACAAATCTGGGTAGTTCCCCGAAACTTTGATAATGCTCCTTTAATTTAAAGCAAAGGAAAAAGAAGTTAATGTGCAAGTACCCATTACATGGCCCTGGCCAGAGAAGTTCTTGAGCAGTGGAGATAAATGGAGAGCCTCTTGCAGCTACCACACAAGAGCTCAGGCAGCATTTACTTGAGATCAAGTGAGGAAGCAGCCATTCAGAGCCATGCTGGCTACATGTGTTTGGTTTTGTCACCTCATTCTAAGGAGAGTAGTGGGTTGCCATGAGTCTAGCTGTAGGAGAGATCTAGCCCCATTTGTTAGAGATGCTCCATTCAGCAATGGGGATTGGAGTCTGCAGTCAGGTAGTAATTCTGCAATCACAGAATTGCGATGCACAACAGACGGAATAAAATGCACAAAAAGGGGCCTACGATCTTTTCCTTGTTGCTTCTTTGTAATACAGAAAAAGGTGATAAGTGATTTACAGAAACCCAAAAAGGTCAAATCCCTGCTCCAGACAGCCTGCTATAGAATCTAAGGGTATGACCACATTGCCCACACCCTAGAAAAAGTGTGTTCTTAACTCAAGCTACTAACCTGCATCACCAAACTCAACTTAAAATAGAAGGGAAAGCATGGCAACTCAGGTGAGCAGCTCGAATTAAAACCTATGGGTGATTCTGGGGGGAGAACTCAACCAACCAACCAGAATTAAAAGCCAGGTTGCCGTGTCTTCACTCCTGCCTTAACCATTCTAATTGCTGGTAACTGGACAACTGAGGCCCTGCCCTTCCCCCCAAGGCCCCGCCCCCATCGCTCGCTCCTCTTCCCCGTCCCCCTGTTGCTTGCTGGATTGTCTCAAGGAGCCAACCTGCAGGTAGGCGGCAGCTCTGGCTGAGCAGGGACTGGTACAGGGTAATGACCCGGCACCTCCCCCAGTAACCAGACTTTTGGTTCGTGTGCCATTTTGGGTTGCCAGTTCCCCTTTTTGACTGGATTTTCCAGTTGAAAACCAGGCACCTGGCAACTCTAAATGGCACCTGGACACAGAAGCCAAAAACTCAACTGTCCGGGTAAAGGCCGGATGGTGGCAACCCTAGATTGAACCTGAGTTCACTAATGTACGTTACCTAACCTGAGTTAAGAATACACTTTTTTTTTTCTTTTGCAGAGTAGACCTGCCCTTAGACATGATGTAGTGATACTGTGACAATCACAGGAACAGTGAGGAAGAACAATTTGTTACAGTAGTAAGATCACGTGTTGATTCTGTTTTAGATTGTGCATGTCTTGAAGTTTTGTTGTGTACGATGATATTCCAGCCTTTATGGCTGGAATACTTTAGAGTCGGGATGTGTCTACACTGCTATGTTAAGCCCAGGGTGAGTAGAACTTGAGTTAGCAGACCCTGGTTTTATTAACCTAGGGCTTGAGCATCTGCACTCATTTGTAACCCCAGGATAGGAATTGTTGAATCCTGGCACTCTTGTATCTACACTGTATTATGTAGACCTGAGTCCAGCTATGGATATCTGAGACTTTCTAGTGCCCTCCCAAAATGTGACTGCTTTAGCACTTTGTTCATGATGCATTGTGGGAAGACTCGACTGTCCATCAAACTTGACTGTCCAGAGGACAAAGAAAGGCTGTCTAGGGGGGTTGTGGGATATTTTTGGCAGACTTCCAGCACACAAGTCCAGTGGGGGTGCATCTACACCGCACAGCAACAAGACTTGAACCCTGGCTCCCAGCTTGACTCAGGCTCGGATCCTCCACCCCCATGGAGTCCTGGGACTCTGGGTCCGAGCCCTGGGTTAGTGCAATTTGTGTGTAGATGAAAGGGGGGAAGGGCCAGAGTTTGAGCCTTGGGTCTATTGCAGTTTAGACTTACCTTTAGTTTGAAAAAATAATTCCCAGAAACATCTTTATTGGTGTGCTGCAAATTGGGATTAATACTTTTAATTATAGTTTTATCAATCCCCATGAAAGTTGAAGGGTGCCTTATATACAGTCTCTTCAATTAAATCTTCCCTCTCCCAACTTGAACATAACTCTGGACTTCATAGGTTGTATATTGGTCTTTGGAGAAAGGGCAGATCTTTTAGGTGAGTCTCCAGTCATGCTGAGCATTTATGTTTATGAATCAGTAGCTGCTTATTATGCACATCATGTGTAAATATATTTTTTTACATTTCTCAGATTTCTTCCAGTTGCATTATATGTGAGAAGTTTGCCATTATAATAATTAAAATGCTAGTTCGTAACTTTTGTTTCTCATCTTAGCTGGCAATCAGGAGTTACCAAAGCACTGTAACTATTGTATTTCAGTACATTATATAAATTTCCCCTAATGTCTATCAAAAGCCAGTCCTATACAGATGGAATGTGGCCTAGTGGTTACAGCACATGGCTTGATGTCAGGAGATCTGGATTTTTTATCTGGTTCTGTCACTGTCTGTCTTGTGTGTATCACTGATCCTTCAATCTGATCCCCATGGCTAGACCCATTGGATACTCCCAATGAAGTTAGTGGGGCTCTTTGCAGATGCTATGGTCCATCCACATGGATCAGATTGAAGGGTTAGGCCCTAAACTTCAACAAGATACTTAGGCATCTCTGCCTCAGTTTCCCCATCTGTACAATTGTTAGTTTGGACTCTTAACCTCTTCTCTTGGAAAGCTCCAGTACGTTTCCAACTCAATTTCTGACTGAAAGCTCTCCATATAGAACAGCAGGGAACTCCAGTTTCACATCTCAGCTATGAAAATAATATTAACAGTCTCATTCCCTTTTACAGGCCAATAAGCATTTCTGGTAACAGAAAAATGACCAGTTTTGCAATGTCTCTGAAACAAAGATAATGAATTTTTTTGTAGAAAGTGAACTGTGTGTTTTGTCTTCCATAGAGTTTACAGATGCTTCCTCAGCAACGGAAAGCCATAGCGAAATTTAAGGAACCAGCACATGCATTAGCATTTCAACAGAAATTCCACAGGTAAATATTTAGCCATTGATTCATTCTTTAGTTTATCTGCCCTTTTTAAAAGCTGAAATCATGGTCTCCTATGACAGTTTCATATTCAAGTCCATATTCAAACATATATTTTACTAATGACCTTCATAAAACCTTGTTTTCTACTCTCCATACACATAGCAGTATAAGTTTGTGTGCCGAATATACTAACTATTTCTTTAACGTTTTACAGGCATATGATAGATCTATCCCACATTAACGTGGCTTTGATAGTTGAGTGAGCATAGCTGATAACGCTCATAGAGGCATACTGTGGAGCTACACATGGAGAAGATACAAAGGCAAAACCATCAGGATCTGAAGTCTTTTCAGTTTACAGTCTTTCTTTAACTGCTCTGTAGAACTACAGAAAGTAACAAGATTTCCTCAAGATAAGCTGAACCTAAGAGGATCTAGCAAAGTGGAGTTTTTGTGTTCAATTTCTTCACATTCGGTTGTAACCCCATGGAACTACAGATTTTTTTTTCAAAGTGCTTACAATGCATGTAGACATTGTTCTTCAAGATCGTACTGTGTGATCACAGTGACTTGTTGAGAAAAAGAACACTTACATTGAAAAATTTAAAAAGTTTCTTCATAGCAAAGAATATTTGATAATGGTTGCTCTTATCTTCAGTGCAGGGTATTTATATGAGAACTCACTTCTCTAAACAAAACACACATGTATGTTGTTCCTCTGAGAAGATAGAAGGTGCATTCTTATATAGATTAAGACGTGATCTACTTGATTGAGGATAATATTCTGAGAGGCTTTGGAGGTGACACTGGAAGGCTGTAGTTTCTGTTTTTGTAAATATGTTAGATCGGTTTTTGCATCTTCTAGTCTGACACAGTCCCTCTTTACTCCCTTCCCCCTCCCTTTGTGAAATGAAAACACTTTGTAGGAATAACATTGCTACATTCCTCCCCCGCCCCCCATAGTTTAAAAGGAAGGATCTTGATCTTCACCTTTCAGTAGCATAATGGGGTAGTTTACTTCAAGTAGTATTTTATTACAGTTTAAATTGTTTTTTAAAAGGGATTGCAAGATACGAGGAAAAAGTGAAACACTTACCCTCATTTTAAAAATAGGGTGACACAGAGAAAGTGGTACATTCCCAATAGCGTTTCTTTGTGCCACTATTGCAGAGTATGCTTCCTCTTAATCTTTATCAATTAGTATTTTTCCTTGAAATTTATTTTGTGACTAATACTAAACCATTTAAAAAAAATTATTGCAAAGGCATTAGAATTGTGGCATGGTGTTCCCCACAAAGATGGGATTATGAGGATGTTACGCTGTGGGTGAAATTGGCAGTTCTAAAAATTATGTGCAAACATTAAAGGAGATTGCATTTTGTAGTTGGTAAAATCCATTATACTTCCTTTGGGTTAGAACCGTCTGGATGGTATTTCCAAAAGAACAAGTTTTCATTTACTTTTGGACAAATTTAGCAAAATGCCATTGTTTATATCCAATTGCAGGTTTTATGAAACATTTTCTTAGTTTTTATTTGGTGGGGTTTTCCTTCATTCTTTATTTTTAGCATATACTTTTGAGTGCTGACCTACTTTTTGAAGTGGGCACCTACAGAAACTTCATAGTCTTTGAGGATACTCAAGTAACCGAAACACTAACATGATGTAGTGTATCTGCAGGAGCTTGCGAATGGGGTCTAAATGAGTGCCAGAATATGGAAGAATGGCAGTTTGAAGCAAATTAGCTGCGGTAAACCTTAGCTTGTATGTAAGATTTAGTGGTGACGAGTTCACATAGGCTTTCTAGCTGGCTTTCTCACAGCAGAGTGTTTTGTACTCATTTCCAATTAAGAAGAAGTTACTAAAAATTAATGATTGAGCAAAAAATAGTGTCTAAAGTTTCCTAGGTAAAACTGCTTTCTTTTTCCACTGAAATAATATGAGAATAATGTAGTGTATTAACATTATTACAATGGGAAAATGAAAATGTTTAAGGACTAGTGGTTTCTAAAGCCATTTGCATCTTAGCAAAGCGTGTATCTTAGCAGATCACAGTAAGATCATTAGAATATTCACGTATGAAAGTGGGTTTTCTCACATTTGCATATCTCTAAATCATAACATTTGGCGCAGTGCAGCACAGTTCATGTTCTTTGCTCAGGACAGATCCAAGACTGGGAGTAGCAGATGTGTCACAGTTAGAAATGAGTTGGTGGGGCTGCAGGTGAAGGCTAGCATGACACCTGACTTCCATGGTGCTTGGCTCTCACTAGTGCTCTTCCCTCCTCACATCCACCATTACTAAACCCCACAAATATTGTGTTTTTTATTGTTAAAAAGGAATGCTTGCATCTCAGATGGGCCATTAAAGATGGTGACGTACCCACTGTTAAGGAACAGCTTCTCTGTGAGGGGAAGATTGGAAAAAATCCAGAAAATAAATGGATCCGAGTGTCTGCCCATGGAAGTATGGGTCGGATGTGGCTACAAATAGCTCAGTAAGGGGAGTCCAGCAGTGGGCAAGTCTGCAGCTGATCTGCTGTTCTTGTATAAGCAGATGATGATGTTGGAATATGAGCTTTTTTGAGGCCTAAAGAATAGGGGCCCTATCCAAAACCTGAAAAAGTCAGTGGAAAGTCTCATACTGACTTCAGTGGGTTTTGAATCAGTCCCTAGGAGAGCAACATTTTGCAACTACAGGATTAAGAATTTTTAGTCAGGGTTTTTTAAACTTTTCCCCACATAACCATCCGGTGGCATTGAAAGCAAAGACACGAGCAATGTCTCCTTAACTTACTAAATAGATTGGAGCGATGTAAGCATTGTTTAATAATTGTATATATCCGTCTTTATAGACTGTTACTTTAGATGACTGCTTATGCATAGATAGAGTGCAGACATATTTGATAGTGACTGTAGCTGCTTATCACGGTAGCTGGGTATCGTATGGGAACTGTGAGTGTGTTCTGTATGTATGTATGTTTATATGGATACAATTATGTACATCCATCCATCCTGTATATTACAGATCTTTTGAACAGGATGATCTTCAAAAAAGTACCGTAGTAACAACC
This sequence comes from Mauremys reevesii, assembly GCF_016161935.1. Classification (NCBI taxonomy): domain Eukaryota; kingdom Metazoa; phylum Chordata; order Testudines; family Geoemydidae; genus Mauremys; species Mauremys reevesii. Next base: position 19,166,964 of record NC_052624.1, read on the forward strand.
ACCATTAGGTTTAGGCATGCACTAAAAAGGTTTCAATAAAACATATCTTCAGTAATAAACTCGTAACTTAAAACTGGATTTACTGGCAATGACCAGTTTGAACGATAGCATCACAGTTTGGTTCCATTTGTTGTGGCTCCTCCCACAAAAGCAAAGGAAGTAGAGGTAAAATTAGAAAACTGTTATTTCCATGTTCTCTTACAGCACTTCGTTAAATCTGGCCATTTTAAGTTAATTTTCTTGGAAGATCTGTTGCAACCATTATCTTGTTCTTTCTTTATCATGCATTTAAAATAAGATGCAGAATGCAAAAATTGCATTTAATATACAATGTAAATATGGAACTTTTAAAATTAAAAGATGTTACTCAGAGTGCTTACAATTCAACCACATCTTAGCTACTTGTTAGTTTTTTTGTGTTGTCTTATCTAAGTTTAATGGACATAGTTCCATAAATGTTGATGTGTTTTTGTGTATCTCTTCAATTTTTTATAAAGATGCTAGTAAGTCAATACATATATCCTGATCTGTGTATTATTTGTTCACAAGTTTCAGAGAAACTTAAATTTAGTAATGCTATTTGAATAGGTAAATACAGTAGGTGATTATGTGGAGCCAAATATATATTTTTTTCTTTTTCAGTTATCTTGTTTTGATCTCGTGGCACTTCTAAGTTCATTTTACTCTATCATATCACATCTTGGCTACTAGATTGGTCTGGCCATATTATGTGTGAAATTATAGAAGAATGTTCTTAATTTCTTTTAAAAGGCCTTTGTCCTTAAAGATTAAGCGGATTATACATTACACTAGATCTTCACATTCTCATGTCGGACCAAGGTTTGGGTTTCTGGGAGGGTTCTTTATGTTGTATGAGTACAAAGAGGTTAGTCTCAGAGAGCAGGGTGGCACGTTTTGTATGATGAAAAGAAACCGTTAAACATAATTGAGGAGCTTGGTAAAATCCTATGGATAGGGAGAGGCATAAGTGCAGACCACAGAATCTTCATAAATACAGGAATTGCTACAAAATGTTTTATAAACTATAGTGACAGAGTTTTTTAATTTAGCAGGCTGATGTGGGCCAAGAATGACTGATTCGTCTCCAATGTAACTGGACAAAAGATTATGATGATATTTATAAATATTGAAGTCAAATCTACAGAATATCAGACAAAAATAAATCTTCAAACGAATAGGTTTAATTCCCATTTGGGGGTTGGTTCTGAAAACTCACTTTTAATTTTCACAGCTCTTCTTAAGGCCATTTTAGTAAGTAAACTACCAGATCTTCATTGGGCATCTTAATTCCTTTCATAGTTGGATTCCATTGCAAAGATTTAGTCTGAAGAACTTTTACAGAAGTGTAGGTATTCTCAAGATGCCTCTGTATTGCTACATTTATTACCTTAGGTACATTAGCAACTAATTCTGACTACTTTGGGGAATAAATAAGAGCATTTTATTTGATCCTGAATTTTTTTTCTTTTACTTTTTTTTTTTTTTTGGAATGTTTACACCATATAGTATCTTCAGTCTGGTCAGTTTTAAAAGATTGGCCCCTTCTAAGACGATGCTGTGGGCACTTCCTAGAATTAGCAGAAGTAGCTGTGCGTGTTGCCTTTATCCATAGTTTGACTTTTCTGGATATGTCCTAGGTTTGTGCTCCGCCATACTCCTGTAGATGTTATGGTGTCCTCCCCATTAGCACTGCAAGATTCTAAGTATGTTTCTACCCCAAGGATATGCTTCTGGCTTCACATGCTCTTGTTAGACAGGATTTCTAGTTTTGGTCCTCTAGGCATAACTTTTTTCTTTGTAGCGATTTTTGGTACTTTGATTTTTCTAGCAGCAGTGTTGGATGAAAAATAAATGTGGGGGAAAGAGGCACTAGACAGATTAAAGAAAGTTCACTAGGTTTTGAGAGGAATAAATCATTAGGGTAATTTAAGGCTCTTGTTTCAATGTTACCTTTAAACTGGCTTTGATTCTGAAATGTTACTTAGCACCGTTCTTTAAATATGAATCAATTCAACAGTTTTAATACTGGAAGAATTTTATCTTAAGTTAGTATTAAATCCTAAGGATTTTATGTAAGGTTTTTTGTAACCTAGTTAATTTTATCATAAAAATTGCCTACATTTTAACTTCTTATCCACATGAGCGCAAGGTCTTGTGTACAAAAACACTGATTCATATTGGATCCTCACGTATACCATCTTCTGGTATAATATGGTTGGGAAGGATCATTTGTTTTATTCTTTAGCGCTACCTTTTGCAGGATATTTTTTTTAATCTTCAGTTTCCATTTCTGTGCTTATTTTGATGGGAAGTACATTGTCTTTTGCACTGTGTAAAACTTGATGGGAAGGCTAATTTCACTGGGTCTTTAAGCACTTGCATTGCTTTCTCACTTCTCAAGTTTGACACTGTATTTTTCTAACTCTAAATGGAAAGGGGTCATTTTACATATTTAATAATTTCTCAACAGGTTTACATCAAGGATTTTTAATTTAACAGCATCCCAGTTAATTGATCTTACGCTATTTTAAAATTTATTACAGATTAAATGTAGGGTTTTTTTAAAAAGTCCTGTGTATAGTTACATAAAATATATTATGGCTGAAAAAGTATCTGTGATTATATGGAAAATCACTGTTAAATGAAGCATTTTACTGCTAGCTTTGCCTTTTTTTTAAAAAAAATGCATTTCATAGTTCAGGCTTTTCATTGTGCATAGTAATTTTTCTAGCATCTGACAGGTTTACTTTGCATAAATAGAAATAAAACTACTTATTTTCAATAATGAAACAATTTTTTGCAGGACTACTTTGCAGGAGATGGGAGTTTTCAGTAATTTTAACTTTCAAATTAATACACATTTTCATTTACAGATTCAGCAAAGACAAGACTAATGAATTTATTTACAGTTGATCATCTGTCTCTAATGGACCATGTAATTCATACTCTTAAGAAGATACACCATTAAAACAAGTCATAACACTTTATTTTATTACCAAATTATCCCTAGTCACCTTGGTTCTCCTCACCCTTTCTCTGTCCCCTTTCTATTTCCCCTCGCTCCTAGTTTACCTGCAAGAATGTTAATTCTTTACTGCTGTCTTTTCCTTGATGTTCTTCTCGTCTCTGTCCAAAACTTTCTCTTTCTGCCTGTGTGACAGTTGTAGTACCCATCTCTCAGAATCATTCTCTAGTCTAGTTCCCTAATACAATGTTTTGGTCGCCTGTATTGAAAGTAAATTGTACTGCTGCGTCTTTCCTACAGATGTTAGTTGTAAATGGTTGAATGTAAACAGCTGCCACCCAAAGGAGGGGTCGTTTTTAGAGGTTTCACACTTTAGGATGTGTTGAACATTCCAAAGATGTGGAGAAAATATTACTTAACCATTTTGTTTCACAGCTCTTTTCCACTTAGGGGAGTGACAGCAGTTTCCAGATATGCTCTAGCTTCTGTGGCATACCAGGAGATATAAGACTAATTACTAACTTTTTTCCACCCTTTACTTTTGCAGGAATTCTATTCTTGAATTCAGTGATAGTAATAGTACTTTATCATTGCCACTTAGAAGTAATGAGCACCTGTCAACACAATTCTACCTCTATTACTATTACTGAATGTGATCCTTCCTAACCTATAAACTTTTAAGTGCTGGATATATTTGGGTATATTGAAACTATAATTTAAAATGTACTGTTCTAATCTGGATTATGAAGCTTGTGTTTATTAGGAGTTCAGAATATAAATTCAAGAGGCGACTGTATCATGATACTGACTCCACTGTGGGTTCATCTGCTTCATGTTTTCTACTGCATCATCTACACACATTATTTTACGTCTCATTTCTTAAGTGTTATGTGCCTGATTATACCAACTCTTTCCATTTGCATTAGATATCTTTCTGTGGTATATGTTAGGTGTGAATGTAAAAATGAAAACACAGAAATAATGTACAAGTTCCCTATATGTGATTCCATAGTTCAAATGTCAGTATGTATTTAAGTGTATTTATTGTAACTAAATTGTGTAAATAAAGTATTTTTTCCTTTTCTTTGTAGCATATATTGCCTTTGTATCTTGTTCTTATGCACAACATGAACTTCACATTTGTCACTTATTACAAATACCATGTATCATTATTATTTCTTGGTAGCACCCACAGATGACCAATCACATGGCAGGGTCCCTTTTTCTAGGCACTGCAACTGAGTAGAACAAAAAGACAATCCATGACCCAGGGAGGCTGCAATTTAGTTTATTTTTTTAAGACACCACAGGTGAATAAGCAGACAAAACAGGATGGGGGCAGGTAACAGTAAAAATACGGCTTTTTTGCATAAGTTAGTAATCTAAATGTCAAACAGTTATGAGTGGCCACTCGCCTAACCAGTGCCAGACAATATGTTCATAATTCAAGACATGATACAAAGGTGTAAATGACCCCAGTATGATCACCATGGATCAGATTCTGAATATAGTTACATCAATGTCAATAGAGAGTAATTCCACTCATTTAAATATATCAGTATAGCAGCAATCAGAACCAGATCCTATATTCACAGTGCACTTCTCGCATTTTGTAGTGTGATTTTTCAAGGCACCATTATTTACATAAAAATGTGTGTTAGAGTATTGTGAAGAATGTATGTAATATAACTCACATAAGATGGGCCCCAGTATTTCATAATAGAAAATGAGTTTTGAGATTCAGACTGTTGCATGTGAAATAGCTTGTAAACTTTCAATATAATGTCACAGCCTGTAACTATTACTGAGCCTAGAACCAGAGAAAATATCCTCCAACTTCAGAATAGACTATCCTGACATTCCCAAAGTCCTTAAATCACAGATACCCACAGTAGGCATTTAGTGAACACTGATTCACCGAGATCTCAGAAAATTTAAGTAAGAAGTTCATGTAAATTAAATATCTCGGATGTGCTGGATCTTATGCTGAAATCTACAGGAATAGCCTATTGTTTGTACAAAATAGTGTTTAATTTTATCCAAAATAAAATCAATTTTAAGAAGCTTGAAGGCAAATGTTTATGAAGACTAATTCTGAAATAATCTGTGTAGGATGCCTGCAGTAAGGATTTGTGAAAATAAAACCCATTTGAGTCAAGTATCAGAGGGGTAGCCGTGTTAGTCTGGATCTGTAAAAAGCGACAGAGTCCTATGGCACCTTATAGACTAACAGAAGTATTGGAGCATGAGCTTTCGTGGTTCTTCGTCTCATACATTTTAGTACATTTCTTTTAAGCTAAAGGCTATTTTAGAATATTAGTAATGAGGTTTTTACCTACACCTTTTCACAAAGAATGTACAAAGCATTAATATAAGTTTAGCAAGAAGTATTGTTTCCATTTGTATTGGTCTGCCCAGAATGTAGCTTTAAAAGTCTGAAACAAAGGGCCCACCCATATCCCCGGCCTAGACAGTTGATTCGCCATTCTTCCCTGTGTGTCAGCTCTTCATAGGAGCTGATCTATTAACTTGCATCAAGTTACTTGCATTTTGATTATCTGATTTTTAGAACACAGTTTCCCAATTTGTAGCGTGAACAAAACTGGGAACTGAGGGAGGGATAGGGGAGGATAGAAAAAAATTAATACATTGTTTCATTAACCTTTATCACCATTCCTTCAAGACTTTTATTCTGTTCTACAGGTTTCAAAGACTTTGAGTCCCCAATTCACTCTGAAGCACCCGTTCTATTTGAAACCATTTGTTTTAAAACCAAAGGACCCGGGCAAGTATTCCTTATTAACCTGAATAGAGCTCTATTGATTTCAGTAGGGTTATTCATGAGAATGAGGATGTATTCATATGAAGGTTGCATGATTGGGCCCTATTGCATCAAGGCCACCTGCCCAAAGTTAAGTGCTGGCCCTTTTTCAAAAGCTCACATCTAAATTTGTTTTTAGATCTTTTGAACTGTGTTGCTGCTAAGGGAATTCTGCATCTGTGTGGCTGAATATCTACCCTTCAAACTAAACAAGCGTCTTCAAACTGTTGGCTGATCACATGGTGCTGGTGCTCCTTATCGCCAAATGTTACATTGCATTAAAAGCCAGCTAAACATATATTTACATATCTTTATCTTTCCATGTAAGCGCTTGTTGCAGTTACCACAGGAAAATTATAGCTGCAAGTGGGAAGGGAGGTTGCCAGTGATCGAGAATGGGAGAAAGGAGGATCCATCAGAATCTTTCTGGTACGATGTGATCCACACTATGAAAAATTTTGAGACTCCTTAGGAGAGTGAATATTTCAGGTCTTCTTGTTTCTTGTCCTACATTCCACCAATTGAGCACTGTTCGAGTGACCTCTTTTTGTGCAGTTCCCTGGCCAGAATGTACTATTACCATGAATGTGTGTGGTGGGAGTATACAGGTTTTATCAGCATGAGTTTGGGTGGTCACATGTCTCATAACCATCTAAATCCCAAGTGAGTTATGCAGTTGATCCCAAATGAATGTTGATGAGACGTTTACACTATTCCACACAGCTACATATTCTGCATGGTACAGAAACTGTTTTAACAAATAGTTTTAGGGAATTTTTAAAATGTTCTTGGGACTATTTCATGAACCTGTCTATCTGTAAAACCAGGTGCCTTAGTTACCATGAATCCAAATATGCAGGGCTTGGAGGGCATGAAATTAAAATTGTAAGAGCTAGAGAACCTGTTACTTCCCTGACTCTGAACCTTGCCTCTCCTCAGCCTCTGGTACACTGAAGTTTGAAAGGGTTTGCAATGTTAGAATAAGTCCCAGATAGATGGCTCAAGCCTCATCTACACTTAAAACTATTTCCTGTATAGCTACACTAGCATAACCGTCCTAGTATAGACAGTTTAAGCCAGCAAAAAAGTGTTTCTGCCAGCATAGCTTATACTGGGTTAGCGTGTGAAATAAGCTATACTGGCAAAAAGTACTTTTTACACCTCTCTACCCCACATACAATTGTATCTACATTAGGGCTTTTTCAGGCATAGCCATGTGTCTGTCAAACTAACCAGAAACTCAAACCTATAACTGACATATCAGTAGCTATGTCAGCAAAACCCGGAAGTGTAGACCTGGCCTAGAGGGCAGGTGATGCAGTCATAGGCAAGTGCTTAGTTTCCAACGTAAATGAAGGTACATTTTCCTTCTTCTGTTAAGGAGTGCTACATAGGAATTACCATACTACATCAAAATATAAGAATGGTCAGACCAATGGTCCATTAGCCCAGGGGTAGGCAACCTATGGCATGGGTGCTGAAGTTGGCACGCAAGCTGATTTTCAGTGGCACACTGCCCGGGTCCTGGCCACCAGTCCAGGGGGCTCTGCATTTTAATTTAATTTTAAATGAAGCTTCTTAAACATTTTAAAAGCCTTATTTACTTTACATACAACAATAGTTTAGTTATATATTATAGACTTATAGAAAGAGACCTCCTAAAAACATTAAAATGTATTACCGGAACGCGAAACCTTAAATTAGAGTGAATAAATGAAGACTCAGCACAGCACTTCTGAAAGGTTGCCGACCCCTGATCTAGTCCAATATCCTGTCTTCTGACAATGGTGGGTACGAGGTGCTTCAGAAGGAATGAACAGAACGGGCAATCATTGAGCAATCTAGCCTCTGTCAACCACTCTCTGCTTCTGACAAACAGAGGCTAGGGGTGCCTAGAGCAGTGGGTCTCAAACTTTTGCATTGCTGACCCTTTTCACACAGCAAGCCTCTGAGTGCGACCCCCTTATAAATTAAAAACATTATGTTTAACACTGTTATAAATGCTGGAGCAGAAGCAGTATTTCGGGTTGGAGGCTGACAGCTGGTGACCACCAATGTAATAACCTCATGACCCACAGTTTGCGAACCCCTGACCTAGAACATGGTAGTGTATCCCTGCCCGTCCTGGCTAATAGCCAGTTGATGGACCTATCCTCCATTCACTTATCTAATTCTTTTTTGAACACTTCTAATTTTGGCCTTCACACCATCCTCTGGCAATGAATTCCACAGCTTGACTGAGCATCATGTAAAAAAACTACGTACTCATGGGTGTTTTAAACCTGCTGCCTATTAATTTCATTGGGTGACCCCTGATTCTTTTGTAATGTGAAGGGGTAAACACTTCCTCATTCACTTTCTCCACACCAGTCATAATTTTATAGCCCTCTATCATATCTCCTCTTAGTCGCCTCTTTTCTAAGATAAAAAATCAGTCTTTTTAATCTCTCCTCGTACAGAAGCTGTTCCATACACCTAATCATTTTTGTTGCCCTTTTCCAATTCTAATATATTTTTGAGATGGCATGACTGGAACTGCACACAATATTCAAGGTGTGGACAGTGGTGAGCTGGAGCCGGTTGTTAAATTTAGAAGCCGGTGTAGAACCAGCTGTTAAAGGGGCAGGCGGGCGGGTGGGCAAACAACTCTGGTCCGTGGGCAACATCCGGCCTGTGGGACCATCCTGTCTCCAGCCCACCTGAGCTCCCAGCTGGGGTGGCTCCCCCAGCCCCTCCCCCGCTCCACCCCCCCATCGCAGAGCTGCAGCGTGCGGAGCCTCCGGTGCCAGTGCTCTGGGCTGCTCTGCAGCTCCTGCCGTTTTGAGCGGCAAGGTGTGGGGGGGGGGGTGCTGTGAGCTCCAGCAGGCCACGCAGCATCCTTACACGCTGAGCTGAGCAGCATGGTAAAGGGGCCGGGCTGGAGCTGGGAGGAGGGGTTGGATAAGGCAGGGGCCAGACAGGGAGCGGTTGGAGGGGGTGGAGATTCGGGGGTGCGGTCAGGGGATGGGGAACGGAGGGGGGGGTTCGGTAGGCATGAGTTCCGGGGGTCTGTCAGGGTGGTGGTGGATGGGGTCGGGGGAGTCAGGGGATAGAGAGCAGGGCAAGTTGGGTGGGGGGGGGGGGATGGGTCCGGGGGGCAGTTAGGGTGGAAGGTCTTAGGAGGGGGTGGTCAGGGGACAAGGAGCAGGGGGAGGAGGTTGATGGGTTGCTTGTGGCCCTTGCGAGTTCTGAGGGGGGCAGTCGGGGGCAGGATGTGGGTGGGGGTCAGATGGGGGGGACAGGCTGTTTTGGGAGGCACAGCCTTCCCTACACGGCCTCCGATACAATTTTGCAACCCCGATGTGCAGGGCCGGCTTTAGGAAGTGCAGGGCCCCATTCGAACAGTTTCAACGGGGCCCTGGCAGGGATGACTAAAAAAAATGTACAAAAACATGTGGGCTTTGTACTCACCAGGCGGTGCTCCAAGTCTTCAGCAGCACTTCGGCGGCGGGTCCTTCACTCGCTCCGGGTCTTCGGCAGCTCTGAAGGACCCGCCGCCAAAGACCCGGTAGTGAACCGGTTGTTAAGTTTTTGGCAGCTCATCACTGGGTGTGGACATACCTTAGATCAGATTCAAGGCCCATGTAGTCTAGTCTCCTGCTTCCAACAGTGCCCAGTTTCAGAGGAAGAGAGGAAGAACGCCACAATAGGCAGATTTATGGTAATCGGTCTCTTACATTAGGTCTCATCCTGGTCTCTAATAGATCGGCTCAAGCCCTGAAGCATGAGATATAATATCCCTTGCAAAATGTGTTGTCGTTAAAATTATGCTTATTCTCTATATTGTTGCTATCCACATAAGTGTCCAATTCCCTTGATTTGCTAAGTTCTTGGCTTCAACTTCTGGTGGCAATGGATTTCACAATCTAGTAACACATTGTTTAAAAATATTTCATTTTATCGGTTTGGAGTCTATATTTTGAAACACCAGAGCTTTGCATGACACTTTACAGGTAGATAAAAAAAAAAAGATATGGTCCGCATGACAAATGTATTCCATTTTCTTGTGCAACCTTATGAATATCCCCTCAATTTAAGATGTGCATCTATGTACACACACTTTGTTGTAGCCCATCTGGTAGGCAGTAGCATTTGTTGAGGCCTTGCAAGTCAGTTTCCCACTGGAGGAGAAATCACTGATGATGTGTCTGGGTATTTTCTAAGTGTAACATATTCATTTCAGATCATCTACACCAGCCCTGAAACAGAGACGGCAGTCCCCTCTTTCAGGAATCTGAGCTCATGCCAGTGCCTGATTCCCAGGAAGCAGCTCTGCCCTCAGAATTCACTGTAAAAATCCCTTGTTTGCCACAGCTCCTCCAGAGGAAACCACATCACAAAATATAAGCATTTCTTCAATGCAGCTGCTTTAGTGCTGGCATGCTAAAAAAATGGTAAAACTATGCACCAGTTGGTCTCTCCTGCCATCGCATTGTAGAAAGTGCACTGGTGGCACTAACCAGAAACACAAGTTTAGCACGTGTTCCCAGTGGATTCGTGATACTTTTTTGGTGGCATCCATGCCAACACAGAGGGCCTACACACCATCTGCACTAAAGAGGAGACTTGGCCAAAAGGTTGTTACCATTTTTAAATTCTGAAGTGTTGCGTTCTGATAAAACAACATTGACAAACTTTATTTTTCTGTTTCTTTCGTTAAAAGCTGATGGAAAATTAAAGCAAAAAACATCCCACAGCTCTACTTAGTGCCACTTCAGTCCTTCCTATGCTATGCTGTAGTACAGGGGTTCTCAAACTAGGGGTTGGGACCCCTCAGGGGGTCACCATGTTATTATATGGGGGGTCGCAAGCTGTCAGCCTCCACCCCAACCCCTGCTTTGCCTCCAGCATTTATAATGGTGTTAAATATATAAAAAAGTGATTTTAATTTATAAGGGGGGTGGGGTCACACTTAGAGGCTTGCTATGTGAAAGGGGTCACCAGTACAAACGTTTGAGAACCACTGCTGTAGTAGGTCTTCCATGGTATAGAGGGCCTGGTGGATCACCTCTGTTCTGGAATGAATTTCAGCCCATTTGTCCCAAATTCCTTATCTCCCTGGCCTAATCCTTTGGTTTCTCTATGCCACATCCCATCATGGGCTGTTGTCACTTTTGCTGGTCTTTACTCTAGAATAGGAGCTCAGCGCAGGGATCCTATACGAAATCTTGACTCCATTGAAGTCAATGGGAGTTTGGCTATTGATTTCAGTGGAGCCAGGATTTCATCCTATGTCTTGTTTTTAAATCTGCCTAAAACGTGTCATGTGCAATTACGGTGCTGTGCAAATATATGTTAATTTTGCCTTTAGGTGCTGGACATCTCAGCAGAACTCAGTAAAGAGCATCCTAGCACTTTCCTTAGACCTAGTGCCAGATTAGAATTTTGATCCTAAAAAAAGGCAATGAAAACTGAATCATAGCTCAGCTGAATGAGAGGATCAGTCCTTTAATGAACTCTGATGCAGAAACTGCAAAGAGGCCAGTTCATGGCAAAGTGATGCTTGACTTCTGGTTCCTAACATTGAACTTTGCTGGTTGCAAGAGGTTTGTTTTCATTCACTGTAGCCAGAAAAATGCAACTATCAAGTTAAAATATGAGGATTTTTCTTGGGCCTTCCCCACATGACCCTTAATCAGTGATATCCAGAATGAGAAACACTTCCCCTTGTATGAGTGGGGGTGGGGCGGTAATCATTGCTCATCAGCTAGCCCCTCAATCACTGAGCTTCAAACAGCTGGTGGTACATAACCCTCATCTTCATTTAACATTTGTAGGACCCTTTCTCTTAGCTCTCTCCATTTCCAGGGTTTTTTCTCATACATTTTTATGAAGAATTTATGGGGGGAAATGGTAGCGTGCGTATGTGAAAATTATAACAGCTAAAAGGCTATCACAGTTGTAAATGAGGCGGAATGGTTATATGCCAGCAGCTGTTTATAGTTCAGTGATTGAGTCTAATTGACAAGACGTAATTACCTCCTCTCTAAAAGGTGAAATGGGTTCTCAGACTGTGAATACTACTGATGAAGGGGGTTGTGCCGGGAGAGGGTTAGAATGTAGGAAGGAGCCATTCTAATATTTTATGCCTACAATCTTAGTGGTCTAAACAGACTAAAATCAATAAAATAAATTCTACTTTTGCTTATATGTGATGTTCCTCTTCAATGACTCAGCACAACTCACTGGGCTTTGTGTTTCCAGGGAGTTTCAAAACCCAGGACAAATGGTTTACTAGGCAATTCCTCCTCTTTTGGGTGTGGGCTTAGAGCCAAAACACTTCCCTTGTTGCTGATTGAAAATGGGTATAGGTCTCTGAGTTGGTCCTTTTTGTTTCAGTGAGTGGAAATTTACATAATTTATTGCAAGGGGTTCTGGGTGCTTTTGGGGGGTGAAGAGCACCTTTTCTGTTCCATAGTAATACTCACTGTGTGAGTGTGCACAAATTGGAGACCCTGTGCATGCATAGGCTTAGCCCTGGGTATCCACAATATCCAAACGGTGCACATGTGCAATACCTGTATGTGCAACAATGTATGCACAAGCCAAGAATCGTCTTTTTCAAAACTTCTGGGGATTCTAAAATCCAGTTTACAAGAAATCTGAACCAGGACATGTCCTTCTAGATGCCCCAAGTGCTCACATGTATTTCCAGCAGGACCCACCACGGAGAACAGTTTTCATTTCTAAGCAGTTACTGTGGTAGGGCCTGAGTAGAACGGCTGTCTCTGAAATAAATGGAGCCAAAACCTAGAATTGGGGGTCATCACCTTCAAGGCTCTGTGTATCCTAATCCCTGCCTATGTTCCTCCCCGTCTCTTTCCATCACCCTATCCCCATTGGGTCTGCCCCACCACAGGACTAAATACACACCAGTATGTCTGCCTCCCAGTCTTGTTTCTGAGGCTTCATGCTGTCCCTCTCTGCAGTATACATGAACTGCACCTCCCTCCTTCCCTGACGTATCTTCTTCCTGTAATATTGAAGGTGCAAGCACTGTGGAGCTAACAGAACATGCTTAACTTCATTATTATTTGCATTCTGGTATTATTCAGGACTAGGGCCCTAGTATGCTACACACTGTGCAGAGAAAAACAAAACTTACTATCTAATTCAAGCTAAGACACTATAAGTTGGAGGGTGGGAGAGGGTTATCAAACTGGGCAACAGTAATAGGAACATGTGGTTACTCAGCTCTGTCCCTGGCTGAGGGATCTAGCAATACTTTTTTTTTAAATGATAGGATTTAACGAAACTAATGAATAAAATCCAAAGCAGGCTTCTCACTGGTCATCAAGCTAGTTATTGTGTCGGGGCAGTTTCCCATAAGCTTCATGGCAGCAGTGGCATCATTCAATCAGGCTGTTCATTGCTCCTCTTCTCCCATATCTATATATCTATATATCTGTTTAGACTGTAAGCTGTTTGAAACAGGCCTTGTCTGTGAATCCTCCAGCACAATGCTCACGCTATGCAAATTGTAATAGACTATTTAGGGCTTTATAGATAGCAGTCAGCACTTTGAAGTTCAATCAAATGTAACTTGGTAGTCAGACACATAATAGTTGGTTTGTCTGACCTACCTCAACGCTGGGCTGATGCATTTTAAAACGTTTATTATTTATACACTTGTCAAACTCTGCTTAGCTTTCAGAAGGCCTCCCATCAGTACATGTCCCAGTCAGTCTAATCTCAAACTGACAAAGGCATGGGTAACCGTACTGAGATCTGTATCTGAGAGGGATAGAATATCTTGGCCAGCAAAAGCTGAAAGGTGGCATTTCTGATAATTACAGCTATAGAGTCCATGAACAACGGAGGGCTTAGTAAGAGTCCGTATTGTTTTGCCAATACATGGACAAATGAAAAGAAGGAATTTTAGGCTTTGCCAGTGCTCTTGGCTGCTTCTCTGTGCCAAGTAGCAGCATCTCCATCTTACATGCCTATGATTTTTTTTTAATCGAAGGCTCCATCTTCATGAAGCATTGAGAAAGCAGCAGAGCTGGCTGAAAAGAAGTATATTTTGTTAAAAATAAAATGGAATAAAATCATTCACTCAATTTGAAATTTTCCATTTTTATCAAACAAATTTCATTTTGTTTTGGTGGGAAAAATTGCACTCATACTTTTCCACTGGGAAACAAAACGGGGAGTAAAAAAGTGGAAGTGTGTGGGGAGGTTTTCCCCAGCCTGTAGGAATTTTTTTCAAAATATTTTGAAAATTGTCAAAAAATAATCAGCCAGAATGATTTTTTTTTAACAAAACTATTGTGCTCAACAGCATTTTCCATCCAAAACAAACTCAATGATTTTTTTTTACTAGCTCTAGAAATCAGGGCTTCTGCAGTTCCCTCCACCTCCAATATGGTAGAGAACAGAGTACCATGTTTATGACATTGTTCCCAGCAGCTCCTCCCAGTCTCCCTCATTGGCTTCACATGTGGGTTAAACAGAGGGGTGACCAGGTTAAAGCCAACTAGGATCTTCAGGTGAGCATGCTCAGAAGGGGAGAGGAGATTACTGCAGTGATCTCTGAGAAAAATGAATGAAGCCAACTTCAGGTGACTACATCCCCAGCTGATCAATAACGCTCCTGGAAAATGAGGGGGCGCCGGCCCCTCAGAGCTCTGAAGAAGCTCCTGGCCTCCCCAGAAAAAGCCATGGAGATGCCCATTAAAGACTGTTCCAGCAAAAGGGCACAGTCAGAGGTGTGTGGGGTGTGACGGGTCGTCACCCCTGGGGTGCAGTTCGGGAGCTGTGGGAACTGCTGCGCCCCTCTAACCTCCCAGCTGGCCTGGCCTTTCCTACACGATGCTGTTGGTGACACTCAGTGTCTCCAGGCCCCGTGATCACCCAGCATGACACCACACACCCAAACTGAGCTACCTGAGTGCCATACTCAAACAGGGCCACCCAGAGAGGGGGTCAAGTGGGACAATTTGCCCTGGGCCCTGCAGGGGCCCCCACAAGAATATAATATTCTATAGTTTTGCAACTTTTTTTTATGGAAGGGGTCCCCAAAATTGCTTTGCCCCAGGCCCCCTGAATCCTCTGGGCAGCCCTGTACTCAAAGACAGGCAAGAGACAACAGCCAATTTCCCAGCTCCTCCACCCTGCACCTTTGCTGGAATATAAACCCAAGATTGTACTGTCTTGCCCTGCCCAGGGATCTGTGCAATGTAAACTCATAAAGTTCGCCCCTCCCTCAATGTGAAGAGGAATATGCAACAATCTTGTGTTAACCAAGCTGAGATTTTCCCCTTAGGACACTTCACTTAAAGGCACAGTGGTCTAGATTGAAACATAAAACAAATTTATTAACTACAAAAAGCTAGATTGTAAATGATTAAAAGTGATAGCAAACAGATCAAAGCAGATTACCTAGCAAATAAACAAAACCACGAACTAAGCCTAAACTACTAGAAAGATAGGATATGAATGAGCAGTTTCTCACCCTGGCTGATGATACAAGCAGGCTTGTAGATTCTTAAGGGACAAGCTGCATTTGCTTTGCAGCTTGGGAATCCCCTCCCCCATTCCAACTCTTTTTCTTTAGGTGCTTCCTCTCAGGTATTGAGTTATGGGGAGTGAAGAACAACCGATGATGTGACCCCTGGCCTGATATAGCTTTTCCATAGAGCGGGAACCCTTTTTTCAAGCTTGGTTCCCAGACTAGTTTGAGAAAAAATACAGGTACCCAAGATGAAGTTCGGAGTCATGTAGTCTGGTCACATGCTCTTGCAGAGTCATGACAGCCATTACTCATAGGCTGGCCGAAATAGTTACAGGAAGGCTACGCTATTCCACAGCCCATTGTCTTTGCTGATGAGTCATTATCACTGTCTGTCTTCATTGTTGTACCTGAAAGGTTGGCTTTGGGTGTTTTCCAGAATAAGCCCATTTGAAATACAGATCCATAGTCATATTTATAACTTCAGATACAAAAATGATACGTGCATATAAATAGGATAATCATATTCAGCAAATCATAATTTTTCCAATGACACCTTACATGACCCATCTTGTACAAAATGCATCATAATAATGCCATAATCATATCATTATAACATCACTATGATGAATATAGGGTGTAGAGTCACATGGGGTTCTCCTGATTAAGGTACGCAGAGCTTATATTAAACTCACATTAATTTTAATGAAACATTCTATAATGGAGTCCAACAGCAACCAGAGCATGGTGTTGGCTGCAGGGGCGGCTCTAGACACCAGCGCGCCAAGCATGCGCTTGGGGCGGCCGTTTCCCTGGGGGGCGGCATTTGGCTCCGGTGGAGCTCCCGCCGGCATGCCTGCGGCAGGTCCACCGGAGCCCGGGATGAGTGGACCTGCCGCAGGCATGACTGCGGTGGGTCCCGTCTTCCCGCGGCTCCGGTTGAGCTCCCGCAGGCATGACTGCGGCAGGTCCGCTCGTCCCGGGCTCCGGTGGACCTGCCGCAGGCATGCCGGCAGGAGCTCAACCGGAGCCGCGGGAAGAGGGGACCCGCCGTGGGACCGGGGAAGGGCGGCGCAGCGCTCCGCGCTGCTTGGGGCAGCCCGATTTCTAGAGCCGCCCCTGGTTGGCTGTACCCCCTGCAGTGCAGAGCCCCGCCTTCCAAAATGGAGGATGACCTCTCCTGCCGCCCTTATCCCACATTCTTACACAAGACTGGGCTGCCCTTCACAGGATGGGGGTACACTCTGGAGTGTACCTCTCCCCCTTCAAACCTGCTCTTGTACAAAACCAGCCATTGAAAGGTACGCCAAGAGACCAACGTGGGAGACGCTGCAGTTTGTTGGGCATTGTGCACTAATTTATGGCAGGTTGGTTATTTTGGTTTTTAAAATATAAGACACTGTCTCACTGCTGTGAGAATAAAATAAACCAGCTTTGTCATCTGGTACGGATGAGGGGGACGGGGGGAAGAGGGGGACGGTTCAGGTTGCTTGGGGCCTGTATAAGGGAGGATATGAGAGAGGTCTATAAAATCATGACTGGTGTGGAGAAAGTAAATAAGGAAGTGTTATTTACTCCTTCTCATAACACAAGAACTAGGCGTCACCAAATGAAATTAATAGGCAGCAGGTTTAAAACAAACAAAAAGAAGTATTTCTTCACACAACGCATGATCAACCTGTGGAACTCTATGTCGGAGGATGATGTGAAGGACAAGACTATAACAGGGTTCAAAAAAGAACTAGATGAGTTAATTGAGGATAGGTCCATCAATAGCTATTAGCCAGGATGGGCAGGGGTAGTTCCCCAGCCTCTGTTTGCCAGAAGCTGGGGATGGATCCCCTGATGATTCCCTGTTCTGTTCATTCCCTCTGGGGCACCCTGGCATAGGCCACTGTCAGAAACCAGTACACTGGGCTAGATGGACCTTTGGTCTGACCCAGTATGGACATTCTTAGGTTGAGTATAGTTTGCAGCTATCCCCTGAGCTACCCCTAAAGGACCAGAGGCAAGGGGTCTTGGGAAGGCAGGAGCGTCCCTGCTTAGACTGCCCCCCACTACAATTAACTGAGGCCTCAAATCTGCCCCCACACAACAATCACTTCAGGCTGCCCCCTCCAGCACACACACATTTCAGTACCAATACTAAGCAGGACCAACCCCAACTAAATCATCCCAGCCAGGGCTTTGTCAAGCCAGGCCATAAAAACCTCTAAGGATGGAGATTCCACCACCTCCCTAGGTAACCCATTCCAGTTCTTCACCACCCTACTAGTGAAAAAGTTTTTCCTAATGTCCAACCTAAACCTCCCCCTCTGCAACTTGAGACCACTGCCTATTGTTCTATCAGCTGCCACCACTGAGAACAGCCAAGCTCCATCCTCTTTGGAACCCTGCTTCAGGTAGTTGAAGGCTGCTAGCAAATCCCCCCTCACTCTTTTCTTCTCCAGACTAAATAACCCCAGTTCCATCAGCCTCTCCTCATAAGTCATGTGCCCCAGCCCCCTAATTATTTTCATTGCCCTCTGCTGGACTGTCTCCAATTTGTCCATATCCTTACTGTAGGGGGGACCCAAAACTGGATGCAATACTCCAGATGTGGCCTCACCAGTGCTGAATAGAGGGGAATAATCACTTCCCTCGATCTGCTGGCAATGCTCCTACTAATACAGCCCAATATTCTGTTAGCCTTCTTGGCAACAAAGGCACACTGTTGACTCATATCCAGCTTCTTGTCCACTGTAATCCCCAGGTCCTTTTCTGCAGAACTGCCACTTAGCCAGTCGGTCCCCAGTCTGTAGCAGTGCATGGAATTCTTCCATCCTAAGTGCAGAACTCTGCACTTGTCCTCATTGAACCTCATCAGATTTCTTTTGGCCCAATCCTCCAATTTGTCTAGGTTACTCTGGACCCTATCTCTACCCTCCGGCATATCTACCTCTCCCCGCAGCTTAGTGTCATCTGTGAACTTGCTGAGGGTGCAATCCATCCCCTCATCCAGATCATTAATGAAGATGTTGAACAAAACTGGCCCCAGGACTGACTCTTGGGGCACTCCGCTTGATACCAGCTACCAACTAGACATCAAACCATTGATCACTACCCGTTGAGCCTGACGATCTAGCCAACTTTCTATCCACCTTATAGTCCATTCATCCACTCCATACTTCTTTAATTTGTTGTGGGAGACCATATCAAAAGCTTTGCTAAAGTCAAGGTATAGCACATCCACTGTTTTCCCCATATCCACAGAGCCAGTTATCTCATCACAGAAGGCAATCAGGTTGGTCAGGCATGACTTGCCCTTGGTGAATCCATGTTGACTGTTCTTGATCACCTTCCTCTTCTCCATGTGCTTCAAAATGGATTCCTTGAGGACCTGCTCCATGATCTTTCCAGGGACTGAGGTGAGGCTGACTGGTCTGTAGTTCCCCAGATTCTCCTCTTGCCTTTTTTTAAAGATGGGCACTATATTTGCCTTTTTCCAATCATCTTGGACCTCCACCAATCGCCACGAGTTTTCAAAGATAATGGCCAATGGCTCTGCAATCACATCAGCCAACTCTCTCGGCATCGTCGGATGCATTAGATCCAGCCCCATGGACTTGTGCATGTCCAGCTTTTCTAAATAGTCCTTAACCCATTCGATCACCAATGAGGACTG
This sequence comes from Mauremys reevesii, assembly GCF_016161935.1. Taxonomy (NCBI): domain Eukaryota; kingdom Metazoa; phylum Chordata; order Testudines; family Geoemydidae; genus Mauremys; species Mauremys reevesii. Next base: position 19,185,925 of record NC_052624.1, read on the forward strand.
CTCACTTCCTCCCCATACTGTCCTTCCCAGTGCAGCAGTCTGGGAGCTAACCTTGTCTGTGAAGACTGAGGCAAAAAAAGCATTGAGTACTTCAGCTTTTTCCACATCATCTGTCACTAGGTTGCCTCCCCCATTCACTAAGGGTCTCACACTTTCCCTGACCTTCTTGTTGCTAACATACCTGTAGAAACTCCTGCCATATTTACTGTGTTCCTTAAATCCCCAACTCCTGGCATCATGTCACAATGTCAGATTCATTTATTTTTTTAAAGTTACTTTCTAGCCCTTGTGGTTGTGGAGAGATTTTGAAGCTCTGAACCCTAAAGGAACAAACTTCAGAAGGCAAATAAAAGGAGCCCAACATTTATTACTTTTTAAAAGCACATGATTTGTGAAAGGTTGGAGTTGGCAGTACTCAGGGTAAAAGAGAAAGACTCTGGGTGATGGAGAGGGAATTGGGCCAATCAAGTTTCCTGGGCAGGGGTAAGAGCGCAGTATTGGCAATCCCAAAAGTTTAAAAATCATGAACCAGACCCCCCCCCGTGTGTGTGAGAGAGAATTAGTGTCTCCAGTTCCCCCCATTTTATTAAGAAGGATGAGTCTGGCCCGTGCTGCAAGAGCTCTCGCTGAGTGCCTCATGGTGCAGAGCTTCCAGCTTCTCCCCAAAATTCTAATTATTCATTCAGTGTCCCCAGCCCAGTCCCATTCCCCCAGCTCAGCCACTAATTATGCAGTCCCCACATAAAATCTGCCTCGCCCTCACATTTGTTCTGTCCCCACTCAGTCCTGGCCCTGAAGCTCCCAGGGTGCTTCATCCTCCAACCCCTTTCCAGTCTTGGGTGGGGGCAAGATCCGCTTCTCTCCCTTCCCAGGCCTGGATGGGAAGTTGTCACTGCTCCTTCTTCCCCCTCCTCCCCCAAAAGATCCTGAGAAGAGGGAGGAGAGATCTGCCTGCTTCTGCAGCAGCTCTGATTGGCTGCTCTCTCTCTGAGGCAGGCGAATGGGGATGGCAGCCAATCAGAGAGGCTCCCCCACTCTTCCTCAGGCAAGGGGGAAAGAGGGCGAGATATGGGTCATAGATTGTGCAGGCAGAACGGTGGGTGGCAAGGAACATCTGGAGCTATGCAGCGTCTTGGCAGGAAGCTGGGTTGGTGCCAGAAACCAGGCAAGTAGTACAAACGTGAATTGGGGCTTGCTGGAGAGTAGAGGGGGAAGAGGTCATGCTAGGGACTGACTTGCAAGAGGAGGTGGTAGGGAGGCTGTTTTAAAATCAATTTAGCTAAACTGGTTATAAGCTTTCCCTAGTGTAGACAGGTCAGAATTTCTTTGGATAGAACTATAATGAAAACAAAAAATAAACAAAGACCGTCTGACTCTCTGCTTATTAACATGCACCTAGTGTAATGAATTTCATAACATTTTAAACCTGTATGCTCAGCTCCACAGAGGCAGCAGTTCAACTGCAGCAAATGCTGGTCCTTTAAAAGAGTACGAGAGGAGGTGTTTTCAGCCAGAGCAGTTCATGAACCAGCAGATCAACGGAGAGCATCCACTTTCAGTTGCTAGGAAAAAAGCACTCTACATTGTACAAATGAAGAGACTGAGAGAGAGAGACCCATTTTATCTGAAATCAGATTACTGCTTTAGGTTTCTAAAGTAACAACACACAGAAGCCATTTAACCAGGCATTAAGGTAACCTTTAATCACTGGATATACTAACCCCACAAATAGTCTTAAAATAATTTCAGCAGGGGTCTAGGGAGTTTAATTGGGGGTTGCACTGATTATCACATCACAAGGCACAGGTTTTGTCTGTATCTGATTTTGCCCTCTACTAGCTGAGTGGGCCCACAGAGATGATAAGAGCCTACTACTGCTTCCTGCTAGGAGAGAACTCTTTTAGCTCAAGACCTAGAGGCCCGTGTGTGTTCAGTGGGACTATTCGCTTGCTTACTGTCATGAATAAGTCTTTGCAAGACTGGTTATGCTTAGATCTTTGCAGACCTTATAGTTCAGTAGTAAATGCTGCACAACATCGGCTACCTTTTGGGTGCCCAAGGAAAGCCTGGTCAGCCTAGTTTAGGATTTAATCAATTATCAGACATTTGTCTTATCCCTTTTCTTCCACTTCAGGAACTTGTCATTCAGATAGGACCCTATTCTCCAGACTGTTGCTCATGTGGTCCTTATTCACATGAGGTAGTGACTTCAGAGCAACTACTCATTTGAGGAAAGATTTGAAGTATTGGACCCTTAAATCTTTCTGCCTGCATTTTTCTTTGACGACTAGTGCCTATATTACATGGTCGTTACATTTGTTGCCTTTGCTTTACAAAGATTAATGAAGTGTTCCCTGTTGTTACTGAAGACTGCTACTGGGGTAGTTTTTAAATAGTCTGGCTCAGACTTTTACAGGACTTAACACAAAACTTCAGATCTACATTTCAGCAATGGTCAAGGAACTACATTGCTGATCAATTTTAAGCATGAGTGCTGCTAAACTGAGATGTTTTTATAAAACATTCCAGCAGATGGTGCTCAGAACAAAGGAAGGTTTGCAGACCTCAGCTTTTAGAGGGCATTACTTGGACAGCATATTGCAAAAGTTTATAGCATATCAGTGAGGCAAAACTCTTCCTAAGCTACATTTTAAAATGTAACCTGCTGGGAACAGCTATTTGCGTTTCAATGGGTAAAATATATTAAGTCTGTAATGTGGCCGCCATACTTATCTCTAATTTCTAAATTAATTTCAAGAAAACAAAGACAATATATTCATGTACACATGTTAAATGTGAATTCAAGACTCAGGCACTGTTTGGTAACATGATAGTATCTGTTTATTTCTATAAAGGGACCCAGTGATTTCTATAAAGGGACCCAGTGATTAAATAAGATTACCTGGGACAGGGAATGTCATTCAGCTCAAAGCTGAATCGCAGTCTTTTTCTTTACAGACCGTGGGGTGAACTTTGATTGTATATATTAGGAGAAAATAATCGTATAAAGCTAAGGAGGGAAAGTTTAGGCTAGATTAACAATAATTGCATTACATTAGATAAAAGTGTATTGTTAGCAAGCTTTGATGGCCTTATAAACATTAACCTTCAACCCCGGCTGGTCCTTGTGTCAAGTCAAAAAATCACATACATTATTGCCAGTTCCAAAAATTCAAAAAACATGAGTCAGACCACAAAAAGGGAGGGGGGGCAAGAGAGGGAGGAATTAACCAAAACACCCCAAGCCTAATAATGTTATTTGGCTTGTATTCTGATTTTTGCACACACCCCGCACACCCCAATAAGTATGCAACAGGCTTATGAATTACCTAGATGTCATCTCTTGACTCCAAAATAAAATAGATATTTTTTAGGATTTTTCCCCCTTTAATTGGGTGCTTATGTGGTGCATAATTATGTGACTACACCTATGGAATCAAAAGAAAACAGTTATCTCTCTCTCTAAGGTTTGATTCCCCACATTTTTTGGCTTTGGATAAATGCATCAAACAAACAAACAAAAAAATAAACTCAGCTCTTTATTCCAGGGATGCACTTTCCTTCCAAGTTCTCCGGGGGCAACAGACTTTTCCAGAGTTCCAAGAAACTTTAAAAGTTTCCCCTGTTCCCAAAGGTACTGTTTCTCAGGCACTCTGCGATCACAGATTCTCCTCAGAGGTCTGGGTCTCTGTCCCAAAGAAAATTTGCTTTCTCAGGGTCTATCTACACTTACAATGCTACAGCAATGCAGGTGCAGTGCTGCAGCTGCACCTCTGTAGCTCTTCAGTGTAGACACTCACTAGAGTTGTAGTTAATGCATCTCTCCAAGAGGCGGTAGCTAGGTTGATGGATGTTTTCAGTGTAGACAAGCCACAAAGCTGGTTTTGACCCCGACTCTCCAGGATCACAAATTCTCCCCAGAATCTGTATCAAGTTCACCAGATTTTCACCATTTCCCTGGTGAGACTGATTCTTTACTCTCCAAGATTCTCTTTTTTATGAGGAAAAATGTTTTTCATAGTCTGCCCGCTTCCCAGCATGCCTTGCTGCAGAGGCCTACAATTTCCAGCAGCCCGGGGACTAAGGATCACAGCACTGAGGGCAGAGGGCAGCTTTGACCCACCCTGCCCTTTGCAGTTCCAGTCGCAAGCCCTGAACAGAGGCAACAGCTGAGGTTTTCTTCCCAAACTTCTAGCTACCATCCCAAGACTTCTTTTTACTCCTTAGTTCCTTGTTCCAAAAGGCTGTCTCTATTATAAACCCCTGGCATGGGGTGGTGTTGGCCCCAGAGCCTTCCCTTATTAGCCTGACAGGGCCAATACACCCTGTTACCACGGTGAACTATGAAGCAGAGCTTGCTTTCTTTTCATGGTATGTGGTGTTGGGCAGGCAAGAACATTTCTTTTGTGTTTGTGTTGGAAAGCTGTTAAAATTGAAGAGGGTGTGAAAAGAAACCACAAAAATAATTCAAGATCTGGAAAAAATACCTTATATTGTGAAATTTATACAGCTCACTCTGTTTAGTTTGTCAAAAAGATTGAGAAGTGACTTGATTATGGAGAGACAATCCCAGGTATTAAAAGGCTCTTTAATATAGTGGAGAATGACATAAAAACCAGTGGCTTGAAGTTAAAGCCAGACACATTCAAATTAGAAATAAGGCACAAATTTTCAACAATAGGAGTGATTAACCAATGGAACAAACTACCAGATGAAGTGATGGATTCTCCATCTCTTGTAGTTTTCAGATCAACACTGGATGCCTTTGTGGAAGACGTGCTCAGTACAAAGGTAACTCTATGAAATTCTATGGCCAGCGTTATACTGGAGGGCAGCGTTATATGGGAGGCCAGACTAGATGACCTAATGGTGCCTTCCGGCCTTAAACTCAATGTTTATAGGGAGCGAATGGTTGGTCTGAGGGCTGTTGTGATAACAGTAGACATAGTGGTGGGTAAATGAAGTTATCTCTGGGGCAGCAGAGGCTTTTATGGGTATAGGGTAAAATTCACCCCTTCACAGAGGACCACACATGGCCTCTACACACCATTTAAATCCTATGTAAACATTATTGTGATAGTTTAAGTGGGACTTGAATAGTGCATAGCCCTTATATTCAGGGGTGAATTTAACCCATTATAATGTCAACGTCTGTTTCTACTTTTTGTAAAAGCACCCAATATATAGAATGATGAGTGCCTTAGGAAAACCTGAAAAAGAACAGGAGTACTTGTGGCACCTTAGAGACTAACAAATTTATTTCAGCATGAGCTTTCGTGAGCTACAGCTCACTTCTTCGGATGCAACCTGTACATCAATCTTCAATACTTTACTGATGTCACAAGTTTGACTAAAAGAGAAGAAGCAAACCCCTGAAAGGAGGTAAGGAAAGATACAGGATGATGCACTTTCCATGAGATCTGGAGATAAATTTGAGAATGACATTGGCATATTTTGGTTCAGGACAGTGCACCTCATTCTATTTGCAAATAGCCAACTTCGTTTTCTGCTAATCACAAAAACATCCATGAAAAATTAGTAAAGTCACAGATTGGAAATACCCAACAGCTGTTCCTGGCATCTGTTGTCACAACTGTTGACAACTGATTTATTTTAAGAAATCAAAATAAATAAATAAAAAATAACTCTGCAATAGCATGTTCAGTTGACTTTTTCTATCTGCCCAGAAAAGGGAAACCACTGAGTGTGAAGGAATGTAAGGTATCTGATGTTCCACCAAAAATGTGATCTACATATTTGATCGCCTTGTAAAATCTTTAGGCCCAATCCTTCAATCACTTACTGCAGAGCAGAGTATTTGCTCCTGTGAGTAGTTCTGCTGAAATCAGGGGCCTATATAAAGAGTAAGTCGGGTTCTGATGTAAAGACACTTTGGTGGTGGTCAGTGAGAATATTTACAACAGTATTAAGCACTATGTTTGGGGCAAGTGTTTGCAGTTTTAGGGTATATGTCAAGGAAACAGCAGTGGAGCTTAAACTGAGAAAACATGAGACCTGGGACATCTGCTCTCCCGATACTTTCACAATTTCAGTATAAACCATCCATCATCAGATCTAAAATTTCTTGGATAGAGAAGGTCATCTTCACAGTCAGGCCAAGTTTATTCATATACAATTTTTGCAAAGGGAGGTTAACTGGATCAGTTTGTCTCAGGTGGCCCTACTGAATCTTTCTGTTTTTTCCTCCTCCCAGAATTCCAGTTGGATTGTACTGTTTCTTTAAATAAAACATTTAGAATGAGTTGCTATCAGCATGCACCTCATTCTACATCCTGGTACTTTGGTGGCCATTTTAAATGGCAGACAATCAGCTGTTCTGGCTTTTATGTTTTATCAACCAGGCAAGGTACTAACAAACTTCAACAGGACTTTATTTTTAAAGTGGAAACCTCTTTACCAAGCTACTGCTGCACCCTCTGTAACCCTCACTCTGCCTCCTCAACTCCTCCCCCCTCCTTCCTGTTTCCTGTCTTTTCAGACTCCCAACAGCCAGTGCTCCCAGTTCTAATAATTTCAAGCAACATCTAAAAACCACACTCTAATACACTACAAACAATATACTTCCATGAGGATGAGTATAGAAGATACACCTGCTCAAACTTAAGGTAAATAGTTTTTATTATCAGTGTGCTTTTAGCAAGCATGTACCTTGTTAATCATGGACGAGAATGGATACTTGACAATGGTTGTGAATCAAGTGGTAACTTTAACCCTATGAATTGACTAGTAAGATTATGGCTTATGTCTTTGGATATGATTAAGTTTATGGGTGCATTTTTCCTATCAGTGAAATTCAAACCATACAGAGAACCCCCACAAAGCTGATGCCCTATGTAGGTCCTACTTAAACCCTAATCTGAGATCTTAAAAGGCATTAAAGAGGCAAATATGCCTTGTGCTGGCCCTCTGCAGAAAAGTGAATGATATAGTATATCAGTATATTACTGTTTAGACTGGCGTTGTGCTAAGCACTCATTTACAGCAAGGAACTTGAATACTGTATATTGAAAAAAATTGCTCTTGTTATGTTGGTATTTGACATTTAAGGGGTTATGGGTTAACTTTCTTTTGCTTTGGGTTCAAAAGCACTTCCTGGCATACTACACAAAGCAGCCTGAGCAAGGGAGCTATACCTGTCTATCCTTTTGTTATCCTTTTCTTCCATTATTTAAGTTGGTCAGGTTTGCCCCTTATGGAAAAGTCCTATAGAAATTTATAAAGAACGAGAGAATTCCTATTGACTTTGAAAATCAACTGTATTCAATCTTCAAGTCTGTAGGCTTTTTTTCTGTAAAAACCTGTTAGATTTCGGTATTCTGTATTCAGTTCTCTAGGCTGTTTGAGTAATTTCTATAGAAGTCTGTAGAACCCTATTGGTTTCATTCCTATTAAATTCGATAGAGCCTTTTCTTAAGGAACATGTTGTCATATCTACTTTCCTTACAAAGAATGATTGTTTAGACAACTCTGAAAGTTGGATGAAATATGTAAGGGCAGAATATCAACTTTCCTGCTACGAAGTGTTAAGTCAAAGGGCATTAAGTCAATCTGTTCTCTTGGACTGTGCTAGCCCGTTTTCTATCTGTCTGGTTTACACATTTCTATAGCATCCAACATCATAGAATCTAAATGCTTCCAAGTGTTTGTTTTGACTTGTACTGTGTCAGCAACCCCAAGAATTCAGAAGTAATGAGACAAGTCTCCCAAAATCATAAAGTTGTCTTTAAAATGACAAGTTTTTTTTAAAATGTTGGGTTCTTTTCATTTGCCTGTGGGAGTCACATTTTCAAGCTTTTCTCTGCAACAATGAGGAGCTGGGGCCTTAAGAAAAACTCCAACTATTGGGAGACTCACAATAAAACATTGCCTGTAAAGCCCTAAATGTGGTGGACTCTGGGTACCTTAGATCTCCTCTTTCCTGTGTCATAGTGCTATTCTTGTAGGAGCATGAGAAGTCTAGAGGGGGCTAGTTGTGTTATTTGGTATTTATGCTAATGGTTCTTTCTACTTTAGAGGCAAATGTATGTATTGATCTAAGCGCAGATTGGTTGGCAACGACTTGCTTTGCTATATTTTTGTGGCTTTAAACCTTTAAAATGGACGTAATAAATGAAAATCAGTTTGTTCTATAGTAGGGTCTGAGCCCTAAAGTCAAGACGAAAACCTCAGTCTCCTGACTTCTGGTCCTTTACATAACCCACACTGGACCTCAAAAGTGAAACTGACCCAATGTACTCTCTTGCCTTAGCTGAAAAAAGCATGTATGTGTAAAGTAAACGAGATTTTTAAAAAGCTTTCAGCTGTATCACTCCACGGTGCTATAAATAATGTAGATTGGCACACATTTGTTTTTAAAAACGATATAATTTTAACCTAAAAGTATCCATCTCAAAACAGATTGTTTTTCCAGCCATTGTCCTTCATTAAAACTGCATTATTTTAGACAAGTGAACAGGGAATGCTTGCAAGTCTGTTGCATTTTTGAATGGTTCTGAATAGACCAAAGCAGTGTTTTTAATTTAACATTGCAGGAAAATGTACATATTTAATAAATATTGAAAGTCGGTCAGCTTCAGCTAGTTCTGGGTGGTGGGCCTTGCTTCTTCTTATCAACCTGTTTTTCTTTGGTTTGCTTTTAGTGGCACAATTGTCTTTCTTTTAGCCTGTAAACCTTAAGAGCAAACATAGGTCAAGTGATATTTTATTTAACAGTGAAACGTGAACATGACTTGTTGCTACTTCTCTCTCTACTTCTCTATAAACCTTTCATGGTTGTAGGAGGAGAGAAGTTTAGCGGAGCATAGGCAAGAACATCATTGTGCTGCAGATTTATTTTGTATTTATGCTAATGGTTCTTTCTATCATCTCATCATCTGCAGGCCAAGTGCATGCGATCTAGCTAAATACTAAGCTCATTGAAGGAAAGGAGGAAAAATAGCTGTGGCGTATAGTTCTTTAAATCTGGAAGTTGGGGATTTGGGGGAGGGGAGGTTGAGGGTGGGAAGGGAGAAGGTCGTTTGGGAGTTTTAGTATTTATTATTTATTGAATGCTGTCAGTGTTATTCAACTGTAGGCAAACTTAGGCCTACAAAGATACATGCTTAACTTTAACTTTAACATGTGAGTAGTCTCCTTATGTCCCAGGATGAATAAGGTTATACTCAGTAAATGCTCACATTTCTAAATGTCTTACTATCTCAGTATTATAAGATAAAACAACACATTAATATGGGGCAGAATCCTATAAACCTCAACTCACATGAGTATCCCTCATACGAGCAGTCCCATTACTCACAAGGGAAGTTATTCTAAAATTTGCCATAGTCATTTTTTTAAATAATACACAATCTCAAGAGTAGGAGGTGCAGAGTGCTGACAAAAGCAACTAAGGGAAAATGTAGCCAGATTGCAAAACTTGATGCAAGTAATACTGACTACAACAAGGGGGCAAGTAGCTTCCAAGCCCGGGCCACTGCCGTGCACAGACACTCTGCCAACCTTAATTATGGAGAATGTTAAGGAGCTCTGGAAAAGGTCCAAATAGCAATTTGAATTGTATATGAAAGTCCGAGGGGCCAGTAAAAGGAAAGATGGACAAAAGACATTGCTCTTTTTTTGCTGTTTGTTTGGATGGGAAATGCAGACCCTCTGGTTCCATAGTGAGGATGATGAAGAAGGGGGAGAAAATGTGAAAGACAGAAGTGCCGCTGCTCAAAAATTTTCTAAATTTGTGATTTTGATTAAATTTGTCTTCAAAATTCAACCCCTCCAAAAAGAGTGACATTTTTGTGGATCTCCCCGCCCCCCCTGGAAAAAACACATCCTGGTTTTCATCCAGCTCTAGTTTGAGGATCATTGTGTCCCCAAGAATAATATTACCTATAAAGGATTAATTTTTAATCTGTATTCTCTAAGTATTAGCACAGCTCAGCATCTTCTCGTACAGTATTCATCCCTAACTCCTGTTCCAAAGTGATCAGTATCTTATTTATTGCCCACTCAAACACTCAAATCTGCCATGAGGACGTTGGGCTAGAACTCCTAATCATCTAGCTGCTGGCCTCGATCCCTTCATTCTGCTGTCTGGATGATTATATACTGGTGAATGGACCTGAGTGCTATCCCATTTGGGTCTCCCTATTCTACTGATTGTCATGGTAAACTGACATAAATTGGCTGATGTATCTTTAGTTGTCCACATTACTGATTAATTGTATCGTCCTTTCTCTACACTGTTATTTTTACTTGATAGTTAGTTTGAAAAAGATCACTTGGTATTGATAAAAATCGCTTTCCTTTCATCCAGACTAACTAAATATTGTATGGCTGGAACCTTGCAAGTTATGTTGTATAAGAAATAGTAAAAGCTTTGTCATCAGGCTGTGACCATTCCACCAGATAGCAAGAAATCAGCAGGGTCATATTTCTAATGCACGTTCTGCCACCCAAATTCACAGTGAACAGCACCTTATACTTCAAAGTAGTCCCAAAGGACACATCAGTGGTTAAGTTACTGGTGCAGTTCTGAAGTTGCAGATATTTGTTTTGTTGCTTATTTTTTCATTATCTAATAAGAACAATCAACCTCTTTTGGCCATATTAGTTATGTACAATATATTGGGCCAAACAAGCAGTACACTGACCTAAGAAAAATAGTAAATTACATTAAAATATTTTTACACTTGAATTTTAATAATGATCTTCAGAGATGCTAACCCCTAGGATTAGGGTTTAATCGAGTGTTGGCTGCATTTACAATAACTGAAGGTACAATACTATGCTATCATGGCACAAATAGTGTCTTTATGACTCTTAAGCTGCACAATTAACAGAGAACCACTAGAGGTCACTTTGATTCCACTTAGAAAAGAGGATCCTTAAGATTGTTTTTGTTTTGTTTTGTTTTTTTAAGGAATCTTTTTGAATGCAAACTGTTTTTGCACATGGTTATGATGCTTGTTTGTGTAAACTTCTTGGGCCAAATTCTCTGCTGGTGTAAACAGGTGAAACTCCATTGAAGTCAATGGAGCTGTGCCCATGTAACCCAGCAGAGGATTTCGCCCTGAATCTCTTTTTTTAATATGAAAGTTTCTCCACTTAATTTGATGTTCGTCCATAACATATGCAGTTATTTCACTCTCATGAAATAGCAGTCTTGACAGGACTGCACTATCAAGAGGAAGGAAATTACACTGAGACTATAACACTGCAAGAAAACGTTCTAATTTTTCTTCCCACTGGGTCACACTCAATACAGGCACAGAATTAGAATTGTGTGTATGTATGTGTGTGTGTTTCTACACACACACACACACACACACACACACACATATTTTCATGTTTTATTTGTCTTTATCTCAGCTTCAGATGATGCATGATATAAAAAAAATCTTTATAAAAAAACCCTGAACACATCATGACCATGTGAAAAGTTTCTTCTGCTGTACATGGATGTTGGGGAAGCAACTCCAGGACCAAGGCCTGAATTGAGTGCCTTTATGAATGTCCAAAATATACAATCCTTTGGCATAAAATCTTGGTTTCCTTTAGCAAACCTGGTTCTGTGACCATTTTGGGCTCCATCCTGCTAAGTTCTGAACACCTTCAGTTCCTGTAGATTTCAGTGTGTGTTGAAGTTATTTGAGCCTTTAATTAGTAGCTTGTACCAGAAATCACTTTAGAACCCCCTCAGTGCTGCCTGTCTGCTACCAGTATCCTGAACCCCTCTGACGGGCATCAGGCCTGGGCGGGGTAATGAGGAGGCACTTGTTGCTCTGGTGAATGACCTCCTCTTGCCCATTGACAAGGGAAGTAGAACCATGCTCATCATGTACCTGGATGAAGAACAGCTGGCTGATGCTGAAGTTAGGCAAATCTGAGGAGACAGGCAGAAGAAAGCACTTTGAAGAACTTGCCTGATGGGTAACATCAGCCTCACTGTTGAGGACATCTCCCCTCAGATTGCTAAGACAGTCATGAGGTCCTTTGGGAACTCGCTCCCACAAGAGATAAGAATGACCCCAGACATCGCAGCATGGAGAATTCAGCTTTGTGGGTTTACTTTCCTCAGTAGGTGCTCTCCCAAACACACTTGCCTCTGGATAACGAAGAACCAACCACCCTGATATCTAAGGCTATGTCTACACTGCACACCACTGGCAGAAGCATGTAGGGTACGTATAACTACAGCTGTAGGGAAAAGCAAGCTGCATCCACACTGCGGTGTGTAGCTACATGTGTCAGTGAAAGGCTCTGGTAGGGGGAGGCAGCGGGGAAAGGCTCTGGCAGCAGGAAACCTTCCCTGCTGGCCACAGGCGCTGACTTTCCAAAGTGCTGAGGGGTGTCTGGTCCCCAGCTCTGACCCAGGCCCTGCCCCAACTCCCCCCCTTCCCTGAGGCCCCACCCCTGATCCTCCTCTTCCCGTCCAGGTCAGCCCCCTCCCCCAAGCACGCTGTGTCCTCCCTCCCAGCCTTTTGCACGCAGCAAAACAACTGTTCACAGTGGGCGGAACACGTGCGGAAGGAGGGGGAGGCGCTGATCCACGGGGACTGCTAGTTGGGTGGGGGGAGCTGATACAGGGGCTGCTGGTGGGTGCTCAGCACCCACCATTTTTCCCCCATGGGTGCTCCAGCCCCAAAGCACCCATAGAGTCAGCACCTATGCCGCTGCCTCCCACTGCCAGAGGCTTTCCTTGCTGCTGAGGCCTTTCCCTCTGGCAGAGAGAGGCTCCAGCAGCAGGGAGGCAGAGGGACACTGCACTGCTAAAAATAGCAGTGTAGATGTGGGGAGGGGGGACACTGCTTGGGTGTGTAGAGAGCTGTGCAGGTTACATAGCCTAAGCATTCAAGTGTTTCTTTACTCTACTTGCCTAAGCAGTGCCTTGCCTGCTAGTCATACCTGTGAAATCTTACTTTCCACACTGCTATTTATACCCCTGCGGGGGGGTGTGGAGTGCATGCACTCTACTCACTGCCATAAGGAGTGTGCAGGGTAGATGTACCCTATATGAGTAATTCACTGCTGCCTGCTCAGAAGGGGGAGAGAGAACGCAAGTCTGTTCTTGTTTTCGGTGTGAAGACTTGGAAGGCTCTCAGGCACTAGGCTGTTTCAGAGCTATGAAGCCAGAGCCATTCATGGTTGAGCCATTGTCCATGTCACTCCTGCGTCCATCAGAGCAGAATGAGAATACCCAGCCATTTACCTAGTCTTGCCATCCAAACAACTGGCTGCTGTGGCCTCTCCTGGTCATGTCTCTGGCTCAGTGCCCCACATCTCATCCCTGGATAGGTGGATTTCCCAGATCCTGATGACAACGTAAAGGAGGACCAACACCTATCCCAAGCAGGGAGCAAATATCACTTGTGTGGGGTGTGGCCAACCTATTATGCCCCTCTCACATATAAAAGGGAAGGACTGTCATTCCATAGTGAGATTGCCACTCTTCCAGCTGCTGCCCCTTCTCCTCCTTTAGAACATGGGATATTTTTTCTGAAACATCTACAGATGTATGTTCTACTCTTCTATTCAGGTTCTGACACAGCCCTCCACACTATAGACCATAGTGAATTAAGCAAAGTGACTAGCCATCCTCCCACATGTAGTTCTCTCTTTTTTTCCCTTCTACCCAGGGGACCTTTGTGTGGGAATTTCTTAAATTAGCCAGTTATGTGTGTTTGTATTAATGAAGGCAAGGTTGATGGAGTGTGCCTCGCACTTGGAGTGAAAGGTGGGGAGGTTTGTGGTGGGTCTGAAGTCCTGCAGGAGTTTGTTCCACTGTCTAGGACTGACCCCTGAGAAAGCTCTGTCTTCTGCTTACCCTTGCACTAGACAGTTCCATTGTGCCTGAAGAGTGTAACTATCGCCTCATTATGGAGTTATGGAAGATCTTTTATGAATCCTGGGCTTGGATTGTTGAGTGCCTTGAAGATAATGACTGAGGCCTTAAATTTGACCCAGTATTCTATGAGAAGCCAGTGTAGAAAGCAGAGGACAGATGTCCTGTATTGCTTAGGAGTGATGCTTCCACTTTAGGTACTACTAACTGACTGGCTTTGTGCATAGTGAAGGTGAAGATAACTTGCAATCAGTTGACCAGTTGTGGACTGAGATATCTGTTTAGGGTTTAAAGTAGTTTAAAAGACAGTAGCTCTCTTGTCTGAGCGTGCCCAGAATTGTATTGAAATACCACAGGAAATGTGTTTACAAAACATGCATGTACAGAATACATAAAAGATGATAGCACTGGCAGTTGTGAGATATTTTTTACATTTCTAGAAATGTATAAAGTAATATATGTGTAATATGACTTGAATAAGTTAATACATAATTGACACATATATGACCGTTCTTATTTTTCTTTAGGCTTGCCAGCCTGCCTGCAAAAGGCACTCATTTGTTTTAAAAAAAATAGTGTATGATATCTGAATGACTCTTTATATCTAGATATTCATATGGTCCCATTCTAGGAGTGTCCTAGCACCTCACAAACCTTAATGAATGTATCCCCTTAACACCACATGAATTATAAGTGACTTGCACAGGGTCACATAGGAAGTCTGTAGAAGAGGTAAGAACTGAAACTAGATCTCCTGAGTCAAGTCTAGTTCCATGTACACAAGACTTTTCTTCGTGTGTAGTTGTCATTGCTCTGAGTAGAATTCTTTTCACATCATTCTACTTTGACTGGCATCCTCAGAGGCTTTTTTTTATAGTTTAATTTTATAAACAAGAGTTGATATTTTCAGAGTAGTCTAGGAGAGCTGAACATGCAAACAGAAGATGTACATCCAAATCCCCTGAAGATTGCTTCGAAAATTTCAGCCAAGGTCTCCCATATCCATTTGCAAACAGCTCTGGCTTAAAAAGGGTGCATACTCTGCTGGCTTTTGAAGATTCTGTTGCTGAAGGCAAATGCCCTACAAAGTTGGGAATAAGAACCTTGTTTTGCTTTTTGAATGCAGCAGTACATGAAAGTTTCACTAGATTCTTTATCAGGTGGAATTTTTAACAGCACCTATATGCATTTAGGCTCTTCTGAAAAAAACACCCTATATGTTTCTATGCAGTAGTTTTTTCTGGCAGAATTAAGAGTCCATTTAAAAAATCAGTTTCATATTACTAAATGTGTAAATAAATTTTATACTGTATTATTATACTTGGTTGCAAAGAGTAAATATTCAGTGCCCTGTTCTGCACTTATTGAAGGTGATGGCAAAGCTCCCAATGGCTTAAGTGAGAAAGAGACCAGGACCTTGGAGGCAAACTTAATACCAGGTGGCACATAAAGTGGGTTGACAAATTCTGACCTCACTTGCCCATTATGTAACCCTACTGATGTTGATGGGGTTGCACACATGAAAATGAGGACAGAATTTGGCCCCCTATGTTAGCTGATATAAGAAATTCCTGTTTGCATTATAGATTGTATTACTTGATCATACGATATGAAAACAAACTATACCATGAGTACAGCTGGCCAAACAGAGCCTAATACAATGCCCATTTGAAATCCGTGGAAAGGTTCCTGTTGACATTAGTAGTTGTTGGATAACTCACACAGTGATTTACAAATATTTTCATCATTTACAGCAGCAAGTTTGGTTTTCTGTTATTTATGGGATCACACTATTCATTATTTGCAAATATTTGCATGGCTGCCAAGCGTTTCTGAAGATAACTCTGAATCCTGAAACTTTCACCAATGTTAGCACAAATGATTATTCATACAAATATTTGTGCCAGAAGTGACCTGTTCGATATTTGCTGATTGTTATTTTCTTGTTTTTGAATAGTTCCCCATCCAATCAGGCAGGGAGTAGAAACAATCCCATGTGACTGAGATGATCAACCACACACCGTAAATAATGATTGTTCAAAGAGAACAGTTCATGAGCAACCCATAGGCTGAAATTTGTATGCATTAGCTGTTAGGCAAATAGTTACCAATTCTAAATTCATTAACAGAAAACAGAATGGGTTCATCAGTTATTTGCAGACACGAAAAAAGGCTAAACTTGCAACTAATGTTCACAGCAAAATGATTTTACCAGCTCTAATTTTAAGTTGTGCGCAGAAGGGGGTGGAATTAAGGCTAAGCATTCAACCTTAGCTTTAGGATATCCTCATTTCTGAGTACTTGATTTCTTTAACTTAAGATAATGTTTTCACCTCTTAGCTCATAAAGCCTATTACATTATATTGCTTCCATCCAAAGACTAGTGTTAAAATGAATCTGAAAGGGGAATGTAGAGAGGCAGAATGTAATAGTGGAGTAGATATTGGGCCAGAATACTGGAGGTCACACTGCTATCCTTTGAAAAAAGAGTCTTGGAATCTTTTAATGGTCAAAACTGGCCAGGACCTTGGCTTTACATCTCCTTCCGAAAGAGGAAGCTCGTTGTGAATTCTGTGTGTGTATAACATACAAAAGGTGTCTGTAATTCTATACATACTTACAATTAATTTATTACAATGAATTTCATGCCAGGACGAAAAAATAAGTTAGACTACCTTCCAGTGTGCGGCAACTGAGAGCAAGGTCCCTTTTTCAAAAGGCAAATCCTCATCCCAGGGCGTATCCCAAGTATCTGGGCAAGTTGCTGAGGGAGTAGAGGGAGATGGAAAGAGCCAGGTAGCAATTCATGGGGCTTTGTGCTGCTTAAGGGGTGCGCCTCTCCTCTGTGATCCATCCCCATCCTGGCTCCACCCTCCCTTGAGCGGCAAAACCATACCATTTTGCAGCCAAGGACCCCTCTGTGGGAGATGGGGCTGGTTTTGCCCCAAAGTGACTGTCTGAGTGGAGAACAGCTGGCATTGCACAGACAGCTATCTTTACCTTCTGGTCTCCTTGTTAATATGAATGGACATTTGTTTACAACACACAGTGTGAATCTAATGTGGGTGGGTTTTTTTTTCCACGTTTAGGACACAATGCATCAAAACAAATGTTTTCCCCCAAAAGTCCATTTCCTGAGCTCATGGTTTTATTTCTGAATTGCACACAAGTCTTGTCTGTAAGCGTTTTCTTACACTTCATTTTTTAAATAAATTCAGCTCCATAAGGATCCTTTACAGGACTAGATTGAAATAAGGCAGCAGTACAGCTCCTAGGTCAGTTATGTACTGGACTGGCTCTAACTGAAGTCAGGAGTTTTGCCATTGATTTTACTAGGAGCAGCTTTAGGGACGTACGTTTGAAAATTTGGGCCTAGCCTTAGTTTTGGACACTTCCCGTTGAGCATCCAATTCGTGTTCTGTGCTCCTGAAAGTCAAGCCTAATGTAGCTAAAGTTTAACACTCAAAAATCGAGGCACCAAAAATTAGAGCTCTCATCTACAAATTTCAGCCTACTGGTACTTATTGGGCCTGCTCCTGCTCCCATCAAAATCTGGCAAAGTTCAACTGCTTTTAATGATGCAGGACCAATTGGTTTGCACACTATCCATTTTTTTTTATTACGTTTGCACCAGATTAAGGCTGAAACCATTAGAGAGAGAATTTCAGCATCTTAGGAACATCTACTGGTCCCCTATAGCTCACAGTAATGAGTAAAATAAAATGTTCATTTGTATTTCCTTTCCATTTTAATTGAAATGGATGTCATGCTGGAGCTGCAAACTTGCTATCCAATTATCACCAAACTCAGTTGATTCAAATCTCTCATTCAACTTTAGTATGATGTGAAATGCTCAGGAAGACTGATGCAAACAGTTATAGCCTAAATATATCTCTCTCTATCTATCTATAAATAAGATGAAGGAGAGAGACAGAACTGGATTGCAGCTAGGAAATGAAATACTTGCTTTTACTATGATGGTTGGCTCGACATATCTAATTAGTATGCATTGGGGTTGTGATCCTGCATTCCTTGTGCACCCCAAATTCCCTCTGGTTTCATTTGCTATTCCTGGCACACAAGAATTTCGGATTTGGATGTTGTGTGAATTATCAGTTAAGACTAATGAAAATAAACGTAAAATCCCCATGCTACTTAGAATGATATCTCATTTTGAGTCTGAGGGGCAGGTTAAGAAGCGCATGCATTTCTTCATGCACTAGTGTTCTATTTTTCTTCCCAAAACGCTTGACAAATTAGGGATTTTTGCACAGCCATACAGTATTTCACATGTAAATATTACACCGTTTACATGGATATTAAATGGAGGGAAAAGAAGGTTCCCATAGTTGCACCAAATGGCACACCTAGAATTCCTTTCTTGTTTGAAATGAGTCATAAGCGCCATTGCACCTCCAGTGAAAAATCACACGGATGCATAATATTCATGCACTTAAGGGAGAGATTTGTAAAATGTGGTCTCTCCAAATTCTGTTTTATATGTCATAGGGGAAAAACATCCAGCTAGTTGAAAGTATGTGATAGGAATGCTGTCACATAACAGACATTTCAGGAAGTCTCTGTAATTTCTTTAATTATTCAAACAACAGAGCACAAGGATAATAGCTTCAAGTACATTCTTATACATTATTTTAACAGTAATAGATATGTATTTAGTCATAAACTATTCTGTAGCCACCACTATTTGTACATTTTATACAAACTCAGACCCTGAAAATGGACTGTGACATTTCCTAAACTTTTTGCACAATGTTAAGACAGTAGATCCTTCATACGAGAGCTTTACTCATAGATTCTCTATTGATCCATCTAACAAAGCACTTCTAATGCATAGGATGGAGGGGTGTTCAAGACATAAAGCTCTGAAGGTATCAACAGGAGGTGTAATAAATGGATCGTGAGAGGGGAGCATATAGTCATTAGAAATAATGTGCAATGAAAACACAGCATAGTGTTTCTTTACTTGGCTAAGATAGTTGATCCTAACATAACACAGCATCTTAGCTGCTCTCACACTGCAGTGCTCTGAGCTCTTCTTGGCCTTCTGGCTAAGATCAAATGCAGCAATATCTGGGGACTATGTCCTACCCTTTCAGGGGAATGGGCTCTGATCTAATAGGTCTTTTTCAACTCTAACATTTCTGATTTATAGTACAACCCCAGATACAGCCATGCCTTAAGTTCAATAGCCTGCCTCCCTGAACACTGTAACAGTGTGAACTCTGAGAAAGTACAGTCTTTGACATGGTCACAGTCTAACAGTAGAGGCCTTACAAAACCCCAGCTGCTGGTCAGAGATACTGGTAAGAGAGCTTAGATGCCCAGACACTGCCACATTAAGGACAAAACTCCTAAAAATTCATTTGTTTTGAGATCATATTTTACATACCCAGAAATATCCATATTCTGAGCTCAGGGCATTTATAACCCCAGATGTATTAGCATACACTAATGGCAGAGAGTTTACAACCCTAATGACATTGACACAGCACAGCCTGAACTGGGGATGACTTTACGAACCCAAGGCCATCACTTTGTAAGGCCAGGCAGTTTACAATCTCAAGCAATATCCCACTCCGGGGTGGCAGACAGTTTACAACCCTGACCGACCAAACTCTGTGGGCAGAGTGCAAAACTCCATGCACTGCCAATGAGCCTAAAGTGATTACAGCTTCAGCCACTCTCATCGTCTTGTCGCGAAGTGATTATGTGTCCAGACACTTCCACAAACTGAGACTGGAGTCGTTATGATCCAAATACTGCTACATTTTGAGCTGAGATTGATTATAGCCCCAGACTTTGCCAAAGAAGGAAGACAGAATCTGCAGCCTCAGACACTGCCACAGTCTGAGCTCAGCGTGACTAGGCACTGCCATGTTCTGAGGTAAGAGTTTACAAACCCCAGATGTTGTCCTACTTTGAGCTCAAGGAGATTGTTGTCTAAGGGCCCATTAAATTCAATGACGAGGCTCCCATTGACTTCAGTGAGAGCTGGATTGGGCCTCAAAACAGCACCACAAATGGTGGGCCAAGAGATTTAATCTCCTCCCAAAGAAATGACTATATTCTGACACAGGTAGTTCACAACTCCAAGACACTGCAACAGTCTGAGCATAAAGAGCTTACACACCCAGGTTCGGCTATCGATGTACACACAACCCCAGACACTTCTGAGGGAAAAGAGGTCACAAAACCAGAGACGGTCAGAGGACAGAGAGCACATCCAATTGTCAATTAATTGTACATGAGGTACACATGATCAGAATTTAGCCATGACAGTCGACTACTGCTCCAGAAATGGACATACTTTGAGGATAAAAAATTATGAACCTCTTCCTCCCAAGAATGCCACCTTACAAGAGCCTCAAAGCCCAAGCAGACCTCTTGGAAGACTGTCTGAGTGCAAGGTAGTTGCTTTCCAGCTCAGGGGAGGACTTTGCTAAACTTCTGGAGCAAAATGGTAACTTAAGTGTAATCATCCTAATTGTAATCAAAACTGAAGAAAAAGTGAAAAGGCATTCAAGGAAAGTCGCCCTTATGTTATGTTCTTATCTGAAATGCGCACACTGTTTTGCAAAATTTTTAGAAATAGAAAAATTTCCTTTGAGGTGTAGGGAGATATCAGAAAATACAGTAGAACCTCGCTAACTGGCACCTTGCTAATCAGCACGTGACAATTCTCACCAAAAGCCTGGTAGTCAGACCCCAACCCTCAGCAAAGATTTCATCTCTTAAGTACAGTAGTGAGATCACATATTACTCAGATTGCATCACTAATTTTATAGAATACACTCCAGTACATTTACTAATATATTGCAAAGTATCATAAATAGTTATAACTAAATAATACATCAGAATAAATGAAAAAGTATATTTGTGATGTAATATCCTTGACTTTTCTTTTTAATATTGTTTTTTTTTTCTGTTCCTTGTTGATTTTAAAAAAGCTCCAATCTCTGCATCTTTACTCAGGCAAGACAGCCGCTGAAATCTGCTGGCCAGATTCTCCTTTTGGCTACAGCAGTGTGAATCCAGAGTAACTCATTGAAGTCGGTGTGGTTGCACCAGATTTACATCAGTTTAGAACCCCATTTCTGCAAACTAATAGAAGTCACTGGGGCTGTTCGTGGGCACCGTGGTTCACTTGCAGATTAGCTTGCTTTAATGATCCAATGATTCCTCTGAGAAGTCAATGGAAAGATTCCCATTGCCTTCAGTGGTCTTTGGATGAGTTCTTAAGTGAACACAGAATCTGGAACAGTGGAGCTTTGCCTGAGAAAGGGTGGCAAGATTTGGTCCAGACTGCAGTAATCCACAATGTATCTGCCAGTCATTAGTGCGAATAAGTGAGGTTCTACTGTTAGTATAACAAATCTGAGGTGTCCCAAGAGCTGATGTGATGTATTTGGTTACTTCCATACGTTTAGCAGAATTCAAAGTATAATCTAAAGAAAACAATGGGCATTTCTTTAGGTATCACGTTTCCTAAACCAATAAGCAAAAAGAAAAAAAATGGGCTGCACCAGGAACTCTTAGTTATTATATACTAACCAGACTGTGCATGGCACATTTTTATTTCTATAAAACTATTAAAACTATTACAAAATATTCAAAAATACATTTTAGTAAATTTACAGCAGTTATTTCTCAATTTATTAATGCAAAACATCCTTTTTTCCCCTCTGTACAAACTACCCTCTCCTTCGTCACAGAATTACCGCCATGTGCGCTTTTTTAAAAAATATTATTTTCTAATACATTTCTTCTTTTTTTGGATGTTAAAAATAACAAAGTTTCTTACGGTTTTGTAAATAAAAAGTTTGTGTAACAGTCTTGACTTCCAAGAACGTGGCCGAATGGTGTTTTTACAAAGCAAAATATTTAAGAAACATGAAAAACAATACAGGAAATGATGTTACAGTTGAAACTATTTAAATTAAAATAATATATTCTCATATTTTACACTATTTCAAAAACGAAATGTGATTCAAGTTAAGTATTGATCTCTCAAAAAAATCTAATTTACAATTCTGTGTACAAAAATATAATTTATGACCCCATGAAGTTTGTCTTTTCTGTTTGTGTTTAGACTTGCTGAAAAGAAGTAGCATTGCAATGGTGGGCTGGGAAAAGTACAGAATTTTGCTTTCTGAAAGTCAGGACAGATGTGACATGTAGAAAAATAGACTCTGTGCAGTTTTGCTTGGCCTCACAAAATAACGTTTTCCCCTGTGAGTGCAGTTCAGGTGATAATAAATTATCAAAGAAGCTTCTTAAGGCTCTTGAAGGTCCGGTTCATATCCATTTTAAAACATCTATTCAAAATACCAAACCAATAAATATCCAGGAGAGGAGGAAAAACAACAACCAAGAGAACAGAACAAAATAACCAACCAAATAAAAATATATATATAATATATTTATAAACTAAACAGAACAAAACTTCCCGGGGTCTTTGTTTTCCTTAAAGTCTACTTTGGACTGTCCTACTTTATTATGATTTGGATGATGATGATGATGATGTCATAAGCCGTGCTCTCCCTTAAAAATAGGCGGTTCCTTTTCTTTTTCCCGTGAGTTGGTTTTCCCCCGGCGCTCTGCTCTCAGCTGGCCTGCACGGCCATGCCCAGCGGGTGCAGGGAGTCACTGTCCAGCACCCAGCTGCCGAGGCGGTAGAGGAGGCGCGAGTACCAGTGCAGGCCGGGCGGGGCGGGCTCCGCCTCGGGCAGGCCGGCGCCGGGGGAGAGCACGGCCAGCAGCGCGTGGGCCAGGCGCAGGGGGGCGAAGGCCCAGTGCGCCCAGCTGTGCTCCTCGATGACGGCGTAGCAGGAGGCCAGCACCCGGTTGATGAGGATGGTGCCCTGGGCCGTGAGCGGGGCGTAGGCGCCCGAGGCCTCCTCCCGCAGGGAGACGCTGTGCACCGCGGCGGGCAGCAGCCGCCGGCCGCCCTCGCCCAGCACGTAGACCCGCTGGCCCGGCCGCACGCGGCTGGCGAAGAGGGCGCGGCGGCGGGCGGGCTCTGGCTCGGGCTCGGGCTGGGAGTGGTTGCGCGGGGGCGCCACGAAGAGCAGGTGGGCGGCGGTGAGCAGCAGGCGGGCGCGCGGCTGCCGCGTCTCGATCACGTAGAAGAGCCTGGGGGCGCCCGGCTCGCGGTCCAGGAAGGCCAGGAAGTCGCTGTAGAGCAGCCGGCCCTGCGCGTCCGCCGCCAGCACGCGGTCCCCGGGGCTCAGGTCCCGCACGCGCTTCGTGCCGCCCTGCTCCAGGTGCACCGTGGCCGAGCCCGGGAAGCAGCCGCCCGACTTGGCGGCCACCGAGTTCTCTGTGCGGGCGAGAGAGGCGCACGGGTTAGAGCTGGGGGCGGGCGGAGGGGGCCCCGGGCCGAGCTCTCTGCGTCCTCCCCCACCCGCCGGGCTCTCTGCGCCCCGCTCCCGTTCTTCTGCACCCGCCCCCTCGCCGGGCTCCTGCGCCCTCCCCCCCCCCCTGTTCTTCTGCACCCGCCCCCGCCGGGCTTTCTGCACCCCGCTCCCGTTCTTCTGCACCCCGCCCCTCGCCAGACTCTGGGCCCCGCTCCTGTTCTTCTGCACCGCCCCACCCCACTGGGCTCTCTGCCCCGCTCCGGTTCTTCTGCACCCGCCCCTGCCCCACCCTGGACTCTCTGCATCCTCCCCGCCCCCTACAGAGCCAAGGGCAGGGGCTCTCTGCACCCCCCCCCCCTGCAACCTTCACTGTCTGCATCCTACACACAGGCATCAGGCCAGCTGCTCTGCATCCCATCCTTTCAGCCCATGGGTTGGCTTCATTTCTTGTCCCAACACACAATCTAGCCAGGGGCTCTCTGCATATCCCCCCCCCCCCCCCATAGAGCCAGGGACAGGGACTCTCTGCATCTCCCCCACACCAGAACCGAGGACAGGGGCTCTCTGCATCCCACAGTCCCCCCATCTTCTCTCCCATAAGACATACATTCTCTAGCCAGTGTCCTACTCCTCCTCCCTAGATCCCCAGGTTAGGAGTTGTCTGCATTCCACGCCTCAGGTTGAGTTTCAGTGCACACGTTTATAGCACTGGCCTTTGCATGCCACCTTTCCAGCTCAGGTTAGTGGCTGTGAACCCCTTCCTCTCCTAGGAGTTTGTGCACCCCCCCACACACACTTCCTCCATTAGTAATAGTACAGTAGTGTGTAGAGGTCCCAAGCCCCCCTTGTGCTAGGCATCAGATATACACATCACCAGAGACAGCCCCTGCCCCAAAGAATTCACAGTCTAACTAGACAAGACAGTTAAAGCCTTGTCTAGAAAAGTGCTCCACTTTCACTAAAGTAATAAACTGATCTTGTGAAAGTGGTGCAGCCCCCTTTGTAGCTGCACTTACATTACAAAGAACATAAGAACGACCATACTGGGTCAGACCAATGGTAGACCAATATCCTCTCTTCCGACAGTGGCCAATCCCATTGCTTCAGAGGAATGAACAGAACGGGCAATCATCCAGTTGAAGCTGAAGCTAACTCAAAATAAGCTAACACTTAAAACAGTGTAAGTGGTTTACACTAGATCAGGGATCGGCAACCTTTGGCACACGGCTCGCCAGGGTGCTTACCCTAGCGGGCCAGGCCGGTTTGTTTACCTGCCGCGTCCACAGGTTCGGCCGATCGTGGCTCCCACTGGGTGCAGATTGCTGCTCCAGGCCAATCGAGGCTGTGGGAAGTGGTAGCCAGCATATCCCTCAGCCCACACAGCTTCCCACAGCCCCCACTGGTCTGGAGCGGCGAACTGCGGCCAGTGGGAGCCAGGATCAGCCGAACCTGCAGACACGGCAGGTAAACAAACCGGCCCGCCAGGGTGCTTACCCTGGTGAGCCAAAGGTTGCCGATCCCTGCACTAGATGGAGGCTGGGCCAATTTAACTGGATCCCTTTCAAAATTAATGTTGCCTTGTCTACATGGGGGAAATTGACCAGAATAGCTATTGCAAAATGACCTATTCTGCAGTAACTATTCCAGAATAGCTCCCCATGTGGACACTACTCTGGAAAGAAAGATACTTTAATCCTGAATAATTAGTGCACTTCCAAAGTGGAGTTTATATTCTGGAATAAGATTACGTTTATTCTGCAATATCAAATCCAAGTGGAATAGTTTATTCCAGTCAATTTCCCCAGTAGAAAAGTTCATAGTTAAATTGTGCACGTTTACAATTTAGCGTGACCTAGCTATACTGCTCAGGGCTATGACAAAATCACACCCCTAAGCGACATAGTTAAACTGACCTAACCCCCTGGGATAGATGCCGCTAGGTTGGGTAAGTCTTCACTACTATGCTCCATTGGCGCTGCTGCACTGTTGTACTGCATCTGGTGAAGACGCGCTATGCTGACAGAAGAGTGCTCTCCCATCGGCATAATTACTCCATTCCAGCGAGAAGCGGAAGCTGTGTCTCCCGCCGACATAGCACCTGTGTGGACACCGCAAAACTTGTGTTGCTCCGGGGGAGGGGGGGCTTTTTCACACCCCTGAGTGATGTAAGTTATATCAACTCAGGCTGTACTGTAGACCTGCCTGTTGAAGGAAGAATTCTGTGGACCTAGCTATTGCCTCTGAGTGGTGGATTAACTACAGCAATGGGAGACGCTCTTCTGTCACTTAGCAAGTGTCTGCACTCGCCAAAGTTGTGCTGCCGATTCATAGACAGTGTAAGGGCAAGTTTACATGTAAAACAATGCATTGGCGCAGCAGCTGTAGCGCTTCAATGAGGACACTACGCTGCTAGGAGACAGCTCTCCCGTTGGCATAGTTAATTCACCTCCCTGAAAGGCATTAGCTGCGTCAAGCTCTCCCACCAAGAGCACTGTCTACACAGGGGTTAGGTCGGTATTTATACCGATCTACGTCTGTAGTGTAGACCGGATCTAATTCAGCCAAAACCAAAGGGCGGAAGGGGAATCGGAGGCACAGAGAAGTGAAGTGACTGGCTTAATGTCACATAGCAAGTCAATGGTAGAGCTAGACTTAGCTCCCAGGGCTCCTGACTCTTAGGCAAGGTCTACACTGCGCACCTTACATGGCATGGCTGGCCGCTGTAAGGTACACAGTGTAGCCACTCTTTGCTGCAGGACAGAGCTCTCCTGCTGGCAAAATTAAACCACCCCCAACAAGAGAGCATCTTCCACCAACAAACTGCTGTCCACACCCGCACTTTTTGTCGGTAAAATTCTTGTTGGTATATTTTTTTTCACACCCCTGGCCTTAAGACTGGTCTACACTGAGAACTTACTTAGACATAGCTATGTCTCTGAGGGCTGTAAAAAATCCACACCTGAGTGATGTAGTTTTATCAGCCTAACGCCTGGGGTAGACAGTACTAGGGGGATGGAAGAATTCTTCCATTGCCATAGCTACCGCCTCTTAGGGGTGTAGTACCTACCCTGATAGGAGAACCCCTCCCATGGGCATAGGTAATATTTACACTGAGGTGCCACAGCAGTGCCGCTGTTGTATTTTAGGTGTAGACAAGCCCTTATCCACTAGATCCTCCTGCCTCTCATTGCCTTAGGAACTTCTGAGCACTCCCTCACAGCAGTCTCTGTGCCCACACACCAGGTGAGGATTCTCACACACATGCGCGCACACACACACACCCTGCGCAGCCCAGATCAGGAGTGTATGCTCCCCCAGCCCCCTGCCTAACCTTAAAACACCCTCTACTTTATGCACAAGGACAGGCTAGTCATTGGGGCTAAGTTTTAACCTGAGACTAAATTTTGGGGCTCTTGGTTATTCTGTCACCACTGCCTCATTATTAGTCCGTCAGAGAAATTCTAGCCATTTTAAAAACAAGATCACCCCACATTTATGGATTTGAATTCTCTGTCCTTGGAAATATTACTATAATATGTAGAAATTTAAAAGATTTTCAGGCCAGAAGGGAACGGTATGACTGTCTATTCTGCCCTCTTCTATAGCATAGAGTCTGGAATTTCACCTAGTGAGTCCTGCGTGTTCCTGAACACCCTAGTTACATTTTTGTGTATTCGGCTACAGCCATAGTATTCCACTGTAGCCAGGGCATTTGATAACATTTATTTCCCTTCTTGCTCCCTCCCTTGATTTTACTGCAGTTTTCTCCCAGTTACTGAGTGTGCCAATTTCTAGTCCAAGTAATTCCCCCCCCCCTAAAAGTTGTAAGACCACAGATACAGATTTTATTTTTGTGCCTCTGGAGCTGGTGCATAAGCTATTATGATTTAAATAAACGCTTGGAGAGTCTCCTAATGACTTTCTCAGGAAGGACAGGAAGGGCGAAAATTAGAATGTTATTGATTTGCTAACGACTTTATCACTTGTGCTTCAGAAATGGAACAGCAAGATCTCCAAGGCCTCTTCACTGAGAACATGGCAACAAACGAGCTATGCGCTTTATGTAGAGTCCTTTCCTAGCAAACTACACCTTAGTACAAGCCCCGAGTAAAGCTCTTGCTTGAGCTTTGTTTGCATATTCAGGGGCTTGATGAATAGATCTAGTAGTGTAGCAACTCTACAAACATGCCAGTGAATTGGCAGAGGTGTGAAAATCTGCTGCTTTGAGCTGTGCTGTTTGGGTTCTCTAATTAAAATCCAATAAAGGATCAGCATTGTCATTCTGATTCATGTAATAAATGCAGACACTCTTGGAAGAGAGGACACTTCCATTTTTTTCCCAGCTTCTCCCCCCCGCCCCCCTCCCCCTATTTGTTCAGGTGCAGAAACCCTATGTGCCAATTCACACACATACTCTCCAAAAAACCAGGACCTTCCAAGCACTATTTGCACAGCAGAGCCACTTTTCCAAGACACTCAAGATGTGTATTTGAATTTTAAATGTAGGAGCTTGCTCTAAATACTTGCAGTAGCCCATTATCAATGTCCCTTTTTCCACCCCAGCCTCTCTTCTCTGTCCTGATGACAATAATTCAGACCTTGGGGGAACTCTTCTTTGCATTCCAATCTCCGGGATCATACTTTTTGCAAACAGAGATCTAGATAAAGAATCTTCCTGCCTGGAATTATAGGGTTTAATCTTCTCATAAGATTCTCTGTCATGAAACGAGGTTTTGACAATTTGAAATCAGAGTTAGCTGGCGGAATTCAAGCCTGCTCTCTTGAAGCCCGTGTAGTACAGTCACACGACCCTGCCTGACATGCACTAAATATTACCCCAAACCTCCAAGTGTGTGTGGAATTTTAATGAGTAGATTTGTTCTCT
Source organism: Mauremys reevesii (assembly GCF_016161935.1). NCBI lineage: Eukaryota > Metazoa > Chordata > Testudines > Geoemydidae > Mauremys > Mauremys reevesii. Next base: position 19,214,042 of record NC_052624.1, read on the forward strand.
TGGAATTATTCGTCTCCTATGAAATATACATGGAGTTGGATTATGTTCATTTGGAATAAGGTTACGGTGCATCACAAACAGACACCTTGAGCTGAGCATATCTTTACTATAAAAAAGGACATTTAATATCACTAGCAACTTTGTAGCGATTTCTTTGGCTAAATGAGACCAGAAGATTAACCAAAGCAATATCACAGACTGAATGTAAAGCCTGCATTAGCCAGAAAAGTGTTGTTCTTCATCAGCCCAGGAATGTAAAGCTGGTTAAGGGGTCTGATCTGCTCCCAGTAGAGTCAATGGAAGTCTTGCCATTGCTTTGAATGGGAGCAGGATCAGGCCCCTAGTTACCTTACTTCTAAGCAAACAGATATATTTAGAGAGAGAGTAATTATTTTCTTTCACAACTAAGTATTTCTTGACACTTTAAAAGTGTTTCTTGGCTAAAAGAGGCTATTAAAATACAGTTTAGATGCTATGCAACAAACACTTAGAGGTGAAAAACCCAGCTCTTCTGCGATGCACTGTTAACAGTTTTGCTAAAAGCGCCAATTTATGCGCAGAAACGAAGTTTCAAATTTCGCGATTTATTGTTAGCAAGTTATTCCTTTGTTGAAACAGCATGTGGCGTTGTAAGCACAGGGGAAAAAAATCCTGGGGTTTCCTAGAGGCTACAGATTAAGCCATGAATGGCATTAATTTTCTTTTTCTGCGCACATTAGCAGGTCCTGTTGGCAATAGTAATATTACTAGACTTCGGGAGTGCAGCCAGCTAGATGTGTTTAAATGGTCACGATATTTGTTTGTAAGATACTATGTGGATTTAGAAAAGAATAAATGCCAGGGGGACGACTGTTATTTTGCAGAGCTGTGGGCTCAGGCGGGGCGGGAGGGGACCAATACTGTAACAAAGTGGTGGAGTTGGCTGCAGGTTTTTGCATCCTTATGATTAATCTAGGGCTATAGAGGCGCCTGGCACGTCAGATACATGGCATGCTTTCGTCCCACCCGCACCAGAGCGAGAAAGCTAGAGAATCGGATTCATATCCGAATCAGTTCTCTGCCCAGCTTGTCACTGGGATCGGAACGAGGGCTTTCCCCTGCCTCTGTAAACTCCACTCTAAAGCTACACTGTCCTCCTAATAGCCCCCTCCTACGTAGGCAGAGAAGCACAGGACGAGGCTGGCTCATAAATGTCTGGCTCGAAATCAGTTAAATGGGAAGAGAAGCGCACCCCCACCCCCAGCCCGGGCTCCCACTGCAGCCCAGCCGCGATGCAAAGCGATGGCCCGATAACCGCATCCTCCCCCAGGTCAAGTGCCCGGTTCGGATGCAACCTGCGCTTGGCACAAGCAGCCAGGGCCGCCCAGAGGGAAAGTGGGGCAATTTGCCCCAGGCCCCTAGGGCTCCCCAGTAGAATTTAGTATTGCAACTTTTTTTACTGAAAGGGGGCCCCTGACATTGCTTTGCCCCGGCCCCCTGAATCCTCTGGGCAGCCCTGCAAGCAGCAGCCGCCCCAGGGCTCAGTCATGGGGAGTGCCCCTCCCCTCCTAGGCCCCCAGTGATGCTGTATCCCTTCAGTGGCTGCCTTAGGGGGGTTCACACCCCCGGTTGCTGGGATACTTTTATTCTCCCCTAGGGTCCAACCTGTCAGGCCTGGGTCCCACCGTCCTTACCGGGGTGCTGGGGTGCCAGCCGCTCGGCTGCCGGCCTTACCTGCTTTGACGGAGCAGTGGATGTGGGCCTTGGACTCGTAGTAGACCCAGTCGAAGCCAGCCTCCACCGCCAGCCGCGCCAGCATGCCGTACTTGCTGCGGTCCCTGTCCGAGGTGGTGATGTCCACGGCCCGGCCCTCGTAATGCAGCGACTCCTCGGAGTGGTGCCCATCTTCATCCCATCCCTCGGTCACCCTCAGCTTCACTCCGGGCCACTGGTTCATCACCGAGATCGCCAGGGCGTTCAGCTTGTCTTTGCATCTCTGCAGGGACAGGGGCACACGCATTGCACGGGCACTGTGGCATTCAGACAGCACTCCCTGGCCACTGACCCCCCCAACCCCCATTCAAAATAACACACACCTCGCATGTCAAGAGTTAAAGACTATGGACAAAGCCTGAGCTATGCTGTCAGTAAACTCTGATCCTGGGCCCACTATCACTGAAGTCAAGGGCAAAACTCCTGGTGACTTCGCCCTATATATCCGTGCAAGGGGCCAGCCTGGGGGAATTGAAAAGCTTCTCGGATACCTAATGGCCAAGCCTGCTAGTCTGATGCAGGAAGTAAAGTGAGGTCGGTGCAGAGAAGGTTGAAGCCCGGACAATACGGAGTGAGGTCGAGCTATAACCATTCTTTCAACCGCTCGCTCAGTTCCTTACAGCATGCAACCTGTGTGAGTGTCAGAAGCATGGCATGAGCTCTCCTCATTCTTCCAACTAAGACGTGCATTTTCACACTGTTGGGAGCAGAGTAAAGTTTTCCAAAAGACAAACACTTGCCATACATCTGGGAGCCAAATATTTCCCCCTGCAATCTCTCTCCGGGTCTTTTCAACTTAAGTCGGTGATGAAAAGGGTCTCAATACGCGTTAACAGCCTTTCTGTGCTAGAAGGAGTTTTTCCTTCGCAGATCACTCAGTAGAGTCCTTAGACCAGCCTGGGCTAGAAACACTCATCCTGCTTGAAATATACATACATGTGTATATATAAGAGCAAGCCGATATCTCTTAGGGGAAAGAATGAAAAGCAGAGAGGGATCAAGTTGATAGCAATGTTAAAAACCAACAACCCCAGAGGTGCGCTGTCGTAGAATAGGAAACCGGGAGTGACAACAAGCATTCTTTATATGGAGTGCCACATTCTTTCAACTCTATAGACCGCTACCACCTGATTAACTTTCTATTTCCTTTAACTAGCTCCTTTCCCTTATGTTTTCTTGGTTTTATGAAATGTACCATGCAGGACCCAGCAGTTCGGCGAGAAATTGTAAGAGGTTATGGACACATGTGTAAAGAAGGGGCAGAGAGGGAGGACGGAGCGAGGAGATCATTCTAAAGAAAGTACGAAAAGTTTGGGTAGATTCTTATCACATCCCCGAGTTTAAATAGAATACTGCTCTGCATGAATCAATGAGCCCTAGAAAAAGGTCAGCTCCCATCCACACCCACTGAGGATTAGAAAAGCAATATACATTTCAGGCACATTTGCAAATGTGAGACTACAGCATGTGGCCAGCTAATTTTTTTTTTAAGGACAATCCCGTTTCACGATATGGATATTTGACTGTTGCAGTCAAACAAATATCATCTGCAGTTGAGTAAAGCTAAAGGCAAACGCATCAGGTGGGTAGGGATGTTTGGCTTTCTCCAGGAGGACTCACCCAAAACGTTATCAATATGTAAAATAACACACCACAAAGGTTCTTTTCACAGCTCCCAGAAGGGGGGAAAAGCTTGCATGATTCCTGCTACACTACTTTTAGGTACGTGACCGGATTGCACAACAGGAAAGTTCCAGCGCGTATATTACAGCCATAAAGAGATACTCTCGCAATACTTCGGTGGCAGTTAAATATAAAGTGCCTTGGTGAGTCCACTTTGGACTCCCTGGCCGATTGTTCCATGTGACTTCACATTTTTATGGAAAGAGCTGATTGTTTGGTTTTTAAGGTGACGTTAGTCTAGGAAAAGCAGAAAACCATAAGGAAGTTTAGCTTGTGAATTTCTCTCTCGCAGATATACTGTGAGAAAAAGGCGAAACAGTCAACGTTTTAGGCCACTGACAAGGAGAAAGCCCTTAGCTGCACAGCAGTCTAAAGTCATGTTACTTTATAACTAAGAAAACAAGCAGGGAGGAGAGTAGACGAGGCGGGTTTGCTATTCCAGCTCTTTCCCCTATAAATATGAGCTAAAGTCTCTCTGGCAAAATAAAAGGGAAAGGAACGACCTACTAAAGGACTTTCCTTCCTTTTATATTGGCTGAGCTGGATTGTCAGAGTCAAAAGCCGTGAAGGCCAGACTATTTATTAATTCATTGGGTCGTGTGCCACAAATCAAGCCCAATTCTGTTCAGCCACCGTGAAACTCAGCAGGGCTGCCTCCACTAACGCTTTGTGTGGAGGCAAAGTTGTTCAACAAGCCCTCTCCTGCCAGCCCCTAATCTCTTCACAAATGAATTGCTTGAAGGAAACACTTAACAGGTACCTGTCAGTGTAAACAACCCGGTGGGCTTCCTAAATGCCAAGTTGATCTCCAAATTCCGCACATCATGCACCGGTTGTGTGCCTGTATGGCACTAGATTTCTATTTTATTTCATACAAATTCCAGCTTTATCATATTGACCCGGCTCCCTTATCTCTTTCACAGATCCAGCCAATGGTTGTTCTGTGTGTGTGTGTGGGGGGGGGGCATTCAGCAAACTGCTGTTTTCACCTGCAAAGTTAAGAACCTGACTTACCTAGCTCTGTTTGCGTTTTTTCCCTTCTTAAGTTAATATTAACTAGCCGCTAATGCATTCAGCAACGATTCTGAAAGTTTAACAATTCCATTCAGGGAAGAGCTTTCCATGGTTGAAGGGCTTGTGAAGCAGGCATTTAAAGGCTTGAATTTAACAGAACAAGAGGTTGCTGATTGAGAGAGAAAGAAAGAGATTGGCCCAGCTCGTTGTAGGGTTGCAGTATGAGGGAATTCTGATGTCAGCGGCAGTTTTCCACCACCTCCCTACAATATTGTTATTGGAAGACCACCGAGCAATTCCCCCTCCAACCCATCCCGAACGTTGCTCTAGGATCACTACTGTTCAATCACCCCATTACCTCTCTCCAGCCCCAGCCAGGGTTATGAGATCACTCCTGTCCCTTCCTCACCCCTCCCCCAATATCATTATGCAATCACCGATGTCCCTTTCTCCCCTCTCTTGGTCCCCAAAGGGGGTTCAGTAATGAAGCTGCAGCCAGACGTTGATCTCTTATTTTGGTGTGGTACCTAAGCTGTGCTATGAGGCAGAGCGGTGTTATCTACCCCCGCTTTTTTTGTGTGTGTAAGGAACGAGAATAGTCACTGAAGGAAAAAGTATTTGTTTTCGTTTCGTTCGTCTGAGGGAAGTTGACAGAAGGTCAGAAGTTCAAATGCTGCCAGCTATTGCAGCGAGAGTGGCAAGCCATGTAGAAGGCTCTGTATTCCCAGGGAAGGGCAGCTAGCGAGACAAGGCACCTCCAAGGCTGCGGTAGAGGAGAAAGGAGACACTACCACACATGCTGGGGTCTCCCCCACTTCAGCCCACCCTCCCCTTTAAAAAAACCCACCATCACACATTTTCCCTTCATCTGTGGGTCTCCATCTCTTTCCCTCTGTATTTCAATCTATGTCTGGCTCTCCCTCTCTCTTCCTCTCTACACCTAAGCTTCATTTGCTCTTTCATGAGTCTGGTGTGTGTGTGTGTGTCTAATTACACACACGCACACACACACAAAAGCACGTCTTCTTTTTTTCCTGGGGCTTCCTAGCAGCAGCAGCAGCAGCAGCAGCAGCATTTGCCGTATTAAAAAGGATACAAACTGAAATCCTAGCCGTTGCGATCGATAAAAGAGGAGTAAGTGGAGCTGAAAATGCGAGATGTGTCTGACTTGTCGCACAGCTACACTGTCTTGCATCTTTTCAGCAAGGGAGGATGACCGAGGGCTATAAGAGGGACTGGATCTTACAATGCATGCCACAATAGTCATCAGCCAGCCCTCTCTCACTTGCCTTTCTTTTGCATTAGGAGGCGAGATTAAAGCTGCTATCGAATTGGACTGGGAACTCTCTACACAACATGCTCTGCACCGTGGCCTGTGCATATTTAATTGAGGCTCGCGCTTCTATCTGGCAGAGGCGCGCGCGTCAACACTCATAGGTACAGTAAGATTTAAGGTGGTCGGGAGGAGATTGGAGGAGACACGTCCCTCGCCCAAATAAATCTCGTAAACGTGCGGAAAATCAAGCCGAGGCAAAGGGGAGAGTTTAGGAAATTCTTCCCATCTTCAACGCGATTCTTGCAGCCGAGTATATTACAGCACTGAAGGAGGGACTTAAATACATTAATAGTGGGAAGGGGGGGAGAGGCTGTTGACCTATATTTGGGAGAAACCCATTTCCAGTGTCTAGATGGCATCTAGATTCCATGCAGTTTCAAAAACTCTAGAACTGGGAGACTAATTGCTTTCACCTATCTCTCCGTGAGCAATAATAATATTTATTATAATAATGTGGCTGTTTGGGAGGGTTTATTTTTTGCATACAGTGGTTCCGCATTCTGATTCCACTCCCGATTCAATATTTATCCAGCTGTAAACCTTGTGCCATCTGATTTTTAAAACAGAAGTGATGCAATGCTGATAAGTTGCAAGTCCCTCCCATTTGGAAGTACCAGAGCATTGGTGGCGAGCATCCTTAAAGAAATATCAATATATTTACGCTCTGATGGGCACAATTGCAAAGGATGGTTTTGCAATACAAGCTATATAATACAGAAACAGGAGAGTAATGGTCGATTGGACTTCAGCTGCCTTTTGTGACTGCAAGACTCCAGAGGTACTAAATTTAGAATCCGCTCGCAAACAACAATAATGAAGGGTAATAAAATAAAATAAATATAAAAAAGTCAGCAGCTGTACCAACCGATGACTGCATTTGTAATAATGAAAGAGTGGCCTGACGGTCACTGCACACTTGGGGACCTCTTAGCTGTATACAATTCGTTTGATCAAAGTGCAGGCTTGGGGACAAATGCAAACAGAAATCTCTAACCAAGTTACAGGAAACGTCATGGCAAGGTTATAATTGTAAGTATTACACAAAACCCCAACAAATATATATGGGCTATATGCCCCTGCAAACTTAACTGGATATTTAAATATGAATCTAACCGATGAGGGTTTTTGCGGGGGGGGGGGGCAGGGGTGTCTTTCAAAAATGCTAAAGACGTTTTAATTTATGATTGCTCAGATATGCTAACAAATAAAAATATATGTATCTATGTAGCTCTACCTGAGTCATCAGTCTGTCAGCTCCAGTGTTCTCTTCATCCTTAAAAATAATGTCAGGGTTGTAATTTGGGGTTAGTTCTTTAAATCTCTCGGAGTTTCTTGAGATCTTCCCTTCATATCTTCCACTGGCCCCTAGGGTCTTCTCTGCCACATTGGGAATAAACTGCTTATAGGCTAAAGGGGTCAGTTTTTTGGGGTGTCTCCTTTTTCCAATACCCCTGCCTGGTCCACAAGTCAGCCCAGAGGAGACCAAAAGAACGCAGATGAAGCCCACCAACAGAATTCTTGTCAACAGCAGCATTTCGTCCATTGAATCCAATTACTTCAAAGCTCTCTGTGTCTATCCCTGGCTGTCTCTCTAGATCTCTCTCTTCCTACGTCCTTGTCTGCTTTCTGAATCGTATACTATCCACCGATCCCTAGCAAGACAGGTGTTGGAATGGCAGGCTTTAGGTCGCTGATAACGGAACACATCGGAGTTTGGTCGTGAGACAGCAATCGAGAGACAAAAAGGGTCTGATTTTAATGGTAGCAAGGCTAGAGACGCTTGTGAGAGGAGTCTGCCTTTAGTTCTATATTATAGCTGCCAGAGCCGAGTTCTGATTGGCTAAGGCGAGGCAAGCTTGTCTTCTGATGTATTAACCCTCAAAAAGGCAACAAATTCTTGAAAGATATTTTTTTTTCTTTTACCTGAAGGGCTTGGAGCCGAAAGGGGTGGAGATAGCGCTTTCTTGGGATAACATCAATTACATGCTGTTTTTTTTTTAAACTTTCTTGGCAGAGTGGTACATTTGTCAGCAGGAGTAACAGATGTCTCTGTGAAATAAAAATATTAGCAGGCTGCCTTACTGCATTTCAAGTTTTTAAGGGCGGGTTTAAATTAAAATAAAATAAAAAGTTGGCTATCAAACAACTTTGAAAAATAATCTTTCAGGGGCAAAATGACTAACCATTTGAAAATTAACCCGTCTAAGTGTATCTTTCTTTTTCATTGAAAAGCAATATTGCATGAAAGCAATACGATTTTTCAAATATATTTACTTTTTCAGCAGGTAAGTGACTGGATTAGGGGAGGAAAAAAGTATTTTTTAAAATATAAAATGGTAGTTTTATAAAGTTTGTGTGTATAACTTTTATATGATGCAATTGTAGTGTATATAGCTGTTAAATGGTACTTTATTAGACAACAACTTAAAATAAGAAAATATTGTACTTGAAGAAAGAAACAAGCAGCGAACTGAATAAAAAAGACCAGACTCTGATATCCCGAGCATGTTGGGACTTTATGCTTTGTTTCTTTGGGCTAACTCTAAGAAGTGCATTTAAAACCCTTATACCTTCTTGTGGGGTGTCATTAAGTTTTTAGAAAAGCATAGTATTGAAAGCATCCGCAAACACAATTACCAGAGACCGATCCAAGTAAAGTGAATGGAAAGGGGATAAGTTTAATGTTAAATTAATTGTTATCTTATGCAGCGTGGCAAGTGATGTCTTTATCCCGATCTCCAAAAGCTACTAATCAGACAAAGGTGTTGAGAGACGAGCAAAATCGCAGAGAGATGGTGCTGATAAAGCAGGTTAGACAGAAAAGCAGCGTCCCACTATGAACAAACACTTCTGTTTCTGTAAAGAGCTCATTTGCTTTTGCTCCAGAGAAAATACAATTTGTCCAGGAATTTAGAAACTTTAAAGACTGTTTTAAAGAGTTCTTGAAAATCCTAAGCGACACGTTGAAGTAAACCAAAAGTTCCCCTTCTCGGGGAAAAAAATCCACTTTATTTAAAAAGACAAACTTTTTGGGACAAGGAGCACATGGGAGTTTTCCAGTCTGCGACATAACTAGGTTGAATCAACTTAAACTCTGTAAAAATGGCCTTTACGAAAACCAACATAGTTCTAAGTGCTAAAAAGTTTTCTGTCCTAAGCTGTAACAAACAGAATACCAGAGTTTCAGAGGACTGTGTGTGATTTTCCTCTAGACAATTTTTTAAAGCCGAATGAACTCCTTTCAAAACTGACAGACCGATTACAACCTGTGATCCTCCCCTAAGAAAAAAGACAAGTAATTTTATTTTTATTATTTTTACTACTTCATTGATTTCCCCTTTTCCATTGTTAAACTTGGAATCTGGAATGATTTACCTTTTAACTTCTCATAGAGATGTAACTTAGTTTAAGAAACAAGTTGTACAACAGCTAAATATCTGCTTGACACTATTTTTAAACGTGTGTGTGTGTGCGCGCGCGCGCCAAGTCAAGATATAGGGAATATATAACATACAAAAAAGCGTATATTCTTTTGATGTGGTTGCCTCAAACAGCATGACTTGATGTAACAGTTGATTAGATAGTGCCAGGGTGTAAGTACTACTCCTAACGGTGGGGGATATTACAAATCATTTATCCCCCCGCCTATTTTTCCCCCACCGCCCGAAAGATGATCGATGCACCAGTTAGTAAATGCGTGGACATTGCAATGATGTAGTATAGAATAAGGATAAACACCCTCATTATCAGATTGCCATATGTACAAAGCAGTCACCCAAAGATTAACAGGAAAGGAAACGCAAAGAAGGAATTAATTAAATGCAAGCAATAAATGCATGGGGGGAGAAAAGGGAGAAATCAAGCAAAGTTGTAACGATGGGAAGCTTAAAATCAGCCTGCTATCAAATTAGATGTGAAAGAAAGCAGAGCTATGGTTTCTGGGTGGATCTGGTCAGTTTCACCTAAAGTCTATGGCTACCAGCTGTACTTTCTGATGACCCAGTAGAGAAATGAACGTGAATGCAAACGGAAGGTTATGTCTATGGGGTAGGAGGGGGGCAGACTCTTCACTTCAGCCTTTGTGCCTTGATGATAAATTCTGCATGCCTCAGTAACATTAGTTTGTGCTGTTACTAACATTACATCTTTTTAACCACAACTTCTAAAGAAATACTGGGGATAAAGAGACCGGAGCACACTTTTACCCGATGTGCCTGGATTTTTGAGATTGTAAATTCTGTGTATAATATATGTGTATGTGTGTGCATTAAAAAACCAACCACCACCATTCGGGCACTGATGCCTTCTTTAGGAGGATTAATTGCTCAGTCTTGGATTTAAAAAATCAATGTTGAGTCCAGTTGTCTCAGAAATTGGAAGCTCTCTTGGCTTTTTCTTTTGCTCTTTTGTGAAAGAATCTTCCCTTCTTCAACCAAATGGAGCTGGAAAAGCTGCCAAGCCTCAGAAGGGAAAGATGCAGAGCCCTGATCCCTCTGCCTGCAGGTCCCTAGCTACTAGATTGCTCCTGGCTTCGCCTCCCACATACCTAAAAAGTCACAGAGGCTGCTCCCTCCGCTGCCTGCAGGTCCCCAGACACAAGTCCACTCCCTCCTTTTTCGTGAGATAGTCCCACCGAGAAAAGATTGCTCCCTCTCCTCCTCTAGGTCCCCAGATGCAAGACAGCTCCCTTCCTCTGCTTCCGGCCCTGGACACAGGATTTCTTCCTTCCGCCTTAAGGCCCAACAGACATAAAAGTGCCCCTACCTTGAGGTCCCATCCATTTCAAAGGCTGCCACCCTCCCTCTGCCTTCAGGTGCCTAGTGTCTCTGTTTTCCATTCACAAGCCTGCTCCCACCTTCAGATCTCAGTGCCTCCAGGTCCCAGAGACACCAGCCCACCCCTCACCAGGCAGCCCCAAACTCTTTGGGGAAACAACAAAGCAGGTCTCTCTGCTGCCTGTATCCAGGCTCTGTCTGCATCAGACTGCGAGGAGGGTTCTAACACCTCTTACCCCCGGACACCCGCTCTTTCTCCTGGCACTTTGTCTCCAACATCCACTGCCTCATCGCTCTGTCTTTAAAACGCGGAGCATCAATGCCTATCTGGCGTGGCCTCCCTCCCCAAGTCCTGTAACCCTACTGCTGGGCTCTCCAGGTCTCTCTCCATTAGCAGCATCTCTGTATCTACCCACGCCAGTATCACTCTCTCTCTAGCCATCACTCCGGCCCTCTCCTTGCGGGGTGTCTCTATCTCAGCTGCCAGTCAGTGCTTCCCTCCCCTGCCGTGCCTACCCATACCGCGCATCTAGGCTCTCTTCAGCCTTCCCCCCCCATCCAGCTTCCCCTCCTTCCTATGCCCAGTGCAGGAGGCCAGCCCGTGCCCTGACACATCTGGATAACCTCTGTGCTCACTGCAAGCCTCTCCCCCATTCTCCTGTCTCCTCCCCACCCATGTGAGATGATCCCTGCCCTCTGTGCCTTTCTCTCCCCATCACTTCCCGGGCCCGCTGCTGGATGCCAGCCCTGCCCTGGCACAATAGGAGAATCCTTGTCAACGGCGCATTTCTTCCCCCGGCCATCTCCCTGCCCCCGCACGTCTCTTCTGGCACATCGGTACCCCCCTTCCGCCCCCCGAATCCCGATTTCCTTTCTCTGTCACATAACAGGGTGCTCCTTTCCGCTTCCGCCCAGCAGCGTACCCCGATCCTACCCCCGGCGCACATCAGAGGCCCCGATCTCTCCCCGGCGCTCGGCAGAGACCCCTAGACACACGACAGGGGGCCCCCGATCCCTCCCCCAAGGCGCTCGGCAGGGTCCCCCCAGACACACGGCAGGGCGCCCCCGGTCGCCCCCAGGCGCTCGGCAGGGGCCCCCCAGACACACGGCAGGGCGCCCCCGGTCCCGCTCCCCAGGCGCTCCGCAGGGCGCCCCCGATCTCGCCCCCCCGGCGCTTGGCAGGGCCCCCCAGACACCCGGCAGGGCGCCCCCGAGCCCGCCCCCCAGGCGCTCGGCAGGGCGCCCCCGATCCCCCCCAGGCGCTCGGCAGGGCCCCCCAGACACACGGCAGGGCGCCCCGGTCCCCAGACGCTCGGCAGGGCGCCCCGATCTCGCCCCCAGGCGCTCGGCAGGGCCCCAGACACACGGCAGGGCGCCCCCGATCCCCCCCAGGCGCTCGGCAGGGCCCCCCAGACACACGGCAGGGCGCCCCCGATCCCCCCCAGGCGCTCGGCCGGGGCCCCCCAGACACACGGCAGGGCGCCCCCGATCTCGCCCCCCAGGCGCTCGGCAGGGCCCCCCAGACACACGGCAGGGCGCCCCCGATCCCCCCCAGGCGCTCGGCAGGCGCTAGCCCCCCTCAGTGCTTTTCTCCCGGTGTCTGAAAGTTGCCAGGGAGGCAGCGGCGAAGGGCGGCCGCTGGCTGCTGCAGCTGCGCCCAGTGGACCCGAGTCTCAGTCGGGCCTGTTCCCGCACCTTGGGCAGGGCTGCCTGGCACCCGCCCGAGCCCGGTACTCACAGCGCCGGCTGGCCCCCTGGATCCCGCCGCCCCGAGAGGCACCGCCGGACCCCCTCTGCCAAGCGCCCGGTTGCAGCGCTTCTCCCGGAGGCGCCCACCCCAGCTGCTCCAGCAGCGCCTCCGCGGGGCTCGGCCTGCGGAAGGGTCCGGCTCCTCTCCCCGCTCCCCCACCCTTGCAGGGTTTCCAGCCCCCGCCATCCCCGGGGCTCCAGCGCCTGTCAGCGCGGCTGCGGGCTGAGCGCCTTCCCCCGCCCCCCCGCACTGCAACCAGATTCCAGTGCCCCCCCTGCACTGCAACCAGATTCCAGTGCGCCCCCCCCCCCCAGCGCCTCTCTGCAGGGCTCTGCCACCGCTGCTTCGGGCCCTGCGGGTAACTCCAGCGCATCTCACTTCCGCTGCACCAGCTTGGGGGTGGGGTTAAGGCCTCCCACCTGCGCTGCAGGGTCCAGCGCCTCTTACCTCTCCTGTAAGGGCTCTGCCTCCAGCCCCCCACACCCTGCCCTCTGTGTAGCCAGGGGCTCCGTCTCCTTCCTCTAATCGTAGTTCCAGGGAGACCTGCTCCTCTCTCCGGCATTTCTCCCTACAGCGGCAGCTGGCTCCAACCTACTGACTGGGCCACCTCCATTTTGGGCGCTTCTCACCTCCGCTGCAAGCTGTAGCTTAAGCCTGCGGTGACAGTGGTCTAGCTCAGCGCCTCCCACTCTCATTGCTGCAGGGCTTGCTTCAGGCCTAGCACACTGCTCCAGTGAGTCAGCCCCTTTCCATGGAGCATCTCCTGCTCCAGGTCAGTGGCTAGTTCCTCTTCCCGCCTAGTCCACTGGAGCTGCTCCGTTATCAGGTGTGGGCTCCAGAACTGTCTGCCCTCATCTCCCCTGGAGAAGTCCCAGCTCCTGTACCTTCAACTCCTAGTGTGAGATTCAGACCCCCCTAACGTCCATGGCAATTCTCCCATGGACTTCAGTGGGGTCAGGATTTCTCCGCTGTTGCAGCAACTTCAACTGTCACTCTCAGCCACTGCAGCAGCTTCATCCTCTCTTAAAACTACTGCTGCTGAGATCAAGGGTTGCAGCAGGCCTAGCATCTTCCATTGCCTTTTGCAAAGGCTCTGGCTGTAGTGCCATTGTCTCTCAGTGGCACCTATTGTAGATGAATAGCGCCAAGACAGACACACAGAGAATCACATTTAGATGGCCCTCATTGGCCTGACATTCAGAGGTGTTGGGCAACCATACCATCATTGAAAGCATTGGCAGCAGTGAGTACCATTGTATTGCTGAAAATCAGGCTCTACATTAACTCCAATGGCTTTGGCTCAGACACAGCATGCACATGTATATATATGTTATGCACATGTATATATGAACCACATATCCCCCTATAAACACACATACTGGGTTTGTCTCTTTATATATGTATCATAAATATCTATAAATTGCCTTCACTATTCCACATTGCAATTCAGGAATATAAACTACTTGAAATCTTGATTATTTTTAAAAAAATAGACTGGTAGTCTATTATTTTGCATTATGTAAGAGCACTGAGGCATTTAAACACCACAGTGAGTTTATTAGTGGCTTATTTTAAACGTCATGAGGTTCATTGCTTTTATGTAATTATGAATGCAGCAGCAAATACACAAATTTTCTTCACAAAACAGCAGATGCAATGTTTGTGTAGATAACTGGGTCTTAATTACTCTTCTAACAGTCACCCTTTATACTCACCTCTAATATATGACTTTTGAAATCAGTTTATCACTTTGCAGAGTGTTAAAACTTCATTCTTGTAACCTCTTTGCATGTGTGATATTTATCAAGAAATACTGGGCCTGTCTTCATTTACCGATGAGTAAATCATGAGTAACTCCAACGAAGTCAAGTGAGTTATACTGCTCTAAAACTGGTATAAGTAAAAAGAGAATCAGGCAGGCCCATTGCCTTAAACCTTGGAGGTTGTTCCCCCCCACACACACTCATGAAGATGTTAGACTATTTTCTCTTGCAGAAGAAAATGTTTAACCAGTGGTAGCAAACTTTGGCTCTCTTGATGATATTGGAAATGACATCTTCATGGTCAATTTAGAATTTTGAACAAATAGCAGATACTATCATTTATGTCACAATTATAGGGTCAAATTTGAGAAAGTAACGGGCACAGGCCTTGTCAGAAAACCTGTACTCAGCAAGGAAAACTAGAGTCAGAATTTGCCCACCCTCGTTCTGCTCTGCAGCAACATCTAGGGAAGAGCCACTCCATGGACACGGCCTGACTTTGCCATGGCAGGATACTCTGCAGTTGGCCCGAATGTATGGACTGCATGTTTATGGCTGTATGCCACTTGTCTCGGCAAAGGTCCATAGACACATCCTTCCCGCATGTTATTCATGCTTCAGGAAGAAATAATCTGCATGTTGGGGTGGGGGGAAGGGGTAGAGGGGGTACCATGGACTTCCAGAATATGGGCACCTATTAGTATGGCTTTTGTAGTTTTCATGTGCACCTGTGTGGGTAACAGTGGTGATACCTCTTGCTTTTCACTGGTTCAAATGAGGCCTATAATATCTTCCATCACCATTACACACAGATTATATCTTTTTTGTTGTTGCTAGTTGTACTTTAAAGCAGAGTTTTCCACAGGATTCTTGATACCCATAGTACCTCAAAAATCAGAGCAACAAACAGGTAAATACAAAACAAAATACAATGCATGGGTCTAATTTTACTACTAAATGTGGAGAAATTGTCACATTTATTGTTCTAGCCTTTCCCCTTCTCTATGACCCCCCACCTCTATATTCCTCACTCCCCCCCCCAATTATTCCCATCTGAGATTTATTAAGTAGGGATTACTTTCATCCTCATGTTTTCCCTGCTCTGTGATCTGTATCCACATCTCTTTTCAGCTACTTTCCTCTGGGAATGCAAGGGGGAAAAGCAAGAAGCTATCTTTGCAGATGAAACAAGTGGAACTCCATGTAACAGCCACTAGGGGTGCTATATATTAAAAAGATCAGAACTCTCTTAAAGCATCTCAAGTCTCAAAGCATCACCTCCACAGTTTACATCGTCTCCTGCCATCCCCATGAGTGGAAGCTTGAGAGTAGATTTGAGATCAGGTCTTCAGCTAAAAGCCAGGAAAAGTTTTGGGGCCACAGACATAACTTTGTAACGAAGCATTTTCTCTCTTTCGCTGTATATTTGCAAAAAAAAAATTATTTGTAGGAATATATCAATACTGTGAGGTAAAAATATCCTGGTGGAACATATTATTTAAGCTTCTAATTGTTGGATTCAACCTGTGGAACTTGTTGCCAGAGGATGTTTTGAAGGCCAAAACTATAACGGGGTTCAAAAAAGAATTAGCTAAGTTCATGGAGGATAGGTCCGTCAATGGCTATTAGCCAAGATGGTCAAGGATGCAATCACATGCTTTGGATGGCCTTAGCCTCTGATTGCC
Source organism: Mauremys reevesii (assembly GCF_016161935.1). Classification (NCBI taxonomy): domain Eukaryota; kingdom Metazoa; phylum Chordata; order Testudines; family Geoemydidae; genus Mauremys; species Mauremys reevesii. The sequence continues at coordinate 19,229,800 of NC_052624.1, forward strand.
AGAAGATGGGAATGGGTGACAGGGGGTGGATCACTCTGTTTCATTCCCTCTGAACAACCTGGCATTGGCTACTGTCAGAAGACAGGATACTGGGCTAGATGGACCATTGGTCTGACCCAGTATGACCATTCTTCTGTTCTTATAAATGATTCAGAAGGCTGAAGAGGCAGTGTATTCTAGCTGTTCAAGCACAGGACTCCTTAGGGTGACCAGATGTCCTGATTTTATAGGGACAGTCCCAATTTTTGGGTCTTTTTCTTATATAGGCTCCTATTACCCCCCACCCCCTGTCCCGATTTTTCACATTTGCTGTCTGGTCACCCTAGGACTCCTGAGCCCTAGTCCTGGTTCTGATGCTCACCTGCTCTGGGGGTAAGTCACTTAACATTAATGTTTGCATTTTCTAAACATTATTATGATGCAACCTTTAAAAGAAATTCTATCTTTAGTACTAGATTGTGGCTAGATATAGATGATGCAATAGGTCCCCCCCCTCCATGAATATAAGAATAAGAAAATTCTTACCTGAAAATCTTGGGGCTCCCTTTTTGCAGAAGGCACTCCAGACTTTGTGGGAAGGCCTCTTTCTCTAATTGCCTTCATCAAGAGCTAGGATCAAGTCCAACGTACGTGTTTAACAGCTCAGCTTTGAAAAAACTGTCACTCATGTGTTATATATTATTACTTCCCAGATCAGTGACAGAGCTAGTTTACTAGTAGGATCTACATTTTAAGTTACTATTTTTCTCTATGAAAAAAAGAGGATACATAAATAGCCTTTGGCAATGAAAGTAATGTTATGAGTGTGACTTGTACTGTTCCTCACTGCACTTTTTCAGGAAAAAAATGCAGAGTCATATTTTGGAATTTCAAATGAAATTCATCTCCATGTTTGTATGATATGACAGCCAAGCAGGGGAATGCTAAGAGAACCCCTGAAGGCATGAGATAAATTATAACTGAAGTGATCTCCTTGGCTCTTGCAATGTGAAATTGGCTTGTCCAAAGTACACAAACCAACAGACTGGATCAAGACTCTCTGTTTGGGTAATGACCAGAAACAAAGCTTGCCCTCTGAAGTCCACCTCATAGCCAGATCCAGCCATGGTAACCACTGTATTCATTGGTCCATGGCAGCAGGAGAGGTATGCACATGATTGTTTCAGTTTTTCTTGTTTCCTTACACTTGAAGACTATTTTTGAACATAGTATACATGTTTTCTTTCTCTTCTGGCATATTTACACCCTAGCTTTTTCAAGATACTTTGTTTAATCCAGTCAGAGTGTCCCAATGTGCTTGTTAAAATTGTCCCTAATATATTGTATGTGCCTGAAAATGACTTAACTGTGCTATTGATCTGTGACCGTAATAAAAAAGTGCCTAATATTGCTTGACATACACACATGTCACAGCAGTAGATTCTGAAGCAATTCTTAGATGCATCAAATGTAATCACTTTTATTTATTTATTTATTTATTTATTTATTTATTTTGATTTCTAATAACAACAATAAGTGCCCATCTGAATCACTCTGGGCACTTTACAGTCATTAATACTGCAGCATCTCTATAAAATAACACAAGGATCATGTACTAAACTATCTGTCTGCATCATCCATTGACCACTCAAAATAACAGCTCCCCTTATCCCTCACACATTCCCCTCTTGACCTTCAATCGCTCAGCTATATCCTAGCCCAGCAAAAATGCCTAAGAAAAAAAAGGGGGGGTGGTGGCCTTGAACAGTTTCGGGAGGTTTAGCAAAACTATGTCCTTGCAGACCAAATGAGGAGGCAAATCCCAAAGCTTAGGGGCATTCATGTAGAATGCTGTGTTCAGCCCTCCCTCTTTAACCTGAGACAGGCCCGATCCTCAGCATGCGTTGTCAGTGGACTTACACCCATTTACATCAGCTGAGGAATTGTCCCAGCTATCTCCACAATGGGCTCCCCCCAGTGATCATAACTGCAGTGGTGTCACATGGGAAGAGAGAATCTCTTGGGTGTTCTGACCCAATATAGCTTTACAGGTTAAAACCAATACCTCAGACTCTATTCAGAAGCTAATGATAACCAGTGCAGGAAATGGACCTTTGGACTTATTTGCTCCCAGTGTGACACCACACCTAGAAAGTGGGCAGCTACATTCTGTTTCAGTTTCCAGGTAGTCTTAAATGCAGCCCCGTGTAATGTACAGGAGAGTAGCCTAGTCTCAAGGTGGTGTATAATTGTGGCAAGGTTTACATCCAAAACCAACAGTCATTTGTTAGGTGAAGATGGAATAAACAAATAAATTAAATTAAATGTTTAGTGCAGCTCCTACATGGGCATCTAGTAGCAGGCCTGAACCTCTTCAGCTCAGACTGCTTTAAAAAGCAGTGTCCTTCCTTAAGGTGAATTCCTCTAGGTGTGGAGGAGCTGGGGGCTCACAAGAAGGGTGGCAACAAAAGGGCCCCTCACGCTATGTGCCACCATGGAAGTGGTCTCTGTTTAGGCGCTGAACTATTGAGTGGGGCATGAGTTCATGTTCATGCAAATTCAGTGGCCCCAAATCCCTGCAATCTGACTACGGGTTGATAGGAGCTAACTTTGTTCCCTCCCAGTTCCCACAGAAAACCCCTCAGGCTTCATACAAGGAAGGACGACCTTCATCCCAACCGGGTAGGCCCTGATCCAACGCCCATTGAAATCAGTAAGAGACGTCCCATTGTTTTCAATGGGCTTTGGCTCAGGCCCCTAATGAACCCATTACGTTTAGAGCAGCCCTCCTCTTATTACTGAAAGTTTAGCGTTTCCATTGAAGACACATAAAAAAACAAAACAAAACAAAAAGCCATGGAAGCAAGAAAAAACTCATGTCTTTCACAAAATAGTGCGCAGCTCCCTATTCCTGCATGAGATCTAGTTGGCTAAACCAACAAGAAATTCTAGAGTATAACAAATTATATTAACTGCCTAATATTAGCAGTTATTATAACTGCTAATAATATAACTGCCTAATATTAGGCAGTTATGTCTCTTTAACAATTATGGCATAATTGTCCAAATCTGCTGTAATGCATTGGTCAAATTTGTTTGTAGGATGAATCAATTTTAGTCAGTAATTGCCTTTGGGCAATAGTTCAATTATGCCCTCATCTTTTGGCTCTCAGTATCATAACAACGTCTGAGTAACTTGTGAGCAACAATATACTGTACTATCATTATGTTCAAAATTGCACAATATTTATATTGATGCCTATTCAATACATATATCTGTTGTAAGTCCTGACAAATGTATATAATGGTGGTATGTAGCTACTATCTAGCTGGTATTACATGGCATGATAGGCACATATATACGAAGGAATATTAATTATCACAGAAGGCAAACTTTTGAGGGTGCTGAGCAGCTGTAGCTCCTGTAGACTCTAGTGAGAGTTACAAGTGCTGAGCACCTCTTAATCTAGGGCCCAAGGCTAGTTTTTTCATTTAATTCCAGCTTTGTACGTTGTGTTGTTTTTTTATGTAGAAAGAAAACTTAAATTTAGCTAATGTGCAGTAGTTTTTTTAGAAGAAAAAAATCCTCTTAAAATATTCATAACGAAAAACAACCTCCCCCCCACAACACACACAAATACTCGTCTCAACCTTCCATTTGGAGAGCAAAATAAATCATAATTTATGCATGGATGCTTGAAAATCTAAACAGTTGCAAAGTAATATAAGGGCAGCCTTACAAAGTAAGGCACAGAGTGTGGTGTATAAAATGATCCTGGCACGTAAACAACGTAAGACACACAGACAACAGGGCACGGGGTGCACTGTGATTTCTGAGCCGCTAGAAAAGTGTCTCTGATATAACCTAAGGAAATTTTGAAATCAATTCAAAATGCACTAACCAGAAGACAGAGACAATTGTTAGAATGCATTCATTCTATCTAAATATGCTGAGCAAAGAGCAGGCTAACATTTCCCCAGATCAACTATCAAGTGAAAATTCATTCAATTTAACACAGAATGATTCAGTTTTAATTAGTATTTTTGCCATTATAATGCCAGTGAGGAAGGGCCAAGCCAAGGTTGTTTCAAAAGCTGATATGTCTTCATATATGGTCATATTTATATTATTAATTATTATGATTATTATTAACCATTTATTATTATGATGGTAGTGCCAAGGGGCCAGCTGAGAATGGGACCCCGTTGTGCCTGGCATTGTACTAACAAAGAATAAGTCAGTCCCTGTTGCAATGTGCTTACACCCTTATTCACACGGAGCAGACTCTTTCTGCTGAGAAGTCCTTTTGAGGACAATGGGACTATTCACACAGTAAGACACTACCAAACGTGAATCAGGGTGTTACAATCTAGCTCATAGAAAGGAAACACCCTGGAGGATCAGACACTCAGCTATTTTAAGTCATAGATTCACAGAAAGGTAGGACTGGAAGGGACCTTGAGAGGTCATCTAGTGCAGTCCCCGGCACTGAGGCAGGACTAAGTATTATTTAGACCATCCCTGACAGGAGTTTGTCTGAATAGGTTGTAGCTCCAGTGAAACCGAGTGTTTTTAAAGCTGTCAGGCCAAACTCATCCTTGGTGTATCTCTAACAAAGTCAGTGCTGTTACACCCGGGATGAATGTGACCCATAGGCTTTCATCAAAATGTGCATCATTCTTTACTTTTCTTCCTTCCAGTGCACACTCCTGGCCAGGTATGAACCACTGCAAGCCCTGCTTCACACAAGAAATGATCCCCTGGAAGGGATGGTGCCTAGGAGATAGGTTAATTCACCTGTAGAAATCACTGCTACTAGATGTTACTGCTGCAAAGATCTCCAGAGGGTTCCAAAAAGGACAGTATTTACATAATTAATTAGAATCTCTGCACTAGCACTAGCTAGGATATATGTTTATGAGAGGTGTTAGCCTTGAGGCTTCTGGACATAAGGCAACCACTACTGCCTACAGTTAGGGAGAAACTTCTGAGGTACATCTTCACTGCAATTAGACACCTGTGGCTGGTCCCTGCCAGCTGACTTGGGCTGGGGGGCTTGGACTAAGGGGCTGTTTAATTGCGGTGTAGACATTTGGGCTTGGGTGGGAGCCCAGGCTCTAGGACCCTGCAAGATGGCAACATTCCCCTATGCCAACCAATGCCCTTCCTCATCTGTGGGGATTCACCCCAACCAGAGATGGTCATGTTGTGATGTGTAGTTGAAGGAGCAGCTCTAAGTGATGACAAGGGCTCCTATAGAGCAGCTGCTTAGAGGATGCAATGAATCAGCCCCATGTCCACACTTCTTGTTTGGTCAACATTGTCCTGGTTGGTGGCAGTGTTGGCCTTTGCATATCCCCAGCAGAAAGTAGGTTGTTGATGCTGTCCATCAAAGCAGCCTCTTTCTTGGTGGCCTTTCTGTTGCTGAGGCACTCCTCTAGGATCTGCGGTGGCCATAGTCAGCTTATACCCTGGAATTATTTAGCCCTTATTTCCAGTGCCTTCATTCCTAATAAGGGTGAGTAAATTCTCATTGGTGGTAATGATTCTTTGTCTGTGTTCATAAAAAGTACGGTGTATGCTAGTCTTAGTTTGCATTGACAGCATACACAATGTTGATTCTAAAAGAGTCATTTTTAGCATGTCATGTCAATAATTATTAAGAATAATATCTCAAATATGGCACATTCACATAATATATAATTTCAGAGATCTGATTATGACATAATTGGTACAATGCATTGACAGGAAGTCACAAGGCAAAGCTCAGCCTGACAAGGTCTCCATGCTGTATATTTTCATGATATAGCATCATGATGGCTTTGAACAGCAGGCCTCCTTAGAACAATGTCTCATGTCAAAGACCTGTGCCGCACTGCTTGTGTCTAGTCTTGATGCACTGTGATAAAACTTGAAGCATATTAAAGCAACCTGGAAATGGAGGTGGAAATGGAGGTGGATGTAAGCAAAACAAACAGGACAGTAATGGAATAACTGACCAATTTGTTAGGTCAGATTTGATCTGATCAGAAACAATTTATACATGCTTGTATCTCAGGATTGTTTGTCATGATAGAGGAAAGAAGCTGGAAATGCATTTCTTACTGGTGCTCAGGTTGCTGGACTGAGATTAGGAAGAAAAACAGCATCTTCCAATCAGGTACACACTCATTTCTTTTGACCAGATGTCTAGGGCATAATGACTTGAGTCAAAGAGCAGAACCATATGGAGAACAGGAAATATAATGTTTCTTCTGCATGTCCCTCACTCCACATGGAACTTGTGTACTTGACTGAGAAAAGGACTGTGCAAAGAAGTATATCTTGCACTGTGAGCTCTGAAGGAAGCATGAACTATTTCCCTTCGTCCCCAACAATGCAAAAGTGATGAAAGAAATGGAGAGCCTGCTACACTAGCCCTAAAACTCCTGGTGGGAAAAGAGCCAACACAGTATCATGTCCCCTCCTCGGAGATTGTGGAAACCTCCCTACACAAACACTATTTGATCCAGGATCTATGGGTTTAGAGACTCGGAGCATGGCTAGACATTCTGCATGTCTACAAGTACCTCACTATCCACCTTCAAATAGCTCTTCAAAACTCCTCCTTTGTCATGATACCGACATAAAACTTGACAACAGATAGGCTGCTACTATGTAGAGACCAATGCCTATCATGGTGCCCAGGACTGCATCACTGTTTCCTTGTACCTCCCACCTGTCTGTATCCATCTGTTGTCTCTTGTCTTATACTTAGTTTGTAAGTTCTTTGGGGTATGGCCTGTTCTTTTTGTTCTGAGTTTGTACAGCACCTAGCACTGTTGGGTCCTGGTCGATGACTAGGGGTTCTAGATGCTCTACTAATACAAATAATAAATAATTAATACTAGTAATGACAACAGCATGCAGAAGTTAATGTTAAGCCTGTCATTATTAAGTGGTGTTGGTTGGAAAATGATTTTTTTCCCCTGCGGAAAATTTCATCTAAAATGAACTTGGTGTTGTTGTTGAAATCTTCTGTGAGAAAACCCCCCAAAACCTGGACATTTTTGGCCCCAAACTGAAAAATGTTGACTGAAAATTGCAGATTTTTTTTTTGTTGGCTGGGAAGAGGAGAGGTTTCCAATGAAATATCAAACTTTTTTTGAAGAAAGCAGACATGTAATGGGAAAATGTTAGTGTAACAGAAAAGCCAATTTTCTGTCAAAAAAATTTTTTATAGAAAATTTCCAACCCCTTTATTCTTAACACTTGCAGAGTCTGCTCTGGGCCAGTAACTCCCTGGGCAGGTGCATGGCCTAGACATAGGTCATGAGGCCATGGCAGCTCCTGAGTCCCCATGCTGCCAGGAGGGAGGGTGGCTTAGGAGCCATTTGCAGGACTTTACAGACACCATTACCTAGCTCCTCTAATGGTATTTAAGCTCCTAAGTTCCACTGAAATCAATGGAAGTTAGAAACCAAACTACCTTTGAAGCACCTTACAGCACTCCAAAAACCCATGGACACAGCCCACCTCCCCAGGATCCCACCACAAGTGGGCTGTAGCCAGGCTCAAGCCTTAAATAGACATCCCATGATCTTTGCTTCATAATAACTGCTGACTGTCCACCTGTGAACTGTTCAGTTAATCTCATCTGGCTCGTCTCTGCCGAATGGCCATGATTAGCAGCAGGTGGCTGTTTGCTTTACCCCCACACACCCCCTCTGAAATGAAAGTTGCTGATGGCTTTACCTCAGACAAGCTAGCTCTGGGCTGACAGTGGGAATGCCAAGCAAGCTAAATCAGGTGTGCTCTTCACTAGGAGATATTAGGAACTCTTTCCAGAGGGAGCTCTGAGTTGCTGATTAAGCCAATCTGCATCCTTTGTTATCTCCAGAGCTCTTCTGCTAGGGGAAAGGATAGTATAAGTGGGAAAACAAACACAAGAAGATTGCGCAAAGGGATGCTTTCCTCCTTATTCTCTGTAGACAACAAAATCCTACAGACACCCGAAGATAAGAGAAAAAACAAGGGGTAGATCTGACCTACACTTAATCTATAACACATTGCTACCAGAAAAACTCCCAGAGAAGCAGATATTACAGTTAGAAGAGACACCCTCAGTGTGACTGAGAAGGTGGAAGAATAGCATTCTCCCTTCAGGAACTCCAGGAGGGTTCCTAAATACATTCAGATAGGGAGATGGGAGGAACTTCTGCTCTAATCATCACCTATGAGCCCTCTTCCCCCTCACTCCCAAGGTGCCAGAGGCCTAGAAAATAAAAACAAATAATACCCGCTCACCCACAAGTAATTCCTGCTGAGAATGGCTTACACCCTCACATTTTTCCCTCTTAACAAACCCCTCCTCACGGAGAACCCTGCTGAGTTTCAAAGCACATCCTTTTATTAAGAACGTAAGAGTGGCCATACTGGGTCAGACCAATGGTCCATCTAGCCCAGTATCCTGTCTTCTGACAGTGGCTGGTGCCAGGTGCTGCAGAGGGAATGCACAGAACAGGTAATCATCAAGTGATCTGTCTCCTCTTGTCCACTCCCAGCTTCTGGCAATCAGAGGTTCAGGAAACCCAGAGAAGGTTTGTGTCCCTGACCTTCCTGGCTAATAGCCATTGATGGACCCATTCTCCATGAAGTTATCTAATATTTTTTCTCACCTGGTTATACCTTTGGCCTTTACAACATCCCCTGGCAATAAGTTCCACAGGTTAAATGTGCGTTATGTGTTTGTTTTTAAATCTGCTGCCTATTAATTTCATTGAGTGTCCTCTAGTTATGTGAAGGGGTAAATAATACTTCCCTATTCACTTTCTCCACACTATTCATGACTTTATAGACCTCTATCATATCTACCTTTAGTCATCTCTTTTCCTAACTGTCCAGTTCCAGTCTTCTTAATCTCTCCTCATATGGTAGCTGTTCTATCCTCCTAATCATTTTTGTTGCTCTTCTCTGAACTTTTCCAGTTCTAATACATCTTTTTTTGAAACGGAGCAACCAGAACTGTACACAGTATTCAAATGGTGGGCATAGCATGGATTTATGCAGTTGCATTATTATATTTTCTGTTTTATAATCTATTCTGCTCCTAATGGTTCCTAACAGTCTGTTAGCTTTTTTGATTGTCATTGCACACTGAGCAGATGTTTTCAGAGAACTATTCACAGTGACTCCAAGATCTCTTTCTTGAGTGGTAGCGGTTAATTTAGGCCCCATCATTTTGTATGTATAGTTGGGATTATGTTTTCTAATGTGCATTACTTTGCATTTATCCACACTGAATTCCATCTGCCATTTTGTTACCCAGTAACCCAGTTTTGGGGGATCCCTTTGTAACTTTTTGCAGTCAGTTTTGGACTTAACTATCTTAAGTAATTTTGTATCACTGTTTACTCGTTTTTCCAATGTATTTATGAATACATTGAACAGCACTGTTCCCAGGACAGATCCTTAGTGTACCCTGCTATTTACCTCTGTCCATTGTGAAAACTGACCATATATTCCTATCCCTTGTTTCCTTTTTTTTAACCAGTTACTGATCCATGAGAGGACTTTCCTTCTTATCCCATGAATGCTTAATTTACCTAAGAGCATTTGGTATGGGACCTTGTCAAAGGCTTTTTGAAAGTCCAAGTACACTATATCCTCTGGATCATCCTTGTCCACATGTTTGTTGACCCCCTCAAAGAATTCTAATAGAGTGGCGAGGCATGATGTCCCTTTAAAAAAAGCCATGTTGACTCTTCCCCAATATATCATAAGTAGCCTGATCAAAAAAGCATGTTTAGTATTTCTTTTCTCAATTGGGAAATATATACATTCTCCCACTTTCTCATAACACAAAAGAGGAACAAGAGTCTTTTGCCTCATACTTCTCCAAAATAAGGCCCGAGTCCTGCAACTGGATCCGTATGTGTGGATCTTTGCACTCATTAGAGTCTGATTGACTCCAGATGGACTCCCTGAATGCCAGTGTGGCATCCCCTGGGAATCACTGGGGATTTTCCTGGGTGCGAAGTTCAATGTGTGTGAATCTGATTGTGGGATTGGGTCCTTACTCACCTTACCACAGAAGCCAAGTGTAGAAAGTTTCAGCCTTTGCACTCAATTGTTGTGCGGAGCAGCTGTTGTGTAAGGATGTGGGTGTGGCTGGAAGGGCCAAAGGGATCCCTTTTGTGCAGAGACAGAGAATGAGCTGCAGCAAATGACAAACCCTAATTTCTGGTTTAAGTAAAAATAGCCCTGTTGTTAATTGCAAGTGTAACACGGACAAACCCCGGTCACTGGCAGGCAGGATCGAACCTGGGACCTCTGGAGCTAAATACATGAGCTAAAAGCCATATGACTCTTAGCTAAGGCTGTAGAGCAGTGGTGGCCCATCAGGATAACCTGCTGGAGGGTCGCAAGACAGTTTGTTTACACTGACCATCCTCAGGCACAGCCACTCACAGTTCCCAAGTGGCAGCCAGCCATGACTCCCATTCCCAGTCAATGGGAGCCATGGTTCACCATTCCCGAAGCTCCCATTGACTGGGAATGGTGAACCATGGCCACTGGGAGCTGTGGGCGGCCATGCCTGCAGATAGTAAATGTAAACAAACTGTCTCATGGCCCACCAGCAGATTACCCTGATGTGCCGTGTGCGGTCCACAGGCCACAGTTTTCCCACCACTGCTGTAGAGTAAACTCATTAACCTCTCTCTAAGTGGTCTCAGTGCCATTACATGGGACAGAGCACCACACCCAGGAGATGTGTGGGTTACACAAACTCTGGTTGTTGTAATGCAAAGAACGACACATGTCATTCTTAGGTGAACTTGCCAAGTGTTAGGTGTCCATGTGACTGTACTATGTGGAGTACCTACTGTGCTGCCCCTAGGGGGACGTGGGGTGGTTATGTCAAATTTTGGAAACTACAAAAGTCACTTAGGTGCCTAAGTCTCATTTTACCTGTTGTCACTAGCCAATTTCAGGTCTACACTACTCACACAGCATCAGGCTGAGGCCAGTCTGGACCAAGAGGGAGTCACCTACAATAGTCACCTTTTCTCATATTCCCTCTCTGAAGCCTGTTTGATGCCTCCAGGTTCCCTGAAGCTATGCCAGAATGGGACATCACAAATATGGGAAGCCCCACTGCCATTTGTGCAATCCATGATGTTTGACGTCACAGAATTATACATTCTGGGGTTTTTGGGACCAGTGAGTACTTTGAGAAATTCAAAGTGGGAAACCAGAATCTAAACAAGTTGGTGTTAACCTATTTCTGTGCTGAATGTCCCCCCATAGCCTGTTTAGCGGTAGCAATTGGCCCACAAAGCCAATGTTTTTAATATTTGTTGATCACCTTCACATTTTGGGTGGATTCAAAGACTAATGAAAGAGAAAGATGGTTAGCCCAGACTATAGCCAGGCCCAGCACAGTGAGTCACTGTGAAAGCTTTCCTGGATATGTGTGTCATCGAACTGCAGTCCTGACTTGCTACTGCTGTAATTCAAGCTAGGGCCTTCTCCTGATCAGCGATTGTCAGTCATGTCAGATTATATGGTTTTTGTGATGTTGATAAGTATCCAGAAGGGATTAAGCTGAGACCAGTGAACTCATTTCACTTGTAGCCTAAAGCAGATTTGAACCAGGCTTCCAGAAGTGAAATGTCAGGGAACTAATCAGTTGTTCTCACCAATTCCTTGATTTTTTTTTAGACCATAGTGTCAGAGTCAACAATTGATGAGCCAGTGTTTTTCCAAGAATTGGCAGTTCAGTGCTTACTGTACCTTTCTCTCCATAAAATATATTAAACAAGTATGCTTAAATGAGTCAGAAATTATTGAATTGCTCAGCAGTTTTGAGTCTGATGACAATTAGATCTAGGTTGTCTGTATTGCTTAAAAAAATCTTTAACATTTCACATGCCAGAGAAACTAACTGACTTTCATGTACATTAAATCAAGGAAAGGCAAAAGACGTTAAAGTATAAAGCTGCAGCCATCACATTCACTCTTCAAGTATACTCTGTTACAATAGCATGATTGCTTTTATGATTGTATCCATCATGCTGTCAAAAAAGAAATCTTATCTTCACTCATTACTAAATATACAAAGGGCTGGGATTTCCACTTGGCAAATGTTCCTGTTTACCTGAAGGCTTGATTTTCCCTGCACTTTGATAAAGTTCATTTACAGCTATTTGCAGAGATAGACTAAACTTTTTAATCCTTAAACTACTTGGGTTTGTAAACCAAGTTTTGCTCTGAAGTAAGGAATATGTGCATGAAGTTGCTGCTTTATGTTGGAAAATTAAAGATCCTATTATGATGGAACGAAGCCAGAGAGCCCATCTGGATCCAGCCTTCCTGAGTTGCAAATTGTACCTCACAATGTCTGTAACTGCTACATGTAAATAATACTAATTACTCTGTGTGAAGAAATTCTGCCTAAATCCATTTTGGGCCCATCCTCAGCCTTTTCCTCTCAAGTTTGTCCCTGTTCATTCTTGTATCCGACAATAGTGAAGACAATCTTGTAAAGCTATCAGTTCTAGTATTGTTTGGACATTTTTACACGGTCTCTTAAAGCTCAATCTGGAGAAGACAGAAATCAGTGGAAGTTTTGCTAACTGAAGACCACAAAGTCAAGCCCTTAGTCAGGTGCCATCTTCATATTTTCCTGTGGAAGGAATGCAGATGTAGCACCTCTTAAATTGGTTGTGTCACTAAAGTCCTTGAATCCAGGTAGAATTCTGATTAGCTTCTATCACTCCTTCTTTATTTCTATGGTATCCTATAAAAACTAAAAAGCAGAACCAGAGCATCTTTTATTTATATTACAGTAGCACCTATGGGTCCCAACTGAGATCAGGACCCCATTGTTCTAGGCATTGTACAAACACATTGGAAGACAGTCCTGGCCCTGAGGAGCTTATTGTCTGAATAGACAAGACAGACAAAGAGTCGGAGGGAAACAGGGGCAGAAAGAGGGGAAGTGACTTGCCTGCTGTCACTCAGCCGGTCAGTGGCATAGATGGGAATAGAAGCTGGATCTCTCGAGACCCAGTTTTGTGCCTGATACACTGGGCCATGTTCCAGTTCTCCACATCTGCATACACTAGTCCCCTCTTCTGCAGAATCATTTTTCTGAGTGATGCTCATCACCTCTGTTTTGGAATCCCAGAATCATTTGCATCTTTTATTGGTATGACACATTATTTCAATGTTGTCTATTGTTGCCACCGCATCTTTCTTATCCTAACTTGTCACTTTTCATAGCCTCTGAGGGTCCATGGTAGGATTTTCAAAAATGCTCAGTGTTGACATAACTCTGCTTCCAATGAAGTCAGTTGGTAAAACTCTGAATTACTTGAATAGGAGGAGTTAGGCCAATTATCTCACTCAGAGTCCCAGTTCTTTTTGATACTGTTTGTCATTAGTCTTCCCTTCCACCATACAATAATGTTTAATAGCATCCATCTTCATGCTCTGAGTCCAAAAATGTCAGTCCAAAGTTTGTTGCCCTCTTTAGTGACTGTCTTCCCAGACAAATACAGTCAGTTAATTTAATCATCTTGCACTTTGATTTTTTCAGATCATTGATATGCAAGATGAACAACACCGATTTGAATACTAAACCTTCTGAGTTTTCTCCTTCTGTCCTGACCTGCCTTCACTTAGACCATATTTTCAAGCCAATTCTTTATCCATGAAGTGGCTCACCCTCATACAATAGATTTCTCTTTTGTGTGGTGCTGTATCCTAAAATCAAGAATTCTGATTTGCTTCGGCATGATTTCCTCTGAACCCATGTTGACTATCGTTAATTAAACAATAGCTTTCTAGGTGTTCCCCTGCTGTGTTCTTGATCACTGTTTCCAGTAACTTTTCTACTGATTAATCAAATTTACAAGCTATACCTTTTCTTAGTCTACCACTTAAAAATCCATATATGGTCATAGAACAGAAGTATGCGTTCTCTTGAATGTTCTATAGCATAGCAAATTAGCTGTTTAAAAACTGCAATGTGCTTTCAGGTTGTTTGATAATGCTCTTCATTTTTGAACTATACCGTTTAGGGGATGGGTGATATGATACTGAGCAAAATTGGGTTTATACTGCAATCAATCAATCAATCAATCAATCAATTCACAAATATTCATGAAAATGTAAAAATGACTTTGCATCATCCATGCTTTGTGCCCCTTTTGCATTTGCATTCTGCAAACATTTGGGTGATGTGAGTTTTTCTCACACAAATATTTGTGGAAAGCAAATTTTAATTTTAATATTTGAGTATCCACATCATGCATGGCATATTTTATGTTGATCAGGACGCTGCTTGACACAGAAGGGGGAAAATGTTTGCAATCTCTTTCACCAGAGCCCTGAGACACTGACATTTATATAAGCCTGAGAAGGTTCTGAGAGCACCCTTTGTAGCTCTCTTGCTCACACACAATAACTATGTGAATATGATGAGAGGAAACTTAAATGGGAAATTTGCAATCAGCTAATATTTTCTACAGTAGGTTATATTTTAAGAATGATGCTTAAAAAGGCCTTAATTTTCTTCCAAAATTTCCCAATCCCGTTTATCTGCTATATCTCCCAGAAAGATTTAAAGCCTCAGTGTTTTTTTTTCAAGCCCTCTTCCTGATTCTGAGAGTTATGTTCATTCAATCAGAGAAAAGAACTAATATGAAATGATATGATCATTCATAACAGACAAACACAGCTCAGATTTGTCAACACTCATGTTTTAATTGTTCATCAAGCTCAACTTCTTCTCCTTTTGTTGCAGAGAGATATTTGCGGAGTATCCATGTCCCATTATTCTGTGAATGGATTAGGCTCCTAATTTTCCTTGGAAGATCTCACTTTACCTATCCTGCCAAATCAAACTTTCCATAATTCTGGACTGAAGTTAAAACAAGCTGTTTATTAAGTAAGTCATGCTATGAGCAGAAGAGTATCTGAGTAGTGTGTATCAGATTTCAGCATGTCTTGTCAAATATGTAAATTCAGGAAAATATAAATATGCTGATGGTGATATTTTGGGAATAGAGTCAAAGCCAAAAAGCCCAGTCACTTAATTTCCATATGCCTCCACTTTCCCATCAGTAAAATGGGGATAAAAATGCACAGTTACCCTTGCAAAAAGCTGCTAGATCTACTGATAAATGTGCTATGTAAGTATCATCACTAATTTTATTACAAATCCAAGTTTAGGCTCAGTATAATCCTATGGGATGGAACTAACAGTATGTTGTGCTGATTCACAAGGGGGAGCTAGAAAGTAACCTGTTAGGCAGATTATGGTAAGAGTTCAGGTTTTATAATTAATTAAGGGAAGGTAATTGTGGGGGTGGGTGAAATCCTTTGAAGAAAGATGTCTTCTTCCTTGAGCTCATGGAGTTAGACTTTGTTCATAAGTCTCTAACTAGGATAAAGCTGATTGCTTTTTTGATCTTAAGATACATTTTGGATTGACTTTATCTGGTGGATCCTGACTTGGATCCTCATAGGAAAAGCTTGATGGCATGAAGCAAGAACACATTTGTTTTCTACCAAATCTTCATAATAAAAAATGGTTTCAGAGTAGTAGCCGTGTTAGTCTGTATCCGCAATTCATTACACTAATTGAATCTATTTCCCCATGTTAAAATATCCTCACACCTTCTATGGGTCATCTCAATTATCGCTTAAAAGGTTTTTTTCTTTCTCCTGCTGATGATAGCTCATCTCAATTGATTGGCCTCTTACAGTTGGTATGGCTACTCCCACCTTTTCATGTTCTCTGTATGTATAAATATCTTCTTTCTGTGTGTTCCATGCTATGCATCTGATGAAGTGGGTTTTAGCCCACGAAAGCTTATGCTCAAATGAATTTGTTAGTCTCTCAGGTGTCACAAGTGCTCCTGTTCTTTTTATAATAAAAAATGAATCCCACCCAGCCACAGGATAGCCTTTCTGTCCTGAAAACACTGTCCCTGTATATGTTAATGCATCTGGGTATGTTAATATATATTTCTTATCAAGATTTATATTTCAGGGTGCATTAAAAATTGCTGACCTGTCTGGTTTCTCCTTTTTACTATCATTGCCAACTCACCATTCCTTGGATCTGCTATATTTTTCATTTCAGTGGGGGCAAAGTTCTGCTCCTGAGGTTATTGTAAAATGTTTCTAAATTCAGTGTCCTTGATTGCTGAACTAGAATGAGCATGAGCACTTTACAGGAGCAGATCCATCTCTTTTGGATGTAATTGGTTCCTGTGTAAATGGATGTCTGGCTGCAAAACTGATATCCCAATTCTATTCTATTTTTAAGCAGCTAGTTGCTGTGTTGAGATCTAAAATGTTCAGAATTATTTTTATTGGACAAACATGAGTAGTGAAATCCTTAGACTCTAGCAGGCTAAAAGCTTTGCTAGCTGAACACTTATTTGTGCTCAGCAGAACAAAACAGTTATTTTATTTTCAATTGTTTGTTATTAAGATATTTGGATAATTCTTATTACTTTAATTAGAGAGACAAAGATAGGAAGGGTAAAAACATTACATTGAAGGATGGGTGAATTTAGTTATTTAGGCTTATTTTGATGGATTTGTAAACTTCAAAACTGTAAACTGATTTTGGTTAAAAAACTTGTACTAATTTTTCCTCTTTCCCTCTGTGTTACAAGCTGCAGCTCGTTAGATTGGAAGCTGAATTACCCAGCTTTCTAAGGCTTTTGCACTACACTGGAATGATTTTGATTTATTCCTAGTGCCAGTCAGGGGACACATTCTGCTCTAAGTCCAGTGTAAAATCCCAAATAACGTCATTGAAGTTAATGGAGTCATTTGGAATTTACACAGGTGTAACTGAGAACAGAATTTAACCTAACATCTTCAACCCTATTCTGTCATGACGCACTACAGGCAAGGTGCATTTTGCAACTGATAGCGGTTGCTTCATTTAAAAGAAAAATAAAAAGGGGAAAAAGCTGGATCATCTCCAGTAATAAAAGGGCTCCCTGGTAGATCATTGCCAGGCTTCCTTATGTAGATAAGCTTAAAAAAGGTGCTACACCCACTGAACACTTGTGTGACCTTTGCCAAGTGTTAGCATGAAGGAACCCCATAGAAAAAGGTGAAAGAGAAGGAAAAGATCAAGAAGGTTGTGATTAATATAGAACCAAATCTCTGCCCCCCCCCTTTTTTTTACACTGGTGTAAGTTTGGAGTAACTCCACCAGCATTATTCTGAACTTACCCCATGGTAAATGAGAGCAGTATCTTGACTACATACTGTAAAGACCCAGGAAAGTGGCTTTTAAAACACTCTTCTTGTAAAATCATTTTTTTCCTGGTAGCATATTTATCTGCCTAACTACCACTATTTTTTTGTCTGACACAGAGGGATAGATGCATAAAATGCAAACTGAAACTAAAGACATCAGTGAGGATTAGACCAGCTTTGTGATCTCATAATGGCTCAGCAGTCAGACAGAAGTATAGATGGCAATTTACAATAGAATCCAAGCTCTGAGTAGCAGATTCAATTTTTTAAGTGCCTTTCTAGTTCAGGTTAGGTAAGAGCCTCTAGAATAGACATCCTTTACGTGCCCTATAAATAGTGAGTTCTTAAATGTGTCATTCAGCTCCTCAGTACACATCATTGATTGTAAT
This sequence comes from Mauremys reevesii, assembly GCF_016161935.1. NCBI lineage: Eukaryota > Metazoa > Chordata > Testudines > Geoemydidae > Mauremys > Mauremys reevesii. Next base: position 19,247,443 of record NC_052624.1, read on the forward strand.
GCAAAGTACATATTCCAGAATAGCCACCTCATCCACCTCATCAGCTGTCGGGGAATTTATTTATTGTAATTAAAGGAGAAAAAAATAGTAAGCCCAATAAAGTAGGGAAGTAAAAAGTCTAAATGTTATATTTCTGCAGATATCATATAGTTATTTTATTATATGCTCATAAAGTATCAACACTGCTAGCACATTCTTGTAACAAAAAGGCATATCTTTAAGCAATATATTTATATTTACTGAAAAAAGGATCTGAATAGCCAACATTCTTATCTGGAAACCTGTCTTAAGTCCAAGAACAAGTTCCACCCAGGTATTGGTTAATATCAGCAGTATTGATTTTATTACTCATACTTTATAAATGACATTGCTATTCTTAAAGACTGCAAACATTTGCTTTGTTGTGCTATTGTCTCAGTCAGAGTATAAACCTCTCACTTTTGATATATACATATTGATTATTGTTCCTGTCATTGTTTTATGACTCGAGGCATTTTAATGACGATTTACCAGGTTATATATTGTTGGACTGTAAACGTCTGTTTGCAATTAAAAAACAGTTAAATGAAAACTTCAGCTTGAAAACAATGTCTATGTTTGTTCATCTGTGCAAGATACCAAGGATTCAGATGCTGCATTTTGGAAGGAAAGAGCTCAGGAAAGAATTTTTGGATGGTTCTCTGCTCTCTATGGGGCACTGGAAACTTCCTTAAATTCTGCCTTTTAATTTTTGTGCATTTCTTGGTGGGAGTTTTCTAAAGCTGACAGCGCCTACCCTATACCTCTTAACAGCTACGGATTTCTCCTTACATTATTTATATGTGCCATTAGCTGTACAATCTGGAAAGAATTTCTCTTAATTTTTCTACCAGCATAAGAACTTTGATAAATCACAGTCACTCTTGCTAATGAGGAAAGCACGAGGGGACTGGGAAGAGGAAGGATACTTTTCCAAAGCCTTCAGAGCTGGGCAGCTGGAGAACGGCAGCTGCTGGCCAGGAGCCCAGCTCTGAAGGCAGAGCCGTTGCCAGCAGCAGCGCAAAAGTAAGGATGGAATGGCATGGCATTGTCACCCTTACTGCTGTGCTGCTGCCTGCAGAGCTGGCCCCTCAGTAAGCAGTCACCACTCTCCGGAGACCCAGCATGGTATGGTATGGTATTGCCACTCTTAATTCTGCACTGCTGCTGGCATTATGCTGCCTTCAGAGCTGGGTGCCCGGCCAACGGCCACCAATCTCCGGCTGCCCAGCTCTGAAGGCAGCGCAGAAGTAAGGGTGGCAATACTGCGACCCCCCTAAAATAACCTTGCAACTCCCCTGGAACTCCCTTTTGGGTCAGGAGCCCCAGTTTGCGAAATGTTGGTCTCTCCATGAAATCTGTGTAATATAGGGTAAAAGCACACAAAAGACCAGATTTAATAAAGGGAGGCCAGATTTCACAGTCTGTTTTTCATGGCCATGAATTTGGTAGGGTCCTAACCATGAATCCAAATTACAGGCCTAAGAGGAAATTTTTCACTACTAAATGGGAAGGATAGAGAAGACAAAAACTGTTTGGTAGACTGGGTCTGAGTTTTGCTATAAATTTTGCTACCTTGGTGATACCTTGGTGATAGTTGCATTATAAATACCTAGACGTTTAGGGTCTGATTCTCTACTGCCTTGCACCTTATGTAATCATTTACGTCTGTGCAATGTGAATGCAAAACACTATCTCCACTGTGAATGGAGAATTCTGATTTGATAGCCTGCTACATCAACATTACACAGGTATAAATGACTACATAAGGCACAAGGCAGTGGAGAATTGGTCCCTGGACCTTTGTACTCTTAAGAATTCTCCTTTCACTCCGTTTCTAATAGGATAAAGCATTTAGGCCAAATCTGTAGCTGGTGTAATCTAGTGCCCCTGTCATTGACTTTCTTCCTGTCACATTTCAATATTCTGTCCAAAACTGCTGACGCAGTACGCGGTCTTAAAAAAAAAACATTTTTTTAATAGTGGCAAAAGTGTGTGTGTGTGTGTGTATGTCTCGCTCTCTCTGTTTTCATTTGACTATTTTTTAATTGCAAACAGAAGTTTAGAGCCCCCCCCATACATATATAGAGAGATAAAATTAACTTTTGTCATTCAAAAATATAGCCGAAAGACCTTTATTCTCCAAACTTCTCCAAAAAATCATACTTTGGCAAAGACCAGATGAAGCAAAAGGTGAAACTTAGGAGCAACTGAAAAAGGAGATTCATATAATATAAAATAGGCAATCTTAATTCTAGTATAGACATCGATACAAATCCCACCTATAATACATTTTATCCATTGTCAAAAGCCAATTTAATTCTGAGGGGAAAGGTCTGCAGCTAGAAAAAATGCTGTAAAGCTGATGACTATTTAGTTCCTCTGATGACCTTGTATCCTTTCTTTTCAGAAGCTTGTAAACAACTAAATCTGACAGTGTCTACTGCCTTCTATTCAGGTTCAGTGCTCTGAAACACATCTGGGGCTGGACATGTGTTGAAGAGAAGTGTCACATGATGATTTGGAGACCACTTTTCAATGACTTGGGTTGATTACAGTGATAACAAAGTACTTGAGTGTAGTGAACCCCATCACAACTAACTGTGGAAGTTTTGAGGTGAAAATAATTGTTTTTTTTAAGAATATTTGATCATCTAATGGCAAGGTTTTCAGAAGGAGGCATGTTCAGTTGCATAAATACACCTGCTGGACCTCACTTATACATGTGAAATATCTAACGTGTACTTGCAAATCAACTGTTTCAGCCTAATGACTTAATGCTGTTACATCTGAATGCTAAAGTCCAAAGCATGTTGCCAGGCCGTTCTGCTATGATTATTTTTTAGCTCTATGTCCATCCCCTTCAGCTTTTCACCACAGAAGTTGTTTCTCCCTTTTATCCTGGTTTAAGGGTGGGGAGGCATATCTCTTGTCTCTACCTTTTCCTCCCTGACTCCTGAATGAAGGGAGGATTCCTCATTGGTACTTTTCTATTTCCCCCCTTATGAGGCTTGGGTTAGCTGCTCAAAGTATCTTCCATGCTGTGGATCATATTGCTTGGCACTCCTGTGCTGCTCCTGACAGACTTCAGACAAGAAGATGAATGCTCTTGGATAGCTCTTTGGATATATTGTCATAATAGCTAATGATATGCCCCATCTCAAAGATGCTGGGACTTCTCATCATCTGTTTGTCTGTCCTCTCCTCCATCTTTGTTTTTGTGTTGCTGCTTCCTCCTCTGTGCGTTCCTCTTCTTTTCATTGTCTCTTCTCTCCATTTTTGTGTTTTATTCATTTCTCTTCCTTTTGTCTTTTACTTTTCTTGTCCCATTTTCTGGCAGTAAGCAGGTCCATTTCCTAACCTGTTCTGAACCACAACCCACACACTGAGTAGAGTGCAAACCACCTCCCTTCCTGGGCTTTGGTTTTATTAATGCCGAAATTAACAATAGTGAAGTTCCCCTCAAGCCCTCTCTCCAGGCTTGGCTGCTCCTAGGAGTCCTGCTTTGAACATGGGCCTCCCACAACCCAGGTGAGTGCCCTCACCATCGGTCTACTGAGGCACGCAGCTGTGCGGCCGCCTCAGTTTTGTCAATAGCAACCAAATCCCCTTGTGATCCTAGACCCCCAAATCAAAACGTCTCATTTTGGAAATGTCAAAATGGTTCGTTTTAACATTTCCAATTTATTTTCTCTCTTTGACTGAAACAATTCACCAAAATCAACACACAATCGTGAAATGTTTTAGTCGACCAACATCTGCATTTTTTACATAAAATTTCAGCTGAAAAATGTTGCCCACCTCAAGTGACAAGGGCTTTGTGCCCTTGGGGGGCCTTCCTGGTCCTTCTTGTGTGCTTGTGCTTTGGTCTCGACCAGATCAGCAGAGCTACACTGGAAGACTTGTAACTGCCTGGATGTAGTCAGTTCCCCTTGCAGCAAGCTTCCTACTCAGGGTCTGAAAGAATCCCTGGTGATCTCACTTTGCAGCAAGCTCTTCCCGGACACCCCCAGCGATATGACATTGGTGCTCCCTATGCCTGACACAAACCCAGGGAATGCTCCTATGATCGATGCTCTTTTCACTCCGCCTGAGAATTAGGGACAATGGGAAGCTCATTGATCAAAATCCAGATTCTCTCATGCGGCTGAAGAGCTGCAGACTGAGCACCTTTGCTTTACAACTGTGTTAAACTTTAGCTAAAAATTGATACTGGTACTAATGTTTTCTAAATGTCCATGATACCAGGTCTACCTGTGTGTCCGATGGACAGGATGTGAAGCTTTAGTGGATTATTATAAATAACATGTGTGTCTGTGTGTGGGGGTACACACTTTGGAGGCCTGTTGCACTGCTTCATTACTCCAGTTTCACACTGGTGTAACGCCACTGAAATCAACGGGGCTCCTCCGAAGTGAAAGTAGGGGAGCACAGTGGGGAATCAGGCCCAGTCTTTGCTCTTTTGGACTAAGTAGCTGTCTGGGCCAGACTCTCAGCTGGTGTCAAGAGGCTCAGTGTTGCCCACTCACATTATTTTGATTGCAGGGCTCCTGATATTTGAGGTGAAAACCTGGCCCCATTGATGTCAATGGCAACATTCCTATTGACTACAGTGGGGCCAGGATTTCACACTTGGCGTTTCTCTTTAAGCCCCAGCTCCTGAAGTCGGCTGAATATGTGAAAATCTCAGCATGATTGTAAAATCAAAAAGTCAGTTTCTAGCCTTCATAGTTACAGGGAGCATCTTGAAAACATGCCTGGAGTGTGCCCTGAAGGTTCAAAAACCAGACCTCAGGTTAAAAGATCCCAAAATGAATTCTTAAAAATAAACATTCTCATGATTTTTGAGCCAATCTTATGATTTTGGGGGCCTGTCTCATGATTTTTGAGCACATGGGGTTGTCAGAACTCCACTGATGTTATTAGTGGGATGACAATTTATACCAGTAGAGCATCTGGCCCAGCACTGGGGTTACTGGATAATTTATACACACCTTAAAGCCCCTTTATCCTGTCAGAACAGCGTAGGCCTTAGTATAAATGAGAATCAGGCCCTTAGCCTTTACGTTAATTGCAAATGCAAACCTAGGGCCGTATACTGCCTTTGTTCCATGTATAGATCAATGATGGGTTACGGTTTTGTCTATACCACTGGAGTGTGGTGGAGGCTTGTATTGTTTTGCAGTACGCATTTGCAGCAATGCCTGAAAAACAGACTCTGTTTATTTGTGTCGTTTTGCTACAGTTTAGATAATTTACAAAATGCAATTTGTCTGGTGCCCTTGCTTTTTTCCCAGAGTTATATGTAATGGATCCTTTCAATTCTCTGACAGCAAATCTGCTTTTGCTATTCTCCTTTAGAATTTGTTGAGTTAATGCAATGCCAATGTCATCTGAGTGTTCAGAAATATATATATTGAGAGAGAGAGAGAGAGACATTCTAAATAAAGAAGTGAATGATACTTGCTTACATTTCACATATGCTGAAAGTTGGAAATTCCTAAATTCTTTAATACGTTTACTAAGTCACATCAACTTTTCTTCAATAATTACCCTACATTGATATTACTTTGTTACTGGTGGCCCTTTTAGAGACCAACGCAAACAAAGTGACAGTAGCTAATGCATTCAACAATAAATACGTACAAATGAAGACTCTTAATAAAAACACTAAAAAGAGAAGAGTTCTAAAGAAAGTCTCTCTCTCTCTCCCTACAAATCAAACAGGAAATAATCTTGAAGAAATCTGAAAACGAGTACAAGCTCTACTGACTGTTACTCAGAGCAAAGAATTATTGATCTTTGGCTGCTTCTATTGATTTTATGTCACTTCTGTGATTTAATCATGTTTTCCGTGTTATCTCTTTGCAGTCTTTCTTCTATTGTCTGGTATGAATTCTCAGCCAAGGCCTTTCAGCCTGTGGTGATGATCAAAATAACTTTGCCTTCCATTTGCATTGTTTTAAAGAAATGATTAAACAATCAAGCCCAGGTAATCCTTGGACAAAGTTATATAATACAAAAAGTATTTCTGAAAAATTAAAATGTTTCCATTCTTACTAACAGTCAGAGATTAAGAGATCCTGGTATATGCCTTTGTAGATAATACAGTACTGTAAAACATATGCAAAAGTCTTTTACTGCTCACTATGAAATGCTAGCTGAAGAAAAGCTTTCAACTTAATCCACCCGTTTGTTTCTTTTTAAAGATACTTAAATTATGTTGGACTTTTTGGCCACTGAATCCAGTTAAAGTTAATTTAGAAGAGAAAAAAACCAAACACTAGCCACATTTTCTTAAAACTGTCGGAGTGAACAGCACAGCTGCTACAATCCAGATTTCTGTGGAATGTAATGTATCTTTTTTAATACATTGAGCCCAAATTTTGTTTTCTGTTACACTGTTGTAACTAAGAGTGGAATTTGGCCCTATCCTTTACTTACTTTGTAAAAAAATGCATGTTTGTGTTAATGTTTTCATTGTTATCCTTAGAGTAAATAATTTCCCAGGAAAGCCGAATCCCTTTTAAAATAACAGAAACATGTATGTGGGGGACATGTTAATAGGGTTGTTTTTTTTAAAGAGCTACATGGGCAAAATAGTTTAAATTTGGAATTCAGTAACATATATTTTAAATTTCCCATTTTCAGATTTTTTTTATCGGAGGTGGACAGTGGTGATTTCAGCATTTTTATATATATATATAACTGTATACAGTTTACAAAACAGCTCTTTCACACGTTTCTGGAATGGTAACATTGATTCATTTTAACTTTCTGGTTATATTTCCAGAGTGGAGTAATACCTCAGAAAGGATCTATTTGGTCACACTTTGTATTAAGGTTGCATTTATAAATACTTCATGAAGGGTTAATAAATGATTGATTCTTTATATGCATATTACAAACATGAATATTGTGTTAGAGATGGTTATAAGCGCATCAGTAGAAGGTGGCATAGATGGTTATAAGGCATATTTACAAGGAACCTGCTGGACTCGATAACTGAGTTACCATTTATGTAACATCTATTAACAAGTTATTAACCTTTTATAAACTATTTATAAATGGCTCTTCAAGATAAAGTATTATATATTTCTATGACAGATTTGGGTCTCTTTAACCTAGTGTGCTCTGACTAAGGTAAATGTATACATGTGAGACCAGATCCCTAGCTGGTGTAAATTACTTCAATGGTGCTGTGCTGACTAACACCAGCTGAGGATCTGCCCATGATATTAATTTTCCTTAAAGTTTAAATCGCTAGTTAAAACGGTGACCCATTGTTTTGGAGTGCAGTATGAGTGAAAAAACTCTGGGCCAAATTTATCCCTTGTGTTTTTCCTTATAGGCAATGAAGTTATAGCAGAGATGGCTTTGCTCATTGATTCTGCTACAAAGTCAAAAATAGTGCAAGCCAGTAGAAATGAGATGGCATAATATGAATTAAAAAAAATTCTAAAGATTCTCTTAATTTTCATAACCTGGTAACTGACCCATTTATATATGGTGGTCCATGTAAATCTGTCAGATCCCCTTTCTCCACCTGTCAAATTTAGTGGAAGAGACATGTCTGTGGGCCCACCAAAAGTCTTGTCATCAAAATGTGTGGGTGCTGATTTGATACCATCCTACAACCCAGTGGACTTTCTAACAGTTACCCACAGCAGGAGAAAGGTCAAAATAGGGATGGAAATCAGAGTAGGGGTGTGTGGGGGGGAAAGACATAAAACCAGCACTGTGTTACATGTTGCCATATGACAAATGTAGAGTGGGAGGACATGTTCATAATGCAAGTAGACGCTGCCCTGTGCTGCAGTGACTTTCTCCTGTTCAGCCCCCCAGTGCAATGTGCCCTAGTAAATACCATGTGACGTCAGATTGTAATTTGTGACTCATCCAAGGCCTGTGTAAATCATAATTCTCCAGCTATACCAGCAGGATGTGAGGATGGTCTTGTGGGTAAAAACCTGAGCCTGGGAGTCAGGAGGCACGAATTCTAATCCTGCTTTTGCCATAGGGTCAGTGACTCTGTCAAATGGGGTAGCTCAGTGGTTTGAGCATTGGCCTGCTAAACCCAGGGTTGTGAGTTCAATCCTTGAGGGGGCTACTTAGGGATCAGGGCAAAAAAATTGGTCTTGCCTAGTGAAGGCAGGGGACTGGACTCAATGACCTTTCAAGGTCCCTTCCAGGTCTAGGAGATTGGTATATCTCCAATTATTATTAATCTCTCTGGGAGTCTTAGTTTTCTCATTTGTAAAATGGGAACAATAAAAGTGTTGTGAGGCTAAACTCATTCATCTTTTGAGCTAGTTGGATAGAAAGGCCCAGATACCTCAGAGATGGTGTTGCAAACACTTAGTTGTAATGGAAAGTTACCTGTACTGGTGCAAACCAGGGGCAATGCCTCCTATTTTCAAGCACTTTGTGCAGAGGAAGACTTTAAATCCAAACAGTACCGGCTACCTCTTTTCTCCTCACTATTCTACTATCTTATTCCTAAAACTAAACACAGACTGCTCAGAAGCAAACTTGTAGACATGGCTGTGTAATGTCTGTGAACTAATGTGTGCCTTTTGGGTCATCATGTGGTATTTTATGAGATCACAGGGTTCGTAATGGAGGACAGCATCCTAAAGCTATGCTTGGGAGGAGCAGGGAATACAAGGTGGACATCTGGGTTAAGTCACATGATAGCTATGTAGTTTCTTGTTTGTCGTGGTGATTATATGACTCTGATTGTGCTTTTGGGGGGTAGTTCTGCAATGGCATTACTTGGGGTAACTATTACAAATGTTGGACCAAATAGACCCCTCATTATTAAATAGCCCTGTAACTTTGGAGTAGAGACAAATGTTCCTTCTGCCATGGTTTAAGGTTGTTTATGATAAGCAATAATAACAGATTTATATGATTTATGGCCACCTGAAATTGCAGGGCCCTTAGGAGTAAAATTTTTAAAAGCGCTTAAGTTTCATTTTCAGTAAAGAATTAGGTCATTTAGGCACTCAGGTCACTCTGATGTCTCAAACTGTTCCAAAGTCTGGATAACTTTAGCATACCTGACCTAAAGAACCTATTCTGGGCAAGGTGAAGGTGAAAAATCCACAGCATGAACTGAAATAGAGGACATGAAAAAGGACGACTTGGCTGTCAGGCAAAATCACTAGCTGGATATTCATCTGTTTGGATATGGTGTATATGTGTGTGGGGGTGAGATATTAAATGCCCAAGGTTCGGGGCTTAGAGGAATTGCAGGATTCAGGAAATGACTGCGTCTAGAATCTTCAAACTGAGGGTCAAATTCAGAGATGAGTTTGAGTTGATTTAACTTGTATGTTAGACCAGCGGAGACTCCCTTTGGCCTTAGGCTTCTCTACTACACAGGACTATTTCTAATCTTAAAAAGTCGAATGTGGATTCGACTTAATAGTCGAATTTGTGTATCCATACTAAATACACAAGTGCTGCAGGTCTGGGATGTGTTCAGGAACCTGGTCTGTTTAGACGCTTCCAGCAGCACTTTTCTCCCGGACCACAAAATAACGGTTGGGGATGTGCAGATGCCTACAGTGATCCTCGGCCAACTTCAACTACCGGCTGAGCAAGTGCAGAATGGTGGTGGAACTGACTGCCCACTTGATTTTAAGAGAGAGCCTGATCAAAAACCAAGTTTTCCCCCCAACAAGGACGTTTAAAACTAACATGTTTGTTTTAGTAATTAATAAAAAATCTTCGTTGACTTTGCATTTCTGTTTATTCGTTGAAACATGGCACATTCTGTGTGCTTTAAGTGTGCACTGATGGGTGGGTTTGCAGGAAGGCACCACCTGCAGCATACACCAAGGAAAGGAAAGGCAGCAACACACACCACACACTGTCCCTGTCCCTCTAGTGAGTGCAGTGTGTGTGTGTGTGCACCCTGCCCTGCAGCCCAAGTCTGTGCATGGCACTGTGGGCTATGAGTGACATTACAATTACCCCCACAGAACAACAGAAAGTCTTCTGACACCAGAAACGCTGTGTGAATGAAAAGTAGATTTGATTTGAACACACACACATGTTTGCAGTAAAACACACACAGTCTAGTAGTCAGTTTCAAAGAACAAGACCAGGGAACTAAGTCTCAGGAGATCTCAGAACTAGTCGAAACTGAGGCTTTTCAGGCTGCCTCTGAGAGCTTTTTTTGAATTATCATCCCCACTATATTGCTGCTCCATTCCTATATGTAGACCTGTTGTTATAGTTTCATATTTAAAAATTTTTATATATAGTATTATTTTTTTATATATATCCCTGTTTTAAAAAAATAAATGTTTCCGATCCTGGACTTCCCGGTCAGTCCATGCTGGGGACCTCTTTCTATTCTGGGATTGCCGGACTCCTCTGCTGGAGAGCTCTGCATCACCTTAGATTCACACTCATTTACCTACATGTAACTTATATCCCTTAAACGTCACCTCTCACTTTGGTTCCCTGCTTCTGAGATGAAGGGAAGCTAAATGTGTCTTAGCTGGTGTAACTCACATGCCAGAGGGCCAGCAGAGCTCAGAGTAACAAGAAAAGCAGAAGGGCATAAGAAATGCTTAACGGAGGGTTTGCTTGTTTCTTCTGCACTCCAAAAAGGTGCTTAACTTGTGTTTTTATGTCTGCTGCATGCTTGATATTACTTGACTTACTCCCATGTCAGACCAATGACCTAACAGCTGAATGAGTTATCGACAATCGGATATTAGTGTAGCAGACAGAAGAGGGATTTTTTTTTCCTGGTAAGCTAGTCATTGCAGCTCTGTTGTAAAGCCAAAGCTCTTCTAATGTAGTTTGTGAGCACAAGAAAGGCTGGCGATGTAGCGAGAAAGCCCCACAAGGCATATGTCTAACTGCCTCATCTCAGAGGCTCTAAACTTGATACACACTATCTTAGTACTTGGTATTCATTGCAAGTTCACTTTCAAGCAGATATGCACTATTTTGTTATACTACCTAACTCACTTTTACATTAGTTCTTGTTGATAAATGTCCTGGTATATTGAGCTGCATATTAGGTTATTGCAGGAAATATGAGTGAAGATGTAATATTTCACCTTCTTACCTTAAAAGGGAAGAATTGCTAATATCATGAATAATTTCTCACAATAGGGATCCAAGCTGTCATCTCCAACTATAATATCTATACCCCCAAGGGAACTCAGTTTTTCATCTGGAAGTGTATAGATCCAAAGGAAAATTTGGCAGTGTTATCTTGACAGTATTGGAGAGTTCTACTTTCTTACTCCAGAGTTCCGTTAAATACATCAATAGATACACAGTATTATGAATTTTTAAGCACCTCTCCAGAGGCAGAACTTAATACAGAATTTTTGAGGACCCAACCACCACAGTGTTTGCTCAGTGCATCAGAAATGTTTCTGCTGGGTAGATTTCAATGGGAGCAGGGTTGGGCTCTTTATTTTAATCCTTCTTTCAAGATACGTGTTTATTGTTCGTAGGGTATAGGGGACATTGGCAGACTCTGTCAGCACGTCCAGACATTGCGGTTAGAAGATGACATTAATTTGTTTTAAAAGCATTTTTTTTACATCAACTGAGCCAAAATGAAATTTATTACTATTTTTCATGTTCTTTTTAAAAAAACAAGGTGATGTTGAAATTGGATTTTTCTTTTGAAGGGGAATTAGTACACTGTGCAGTCTTTAAAACCACACAAGTACACAAGAAGACCCTGGAACTCCTTCAACATGCTGAAATAGTGTCAGAGCAGGAAATATAAGTATTTGAAAATATTTGTTACTGTCAATATAGACGAGAAATCTCTCAAATGTCTTGCTGTTCCGAACAACATAGTTACATTTTGGCCAGATTTACGGTTCACATAGCAGATAGGAGCCACCCTTATACCATTACAAACAATGGGCGATGATCCTGCCAATGAATCTGCACAGGCTGGCCCTAATGACCACTTGAGGTCCCATTAAAGTCAATAGGGGGTCCACAAAGGTCTACTTATATGGATCAGGTTACAGGATTGGGGCCAATGGTGAAGGAAGTCTTTCAAGTAAATACAATGGGCAACATTAAAAATTCAACACTTGGCATCTTGGCAGTGGTACTTCCCATGCTAAATATCACAAAATACTGTGACTACTGCAGATGGTGAGGGCTGCAGTGTTTCTTTCTTTTTAATGTATTGACTTTTATTCTTTATAGTTGACTGACTTGCTCAGTCAGAGGGCAGTTTAATATGATATAAATTATGTCAGAGTTCTTTAAAGTCAAAAGATTCTTACCACTGTTGCGTTACTACAAGGAGAACTACAATTTTAAGGCAGGGTAAGAGACTGTTTAAAAAAATAGTATTTTATCTTTGCCCTGGGTATTGCACAGCCTACATTCATTGGGACAGGGTCTCAGCTGGTGTAAATTGGTGTAGCTCCACTTTAATCAATAGTCATGCCAGTTTACATCAACTGAGGATCTGGCCTATTTATTTTTAAAAATGCGCCCATCGTATTGTGTCTTCAGTACTTGCACATAAATTACTTAAAAAACACATGCACACTTAGATAACTAACCTCAAACTAAATTTAAAGAGACCAAGAATATGTCTACACTACAACGGACTATAGCAACGTAGCACAGCTCAGCAGTTATGCCGGCATAATCCCATAGTGTAGCTGCAGCCTACAGCAACAGAAGGGGTTTTTCCATTGTTGTAGGAACACCACTTCCCTGAGCAATGGTAGCTAAACTCACGGAAGTATTCTTCCACTGAGCCAGGTGACTCTACCCTGGGGGTTAGGTTGGCATAGCTACGGTCCTCAGGGGTGTGGATTTTTCACACCCCTGAATGTTTTAGCTATGTCGACCTAAGTTTTAAGTGCCTCAATCTTGCAAGTAGAAGGAAGCAGGGGTATATCCCACCTCCACAGGAAAAGGTCTTGCATTGTGACTTGAAAATCAATGGGCCTGGTCCTTAACAAATCAGCAGGGGAAGTGAATTCTATTGTGAAATTTCCTTTGAGAACAACCTGTCACCACCTTTAGACATTCAAAACTAAGGATTGTAAGCAAGAGCATATAAACCGAACTCACCTGTTATGCCAGTGCTCTGAAAGAGAGGCAATGACAAGGTATCTAGGATTTCAACTATATAGGGCTAGAGGGTCTGATTTTTGCATCTGAATGGACCTCAGTCCAGCTTCTCTTTTTGCCCCCTCAGTTTTGAGAGTACAAAGAACTGAGTGAAATGGATGCCGTTTCCTGTTACCCAACTGCTGCCACAGAAAAGGTACGTAGATGCCCGAGTGAGATTAATTCAATCAACAAATAATGGCAAGTGCAAAATTGTGCCCGCCATTTGCAGATGCAGAAAGGCAAAGCAGCTTTTAAAACTCTTTCTCTCAAAGAGCAATATCAACACCTAAAGCAAACAGGGAGACAACTCACCCTTTGGAGCACTAATGTAATGCACTCACTGAAGGTAGCACAGCGAAGTGAGGAGGCTCTGCATTCCGCAGTAGCTGTGCATCTGAGTGGCCTTCCAGGGTAGACTGATGTAGACAGTGTAACAGTAAAGCCGTGTGGAGGTCACAAAGGCAGAGATCACCACAGCAATATTGATGTAGGAGCCAAACGTTTGCACTCATCGTGCCAAATACAGGTGCAATCTGCCATCCAAAAGTGCACTGAAATTTGTGACCCTCATTGACAAAGAGGGCAGGCACCATTTTGCTATACAGCTTCCATCAGCCTACAAACATTACCTAGACTGAGCCTCAACCAGCACGCTATCTGTCTCAAATCTAAACTATTTCAAGAGCGGTCATCAGGCGGAGTGTCCAGTCACCAAACACAGACATTAGTATTTACAAAATATTGTCTATTGTGGACTTTACTCATTCTCCTCTCAATTTCTCAGCATATGTTACTGGGAGGTGGTTTGTTGTAGCTGCTATTTCTTGTGTTCAGTCATTGCAGGAAGGCTTTTGTTATAAACCTTTTTGTTGTGCAAAGTGCTCTGCAAATGGCTGACTGGGCTGCATAATCTCTTCTCAGATAGGTCATTCTGTAGTCAAGGGCCTCCTAGGTATAATTAGCTGCATTGCCCCATTGGAGTGCAGTTGTCTCAGTGGGTTGTGAATGGCTAGTGGGTCTCTGAGGTAGCCTGGACCTCGCTTGTTCAAGGCCTTGAGTTGGCACCAGAAGTAAAGTGGGAGTTAGCAGAAGGTGCTGAGCACTCGTGGGCTGTGTCCAGGGTGTTTTTCCCCCGTAAGGAGATTGCCCCATTCTGCACAATTTAGAATTATTGTATTGCTCCCTTCTCCTTCATCCCAAGCTACATTGAGAGACAGGAATTCACTCTGGAGCTGATGAATACATGGATCTCTGTCACTAGCGTCTCCTCTGGCAGTAAGGGGCTCACTCTCCAGGCAAGTTGCAGGCAGAATAAGGCATTTTTAACCACATTTGTTACCTGGGTATCCACCATCAACTATGAGTGAAAACTTCACACCATGCTAATGAACAGAGGGCAGATGGCCTCAATGGAGGAACAGGTTAGCATCTTGGCTAGCTCTGTGGTGTTTCCCCTTCCCTCTAGCATTGCCTCAGTCTCACCTGGGTTCAGTTTGAATCAGGTACTGATCTTGTGCAGGTGTTGTGCTATCTTTGACAAAGCTGATGATGTCTTTTGAGCATGAGATGCAAAGCTAGGTTTGGTCAGCATGCTTTTGGGATAAGGAGTCTGTTGTGCCTCCCAGTCTCTCTACATGGTTTCATGTAGGGATTGGAGAGAAGGAGGAAAATATACTGATCCCTGTGGAACAAGCGATGGCTTTCAGGCAGTGCTAGCTACCGAGGCTGTCATGCATAACTCCAAGTCCTATCTAAGAGGAATGCTTGAAGTTATGATAATGCTTTGCCATCCATTTCAGATAAGTCTTGTTAACAGTAATTGATCAACTCTGTTGAAGGCTGCTCTCACCCAAGCCCCTATCTCTGCCACATACTGAAGATCAAAGATAGCACTCCACCTGGATTTGATGAAAGTGAGAGAGAGTATCAGAGGGGTAGCCGTGTTAGTCTGGTTCTGTAGAAGCAGCAAAGAATCCTGTGGCACCTTATAGACTAACAGACGTTTTGCAGCATGAGCTTTCGTGGGTGAATACCCACTTCTTCGGATGCAAGCAGTGGAAATTTCCAGGGGCAGGTGTGTATATATAAGCAAGCAAGAAGCAAGCTAGAGATAACGAGGTTAGATCAATCAGGGAGGATGGGGCCCTGTTCCAGCAGCTGAGGTGTGAAAACCAAGGGAGGAGAAACTGGTTCTGTAATTGGCAAGCCATTCACAGTCTTTGTTTAGTCCTAAGCTGATGGTGTTAAATTTGCAGATGAACTGGAGCTCAGCAGTTTCTCTTTGAAGTCTGGTCCCAAATCCAGAGAGAGAGTGATACCTGAGCAACTTGCTTACCTCAGAATCCTTACAGCCATGGTGAGGAGCTGGGCTGAGGGAACAGAATCCTGTGGAACCATATCTGCCCCTCGGGACAAATGAGCAATTACCTCCTGCCACCCTCTGGGCTCTTTCTGAAACACTAGAACAGAAACACTCAAAGGCAATCCTGTCCACTAATGTGAGAGTCCACAGCCGATTCAACAAAATCTGGGAGTCAGTAGTATCAAAGCCTGCTTATAGATTTAAAGAAATCAGTATGGGCTAAATATCATTTTCACTCTTAGTGTATCTATCTAAATTAGCAGCATGAGTTAATATCCAAGTTACCTAGTGATATATCACAGCTTATTCTGAGGACCAATCACACAGTAACACCATTGTATTTGGTATATAGAATCATAGAATCATAGAATATCAGGGTTGGAAGGGACCTCAGGAGGTCATCTAGTCCAACCCCCTGCTCAAAGCAGGACCAATTCTCAACTAAATCATCCCAGCCAGGGCTTTGTCAAGCCTGACCTTAAAAATCTCTAAGGAAGGAGATTCCACTACCTCCCTAGGTAACCCATTCCAGTGGTTCACCACTCTCTGAGTGAAAAAGTTTTTCCTAATATCCAACCTAAACCTCCCCCACTGCAACTTGAGACCATTACTCCTTGTTCTGTCATCAGGTACCACTGAGAACAGTCTAGATCCATCCCTTTTGGAACCCCCTTTCAGGTAGTTGAAAGCAGCTATCAAATCCCCCCTCATTCTTCTCTTCTGCAGACTAAACAATCCCAGTTCCCTCAGCGTCTCCTCATAAGTCATGTGCTCCAGCCCCCTAATCATTTTTGTTGCCCTCCGCTGGACTCTTTCCAATTTTTCCACATCCTTCTTGTAGTGTGGGGCCCAAAACTGGACACAGTACTCCAGATGAGGCCTCACCAATGTTGAATAGAGGGGAATGATCACAGCCCTCGATCTGCTGGCAATGCCCCTACTTATACAGCCCAAAATGCCATTAGCCTTCTTGGCAAAAAGTCTGAGCCATAGAACTCAGATCTCAACTCAGATCTCACAGAGACCAGATTAAAACTTCCATGAAGTTCCAGGATTTTTGGTGTGCTCTGTCTTTGTATGACATGGTTGTGTTGCTTATGTAGTTAAGGTTCATACACTAGATAATTATATTCATTGCCTTTCACATTAATCCTTGTTTCAGAAGATTTATAACAGTTGTGATGCTTTTTGTCTCACGACATAAGGAGGCTGCTTATGTGTTAGAATAAGCAAGATGTTCTATGCAAATAGTAGTTCCCTTCTGTCAAGAACAGCATTCATTTATGATAGACAAAGCAAAGAAATGGAAAGTGGCTACACATAACCTTTATTCATAAAAATGTTGAAGCTGCACTAACATGTAAGCCTCCAGTTCAGTATGTACTGAGCACAGGGATAGACTGCTGAATTGTTGCCTAAGTGAGGGGCAAAAATGGTTTATTTACATTCAGACTATCCATGGCTTTCACTATGGTTGAAGGCACTAACTCATTTTAACTGCTACTTTCCAGAATTATCTCCTGCTTCTTGAATATGAAGTTTCCAGCAGTCTGTGTTGCCTTTTTCACCAGTGGTTATATTTTGATTAAACAGATAGGTGTTTAGAGCTCTGCTTGTCAGGGAAAATGTTACACAGGAGGGAGGGGCCCATAACAACCTATTCAATCAAAAATATGCAAAATCCTACACTTGCTGTGGTACTGGAGAGTGTGCACAGAATTCTGTACCCAGTGTGCCATATTGACTCTATAGAATGTGGAGGGGGAATTTGAGGACTGAACTGACCAAGGAAGGAGTGAGAACATGCTACTTTAACTGCAACCACATGGCCCCTCAGGCCAGTGCACATGTAATGTGCACACCTCCTGGGTGTGGTGTTCTGTCCCATCTAGTGGCACCAAGACCACTTAAAGAGAGAATAATTAATAAGTGTGCTCTACAGTCTTAGTTAAGAGCCGGTTGGCTTTTAGCTTATGCAGTAGAGTCTCATGCACTAAGCTCCAGAGGTCCCCGGTTGGATCCTGCCCGCTGACAACTAGGGTCTGTCAGCGTTACACACACGTGTGCACACTGTAAAAGGGGTTACAGATACCACTTCAGCCCCAAGGCTGGAGCAGCAGCCGCCATAAAATGGCTCCTGAAAGTGTCATAGCCCAGGGAAGGATGCTGTGCCCCCCATTCCCAGGCTATGGACGCGCCTGCTTACTTATGTGTTGTACGGCATTTAAGGATTTGGCCCACAAAGAGAGAACAGGGCAGCCTTCCACATAGTTCTGCTGAACACCTTTTAGCTTAAATCATTCTAAAGAGGGCTCAGTCCTAGGAAGAAAGCAAAGCCTGAGTGGAAGGGCTGTTCTGGCACAAAAGTATAACCTAATTCAGTAGAGATGGAGCATGCACCCCTGAATGTGGCAGAAAGGTGAAGGCTGGCCTGCTGCTGGCTACAGCTGGAATGGAAGTAGTAGACTCTAACTCCCCCTGTGCTCTTCTGGTTTATGCAAACCTGTGCTGTGAACAGACCCCCCCTGGCTATGTCACTATTTATGTGTGGCACATCCACTTCCTTCCTTCCTTCCACATTCCTTGTAGGAACCCACTTCAGCAGTCCCATCCACGGAGGCACTTGTGGGGTGTAGTTCCCTGGCACAGGTTCTTTACCTGTGTCTGGATCCAAAGTTTAAAGGGGCTGTGATTCAATATTTGATTCAGATCTGCTTGGGAAAGATGGTTCCAAGCTGCCCTGAAGTTTAGATAAAAACTCCTTCAGCATTCAGTGGGAATATGGAAATTGGATCCTGTCTTCCCAGTCAGGGCCTTCTGTATCCACAGTCTTATTTTAATTATGTACAAGTGTATTGTTAGTGCTTAATGAAAGATTTGTCTGGATACCATCAACAATTCTAAAGAAGAACGAACAAACAGTAGTAATAGTAGTAAAATGATATACAGCTTTCATGCTGTAATAGCAATCACATGTTTACAAATCATACAGTTCCTTAGCCACTGTTTACCTTTGATCACTTTCCCCCAAACTACTCATTGGTATCAAATGCATTGAAACTTGGACAGGATGAAGTGTTTCTATTTCTTGTGCTGTCCTTCTTTCAGAAAGAACAAGAAAACAATGGTAACTCACATATGTAAAAAAGACTTAAATGGTGGTGATTTATTTTTTCTCATCACATATTCCCCCCCTGGACTTTAATACAATAGTGGGGATATTTTTTTAATGCTTCTCTGTTATACACAAAAGAAACATTGTCACGAGCACAGAGGCTTTCTCAAGGAAGGTCTTACTTGTCTTTATCTGTACTTTCTATCAAGTAACTGAAAATGAAACAAAGATTTCAGACATAGGTACATCTTTAAGAGAATTTGCTCACTCTTAACTTTGTTTGAATGAGTAAACCTTCTCACTGTTTGCCCTGAAAGCTATTCTAACAGAGAGCTGTTTTATCAACACTGGCTGCTTAGTAAAGGGAGGCATTTCCTCCACCTTCAGCATAGTTCTCTATGACACTGTTGGGGGGTGGGAAGTTGACCTTACGCGGACCCTTAAGACAAAACCAGAGTCCTTAGGCAGTGAAGAATAGGCAAACACTAACCAGCAGTTGCCATATACAGAGTACACTGTTCAAAAATCCTAAAAATCTCACTGATAGAACGTTACATAGTAACTGGATAGCGGTCCTCCCCCTGTAACGTATGCACATGTCAATAGTAGGTTACAGCTATAAGTACAGACTCTCGGCTAACTCACTTATAATGTTTATTGTGGAGAAAAGTAACATAAGTACTGTGGGTATAATCCTCCATGTTGCTGTGTTCTGAATCGACCCTCAAGGAATTCAAACCAATTAAAGTGATTCTTTAGTTAAAAAAAAAACCACATGATTGGTAAAAAAACTCCAGTGTTCCTTTTGACAGGATAGTTGTCCTGAGAATATTAATATTATTAAAATTAGAGATGAGCCTGCTCTAGATCTGTACTTTGAAGCTCTTTTGTTTCTCACTGGGTGGTTCGGAATCCCCACATCTGAATACCTTTGAATTTCACATAAGTTCAGATCCAGATCTGAACGCTTCAGCTCAGGCCCATGTCTCAGGGCTATTTCACATGAGAAAGTTGCACCAGTGTAACTGAAGGTGTGAATTCAAACTGTAGACTTAAACTGACACCAAAGACCACATGGGCACTCTTATTTAGGAACAGGTTTCAGCTAACCTGAAATAAACCACTCTTGAACTGAATTAAGAGAGTCCACACATTTTTTTTGCAATGGTTTAACTATATCAGCTTAAAAATCAATTTATGTTAACCTGGTGCAACTTCCTTGTACAGACAAGGTGTAATTAAAATATTTATCTGATGGTATTTTGCCTAATGGGACTCAGAAGATCTGGAGTCTATTCCTGGCTTTGCCACAGACATTCTCTATGACCTTTGGGAAGGTCACTTAATCACTCTGTACCCTTGTTCCCCATCTGTAAGATGAGAATAATACCCCCTTGCCTTATAGCAATGTTGCAAGGATAAAACTTTTCATATATATGAGGTGCTCAGATACCACGAGTGCCATGGAAAAGCCTGTAGAAATAGTCGACTGAAGTTTTTCTGAAGACTAGTTGATATAATTCAGAAAAGCACAAAGATACAGTCATTGCACTCTGTCCGGTTGGCAACTACAGAGCTTGGAATCAATTTTACCCTGCTAAAGGGAGGAACCTGCATAGAATACTCTCACCATCCAAATGTTATAGATGGTGATGGGGAGACCATGAAAGTCGCAGTGTTTGGATTCTGTTTCCAAGAGCACAGATGTTTATCCCACGTTGATATAAACTATCCAAACCTCCCTAGTTTGCAGAAATTGTCTGGAAATCTTGTGAGCACATGATTTCTTCAGCAAATCCACATCCCAAACATCACAGCACAGCACTAGGGCATGAGAACTAGGAAGTGAAACTCACTTTAATTAGCCTGGACAATGTGAAGAGCTGTTCAGCTTCACTGCTACATTACAACACATTATTAACGGTGAAAAGCAAATGTGTTGTAAAAGAGTCACTTGGAATAACACAAGGTGTTATCAGTAACAAAGAGTGAACATTTTAAAATGATTTTTAAAAATATATGATCTTTACTCTGTTAGGAAAAATTGGGTTTTCAGTGGGTTCAGATGACAGTGGTTTTTATTTTATTTGATCCGGTTCACTTGCTGCTGATTACAGCTTTATAAGTGTGTTTCTAAAGGGAAAAGTAGGAAGAACTGCATTTAGATGTGCAGTATCCTGCATCAGTCATGTTTCCTGTGCATGTAAATGTTGTATTATTGAAGTACCTTGTAGAGAAACAATGAACAAAATACTTATTTCCGTTAAAAATTCCGTAATATTAAGGACAGCCATACAACGGTCTCATAAACTAAGAGCCTGATCCAAGCTGATTCAAAGCGAATAGGAGTCTTTCTGTTGACTTTAATGGGGTTTGGATCACACCCTAAGCCAGTCATGGTTTGGTCTATACCTGCATGGAAGACTTCCAAGGAAAAACAAGATGTTGCAGGTGATACTTTAGGTAACTCAGGAGGCAGCCAAAGCAGGGACCTCTAGACATTTAGAGAACTTTCTCCAGTTTTGACGGGCCTTTCTGTGCCCTGTACTGATTGGCTGTTTGAGCCAACCCTCTCCCTTTCCCACCCCCTCCTTCACAGTCTCTTCATCTCAGATTCATGCCACACCTCTCCTCCTACCCTCTTCTCCCCTCACCCTCTTCCCATCCTTTTCTTTCCATTCAGTTGATCAGCTGCTAAGTAAACCCACCCCCAACCAAGTCAATAAATAAATAAAGCTTGACATTAACATGCCATTTGCTGCCATCACATTGTTCACTCTGCTCATGAGTTCTATCCTTTCCCCCACACTGTGTCTGTCTTGTCTCTTTAGATTATAAACTCTTCAGGGAAGAGACCCTCTACAGTACCTAGCATGATGGGGCCTCATTCAAGGTTGATCTTTAGGCACTATTGTAAGAAACATTGTTAATAATAAGAAGGAAACAGCTTATTATGAGTCAGTAGTGAACCAATACAGCATTGTTTTTGATGGGTCATACCACCAAGATGCTGATGAACTGTGCTCTGAAAGATCCCGTTCTGTAATAGCGTGTTGGAGAAATTCTCATCTGTGAAATTATATTCCACACATCTAAAATGCTCTTAGTATTTTCAGCTAGAGAACCTATTTGGCACGTTGCCTCTGTGGGTGGGTGCTGGTTCAAATGGTTGCTGTGTGGTACCCAGAAGTGAGTGACATGATCCCTGTATAAAGGGTCCAGGCCTGCTTCCACTGCAGACACTGGGAGGCTCTGACACTGACTCCAGGGGGAGCTGGTCCATAGTATGTAAAGTAATATGAATCCTTTTACATTTTTATAGCCCTTTTCATTCTGAAAAATCCCAAAGCGCCTTACAAATAATATACATGAAAAGCCATTGAAGTGCAGCCAGTGGCATGAAATACACACTATAACTGAGTTTGTGATGGGAATTTTTCTGCCTTGGTGACTGGGAAAAATTTCTGCTCTTACAGAAAGGATCAACACTGACCATACAGAGCAAACAGGACCTCAGTTCTTAAGGAGTCATCAGCAAGACCCCACCACATACACACACAAACACAGAGTGAATTACATAGTTTGACAAGACCTCTGGGATTCTTCTCTACCAATGTAAAGCCTTATTGATGGGATGCTGTCAATTTAAAAATCATATATTGTAAACTTATTACTAATGCCTCTCTTGATTATTAAAAGTGAACTAATTCAAAATAGCTAATGTCCATGCCACCATTTATGTGTGCTGTTTACTTTTCTCATTTTGCTCAGCCTGGGAAATGAAATCAGTTACTTTTTTGTTTACAGTCAATTTTGCTTAGGAGTTCCTGGTGTTACAGTGCATGGATTTCAAATCCTGCAAGGAAGTGCTTATTTTAACTGGCTGCTTTCATCAGGATATATATTTTAAATGTATATATATATATATATAACCTGTCATGTTTATTGGTTTTAGGCTTTAAAAGATTTAAAAAAAAATAAAATATAAATGTTGGGCCAAAATTAAGTTGACAGAGTCTTTATTACTGGACTACAGAAAATCCTGTTAGTTTTGAATGTAACTCCATTGAACCAAAGAACAAAGGGTGCTAATGATTATAATAGCGTATGTTTATAAATGAGTAATAATCTTTACATCAGCAGAGTCCTTCACAAATGACATCACGTAAAAGGCAGCGATATTTACAATACTTCTCTTTGAAGAGCTGACACCTTAAGCGGGGTAGGATTCTTTTAGACTAGGCAATCTAAAATGGCAATTTGTGACCTTCCAATCTGGACAATGAAGGATTTTCATTTTCCAGTGATTTTTTTTTTTTGCCACCCGTCTGTCATCAGTTTTGCCATGTTGCTCAGTGACCTTCAGCCACTTGACAATTTTTAGAATGAAGGAAAATGTTAATCGAGAACAATATAAATTCTGAATGCCAGCTTTCCTCAATACCCTTCTTTTGTATCTGTACAATTCAAAACCTGTAGGAGTTTGATATATAATATTGCAACAAGCAGGCCTTTAAACCAGCCATTGAAAATTCAAATATTTTGATGAGATAGCACATAAAACAGTGAATGGCATGAGGCCACAATCTGATTGTGAGTGTTCATGTTTGTTGGCAAAAACTAGTCTTCTGTGACCTCCCAAAGTCACCTCTCCAGATTTCTCTCTCTGCCTCATCAGTAGCATTTTTGTTACAAAGTGTGCAAGCTCACAGCTATGAGCTTTTCTCTTTTCCCTCTGCTGGCTGAGTGCCACTTCTGAGCAGCAAAGTTTCCGGAATTGCCACTGAATATTGCCTGTGACACTTGCCCTGCTTCTGCTTGCACTGCTTACAGAGAGATTGCAAGAGAGTGAGCAAAAACTCACCCACTTGCAACATTATAAAGTCAGCCAGTTGCTGGAATGTCATGCAGTCTACAAAAATGCTACGAATTCATGGCATATAAGGTCTACAAATTCAGCCCTGATAGGATTAGCTAAGGTAGTTGCCTTCAAATAATGAACAGAGAATTCGGATACCCAAAGCAGAGGGGTGTTGTAATGCCTGGGTTTGTGGGAGATGGGTCTGAGCATCTATTCCTATGCTAATAGTCTGGGACCTTTGCTTGATAGGCTGTGATTATGGGGCAAATTCTGCTCAGCACTTAGCCTTAGTAGCTGACTGGGGTTTGGGTGGATGGGTTGCTATATAGCTGCCGCTGTTCCCTCTCCTTTCACCATAGGGTGAGGATAGGAACATCCACACAGTGGAAATTACCCTGGCCCCTAACCTACACATGCTCAGCCCCTCATGTGTGATGCTTTTCTAGGGTCTCCCCCAGAGCTGAGCTCTGCAATGCATAGGAGTTGTGCAGCAGGGAGTTCAGTCTCCACATTCATTCCGTCCTTGGCCTCCCGCTAAAACTGCCCACGAAGGTGCCAGTTAGTGTCCACTGTAGTGGTTGTTTTCTGAAGTTAACAGAATGGCACAGAAATCACTGAATCCACCTACAGCACCTGGATCAGGACACTGTACCCAAACCACTGTTCACACTGCACCCAAACTCATCCATTCAGCTTTTTATAGAGGCATTTAGCAATGCACTATTGGAGTTCCTGACCTGAACTTTGCTATCGGAATCTATTTCTAATGGACCAAACCAAAATCTCGGATCTCCCCCTTCCCCTGGACACTGGAAAATTTTAGTTTAGGCTGCTCTCTAATTTTACTGGTTTTTTAAAAAAATGTTTTATATTCTAATTGCCTGTTCACCTGGGGCATGAAGTTATATTTGACAGGCAAGTGAAATTTCTATCATGGTAAAGGGACAGCATAGAGAACTTGTGCCTTGGATGGTAAATTTTCACTAGCATTTTGCAAGACTGGTGTAACCCCAGTCAGGATGTGAACTCCTTCCTCCCTACTATGTCACTAATAAGAATGACCCTTTCAGTGAAAAGAACTAACCCCCTATCCCACAGGTCCCCTGGCGATAGCTTACACACCTGTGCAGAGTTTCAGTTTAATGACTTGGAATGGGTGGCAGCTATTAATGGTTTGTACATCTGTCACACTACAGCTGTAGGGTCTGAATGGTGGGCTGTGGACTAGTTTCATTCAGTGGTGGAAAGAAGGACAGAAATAGGTTAGAGGTTCATTATGTGTCCAAAACCAGGGTAACCTTTTTATGTAGTTAGATTACTATTATCCTTTCCAAAACCCCACCTTTATTAATGAGCAAGTGCTCCCATCTCTACTGAGGGCTAGTCTGAACTGGTTTCCACTGACACTGGAGACCTGTGTCTTTGTTCCTTGGCTTCACCTCCATTCAGCTTCAATCAGTAACTCCAACCACTTTTAATGCTCTCTTCCACCTCCCCTTTTATTTTGTTTTAACCATTAAAAAATGCCACCTTGGCTTGCCCAGTCCAGGAGGCAGTAAAGGACCACCAAAATCAACCTTGAATGACAATGATGACAAACCAACAGACTACTGTGACTAATCACTTGCACTTTTCCCAGTCACCTCAATGGAAACCTGCCATGCTACATTTCTGCCACCATAGGGTGCTGTTCAAGGTTCTAAACCAGCAGCACTTAGCTGATCTAAGATGGCGTCCTCCAGGAAGTACTGCTGGTTTCTGCTGCATCTAGAGGAAAACCAGAATGGTAAAAAAATGCACTCTTAAGAAAAAAGCCGCTGGGCTCTTTGCAGTATAAAGTCAGGGGGAAGGAACAAACAGTTCTGCAGTATACATCCTGCAGCTGATTTTTCCGTCTCTATTCTTTTTAGGGCCTTAAGATTTCAGTGAAGAGTTTTGATATTTATAACATTTGGATGATCCTCTCTTATTAACTTTTTAATAGCTGTTTGCCTGTGACTGTGACCTCCTCAGTGGTAGATTGTTCCATAGCAACTTCTGTAGTAACAGCATAGTCAAAAAGTAGACAGAAGTTGAAAATGAAAAATTGGGATCTTGATTCTAACACTCCAAAGTCTAGGAATGTTTGGGCCTGTTTCTATCAAAATGTCACCTCTAGAAGACTGGCATCATCCCCTGTATTTTGTATTTGTTTATTTTTTATAACTCTACCAGTTCTTGAATGTTGTTCACTCTTTTTCCCATAGGGCATACTGACTTCAGAGTGGCTCCATTAAACATACAGCCTGTGGATGTCTTGCTAAAGGAATACATTAGAGGACACCATTCTGCCTAATTGCCCCTTCTTACAGGTCTCTTGCAGTGGTAAGATTACCAATTAGTTTGTGAATCAGATAAAAACCCAAGCAATAAAGCATTAAAGTTATTGCTAACCTACCCAATGCACAATTGTGCTTACTTTCTGTGTTTTTCTTAGAGATGGAAAGATCAGTCTGGATAAATTTATGAACCAATATGAGCCTCTGGCTAAAACTGGAACTAAGGTTTTGTTTCTTTTTGAGATTCAAAATGATTTTCTCTCTTTGCACATTAACACTTTCTGGTTTTTAGCTGAGAGTGGAATTGCTGAACACCGTAAGAGAGGATCATCTCTTAGAATTTTTGACTTGGCTAGTGTTGTAATGTTACATACACAAAGAGCAAACAGATATATTAAATCAGAAAGGCCTTTATTTTAAATGTTGAGAACAAGGAAAAACAAAAGTAAAGTCTCCATGAGAGAGCGGGGGTGTCTGCTCTGTGACAATCTTTACTGAAATGGAAAAAAATGGCTCCCAATGAAATCAATGAATACCAATTAAGGTCAATGGGAGCCAAAGATTGACTAGAGGTGGGGTCTGGGCAGCTATCTGGGTCTGAAACTGAACTCAAAGTTCAAGGGTGTTCTGTCCTAAAGTTCTGGTGTGGACCCTTATATGGAAGGGCAACAACATTTTCTTTCTTCTTTGTTAAAAATGGCACCTGCTGCTGTTGCTTTACTTTTCAGAAAGCTTATGCCTTTTCCTGAAAAAAGTGTCTAAGGACAAAAATAGGCTTTGTGTAAACATTCAGAACTTGGAAGAAAGGAACTTGCAAATGAAATAATTTTGCTGGAGAAAAAAATCATAATACTGATCTCCTTTGTAAAGGGGAGTAGTGGGGTCAAAAGACATATCTGGCTTCGAGACTAAGCTTGATAAGTTTATGGAGGTGATGGTATGATGGGATAGCTTAATTTTGGCAATTAATTGATCTTTGATTATTAGCGGTAAATATGCCCAATGGCCTGTGATGGGATGTTAGATGGGGTGGGAACTGAGTTACTACAGAGAATTCTTTCCTGGGTATCTGGCTGGTGAGTCTTGCCCACATGCTCAGGGTTTAGCTGATCGTCATATTTGGGGTCGGGAAGGAATATTCCTCCCAAGACAGATTGGCAGAGGCCCTGGAGGTTTTTCACCTTCCTCTGCAGCGTGGGGCACGGGTCACTTGCTGGAGGATTCTCTGCACCTTGAGGTCTTTAAACCATGATTTGAGGATTTCAATAACTCAGACATAGGTTAGGGGTTTGTTACAGGAGTGGGGGGTGGTGGTGAGATTTTGTGGCCTGTGTTGTGCAGGAGGTCAGACTAGATGATCATAATGGTCCCTTCTGACCTTAAAGTCTATGGGCTAGTCTACACTTACCAGCCGGGTCGACGCGGTGAGTTCGACTTCTCGGAGTTCGAACTATCGCGTCTAATGTGGACGTGATAGTTTGAACTCCGGAAGCGCCGCGGTCGACTCCGGTACTCCACCACTGCAAACGGCGGTGGCGGAGTCGACCTTGGAGCCGCGGACTTCGATTCCGTGGCGTCTGGACGGGTGAGTAGTTCGAACTAGGGTACTTTGAATTCAGCATAACTTGTTTCTTTAGGACATTTCGTCTTTCTCTATTTTGTCTGTTCTTTCCCTTAGTGCAAATTTGTAATAAACGGTGCTATGTTGAATTAGTTTGTAGAGACTGTGTGATAATGACAGGCCATGCTGAATTTTGTATGTCATTTTTTCCTTCTAGCTATGAGTCCTGAAATCTAATCAAGATGGGACAGAGATCACCCTTATATATCAAACTAGGCATTTGATAGTCATTCACAATTTCAGAATTGAAAGGCTAGTAAATTAAGGCTGATCCTGCTACCAGTCATGATAATAGGAGTTCTACCATTGATTTCTCAATGGAAGCAGGATCAGACCATTATTTAGTAAGTTACTTACACAAGTATCACAGTTGATAATAGTGGCCATACAGCAGATGGAGTGCTTCAATTATCTAGGGTCCATGATGAATGAGCTCTATTGACAGCTGTGGCAAAATCCACAGCAGACTGCGTATTGCACAGACGATTATGATATCACTGGTAAACATATGGCAGGATTGGGTCTTGTAAAAAAAACGACAAGCATAGGCTCTGTTGGTCTTAGGTTTGGTCCATAGCCAAGTTCAAGGTTGAAATTCAGCCACACATACTTTCAAAAATGAAGTGCAAAAGTAGTTGTATTCTCTTTGCACAGTAATCGGGTTTGTTAGGACATCTGCATTTGGAGATCATTCCACTTTTCTTGAATATTATCATTGAAATTTAGAGGATATTACTTGATGTTATGAAAAAATGTTCATTTCCCCACAAAACTTCTCAAAAAACCATTTGCACGTTCATGCCAAGCCATTTTACTTTACCATATCTTTGTAGTTATGGCCCCGTCATGCTGGTATTCCAGTGCCTTTCACCAATTGGTTTGTGAAATGGTCCATTTTGCACCAAAAGAAACAAAACTTTGAATTTTTACACATTTCAGTGCTTTGTCTTTCATATTTTTGATCTTCATCTGACTAAAATCGCAGAATTCTAAACGTTAACTGTTTTGCTCAAAAATAACATTTAAAAATGGCCCAAGTTTTTGCAGAAAAAGTGGTCACATTTCAGCTTCTCTCTCTCTCTTTTTACAGATGCACACAGCTTTTGCGAGTTTGAAATGAACTGGGAAAATGAACCCCCTGATTTTGAGGTTTGTGCCTTTTCCTTACTGAAAAGAAGTGTGATGCTGCGAGTGGTCAGGGGCAGGAGGCCTGAGCCCTTCCATTCACAGGGCAGAGGGAAAGGCACATGGACCCTCTCCCACCGTAGTGGCTGTGCAGGAACAGAATGCCCCCCAGGAGAGTTAGCGTGGTTCCTAGGGAAGTAGTCACTCCAATAGGGCGAAGGGAGAATCAGACATTTCCTTTCCTTCTGTATTGGCTAAGCTCAAGGGCAAAGAGTATCCCTAAATCTTTGTGAGTTGCCAGGACTTAGCACTGCAGCCAGTGCTGTAGAAGTGGAGTTTTTACTTCACCTGCTACCCTCTGTGTGTAAGGAAAGGTCAGATTGCTTCTTGCTCACCTGTGTCACGAAGATCCCAAGGATCTGGGGGAGAGCAATGTGCCAGCCTGGTGATGTCCCCAGAAAAGGAGATGGAGGAAACCAAACCAGCACCCATGAAGACCTATAGAGTGAGGCATTTGAGGGGGCAGGAGGTCAGCCACCTCATCCCTCTGAATGGATAAGGAGTGGTCCTCAGGGCCTGTTCTGGTAGGGTGACCAGACACCCTGATATTCGGGACTTTGTCTTATATAGGCACCATACCCTTCCAACCCCTGAAAAAAAAGGGTCCCAATTTTTCACACTTGCTATCTGGTCACCCTATGTTCTGGTGGAAGGAGGAAAGCCAGGTGAGGCAGAGAGGTGTGACAGCTTCCCAGTGTATGCAAAAATGTGGGTATCTTCCTATGTCATTTATCCCTAAATGCATGTTTTTGAGCCAAATTCTGCCCTAAATTACATATGTGCAAATCTACTCCAGTGCTCACTGTAGCCTTCCGGGATTACAGCTCCCGTTGACTTCAGTGGGAGCTCTGGCTGCTCAGCATCTCTAGAAATCAGGACCCTGGTGGGGATGCATATGCATGCATGCACCTCCACCCGCACCCACCACAACCCCAAAACTGACTTCGGGTGTGCATGTGAAGATGTAACTGAGGGAAGAATCTGCCCTACTGAGTCTGACCCCACCCCTCCCAACATGAGCTTTTTAAAACCCAAACCCCAAAATTAATATGTAAAACCAGTTTGGGTTTGGTTTTTTTTGCAAGACAACTGTCTTTCAGCTGCTTTGCTATGTTTGTTGGCTATGTCCTCATTTGGCAGCATTAGCTACATTATGTGATTAACAAACAGATGCAGCAAGATGTGTGTGGGACATAGCATAATAAATGTCACATCAGCCTAGGAAATTCAAAAAGCTGGAATAAATGTTTTTTTTTTCTTTTATTTGCTAAGTGAACATTTAAAAAATGATCTCACTACAGAGAGCCACATCCTGAACTCCAGTTTTACGCCAGCGCAATTGAGAGCAAAATTCCCCACCAACATATAGCTTATACCTCTAATCATGTCATCATTGAATTTGTCTCTATGAAACTTACAGATTTTTTGTTCTTGCTTGTATTGTGCTTAACGCTCATTATCTCTTCACCAGCTGCCAAAAATGTGGGATCAAAGATTCTTGCATGTGTGAAATCCACAACTCTGAAGTACCAGAAAAATATAGTGAGAACGACATTATCCAATCGGGCTACTGTTTGTGTCCTTCTGGATAGACCTTTGGTTTTTGAGATGCCTTTCAGTACAGTCCGGAATATTTTGTGATTAGAGCTGTACAAATAACTGATTTTTCAGTTTGGAGCCTGGACTGGAAAAGTAAAGCAAAAAAAAAAATTGGTTGGGGTTGAATATCTTGTTTTAGGCTTGTGGGCTTTTTTGTTACCTTTTTAATTGAACTAAAATTCAAAATGAAATGTTGTTTCAAATTTAAAAAGTGATACAGCACAGATTCCTCTAGATAGATATCTTTTTAATGGAATCAACCATTACTAGAGAACCAGCTTGAAATGACAGAAAAAAATTACTTGTGAATTCAATTTTGGTAACCACAAAATAACAGGTTAATGAAATTTCAATCCATTTGGCTTGTACTCAGCCTTCAACCCCCCCCCCCCCAAACCACTCCCCCTGCTCAGGGCACCCTTTGAAGCAGTGGTTCTCAACCAGGGGTACATGTACCCCTGGGGGTACGCAGAGGTCTTCCAGGGGGTACATCAACTCATCCATATATTTACCTAGTATTACAACAGGCTACATAAAAAGCACTAGCAAAGTCAGTACAAACTAAAATTTCATATAGACAATGACTTATATATACTGCTCTATATACTATACACTGAAAAGTAAATACAATATTTATATTCCAATCAATTTATTTTACACTTATATGGTGAAACTGAGAAAGTCAGCAATTTTTCAGTACTAGTGTGCTGTGACACTTTTGTATTTTTATGTCTGATTTTGTAAGCAAGTAGTTTTTAAGTGAGGTAAAACTTGGGGATACACACGACAAATCAGACTCCTGAAAGGGGTCTGGAAAGGTTGAGAGCCACAGCTCTGAAGTACATATATCTTCTCTCAGTGACATCTCATATGTCCCATCACAAGTGAGTTCTTTTGTTACTGGCCTGTTTGATTTCCTTCCCCAGCTCACGTCTCTCAAGTGATGGTGAGCCCTGAACCACTCCTACCAAACGTAAGAGTTGTGGGAGGCCTCCCTAATCCTGGGTATTTTAGAAAGAGAGAGAGAGAAAGAGAGAGAGAGAGAAGGAAATCAGCCTGATTGTTAGGCCTGAATTCTGTGCTTGTATGGTGTATGTTAGAGCAGAATTTAGGCTACCCTGTGGTTCTTTTTTTCTAAAAGACTTATTAAAAGCAATGGATAAATCTGAAAAACAAAGGAAAATTTTAAAACGTGTGAATTAATTACAATAATTCACCTGACACCCAAAATAAGATAGATGAAACCAATTGAAAACTAACAGAGCGAATGCAGACATCGATCGAAATAGAAATACTGAGAAAGCCGACCCACTGTCATTTTACAACACAGCACTAGTGTCCGCAAAGTCCTAATTAGCTCTTATTATTTGCATTGTGCAACATTTTAGATGCTGCTAATGGGGTGCGCTATTTTTATGATGCATGTGTTTTGTTTTCAAAATGAGAGTTTGCACTTTTAGATACTTGCTAAAGTAAATTACAATCGGGTGTAAAATGCGTTCTAGTCCATCTGGGGTCAGATTGCATTTTTTATTATATAAATTAAAGTGAGCCTAGAGAAGATATAAAACCCAGATATTCTAGGAACTGACACAGCCCCAGGTCTGACTTTGAATAATTTATCGCAGAGACTATAGTTGTCAGGGGATAAGTCATAGCCTGTAGCTGAAAAGTCAGTAGCTTATGAGAAGAAGCGATCCAAATATATGGGGAAAAAGGAAAAAAATCTGTTGAGATCTTTTCTACTTTTCTGTAAACATAAAATTCCGGTACTTATAAAAGTTTTACATTTGATGAGAATTAACCCGAAAAAAATCTACGAGATACACTACTCCTTCTGACCTGTTATCTTAAAGTATTTTGCGGCAAAAGGACAAGCTGGATCTTGTCCTGGTTTTGTGGGTTTTTGTGCATGGACACTCACAGTCGTGACTAATGCTGTATCCACTTGACACTTAAAATGCATTTTAATGATGGAGGCTGTTTTTGCTGCCCGTTTAAATAGTATTTTTCACTTAAATGGTCATAAATGGGCTCTATGGATAATATTCCCCATTAAGATGCATGAAAGAAGTTCAGACCTTTATTTATTTTTTTAGCCTATCTGGCTGCATTTATTTTTTTAGCCTATCTGGCTGTAGATTCAACAAGACTCCAGTGCGTTGATTTGCAGAGAAAAAGCTATCTGGGTAACCAGAAAAGATAGGCACTTCGTGGCATGTCCTCTCCGTATCCATGCACAATTCCCATTAACTTTAGTAGAAGCTTAGTGCTAACATCTTAAGAAGGATAATAGACAAGTTAACTTTTATTTATTTTTTAAATAGTTGTAGAAAAGGCTAATGAGACACTTTATATCTTTGAACCCAAGATTTCCCCATGCCAGCTGATTTGGATTGGTTGATCGATTACTGCAGTACAAAAACAGTCTATCAACAGCCGTTTAAGATCCAAACTATACCTCTACCTCGATAGAACACTGTCCTTGGGAGCCAAAAAATCTTAGCACGTTATAGGTGAAACCATGTTATATTGAACTTGCTTTGATCCACCGGAGTGTGCAGCCTCACCCCCGCGGAGCACTGCTTTACCGTGTTATATCGGGTGGCGTTATATCGAGGTAGCGGTGTATCTTACTCAGCACAAGTATGCTGGGGAAGGAGAAAGCAGAGGCTGAGAGCTCTTGCTCCATATCACACCCAGACTGGAGAGGACAAGAATGCTGAAGCTCATGCCCGCAGTGTAGGTCACAAAGGGACTGGTTCTCAGAGTCAACAGAGTTATAAACCCAAAAGACTGTGTGTCTTTAAGTTGAGAATGTAACCTGACTACACCCTTCCTGTTGGTATGTGCACACACTACACCTGTTAAATAATATAGTGACTCTGTTTCTGAGTGTGCTCCCACTGTGGCATTCTGCATTCCCTGTCCTATGACCCCATTCCAGCAAAGCACTTAGACATATGCTCTTTTTTAAGCACATGAGGGGTCCCATTGAAGTCAAGGAGACCGCTCATGTATTTAAAATTAAGATCATGCTTAAGTGTTTTGGATTGTGCCTGAGTGGGCAGGACTCATTGTTACTTGGGTGCTGCCACTGTGTGCTTTCCTTATACCTCTGACTGTAAAACCTATAATGTAGCCCTATACATCCATTATATTAATGAGCTTCAGTGTCATAATAAAAGTGCTGTGGGAGGTGGCCATCTAGAAAACTCGCCTGCACCATGATCAGAGAATTCTGTCTGCTGTGAGCACAAATAACTTAGGGCCACTCTCTGATACCCTGACTCATGTTGAAGGCAATGGAATCACACATGGAGTAAGATGCTATTCAGCACGAGTGTGTCGGAATCTGGCCCTGGGTGTTACATCTCCTGAAAAACAAATAATTGTAATTCACTACAGTGACTTTAACGGGATCAGATTAATGGCATAGTGTTCATTTCTGTGGACTCTGCCAGCAGCATTTAATATACATTTTAAACATCATCTGTGCCACTCTGTGACTTATTGATTGATTCCTGCATGCTGGGGGGAAAGGAACCACAAAAAACATAAAGATCCCAAAATGAATCAAACTGGGGCTCCTCATTTACCCACTCAATGTGCTGTGGATTTCTCTTTCTCATCTCTAAGCACAAATGCAATCACAAGAAAAAAAAAGTTAGATGGAAGAGTGAACAAGAGATAGTGGTTGTGTCTCTGTCTTTAAGTGTGTGTAGAATTACAGGTCCAGCACTGGAGAAGCATAATATTAATAAAGGAGGAATCAGAGAAGAGTAGGACTGGAAGGGACTTCAAGAGGTCTTCTGTTCCAGTCCCCTGCACTCAACACAGGACTAACTAGTATCTAGACCATTCCCTGGCAGCTGTTTGTCTAATCTG
Organism: Mauremys reevesii; assembly: GCF_016161935.1. Classification (NCBI taxonomy): domain Eukaryota; kingdom Metazoa; phylum Chordata; order Testudines; family Geoemydidae; genus Mauremys; species Mauremys reevesii. The sequence continues at coordinate 19,281,544 of NC_052624.1, forward strand.
CTCTTAAAAATCTCTAATGATGGAGATTCCACAACCTCCCTAGGTAATTTTATATTCCAGTGCTTAACTACCCTGCCAGTTGGGAAGTTTTTCCTGATATCTAACATAAACCTCCCTTGGTGCAGTTTAAGCCCATTGCTTCTTGTCCTACCCTCAGAGGTTAAGGAGAACACTTTTTCTCCCTCCTCCGTGTAACAACCTCTTATGTGCTTGAAAACTGTTATGTCCCCCCTCAGTCTTCTCTTCTCCAGATTAAACACTTTTTTCAATCTTCCCTCATAGGTCATGTTCGCTAGACCTTTAATCATTTTTGTTGCTCTCCTGTGGACTTTCTCCAATTTGTCCACCTCTTTCCTGAAATGTGCTGCCCAGAACTGGACACAATACTCCCGCTCTGCTCTATGCTGATAAGGCCTCACTCAAAAATTACTTCTTCTGTCTTGCTTACAACACTGCTAATACATCCCAGAATGATGTTTTCTTTTTTTGCAACAGTGTTACACTGTTGACTCATATTTAGTTAGCGATCCACTATAGCCCCCAGATCCCTTTCCGCAGTACTCCTTCCTAGGCAGTCATTTCCCATTTTGTATGTTTGCAATTGATTGTTCCTTCCTAAGTAGAGTACTTTGCATTTGTCCTTATTGAATTTCATTCTGTTTGAACGGTGAACCACAGCCACTGGGAGCTACGGGTGGCCATGCCTGTGGATGGTCAATGTAAACAAACTGTCTCATGGCCCGCCAGTGGATTACCCTGGTGGGCCGCAGGTTGCCCACCACTGATCTAAATCATTCATGAAGATATTGAACACAACCAGACCCAGGATTGATCCTTGCAGGATCCCACTCGATATGTCCTTCTAGCTTGATTGTGAACCACTGATAACTACTTGCTGGGAACCGTTTTCTGACCAGTTTTGCACCCACCTTATAGTAGCTCCATCTAGGTTGTATTTCCCTAGTTTGTTTTTGAGAAAATCATGCAAGATAGTATCAAAAGCCTTACTAAAGTCAAGATATACCACATCTGCTGCTTCCCACCTATCCACAAGGCTTGTTATCCTGTCAAAGAAAGCTATTGCTGTTATTTATCATCTTATTATCTTCTAGGTGTTTGCAAATTTGCAAATTGATTGCTTGATTATTTATGCCATTATCTTTCCAGGTACTGAAGTTAAGATGATTGGTCTGTAATTCCCTGGATTGTCTTTATTTCCCTTCTTATAGATAGACACTATATTTGCCCTTTTCCAGTCCTCTGGAATCTCTCCCATGTTCCATAAGTTTTCAAAGATAATCACTAATGGCTCAGGTATCTCCTCTGTCAGCTCCTTGAGTATTCTAGGATGTATTTCATCAGGCCCTGGCTACTTAAAGACGTCTAACTTGTCTAAGTAATTTTGAACTTGTTCTTTCCCTATTTTAGCCTCAGATCCTACCTCATTTTGACTGGTGTTCACTGTGTTAGTCGTCCAATCCCTGCTAACCTTTTTGGTGAAAACTAAAACAAAAAAGTTGTTTAGCACTTCTGCCATTTCCACATTTTCTGTTATTGTGTTTCCCTCCTCACTGAGTAATGGACCTATCCTATCCTTGGTCTTACTCTTGCATCTAATGTATGTAGAATGTTTTCTTATTACCCTACATGTCTCTAACTAGCTTAAGCTCATTACCTGCTTGGCCTTTTTAATTTTGTTCCTACATGCTTGTATTGTTTGTTTATATTCATCGTTTGTAGTTTGATCTAGTTTCCACTTTTTTAAGGATTTTTTTTTTGAGTTTCAGATAATTGAAGATCTCCTGGTTAAGCCAGGGTGGTCTCTTGCCATTATATCTATCTTTCCTGGGATAGTTTGCTTTTGTGCCCTTAATAATGTCTCTTTGAAAAACTGCCAACTCTGTTGAACTGTTTTTCCCCTTAAACTTGCTTCCCCTGGGATCTTACCTACCAACCTGAGTTTGCTAAAGTCTGTCTTCTTAAAATCCATTATCTTTATTTTGCTGTTCTCCCTCCTACCATTCCTTAAAATCATGAATTCTACCATTTCATGATAACTTTCACCCAAGCTGCCTTCCACTTTCAAATTCTCAACCAGTTCCTCTCTATTTGGTAAAATCAAATCTAGAATAGCCTCTCCCCTAGTAGCTTTCTCCACCTTCTGAAATAAAATATTATCTCCAATACCTTCCAAAAATTTGTGGGATAATCTGTGCCCTTCTGTGTTATTTTCCCAACAAATGTCTGGGTAGTTGAAGTCCCACATCCCCATAAAGCCGTGTGATTTGGGTGATTTTGCTAGTTGTTTAAAAAAAGCATCATCTGCCCCATCTTCCTGGTTAGGTGGTTTGTAGAAGACCCCTACCATGACATCACCCTTGTTTTTACCCCTTTTATTCTTACCCAGACACTTGCAACAAGTCTGTCTCCTATTTCAATCTCAACCTCAGTCCAAGTGTATACATCTTTAATATATAAGACAAAACCTTCTCCCTTTTTTCCCTGCCTGTCCTTCCTGAGCAAGCTGTACTCTTCCATACCAATATGCCAGTCATGAGTATTATCCCACCAAGTGTCTGTGATGCCAAGTTTGTCATAGTTGCGTTTATTCACTGGCATTTCTAGTTCTTCCTGCTTATTCCCCATACTTCTCACATTAGTATAGAGATATCTAATATACTGATTTTATTTCCCCTCTGTGTTTTCTCTTGCCTCTCCCTTGTCCCTGCTATAATGGTCCATGCTTCCCCCAGATTCTGACCTTTCTCCCGGGTCTCCATGTTTTTGATTTAAGGAAGCTCTGGATTAAGGTGGAAATATGCCTTTGGTTCCTCAAAAGTTTATTTTTCTTTCCAGTCCAAACCCATTTTAAATAATCTGTAACAATGAAGACACTCATTATTATATTCCACAACAGGCAAAAACAATCTCCACCTTGAAACGTTTTTGGGTACCAACAACCTTTTCAATGGCTTTTGCCTCTTTTTTTTTTTTAAGGGCTGTGTTCGCTTTGCATCTTTGCTATTCCCTAAATAAACATCTTGGTTCTGGAAGCCACCATTATTATTATTTTTACCATTTTAAATCCATACTTTTACAATGTTTTCAGAACCCATTCTAGATTTCTCAAGTGTCCTTTAAATAGGAGATGATAAAGTTGAAATCTGGACAAAATGTATGCATTAGTCTTTGGGATATGGCAGGGTCACTAGCTACACTGAATGGTTGCCTTTCATACCTATTAAGCTTTATATATACGTTTAATCTTAGGTTAGATTTGATTTTTTAAATAATCTGGCTATCTGGCCACTTGTAAATGCTGGGAACAGATCAGGTTCCGTAAACTTCACCCCTCCTACCTGTTAGGAAATAAATTCTTTGGTTTTGGAAGTGGATGGATAGTGATCCATTTAGATTCTTGTACTGTGCCTATCACCTTGGTACCTGAACACTTCCAACCAAGCTTAAGGTGACTATATATAAATATCCCCAAATCCTCACACTACCATTGGGTTTAGTAACACACAAAATTAAACTAAACTCTAGAAGTCATATTATCCCCTGTTTCTGCAGTATTCTAATTTGCCTTTTTATATGTTCTAGCAAAGCATAAGGCACAGGAGGAGCATTAAGAAATGTAGGAATGGCATTTTTAACTGCATTCAGGTTTGTTGTTATGCCTTTCACTAAGCCATATATCAAAAAAGTGTTCGTTTTAACTTCACTAGCTATCTAATGCATGGTTCCTAGAACTGCAATGTGACTTAGCCTTGTTGTTTTGTGAAGGACCATCTCCTTATGTAACAGTTAATGCTGACAGCAAACAGATACCCTTTTACTTTACAATCACCTGCAGCTATCATAACTTTTATCTTCTAATGCCTCTTATTCAATACTCTACTTGTTTTTCTTAATTTGACGTTAGCAAATATTTTCATGTACAGCTTTTCAAGAATTACAGATATGGCAGCACCTCCATAGATTTCCATTTGTGGAGTTCCTTTATTTGTACATATATTACCTTATATGTGGCATTTGAATCCTGCTTATTGTGTGCCAAAAGCAGTTCTAAGAAGTGATATAAATGACCAGCCATCTCATTATGATGAAGAACAAATTATGTAATTAGCTCCTAGATACTCACAGAACTAGGTGGTTTTCCATATCCTTAATGAGAACAGCTTCCTTTTATTTAATTCCTTTCTCCAGTAATGTACATGACTAGCAACACCCGAATACCCTCTCTTGGCACAGTTTCCATACTACTGCATAATTGCTCTGATTGATGTGATGTTTCTAAGCATTGAAAATGTGGTTCCTTCTAACTTGCTGGTCTCCTCCAGGGTGTAGCAACTCATGTCCACTTCCTTGTCTAAGGTCTGGCCTTTCCTTCATCAATATGAAATGCAGGCAGAGGTGCTCTCTCCAAGTGCAGTATGTTTCTTTTGGTGGATTCCAACACCAACACGATAACCATTGCTCCTTTCAGGTTTACTTGTTTCTTTGCAGCCCCTCTCCCTTTTGGATTTCTGGTGGCTGAGGGCTTCTCAGAGATGATTACTAAAATGAAGGTCAGGGACTGATTTTTAAGAGTTGCTAGAACATCAGATGTGCTTTCCCCTTCTCTATGGTTTTCTAAATGAAATTTATATCTCTCTCTGCTGTGAAGTTTGTGTGGGATTCATAGAGCTTTTTAAGCACTTCAATCAAACCCTTATAGTCTATCTTGCCATGTTCTTGAGGAAATCCTAAGCTGCCTTGTTCCCCAACTAGGGATAGGAAAATGGATCTCTTCCTGAGCCTCATTTCGTTGTTGTTATAAAAATACTGCTGCACCCTTTCTGCATACACTTCAAAATCCTTTTAATCTTTTCTGTCAAAATGAAACCCACCATTTTTACCTTTCCTTTCTCCAGTTAATCAGAGACCTCTTCATCACTGCTGGATCACCTGGTTTCAAATGGACATTATCCTCATTGCCAATTACTTTTCTTATGTCTCCGAAGAGCTAATAAGCCAAAAAAGCCTTTTAAAATTAACTTCAGTTATTTTGATTGGATTAGAATAAATACCACATAAAAAATAAAGCAACAACAAAAATGAACCCAGTTAGCATAGTGAAGGGGTCCTTTATCTACAAACTACAACCATGCTACTTCATACTTAGGTTCAATCTCCAGTCTGAATTCCAGATGCATCTGACTGGAAATGAATAAGTTGCTTTGAATTCTGCCAGATAAAATATTCCAGACTTCAATGATACAATAACCACATAGTCACAACAGTTCTCAAAACTCCATACGACTTACTGGGATGCTGGAAAAAGTTTGACTAAAATATAATTTCTGTGGTTCTGGGTTTTGCCTGCTCTTTGTTGGTTCACAGGCAGGCCAATCAACATCAAGATTCTCTGCTCATCCTCCTGCCTTGTTTCAGCTTGCAGTACAGGCAATCAGCTCCAGTGATTTTGCAGCAGGCAACATCGATCTGACATCTAAAAGTGCATGTTTGCATATCCCTCATGACACTGCATTTTACACTGGTCAGTTGCTGTTCCAGTATTGCTTCCTGTTCTTTGGCCTTGCATCTGCTGCAAGGACTTTCACCAAAACAATGGCAGTGGTTGTAACAGTTGTCAGGTAACAGGGAATCTGTGTTTAGCTCGCCTGCACCATTCCAAAGAAGAGCAGTCTTAAAGAGCAGTCTTCCAGAGTCTGGGGCTTGTAGTTAGAAAGGAGCAACCGGTGATCTCAGTCATTAAGATGACTGAGAAGCATCTGGAGAGGAAAGGTCAGGCTTTACAAAAGTCAGACACTCTCTGCTGTTGTGGTGTAGGATTTTCCTGACAGGCTGTAGGAATGAGGTGCTTGGACCATGGTCATGAAAAGAGAGGAATCTTCATATAAATATTTTTGAATGAAAAGCACTTCTTGCTCTTGAACTAGCTCTTCTTGCTCAGAGGGCCACTGCACAGGACACCATGGATCATGATAGACAACACAGCTATGAGTGCATATGTAAAATACATGCTCTAGGTCAGATTCACTCTTCATCCTCTTTGGAGGTTCCAGGAAATTGCTAAAGGCCAACATTGAAAGTCTGAGACATTGTCCCATTTGGTCAATGGCTCAACATCAGAGAAGATGGTGGGTGCCCACATGGCAAAAATTATATACATCAGCTTTCGGAGCATCTAACCCTGCTTTTGAAAGTTGGATTCCGTGTATAGAAACCAGCCTCTCTTTTTGGTTTAACTCTAAAATCAACTTGATGTCATATGTACTGAGCACCTACAATTCCTAACAAATGGGCCTCTGCAGCATCTCTCTTAGGCCCACTCACAGGAGTCATATCTCCTACGTGTGCTAAGTCGAGGAGAGGCTGAGGGAACTGGGATTGTTTAGTCTGCAGAAGAGAAGAATGAGGGGGGATTTGATAGCTGCTTTCAACTACCTGAAAGGGGGTTCCAAAGAGGATGGATCTAGACTGTTCTCAGTGGTAGAAGATGACAGAACAAGGAGTAATGGTCTCAAGTTGCAGAGGGGGAGGTTTAGGTTGGATATTAGGAAAAACTTTTTCACTAGTAGGGTGGTGAAGAACTGGAATGGGTTACCTAGGGAGGTAGTGGAATCTCCTTCCTTAGAGGTTTTTAAGGTCAGGCTTGACAAAGCCCTGGCTGGGATGATTTAGTTGGGTTTGGTCCTGCTTTGAGCAGGGGGTTGGACTAGATGACCTCCTGAGGTCCCTTCCAACCCTGAGATTCTATGAAGTCTTCCTTGTGACACTGGTCATGTCGCACATCTAAATTGCCTCTTCCCGCCTGGGCAAGCAAGGCCAGGCTGTCAGCAGCATGGGCACTTTTGTGGCTCTTACCAGCCAGATGAGGAGACCGCCTCAGATACATTGCACTCATAGTGGTGCAGGCTGGGTCTGTCAGCTAGGTCCTCATACAAGGGAGTGTGTGTGTTCAGTAGACAGGCCACTGCTGGGAGAATCAGAGAAGTGGGAGGGCAGAGAGGGAGGAGCTCCATGTAGAGGCCCCTCCCCAGGGCAACTAAAGACCTGAAGTGAATAGCGGTCTGAGTGAAAGGTTGCCCCTGAAATGAAGAGGATGCTAGGAAGGTGACCCCTGTCTTTTTAGCAGAGTGTTCTGGTGGCCCTGTCTCTCTGTAATGAGAGCTGCCACTATCATTGTCATGGTGCATGATTTACCCAACAGCCACCTGGGTCAGAAGATTTTGGATGATTGTAATGGTCCCTTCTGCACTTGGAGTCTGTGAATCTGTGACTCTATGGCTACGTCTACACTATGAGCTAGGAGTGTGATTTCCCCTGCTTGCGTACATCTCCAAGTGCTAGCTCTCATCAAGCTAGCGTGAGTGTTAATAGCACTCTAGCCATGGTATCATTGGTGGCAGCAGTGGAGGCATAGCTTAGCGGTGCCGAGTGTGTGCCCACTAGATTCAGGTGGGTTTGTACTTGGCACAGCTAAACCGTGCCTCAGCTGCCACTGCTTGTGGTACCGTGGTTACACTGCTATTACACGTGCACTAGCTTTCCTAGATTCCAAGGCCAGAATGGCCTGTCGTAATCATCTAGTCTCCGAAAATAATTACTGGAGCAGATCTTTTAGAAGAAACATCCAATCTTGATTTTAAAATGGACTGTGATGTAGAATCCACCACGACCCTTGGTAAATTGTTCCAGTGGTTAATTATTCTCACAAATAAAAATGTATGCCTTATTTCCAGTTTGAATTTGTCTAGCTTCAACTTCCAGCCATTGGATTGTGTTCTACTTTTCTCTGCTAAATTGAAGACCCCATTATTAAAGGTTTGTTCTCTATGTAGATATTTTTAGACTGTAATCAAGTCACCCCGTAACCTTCTCTTTGTTAAGCTATATGGATTAAGCCCCTTGAGTCTATCACTGTATGCATGTTTTCTGATCCTCTAATCATTCTTGTGGCTCTTCTCTGAATCATCTCCAATGTATCAACATCCTTCTTGAATTGTTGGCACCAGAACTGGAACAATAGTCCAGCAATGGTCACACCAGTGCTAAATAGAGAGGTAGAGTAACCTATCTACACCTACTTGAGATTCCCCTGTTTTCATCCCAGGATCACATTAGCTCTTTTGGCCATAATGTCATATTGGGAGTTCATGTTCACCTGGTTATCAGTCACAACCCCCAAACCTTTTTCAGAGTCTCAGCTTCCTAGCATAGAGTCCCCCATTCTGTAAGCTTTGTTCTTATATTTATGCTTTTACATTTAGCCATATTAAAGTGCATATTGTTTGCTTGCACCCAGTTTACCAAGTGATCCAGGCCACTCAGAATCAGTGACCTGTTCACTTCATTATTTATTACCCCCTGATTTTTGTGTCATCTGCAAACTTTATTGGTGATGATTTTATGTTTTCTTCCAGGTGACTGATAAAAATGTTAAATAGCATAGGGCCAAGAACTGATCACTGTGGGACCTCACTGCAAACGCATCCGGTTGATTCTCAGTTTACATTTACATTTTGAGACCTATCAGTTAGCCAGTTTTTATTCCATTTAATGTGTGTCATGTTAATTTTATATCTTTTTTGAAAAATGGTACATTAGCTTTCTTCCAGTCTTCTGGAACTTCCTCAGTGCTCCAAGATTTATTGAAAATCAACATTAACAGTCCAGTGAGCTCCTCAGCCAGCTCTTTTAAAAATATAGTATGCAAATTATCTGGACCTGCTGATTTAAAAATATTTGACTTTAATAGCTTCTGTTTAACATCCTCCAGAGATATTAGTGGAATGGAAAGAGTATTATCATCACCACATGATGAGACTATATCATTTGCTTTTCCCTAAATCCAGAAGAGGAATATTTATTGAATGCTTCCAGCTTTTCTGCATTATTATTGATAGTTCAACCATTTCCATGTAGTAATGGACCAATACATTGTCAGGATTCCTTTTGTTACAAATGTATTTGAAAAGCTCGTTATTGTCCTTACCTCTGCTGGTCATAGATTTCTCCTTGTGTCCTTTGGCTTCCCTTATCAATTTTGTACAATTCCTAACTTCTGATTTATGTTCATTACTATCAACTTCCACTTTCTTCCATTTGTTATATATTTTTTTTAATTTTTCACAGCTGCCTTCACTTCCCCTCTAAACCAAGTTGGTTTTTTAACCAGCATGGCCTTCTTCAGTTCTGGAAGTGTGGCTTTTGGGGCATCTTGTAAAGTGTTCTTAAATGATTTCCAATTATCATTCACATTTTTCTAATTATATTCTTTCTCCCAGCTGATTTGGCTCATAATGATTCTCAGCTTTGTGAAATTGGCCCTCTTAAATCACCAAGTGTATCTATAACTGCTCTGGACTTTATTCTCTACAAGTCTCTGCCTGGGCCCTTACTCTTAACCAAGAAGATGGACAGGAACACAGTCTGTGCCCTTGACTCCTTCATGCTTGCTGCCAGATCTCTGTAATCACTGCTGATCTGCTCAGGGTCATGAATGCCCACATGGATGAGCATTTATTGGAGTAACTAGGTGAAAATTAATGGCCTGTGACATAGGAGGTCAGATTAGCAGGTCTAATGGCCCCTTCTGGCCCTAAACTCTATGAAACTATGAAATAAGAACTTAGAACATTTGGCTTATATTACGTGGAAGACAAGAGTTGTTGCTGTAGTTCAGTGGAAGGCAGGATGAAGATGGATATAGTAGGCCTTTGAGAACTTTAGGATTTACACTTGAAACAGACCATAAAATAATAATGTGTAAGTAGAGTTAGGCTTCAGCTGCAAAGTGCAGAGGGTATTTCAATCAAAGTTTATGGTTTTGGCCCATTTCAAGATACAAGACCAGCTTCATTAAAGTCAATGACACTGTACCAATTTACAACCAGCAGAGAATTTGGTCCTTAATCTACAAATCTGTAAAGGTGCAACCAAGGTGCTAAACCTGTGAACTAATAAATACTCCAAGGGGTCATAATAGGAAAATACAGAAAGGTGCTGAGTTCAACAAGCCTCTACAAGGTATTAATAGAAAAGGGAGAAGACGGTATGCAGAGAACATTGAGAAATGGAAGGAAATTAAAAAACAAAACAAAACACAAAACTGGCATGGCAGCTTAATTGGCTTGTTTCTAATCTCACATTTGACATTAGTAGCTGAAAGTCCATGTGTTGCACAGGTATGCAAGTTGGGCCAAGTAATCCACCATCTGTGCGTTCTCCCTTATACAACCAATGAAATTGCTGCATGCAGATTAGCTGTAGAGTAAGTGTGGTGATTGGCTGAGTTACCTCTGATATCAGAATGGTCTGGAATTGCTTGTCAAAGTCTATGATATAACGGATGACTAAGACTACGATTTATTCATGAGTATTTTTATTAAAAGTCACGGACAGGTCATGGAAAATAAACAAAAAATCATAGCCAGTGACCTGTCCATGACTTTTACTAAAAATACCCCTAACTAAATCTTAGGGGCTAGGGGAAGGGGCCTGCTGCTCTGGCGGTGGTGCTCCAGTGGTCACTGCTGCTCTGGGTGGGGGATGGCCTGAAGCCATGCTACCATTGCTGCTGGGAGTGGGCGGTCCACTGCCACTGCTCCTCTGGGCGGGGGGCAGCCCGGAGCCCCGCCACCGCTGTGACGTTCGTGAAAGACTTGCAGCATTACACATGACTCCCACATAGTGCAGCTCATCTGATCTCTTCTGGAGAACAGACATTTTTACATAGCATTGTGCAAGAAATGGAGCTGCTGGATAAGACAACAAAATGGTCTCTCCCAGGGCAGTATATTAGCACTAATCCTCTTCAACATATATACCAATGATCATCCCATACAGAGCAATAGGAGGAACTTTTTATATGCTGATGATCTATGCATCATGTCATAGGAGACGGAATTTGCCACTGTCAAGAACAGACTGATGTGTGCACTGAACAACCTCTCAATTTATTACAATAAGAACCAACTTCGTACCAACTCGACCCAGACATAGGTGATGGCCTTTCACCTATGCCATAGAGAAGCCAAGCAGAAATTAATTGTCACCTGGGATGGAATCCTACTGGCTAATCCACCCAAACCCTGTCTCCCTGGGGGTGACATTGGATCGGGCACTTCAGGACGAAATGCAGAGATAAAATTTCTCGCTACTTTAAATGACTGCTTCATGGAGCAGCTGGTACGGGAACACACAAGGGGAGAGGCAACTCTAGATTTAATCCTGAGTGGAGCGCAGGAGCTGGTCCAAGAGGTAACTATAGCAGTACTGCTTGGAAATAGTGACCATAATAAAATAGCATTCAACATCCCGGTGGGGGGAAGAACACCTCAACTGCCCAACACTGTGGCATTTAATTTCAAAAGGGGGAACTATACAAAAATGAGGGGGTTAGTTAGACAAAAGTTAAAAGGTACAGTGACTAAAGTGAAATCCCTGCAAGTTGCATGGGCCCTTTTTAAAGACACCATAATAGAGGCCCAACTTCAATGTATACCCCAAATTAAGAAAATCAGTAAAAGAACTAAAAAAGAGCCACCGTGGCTTAACAACCATGTAAAAGAAGCAGTGAGAGATAAAAAGACTTCCTTTAAAAAGTGGAAGTCAAATCCTAGTGAGGCAAATAGAAAGGAGCACAAACACTGCCAACTTAAGTGCAAGAGTGTAATAAGAAAAGCCAAAGAGGAGTTTGAAGAATGGCTAGCCAAAAACTCCAAAGGTAATAACAAAATGTTTTTTAAGTACATCAGAAGCAGGAAGCCTGCTAAACAACCAGTGGGGCCCCTTGATGATCAAAATACAAAAGGAGCGCTTAAAGACGATAAAGTCATTGCGGAGAAACTAAATGGATTCTTTGCTTCAGTCTTCACGGCTGAGGATGTTACGGAGATTCCCAAACCTGAGCTGGCTTTTGTAGGTGACAAATCTGAGGAACTGTCACAGATTGAAGTGTCACTAGAGGAGGTTTTGGAATTAATTGATAAACTCAACATTAACAAGTCACCGGGACCAGATGGCATTCACCCAAGAATTCTGAAAGAACTCAAATGTGAAGTTGCGGAACTATTAACTAAGGTTTGTAACCTGTCCTTTAAATCGGCTTCGGTACCCAATGACTGGAAGTTAGCTAATGTAACGCCAATATTTAAAAAGGGCTCTAGGGGTGATCCCGGCAATTACAGACCAGTAAGTCTAACGTCGGTACCGGGAAAGTTAGTTGAAACAATAGTAAAGAATAAAATTGTCAGACACATAGAAAAACATAAACTCTTGAGCAATAGTCAACATGGTTTCTGTAAAGGGAAATCGTGTCTTACTAATCTATTAGAGTTCTTTGAAGGGGTCAACAAACATGTGGACAAGGGGGATCCGGTGGACATAGTGTACTTAGATTTCCAGAAAGCCTTTGACAAGGTCCCTCACCAAAGGCTCTTACGTAAATTAAGCTGTCATGGGATAAAAGGGAAGGTCTTTTCATGGATTGAGAACTGGTTAAAGGACAGGGAACAAAGGCTAGGAATTAATGGTAAATTATCAGAATGGAGAGGGGTAACTAGTGGTGTACCCCAAGGGTCAGTCCTCGGACCAATCCTATTCAATTTATTCATAAATGATCTGGAGAAAGGGTAAACAGTGAGGTGGCAAAGTTTGCAGATGATACTAAACTGCTCAAGATAGTTAAGACCAAAGCAGTTTGTGAAGAACTTCAAAAAGATCTCACAAAACTAAGTGATTGGGCAACAAAATTGCAAATGAAATTTAATGTGGATAAATGTAAAGTAATGCACATTGGAAAAAATAACCCCAACTATACATACAACATGATGGGGGCTAATTTAGCTACAACGAGTCAGGAAAAAGATCTTGGCGTCATCGTGGTTAGTTCTCTGAAGATCTCCACGCAGTGTGCAGAGGTGGTCAAAAAAGCAAACAGGATGTTAGGAATCATTAAAAAGGAGATAGAGAATAAGACTGAGAATATATTATTGCCCTTATATAAATCCGTGGTACGCCCACATCTCGAATACTGTGTACAGATGTGGTCTCCTCACCTCAAAAAAGATATTCTAGCACTAGAAAAGGTTCAGAAAAGGGCAACTAAAATGATTAGGGGTTTAGAGAGGGTCCCATACGAGGAAAGATTAAAGAGGCTAGGACTCTTCAGCTTGGAAAAGAGAAGACTAAGGGGGGACATGATAGAGGTATATAAAATCATGAGTGATGTTGAGAAAGTGGATAAGGAAAAGTTATTTACTTATTCCCATAATACAAGAACTAGGGGTCACCAAATGAAATTAATAGGCAGCAGGTTTAAAACAAATAAAAGGAAGTTCTTCTTCACGCAGCACACAGTCAACTTGTGGAACTCCTTACCTGAGGAGGTTGTGAAGGCTAGGACTATAACAATGTTTAAAAGGGGACTGGATAAATTCATGGTGGCTAAGTCCATAAATGGCTATTAGCCAGGATGGGTAAGAATGGTATCCCTAGCCTCTGTTCGTCAGAGGATGGAGATGGATGGCAGGAGAGAGATCACTTGATCATTGCCTGTTAGGTTCACTCCCTCTGGGGCACCTGGCATTGGCCACTGTCAGTAGACAGATACTGGGCTAGATGGACCTTTGGTCTGACCCGGTACGGCCTTTCTTATGTTCTTATTTTCTTATGTAATAACCTCTGAAAGTTGATTACCTCAAAGCGGGGAGCCAATCCAGTTACTTTGTGAACCACTGCTATTGCCTTGTGCTACTTCATAGCAAAGTATACATGTCCAGTGTGGGAACGATCCATCCATGTTAAAAAATTAGACCCTCTTGTAAACGACAGTTCTCCTGGAATAACAGGATGGCTCAAGCCAACACCAAAGGATAGCTCGTACTTACTGGCTGGCATTGCGCACCTGATATCAGGAGGAAGGTAGCAAGCCAAAGGGAAAGATCACGGCAGATGGAAGATCCAAGCATTCATTATATTAGGGATCGGCAAACTTTGGCATGCGGCCTGCCAGGGTACTTGGCCAGTTTATTTACCAGCCATGTCCACAGGTTCGGCCGATTGCAGCTCCCACTGGCCACGGTTCGCCATTCCAGGCCAATGGGAGCTGTGGGAAGCGGCGCGGGCTGAGGGATGTGCTGGCCGCCGCTTCCCACAGCCCCCATTGGCCGGAGCAGTGAACCGTGGCCAGTGGGAGCCGCGATCGGCTGAACCTGCAGACGCGGCAGGTAAACAAACCAGCCCGGCCCGCCAGAGTGCTTACCCTGGTGGGCCAAGTGCCAAAGGTTGCCGATCACTCAGAAGTAACCAAATGCCTTAAATAGTGAACATTTTATAACCAGTGTTGTGCCTTTGGGTATGACATCTGGCAAGGCATGACTGAGGTTATGGAATGAAAGCTATGTGCAGTCAGAAGCACTGAAATAGATCTGGAACCCCAGGAGAACCTTCTCGGAGGGGCTGATACAGACTGGCCAACATGGTGATATTTGCACAGCCTGTGCACGTAAACGGACAGATCACAGACTAATATGATCAAATGGGGCTATTCTAATGGCACGAATATATGCGAGTGTGGTGAGCTGCAGACAATGGAGCACCTGATCATTTGTTGACTCTTTGGGGAGACCTGTACTAAGGAGGACCTCACTGCATTGACGGAAAGAGCCATAGCTTATGCACGGTTCTGGAAAAACATCAAGTTTGTGACAAGGACATGAGATGGAGAAGAAGACTGGACTCTTGGCATAACATAGATACATACCTTCTGTCACCTGAGTGTAATTTGATTTGTAAAGCCAAAATGGCTGACAACTTAAAAATGGGATGGTAGCAGACCACATATCACAGTAATGATTGAACCTGGTGATATTCTCAACAAAAAGATTTCTTAACCATGCTAGTAGCTGTTTCCATCACTTCATATTGACTCAACAGACATTCTAGGCTTCAGAGTGACACACAGCGTAACAATCCTGGAATCCTTTATATAGATAATAAAAATTCAGTCCCATGTCACTCTTATAAAAATGGCTACTTAAATATTCAACTCCTGTGCAGAATTTAACACAGTCAGGAGCATCCCTCCATATTAAACCTGATACTTTGTTTAAAGTGTATTCCACCACTCTCTGGGAAGGATAAATCTAAGCTAATGGTGGAGATGAGAAGGCAGCAGGTTTATGATCCAAATACATTGCATTGTCTAGGAATGTAATCTTTTTTTGTCAGTTACATTGGAAAGAAATAAATTACTCATCAGTCAACCCATTATTATTATAATAAGAGCAAGGCACTGCTTAATTGCATCAGTTAAGTGGACATGACTTTGCCAATACTCATAAATACCATTACATCAATCCTCAGAAATGGACCTGTTGATTTATTAAATGATGATGGACAAAAAAGATGTTGCAATCTCTTTTATAATTTAACCTGTGCTTGAAATGCATAGGTGTTTAAGGCCAACTCTACACAGTCATTTATGTAAATTATCACAAAGAAGAAAGTGAAGAGGGAACTGCAAACCATAATTTAGTTTATCAAGTAGGTCTCTATTTTGGTGCATGTACTAATTTTGAACATGCATATTGTTTATATAACATACTTGTTGGTACTTTTTAGACTACTCTGATCTATCATGTATTTTAAATCCATATTTAATCAAAGGATTTGACTAATGAAAATTCCTCTTTATAATAGATGTCACTCAAAATTTTGACTGGTCAGTAGTAAAGGTGCTAGAGGATTGCAACGCCTTTGACTATCTTGTAGTAACAGGCCAAACCTCTACAGTTCACAACAGTGGTACCATAGGACTTGAGGTCATCACTGTAGACTACTGTGATAATTTTTTTAACACCTTCAATAGCATTTTTACAGTATTATTTTCTCCATTAATTTTATATTACAAAACGTATAATAGACTCTGTGCATGCAGAATAAAGTAACAAAAACTAAGGTCAGAAATAACACAAGAACAACCTTTCTACCCAGTATTTTAGTAAGCTGCTTATATTTGAGCACATTAATCCCTCTCTTGTATGGTTTGTGACAGAGTGCTAGGCAATGCCCGCCTGCATCTGAAGGCACCTCCCCCAGTCTAAGGGGAGGAGCCTCTGAACCCAGGGCTCAAGTAAATCCAGGGGACAGCAAATGAGAAAACAGGGACATGAGTGAGGGTCACAGGGTCAAAAGCAGGAAGCCAGAGGGGAACACCAAACAGAAAACCTTGGACAGTGCCCACTGCTCCTTGAAGGAACCAGGGAACCAGTGGATGTGGCCCAGAGGAACTCTGCCCAGACATGTGACCTAAGGGAGGATCAGACTTAGGCCCCACAGTTGCACAGAAACTCCCCATCCAGCACCCTCCTCCTGGTATAGTGGATGGCCACCTTGCTCAATGCCAGGAGGAGGTTGACGTGGAGGTCTAGTGACTTCATGGGGCCAGAGGACATGATGGGTGGAGCCCCCCATTCGCTGGCTGAGCACCCGGGGATCCACCCAGTTCCCTTAGTCATAGTCCAGGAGATCTCTGATCCTGGTGGTATCTGCCAGGACCAACCTCCAGTGCACCGAGGGGGACTCTGCCATCTGCACATTGAGCTGGTGGTTGTTTAGCAAGGGCTCTGTGAGGAGATCTTCCCCCTCGGCAGTCACCAAAACCAACTTCCAGATCCAGAAGAGGTTCTGGTAGAAGACCGGCAGGTCAGAGAAGTCACGCGGAAGACCCCCTCAGATGGAGGAAAAAAAGCTGTCAGTCGTACCAGAGCCCTTGGAAGTGGCGGAGGAAGGCATGTGCCAGCACGCTCCACACCGGACTACCTGCACTATAAAGGAGTCTCTGCGGGCCCTGGAGATGGAAGACATGGACCTGAATGCTGAGGCAGAGCAGGCCCTGTTCTCCCCTCCTCTAGGAGAAGACTGAGAACCCCTGCAGAGACCCTAGAAGAACCCCAGAATTAGCTTCTGGAGGTGGGCCAGAGTACCTGGGGACAGGCTCAGGTTATTGCACTGGTGCCAGAGCATGGACAGGACCAGCTGGCTAAGCACCAGTCCCCTCCCTGCAGGGAAAGGCACCAGAGCAGTCCTGTCCACCACTGCAGCTGCTCAGCCACCCTGCCTTCCAAATTGTGTCAGTTCTCTAAAAGGGAGGGATGGGTGGTGGAAAGATAAACATCCAGATAGAGCAGCGGACCTGCACTCCACTGGATGGCCTGGAGCATGGGTGGATGGAAGCTTGCTTGACACCTGTTCCTGATCATCAGGCCAGAGGTCTTGACCCAGTTGACCTAGGCAGAGGAGACCGCTGAGTAGATGGCTTGGCAGGCCTCCACCCACACCAAGTCACTTGGTTCCTGGACCATGAGGAACACATCATGGGCATATACTGACAGGACCACCCACAACTCTGACTTGCAGAGCACTAATCCAGTCAACGTCCTGCAGAGGAGAGGCTTGATGGACAGAGTGTACAGTTGGTTGGACAGTGGGCAGCCTTGATACAACTTCTTGCCCAAAGCTGATGGGTTTTTTCAGGGTTCATTTGGGCTTGACCAAACACTCCACAGAGGTGTATAGCACCTGGAGAAAGCCTATGAAGCGGGGCCTGAAGCCGAATCCCCACAGAGTGCCCGTGGTCCACCCTGTCAAACACCTTCTCCTGGTACAGAAGATGTACCATCTGTATGATAGACCATCTGTAACCCTTCTGCCAGTCAGTTGGCAGCAACAAGGGCCAGGTTCAGTATCTAGGGGTTCCTTTTCAACAATACAACACAAAACTGTCTCTAGCCCCTACCCAGTGAGCTGGGACAATTATTCACCACCCCCTGGGTGCCTCTAAGAGGCAATACTTCCCCTCTCACAAGCACAAAGTCTGAGTTTAGCAAAAACATTTAATAAAAGGATGGAAATCATGTGGCATTAATTTGTGGAAACACCGCAAACAGGGTTTATAAACATAAACCATGAGTGAAAGACCCAACACCAAGTAAGTTGGGCAGTGTCCTTCTGAATAATACTGAACCCAACAGCGTCGGAGTAGCTGTCATGTCTTCATTATAAGGAGGCAGATTCTGATGCACTTGGTTCATATGGAATAGTACCTTTCTTCATGACTAGTCTCCTTGAAATCATAGGGAGCACTTGTGCAGTAAGTGGGCATGACGACAGGTATCAGAATCTGGACCCAAATGAGGAAAGAGGTTTAGACTCTATTTGCAATGCAGGTAAAAGAAGGATGCTTACATTTTGAATTTTAGAATTTTTTTATATTGTATAATTCTGAACAAAAAAATAACCATTTTGTATTTTCGAACTAATCATTATAACATTTATACCCTTCTCTGCACCCCACTCACAGTTGCTATCCTTGGACAGTGCAGACCCAGAGTTCAGAGGAGCATTTGCAGAGTCCACCTCCCATTCCGAGTGGAGGGAAAGAGGCACTTGCTTGCTCCACTTCTCAGGCACTCACTCGCCAACTCACTCTGTGGGGTTCTGCTCTGACACTCTCTGCCCGCCACCCTGCTGGCTGCACCTCTCCTCCAGCCACCCTGCTGGCCACTTGCCGCACCTCTCCACCAGCCTCCCTACTGGCCACTTTCCACAATATCTTCAGGGCCCCCCACTTAACACAGCTCTCAGTGATTTTAGCTGTTGCGAAGCCTCACTGCTGGTGCACATTGGACAGTCTCTTGCATCAGAGACACTGTCTCAAAGCAGGTCTAATACTTTGACCTAAGCATTAGTGATTTCAGCTCTACAGTGTGTAACAAGACTCTCAATTGAGTCTAAATTAGCTCTATTATTACACAGTGGGTGAATCTGGGGCTTTTAGGCAGGGCCCACACCACTAGCTAAAAGTACCTATCCCCACCCTTTCTCAACTCACTGGGCTTTGGAACCCATGTGCCCTGCCTAGCGAATGCCATTTAGTTGAAGATGAGTCCCTCAGTCGGGAAATGCCAAGTACAGTTCTGCTGCCCATGATTCACACAACAAGGATGACAATCCCTTATTACTTCCGCCCCAATAACAAGGAGATGGGGATCCCACACCAGCCAAAAGTGGCCATTTGGGAAAGCAATCCCATCATGCCGAGCACCTAGGCAAGGTGGGTGTGCCCATGCAAACAAGATCAGCTCCTGAAGTCCTTTTCCAGAACTCACCACTAGATGTCAGGGGAGAGCGCATTCAGACTCTGCTTACACATTCCTACACCCAAGCTGGTGGAGGTCCCGGATCAGATAAAGGTTATCAAAAATGGTATGACCTTGGATGTTATAAGTCTGGTTGGGATGGACCACATCTGCCAGCACAGACCCCAGCCACAGAAGCTGGCCTTCGCTATGACCGCGTAGTCCGTGCTGAGGAGTGAGGCTGGACACCAATTCCAAAGGTTTTGGAGGTCCCTCGTCTTGGGCAGCAGGGCAAGCACGCCCTGCCTGCACAACAGGAGGAACACCCTGCTCTCTAAGGATGCCCCAGAACATGAGGTAGGACTCCATGGTCAGCCCGTTGATGCCCAGGGATTTATTGGTGGACATCAGACAAAAGCTTCCGAGAATTTAGCCAGAGTGAGAGGCAGCTTCAGCCAGTCCCGGTTGCCCATGCTGACCGCTGGGAGTCTGTTCCAGAGCACCCCACAAGCATCGGCATCAGTCGGATCCAGGGAGAAGAAGCTGGCATAAAAGGCCTTGGCCCTCCCCTGCATCTCCACCAGATCTATGAGGGGGGTGCTGTCACCTGCTAGATGGCAGTTGACATGATTCTTGGCTCCCCTCTTTTTCTCCAGGGCATAGAAGTAGCAGGAACCATGATCTATCTCCTGAAGGACATAGATGTAGGATCGAACGAAGGTGCCCCGAGCCTGATGGTCATCAAGGGTCTGGAGCTCCTCCCACTTCTCCCTGCACACTCTGGAGAGGGATGGATCCCCTGGGCTGGCGTCCAGATGCCTCTCCAGCTCCAAGAACTTCTGCTCCAGCTGCTCTATTGCCACTTGCTCCAGCTGCTCTATCCCTCTGCTGGCCGGACCCCTGGTGTAGTCATGGCAGAAGAGCTGTGTGCGGACCTTCCCCACATCCCATCACTACTGCACTGAGGGAAAGGCGCACCTATGCCCTCACCAGACCAGCCAGAACTCCTGGAAGGACGCCACAAAATCCACACACTCCAGTAATCTATTATTAAAATGCCAGTAGGCCAGGCCCGGCCTCTCCAAAGCGAGAGAGGCTGTCACCGCCACCAAATGGTGCTCCAAGAACAGGGCTGGCTGGATGCTGGAGGGGTGGGCTTGTGCAAGATGAAAACAAGAATGATGGATGGGGTAAAGCTGGGAGTGGCGCGGCCAGGTGTCCTCCACCTGTATATAAGCAGATATCTATGTGGTGGTTGTGCCAGATATCCAATACGGAGTGATGATCTATGATTTCCCTGAAGATGTCTGCAGCAGCTGGGCACCTCTCGGTCCCTGAGTGGTCCCGCTCATCAAGGATGGTATTCAAATCCCTGCCTAGGACCAGGCACTTGTGAGGATCCATATGACTTCTGAGGAGAGGCTGAGGGAACTGGGATTATTTAGTCTGCAGAAGAGACGAATGAGGGGGGACTTGATAGGTGCTTTCAGCTACCTGAAAGGATAGATAGACTGTTCTCAGTGGTAGTAGATGACAGAACAAGGAGTAATGGTCTCAAGTTACAGTGGCGGAGGTTTAGGTTGGATATTAGGAAAAACTTTTTCACTAGGAGGGTGGTGAAGCACTGGAATGGGTTACCTAGGGAGGTGGTGGAATCTCGTTCCTTAGAGGTTTTTAAGGTCAGGCTTGACAAAGCCCTGGCTGGGATGATTTAGTTGGGGATTGGTCCTGCTTTGAGTAGGGGGTTGGACTAGATGACCTCCTGAGGTCCCTTCCAACCCTGATATTCTATGATATTCTAATGCGAGCACCTGGCACCTGTGGAGACCCAGCCCTGGGCATTTAGGGTGGCAAAGGGAAGGGAGCCCTCATTGGTGCCAGGACCAGGAGCCACAATGGGCTTGGCACCCACAGCCACAACAACAGATTGCCTAAGGCCGGCTGCCCTGATTGTAGAGGGGATGGTCGCCCTGCCTTGGAGAGGGATGCACACAAAGGCTCAGGGTCCAGCCGCTAGACTCCAGCCTTCACCACAATGGGTTCGCCTGGCAGAGGAAGCACCAAGCCTCCCCCAAGGAATAGTGCACTTGACACTGGGCCCTCTTATAGGGCACCTGGAAGGATCCCTCTAGGACCTCCACATCATAGGCTGCCAGCGGATGAGAGGACGTGGAGGAAGGCATGGTCCTTGCAGCCCAACAGGAGAGGGCTTGCAGTAAAAGTAGAATTTTATTAACAGCCTGCTCTGAAAAATCCAGTATTGATCATTTTCAATGTCTTAGCGATAATCATAGGTGCTGGATGTAGGGGGTGCTGGGGATTCTGCCACACCAGCTGGCTTGAAGTGGTTTCCATTGTATCCACGGTTTACACTTTGGTTCAATGGCTCTCAGCACCCCCGCTATACAAATTGTTCCAGCCCCCTGGCGATGATGATGTTAAATGTCTGCCGTGCCACGGGTGTATATTTCCCTTATCTTCCTGTCTTTTGTACATGCTTTGGGGCAAGGACTGTGTCTTCCTTTGTGTTTGGACAGCACCCAGCTTGCTATGGGCACCAATATACATAATATGAGCAGATTTTCAGAATGCCTCATGTCAACAGTTGAGACCAGATTATCAGAAATGCTTCCATTGAGAACAACAGAAGCTGCTGGTTGCTAAGGTCTTAGGAAAATCTGGCCATAAATGTTTGTCATCTTTCTTTCTCAATTCCCTACTTTCTGCAACTCAGTGGGGAAATCTATGTATATTTTAAAGCACATAAGAAACTTCAAGTAGTGAAAAGAAATGAAGAACAGATTGAAATTTAATTCATTTCAATTTATTAAATATTGAGATTTTATATTATATTAGGTTTCTCAATAAGTGTCCTAATTCTAATGTATTGTACAAAGTCTAGAAGGTCAATATCTTATTAAAAATAAAAACGGAAACTTCTGAATAATACTGAACCCAACAGCGTCGGAGTAGCTGTCATGTCTTCATTATAAGAAGGCAGATTCTGATGCACTTGGTTCTTATGGAATAGTACCTTTCTTCATGATTAGTCTCCTTGACTTGAAGTAAAAGTATAATTTTATTTACAGCCTGATCTGCAAATCCAGTTTTCATCATTTTCAATGTCTTAACGACAATGATATTAAATGTATGTAGCACCTTTCTTCCCAAACACTGACTGTACAAACTATGGCCCTGATCCTGCAAAAACTTAAGCACATGCATAAGTGTATTCATCTGAGTGGCCCTATTGAAATCAATATACAGTTATGCATGTTTGCAGGATCAGGGCTTATATGCATAGTATTTGCAGATTACATTGCCTACCACGGGAGTGAAGACAATTTTGTAGAAAAATGCCACTATTGTTTAACAGTGCACAGCAGCCTCACAGAGCAGTTTAGGGCAGGAAGTGAATAATGCCATTTCCAATAGTACCCATAGGGAGAACAGAATGAGGCATGTCAAGGCCACATGGTATGTGGCAGTCTCTTATTACCGTGAAAGTGGGCTGTGCAATCCTGAGCAGGTCAGGTCCAGTGTGGAAGGATGGTAGAAATTTGGAGCTCATGCAGACAAGCTCTGTTTCTACACCTGAGAAGCCTATGTCAGATCCTGTGCCTCTCTCTTGCACAGCCCTTGAGCCATATAGCGCCAGCAGGGTGGGAACATAAAATTCCCTAAGCAGCAAAAATATACATAAAAATGAAGAGAGTGGAGTGTGGGGCTCACTGAGTCATGTATAGAAGAAGCAGAATGGTTGGGTTATATTCTGGACCATTTTGGAGCTCCCTCTTCTGGCCACATAACCAGTTCAGTCTTCCCAACACTGACTGCCAAGCAGGGGAGAAATCCACTCCTCCCAAGAGGCACTGCCTCCTCTGACAGCTTCCCTCCACAGCTGACTGCCATACATGACAGCGATGGGGCAGGGAAGAACCAGATTCATGATATGTAGCCCTGGGAAGGAAAGGCATGGCAGTCACCTAAGAGCTAACACAGTCATCTCAGGCAGTTGTGGGGCTTCAGTTTTCTTGTTAGTCTCAATGACTCTGGTGCTTATTGTGGAACACTGAGACGCCGAGGACTCCATGTCATGCCAGGATTTGGCACTAAGTAAACTATCCCAGGTGAAGTTTGCTCAGGCTACAGGTTAACGTGCAGGAGTTTGTTTTGTTAATGTTTCAAGGATGGTTTTGAGGGGTCTTGTAAAAGGATTTCGGAGAACACAAACCAAATGGTGCAAACCTGTTCATGATTAAGAGGTGCTTAGTTCCAATGTATGTTAAGAGTTGCTGTAGCATGCCATCCAACCTGTGCATCAACTTCAGTGGTGTAACTGGCCAAAGGATTTGGCCCATTGTTTCTTGGGAAAATTAATGAGTTGGAAGAAAAATATCTGACCATCATTTGACTTATCAAAGCCATTGTGAGTCCTTCCTTAAATAGCATTGAGATGAATCATGTATTGCTTGAGAGTTGAGAGTCACGGTAGTGAATCGAAGCCAAGTTAGGAAGGAGCACGCCATTACCAGCTCGACAGGATTAAACATGTATTGGAATCTGGGGTTTTGCCTTGACAATACCACACTGTTTGAAATCATATATATATATATTTAAAACAAACTTACTCAAACTAACATCGCATGGAAAAAATTACTGTGATAGGTGTCCCATATATGTGGAATTTATAGCCAATGGGCCACATGCTGATGTCATTTACACCAGGGTAAATACAGAGTGGTTGTACTGAAGTCAGAGTAGAAAATTCTTATTTTTCTTTGCTAAATACAGTCACTTGAATCTTATTTTAATGAGATTGCACATGCAGGTAGATCTTGGCATTACCAAGGGGAATGAGTTTTGTAGAACTTTGTTACTTTCACACATTTTGTTTTCTTAAGTGACTTTTCCCTTCCTCTACATTCTCTCCATTTCTGTTGCACTAATGAAAAAATACGGTAACTCTCTGGCATCCAAAATAATACCTGCAAATCTCATTCAACATTAATCACCTCCACTGTATAATCTAGTGATAAATTCAAGTCCTATTAGGAAGCACTTCATAACTCCCCCCCATGCCAAATGAATCATTTAGATTCAATTACAATCATCCCCAAACACCCTGCATTCAATGAAACTATATAAACAACACTCCTTTTGTTGTTGTTGAAGATCTGTTTGTTTGTTTGTTTGTTTAATTGACTGTGAGGCTTCCAGACTCTGTTGCAATGGGTGCATTCAATGCAATTAAACAATGAAAGAAACAGAACACATTATGTAATGTAAGTACTGATTGTCATGTTGTTTCCCATGCAGGCCGGGCTTGGTAGGAACATATTTTGTTTGAACCGTACAGCCTTTATCTTCAAAATGTTACTAATGCTTAGTCATTCTCAAAAATATTTCTTTTGAATTAATAGGAAAAATGTGAGCCCTCTGGTGGCTAGAATAATACTTTTAAAGTGCCATGGATAAGGACTTTGGGCCTTGTTCTGCTTTTACTTATGGCAGTTGTACATTTGTGTGACTTGGCTGACTTCCATACAGTCGCTTCTCATTTACACCCGTGTCAGTGACAAGAGAATCAGGCCTTCTGTTGTTACGAGATAAAGGGTCAGATCCTCTTCTATCTTGTGTTGTCATTCACATATGTTCTAAAAGTGCAAAGCTGGTGTGTCTCACCATCCTTCTGATTTAATGATATTTTACATTCACTGTGCACAGGTGTAAATGATTACAGAAGGGCCAAGGGGCTGGAGAATTCAGCTCCACATATTGCTTTGTCAGAAAGGTAGTGAGACAAATTCTACACTCATTTGCTGGTGTAAATACACGTTTGCTGGTTGTTTATAGCAGTAAATTTGGCCCATTGAATTCAAATATTGTCACAGGTGTATATGAAGATTTCTATTAATAATTAACTTCTCCTCACCAATGTGGTAATTATACATTAGTACTTCCCAAAATTTCACAACCTGTGTGACATAGTTAGGCCAGCCTGACCTCACTGTAGATGCAGTGAGATCAATGGAAGAAGTCTTCTGTTGAAATAGCCACCACCTCTTAAGGGGGTGGATTTGCTACAGTGATAGGAAAATCCCTTCTGTTACTTTAGTAAGTGTTTATAGACTCATAGAATCATAGAATATTAGGGTTGGAAGAGACCTCAGCAGGTCATCTAGTCCAACCCCCTGCTCAAAGCAGGACCAATACCAACAACAGCGATGTTGCTGGAGTGCTGCACTTGTAGGGTAGACATACCCTAAGTAAGCATGATTTTCCAGGTATCAGATCTTTATAGGAATGCAGTGTTCTTTTTCTGATTTTTCTTTTGTAAAATATCCTGGCTTAGGTCTAGTGCATGATAATTGTAAGGCTCTGGTCTTCTAAAGATTTATACACCTGCTTACCTTTGTGCATGCGAGTAGTCCCACTGCACTCAGTGGGAGTACTCTTAAGTTTAATGTTAAACATGTGCATTGATCTTTGCAGCATTGAACCCCGAATGGTCTGCTGTGGCTTTAAAAGTGATTATTTACACCGTGCCTCTTATTTGATCATAACCTGAGAATTATGACTGTATTTTCTACGGGCAAACACCAGGAGCTAAACCAAATCTAACAGCAGTAATATGCATGGTTTAGATAAATCAACAAAACTATCAACAGATGCTTACTGCCATGTGGACATGACGCTGTTACTGTGTCAGGTAAGGTCAAATGAAGTCAACTTCTTCAAAGTGAGCCTAAGGAAGCTATTAGATTCCAAAGGAACTGTGGAAAGCTAGATCAGTAGACCAGTTAATCTATTGCTGGCAGATGAGGGCAGAAAAAAATCAGCTAGATGCAAAGCAGTGTATTAATGACTAGGGAACAAAATCCTTCTCTTTACTAAAGGAAAGGAATACTTTGTTAGTAAAGGTCAATGTGTTTTATTGCTGTATATCTATCAAAAGGGCTGTTCTAGTCTGAAAAGTGAGTGTCAGAATCATATCTTCTCACACAGATACTTATGTGGGTTTACTCAGTCACAGCTAATCGCTTTATAGATCAAAATATTGTTTACTATTATTTATTCCTATTCATCCCGGAAAGCCAACACAGCTAGGAGAGCATAAGCTGGATTCTATTCCTCCTCATGCATCAACAGAATTTTTCACTCAGGTCCAATCAGTTACACTTAATCAAACCCACTGAAGACAATAGGGTTGGGCAGGTATTCCTGATGGCATACTCTGAATACAGTGGGGTTGAAGGCAGAATGTGGTTTGCAGACTCCTCATTACTGTTGGTGATACACCATAAGGAAATAACCCAGCTTTACTGTCAGATCCCAGGTTGAGTTAAAAGGGTTAGAAAAACACCTTTACATGCAAACTGAGCACACATAATCTGGAGTCTTTTAAACAAAATAAATATAGCCCCTTTGAAGCCATTTTTAGTAATCTCTAGGAGTTGAATTGTGCATAAAATTATCTTTCAAGCAGCTAATAGAAGTACAATGCTGTGGGGAAACCCATCTCCTCCCCAAAGCAGTCAAAAAGGGAAATAGTTCCTCCATTTCCCAGGAGCCTGTAGCAACTTCATGGAGTTATGATTTCATGGCTTGTGGGAGACAAAGTACAGGTGCCGCAGGGAATGTGGGTAGGAAACAGCACTCTGGTCAGCATGTGTCTCTGCTTTGCTAGAAGCTGATTAGTTCCTGATCTATGATATCCTCTCCTTGTAGGAAGAGAGTAGGTTGGAGGTGTGATGGGTCATGTCCACAGCAGCCCATCTCCTAAGGGAACTGCTGCCAGTGGTAACGCAGGCTGTCTCTATAAGTGAAGGTTCCTGGATCTACTGGGTAGGCGTTTCCCAGATCTGTGAGGTTCAGAGGCCACATATTTTGTGTTCTTCACAACTGCCTAGTACTCAGGAATTACCCTGTAAGCCTTGTCTCAAGGTTCCCTCTGTCCCTCTCTTGTCGGTTTTACTGATGGAGGATTATGACCTGGCTCTCAGCTAGCTGGACCCAAATGCTGTGGTTGAATAGTTGAAGAGCCACTGAAACTGTAGCAACTGAAATTTTATTTCAGTTTACCTGTGAAGTGTCATAATAAAGGTTTGAGTTAATCTTATCTACTTAATAGGTTGGTAGAAAGTGTTCGGTTTGTTATACAAATAAATATTTGCTTCAAATGTGGTTTCCCAAAGTCAGGTTACCTTGCATGCATCTGCTTCCAAAAATGCATCTGCTTTACAACAAAGTAATAATTATCCCCTCCTCAGGGGTTTTCAGTTCGAACCTACTGTATATAGACTGCTGGAGAAGTTTTTAATTTTGGTTTATGGTGTTTTATAGTTTTCTGAGGCACAGGATCAAACACTTGAAAAACAGTGTTCATCTGATACTATATACCAACCCCAAACAGAGATATAGTTTGTTTGGTGATATTTTTCTTCTTAATGTTGAAGAAAAATGTATTTTCATGTATACTTTATCCTGAGAATATCAGTCAGTTGAGTGGATAGATATAGAAAGTGAGTAACTTCATTTTGTTGGTAAAATACCTGAGTAACACAATAGCGTTATCATCCTCTTTACTGGTTCTTCTTTTAATTTGTATGTCATAATAATGTCATTAGAGGGTGACTTCATCTTTTTAGCAGGCTCTTTTTGCGGTGCTTAATGTCTGTTTGATCTTTCGTTCAGATATCTATTACCATACATATCTATTATAAGTTGAAAGGTTTTTAGTCTGACAGCAGAACATTGGAGGGGAAGAAATGTCAGCTTCATTAAACTTTGCAGTTGGGAGATAAGTCACTTAATCAGCACATTTTTGAAGACGTACATGGAAGAAGATCCTATCCTCTGAAAATGTGTGATTTGTTTTTATTCATTTATTCCCCCACCCCCACCCGTTTCTTTGAACCCACTTGTGAAGCAGTTTGTTTTGTTGGTGCTCGGTCTTGGGCTTCTCTCAAAAGAATGCAATGAATGAAGCAGCTTCATAAATTAAAAAAGAAGAAAATACGTAAGGCCAGATTCTGTCATGAATAGAAGAAGTAGGGCGTTAGAATCTGGGTTGAGCTACTAGACACATTGAAGTCAATGGTAAACTCCTGTTGATTTCAATGGAGACAGGATTTCATCCATAATAGACTTAAGTTACTGCAGGTAACTTTAGGCGCTGATTCAGCATGGTGATGCATAACTTAAAGCATGTGAGTAGTCAGTTGGACTACCTGTGTGCTTGAAGCTATAGATGTGCTTGCTGAAGTACCTTGCTGAATCAGGACCACAAGGAAAAGATATCGATAGATAATAGAGATCTCCTTTGTCCCATGCTGCATATGTATTCCCATCATCCTGGGAAATCCTAGCAACAGAAGTGAGAGAGACTGTTTGGGCTTGATACAGCAGAAGCTATGAGAGTCCTTCTGGAGCAAGGAAGCCCTGCTGTGCATACTGCAGAAAGCAATCTCCTCCTCCCACATGTGGAAGCATTGCTGAGTACACTGGGGAGGAGGGCTCCCGATGGTGTATAGGGTTAGTAATCACTGACTTATAGAGTCAGAGACTTTAAGGTCAGAAGGGATCATTATGATAATCTAGTCTGACCTCCTGCACAATGCAGGCCACAGAATCTCACCCACCCACTCCTGTAACAAACCCCTAATCTATGTCTAAGTTATTAAAATCTGAAGCTGCAATTCGGTGCTTGCCCCTCTGAGAAACATGATGGACAGGGATGGGAGTGTAGTGAGGTTGCTTTAGAGTCCAGTGACTATACAGTCATTATGTAGGCAGGAATGAGAACATGTCTGCGGTGGCCCTGCTTCTTCACTTCCCTGCGTAACACTAACATCGGTCCGTCCTTCAGTTGGCTTGCAGAGACATGTGCGGTTGTGTCTGAGGTGCCGTGACTGAAAGGATGTCCTGTATGTTTTAGCAGGATCTCCTTTGCTTCAAATCCATGAGAGATGCCATTGATGATTTTGTTATTGTTGGTATTTGGTGACTTTGCAGAACTACTAACTGTGGTATGCAACCTATCGCTTAAATCAGTCTCTGTATCAAATGACTGGCGGATAGCTAATGTGATGCTGATTTTTGAAAAAGATCCCAGAGGTGATCCTGTCAATTAGAGGCCAATAAGCCTAACTTCAGTACTAGGCAAATTGGTTGCAACTATAGTAAAGAAAAGAAGTATCACTCAGACACACAGATGAATATAGTAGACATGTGAACATGTGGACAAGGATGATACAGTGTTATAGTGTACTCAGACTTTCAGAAAGCTTTTGACAAGGTCCCACACCAAAGGTTCTTAAGCAAAGTAAGCAGTCATGGGATAACAGGGAAGGTCCTCTCATGGATCAGTAGCTGGTTAAAAGATAGGAAACAAAGGGTAGGAATAAATGGTCAGTTTCCACAATAGAGAAAGGTAGATAGCAGGGTCCCCCAAAGATCTGTACTGTGGCTGTGCTGTTCAACATATTCATAAGTGAGATGGAAAAGCAGGTAAATGTTGAGGTGGCAAAATTTGCAGATGTTACAAAATTACTCATGAAAGTTAAGTCCAAAACTAACTACAAAGAATTACTAAGGGATCTCGCTAAACTGGATGACTGGGTACCAAAATGGCAGATGAAATTCCAAGTTGATAAGTACAAAGTAACACACATTGGAAAATATTGTCTCAACTATACATACAAAATGATGGGGACTAAATTAGCTATTACCACTTAAGAAAGAGATCTTGGAGTTATTACAGATAATTCTCTGAAAACATCCACTCAATGTGCAGCAGATGTCAAAAAAAGTTAACAGAATGTTAGGAATCATTAGGAAAGGGATAGATAATAAGACAGAAAATGCCATAACGCCACCATATAAATCCATGGTACACCCACACCTTGAATAGTGCACACAGTTCCAGTTGCTCCATCTCAAAAAAGATACATTAGAATTGGAAAAAGTATAGAGGACAACAGAAATGATTACGGGAACAGCTTCTATATGAGGAGAGATTAAAAGACTTGGACTGTTCAGCTTGGGAAAGAGGTGACTAAGTGGGGATATGGTAGAGGTCTATAAAATCAGAAGTAGGGATCACCCAATGAAATTAATAGGCAGCAGATTTAAAACAAACAAAAGGAAGTGCTTCTTCACACAGTGCAGAGTCAACCTGTGGAAACGTTGCCAGGGGATAGTGTGAAGGCCAAAACTATAACTGGGTTCAACAAAGAATTAGACAAGTTCATGGAGGATAGGTTCATCAATGGCTATCAGTCAAGATGGTCAGGGACACAATCCCATGCTCTGGGTGTCCCTCAACCTCTTTGTGCCAGATCCTGGGACTGGATGATGAGATGGATCACTTGATAACTGACCTGTTTTGTCCATTGTCTTTTATGCATCTGGCACATACTGGGCTAGATGAACCATTGGTCTGATACAGTATGACCATTTTTATGTTCTGCAACAGCAGTTCACATTCTTGAAGCTGAAAGCTTTGTTTTCTTGGCCACAGAGAAACACTACACCAGTGGTTCTCAAACTATTGTATTGGTGACCCCCTTTCACATAGCAAGCCTCTGAGCATGACTCCCCTTATGCTGGCAGGGCCGGTGCAACCATTTAGGTGACCTAGGCGGTCGCCTAGGGCACTAGGATTTCAGGGGCGGCATTTTCTTCGGCAGCGACCGTGGCAGCCGGATCTTTGGCCACCCCGGTCGCTGCCGGCATTTAGGCGGAGGGAGCTGGGGGAGGGGAGCGCGGGGAGGGCCGCCTGCAGCAAGTAAGGGGGGGGACGGCACACAAGGGAACTCCCCGCCCCAGCTCACCCCTGCCCCGCCTCCACCCCGAGCACGCTGTGGCTGCTTCACTTCTCCCACCTCCCAGGCTTGCGGCGCCTAAGCTGATTGGCGTCGCAAGCCTGGGAGGCGGGAGAAGTGAAGCAGCCACGGTGTGCTAGGTGTGGAGGCAGAGCAGGGGTGAGCTGGGGCGGGGGTGTGTGCTTCAGGGTGAAGGGTGGGGAGCTGCCGCAGGGGGGGCGCCTCAGGGCGGGGGCTCAGAGACGGGGAGCGGGCACAAGATGGAAGTTTCACCTAGGGCGCGAAACATCCTTGCACCGGCCCTGTATGCTGGGGCCTTCTAAAAGGGCCACTTCCCTATAGAAATTGAATGGAGGGCTGAAAAAAGTCTCTTTAAGAGAATGCTAACTTCAAATAAAATTTACATGCCTTCTGAATGCTGAAAGCACATTTGTGGAGCAGGGAAGCTGTTGAGAGTCAGTGGACTTGGGAAGGTGATTTAGCGTTAGTGTACCTTTGTTTTCACGTAAACTAGAATAATTATCGCATTTGTGTTGCATTTTCATGTTATTTGTTTCACTTAAATTGTTGTTATAAAGTGATTGCTACAATACCTAGCAAGATTTTATGAGCTATGTTGCTGTACTCTGCGGCAATTTAGGAGCTTACTGAACTCCATGGTAAGGTCATGTGATTTCATTTCCATAGTGTTTGTTAATTAGTCTGGTTGAAAATGCCAGCACCTGAGCATGTTTGAAGGGTGGGTGGCAAGAAAGTAGTTTTGTGTGAAGCAGTTCCAAAAGCCAGACAGTTTGAATTTGTGGTTCTGACATCTTGATGTTCTACAAGCAGTGCATCTGGCACTTAAAGTTTTCACATTCAGAACCTGTCTCATGCATCCAACAAAGAAACACAGGCCTAATTCATCATTGTCCCACGTCTTGTGTAGACATTCACACAAGAAGAAAGTGGGTATAGAACACAAGCGTACCAGAATGGTAGCATTTACACCCACCTTGCACTGGTGTGAATGTCTACACAGTGCAAGGCAGTGATGATTGGGGCACCAGAAATGCAATTCCTAAGGGCATGTGTATCTAGTCTGGTGGCTAATGCACAAATGTTTTCCCCATGGATGCCTGGTTTCAGAGCCAGAGTTGAGGCTCAAATGAAAACGAGTGTTTTGGTCTCAGGCTAGTGCTTAGTGGACACTTGCTGGTATCACAATATCCCATTGTAATTTGGCCTACATGAGAGAATCTACTCAGGATTGAAAGACAGAGTAGAAGAGATAGTGTAGGTCAGGAGTTGAATGCATTAGAGGTGTGCAATGACTCTTTCTCTTCATGGAGGTGAGAGACACTGTAAATGAAATTTGCAGTGGGCCCAGCATGAGCCACCAGGCCACTGCTCATTTGTTCACTGGTCTGGCAGGCACTAGGGACCATAAAGTCAGTCAGTCCTCTAAATATGAATATGCCTAGCCCTCAGGTTGTAACTAAATTGATATATGGTTTAGCAGGTAGCCCTGTCAGCTCTGGGGGTGTAGGTTATATGTTTGAGTGCCATGCTTGTTATTTTATGCAGTATAGTAATTTGAGGATGTGGAACTCATTGATATTACATTTATTGGATATGAGCATTATGAAAAAAGTCCAACCTGCAAAAATACAAAATCAGTTTCATGAAGACACCAAACATATTGTGTGTGCCTTGAACTGGAGGCTGGCTTAAGATATGCAGCTTTCCTGCACTAGTGTACTGAGTATGACAGCTGTTCCAGGAAGGGGTACTGGATTCTACAGTCTTCTGGCCTGGAGGTAAAATTGCTTTCAGATAAGATACATTCATATTAGCAGTCTAGTTATATACTCATGGTTGGACATGGTGGGCTTCTGTTCCATACGTAAGCATAAACTCAAGTTAAAGCCACAAAATATCTAGCATTTTCACAAAATCACATTGTCTTCTGCTCTATTCACTGATGGTCATAATGGTAGAGATTAAACAAAAGATGTTCAAGTGAACCAATATGAAATGAAAAAGTTGAGTTTTGCACATCCCTTGTAGTAATATTTTCTTTGTCATTTCAAAGTGAAATCTAGTTATGCGAGTCAGAAACTTGCAATCCTCTTGTGTTTGAGATATAAGAGATAAAATGGATTTAACTCGAGGTCTGTATAAATTTACATGCAGTGGGCTAAATTGTGCCTTCGTTTACACCCATATAATCCCATAATGCCACCACAGTGTAACTAAGGAAAGGATTTGATCTAGTATGATGTCAAAAATAGCACTGTGGGAAAAAAGATAGTCATTGCAAGTTTGGGCCATGATGCCATCAAGGACAACTCAGCATATGAAGATGGTGCCTGGGGAAAACAGGATGTTCCTGATGTTGTTCCAAAGCATGCATATATAAAAACACATGTTTAGACGTGGTCGGTAATGAGAGATGAACATTCTAGGGAGCTCTGGAAAGACGGCAGCTTTTTCAGGGTATGAAGAGAAGAAAATAGAATGTCCTTTTTAATCACCTTGTAGATAAGATAATTGTGGCTCAAATTCAGAAGTGTAAGATAAAAATTCACAGCAGAAATGAAACTAAAACATTTATTTCAGGAAAACTGGAATAATATTTAAAGAGCTTCCTGTGGCTTAGCTGCTATGTCACATTAGGAATAACCTTTCTTCTCTAGGTCTTAGGAAGTATTGTGTGTCATACTTGCTAAGTGACCTGCATTTCACAGGTCAGATGTAAAATTTATCCAAGAGAGTGTTGATCTGCTTGTTCACACTTATCCCTCAGCAAATAAAGGGTTCATTAAAACAGGATGGCTAGAATGGGGTCCTAGGCATATTCATTCTTATTCATAGTGATGTCCATGTCCCAGATCCGCTATAATGTTTGCTACATAGGATGTAGAGAGAGAGTATCTGACTGAGATACTGCTAGGCTTGCTGTTCATCTTGTATTTAATGGTTCTGTACTATTTATACTGGTATCTATTAAATGATTCTAGCTAGGTCTGTAGGGATTGGGAACCTGGAAAAGTTCAGGGTCTTCCTTTAAATAGACAGTTGTGAAAATTCACACCTATCACAACCTCCATATTAGATTTTTGTTTAACTGTTTATGTACTATATTCTAAGGTGCTTGTATTAGGGATCCTATGTAAAACAGAGTAATGGAACTCTCATTCCCTATCATTTGCAAGAGATTGCATTGAAGACCCTGACTTGAATATCTCAGCTCCAGCATTGTGGCTTCTAATTCCTCATAATGTATCAGGATATTGGAGCCCAGTTTAAACTAGCCAAATAAAATTCCAAATGATGGAGTTTGAACAGAGTGTTTCTTATGGATCCCATGCTCATACAACTAATCTGCTACTTTGTGTTTAAGCATGGAAAGATTAGATTTTTATTGGAAAATATTCATGTGTCAATTTCACTGTACACGCACAAACTGTCTAATAATATTTCCATCAATGATAATAAAAATTTACATATCAGCAAAGTCAGAAAAATGCTGCTTGAGAACTTATAAGAGTTTGATTTAAGGCTAAATTTTGACATGATGTTGACAGTATGTTTTAACAGTTATAAAGATTTAAATAATTATTGTCTAATCCCCCATAATTTCCTGAAACTGTGAAAATTTAAATTGCTAAAAATAGAACAGAAATGCTTAAAAATAAACAATGGTATCAATAAAAATCAAATTCTACCAAGCCAGTATATGTTACATGATTCCCAGTCTGGAAATTCTGTGAAGAACAAAGTGTTGGTGCTTTGCCAGTCTCTCCTCCTTTCCAGGTGCATAATTATTTTCATAGGGCATAATAATAATAATTATATATAATATATATGGCTATAATTATATATATATATATGTGTGTGTGTGTGTAACGTTTGTAAAAAAACCCCAATAAAAATAAAGTTAAAATAGAGAAACATTTAGAATATTATGGGGGTGCACAAAGTCATTTGCCAGAAAATGAGCAGGCAATAATCAGAGTATGGGGTAGAAGTAGGTCACTCCTATCCTGGTACCTCTAAAACATTGAGGAGACGTTATCCTGCAGGCCTTTTAGTTCAGGAGCAGCAATGGGCTACAACTTGACCTGACATAGGGACCATGGGTCATGGGCTGCATATCTGTGTTAGTGCTCCCTAACTTGGCAATAGCATCAACACAGAGCTCTCACCCTGACGACTCCGATATGTAGTTGAGGTAATGGGCTGAGGGATGGTGCCCATCCAATAGCTCCAGTTGCACAAAAGTTTAAATCTGGAATACACAGGGATATTAAAGCTGCTTCTCAGAAGATTTTGCACCAGTCTGTAGCTCTTTCTCCCCGTCTTCAGGTGCTAATCAGAATTTTGTACCTTTTATACATTCAAGTTAGTCTAAAAAAATGAAGCAAATGTTTAAAAACAGAAGACTACCTGGAGTAGCCTTTATACCTACACTGAAAAGACAAACGGATTTCAATATAAGAACATGGAATGCAACCTATCTTAGGTACTTATATGGCCCTAATTACTGTAGTACCTGAGTACTTCACAGTTGATCACATATTTATTAGTGTTTGTTGGAAAAAACTTTGATAGAACCATTTTGCTGGTGGAAAATGTAGTGCTGTCAAAATTGAAATGCTTCGTAAAATTGTTTCAATTTAGCCAAAAATTTGTTTAGGAGAAAAACTAGAGGGGAAGAATTTTGACCACTGTTGAAATGCACCGTTTCAATGTTTTCAGAAGGAAACTTTTGGATTTTTCATTACAATAACTTCTGGATGAGAATTCTTGTGTTTTGTATTCTATACTATAATATAAAATGAAATAAATGGAAACTGAAGCGAAATATTTAGATTTTTGTCAAAGTGAAACATTTCTGATTTTTCAAAACTATTTTTCTTTCAGAATTTTCCTTCACAGGGAATTTGGAATTGTTTGGGTTTCATTCTGATTTGGAATGAAGCCAAATTTTGAAATCTTTGTAAATTGAAATTGTCATTCTCCAGCTGGCTTAGTATTTATCCCTCACAATCACAGGCACTGACTTGTTTTTTCCAGTAGGTGCTCCACCCTCACTCTGCCCTGAGGTCCCGCTCCTGCTTGGTCTCTTCTCCTGAGGCCCTGCTCCCACTCTGCCTCTTCCCACCCTGCTCTGCCTCCTCCCATGAGGCTCCCCCCACCTGCCCGCCACTCGCTCCTCTCTACCCCTTCCCCATAGCGCCTCCCACTCACTCCTCTCCCCCCACCCCTGAGGCTTCCCCACCCTCCCGCCACTTGCCCCTTTCTGACCCTGAGGCCCCACCCACCTACTGCTCGCTCCTTTCGCCCCCACCCCAAGCACCTCCTGCCTACTGCTCACTCCTTTCTGCCCCCTTCTGCCTTAAGGGTGAGTGATGGGAGGAGGGAACAGAGAGGAGTGAGTGATGGGTGCCTCAGGGGTAGAGGTGGAGTGGGAGCAGGAAGAGGACCAGTACAGGTGGGCCACAGAGGAAGAGACCGAGCGTGGGTGGGGCCTCGGGGCAGAACATGGGTGGGGCCACAGTCCGTGAATGGTGAGCACTGCCTATTTTTCTCCAGGGGTTCTTGAACCCCTGAGCACCCACTGAGTCAGAACCTATGCTCACAATACTCCTGTAAGATGGGTCACTGCTATTATCCCCATTATACAGAGGCAAAACTGAGGCTCAGAGAGACTAAATGTCAGATTTTTAAAGTGTTTTAGGTTCCTAAAGATGCAGATAAGCATATAGAGGAATTTTTAAAAGCATATAAACACCTAATTGCTAATATAGCTATTCCTTGATGAGAAGGGGAATTAGCCACAGTGGTATAAGGAACCTTTACACTAACATAATTACATCCACACTAGGGGTGTTGTACCACTTTAACCATTCTGGTGAAAGATCATCCCTCAAACATATTCGTTCTACAACTGCAAAATCTGTGCGTAAGCCAGGCCTAAAGGAGATAAGCATATAGCCCATTGTAAGTCAGTGAGAGCTGGGCATCTGACTGCCTTCTTAGAGTCTTTTGAAAATTCCAGTATACAACTAACTACTTGTGGCCTCTTTATAAAGCTCAGTGATAGAGTTTTGTTATTTGTAAACTGCTTTCTCTTTTGCATCTTAAAAAACAATGCAAGGAAATAACTTTCACTATCTGAAATATTGTAAAAAACATTTATTATTGAGAACATATGCTGCTTTTGTGTATTAAACTTTGGAAATGGGTTTTCTTAGGAATGACTGAAAATGCACTTAATTTCTGCTCCTGTATGTTTCTGACAGAAGCACAGCACTCTGTTAGAATTCTGCTTTAATTCAGTTAAATGGAAAAGGCATTAACTCTCAGACCTTTTCTGACGGTCATGAATTTTCTCTCTCTCTGTAGCTTTTATGGAATTGAAAGTATTGTCTTTCCTGGTAACCTAAGGTGCTCGGAGATAGGATAGCTTTCATTTCAAAAAGCCACACAATACTATTCTGAAATACAAACCTAGTAGCAACTATTGTCTCAGACTATTTTGCAGGAGTATGTGTAGTCCAAGAGTTAGAACAGGGGATTAGGAGCCAAAATGGCTAACTTTGGCCATGATTCACTGGGCAGGAGTGACCAAGTCACTTATGCTGGATTCCATCAACTACCATTCAGACCAACGGGAACCCAGAGTGTTTAGCACCTCCTAAGATTTGAGCCTAATAATACTTCTGTGCCTCGGTTTACCCATTTGTAAAATGGGTATAATTCTTTGCCCATCTGATGGCGGAATTGTGAGTATTAACATTTGTACAGCATTGTTAAATCATTGGATGAAATATGATGCATAAATGCGAAGTGGTAGTGTTTAAAACTGCATCTCCCAGAAATGTAACTCTGACAAAGGCCACATATAGGACCAATAATCATAGATACTATGAATGATTAACAGTTGCGTTGACAGTATTTCATAATCTAATTCTGTTACATATGCAACTTTTAGGGCCAATTCTCGCCACCCTTCTCCAGGCTTACGAATTGGAGTGTTAGCTGTGATGAACAAGCTATTTGCAGTTTCTCATTAGCTAGTTGTCTTTGGACCTATTCCTGCACTACTTAGCATTTTGCCTGAGTAAGGAATTCAGGATATGGCCTACAGAAGCCTGTTTACTTAGCAACTTGACTTAACTGTTTATTAGGGTGGTTACCTTTAATGTTTTGTTATGGGCTCTTCACAGTGGTCTTTGTAAGAACCAATATGAAAGCTGCGCTGTTGTGATAGCGTTTCATCAAATGTCTTCTCTGATCCTTTGTTTCTAAGGTCCAGCAAAGAGTGGTAATTTTTTTCCTTTCATTGTACAAATAAGTGCAGTGATAACTTCTTGTCACTGTGCCAGGATATCACTCGATACGTAGAAAGGAGAAACAGTTTAAAGCTGCTTGCCTAACAGGTTTCTCTGTCAAATCTGACATTAGAGTTATGATTCTTTTTTATCTCTTCACTTTGATGACAGGCTTGTCTAAGGTTGAGAGAAAAAGAGTGGAGTTGATTCAACCTATCATGCTGTACAGGTGAGAGTGTTTGAGATCAAGTATGGCTATTCGAAAGGCGAGTCCTGGTGCTGACTGACAGCTGCTTTCATCAAGAGCATGGCTTGGTTTTTTGACAATGTCAAGAAATTTGACTGAGGCTTAAGGAATGTATAAGCTTAAATATCAAAATATGGTCACTCATGTGATAATGTCAGTCTGAGCGACTGGCTCCCTTTGATATTCTTCGAATCATCTCAGCAGACCGGATCTTCCTCATACAGAATCAAATGTCTAATGGCGAACTCTTGTAAGTGAGGAGTGAGTCTGTTTATTAAATCTGTGTGTGGAACTGGGAAGACACTCTATTACAGTTACTGTAGTATCAAATAGCTATCTAAAGCTTACGTTTCGTTGAGAGAAAATGTTTATAAAATGCTCAATGTTACACTTCTTTGATGGTAATTGCCAGGATCACTCTTTCCTCCTTTTTTGAAGATCACTGCATTTGCTTCACAGCCTCACAAACACCTGCTACCACTCCACCATAACCTCTCAAAAATAATCAATTAGTGATTTGATAAGATCATTAGCTAACTCTCCGAAAACCCTAGGATGACGCATGGTATCTGACTGTTTTGACATGAATATATTCAATTTTTCTGAATATTCCTATATCCAGATTTTCAAAGCACAGAAGGTGTGATTGCAAGAAAGTGCACAGCCATTGTGCGTGTGTGACCGTGAAGATGGGTACATACATCCATAAATAATCATCTGTGCCTGCAGTTACCTGATAGCGTGTGCCAGGGTAGCATTTTGTACATGCATGGATAGGGAGGCAGTGTTGATGAGTGGGTAGAGCGCTAGACAGGGACTCAAAGCAGCTGGGTTTTATTCTGAGCTCTGCCACTTGCCTGCTGGGTGACCTTAAGCAAGTTATTTTGCCTCTCTGTGCCTCAGTTTCCCCATCTATAAAATGGAGATAATGAGCCTGACCACCTTTTGAAAAGCACTCTGAGATCTACGGAGGAAAAGTTGTATATGAGAGCTAGGTATTATTTGCAGGCACATATTGTTTTGGGCTTGAAAATTCATTTGGTTCTTTTTTTCTTCTCCATATCCAGAAGCAGATAGTTTTACCTTCAGGTTTTTGAGCAGCACCTCAGGGAGTCACATTGGTTTTCTTGTATTTTTCTTTTCTCAGAGTAATTGTGGTTGTGTCACAAATACAATGTCCTTTAGGATTGTCCAGCTTACTTCCACCCTCATGGATTTTAACATTTCCTCTTTGTATGTAATGGAGTCTTAATGCCTCTAAATTTCTTTTCTTGCAATTTAATATCCTGACATTGCTGTGGTCTGTGGATCCGTTCCATAATACCTTGAAATCAGATAGGTTGTGCTTAATGATACCAGACTTTCCTATTTTAGACATGGTCAGTCAGTGTCTCCTACAAGTATTTCCAGGGTTGTTTTCCCTCAGATGGGAGGCTTTGACTTTTTACCTCTACAAAATTTAGGAGACTCTGAGGTTACTAGTGTTTATCTGTATATGCTATTTCACAGGTGTCAGGGCAACTGCAGTTCTCAATGAGCAAGTTATCCTGCAGTTTTAACTCCTTATTCAAGTGCTCTTTGTTAGATGTTCTCAACTTGGGAATGAGCTATGGGAAGAGTTAATACAAGGGAGAGGGATAACTCAGTGGTTTGAGAATTGGCCTGCTAAATCCAGGGTTGTGAGTTCAATCCTTGAGGGGGCTATTTAAGGATCTGGGGCAAAAATCTATTAGGGACAATACTTGGTTCTGCTAGTGAAGGCAGGGAACTGGACTCAATGATTGTTCAAGGTCCCTTCCAGCTCCATGAGATAAATATATCTCCGTATTAAAAGGTTAAAATTTTAGATGACACTTCAAGATCTATCTAACTTCCAGACTCCCAATCAGGGCCAGCTCAAGGGCTTTTGCTGCCCCAAGCAGCCAAAAAAAAAAAAAAGCCGTGATTGCGATAGGCGGCAGCTCCACCGCACCACTTTCTTCTTCAGCAGCAATTCAGCGGCAGGTCCTTCCCTCTGAGAGGGACCGAGGGACCTGCTGCCGAAGAGCCCGACGTGCCACCCCTTCCCCTTGGCCTCCCCAAACACCTGCTTGCTGAGCTGGTGCCTGAAGCCGGCCCTGCTCCCAATATAAGACTAAAACACTAATGTGAGCTATGGGAGGAGGGGAACCAAAAAGCCAGAAATCATAGAATGTGGGAAAAGAGAAGGCAAAAGTCTGTGTTGCAGATCTAAATGACCTATTTGAACACCTGGACAAAGATTTCAAGTCAATGGGAACTGGCCTGGCACTTTGATGCCTCAGTGAGGGCTGCTATAGTAAACATGTTATATTTATAGATAAAAATGTTGGCTTAGGAATTCTTTTACTCATTCTCCTCCAGTCCTGTGGACCTCCAGAAGATTGCTAGTGTTTCTCATTCCTTGTGTCTTTACAATCATCTTCATAACTGCAGTGGTAATAATTGGAGATATACTAATCTCCTAGAACTGGAAGGGACCTTGAAAGGTCATTGAGTCCAGCCCCTGCCACACTAGGCAGGAGTTTTTTTTGCCCCAGATCTAAGTGCCCCCTCAAGGATTGAACTCACAACCCTGTGTTTCTCTTCTTCTGTGTGATACACACAGAAGAAGTACCCGGAACATCTACAGTGAGAATTGAATTTCTCTCTGTACTGGTAACATTGGAAATAAGGAAGTGCTGTATATGTCTTAATTTGCAGTAGTTGTGAGAATACAAATTTGCAAGAAGCTGGATATGGTGTTTTGCAGCTACTGACTCGTATTCAACAAATCCCAAGGAGAAAATGTGGATATTAATATCAGCAAAGGACCAAAACAGCATCTGGAGAGGCACAATAAAATCAGGGAACATGGAAATGCTGCAAGTGCAAATATTTTAATGAATATCTACTGTATTATAGGGAAATGAAAAACCACCGATAAGTCTCTACATCTATAATGGCAGGCTTGGAAGGATTAGATTATTATCAGTAAATGTTGGTAAACATCAATTTCATCGTACGCACACGAAGCAATGAAAAAATATTTCCATCAATAATAATCAAAATTCACAGCTAGGCAAGGTGAGAAAAGTGCTGTCTGAGAACATTTTAGAGTCTGATTGACAGATAGTTACTTTGTATATTTTGATGTGTGATCTTGACAATTTATGCGGTAATGGTTATAAAGCTTTATGTTTATGAACCTCAACATCTTCTGTCATTAAATAATTATTGTTTGACTGTTCATAATTTCCAGCCGTTGTAAAAATTTAAATAGATAAAAACAAAAAAAATCATTTAAAATCCATAATTTTTGCTACTGTGAAAATTGAAATCAATAATTTTTTTTAAAAAGGCTTACAAATAAACATTGATATTATCTGTTGAAATTATAAAAAACATAAAATTGAATTCTGCTGAGCCTGCCTATGACATTAGCATGCTACTGCATATAAGAAGTAACATATAAGTAAACAATGACTGTGGGACTATTAATGCACAAGAGTAGAATGCTGTTAAAATGGATCCTGTTCTGTAAAAGTAGGTGATGTGGAAGCCAGTTCATTCCATTAAACCCTGTACATTTCTCCAGCTATGCTGGAAGAAGGACAGGAGACACTGGATGTGATTTAATTAGGCTGCAACCTTATTCTTAAATGTCTGGGAGTACCCAGCAGATAAAAGTGTACAGTGCAGGTGATTCCATAAGCATTTCTATATATATCTGGGGGACTTCCATCACCCCTCCCCCTTACCTATCCTGGTCCCCAGCCAACTCATTGCTGGGACCTCACCATCCACTGTTCCTCAGAGTTATGAGAAGGTTTTAAAGAAGTGAGGGTTAGCTCCTTGCTGTACCAGTCATAGGAGCCCTGAAATCCCTGCCCCTGTTTCCACTCCTTTAAAGAATACCACCTTTAAATAATTTCCCAATCCATTTTATCTGATCACTGAATCCCCTCCCTATGGAGGACCCGCACTGGACATCTACCACTCATTTACATAATGAGGTGCGACATCATAGCCTAACTCCTGTTTCATGTTTGCTCCAACTAAGCCCCCATAACTTGCTGTGGGGAAAGCAACACCCCACCCCCACACACACTTACTTCACCTGGGCCAATTTGGCAGTGAGGAAAAAATTCCTTCCCAGACCCCCAAGAAAGGAATGACTAGCATAATGCCTACAGTGTATCCTGACAAAACCCAGTATTTCACCACTTCCACGCGTGGGTGGGTGCTGCTCGGTCTGGTCCAGGTAAAAGAGGACTTTTCCTCCACCAGCATGGACCTATATGGTCCAAATGGTTGAACTTAATTAAAAAACTTAAAACTTAAAAAACTTAAAAAAGAGACCACTAGAGTGTAAATCAAAGAACAGAACTCACTGGGCCAGAGTTTTCAAAATATTTAGTCACTTAAGGTGGAGATTGGCACCTAATGGGATTTCAAAGGTGCCTAGTGCCTAAATCTAACTCCCGTGGAAGATCTGGGATGGGTGCCTCACTCCCATT
This sequence comes from Mauremys reevesii, assembly GCF_016161935.1. Lineage (NCBI taxonomy): Eukaryota > Metazoa > Chordata > Testudines > Geoemydidae > Mauremys > Mauremys reevesii. The sequence continues at coordinate 19,324,612 of NC_052624.1, forward strand.
GATTTCAGTGGGTGCTAGGTGTCTAGACACAGTTGAAAATCGCACTAGGTACCTATCTACATCTTTCGGAGACTAAATATCTTTAAAAATCTGGCCCATTTTCTCTCCTTTTTCACAAAGACCTCAGTGAGGTCCACTCACCTTGACCTCTGTAATGGTGGTGAATTGCTATTGCAATGCTTATTCACCATGGCAAAAATCAGCAACGACAAATAATAAAAATGTAATAATTGAAGCGATTGACTGTGTATTGAATCATTTGCCCAAGAGCACAGTGCAAATAGCATAATTCCAGCAATACTACAGAGACCGGAAGATTAAAAACCTAAATGAGCACAGAAAACGTCTGTCACGTCAGATACATCAATTCTGTCAGTCCAATACATACTCTTAATTAAAATGGAGCAACCATCTGTCCAAGAGGGTGCATGGGGAAACTTTAATTGATCGCCTTCATTTTTCTGTGTGATAAGTGAACAGGGCTAAAAGCTAACTCTCCTGGAACAGAATTAGGAGTTAGAAAACTGATGACCAGGGAATTTCTGATTTAAAAAAAATTATAGACTTAGCCATTTTGAACCTCTGTCGTTTGTCCCTAGAACTTTTATACGCGGGGCAAATCAGTGCACGGGCCAGGTTCACTGTGGCGAAGACATGCAAATAAATTACACCTCTCTGTGATACTTTGGCCCCAGGGGTTATTTTGCCCTGAAGAAGGGTAAGTGTTTTTACTGCTTCTACCCTTCCTGAAGATTCTGCTTTTGAAGGGGGAGCAGCTTTCATGCACAAATAGGGACCCATAAGAGCTCAGGGAGGGGAAGCAGGTGGGAAGCACATCCTCTCCAGCCCTGGCCATATTTCCCAGCCTGTGCTGTCCACTTCCTGATCAGCTCTTGTCCCAGGCCCCCCACTCTCTTAAGATGGTGCGGTTAAGTTGTGGCTGCACTATGCTACAGCACCCTCTATCGCTGGTGGACTTTCCGATGCTGGGGCTCAGTTCCAGCTCCTGCTATCATAGACCCACCCACATAATGTAGACACATGGGCAGGTGTCCCGTTCCAGAATTATTTATGGGTCTGCACTTAGTTATAATTAAATCTGTGATCATTTGCAAAAGTCTAAATTGAACTAAAACTGGCCCAACACCTAACTGAATCCTTTGCCACAGTTTTTAATAAGGGTAATGAGAAGCTTTGGGGTAGTGGCAGGGTGGCTAATGGAAATAAGGATATGGAAGTAGAAATTAGCACATCAAAGGTGGAAGTCAAACTCAAACAGCTTCATGGGACCAAATCAGGGGGCCCAGATGACCTCCAAGAATATTTAAGCAATTGGCACATGAGATTACAAACCCAATAGCAAGAATTTTTAATAAATCTGTAAACTCGAGGCTCGTACCCTATGACTGGAGCATGGCTAATATAGTACCTATTTTTAAGAAAGGGAAAACGTGATCTGGGAAACGACAGGCCTGTTCGTTTGACCTCAGTTGTATGCAGCTCTGCAACTGCTAGTAGCAAATATCCCCAGTGACTGGTGATGGGGCACTAGATGGGGAGGGCTCTGAGTTGCTACAGAGAATTCTTTCCCAGGTGTCTGGCTGCTGGATCTTGCCGAAATGCTCAGGATCCAGCTGACCACCATATTTGGGGTTGGAAGAGAATTTTCCCCTGGGTTAGATTGACAGAGACCCGGGTTTTTTGGGGTTTTTTTTGCCTTCCTCTGCAGCGGGAGCATGGGTCACTTGCAGGTTTACTAGTGTAAATGGTGGATTCTCTGTAACTTGAAGTCTTAAAACCATGATTTGAGGACTTCAGTAACTCAGCCAGAGGTTCTAGGTCTATTACAGGAGTAGGTGAGTGAGGTTCTGTGGCCTGCAATGTGCAGGAGGTCAGACTAGATGACCACAATGGTCCCTTATGGCCTTAATGGTCCTATGACTCTGTGATCTCAGAACATTAGAGATGGGCCTGAAAGTGGAGTATTTTATCTCATTGAGATAGGTGCTGGCATTTGACCTTAATATTTATTGGAGCATCATCTAGTTCTGCCCTTGGAAATGCTAATCACATAGGGTTAGAAGAAGCAAGAATCTGTCTGACACATTGGTTCAAATCCGTGTACATGCTCACAGCCTCAGCTCTCTGCAGTGAAATGTGCAATAGACATTAGAGATCAGATTCACCTTGGCCAGTGCAGCAAGGCCCAGTGAGCTCGGGCACTATTTGCCCTGGAAGAGGGCATTTGATTTTTCCACTGCACCCCTCTCTCAGAGGTCATGCTGGGGGAGGGCAGAGTTAGGCAGATGTTGCCATGGGGATGCATTGAATCAGCATGTCTCTGGGAGCTCTGCCCACACGCACCCAGCCCATGCGATACCTGGTTCTCTAAGGCCTTCCCACAGAGGGAGTGGGCTGCCTGAACATATAAGGTGCATGTGACTACATGCTTGTGGGTGGGTGGGGACAATCAGCATTGGGAAATGGGGCAGTGAGTGAGGACATGCAGGGCTGTGTATAAGAGGAACCAGTGGCTGAAGGAAGGCGTGTGCTTGTGTATTGGTTGAAACATTTTGGATGCAAGTTTTTCATAGAAAAATTTCTTCAAGATGTAAACATTTAGCAGGAACATGTCAATTTTGAGGCCATTTTGGATGGAAAAAAGTCGAAACAAATTGTTTCAGCTTCCTCGTTTCATTTTGATAATGTCCAGACTTTTCATTCTGACTATATTGTTTTGGCTCATTTTGTTATGACTTTTATCTTAAAACATTTAATATTATATATCATATATATTATATTAAATATTGTATATAGTATTAAAATATTACATGTACTGTGTTACATACTATGTATTATATTAAATATTCCACAGAACGGAAACCGCTCTAGTTGGGAGCAGTGTGGGGTAGCGGACACTGATTGAATTGTTCAGTGTGTGGGTACCTCGGTGCGGGAAGGGGGCAGTGTGGGAAGGAGGGTGGATTTTATGTTGAAGGGAAGCCGATTGAGTTAGTATGTGTGAATTTATGGAGGAGGACCTGATGAGTGGGTGGATGGGTGTTTTGGGGGGGGCAGTGAGTTTCTGGATGTACTTGTGCGGAGGGGGGTGCAAGTGGGTGAACAGATGTGTGACATCTGGAGGGACCTGTGGTGGCATGAGTATGTATAGCAGCAATGAGTGGGTGCATTCATGCAGCAGTGGCTGCTTAGCACTGTGAGTAGCCAGAAACACATCATCGTGATGCTCTGCTGCCTGACCCAGTTCCTTATTGAATATTCCCCGTTCAGTCCCGTTTGAGATCTCTGTTTTGATATTCAAAGCTCTCCATGGGACTGGCCCTAATTGTTTAACAGCTACCTTCCACTGGAGACAGGACAAGGATTGACCGCCAGTGGGGGCTTGTGAACATGGGAAACGGAACTTTCACAGAAGCCGGATCCAAACTGCACAAGTGGCTCAGAGATAAGAATGACCATGAGCCTTGTGGTGTTCAGAACTACATGCAGAAGTTCTTTTCCTCACGGTAGCTTTCTCCCAGTAAGCTTTTCACACACCGAGATAAATTAAAAACCAAAACAAACCCTACAAATAAATCCAGCTCTTTACCTTGCAGCCTGGGAAAAGGAGAGAGATTATTATTGTTACTCTCCTTTTAAATGCTTTTGAGACACTCAGGTACTATAGAGGAGGAAGCCACTGAAAAAGCTAGATATATACTGTAGGAAAGGTCCAGGAAATGCTGGGTCAATATGTGTGGTGTGAAAGGTGAGTGAAGTAGTTCCTGAGTGTGTGGGGCAGTTGCTTGTCTTCTAGCCATCTCTAGCTTGATGTATTACTCCGTGGGGTATTGACTTTGTCTGAAATTAATTTACAAATTAAACTAATCTGAATAAAATGAGCCAGCCATTTAATTTCTTGAATATGAGGAATCATACGATTTGTTTGAAAGTTCCTATATCCAGTGGCTGCAACTGTCCAGAAGGTTGATGTCTCTATTGCTGATTTTAACTTTAAGCCACTGGGAGGTTCAATATATTTTGCTTGTTGTAAAATAGACTCATGTACTTTCCTAACTAATTGAAGTTGTGTAATCAGCATTATGCTCATGTCTAAATTGACTGGAGAGTCAGGTTAGTAGCCTTTGGAGGATCAACATTCTGAATCAAGCCGTGGTCAGGAGTAATAATTGAATAATTAATTCCCTTACTGATTATTTTCTGAATGTGAATTGGGTTTAAAATAATTAGGTAATGAACACAGTTACACTGCGGTAACACTAGAGTAGCACACTGCTGAAACTGGCACAGCTCTGTAAAGATTTAAATCCAATACATTCCTTGCCAATTTGAACAAGGGAGACTCCCAACCTCACTCCCACTCTCGCCTCCTTGTGTTTGTAAAGGAAAAAGCACTGCTCTGTGATACAGAAGGAAGATTCTGCTACAGGGGAGATAGACGGTCCAACAAAATTCAAAGATCTCCTGGATGTCATACTTAGATATGTGTGCAGATATTGTTCTATATATATATCTGGATAGATATAAGGCTGTGGACTAGGGCTATCATCCAGCAACGCGCTGAGCACTGAGATGCTGAGCCGGCAAAGCACTTCAGCATGTGCGTAACTTTAAGTACATAAGTAGTCCCACTGATTAGTCAGTGTTTAAGTGTTTTGCTGGGTTGGGGCCAGGGTTCTCAAGACGGTGTAGGAATGAGCTCTAAGTATATAGATACTGGATGTATTTTGCATTATGAATGTACTGATTCTCTTATGGTTTATTCCAGTGTTACACTTTTTTTTTGCTGACTATTAGTAAATTGAGGAGCGCTTTTAGGAAGACATATTATTCTTACCATTTAAAATTTATCACAAGAAGGATTATTTATGTAACAATTGTAACAACTGGATTTTTGCATAATATTTGTATAATCAAGGATACAGTTCTAATTTATAACCAATCCTAAACCCTATTTGCCTAAACACTAATGATAAATTATGCAGAATGGTGATATTTCAACAACTTTCGAGAGTGCATGAGCTCAGTTATCCAAATATCATAAGGGATAGGTTGGATAATCAAGGTTTCTGCCCATTTGGAGACTTGTCATTGTAACTAATAGACAACAGGAGATCTGACCCTGTTTGAGGTCAGAGGGAATTGTGAGTATCCATGGTATGAATAATTTAAGTTGCACTGTAAACCCAGTTGGATTCCAATTGATCACTGTAGTTAAAAAGTAAATAACAAACCAGATCTGGAACTTCTTGTCAATTGTTTCAGAAACATGATCAAATTAGTACTGAGGGAAAAAGATTCCACCTGTTACCCAGTCCTGCAAATTTAGCAACTCAAGATCAAAATCTCTTTGTCCATCCTTACCATGATGTTTGCAATAATGAAAAAAATGTGTTATATAATCTCATAAATCAAAACCCTTGGTGAGTGGACTAGCAGAATTTGAAAGGTTGTCTAACACTTATTATCTGAGTTAATTAGCAGGGTATGAATATATACTAATTCTTTGTAAGGGTGAAGGGATTCTGCACTTGTTAGGGTTACAGTAATCTTTAGGCTCTTTCTGAGTCAAGCTAGGCAGTGGCACCTGCTGGGAAGGATCTGAGCAAGATTTATTCCACTGTGATGTAGTTTCAGAATGAGGAAGTTGGAATTAGACTTCTGACCTTACTTCTGCCTAAGGGGGTTGAGAAAATTGGGCTTTTAGATTAATCTTACCCTTATTGAAGTTTATAAGAGTTTTGCCACTTGCTTCACTGGGAAAAGGCTCATAGTCTAACATGCAGCTACCCCTGGAACACTTAAAGGAACGAGGTAGGGACTGAAATGGGTGAAGAAAATTTTGACTATGGGTGGGATTTTCAAAAGCACCTTAGGAGCACAAGTCCCAGTGAAAGTCAAAGGAACTCAAAGTCAAAGAAGAACATTCTTCTTCAGTATCAATAAGTTAACAAACCATAATATCCCATTTACAGTAAAAAGCCTCTGAATGTAGCACCCTAGAAGGTTTGCTGAAGAAGCATGAATTTCAAGAGGAAATATGAGACATCCTGAGGGAGTGAAGGACTTAGATCTGTAAACATGTGACCTCAGAGACTATCCTACCAAATCTAAAAAAATACCTATTATCCTGAGAAATCAGTATGTGTAATAAATGGCTTATAGTGGGTGAAATGGAACATACTGTGAATAAAATGTGGAGTAATAAGCAGCAGAGAGGAATTGCACTGTGTTTTGCAAGAAATGTGGGAAATGAAGATAATTACTCTTGAACCCTGCCTCCAAGTTCTTATCTAAATTAGTTTAAAATTGCAATTGATTAACAGAGGGTTTCTCTGATTCCTTAGAATAGGGTTCAGAAGTCAAGAGGGACAGTATATCTATAGCACTGTCAGAAAAGAGCACCCTTGCTATCCTTGGAATTAATTGTACAATACAGAAGGGAATCTGAGTTTGCATTTTGTAGCACTACAGTGTTAGGAATATGGAGAGAGGTGTTAAGCAAGACTTGTTGCCTCTTGATTGATTTTGGGTCTACAGTATTTTGTAAGCTAAGTGCCTTAACCTTAACCTTTATACCATTGCTACTTGGTGTGACTGTAGTATCAGAGCTCTTAAATGCTTTTCTTGTCAGAAGCATCTTAAATCAACCACAACTTAATCAAATTATTAAAAAATAAAGTTTTCCTCTCCTGCTTAGTCTATTTTCCAAACTCAGTAACTGAGGTCTAGTAGCATGAGTCAATCATATTAAAGAGAGAGAGGCCTCCTGCCTTCACCTGCCTCATCAAATCAACTTATCTTCTCTGTGCTCCTCCTGAGTCCGGCTCCACCAGGTGGATCACTGGAGAAGGCTGGTAGAGGTACATGAAGTGCTATGGTCAATTCTGGGCAGCAGTGCCAAATCATGTCACTATATCAGCTAATATGAATCTTGGCTAGATAGTGGGAATGGTTAGAAGATCATCATAGGATAATCAAATAGGAATTCTGCTTTCCTTTAGGTGTCTGGGAGTCAAACAGCCTCCTCTCATCTGTGCTACTTCTAAGTCTGTCTCCTCATGTTTTGACCTACTCCTTTGATTTGTGTATTGCTTTTCTCCTAGTGTGTAACCCACACTATACATTGACGTGGACCCAGAAGCAAAGTGAGACATGTGCCAGAGTACAGTTAAATGTGGAGGCTGCAACTTTATTAAATTATTGGCCAATGGGGAACCCCTCCCAAACTACCCACAAGGCTCAACCAGTGCAGAATTTAAGTGGGCACCAATGGCCCTGAGTTCTACAAACCTGAGATGGGTCTGAGGGCAAGTCCCCTCTATGTCCCAGGCCTGCTTAGGGACCCTGGCAAGAATCTGGAATTCCAGCCCATTTCCCCTTCTCCACGCTGGAAGTAGGAGAGATGAGATGAAGGTAGTCCCACACTGTGCGGGACCTGGAGATGCATCCCCACACTGTGCAGTGTTGTGCTCAGGGCCTATGCCCAAGCAGTCTATTGGGTTACTGGGAACTCACATCAGACCCTTTCTTAGCACACCAGCTGCATTGGAGCCTGCCAAAGTTGTGACAAACATACTTAAATCCCCAAACCAGACCTTCAGGATGCAAGATGGATGGTGAAGAGACCCACACAGTCTTTGTCAGTTTGTCATATGGGAAAAAATCTCTTCCAGAGTTCAAATAAAATTTGGTGATCAACATAACCCCCAGCCTCCTAAGAGATCTAAGTAAGGGTGGGGCTGGAGCAAGCCAAAATGGCCACAAGCTAGCAATGGGCAGAAATAACCCCCCTTTCTCCTTCCTGCCTCTGCAGGGGGCCGCCAATCATTTAGTCTTCCCTGATCCCAGTCATCCAATGATAGCAGGAGTGGGTGGGACCTTTACACAACAACTAATGTATCTGATAACCTCCATTCTTTTGTTCAGGATCAAACCGAGTTTCTTTGGGCCAAATTCACTCCTTTTTCATTCTGTCCCACTGTGTCCCAGTGTGGTTTAATTAGGAAAGCCAGCTCTTTTAGAATAGATTGCCTCTCCGTAGCTTCTCACTCTGATTACCTAAAACCCACTTCCCTTCCTGATTGCCTCGTGATCCTGAAACAATGCTAATGTATAATAAAGAATAAAGAAGTCCTATTTTAGGCCTATGGTGTATTTTTCCCATGTAATATACAGACCGCCATTTATAGCACTTATTGAAAAGGGGGCAGTATGGCTTATGAATAGATATATGTGCTAATGTAGGCTGATTCGCTACGATACTTGTAGTGAAATTTCCTCCTTAAGGAAAGTTCTCCCATCATACATTTACAAGTATGGCATCAACAGAGAATAATGTGCCCCAGATTATCCATGGCACACAGAAAATGCATAGGTCTATCTTAAAATGGTTGTCATTTTGGTTGCCAGTTTCCCAGATTTGTTGAATTATGGAATGATTTTATCTACCAGGATATTGGCTTGCTAACCACCGTAAGTTTTCTTGAGAATTGCTTTTCCTTCAGATGAAAACAGTGCTGCATTTCCCCCTCAACATATAAACGATCTGCCACTGGTTTAGAAAATGGTATCAAGTGTAAATCTAGTCCTGATAAGCGGCCTTGACAAGGAAGTAACTTAGAATTCACTGTTCGTAGGAGGGGGAGAGAAAAAGAGGCAAGAAGATAAAATCTCAACTGAAATCAGTACAGTGTGCCCCTTTAGGACCGGTTCTAGAGCAGATAAGATTGCCATTCCTCTATAAACAGGTCACGGAGTCTCAACATCAAAACAATATTTACCAAAGTTTTCTGTCATTTAGTGAATTGATCACACATATAGTAAACAGACCTTGGTAAATATGAAACTAGATTAGCATTTTCAAGTTTTTCAAATGCAGCATTCTCTTTAAAATGGTTGAGACATTTTTCTTAGACATTTAAATCCTATGCAAATAGTTACAGCAAATATATGAATCAGAAAAATGCACTTTCAGCAGCAGTCACCACGCCTTTCTGTATCTCCTTTTATTTGAAAATAGGCAAACACAGTTATTTCTATTTGCCTTTTCTGTTGAATATTTTAATGGTTTGTTCTGTCTGAGGGAAAAACTGATGTTTAGTTAAAGTTGACACAACCCACAAGTGGACATGTCAAAACAAGCCATAGAAAGTTGCTTTTGATGTGTTTTATTGAGCTATCTATGGTACTTTCCAATTACTTTATGCCAAAAAAGGCAGCTCTTCTAAAAAATTATTTCTTCTGAAAACCACAAATACAAGTTGTGAGACCTTTAAATATAATTTAAGTATATTGCCAGGGAAACTTCTTAAAGTAACAAATGTCTGTTCCTGGCCAAAGGGAAAAAATATGATACAATATGTTCAGTTCAACAATTTGTACATAAAATATATATTTCATTAAGGCGATAATATCAGGTCACAGGGTTGTGGGGTTTTTTTCTCTTCTTTTTCTTTTTTTTTCAGTAGCTGCTTTTGCAGGAGTTAAAAAGTAACTACTTGTATAAGGAGCAAAGTTATTGGCTTTGTGATTGTTTGCTCTGAGCCACAGCTATTTATAGGCAATGACACTTAGCTCTCCTTTCTGTCTTGGGGTTCTTCCTGGTAGTCAAAAAAAGTAGTCTGACTTTAAAAATACCAGGTTTTTTAACACTACTTTATAACTTCGCCACAGAAAAAAGAATTGAAATCTTGTTCTTTTCCACACACAGCGACTTTCCCCCTACTTTAAATGATTTAAAGTTCAAAAGCAGGCTCAGCTTCCAGAGTGGTTGTAAAGGTCTGTCCTTTAGCCAAGGAATCAAGGATAAATCTGGTTCTGAGGTGCTAACAGCATAGCTGTGCAGTGGAGGTAGGTTTCTCTGTGGAAAGTTATGCATTGGCTGGGGCCTTGGTGTTTCAGATCAAGGGGGAATGCTGCTCTTTGAGAGATGCAACCTCAGTGTCTGAAATTGAGGAGTTGCTCTTTATAAGGGGAGCCACATGATTTAGTTTTGGGGGAGCAGCTCTTTGCAGTTGGCCTCATGCCTCAAATCACAAGAATCAGCTCCAGTGCCTGAAATAGTGCTTGCACCTTCCAGGAGCCTGTTGTCTCCAGGTGAGTGAGGCACAGCAGGTCCCCATCAGCCTCTCCAAGAAAGCTGGTCACTACTGCTGGGCAAAATTTATTCATGATGAAAGTTGGAGTTCATGGAACTTCTGCCAAATCCAAGCAGAAGAGGCCCATGAAATGTTAACTAAGAGGAGTCAGGGTGAATGATTACAGAGGCCTATAAAAATTCAACTAGGAAGAGCCTACCTAGAGGCAGCATAGCCTAGGTGTTTGAGCCCAGGGCATAGAGATCTGAACTCCTGAATTATATTTTTTACCTCTGCCACTACCTGGCATTACAATTACTTTATCATTGTTATTGTTACACTAGTGCTTGGGGTCAACAGAGAATGAGGCCTTTTTGTGCTGCGTACTGTAAAAATATAAAATAAAGGACAGTCCATCCCCCAGAGAGCTTACTTCCATATTAGACAAAATAGACACAGGGTGGGGGGAAGACCTATAACATACAGAGTGAATAGGGATGGCTTGCAAATGTCATGGTGGTTCCATGCATTTTTATACTCCTTTGCAAACATTTAGTTAGGCCTTGCGATGCTCCTATCAAATAACTTAATTACCATTATTTGGCGGACAGGGAAAGTGCGTCACAGGGAGGTTGAGTGACTTGCTCATGGTCACACAGCACATTAGTGTTTAAGCCTCACTAGAATCGATATTTTCTGACTCCCAGGCCCCTGGGACCACTCAAGCAAGTTTATTAACCTTTCTAATTTTCCTAATTTTTCCTAATTTTCTTTAGCTTTAAAATTATATTCACTGTAAATAAAAATCTGAAAATATACAGGAGTTCAAGTTGTCCATAGCCACATGCAGGTGTTACAGTGATAAGGCTAAGGTTTTGTCACAGCTATTTGGACAGGACATAGGCTATAAACAGTAAATCACAGAAGCTGGAGCCCCTCTGCCCGGGGTTGATAGCTGGAGCCTCTCCCAACCAGGCTGACAGCTGGAGCCCTGCCTCTGTACTGACAGCCAGAGCTCTGCCACCCAGGGCTGAAGTCTCAGAGGTCACGTAAAGTCACAGAATCTATGACTTCTATGACCAACTCATAGCCTTAGTGATGAGTGCTTCAGAAATGGGTATAAGTAAATAAGACATTTAATCACATTTTAACAGGGGGGCGGAGAGGGAAAATAAATGTAGAAAAATTAAAAAACACATTAATTGATGACAATTTTTGCCCATGTTTCATGAAAGCTTTTCACCAGTTTCTTCGGGTATGTCTACACTATGAAATTAGGTATAATTTATAGAAGTCGTTTTTTTAGAAATCGTTTTTATACAGTTGATTGTGTGTGTCCCCACACAAAATGCTCTAAGTGCATTAAGTCAGCAGACTGCATCCACAGTACCAAGGCTAGCATCAATTTCTGGAGCGTTGCACTGTGGGTAGCTGTGGGTAGCTATCCCACAGTTCCCGCAGTCTCCACTTCCCTTTGGAATTCTGGGTTGAGATCCCAATGCCTGATGGGGCAAAAACAGTGTCACGGATGGTTCTGGGTACATGTCGTCAGGCCCCCCTCTCCCTCCCTCCCTTCCTCCGTGAAAGCAAGGGCAGGCAATCGTTTCGCGCCTTTTTTCCTGGATTACCTGAGCATTCGCCATACCATGGCAAGCATGGAGCCCGCTCAGCTCACTGTCACCATACATCTCCTGGGTGCTGGAAGATGTGGGACTGCATTGCTACACAGCAGCAGCTCATTGCCTTTTGACAGCAGACGGTGCATTACAATTGGTAGCCATCGTCTTCGTATTCCTGGGTGCTCTTTTAACCGACCTCGGTGAGGTCGGTCGATGCGCCTGGGCAGACATGGGAGTGACTCAGCCAGGTCATTCCCATCTTCTGCCGAGCACCCAGGAGATAAAGATGGCTAGCACTCGTACTACACTGTGTGCTGCCAGCCTAAGATGTAAAAGATAGATGGAGTGGATCAAAACAAGAAATTGACCCGATTTGTTTTGTGATATCAACAGCCTGCTAAATCCAGGGTTTTGAGTTCAGTGCTTGAGGGGGCCATTCTGTGTGACAGTTGTTTGTGTTTCTCCTTGATGCAAAGCCACCTCTTTTGTTGATTTTAATTCCCTGTAAGCCATGTCGTCAGTCGTCCCTCCCTCCATCAGAGCAGACAATTGGTTCTCGCAAAACCAGGCAAGGAGGTGACGGCAGCATGGTGATGAGAGTGATGAGGACATAGACATGGTCATAGACTTCTCACAAAGTACAGGCCGGCCAATGTGCACATCATGCTGATGAGCTCTGCATGAACTCCACATGGTCACCTGTGCTGATCAGCTCGCCCCACTGGCCAAACAGGAAATGAAATTCAAAAGTTCGCAGGCCTTTTCCTGTCTACTTGGCCAGTGCATCTGAGTTGAGAGCGCTGTCCAGAGCAGTCACAATGGAGCACTCTGGGATAGCTCCTGGAGGCCAATATCACCGAAATTGCATTCTCACTACCCCAAATTTGACCCGGCAAGGCCAATTTCAATGCTAATCCCCTCATCAGAGGTGGAGTAAAGAAATCCATTTAAAGAGCCCTTTAAGTCGAAAAAAAGGGCTTCGTCATGTGGATGCGTCCAGGGTTAAATCGAGGTAATGCTGCTAAATTCGACCTAAAGTTGTAGTGTAGACCAGGCCTTCATCTCGTCTGGTTATTTATACCACCTTTGGGCACCGTGGTGTTCTCATTTGTACAGTCTTCCTCATGTTTTACTATTGTATGATCTTCTTTGTGTTCTATCCTTTGTTAGAGGTTGGTACATGTATAACTGATATAAATTTCAGCTGGCTGTAACATAAATCTGGCTTTTAAAAGGTATAGCTAGAGATATGATAGGATTAAGAGCATTCTTTTCTCCTTAATACAATCATTCATTAAAATATTTTTGCATAAAATTATAATATATATGTCGCCGAATGCTATCATTTATTACGTTGGTATTTGCAGCGTAAGTCCTTATTGACAATGTTAGCAAAATATATTGATGAAAAATGGGTTCTCATGGGGATTATAAAAATGGCATTAGAAGAGTACAAATTTCCCTGGAAAAAAAAGATGAACCTTGCTAAACGTTTTCTATATGCTGCATTGAATATAAGCATTACAAAAAGGGGAGCAAAACAATTTTGATTCAGAAAAAAGCAGGAGACCAGTTATCAATAATTGGAAAAAGCAGGGTCTGGGTGCAGTATGAATTAGTCTCATTGACTTCTGTGAGTAGTAAAGGCCACCCCAGGTAGTAAATGGGCCCCTACGGTCGTGGCCTTCAGAGTGGAAAAGGCATGTTCACTGCAAGGCACTTGTTGCTTAAAAAGCATTCAACCTTCCAGCATATGGGTGAGAGTTGGCTGTACTACTGAGCACAGAACTCAACTCTCGGCAGAGGACATTACTGTTTTCTGACGTAGAAAGATCAGGTTTTACCTTGAATGCATGCTGACAGCGCACTGGCCACAAGAAGAGTATTCCTGCAGTGAGCAAATAGGCTGAACAAGATGAAGTGTGTGCTTGATCTTTCAGGAATCCTGTTATTGGTGTCGTTTTGGAAAATATCAGCTCATATTGGTGAAAATGTTACCCACAAGGCATTGGCTGCAATAATATCAGTGTGAGGTTGTCAGCCCCGAGCTAGTCTAACTTGTATGCCTGACTTCTTTGAAAGTGTTTGGTTTCCATTTTAAAATCATCATTGTTCACCTGTTTGTTAACTGAATGCAATTATCCTCCTGTCTTTTTCAGGTTGCTTTCCTCCCTGCTAATGTGCAGCCTCATGTACAGTAGAACTACAAAATAGTTTCAGTGGCTTTCTTTCCCTAAAATCACCACAGTTCAGGTTGTATTAGGGTTTCACATAGCTGAGGTTGCATTCCATTTCCATGCCAGTCCCCTGTTTTCATTGTAAGTGTTGGTCTCTGCCTGCTAGTGCGGGTTTTGTTGTTGTTGAAAGTGAAGTTGGAAAGGTTTCAGCCACTTGTAAACACAAGAAGAAAGGGAAAAATATAAGTTATATCTGGGGAGGACTTTGTCTTCTCCCAATCCTCCTAGTTCAATCTACCTGATTGTCCTGCTAGCTTGTATCGGTGCCCTGAAGGTCTGTTGATCTACTGAACACAACAGATCACACTAAACTCCAGTTCCCTATGCAAACGGATCTGCTGCTTCTTCTTGTTGTTCTCACAGAATTCATTTTCCCTAAAAATTTTTCTTAGTACTTCATTATTGCCAAACTTGACCATTCAAAAATCATGAGATTTAAAAATAACAACAATAATAAAAAATAAATGGTGGGTTCTTTTTATTTGCTGCCCGGTTTTAGTAGCTTTAGCTGCGTGGGGGTCATGTTTTTCAGCTTTTTCCCTCAACTCATGAGACCTAGAAACATACTTTAAAAAAAATAAAAAATAAAAGCTGAGATTCTCATACAGGCTCCTAACTCCAGCAGCTGAGGCTTTACATGAAATGTTGTGGGACTCACGATAAAATTATGAATGTTGTCAACTCTGGTACTTGCAAAAAACTTTACTGAGCTTTGAATTGGAGCAGCAGTACCCTATCTGGGTCAATAAGGCTGAATCTTTTATGTTAAAGCTTGAGATTAGTGCTGATTGAAAAACTTCAATTATTTTTCCTCAGGAAATTTTTTAAATGTTCTTTTTATTCCAAAATTTCACAAAGGCTTTTTTTTGCATTGTTTTGGTTTCATTTTCAAACCAAATCCCAGTTTTTTTAAAACCAAAAACCTAAAACAAAAAAACAAAAACAAAAGATAAATTTCAACCAAAATGAAAATAATTCACAAAAGTGATTTTGGTTGAAAATCCATTTTTGGTTGAAAAAAATGTTTCCATTTTTGAGAGACTAACCAGCCAAAACAGCCATGTTTTTACTATTCACGTTGTGGTTAACTATTCCTATTATACCCAACATGTTGTCTGGACAAATTGTAAGCACATTTGTGTATGCAGTCTTTCTGCACACTGGACAGAAGTAGTTGTGATGTGTTGCTGAAGATTAGGCATAAAGCAGATAATGAAGAATGCTGCTAATTAGAGTAATTCAGGCTGTAATGGTGCCGTATACTTAAGGGTGTTTATGCTTTCATTATAAATCCCTATTTTGGGCTTTAATATTTTAGTCATTTTCACTGACAACAGGATGAAAACTGTGAACATGTGAATGTTCTGCCTGCATTTTACTCTGTAACAAAAAGCTTTAACTCTGTCAAGATAATTTTTTTTAGTTTTACAGTGTAGGACTAGATTTATGAAAAGAATCATTTTGTATCAAATCTGTTTTTTAAAATAATTTGTAACCTTTTTCTTCTTCCGGTGAACCACCTGTCTAAAACACAGAAGGCGCATCTGGAACTGCCATAATGCTGCTCAACACAAAAGCCTGCACAGCTGTCACATGGCTTCATTGACAGGAATTACACTTGTACACAAAGAGCACTCTACGTATGGAAAAGAAACTCAGCCACTAAATGCTTTTTCTTTTTAGGACTCCACTCCACCCCAGTAACCTAATTTAGTATAAATGGTACAAGGATAAATAAGAGTTTATATGGTATATTGTTTAAAATAAAACATTTATAAGAGAGGAGCTGAACAGCTTCAGGTAAAGACTAGAGGAAGCAGAAAGTTGTGTCAATGCAGGGGAAGATCAAATGGTAGAGATGAGATGGCAAAAATATGAGATTGGTGTGACGTTGTGCAGTCTATATGGTTTCATAAAAAATTAATAATAAGTGAATATAATGTAACTGGAATATGCTTCATGCAAAAGGTCTCTTGTAAGGTATCATTACAAAGCTTATAATCTACTGAGTGTGTTCATCCTATTTGTATAAATGTATCATTCTTGTATCTGAAACTAGAAATATGAAATATAACTCTGAGGGCCTATTGTAATTATGTAAAGTGTGTGCCATTAATGGTGGTTTGGAATCTTGATGACTCCCATTAACTAGGAGGACCATTGTCTGCAAATGGCTGTGTTTTACCTGTAAGTCTTCCTGTATACCTGTGTGCTGGCAAGTGGGTAATGAAGTCTTGCAGTGACATGTGATCATGTCACCTGAACTGGAATCCATCTTTAACCTGATGTCTTTCCATTGAGAAGGACGGGGGGGGGGGGGGGAGGGAGGAACACAGAGAGGGACAAAAGGATTCCCGCCTTATGCAAAAGATATATAAAGCGGTGGAAGAGAGCAAAGGGGGAGAGGAGCCATCATGAAGAATCCCCTAGCTACCACCTAAGCTGGGTCAAGAGCTGTACCAGGGGAAAGAATTGTGCCCAGGCCTGGAAGGTGTCCAGTCTGAGAATAAACTTACTGAAGCATCTCTGAGGGTGAGATTATCTGTATTCAGTTTGATTAGACATAGATTTGCACGTTTTATTTTATTTTGATTGGTGACTTACTTTGTTCTGTCTGTTACTACTTGGAACCACTTAAATCCTACTTTCTGTATTTAATAAAATCATTTTTTACTTATTAATTAACTCAGAGTATATATTAATACCTGGGGGAGCAAACAACTGTGCATATCTCTCTATCAGCGTTATAGAGGGCGAAAAATTTATGAGTTTACCCTGCATAAGCTTTATGCAGGGTAAAACGGATTTATTTGGGTTTAGACCCCATTGTGGGGTTGGGCATCTGAATGCTAAAGACAAGCACACTTTTCAGGTAAACCTGCAGCTTTGGGGCAAGTAATTCAGACCCTGGGTCTTTGTTGGAGCAGACGGGAGTGTCTGGCTCAGCAACACAGGGTGCTGGAGTCCTGAGCTGGCAGGGAAAGCAAGGGCAGAAGTGGTCTTGGCACATCAGTTGGCAGCTGGTTTCTGTGATCCAACCCGTCATAATCGGGTTTTGGGGCACTTGCAAGATTCCATTGACCTCAGTAGGAGTGGAGGGGTCTCAGCTCCTTACAGGCTCAGACTGGTAAGTCAAAAGGCCTGGAAACTTGGCATTGATTGTTGTACGCTGATTTTGGTGGGGGGACGGTGGCACAAAGACCTCTTGGCAGAGGGCCCCCTGTTCTTTTTCAAACAATTCTTGTCTCAGTCTTGACAAATTCACTATATCAAAAACATTGCTTACAGGGTATTCGTCCATGAAAAGTCACGTGTAAGGTCTCCATTGAAAGCTTGCAACTTATTTATGTAAATAATCATGGCGTGATGTGAGTACAGGTAATATTTAAGGAAATAACATAACTATATTGAAGTTATGGCCTTATGGTCTTAAGGTTAAAGGGAGTCACCGGGGAGTAATATTACTCGGTGATGGCCTATTTATGCAGGAGGAAGTTGCCACTCCTCTCTGGTTAGCCAGCAAAGGTAATGCAAGATTCAGTTGTCTACAATTGCCCCATGACAGAGCAGTCAATGGAAAACCATCAAAGACAACTGTAAACAACCAAAACCACATGGAGGTAAACAAGGAACATTCTAACAGACTGGGGATTGCCTTGTTTATGAATAAAGATAAAATACTATTTCAGTATAACAGAGAGTGGGGAGAGACACTCTGGATCCATTCACTGAGGAGTCATCTTGTTGAATGGGGTTGTTTTTCATGAAAGACTGGATCCTGGGAAAGCCAGCCAGCTCTGCAACAGACTGAATGTTGTGGGGGAAGCTTACTTTATTAGATAGGAAAGGAATCCATTAATAAGCATAAGCCCTAGTTCACCTTTTATTATTCTGTTTTGTACTGTAACATTTTGTTTCTGTCACTGTCATTTCTAGTGGAATCTCTATTCTTTCTTAAATAAACCTTTTATTTTGTTACAAGTACTGTGTGTTACACAGGAATGGTGGTTTAAGATAAAACTGGTAAACTGGAGTACAACTGTTCCTTTGGGAGCTGAGAATCTGGGGTTTCTATGAGTAGCCAGTTTCAGGGGCTGGATGTTACAGGGAAATGCTTCAAAGGGACCGGGAACAGGGGTGCACCTCTTGTTAACCTGAAAGGCAAAGACAGCCTGGAGGAGAGTATTCCAGTGGCTGAAAGGCTGGTGGTGTTATGGTGCTAACATCCGTCCACCATGGACAAGATTCCCTATCACTAGAGCAGGGGGTATCAAGGTGACTCACAGTCCTGAGTACTCCAAGGTCCGTCACAGGGACCCCTGAAAACTATGGAAGATCTAGCTAGTTGTATGAGACTTTTTCTCAGACCTGCTAGAACACTGTTACTCTGCTTCTGAATTGGAATGGGCCCTTATTTCAACCTCTCCCCAGGAGAACGTAATGAAGGGCAGATTCTATCATGGTACTCCTTGAGATTTAAAGAGATAAAAATGCATTCTCCAGCAAGCAGGAAAGAAGGGGGAGAGGATTCACTCTAAAAACACTCACTTGCCCTCTTCCCTGATTCCATGCACATACTTGCTATTGATATTAATGGGAGCTGTGTACACAAAGCAAAGCTATAATAGACCCCTTCGTGTGAGGACCCCAAAACAGAAGATTATTTAGAGAAAACACATATAAAGGCTAGCGGGAGCCAGGGATAGACACTGGCAGGGTTTAGCTAGAAGATTGAGAGAGGACTTTAAAAATAGAATCCTTTTTCCAGTCTCTGGGAAATTAGGATGCTCTGAAAGGAATCATCGTCAGGATCTGCCTGAACTATAAATATGCTAACTTTGGTGAGAAAGACAGCACACATGAAAATATAACTTTAAAATGCTTAACAGCATAGTGTCGGGTACACTTAATGGAGGGAAAGACTATATTAATCTGTTTGAATTGCTAATTGGGGATTTAGTTGGCTAGATTGAGGGTTATAAGATTAAGGCCTTTATTCTGTGTTTTTGTTCTTTTCCAAAGGTAAGAATCCTCTATAGATCCCTGCTCTTGGGAATCTCACAACTAACCAGCAAGCTTATAAAGCATTCCATGCAGATACTTTAATGGGTATATTCTGTGTCTCTGTCTGTATTTTTCTCATTCTACCTGTCTGTCTTCTTCCAATCACACTTGTGGGGGGAAAAAAGACTCTTTCCTTTATGTAACTGAAAGATCTCTCTTATTTTCTCTTGCCTGGTGTTTTAAGAATTCTGTTCTGTTTAATGTTGCTTGCTATTACTGACATGGGGAGTAGGGAAAAACATGCTCTCATGCCTTTTCATATCTCTGTTAAGGCAATGTAAGTTGCAGCCCCAGTGAGAGCTGGGGCTATGCTCCCCTAAGAGCAAGTGGGTGGAGCCACCCTCGTCCTACTCTGATGTGGTAGCCAGCAGAAACAGCAGGTTGCAAGGAGGAGGAGTATACCACAGCCTTCCACAGAATGAAGTGAGTTTCTCCTACCTGTGCTTTCCCCAACACAATAGAGGAGCAAAAGGATTGTGCCTCTCTATAGCACAGTGCCACCCCGGGCTCCTTATTAAAAGCCACATGCTGCAAGCACAGTCTAGTCCCCAAAACATTTGCAGTGACACTTTTAATCAATGAATTTAGTCTCTTTTTTGTGAGTTTCTTAAATTTATTAATTACGCAATTTCATTCAACAATTTTCTTTTTTAAAGTACAGTTTGGTTGTGGCTATTCAAAATTGGGACTGTGTTGCGTAGTTATGAATGACCAGATAAGTGACCCAGTATGTTTTCTGTTCCCTAATTGGATGGATGTACAAGAATTTCCAGAGCAAATACATACCTGTGCAGTTTTAAACTTGGTTTTCCATTATCCTCAAAAAACCAAAACAACCTGATTTCATTTGGGATCTATAGACACTTACCATAATAGAATAACAAAAATAATAATAAGGGAGGCAGGGCAACAGAGAACTTCTGTATTTTGACATTGTACAGAACAACTGTTTATTGTAGGGTTAGCTTATTAAAGCTGGCCATATCTTCATGTTGCATGATTTTCCTAAACCTGGCCAGCTTCTGGTGGAGAGCAATGCCATTTGTTCATTACTAGAAATAATGGATGTAAATTACTTTTAAAATAAGCAGATCAACTAATAAGAACATAAGAACATAAGAAAGGCCGTACCGGGTCAGACCAAAGGTCCATCTAGCCCAGTATCTGTCTACCGACAGTGGCCAATGCCAGGTGCCCCAGAGGGAGTGAACCTAACAGGCAATGATCAAGTGATCTCTCTCCTGTCATCCATCTCCATCCTCTGACGAACAGAGGCTAGGGACACCATTCTTACCCATCCTGGCTAATAGCCATTTATGGACTTAGCCACCATGAATTTATCCAGTCCCCTTTTAAACATTGTTATAGTCCTAGCCTTCACAAACTCCTCAGGTAAGGAGTTCCACAAGTTGAGTAAGGAGTTCCACAAGTAATACTTTCCATGGGCAAATATAGCAAAAATGTATTGACAACAACGGCTTCCAGTTCTACAGTATATGTAAACATAACTCTCAGAAAGCTTATGGTAATATTTATCTATATTTTCCCAAGCCTCAGGTAAACAAATTGTAAGCTCAGTATCTGCAGAAAATGTTTATAGCAGAAAATGCCAGTGCCTGAAGAACAGACTTTTTTTAGCTGAAACAGAACACCCTATAAATTATTTGTTGGCCCATTACAAAGTAAGACTGTCGATGAGCCCATAGTCTGGAAAAAACTCATTACTGAGAATGCTTCCATACCTACTACTTAGCCATCGTTATGCCCAATGCTAATTTACTCTTGCCCTGCTCTGGGAGTCATGACCTCTCTGCTGTCCTGGAGATGTTCCTGGAATAGAAAAGGTTGAGAATTGATGGATACATCTACAATGCAGCTGGGAGGACAAATTCCCAGCTCGCGTTGAGCTTAGGTCCAAGATCCTAGGTACATGCTGAGGCAGCTAGCTCAAGCCCTGCCCGAGCCATTGTGGCCACACAGCTATTTTTATCATATTAGCTTGATCAAAGCTAGTTCATTTCTGTGTAGCCAAGCTGGGAATTATACCTCCTAGCTGCAGTGTATATGTACCCATGAGGTTCTCAACCATTTCTACACCAGGACCATACCCATATGTCCCAGGTTAGGTAACAGTGATTGTTGGTAGTGTTTTACACCCCTGTTGCACTCGTGTAAATTATTATGCAAGAGTAGGGTAATGATGAGTTAGATCTAAAGTGTTGGGCCCTATACCTGTCTGTTTTGGCCCTGATCCTGCATTCTGATCTGCAGGATCTTGTACCTGCACAGAGTCCTAATGAAGTCAGTGAGACCTGGCACATTCACAAGAGTCCGCCTGCACTACTCAGATTGCAAGATCAGGGGTTATATCTCAGTGGGCCATGTCATGCCCTCAGTTTGTAAGTGCATCTAAATGGAACTCTTCAGTGAAATTGGTTGAAGATTCTGCTTAAAATTCTATGGCAAGATAGGGTCCAGTAGTGTTTAATGAAGAACCTTGCATAATGAAATTCGTCTTCAAAAGTGTGAAGAACCAAAATGTGTCTCAAGATTGCTAATAAAGAAGATAACAGAGAATCCATCTGTGTATTTCATATTTTGACAATGCAATTAGAAAATCATTCTGCAAGAATTTGGAAGGTTTGTATGAGAAATTGTTGTAACAATATAGATTGTGGTGAGGTGAAACCGCATCGTGGGTTGGAAAGGGGTTAGTAATAAATTAATTACATTACAGGTGCAATAGATGTACCTAATTTGTTGCTTCTCAGCCAGAAGGCAAGACTGGGAGGCATCAGGGCTAAGGGAGAAGACTCTGGAGTGGCAGAAGAAGGAGATTCAAGATGGAACACAGGGAAGGGTAGATTTGATAAGAGACTCTTACTAATAGTTTGGGCTATTGTTGCCTTGAAAGGAGTTGGTCTTAGACTCTTCTCATCCAGATGACTGAATTACACACAGTAGTGCAAGAGATGCCATGTAGTGCAAGAGATGCCAATTCCTGCAACATATCCTGATGCAAGGGGGTTCTCTAATGGTGAGTGTACCATAACATAGACATTACAGTACTAGAAGAAAACATAGACAGGCTTGTAGCACAAGTAGTAACATGTACAGGGAGTTGGTAAAGAATTCTAGAACTGGAAACTGCAAAGGAAATCTGCATAATAAAGTAATTGAGATGGTTTGAGATTCCATTTGTTGTTTAGACATTTTGGATGTGGGTGTTGTAATGTTAAAATTTGGACAGCCTCCCATTGTAGTGTTTGCCTCTCTCTACCGCCTCCCCCTGGTCTGGAATTTTTATGTGCTTTTTGATGACTAAAAGGCAATAGAAGCGTTGTCACATTTATGTTCAGACAAATAGTGCTGCTCTGGGGAGAATAAAAATTCTGTTCCTTGATGACACTTGTCTTCACTGATCCAAATTTTAAGGAGTCTTTCAGAATTCTCTCATCACTCCTACATCTGTCCCCTTGTCAGCTGAGCTTGATCACTATTTCTTGGTTCCTTTGTAGAGATTTAAAAGCTTCCCATTCTTCCTTTGAAATGTGGGAATAAATCACATATTGGGTTTTGCAAAGTGAGTGAACGGCCCTTTCAGCTAGTCAGCAAAAAGTTTCAATAGAGGAATTAAGGCAGGATGGAGGAGGAAATGTGATTCTGGGCTTAAAAGTTGTTTTTGGTGCAGACTTCTAGAAACTCTGTGCATACACTCATTGTCTGAGTAACAGTGGAAAAGAAATGTCTTAAACAAATACCTTTTGAAGGATAAATTTAATACCACAATATTACTGAAGAAATGGGAACACAAATGATAAACCTTTCCTGACAACACTAATCTGAGAGGAACTCAATAGGAATAATAGTAGCTGAAATATAGTATCCACTGAAATTCTGTATCCTTCTCCTCTCCCTGGAGCAGGGTGTGTGTGTGTGTGATGTCTTCTTCTCTTCAGGCAAATGACACAAGTTGAATTACAACTACAACATAACAATTAGAGATGGAAAAATCCATTGGGCCATCTCATCTGTTTCACTGCCAGTAGAGGATTATATCTCAAGTATGTTCTTCAATGCCTCATCCAGTTTTCAATGTCTCAAGTGATGATACGACTTCTACCATTTTCATAGAAAGATTATCTTTTGGATGAGACCTTAAAAACACAGGTCCTAACTGGCCTGCATGAATATTAAGGGTTTGATTATCCAAAGTTAGGCACACATACTATTGTGTATGTACCTTTCTTTGAAAATCTTGCCCTAAAGACATCATGGCAATTTTTGCCAGAGGAGTAGGTTTCCTTGCTATCCTTTTTCTAAAATTTACCTCTTTCCATTCCACTTCATGCTGTGAGACAGTTAGATAATTTCCAGGTCAGATATAAATGCACTTCGTTGGTGCTTTCTGTATGAATTAGTGAAGAACTTTGGACTCTTTCAAGATGAAAGGCTCTGAGCAATATAAATAGATGTAAAATATGATCATTCATTAATTTGACCAAAACTAGCAATCAAGTTCATTTGGCATGGTGTATTCTTTTTAAAACTTTGTCTTGTATAAACTCATCCTATTTATTTATTTATAATGTTTCTATTATCCTCTATATGCTCTCAGATTTTTTTTCTCTTAACATTTGTTCTATTATTTTATTAGGGATTGAAGTTTTACATACTAAACTATAATAGCCAGGTTATATCTCAGTTATTTTAAGTGGAGATTGGTAGCACATTTTGTTTTCCTCTAATGCATTCCTAGTTCTCCACTGTTATTAATTATCATTACTACTAATTTATTTATACGAGCATATGTGTGTGTGTACATGTAGTGCCAACAATGTACTAGCTTCTTTGCAGATTTTTATAAAGACAACATCCCTGCCCTCAAGAGTTTGCACTGCAAGACTCCAGTCCTGCAAACACGTATGCAAACTTCAAGCAGGTACGTCATCCCACTGACTTAAAGTGTTTGTATTTGCAGGATCAGGACCTAGGTCAGCAAGTACACTGCTGAAAGATGGGAGAGGGGATGTGATAAAAAAATACAGTGATTGAACAGTGGCATTTAGTATGACTCTTATTAGTTTTATGATTGTTTTTCACAGGTCTCCCCCCCCCCCGCCTCTCTGGATTATATAGACTCTATTTTGTTCACACGTATTTGAGAGGAGGACTAACCTTTTTAGGTCTTATGGTAAAAATGTGTTTGAAAGAGGAACTTGAAGGAGGAGGATGGAGGGATGGTGGTGCAGGTCAGGGAGCAGGTTCTAGGCATGGCTATGCAGTGGGCATGGGAAAAGGTTCTGAAGGGGGCTGGATGGTCTTGCTACTTGGGGAGAGTGAAGGGAAAAAGGATGTAAGCAGAAAGGTCTACATGAGCTAGAATGTGTACGTGATTCCATTTGCTATGGAAGGCAAGAGAAAACCAGGGAAGAAGTTTAAAGAGAGGATGGGCATGATCTAAGTATCAGGTAAGGTAAATAGTCTGTGTCCATGCCTGTCCTCCTATGACACATTTGTCAGTGGTTCAGTAGGATGATTAGTTAATTCCCTTAATCCCATAGAAGACATATTAACTGCACCTGCTGATTTGACTATCTCCAAATTTCCAAGTAAATCCTTAGTTATTCTTTATAATTAATCATACTTTGAAGGTCTTCATTACTTGCCAATTGTTCATACTGCTTTTTTGGATTTTCCTTGTTAAACGTTTGTTTACCTAAAGTGTAAAAATAATCATGTGAACTTGTATAAGGATTGTTTTAGAAAATGGTTTTGGCTGTGATGTGCAGTGTCATGGATATTTTTGAAAGGTCTAATTCTCATCTCACATCACATAATGCTAGTATAATTACCTGAAATTCAATGGCGCAATGTACAAAAGATGTAAATCAGGAGTAAGAGGAGAATCAATCTCAAAACAATGAATGATATTGATAGAACTGATAAAAGATTTATTTTCATACTGGCAGGGGATCTAAAAACTTGGTAGATATATGACCTAATTCTGCCTTCAGCTACATGCAGGTAACCCTATTGATTTGCACAGGGATAAAAGGGCAGGATTTGGTCTGTTAACTATGAGTGCTTACCCATTGTGTGAAACAGCTCTAACACATATATTGGAAGAAATTACTTGGGAAAAGAAGTGAAATAAAGTGTGCAAATAGATGCAAGAGACACCATTATTTATTTGTGATATGTGAGGTGAATAAGAAGGAAACTAAAACAAAAATCTGCACCCAACATGGTCCAGGTGACCTTTTTCTTTTCCTAAATTGCCTTATCATTAGAAAGTGTTCCAGAGAACACTGAAATTTCTCACTGTTCTGCTTGACAATGCACGGCAGGTCTGATTAAGCCAGGGATAAACTTGGTTATACCCATAGTCAATCTGATCTCTCCTGCATTTTTTGTTTGGTTAAATGTAATTGCTGTATTTATTTTATTGTTTCTTCAATTGGTCCAAAGTTTCTTTAATTTAGTGGAATCTAACTTACCTTGCAGTGTGTTTTGGTTCTAAGCAATTTCAGTGTTAAGCATAGTTAATTCCCTTTTGAGATCAACCATCACTAACAACATAAGATCAAATAACCAACTAATTAAAATTTATGTCCATCTTCTATTGAAGTCATCATTCATATCCCCCTGAGTAAGTGATTTCTGACGGCGTAATCCCCTGGGAATATTTTTATGTCTACAGTAATGTGTGAGTGTGGAAATGTGGAGTTTATACTGTTTCCTTTCTGGTTAAATGGAAAAGGTTTCTGTTAAAGGTTTAGTTTTATCTTTCCTACAATTCTCAGATATGCTGTACAGTTATGTTCAAGGACGCTTACTAAATCTGCCTCACTGTAAGAAAGGAATGTAATATTATACAATATGTATTTTTTTCAAACTAAAAAGCATATTGTGTAAAAAGAAATGTGACTTGTAGGGGCCACATTTTTAGCTGTCCAAACTCTGTATGCACAACTATTTGCATCCATAAATTGGGTGCGAATTCTTTGTCCCTGCAATATCCACTTGAATGTTCAAATTGGAGTAGCTGGTCACTGATCTCCTGTTCTGCAGGTGCAAAAAAGCTTTCAGCTGCACAAAAGGTTAAATCCATTCCCAAATGCACAGCACCACGTACCAGAATTGTGCACTAGGAGTTGGGGTGAGAGGCTGAATCCTGCTTTCAAAGGCCTGAGAATGGTAGCAAAGCTGCCTTGTGGCTTCTACTATATCTCGAACGCCCCAAATCTGTAGCCCCAGTGCTGCAGAATTGCACTAGTTCATCTGTTGGTGAGGATCCCTGCACCCAGGGAGGGAGGCTGGGGCAGGGTTTGGTCTGAAATAAGTGGGTGCCATCAATTGGGCATGCAAAAGTGGGCAAAGAGCAACGTGAGGTTGACTGGAAATTTGACCCTCACCATGTGAGGAAGTGGAAGGTTGGACAAATAACCAGGGAGGAGTATAAAAGTATTGCTCAGGCATGCAGGTGTGAAATTAGGAAGGCCAAATCACGCTTGGAGTTGCAGCTAGCTGGAGATGTTAGGAGTAACAAGAAGGGTTTCTTTAGGTATGTTAGCAACAGGAAGAAAGTCAAGGAAAGTGTGGGCCCCTTGCTGAATGAGGGAGGGAACCTAGTGACAGAGGATGTGGAGAAAGCTAGTGTACTCAATGCTTTTTTTGCCTGTCTTCACAGACAAGGTCAGCTCCCAGACAGCTGCACTCTGCAGCACGGTATGGGGAGGAGGTGACCAGCTCTCTGCGGAGAAAGAAGTAGTTCGGGGCTATTTAGGAAAGCTGGACGAGCACAAGTCCATGAGGCCGGATGCGCTGTATCCGAGGGTGCTAAAGGAGTTGGCCGATGAGATTGCAGAGCCATTGGCCATTATCTTTGAAAAATCATGGCGATCGGGGGAGGTCCCGGATGACTGGAAAAAGGCTAATGTAGTGCCCATCTTTAAAAAAGGGAAGAAGGAAGATCCAGGGAACTACAGGCCAGTCAGTCTCACCTCAGTCCCTGAAAAAATCATGGAACAGGTGCTCAAGGAATCAATCCTGAACCACTTAAAGGAGGGGAAAGTGATCAGGAACAGTCAGCATGGATTCACCAAGGGCAAGTCATGCCTGACTAACCTAATTGCCTTCTATGATGAGATAACCGGCTCTGTGGATGAGGGGAAAGCAGTGGATGTGCTATTTCTGGACTTTAGCAAAGCTTTTGATACAGTATTCTTGCCAGCAAGTTAAAGAAGTATGGGCTGGATGAATGGACGGTAAGGTGGATAGAAAACTGGCTAGATGGTCGGGCTCAACGGGTAGTGATCAATGGTTCCATGTCTAGTTGGCAGCCGGTATCAAGTGGAGTGCCCCAAGGGTCGGTGCTGGGGCCAGTTTTATTCAATATCTTCATTAACGATCTGGAGGATGGTGTGGACTGCACCCTTAGCAAGTTTGCAGATGACACTAAACTGGGAGGAGTGGTTGATACGCTGGAGGGTAGGGCTAGGATACAGAGGGACCTAGACAAATTAGAGGATTGGGCCAAAAGAAATATGATGAGGTTCAACAAGGACAAGTGCAGAGTCCTGCACTTAGGATGGAAGAATCCCATGCACTGCTACAGACTAGGGACCGAATGGCTGGGCAGCAGTTCTGCAGAAAAGGGCCTAGGGGTAACAGTGGACGAAAAGCTGAATCTGAGTCAACAGTGTGCCCTTGTTGCCAAGAAGGCTAATGGCATTTTGGGTTGTATAAGTAGGGGCATTTCCAGCAGATCGAGGGATGTGATCATTCCCCTCTACTCAGCACTGGTGAGGCCTCATTTGGAATAGTGTGTCCAGTTTTGGGCCCCACACTACAAGAAGGATGTGGACAAATTGGAGAGAGTCCAGCGGAGGGCAACAAAAATGATTAGGGGGCTGGAGCACATGACTTATGAGGAGAGGCTGAGGGAACTGGGATTGTTTAGTCTGCAGAAGAGAAGAATGAGGGGGATTTGATAGCTGCTTTCAACTACCTGAAAGGGGGTTCCAAAGAGGATGGATCTAGACTGTTCTCAGTGGTAGAAGATGACAGAACAAGGAGTAATGGTCTCAAGTTGCAGAGGGGGAGGTTTAGGTTGGACATTAGGAAAAACTTTTTCACTAGTAGGGTGGTGAAGAACTGGAATGGGTTACCTAGGGAGGTAGTGGAATCTCCTTCCTTAGAGGTTTTTAAGGTCAGGCTTGACAAAGCCCTGGCTGGGATGATTTAGTTGGGTTTGATCCTGCTTTGAACAGGGGGTTGGACTAGATGACCTCCTGAGGTCCCTTCCAACCCTGAGATTCTATGATTCTATGATTCATTTTAACCTTTTTAGGATCCTTTTATCACTCTGGTGCTTCCTTTAAGTTTATTTAGATGTTTGCAATGATTTTCATGCAAATTTGTGCTGAGTCATGCCCATTTCTTAGTTTCCCCAGTTGCTTTGATGTATTTCAGGATGTCATTACCAGAACATTTCTTCAGTACACAATGTACTGAGGTCTGCTGCGTGGAGACAGAGAATCAATAATTGCAACAATAGGATTTTGGAGCTCCTGGAGGTAGCATTTAACATCAGTTAAATATTATTGAGCCCTGCTCTGTGTTCTCAACTCTTCACATAACATATATACATTGCTTGTATCTGAATTTGTAACTTAGCCGTGAAAGGTAGTACCTCATATCACCAATCTTCTGATCCTGTCCCTCCACATATTATTTCATGTCCCAATCCTTCAGTCCATATGTACCAGAATTCCTACTGATGACAGGAGGAGTTTTGCCTGAGTAGGGATTGCAGGCATAACCCCTGCTGTTGAAGAATGGAAACAGGTAATGAACGAATCTTCGAAGATAAGGAGAATGTTCTGACACCTACCAGAAGTTTCTCTGATTCATTGTACATTATGTATAGTGATTGGAGCACCAATCAGTGGGGGGAAGTGCACCCTCTTAGCAGGCCTGCCAATGGGGGTAGGGCAAAGTGGAATTTCAGCAACTGCCCAAGGCCCTGGGTGATTTAAAAGGGCTCGGGGGCCCCCAGCTGCTACGACTACCACAGTAGCAGTGGCTGGGAGCGCCAGTGCCTTTTAAATTGCCCGTGCAGGCTGCAGGGCTCCTAGGCACACGTGACCACTCCAGGCCCCCATTTTGGGGGGCCCCGTGGGCTGGCGTGATTGGCCAGCATGGTCAATCCCAGAAGTGATAGATTCATCACTTCTGCCCTGGGCCTGGCTCCCCCTAGGGACACTCCTGGCCAGGGGCCCCGAAATTGCTGTCAGCAGGCCTGCCTCTTACTGTCAGTAGTTATAAAAAGTAACTTATATCTGTACCTGTGTTCATTAGATATGGAGGAATATAATCACCGCCTCAAAGGATCCCACCCTTACTAAAAAATAAGGTAATGATGCATGAGTACAAGAGGAGTGATTGAATTGAGGATATGACTGAATACTTCCAACAAGACATAGGAAAAAGCTGCCAGGAAACACCATGTAAAATTCCATGCGCTATTGGGGTGACCTATAATTAGAGAACTGAATTTATCATTATCACTTGATTTATTTCAGCTAGTTCTTGCTTCCACCAAGTCTAATAGATTTCTCCCATTATTAGATAATCCTCTCAATGTCTGCAAGAGAGATAATGGTTTTGTGACCCTGCCCCAGAGCTTTAATTTTCAAAAGGGCACTTAAAAAATTGCAGGGAATGAGTTGTGGAGATATTAGTCTCAATTGCATCTCCGTTAAATAGTTCAGCCACTTTCTTAGTTACTAGAATGATCTGCCGTGAGTCTTCCTTGTTTAACTGCCATAGAATGAGCTTACTAGCTCAATTATGCCATTTGCATGGCTTAGTGCTACATGGTTTCAATGCCGTTTTGGCCTGAGATATTCAAGGCTCTGATTCAACAAAGCATTTCATCTTGTGTTTAAATCCCACAGATGTCAGTGGAATTTAAGCATGTGCTTAAGTGCTTTGCTGAGTAGGGATGGTCTTAAGCTCATGCATATATTTAAGCACTGGTTTAAGTGCCTTTGCTGAATTTGGGCCTAAGTTTCCTCGGGAAATTGAACATCAGTGGGTCCTCAGCAGAGCCTTTTTCTCTAATGGAATAATAATCTTGCTTTTGAAATATTATATTATTTGTGTAGCACTTTCCATTTTGAAGCAGTCTGCCAAATTATCTAGCCTCTTAAGGGCCTGATCCGACAAGGTGCTGAGTGCTCTTGCTTCCTACTGGAGAAGTCACTGCGAGGCTAAGAGTATCAGCACCTCGTGGGAGACATTCAGCATCTTACAGACTCAGGCTTTCAAAAGAGGCTTTTACTGCATCCTGTAATGTGAAAGTGGAGAAGTCTGAGGTTTTTATTTAGCTCCATAAAATATTTAACCTCAACTATGACAGAGTTGATAAAAATCTGTATTTTGTAAAAAGCTTTTGTTTCAAGGCTATCTTTTTTTTATGATTAGGCTGTACATTATCAGAAAAAGCCATATCTATTATTACCAGAGAATGAGCCAATAAGTGTTTTGGCTGCATCGGCCAAACTTCTGCATAGGACCCTAATGAGAAAAAATCAATGTGAGAGTAGTTCTTGTAGACCAGGAAAAAGTATGTAAATTTTTTGTTGGCCAGATATAGTATCCTCCATCCATTAGTTCCCCAGCTCAAACACACCGAATGTGCTGTATCCGATTGGGATGCTGATCAAATCATTCTCCTGTGTGAGATTTCTCCAGAAATGTACCTGGCACATACTCCACTCAACAGGAAGATTTATAATAGCAAATCCTCAAAAACACTCATATTTTCAGATAGAATCATAGGGTTAGAAGGAACCACAAGGGTCATCTAATCTAACCCCCTGCCAAGATGCAGGATTTGTTGTGTCAAACCATCCACGACAGGTGGCTATCCAGCCTCCTTTTGAAAATCTCCAATGAAGAAGTTTGCACAACCTCCTGAGGCAGTCTGTTCCATTGTCCTACTGTTCTTACAGTTAGGAAGTTTTCCCTGAGATTTAAACTAAATCTACTATGTTGTAGTTTGAACCCACTGCCTGTTGTCCTGCCCTTTGTGGTGAAAGAGATCAACTTTTCTCCATCTTTTTTATGGCAGCCTTTCGAGTATCTGAAGACCGCTATCATATCCCCCCATAATCTCCTCTTTTCCAAACTAAATATATCCAGTTTCTTCAACCTTTATCATGTGGCTTGCATTCCATCCCTTTGATCATCTTTGTCACTAAGCTCTGGATCCTTTCCAGCTTCTCTACATCCCTTCTATACATTGGTCACCAAAATTGGACATAGTGTTCCAGTTGAGGCCTAACCAGCACCAACCAGAGCAGTACTATCACCTCCCATGGCTTGAATGCTATGCCTCTGTTAATGCAACCTACAGTTCCATTTGCCTTTTTTGCAACAACATCACATTGCTGACTCATGTTGAGGTTGTGATCCACCATAACTCCCAGATCCTTCTCAGCAGTGCTGCTGCCAAGCCAGTTATCCCAAATTCTGTATTGGTGCATTTGGTTTTTCTTCCCTAATTGTAGAACCTTACATTTGTCTTTGTTGAATTTTCATTTTGTTGTCTATAGCCCAGTTCTCCAATTTATCAAGATCCCTCTAAATTTTGGTTTCTTCTCCAAAGTATTGGCAACCCCCTCTAGCTTTGTGTCATATTTGATCAGTATGTTCTCTATTCCTACATTAAAGTCATTAATAAAGATGTAAAACAACACTGGACCCAGAACAGATCCCTGTTGAACCCCACTTGAGACCTCCCTCCAATCCGACATCATTCCATTAATAGTTACTCTTTGCGGTTGTTTAACCAACTATGTACCACTTAATGGTAGTTCTGTTGAGCCCACATTTCTCCAGCTTGCTTATCAGAATGTCATGTGGAACTGTGCAAAAGCCTTGCTGAAGTACAGGTATATTATGTCCACTACATTTCCCCATATCCACCAAATCAGTTACCCTGTCAAAGAAGGAAATCAAGCTAGTTTGGCATGATTTGTTCTTGGTAAATCCATGCTGATTGCTAGGGATTACCCCTTCATCCTCCAGTTAGTCACAAATTGAATGTTTTATACATTGCTCTATTAGCTTCCCCGGTATCAGTCAGGTTTACTGATGTATAGCTCCCAGCTCTTCCTTTCCCCCCTTTTTAAAGATGGGCACTAGGGGCTTGTCTACACTTACCGGGAGATCGACGCGTGGTGATCGATGCATCGGCGGTCGATTTAGCGGGTCTAGTGAAGACCCCCTAAATCGACCACAGATCACTCTCCCGTTGACTCCTGTACTCCACCTGAATGAGATGCTCAAGGGGAGTCAACAGGAGAGTGTCTCCCATCAACATTGCGTAGTGAGGACCCCGTGGTAAGTAGATCTAAGTACGTTGACTTCAGCTATGTTATTCACGTAGCTGAAGTCACATAACTTAGATTGCTCTCCCCCCTTAGTGTAGACAAAACTGACGTTAGCTTTCCTCCAGTCTTCTGGGACATCTCCTGTCATCCATGAGTTTGTAAATATTATTGCCAGTGGCTCCGAGATTTCATCAGCTAATTCCTTCAGTACCAGCAGTACCAATTCATTCAAATTGGATAGAAGATCTCTGATGTGTTCTTTACTTATCCCAGTCTGCATCCCTTCCCTTTTATTGTCTATGGTAACTTTGCTAGTCGTCTTGTCACTGTTATTTTTTGTGAGAAGACTGAAGCAAAGTAGGCACTGAGCCGCTCTGCCTTCATATCATCTTCCATTACCACCTCATTTTCTTCATTGAGCAGCAGACCCACGCCATCCTTGATCTTTCTTTTTTGTCTGACATATTTGAAGGACCCCTTCTTGTTGTCTCTAATATTTCTTTCCAGCTGTAACTCATTCTTTGCCTTGGCTTTCCTGATTTTGTCCCAACACGCTCACGCTATTCCCATGTATACTTCCCTGGTAACATGCCCCTCCTTCCATTTCCAGTATGGATTTCTTTGCATTTTTAGATAGCTACAAAACTCCTTGAGCAGCCACATTGGCCTCCTGTGGCTCTTCTTATTTTTCCTCTACATTGGAATAGCTTGATGTTGAGCTTCTAGTATTACATTTTTTAGGAACTGCCAGCCCTCTTCAACTCCTTTTCTTCCACATTGGTCTTTCCATGGGACCTTGCCTACTCTTTCTCCGAGTTGTTTTAAATCCACCTTTCTGAACTCCAGTGTCCTTCAGAGGGATGGCTCACTGAATCCTACCTGAATCTCTTGAGCCTCCAAAACTGTGATGAAATGTCATGAGAACAACAGGCTTTTACTAAAGGTTATAGACAGTAATTGTATCCAAATAGGTTTATCCTTTTCTATCATGGTTCAGAAAAAATATATAAAGTTGTCCCTGAAGCTGGGACTGAAGTATGAAAAAGCCTCCCACATCCAGGAGTACAATAGAGGACTATTTGCTTAGAGAAAAGCAGCAGCAGGACACTTCAGGTATTCTGCTTTCTCAGTCTTACAGCAAGTGGATTATAACCAAGAAAAGGTAATATAGCTAGTGACTGATTTCTCATTTTATGGAGTATGCACTCCTGATCATGTCCTAATGTGATCACTTATTAAAAAATTCATTGGAATTTTATACAGTGTGTCTTTAAAATAAAATTAACATACTCCAAAGTTTTGTGCTATAGCAGCCACCTTAGTTTTCTGCTCATTTGACTTGTAAGAGTAGTCCCAGTGAATAAGGGAAGAAGGGCTTGATCTTAAATGTGAGCCAGGGAATAATGTCCTATCCCATTATTGTCTACTATAGTAATTGTGACGTTGCATTCTATATGATTTTATGAAAATAGGCTAATGAGAATATAATGTAACTGGAATATGCTTCATGCAAAAGGTCTCTTGTAAGGTATCATTACAAAGCTTATAATCTACTGAGTGTAATCATCCTATTTGTATAAATGTATCATTCTTGTATCTGAAACTAGAAATATGAACTATAACTCTGAGGTCCTATTGTAATTATGCAAAGTGTGGGCCATTAATGGTGGCTTGGAATCTTGATGGCTCCCATTAACCAGGACAATTGGTTGTAAATGGCTCTGTTTACTTGTACGTCTTTCTGTATATGTGTGTTCTTGCAAGTGGGTAATGAATTCTTACAGTGACATGTGATCATGTCACCTAAATTGGAATCCATCTTTAACCTGGTGCTTTTCCATTTAGAAGAAGGGGTGGGAACCCAGAGAGGGACAAAGGATTCCCCCTTTGTGCAAAATATATATAAAGGGGTGGAACAGAACAAAGGGAGCCTGCAGTCATGAGAAATCCCCTAGCTACCACCTGAGCTGGAACAAGGACTGTACCAGGGGAAAGGATTGGGCCCAGACTAGAAAAGAGTCTAGTCTATGAAAGTATCAGAGGGGTAGCCGTGTTAGTCTGGATCTGTAAAAGCAACAAAGAATCCTGTGGCACCTTATAGACTAACAGACGTTTTGCAGCATGAGCTTTCGTGGGTGAATACTCACTTCTTCGGATGCAAGATCCCTTGCATCCGAAGAAGTGGGTATTCACCCACGAAAGCTCATGCTGCAAAACGTCTGTTAGTCTATAAGGTGCCACAGGATTCTTTGTTGCTAGTCTATGAAAGAAGCTTATTGGAACATCTCTGAGGGTGAGATTTCATCTGTATTTAGTTTCCTACTGTATTAGGCTTAGACTTGCGTGTTTTTGTTTTACTTTGCTTGGTAATTTACTTTGTTCTGTCTGTTATTACTTGGAACCACTTAAATCCTACTTTTTATATTTAATAAAATCACTTTTTGCTTATTAATTAACCCAGAGCAAGCAATTAATTCCTAGGGGAGGAAACAGCTGTGCATATCTCTCTATCAGTGTTATAGAGGGCAGGCAATTTATGATTTTACCCTGTATAAGCTTTATACAGAGTAAAAAGGATTTATTTGGGGTTTGGATCCCATTGGGAACTGAGATATCTGGGTGCTAGAGACAGGAGCATTCTTAAGCTGTTTTCAGTTGAGCCTGCGGCTCCTAGGGGACTTGGTTCAGACCTGGGTCTGTGTTTGCAGCAGGCTAGCATGTCTGGCTCAACAAGACAAGGTACTGAAGTTCCAAGCTGCCAGGGAAAACAGGCTCAGAGGTAGTCTCAGCACATCACATGGCAGTCCCAAGGGGGTTTCTGTGGCCCAACTCATCATAGTGTAAGCAGAGTCAGGATGAGCCCCACCCTGACATCTGGTGGTAAATTATGGGGAGTGCGGAAAGAAGTTTCGGTTATTTGCATTGGCACTCCCACCCCACTTAGCATACCGCAAAGCAGCATGGGATGATTATTTTCACAGC
Source organism: Mauremys reevesii (assembly GCF_016161935.1). Lineage (NCBI taxonomy): Eukaryota > Metazoa > Chordata > Testudines > Geoemydidae > Mauremys > Mauremys reevesii. Next base: position 19,360,020 of record NC_052624.1, read on the forward strand.
TGTGGGACCCCCAATTTCATTGTTATTGGGGCAGGAGCAATGAAATGTTGTCACCCTGATTGGGTAAATGGGGAACTACAAAATTGTCTTGTGATGGGGGGTTTCATTGTCAGCAGGATAGCGCTTGCTAGACGGGGGACCTGGGTTCCAAAACCCATTGGAGAGAGAGGCTGGGGACAGGTATCTGTACTTGGTGGTGCAGGCTCCTTGTGTGAGCCAGAAGCACCAGTTCCACCTATGCTTCTCTCCACTGTGGAATGTCAGAGTTAATTTTTGATTCCCTTAAGAATCTAGATGCAGGTTACTGAGCTGAATTCACTGGTACTGGGGCTCCCCTACTATGAGCTGAAATCACTGAAGAGCTGGACTTGCTGAGCTGAGAGCACTGTGCTAATGAGTGGAGCTAAAATCACTGAAGAGCTGGACTTGCTGAGCTGAGAGCACTGTGCTAATGAGTGGGGGAGCCTGAAGCAATACTGGCAAAGCGGAGTGGAGCAGTTTGTGCAGCCACTGGGTGAGTGGAGCTGAGCAGCTCGCGAGGACGGCTGGAGCGGATCACAGGACAGCTGGTGGACCAGAGCAGCTGGCAGAGTGGAGCAGCCCACAGAGTAAGCGGAGCTGAGCTGTTTGCGGGGACGACTAGTGGAAGCAGAACCCCACCAAGAGGCAGGGCAGTTGGCCCCGAACCACGTAAGGTGCCCCTTTCTACCTAGGCTGGGGAGGGGGACCTCTGCAAAGAGACTCTTGAACTCTGGGCTGCCTGACCCGGGACAGAGACTTTTGAATTGTGGGACTTTTGGGACTGTGGGTGATTTGGGGGTTGCTGGACTCAAGGGCCCAGAGAGAAGGACACGGCCCAAGTTGCTGGGGTGGGTCTTTGCTCACGGTTTGACCTATGAACTCTAGTTGAGGTATTTTCCAAATTTCATGCTTGTTGTTGTTTATCTTATGTAATTAAACCTTTTCTGCTACACCAAGAGTCTGTGCTTGCGAGAGGGGAAGTATTGCCTCCTTGAGGTGCCCGGGGTGTGTGTAAGATTTTCCCAGGTCACTGGGTGGGGGCTCGAGCTGGTTTGCATTACGTTGTGGGGAAGGGACCCCTAGGTATTGAACCTGGCCCTTGCTGCTACCGTTTCAGCCTGGCAGAGGGGTTACAATAGTAATGACCTATAACTTGGCTTTTTCTGGGAGAAAATATGCTAATGTATTCAGAAACATTTTCATTCACTGTGGGTGAAATTCAACCCAGGAAGAAGGCCAGCACAAGGCCTATGCAGCCTTTAAGGGTTTGTCTTCACTGCAGATTTATTTTGCTACTCCTCTTGCATTAGCCCATCTTGAGGGAGAGTAGCCACACTGCAAAATAATACTTGAGTGGCTGTGTCCACACTGGCATTGTACTCACTCATGTATGGCACTAAGATATATCATGGTTCTTTACACTCCAGGAAGTTCAACCACTCTGTGCTTTGTTTCCCACTGAATTGTGGGATACTTTGTCTGTTCTTTCTGGGTAAATGAGGGGAATTGTGGGAAGGCTTTGGAGGACTAGCAGCACTCGAGTTGAGCTAGCCTGCATCCCCACCACAGAGTGGTTGTGTTAGTAGCTGACAAGTTGTGTTAATTTGAGCTGTAGCCTGTACCCTCTGACAGGCCAGCCAACTTGTGTTAAAAGTACCACCAGAGTTAAGGGATTTTGTGTGCTGACAGGACTTGAGTTAGGGGCAATGCTTGAGCTATAACTGAAGCTAATTTTGCAGTGAAGACAAGCCCTAAGTCCCACTTTGGCCTAGTTCTAGGCTAGGCAGGTGTCCTGCTAGTGAATCAATAATGGGTATGTAGCGGGGTGGTTACTCGCTCCTGCCCTTCAGGGCTTAAAACAGCCCAGGAGAGGGCTGTGGCTGGGGCAAGAAGCCTGGGCTGATTGGGGGAAAGCAGGTTCAGTTGTGGCCATGTCCCAATCAGGCCCAGCTGGCCCCTATAAGAGGCAGTGAACCAGGAGCCCAGTCAGTCTCTCTCTGCATTCAGAGAGAGAAGGGCCTGACTGCAGGGAGCTAGAGACAGAGTACCTAAGTGGAGCAGGGCTGGGGAAAGGCTGAGGAACTGGGGAGCTCCAGCCTGGAAAGCCCCAGGCTGCGGCCTAGCACAAGGCCACAGGTATTGGGGGTTGCAGAGGGCAGCCCAGGGGTAGGCCAAGGCAGCAGGTCCAAACCCAATCTTGCCAGTGATGAGTAGGCTGATACTGCAGTCTGCCCCAGGGTGTGGGGGCTAGACAATGACCAACAGTAGCCTGATACTGAGGTGAGGTGGGGATAGTGGGTGGGGGTTACCTGGGTAGAGGAGACCCTGAGAGAAAGGGGTTACTGCCAGGGGGCAGCACCCCAGATAAAAGGGCACCGGGTCCTGGGAGGGACACGGGGGCCAAGAGGCAGCGGATCACTGGCCTGCAGAGGGCGCTCCGGAGCTGGAAAAAGAGCTAATTCCCTGAGAGACCAGCAGGAGGCGCCGCAGGGGTGAGTCTGCACATCTACAGAGTAGAACTAACTCTTCAGTGTGTGCCCTGCATCTGTTTTCCCCCTCTTTCTCCCCACATTAGGCTTTAGAGAATGAGTTTACCATTAGGATACTCTTCTTCCCTTGAACTCCTGGCTTCTTCAGTAGCATGTTGCCACATCACACAATCCCTGCACTAGTCAATGTCTGCATAGATAAGGGAGGCACCAAGATGGCTGCTTCCATCCATTTTCCCAGAAGCTGGTCTTGTTGCTTAGCATCAGGTAGGCTCATTCCTATGCTTGGATGCTTGAGATTTTCTGCCAGAATAAACAATTTTAAAAATATGAAATACTGTCACAAGTTGTGAATTGGCTGCCATGAGAATTTCTCTAAATTCTGTTAAATCTTTTTTTTTCCTTAGCTGGTTACATGAAGTTTTGGAAAAGTCCTCTCTGTCATTTTACACTATAAATCATCTTCTGTCCAACCTGGAAATAGCTGTAAAACATGTAATCCTCTGAGCTATTGGGAGGCAAGGTTGTTGATTGCTAACAATTTGTGCAAGATCAAAGATATGGCTGCCCTCCAAAATCTGTGGTACTTCACATCCAAGTTCACAATGATAACTATCTCAATTTGCCTTTTCAGCATTTGGATTTGACTTCATTATGATAACTTTTGAACCAGCTTGTTCAGCCTCCATTCGTGAGAGCCCTTGGCGGTGCTAATTAGCATGGCAAATTCAGAACCCAGCAGAGAGTCACTGATTTCGAATCTGTCCTGGTATTTGTATGTCGGTTTAGAAAAGTGAACTTCATGAGCAGCACTATAAATATCCTTTTGATAAATACTGTGGGTATCTTTCAATCCATGCTGATCTTTGCAATCACAGTTGCATTGTTCCAGTCATGTCATTGAAAATGCTTTTGACAGAACAAATGATGATCACCTGTGCTCTGGTTTTTAAAAAGCCCTAAGATCCAATCTGCTTTTTCATCAGGAAAAAACAACATTGAGTTCATTTCTTTATCTCTTTCATGTGTGATGCTTTTCACTGGGACACACTGCTTTAGGTTATTCACTAGCAGCTTTTTTTATTTCCAAGAGCCTGGCAAAGCAAATATCTGGCGGGGAGTTCATAAAGGAATTGCTTTTACTTGCTTCAGGTGCTGACGGCCTGGTGTGGCTTGTTATGTTGGCTATTTAAAGAAAAAAAGCTAAAGGGACTGGACTTTACCTAAAAATGAGTCCACATGCATTTGTAAATACTGATATCCCTGTATTTATCCAGAGCAAGGGATTCAAGCTTTAAAGTGTCCGAAGCTAGGATACTCACAGAATATTAGTCATAAATACGTCTATGTCTGACTTATTTAAGCTAGAGTTGTAACTTTTGATTGCCATGTGCCTTTATATTATTGGAGTTTAAAAAAATTCCTTTCAAAGCCTAATGTTTGGCTCATGATGAAAGAAAATCAAACAGCTTATTCTGAGTTATATTTAATAATCACATGAGATATGCAAATAAAGTGCTGTTGTTCTAGTAAAGATTTAGGATCAAATTCTATCCTCAGAGATACATTACTTCAGAGGAACCTGCACATGCGAGGGCAAAAATTGCCTCATAGGTTTTGATTTGCTAAAATCCAAGTTTATGTACTGCAAAAAAAAAGTTACTAATAGGGGACTTGATTCTGCAGCCTTTCTGCACCCAAAATTATCATTGAAGAAATTGGGAGCTCAGCTGAGCTATAAGGGCTGCAGAACTGGTCCAAGATCTACTTTTATGGTTAGCTGAGGAAATCATTAATTTTTTTCCATTTTTTTTCAGTTGTCAAATTGAAAAAATAAAAAAATATATAATATATATATTCAACTCAAAACAAAAATTGTTTGGTTTTTCTCACTGAAACAAAAAAAAATGTATTGGGGAGCAAGAGGTGTCAAACAAAACATTTTGTTCAACCCAAAATGAAATGTTTTTTCTTGTTTAGATTCCAGGTATTTTTATTCTTTTAAACATTGTTTTTAAATACATCCGGTTAAATTTCAAAACAAAACATTTCAAAATGAAAAGTTGAAATGTTTCACTTTGTAAATATAGAAACAATCTTTTGGCTTTAAAAAATCATTTTTGGCTGAAACTATTTGCTAAATTTGTAAATTGTTTTTGTTGACCTGAACTGTATTTTTCAGTAAATAAAGGATTCATCCAAAATTTTTCACCACCTTTAGTTATGTGACCCCCTTTACTGTAGTATCTGAGCATGTCCCAGTCTCGAATGTATTCCCCCTGTGAGGTAGGGAAGTGCTATTAACACCATTTTACATCTGGGAAACTGAGGAACAGAGAGACTAAGTGACTTGCCCAAAGGAACACAGAACGTGTTTGATGGTGCAGGGAATTGAACCCTGGTCTCTGAAGGTTAAGGCGCTAGCCATCTTAAAATGTGTCATTTCATTAAAAAGACACGAGGAAGATTGAAACACTAAAGGGACAAACTTCCAAAGCCAGTGTGGATACTAACCCAAGTTTGGATGATAAACTGAATCTTTTCCACTACAAAATGTAGCCTAAAATGGTGGGAAAACAGGTTTTCACATCAGAGCTTCAGTGCTTCCAGGACTAGAAACAACAGCAGGTGTTATGATATTTTTCACTTCTTCAGTGCCCTGAACCGACGCTCAACTTGTGCAGAAATATGCCAACTTATGAGCTAATAAAATGCCCTGGGGACAGTTAAACAAATTTTCTCTAACCTCTAATAAGACACTGTTTGAGTTCTGGGTTAAGATTCAGGTTGACTTTATTTATTTGATCTGAATTGGTTTGCTCCTGCAAAATAGCCAGTCCTTACTCTGGAAAAACTCACATTGTCTTCAGTTTGGTTTGCATAAATCTATGTTTATGTACATGTACTGCAAAAACTGCCTTCAGCGAGAATTTTGTCAGAATGACAGCTACAGACTTTGGCCCCTATACACTGCCTCAGCTAGGGGTAGGCAAAAATTAGTTCAGATGAAATTAATAAAGAGGGTTTGGCCCTAAATTAACTTTAAGCACTTAAAGTACCAGCAGCTATTTATATATTTTTCCTATATTTAAAACATTTAGAAAATGAACCCAAAAGGTAGCGATAATTGTACTTTTGCTCCACAAACAAAACCATGCCACGGTAAGAGCAAGAAATGAAAACATATATTTTTAGGAGCTTGTAATCACATCACTTAATTTTGTTGTTCACTTTCTAAATATTTTAAAAACAGGAATAAACCATGCTCTTTTCTAACAGTTCTATTACACGCAAGGGCACTTACAGTTTGTTTATTGCATACCAAAAGCATTCTGTTAATGAAACATTTCAAGTCTAATGAACCAAAACTTTACACCAAACAGATAGTGGCAGCAGCTGGAGCGTTCTTGTCTGCTTTTGTCAGACTTCATGTTTCAGCCATGCCTTTTGGCTCCACCTCCCTTTGGAACAGCAGACAAAACATTATTAGATTGACAAGTCAAGTTCGTGAGATTAGTGTTCTCTGATAAAGCTTCAACAAATCACAACATTAACTCTTTGACATGAATAGGGTCACACTTTTTAGAGCATGTTGTATATTACTGATGGACCAAAATAGTGCATCACATCCACAGGTCATTCAAGCGCTACTTCATTTGATATGGTCAAGATCTAGCTTATGTTCTGGACTCAGACTTTAAGGTTAGAAGGAACCATTATGATCATTTAGTCTGACCTTTGGCACATTGCAGGTCACAGAACCTCACCCACCCATTATTGTAATGGACCTCTAAGCTATGGCTGAGTTACTGAAGTCCTCAAATCATGATTTAAAGGCTTAAGTTACAGAGAATCCACTATCTACACCTGTTTAAACCTCCAAGTGACCCCTGCCCCATGCTGCAGAGGAAGGTGAACCCCCTCCCAGGGTCTCTGCCAATCTGACCTGGGGGGAAATTCCTTCCCACCCCAAATATGGTGAACATTTAGACCCTGAGCATACGGGCAAGATGGAGGCAGCTCTGGCCAAGAAAAGGCATACACAGGAAAGCAGAAGGGAAACTCTCTTCCACCCCAGGGGCACCTGTTCCAAATCCCCTGGAGTAAACACACACACATACTCTCTCTCTCTCTCTCTCTCTTGCTCTCTCTCTCTGGAATAGTACAATGGATATAGGACAGGAAAATATTTATTTACAGAGGGCTGAATGGAGAAAAACAACAGGGGGAGATGATGGAGCAGTAAAACAGGGTTACATGCAACATGAAGTTACAATTTCTCCCTGGCATGTTGTTCCTCCTGGCTCCAGTCCTAGGGCTTCCCTGGTCAGCCACTCTGTGCCTCCTGGGCTTTGGGCTGGTTCTTGGCTGCTTTGCTAGGTGAGGGCCTGCTCACTGTAGGCCCTCTTCTCTGGAGCTACAGATACTCACATGCCCCTGTTGCTCTCAATGTCTTCACTCCCATCCCTCTGGAACAACCATCACTTCCTCTGCCTCGGGATGAGGTTTTAAAAGGGCCATGCTCTGTAAACCTCAAGGGGTTACATACATTTACAGACAGGAATTTGTCTGTGTATAATGTGCACTAGTGACTCTGGATCCATAGTTTCAACTGGATGAATGTTAGCTAACCTAGCAATACTGATATTACTACTTTGGATATATTTTTAAGAAACAAGTTCAATTCTTCTGATAGTCACTGGGTTAGATGTACCCTATGTCTCTGTACAGCATCTGGCACAAGGGAGCCTGGCTCTGGATTGAGGCCTCTAGACAATAATGTAATACAAATAAGAATGTGTTGACACATATCAGGTTTAAGTGTGAGGTGTAGACCTCCACGCTGAGCAATAGTAAGTTTCAAGTCTTCTCCCTTTCATGCAAGTGCACAGAGTAAACAGATTTGGGCATGAGCATAGAATGGGCCTCTGTGAAGAGAGAATGGCTTGTGCTGAATCCCCATCTTGCTCATGAGGCATTCTGCTATATGGTCCCCTCACCTGTTATTAGGCAGGAGTGACTAGGTGATTGTGGAGCAGTGCTCTCATTAATATAGGATTGTGTTCCCCTGCGTGCCTGTTCCTGCTCACCACTTTTAATGTTGTGCTTATACATGCAACGCTTCTCACCTGTGCTAGGATCAAGACCTGGATGATGACAAGAAAATACACAAGGTATACACAAGGTATAAACAATAATAATTATTTCTGATCACTGCAGGGCTGACAGTGGATTATAGGGCTGAGTATTTGGATTCAGCTGAAATTGGAATTGGGCAGTCCTCATATTTTTAACACAAATCTGAATATCAGCAGAACTGCTGCTCCAGAAAGAGGGTGTTGTCATGTAGCCAACATCCTTGAAGCTGCTTCTATGGATAGGGCCCTCTATGCCAACAGATTTTGTTACTAGCTTGTGAGAAGACTAGAGATTGGAGAGGATGAGACTAGCTGGCTTTCCACCAAATACATTGGAGGAGGTGTTGCACATGGCTGAGAGGCTACTCTGGACTTCTAGAAGAGAGCCAAAGATAAGAGATGGTGGGGAAGAAAGACCTGACAGTGGGAATCTGGTTCCAGAAGATAGCCAAATATTACCCAAAATTAATTTGTAGTGGTACCATTAGTCATGGTATTCAGCAAAGGTATTATTCAGTAAGTGCATCCCTAGGCGAGAGGCTCTATATTCTATTGCTAGTCCGCCAAATGTGAATGTAATATTTAGGAATAATATATATGCGTATTCTTTGCCCAGTAAACCATTGCAGTTGCTTCTATAAACAGGTATCTAGTTAAAAAGCAAAAGAAAACTAAAATCTTCATACAAGGTTTTTGAAAAATAATAGCTGAATATGTGCAATAGCCACTCTTTATATTTTAATATCAATGGATGCTCTTTAGGGCAGCGTTATCGCCATCCTGTTTTTGAACGGGAAATTGTTATCATCTCTACCTGCTACAATGAACAAGCTTCATATAGAAATAAAAAGCTAACCACTTTATCTCTGTTTTCTGTTAGGGGCATATTTAAGTGTGGGTTTTGATTTGGCAGTGAAATTCTATGATGTCTGTTGACTGAAATATAGTGGTGTTCTTTATTCTTTTGTAAATGTGGCTTGAAAGTAGCAGTGGGTGAATCGGAACAGGTGACAAGAAATATAAATAAATGTCACCTGTTCACATTGAACCTCCATTGTTCAATAATTCCACTTTTCCTCCAACAAAATGTAAAGTGCAGTTAGTATATAGTATTTGCGGGTGGGATTTAAATTTTTTATACCAGCAGTGGTTACGAATGGCATCGATATGAAATGAAATTGGAAAGAGGCCAACTCGAAATATTGGGATGTCATTGAAGGACTGTGGAGATGTTATTATGCCAACTGGGAATATAAGCCTACTAGCATATAGCAAAAGTCTGTAATGACAACATCTAGAGAGACCCCTCTGCATTGTTGCATCCAGATTCTGGCCAGTAGGTACCTAACACGGAAAATAAATGCTGGAACACGTGTTCTAAAATACACCGTACACCAAGTTCTTTGTCCTTGACACAGAGACTGTTGCAAGAGGTCACTCCTATCATTTACCTGGCATCACTCTATAGATTGCTCCCACCATGGCAGTGAGGTAGAAATGACCTGAGCGTGAGTCCTCCTTATAACTTCCTTGCATTAGCCACCTATTTTCTCTCCTCGTTCCCATCTCTACCATATTACTTCTGTATGAGGCTGTAGAAACCCCTTGCCATTGTCTTCTACAGGTGCTCAGAACCCTAGATGTATAATAGCTTTCTCTGGGTTTTCATCCTTTGGAATGGCCACATAGGCTTTAATTTTCAAAAGTGACTAGTCATTTTAGGTGTCTCCATTTTTGGTGTGGCCAACTCAAGACTCCTTAAAATGGTCTGATTTTCAGAAAGTGCTGAGCACCCACCCTCTGCAAATCAGGCCTCTTAAAGGTGGCTCAAATTAGGTTCTTGGTCACTTTTGAAAGTTTAAGCCAATTTAGTAGCCATAGAGAGAGGTGCAGCAAATCGCTTTATCAAACACAACATTTGGTTACTACCAAATTGATTATAATTTTGAAAAAAACATTTCTCTTATGTGCTAAAAGATGTGTTTGAAAAATTGCTAACATATTTCACATGTGTTCAATATTTGGTAAACTTAATCTTGAAATTCTTAGTAATTTAAAGTCATGTTAAGAGAAATATGGATTCAGCCTGAGGCATCAAAATGTAAGCTCTTTTTGCAGCTAGCTGACAAAATCAAACAAGCTACAATATGTTCTATCATTTCCAAACACTTATTCTCAAAAGCCAAATAACAGATGAAAGCAAGATATGCAATAATTTTTCAATACAAATATTGTGGGAAACCAAAAGAGTGCACAATTTATGTGTAAGAGAACAGTACCCGCTTAAATTAAATCAGAGAGTCAATTAACTGAAGCAAATATAGTTGACATTTGTTTGAAATGTGAAAGAGACTTTACTTATTCTAATTTTTATATAATATTCCGCAGTGTAATGTGAGTCCATAATTATCTGTCAAAGCCCCAGAGTTAATTTTTTTTACAAAAGCTACTCCATAACAAAGTGCTACTGTCATAATAGCTATTCTAACGTTCCCTCTGAAGCTTTTTCCACTTCAGAGTATAATAGGCATTGAATATAATACTATAGAATCAGCTCTTATAAGTCTAAAACAGATGTTTAACTAAAGAAGAATAATGTTTAAAAAGGATTAAAAATTGAAACAGGAAGTATTTTGTGCCAAAAATATTGTACTTAATGTCGCTCATGCTGTTGACAACACACTGAAATGGATGTTTCAGACAAAGATTTACTTTCGTTTGTTTGGGATGGTTTCTGTACATTATTATCCTTGCAAATACCTACATAGAAATGCTTAGAAACCAAGGTTAAATAGATAGATGCACCCATTATTTTTTCAATTTTGTGGAAACTGACACCTGGACAAACATTTGAGCAGTCTAATCTGTCATCAGTAGCAGAAGCCAATCAGAAAGGTCAAAGATGCTGTAGACAATTGTAATACTTCATTTTAATAACATGGTTTTAACTCCTTCTTTTCTGTCATAACTGTTTCCTCGTACTGACAGATGTTGCTAAAGGAGCCTATATGTATGTGTGTCTATATTGTGTGGAGGCTGTGAGGAGAGTTGGTGGGAAAGATTCCCACAGAGCAGTGTTTCATCGGGATTTTCCAATTTGGTTAAATTGAAAAGTTCTGCAGGGATGGTTCAAATTTGCCCAAAGTTCCTAGGGATATCTGCTTGGTTTCCTGCCAGCTCACCCACCTGGCTCCTTGGAAGGTCTCCTGGTGGGTTGCTGGGGAGCCCAGACATCCAGGGTCTGTGGCTCATGGGCAGCCTGCCAGAGATGGAACCTGGATCCAGAGCTCTGTTACCTCTTGCAGAGAACTTCAAAATGTTTGGTTTTCATTCCTAATGGAAACTAAGCCAGATTTCAAAATATCAACATCCTTTGAGAAATGGAATTAGCTTTCTCTGCCCAAGTCTACTTGTGGGTTCTATTTTCAAAAAGTCCTCACAGATAACTAGAAAATGCTGCAGACACCATTTCAGTCTTAAGGTACAACAGACCTATGGATGTGGCGGGTGAGATTCAGTACTGTGCTGCTAATAGGTGCAGCATAGAACTTGAAGCCAAAGGACAGGGGAGGAGCTATGTTAGCTTTAAACTCCTTTTGAGCCCTCCTGAACCTGAGCTGCACCAGGGCTGGAGAGACCCTCCTCCCTTATTGTAACTTAGGGCTTGATTACACTTGCAAGTTAGAGCGCATTAAAGCAGCCCCAGGCGCCCTAACGCACAACCTGTCCACATTGGCAAGGCACTTAGAGCGTTCTGACTGTGGCTAGAGGATTACTCCTGGTAATCCACCTCGGTGAGAAGCATAACGCTTGGTGCACCTTGGATGAAATGCCCGGGCGTCAGCGTGAACGAGGTGTTGCATTACTGCACTCTGATTGACCTCCGGAAACGTCCCATAATCCCTTTAAGTCAAGTGGCCACTCTTGTCATTGTTTTGGAATCGCAGCAGGAATGCGGATATCAAAGCAAACCATTACTGTGGAATTCTGTGTGTGTGTGAGAGAGAGAGAGGTGGGGGTGGGGAGGGGTATCTGCTGCTGTCTGAACTTACAAGACAGCATGCTGACATGCTCTCAGCGCCCCCAAAGCCCATTCTCTCTCCCCCCACATACACACAACACACTCCTTGTCACACTCCACCCCCCCCCATTTGAAAAGCACGTTGCAGCCACTTGCATGCTGGGATAGCTACCACAATGCACTGCTCTCTGTGGCCACTGCAAGTGCCGCAGATGTGGCCACGCCAGTGCACTTGCAGCTGTCAGTGTGGACAGACTGAAGCACTTTCCCTACTGTGCTCTATGAAGGCTGGTTTAACTCAAAGTGCTCTACATTTGCAAGTGTAGCCGTGCCCTTAGACAGCCTCCCTGTTATACCAGCCTCCCTTGTATTTCTCTATGGGCCACAGCACTGCCTGGAATCTTTATAATGCTGTATGCTGGGGCCCCATCCCTGACATGCTGCTCCCAGCCCAATGCACCCTCTATGCCACAATCTCTGAGGGATTCCTTGAGAGGCAGCCTTACAGCTGTCATCTGCATTGCCTGTACTGGAGGAATCCTCCTTCTCCAGCTGGATATGGGGCTTTTAGGGCTTTAGGCTTCTCCAGCCCTTTTACTTGATGTAAAGGGACTGGAGCGGAGGTGAGGATCTTACCCAGTATGTTGTTGTGTACATTGTTTTAAATACTTAGCTATATTGGGCCAAATCCTGCTCAGTTTACTCATGGTCCAAAGCCCCTTATTCTATAGGGAGTCAGTTTGGTCTCAATGGGACTACACATGGAGTAAGGAACTTTTCAGCAGGAGAAAGGGAGGCACAATCTTGACTACAATTAGCACACAGTAACTCCAGAGGAAATGCTAGTCTGAGGGGAACAGTATTCTGAAATCCGTAGGCCTCCTATGATAAAATATACAATGTGTGATGACTTATTAGAAATTAGGGGAAACAGCTATTTGTTTTAAAGCAGATGCAGTTTGGTTAGAAATGTTCTATGTGTAGAACAAAGCTGGCTTTTGCATACCCAAATGGCCTACAGTATGTTACACTTTAAAAAAAAATAGACGATAGAGGCAATTTACAAGTATGTTGCAAACATTTCTCTCTCAGTGGTTAAACTTACCAAAATTATACCAGTATTTCATATGTTAAGAAAATGAGCATTGTGCCTTTAAATGGACATCTCATTAGAGGTGCAATGCCATTTGCACACATTACGTTTTAAACTGGTGGCACTAAAGGGCCAATAAATTGTTCTGCTCCATGACTTCAGCACACAAACTCCTGGGCAGGCATTTGGATGTGTGTTTATCTATTTAAATATGGAATTACACTTTCAACATAATTAGCCATCTAACAGCATTGCAAGACCACAGCCATTGAAGATATTTGTGTGTACAATTAATTAAGATTTATTTAAAAGCACTCTCTTTGTTCTCCATTTCTTGCAAATCAAATTACTTGTGGATGGATTAGCTACTGAAATCATTTTGAAACTGTTACCAAGTTCTGTACTAGAAGAAAAATTGAGAGATATTTTTTACCTTGCTAAGCAACATAAAATAATTCTTTCTTTCTTTCTTTCTTTCCGCTGTATCAGTCTGGTGTGCAAAGCCCTTCTGCTTTTGCACACAACAGGTTTTGACCTGCCTCTTGCACAAATGTCACCTTATTGCGCGCACACTCCTGACATGCTCTGCATGCTCAAATTTTGTGTTGGCATGTAATGGCGAGAAAAGAGCATGGTTGTAGAAGTTTGTGCCTCCAAATTTAAGTAAATATCCCAAATTTGTGGCAAAATCAGTTACCACTCATGCAGTTGCAGGTTGACTGGAAATACATACTTTGAGCCAAATAGTGGTGTATAAGATGGTGGGTGTAATGTGATGTGTGGAACTGGATAAAGAAGATCAGGTTTCAGGAGGGACCCATGTTGGTGAAGGACCAAACTGCACTGTCCGTTGAGAGACAGCTTGTTTAATAAAGCTCTTTCTTACAGTGCCACATGCTAGCTGCATTACTTATTGATAATGGAAGAGGGAGTAGGTCTTAAGTGACTCTTTCTTTCTGCCATTCCTCCCTCTCCACCCATTTGCAACCAGTGAAGGATGCACCCTGAGTCTTTAGAAGGAACAAGTGCAGTCGAAGAATAGCTTTGAAAAGCCACCTGTGGCACTTGTGAGAAGTTAAAAATAAAGCTATGCAAACCTCAGTCATTCTGGTTTCTAACAGAGCTTCTTAAAAATATGTCTTCAGAAAGTGGTTGCTAGCACTCAGAGCTGCTCCTTCCACTGACAGGGAACAAATCCCCTGGCTAAAAACGGGGCAGAGACTCTATCCTGTAACCTGTGCTGGAGATCCAGTAGATGATAGCCTGGCCCATCCAGAGGCTAAATATTCTGGGTAGAACTGACAGGCTTCCTCCATTGCCTCTTCTGGAGTTTAAGCCCTTGCTGTCCTTGGACTGTTTGTTTCACTTTGAACTCTGAAGACGGGAGACATAGAAAGGAGATGTTGGCCGGTGGGCTGAAAACCTGTCATTGTTAGACTGACACTGAATGCTCCTGCTGGAAGGATAGGACTTGTATGAGTGTATTTTCCATGTAGCATCCAAAAGAGATGATCTGATGGGGACAAATCCCTGACACTCCCTCACAAGAATTTTTGTTTAAATGGTGAAACAGAGGTTCAGTAGTCCCTTGTACTGATCCTCTTCGGCAGTGTGCATATGCACATACAGACACCTGGTAAGTAGGTTTTATCTCAGGTTAAGGAGGAAGGGATTTTTCTGTGCATCTCTTATCAAAATATGGTAGCACATCACTGGATGCAATTTCATGTTTGTAACAAATTGTGAAGTCAGCGGAGTCATGTGATATGAGATCTCATTGTGAAGGCCTTCTGCTGTTATACTTTTAAAAGAAGGGAAAATATTCATGTTTAACATAACTAACATCTCTATCCTGACATCTGTAAAATGTGACGGTTGGGAGGTTGTGATTAACTAAAACCCCAAAGCTATTAACCCAAGCAACCTTAACTGTGCCCTGTAGAGACGCTATGCAATAACTATATGCTTATGATTGAGACATTTTAACATTTGTGGTCCAAGATTAGATGCAATTGATTTTTTAAGGACAGGGCTGGTTTTAGGGCGATTCCTCTGATTCCCAGGAATTGAGCCCCGTGCCTAAGAGGGCCCCACAGCGTCCGGAGGAGGGGCCCCGCTCCCTCCGCCAAAGTGCTGCCGGAAATAGCGGCAACCAATTGAGCTGCTTCCGAATTGCCGACACTATCTTCGGTGGCAGCTCAATCGCTGCCGCTGTCTTCAGCGGCATTTCGGCGGCAGCTCTCTTGAATCAGGTCCTGCATGTCCTAAAGCCGTCCCTGTTTAAGGACATACTAGATTTTTTTGTAAATTTTTTTTCCTCCCATTGTGTCACTAAAGAGCAGAGATAAGGTTATTTTGGTGCCTTAACTGTGTGCATTTCTTACCTTAACATGTTTGGACTTCTTGTAAGTGTAACCTTAATTCTGAATTTCCTGGTTATTCAACACTGATACCCAAGGTAGTGGTATTATGCAGCCATGGAATCTGCAAAGAGCAATGAGAGTTTCACCAAGTAATCTACCAATGACAACTCTTGATACATGTCTTCCTCAGACCATAAAATCATAAGAAGAAATAGAATGGTTGCATGCAAATTAGCTGGAAAGGAAGGGTGGTGATTGGTTGAATTACATTTGGTGTCACAATGGCCCAACTTAAGAGTTATGTGAACCATTGACCTGAGCCTGCCAGTAACCTATATAACCATAACAGTTAGATACAACAGTAATTAATAAGCTTAATTAAACCTAATTTCTACTCAGATGGCTATGCACAAGATTTCAGTTAATTTTGACTATATGGAATGTTAGAAGAATCTGTGTTTATTCCATTGTTAAGTTTATTCACTGCAAAGACTAACTTAGACACTAAATTTCTTAAAGAATCCAGTTTTTAACTTAGTTTTAACTCATAAACTAATGTTCCTGGGAATTATCAGAAAATGGAGTAAGTGCTGCAAAATTAGGGAGGATATTCTGTATTTTACATACAAAGAAAAGAAGTTGAATCCCTGCTTCAGTGCAAAACAGAACTCAGCATTGTGTCACTACCTCCATAATTAAAATATCGGTATTGGAAAGAGTCTTTTAAACTCTAATCAAACCTGACACAGGCATATCAGAGGGAATTTATATAGAATTATTCTCGTACTCCCAAACAGAGCAACCAAAGTGAAAGAAAATGCCATGAAGGACAAAACCCTTAAGTGAGTCCTGGTCATTTGAGATCCCAGTGGAAGGTAGCAAGCGATAGCCAGCCGTGAAAGCAGATAGACAAGACAGACAGGTCCTATGCCAAGGCACAGATGTCAATGGGAACTGTCCCCTCATCAACTGAAGTATGTAGCCTTTGGGCCTTTCAGTGACCAAGAAAGAGTTAGATGGGTCTGTCTTATCTTAACATGTTTGGATTTCTTTTAAGTGTAACCTTAATTCGGAAATGGTTTTGATCACAATTCATTGATTTGAAATGTAAAGCCCCTGTCTGGGCTTGGGCCTCATTATGCTAGGCGCTACACACAAATAGAATAGAAGCAGGGGCTGCGCAACGCCATTAAAGAGGGGCAGGCATAGATTTGCCGCACTACACCTGACCCTCTTTCCGTCTCAGGCATGGCCTCCCCCCACACTGCAGCCTAATCCCCTCTGGCCCATAAGCCTACACCCAACCCTCCAAATCTGAGTGAGTGGCATTATGACTTGGCCAAAAAGTAGTCAGACCTGGATAACCCCTCTCCCCCTGGCTCCGCAGCCCATGAGAAGACAGGCCCTTCCCCGAAGAGCTTGTAGTGTAACTAGACAAGACAAGCAAAGAGAAACAGACAAACAACTAATAACCTTCTCAACAGCACAGAACTTTTAAAATACCATGTCCTGCCATTCCCCCCCACCCTTCTGAATCACTTAGCTGCACTGCTCTCTGCCTGGCTGCCCCAGCCAACCCCCTGCACAGTGCTTGCTTGCTTCACAAGGCAGCCTCCTTCTAGCCAGTCACTTTGAAAAACCATCCTCAGAGAAGGGGGAAGAGGGAGCTGCACTTTTCTCGGGCGCTGTTTGCCTTTACAGCTTATGCCTGTGTTTTGATTTATGTTAGTCTGGGTGCAGTCTCCTCCTGAAAACCTTTTGGGAAGGTTGGAGGGCAGAGGAAAACAGTACCATAATGGTGCGTGTTGGGAAGAGAACTCTAAAGAAGTAAGGAGAGCACCAACCTGGTAACATCAGAGGGAGAAACCAGTGTATGAGAGTGAGCCAAAGTGCCCTGAACTGTCTCCAGCATTCAAATGGCTTTTCCCTTGTGTGCAGATGTTTGAAATAGCTTTATGGAAAAGCACCTATGGCTTTGAACCTGTTTCTTTTACGTAAGTTGTCTCAGGTCTCAAATGAGCTGTTTTAATCTGTGGTTTCTCAGTGAGTTTTTTGTTCTGTAAATGGCTTCTTTGGGAAAAACATGTACAGCTTTTAAATGGTTTCCTCTTGAAAGCCTTCTCCCCCCCTCTTTTTTCTTCAAATCCCTTTCCCATTTACAATCCTCTTCTCTTTTCTTGTTTGTAATTTTATCACTTCTTTTTCTTTTGAAAAAGCTCTCCCTTTTCAAACTTCTCGTCCTTCTAAAATTCCAGAAAAGTAAACAGTGGCTCACTGGAGGATGCACTAGCAAGACAATGATCTCTCCTGCAAGTGTTTCTAAGCTAAGTGCTTCTTTCAATGTAGCAGTTTCTATAGTCCTTATAAAATTCAGCATGATTGCTGATACCTGCGCTTCCAAGATTGATGGGAGAATCTACTATCTCAAGGGAGTGGATGTTTACATACCAGAATGATTAAGACAAATAGTGGGTTTTGTTTTCTTTTTTCTGAATTCACTCTAATAATTTAGACTATATTGGATGGAGTAGCATTTAAAATATATCTAATGTTCTGATACAGCAGTCCATCCCTACTCAGCAAACCACGTACTTAACCTTACTCAGGCACTAAACTTTAAGCACACAGTAAAATGTTTTGCTGACCAGAGATGGATTTCAGCACATGTTAAATTCCTTTGCTGAATTAGGGACTAAAGAACTACATAAGAGTGGCCTTACTGGGTCAGACCAATGGTCCATCTAGCCCAGTATCCTGTCTTCCAACAGTGGCCAGTGCCAGATGCTTAAGAGGGAATAAACAGAATGGGGCAATTATCAAGTGTTCTATCTCCTGTTGTCCAGTCCCAGCTTCTGGCAGTCAGAGGTTTATGGACACCCAGAGCATGGGGTTGCATCCTTGACCATCTTGGCTAAGAGCCCTTGATGGACCTATCCTCCATGATTTTTTTAAATTCTTTTTTGAACCCAGTTATAATTTTGGCCTTCACAACATCCTCTGGCAGTGAGTCCACAGATTGTCTGTGCATTGTGTGAAAAATACTTCCTTATGTATGTTTTAAACCTGCTGCCTATTAATTTCTGATTCTTGTGCTATGTGAAGGGGTCCGTCCTTATTCACCTTCTCCATACCATTTATGATTTTATAGACCTCTATCATATCCCCGCTTAGTCATCTCTTTTCCAAGATGAACAGTCCAAGTCTTTTTAATCTCTCCTGATATGGAAGCTGTTCCATACCTGTAACCATTTTTGTTGCCCTTCTTTGTATTTTTTCCAATTTTAATATATCGTTTTTGAGATAGAGCAACTGGAACTGTATCCAGTATTCAAGGTGTGGGCATACCTTGGATTTATATAGGGGCATTATAGTATTTTCTGTCTTATTATCTATCCCCTTCCTAATGGTTCCTAACATTCTGTTAGTTTTTTATTGCTGCTGCACATTGAGTGGATGTTTTCAGAGAACAATCTGTAATAACTCCAAGATCTCTTTCCTGAGTGGTAACAGCTAATTTAGATCCCATCATGTTCTATGTATAGCTGGGATTATATTTTCCAATATGCATTACTTTGCATTTATCAGCATTGAATTTCCTCTGCCAGTCACCCAGTTTAGTGAACTCCCTTTGTAACTTTTTGCAGTCAGCTTTAAACATAACGATCTTGAGTAATTTTGTGCCATCTGCAATTTTTGCCACCTCACCATTCACCCCCTTTTCCAGATCATTTGTGGATATGTTGAACATCATAGGTCCCAGTGCAGATCCTTGGGGGGCTCTGCTATTTTCCCCTCTCCATTGTGAAAACTGACCATTTATTCCTATCGTTTGTTTCCTATCTTTTAACCAGTTACTTATCCGTGAGAGAACCTTCCCTCTTATCCCATGACCGCTTATTTTACATAAGAGTCTTTGGTGTGGAATCTTGTCAAAGGCTTTCTGAAATTCAAAGTACATTGTATCCACTATATCACCCTTGTCCACATGCTTGTTGACTTCCTTAAAGAACTCTAATAGATTGGTGAGGCATGATTTCTCTTTACAAAAGCCTTGCTGACTCTTCCCCAACAAATCATGTTCATCTATGTGTCTGATAATTCTGTTCTTTATTATAGTTGCAACCAATTTGCCTTGTACTGAAGTTAAGTGCACTGACCTGTAATTGTCAAGGTTGCCTCTGGGTCCTTTTTAAAAAATAGGTGTTAACGTTAGCTATCCTCGAGACATCTGGTATAGAGTCTGATTTAAGCAATATGTTGCATGCCACAGTTAAGAGTTGTGCTATTTCATATTTGAGTTCCTTCAGAACTCTTGGGTGAATACCATCTGGTCCTGACAACTTACTTCTGTTTAATTCATCAGTTTGTCCCAAAACCTCCTCTTCTGACATGTCAATCTGGGACAGTCCCTCTGATATGTCACCTAAAATGAATGGCTCAAGTGTGGGAATCTCCCTTACATCTTTGTACATATATAGATACTTTGGTAATGACAACTGATGGAGAATATGGTATCTGCCTGCAAGTTCTGTAATTGAATGATCTATTCACCAAGGAGAATGCAGATAGGCTAGAAGAAAAGGGCAAAACTGGACATAGGGAGACTGTCCCTTTCTTAGTTTGCCATCATTTTCTTTTGATTGGATTGAATTTCATTGTTTAGGTCATTTAAGACTAGACTAGCCGCGACACCGTAAAGTGCACTATAGGGACTATCCTGCAATATCAGGCTCGGAGACAGATGTCCCAACAAGCTGTTCCATCTCAACTCTCTGTAACTGTCTGCTAAGTGTGATGACCTTTATACACTGAGATGCAGCTATTTCTTTTCTCATTTAACTTGATCCAGCAGTTTTCAGCAGATACTTTTTTTAAAGACTACAAATACACCTGCACGTATATCCATTGTGAGCTTCATTTTCCTGTCAGACAATGATAGCAATGCATGTTTTGTGTTGTTAGTTTATAAAATCTGCTTTTAACTTGCCACATCCAGTAATAATTGCAGCAATGTCAATGAAATATAATATACATTATCATTATGTGTTCTTTAGGCATTCTGTCAAGGTATGAAAAACCTGGAATGAGCTACCATGTTTCAACAACTTGCTGAAACATTGACTGAAACAGGAGATTAGAATTCCTTCAATTAATAAATGCTTGAGAGACTGTGTATTAGCACAAAACAAGGAAACTCTATGTAGACACCTAAAAGAAAGGCAAAGGAAGATATTACATTGACCTTAATTCAGGAATAAACAGACTCCTGGCTTGCTAACTGATAAAGGGGCTAATGCTCTGTTAGCTGAAGGAGAGGATATGACATTTAAAATTGCTTGAGACAAATGAGGAGAATTAATTTTGGCAACAATTCTTTATCTATATTTTAAAAGGCAACTAAAAGCCATAATTCCACCAGGTGCAGACACTCTTGACTGGGAACAAGAGAGATTCCTGGAAATAGAATGAGACTGAAAACAGAGATGAGGAGAGGGGAAAAGCAGTGGTGTCTTTACCAAAATCCAATTAGAAGCCAGTATCTTTTCCTTTACTCTGGACAGAGCAAAAAATATCTGTGAAATATATGAATTCTGATAATTGTTTGGCATCTTAAAAAGAAATGAATTAGTTAATATTTAGGAAGTGCTTTGAGGGTGAAAAATGATATGGAAAGTACTAAGTATTATTCACTGGACAAAAGTGTCAGCTGATGGTGTCTGTGTATAATATTGGGTGAACACTTGTGAAATTACTGTTTTTAAGGCCCCCCACCCCCACCCCAATCTTTCCTGACTGACTTACTAGGTAAAGTGTGTCTAGTTACTCGCTTTTGTGAGACATGACATCTTTGTGCCTAACAGAGCTGAAACTCAGCATTCATCCTGAACACTATTTCACTGCTTCAGGGAGGCATCATTAGTAACAACCCTTTACTTAGTGGCCAGTATTCTGCCCTGACTTACGCTCTTCATTACTCTGCTGCAGTCAGTGGAGTTTCACAGAGTTAAAGTTAAAGCAGAATCTGGTCCAGTGACGATGACTTTAGAGTTATGCCTGCATTCTTAAAAAGATCTTAGATCTTCCTGAACTGCAAGATACCCTCATGTCCTCCCTTTGGTAGGGTGCTGCCACAGAAGCCCTTAATCAGCTCCTGCATCTCCAGCCCCAAACAGGGAGAATGGATTGGGGCTGGGTGAACCGCCCTATGTTTGCCTGGTAACTGACCACACCTGCCCTCTTCATTAGCAGGCGCTATAAGGCTGGAAGGACGTGGGGGGGGGGGGCGGAGATTAAGAGGTCAGGCTCAGAGGGAGTAGGAGTCTCCTCCTAGTCTGTTGCTGGCCAGGCCTGTGGTAGGCCAAGCAGTTGTAAAGCCTGTATATAGTTGGAAACTGGTGGTGAGGAGCTGATCACGAATAAAGAACACAGGTGTTGCACCAGACTGAAGTGCCCCTGATTCACGGAGGAGAGGGGCCAAGGGGCCGAATCCAGAGAGGTGCAGTGAGTACCTCGTTACAGTCCCCCCCTTAGCTCCCATACCCTTTCCCCAAACTACATAATGGGAGTCACAATATTTTTATGCCAAATCTTTATATTTAATTAATTTGGCAAGCTCTAGTGCTGTGAAGGATTGATATTGCAAACTAACAAGGTATTGCTTTTGCTGACTAGCAGGTGCCAAGCAGACATTCCTATACAGCACTGCAAATTCCCTTCAATCCTTTCTTCTTATTATTTGTATTACCATAGCACCTAGGAGCACTAATCATGGTCCAAGATGCAGTGGTAGGCACTGTCCTCTGGTTGCACCAGACCTGGACTTTTACTGGCTAAGAACTAGATTGCCAAGTTTCCTGGTGTGTTCTGACTTAATCAAACTTAATTTCATTTGGGATCTACTGGCAGGGCCGGCTTTAGGCCGATTCCCCTGAATTGGGCCACGTGCCTAAGAGGACCCCGCGCCCTAAAGAAGAACGCCTAACTTAGGCGCCTTTTTAATTTTTACTCACTTGGCGGAGCTCCGGGTCTTCAGCGGCACTTCAGCGGCGGGTCCTTCACTCGCTCCAGGTCTTTGGCGACATTTCGGCAGCAGGTCCTTCAGTGCTGTGGAAGACCCAGAGCGAAGACCCAGAGCGCTGCCAGGTGAGTCATCCCTGCTGGGGCCCCATCTAAACTATTCGAATCGGGCCCCACACTTCCTAAAGCTGGCCCTGTCTACCGGGATCGACCCTTCAAATTTTTTTAGATTCCTTACTATTTGTGGTATTAATTTTGAGTTAGACACCTGTTGTGGAAAACTTCTAACCAAGGAGGGCAACAGGTACATAATTTGCAACGGAAATCTTCTAACCAAGGAGGGCAACAGGTACATAATTTGCAACGGAAATCTTCTAACCAAGGAGGGCAACAGGTACATAATTTGCAACAGTAAACTACATTAAGGGTAGACTAAGGCAGGATCCTTGGAACAGACACCATCAGTCAGTGAGCAGCAGGAACTCAGCACATAATTGATGGATGATACCAGCCACTTGCTGACAGCATAAGACCGAAGTAGGAGAGGTACCAGAATTTTCCTCTTACAGTCTAACCTGAGGAAAGTGTGGGCAGATGGCTGCTGGGAGTTGAGACTCCAACTTGCACGCACTGCCAGCAGTCCAGGGTGAGAGGATATATTGTTAGAGGAAGCCAGAATGACAGCAGGTCTGTGCCCAGTGTAACCTGGATGGATGTACCCGTATTTAGTTGTGTGCACCCTGACTTAATCCAAATCAGTTAACAAATCTGGTAGTTTATATTTTGAACAAATAGTTCACCAGATGAATAATTTAACGATACATTACAATCGTTAAAATACATTATGTGCACACAAAGGGTTGTTGTTTTTTTAAAGCATTGACTATCCAGGTCTGGTTGTGTGTGTTAGTGTGAAAACAGAATACCACTACAAAGTAAACTGCCTTGAAATTTGACTGGAATAATAGCATATACTGCTACTTGCCAATCATGTCCAAAGTCATGCTTTTAGGGCAAATTAAAGCAAAATATCTTAAAGCAAAAAGTCCATATCACTGAGTGAAAGGCCAGGGGTTACAGAAAGAATCTAGAGGCAAGGTGGCAGAGGTAATATCTTGTACTGGATGAACTTCTGCTGGTGAAAGAGGCAAACTCTTGAGTGCCACAGAGCTCTTCTTCACATCACCTGAAGAACTCTGTGCAAGCTTGTCTCTTTCACAGGCAGAAGTTGGTCTAATAAAAGATATTGCCTCACCCTCCATGTTTCTCTCATATCCTGGAACCAACACCGGTACTACAACATTACAACCAAAGAATAATTTACCCCAGTAAAGAAATATAGCTATCGGAGACTATTCCAAAATCCTGATCACTATTAATTTGTTAGAGAAAAACATGATTGTTTTTTAAGATTTGTCATCATAATGAGTATTGAGTTCCTCTCCTTTATGGAATGTCTAAAATAATTAGCATTTGGGGCTCAAATGACAGACGGGGCGGGGGGGGGGGGAAAGGAAATAGATACTGCAGATGGTAGAGCCACCCTGTATTATTCTGCCCCTACTGGTAATGTACAAGTCTCACAAGGTACTGAACCCAGAGGAATATAGGCTGATCTACCATTTGTCATAGCCCAAGGATGAGTCAGTCTATGATTAACTGATCTGGCACGGTGCACTGGGTACTGTGCCAAGTTTGATCAGACTATTTCAGTGGTTCAGCATTATAGAGAAGAGGCACTAAAGACTGAAAGTGATGTTGACTCAGCCGTTTGGCTCCTGCCAATGAACATTAGTGATTTTTGAACTCCTTAGAGTTCCATTTCTAATGAAAATCCATTTAGACAAAGTAATTTACATGCACTGCTCATTTTCATGTGGGGTTGGTTTGAAGCCTTCCCCACATTGCTATGAGGATGCAGTTTTGCAATCTTTTCTCTGCCGTCATATGCTACATGAATCATTTTGTTTGTCTCATCATTGCTTGATATGAGCAATTGGTAGATATCTTTTGTCATGTCAAAATGTAATGGGTTTCTCTAAAGCGGGGTGGGGGGAGAACAGAAAATTCTATTAGGCAGGAGGGTTTTTTTCTTTGACTTGGTTAAAAATTTTAGCTGGAGCATGAAGAATATTTTGACTCCCCAGCTAATTCTAAAATTACCCAACGATAGACGGTAATAATTCTGCAGGCATTTAGGATAGATGTAAAGAGTTAGAATGAAATCCAGGCTCTACTGAAGTCAGTGGTAAAACACCCATTGACTCGAATGGCGTTAGGATATCACCCTTAAAGAGCAGTACCGACTACATGGGTAGTTTGGGGCTTACATTTAGATTGTAAACTCCTTAGGGAATGTGTCTTAACATGGTCAAGATTGTGTAAGTTATTTTTTGTTAAATGCAACTGAGTTCTATCCGCCCTGACTCCTCATTGGAATTGAGGTCTGTAGGTCATATTCTGTCTGTCTGAGTCCCCGCCGTGAGCTTTAATGAGCATCATTTTACCTTCTATTGGTGAGTGTGTAAAAGTTCTCAGTAAGAAGGTCCATTTTGACAAGGAGAGCCTATGACATGATGGAATAAACAATAGCCAGGCATGGAATGGGCACTAGCTCTTTATGCTGGTCCTCCATATTGGAGGGGAAACATGCACTGCCTCTCCTTTGCCTTTCCTGTCAATAAATACATGCCTCTGTTTATCCTGGCACCATTCTGGGCCTCTACATCTACCAAAAGAAATGGTCTGAGGTTGGACCCTTTCAGCAAGTTCTTTAAACTCCAACACTGTACTGACAGAGGGCCTGATCTTGTGACGTGCTGAGTACCTTCAGCTCTCACTGAGAGCTCAGTAGACTATAAAGGCACCCATAAATCCCACAGGAGATGCTTAAACACCTTCATGACAAGGGCCTTTATTGTTTTATCACATTATAATAAATTGATGCTGTTTGGTAGCTTGTCATTTTAAAGGGTTAATTAATTGAATCACTAAAAGCTGCAAAGTAATTTTTTTTCTTTTTTACATTTTACAGCTTCAGCAGTTCTCCTGTAGGTGATGGTGTTATTTCTTTCCCCTCCTGCAGACTTGGATCAATAGCAGTGAAATGACATGGCCAAATTTAGCTAACTTCAGTTTGAGCTGAATTTTAAAATCATGGT
Organism: Mauremys reevesii; assembly: GCF_016161935.1. Classification (NCBI taxonomy): domain Eukaryota; kingdom Metazoa; phylum Chordata; order Testudines; family Geoemydidae; genus Mauremys; species Mauremys reevesii. Next base: position 19,385,323 of record NC_052624.1, read on the forward strand.
CTCCAGTGGTGAAATTGCTGTTCATCATTATTCCACATCATAGGACTTCAACAGAAATCAAAGGTATGAATAAAGAAATTTGAGCATGTGAGAGGCAAAAATTCAGGCACATTGATTTGAATGTAGCTTCTAACTATTGCAACCTCCTTCCTCCCCCGTCCCTCAAAAAAAGCAGGGCTTTTTGAGTCACAAGGTCTGAGTGGGCTGTGTTGATTTTTGAGACCTTTTTGCAACATCCATTTTAGGGCATTAGTGACTCTGACATTCTTCAATTCATTAAATAATTGATCAAAAAAGGGGACATTGGAAATCAAATTTAGAAAAGAAAATAGCCTTCTAAACACATGCAGGAAGAAAACAGGTCTCTTCAGAAGCAGAACCTCAAATAATTAACCATCCCTACTACCAATTCTGTTTATAATACAATACTGAGAGAGAACTCCTGACCCTCTGATACCAGAGTTCCTATACAAGTGCAGCTCTTACATACCTAAGGGCTGCATTTGATTGTTGATTTTGCCATTTTATCTTGTATCCAGATATATAATCAGGAATTTATAAATATACTGAAATTACAAGTGAGATTATCCAACCCCCCCGATCAGAATTTTCCAAACTTCTGATCCAAACATGCCTAAATTTAAGAAATTTTGGGTCCTGATATGGATCTGAACTTCACAGCTTGGGTCCATCTCTGAATATAGTATGGTAGGTACAGCAAGCACAGAAAGGCTATACTACTTGACACTTCTAAAGAATGATTAATCAGAAGATAGACAAAAATTAATCTGTGGTAATCCTCACATCTTTGTAAAGGGGGTATCTTTTATATTCAGTTTACAAATGAGAAAACTGGTACAGACAGATAAGGTGACCTACCTATTAAGGTTAACACTTAATTAGACACGAATTAAAACACACCAGTTTCAGGTCAGCAACAAACTTTCTACCGGGAGATAGATTTAACATGGCTGCTTCCATCCCGTAATTTTAAAATAGACTACTAAATCAGATTACTCCTTCTGTGCCATTATACAAAGACCTGTGACAAGCCTAAAAGCACTGGAGAGATCTATAATACATTTCCGTTGCAACATGAAAGGGAATGCACACTGCTAGACAAAGGCCCAGATTTTAAAAGGTGTTTTGGCATTGCTCTCCTCAGCATTGCAAGTTTTAAGTGACATAAAGTAAGTTTTAAGTCTTACTTACTCACTGAGTGGAGTAAGACCTAGATACCTTTCAAAATCAGGACCAAAGTAATAAAAAATGGCCAAGCATACTGTGATTGACACAAATTGTCCAAACTACATCGACCATGATGCATTGCAGCCGCTCAGAAGGAAACGGATTAATGTTGACTGACCAAAAATGAAACATTTCATTTTGACATTTCCAAACTGATTTTTTTTTCAGAACTTTGCACTCTGAGAAGTGGTGATATTTTGACATTTGTCCCAATTCTGGATGGCAACAAATGTGTTTAAAAAAAAAAAGGAATTTTTAGGATAGAAATTATAATATTCAACCAGCACTGTTCTTTGGAGTCAACTCTGCACTTTGTTCTCGCTGTCTTGGCAAATTCATTGTGTACCTTCATATAGAACATGCGAAAAGTGACTGCCAGCTCAGACAATCTAAGTCCAGCATACTCAGAGGAAGGTTCAGTTTAGGCTCTTTAAATCACCTAACAGAGCTGCTGCTAATGAATTATACAAGTTCCAGTCTGATTGTTAACAATGTGAACATATAGGACGTCCCCAAGCTACCAGGTAATTTATTAATTGGTAAAGTCTCTTGTATAGTGTCTGGATGCCAATTGGGGAAACAACCTTTCGAAGACTAGGATGGGATAAGCTCCTGTGTGAAACTCCTAATGAGAAGGAGATTGTACGGGCTATATTCAATTTAATATAATTGCCAATCATCTGAACCCTCAAGCACCCAAGCTCCTTTCACTACTTCAGTCTAATTTAGCTTTAAAAAATACTTAATTTGTGCAAAACGTTTGGTCTCAACTTTAATAGCCGTTAAATCCTGTCAATTAGGGTTTATAATAGCAAAAATCTGCTAATAGTGAAATGAATCCCCTTGCATTTTCAAAGTGTGCAGTAAGTCTTCTTACCCAATTGTTGTAATAAAATTTGTAGCAGCATACTTTTTGGGATCAATACACCAGACCACTGTCAATCAAAGAATTTTCTACTTACTTAAAAGTTAGCAGACTTTTAGCTTCTTTGTGTAGGACTAAGGACAGTCTGAGTTACCACAAAGATTAAATCTTTAATTTTACATTATTTCTAGCCATCTCTATAGAACAAAGTGGGCTTTACCTGTTGAATATGAGGCTTATGTGAGCTGAAGTGCTCTTGAGACATTAAGAGGCAGTCTTGAACAGTCTCTGAGATTTAAGCTGAGGGGAATTCTAAAGGGATTACTGCAGCATTTTACATAAAACGAGAAATAAAAACAGACTTGAGCAATGCATGATCATAAATGCATTCCTGCTGTGATCAAGAGTCCTGTTCCCATTGCTGTTCTAAGACTGAAGCAGGAAGAACTGTCAAAGGGCAACCATACTTGTAAGGATTTGTACAAGTCCAATTTATAATGAAATTAGGGGCTGAGTAGTTTTGAAAGATTTGTTTTTTGAAAAAGGAGATACTTGTAAATAGTTTTTCTAGCCCAAAGGTGATTATTTTAATACCATTTTTTTTTAAAAAAAAAGCTTTTTACTTTCTATGAACGGACCTTGATAACTCGTATGTGAATAAGTAATTTGAACAAATATAATTGCTGACGATATTATAACTACCGACTAGTCACATTTTATCAAAAATATTATCAGCAAAGTATACTGAAATAGCCCATATATATAAAGCAAATCCTTAGTGACAAGCGAGTTATAATTGAGCAACCTGTTGTATAAAAAAATGTTTAACACAATGTAGATGGTCTGTATAGAAAAATAAATACGTCTCATAATATAAAAAATTACATGACCACATATATAATGTGTTTTTTACAGTATGAACTTGATTCCAATTTACACTAAGACCCCTTTACTCTGTAAATGAGAATCAAGCCCTATATACTGATAGAGAATTGTATTTGTTTGTATGTGTGTAATCCCCCTAACCCGCACACACTGACAATATTGCCACTGAAAAATTAAGGCTCTCTCCAGACTATGGGCCAAACCTAGCCTTGTTCACTAGCCAGTAGTCCTACTCACATCAGTGAGACTACTGCCCTGGGGAAGGAGATTGTTATTTGACTGGTATAAAATGCAAAAGCTACAATATGACCCCTCTGATTTCTTACTGCTAGATTGTGAATTCACAATTTGCTTGGGGTAAGGGGCATCATGTTACACTGCCCGTGGAGCTGTTAGTGATGCAGTCTCCTCCCTGCTCAGCCTGCTGCCCCAGGGAGGGAGTAAACTGCACCAGGTCTATACCGGGGGCAGTGTATGCTGTGCCATGGGCACTGGTGCAGTTACAGCACTGGATGGGAGGCAGAGCCAGGGCTCCACCCGGTCCTTGCCCTTCTGCCCACCTGCAAGACATAGCAGCTGTGCACAGCCTGCTCCCTCTCATGCCACTACCCATGATTTGTGTAGCTGGAGCAAGGAGGGGCCTGACGGCCATTTTCTTCCTTGCAGTGCCGTTCAACTTGGGTCTTGATTTGGCCTTTAGGAGAATGATCTTCAGTCTATGGACCTGATTCTGCAAGAATTATTCAATTGTCATAGTTCTAGTGAAGTCAATTCAATAATGTTCCTAAATAAAAACTATGCAGTTAAAACTGCAGTATCGGCATCTACAGTAATTGATAACAAGAAGGAGCCTTTTAAATTATTTTTAAGTTGGTAAAATATGAAGTACGTGTTGGGTACTGAGTAAAAAGATCAATCCTCACATTAGACTAGACTAATGTGATGGACAAAACTGCCATGACTCTAAATTAGAGACCCTAGAAAAACATCTTAAAATGATAGAGGTATCTGAAATTCAGCTTTGAAATTCATCTGAATGAAAATATAAGCTGCCCATTATTAAGCAGCCTGATCACTAAAGCTCAGCAAATATTTACATGGGGAAGTATCACAGGGAGATTTTCAGCTCCATTTATACAGCTAAATAATAGAAATCCTTCTTTAGGTCTCTTCTGTTCAGTTCTAAGAGGCATGAAAGGAAACAGATCATAAAAAGGTAGTATTTGGTAATTGTCATAAAATAAAATATGGAACATGAATGGAGGTCAAACACACATTGTAAACCATGCTCATAATTACAATACACTTTTATTCCGAGTCTTGTTTTATCTTGTGGTCTCATCATATAAAACACAGATCAGCTTGAATTAGAGAAACCCTAAAAACAGATGGGACATTGTTTGATGCAGTTGCTCCACTGTGCGGGTCAGCACATGGAGGCCTAGCTACTGAATTATAGTGGAGATCTGGCAGTCATCCTTTATAGTAAGCTTTTCTGGTGTAAGAAGAATGTTGACGAGGTGGAGAAAGTTTTCATTTTTAAAGTGAGGTAAGTAGAGAAGAGAAAAGCAGAATGTATGGATTATTTGTGTTGTGACTGAGAGAGAGAGCTCCCCTTGTGTGCTGTGTCTAGTCAAACTACAAGTCAATTACTCCCCCAAAAATTTACAATCCAGGGTCAGGTTGTAATACCCTTCATAATGTTGAGTATTACCTTACTCCTCGAATAGTCCTACTGAAATCAGAAAATAAGGAGTAAGGTACCGCTCAGTATGAGTAACGGTCAGTTTGGGATATCTTAAATAGATCAGGCAGACAAAAGGTAGCAGAGAGTGAATCTTCTATCTCTTTTTATTGATGAGGAACTGAAACACAGATTAAGACACCAGTTCAGCAAAGCACATAAGCAGTACTTCTTTCAACATCCTTGAAGTCAATTAAACATGTGCTTAAAGTTAGGCACATGCCTAACTGAGGCCTAAGTGATTTGTCCAAAGTCACACAGAAAAACTGGGGCAGAACTGGGTATTTAATCCAGACCTGCTGATTCCCATTCCGGTGATTTAATGACAAGTCCAGCCTTCCTCAGTTAAAAAGTCTTGTTGGAATTAAGCCACAAGAGAATTATGCATGTCATCCCAAATGAATGCCAATAAAACCTTTCTACTACATTATTATTATGGGTTCTCTATACGCCACATATATTACAAAAAGAGCAATTGCAGAAATGTTTGAGTTTTAAAAAATATTTTGGTGCTATTTTTTTGCATCTCTACATCTGCAAAACTAGGTGCATTAATGCTATGATTGCATAGTGATTCCATGATGACTGTCTGGAAGGAGACAAAATGAATGTTTCTGACTGAAGTGTAAGCACACAAGACCAGATTTCTCAGAGGGAGACCGGTTTTCATGGTCTGTGATGTGTTTTTCATGGCCAGGAATTTGGTAGAGCCCTATTTATAGAGAGCAATCCATCCTTGGGTACAACGGAAAAGGAAATATGTCTAGGACAGGGGTAGGCAACCTATGGCACGGGTGCTGAAGGCGGCACACAAGCTGATTTTCAGTGGCACTCACACTGCCCAGGTCCTGGCCACTGGTCTGGGGGGGCTCTGCATTTTAATTTAATTTTAAATGAAGCTTCTTAAACATTTTAAAAACCTTATTTACTTTACATACAACAATAGTTTAGTTATATATTATAGACTTATAGAAGGAGACCTTCTAAAAACGTTAACATGTATTACTGGCACGTGAAACCTTACATTAGAATGAATAAATGAAGACTCGGCACACCACTTCTGAAAGGTTGCCGACCCCTGGTCTAGGAGCTTCTACCCCATTGCTAGACAAATCAATTAGCAAATGCTCAAAATGAATTGAGAAGGCTGATTTGTCTTTTCTTGACTGGCCTTGAGCTAGTGGCATTGCTTCTCTAAAGAGTAGAGAGATGGGCCAGACCAGAACAATGAATCCGTTCCATCCCCAGACGTGGAAGACGTTTAGAGCCAATTTTAGTTCAGAACTCTGCTGCTTGGACTGACATCAGTAGAAAAGTGAAAGTGTTTAACCCTTTCATCCCTAAAATGTACAAATGAGTGTGCTAAATACAGCTAGTGCCATGGTAGATATATGGAACACCATTTGTAACACTGGATGTTTACAATACACTTTCATAGGAGTCTCCTCTTGCTTAACTTCTGCCCTTCTCCAGACTTCCTGTCTTTGTAATCTTGATAAAATGAGGGAAATTGTGAATGGGTGGTAAGGAAGGGTATTGGGTAACTGTTACCTTTGATTAATTGCTAACGAGGACTTTATTTCCAGCTTCTGGGTCCTATCATGTTTCAGAAAGTACAAACATTTCCCCCCGAGGACATACAAACATAAATATTTCACATTTATAAATATTTAAAATGAAACTGGGATTGTGTACAAAAGTGATGAAAATATGCCTTCAGCCTCTAAGGCGTGTCGCTGGTGCTACTGACAATCTAATCTTCAGCTCACACTGGGATGACTTTACAGTAGATAGCCCAGTCTGGACTGTGTTTATTTTGTTGTGTTGAAAAAGATCTTAGTTGATTAAAATAGTTTTTATAGATTAAAGACATTTTTGTCATTTTTTAATGACTTACTACTCACACTTTATAAAAAGTATTTGAGATCATGTTGACATATGCTTTAAAACAAGAAAAGCTCAAGTGGTATTTAATGGATAACTTATTACAAAGAAGGAATTCTCTAGACATGCTTTGCCTTTAATTCACATTGTTTGGATGGAGCAAATTTTCACACGATAAAGTACTGTGTGTACAGATACAAAGTAGTGATGGGTTTGGCCAGAGAACTAGGCAAAGTCATGCTTCTGCAAACAGGAGAGCGATCCGGTGCGAGTATGCATTCAAAAGAGGACTCAGAAATAGTAAGCTGTGTCCTGGCATTGATTGTTAAACAGAACACTCTGTTGAACTCATTGGGGAGCTCTGAGAATATTGATGGCACAACATGGACCATGAACAGTAGTTATTGTTTTATTAATTCATGCAGTTTTATAAATGAAGCACTTAGAGGCCCATACTGAGGTCAGGGGCCCATTGGGTTTACATCCTGTACATCCACATAGTCAGAAGCAGTCTCTGCCCCTAAGAAGTTATAGTATAACTAGACAAAACAGACAAAGGGTGGCAAAGAAAGAGTCATTTTATTCCCATCTTACAGATGAAGCATAGAGAAATGCAGTGACTTGCCCAAGGTTACACAGGATGGTTGCAGAGGAGTTGGGAATTGAACTCAGATCTCTTGAATTCCAGGAATTTTATTTGGTGCATAGATACCAAGATCAAAGGTGCAACAGAAATAGCTCAGTAAGAGCAGCTTGTGATATTTCAATGCCAATGAACCCCATTCAAGCACTAATTCATCTGCAAGCCCCAACTTACACTGAATTCATCCCTGGATCATAAAGCAGATTTTTTGGTCTTTTCCTTGTCTTTATGTCCATTCTGTTCATTGCCGTTCCTGAGATGGCCTAGGTATGACGGTGGCTTTGGGTTTTGGATGTGGCCAGGCTATCAGCTCTTTTCCAACACAGTATACCAGAAAGAGATGTCAAAGAAAAATGACTTTCAACCACAACTGACCACGGCCATATTTAAAGTGATAACCCAGAGCTTGCAGGCTTTGTGGATCCTATTACCAGTCCCCTGAACCATTCAATCCTGAAGCATTCTTTAAAATATATCTTAGCCATATTATTGTGAATTCTCTCTCACTGCAAAAAGTATCAGTGATGTGGCTTCTAGGGTTGATGAGGTTAACGCTTCTACTAACATATAACTTTCACTTGGATGATACAAAAATAACTACAGGAAGAACTTTAAAAGAATAGTTTTTAAGTTAATGGGAACTGGGCATTAATTTGACCAAACTAGTACAGAGGGGACAGTGCAAAACACTTTGATTAAACCTTAGCCCTGCCTTTAGGCACAGCTCTGAGTAAGGCATGCCCTTGAGTCAAAAGACTGCCCCTGCTTGTTTCCTGCCCCATTCTTCCTGCTTCTGCCCTGCTACAGGGCAAAGTAAACCACCCGCAGTAATTCACTACCCCTCCTCCCACCACCCTGTACAGGCTCAGCTGTGCTGGCCAGTCAAAAGAGAGTGGAGTCAAGATTCTGTCCATTCCCTGGCTCTCCCTGCCTTTCCTTACCCATTGCTCTGGGGAGGAGTTTATCGATCATGTAAACAGCCCAGCTAGCGCTGTCAGGAAAGTTCTGACTCTGACGCTATCCTGCATAGCCAGAGGTCATAAGTAACAGTCTAGACCAGGGTCGTGGTGTGCGGAGGCTTCATTTATTCACTCTAATTTCAGGTTTTGCATGCCAGTAATAATTTTTAACCTTTTTTAGAAGGTCTCTTTCTATAAGTCTATAATATATAACTATGGTAAACTATTGTTGTATGTCAGGGGTTCTCAACTGAGGGTCGGGACCCCTCAAGGGGGGGTCGCGAAGTTATTACATGGGGGGTCGTGAGCTGTCAGCCTCCACCCCAAACCCCACTTTGTCTCCAGCATTTATAATGGTGTTAAATATATTAAAAAGTGTTTTTCATTTATAAGGGGGGGGGTCGCATTCAGAGGCTTGGTATGTGAAAGGGGTCACCAGTACAAAAGTTTGAGAATCACTGTTGTATGTAAAGTAAATAATGTTTTTAAAATGTTTAAGAAGCTTCATTTAAAATTAAATTAAAATGCAGAGCCCCCCCGGACCGGTGGGCAGGCCCCAGGGAGTGTGAGTGCCACTGAAAATCAGCTTGCGTGTCGCCTTTGGCACGTGTGCCATAGGTTGCCTACCCCTGGTCTAGACCTAAAGATGCTAAGCATAACAGCCCCCTAACTGAATGATAAGCAGCTAACCTTCGGAAATATTATACAGTAGGAATTGTTTTTCTTCAAAAAATGATATCACGTGCTTCATGAATCTGAATTATTTAATTACCCACCACAAAGAATGTTTTGGCCAGGCATTTCCAGCAATAATTAGGTTAATGGCTGGGAAACATAAGTCATTATTTAAAAATGTAAAGGACTTTAGTCATCTATACCTTGCATGCCATTTACATGGGATTTTTGTCATTTGCTACGAACAAGCACAGTGGAGCCTCCTCTGAGTCAGTTATCCGACAACTGCATTTTTCTCAATGGTTTACTCGGCATATAACAAGGGAGATAATCAGCATGAGGGGGCCTGAGCCAAAAGGAACTAGCAAGAATGTGCACGCTCTACCAATTCATGAGGATAAAAGCCTGAAGAAGGACAGTTCCTTTGACTGCAGAACTCCCATTTAAAACTTTGCTTGAATATGGGCCATCAAAGCTGGCCTGAAAAGTCTCAGTATGTTCAGAATTCTCCAGTGTGGCTAATATTACAACAGCTGTTCAAAATATCATTGGCCTGCAGGTGCTTAGAATTAATAAATGAGGAACATTAGTGACATGGGCTGTACATTGCCATCATGTATTAATACTGTTTAGCACTTATTATATTGCCTTACATTTTCAATGCACCCTAGAGACATTAACCTTCACAATACCATTGCAAGGTATGTAAATATTATTCTCCACATTTTATGGCTAGGGAAGCTAAATCAGAGAGGTTGGGTGACTTAGGCCTTGGAGAAAAGTTGTACTGGTTTAACTAAATTGATTTTAACTTGATCTAGTTAAACTGCTGCAAACGCCTAATGTAGACTTAAACCCATTTAACCCTTGTGTAATTGGATTAATAAATAATTATAATGAGCAGACTCAGACTGCCAAGTGCTCATACTCTATAAACAGTTTGAGATAAAAATGTCAAGAGTCCCTGGGTGATATAGGAGCCTAAGTTTTCAAAGGCACAAAGAGCAGTGAGGTGCCTCATCTCAATGGGACTTAAGTGCCTACCCTGCTTAGTGAATCCCTTTAGATGCCTAACATCATCTTTAGGCACCTAAATACCATTGTAAATCTGGTCCCAAGTTACTTTTGAAAATGGCATTTAAGAACTCTTGAAAATTTTACCCTTTGCCTTTTCTCTTGACATGCTTGATTCCGGTTGTTTACTAAACATTTCACTTGGTCCCTTCCTCATTGCTATGGGCAATGCTAACCCTGCTCTGGGCCGGCTTTGTGACCCGCGGGGCCCGATTGGAATACTCGGTGGCAGTCCGGGGCTTTGGTGGCATTTCGGCGGCGGGGGGTCTGCTCTGGGGCTTCCATGGCACCGAAGGACCCCCTGCCACCAAAATGCAGCCGAAGACCCCTGGAGCAGACCCCCCCCCGCCAAAGACCCCCAGAGCGGGGCCCCCTTAGGCATGGGGCTCTCTTCAGCGCAGGGCCCAATTCTGGGGAATTGGTGGAATCGGCGTAAAACCGGCCCTGACCCTGCTACTCCACTTCTAGACTTATTTAAGAATCTCATGAATTTAGGTTGCATCCTTGCCGTTGATGACACAGCTTCAGTACAAATATTGTCTTTTATGGGGAGACTTTCAAAGGGAGTTGGGCGATTCACTTACCTTTGAAAATTCTTCCCCAAAGTTATGTCATATTGAGGCCTCTCAACACAATCATTTGATTCCCTTTCTCAGTCTGTCCATTTACATCACCATGAATGAGGAATAGCTTACATTTTGCTCTTGTATTGTGCTTAAAATGTTTGTGTTCAAGAAAAAGCCACTCCTGAAGTCCATGTTTAAATGGGCATGCAGCACTATGCAAATATTTGCATGCTGTAATTCAGCTTGTCATAACTCAGGATTCCCGTCAATGAATTGTGGCTTAATTTGTGCATCAGAGCGCACAAGAGAAAAACCCAAAACAGCTGTGTGATTTTTTTTTTCATGAACCAACCCAAAGTATTATATAACTAACCTACTTCAATTGTGGTTAACTGCCCTGAAAGATAATAGTACAGGTCAAAACTGCTTGGTTTTTCCCTCCTCACCCCTCATGAACTCATGTAATAGAAAAGTTGCAAAAAACAAAATATTAAGCTTCACCGGCCCCAGAGATTTTGGTCCATTTGGGGCATTGACTATGGAGAAGTTATGCCTATTTACCCCAAAGGTGAATTTGCCCCTGAATCCCCAGTTTTAAAAAAGAAAACGAATGGTAAACAGCAGCAGCATTGGACTCAAAGTGCCAGTCTTTGAGCTTTTTGTTTAAACTGAACAAACTGTAGGCCCAGTTATCCAACTTAGGTGACCTTTAGGGTGCCTAATTCAAATTTTCATGATACTGCAAGCTCAGTCTAGGCTTCCATATACTTTCCTATCTGTGCAGCTATCCTGTGCCCAACAAGATGGCATTTGAGCACCTATGTGCTAAGTCTACGCCCAGACGTCCAACCAGTGGGCTAGGGATGGGTTGGGCTGCTGTGCTGGACCCTATTCTTGAACTGGGATGCGACTTCCAACACTACCAACCCCTGATAAGTTCCCTCGCTATATAAGGATACTTTTCAAAGTGTCTGTAAATCATGTTCTAGGACTCATGGGCTATTCATATCAACTGCAGGCACTCTTCCTGAATTTCTACTGCACCTAAGACGTCTCTTACTGGAAAGGGCACTAAACCTTCTGGAGCAGAGAGAATGCAGTAGACAGAGCAACTGCTCATGTGGATACTACATATGGAAGATAGAATGTTAAATTAACAGTTATGAACGGTATGTTTAAACCACTCATGTTTTTCTCTAATAAGCTTGCACAAGAGAAACCACATTAGGAAACTATGCTGTTATATCACATGATTCTCTCATCAGGTCAGAGATGACTAAAATAGGGAAGACTTCACACCTTAGACTGTGTAATGGGGATTTTGATCACATGGAGTGTGCCCCTACCTTTGGAGCTTAGAGACAGTGACTGGAAGGATCAAAAGATCTGTTAGGAATTGAAGAACTGGGAAGTGGAAGCTGGGTTTCTAGAAAATGGTGGTGCAGAAGAATGGTCTTGTGGGTAAGGCACTTGATGGGAACTTGGAATCTCACTTCCCAGATCTGCCCATATGTCCTGTAAAAACAATGAGGAGTCCGGTGGCACCTTAAAGACTAACATTTATTTGGGCATAAACTTTCAGGGGTAAAAAACCCACTTCTTCAGATGTCCTGTGTGACTTTGGCCAAGTATCATAATCTCTCTGTGCCTCAGTTCCCCATCTGTTTAGTGGGGATTCTAATATTTCCATAAATGTCAGAGAATATATTCATGAATGTTTTTTGTGAGGCTCAGGTACTACAGTGATGGGGCTATATAAGCAGATAGAAAACCAAAACGAAAAGGGAATGTGGATAGGGATGGGAAGAGGGAAAAAAAGTTAAATTGCCTGGATTAGCATCGGAATTCTTGTAGCCTTGGCTGAGCTGAACCAAACTTCAAAAAAATTTGAGGCTTCTGCATTTTAAGGTAAATCTCTCTATTTCCAAAAATGAATGGCTTTGTTCTTCTGTGAAACTAGGAAAAATACATTATGTACTAGGTTTAAAAAAAAATAACATATCCTTTTCCCTCCATTCTTAATCACATGGTGCAGACAGACCAAAAAAAAAATGATTCCAGATATTCTTAGAGATACATTGCAGGTATTGAGAATAAAGTCTACAACTGAGAAAGCAATAGCAAATAGTTGCAGAATAAAAGTTTGTGATGACTTGGAACTGTGAGACATTGTGTGAACAAATGTATTGAAAGGACTAAAATGGGGGTAAATGTGGGCACATTGTTTTAAAAAATAAACATAGGTCCAAGTTCTGGCCTACAGTACAAAACCCCAAAGTCAATATCTAAAACTGATTGTACGGGATACCTGCTTCTTACTCTTTATTTGAGTGATGAGAAGAGTTAGGCCTTTAAAGAAAAGCTGGCAAATACTCTTTTTTAAAGATTTAGATGATAATTTTACTTCAGGAAATGCCTCAGAAGTTCAGACATTGATTTAAACCTTTTAAGGTCTCTCTTCTCCCTGTTCACCTCTTCATTCAATTCTGACCACCCAATAAGACACTTCTCCCTCCAGCTTTTCCATGGGTGACTTGAAGGGAGTGACTTCATGGGTGTAAAAATCAGTTCAGATTTTTTCCCATGGATTTTAGGTTATTTAAGCTTAAAGTCTGTGAATTTCAAATGGTTATGGTGCAAATGAGGAAGACTTAAATGGCCACATAGCATCAGACAGTGGAGTTTAGACAAGGTAGGCTTTATGGATAGCCAACTCCCTTCAAGGGTGTAATTTTGCAATTCAAAATAAATGATATTCATTTACATAAATAAGTGATAATTATCTTTTACCCTAGAATATAATGTTCACTTTTAAACTAATGGATGGGGTAAGACATATGTAGAGGAGACCATTCAAATCACTAAGGAGGGATAGCAGCTCTGATAAAGTAATACAAGTTTTAAAAGAGGAAAAAAATGGAAAAAATTGTAAATGAGGAAATGAAAATTTTTAGCAGATATAAAAAATAGAAACTGATTTTCCTTGCTATATACTGAATGTGAACACTATGAAAGGCAACACTGCCAGGCAGAGCTATATACAGAGCTAGATGATGTGATTAGGGTAATGCAGGCTGTAATGTTTGAGAAGCACTCAAGGGCAGGCCAGTTGGAGACAAGGCACAGCACTTCCATTATCGATGTGAGCTCTCTGTTAAGTCTTCTGGGAACAGCCAGGGTGGGATTTTAATGAGAGCTGGATATCCAAGTCACTTAGGCAGCTTTGAAAATTGCAGTCCTCTTTCACACTGGGCATGCTCAGTCTTTAACACATCTATTGACAATTAGCATAGCCAATTGTGTATGAGTAACATGATACCTATCATTATGCAGTCTATGCCAGATGGTGGATATTCACAGTAGGGTTCAGAGTATGTGCGTAGTGGTAGTACTCAAAGACTCTCATCAGGAGCAGGAGCCTCTTGTTCTAGGGATATCAGCTGTTCTGCCCTGATGAGTTTACACAATGTATATACTTAAACTGACAGTCTGGTACAGATGTGGTTCTATGGGGGAGTGAAACTATAAAATAAGGAATATGTGCAGTTACCTACTGCAGCAAAGAGAATGTAGGGGAAAACCCAGGAAAGATTAAAGGCAATCTCAGGAAAGTGAAGTTGGCAGAACTTTGGGCAACATGGAAAATGTTAATCAAAAATGTACATGTAGGTAGAGGGCCTTGTACAAAAGCTCAAACAGCAGTCATTTTGCAGGTGCTGGCTTTGACAGCAGCTGTGGGGTCCCCAAGGAAGAGGTTATGTTCCTAGACATACTAAAGGACTTTTTCCTTACATGGTTTGTTTAACAATCAACAAGAACAGACGCTGTTTTCACTTTGTCCTAGGAAATGAGCCAGGTATGATAAATAAGGTAGGAGTTGGTAAACATCCAGGTCTACTGTTCACAGAATCATCAGAAAAACTCCTGAGGATATGTGCAAAAGTCAGCAGTACAAAAATATTGGCAAAGTCAGAATGTAGAATGAGGTAAAGAAAGTTGACTGAAATTGCCAGAAGAAACATCATGTAAAAGTGGAAGACATAAAAGAGAAAGTTAGAGGTGATTTCATTTCAACAAATAAAAGGGATGTAACTTTGTACCTGCAACATAGGGAGCAAATTCTAAACAAATTGTGAAGAAAAATATCAGTTTTCCACCTGCAAGTTCTGGCTTGTTTCTGAGGATTAGGCAAACGTTGCTGTACATCCAGAAATCCAGTATAGGCTTGGGGTATATGCACTCTTTCCCCCTTCCTCCCCCCACATACAATGACCGATGACAGGGTCAACAGCTGAACTTGCACAGATCTTTGCATACAACAAAATAGTCATCTTTACCGCCTTCCCATACCAGGATACAGTAATTGCAAATATTATTTTATGTTACCTAATGTAATGGATTTTCTTGCTATCCATATAAATAGCCCATCCTTTCTTGAATCTTGCTAAGCTCTTGGATGCCACAAAATCTTGTGACAATTGGTTAATTGTGCATTGTGTAAGAATTTCCTTTTTCTGGTTTTAAATTGGTTTACTTAAAATTTCATTGGGTGTTCCCATTTACCTCAGAGGGTAAATAGGCACACTCATTTTACCTCCCCCAAATCATTTATTATTTTATATCCTCTGTCAAGTCACTTCTTTTTTTCTATCTTAGGCACTTAGTTTCTGCTGTAAATTGTCCCAATCTTTTCAATATAGACTTGACTAGAATTGAACAAGTTCCAGGTGAAGGTATGCCAGAGGTGCTCAGATGCTATGGTGATGGAGTACTATGTAAGAAACTATAAATTGAGAGAGTGAGACCATACATTATATAATGGAATCATAACATTCCTATAGAGATAGTCCCCAAAATGTGTGTTGAGGGAGAGGGACAGGAATATATATACATATATATATAGTTGAAAAACAAAAATTTATACATGGAAAATTTTTCGGTTTTGGGGTCTTGAATTTTTCAGTGAAAAACTGAAATTTTTCAAGGAAAGCAGATACTAAGCATGACATTTTTTGTTTCCCCCAAAGTGTTTTGATGTTAAACTTTCAACCTAATATTCAGTGTTATTTTTTAATCTCGTTCTTTATCCATTCTAAGATTTTGCTCATGCTATTTATTTTATTTTACTTATTTTTTATTTTTGTACCACCACTGCACACTGAGCAGGTATGTTCACTGCGGCATTCAAGTGTGCGTCCAGCCTAATTACAGTTAATTCAGGACCCAGCAATGTGTATGAATATAGTTCATATACAGTAGGCCATTGAACAGCCATTACTGACCTGGGAGATATTCACAATAGTGTCTTAGCCGTACGGTGGGCACCCTTTCCCACTACCTTTTTTCTGTTAGGTAAAGCTATTACTTGTATGAACAGGTATTTCCAATAGTATTTAGAATGGGGAATACCATGAATACCATGAATACCTTGCATAAGAGTAAAAAGTTAAAAAGAAACTTTTTTTAAGGGCATGCACTGGAATAGGCGCCACGTCCCATTAAGAACCGCCTCAGCCATCTGGAAAAAAACACATTTAATTGACGGGGTAAGAATATCATACACATTAAAGCTCAGAATGCCCCTCAACTGTAACTTTGAACGGTAGCTTGTACACTCTTTGGCAACCCACTTCCACAGCAACTTGTACATCCTTTGGCTATAACAGAAGCTTTGGCTGTAACAGTAGCATGTATTCCCTGTGGCAATCTGTCTATACAGAGGCGGAAAATACTTTGCAAAGAAGTGCAGCTTTTTCCAGTTAAGTTCCAATTGCACACTGCTTGAAGGTTACTGCATGTAACACCATCTTTGGAAACGTGTTTAGTTCCTCAAGAGTAAAATACACTTTAGCATAAAGGGCCTGCGTACACCACTTCTAGATTCACACTGGAGTAACTGACACCAGAATTTGGCTTACAGCCTTAGGTGGCATTTAAGTCTTGCACAAGGCTGTAAGTCAAATTCTGGTGTCAGTTACTCCAGTGTGAATCTAGAATAACTCCACCGAGTTCAGTGGCATTACTCCACTTTTACACCAGAGTAACTGAGATCAGATTTTGCATCTTTGTGCAGGTTTTCAGCACTGGGTGAATTTCACCTTTAACAAGGATATCTTACCTATATAACCTGTAGGAATCCTTGGCATGTTGCTGTCAGTCTCATCTTTAATTTAAATTAATTCAAACACCAGAAAAGGTTCCATGCAGCAGTTATGCAAACACTGAAGTAAGATCCCCAGATTCACTGCGTAATAAGCCAAAAGCAGGAAAGCTCATGGGCATGCAGTTGTCAGCATAGACAGATCACCACAGAGCTTTTGGAAGCACTGTCTCGGGATGTGTGATAACCAGGCCTAAAATCTATTTGAAAGTTTTCTTAAGAACTGTAATTCTGGTGATGATCCCGCAGCAATCACTGTGTGTGTGTATATGTCTACGTGTGTGTAAACCATCTTTCATTTAAAAATATGCCTATTGTAGCACAGAGCCAGCCAATGAAATGAGCTGACGGGTAGACTCTAACTTGGCACTGTGTTAGTGAATGAGGATGAGCCAAGGAAGAGCAAAGGACACTGAGAATATTCTGGCACTAGTTCCTGGCAGTCATAGTGATCACTTCAGGTATTTTTCTTTCAAGCTGTGCACAGGCACATCCAGTGACTCACCTGTATTTATGTACAGAGAGCCAAGTCAGACCCTTGCCTTGGCCCTGAGCTATGCCCATATTTAAAAGCCTGCCTAGTAAACACAAAACAGGCAGGAAAATTGCCTATTAAATCAGCACCTTGGAAAAGCAATAATTTTGACAGCATATTGGCTACCCATAGGGTTGTGGCTCACTGATTCAGAATATTTCAAGTCACTTTCATATGCAGAGGTAGCCACCAGCTGACAAAGTTGATCATTTTTGTGACTATGCAATTTACCCTCCAAGTGCACTGAGATGTTTTGAATGAGAACATATATAGCTAGGTGTGACAGGTTCCCCGCGGTGCAACCTGGAACTGGAATACCGCTGTGCCCCCTTAACTCTGCAGCCTGGGTTGTCTCTCACAATGCTCTGCTAGTGACAAGCAGCAAATCCCTCCAGGTGCTATTATCACTCAGCACAACAGCATGTGGAGCCCACACCCAGCTAGCTTACATGAATGCTCCCAAAGCCACTCACAAATCACACAAAGAAAGGCACCAGCCAGTTCCCCCCAGCTCCCCAGTCTTACACCCCAGAGCTGTATCGTTTTGCCCCAGTCAGAAGCCTGACCAGTGTAAGTTTATTACCCAGTCTGCCCCTCCTGCAATGTAGAGAGGACATGCACCAACATGAGCTGAGGTTTCCCAAGCACTTCAACTAAAATACATAGTTTTAGGTAAAGTATAAAACAGATTTATTAACTACAGAAAGACAGATTTTAAGTGGTAGGCATAGAAGGTCAGAGATAGTTACCAAAGAAAGCGAAAGCTAAGAGCACAATCTAAATCTCAATCCTTATGACACTAGGAAGTATTTAGTTCACCCCACTGGATGTTACAGTTCATAATACACAGGTTTCCCTCTTAAACCTGGACCAGTCTCCTCAGGTGAAGTTGTCGTATTCTCAGTGTTCTTGTTCCTTCCAGCGTAGGTGGGGGAGGAGAAAGGCAAAGGCAGGCTGCCACTCTTTCTTATTTTATATCTTTAGTCCATGTGCCTAGAATACACTTGAGTAATCCCCTTCGTTTGGTCTTGTGCAACTGAGCCCTGGTCTACACTATGGGGTTAGGTCGAATTTAGCACATTAGGTCAATTTAAAAATGAATGTGTCCACACAACCAACCCCGTTCTGTCGACCTAAAGGGCTCTTAAAATCAACTTCTGTACTCCTCCCTGGTGAGAGGAGTAGCGCTAAAATCGACTTTGCTGGGTCAAAGTTGAGGTAGTGTGGATGCAAATTGACAGTATTGGCCTCCGGGAGGTATCCCAGAATGCTCCATTGTGACGGATCTGGACAGCACTTTGAATTCCGATGCACTAGCTAGGTACACTAGTCCCAGGAACTTTTGAATTTCATTTCCTGTTTGATCAGTGTGGTGAACTCAGCAGCACAGGTGACCATGCAGTGCCCCCAGAATCGTAGAGCATAGAATGTTTCTACGTTCCCCCTATCATCTCTGTCCCTGAGGTTATCGCAGATTAGAAGGCGAAAAAAATGCACTTGCGATGACATGTTTTCCAAGCTCATGCAGTCCTCCCGCACTGATAGGACACAGCTTAATTCAGTGGCAGAGGCCAGGAAAGAATTGAGTGTGAAGAGCAGCAGCAGGATGCAATGCTGAGGCTAATGGGGGAGCAAACGGACATGATGAAGCGTCTGTTGGAGCTGCAGGAAAGCCAACAAGAACACAGACCTCCGCTGCATCAACTGTATAACCGCCTCCCCTCCTCCCCATGTTCCATAGCCTCCTCACCCAGACACCCAAGAACGTGGTGGGGGAGGCTCCGGTCACCCAGCCACTCCACTCCAGAGGATGGCCCAAGCAACAGAAGGCTGTCATTCAAACAGTTTGATTTTTAGGGTGGCTACAATAAGCAATGTGGCCTTGTCCTTCCTTCCTTCCCCACCCCTACCTTCTCTCTTATCTTATTTTTTGTAATTAATAAAGAAAGCATGTATGGTTTCAAAACAATAGTTACTTTATATCGAAGGGGGGAGGGTGGTTGGCTTACAGGGAATTAAAATCAACAAAGAGGGTGGGTTTTCATCAAGGAGAAACACGCACAACTGTCACACCAAAGCCTGGCCAGTTTTCAAAGCCTCTCTGATGCAACAGCAGCAGTGATGGTGAGCTGAGTGGGCTCCAGGCTTGCCATGCTATGGCGTCTGCATGGGTAACGCAGGAAAAAAGGCTCAAAACGATTGTCTGCCGTTGCTTTCATGGAGGGAGTGGCGACTGACAACATGTACCCCAAACCACCCGTGACAATGTTTTTGCCCCATCAGGCATTGGGAGCTTAAACCAGAATTCCAATGTGCAGCAGAGACTGCGGGAACTGTGGGATAGCTTCCCACAGTGCACCACTTCGTAAGTCATTGCTAGCCATGGTAGTGAGGATGCACTCCGCTGACTTAATGCGTTTAGTGTGGACATAGGCAATCGACTGTATAAAATCGATTTCTAAAAAGACACTTCTATAAAATTGACCTAATTTCATATTGTAGACATACCCTGAGTCAGAGAGTTGAGCGGACCCCATTGTATGGTGCTTGGGCAGCCCTCATTGAATTGTAAATCCCTTGATTACAACTCCCCTGCTGATTACTGGGTCATTGGACACCCTCCTGGGTGGGGATCACATCCTTTGAATGTCACTAGAAAACTTTTACAGCACATTTCAGTAACAACCATGCAGCAAAATCTCATAACTTCATACACACTAATGATATACATACTTGGACAGAGCAATGGGTTTCAGCAGATTATGACCTTTCATATGATACCTTACATGGCATGCTTTGTATGAAGTATCACAATCATATATGAATAATGAATATGGGAGTTACAGGGTGCTATTTTGAGGTACAGCATGTCACATAGGCCAGTGACAAGCTGATATTACTGCTACCGCTACATCTGGTCATAAACATAGGTGGTGAGCTTTCTGGGGTAGGGACTATCTTCGTGTCAGTTGTTTATACAGCACCTAGCACAATGGGAAGTTAGGAATGGAGTTGATGAACTATTCAATTTGAATTATATTATATTATAAATGTAGCCCCCTTAAGGTTAGTGAATCATTTGCAAACCAATCCTAATTTCTGCAAACATACTCATTATTCATATTTGCCAGAAGGCTCAACGAATACATGTCAGATGCTTAATTTTTTCATGAATGATTTGGTGAGACTATTTAGTGTTGATGTTATGGACTGGTCACCTGAATCACAGAGTACTTCCATTCCCTCATTGCATGGCCAAAACTTCTTAAACAGGATAGCATGGGATAATGAGGAATAAATACTGCACTTCCTGTTAGAACTGTGTGAGGACTAAAACATTTATGCTAAAGTAAATGAAAATGGAGGGGATGAACAAAATCTGCCTGCCATTTGAATGACGTGACTTCAGGAACCATTGAGACTAGAACAGGTTTTGGTTTTTTTGTTTGGCTATTCTATTTGACCATCTTGAGTGAAGACAGAAGTGAATATCATAAAGTAGCAATAAGAAAGAAGAGAAGAGAGGAGCAAAGGAAGAGAAGAAGCAATTGAAATATATAGAGAGGATATAAATAGAAAGAATAAGTAGAGATGTGTTGTTGGGAAGAGAAGAGATGTTGGAAACTCATAGTGGGTCAAATATGTGGCCTAAGCTATAGTAACCAGTCAAAGCTCTTAGGAGACAAGGAATTCATCCAGGTGGTTGTTGCCTGAAAGCATAATTTTCCCCATGATTGGCATTGATGGTCTTTCTTTTTCTTCCCAGTGTCATTAGAGGCCTCTTTCAATAATATTAAAGCTGGTTTTGTAAGAAATACCATGACATTTAAAAAGATGTTTTGAAAAAAGCAATATAATAAAGTATAATAAGGAGCTCTGAGGATTTGGTACATGTGAATAGACTAGAGCTGCTTGGAAAATGGCTTTTTTCCTGCATAAAATTTATATGAAAACTGAACTATTTCTGGGGGATTTTTTTTAACCAAAAAAAATGAAAATAAAAAATATTTCATTTTTCAGTCTGAAATTTTTTGATTTTCAGTGCTTTTACCCAAAAATGTTCTGGTTTTTGAGTGGTTCACTTCCCTCCATCTGGACATCAGACTGCACCAATTTTTCATCAGACATGATCATCAGACAATTTTTCATCAGACAATTGCACTTAAAGAGAATTAATTTGGCAGTTGACTAATTTAGTGTGTGCTCAAACTGTTTTTGCCATCTCGGGGAAATAAAATTGATATCTTAGTTAATAATGCTTAGCTCTAATATACAGTCCAATCCTGCTGAGGTGCTGAGAGTCCTCAATTTTCTTGATGCAACAGGCATTGAACATCCAGTGGGACTGGACACAATTCATTTGTAGATAACAAGTAGCCAATGAAGGAGGGTAGAATTTTTTCAATTTGGCATGGAGGGCAAATTGAATAGGACTAGTGCCAACGAATTCTACTCAACATGAATGATTAAGGGTTCTGGAATCAGGCCCTTTGCAATTAACAAGACTATATATGTTAATTTTGTCTTATATCTATTCCTTGTTACAATACACAACAAATGTTAAAAAATGGGGATTCTGTGTCAGTTATTCCATAGTATCAGTTATATATAGGGTCTGATTCTCACGTATACCTATGTAAATCGGGGGAAACTCCATTAAAGTCACTGAGGCACTAAACATTTAGTGCAAGAACTAACTGTGGTTTGTAACCTATCATTTAAATCAGCTTCTGTACCAAATGACTGGAGGATAGCTAATGACCCAGTATAGCCGTTCTTATGTTCTTAAGTGAGTGGAAGCCCACTGAGTTCCTCCAGTTTTACACTGGTGTAAGTGAGAAGAGAAAAAGGCCACTTCTAGCTTAGGTATTTGCCTGGCTCTCATCACCAGTGTATCTGAGCACCTCACAAACCTTTAATCCATGTATTGGCTACTTTTCCTCAAAATGGCAGGAACAGGGGGAAAGCATAATATCATGCAATAAATTATTGAAATCTAATGAATTCCATATCTCTGACACAGTGAGGAGGAGGAAGGGCTAAACAAGGCTATCCGAATTCTATGCAGATCATTAAAGAAAATGTGTATTTAGAGCTTATCACACTATATGAGATCAGTGCACAGATCTGTTCTCAGGAAGAGTCTTCGGGCTGGTCCACACTAAGAAGCGGGGTCGAACTAGGGTACGCAAATTCAGCTACGTGAATAGCGTAGCTGAATTCAAAGTACCCTAGTTCGAACTACTCACCCGTCCAGACGCCGCGGAATCGAAGTCCGCGGCTCCAAGGTCGACTCCGCCACCGCCGTTTGCAGTGGTGGAGTACCGGAGTCGACCGCGGCGCTTCCGGAGTTCGAACTATCGCGTCCACATTAGACGCGATAGTTCGAACTCCGAGAAGTCGAACTCACCGTGTCGACCCGGCTGGTAAGTGTAGACTAGCCCTTCCACTGAGTGTTTAAGATGGTTACCTGTCAGTATGCAATCTCCTTTCCTGATTATCACGGTATACCAACATGTATAAAGCAAACTACTAATTATCTCCTATAATCAGTGGAAGGAATAACAAGGCAATGCTAATCAGGCAAAATGTTATTTGCAAAGATTTTAATGGTTATCACCATAGTTGTCTAGAAATGTTTTTTTGGGGGTAATATAATGCTGTCATCCCTTTTAAGGGTACATTCTGATCTCAGTGTCGGGGTCAAGATAGGAAGTGAACCAAAGCACAAGAATGTGGCAGAAAAATTGAATGAATGTACTCCAAGTAAAAGCTGCTAAGGGAGTTTTGGTAAAGTACAAAACATGTAAACATCATAGAGTTCATCTTCAAGAGAGGCTAAAATGATGGCGGATAATGATTGTATCAGAGATAATTGGTGCATCATCTAATTACAGAATGGTTTCTGTTTTCATTAAAACACAGTCTTACCTAGGAGCCAAGCCACTGAGGTTATAGATCAGATCATTTACACTGATTTACACCAGCTAAGGATCTAGCCCTTTTTAAAGTGAAGAATAAATGGACCAAATGTCTTCAGTGACTTCAGTGGAGCACTCTAGATTTATACTGGTGTAAAATTTAACCCAGCATAGTGTGTGGTAGTTCTAGCAGGTTGAGTAGCCAGGAAAGAGAAACTTTTTGTGTAGGAGACAAATATCTCAGGCACAAGAGAGAAAGACTCATAAAAAACTGGCATGTCATTAGAGTGAATCCTCAGCTCTTGTTGAAGACCTGCCCTAGGGTGGTACAAACCAACTCTTTTTGTGAGTCACTAAGCCTTTTACCTATTGCATGCAAGTATTAATTGAGCAGATGTGCAGTCCAAAAATCTGAGACAGATGCATCAGGAAAGGGCCAGGAGGAAGCCTCAGTTCTTCCCATTAGTGAAACTGGTCTAGAAGTGACAATATAGCGAGAAGCAGCATTAAAAGAACAGATGTATTTGCTACCTGTACTTAAAACTCCTGCTACTCCTAAAAAAACCCCCTGAATTAATGTAGATGTTGAAAGAGAGAAATCAGCCCTGAATTTATCAGCATTCTGTAGATGTCATTTCAGTTCCATGCAATAAAAAAATGACAGATTCTTCTTTTCACACATACTTAAATAGGTGCTGCCACTGCTGCTGCTGCCATTGCTATAAATCTGCCTTAACCATCATATCAAGATTCCCTTTGCATATGAGAGAGAGCTTGAAAACTACCTGCGAGTTTGCCAGAATTTTACTGAAATCCATAACCTTCCGAGAGGTTATTAGAAGTAGAGCATTCTAGTGACCCAAAAATCAAACTATGGTTTCTAACCATCAGTGTAACAGACAGGAAGGTGTCCAACAAAAACAAGCAGTAAAGGATGCAAGGCAAACAACAAGCCAAATTGAAATAGTTTTTCCCCAACTACAGGTAAGTGTTATATTCCTTAGCATGCAGTCTGTCAAGTGACAGACACTGTCACAGCTTGCTTCTTTATGCAGCTCATCTCTTCTCAGGAAGCCAGTTTCCAATTAATAGTATTTACAGTAGGCATACACTTGGCTAGCCTGCCAGTCATATGTGTGTGGATTTGTACCATTCAGATATCACATCTTCCTGCTTCGATTTTAAGTTACTAAAAGTATCCTGATTGTCAGAGGTTGAAGCCAATGGGAATTGTAGGTACTCAGCACTCCTGAAATCCAGGTCTGTACGGAAATAAAGGATAGGTAAATTGCATATGAATGACACTACATCAGATCTTGTCAAGGTGCTCCAAATATTTCACATCGTCCAACAATTTAATGTAGCAGGGGAAAATTTCAGAATATGAGACTATTTCATAAATGGATTCTAAAGGTTTATATTAAACACAGTTTATGTCAAAATTAACCTCAGCTTGTGTGGAACTTAACATTATTTTACATTGGAGTGCAATACTTACACTCTGGCCATGTCTATACTAGAGACATTACAATGGCACAGCTGTACCGAAGCAGCTGTGATGCTGTAAGAGAGCTCTCCCATGGACATAATTAAATTACCCCCCAACGAGTGACGATAGCTGTGTTGTCGGGAGAGTGTCTCCTGCCAACATAGCTTTGTCCACATGTCTGTTGGTGTAACTTATGTCACTCAGAGGGGTGTTTTTTCACACCCGTGAGCGACATAAGTTATACCGTCAAAAGCGCTACTGTAGACATAGCCTTAAAAAGTCAACAGTTGCTACACTGCAGAATTTTCACTTAGTGCAGAATCTCTTCTACTTCAAGAGCCTGATATAGATAGGCTGTCTGAAAATTAGAGGCTCAGTTTTGGACCTGAACTTAGTTATATTTACATATTTGCACCCCACAGTGAATTGTGGGCACAAATGATAGGACATGATCATCCCCCTCCTTTTCAGAGACATTTGGGGTAGTTAGTGGGCTGGATCCTACCAACTGTGCAGATAATCTATTGAGCTTGCAACTAATGGTGGACCCAAACTTGTGCCCACAAAACTATAGGGCAGGTTGAGGCCTGTTTAAATATTTTGATCCAAAAGTACAGGAAGGAATACGTACCTTGCTATTGGTACTTGCACATGTTTAAACTTATTTACATGCATAAGTGCTTTCCTGAACAGGGATAGGCTTAAGCATATGATTACGTGTTTATCTGAATCAGGACCCCAGTGATTGGATACCTTTTGGATGGAAGTTTCTAGAGGCATTCTAATATCTCTGGGGTAAGCAACAGTTTGGAAAACCAACTACAGCACAGACTACATAAAGTATTTCAGGGAACGGGGGAGGGTATAGTTTGATACATGTCCACAAAAATCTCTGAAAAGACCTATTGTACTGTAAAAATCAACATTTTAGTCCCAATTGACCTCAATGACTTATGCCAACAATTAAAGTTAAGCATATGCTTAAATGCTTTCCTGATTCAGGATGCTTTCCTGAACTAGGACCTAGAAGATCATTATGAAAGTAGTAACAGAAAATAATCTACAGTTATGAAATTCTTTGGTGTCCTATTCTTGATAAGCAAATTCACCCACCATAAAGATTATCAGCACATTCTTATAACTAACATAAATTAGACTTGAGCCCTTTGATGATGTTTGTTAAAATACAGAAGGTGCTTGTTATATGACACCGGATATTACTGCGTTTGATTGCTGTGTCTGAGGGCTTAAGGCATTTTATAATGAAAGAGTTATGATTTCAAAAATCCCCCAAATTATAAATAGAGTATCCTGGCTTCTGTTTTGCCTTTGAAGGAGAAAAAGATTGCCTTGCTTACATAAACCACCAGGAGTAGCTCCTCTGTCAGACTTGATATTTGGGTTCAAATTCTCCAGTTTAGTCTCTCTTTGTATTCTGCACTAGTGTTTTGCTGATAGCAACTTTCCAAATCCTAGGCCCTATTGCTACTGAGTCTGCATGGCTTCTCCCTGCATGAATCCGGTTTATAAAAACTTCTGTGTATGTTCAGAAACCCACTTTAGATGACAGAACATATTATAAAGAGAATACTGATGGACCAATCTCTTTAACCTTTCCCACCAAAAAATGGGGGAAGAGGTATGAACACTTCAGGCCTCATACTAAAGCAGCAGAGTGGGACAACAGGCTCATAAGAAATACGTAAGAACATAAGAACGGCCGTACTGGGTCAGACCAAAGGTCCATCTAGCCGAATATCCTATCTACCGACAGTGGCCAATGCCAGGTGCCCCAGAGGGAGTGAACTTAACAGGCAATGATCAAGTGATCTCTCTCCTGCCATCCATCTCCACCCTCTGACAAACAGAGGCTAGGGACACCATTCCTTACCCATCCTGGCTAATAGCCATTTATGGACTTAACCACTATGAATTTATCCAGTCCCCTTTTAAACATTGTTATAGTCCTAGCCTTCACAAACTCCTCAGGTAAGGAGTTCCACAAGTTGATTGTGCGCTGCGTGAAGAAGAACTTCCTTTTATTTGTTTTAAACCTGCTGCCTATTAATTTTATTTGGTGACCCCTAGATCTTGTATTATGGGAATAAGTAAATAACTTTTCCTTATCCACTTTCTCCACATCATTCATGATTTTATATACCTTGATCATATCACCCCTTAGTCTCCTCTTTTCCAAGCTGAAGAGTCCTAGCCTCTTTAATCTCCCCTCATATGGGACCCTCTCCAAACCCCTAATCATTTTAGTTGCCCTTTTCTGAACCTTTTCTAGTGCCAGTATATCTTTTTTGAGATGAGGAGACCACATCTGTACGCAGTATTCGAGATGTGGGCATACCATTGATTTATACAAGGGCAATAATAGATTCTCAATCTTATTCTCCATCCTTTTTTTAATGATTCCTAACATCCTGTTTGCTTTTTTGACCGCCTCTACACACTGCGTGGACATCTTCAGAGAACTATCCACGATGACTCCAAGAGCTTTTCCCTGACTCATTGTAGCTAAATTAGCCCCCATCATATTGTATGAATAGTTGGGATTATTTTTTCTAATGTGCATTACTTTACATTTATCCACATTAAATTTCATTTGCCATTTTGTTGCTCAATCACTTAGTTTTGTGAGATCTTTTTGAAGTTCATCACAGTCTGCTTTGGTCTTAACTATCTTGAGCAGTTTAGTATCATCTGCAAACTTTGCCACCTCACTGTTTACCCCTTTCTCCAGATCATTTATGAATAAGTTGAATAGGACTGGTCCGAGGACTGACCCTTGGGGAACACCACTAGTTACCCCTCTCCATTCTGAAAATTTACCATTAATTCCTACCCTTTGTTCATTAGTTTTATTTGCTTTCCCTATTAGAACATTACAGCAAAATGCAAAATGATAGCTTTTACAGTGGGGCTAGGGTGACCAGATGTTAAGGGGCAAATATCAGGACCGCTGCAGGGGGTGGGAGTTCGGCGGCAATTTTACATTCATTTACAGTACAGTGTAAACCATCTTGTTTTCCAAAATTTTGGATGGCTCTGGGGTCCAAATCCCATGGCTGAAGATTCAGAGTTTGGACCTGTACAATTCTGATGCATAATTTGCCTTTGGTGCATCATTTTGTAAGTGGAGGGAGTCTCCATCAGCAGAGGAGCGTGAGAGCTACTTCAGTAGCCCCTACACAAGATTGGATTCTGGCGAGGGTGAGCCATAGCACCCTAGGGCGGCCAGCAGCATTGTACAAGGTAACAAGAACAAACATGTCGTTCTGGTCTGAGAATGACTGTCTGACTGTGCAGTCTTTTTTTCAGCTAGTTATAAAATTAAAATCCCTTGCATTCAAAACCAAATCTGAGTGATCGGTCTGAGCTGTGACGTTTTGATCTGGATCTGGATTCTCCCAAATTTTGTAGGGTTTTGGACCGAGTGGTTTGACCCATCTCTGAAATTTGACACTAGCACTTGCACTGACACTACTTTTTTTAGGCAAAAACTAAATCACTGGCTGATAGCTGCAAACCACAACTATGGTGCATGGGCCAATATGATGTTTTCAAAAATTCTACTTAGTTTAGCCACCTCGCATCACAAAGCAAGGAGATTGATCGTGCCTCTGTTTCTGATCATGCAATTAGAATACTGAGTTCTATTCTGAGCACCTTACGCTGCTAGAAAGAGAGAGATACAGTGGAGAGAATTTTGGAGAAGAGTAAGATAAATGATTAAGCAACGGAGTGATTGATTTATGATGAAAGATTAAAAGAGCTAAATATGTATAGCTAAAGGGGGACATGATAAATGACTATAAGTATGTGGAGGGTGTAAGTACCAAGGAAGGGAGAGGAACTGCTTAAAATGGCCTAAGGAGGAATGCATGGGAAAAATCAGTTAAAAATTAAGAAAAGGAAAATATTGGTTGAATATCAGGCAAAGCTTAATAGTGAGACATTTGGAAGTGACCGTTAGTTAAGGTTACAAAAACATTGCCATGATATAATTTCAGGCAATTATAATTTTGTGGAACATTCACCTTTTGGGTGGAAATTTTCCATCCTAGTCACTGCTCAAGGATAAAATGTGTCTGAAAGTTTGAGCAATTGTGATGTAGCCATTTCTGAGCGTGAGTGAAAAAATTATTTCCCGGGATACACAAATTATTGTGACCTTGCTGGTCTGAAATGGCTGTGATTTTAAAGTTGCCTTGGGCCAACTTCTGTCCCCATGACTTCCACGAAGAAGCCTTCATAATTCCTTTTATTTAACAACTCTTACGGAGTGCGACCCGAACAGGACTCGAGATGAAATGGCTGAAGCTTAAAAGTTCATGGAAATATATCTGAGTGAGAGAGAGTGTGCAGCTTTCTTCTGGAAGGAATCGGGTTTCCATTTACCAACTTGTGCATTTGAAAAATCACAGCCAGAGCCTGTGCCATGGAGATGGTTGCTTCGCTCGTTAAATCTGCTCTAAGAAAGGATGAGCAGCACACTTGTGTCAGTAGCTAAGCACACACTGATCTCCTTACGTCCTTTGGGTTCCCTGAATGGGCCTAGACACATTTTTCAAGTTGGATGACCTGGTTCCAGTGGCCTCCTTCAAGAGTGACATCGTTCCGTCAGGGATCTAGCCCAACAGTTCTGTGTTATGGGACTTGCACCCTTTGGGCAGATAAGCTAGATTTACAGCTATCTGCTCTGCGGGCATGGCACAGAGCAGTCACAATGTACCAGTGGATCTTACCCTCTATTTGCAATTTTTGGAACCCATCAACACTTTCAAATCAAAGAAAGTGAGGATCCTTCTCTTGAATTGCTCCCCTCCCTCTTTTTTTCTCTTTAAAACGACAAAACATTTAGGAAATTAAAAGTTCTGTTAAGAGACTCAAGATTTGAGAGCTAAACACTCAGAAGACTTGGATTAAAAGTTAAGTCTCAAAGAATAACCTTAACTTTGCCCCCCTTCTGCATAAGCATTACAATATAGTCTATAATGTCATGCTATTTCTCAACTAATATATTTTTTCTACATCCATAGATACTCAGGTATAACATTTGTAGTTACTATTTGGTGTATTCCAGCAACTCTACTTAGACAACAATCCACAGTTGAAGTATCACAACACAGTAATAGTGAAAGTACACAAACCACTAAGAAAGCTATTTAAATACATATCCTAGAGAGGAGAGAAATCATCATATAAAAAGTCTTAAATTAATATACTGGAATTGTAGGACAATTACATTAGTTTAAGTGTACAAGAATGGGGTGGTGGGGGGAGAGGGATTACCATATGCTACCATTTTGTATGTATGGCTGTAGAAAAAATTGAACAATATAATTGAAAACCGTACTGTAATGTATGTGCACAAGGGGGCAGAACTCTGATTGTATGCTTAAACTAAATGTTGGTATTTCCTGAATTAATGAATGCTTAACTATACAATCTTCATGATCCCTTGATTCAATTTTACATGTAATAATAGTAAAGGAGGTAAAGTTACCTAAAACCATATTGCCTAACACTAAAATACACTTTCATCATTCTTTTCTGCTGTGCATTCACTCTAGTAATTCTAGAGTATAAAATATGAGAGGGCGTATTGTCTAGACGGTAAAGCAGAGGGCTGGGAAGCAGAAGGTGTCAATTCTATTCCTACCTCAGTCACAGACTTGCTGTGTGACTTTGGAGAATTCACTTAACTGCTCCGTGCCTCAGTTTCCCCACCTGTAAAATGAGAATGTTCCCACTAATTGTACCCCACAAGGGTCTTTTGAGGGTTTATTAATTAATATTTATAAAGCACTCAAAGGGCTTTGCAAGAACAGCATTGTAGAAATGCAAATGATTTTATTGTTATAAAATGTTTTCCGTGCAGTCTGAACAACAGTGTTGTGGTAACATCTATTTTTATTTATTCATGTATCTGCTTTTTAATGACCGTTGGCATGAAAAAATTGAAGCTTATTTACAAAAATGCTCAAATTGACTGCTTGAGATATTCTTCAATCATTCCCAGTTTTTCTGTATCAGCCGATATTCTAGTCCCAGAATGACATTATGTATTGGCAGAAATAACTTGTTTTATTTGCCCAGTATACACTGGCATGAGGACTGATGCATCTGTTGGTGTTTGTCTTTACATTTGTCATCCTAATTGTTTTCACAATAGAAACATGTGTTATCTGTGATATTTGTGTTGCGTCTAACAAACAAGTGTACAATTTGGAGTCTGCTGTCAGCATGGCAGGACTGTATCAGAAAGAGAAGTGGCAAAAACAAATTATCTTCCTCTATAAAAACAACATAGTCATAGGCGGGTTATTAAAGAGGTTTGACAGGTGCAAAAGCCATTGGTGTTGAGCTACAGATACATTAACTGTGCAGCAGAGTCTACCTGAAAATGAATAAACTCTTTTCCAAACATTTAAAGAAAGTTCTTTATGTGTCAAGAAGACAATACTGGAAAATGCATGATAGGACACATAAGATATGGACAGCTGCCAGGTCTCTGAACAGCTGTGTGGTGCATAAGAATTACTGCAGCTGTATTTAAACTAGAAATTAAATCTTTTTTTTTTTATTTAATGTGCTCAGGCTTTTTACTTATCTAAAAGGAAACATTAGCAATTATGGAATGTTTATTTCACTCTACTACGTGCTGTTTTTGTTTTTTGATGTCTGTGAGTTCTAATGTCAGGGCGACGTCAGTGCTAGTCCTTAGGGCCTCACGCTGATATGAAGCAGAGAGAACTCGTCGCTATGCTCTTTCGTTAGTAGAGGCAGGGAATTCAAGTTGGTCTTTACACCACTTTGGGAATGATTCAGTCAGGATTGGGATAATCAGGTCTCTTTCATTGTTTTAGGGGGTGTGTGTAAAACGTTCATAAAGTATCCGCCCAATGTCAGGGTGAGTTTGCGGTCCTTATTCTGGTTTCTCTTCAGGCTGTATTAATCTTTGAGATGCCCAGCATCAGGCCAGGATCACAAACACTGACTGATGATATTAGCTTAGCGTGGGGCATAATGATTGGATGCTGTGGGTTCTCCATGGAGATCCTCCTCCCACTCTAGTAAAGAGAATCTGTGGGGTTTATTGTATTAATTTAGATGGAATAAATGGTCAAAGGTGTCAACATCACCCAGTCACTGTCTAACATTAAACAGTATTAAAACAAGGTTCAAGGTTTGTCAATCAGACCTTAATTTGCTTAGTACCCTGGCAAACAAACCCTTAAAAATCTTTTATCCTTTTATTGAAGATACAGAAAAGAAGGAAAACCAGTTAAAACATTTGAAATGCAAATGATTAAGTAAGGCTTTCATTTTAATAACATCCCTTGTTTCCTTTTACCTTGCTGGAGAGAGTTTTTAGAAGGAACCTCCCCCCACCACCCCCTTGTTTGAGAGTCCCTTAGATGGTATCAAAGATGGTAATAACTATCCTTTTGGGGGGGAAGAGAAGAAGTTAGTTGAGATGGGGTAGAACTGTTGTTGCTGCTCTTGTTAAAGTCTGATCCCATTTCTTAAGGAGACCAAACAAGACAAACATATGAAAGGGGAGAGAAAAGATTAGACAGAAGGAAAAAGGGATAGGAAAGAGAAGAAATAAGCTGGGGGAGGAAAAGGACATGTGGGTGTGGGGAGAGAGAGACAAAGTATCACATCCCAGGTGGTGTTCAGGCATTAGCTGAAACCATTGGAGGTGGTGATGTCATCTGGCTCCCTCTGTCTGGTCTGGTCACCATGATGGTGAGCTCCAGTAGTCAGTTTTTCTCCCAAAGTCTCTTTCTTTAACAACCCCAAAAGGGAGTGATGGGTGGAATAGACCATCCCCTCATTATTTTTTCCACCAGTTAGGCCTGGTTTCTGCCACACTAATTTTGGAGATTTTCAGTCTCACACTGTCTTGTTTGCCAGGCAAGATCTTAACACAGTCCTTTAATTATATCAGGAGGCCTTTTTGTTTGTACTAATTCAGTCTTTCTGTCTCCCTTTCGTACCTTGTCCCATCAACGTTTGTCATCATAGGTTACAATAGCATCTTTTGAACTTACACTCACATTTTATAGTTGTGCTCACAATTAAGATACATTTGTAGGCCCAATTATCACAATAGAGTCACCATTGCCCTCTGCTGGACTAGATGTTAGACCTCTTGAGAGGTGTATGGTTATATTACTTCCAGTGTCTGACCCCCACACAAGCTGTCAATGTTAATGCTAGTATAGCTATATGAGATTGTAATAGGTACCTGTGAGTTTAGAACCAAAATTCTTGGGTTTTCTTCACTAAACCACATATACTGCATGCAATTTGGCGGTCACCCATGAATTCTGACTGTATGCCACCCTGTGTCAGCAGACCAGGTCATAGGCGGTTGGAGCTGGAGTCAGGTCTAGTGGTAAGAGTCCAAACGCCAGAGCCAAAGGTTGAGGCAGCATCTGAGTCAGAGCTAAGGACTGGCACCAGATTACCAGGAACCAGGGAAGTCAGGAGTAAGGCTGGAACAGGATGGGAACAAGGCTGGGTTCAGGGCAGGATCTGGGCTGGAAGTGTGGAGGAGCAAAACAAGAGCAGAGCTTGGAGAGACAAGCACAGGGAGGCAGAGAGTCCCTGGGTGTGTGCACTGAGCTACTGCTACTGCTAGGTTCAAGAACTGGACTGTTAGCTTCCTCAGCTAATCAGGCAGGGTGGTCCATCAGGCTTGTTAGGGCATTGGAAGTACTCAGCTGGCACAGCTGAGGGCCTGACTCCCTGTGGACACTTCTAATTTACAGTTCGTATGACAGGCTAGTCCTATGGACAGGCTAACCTAACTTAAAGTATGTTACAAGTAGGACTGATCAAACAGTGTAAGCAAACAAACAAAACCTGCTTCACAAATGTTTTTGTGACTCCAGGGGCAGAATCCACTTCATTGTGATAGGCCGCTGGGATTGTATTCATGAATATTTGGATAACTTCAGTGTTCATGAAACCAGCCGTGAATCTTGAACATTTCACAAGTTTTCGTATTCATGGTTATTTGTCCAGGGATTTTTACTGCACTATTTGCCATTGTTGTTGGCCACAATCCTGTGCAGTGTTGAAATTAACTCTTAATTGTCCAAGTTGTTATTTGGAAATGTTGGTGATTTTGATATGAGGAACCTTTCTATAACAGCTGAGCTACTGGCTTGTCCACAGGACTGAGCCAGGGATTTCTGAGTTCAGTCCATTGATATGATTTCTGACACCATCCTCGGTGGCTTTAGGCAAATCACTTAATCTTTCCGTTTTGGTTTGCCATCTGTAAAATCATGGCAGAGCACGGACTTGAACTTAGATCTCCTGAGCAATCCCTTCTTATTGTCAGACCCACTGGACTGCCTTTCCTCTCTAGTATGCAAGTAGAGTGCTGAACCCATCAGAGCCCCACTGATGTCTGCCCTCATGTTACATGTTGCAAGATAAGGACCCAAAAGAGGGGCTAAGGCCCAGGTGCTCAAAGGTTTTTAAGTGTCTAACTTTCAGGATCTGGGCATCAGTTAGTAATAAATATTATGTGTAATTAATTGTTCAGTCATCTTCAGTTATAGGAATTATGTTCTATGCCTCTTTCAATATCCCATGTCAAACTTTTATGATGCACTCTGATGTCTGCTTCTTATTCCCTTACAATACTAACTTGGGTCAGTAAAACAGATGCATCAGTAAATAAAAAATACCAAGGACCTGGTTTTTTTAATAGTCCTAACTTTTTGTCAAAGTTGAATACTTAGTAGAAGCATCTTGGTTTAATAATATGTTTACTTTAATGCCTAAGTTCAGTTCATTTTTAATAGCAGAACAAAGGGTGAAAATAGCACTGATTGGACATTAATATTGACAGTGTAAGTCTGGTGGGAATATAAAGATCACAGATATGTGTCTCCCAATACATGCAACTAGATATTGAATTGATTTTTTACAAACAACGGGAGCTCTGCAGCATATTTAGATTTGAGTCACTCAACCAATTTTCCAGTGATATAAATGAACTCTTTATCCAGTCATCTGTCTGATCATATAAGGTGCTTGATTTGTGAGGAATCAACAAGATCATTCAAACAAATTGGCTGCATTGTTCCATAGTGATGAACTTAACGGATCTTAACCCATCACCAATTAAAAAAAAACACATCCACAAGGAATAGCTAAATTGTATCATTTTTTGATAGTTTGGATGCAAAGTTCTGTAATGTTTTGAATATAATTTTATTTTTGTAATAGGGACAGGACATGTGGGGGATCTATAAAGCTCTATAAGCATGAAATCATTAAGGTTACTCACACTTTATTTAATCCAAATGGATTAATAGCTGCTGAACAAGATAACATGGGCCTGATTCACTGCATTTGCACCTGTGCAACGTAGGTGTGACATGCTATCATTTTTATCTGGAACTCATCTACCCATTTTGTACAGCTGTAAATAAGATGAAAAATTGTGGTGAATCAGGCTCCATGTTCGTCAATAAGTCTTTTGAAATAGGTTTCAAGTTTGCATGGGGAGAGGGCTCCTTTTGTGACGGATACACCCTTTATAATTATTATGGGCAGGATGAGCAAATGATAAAATCATGGTCCCATTGAAGTCAATGGCCTAATGCCTATTGACTGCAGTGGGGATGAGATTTCACCCCAAGTTCTTGAATATGTGGAAGCCACCTGTTTTCCTTCTTTCCTTCTGCTGCTTCAAATTCCAACAGCTTTTTCTGCACTAGGTGGATGGAATTCACATCCATACAGAAACATAGACATGTAAGGCTGGAAGGGACCTCAAAAGATCATCAAGTTTTAGCCCCCTGCATTAAGACACGACCAAGAAAATGTAGACCATCCCCGACAGATGTTCTTAAAAACCTTCAGTGATGGAGGTTCCACGACCTCCTTTGGAAGCCTATTCCTGATTTTAACTACCCTTATAGTTAGAAAGGTTTTCCTAATGTCTAACCCAAATCTGCCTTGCTGCAGAGTAAGCCCATTACTTTTTTCCTACTTTCAGTGGACCTGGACAAAAAATTGATCAGCATTCTCTTTACACCAGCCCTTAGCATATTTAAAGACTATTATCAGGTCCCCCCCCCCCGCTCAGCCTTCTGTTCTCAAGCCTGAACATGCCCACTTTTTCAAACCTTTCCTCAAAGGTCCTATTTTCTAAACCTTTTATAATGTTTATTGCTATCCTCTGAACTCTCTCCAATTTGTCCACATCTTCTTAAAATATGGTGCCCAGAATTGGACGCAGTACTCCAGCTGAGTCCTCACCAGTGCTGAATAGAGTGCAAGAATTATCTCCAGTGTCATATGTAAGACACGCCAGTTAGTACATCCCAGAAGGATATTAGAATCTTCTACAACTGCATCACATTGCTGACTTGTATTCCATTGTGATCTACTATAACCCCAGATCCTTTTTAGCAGTACTACCGTATAGCCAGCTCATCCCCATTTTTGTAGTTGTGCATTTGATTTTTCCTTTCCTCACTGTTGTACTTTGCACTTGTCTGTATTCAATTTTCATTTTGTTGATTTCGGACCAGTTCTGATATATCAGGCTCATTTTGAATTCTAATCCTATCCTCCAAAGTGCTAGCAACCTCTTCTTGGTGTCATCTGTAAATTTTATAATCTTGATCTCCACTCCGTTACTGAAGTCATTAATGAAAATATTGAATAAGACCAGGCCCAGGAAGGATCCCTGTGGTTCTTCACTAAATACATGCTCCCAGACTGACATCAAACCTTTGAAAACTACTTTTTGAGTACTGTCTTTCAACCAGTTGTGCACCCACCTTATACTAATTTCATCTAGACAACATTTTCAAGTTTGCTTATGAGAATGTCATGTGGGACTGTGTCAAAAGCCTTACTAAAATCAAGATATATCATGTCTTCACCCCTATCCAATAGGTCAGTAACCCTGACAAAGAAAGAAATTAGGTTGGTTTGGCAAGATTTCTTCTTGCCAAATTCAGGCTGACTATTCCTCTCACCCTATTATCCTCTAGGCGCTTACAAATTAGTTGTTTAATACATTTTTCCAATAGCTTTCCAGGTATCAAAGCTGGCTGACTGGTCTATAATTCCCTGTGTCCTCTTTGTTCACCCCTCTTTCTATGTTTCCTTCCCATTGGGATAGTTTGCAGTTATGCATTTAATATTGTCTCTTTGAGAAACTACCAGCTCTCCTCAGTTCCTAGATTTTCTTCCCATGGGACCTTACCTCCAGTTCTCTGTGTTTGTTAAAGTCTGTTTTCCTGAAGTCCATTGTCCTTATCAGCTGCTCTCACTCCTTCCTTTCCCTAGAATCAGGAAATCTAGCATTTCATGATCACTTTCACTCAAACTGCTTCCCATCTTCAGATTTACAACTAATTCCTCACTGTTGGTCAGAATCAAATCTAAAATGGCTGTCCCCCTGGTTACATCCGCCACCTTCTAAAACAAAATGTTGTCCCCCATTCATTCCAAGAACTTACTGTAAATTTTGTATTTTGTCTAGTACTTTTCTAACAGACGTTTGGGTAGCTAAAGTCCCACATCATGTGTTTTGGATGTTTTTGGTTATTTGGTTTAGAAATGCCTCATCCACCGACTCTTCCTGATTTGGTGGTCTAAAATAGACCCCTATCATGATGTCATCCCCCTCCCCTTTTTATCTTTACCCAGAGACTTTCAACTGGTCTGCCTCTTACCTCTTTCTGGACCTTAGTACCAGGGTATATATTTTGATGTACTATGCAACACCTCCTGTCTTTCCCCCCTGCCTGTCCTTTCTGAATGAGCTATACCCCCTATACCAATATTTAAATCATGAGATTTATCCCTCTGAGTCTCTGTGATACCAGTTACATCATAATTTAATTTATGCGCTAATATTTCCAGTTCTCCCTGCTTATTCCTCATACTCCTTGCGTTTGTGTATAGATATCTAAGAGGAGGCTCTCACTAATATCGTTGGAGGACTGAACCAACGGGGGCTACTCTAAACAGAGCTTCAATCAGTATCAAAATGTGAATTTTACATATGAATGGGAAGCTTTTGCTTATTCATGATGGGTGATTGGTGTGGTTTGAAAAATATCACACAAGTTCAGACTACTCATACAAATAGAGTCTGGAAAACTGGATTGATTTCCAGGAGCTCCTGCTTTGCAAAAGAAACAGAGGATACTATTAGAGCGGCGTTTTCATATATCAGTGCTCCCACTTCGTGGTCAAACACAAGACATGGATAAAAGTGAAAAATAAGAGTTTGGGGATGGGAATTTGGAACCAAGCTATTTCACAACTCAATAAAAGGGTTGGTTCACTTAGAGTTTTATGTGAAGTTTGGGAAGAGTGTCATTTTTATTCAGTTTGATGCTCTTCACTTACTCCCATGACCCTAATCTGCTATATTTAAATTGCCCCTTCATATTAATTGCTTGGGGAATTCCAAGGTTGCTTTTGAGACAGATCCTCAAATCGTGTTAATTGATGCAGCTCCATTGAAGTCAACAGAACTATGCCAATTTACACCAGCCAAGGGTTTGGCTCAATGTTTATACCAACTATAGTAGCTCACTACATAGGTGCTGTGCCACCAGTCTGGTATTTGAATTGTTTTGCAATTTACCATGAACAGGTACTCTGTAGTGGTTACCATTAAAATGTAAACATTTACCAATGCACGCCACACAGTTAATACTTATTCAAAGTACTGCATAGGGGAAAATGATAATATGTCACATACCACTGTGTGGCAATTATGGGAAAATGCTGACTTCATTATGGCAAAAAGATGTGGTTGAATTATTCACAATGAACTATACTCATTACAAATTTAGCCCCATTTTTGACTAGTGAATAGTCTGTGAACTGATCAGTTTTATTCATCCATATACGTTTTTGTCAGATAGTTTTGGTCAACATTTTTTAGACTATGGATTGGTTGGGTTGTTCACTTCTAGTATCCACCATTCATTATGGATGTTGTGTGGTCTATCTTCTAAGTTACATATTATTTCTGCTCCCAGACTGGATGACGTAACCTTTTCAAACTAGAGAATAACAAATAACACTTTTCTGGTATGAATTTTGGGATAGATGATCATAAGTTCCACCAATATTCATGAAACGTTTGGGATTCACTAGCATTTTCACACAATAGTTGTGTGAAAACTGGCATTGAATAAACAATACGACCTCACAAATCAGTGCCCTTTTATTTGCAAAGATATTTGCAAATATATTCAAGTTTGAACCACCTTAATGAGAATGTTCCAATTTTTGCATTGCTGAGATGAACCTTTATTATTCACCTGCTGCCTGCTTTGAAAAAAAACCTATGAATTAAGTGACATCACTTTGCACAATCATAGCTGAACTCGCCTGAGCTGAAGAAAGACATAAATTTATCTACTGGTATTTTTCCTCACAAATCTCCCGCAGAAGCATCTGTAAGTCTGCACTAATTGAGTCATTTTCTGAATGCGAGCCTTGAATGGACCCTAGTGAGAATGAGACTAGGCAGCATATGAAATGTGTCATTAGTGGGAATGGCAGTTTTCCTAGACGACTTTCGACGGAGCTGTATTGAAAGTGCAATTGAAGAAGTGTAATTTACTGCAAGTCTACATTAAGCCCTGACCTTCACACTACTTAGTAGTAAGCCAAGAAGCAAAGATGTTAAAATACAATGGAAAGCTTAAAAAGAAGTGGCCATAATTAAAATATATATTGGCTTTGGAAGAGGCCTGTGCACAGTTTTAATAATAACATTAATATACTGCTACTTGAAAGTTAAACCCACTTGAAAAGAAAGCACAGATGTACACACGGCATAATTATCTGGACAGCTGTAATGAGATGCTTCTGCTCTTCACTTGTTAAATCACCTACCCATATCTGCAGGGATTTTATTAATCAGTTTTTCACTTTTGTTGGCATCCCATACCTTCATTTTTACAGTGTTTCAGGGCATCCAGGCAGGACCGTTTTCAGAAGCCTATTTGTTAATCAAAGCCTTCAAAATATGCAAAAAGTTTATGAAGGGTTGGCTAAATATGTATAAAGGTGTTTCTCAAATATGAGCAGAAGGAATCCCCTCCTTGCGTGCCCATGCAGGCTTTAAGAAGTGCCAAGCATTGCCAAGAATCTCATGTTGATCAGTATCACTTCTGTTAAAATTATGTTACAAGAGAAATGTGTGATTGCTCTAAGGAATGTGTGAACAGGATTGCATTAAAACAGAAGTGATCTAAAGCTGCAACCAAAATTTGGACCTCAGTCAAATATTTTATTGGGTTGGAAAAAAGTTTGGTAAACTTGTTTTTGTATTTTTGCACCCTACTTAGACAAATGCTCTTATTAAAGTTTTCTCTCATAAAATTTCTAGCCAAACATGTTCAGATACATTCTGATAAAGGGCCAATTATTTTTCCTCGCTTACACTGATTTATTTTTCTAGCTTACCTCTTTCTCATCCTGTTGATTCACAAACTCCTCTGTCTCTCTAATTCCTGCAGTCCAGCACCCACAGGCTTGGAACTCTGCATGAGATTGTTGGAACATGTGACTATGTACAGTGGATGTCACTAAAATCTTTAAAATGATATCACTGCAAGTAAATGCTGTGTTAACGTTATCTACGTGCAAAGCTTATGAATGGTGACCACAGTAGCTGCATAATGACTTGGATCATCCATTTTATCACAGTTTCTGTTAGTTTAGAATGTGGAAGTACAGTGACCTAATGGAAGATTATCTGTCACTGCTCTATAGACATTGATTAGAAAATAACTGCAAGAAAAGTGGAGTGAAAGTCTCTGGAACAGACAATGGCATCTTGACAGGTAAGCAGTAGTGAAGGATTGCAGGTTATTTTTATTGCTAGTGAAAATTCTACTGTTTGATCATTGATCACTGGACAATCTGATGTAAATTTATTTTCTTTTGCCCAATCCCCTTTTCTTCTTTATCTTTGCCTGTTTTTGGACAATATTAACTATATGCTGGATTAATATAGAGAGGGGTAGACCAGCACTAGGTATGGTCTGCAAAATACTGCATTTTGGTTTGTGGTTTTATTTGTAATTCTGATTGACATCCGTTGTTTTGCACCTGCCAGTGATTTTCTGTAACTAAAAGTAGAGTTATAAATCCCATTGATATATAAACTGCACACTTAGTGGATTTGTTCAGATTTTTACAGTATGTTGGGTGATGCATGTAGTATTTATGCACAGTCAGATTCAGTGGGAACTGTCTCTTCCTTGTCCCACAGATTAGTCAGACCCCTGCCCTTCTATCAGGTTAGGCAATTTCAGCCTTTATACCCCTTTCATTCTTGAGAATCTCTCCTGAGAATCCTATCAGAGGTACCAATGAGTGATCTACTGGAATGAGACCACCCCAGTCATTCCACATGAGCCACCAAACAACCATCAAATGGTACCAACATGCTCATCACTACAAAACTGGGCTGGGTCTGAACTGAAATAAAATTGTCTGTCCCATATGAGAATTGTGAAGAGACATAGGTCTCTCTTTTCTTTTAGATAGTGCTTTGCAGGCTCACTGGTGTGCATCATAATGGATACAGATTTTGCTGCACTAGAGATAACTTCATAGGAGAGCACACGTATAGTTTTACACAGTAACAAATTAGTGTTTTCTGCCCCACAGTGCAATGATTAAAAGGTTTGGCAGGAATATTATGTTAAACTTTTGGCTAATAGACTGGACTCTGTTATATGAGGCAAGGGGCTATATTCTCACTGATTTTCACCCCAGTTGGATGTAATTTGGCCCAAGGAGAGTGGAAAATGTCATCAGCTCCACTGATTGTTGGGTTCTTCATTTCATGAGTGAAAACAAGAGCAACAACATTTTGTGTTAGCCAAAGCAACATATAAATCAATATTTTAAAGTGCTCGGGGCATTTAAAAGAGGAGAATGAATTAAGGATTTTGTTATTAGCCCAGGTTCAGAGAACTATACTTGTCAAAATTGGTTGAATGTCCAAATTAAGTTGAAGTTAATCCTTTCACGATCCTATAAAAATCAGTTCCCAACAAGCCTGCATAATAAATGCTTTGTGCCAGGAAATATGAATTAAATTGTTTTAAAGCAATAATGTTTAGGTAAGTAAAAAAAAAGTTTCCCACTGAGAGAGATTTTAGGAACAAAATTAAATATTATAAAACCATATTATTAAATTCTGTCAAAAAGGTATTAATCTTGTTACTCTGGCATAGGTACCTTGGTTTCCCATAATTATGGATTATTGTAAACTTAACCTTTTATGATGTCTTGGAACTAAAAATATAATGTGAAAGGCATGATACAAAAGTTCCTGAAAAGGACAAATAAAAGTTAAGAGAATAAAGCAGTAGACTTGTATTATATCATCTTATTGTCATTAGTTTATTAATTGTTAAGCACGGAGAGTATGTTGAGTGATGTACAAGGCACAAAGTGAAGACTATCCCTGCCCTAAGGTGCTTTCAAGCTATGAGACCGGCACAAGAAGACAGGACAGAGTTGGAAACCCAGGAGTGACTAACGTGGGGCTGGAGCCAGTGCTCAAACTGAAGTTAATGGACATGCAGCCATTGAGTTCAGTGGCTGTTGGCTCTGGCTCTTGGAAGATGTGTTTGGTGGTGGTGGCGGTGGTGGTGGGAATTGTTGTTGTGGAAGAAGTTAATTATTAGGATGGACTTGAATGAAGAGAGGGTGCTGGCTTGGTGAGCTGAGATCAGGAGGTTATACCATGCATAGGGAGTGCCATAGATGTGGGTGTGGAAGTGGGATGAAGAGAGGAAACAGCTCAGCAAGACCACATTGCTGGCAGTATAAACTCATCTTTGGTGCACCCAAATCCCCTATAAATACATGAGATTGCAAATGACCTTTTAAAAGCAGTAACACTCTATGTGTATCACAGTGGGTATTACACAAATCCAGCAATATCATGTATGGAGCGTTATAGAGGACTGGATTCTCTATTCATTCTGTGCCATATAAACCTACAGCAGCGGTAGCTTGCCTCTGGAGAATGCTCACTGTGTAAGGGGAAATCTCTGGCAGTGTAAAAGTGTCAGAAGTGACTCTGCTGCCTCCTGTGACCACTCTGCCACTGGCTTTGCCACTGGCTTCACCACCTCCAGCACCGGAACGCCCTCTCTGAAAGGGAAGGGCAGGGAAGGAGCATGTTGGCAGCAGGGGCCAGGAAGCAGTAGAGATGGGAGGGGGCATAGCAGCGCAAGACTCCAGTACTCCTGCTTCTCCACTGGCAAGAGGTCCCAGAGACATCTTGTATCAGTGGCATAACTTAAAGGTGTTCCCCTGAGTCTTGAGCATTGGATGACTAAGAACCAAGGAGCTACACCTGACTCCCCAGTGGTTCCCACTCCCCTGTGCTTAAGAGCAGAGTTTCGATGCAATGGAGAATCAGTCCCATAATGAAGAAAAGGAGAGAGTTAAAAGAATAAATCAGGAGACTTTGGTAGTTAGATCCCACTATGTTAAAATCTCTGCACAGAATTTTTCCCCCGGTGTGAATTGTCCCTCTTGATCTTTTTAATACTTCACTTTCAAACTAGAAAGTGCATTTTGCAGATTTACTACATTCCCTAATAGGATTATCTCTGAATGAATGAATGTGATAGGTAGATTGTGCCTTCATCAATGTCTATACATCATAGCTGTCCCCCTCCTCTCTTTAAGCTATTGTTAATGGACCATAGCTCTGGAATTCAGTCAACAAAGTTCAATAAAATTCAGGTCATTTATTAAGATTATTTGTTGATAATGAGGGGCTCCTGGGATTTCATTACATTGGTCATTATAAATCACTGAAGCATTTGCAGACAAATGTATTCAAGCATGGGGGGTGACATTCCAACACATCTTTTCATGTATCATGTATGCTGCATAATCTCAAATCATACATGATGATAGTAAACTCACTGACTATCTAA
The DNA here is from genome assembly GCF_016161935.1 of Mauremys reevesii. Classification (NCBI taxonomy): domain Eukaryota; kingdom Metazoa; phylum Chordata; order Testudines; family Geoemydidae; genus Mauremys; species Mauremys reevesii. The sequence goes on from NC_052624.1 coordinate 19,428,975, forward strand.
TGAATTGGATTATTCTGTTCTTTCATAACTAGTTTAACGTGGGACTGGATAGCTCATGGGGGTCGTAATTGGCTATGGAGTCTGTCACTCCAAGTAACCAGCTTGAAGCCAGCCCAAACTGATCTGAACCAAAGTATTGTTACTGTCTGAGGGCTGTTCATTAGTCTATGTAGAGTGAGTTAGCAGTTTTGATCCAGTTCCTAGTGAATATGTATCTACATCACATGTGAGCAGGCCTGCCGACGGGGCGGGCAACAGAGGTAATTGCCCAGGGGCCTGGGCGACTTAAAAGGATCCGGGGGGCCCTGGCTGCCACTGCTGCTGCGGTATCAGTGGCCAGGAGCCCTGGACCCTTTTAAATCACCCGAGTAGGCCGCAGGGCTTCAAGGCACGTGTGGGGTGGTACCGGAGGCAGCGAAGGCAGCGGGGTGGCCATGTTGAAGCCCTGGCCATACCGGAAGAGCACGTCCAGCAGCACAGCCAGCAGCTCGCTGGGCACCTGCCAGTGCAGGCACAGCACCACCCAAATGTCAGGCGGACCACATCCATGTGGGTGCGGCCTGTGCATGCGTGCACCAGCTCCCGCACGTGGTCCAGCTCCGCGCCCATGTGGTGACACCATGCCGGGCTTGGGGGCCCATTGACTGTTCTTCCCTGGGGCCCGGAATTGCTGTCGGTGGACCTACACGTGAGCTGTCACTTGAAACCTCCCCAGAGATGCCAAAACCACCCTTTCACCCCAACTTGGTCTTGGCAAGAACGCTGTTGAAGCCATGAGGAGAAGTTTGCATTGTCTCTTGCTAATACTGGATCTGTTCTTTTTGCAAGTAGAGGAAAATCAGTTTACAGGGCTATGAATACAACTGCTTTTACCAGCACTGAAGTGATTCACAAATTTTAAAAAATCCATGCTAGACTGAATTGATCAATTGATGATTGTTCAATTGTTCTGAAGACTTAAAAAATTTCTTTCAACAAAAAGACACTATATCTGCAACAATAAAGAAATAAATTTTTGAAATCTTCAGAACAATTGAACAATCATCAATTGATCAATTATATATTATATATCAATCAATCAATATTATATATTAGCTATATATATTATTATATTGATTGATTGATATATAATATATATATATATATATATATATTATATATACTGTGACAGAGATCCACCCAGATATAACACAGTATAATATCCAGGTGGATCTCTATCACAGTTTGAGTAAAAGAAACATTTATCTTCCCTTGAAGTTCCTACAGTCTTATTTATGAGATCACTCTAATACAAAGAGGAAGCAAGCTTTAAATAGCATAAACATTAGGGATGGAAAAACTCAATATGACAAATTAACAACCCATTCCAATTTCCCAGGGATCATAGGTGAGTTCAGTAGATGGTGTTCTCTTTATTGTAAAAAGTGTGCCAACACGGGCTAGGATCAGCTGCAGTCTTTGTGCTCAAGGGTGACCTACTTTAATGTAGATGTTATTACATTCTCCTGTTTACTTTTCCTGCTGTGCTCCTTTCTGCTGAGCTTTAACAAGTAGGATACATGAATATAGTCCCCCTTATATGCAGACTCAATGGGCCAAGTTCAGAGGGGTCAGGTAAAGTGGGGCTGAGTTACATTCAATAGAGTTGAAGCTGATTGGGGTCAAAGAGCTCTGATTCATCCCCCTAAAGACTTTATTAGTTGTAAAATATTTTTACATTGATATAAATGTTACATGCATTGGACTACATGCTGGGAATATGGGTTGAAAAGAAGATTACTTTGAATTTTGTATCCGTGTTGCTTTTTGAATATACAGTTTATTATGTATTAAACGATCCAGCTCAAATTTTAGTATTTCTTTCTCTTTTTTAGAGGGGTGGTAAAAGGTCATCATTAGTGTTCAGATTCATAATAATTTGACTGTAAATTCTCTTCCTTAGGTAAAAATGGTAAGAAAGCCATTTAAAAATGTAATCTCCTATGAGTATCATTGCCTGACCTGGTTGAGCTATCTTTGCAGTTCATCCTGGTTGCCAGAGATGAGCTTATCATTCAGTAGAGAAGAGGGAAATGACCCTGTCCAAGTCAAGCATACATGCCTTCTGCTGAGATGATTGCAAATGGGAATGCCATAATGGGAAAGCATCTTGGAAGACTAAAAGTAAACTAAGAAGTGGCAGTTGATGAGGGCTGAGCAGACTTAAGAAGAAAAGGTCTTTCTGAAAAAGGCGTGTGCAACTCTCTCTCTCTCTCTCTCTTATGCTTCAGGGCAAAAGATGATCTCCAGCTGGGATCAAGAAGACATTGTGATATAGTATTACATAATGAGGTACACTTTGCAAGTTTTATGTCTTCTTCTGAAGTATCCGGTACTAGATGCTGTAGGATACCTGACTAGATAGGTCTGATCCGATGTGGTAATTTTGTCTGATAAGATGTGGTAATTTGTAAGTTCCAGAAAAGCCCCCAGACAAAGCCAGCCACTATATCTCTGAATGGAGTCTGGGCAGAGTGGCCTAGAAAAGAATAACCTGCCTGGAAAATTAGAATCTCACTGTCGCTTTTGTTGCTGCAGGATACCAGAACTGAGGCAAGAGTCTCGTTGCTGTGAGGCACTGAAGAATAGAACATGCAGAAGAGGCAAGATAGCATAGAATCATAGAAATGTATGGCTGAAAGGGACCTCCAAAGGTCATCTAGTCCAGCCCACTGTGCTAAGGCAGGACCCAGGAAAGCTAGACTATTCCTGACAGGCATTTGTCTAACCTGTTTGTAAAAAACTCAAATGACAGAGATTCCACAACCTTCCTTGGAAGACTATTCCAGTGCTTAACTATTCTTATAGCTAGGAAAATTTTGCTAATATTTAACCTATATCTCCAATGCTTCAGGTTAAGCCCATTACTTCTTGCCCTACCTTCAGCGGACATGGAGAACAGTTGATCACCATCTTCTTTATAATGGAAATAAGGCATACGTTTTTAACAGTGAGGGGAGTAATTTATCCATTGGAACAATTTGCAAGGATTCTCCATCACTCCCAATTTTTAAATGAAGATTGGATGTTTTTCTAAAAGATCTGCGCTAGAAATTATGTTGGGGGAGTTCTATGGCCTGTGTTATGCAGGAGGTCAGACTAGATAATTATAATGGTCCCTTCTGGCCTTAGAATTTATGAATCTATAACAATCCTTAACATATTTTAAAACTTTTAGGTCCCCCCTCAGTTTTCTTTTCTCACGGCTAACCATGCCCAGTTTTTTAAACTGTTCCCCATAGGGCACATTTTCTAAACTTTTTATCATTTTTGTTACTGTCCTCTGGATTGTCTCCAATTTGTCCACATCTTCCTTGAGGTCTGGCACCCAGAATTGGACACAGTACTCCAGCCAAGCCCTCACCACTGCTGAATTGACTGGGACAACTAGCTCCAGTGTCATATATAAAACATTCCTGTTAATACACCACAGAGTTATAGTAGACTTTTTTTGTAACATGGTTGACTCATATTCAATTTGTGATCCACCATAACCCCCAGATCCTTTCCATCAGTACTATCATCTTGCCAATTATTCCCCATTTTGTAGTTGTGCATTTGATTTTTCCTTCTTAAGTGTAGTATTTTGCATTTGCCTTTTTATTAATTTTAATCCTCTTGATTTCAGATCTATACTCTGATGTATCAAGCTTGTTTTGAATTCTGATCTTGTCCTCCAAAGTGCTAGCAACACCTCTCAACTTGGTGTCATCTGCAAATTTTATAAGCATACTCTTCACTCTATTATCCAAGACATTAATGAAAATATGGAATAGTACAGGACTCAGGACTGACCCCTGTGAGACCCCAGTAGATATATCATCCCAGGTTGACTCTGTGAGTACGGTCTTTTCAACCAACTGTGCCTGCACTTTATGCTAATTTAATCTACACCACATTTCCCTAGTTTGCTTATGAGAAGGTCTTGTGGGATTGTAGCAAAAGCCTTATTTAAATCAAGATGTATCACATCTATAGCTTTCCTCCTATCCATTAGTACAGTAACTCTGTGAAAGAAAAAAAGTAGGTTGGTTTGGTATGGTTTCTTCTTGACAAATCTACATTGGCCGTTACCTATAACCCTATTATCCTCCAGGAGCTTACAAATAGTTTGTTTAATAATTTGTTCCAGTAGCTTTCCAGGTATCAAAGTTAGGCTAATTGGCCTGCAAGTCCCTGGGTCCCCTTTGTTCCCTTTTTAAAGATAGGTGTTATGTTTACCCTTCTCCAGTCCTCTGGGACTTCATCCATCCTCATGAGCTCTCAAAGATTATCACTAATGTTTCCAGCATTACTTCAGCTCATTCCTTAATACTCAAGGGAGAATTTAATCAGGCCCTGCCAACTTGAATACATCTATGTTATCTAAATATTCTTTAACCTATTCTTTCCCTATTTTGGATTGCAGTCCTTCCCCATTGTTTTTAATATTAATTGTATCTCCCTAATTACTGCCTTTTTCAACTCTATGAGCCATATCCCTGAGTCCAGTAAAACCTTAAACCGTCTTTCCACTCCCCTGATTTTTGACGCTAATGCCTGCTGTAAATTACGGGTCCTAGAGAAGTCTTCCAGGGACTAGTCCACTAGTTGGGAATCATTGGAGTATAATATGCTCTGGTTCCATTCCCATTCTGTCTATGAATGCCTCCTACTCTTGGGGGTGGAGACATTGCTGTCTGTCTGCCACCTTGTGATTCCCCCTATATCATCAAGGGAATCCCTAGCTGCCCTGTTAAGGCAGCTTTTTATCCCCTTTGCACTACCAGCAGAGTAGAGAGAGGATGGAGCTGAACACCAGGATAGAGTACTGATCTCTGTAAACACTTAATCCACAAGTTATTTTATAGGAATAGATAGATATAGATTAGATCTAGATATCAATAATTAAAGCTGCTTGGGAAATGATTTCTACATTTTTTTTGTTTTTACCTAAAATTGTCTTTGACTTTTTACAGATTATCAGTGAAAAACTAAAAACCAAACATTTCCAGGCAGAGAACACCCAGAATTTTTTGGAAAAAAAAGTTTGGGTTTTTTTTGCAAAAAAATTCTATTTAGTCAAATAGTAATTTTCCTTTGAAAAAGAATTTGGATAAAAAATTTCAACCAGCTCTAATATTAAATTTATTTCAGCAGCATATTAAATCTGCAGTTGTAGACAGGTGACACTTTTCTTTAAACCACCTGTATTCTGTTGAAGGTCTCAGAGGTCCAAGAAATTTTCAAATGCTTATCCTATGCCGCGGTCTGTGAATACAGGCATTTTATTACCTTTTTTTAAATTCCCGATAAGCACTCTTTTAGAGCTTTTTGGAGCCCTTTCCAGCTTGCAAAACATTTTTACAGCATTTTCAGTAACAAATGACCATTTCCTTAATTTATTCCTTCTTTTTTCCCTTATGTCTATGTCCTCATTTCATTACATTTCTCTCTCTCCAGTTGCAGAAATTGCACCTATCTGGGCGTGCTCCCAAGTCACTTTGAATTGCATTGCTCTTAGTTTTTTTGAATCATCAGTGAATTCTGGTAAGCATTCTGTTTTTTTCAAGACCATTGAATCAGAAATTGAATAAAAATCAATCCTAATATGCATCCTTACGGTGTGATGATTGTGACACCTTGTACCCCATGTGACACCCTGTACCCCATGTTCACTACTTTTGTATGATTATGTTATACTTTGTACAAAGTATGCCTTGTAAGGTATCATTTGAAAACTCATAATCTGCTGACTATTATTATCCTGTTGAAATGTGTGTAACAAAACTACATGTACAATTATGAGATTTTGCTATATGATTGTTACTGAAATATGTTGTATTTCTGGGTAACACCCACAAAGCAAGTTTTCAGGGACAAAGATACACTGGCAACCCTAGACAAGTGTCAACAAAGTCAAGTGGGCTATCACCTAGTTAAGCAGCCATCTCCCAAAAGGGGGGAAAGTAAACAAGAAATTTACAATTCATCTGAAGGACAGTTTGGAGCTCACATATGCCATGGAACTGCCTGCCCCCATGACCCAGAAATGATTTTTTTCCAGCACAAAGAGTTGGGAGTAAAAGGAGGCCGGGGGTGGGGAGGGGGAGAAATGTCCCTAGCCACGTCTCTCTTCCATTTCTCAGCTCATGACAACAACAACGCTCAAAGAATTGAGCAAAAGTGGGAGTGGTGCCAGGTTGGAAAGGGACACAGCCTGAGAAATGTATTGCAGCTCATGAAGAGACAAACTTTTTTGCTTTTAAGCCTGTTACCTTGTTAAAGTTTAGGAATTAGCTTGTGTGTTTATCCTTTTATATTTTTGTAACCAATTCTGAGTTTTTTGCCTTACCAATTGTAATCACTTAAAATCTATCTTTCTCTACTTAACAAACTTGTTTTATAGTTTTATCTAAACCACTGTGTTTGATTGAAGTGTTTGGGAAACCTCTACTTGAGATAACAAAGGCTGATGCATAATCATTCCCAATGTTGGAATGACAGACTAGCTATGAGCTTATACTGTCCAGGAGGGTACTGAACAGTATAAGATGCATATTTCTGGGGAGCAAGGCTGGGACTGGGAATATGCAGGTGTCACCCTGTATGTAATTCATGGATGGCTGAGCATAGCATTCATGCACTCAGCTGGGAGCAACTTTACATGCTTATGGCAGTGAGTGAGCAGAGCCTGGAGGGGTTTGCTATTCACCAGCAAAGCAGTGTAAAAGGCATCTCAGGCAGGAAAGGGACATGGCTGTCCAGATTGCACCCTGAGGAAGGTCACAATGATTTGTGCAAGGCATCAGAACGCCTGAAAAATTACAGGCCCCTAACTCTTTGCTAAAAAGAGGATCTCCATTATCTGTAGTGTCATTAGGCCTCATATCCTTAGTATGCCAGCTACAATCACATGCACATAAATGTGACTCACACTTTAGCTGGTACAACATTCCATGTGGTAGTAAATGGTATATGTAGCCCTTAGTCATTACTTTGCAGTGCTACATCACTATACATCTGCTTCCGTCTTAAATGACAGCTATGCACAAATACCATATTTCATTCCTAGCATGTTCCCAAAATCCTACTTTAGGATAAGACTCTCAAAAGTGCCTCACTTTTTCGGTAACTGACTTGACTCACCTACAGGAATCTTAAAATCAAGCCCCTTTTAAGGTGTCTGAGATGGGCATGCAAAAAATGAGGCAACAAAATCAGTAATCACTTTTGAAAACCTTATCTCAACTGACTTTGCATATTAATATTTTTAAAAGAATGTTCCTGAGGTGCAGATCACTAATGTTGATGTCTTCCTCACCAACGCCTTTTGTTACTGACGCAAAAATGCTAGAAACGATTGACAGAAATAGAGATGGGCCCAAACTAAAACTCGGAATCCAAGCACCCATAAAATTTGGGGAAGTTGCCCCATGTATGCCATCCAGCCTCTCTCTTATCCTTCAAATCTGCTAAAACCCCACCTTTTTTTATAATTCCCTCAAACAGCAGCCTTTTAATTCCCTATAAATTACAGACAACAACAAAAAGCTAGGAACTTAACCTGAGGCTTACTGTGCTGTTCAAGTGTAACCCACTGGTAAATGTGGGTTTCAAGTCCTCCCTCTGAGCCAAACCACTTAGGGCATGAGTTGTTCCAGCCCCCACTGATAGAAGCCCTGGCTCTGTAGTGAAGCTGTAGGTGCTTATGCTTTCTGCTGTGGAGGGCACTGGGTCAATCTATGCCAGCCAAGAAGCTAGCCATTGTTATTTGTATTGCCATTGTGCCTTAGACATGGACCAGAACCCCACTGTGCTAGGGTACTGTACAAACACAGCACAAAAAGGTAGTCCCTGCCCCAAAGAGCTTTCAGTCTAAACAATACCCTAAGCATTGTCCTTGGCATCCATCCTCACTCCCTTGGTTCCCCCCATCCCACTTAATATCATTTCTTGTGGAAAGCTTTTAAGGGCAACAGTCATATCTTTACTCATTATGTAAAGCACCAAGCTCATCTATAGCATGATATATGCATTTTAAAGAGTGTGAATTCGGCCTGGCTGAAAAATGTCCATTATTTCCAATGGAAAATAGAAAAAAAATTTTTTACATTTCCCATTAAAAAAAATCATGTTTTCAGTGAAAAACTGGGGAAAACAATCTTTTTTTCTGCCCTTCCCCCATTACAGTGGTGATTTTTTTTTTCAAAAAAGCAAAATGTTCACAAAAACATTCATTTGGGAAAAATACCATTTCAGATCAAGACTTTGAACAGCTCTAGTACTAAAAAAATCAGCACCAGTACATCATGCTGCGGGAGAGTGGTTCAGTGCTGTATCACTAGTAGAAATAAAATATATTTGTCTTATAATGTTTCCAGCCTCGAATGCAAGTACTTGGGCAGAATCTATGGCACCAATCACCATAATATTTAAAGGCTTGGCTACATAGGAAAATTTACCTGCATAATTATTCTACTCTAGTTGTATCAGTACAGTAATATCCTTAATCTCCGTTTATTAACAGTTACCCAAACAGAATACATATGCTAAGAATACAGTGCTCACCACTCCCAATAAGGCAGATGAACTTTTCTTGGTGGCCAGTCAAGATTAGATCATCTAGGGACTCCAGCTTCTGCACGGTATAGTTGACAGCATATTGAGCTCTGGCAGCTCTGATCTTGGGCTCTGTCCTGGAGTTAGGTTCCAAAGAACTTCCTTTTGGACCCCAATTTAGCTTAGCTAGACCTTAACCAATAATTTTAAACCAAAGTACTACAAACCAGTATTTTTCACTAGTCCTGGCCCATCGCGAAACAATTCTTTAACCCATCATACTCCACCACCTTAGTTGATTTAAATGTTGCAAGATTAGTTATGCAATGGACAGAAACAATTAAAGAATCAGACAGAAACCACACAGATAAATAACAGAGAAGCAGGGACCATAAAGGCAAAACAATAAAGCAGTATAGGTTTCACAATCACATTTGTTGATAAGTGGTTCCTTGCCAAACAGAATTCTATCAAGCAAAGTTTTCTGTAAACATCTTAAGATCTGTTTCTTTATCTGGTGATGGCGGGTGCTGTTAGGTTGGGAGCGCTTTCTTAACAGCCCGATGTTACATTGTTTTGATGTTATTTAGATGGCATGTGAGGATGTGACTTTATCCTTCTTAACTCATGGCTGCTGCTGTCCTAATGTGGCCTATTCTTGCGAGATAGTCAACTCAAATTTGAATGCTGAAGAAGTTCAGAATTGGGCTTCATCCATCTCTAATTAGAATTGTCGTCTGTATTTTCATGCCAAGCTATTACCTTTTTCATAGCTGATAAATTTCTTTGGCAGTGATTATAGTTCAACATTTGACCTTAGTCAGTGCAGCATTCCAGGTATTTCCTCTAGTAAGTACAAGGAAAGGAATACTGGCGATAAGTGAATTAACCTTAGCTACCCATTCTAAGTAAAACGTGCACGTTTCTCTGTGCCACTGCTGTATTTGTGCACTAGCATTTACTTCAATATTTTTTCCATTTCTTCCTGGTGATTATGAGATTGTACATTTTTAAAATTTTTAACAAGTTTGCAAGTGAAATTATTTGAAGAATTTGTTCGTGTATTGTGGATTTGTCTTAAATAACCTGAAAAATGCCAGCTGAAATAATTAAAATTTTACTTTCAGGCAGGATTTTTAACCTGTGTGAAAGATCCCCATGCCCGATGTGTCCTCCCCTGGCTGCAAAAGAAGTGATCGCGGTAGTGGCTTCCTGGCGCGGCCACCACCACCCAGTCACATGCATCTTCGAGTTGACCCTTCTCTTTTTCTAGGGCTAAAAGTCTCTGTTAACTCTATTGTTGGCGTTAGCAAGCTTTTTTGATTTTACAGGGTGGAGTTAGCCCCCCCGCCCTCCCTCCCTCTTTTACCTGATGGGACAGGCAGATGGCCCCAAAGGACCTCTCTGATGTTAGTTAATTCATGTTTCAGAGTAGCAGCTGTGTTAGTCTGTATCCGCAAAAAAAACAGGAGTACTTGTGGCACCTTAAAGACTAACAAATTTATTTTAGCATGAGCTTTCGTGAGCTGCAGCTCACTTCTTCGGATGCATAGAATGGAACACACAGATGGGATATTTATACATACAGAGAACATGAAAAGGTGGAAGTACCACCTTTTCATGTTCTCTGTATGTATAAATATCCCCTGTCTGTGTGTTCCATTCTATGCATCCGAAGAAGTGAGCTGCAGCTCACGAAAGCTCATGCTAAAATAAATTTGTTAGTCTTTAAGGTGCCACAAGTACTCCTGTTTTTTTTGTAGTTAATTCATGTTTTTCACTGTTAATGCTGAGTATTCTCAGCCATTTACTGTACTGGTTGCCATTGTTAATGATTGTTTTTATTTGTTTGCATTTCAGAGTCTCCTTTTTGTGTTCATATTTTTGGTATTTAAGCATCTGATTCTATGTGCTGTGGAAACTTTTATATTTATGGTTATATACAATAATTGTTTACTGGGATTATTTGAACTGGTAGTAGATTTTTAGTATGTGAAAACATGCAAGCTTTTAAGTATAAATCTCAACGTACAGGAGAGGAAGATGTAATGGCTACTGTCCTTTTGAGTTGAAAACAAAATATGATTCAAGTCTATATCTAATTATAGAAAGCAGCACAGTAACCTTACTTGTTCCCCAATCCAGCAGTATGTCTTTAACTTCAAGCACACACTTACTTAAGTGCTCTGTTGGATGGGGGCCTAAATGATCCATATACCATGACATCAGGTTTCATCTTGGAACCACTGACATTTCTATTCACCTTCGTGCTTCAGATATTTATGTTGATCTTTGAATTACGCAGCACTGGAATCTGAACTTCATATGCAACAAGATTTATATCTTAAACTGGGAGAATCCGTGGACAGTGTATTTAAAGTACTGCAAAGTTACAGGTGATGGCTCTGATCCCACTAACATTTATATAGGTAAGTAACGTTGGGTGAAATCACTAGGACTTTTGTCAGGTATGTGTTTCATTAATCACGCGCACAAGTGTTGGCAAGATTGAGGCCAACGCAACAAAATGAGATATAATTTAAGTACTATACTAGAACAGTGACTTTAAGAAAAAGGAGTTTTATTATAGCTAGTGATATACAGAATACTTCAGTTTTTGAAAGCTATTTACTGGCTTTTTCTTCAGGAAATGCTTCAGTTTACAAGATAAACTAACATTAGGGTTTTTCAATTTTTGACTTTTCCAAAATGTTAGGATTCATTTCTTTACCAACAAGGAAGCAAGTCATTGCCAACATACAGGCTCATTATTTGGAAGATACCTTTTAGAGCTACGTGATTTTCTCTAGTTCCTTTAAGAGTTTTGGTTTTATTCTTATAGCAATGGACTCAAACCAAAACCTCAGATCAGGTTACAAATTCACCACATAATAGGCTGAATTCAAACACTCTAAACTGTGGGAAAGTTCAGATTCAGACAAGGATTTCAAATCTTTTGAGTGTTTGGATCAGAAGTTTTTGTTGTATCCACTATACATATATGAGGACAAATTCTGCTCTCACTCCTGTCAATGAAAATCCAAAGCAATTCCCCTGAAGTTAACAGCTACTCAGGATTTACCTTAGAATTGGCCCTTTGTGGTGTGACCTGTATCTGGAGTTCTTGTTCAGACGAGCCCCTTGTTTTCAGTGCTTCTTTGAGGATACTGAAGGTTCAGAAATCACCCAATGTTCAGAGGCTTATCCAAAGTTAGCTTTGAGTTCTCCTTTTTGTTTCTCCCCCTAACTTATCTGACACTTCACTCTCTCCTTCCATACTTCCTCCCAATCCAACCAAAACCTTTTCCTTTCCCTTCCTTGAATCTCCAGCTCCTCTGTCTGATCTCAACTAGGCCATCAGGCATCTATATCACTCAGTGTTCACCAAGTCCTTCGATTTCCTGACTTCCAAGGGTCCCTATCTTAGGTGATAGTCCATCAAGGATTCTCAATTATCTCATTTTCTCGATCACTGTTGAGCTTTGCTTGTCCATCATGTTCAAACATTCTATCTTCTTTAAATCTGAAGTGCACTGTTGCCTCTGACCCTAGTTCAGTTGCCCAAGCATATGCCATGGAGCCATCAGCAGAGGATGTAAAGACAGTTTTCAAGACATCATGAGTGGCAAGCTTGAGCTATTGGGTAGAAAACTTTACTGAGGTAGTTTACATAGATTGTGTGGTTTTTTATGCACATGTTTACATTTAAAATAGTGCTCTCCTTACTCTTATAGCCATTAATGGATTCTTTTCACCTATATGGGATACATGGCTCACTGAAGATATTTTGTAAGTAGGACTTTAAAGCTAGGCCTATCAGAGAGAGAGGGAGAGAAAAGAATTGTGGACTTTTACATCCATTCAGCCAATCAGCTTTTTAGAAAAATATGTTTAATACGTGACAAAAATACAGTTTGTTACTTTTCCCCACGGATTACTCAGAGCACATGGGCTTTAATCTGATTTGACAGCCCTGTGATATTTTCTGCCATTCTTGTTCTTAGCAAAGTGCTCTAAAAATGCATCCATAATTTATTTATGGGGCCTATTTTAACCCTTGAGTAACAAGAATACACACCATTCATTTAATCATGGAACTGTCAGTGTTCATTCCAGGAAACACTATCAGACAACACTGAGGGTAAATGATGGCTAAATTTTATGCTTTTGCTTAAAAAATAAATCTGCAAATGGGAACCTTTTTTTCCCTTCAGAGAGCTTGCCAAATCCATGTTAGAAGCCTTTACTATATTTTATCATTATAGCAAAACACACTAGTACCATGAAGATGTCCAGCTGGCAATAATTTTGTGAGGTCCTTTAATTCCCAACAAACGAAACTCCCAGGTCAGTTTGGTTTTGCCAGTAACATGAACTATTCTTTTAAAGTATGAACATATTGAACTTCATATAGCTCCACTATAACATTAAAAAATGTAGAAAAATCTCTCCATGTCTGGAGACACATGGACCCACTGTATGTCTGTTTTGAAAATACTAACTTTCCCCAGTACTATGGCTACGTTTACACTTGCACACGTCCCTGAGTACTTGGCCATATGCTGCTAATGCCTGTACCCCGCATATGCACTGAGTGTCCACATGTACTGTGCTGGGCATGGGTGTACGATGTGCACAGGCATTTAACCATGTCTGCACTGCCCCTTTTTGGTACAAACAATAGTGCTCCCATTTCAGGGAGAGTATTGCAGACTCACAGGAGACACTCTAGAATCTGCCTGGGTGAGTGCTGCTGGTACATTATGCTGCCTTCACATGTTTGGCAACAGCAGCTCCTGGTCATTTCTTCCTTTTGTCAAACTGCTTTCAAGACATGGATCAAGTCCATGATGATGTGGTTCTGCTCCTGCTACTCCGTGTGGAACAAATGTTCCTATGAACCAGTACTGGATACAGGACAGAATGGGTTCAGAAAAGTTTGAGACGCCAAAGATAATCTACCAAGAGGGTGAATGAAAATCCACTGGGGTCCCATGGAATAGATGTGTTGAATGCCTAGATTGCAATGGCATGCTCATGGGTCGACTGGAACTTCAGGTCCCGTAGAACCAGCTTGGTGTGGTGGGACCACGTCTCCTTAGTAACCTGGGATGATAACTTTACAAATGAGGAAGCAGACCTTCATGGAGTTGTGTGAGTAGCTTGCACCAACCCTCCAGCACCAGACCACTTTTTTTTGGAAACTTATACTAGCAGTTGGCTATTGCCCTTTTGGAAGCTGGCAACACCTGGCAGCTACCAGTCAGTTGAAAACCAGTTCAGGGATGGGAAGTCAATTGTCGAGGTTATGGTTGCACAGGTTTGCAATGCTGTCAATACTGCCATGGGGGGTTGCCATAACTGACATCTCTGAAATTATAGTGGGATTTCAGAAGATGGGGTTTCCAAAATGTGGAGGGGCAACTGATGGAACACACATCCCAATGCTTTGCCCACTGGAAGGGGCAAGTGAATAAGTGAACCAAAAAGTTACTATTCACTAATTCTCCGAGGCTTCATGGCACACAGGGGTCAGTTCCACTAATGTTGGACACACAGGAAAGGTTTTTGATGCCAAGGTGTTGGGTCTGTACCACAGGTGAGAAGAAAGGACTAGTTTCTCCACAACTGATGTGGTTCTGTATTGTGTTTCTGTCTCCACAGTTAGTTTGGAAGACCCTGCATACCAGCTCCTAACATGGCCCATGAAGCCATACCCCAACATTGCCAATCCAAGAAAAAGAGAATTCAAATATAGATTGAGCATCTGCCGAATAGCAGTGGAGTCCGCTTTTGGGCATCTGAAAACTTGTTGGTGATGCCTGTAGACCTGTCTGGATGTCAATGTAGCCAGTGCAGTTCACATTATTGTGGTTTTCTGTGCCTTGCACAACATATGTGAAGCTAAAGCAAGTCAGTCCAGGACAGATCTGTTCTTCAATGCCTGTACAGGCAGATGGATCCCACCACATGCACGCTGCTCCTGGTTCCCAGTGGGCAAGGGAAATTCATGATGCCATTTGGTTGCACATTGTGAATCAGCGTGGAGCCAGAAGGTGACATGGGACACTATGGTGCTACTGCAAAGGCTCAATTGTGCATCGTCACATGCTTGTGTTGTGACATACCACAGTAGGATTTGATCCCCTGCAGCTGACATTAAAGTACCAACTGAAAGCAAACAAGTGGCTGAGGGGCCTCAGTTTTGTACTGTGGAAAGTGTCTGTACAGTTTAACGCCATTATTGAGCAATGCTTTTGTTATATGTTAACAGCTCTGTTTCAGGGTGCTTTATGGATGCACTTAAGCATTGTGAAAGTAATTTAAAAACAGTTCTGCAAGGTTTTGGAGGGTGCTTCATAATTCCTTCTTCACAATGCTTTCTGACACCACTGCTCACAGAACTTATCAGGTGCTATACATGAGTACTCCCATGGTTGCAAGTGGTGACTTTTGGTGGGGGTGAGGGAAGAAGGGACCGTAAAAGCGCTGGTCACTGCTCATTTCCTTTTGTTTCCTTTGTCTATATTGTCAAATAAGTTGTTAAAAAAGCCATAAGGACATTTCTGATAACTTCTGCTTTGCATTCTGGTGCTTTTGACAGCAACAGTTGTTTCACAGCTTACTTTATTGTCATGAAATCTATTTTTTCAAAACAAAAACAGTAGGAAATTCATGGCTGGTTGTGGGTGGGAGGGCAGAATTCATTGCTTTTCTTTGTCACAGCACATTTACAGAACTCACAATCATGTACTATGAATCCTGCTGACCCATCCCAAATGTGTAGAAAATACCAAATTGATTGTACTCAGAATGCAAAGTGAACACACAAGTGAAGCAAACAGTAACTTTTATTTACAGACATACATTGACTGTAGAGCTAAAACCATTTGCAACAGGAACAAATCAACAAAATACCTGCTCAAATTCCCTGAAAAGGTGGGCAAACATTACTGTCTCTGGCCCTTTCCCTCTCCTTTGCCCTGACAAGCAGGGAATGGCTGTGGAATGTTGTTCAGGGGGAGAAATGGGGATATCTCTTGCATGGAGTTTGGGGCCAAACGCAGGCTGAGCTACAGGGGCTGGGTAGGTCTCCTCATTCCCCTTCTGCATGCTCTGGGGGTTTCCCTTGAAAAGGGTTTTGGGTCAGTGGATGATATGCCTGATGTCCAGCATGTTCCTCCCCTTTGGCGGAATGGGATGGGTGGATTCACTGCCTCTGCAGCAGCCTGGGCAGCAGCTGGAGGAGAATGAGCAGTGGGAGGAAGAAGAGGAGGAGGTGTTGCCTGTTCCTGGTGAGAAGCAGTGGCCATGACAGTGGGCAGGCCCCCAAAATGTTCTGCCACCGTTGTACCTGTGACTGCACGAGTGTATGGTCCTGTTCCCTCTGAGGATCCATGAACCAGTTCAGCAATGCCTCATCCAGCCTAAGAGTCCAATCTTCCCTTGCCCTAAAGAACTCAAACTGCTCCTGAGTTCTTCTGCCAGTGACAATCAGCAAGTCTGCCAAGGTCCTTCTCCATCAGCCTCTGTTATCTCTGAGGTGCTGTTTCTGCTCTACTGGCAGAACAGTTTCCCTGTCAGCCTCAGAATGTCATGGCAAGTCAAAGACAAGGCTATCATATCTCATTTCTCCTTTGACGGAAATATCCCCCATATAATGTAATTATGCTTCCAAAGCCCACAATATTGGTACTTTTAGCATCCCAGGAATGCTACTGTTACAGCCTCCTTCTTTCAGACTACTTGTGCAGCCCATGAAGAAGGAGCTGAGGATAAAAATGGTGTGATACCTGCAGTGCTGTTCTTAAAATGTTTCAAAAGGGAAGACTTTAAAAATCTTTTAAAAATTAAGAGAATTAGGGAGGTGGACTGGACTGGATCTGAATGTGGAGGAGGCTTGGAATTACTTTATGTCAAAGTTGTAGAAGCTATTTGAAGCTGGCATCCCAAACAAGAGAAAAAAATTCTTAGGGAAGGGTTGCAGACCAAACTGGATGAACAAGCCTCTCCAACAGGTTATAAAGAGAAAGCAAAATACCGACAAGAAATAGAAGATGGGATGGCTCAGCAAGGAAATCTACCTCTTGGAGGTCAGAAACTGTAGGGATAAAGTGAGAACTGCCAAAAGCCAAGCAGAGTTGGACCTTGCAAAGGAAATTATAACCAATGGTAAAAGGTTCTGCGGCAATATAAATAAAAAGAAAGCAAGAAAAGAAGAAGTGAGACCACTAAACACTGAGGATGGGGCCGGGGGGAGATCAAGAATAATCTAGACATAGCTCAACACCTAAATGAATACTCTGCCTTAGTTTTTAATAAGGGCAATGAGCGTAGGCACCGACTCCATGGGTGTTCTGGGGCTGGAGCACCCATGGGGAAAAATTAGTGGGTGCTCTGCACCCACTGGCAGCCAAGCTCCCCTCCCTGCCCCACCTTATCTCCCCTCCTCTCCCTTCCCCTCCTCCCCTGAGTGTGCCACGTCCCCACTCCACCACCTACCTCCCAGCGCTTGCCACCGCAAAACAGCTGTTTCGCGGCATAACAAGCTCCAGGAGGGAGAGGAGAGGAGCGGGAACATGGCGCACTCAGGGGAGGAGGCGAGGAAGAGGCAGGGCCGGGGTGAGGACTTTAGGGAAGGGGTTGGAATGGGTGCAGGGCAGGGGCAGGAGGGGGCATGACAGGGGTGGAGTTGGGGCTGAGCCAGGGGCAGGTGGGGGTCAAGCACCCACTGGCACCATCAGAACTCGGCACCTATGGAAATGAAGAACTTAGGGGTAGTGGCGGGGTGGTTAACTGAAATGAGAAAATGGAAGTAGAAACTACCACATCCAAGGTGGAAGTGAAACTAAAATAGCTTAATGGGGCCAAATGGTGGGGGCCAGGGGGGAGGCTGGATAATGTCCATCCAAGAATGTTAGAGGAATGGGCACATGAAATTGCAAGCCCAGTAGCAAGGATTTTTAATGAATCCGTAAACTTTGGGTTTGTACCCTATGACTGGAGCACTGCTAATATAGTACCTACTTTTAAGAAAGGGAAAAACGTGATTCAGGAAACTATAGACACGCTAGTTTGACCTCAATTGTATGCAACGTCTTGGAACAAATTTTGAAAAAGAAAGTAGTTAAGAACTGTGACAAAGTTCCTCCTCTACCTTGGTGGGTCCTGCGCTTATTTGGCAGATTTGCTCACCTCAGTGATCTTCCCCACCATCTGGGTCAACTTCTCCTATGTCTGATCAGGAGTTGGGAGGTTTGGGGGGAACCCGGACCCACCCTCTACTCTGGGTTCCAGCCCAGGGCCCTGTGGATTGCAGCTGACTATAGTGCCTCCTGTAACAGCTGCATGACAGCTACACCTCCCTGGGCTACTTCCCCATGGCCTCCTCCAAACATCTTCTTTATCCTCACCACAGGACCTTCCTCCTGGTGTCTGATAACGCTTGTACTTCTTAGTCCTCCAGCAGCACACCCTCTCACTCTCAGCTCCTTGTGCCTCTTGCTCCCAGCTCCTCACACACACTTCCTTTCCTCTCACTCCCCCCTCCCTGACTGGAGTGAGCTCCTTTTTAAAACCAGGTGCCCTGATTAGCCTGCCTTGATTGGCTGCAGGTGATCTAATCAGCCTGGCTGCCTGAATTGGTTCTAGCAGGTTCCTGATTACTCTAGTGCAGCCCCTGCTCTGGTCACTCAGGGAACAGAAAACTACTCATCCAGTGACCAGTATATTTGCCCTTGACCAGACTCCTGTACCCCACTGGCCTGGGTCTGTCACAGAACATAGAAGTAAATGGTAACTGGGATTAAATACAACATGGTTTTACAAAAGGTAAATCATGCCAGGCCAACTGGATCTCTTTGAGAAAATAACTGATTTTTTAAACAAAGGAAATGCAGTAGATCTAATCTGCCTGGATATCAGAAAAGCAATTGATACAACTCCATATGGGAAATTTGTAGTTAAATTGGAGAAGATAGGGATTAATATGAGAATTAAAAGGTGGATAAGGAACAGGTTAAAGAGGAGACTTCAACGGGTCATACTGGAATGTGAACCGTCAGGCTGGAGGGAGATTACTAATGGAATTCCTTGGGGATCGGTTTTGTGACCAATCATATTTAACATTTTTATTAGTGACCTTGGCACAAAAGTAGGTGTGTGCTAATAAAATGTGTGAAGGACACAAAGGTGGGAGGTATTGCCAACATGGAGGCAGACCAAAACATCATAGAAGAAGATCTGGATGACCTTGAAAACTGTAGTAATAGAGATGGGATTAAATTTAATAGTGCAAAGTGCAAACTCATGGATTCAAGGACTAAAGACTTTTTGCGACTGGCACAGAGTATGGGGGACTCAGGGCCCTGCACCCCCCACTTCCTGCCATTCACCGTGACTCTCAGCCAGCCAGTAAAACAGAAGGTTTATTAGATGACAGGAACACAGTCCCAAACAGGGCTTGTAGATACAACCAGGACCCCTCAGGCAGGTCCCTCTGGGGGCAAGGATCTTAGATCCCAGACTTGGGGGTCCCTGTCTCTGCCCAGCCAGCCCAAAACTGAAACCAAAACCCCCTCCAGCAGGCTCTCTCCCCCTCTTTCTCTCCCCCTCTCCCTTTGGCCGGTGTCGAATTCCCCCCACCCCCGTTCCTGGCTCAGGTTACAGGCTCAGGTACCGTTCCCTCACCTAAAGTCATCCCCTGCTCTCCCATCCCCCATGCAGATAGTCCCAGTAAAACTAAACATTCCCAGGCCAATCCACCCCGCTCCCTACTGCGTCACAGCGATAAACTGGGGACGTATCAGATGGAAGCAAAAGAGGAGAAAGACCTGGGTATATTGGGTGAGCACAGAATGACGCTTAGATGCCAATCTGATACAGTTGTAAAAAAGGCTAATGCAATCTTAGGATGCATCAGGCAAGGTATTTCCAGTAGAGATAGTGAGCTCTCATCTGGAATACTGTGTGCAGTTCTGGTCTCACATGTTTAAGAAAGATGCATTCAAACTGGAACAAGTGTAGGGAACAGCTACTAGGATGGTCAGAGGAATGGAAAATCTACCTTATGAGAGAAGACTCAAGGTGCTTGGCTTGTTTAGCCTAACCAAATGAAGGGGAGATATGATTGTTTGCTATAAATACATCAGAAGGATAAACACCAGGGAGGGAGAAGAGTTATTTAAGTTAAGCCTCAATGTGGACACAAGAACAAATGGCTATAAACCGGCCATCGACAAGTTTAGCCATGAAATTAGATGAAGGTTTCTAACCATCAGTGAAGTTCTGGAACAGCCTTCCAAGGGGAGCAATAAGGGCAAAAAACTAACTTGTTTCAAGACTGAGCTTGATACGGTTTTGGCAGGGATGGTACGACGAGATTGCCTACAATGGCATGTGACCCATCTGCAACTGCTAATTGTAAAAATCCCCAACAGCTGGAAATGGGGCTTTAGCTGGGGAGGGCCCTGAGTTACTACAGAGAATTCTTTCCCAGGTGTCTGGCTGCTGGGTCGTCCTGACATGCCCAGGTTCAACTGTCATCGTATTTGGGGTTGTGAAGGAATTTTCCCCTGGGTAACATTGGCAGAGACCCCGGGTTGTTGTTTTTTTGCCTTCCTCTGCAGCATGGGGGTCACTTGCTGATTTAAACTAGAGTAAATGGTGGATTCTCTAAAACCTGAAGTCTTTAAATCATGATTTGAGGACTTCAGTAACTTAGCCAGAGGTTAGGGGTCTATTACAGGGAGTGGGTGGGTGAGGTTCGGTGGCCTGCAATGTGCAGGAGCTCAGACCAGATGATTACAGTGGTCCCTTGTGGCCTTAAAGTCTCTGAGTATTCTATGCTAGGAGATGGCATTCCTATGGAAGAGGAACAGAGATCCACAGAAAATGTCCACCCACTCCCTAGATTCCCTGCCTCACCAAAAGGTCTGGCCCCTGTGCCCAGGAAACAGCACTGAAAGGGAAAGGGAAACAGTCACACCACAAGTGTATTTTCTTCCCTGAACTTTTGGATTAACTCTATAAGCCTGTTGCCCCTCCACAGCTGAGGGACACAGCATTGTGTTTGTGCAACCTCCAGAGTGGATGCTCCACCCACTCCCGCTTCTCCTGGCTTCTGCAGAGTGGCTCTGTGCAAGGAGAGGACAGACACCAAGGACAGCGAACGGTAATTAATGTTTGAAATGATCACAGCAAGAATGGACTGCTCTGACTTTTCTTGGACAACTAAATGATTTCCTTTCCCTTCCTGGACCTTCCCTGCTTTCACACAAGCAACCAAGTACCCCAAACCCTCTTCCATGTGGCTCCCATTGGTGAGGGAAGGAAAAACCTGGGAGTGGGAGAAGGGTAATGTTGGGTCATTGCACAACCATGAGTGTCATAAAACTGTTATTTCCCCACCCAGTGGTTCATGGGATTTCATTGTTAGTCTCTAAGGTGCCACAAGTACTCCTCGTTCTTTTTGCTGATACAGACTAACATGGCTACCACTCTGAAATAAAGACATTGTTTTACAGCCATGTCTTGCTCAGGGACCATGTCAGGGTTGGCTGCCAGCTTCAGGCATGTATTACCAGAGCAAGAGGGGATATTTCTGGTGAGTGTGGGAGGGTATTGTAACATACCAGCTGCGGGGTCTGGTTCCTACAGCAGCCTGGGGTCCTCCTCAGGCTCCACTGGGAGTGGTTTCCCCAACCATGTCTGCCGGGCAGAGGTGCAGAAGCAGATGTTCCTCTTTCTCAGGGTTTCCTGGGGCTTCCTCCAGGACTTCCTCTGAGGTCCCTGCTGCCTCCTGGCCCTGCCCCTCATTGGTGTCCAGTTGTAGGATGAGACGTGCAGGCTTGAAAAAGTGGGGGGGTTCATGAAACACTTCAGGCTCCATACACACTGGCCTGAAGAGCGCCCAGTCCAGCTCATTGTAACATGGGCATATGCTAGGTCCCCTCCTGGAGTGATTGTTGGAGTCCTTCAGCCTCCAGCACAGGAGCGTCAGGTGCTTCATCCACTCCTGACACTGGAATGCCCACCTGCTCCTGCCTGCCTGAAATGTCCCAGTTCAGCTGTATGTTGTGCAGGATGGGGTTCGCTGACCACACATTGACATTGATCAGCACCTTGGCGTGCTCCACAGACCAGGCAGCAGCTCTTGGAACATGATCCATGATTGATGTGCTCATGAACAGAGTTCACAGTAGAGCTGCTCTGAGGGGCTCTGCACAGGTCACTACCGCTACTGACAATGGTGGGGAGGGGGCCAGGGACCTTTTTACCTTTGGACAAAGGCCAAGCAGCAAAGGGATCAATGCGTTGTGGGAATGGCCCTGGAGGACAGTTGATACCCACGACCTGGTACATGCCACTTGGCCTCATCCACACTGAACTGTAGAAGAGGTACAGGGCCATGCCACCTTGGAGGCATGCTCATATCTACACCCGTCATCCTTGCTAGCTTTTGTGCTGTGCAGTCTCCTGCAGGTATGTGCTTCAGGGCTTCAGATGTGGTCAAGGGGTGGGGAGTTATGGCAGAACAACACAGGCAACTGCGTACAGTCACAAGTGTAGCGGTAATGTATATGTACCTGCTACAGTCATTTTATATCAACTAAAGTCTTTATTTGTATAGTACTGTAGGTAACTGTTGCTGGAACGAGCAGCAGCTCTTAATTCAGCTAACCCAGTCTCACAATGGATACCAGAAGGAAACATATTTTCTATGTGCAAACCCTGACATCTGTGCAAATCCCATTTACTCTGGGTTTTACCAGAGCACTTTCTGTAGGGCCACAAGGGGACAGCATCCAGTGGATGAGCTCTGCAGCCTACATTACCACGGTGTTGTATTTCCTGAGCCTGTGCTGGGCAGGGGTTGGCCCGTGGACATCCCTATTTACAGTCCTGCTGGCCTATTTCCTATGCACCGCTCTGCCATCCCAAAGTGCCTGCTGGGTGGCATGGCGAGAGCTGCCCCTGGATATATCTTCACAGTGCACAGCAACCCCACATTGTCTGTGCTGCCCATAGAGCCTTTGTTAGTTGTTCCACAGGCTGTAGGATATGACCCTTAACAATTAGAGAGACCCACTTGATCTGGGTCCTAGCAACTACCTAAACATTTTAAAGGCATGGATGAAGCACACGGGGGCAAAGTGGTTATACTTGCCTCCTGAGTCAGATGACAGCGAGGCGGTTGGATGCCTTTTGGGTAATGTATCTCTGCAGACACAGTGGAAGTCTCTGATGAGGGTCAGTTAGACTGTGGCTGCTTTCACATGGAGCAGGGTGACTGATCCAGATGATCTGTGACCAAGTTTCTGCTCAACTCAGAAAATGGCTCCCTGATTCTCTGGCCTCATTCTGCACTGGCACCAGCGTAGGATAAACAGTGCAGCTCCAGGCTTTTCTGATCTATGCTAAGTGACAATAGTCCCCAGGAGATGGTATGCCAGCTGGAGACCACCAGAGGGCAGCAAGCTACAGCCACATCCCTTCAACGTGCCTCCCTACACCCAACACTATGGCCAGGTGAGGGGGGTGATGCCAGGCGCAAGATACAGAGGTCCACACCAGCTGAGAGCTTCCTCATGTGAGGCAATTTCTCAGCTGGTTAGATCCAGCCCTTTTGCACAGTCACTTTGGCCCAATGAGTAGAGTGTACATGGGTTCACTTAGTTAACCAACAATTTCTGCTTTTCTTCTCCCATTGTTGATGCGCATTCACTACCTAGCCAGTGACAGAGGAATGTTCTATTTGTTACAGGAGTGCTCTTTCTATATATATGTAAATAGCTAGTTAACAGATAAGGTGCCAGCAGATGCCACTCACAAATACATAGCATAGCTCAGGAGTTTTGTTAGACCAATAAAACTTGTGTACTACAAATGGCTCCCCTTGGCTGTTCTTAAACCAGTTCTTAACAATACACTGAAAGACATTCACATCATTGATTGTTCACACCAGGCTTCCATTTTGATTTAAAGAAATCTTTATTGCCATTTTAAATGAATAGCATATATCATTACACAGGGTGGGGTTTTTTTTAACATTTGAACACTGAAAAAGAAGTAATTTTCCTGTAATTTTTGTTTTGTACCTAGATGAGCTCTGTGTATTTGTCTCATGCATTTGGGGGCCTATTTTACTATATTTAACCTTTCCTCTTGGTATAACTCAGAAATGGTTCTCATAATCACTTAGAAATGAGAGATTTCCCACAAAGAAATATTCAATTTTATTCTTCATCCCTAGATTCCAATTTCATATCACATTATTGTATTAATCTGAGAACAATTCTTTCACTATTCAGGTATCAGAGGGGTAGCCGTGTTAGTCTGGATCTGTAAAAGCAGCAAAGAATCCTGTGGCACCTTATAGACTAACAGAAATGTTGCAGCATGAGCTTTCGTGGGTGAATACCCACTTCTTCGGATGCAAGAAGAAGTGGGTATTCACCCACGAAAGCTCATGCTGCAAAACGTCTGTTAGTCTATAAGGTGCCACAGGATTCTTTGCTTCTTTCACTATTGTGACCCTTTATAAACATCCACTGCATACCTGGATTTTTTTTAACTACTGTTAGTTTTTACTGAAACCCTAGGTCTCTTTCATCTTGGATATCTGGTAATACTGCGTAGTTTGTCAGGATACATAGAGCCAAAGAAGTTAAGGCAGTTTATTTTTATGATTTTATTCATTTGTGTGAGATTATCATCCCAAACTTTTTATGGAACTTGAGCAATAGTCTCTAATTTTCTTTGCACACTATAAGGACTTATCATCGCTGAATCCTATTAAATGTAGGACTACTAGGATAAGTATAATTATGAACTGTAATTAGCTGAATCAGTTTGATGTCTGCATAGATGCTTAAAGAGGAAAATTCGTTGCCCTCTGCCTCTGCTCTCCCTTGGAACTACAGAGGCCTCCAAGCAAAGCCAGATCAGTAAGTCTATTGCATGGGATGGGGGAAGCAAGTTTTGGGGAGCCCAAACCAAAGCTTAGACCTTGGCACATTGCAAAGCTTAGCTCTCTAGATACTCCCTATGTGCTGCTATGCACAGAGGATTGGAGGCTAGGGGCTTGTGGATCCCCTTCTGTGCAGATCCACCAACCACTGCCTCCTGCAGAGCGCTGCTGCCAGAGCAGCATGGTTTCCTGCAGCTTCAAGTTTGCAGTAGCAGCCACAGAAAGTCTCCACACGGCTCCATGCCCTGACAGAAGGACCCAGGAATTCCCGATGATAGCCCTGACAGCTTCATAGCCAGGAATTCTCTATCATGATAGCTCTGATGTCAACTTCTTCTATAGCCTTGGGCAGGTCACTTCACCTCCCTGACTCAATTTCTCCCTCTGCTAAATGGGGATAATAATGCAGAGGGGTGTTTTGAGGCTTAACTAATTAGCTAATGGTTGCAGCGCACTTTGAAGAGCAAAAGGTTTAAGCACTGTTGTTATTCTCAAAGTGTTGAAATTAACTTTCCACATCTTGGCACATGAAGGCCCAATGACTTGGCCAATAGCCACAGGGTGTGCATTGGCATGAGAAGAGGTGATGATAAGGCAGCAATTCATAAATAGATAGATCAGAGTTTTCCCTGCAAATACTCAGGTGCTTGTTGTGACTGAACCCATAGGTAAGACAGCATTTAGCTACCCATGCCTTGTTGTCTCTATGAGGGAGGCGGTACTGTAGTTCTAGAAGTGATGGCACACTCGATGGGAGAGGACTTTTGCCTGAGGGTAAATGCTAATGTCTCACCATTGAGCCTTCTGCTGACGTAAAACATAAAATAAATACAGTTTCACAATGTCTGTACAGTGTGTTTACCCGTCACATCGATTGGTAAGATTTCATAGGTCTCGCTTTAGTCCTTCTCTTAGTCCCATCCTAAAACGTCTCACAATCCTATAGATTATGGGCCAGTTTTCTTCTCCCTGCTCCATCCCCTAGGGTGCTGCTTTGGAGGCACAAAGAAGTAAGAAAGCTGTCTGAACTTCTTGACTTGGGATTCCCTCAGTGAGGGGAGTCCCTAGCTGGCTCCTATTCATCCTCCTGCAACCCCCCCAGCACATAAGTGGGTGTATTGAGTGTGCAAGGGGGTGTCATGAAAGTGCTACTAAGCCCAGGAAATCCCTGGCTGGCAGACAGCACCTTGTGGGCCATAACCAGCCTCCAGGCTGCTCTATATTATGCTCAGGCTGGGGACAACACAGAACCAACCCTAGCTCCTTGGTGGCCTCTCTCTCTCTCTCTCACTACTGTGCTGCTGCACGCCATGGATCCAGCAGAGAATCTGGCCTCATGAGTCTAGATTAGCCAGTAAACATCTGTGGGTTAAATGATTACCCAACAAGCAGTACATTGTTCTCCATCTCAGTTACAGAAAGGCTTCAGTTCCTGAATAAGATATCAGAAAATATTTCTTTCTTCTCAGCCAGCCACAACTTTACATTGGTGTCTTTTGCAGAAGCCCCAAAGTGAGTTTTAAAAGTTTAAAGCAAGTGACAATGATGAGACATAAAGTGGAAGGAGAGGAAAATATTGATTGGTAATAAAAAGTTATTGTTGAAATGTCGTCTTTCATGATTCATCACTGAAACAAGTTAATCTTAGCATCTTTTCCCATTAATTAATATGGATAGTTACAGAATGTCAAATCAAAAATTAATTTATATAATTGAAAACACCGAATTAAATGGCAGCTTTGACATTTTAATTCCAGCAATTATTATTGCTAGAGGAATCGTTCGCACCCAAACATAACACCTAGACACACCAAATCACATTTAATGACAATAATTATAAAATACACGGAGCAAGCTTTTGCTTTAGGCAGTGCACGGAGAAGAATTACTGTATCATTACTGGTAGCAGGAGTCATGTGAATAACTCCCTGCTTACCGCTTTGCCAGCACACCATCAAATGGGTTGTTCGTTGGGCCTTTGCAATAACCTGAGGGACCATGATGACTTAGAGCCATAAGCTATTTGTTTAGACGGGTTTTAAAAATAATGCCATTTTAGTGCTCAGTGGAGGATAAAGTGTGGGGGAATTCTGAAATAGAAAAAGGTGCTGAGTTTATCAAAGCGTTATTTAGTGCATAATGTTCTTTATATTAACTGTGCCTATTTAGTCTGGCACAAAATATATGGTCTAGAAGTTCCCTAAACAAGTTTGAATTACTAGAATCAGTCCTATAAAAGTGCAATACTAAATGAAACACCTGGATTGATAATTTTGCACCCTTTAATGTTTGCTAGGAGTCGAGCATAAAAAAATGAAAGGGTGGCAGACTATCATTAGATTGAATTGCAAACCGGTTATATGTTGATATATGTACTGTAATACAAGTAAACACTTTACCTTAAATTTTTGTTTTTGCTAACTTGTTATGAATAGGAATAAAATGTTGTTGAATCTGTTTATTAGAGCTGTTCTCTGCAATGCAAAGGCTGCAAAAAGGTAATTTTGTCTCATGACTAAAGCCATGAAACTGCTCCTTATTAGATCTGAAGTATCTTTTGAAAGTATTTTTGGTACTCACACATGCAGCACCATTAATGACAACAGGACTACTCAGATCAGTAACCCTGTAGGATTTTTCTCAGTACTTTTGCTTACATTTTCTCCAAGGAAATATATTTAATCATAAAATTTAAAATAGCATAATGCCACTATATAAAGCCCTGGTACGCCCACGCCTTGAATACTGCATGCAGTTCTGGTCATCTCATCTCAAAAAAAGATAGATTAGAATTGGAAAGGGTACAGAGAATGGTAACAAAAATTATTAGAGATAAGGAACAGCTTTCATATGAGGAGAGATTAAAAAGAGTGGGACCGTTTTGCTTAGAAAAGAGACAACTAAGGGGGGGGATATGATAGAGGTTTATAAAATGTATGCTGTGGAGAAAGTGAATAGCATTATTTACCCCTTCACATAACACAGGAATCATGGGTCACCCAATGAAATTAATAGGCAGCAGGTTTAAAACAAACAAAAGGAAGTATTTCTTCACACAACGCACAGTCAACCTGTGGAACTTGTCATGGAACGTTACGAAGGTCAAAAGTATAACGGGGCTCAAGAAAGAAGTAGATACATTCATGGAAGAAATACCCACTAATGGCTATTAGACATGATGGTCAGGGACGCAACCCCATGCTCTGGATGTCCCTAAACATCTGACTGTCAGATGCTGGGACTGGACGACAGGGGATGGATCATTCAAAACTGTTCTATTCTGTTCATTCCCTCTGAAGCAGCTGGCACTGGCCACTGTCAGAAGACAGGATACTGAGCTAGAAGGACCATTAGTCTGACCCAGTATGGCCAATCTTATGGTCCCATGTTCTTATTTGTGCCTTCTGACATAAAATAAATGAACGTTTTCAGCCGCTGGAGAATCTGTAGAATATGATAAATGTAATGTAATTTGTTAAATTCCAGTTAGGTCATTCATTAATATTATTATTTATCATTATATTAATGTAGTCCAGGACCCCATTCTGCTAGGCACTGAATAAACACAGAACAAAGATGGTCCCTGCTTTATACATATCCTGGGTCTTGATTTTCGTCGGTTATCAGTCAGATTACATCATTATACCACTCATAAAGCAGTGGGTCAGATCGAAGTCAATGGGACTATGCCGATTTACACCAGCTGAGGCTCTGGTTCAGTATGTTTTAAAACTTCTAACATCAGTTCACGTGCAGGACTGTAAAATGGGGCCTCTTGGCACTCCTGCTATAGAAACAATAATAATAGTCACTACTAGGAAAAATTCACTCCTAAAACATAGTACTTGCACCATTCAAACCCCATGCTAAGGGGTTAATTATGATTCAAGTGGTGCATAGCGCCTACTGTGAGCCCTCTGCACTTGAGTAAATTTCACTCAGTGGTGAACAGCATAGGAAAGTTATGCAAGAAGTAAGGGCTGGCATGCTGATAGTCTTACTTCCCTTTTGCTCTCCGGTGAGTTAGATGTAAAGAATCAGTTCCTTTCACTATTATTGTTTTATTTAATAATTCTATTGATTGCAACAGCAGCCATAGGTCACACTAAGGCGGAAGGCCCTGGCAATCCCAGGGTGCTAGACACCATTCAAGCTTACAGAAAGGTATGAGCTCTGCTCTAAAGAACTTACAGTCCCAGGGTGACACACAGTCTGTGAAGGGCCAGGCAGAGGATGCAGTCAAAGTATGAACAATCTTCCCATACACAGATTCACACAATTTTGGGGAGGACCAAGGCCCACACAGTCTGTGCACTGGGCGAGGATTTGACCCCTGAGAATCCATTTTTCATTTCCAAGGCTGGCACTAGGTATTTCCATGCCTTTTTAATCATCATTTTACTATCTCGGGAACACATTTAAATTGATATAGTTACACAGGTATAGCCCCATGTGGCCACTTATTCCAGTATAAAAGTAAATATTTTTGGTTTAGTTTATGTCACTCGGTAAGGGGATTAACCTAAAGCAAAAAAAGGCACTCATACCACAATAATAGCGTTCATAAGAGGGAGGTGGGTTACAGTGGGATGCCTATATTGATATAATTGGTAAACATTCCCATATATAAACAGCCTTACTTTAAAAAAAAAAAAGCAAGCTAGAGCTATACGTAGTCACAGGACTCCAGAAGCGGGGTCTTTAAGACAAACACCTGATTTTGCAGGACTCATGATAAAAATCTCAAGAGCTGGCAACACTGATACAAGATACAACATGGGAACATGACAACATAAGGAGGGTGAGGGGAAGGAGGAAGATAACAGTGATAAAATCCTGCTGATACCAAAGGTGACACTATTCTTAGCCTGATTGTTCTGAATCGTTCAAACTTACACTGTTGATATTTTATCTTTAGTATGTAAAATATTCCCTAGCAAACCATAATCAGTAGATTGTAAACGCTCAGGGGCAGGGACCATCTTGTTGTTCTGTGTTTGTACAGCACCTTTCACAATGGGATCCTGATCCACGACTAGGGCTCCTACCACAAAACAATTACAATAATAAAAAAATAATAATTGTGTCCCCTTAATCTCCTCCTGTTCCTGCCTTAAAAAGAGACACAGAGCTCGCTGCCCATGAATGAATTAATATTTATTTGTTCATTTTCCCTTCCCACGTCTATATAGACTGCCCCTAACTGTTACTCTAACTAGCATTATAACATATGTAGCATTGTTTTGTTACAAATTTTATGCTCCATTTTTATATTATCTCCTATTGACAGCAATGAAACTAAAATAATCAATTGGCAAAAAGAAATATTAATAAGCACCGACAAAGACTCTTTTGCTCTGGTTTTATTGTGGGTTATGAATGGAAGGGTCTTTTTAAATTCATCAGATTTTAATCTACACCCGCCGGGAAGACCCCGAACATTCTTTTCTCCATGACTTTCCATTCCTAACTCCACCTACCAGGTATGAAGATTGGGCCTGATTCTAGACTTCATCACACCAGTTGTATACCAGTGTAATGTCATTGATTCCAGTGATGTAAAACTGGTGTAAAATAAGGTTATTGATTTTAACACAGAAACCTTGAGGTCCAGGTGAGACCATATGATCAATAAAGATTTGCCCTTATAACCCCATCATAACCTCTTTCTGTCATCTTACACCATCAATCTAGTTAATGGGTATACCCCATGCACCTGCCTATTCCAAACAACCGCTTCTCTCCCTGTTCTGTTGTACAGATTACTTAGCTGAGTTTGTTCATGTGGCCAACGTTCCAATCAGCTTTTGCAAAAAGAAGTTCTGAAATTTTTGGCAATGTGGCTTGTCATCTCCTAGCCTCGTAATGTAAACATCTCAAACAACTTCAACCACTTTCTTTCCTTCAGCATCTCTCAGAGCAGTTTGATGGAATATTCTAGGTAAGTTAAGTAATTAAATTCTTGGTAAATCGTTGATCCCACAAGCCAGCTTAGTTGCTATTCTGTATGTCCCAAACAAACCTAATAGGACTAATTTTTATCACATGTTTTTACATCAGTGTAATTTAATTGGCTTCAGTGGGGTTACTCATGATTACCATCAAGACCCCAGAGATCTGAATCTGGCCCTAGAAAGGTAAAAGCTTACACAAAACCAGGATGCAGTTCCATTTTTTTGAAGATCCCCAGACTGTGCCCGTTGTCAGTGGCCTGTTAGAGAGTGACGACCTGCTGCTACAAAGACGGGTAAACAACAAAAATGTTGCATTTGGGGTTATACAACTACTTGGCTGCTTGTCTGAATCTTACCCAAACTCCTTGGATCTGCAAAATTGACCAGAAATCCCATGGCAGCAAGCGTCTTGGAAGTCCTTCCTTCTTTTCATGACAAAAAGGCTAAGAAAGCAAGTCTGCTATATGATACTTCCACCCAGAGCTAAGTTTAGGAGTCATGGAGCTTGAAGCAAAGATTGGATTTGGGGCCCTCCATGCCTGTTTTCTGCCAAAGGCATCCCAGAATTCCTTGCATGGTATCCCAGAATTCCTTGCATGGTTTACAAAGGTATTCTCCACACACACACTTATGCATAGGAGGCGGTGCCTTTCCAGCATGTGTATCTCTTTTACATAGTTTTCCTCTTCCCTCTTCCTCTCCTTTCTTCTCTCTGCATTTCTTTCTCTTCCATTTTCTCTGTTCTGTCCCTCCTTTTCTTTCTCTCCTAAATCAGTTCTTTTTTTCTTTCAGTCTTTCCTGTTTACTTGACTCCATGCTGTTTTCCCCACCTCTCTCTCTGCAGGATCACAGCAGTAGCTTTACTAAAGAAAGGGCTGCAGAGGGAAACTGATTTGGGTTCTAATCCGTTATAGTGTGAAGCTCCATCCTTGTGCAAAAGTACTTTGGCTGCAGGGGTTCACTAGAGTCCCAGCCAGTAGAGGCCCCCAGCCAAACAGAATCCTCAGAGTCCTCTCCTCCTGTTCCATTTCTGTTATTTGTGGTTCCAGGCCCATTTTTGTGCTATAGCCCAGAAGCTCCTGTCGCCAGGTGTTCTCTGGGACGCGGCCTTTTCCGCTGCCTTGGGGGGTCCAACCGCAATGCCTGTCTAGTGATGTTGGTTGGCTGCTTGCGTAGTGTGTGTCCTATCCAGCCCCACCTTCTCCTTCTAATTTCTTCCTCTGCTGGGGGTTGACGGGTCCTCTGTCCAGCTTGTGTCCATCGAGTAGGATTGTAGTAATTTTCCATCTGCACCCCCTCCCCCCTCTATTTTTTCTCTTTGTCTCTTTTCTTCCCTCTCTTCTATCTCTTCTCTCCTTCTTTCAGTCTTTACTCCTTTGTATTTAGATCATGCTGTTTCTTGATGGGAAATACTCAGTTTTCTTCCTGTATCAATCTCTCTGTAGGAAATTGGTTGTAAGGGAGAATGGGGTCACACTGTACATTGATTGCATTTATAAATAGTTTATAAAGGGTTAATAAATGATTAGTTGCTGTTTTAATAAATGGTTAATCAATTGTTAGAAATTAGAATCCAACAGGTAACTAGGTTGATTATTACCATGTCATATAACCATCTATAAAGCCATCTATTAACATGATTATAACTATCTATCACACTCTACTCACAGGCTTATAACATCTATTCATTTATTAACCCTCTATTAACTATTAATCAATGTACCTTTAATATAGTGTGTGGCTGGAAATGGACTAGGATTGCAATTTCCCCTGGAAACTACTAACCAGCTCCATGAAAAGTGGGTTTTACTGAAGATAAATTGCTAAACTTAGCTCTCTTCTAAGCAAATCCTTTTCCCAGTGGACATGGCTACATAGGAACACTGGCCAGAGTAATCAGCTTCTGGAGTGCTTGTGCCCTAAAACTGGATCTAATTCTGTTCCCAGCCTGGCTGGAAGTTAAAAGAGAAGAGGCATTTGATAGCTAAAAATGAGAAATGTACCTCTATGAAAGTATTACGCTGCAGTGGCAGTTAAGGTTGAATTACAGAGTTCAGATTTAACAGGAACGTTAAGCCTTTATTTTGTGAAAATATAACTTAAATGGCAAAATAAAAGACATAGAATATAAACTTTGAGCACAATTTGAATTATGATGAAAAATAAATTGATACAGAAAGAATAAAGAGTTCAAAAATTACAGATTTTTACAGGTTTTTGCTGAATTATTTTGTTTTGCTTTGTACCCCTTTTCTAAGAATATTAAAACATTCTGGGGTTTGTCCTTTGTCCACATTGTTGTGGATTCCTAGAATATCAATTAGAAAAGGACTGTGTTTGTCTGTAGAGTAGAACTATCAGAAAATGGGAGAGAGTGTCTTTAATGGAAAATTTTGACTTCTTGGCAAAAAAAACCAAACACTATTGGCCCAAATTTGGAATTTTCTATTTGAAAATGCTGCTGTTGCTTCATGGGAATTATAGTTCAGGTGCTTCATGCCCACATTCTCTGCAATGGGATGAGCTCTTTCATCGGACTACATCTCCCATGATGCACCACCGTCTCCCCTCTAGCTGAGCAACCCTGGTGCATCATGGGAAGAGGAAGGTGGGACTGCCCTTTAGTGAGTAGATTCAGATATCTCAGAAAGGTCTTATACAGTAGTTCTTCTAAGGGCTTTCTAATGCAAGGTTCTATTTTGTCCCCCTCTTGTTCAATGCTCATACAGGGCTGTTGAGCAGGTTAGTAGGGAAGGTCTATTTCTGCAACTCAGTCCTAATAGGGCTGTTGAATGCATTTCCCGGAGTATGAAAGAGATTGAGGCATGGATAAGAGCTAGTTGGCAGAATCTCAATACAAATAAGACTAAATTGGTGTTGATAAATTGAGGGAAGAAGCTGGAAGATATGGGGGGATTATACCTGCCCCATTAACTGAGGATGTGCATTCACCATTTGTTACTTGGGTTTTCATTTTGCATATTGTTAGATATCCGCTCAGATGTTGGATGATCAAATAACAGCAGTGCCTAGGAAATTTGTTTTTGTTTTGTCTGGCTCTGTGACTATTTCCTTTAGCTGCAGCACCTCCTGCCATACTTTTGTCATCCCAAGATTAGATAAATTTACTTTTCTATTACTTTACTTTTAATTATTCCAAAGATATCTAGAGTCCAGGATAAGGGCATTTCTCATTGTATTTGTTACAAATCTAAATAAGTTGAAAAATTAAGTTTATTGAAATTGATTTGTTCCAGTTAATTATTTCACTGCAACTCCTTATATTAGGCATTCCTTTAAAAGTGAGGAGTTGTGGTTTATCATGTCAGTGGAAAATCCAACACTAGAAGCTGAATCTAGACAAATTCAGACTAGACGTAATATACATTTTTTCAAGTTTAACTTTTTAATAACTTTAAACTTATCACTGAAATAACTAACTAGTGATGTGGTCAATTCTCCATCTCTTGAAGGCTTTAAATCAAGATTGAATATTTTTCTAAAAGAAATGCTGTAGCTCAATCAGAAGTTTTGGGCTTAATTCAGAAGTCAATTTGTGAAAGTCTGTGCCTGTGTTATGCAGGTGATCAGACTAGATGATCACAGAGGTCTCTTATAACCTTAAAATCTATGAATCTATTAATTTACTTTCAGTGGTCAGGAATTTTAATTACCAGAACAAAGAGGTCACATAAATTATCAAAAGGTTTAATTATTTGTAATTAATCCTTAGCACATTCTGACTAATCCTTGAGTGTCAGGGGATGCTGTGAAGGTCAAAAGTATAACTGGGTTAAAAATTTTTTTGGTAAGTTCATGCCATCAATGGCTAATAGCCAAGATAGTCAAGGATGTAACCCCATGTTCTGGGTGCCCCTAAACCTCTGACTGCCAGAAGCTGGGACTGGATGACAGAGGATGGATCACTAGAAATTGACCTGTTCTGTTCATTCCATTTGAATCACCTGGCACTGACCACTGTCAGAGGACAGGATACTGGGCTAGATGGACATAGTCTGACCCACTATGGTTGTTCTAATCAGTTCTACAATCTTGTGTATAAGAAATGATGTTTCTAGCTTGTATGGTTGTGAAAATAATTTTCAGAATCCTCGGTGAAGGTAGGCAGAATTAGTGTGAGCCAGACTGCAAAGCCAGGGGTCAGAGCCAGTGGCAGGATCAGAAATCAGGGTCAGCGTTAAAGTTCCAGGCCACAATTAGGAGTCTGAATCCGAGTCAAGCTGGGGTCAATAGCAGGAGTTGAGAAGCAGGTCATGGCAGCTAGCTAAGGATCCACTTTGTTGCCAGGACACTTCCAGGTATGCCCCCAGGGGCTTAGTTAGGATCAAGGAGTCAATCAGGGATCACTAAGACAACTGTCAGTCAGATCACTTAAAGTGGGACTTCTCGCAATGTGTAGCCTCTCTGGATTGTGTTGCAGGGTTGTTTATAGGCAGCGCTGACTGCAAGTGTGGGGCTCTTGGTTGCCTAATAGCCCTGCAGGCCTGGATTCAAGTCTTACTGATCCTTATGATAACCCTGAAAATGTGAACTGAGGATAAGTCAACTTATGGTTGTGTTTCCTGAGTTTGCAAACAGCGCTGAAGAGAACATACGTGTACTTTGGTATGGCATACAGGGGCCTTTGGTTAAATGCTATGACGATTGAAACGTTCCATTACAAGATTTTAAGAAGGGTTGCTTGGGGGAGCAGAGGCAAAAGGGGTATCTTGTCCTGGTCCCCCTGTTTGAGCGGACCCCCCAAACCAACTGGCATCACGACCTGGCACGTGGGGATACAGGTTTGGCCTAGCAGCCCTCATCTGGCCTAGTGGCCCCTCCATCATGAAGGAGGGGCCATTGGGCCAAACCTGTGCGCCAGTTTGCAACGCCTGGGGCAGAGAAGCAGGCCCAGACCCTTAGGACAGGAGACAAGCTGCTGCCGCCGGACGCGTGCAGTATGGGCTCACTCTGCAATCCCCTTCTTCCCCTCCCCAGCCCTCCGCTCAGTCATAATTTTTTTGGAATGGTGGGGTCCCTTAGTTTCAGATTTTGCCTGGGGCCCCTCAAAACCTCTGTGCAGCCCAATTTTTCAGTGCAGTTGAAGATACAAGGCAATAAAGCATGGGAACTCGTTACTGTCCTCAGAATTCACCTCTTCAACACTTATATAGAAATGGATCCTCTTTAAGCCCTAAAAGCTTTCGATCTTATTTTTTCAAACAAGCCTTTTCCCTTTTGCTAGAGTAGAGGTAAACCAATTAAAAAGTGAGTTTATGTCATTCTCAAATAGGAAAACTAGAACATTGGCTACTATGCTTAGAACTCCTATCTGATCTTTACTCTGAATACTATTTTTTCAAGCATTAACTATGGCATCATTCCTTACATGTTTTAAATAGCACGCCTGCCTGGCTTTGTGGATACCTGTACTGAACACTATCTGTTGCTAGACAGGTATCAAGAACTTCAAGCTTCCGTGGAAAAGTGGGCAGTGACCATGGAACTAGTACAAGACACCAAACTCATTCCCTAACAAAGAAAAGGAAGCCTAAGGGAATGCGCACATTGCCAGACAATTGCACTCATTACTCAAACAGAAAAAAATAAATAATGTACTTGGTTTTCTGAGAAAGACTGAAGAATATGAAAGTGGGAGTAAGCATGGGATCAGCAAACCATAGACTACGTGAGAGGTGACAACACGAGAAATCAGCACTCAGAATAGTCCTGGAAAAAAACAAAGCATAAACAGCTACAATGAGCATGTGCAATAGAATATAAAAAGGCATTTGAATCAGCCACACAATTCTCAGGACATTTGCATGGGCTTTCTTGTGCCTTTACTTAAGATACTGTACCCAGTGGACTGTAGGTGCTATCTCAGTCATGACCAGAAAAAAAGTAGAAAGAAAGAACCACAAAGGGCACTGCACGGGAGTTGAATAGCAGGAAGGGAGTCCAGCATTAGAGCACAGCATCAGTTCTCTCAGTACACTGAAATGCAAATGTGCATTGTTGTTGGTTACAGTGGTAAAATTGAAATTGGAGGAAGCAGATGCTGTAATCTGATGATGATGTTGTTCTTGCTGAGTCTGAAGAATCACTTCAAGAGCTAGTAATGAGAGTAGCTGAAGCTAGTGTTGATTACAGACTACATCAGAATGTAAAAAGATAAAGGTGATGACACTTCTGCAATGGCATATTGCAGCCACAATATAAACTGGAAATAAAGAGGTTGAACAAGGAAAGAAATTCTATTTCTAAATCCACAATGTAAAGAAATGGACTATCCCAGTTTCCGCTAGAAAGTTGGTATTGGCACGTTCTATGTTCATGTGTGTGAAATGTGAAGACTAATAAGGTTCAGAAAAGGACTTGTCATCACAAAACCAAGGCTGATAAATGCCTAGATTCAGTCTGTGCTTATATATAACATGTGGAGAGAGAGAGAGATACAGTCAGAACCAGGAGATTAGAAAAGCACTGAGGCTTTGTAATGTAAAGCTGTAACCACATGCTATGTGTATCATATTGTAGAGAACTGTGGGATTAAGAAGTCAAAATATTTAACAGAATTGTTCCATAATGGTACAGGAACAACACAGAGAAGAAAATAACAAAGGAAAAAAGTAAGTGGACAATATTTTTAAATGACTAGGTTTCATGGCACAGAAGGCAACACAATCTGCACATGGATATGCAAAAAACTGATGGACCGAGGAGAGAAAAGTAGTTGAGAACAGAATAGGATGAATACTAGATCAATTAATAAAATAAACAGATGACCCACTGATTATAATAATGCTGCAGAGATGGCACGCTCATCGCCAGGAGGAGGTAGTAACTAGCGTTGGTACTGAGAGACACCATCTAGCAGTATTAATAGAGTCTGGGAAGAGTCACGTGCTGGTGTACTCAGACCTGGACTGATGGAAGCTGCACCATTAAAAGAGAAACTGAGCAAGGGATTCTGGGGGAATCCAGAAAAAAAAGTTAGTCACAAACCTACTGGCTACTGGTGCCATGAGACCCTGTCATGGCAACCTTATTAGAAGCATTTAGTGCTACAAAAATAGGAAACCCATCTCCTGAAGTCCATAGTCAGCATTTAATCGGGCCTTACTCAAAACTGAATCAGGAGTTCAGTTTAAGGATTTGCCCACTACTAATAATTTTCCCTTTCCGTTAACTATTGAGTGCTTGATCTTTATTATTTCGTCACTCGGATTATTTTTCTCAGTTTGAACTATATATTGGCGATATTTTCAGCAGAGGTCCATTCCTTCACAATGGATTAGGTATCAATCATGAAATATTAAGTGTTCGTGTTGTAATATTTCATATTATTGCATATTGGCCAGTAGCCACATCTTTTCTAGTTCATAAAGTGCACCATCATCAATCAGACACTAGTGCTGAGGAGGTAAAAGAGCTTTTGGAAAATTAAATGGATCTCTACGTTCATGAGACTTCTGATTTCATCTGACTGCTACTCACAAACTCCTACTTAAAACTTAGGAAACTAGTGATACTGAGTAATGAATTAACTCAAGGCTGTTGAAAATAGTTTGTTACAAGCTACTACATTTTCTGCGTTGTGAACAATCTGAACTCTTGGGAGATCATTTGACACTGAACATCTCAGGAGAGTAGCAGAAGGAGAAGATTCAGAAAGATGATGGATTGGCAACTGTACAGAGTTATTTCCCTTTAAAATGCTGCTGTTGGGTTACACGACTTTTAACACATCATGTCATATGTGTTGTGAATTCAGATAGTAGTCGGTATCCGAGCCAAACACTCAGCAGATGTTGAAGAGACCAGGTGGCCACAAGAAATGAGTAATTTTAGATCTCTCCAAATAGTTCAGCAGCCATGATTCTTTAGTTTGTGCATCTCCAGCCTAAATCTCTGACAGCAAAGATAGCAACTTTGATTTCCCAATGAGCATCATCAAGGGTATGTAATTGTCTCTGAATACTTAAGATGTATCCACTTGGGTTTACATCAGAAGGACGGGAGAGGTACTGAGAGGGAGGGTAATAACACCACAAGTACCTCTTAGCTAGCTACTTGTCAGTCAAAATGCAGCCAGAATTGCCAGCCTGTGTCTGCTGCTTAGTGGAGCTGATTTAGTTAATTCTGCCAACTTTCCCATTTAACCCCCTACTCTGATACAACTAATTTACATATTATTTCATTCTGCCCTTACTTTCCCGCACTCCAGGAATTTATCATTCTTAGAGTCAATACTGGTTTGGCAGAGTTCAGGCCAACCAACTACTGTAAGAGTTGAATACCCATACAGCCTATAGCTATCCTGGTGTTACACTGAGAATTATTACCCATATTTGATGTGTTGCATTGTTTGATGCATGTGAGTGGTAACATTATGTTTATAGTTATCTTGCTATCTTTAAGAACGCCAGTTTATAGACATGTTCCTATCTATTTTCATGAGTTTAAACAATGTTGTTGCAGAAATTACCAAATAAATATGGGTTCCATTGAACAAGAGATTTACCTACTGGCCAGAGGCATATTAACTGATGAGGACCACCAAGTTTATTACCTCATGTAATGTTCTGGGGATGCCCCCATTAGGGTTCTGACTAGAACTTTGTAATAATAAAGGTCAACTCCCAGCTCCTATCAGCCGATGGTGCCAGCCTCCATCACCCACCTGCATCTTTATGCTTTCTCTGATACTGCCCCTCATGCTTGGGAGGAGCTCCCCATTAACATCTGAAAAACCAACTCATTATTGTCTTTCAAAATCCTCCTCAAAACTGTCCTCTGTCATGAAGCCTACACAAAATTTGACAACAGTTAGGTTGCTCATGTGCTAAGACCACTGTCTATCATGCAATATTGTTTCATTGTTTCCTTGTGCTCCCCTGTCTGTCTGTATCCATCTGTTGTCTCTTGTCTTGTAGTTAGATTGTAAGCTCTTTGGGGCAGGGCCTGTGTTTGTACAGCTTCTAGCACAGTGGGGGGTCCTGGTCCATGCCTAAGGCTTCTAGGCACTACTATAATACAAGTAATAGACTCAGAGACTTTAAGGCCAGAAGGGACCATCATGATCAATTCTAGTCTGACCTCCTGCACATTGCAGGCCACAAAACCTCACTCACCCACTCCTGTAATAGACTCATAACCTCTGGCTGAGTTACTGAAGTCCTCAAATCATGATTTAAAGACTTCAAGTTACAGATAATACACAATTTACACCAATTTAACCCTGCAAGTGACCCATGGCCCATGCTGCAGAGGAAGGCATAAAATCCCCAGGGTCTCTGCCAATCTGACCTGGGAGAAAATTCCTTCCCAACCCCAAATATGGCGATCAGTTAGACCCTTGAATATGTGGGCAAGACCCACCAGCCAGACACCTGGGAAAGAATTCTCTGTAGTAACTCAGAGCCCTCTCCATCTAGTGTCCCATCACCGGCCACTGGAGATATTTGCTGCTAGCAGTTGCGGATCGGCTACATGCCATTGTAGGCAGTCTCATCACACCATCCCCTCCATAAATTTATCAAGCTCAGTCTTGAAACAAGTTAGGGTTTTTTTGTCCACACTGCTCTCCTTGGAATAATAACAATAATAACCAAAGAAGAAAATGCTCCAGAGAATGCTTCCTAGGTTTAACATTCAAGCCAACGTGTGCTGTGATGGGACTTTGTGAGTGTAGGAAGTGTTGTGTGAATACTCATACAGTACTAGCATGATCAGTAGACCTCAGGGCTGTGTACTTAGCTATCAAGTCTCAGTGTCTTGATTTAAGGAGCTTCCAGTAACCAAGGACACATTACCCCATTCTCTAAAATATTGTCACTGGACTTCCAGGAAATCAATTGTAATGCACCAGGAACTACATGCATGTGTGGGTTACCAAGATGCTGAGAATAGAATACCAATCCACCTCTAAATTTTAGCACAGGCTTAAGTTGTCTATGTTCTTTCCAAACTTTATAGTGAGGGAAGTATCACTTTACTTTTCTTGTGTACTAAAGAGTTCATTTTAGGTAATAGATCCTGCATTCCGGTAGCATAATCCCAGGAAGCAGTAACCGCAGTGATATAGACAAGGTACTATTTTTCTCAGTCATGATTTAGGTCACAGCTTCATCAGATTGGTTATTGCTATAGCAACCACAGCTTTTGCCTTTGTACAGAGACTTCTAACAGTATTCCACAAGGTAAAAGAAACATTCTGAAACATATGTGATAAACCAAAGCTATTAGGACATAAAGATAATCAAAGTAAAAAACAAAAACAATTCACTCTTTCCTTAAAGATTAAAATGAAATCACTCTGCTAAAGAAAAAAGGTGGAGTGAATGAAAATAAATATAACCAGTGTTTTGTGGGCTCTGGTAGAAATCAAATCATGGTATGATTATTAAGGCTCAGAACACAAAGGACTCTTTCTTCTGGTACAAAAGGTCACAGATTTAACTCCCGTGAAGAGAAAATCCAAGCATACTTCATTTACTGTGCTACTGCACCAGCATAAGCACCTTTAATTATTTTAGGCTTCCTCTTCCTTACAGACAATGACAAAACCCTCGGCCTCGTCAAGGAAAGTTTTATATATATTACCTAGCTCCTGTAGGAAGCTTTATTTAGCCACCCTTGCCAACAGAATAATTTCCTTTGGAAAAATTGTCCCCAGATTGTCTCCTATTAATGTTTTGTCTCTGCATCTTTAAATTAACTCACTTCCTCTTTTCTCACTCACCTACTATAGGACTGTTAAAATGATAGTGATCTCATTTATTAAATATGTTAATTTTGAATTTAAAACTACAGACCCATGTCTATCAGGGAAAAGTTTTCAGTTGCCTTTTAGATGGACTGGCATATGAAAACCAAGAAAGGACATAATAATTGATAATAATAATGAATAATACTTAGCATTTACTTAGTGTAGCAGTTTTCAGCTTCAAAGTGCTTTACAAAATATTAAGTAATTAAGTCTCACAACATCCCTGTGAAGTAGGTATTACAGTTTCTGTACAGCATGGGGAAGCAAGGGCAACGGGTTAAGTGACTTGCCCAAGGCTACAAGATGTTCAGTATCTTGTAGGGTC
This sequence comes from Mauremys reevesii, assembly GCF_016161935.1. NCBI lineage: Eukaryota > Metazoa > Chordata > Testudines > Geoemydidae > Mauremys > Mauremys reevesii. The sequence goes on from NC_052624.1 coordinate 19,470,578, forward strand.
AGGCCCTTCCTAAGACAGGTCCATTACACTGTTTGGATACCACTATCTCCTGAACTTTCAAAGGGCAGTAGGGAGATTTAAGCAGTGTGTCCCTCCCCAACCTCTATTGCTTGGAAAATTTAACGCCATGCAAATTTGGTTGTTAAATGCTACCTAAGAATTCCTCCAAGCATTTGCTGAAGTCCATCCTTACTCAGCTACATAAATGCGTCAGTTCCTTCATAGCGTATAGGACTACTCACTGCTGGAGTCAGGGCATTAGTGCTGTCCATTGTGCTTTCTGTTACAGATAATCCCAACTCAAAAGCATATTGCGTTGAAATAAGTGTCATTAGGATCGGGGCCTAAACTATTCCGTTTGCATAAGAAAATGTCTCTGAACGCACAAATTGAGTTTTTCTGCATAAAAAGTGAGGACATTTCGATGTACAATGTTGTCACCTCTAGCTCAGAGCTGTTTCCAAAAATTTGGCCATTTGAGTTTTGTTTGTTTGATCATATTTCATAAAACGTATTTGCTAATAACTCAGTCCTTTTAGCATTTGACTAATAAATCACTTTTCAAGTACAAGATTGACTGTATGTAGTGCTACATACAGGGGCGCCTCTAGCCATTTCACCGCCCCAAGCACGGTGGCACGCCGCGGGGGGCACTCTGCCGGTCGCCGGTCCCGCGGCTCCGGTGGACCGCCTGCAGACATGCCTGTGGAGGGTCCGCTGGTCCCGCGGCTCTGGTGGACCTCCCGCAGGTGTGCCTGCGGATGCTCCACCGAAGCCGCGGGACCAGCGGACCCTCCGCAGGCACGTCTGCGTGAGGTCCACCGGAGCTGCGGGACCGGCGACCGGCAGAGTGCCCCCCGCGGCATGCCACCCCAAGCACGTGCTTGACGTGCTGGGGCCTGGAGCCGCCCCTGGCTACATAGTAACAGATACCCTAAATACATTAATGGCACTGAAACTTACCTCCATGCAACTGTTACTTCAAGTTAATTCATCATATATATCTATATCTTTTTTCCAGTACAATGATTCTAACAGCTTCAGCATTGTGTAGGGTTGGGTCCAAAATTGTTTTCCCCAAAGTTATCACAAACTCCAATTTGCAATAAATTCATAGGCTAGACAGAGTGCTTTTTTTCATATGATTTTGTTCTGTTAACCTGCTTATACAGCTTCCAAGGGTTAATTGCATACCTCCTCTGATTCATACGTATCAATACCATGTTACCATTCACTTATTATGTCTTCTTTCTGAATTCAGCCACCCAGCATTATTACATTTCCCCAGAATCCGCTTTCGTGTTGAAAGAACTGCTTGCAATGCAACTTTCATTAATAGAAAGCAATACAAACACTCCCACCTCTTAAGACAATGTGGTTGATTACAGTGCATGATAAAGATTTCAAAAGCATTCTGCACCAAAGTGAGCATATCTGCAAGCCATTACCAAATTTTTGGTGCCTGTGTGTTGTTGGGACCCCATGCAAAAGGGTTTATAAAAGGTGAGACTCAGGACTCTGAATCCTGAACCTAGTGTCTTTGGCAGTATATTTCTCACCGTCAAGCCAGCATACTCCCAAATATGCAGTTACACTCAGGAGAGTGAACTGACAATTTTGACTAATCAGAAAAATTGCATAAGAAGTTTGCCAGGCTGCTGTTAAGGTTCCATCAGAGTTGAAATGAACACATCGCTGTCACTCTAATGCCACTTGGTGCATGTCCAGAATTTCGGCTGAAAACAGCGAGTTTCTGATTTTTGCACCTGCACACCACCTCACCTTCTCCTCCCGCAGCAACCGCTGCTACAGTACAAAGATCACCACTGAAAAGTCCTCATTTGTCAATAGTTACCACACTGTGGTATTGTTTGTGAGATGGCACACTTTTTTCACCCTATACTGGTCTACATTGACAAGTAATATCGGTATAACTACGTTGGTCAGGGGTGTGAAAAAACCCACACCTCTGACCAATATAGCTATTCCGACAAAACCCCCAGTGTAGATGCCGCTATATCAATGAAAGAGGACCTCCATTGACATAGCTAATTTCATTCTGAGAGGTGGTGATCCTACTCGGACAGAAAACCCCTTCTTGGGTCCAGCCTGCATCTATACTGTGGGGTTTGCTGACCTTGCCAGGCCAATATAGTCTCTCTAGTGCAGACATACACTTAGAAGAGAAATAATGGCAGCACCTCTGACTTCCCCAAGGTTACACGGAACATTGATGGCAAAGCTGAGGAAAGAACCCAGAGGGAAAATCTTCAGCTGATGTAAATTGTGATCGCTCCATTGACATCAATTTAATGTTCCCCTAGGCCAGAGCTTTGTACTTTACTCAAGTCTTCCATCCATACAACTTGTACAACATCTTTCATACAAATATGCAGAGCTTCACAGGATTAAATAATACTGTTGTTTGTGCACGTGAAGCACTGTATAGATGAGTGGTATTATGAAATCTAAACAGTAGGATCAGAAAAGAGAGAATGAGAAGTGTATGGTGCTATAGAAGAAGGTAGTTGCACAAATTATCTTCACAGCTAACTTTAAAAACTGAAATTTCAAGCTACGATGAGTCAAAACTATTCTAGGCTTGTTAAACTATTGTTTGAAACGTAAAAGCTTTTATTAGCTAAACATTCTATTTTAATCCACATGTGTAAAAATATGCATGCCTTCATTGCTTTGTCAAGATTGTGCACATTTTGCTCCTGACTCACAAGTGCACTGATCAGAATGGATTTAATTGATATTCATGTGCATGCCATATTTACTTCTGTAGAGTTCCCGTGTAATTGAGCAATAGTTAATGGGCACTTAGGGCTCTATTCACAAGAGATTACAAATGTGTGCCTATTGGGGAGCTTTTCCTGTGGAGTTTCCATGTGTCTGGATAAGTCCATAATCAGCACACTAGTCATCACAAAGAACAGCTGGAATATGTGGCGTCTTTATGGTCTTCAGCCAGACGGAAATTTAGTGCTCTTCCCCAGTTTGGACTGGGGGGCAGTGACTGGCATTAGGGCAGAGAACTGTGGATCAGAGCGGCTCGGCAGAGTTGTGTAAGACTTTCATGGGGTTCCAGCAAAAGTTTCAAAGAATCTTGGCTAAGGTTTGTACCTCTTCAGTAAACCTGTGCTAAATCTTGAGCTAACCCCCTTTCTCCCCCTAGCATCTACTTTATCCCTGACAGAGGCAATGAAACCTCCTGAATTTTTTCTGCCTTAGGAAGAGGAAGCCTTGTGATATCTGTAGATCTTCACCAAACTCCAGCTTCATTGGGGCAGGTGGCTGTCCTCTTCCTGGACTCTTGCACGATCAACCAGCTGATTCGCTTTCTTCCATTTCCAGTCTTTAGAGATAGATGATAGGCAAGGGAAGTCATTCCCCTAAATCCACAGGGAAGATCCTCTTCTTCAGTAGGACTCAAAAGGTTCCATTGTGTCCTGCTATGGCTCAGGCTTTGGCATACAATATAGCTTACATATAGTATAGTAGATCTCATCATGTGGGAATCCAAAACGCTTTACAAATTATATAGAGAGGAATCCCATTACTGCCCACTGAAAATCCGTCACTGCTGGTCTGCAATGCGGAAGCTGGCTAACAGTGCAAAGCAACACTGTTCAGTGGTTTAGGACAGCAAGTCAGGGGGAATACTGCATCCAGCTCAAATTGTAGGAGGAAAATAAAGGAGACAGGATGTAACTCCCTGGGTTGGAATTTGTCAGTCCATACTTTTTGCTGATGCATTTGTGGAAGGCTTGAGATGAAGACGGTGTGATGCGGTGTTTGGTCATTTTAGAGTTATGATATCATGGTGTTAGGGAGAGGGGAATGAATTCTGATCAGCTTCTTAACAGTGCTGACTCATTGGCATGTTAAATCCAACTCCTATACTTAGTTATTTTTTGTTTGTTTGCGTTAATTTTCCTCTCAGTTTCTTGTTTCTGTTGCAAACTAATAGCTAATAACTGGTGTTGAATGGTGCATAATTCTGTGCATGATTATTGTGATTAATAAAGTAAAACTCTCTGAAACCGTGTAGTGGAGACGATCCTTTCTTCTCTTGTTAATCTATGCTTTAAATTTACTCAAAACTGTGGCGTTCAATTGATAGCTATTTCAAGGTGTGTTTTTAATCCATTTTTTCTGTTGCTGTGTTCAGCTGTTCTTTAGGCTTGGCTTTTCTAGCCATCATCTGGGACAAGAACATCTCGCCTGTGAAATTTAAAGAATTAAAAATGAAAGATTAAAAAGAGAGAAAAAGGGGAGTGCAAAGCAAAAGAAGACAAATCCAAAGAAGCTCCATAATATCAATGTATGGCGTAGCTGTCTAAGAGCCACGTTAGAGTCCAATCAACTGCAAATCCTGAGGGCAAACCTTCAGTACTTCTCATAGGTCGTATCTCTTATGTTATGTTCAGGCAGCTCAAAAACACATATCCAGTTCATCAATTCCCCACTGTCCAATCAAATCACAACAGGCCAAGTGACATAGATGTTAAGGAATCTCTCTGCCAGGGCCAGCTCTAGGCACCAGCGCTCCAAGCATGTGCTTGGGGCGGCACTTTCCAAGAGGCAGCACTCCGGCTCCTTTTATTTATTTTTGCTGGGGCGCAAAAAGCCGGGAGCTGGCCCTGATTGGAGGTGAGCTGCAGCGGTGGGGGGCATGGGGAGGGCCACAGGAAGTAACCCTAGGGGGGGAGAGGAACCGCTCTCCCCCAGCTCACCTCCGCTCCACTGCCACCTGCTCCCCCAAGCGCGCCACCGCTCCACTTCTCCTCCTCCCTCCCAGGCTTGTGGTGCAAATCAGCTGTTTTGTGGCAAGCCTGGGAGGGAGTGGGGAGAAGCAGAGTGGCGGCAGTGCGCTCAGGGGAGCAGGTGGAGCGGAGGTGAGCTGCGGCAGTGGGGGGCATGGGGAGGGCTGCATAAAGTAACCGGGGGGGGCAGAGGAATCGCCCCCCCCCAGCTCACCTCCACCTCCTCCCTCAAGCGCGCCACCACTCCGCTCCCCCACCCCAGGCTTGCCTGGGAGGGAGAGGATAGGAGGGGAAATGCGGCGTGCCCAGGGGAGGAGGTGGGGCCAGGGATTTGGGGAAGGGGTTGGAATGGGGCAGGTAAGGGGCAGAGTTGGGACGGGCTGGGGGGGCACGGGAAATTTTTTTTGCTTGGGGTGGCAAAAAACTTGGAGCCGGCCCTGCTCTCTGCATTTTGGAATTTACCAATATACAGGTAGTCATATGATCAGAGATACACAAAATGGATTCCTGTCCTGTAACACTGTTGGGCCAGACTCAGTACTTACTCTGGCAAAATTCCGTTGAGTCAAATCTTGATGTCCTTACTCCTGGTCGGATCCAAGCTGCTTTTCCATTGCCCCAACCTGGGGCTGGAGGAAGCTAAGCTGGCCATCAGTGCAACCTACAACAGCTTTTAGGCTGCTCTAGTATACACCAGTAGTAACAGCTTTCTAGAAACTGCAATGCACTTTGGCTAGGCCGCCTCCCACCCTTGGCATAAAGGCTCACATGGACTCTGCAGAGTAGCTGTAAGTGGAACTAAGCATTTGTCCCTCAGTTCTCACTCAAGTCAAACACAAAAGAATAAAAAAATCCTGACAATAAAGAGTTGTGCCTGTGTGAAAAAGCAGGCGTGGGCATAATGAATGGTCACAAAATCAAATGTCTTTGCCGTGAACTATGGAAAACCTATCTGGACACAGCAGCTCAGAGAGGACATGGCTGGGACAACAGATATGTGGTCATTTTAGTTATATTACAGGATGGGTGCCCCAGCTGGATAAGGAGTTTAGTGTTCTTTAGGGAGGGTCTGATTGTAGGCATAAACTGATTTGCCTTCCACTTTTGGCCTGGTGACAGTAAACTACCATTCCTTCCCTGGTAGGGACAGATATGATGGATTGAGATAAATTGGGTGGGTAGAAAAAGATTATATCTAATTTTCTGGATGTGAAATCTATGAGACTTGCAAGAAAGTGAGAATTGGTGAGGTCTGTGGAGAGATATGAATAGTTGAAGGGTGAAGATCTGGGTAGAAATTTAAGATTGCTTAGGTCAGTGGTTTCTTGCAGACTGTCCTGGAAGCTCTTATTTGGGCATATGGTTGTAGCAGTTGCATCCACTTGCTGGCCACCTTTTCAGTGAAACAATGGTAGTCTGAGGGTTCGGGCCCCTTGATCATTTTCATGTTGGGAAACTATGCAGCTCTAGACCAAAAAGGATGTGTGGATAAGAAATGCAGCATTTAATACTGGGCCCACCTTGGCATCTTCACACAACCTTGAGCTGCTTGCAGATAGAGATCCTGCTCTAAATTCATGTTGTTATATACAAGGACAATACTTAATAAAATTGTTACCGTCCATGGTTTGATTAAGGATGAGGCTATGATATTGCATGCACAAGAATCAGTTTTTCTTCAGGACTATGTTGAGTCACTTGGACAGAGTTGTTGTTAAGTGGCTGCAACCTTTTCTTTCTGAGTCCCTGAGTAGCATCAATTAGCTGCTTTAAGGCTCTCTCACACAAATACCACCCGGATCTGTTGGTTTTTTTTTTTGCTCATCTTGATCAACATGCGTATGGGGCTGTTTGGAAAATTAGGCTCCAATCCAACTCCCACTGAACTCACTAAAAATCTTTCCATTGACTTAAATAGGAGTAAGCTCAGCCCTTAGTGGGTAAGGATGAGTTATGGTGTCTTTGGTAGATTTATACTTCTATCTCTTCCTACCACATCAGTTCAGTGGCAAGACATAACCACTGTCTAATAGAGACTGTGGCATGGACTGTGGCTAGCTGATGGAGGCTCAGCCCAGATGAGACTGAGAGAGTGTTTATAGCATGAGGGAAGTAACTGGAAGAAAGGGCAGAAATTATAAAAACTGCCCTCAATTAATGGGGTTTGTCTGCCATTTGCTTCTAAGGTTCACAGTCTAGGGGACTTGTTGAATCTCCAGCTACTTATGGATATTCAGGGAGCAGCTCTTGTTAAGCATGATTATATGCAGATATGATAGCACCACCTATAGCTAAGTTTCAGCTAAAATGGTTCAGACATTTCTGAGATTGAGAGTAGGGAAAATACATTGTTTTGCCCACATTAAAAAAAACATAAGTTTTTATAGAAGCCCTTGTATCTCTTGTAGGCTTTGAAACAGGCACTTGACATTTGGCATCAAGGGTCACCAGCGTGTCAGGGATTTGCCTTTTGCTGTCCCAGTGAAAATTTGTCCAAATGTGGCCAAGTTACAAGACTCTGAAAAATTACAGTTCAGACACGCTCAGTAGCCAACTGTTGGCAGCTAAATTCTCTGACAATTCCATGTGTGCTGGACAGGTTCCATCTTGGAGCTGAGCAAGACTTTCCCAGCACATGCTTCTTCCAGCTGCTGTGGGGTAACAGTGGCACCGGGCATAGGAACTGAGAGTCCCTCTTGTGGACAGTCTCTCTTGTGCTCTCAATGCCTGGTGCCCAGGCAGGAAGGAGGAGAAGGAGGAAACCACTGACTGGAATGCAGAGAGGTGAGAAAAAGGGATAGCAGAGGGAGAAGGAGCAGCAGGGAGGGTGCAGAGGAGCAGAGGGAAGGGACAGTGGATTAGGGGTTATGTAGGTGCAGACGGGGAGGTGGGAGCCAAGGCATGGTGGGGGGTGGTAGAGAAAAGCAGCAGCAGCAGGCAGGAGCAAGGTGGGTTGAATAGGAGCAAAGGGGGAGAGGGCCAGGAGTCCTGTTGTGGGGTGGATGGGGGATGGGACTAGAGCTGGGGAAGGAGCCAGCAGGTGGGAGATGGATATGAGCTGGGATGGAAGGGCAAATAAGCGTAGAGATGGATAGGACAGGAGGCAGGTGTGAACAGGAACAAGGGGTGGGAGAGAGGGGACAGAGACCAGCTTGGGGGTCAGGGGCAGAACAGTCTGTAAATACAAGACACACTCCCCCCTTCCAAAACCTGGAATTGAGCCCACCAGTCTTGAGACGCTACATTCCTTTGCTGTCAGCAAATAGACAAAGTGTGTGTCTCATCCCTCTCTAGTGGGTAGTCCACATAGCGGATAACAGCTTCCTACTGCTACCAGTTACTCTGTTAGCTCAAGAGGTAGAAGTCTGTGCTGTGTATCTAAAGGTCTGGACCCTGCTGAGGACCCTGGCTGGGGATCAGTATAGTTCCACATGGTGGAACCTCTCTCTCATTTTTTAAATTAAATTAGGAAAGGACATCTAAAAATTTACATTAAAGGAACATTAGAGTTGCCAAGTCGAGCTCTCAAAAGTTAGGAAATGCCAGTATTAAGGTTGACTGTGTATCATAATACACATGCACAATGGAAAGGAAGGTTACCTCTTTTTCATGTGAATGCATGACTAGACATGCCTTTGCACACGCAGTGTGCTCAGAATAGGGCTATGCCTTTGCACCATTCAGAAATAGCAGCCAGTGGAGAATATAGCCGTTCAATTATTAAACAGTGTTTCCCACTGAGAGCACATTACATTGCATGGGCTTTACAGTACATTGGCTGCCAGTCAATTCCAAGTGAAGTCTGAGGCCTTTGCCCTATAAATGAATTAGATTTAAGCTTCCTGAGAGCCCGCCTCTCTCTGTGCACGATCACAACAGTTATGATTAGCCAAGGGACTCAAGCAATCAGTCTCCCAGTTAAAATGTGAGGCAGGTAGAAGGAGAGTGGGCTTGGATCCTTGGCTATGGTATTTTCTTTCCCCCTTTGTTCAGCACAGCCCAGAATTGACCATCAGGACATGCTGGAAATGTGGCTTGTTCTCCTAGCTTTTCTTGGGCTTGGGGGTTAGGTGATGGATAGGGGCAGGGAAGGCATTGATGGATTCTGGTTTTGGGGGTGGGAAAGTCTTTTCCTCGTATGGTTGATTAAACACATTTTAAATGTATTTTAAAGGTTTTTGATTTGTTCAGGGCATCAAGTAGGTAGAAGTGGAAAAAAGTTAACCTGTATATTGCAGTAGTGCCTGAAGGCCACAAGTTGTTTTCCATTGTGCATGACATTAGTCACACCTATGGCCAATCCACCTTAAAAAATCATTCACTTCCTTCTTTTTTTTTTTTTTAAAGCAGTGAGTGACTTTCTTGTCAGAATTCATCCTGCCCCTCAGGAGTCAGTGTTGGTAATACAACATGTACCTGCACATGTGCACAGAGGTCACCCATGAGTACAACGCTAAGTAGTGGCGAGTCATAGAGCTTAAGGCCAGAAGGGAACAACCAGCTCCTCTAGCCTGACCTCCTGTACAACACAGGCCACCAAAACCACCCAGCACCTGCACACTAAGCCCAACAACCAACCACGTACATGCAACCCACTCATTGTGACCCAGCAGTGAGTGCTAGCATTGCCGGGAGCACCCATGCTCGTATGTGGGCACAATGACAGCAGTACTGATCGTTTCACCTGTGATTCCAGACAAGCCTTTCTTTAAACCAAGCCCATTTCAATTTTAATGCATGAACAATAAATAATTCTGACTGCTTACAAGAGCTTTTCATCTACAAACATGAACTGACCCTTACAACATCCAGCAAGCTAGATAAGTATTATTCTCATCCTCCCCATTAGTGACCATTAGAAACTGAAGCTGTGGTGATAAGTCCACTAAGGAAAGGTGGTTAAGTCATTAGCGTGAGACTCACAAAATCTGGTTCAAATTCCTGCTCTTGTATTATATTACTTTGTGGGGGTTACTCCTGACCAGCTAAGAGCTCTACTCCCATGTAGGCAGCAGGTTTAAATTAATAGGCAGCAGGTTTAAAACAAATAAAAGGAAGTTCTTCTTCATGCAGCGCACAGTCAACTTGTGGAACTCCTTACCTGAGGAGGTTGTGAAGTCTAGGACTATAACAATGTTTAAAAGGGAACTGGATAAATTCATGGTGGTAAAGTCCATAAATGGCTATTAGCCAGGATGGGTAAGGAATGGTGTCCCTAGCCTCTGTTTGTCAGAGGATGGAGATGGAAGGCAGGAGAGAGATCACTTGATCATTGCCTGTTAGGTTCACTCCCTCTGGCACCTGGAATTGGCCACTGTCGGTAGACAGGATACTGGGCTAGATGGACCTTTGGTCTGAGCTGGTACGGCCATTCTTATGTTCTTATGTAGGCTCCATAGTTTGTAAACTCTTTACATCAGAGAGTGTCTCACACAATGGGACCCTAATATCTGTTGTGGCCTCTTGATGCCAGTATTCATAATTAATAATAGCATTAAGAATGGGGAATCAATGTCAAAGATTGTCAGCCTCAGGCAATCAGATCTCAATATGTTAAACCTCCAAAGGTTTTTTTATTGTAGAAACACTAAATAAATGTTTTAGCCATTTTTGTAACAACATATTTATTATTTATTTGTAGTGCAGTAGTGCCTAGTCATGGACCAGCACCCCGTTGTGCTAGGAGCAGTACAACTGCAGAGCAAACAGATGGACCCTGCCCCAAAGAGCTTACGATCAAAGAAATATATAATTTTGCATGAGTGGAGGTAGAACTTTTATACCAAGTAAACCCATGACAAACGGATCTTACATTTTAACTAGAAATGGGCACAAACCAAAACTGTACTTGCAAACACCCCCCAGACTTTGAGAAAGTTTGGAGCTTGATTAGAACTTTGTAACTCATGCCCACTATTTATGATAGAAATGTCATAGAATCATAGAATAGAATCATAGAATCTCAGGGTTGGAAGGGACCTCAGGAGGTCATCTAGTCCAACCCCCTGCTCAAAGCAGGATCAAACCCAACTAAATCATCCCAGCCAGGGCTTTGTCAAGCCTGACCTTAAAAACCTCTAAGGAAGGAGATTCCACCACCTCCTTAGGTAACCCATTCCAGTGCTTCACCACCCTCCTAGTGAAAAAGTTTTTCCTAATGTCCAACCTAAACCTCCCTCTCTGCAACTTGAGACCATTACTCCTTGTTCTGTCATCTTCTACCACTGAGAACAGTCTAGATCCATCCTCTTTGGAACCCCCTTTCAGGTAGTTGAAAGCAGCTATCAAATCCCCCTCATTCTTCTCTTCTGCAGGCTAAACAATCCCAGTTCCCTCAGCCTCTCCTCATAATGTCAATACACCATTCAGTATAGTGGCTCTGCCTGACACCCCTACAATTAAAGAATTCCTCCAGGCCCCATTGCAGTGCCAGTGCAGACAAGCAATGCAGGTGTTGCAGCTGCAATGGCACTAATGGATCGCCCAGTGCTAGCCCACAGTGCACGTGTCCACTAAGAACAACGGTAACAAGACTCTGTAACCTGCCAAAATCTCCTACCCAGACCTGATGACACCCAAGGAGGCACTCAACTAATCCCAGTTCTCCCCTTCACTCCCACCCTCTTCCTACCTCATTTAAATAGTATTTTTTAATTACCTAGAGTAGCTTGTAAATATATTTATTTTAGAGTGTCAGACAATGGTATTAAGGTCAGTTAGGCCCTGATTCAACAATGCACTTAAGCTTCTGCATAACTTTAAGTATATAATTTAATGGGACCACTCCACCATTGAAGTTAATGACACTACTCAGGTGCTCAAAATTAGGCATGTACTTAAGCACCTTGCTGAATCAGAGACTGAAGGAACATGGAATGATTAAAAAAAAGCGTTAAATGCATGAGCAGCGAGGTGTACTTGTGCTTTTGTGGGGAGGTTTGCCATAAATTTGGTGTATGCTTGGAGGGAATAAGGAAGACAGTCTAGACTGATGGGCATTTGTATGCCCAGAACAATGAATACAGTATAAAAAGGATACTATCATGTCCCAGTTTTTCCTTAAGAGAGGTTGGTGAGATTTTAAATTGGGAGTGTTTGACCTATGTAACTTCAAACCACGTAACTTAGCAAAATATAAACTCAGAGTTTGTGAACTGGGCCAACAGATGATAATAGAATTGTAAATATACAAGTTGAATACATTGCATAATTTAATACAAAAGATAGTATCTAAAATATTTCTATTATATCTACTTACCCACCGATGTATAAATGCTCATGTAGGTGCTTCATATATTTCTCTATCAATCACAATAGCATCTGACACACTCTCTTTGTGTGTATGTCTTTGTGCAGGTGGCTGTATATATTTACACAGACACACAAAGAGAGAGTGATATAGACATGTAGATATATACGCTGTATTTCATTTTGTTTTAAAACTACTTTTTTAATGTATTTGAACAGTCCCATGAAGCCTTTCTAAATAAGATGAGTGGATGGTGTGACAATAACAAACATTAAAATTACTGTTATTTAACCATATTAGTTAAGTGTAATTCCAAAGCCATCTTTTTTTTTTTAATTAAGTTTGAATGTGACTTATACTATAACAAAAGGACTCAGGGAATCTTTAATTTCATATTCCAAACTGGTTAGTCCTATTTGTTTGCTTTGAAGCACTCATTTCAATAAGGTGAAAACTTGTGTTAATCCTCCATTCATCTGTTGCCTGGGTGCGTGTGAAATGAATCATGTGGACAAAATAAACCACTGGTAGCCGCAATATACCATTGTCCTTTAAGCTTCTTCAAGGGGCCTCTTCACAGGTACCAAAAAGCCACTCTAGACACTTCACATATTTTTGAAGATTCTCCCTTTTTTCACATAGCACATTACTCACTCGTTGAAGAATAGCAGAAAACAGGCATAAAATGAAGGAAAAGCTGAAGTAGGCCGAACTCGTTTTCTACACACAGAGAGATAATTGGCACTGCAGTAATTTTGGAGAACTGAATTAAATGAATAAATTGTGACATGGGAAAAACTGAAAAGGACAACAGTTTCCTGGCTTGCACATAATTGTTACTTTGGGCAGCATTTTTCTTGGAGACCAATTGATAAAAGAGGACAAAAATGTTTTTCCCATTAATTGCTTTCAAACATTGTCCTGTTAAATGCCCAATTAAAAGGTAGAAGTGTGGTCCTCTTTTTTGCTTCTAATGACCACATATTGGGGGAAGGGGGCAAAATCAATTGCAAAGTCCGAGCATTTTCTTTTATGGATGTGGAATAAAAAGATCAATGGAAAAGGCTCTTAGTTTACCTTAAACTAAAACAGCAGCCTCAAAGCCTGAAGAACAAAGTGTGTGTGTGTGTGTGTGTGTGTGTGATGCACATACAGTATGTACTGCATATATAATAAAACTATTTTATATCAAAACCTATTTGATAAATTTACTGATATTTTGGTATATTTTATAAATGTGATTATTGTATGTATGCAAAATATACAATGTACACACACCTTATACTAAAACTGTTTCACAATTTAAAAAATCACTGTCACAGAAGAGGCAGTTTATCACAATTTAGGGTTTTTTTTTATTTTTTCCCCTATTAGCCAAATAAAAAAAAGACATCAGAGCCAAAGCCAACGCTGATGTAGCTCCATTGAATGTTAAATGGAGGTTAATTTGTCCCATTCACATTAATTATACTCCATGTCTGGGATCTTAAAGAGCTGTCACTACCAGTCAATACTATAAGCATTAATTACCAATCAGAATGGTGTTTTTAATACTCAAATGAAAATAGTTTGTTCATTGGCAGTGAGACACCTTCCTTTTCTGAACAGAGCAAACACAAATCTAGCATGAACAAATTAGCCTTCTTCTCTATGTGGTTCCATTAAATGTCTTGAATAAAATCTAGGAGAGAGAGAAGCTGGCAGGTAGGTAATGGCAACTCCAGTCCTCAATGAAACTAGTCTTTTATAATATACAAGATGTTGGGAACTCTCTAGAGGGCAGATGTACCTCATCCATGGTGTGGTACCCTGCGGCTCCATGTGGACTCTTCTGGAGAGGTTTAGAGAAAAGGCAGGAGTATCTATGACCCCAGGGTTTCACTATTGTTTCCCTCTCTTCTCGTCTAAAGGTAGGTGCATGTGGAGCAGAGACTACTACCTGAGGATGAAAATAGTTCAGTGACCCAGTGGTGGGGTCCATAGACAGAGAGCGGTGGCTGTGGAGTAGCTCTGCAGCTCTTCCCCATCTCCCAGCAGAGTCCTCCTGAACCAAATGTTACTGTGTGTTCACAAAAATATTTGGGCATAAGCTTCCATGGGTTAAAACCCACTTCAGCAGATGCATGGAGTGAAAATTTTTCCATTCCATGCACCTGATGAAGTGGGTTTTAGCTCATGAAAGCCTATGCCCAAATAAATTTGTTAGTCTCTACGGTGCCACAAGGATTCCTTGTTTTTGCTGATACAGACTAACATGGCTACCACTCTGAAACCTGTATGTTCGCAGCATACACACAGATAAAAATATAAATACTCTTCTGGAAGGTTGCAACATAACACTACTTTATTTCTTAGAATTCAGAGTAATAAAACACAAGCGCCCCAAAACAGTGACACACAAAGCAGGCTGCACCCTAGAACACAGAGGGAAAACTCACCCCACTTTACTATCGGCTAGCTGTTGTCAGACTGACTGCTGCAAGGCCCAAGTCTCACACACAGGGAAAAAAACAGACCAAAGTGTCCTTAAAATGTTTTATTGTATTCACCGGGATTAAAAAAAGTTCTGTGAAATATACCCCACACAGTGACTTTAAACAATTAGTTGAGTTTTGCAGAAAAGTTCCCTTTTGCTTTAAGACACTAGTCATTTACATTCAGCAGCATAATGATTTTGCCCGAGGAAGAGTTTCATGTTTTAACTTCAAAACTCACACACAAAGCACCTGTACAAGGGTAGAAATTAATATCATATTCAAACGCCAAAACAAAAGTAGGTCCGAAGAAATTTGGTCTAACAGTTTTTAAAATTCATATGCAACTTTAAAGTCCACATTGCAGTACAGTGTCTCGTGTCTGGAATGTACAATGAGAACAGTATCAAAACTTATTGCATCAGCGATTATATTTTATACATAATATCTTCCTCTCTTTAGATAAATTAATTAGTTATGCAAGCAAAGTAAAAAACTATTCTAAGAACATTCTTTGTGGGAACATGTCTTGCTTGAGTCTGTAGAAAAAATTAATGGGGCGCTGTCTACACGTGGGATGAAATCCTGCCCCACTGATGGTGCTGTTGGTACATGTCAGTAGTTTCAAAGGTTAATTAACCTCACTGTTAAAAATTTGCGTCTTATTTCTAGTCTGAAATTGTGTAAATTCAGCTCCCAGTTGATCTTGTTATGCCTTTTTCTGCTAAAGACCCCTCTGCTATCAGAAATCTCTTCCTGATGTAAGTACTTGTAGACCACAATCAAGTCACCTCTTAAACTTCTCTTTGATATACTAAATATATGGAGCTTCTTAAGCCTCTCATTATAAGGCATGTTTTCCAGACCTTGAGTCATTCTTACAGCTCTTCTCTGAAACTTTTCCAATTTTTCCTTTTGAAAGTATGAACACCAGTACTGGACATAGTATTCCAATAATATTCTCACTAATGCCATAGTTTATAACTCTGTAACCCTTCTGCCGGGCCAAAACGATAGCAGCAAGGGCCGGGTTCAATACATAGGGGTCCCTTCCCCACAACATAATGCAAAACCAGCTCGAGCCCCCACCCAGTGACCTGGGAAAATCTTACACTCACCCCTGGGCGCCTCGAAGAGGCAATACTTCCCCTCTCGCAAGCACAGAGTCTTGGTGTAGCAGAAAAGGTTTAATTACATGACAAACAAAAAGCATTAAATTGGGAAAATACCTCAGCTAGAGTTCATAGGTCAAACCATGAGCAAAGACCTACTCCAGCAAATTGGGCCATGTCCTTCTCTCGGGGCCCTTGAGTCCAGCAACCCCCAAATCACCCACAGTCCCAAAAGTCCCACAATCCAAAAGTCTCTGTCCTGGGTCAGTGCAGCCCCAGAGCTCAAGAGTCTCTCTGCAGAGGTCCCCCTCCCCAGCCTGGGTAGAAAGGGGCATCTTACGTGGTTTCGGGGCCAACTGCCCTGCCTCTTCGTGGGGTTCTGCTTCCACTAGTCATCTCCGCAAACAGCTCAGCTCCGCTTGCTCTGTGGGCTGCTCCGCTCTGCCAGCTGCTCTGGTCCACCAGCTGTCCTGTGAGCCACTCCAGCCGTCCTCGCGAGCTGCTTGGCTCCACTCACCCAGTGGCTGCACAAACTGCTCCACTCTGCTCTGCCAGCTGCTCTGCTCCACAGTATGGCTTCAGGCTCCCCCACTCATTAGCACAGTACTCAGTGCTCTCAGCTCAGCAAGTCCAGCTCTTCAGTGATTTCAGCTCTTAGTGATTCCAGCTCTTAGTAGGGGAGCCCCAGTACCAGTGAATTCAGCTCAGTAACCTGTATCTAGATTCTTAAGGGAATCAACAATTAACTCTGACATTCCACAGTGGAGAGAGGCACAGGTGGAACTGGTGCTTCTGGCTCACACAAAGAGCCTGCACCACCAAGTACAGATCTCTGTCCCCAGCCTCTCTCTCTTGACTGGGTTTTGGAACCCATGTCCCTTGTCTAGCAAGTGCTATTTAGTTGACAATGAAACCCTCTATCATAAGACAGTTTTGTAGTTCCTCATTTACTTAATCGGGATGACAACATTTTATTGCTCCTGCCCCAATAACAACAAAATTGGGGCTCCCATAGCTGTGAAAATAACCATCCCAGGCTGCTTTGCGGTATGCTAAGTTGGGTGGGAGTGCCCATGCAAATAACTGAAATGCTAATGCAAATATTTGAAACTTCTTTCCGCACTCCCCATAATCTACCACCGGATGTCAGGGTAGAGCTCATCCTGACTCTGCTTACAACTCTACAGGATATTATCTTTCTTCCAAGGACTGCATTCACCCTCTTAGCTACAGCATCACATGGGGAGTGCATGTTCAATTGATTGTCTACCATCACCCCCAAGTCCTTTTCAGCATCACTGCATTCCAGGATACCGTCTGCCATCTTGTAAGTGTGACCTACGTTCCTTATTCCTAGATCTGCGTACCTCAACTGAATTCATGGTGAAGTACCTCATCTGATGTAAATTGGCATAACACCATTGCCTTCAATGGGTCTAAATTCAGCAAAGTGTTTTTGATGTCAATGGAGCCATGTTGATTTATTCTTCAGTGAGAATATTAGCTTCACAGGCCATTTGTACTGTCCATCCCTTGCAGTTGCTGATCGTACTGAAAGTTCATGTGCATTTTCTTTTAAAAATTGCAATAATGATACAAAATTTAAAATCTTTAATTTCCAAAACAATGACCAGTCCCTCTGCATTTCAGGTAGTGTTTCCAGCCCCACGTGAACTCCTTTAGAAGATTGTACTGGAAAAGATGAGTGCAGAGCTCTGTTAAATGTCCTGAAAGTCCAGCCTCAACTTATCATTAAGGTCTTCAGTGTCATCAGATCCATTATACATTAATGATTCATCAGTACAGGACTGAACATGACTCAATTTACATGTACACTGTATATCAATAATAATTAGGGTGGATACTAAAAATATTGCATGTCCTTACCATTATCTCACTGGATATTATAGCTTCTCTGGGAATATAAAACAGATAATTTGTGTCCTCCAAGCAATTTATACAATAGGATTTTTTTAAATGTCCTGGCTACTTTAAAAGAGAATTAGTGAAGGCAGTATGTTATCATCACTCACTAGCCATCAGAAGTTACGTTAAAATTGATTAAAGTATTACTTATCTTAAGTACTGTTGACCTATTTTCTTTCATACCTGTCACACACATATATATAGGATTAAATATACAGTAGACGCTATGCGAGGGAACAGAATGAAAATTTGGACCTTGGAACAGATTCTAAAATAGTAATGGCATCCTCAATATTTAGGAGATAAGTACATGAGGTAATTTTAATCTAAAATGGGGCAATCTTGGATTATCTTGGATAATGGAAGTTCTCTTTCTCTGACTCCTATTTTGATTTCTCTCCTTATACATCTTTTCTTCTCCTTACTTCATTCTCCTCGTTTTTATTTCAACTGCTCAAGCGTTTTACTCTCTCACTCACACACACACATACACCCTCCATTCCACTCCTCCTCTACCATCTCCTTCTTTTTTCCTGGGTGCGCAAGGAAGCCTTGTTTTCCAATGGACAAGGTTTCTGGAAATGCCAATTTGGTAGGAAGGAAAAATGCTCTCGAGCAGAGCTCAGTACCACAAAGGGCAACCCAAACCAGAAAATTACAGAGCTAACTTTGTGCTGCAGTCAAGATTTATAGAAAGATCTATAGAAGTTCTCACAGTTGGGGGCTGTTGCCCCTTTCCTGGCCGCCATAGATAGGGGCTCAGATAATATGTGAATAAGTGTGTCATTAATAGCTGAGATAACATGCGGATAAGTGTGTCATTAATAGCTACGGTCAGGATTTTCAGAACTGACTGGTGTTGATGAGTGATTTGGTGTTTCGCTCTTCATCTTGAGATACCTTCTCAGAAAATGCGAGGCATCCACTCTCTCTTTCATGTATCTCAAGTTGGACACCCAAAAATGGAGGCATCCAGAAGCACTAGTCAGTTTTGAAAATGTTGGCTTAACAATATAAGACATTGTTTCCCAGGATTCCACGACAGGCATCTCTTATATTTCTAGAGTGAACAGAGGAGATACGTAGGTAGATGTAGAGGGAGCTAACAGTCTGCTGTGGTAGCTGTCTGCAAAACTGAAACTAACATGAAAGTGAGGCTTTGCACTGAGGAGGGGGGGAGAGCACAGGGCCCTCTGAACATTTAAAGGGACAGGACATCACATTCCTCCATCCTACTTTAAAAAACTTTCCAAACATGTAGATATAATTATCATTTACATGGCTAACATGAAACAATACATAACTTAACTAAAAGTTGAAGGTGGACTATTGCAGACTCTTAAATTGCAAGAGATTACTCTGCCCCAGAATAGCAAATCACTGACTAAACAACTTCTAAGTTCAGGCACACAACTGATTTTCATGCTGTCTGGGATAACATGGTGATGGTGGTGTGGCTAAAATAACCTTCATGGAAATATTCCAAAACATGAGACTGAAGTGATTTCAGAGTGATCACTCGCATTCCCCCTTAGATACACCCATTATTTATAGATAATTCATGTTGACCCAGCACAAACTGTGTAAATTGGGGATTCTTTTGATCCAACACTGTACCCTGTAGTACCATCCCTTTCACAAGAGAAAGCACATAATCCTTAGTGATTTTTTTGTTGATGTCTGTGCAAGTGATGGGCAACCTATCCTTCAAATTGAGATATAACATTTTGTCTGAAGTTTCTTTGGGCATGGTAGGTGTGACAGCCCATCAGCATTGCTGTGTCAAGTCCCTTTATGAACTTGAATAGTATAGGAATGAGATAAAAGTAACAATGCCCATTGCTGCAAAGGAGCAGCAGCTAATGATGGAAACTTTCAAGCCAAAAATTGAGAGTAACGGGTGATGATCCACCACCAAGGTCAAATGTCTACTATACAGATTGGTATGGAACTTCCAAATTCCTAAGATGATGCTGAGAGCTTCTCACTCTATTTGTGCATAGTTCTTCTCAGGAGTAATAAGTGTTTGTGATGCAGAGGCAATTGGTTTCTCCATGCATTAGGAAAAATGTGGGAAAGAACAGAACCAACTCCATTTGGTGAAGCATCACCAGCCAATCGCAATGGCAGGAAAGCATCAAAATGTGTAAGAACTTTGGCTGCTATCAGCAATTTCTTTGCTTCCTTAAATACACACTCAAGCTCTTTAGTCCATTTCTCTTTTTAATTTGCTTGTAACAATTCATGTAAAGGTCTCAACACTGTTACCAGATTAGGTAGAAAATTACCATAACAGTTAAGGAGTCCTAAGAATGAATGTAACTTGGGACATGACCTCTGGTGGTGGTGCTTGAAGAACTGCCTTCTCATTCTCTGGTGATTTCCTTAAGCCTGTGGCATCAATTACATGTCCAAAGTATTCAAACAAATGTTTGAAAAACTCAAATTTGTCTTAACATACTCTGAGTCCATGGTCTTCCAAACATTGCAAGACAGTGTCCAAATTTCAAACATGATCCTCTTGATCTTTCTCTGTAACAAGATGCCTATCTGGAACAGAGCAGGTGCCAATGTGATACCAAAAGGCAACCTGTTGTGAAAAACTAAGCTTTTTGTGTGTGTTGATTGTGTTGATTGTGAGATATTTGTGAGGCACCAGATCAATCTCCATTTGGGTATGTGGGTATGCATTGAGCAAATCCAATTGGCTGAAACACTATCCACCACTAAGGGTAGAGAACAAATCATCAATACATGGTAGTTGATATTGGTCTGCTTAGAAAAGTGGATTCAGTGTCACTTTGAAATCTCCACCTATTTGCTCTGAGCCATCCTTCTTGATCACTGGTTCAATGGATGTAGCCCATTTGCTGTGTGAAACCAGTGACAAGACTCTGATGTTCACTAAACAGTCCAAATCAGCTTCCATCAGAGGCTTCAGAGCATAAGGCACACCTCTGGGCCTGCAATGTTTCGGCTGACTGTCAGACTTAGCAGTGTTCTTCATTGATATGTTACTCATCTGTCCAAGCTCTTTTTCAAAAACTTTGGAGGGTCTGGTCCAGTATTTCCTGAAGATTTCATGGTGCTTTTGTGATTGCCTTGATCTTGGTCCAATTCATCTTGAGCTTCTCAAGCCAAGATCTACCAAACAATGGCGAATACTTTCCATCAATCACATATCACGGTAAATTGACTAACTGGCCATCTAGTTGAACTTTCACCTGGAGTGTCCCTTTTGGACCTAACTTTTCTCTGGTATAAGTCTTCAAAGCCATGGAGGTTTCTTGTTTCTTCCAAGGGAACTTGTGACAATGTCTGGTGATAGGCAGATGCAGAAATCAGTGAAACAACAGTTCCAGTATCAAGCGCCATTCTTGGATTGAAACTCCTTTGATCAAAGGTGGGACCCAGATGCTATCTCTCACTTCAGCTTCCAATAACACATGTACTGTAGTGTTAGGTCTTCGTCAGTGTCACTAGAGCTCTTGTCTTTTTCCACATTATGAATTCCCAACTTCGTCCTTTCTTAGGTTCAGCCTTCATAGGATGTATGGTTTCTCTGTGTTAATGGTTGTTGACTTGTGTGGCTGGTCACAGTGATGTGTCCTTTCTTCTGGCACTTTCTGCAAATAACCTGGCATGCCCCGCAGCCCTTCTCAGCATGCATAGTTTGTGCATAGTGGCCACATGAAAATTCCTTATGTTCCCATAGTCTTCTGTCTCACTGATGCAGGAGGCGAACTTCTTGGTTCACACTAAATTCCAAAGAATCCTTCTCTGTCAGCTCCATTGCAACTGTCAGCTCCATTGCAACAGCCTTCTTGAATGTAAGCACTGATACAATCAATAACTTCTTTTGGACCTGGTCATTGCATAATCCAGAGACTAATTGGTCATGCAGGGCATCACTTAATGTTTGAACTGACAATGCTCTAACAACTTCCTTAAAGCAGCAACATACTGCACTACTGACTCTCCACTTCCCTGATGTCACTGATGAAGTCAATATCGTTCTGTTGTCATCAATGGGAAAGGAGAAAAGTGTTCCTTCATTGTTGCAGTAATTGCAGTGTATGAGGCAGTTCCAGGCACAGTTGGAGACAAGAGGTCATACAGCAATCCGTATGCCTTCAGACCCATCACCGTCAACAAGGTTGAAACTCATTATCCATCTGGAATGGTGTTGCAAATTACAAATTACTCAAAACATTTGCGGTACACCATCCATGACTTGTGATTTTCATCAAACTCACCAGCTGTGCCCACAAAAGGCGCCAATTCTCTGTTCTCCTGTTGGACTTCATGCCTCATGTATGCCTTTTGCCACAGGGAATATTTTTGTTGTTACTGCACTATCTGCGCTCCATCACCCTCTGCTGGCTGTGTGCTTACACCCTCCTTTGTCTGTACTTGGGCTCCCTCTGCTGGTTACACACCCTCAGTGCTGGCTAAGCTGTTTCTCTGCCTACTTGCACATGGTCAATCAAGCTGGATGCTTGCTTCCACTTCACTCTCTGTTTGAACAGTTCTGGCAATAATTGCAGAATTCTTATACTTTGTGCTATCTTTATTTTCCTATTTCCCCATCTCTAGCTGGTTGGCTCACACTGTCCCTGCAGCAAAAACAGCAGTCTGTCGCCCAGTGCCTCCAGATAAACTTCTGTTCCCCTGTTTACAGCATTATTTGCTTTCTTCTTTTTCTTCTTCTTCAGACAGAGGCAGCACTGGACACAATAAATTCCTCATAATCATTATTTTGCTTCTGGAGCCAGCCGAGAAGGAGATAGACAGAAAGAGGCACAGAGGGAGCTGAAAGAAACACAGCTGTCTACTGTAGCAACTTTATTATTCTGGCTGCAAAACTGAAACTAACATGAAAGTGAGGCTTTGCACTGAACATTTAAAGGGACAGGACATCACAACATCGACAGTGTTTAATCATTTTATTTTTATGGGAAATACAAAGAGATGGGAGAAAGATTTGAAATCCACAGCACTTTTAAAGCATATTCTGCCAGCCAGTACAGCAAGTGTTATTAAGAGTGGGGTAGATTTCCAGCTCACAAGTGGTCATGGGGTATCCAAAATTCAGTGGGAATTAGGTGCCTATTACTTATTGTTTATTTGAATTATGTAAACATACAGTGAAACACTGTCCTACCCCCAAAAGCTCATGATCTAAGCAGGTCAGTGATAAATGAAGGGTGGAGGAGAGGCATAAAATATAGTCAGGCAATCTATTTTAAAATATAAACATCTCTACTATCCCTGACAGGACTCTACCCCATCGTTATTAGTTGGCAAACTTCTTGTAGGCAAGAATTGGGTGTCAAGGAGGAATCTGAAGGATTAGAAGGGTAGTGGCCTTGTGAATTTGTTCAGATAGGGCATTCCACACATAAGTGGCAATGGGGAAAATGGACAAATGGGGGGTGGCTGGTATCATCAACAGAATGAAGTTGGTGGGGGACAATGTGGGGGAAGAGTTGTAAAGGGTTTGCAATGTGAGGACAAGAAGATTATAGCTGGTATGGTGGAAAAGAGGGAAAAACTGAGGATACAAAGTGAGGGACATGGTCAGGCAGGGTGGAATCGCTGCAGTTTGTATGAATTGAAGGGGTGTGATATGAGTGTAGAGGAGGAGGTTGCAAGCTGGGAGATGGTGAGGGCCCAGCTGAGAGCCTCAGTTGCACAGACAGAAAGGTCAGGTCAGACATCACAGATGTTAGGAAGGAAGAAGAGCAGAGTTTAGATGTCCTGGATGTGTGAGATAAGAGAAAGGGAGGAATGAAAGATTACCCTCCCCCAACCCTTCTTAGTGCAAGTAAACTGATCACTAGGGCTTAAAGTATGCCACAGAAACTATTTCGAATCATTACTGGTTACTTCCAGTCCTGCTTTTACCACACAGTGATAGCCTTTGGATACCAGGCTGCCTGTTGGCTCTAAGGCTGCTGGGAACTATTTGCTGCTTGTCATTCAGACAACTTATGGCTAGTGTGGCATTTTATCCCGAAGCATGGTTGGATGGAAGGTAGATCAATGAAGGGGCTGGTTGATGTGCAGGCTGTGGGCACACAGGATGTGAGGAATCAAAGGAAGAGAGTACTGGCTTCCTCACACCTTCAGCAGGATTAGTAACTCCCCAGGGGGAAGTGAAGAGGCAACTCTGAAGAAGGAAAAGAGGGACACCTGGCCTTCCACTACATTTCTGACATCCCCCACTCCCCACCCCCACCTCCCTTCCCACTGAAAGTAGATTTACTGCTTCCCTACCAGTTTCAGATCTTGTGGTACTGGCAATATAGCCAGTACAGATGGGGATGGGAGTAGTTATAAGGAGCTGGAAACAGAACACAAAGCTTCGCTGCTATTCACAGCTCTTTATAAACTCCCAAGCCCCTGTTGTAGATACGAGACAGGGCTGCCTCCTTGAAAGCCTGGATGCTTCTCCGAACTATAGGATTTATTTTAAGTCAGCACAACTGGATTGAAAAGTTCATGCTTGAAAATTTTGGCTTTAACCTCTTTGTACGTCATCTTATATGTAAAACAAGGGTGATAATACCTACTCCACAGGGACACTTTGAGGCTATACTAACTGATTTTCGTAAAACACCTTGGGATCTTTGGATGGAAGGCACTAGAGTTGCAAAGTATTAATGATTATTATGCTGTAATTTCATACCCTCCTACACATATTAAGAGGCAGGCATTGTTTCATAAGATCACCTCCCCCACGCACGTTCAAGATAGGCAGTATACAAGACATCATTTCAATACAACACCTGCATCTTGGACATGCTATATTAAAACACAAATAAAATAACATGATTCAAATAATGGCTAAGGGTGAGGCTTAAAACCTCAAAGGCAAACATTTCTAGGTAAAGCTGAAACTGTGTTCATAGTGCAACTCACTCATCGGGCTGCACCTGGGTGAAATTTTTCCTTACGAAATTCCAAGCCCCATAGATCAAACCCAGCTACTGGAATGTGTTTTGTTACATACACAAACCTCAGCCCAGTTGTGTGCAAAAAGTAAACCTGGCCCATTTTCCAGCAAACCTGGAACATGTTGGAAACTATCTTGACAAAACTTTGTAATGTAGACCTGGCCTTGGTAAATGGAAGCATGCTGCACAATAACGTGCCAAAGGGACACTGCTAGGCATGAAAGTGCACTTTCAGTAGACTTTCAGTGCACCGTATCAGTGTCCACACATTACTGCATGGCAAGCTGGAGTGCTGTACATTCACACAGTGGCTTGCCACATAGTTACTTGCTAAGTAGACAAACCCAGAGATGGTTCTGAACAAAAACTCTGGATCTGAACAACCCAGAATTTGGATGTAAACTTCATGGTTCGTTCCTAGTTCTGTAATAAGCCAGACAAAACTCCTGAAGGCTGAAAAAGTTCAAATGCAGATACAGAGCCAAACATCAGCCATGTGGGGCCATTTTGAATAAATACGACAAGCATGTTATGCCTCTGAATCTTGAAGGACATTCTACAAAACAGACATCATGGTGAAACATATGGCATTGTGCTCCATCAGTGCCCTGCAACACAGCACAGCAACAGTAAAAGGAATACAGCAGAACTCAAACAGAAGAACGAGGAGTGACATTTTTCCTTGCATTGTCTACAAGAATAGGATCAACATTTCTAGGATGGTGACAGAGGATTCTTGTGCAATTCACTTTCTGTGCTGGTTTGCCATAGCCAAGTTTCGGTGTTCTTCAGAGCACAATGCATGTGCTTTAGCTAAACTGTCCTTTTTAAAATATAAAGGCCTGCAATGAATAGAGCTGTTCAGGTGATGTCTTATCATTTCAGTGTAAGAGCTATTATAACCTCTCTTTTCTTTTATGTGATCTTTCTTTCTATCCCTCTTTCTATCCATCTAGCTCTTTCTCCATCCAACTCACATGCAATTCAATTCAATGAGACGTTATCGGATGGACAAGGTATACAAGCCTTGCCTTTGGTATCTGGCAGAGGCCAGGATGACCCCCGCCCCCAGAATAGAGTGGCACATTGTGTTTGAACCCGTGTCCATTTTTCATTCCTGTCCATTTCTGATCTGGTGACCGGTTGCTACGCTCTTCAATCTCCCATATACAAACTCTCCCACTCTGTTTCTCACTCTCTCTCTCACACACACATGCCTACCTCCAAATTTCTTATAAAACAATGATAAGTCAAACTGTAAAAATAATAGCTGCTGAAAATAACCTTTGGAGTCCAATCAGTTTCATGGTCTGTATTTTCCCCACCAGGAGTTGTCGTCAGGAAGTCTATTTGCATGTAGACATTTGACACATTTTACAATTTGCAACAGAGTGAAGGTGTTGCAGTATTTGTGACTTTTCCTGCCTGGTTCTTACAGTTTATTTAATAGAGACAGAGGTTTATATTCTGAAATATTGGGGGGCTGAAGAGTGCAAGTGGGGGAAGATAACATTTGTCAAGGGAACTCAGCATATACTGTGGAGGAATGTGCCCCCTGTTGGAGAAATTTGTGCAGCTCTAGTGTCTAGACTATTTTATACATTCAGCTTTCAGAATGAAAACCCCAGGGCTTCTGATTTGGAAGTCCCTTCTGCCCACCTCCATCTGTATACTCTATTTCAGTGACTGGAGCTGGTTTTACACTCAGTGGTGCTCCAACTCTGATTTCAGCTACTGTTAAGCCAGGTATGACATAACATATCTGAAAATAGCATCCTGGATCCACATATTCGCCACTGTTATATGGTTATGATAGTTTGTAGAAAGAATGCCTTGTAAAGTATCATATGAAAAGTCAGGATTTGCTGAAACTCATTGCTCTGTCAAAATATGCATATCATCTTTGTATATGGAGTTATGATATTTTGTTATAGAGTTGTAACTGAAATACATTTGAGGCTGGTAGATGCCCACAGCTAGTCTTTCAGTGGCAACAAAGGAGCAACTGCCACCCTCAGGACAGATTTACATTAGTACTAGCCAGCCATGTGTTGATGGCCCATTAAGAAGAATCTACTTTCCCAATGGGCCCCTCCCAGAGACTCCTGAGAGATCATGTACACAATGGGGGCTCTCTAACTCCCATGACACAGCAAGGATCTTTTCAGCACCTGGAAGAGAGTATAAAATGGGGGGGGAGGCAATGACATCACCACTTTGCCTCTCTCTTCCCCCATCTCAACACCTGGAAACAAGATCTTTTGGAAGACAGAGAAGCCTTCATAAACTGGGAGGAAGAGATGGTCCTAGCTAGGATGCTTTTTAGCTAGTATGCTGCAAAACGTCTGTTAGTCTATAAGGTGCCACAGGATTCTTTGCTGCTTCTACAGAACCAGACTAACACAGCTACCCCTCTGATACTTAGCTAGTATGCGCTGTGAACTGAATTCTGCTTGCAATGTCCAGTAGGGTGAGAAAACTTTTGATTCAAATCTTGCTTAGCCTGCTAAAGTTTAGGATTTAGACTTCAATGTTACCTTTTATTTCTTATATAACCAACTCTGACCTCTATGCCTAACACTTTTAATCACTTAAAATCGATCCTTCTGTAGTTAATAAACTTATTTTAATGTTTTGTCCTTACCAGTGAGTTTGTCTAAAGTGCTTGGGTAATCTGAGCAGATTACAATGGCTGGTGTATGCCCACTATCCTTTGATGAAGTGGAAAACTAATTAATGGGCTTGGATTGTTCAAGAGAAGGTCTTGAGCAGTGTAAGATGGTACATTCTGGGGGTGCAAGGCTAGGGCTGGGGGGATTTGCTGGTGTCTGCCTGTGTATAGTTAATGAGCGGCTGTGAGAGCCTGAATGTAACTTTGGGTGTGCATTCACATGCTAATGGCTGTGGGAAAATGAAGCCTGAATGGGCTGGTTGTCACTAGCAGAGAAGTTTGAGAGGTACCCTGATCCACAGAGTTAAAGGGGACACAATGTAATAAACCCCTGACCTGTGTCTGAGCTATTGAAGTCCTCAAATCATGGTTTAAAGACTTTAAGGTGCAGAGAATCCTCCAGAAAGTGGCCCCTTGCCCCATGCTGTAGAGGAAGGCGAAAAACCTCCAGGGCCTCTGCCAATCTGGCCTGGAGGAAAATTCCTTCCCGACCCCAAATATGGCAATCAGCTAAACCCTGAGCATGTGGGCAAGACTCACCAGCCAGACACCCAGGAAAGAATTCTCTGTAGTAACTCAGATCCCAACCCATCTAACATCCCATCACAGGCCATTGGGCATATTTACCACTAATAGTCAAAGATCAATTAATTGCCAAAATTAGGCTATCCCATCATACCATCCCTTCCATAAACTTATCAAGCTTGGTCTTGAAGCCAGATATGTCTTTTGCCCCCACTGTTCCCCTTGGAAGCCTGTTCCAGAACTTCACTCCTCTGATGGTTAGAAACCTTCATCTAATTTCAAGTCTAAACTTCCTGATGTCCAGTTTATATCCATTTGTTCTTGTGTCCACATTGGTACTGAGCTTAAATAATTCCTCTCCTTCCCTGGTCCAGTTTGTACTTTTGTCACAACAGGATTGACACAACGCATCAGGACACTGGGCTACTCATTACATCCAAAAAATGACAACAACAAAAAAAGACAATTTCCATTATATCTGCATAAAAGCCAGAACATGTTTATGTTACTTCAGTCTGTGACACTGTACGTGATGTACTGTAAAGGGTGATTCCTTCCTTCTCACAGCCATTTCAGCAACAAGAGGCACAAAATCAAATTTCTTGAAACTTATAGCACTCCATTTTCTAATGAGCATTTTCTGCCTTTAACTAGCATGTATTGCAATCTCCCTGCCCTTCCCCCCACACCCGAGCACAGCAGTATGAACATTCAGTTCTCTTCAGAGCCTCCTATGGTGCCCATCGCCTTGGCATTTGAGCACGTGTCCTGGGGCTAGATCATCCCATAGTCTCCCTTTCCCTTTAAACAGTTCTTGTCCTGCTTCTAGGTGGACCTGGGCAATACAATAAAATTGACAATTAAACCAGACAAACCTGTTAACCCCAACATAGCAAAACTTCATGTAAGTTTTTGTAAAGAAAGTAAATGTGTACTTTGACAAATAACTCTTTCTAAAGTGAGAAAGTAGATTTAGCTCCTTCTTTAAGGGTCTGAGCCCAAGCATATTGAAGCCAATGGAAAGACTCTCACTGACTTCAATGGTCAGTGGATTCTAAACATAGACTTTTCTTTAATGTACACCTCTACCGCGATATAACGCTGTCCTCGGGAGCCAAAAAATCTTACCGCGTTATAAGTGAAACCACGTTGTATTGAACTTGCTTTGATCCTCCGGAGTGCACGGCCCCGCCCCCCTGGAGCACTGCTTTACCGCGTTATATCCGAATTTGTGTTATATCGGGTTGTGTTATATCAGGGTAGAGGTGTATTTAGTTTCCTTTATTAGGTTCATTTGTGAAATCTAGCTGGTTTACTGTTAATAAAAGTTAAAGGGGAGTTTCTGCCTCAGCATGATATGATTTAAAATTCAATATACTTGCAAATAGAGCTGGTTGGGTCACACGTTGTGACCAATAGTTGCTGTGAGTTTATCCCTTTTTTCTGTTCATGGATTGTTTGTGAAGGAAGCCAGATTTCTGATTTGTTATTCACGAGTATTTGCCAACTAGTTTGCATGGACAATGTGAAACGTATGGTTTTCTTGAAAACTGTTCCCTTGACTATTCATGGCACTGTGTATGATTGGTAACGTAACTCACATGGAATTATTTCTGCTCTTTGACTGGACAACTGAAACATTTTTAAAAGGAGTAATAAGAAATGATGACTGGCAAATCCAGACGACATACTTCCAGTCCAAATTTTGTAAAAAATTATTCATGACATAAAATCTGCAAAACCTACAGGATTCATAATCCTTTTCCTGATTATATGAATATTCTCAAAGAATATGAACCCACAAATAGCAACGGAGTGAAGCGATTATATTCATCTATCTATTTTTTCATTAATCAACAGGCTCTACTTTTGTAAGTTTGATAAAAGGATACACACAGATACTCTGTGTTCATACTTTTGTATTCCTAAATATTTAACTGACAAAGCACCTGCATAAAACAATATCACAAAGAATGGTCAACAGCAATTTAAAATAGTGTTAGTACAGGTGTTGTATGAATATCTTTGATCTTGAAAGCTCTGCTTCTTTTAAAAGCTTTAGGGAGGATGAATGTGTTTAAGTCAAAGAGAAAGAACCCACAAGTATTTTTTTCTAAAGTAGACAGGAAGAAAAATCACTTACTTTACTCAAATACCTGCTTCACTATAGGAAGAATAAGATCTAAAAGGAAACTAGGTTTTTTTTATATATAAAGAAATCAAACAGGATTAATTCAGCTAACACTACCTCACCACTGGTAAAATATGTAATACATTATTCATAGCTCTATGATGAACTACTGTCAGGCACCCTGATGGATTTCATCTCTAGCATAAGCCTAAAATAGATACTTTCCTCCAGATTAATATACTGCAGCTTTAGAATGTTTAGCATACACAGAGCGATAGAAGGTAATGGATATGTTCACACAGTGAATGCTGACTACAGCCCTGGTGCTGCAGTGAAATGCTCACAAGTGGACCCTTGCATTTGTCAATATCTCTGTGCCTAGGAGGAGCCTTCAATGAGACTTTGCAGGAGCAAGGTTCACCTGTCTTAATCACCCTGCATGATCAGGACCTTATGCATGAAAATACCTGTATGATTTGTTACATAAGAATGGCCATACTGGGTCAGGCCAATGGTCCATTTAGCCCAGTATCCTGTCTTCCAACAGTGGCCAGTGCCAGGATCTTCAGAGGGAATTAACAGAACTGGCAATCATTGAGTGATCCATCCTCTGTTGTCAACTCTCTGTTTCTGGCAGTCAGAGGCTAGGGACACCCAGAGCATGGGTTTGCATCCCTGCCCATCTTGGCTAATAGCCATTGCTGGACCCATCCTCCATGAACTTACCTAATGGCCATTGATGGATGTATCCTCCATGAACTTATCTACAAAAATAATACAATTGAAGTAACGTGTAGGAATGCATGGCTACATTTTTTTTTTAATTGTCTAGTGATTTTGGGTGCTTCCAGTTTTGGGTGCCCAACTTAAGACACATTAGAAGAGTCCTGATTTTCAGGGAATGGGTGCTCAGCACTTCTGGAAATCAGGCCCCTTTAAAGTATCTAGAGTTGGGCATTCAAACACCTCAGCCAAGATCCTCAAAGGTGTTTAGGCACCTAACTCCCATTGAAATCAATCATCACTTTCCCCCATAAAGGGCTGAGTTGTGCCTTTAGGCTTAGCCCTGAGCAAGAGCTGATGAATGAGCAGTAGCCACACAAGGCATTGTGCCTCAAAAACGTTCCTTTCGGGCACAATTCCTCTTCTTTCACTCTGAGGCGGATGTAAGTTATTGCAACTCTGGAAAGAGTTCAGCTTAGTTCCCCCTTCACACCTGGCCAGCTACTCTTGTCTTTGCTCCATCCCCTAATAGTCTATTTGCAAGTAGCTGGAGGGCAGGGATCATGATCTGCACCAGACCCAGACTCAAGATCCAGGTTAGCTGCGTAAGGAGGCCTTACTCACTTGAGTGACACAAGGGCACAATCTAGCTGCTAAGAGGTATATGGTTAAAAATAAAAGGAAAACATAATAACTTCCTTTCTAGAGCACCCTATATTTATAAGTCAGTTTTGCCTGCAAGATCAAGCCCTACTTTCCCACTTTCAAATCTTCAGCTAAATATTTGGCTATTATTATTATTTGTATTACCATAGCACCTAGGAGCCCTCATCATGGAGCAGGACCCACAGCCCTGTACAAATAATAGCTTTTCTAGAAGATCATAAATGAGGAAATGAAATTAAAGGGTGTTTGGCCTAAGTAAGGATTGAAAAAATTGGGCCCACAGCAGTGGGAGAGATTCTTACATCACCTATGAGAAAGATATCTGTTGGAGAAAATGAATGGAATTATTCTGGTTTAATAAGGGAGCAGCGTAGCACGCAAAACATTCTTTTGCTGAGGTCTATCAATGAATTTTAAATAGTGAGGATGTCAGCAGGAAATGCAACCAACCTTGAAGAATCAGGTTTTCAGATGGTATAGCTACTTCTTGAAGTCATTTTGCTCCAAAGGAAAGGAGAGAAGATGAGGTATTGAGATGACTTTATAACACAGAGTCAGCAGCATATAGCATCTCAGAATAAAGATCATCCTTGAGACAGCCCATCCTACAGTGAAGGCTGCAGCACATTGTAGCTCTGTTGGCGTTGATCCACTAATAAAAGTACCTTCTTCATATTATAGCTAAATGCTGAAGTGAGAAGATTTTCAGTAAACCACAATAAAGCTTAGGATGGATGTCAGTATTTTAAAGCGAGAACTGAATGAAGATACATAAATTCTGAGAAGAAAAAAAAATGACTTTTTATCCCTGACAATTGCCTTAGAATCCAAGACAAGCTGGAAAACCAGAGATCAATTATTTAAGATTGAGTGTTCCCTGGAACTTTTATCTAACTGTTTTTGTTTAACTTCGGAGATGAAATTTAAAAGCCATCCTGCTCTGTATAATTAAAGGAATTGTGTTATAGGACCCTCCTCCTCAAAAAAAGACACCGCTCTTTAAGATCTCTGATAGTAACTTTGCTCCATTGTGATACTAATCCCCAACAATGAGATTCTCAACCTCAACAGCTGAAGAAAGGCTTTACAATACCAAATTTTCACAAAACCGAAGTGGCTAAAAGCTACTGTAGCTCTACATTCCCTGAGGTGTCTTGTGAAAACATTCAGAAGCTTAGCACCGTACTTAGTTTTTTTAAAGTTTTGTCTACCCAGCCTATGTCTGCAATAAAAAAAAGCATTCAGCATCTTGGGATTACAAGAGCAACAATTAAAGTAAAGCCTAAAAGCTGACCTCTCTGCAAAACCTCGAGTTATTGCTGTGCAGGAAACTATTTTATACTTAGGTGCCAATTTTTGCATAAGCCTTAAGCCACACATAAGCAAACAAAGGCTAAAGGAACATTCATCTCTCCCAAACACTAGTGGCAAACACAAACATGGGTGTTTTGTGTAT
Source organism: Mauremys reevesii (assembly GCF_016161935.1). Lineage (NCBI taxonomy): Eukaryota > Metazoa > Chordata > Testudines > Geoemydidae > Mauremys > Mauremys reevesii. The sequence continues at coordinate 19,503,242 of NC_052624.1, forward strand.
CTGGTGAAAGGTGGTTTAGGAATGGAACCATAATTCACTCTGATTGCAAGATTTGACTTCTTCTCTTTCAGAGTGAAAAGCTAAATGTGAAGCCTCGCAATCCCTTTGGTCAACTTGCCTTGGATGCACTTCATAGTGTCTTCCTTTCTCACAAGCATGTTATAAGTTTAACTTGAAAGTGCCCTTTAATGTCCAGAACCAGAAAAAGCAAAGTGAAGAAATCTCTCTGACACTTTGATGCTAGGGCTCTTAAAGCTGAAGTACAACAAATAAAGAACAAAATAAACTCTGGTGATTTGTTTCTTCTTTAACTCACAGCTTTGTTCTGCATCACACAATTTCAATTATATAGATAGAGAGAGAGAGTGAAAAGGGGATGGGATGCATTGTAAAATTTTAATAAACCAGTGTATTAGATCATCTACAAAGCTCCCACAAAATATTTTCAATATGATGTAATAACTGGTCATTACATCCATTGGCCCAAATCACCTCTTCCCATGGTAAACCCAAAGGGATGGATTTCTGGGAATGAAATCTTCATGATGATCCCCTCATGGAGTTTTCACCAATTTTCACCATCTGGAGGTGCTGGGTGCCAGATAATAAACAGCACTAAGCTGTTAAAAAAGAAGAGAGAGTGGCAGACTGGGATGACAAGGAGGAGGCTGGATGACGAGAAGTTAAGGGAAGGTGCAGGCCAACTGCACCAGGAGCTGCATATGTTGGAGAACTACAACCAAGCAAGAAATTGCTCAGTTGTAGGAAGAAATTGCTCCATTATTTTGTGCCCAAATGTATAGACTGGGCCAATAAAACCAGGGTTACAGAAATTGCAGTTTGCATTAATTCTGTGGCTCAGATTACGCTGATGAGACATAAAAAAAGTTTATAAATGATGGTCACTCTAAACCAGAGCCCAAATTTAGAGAGAACAGAGGGAAAAAAAGGTGTGACGTGCTTAATGGGCCACTAGGCCCAGCTTAAATAAGCTACTTATGCATGCTATCATATTGGCCCCATTAGAAAATCACCAGAACAAAAATTCCACACCATACCCTCTACCTTCAGCTATGGGGGTGTTTACATTCAGATCCAGGATCTAGATCCAAGCTTTGCAGGTGACTCCAATATTTATAACAGGCAAAACCAAAACCCTGACCCCAAACATTACCTAAAACAATTGGATCCAGATTTTTGCTGCTTGCTCCATCTCTACAATTGCCAGTTTTTGCACGTGTAAATGTTCACTTGCATGCACAGATATTTGGTTTGTGTTTTGGTGAGAGACGCATGCTAAGCCTGAGCTGCTCCCCAGTAAGAGGATTTGTACACATTATTTCATTTTTATATCCATTACCAGACACAGACAGAGACTATCTGTGACTATAACACAAAGGTCAATAAACTATTTATTAAGGGACTATTTGAGGGAAGATTTATTTTGCTGTATCATATCTGATCGCTACTGTCAAACAGAAAGAACAATAACTGGCATTTATTTAGTTCTTTAAGCCATCAAAGCACCATACAAGCTTTAACTAATTGGGTTAATTAATTATCCAAAGCAAAACGGCACACTGATTCTTTCATATATATTAGTAGCTTCTTGGAGATGAATTTTGCTTAATTGTATCTAGTCAGTGGCACAGAAAGCCAATTTTAAAACTTTCTTAAGGTAATGTATATTATGTAATAATAACCTATGGCAGTGTCCATTTCTAGCTATGTAAGTACAAGTCCCTTGCAAATGTATTAAACTGAACACATAGGTTTGCTCTTACTTTATCTATATCTCTAGGTATTAGAGCTAATAAAAATATTTTCAAGGCAATATTTTTCGCCAGAAAATGCTATTTCATCAAAATCAAAAGGTTTCATGGGAATCTGTCAATTTTGATGAATTTTTTGATGGAAAATCTTCAAACCATATGAATCAAAATAGATTATTTTCATGTTTACTTTCTTGTTTCATTTTGACTTTCATGTTTCACTTCAGTTTGACTTTATTTTTCCATATCATTTAAACTTTTGATTTTTTAAATTTTTTTTCCTTTTCCTTTTAATTTATTATATTATAAGTTGGATATATTTTGTTTAATATTTTACATTTGCACATAATATTTAACATTTGATACTATCACGTTTTGACATTATTGAAACAAAATGATTTGATAAGGTTATTTCAATGTTTCTGAAATGAAAGACTGCAGAATTTTCAATGTGCTGTACATTTTGTCCTGATTCAGGATGAAAGGATATTTCAAAATGGGGTGAAAGGAAAGACAGTTTGTCAGCAAAGAAAGGGAACTTGTTCTAGGCATTGTAATGAGCTTCATATACATTTTTAAAATATCTAACTGGGCATGAAGGGATCAATCCTAGGGGCCATGCAGATGTGCAAAGGGCATGGGGATGGATCTCTCCCAAGGCTGCAGATTGTCTACAAAGCTGGTCCACAAAAGCTGCCCTTGCCTAATGGCTAGAGTATGTTCTGCAGCCTCTTACATGGCCCCTACCAGAGGGAGGGAGGACTGGAGAAACTATGCAGCTGTGAATCCCTTAGCACCATGCAAACTTTATTCTCAACCCCCAACACCACACTCCATGTGCTCTTCAGTACATGATGGAGGCCCTGGAGACCTGAGCACCATATTGCTCCACCCACTCTGTAGCCCAGAGACCCGGCTGGATGCTGCTGTGGGGGCAGGGTTGATAGGTTGCATTCCAGCTAGGGTTAGTTCTCCATCAGCCTGAAAGAATTGTCAGGGCAGTGGAATTACCAGGATTTTTGGTACTTCTGTACTCAATTGCACTAAGCAGCCTGCACAGGAAGTTGAAGACCAGAGGCTCCACTCATGCAAAAGGTTGCTAAATGCCTCATTCCGAGAAGGAATGATTCCTTCCATTGCTTAAATCACTTGCTCTTAGTCTAAACATCTTGGTTAACCTCCCTGACCTCCCACTTTTTCTTGAGGAAGGTTATGCAGAAGCTTGTGGCTACAGCTGGTTGAAATTCTCTGAAAAATGAGCTGTTTTGCAAATGAAAATTATTGTTCATTTCTAATTTTTCTATTTTTTCCCCAACCAAATACCAAAATGTTGTTTTGTTTTTTAAAACAAAAAAATAAGTCTCTAAAAATTCTCAAGAAAAATTATGAAAAAACTTGGTTTCTTTCCAAATTTTCATGGAAAATCCTTACCACTTTCTGCCCAGCTCTGCTTGTGACTGGCTAGTTCAAAACACAGCTTTTCTCATATTTTTTACTCAGGATTTAGGCCATTTCATGCCACATGCCACACAATGTGTCTTAAGGTGATCTTCTGTTAGCAATGGAGAGTAAGGAAAGAGCCTTGCTGATGGTCTTTATTTCCGCAGCCATTGATATCAGAGCAGGTGACAAGGTCTGGGCACCATTAGGAGAGGTCAGGAGTGTTCTTGGTGGTTGTCTCCATTTCAGAAGAAATTCAGTCAGGCTGATTATAAATCTTTCTTGTTCTCACTTATGGACTTTTGCAGAGCCCCATTCGGTCCCTCTTGCTGTGAGGCTACTAGGGCAATTCATAGGAATGGTTGCCAGCTTTCTGAGCATTTCACAACAACGGTAACGTTTGCAATTTATTAATTGAATCAGTTTAAACTATGCCTACTGCAAAGGTATCTAAGGACTGTATGGAAATCACAACACAAACACTAAAACGTATCCAAAAGACAAGCCAACCTGCCTAAATGCATCGCCAGACCACATCAAAGTAATTTGGCAAATCAAATAATCCAACAACCACCTGGCAAAGCAGCCAAAAAAAAGGCATAAATTCCCCATTGATACAATGAATGGGGGAAAAAAATAGAGAGCAAAATCCAAAAAACAAGGGAGGGGGACAGAAAACTGCCAAGCAAAATAAATGAGACGCAGCGATTTCCAAACGAGGAAATTTGCTTCTTTCCACCCCAACTTGTTCCTGCAGCATAAACATTCGTTTTGACTTGAATCTTATAGGAGTTGAGATGAAAGCCCTTCCTTGTTAAATTACTGAGAACGTTTCTGAACTGATTTACCCATCCCTCACATATCTCATCTGATGAAGACTGGGCCACAAAAGAAAAATGGATTTAGACAAGAACACTTCTCAAATTATGGTTCTGCTGGCATGCCCAGTTCCACAATATTATCTCACTTCAGGGCCAGGGTACCAAGGCCACTTAAAATTGGCTAACAAACATATGCATTGTTGCCACCTTGTACAGTATTTGCATACTACCTAGAAAGCAAAGTGCAATAATTAGATAAAGCAGATCCACTTATATATGAACTCTAACAAGCTGAAATTCCATTTGTAGCAAAGTCTATGTCTCAGATTGTTACAATGCACTGCGGTAGGCAATTATTAATTCTAGTTAGATTTATTTAGCTACCTAGTTTTCAGTGTAATAAATGCACTTAACAGCACATATACAAAAAATAAAATCAAGTAATCCAAGAATGACACATTGTCAGACTAATAACCTTCCCACACCTACCAAGAAAATCAGCCTTTCCCAACTCACGCCATCACGCCATGCCATGCCATGAAGGTCACTGTTCTTCAGACCAGATCCTCAGTTGGTATAAGCAGCATAGATCCACTGAAGTCAAAGCGCACTGAAGTCAATGGTGCTACTCTGATTTACTCCGGCTGAGGGTCTGCCTGACCAGAGGTGAAGAAAATTCCAGAGTTGAGGGTTCTCTACTGAGAATCTCTTGTACCCAGACCTTAGGTATGTAAATCTAGAGACTGCCAGCAAATTTCCGAAAGATCTCCACTGCCAGGATGCAGCATGAAGACTTAGGTGTCCCCTAAAATAGTCAGGACTCAGGGTGGGATCCATAAAGGGACTTAGGTGTTGCAACACTGAGCATCACAGTGCCTACCTTTTAGGTTCCTAGAAAATCACAGGAACAACACTGTGATCCGCAAAGCCGAGTTAGGGCACCTAGGCTCCTACACAATGAATAGGGAGAGACAGGTACCTTAGAATGGGACACCCAAAAACTAGCAGGCAAGGTGGGGAGCTGCCTAAACTAGCCAATGGGAGATGCCAATGACAGGGGTGTGTGATAAAACCCCTCCCCGCTCTCAGAGATAGGCATCAAAGTTCAGGCTGCAGAAAGATGCCTATCGCTGCTAGCAATCCACTAACAGGAACCCATCTCCTCGAGTCAGGTACATTAGGTGTCTAAGCTGCTTCTGGTAGGAATGAGTTCCACGCCTGCCTTGCTCCATGCCAAACAGCTAGAGGGGGTCGTGCCAGTGCCACCCCACTTAGAACTTTTAACCCAGTGGTTAGAACAGTCACCTGGAATGTGGAATTCCCTGCTCTACCTGCGGGGGAGAAACGATTTGAACAGGAGTCTTCCATCTCCCGGGAGGGTGCCTCAGTCACCAGACTATGGGATATTATGGCGCATAGACAACGCATGCCTCCTGACACTGGGGAGGGCACAATCTAACGGGGAGGACATGTGACCACCCCATGTGTCTCCTCTGCCCAAAGACCTTCCTGACCTGCGCCCAGCCCGGGGCCACCACACTCTCCCCACCCTTCCAGGGTTACCTGTCCTCCCATTGCACCCCTGCCCCAGCATGTTTGGCTGCTCTCCCTGACAGCTGGGTGCAGGCAAGGAGTGGGAGAACATAAGAACATAAGAATGGCCGTACCGGGTCAGACCAAAGGTCCATCTAGCCCAGTATCTGTCTACTGACAGTGGCCAATGCCAGGTGCCCCAGAGGGAGTGAACCTAACAGGCAATGATCAAGTGATCTCTCTCCTGCCATCCATCTCCATCCTCTGCCGAACAGAGGCTAGGGACACCATTCTTTACCCATCCTGGCTAATAGCCATTTATGGACTTAGCCACCATGAATTTATCCAGTTCTCTTTTAAACATTGTTATAGTCCTAGCCTTCACAACCTCCTCAGGTAAGGAGTTCCACAAGTTGACTGTGCGCTGCGTGAAGAAGAACTTCCTTTTATTTGTTTTAAACCTGCTGCCTATTAATTTCATTTGGTGACCCCTAGTTCTTGTATTATGGGAATAAGTAAATAACTTTTCCTTATCCACTTTCTCAACATCACTCATGATTTTATATACCTCTATCATATCCCCCCTTAGTCTCCTCTTTTCCACGCCGGCTAAAACTGGCCACTCCGGGTCACTGACTCTGTGCAGCATGATGGCTGCCTGAAAGAGAGCTGGAGTCTCCTCTCCCTCCTAGGCCTGTCCCCAGAAGCCGGGATCAGAGGGGGTGGGCTGGGCTGCTGCCTCCCCAGCCAGGTTCTCTCTCAGGCAGCTGCTGCGCTGCACAGAGCAGCAACCCAGAGAGGCCAGCATGAGAAGCAGCTGGTCCCACTCCTTCTGCCCGGCTGCCAGGGACAGGAGCTAAGCGTGCTGGGGGACAGTGCAGCAGGAGAAGGACAGAGCCACTCTCCCTCCCTCACCCCTGGCAGGCCAAACAGAAATCTGGGGGAGGGGAGCACTTGATCCCACGTGCCCCCCCCCCCCCACACACATTGCCTATGTTCTGATGGGTGTGTGTGTGTGGAGGGGTCCCCTCAACATCTCCTGTTGAAGCTTTTCCACTTTGGATTAACTAATGAAAGACCAGAGGATTGGACTCCGGGTCTCACACCGCCCTAACTTCTCTCACTCTATGGTCCGAGGACTATTTAAATATTTATTCACAGTGCAGCAGAGAGAGAGAGAGAGAGACTCTGTATTCCAGTGGTTAGGGTACCCACCTGGGTAGTGGGAGACCTCAGGTCCAGTCTAGGTGAGACGTTCTTGGATCACAGAACTTAGGTGCCTAAGCAGGTAGCAGTTGATGGAGCAATTGTGCAATATGCTTCATGAGTGGACCACCACAAAGTAAGCAGACAGCTGGATTCTGAGCCAGCTAAATTTCTCAAGTGGCCCTCAGGGACAATCCCAAAGGGTATGTCTACACTGCAGCTGGGAGTCAGCCTCCCAGCGTGGGCAGACAGACTCACACTAGCAGGATTCAAGCTAGCATGCTAAAAATTGCCATATGGACATTGTGGCTCACACTGTGAAGCCCACCCCAACCCCTTGGGTCTGAGATCAGGTGACTAGCCCGAGTCTTTGCCAGAGCCACAACATCTCCTCTGCTAGTTTTAGCATGCTAGCGTGAATCTGCCTACTCACACTGGGAGGCTCACCCCCAGCTGTAGTGTACACATACCCTAATGGAGCTCATGACAGCAGCAGAAGGCATAGATGGCAGCAGTAAAGCCTGCATTCAAAAAGAATAGTCACAAGCCCAACATCCAATTGAACTGTAACCCTCCTGCTAAGTGTCATTAGCAGGTGTAAAGGCCAGGGATGTCCAGAGATTCTGTCTATAATATAATGTTCGTCTCAGGCTCCCTTTTAAAAACTTATTGGCTTCCAGGATTTAGGAGCTTGAAATGTGGGGAACTTTTACTAGTGTCTCTCTTCCCTACTTGCACTCAGGAGTCACTGGGGAGATGAAACCACAACTACCTTTTCTTTGGTTTCAGTGAATTACCTTGTTGGGGATCTGAGCTCTTATTCACAAACCATTCCCGACCCACTTGAACTGCATTCACCAGTCCAGTTAGACTCAGGATATGCCTACACTGCAATCACACGTTGAGTTGACATATCTGAGCTAGCTTTAGTCTATCTAATTTAGGTCCCAGAAAAGTGTAGTTGCTGCAGTGCATGCTTCAGCCTGGGCTGTACATGCCTGCATGGAACCTGGGTAATTTCTCACAGGATTAGCCAGGTTCACAGAGGCAGCTCCACTGCTGCTAGGTCCAGTTCTGAAAAAGTCACCTTAACTGCTACCAGGTCCAGTTTTGCAAAGCTAGCTCTGTACAAAACCTGAAGAGAGCAAAAAATAACCCCCCCCAGCAGGGTCTCTGCACTTTCAGGCTAAGTCTCTACACGTGCCTGGTCAAATCAGACTCACTCCTCAACTGGAATCCACTGCCTTTACAAAACGGAAAGTAGGTCCTTCAGGGAAGAGGTGTGGTGCTGTGGATAAGGCACCATATAGGCATGTAAGAGAGCTGCATTCAAGTCCTGGCTTTTCCACTGCGGTACTGGCTACCCTGGACATATCAGCTTGCTTGTCTTGTCTGTTTAGATCATAAGCTCTATGAGACAGGGATTTTTTTCTCACTATATGTTTGTATTCTGATCTTAGTTTAGGCCTCTAGGGGCTATCATAATACAAACAATGAAAAATAATAATAATTGTTATGGTTGTTGATTAGGACTCTGGGACCCCAGGTCATGACCTTTATTACCAAAAGATGGGTAAACCTGATTGACTGAAAGAGCGGACATCACCATTATCACTTCCTCCAGTTACTTTCCCCATCCAAACAGCATCACTTCCATCTTATCTAGACCTAGCCTCTGTCAATCATTTCCCATCCAAGATTCAGTCTCCGCTAGCCTGGGAAAGATGAGACACAGCACTGACCAGTTCTAAATAAAAGGAGACACAGACTGGAGTGTCATCTACATCCTGATCACACTGCAGATCAAAACATGTCACTTACTCCCCAAGTGATCCTCAGGGACAGTCCCAAAGGGTATGTCTACACTGCAGCAGGGAGTGAGCCTCACACATGTGTTGAATTGGAGTGTGACAAGATAGCACCCCACGTGAGAAAGCTTTTGGGACACATGAACCACATTTACCTTCTGGGGTATCACAGAAAGGAAGGAGAAGAGCCATGCAACTGCAACTTCATCCACACGTACCAGGGTGTCTGGATGCATCAACATTTCTCATGCTCATGGTGGATGATACAGTATCAAAGGCCGCTCGCAGATCTCAAAGAATCAACAAGGACGACCTGAAATTTGTCCACAACCAGGGAAGATCATCAACCAACCAAGTCAGTACAGTTGTCATACTGTAATAGCCTGGATTAAAACAAAACTCAAAGGTGTCAAGGAAATATAAGCATTCAAGATAATGCTGGAGCTGCTTCACCACAGCCTCCATAATCAACTTTTCTAAAAATGGGAAAGGTAGAATTTGGGGGAGGACTTGGCAAGATCACCAGCTGCAGAGAGGGCTACTTGAGCACAGGCCTGACAATCATTTGTTTAAGAGGTTGCTACAAATCTCTGCTTATAGTGATGTCCAAGTGAGTATATCGGTCAAGCCCCAGATTTCCCGGCATAGTCCACAGCATGCGGGGTGGGGGGGTCACAAACAGGTGTCAGAGGGTTGTGAACTCTCTGCCTTTTCCATATTGCTCAATGGGATGGGGGGCCTGCGAGAACCCAGCTAAATGGGAATGGAAGCCCCAGGCAGTCCAGTGTGGAAAATGGGGACTGGATATGGAAAAGGTTTATGACCATGGCTCCACATTATAAGGATGACTTTTTGCACAATGGGTATTTTTTTAATAAACAGTTAAAAGAGAGCGAGTGTCTGTTTTGAACAGGTAAGTAATTAAAATTCTTAACTGCACAGTCGAACACACGCAGCAGTACATTGCCAACTACAGACAAAAGTAGGACTGTGCAAGTCTGAACATGCACCTGTTTATTAAATCTTATTTAAAACACTGAAGTAAGTGGCGTGTCTGATGAAATATTTAGGGTGTTTAAACGTGCCACAGCTGACAGAAAGTATTTTTTTCCCTGCTGGCACAAGATTACTTTGTTTTGATTTTTTTTTCTTTCTAAAAAGACCAGGTAAATGATTCAAACAACTTCTAAGCACAAGGTAGGCTATTCATGCCTCCAGTTTCAGCATAGGGCTCTTGAAGGAAGTACTGCTGATTAACTGAATAACGTCTTGTTTTGCTAGCTTTTAATCTGTAGAATTTCCTTTGTATTTTAAAGATACAAGGATTTGCATGTAATATGCTACTTACTTAATATCACTGCATAGTTGTGGAATTGGCCTCAAGTATCATTTAATTCTAGACAAGCCGTTCTTTTGAAGTGGATGTCCTGGTGATGTTTCTGGCAAAGCTAGAAAAGAGGACATTATATTTCAAATTCTTTGAAATACAGAGGTCTTCCCCCTCCTCAAATAATAGTTACTGATAATATTATTGCTGACAAAGCTGAGCCTTTGCATTGCCATGCCATACAATAACTATCTGGTCAATACATCCTTGTTGAGTGACTCCTTGGCTAGGTTCAAGCACAATCACTTTCTTCTACATGCTTCTGGTCCCATCCTTACCATGAACTCCTTTCATTCATCCACAAGGACCCATTTCAGCAGCTCTCAAAAACTCACATTTGCCAGGCTGCTTACAGTGAATTGAGGTGATTTGTATATAAACTGTGCTTTGTTCCCCTTCCCTCAACCTCTCCCTCTTTGTCTGTCTGTTGGTACTGAGACTGTGAGCTCCTCGGGGCAAGGACCCACCCTTCTTAATTGCTTGGAAAGCACCTAGGACATTTAGGGCTCTATCATTGAATTAATAAAAAAATAATAATAACTGATTTCATTAGTCCTTTCTTTCACATGATTTTGCAGCTATTCCATTTTTCTATGTGTGCACAAAATTCCTGTGGATGCTAGCGGAAGTTTTGAGGTATACTGGTGCAAGAATATACTTTCGGTGTTAAGGAAAATTATTCCCACACTCCACCTCCACTTTCTACTTTCTCGTGCTTTGGAATCTATTATTATTGATAATGATAATAAATCACACTTTGCATTTTCAGAGCATCTTTCAATTTAGGCTCTCAAGGTGCTTTACAATAATTAATTAAACCTCACAACATTCCTGTGATGTAAGTATTAGTGTGCTCATTTTGCAGATTGAGAAACATAGGCACAGTGCAACTGATCCTGCAAAGGGCTGATCGTCTGCTGGGTGGGGCTGGGCTCCCTCAGCTCCCAGTGACTTCAAAATGGTAACTAAAAGAGACCAGCATCTCTCAGGGAACCCTGAGTACTTTGCAAGTTCTCAGGTGGTTAACTTATTTGCCCAAGGTCACATAGAGCCTGAGTGGGCTCCAGGCGCATTATGATGGACTCCAACGGCAGCAGAAGCAGGCCCAGGATGAGTCATATCACAGTGGAACAACAAAGACTTAGAAGAGAATGTGTGCTTCTGCTTTAAGACCACTCAGAGCTCAGTCTTCTCAACAAGCTGCAGAATTGCGGAAGAATATTTTCAACAGCCTACAGAAAACTCTTTATTTCAATCTTGCAGTTGCAGCTTCGTAAGCAAACCATTTTAAAGGCCTGATCCTGAAGATGCTGACTGACTTCTGTGATGCGCTGAAGGCCTTCACCTCCCACTCATAAAATCATGGGAGCTGGCTACATTGCAACTTTAATTCTAGAGATAGTGAAAGGTTTTCTCTAGTTTCCCCTTTCACTCATACTGTGCTTCCATGCTTGTCTAGTTCTTTTGCAACACAAAGAGCAGATGTAGATGCAGACTTGGCAAGAGACGTCAGAAAGAACACGGAATGCTTCATTTACTGGAGAAATAAAAAAAACCTACCTGAATATTAATTAATTCATTATCAACTTGTTAATAATTTATTAGTAATAATTTCATTATTGTTGTTGTTATTATTACTATTTGTATTCTGATAGCACCGAGAGGTTCCAATCAGGGATCAGCTCCCCATTAGACTAGGTGCTGTACACACATATGTTACTTAAAAAGAGTCAAACTCTTTATCAAAGGGCTTATAATAGCTTGGTGGTTAGGACACTCACGGTGGGACGAGGGAGATATGTAGGGTGTGTCTTTTTCTCCCTGTCTCTCTGGTTTTGACCAAAAATTCCATCCTGGACCTGAGAAAGTTGAGTAGAACCAATACATTCCCAAGAAATGTTTTGGTTCTCATGAATCAGCATTTTCTGATGGACTAAACATGTCATTGAAAAGTTCCCAGCTGCTTCAGTACCTATCATATTTAGTATAATAAGTGGCAGATGCAGCACACCAACTACCTAACTGTTCTTGAATGTTTTGTAGCCGTCACAGAAGAAGTAAGTTTTAAAGAGGGTTTTGAAGCTTTTTCTCGGGATATACACCCATGTATAAGGAGCAGTCAGGTGGTTTCACTGAAAGTAGGTCTTGTCAAACAAACCAGTTATTTTTTTTATAGAAGATTGTGATTCTGGTTGATAAAGGCAGCTGTGTTGATATAGTATATGTGGATTTCGCCAAGGAATTTGATTTAGTACCACGTGATGTCTTGTTTAAAAAACTTGAATTATATGGAATTAACAGGGCACACTTTAGATGCATGAAAAACTGGCTCACTGACAGATCTAAAAAAAGGCATAGGGAATGGGGAGACATCCAGGAGGAGCACTGTTTCTAGTGGAGTTTCCCAGGGAACAGTTCTTGGTCCAATGTTATTTGACACTGACATAAAATCTTTGCCGGCAAGGTTAGCAGATGCCACAAAGACAGGCGGAGGAGGAAGACAGGTTACAGTTATAGAGTGATGTGAGTCACCTGGTTAAATGGCACGCTCCAACAAAACATATTCTAACACAGCCAAATGCAAAGTACTACATCTGGGAACCAAAACTGCAGGCCCTACCTACAGGATGGGAAAATCTGTGTCGGAAAGCAGTGACTCCAAAAATGAATGAGAGGACATGGTAGATAACTGCCTCTGTGCAATGCTTTGGTTAAAAGGGCTAATTCAGACCTCAGATGTGTAAGGCTTAAGGAGCTAGAGTTGGAACCAGAGTCAGAGGCCAGAGCGCCAGAGCCAAGGGTCAGTCGGGTTACCTGGAATGAGATGAGACAATGCAGGGCAACAGTGGGAACAAGGCTGGGAGCAAGCAGGCACAGAAGCTACCTGAGCCATGGGCAAATGCTTTGACCAGCTACTGAACTGTCACTGCTGCTGGGCTTAAGAGCCAGTCTGCTGACTTTTCCAACCAAGCATGTGGTGTAGTCAATCAGTCTGCCTACTACCAACTGCGCCCGTTAGGCTGCCCAGAGACTGGTTCTGCAGGCTCTGATTCCTGACCGCATAGTAAGAGAAATACCCATCGATCGGCAAACATACACATGTTGGGGAAGGTGTGAATTTTTACAAGGTGTTTCTACATCAAAGAAAATCTTTGGAGATGAGTCTATAAATTGCAGAGGAAGACCAGAGGTGATGTTCATCTTCTCTTCCTTGGTGTAACTGGTTCATTGTTTAGCAAATCTTCTGTTAAAGCAAGAGTTCTATTGGGTTTAGTCATTGGACTGAACCACCGTTGTGGATCCAAACACACATGAACTCACTCATGAACTTCCAGTTCATAGACTAGACAGGATTTGATTATTTTGATTGCCCCTTACATTCCCATATCCACCACACTCAGCTCCTAGAAATCAAGAAGAAACAAAAAGACAAACTCCGTCACTCTTAAATGTTTCTGCATCTTCCCCTTTTGTTCAGTGGGTTTCATACAACAAAGTGAGTGTCATGCATGGACTGTAGACGATACGAGATAGTTTATAACCTTTATGTGTTGTACCAGTCGTTTATTATCCCAACATTCCAGAATATAACCTCTACCTTTTAAGTAATAGACACATCTATCATTAAAGTATAAGGATGGATAATGAGCAGCCATTTAAATGGCACTAAACTCTCCATTTTCTGATCTGAGAACTCGTTACATCTGCCTGTTATTAAATAAGTCTCATAACAATATTTTAATATGATTAAAGACACTGTACCTCATCAGTTAGGAACTCTAGAGACTAATCTGTGCAGGATGTTAATACACTGGGAAAGGACGGCATGTGAATCTTTTTTATTAGTTTCTTTCTTTGCTACTGGTAGTGTCACTACCTTATCAGTTAAATGCAGGAGCTTTAACAATGAGTCCTCTGAGCAAGGCTCTCTGTTTTTGCTGGGTCAGGTTAAAAAGCAAACACATTGTCATGAGCTTTTAAAAGCTTGATCTCAATTACACCATAGTAGGGCAAAGCTCTCAGACACACAACACTTTGACTTTGTAAAGATTGCGACCTTCCAGGTACACAGGCTCTATGGAGAAAAAATGCACTTGACATGCTCACTGCTGTTTCCCTGCAGGAGGCGCTGTATGCATTTAGAGGGAGGAGGACGGGAATTAAATTTGCAATGAGATGAAGGAAAATTTTGTTTGACTGGCAAGAATTTGAGAGAGAGAAATATTCCTTATCATGGAATGATAAACAACGGTCTGGAAATGGTGTTTTGAATAATCCAGTCTGATTTCCAGCATTTCACAGGACTGTTTACTCACCCATTCATATTAACTTCTTAAATAATTTGTTCTTGACTAGTACTTGTGGTAGCAACCCCATTACAGAAACTTTCCAGGCAGTCAAGAAAGGATGGCGCTTGCAGTGGATGGATGGACAGACAGACAAGTAGACAGAGGTCAAGGAAAAGAGACAACAAAAGGGATTTTCCATGCAAATCAAGATTTGCTACAGGCAGCATAGCAGGAGGGGGTTTTAACAAGAACTTAAAAGTAGAAAGTCGGAGCAGATGATGGCTATCTGCAGTGATGCATTAGTGATGATCACTTTTGTAAAATATTTTTAGCCTATTCTATCACTAGCAAAACTCAAAGCATCACATCTTCAAGAGTGTTTCCTAATTTGTTCCTGCAAGATTTGTGATTGATGCAATCTGTATGTGCAAAATGGGCACCTGTGTATGCAACATGGATAGGGTTTCCATCTCTTGAGCAATATTTTCAAAGGGACCAGGGCCAGTTAAGGCGCTCACTGAAAATCATTGGGAGCTGAATATGTAACTGCCCTTTGAAAATCTCCCCTGGGTTTTAACAAATAACAATTGATAAAGCTATTCCAGTGTCATTGTTTGCTGTTCAGTTTAAAATAAAATAAACACCGAAAAGCAGTGATTCTAACTATTTTGAAATGTCAGTTTTTCTTTTCAACTTTTCTGTAGGATTCTGTCCAGAGTCTGCTGGAGAGAAACTAAATAACCTACTTAGTCTATGTCTACACTAGCACCCTTGTCAGTAAAACTTAAAAAAGCACCAGTGTGGACAACACTATGTCAGTGGGAAACGCTCTCCTGCCGACATAGCTACCGCTGCTTGTTCGGGGTGGTTGAATTATGCTGACTGGAGAGTTTTCTCCCATCAGCCCATCGCCACTACACAGGAGACCTTACAGTGGTGCAGCTGCAGGAGTACAGCTGTGCCTCTGTAGTGCAGACATAGCCGAACAGAGAGAGCTGCCTAATGGACGTCGGTAGTTTATGCAGGGTTGTTGTAGTCCTGTCAGCCCCAGGATATTAGAGAGACAAGGTGGGTGAGGTAATCTCTTTTATTGGCTGTCCCTGTCTCCAGCAGAAGTAGGCCCAATAAAAGAGATTACCTCACCCACCTTGTCTCTTTGATAGATTATAACTTTTCCTATCTTCGGCACATCTGCAGAATTGAAATTGTAACTGGGAGGAAAATTCAGCCTAAAATCTATGAAAATAAAATTTAACTTTAAAAAAAGTATTAATACTAAAATATACAGCTTGAAACCATGTTCTAAATTGCATAGAATAAACACAGTGGGCCAGATGATCTGGAATGATAAACAGATCCAGAAAAGATAAACAGATCTAGTCTGATTGCAGGCAGTTCTGTCCCCTTTGCACAGCTCCTATTGGACAAAGGTGCCCTAACTCCCCTGTTGGAGATATTTCTGTGTCTCCTCTCCTCGGCTTTGCAAGTTCTCATTGCTTGTAGCAAAGGAACTAGCAATAAATCCATCATCTGATCAACAAATGGATTGTCACTGTGTTTGAACAGTGTTTTTGTTTTTCTCTGACTTGTTTAGACTTTAAGTTCCTTGAGGCAAGAAGAGCGTATTGGTATGGTATGGGTTGGCATGGTAATGTATGGTATAGACCAGTACAGTGGGCAGAATTTAAAAAATTCTCTTTGTTATTAGGTCCAATATTACCAGTGTGAGCTTGTGTTTGCTAGTGTGAGCATAGGGAATACTGCTAGACCCAATATCTGACCTATTGGTAAAGAGGTAAATGAAGCTTCTCCCTGTACATATTGTGCTATAGAATTCCAAGCATACCATTGGCATTCAGTGAATAATAAAGAAATAATAATAAAATAATGATGATAATAAATAATAATATAGCTATTACGTAAATGTGCAGGAAAATGCCCCAAAGCTCAGGAAAGCTCACAAATATTTCAGGCATAGATTAAGAGGCTTTTTTGAAAACATTGTGCCTACTCTGAATGCAATTTTGAAATGAATTCATTTTAAGCCCTACATACACTGTGAAAATATAACATACATGCATTGTGACTACATACTATTGTGCAATCCAGTTCTAATAGCATGTGCTATCATGCATGACCTAAATAAATTATTTATGTTGAGTTAGATTTGACCATGTATTCACAGTACAATTAATTCAGGCCCTGAGACTTACTGTGCATGGGCATAGGAGTCTGACCACACAGTCAATTGCAGGATGGGGACCTTAATGTGTAACTACACCTCTACCCCGATATAACGTGACCCGATATAACACGAATTAGGATATAACGTGGTACAGCAGTGCTCCGGGTGGGTGGGGCTGCGCACTCTGGTGGATCAAAGCAAGTTCGATATAACACGGTTTCATCTATAATGCGGTAAGATTTTTTGGCTCCCAAGGACAGCGTTCTATCGGGGTAGAGGTGTGTATGTCTCCAAGTATACTGTAGCTAAGGAGAATATGTACATAATATATGTATGAATCAGACTGAAAGGTACATGGACATGTACTGACTGGCCCATGTGTTCATGTGTAAGCACATGCACAAGGCTAATGTAAATGTTGTCATGAAAAAACACTTCATTTTCCTAATGTAATGTGCACCACAGGCCTAAAAGAAAATGAAAGAAGGTTTTTAGCCTTAAATTGTGGGAAGTTTGACCTAATTCTTGTGAAACTCGTTCTGCAGTGCTTTGCCAAGTTCCTCCATTAATGGGCAATTTATGTCAGTTAATTATTTCGAAACATAGGAATTGCCATAATGGATCAGACCAGTGGTCCATATATCCCAGTCTCCTTTCTCCAACAATGCCAGCTGCTTACGAGGAAGGTGCAGGAAACCTTGTGCAAGAGAGATATGGAGTAACCTACCAATAAAGAAGTTACTTACTAACATAAGAACATAAGAACATAAGAATGGCCGTACCCGGGTCAGACCAAAGGTCCATCTAGCCCAGTATCCGTCTACCGACAGTGGCCAATACCAGGTGCCCCTGAGGGAGTGAACCTAACAGGCAATGATCAAGTGATCTCTCTCCTGCCATCCATCTCCATCCTCTGACGAACAGAGGCTAGGGACACCACTCTTACCCATCCTGGCTAATAGCCATTTATGGACTTAACCACCATGAATTTATCCAATCCCCTTTTAAACATTGTTATAGTCCTAGCTTTCACAACCTCCTCAGGTAAGGAGTTCCACAAGTTGACTGTGCGCTGCGTGAAGAAGAACTTCCTTTTATTTGTTTTAAACCTGCTGCCTATTAATTTCATTTGGTGACCCCTAGTTCTTGTATTATGGGAATAAGTAAATAACTTTTCCTTATCCACTTTCTCAACATCACTCATGATTTTATATACCTCTATCATGTCCCCCCTTTTCCAAACTGAAGAGTCCTAGCCTCTTTAATCTTTCCTCATATGGGACCCTCTCTAAACCCCTAATCATTTTAGTTGCTCTTTTCTGAACCTTTTCTAGTGCTAGAATATCTTTTTTGAGGTGAGGAGACCACATCTGTACACAGTATTCGAGATGTGGGCGTACCATGGATTTATATAAGGGCAATAATATATTCTCAGTCTTATTCTCTATCCCCTTTTTAATGATTCCTAACATCCTGTTTGCTTTTTTGACCGCCTCTGCACACTGCGTGGACATCTTCAGAGAACTATCCACGATAACTCCAAGATCTTTTTCCTGACTCGTTGTAGCTAAATTAGCCCCCATCATGTTGTATGTATAGTTGGGGTTATTTTTTCCAATGTGCATTACTTTACATTTATCCACATTAAATTTCATTTGCCATTTTGTTGCCCAATCACTTAGTTTTGTGCAACTAACTCCCATCAGAGGTTTACTTATGCCATGAAGCATGAAGCTATACTTCCCTTCCAAAGCTCTGGGGTAAAATCCCGGCCCCATTAAAACCAATGTCAAAATTCCCATTAATTTCAATGGGACAAGGATTTCACCCTTGGTGTTTATTATTTTTTGAATTCTTGCTGTCGTAACTGCGTGTTCTTATTGTCCATATACATGTCCTGTCCTTTTAAATTTATTTTTAATTTCTTATCATATAACACCCGTCACCACATACAGTGTTGGGGCCTTCTATAAAAGGCAAAAAACAATGCTGTGAGTTTAGGCATACTATGCTTATGTACTAAAGCAGGTTCGGTATGTAATTCACTATATTCACGGATTATAAAGACAAAAGGGCCCACTGTGGCCATCTAGTTTGACACCCTCTATACACTGGCTGCAGAAAGCCAGTGAATCTTGTTATGTCTTTGTCTGCAAGATTAAAAAGCCCCTCATTATCAGATATCTTCTTCATATGTAAGTACCTGTGCACAGAGATCAAGTTACCCCTTAGCTCTTTGATAAACTGAATAGATTGAGCTCCTTAAGATCTTCAACTCCTGGTGCCTGACGTGTTCTAACCACTAGGGATGATGCCCGCTCTAACCAGTAGTCATGACTGCTATGTCCTGGTCACTGCCACCCATTAGTTACCTGCAAAAATAAATTTCCAGCTAGGCTTCTACCCACTCTCCACTTGTGCAAAGAGTTAAGGGAGCTCCAAGGAACACAAGATACAACAGTGAGAATGCTGTGATGATGATGATGATATTATCAAAGATGACAACTTTCCAAGATCAATCAGTGAATTTAGTGAATAGCTCAATGGGCAAACATTTCTCAATAGAAAACTGCTAGAAACCCAAAGATTCTTAAAGGGAAACCACTCAAAGATAGAACTTCACACTAAATGCATCAAAGGAGATTTTCAGCCACGAAAAATGATAACACTCGAAAAGCAAGAATTTGTCTCACAGTAAAATAACCCTTGGAAGAGTAATAACTGTAAGGAGAATTCAGAATGACATGAAAATTGTCAGTGATCTAGATGTGTAAAGAAATGCTATAGGACAACCAGTGAAAAGGGAAATTTCCTTTCAGAGATGTAACATCTTGTAAAAATAGACAGATCCTCAGACCAAAATTTGCTTGTATAAATGATTTGTCAAACGATTTTGAATAATGACCAAGGCTATAAATATTTTGATCTCTTCACAGACAATTAGTGAAAAAAGAAAGAGGCAATAGTCACAAAGAATAATTTAACCCACTCTTGCTTACTGGATGCCCCCCCCCCACACACACACACATACTGGTTATCCAAACTACTATAAAGCTCCAGCTTCAGGGTGGGTTTTTTGTGTTTTGTACAGCCATGGACCAGAGAGTCACCAAACCAGCTAAGTCAGATAAACAGTCAAATTATTTAGGGCCAGCTCCTCTGTTAATATAATCTGGCAAGGAAACTAGGCCGGTTTACACCACCTGAGGATGTGGTCCTGTTTTTATCATTAGTAGTAATTATTTATTTGTATTATTATAGCACCTAAGAGCCTTAGTCAATTTACAGTTGCTGATTTTGGCCTCGTACATTATTGTTGTTATTCTGTATTGTATTTACTGCAGGAATATCTAGAGGCCAGGGCCCATTGTGCCAAGCACTGTACACACATATAACAAAAAGCTGGTTCCTGCTCCAAAGAGCTTATGCTCTGAATTTAATACGAGAGGTGGATACAAGCAAACAGTGACACAGCTTTGCAACATGTAATAAGCAATGGTCACAGTACACCAGCTGTCTCCCCATTCTTAAGGGTTTTGTAGGCATCATGGCATAACTGTAAACAATTCACCGGAAAATTAGAGTCACATACAATCACAAATGATCCGTCACTAGAATGACTGAAAGGCCTATAGGAAAACTTTTATATGGGCCATTTGGCTAGTTGCAGGACTGTCCCTCGAGATAAAGAATCACAGAAATGCCCATCATGGGCACAGTACACATAGCCATTCTTATGAGAGGGAGAAGTTTCTGCTCATTGATGAGTATGAGTGAAAAATATTTGGCTCCACTCCTGGTATAAACTCCCACGCATCACTTTGAAAATCCACTCCTATGTGTCCTTAGCACTGATTTTCAAAGTAAAACACAACAGCCTAGAGACAGATGGGCCATTACTGTTTGTGGTTCAAAGGGAGAGAACTGGTTTGGTGAGGAAATAAAATCCATAGTAATAGAGCAAGTACCCAGAAATGTTCTAAGAGAGGATAAGCATGTTCTAAGGTGTTTTAACAATCTTCTGGCACTTCGCCCAGAACTCAGTTGGCACAGTTGTATTCAGCACCAGGCCAGCACTCTTTGAACTTATGGAAACCTAGAGTCATATTTAGGCTTGGCAAAATTCTTTTTTTTTTTTAAATAATTTCAACAGACAATTATTTAATGACAGTAGACACTGAGATTCAAAGAGTTAAAGTGTTATGAACTGTTCAAACACACTATCAACATCACATGTCAGAATACACAAAGTACACAAAATATCCTTAAATCAACAAATCCATTTGTAACTATTCTAATTCAAAACCCTAAAGCACTGGATTTTGACTAGAAGAAGTTCTCAAGCAGCATTTTTCTTACTTTGGCTGTCTGTAAATTTTGATGATCATTGATGGAAATATATTTAGCTAGTGGAAATATCTATGACCTGGGTATAATAATCTGGTTGTCAATGGTTCCCTATTATAAAACTTAATTTTACGGGGGTTTTGTTTGTTTGTTTGTTTGTACAATTGCTTACTGCCGGGGTTCTGCTGAAAGGGATAGAACAATAGGTGAATGGTGGGACAATGTCCTTACAGGATGCTGTTTGGGCATTTGTTGTCTAGAAAAGCCAGCATGCTTTAACCCTCCTCAGTAGTTGGTCTCAGTTTTACATGAAATCTGGACTATCCTCAGTATGCTAACTGGCCCTTACAGAACTGCTATCAATAAAAGAGTTTGGTACCAGTCAAAGCACCTAATTTACCATGCACCTGGTTCAATACTCTTTGCAGATTTCAACATTTAACTCCAGATATTAGCTAAACTACATTAACTAAACACATTAATGATTTCATAGGTATTAATTTTAAGGGAAACAGAATAATACTATTTTATTAAAGGGTTTGCTCAGCAAGTACAGACCCACATCTTTAAGTTACAATGAGCTTGATTTTCACTCACAGAGGTATAAATCAAGAGTAACTCAGTTAAAGTCAATAGAGTTACACTGCTGTAAGATCTTTAAGTATGTCTACACTACTCGCCGGATTGGCGGACAGTGATCAATCTAGTGGGGGTTGATTTATCGTGTCTAGTCTAGACGCAATAAATCGACCCCCGAGCGCTCTCCCATCCACTCCTGTACTCTACCACTGTGAGAGGTGCAGGTGGAGTTGTCTGGGCAGTGGCAGCAGTCGACTCACTGCAGTGAAGACACCGTAGTGAGTAGGTCTAAGTATGTCGACTTCAGCTATGTTATTCACATAGCTGAAGTTACGTAACTTAGATTGATCTCCCCCATCCCCAGTGTAGACCAGGCCTATGTGAAAGGAGAACTAGGCCCACTGAATTCAGAATATTCATAACACTGTTATCTTCTTTCCTATTTGAAAATCACATAGGATTATAAAGATCAGTTTCAGAGATGATCTGTCAAATAGATCAGGCCATTCAAAACATTGAGACACAGCATAGCTCCAGTCCAGTCTGGCTGAGAGTCAATAATAGGTTTATTGTTGAAGGGTATGATGCTAGTTCATTAAAACTTTAGCAAGGAAAAGTTCCAGGGTACATCTACAATGTAATATCCAGCTCAGGTGGATATACCCACACAAGTTCTTATTGAGCCAATGCATTAAAAATAGTAGTGTAGCCACAGGGTGTTCAGAGGGGCTAGCCACACAAGTGCATGTCGAGGGTTCCAGATGGGATCGCAATCTGGGTGGCTAATCCATCCCACCCTTGCAATGTCACAACTACTCTTTATTTTTAGCTTGCTACCTCAATCATGCCAGTGTGGGTATGTCTACACCAGCTAGAAATTACACCTCCAGTTCCAGTATAAACATACCTCAAGCAAAGGAAAATATGAGTGAGAAGGTTGGCAGGCTTGGACATGCAGAAGAATTAGATGGTCTGGTTTTAAGGTTGTATTTATATCTACATCTATAAAATAGCAGCAAAGGGGCAAAGCCTGTATAAAGAACACCAATAAATTTACAGCCTAATAGTTTTATTTAATAAGTTATTCAAAAGCATTCCTAATATTTTGTTTGCAAATGTTTGTGGATCTATTAAATGCCTATTCACTAAGAAATTGCATTGCACAGTCTGTCTGTAGCAGCTATTAGCAACACCTACATTTATAGTGCTCCATACAATAGCCCTGAGGTTTAGTTCCGTACAACTCCTTTCTGAAAAGACCTATAAAAACAGATCTCTGGCTTCAGCAGAAAGGTAAGATGAGGTGCAGGAAAAAGAGTCTAATATAGTTACTTGTAATATTACCTCCTAACCCGTTATACACACTTCATCCAGACAGGCCCAAAATTCCAACCTGTTCATTGGTTTTCTTCAAGTCAGTGGCAATATGCAACAAGAGTGTGCATCTCTCTTTCCTATAATTGGAACATAGAACCATAGGTTTAGAAGAGACTACAAAGGTCATCTAATTTAATCCCCATTGGTAGGCAGTTGAGGAGACCATGGCCATAAGACTAAATACCTTTTTTCTGATTCTTCTTTCCACTCTCTCTCTTCTCAGTAGACAACCTCCCTTGCTAATTATCTTGACATCTTCTCTGTATACGATGTTCTCAGATCCATCCTTCCAGTGAGGCTTGTCTAGGCATACCTGACAATATCTTCCAACAACAAAAACAAAACCTGGAGAATGAAGTTCCATAACTGTATAAAATCTCAAAAATGCATTACATTTGCAAACAATGACAAAACTGCAGAAGAAAAATCTGTTTTACTATGCAGGGGCTTTCAGGCTAGGAAGGTGAGGAGGGACCAGGATCTTCACCCTTCCTACTCTAGGCTTGGGGGAAAGCACTAGTATATGCCTCCCATCCACACCTACAGGAAGGCTATCATTTTCTAGAAAATTCCATGCAACTTTTCCATAAGACCTGGCTGTATAATCCAAATAAGAGTGGGTTTCCCTCTTTCCCACATCATGCTAACATGTATAATTGCCCCAGTTCCTCCCTCCTCTTCTTTCCCCTGTGTGTTGTTGGGAATAGCTGAACCCCTCCGCCCTCACTGAAAAGTCCTATGGAATACAGCACCTAGCACAACGGGGTCTGGCCCATGACTAGGGCTCCCACCCACTATGGTAATGCAAATAATATATTATAATAACAATAATGGAAAGATGTTATAGGCTATATAGAGAAATGAGGAGGAATAACTTCGGCCAATCAGATCAACATGATGAGGTGAGATGAAGCCCTTGGTCTTGCCTGGATTATGCAGACACAATATGAAAACAGAATCTACAGTGTGATTTTATAGGCTAAAACCAATTAATTGTAACAACTCTAAACAAGTAAAGTGAACTTTGCTGTAGCACACTGACAAGCCCTAAAGAAGCACATCAAGGGTTTCAGACTGAGTCCATTAAAAAGAGGTTTATTAATTACAAAGGTAGAAACATATGGCCAAGAAGTAATTTCCCAATCTCTTTTATTGAATATATTATTTTCCATCTTCATTCTTCTTTAAATACCCATGATGGATTATTGCCTTCAAAGTCCATATTATGCCAGTGTAGACTAAGGGCTGGTCCACACTAAGAAGCGGGGTCGAACTAGGGTACGCAAATTCAGCTACGTGAATAGCGTAGCTGAATTCGAAGTACCCTAGTTCGAACTACTCACCCGTCCAGACGCCGCGGAATCGAAGTCCGCGGCTCCAAGGTCGACTCCGCCACCACCGTTTGCAGTGGTGGAGTACCGGAGTCGACCGCGGCGCTTCCGGAGTTCGAACTATCGCATCCACATTAGACGCGATAGTTCGAACTCCGAGAAGTCGAACTCACCGCGTCGACCCGGCTGGTAAGTGTAGACTAGCCCTGAGATGGCTTTCTCTTTGAAGAACGCTACAGAGAAGTACAGTATTTCACACCTTGCTACACGCCTGATCCTACAAGGGTATGAGGCCCATCAACTCCCTCTGACTTCAGTGGAAGTTGAGGGTGCTCAGGACCTAAATAGAGTGTCTAGCACTTTGCAGGACAGAAGCTTAGAAGAGATTGAATGTGAGTTATAAATAGACTTTCTTGAAGCAGAGGAATAGCACGAAGCAGAGCTTTTGCCTCCATAGAGCTTTTTCAGGTCACAGAATATTGTTTCTTCTGAACTAAATCTGTTGTTTATAGATATGTCGGTTTTGGACTATGTCTCATACTTCCTGCTGATAAAAGATGCCTCCTTCTCACCTTAATAAGCCTACTGGGTCAGGTCTTCAGCACTTTTAAATAAATTATTAAGTTAAACTCTGTTTTCAGTTATACTACTTCTTCTTAGCATATGTGCAACGTGCCTCAGGTGCCACGTGACCGTGATTCATCCCTGAATTTGGTCCGCTGGTTGGATCGTTAGCTTCCCCGGCCCAGGCTGGGTACTTACAGGGAAAGTGATATGCATGCTGATCCATGCCCCCCTCAGTTACATAAGTACACCCCATTCAAATCAGTAGTGTACCTGAGACCAGAATTTGGCCTATTATATGGTGTGCATAGAGAATTTCTCCCATGGTTCCCAAAAGATAGCTATATCTTTGGTTATACATGGTTATAAGTAAGCTACTGTGACACTCTGTACCTCAAAGTAGCACCTGTACCCCCATATTCACCATTGTGATATGATATGTTTTGTGTAAAGTTTGCCTTGTGAGGTATCATTTAAAAAGTCTTGTCCACCGAACATTGCTATCTTGTTGGAGTGTATGTACTATCATTGTATGTGAAGTTATGAAGTATTGCTCTAAATTTAGTTCTGCAATATGTGGTGAGTGTGGAACGCCCACAGCTAGCCTTTCATTGGCAACAAAGGAACAACTATCGCTAGCAAGACAGGCATTGATGGCCTCGCAGAGAGAGCATGTACACAATGGGGGCAGCCTAAACCACGTCACAGTAAGGATCTTTCTAGCAGCTGTAAGAAAGTATAAAAGAAGGACAGTGACATCATCACTGGGCCTGCCCCACCCCATCTTAAGACCTGGAAGATCATCTGGAAGACAAAGACTTTGAACTGGGAAGATTGGTCCCAGGCTGAAAGGGAGTTCAGTCTATGTATTGAGAACTGTGAGCTGCCTGTAACATCTATTAGGGTGAGAGACTGCTTGATTCAAATCGTGCTTAGTCTGTAGAATTTAGACTGAATTTATTCTTATTTCTTGTGTAACCAACTTTGATCTCTATGCCTGCTACTTATAATCACTTAAAATCTATCTTAATATATCTGTCTTATATTTTACCTAAAACAGTGTGTTGTTGGTTGAAGCACTTGGGAAATCTCAGCTGAGGTTAGCAAGGGCTGTTGAACGTCCACTACCCTTTTGTCAGAGTGGTGAACTAATTAATGAGCTTGCACTGTCCAAGGGAGTCTTGAGCAGTGTAAGATTGTATCTTTCTGGGGTACAAGGCTAGGGGCTGGGGTGATTGGCTGGTGTTTCTCTCTGTAGATTCATGAGTGTCTCAAGCAGCTTTCGTGCAATTTAGCTGGGTGTGGGGCTCCACATGCTGATGGCTGAGTGATCACAGCACCTGGAGGGGTTTTGCTGCTTGTCCCAGCATTGTGTGAGACAACCCAGACTGGAGAGTTAAGAGAGAACAGTGGTCCCATAGTTCCAGATTGTACCCCAGGGATCCTGTCACAGATACCCATATAAGGGAAATTATAGGAGGGGCCAAAGATATATCATGTCTGTTGTCCTGGCCACGTAGTCTAATTCTCTTTGCACATTACTGAATGGTGGGGATTCTCTGCTGATGAGGATTATTATAGCGTACCTGTTTGTTTACAGAGCACAGAGTTGTTGTAAACACTGATGATGATACTTGTTGGATATTATGTATTATTAATCTAGAACACCTTTTTCTCAAATAGTCCTAGTATAATAACTACAATACAGCAAAAGCCTGTTCTAGAACGTTACTTTATTACACCTGAAAACAATTCAGAGTCTGCTATAAATAGCAAAGGATTTAAAGCAAAATCTAAAGCATTGTTGAGTAAACCTACATAAGCTGCTATAGCGTAGTGGCCTTAAGATGACTTCGTCAACTCCAACAAGTGCCAGCCAAATATCCTGACACACTGATATGCCAAGCCTGAAAGAGAATGGCAACCCTGGGTGCCTATTTTGCCTTTTTGCAGTTCATCAGTGTCATGCAACTGTTGGCTCAGTCAGCAACTGTGTCAGCTCTTGGAATAACAATTACTTATGTAGGTTAGGTACAATGCCAAAAGTGTTTCAAAGAGTAAAATCATGAAGCATTATGGACGTAAAAACAATGATAGTAAAGGTGACTCCTTGGCATCATGCACCATAACAACTCATTTCACCAAGGGCAGAACAAGACAGCTTTGTTTTTGCCTCCATCGCAAGTCATAAAAATATTACAATTTTCTTTCATGTTTAAACAAACACTTTTCTGAGCAGTCATTTTCTCTATTTACAGTAAACACAGGGCTCCCAATTAACTGTTGCCCTGTTCATCTGTCGTCATTTACTCCAGCGCAAAGTGGTGCAAAACATTAACATTGTGATTTGGTAACATTGCACACTCCCTGTGCACAGGTGAAAATGACCGCAAAAGGTGCAGATACTTTAATAAACCAGCAATATATCCAGTATTCTATAGCAAAATAGTATAGGATTATAGTATCATATAGCACAGTACTATGTTAGTATAGTTGCTATACCGTTACTATAATGTAGAATATCTAGAATAATATATATTTGTGGAGTAATATTTATAATTAGTAGTTAAGCACAGATGGGCAGATTCTGGTATCCATACTCAGTATGAGACGATTCTGATGCCAAGGTATCAACTGTAACTACAGAGAAGTTATTACACAGAGTGACTAAGAGGCTCAGAATCTGGCCTTTAATTAGTGGGTACTAAAGCAGAGTGAGAACTATACCCTGCTAATAATAATTTCAGTTTTCTGGTAGGTGTGATTCTCTGATGGCAGCATTTCTACCAACAATATTCAAGCAAAAGATGATATTTTATTCCATAAGAAAGGTGTCGTAGCTGACAAAAAATTGTCTTTCTGTAACACATACTGCCCAGTCAATTAACCATATCAGAATATTGCCATTATACACTGTTTTGTCCTTCTGAACAATGGAGCAAAGAGAAAATGATGAGGACGTTTGTATGTTTAAGGGAAATCACCAATATTATTAATTACATTTCAATATGCACTGTAGCATGAGGTTAAATCCTTTCGTTAGAGCCTCTGATTTTCTTCTTACACAATTTTAATTATCAATCCTATTCCTCCTCTATTTTCCTGCACCAAATTCCTCCCCCTCCTCAAAAACTTATGAGATAAATTCAAGCCATGCTCTTTGCATTACAATCAAGAGTATATCTTTCTTTCTGCATAAACCGTAATACAACTCAACGTTTTAAAATGTCTCATTGACTTCAGTAGGAGCAAGATTAGACACCACAGGAACAATGCATGGTATCCCAAAGGCAGTATTAGCAAGCATAAAATCAAAGGGCCATTGGTAAAATAGCCTGTATGGGGTATCACTCTTTTTGTAATTTGTTCCCGGCACAAGCTGAAAGGAAAGAGCATCCACATGACAATTAAATGATAGAATGATTCATGTGTGCTCTTTTAACAATAAATTATCTATGGATTTCTAAAGACCCCCAAATTCAATTTTCATTATAATCTCACAATAAGCACTGCCATCTATGCTGTTCAGCATTTGACATAAATTATTTGAGGCAGTATGTATTTCATCTTGGTTGATACAAGAAATTACAAGTGGCCTAACAGTTAGTGACAGAAGTTGACATATCAAAGGATTCATAGGAACATAAACAAAAAATAAATCACTGTTTCACTGCCCCTCCCCAAAACTAAATTCCTCATTTTACAAAGACCATATAATCCTTTCATTTTCAAACAAATACCACTGCATCATTGTTATTCTAACATAAGCTAGCATAAAGCTTACAACAAGGAGCATGTTTAATGTGCTTTTTAATAGCTCTGTTTGAAGGACTTCTTACTGACATCATATCATTGGGGAATCCAAAGGGGATTACATGTGTCAGCCCAATCAATTGGTGGTAATTGTAGCACAAAAGACCTATCTGAGCCACAGTAAACTATGCTCTATATTCTTCTACCTTGTAAAAAAAACAACTGTTAAATTAATTGGCACTAAAAGCATGTAATAGTTATCTAATCTATTAATTTTTAGTTTAATATTAACTAGGGTGTCTCCTATGACAAGTATTTGACCTGCAGAGAAAGAATGGAGTAAGATCACCATTACAGTCTTTCAAGTTAACAAAATAGTTGCTTGAAGAAAAGAGGTGAAGGCATTCTTTAGCTTCTACCTTGTATTCTAAGTTTTTATTTGTTTTCATACAAGTATTGACTTTATGTGGGGCCAGCCTAGTGGTACCTGATGCAGCATGTTCACTTGGGAGCTTTCAGCTCAGTTCCTGGGACAATAGAGGCTACATTGACACTTTGCAGAGCAGGAAAGGTGCATTAAATGCTCATGACCTTGATTCAGTTGCACAAGGGGGCACTAAGAAGCCATGTGCCAGGCTTCCTGGGTTTTGTTCCTACCTCTGTCACTGAGTCACCTGCCTCAGTTTATTCATCTGTAAAATGGGTATATTACTATTCACCCACCTGCCTCAGGGTCTGACCCTGAGAGATGCTGAGCTCCCACAAGCTTTTTTGCAATCACTGGGAGTTAAAGATGGTCAGCACCTCTGAAGATCAAAGCTTTAGGGCCAGACACTGACGTTTTACACACTGTATGTGCCATATTCTAACTTTAGTTACACTAGTGCAAATCTACAGTAACTTCATTAAATCTTCCTCCTGCAGAAGCCAATGGAGTTACTCTGGTTTATGCTGGTGTAACTGAGTTCAGAATCTGGCCCACTGACTCCCAATGGTGCCAGATTAGGCCCTTTCTGCCTTCCACAAGTCCAAGGCATCTTAGAATATCAATTAATAACAAATATGGCAAAAATTATTTGCCACCTTCTATTCCTGAAAATGGAGAGGTTTGGGGAAAGCATCATGACATGCAAAATAAATGTCACAAATATGTATAATTATTTCACACTTTTGAAAAATGACATATTTGGTAACTGACATGATTTATTGATCTTTGATCAAATAATGTTTATTACTGAAGCAATGCTGCTAGATGGGGTGTGGCTGTCACAAGTGGCTAATACACCTGTGAGATTATCAGACATGGTACCACATCACTATTTTGTGATCGCCACACCTTATACAGTTGCTATAAAGTTGACTATTTAGCAGGTTTAATACAGTAACACATGAGTTAAGTGTTTCATAGCGATAAGGGCATTTTCTCAGAATAGTCAGTCACCAGGTAATCTGAATTATCTCCTACTGTATTCCAAATAGTTTTAAAATGAGAACACTTTTTATTTATATGGAACCCTACTTGCCAAGACTTTCTAAATACCTCCCAAAACAAACAGAAGATATTAAAATGAACCAAAGTGATCTCAGAGGGCAAAACTTTCCAAAGAGCCTGATCTGCCACAACGAGACAGGCAACACCCATTTTTGTTCCTTCATTTCCATGGAAGTAAAAGCCAACACAGGGTGTCAGAAATTGTGTAATGTGCATGGAACCAAGCTTTTTTAGGGTCTTTAGAGCCAGATGTTCAGAACTGAAATTACACGCAATTTATTGTGCAAAAATACACACCCATTTGCATGCACAATTACTATGACTGAATAAACAATTGTGATAACTAAACGTGCCAAAAAGGTGTTGCAACCATGCATGCAATCATGGGAAATGAGTGCACAAATTAGGTGTGTGACTGCAGTTCTGAAAATCTGGCCCATAATGTTAAACCTTAAATTCAGTTTCCAACCCAACAGGCAGCCAGCACAATAAGTCCAACAGTGGGCAGAAAAAAGTCCTCTGCCCAGCTCTAATAGTGACACCGATGCTTACTTTGCTAGTAGCAGGTGTATGATATACTACATAGTTAGGTAGCCCAGCCCAGTCCAATCCAGAGAACACCGAAGTAGTCTTTGGGCATTAAACATGGCCTTGCGGTGAAAGCACAGGTCTGGCACACCGGAGATCTGGCTCTGATGCAGACTTCCTTAGGTAAGTCACCTCTCTGTGTCCCCGTTTCCTCATCTCTGAAAAGAGCAATTCAAATAATAATAATTCTTTCTTCACAGGACTTAATTCATGGTTGTGAAGTGCTTTCATATCTTTCAATGGAAGACTCTGTGAAAGGGCAGTGTATTGTTACTAGACCAATCAAAGGCATGGGTTGTGGTATTCAAGTCAGTGTGTGACAGGCCAGGCTGCGGTCTGGCAATATTCTTTCAATGGGAAAACCGACCCTTGATTTTACAAGAGACTCAAGAATTTGTGTAGATTGTCCACAAAAGCGCTATTCAACAGGTGTATTTAAAGAACATGGGGCCATTGTTCGGATCAGTTAGTACTCGTTCCCATGTTTTGAATGAAAAATGCCATCTCCTGGAAAGGATTCTATCTGCAAAATATGATCCTACATTGACCAACCCTAGGAAAACTTGCTGGTTAAAAAGACTTCATGGAATACATCATTTGGTGAGTTGGGTGGTTTTGTTTCTGGTGCCTTGTTGGGTGACCATTTTTTTTTAACAGGAGCGTTAATGAATGGCAAACAGTGAATGAAAGATTTATGAAATATTCAGGATCTGACTGCCCTGTGGGAGGAAATGCTGCCATTTCCATGGACCTGTGGCTTCAACACTTGCCCTTTTTTCCCCTCAAATAAATTGAGGATATGATGTGGTGGCAAGATTACATTTTAATGTTCTCCCCCTTCTGTTTAATTGATTCATAGAAATTCCTTTCTCTACCCCTTTGCAAGGTTTTTGCTCTCAAACACACCCGGTGCCACTTTTCCCACAAACTCTACCCTCTAACCAAGGGAGGCAGCTAATTCCAAATAAGAGAAGAAAAAAAATGAAAGTTATTATATTTCAAGACTGTTAGAGAAGTCAAATAGTTCTAGAACTTCTTCTCTGAGGCTGCTGTTCTCTTCAGGGTTGCTCCATACCCAGCCAGCTCTGCTGGCCAGTGTGTAGGTGAGTGGGGCTATGGGCTATCTAATACTCAAAGAGGCACATGGAGAGTGCACAGGGACAGCAGTTGTGCCTGGCTGTTGTGCACCCTTCCTGTATACCTTCTCCCTGTGCTGTTGCAGAGCAGCCAGGCACAATCTAGCCCATAATGTAGGGAAAATGCATTGAAAGGGGCCCTGTTTTACAGTTAGATGTTGAATCCACTTTGTCTCACCCACTCACTCCCTTCACTTGCCTTCCTGCCGTCTCCTCAGAGATTTCAGTACAATCTCAGGCTTATACTGTTTTCTGCCATGATGATAGGACCTCAACCCCTCCCATCATGTCTCTCATCTCCATTGCCTGCCTCCTCCACAAATGAAATAATGAGGAGGAAGTGATCTCACTCTAAGTTGTCTTTCCCTGTTACAAAAACGACAGTCATCCTTTAGGCCTGCTCTTCACAGAAAGCTGAATACCACGTTCCACCTTCCCCAAGAGAGCCGCTGCATTGGGTGAAAGTCAAAGCTTGTGAGCTTGTTCACCTCCATCCAGGTTAATGGTGTGCAGGTGTCCAACCACTATGGATGGGGATCATAGACCTGCTCAAATATGTGTGACTAGCGTGACTGTAGGAGGTAGCATGGTCTAGGGGCAAGTGCTAGAGTAGGAATCAGGAGACGTGGCAAGTGACTGGTTGCGTAATCTTGGGCAAGTCACTTTGCCTCTCTGTGCCTCTGTTTCCCCCACCCCATCCTTTGTCTCCCTTGTCTATTTAGACTAAGCTCTTTGAGGTGGGACTGTCTCCCGCTACGTGTAACTACAGCACCTGGCTCAATGAGAGCACCAGTCTTGATTGAGGAATCTAGGTGCTACTATAAAAAAAATAATGAATAATAAGATAAAAGCCTCTAGCCTTCCAGCGCTAAGAGAGATCCTCCTTTAGCTCAAGTAGTCATTACTCAACTTTTGTGCAGAGGATCCTTATTTTTCTTCCCCATAATGTGTGCATGCAGTTTCGCTGCCCTTAGCACTGTCCACTGTTGATGGAGATGGATATATTCTAGGATGAACCGATCAATGCTGATCAACACTCAAAGCATTAATGTTGTGAATATCTAACATTGCTTGTTAGTGATATGGCATCAGGTTCTCTTGTGATCATAAGAGTAAAAAATTAGGCACAATGGCAGAAACAGAAGTTAAAAACTTACAAATAAATAAAAATTAACCTGTACCAAATGAGAAATAAAAAGTATCTGCTTTAACTGGAAAATGTGAAGTGCTAAGTATCTCTCCTGTATGCATAATAGTTTCACTTTAACTTGCTCTGAACAGTGAAAGTACCTTCAAAGTTAGAAGTTTCTTACATTCTTCCCTGGTGATTTGTTAGTGCTCTTGAGTGATAAAAATCATGATTTTCATAATAAGTGGAGTTACTGAAGTATGTCTGGAATGTGAAAGAAGTGTTGAATGCATGGGGTTCATCTCATTCCAGCCAGAGAGCCTTTACAATGGAATGAAAGGCTAAAATGCAAAGTACAAATTATTCCTTGTCCTTCACAAATGTCTGCCCTGGCTGATCCCTTTAAGACTGCAGTACATCATTTGTTTCATTACTACACTAGTGAGATTGCACCGTTTGAACCATAGCATTGCAATATATTGACATTAACACTACATTGCTAAAACTTTCAGAGGGCAAAGAATAAATGACTATTCTCAACACGTCTGAAAAAGAATCTAGCTCTGCGTAACATGGGTTTTGTTTTGACTCTGGCATGCTTGCAGCACCTGGATATTTCTGTCCTGTAACACAGATCTTCTGCAGGACACATTGGGCAGGCTGGCTGCATGGAGCTCAGTAACTGCTAATTATTTGATATAGATACATTACAGTAAGTTGGGGAGGGCGGATGGACTTGAGAGTCTCTAGTGATCTGGCTTCAATTCTTGGCTCTGCCATGGACTTCTTGTGTGACATTGAGTAAGTCATTTAATCTCAAGTGCACCTCATTTCATAATCTTCTTGTCTGTTGTATCCCTTTCTGACTTTGTCTATCTTGTCTATTTAGAAAGTAAGCTCCTCAGAAAGAACATGGACTAGCATGTGTTTGTACAGTGCCTCGCACACTAGAGCCCTGCCTCTAGGCACTCTGTAATACAAATTATTATAAAAAAGAATGGCTAGATATGTGCTTACACAGAGCCTTAATTCCATAATTACAGGGTTAACTGTCTCAGTGGAATGAGTAGTCTGAATGGGTTTCTATTTGTATTGGCCAGAAGTTCTTGGGAACATTAATAAGTAACACATTAGCTGCAACTAAAGTTCAGGACTTCTGCTCCTCTGTGTTTAATTAGTCTGGAGACAGCTTGAGAGATGGTATTAATGATTCCAGTGTATGTAAGCTGGTTAAACTACTGTTTCAAATGTGTTCTGAAATATGTTCATATAACTTCTCTGTTTCAAATATAAGCCTATCTCTGGGCTCAGGCTGCATAAGATGTTCTATGGCAGAGTTGAGAGTGGAACCAGAGTCTCTGACTGTCCTACCTTTTTAATTTAACCACAAGACCAGTCTTCAGCCCCAGCAGAGCCACTATCCATGAGCTGTGCTGCTCACTAGAACTGAACTAGTAACTCATAAGGAATAATTTACATAAAAGCAAATGCCTCAAACTCGGAGTTGTTCACAAGCTAATGGAGAGACATCTTTTGCTACATACGTTGAAACATTACATTTTTTGCAGAGCTCATCAAAAAATGGGAAAAAATGTGTGGGGGAAATTAATGCAGTTTTTCAACAAATGTTCAAATGTTGATGAAAAATGGCACTGATTTTTTTAAATTTCAATTCTTGTCACTAGATCTATAGTTTATAAACCACTAAAAAAGACACTAAACATTCATTACATTTTTCTTCATATTTTTTCCACAGAAGTTTTGACCAAAAATCTAATTTTGCAAACTTTCAACTGGGTCTAATTTTTCCTCATGGTGGCCTTACTTGCAGATTGCATTGGCGAGGGTGGCCTAGTGAGGATGGTGTCACTTACTTAAAGTTTGTCCAATAGATATAACATACTATCCTTTACTTTAGAATTTATTTTTTTCTGTTCACACATAGTTCAATGGCGCATTATGTAGAAGTTAGGAGGGCAGAAAGGGACTTGGAAACCATATCTTCCCTTATAGAAAAGTCCTATGAAATCTCATAGAAAATGAGCATTCTAACATCACATAGCATTTGAGAAAATTATATTTCAGATACACAAATAGATGAAATAATTACAACAATCTCCTTTTATATTCAGTTCTATAGGTTTTTAGAATAGTTTCTATAGAGCTCTATGAAATATTTATAGAACTTTGTCTCCTTCCTATTGAATTCCATTATATTTTTTACAAGACACAGTGTAGCTACTCCTCTGTTTTACTAATGGCTTCTCTAAAAAGGGAAACTTAGGAAAATTAAACCAATTTAATTTTTAAGTGGATTAGTTAAACCACATCAAACCGCTGCTTACGGAACTAAGCTAAACCAAATTAAGGTCCATTTAGTGCTGAATAAAAGCATCCACACAGGGGTTTAGGGTTGTTTAATTAATCCTCTTTAAATACACACCTTCAGTTAACTTGGATTAATTTCCCGAGTGTTACCATGTAAATAAGCCCTGAGGATGTTCTGTTCAGGTTATCTGGGTTTATTTCATATTGGGATGAAGGACAGTATTTTGGTTAAACCATAGGAAACCTGGGTTTTATTTGAGCTCTGCCACAGAGTTCCTTCAGCAAGTCCAGTAACTTCTTCATGCCTCATTTCCCCCCCATCTATAGAATGGGAAGGGTAATATCTAACTCTCAGAGCTGCTGTGAGGCTATAATTTCAAAGAGTTAAACTATTATCAGTCCTCCTACTATTGGGCTACTCTCCCTTCTGCATATAGTTTTATATTCAATTCACCCTCATTCTGAGAATTCCATATGTGATAACACCCCAACATGTACTTTCTAAAAGTATCTGACAAGATTCCAGTTCGAGCTTGCACTTGCAGTCAAACGCTTTCAAGTTTGATCCTTTTTGAGTCTCTGAAGTTCACTTACACAATTACCTCTGCCGTTCAAAGCAACACAGGGCTTATGAGGAAATAAAGAACAACAAAGGATTTCCCAGAGTGCCTTGGGAAACCTGAAAAAGTGTTACTCTTCTATTTCATGTAATGGTGGTAATTCATCCCACATTAATGGCAAAATGCTGCTCTCAGATCTGTATGGCAAGGCTGGGCCAGGCTATTCTGTTCTCCTTATAGTAGATGCGTGAACTCTGTCTCCCATTAGTTCCACACAGGTAGGGAGAATAGACTATTGGATCCGTGTGGACCTGAGAGCAGAGTTTTGCCCTACAGAGATATGAGGAAATGTGCAGGCAAGCAGGGACATCTCCATCAAAATACACAGGCAGATCTTCAGCTGATGTAAATTACTGTAGCTCTGTCGACTTCAAACTATGCCAATTTACAGCACTGGAGGATCTGGCCCATAGCTGCTTTATCAGTGAGGCATCCATATATAAAAACAAGACTTTTCAGCTATTGCAATTGTAAAATACACAGTATGCTAACTAATGGTAAGCATACCATAACAGTATCTTAACAGTTTCCTTTACAGTGGTTAAAAATCAGTCTATGAATTGTATTTGTTGTATATCCCTTATTACCTCCTTAGCTTCCTCTATCCTGTTTCCAGCACTGACCTTACTTCTACCTGCATTTCTCTTCCTTCACCTACTTTTACTAATTAGGGCTAGTTCTCTTTCCTGCTCTTGCTTCTTATTTCCCATCTGGACTAAAATCTTTTTTTTTTTTTTAAGTTTCTGTTTTTGAAAAGATTTATATATAACCTCTTGGGATCAGCTTTGACCTACATCTTCTTATACCAAAATAATAGGCTTTTCCTTACTTGGTGCTTAAAATGTTTTTCATTTGACAGCTAATTCTGTCATCTACACTTTCCTTCTTAGACCGTCTGTTAAAAGAACATTACAAGGAAAAGTAAAGTCACCTATTGGCTACACTCCGTTTACACTGGGCATACATGTTTATGAATCAGATAAGAACTTTGTGTGGTAGCACTAAAAGCTTTATGTATCACGACATCAAAGCAGCTAGAGATGAAAGGGCATATTTTTGCATCATAAACAAAATTTACATATTGTGATATTCCAAGAATCTTTCATTTAAACAGGTGGAAAAACAGGGAAGCAGGCACACATGTAAAGCAAAGTCTTACTTGTGGTTGATGATTAAATTTTATATGGCTTTGATATAACCACTGCAATTAAGTACAGTGATGAGCAAGGACTTGTTTTGCTCTTTATACGTTGCACATTGTTTACTAATCCCTGGTTTATACAATAAATCCATCTTCTTTTGGGGCACAGCTGCAAATAAAATTTTAAAAGGACAATTTTCATTCTATGGAACAAATTTCAGACTTTTCATCTCTTTTTCCTTTCTTTTTTTAAGACATGCTAACTTAAAAGAAAACTTTTACGTTCAAACTTGATGAATGCAAGAAAGCATCACTTTGCAGCTGATATTTTAAATTATAATTGCCACCTTTTGTCAAGCTCTGAAACAAGGTATATGTAATGTAAACATAAGCTGAAGAGCAATTTACCATTTCGGTTGAAGGTAGCTATTAAAAACTGTGAACAGTGACTCAATCATAGCAAATCAACTCACTGCAATTTTCACTTTTCCTGATTTTAAGCATTCATCACCACTTGTACTTCACCCTTGAAAAGAAGGGCAAAAAGACAAATTACTTTAATTAGGAATTAGTTGTGAGAGAATGAGGTGTTCTAATTATATCTAGAACCTTTTAAATAGTTTCACTCGGGCTTATTTGATTTCTTAATTACTGAAACAGAAAAGCCATGCACAAATTGCACTGGCTTTGAAAACATAAATGCTGTCATTCATCTGATATTATGGATTAGTGTACAATGAACAGTGGTAAAGCAATAACACCTCCAAGACAGCACTTGCATTAATACAGAATAAATTTTTGTTGAAACATTAGATAATCACCTCTTTCTATATCTCAACATATATAATTTTATGCACTATGATGTGAAACCATAGATGTGACAGGCTATAATGGTTTATTTATGAGACATTCTTTAATGCAAGAATATATTAGGTTAAAGATCTCATTTCCACATATATAACATGTCATGCTCTGCATCTGAGCTCTAATTGAGCTACAGTAGGCTGTGGGTATGTCTACACTACGAAATTAGGTTGAATTTAAAGAAGTCGATTTTTTAGGAAGCGATTTTATACGGTCAATTGTGTGTCCCCCACTAAGCACATTAAGTCGGCGGAGTGCGTCCACAGTACCGAGGCTAGCATTGACTTTCAGAGTATTGCACTGTGAGTAGCTATCCCACAGTTCCCGCAGTTTCCGCCACCCATTGGAATTCTGGGTTGAGCTCCCAATGCCTGATGGGGCAAAAACATTGTCACGGGTGGTTTTGGGTACATGTCATCAGTCGCCCCTCCCTCTGTGAAAGCAACGGCAGACAATTGTTTCACACCTTTTTTCCATGCAGACGCCATACTGCTTTCAGCAGACAGTGCAGTAGGACTGCTAACCATCATCATCCAAGCACTGCTTCTGCTGCAACTCTGCTCTCCTGGTGCCATGAATCCACCTCACAGGTCCTCTCATTGTTCTTTATAAATATCTGTTCTCATGGCATCCTGTCGTCATCCACCGCTTCCGCTGCAACTCTGCTTTCCTCCTGTTGCCTTGATAGCAAATTTCTCCAGGTTGTCTTTCATGGGCTCCCAGGAACG
The DNA here is from genome assembly GCF_016161935.1 of Mauremys reevesii. Taxonomy (NCBI): domain Eukaryota; kingdom Metazoa; phylum Chordata; order Testudines; family Geoemydidae; genus Mauremys; species Mauremys reevesii. The sequence goes on from NC_052624.1 coordinate 19,541,660, forward strand.
TGTGTTCTTCATCAGGAAATGTGCACGGTACTAACCGTCGTCATCTACAGCTTCTGCTGCAACTCTGCTCTCCTGCAAACACCATACCACGGCAAGCAGAAGCCTGCTCAGATCACCGCAGCTGTTGTGAGCATTGTAAACACCTTGTGCATTATCCTGCAGTATGTGCAGAGCCTGCAAAAGCAGGTGAGGAGGCGATGACAGTGCGATCATGATAGTGATGAGGACATGGACACAGACTTCTCTCCAAGCACAGACCCTGGCAATTTGGGCATCGTGGTGGTAATGGGGCAGGTTCATGCCGTGGAATGCCGATTCTGGGCCCAGGAACCAAGCACAGACTGGTGGGACCGCATAGTGTTGCGGATCTGGGGTGATTCCCAGTGGCTGCGAAACTTTCGCATGCCTAAGGGCCCTTTCATGGAACTTTGTGACTTGCTTTCCCCTGCCCTGAAGCGCAAGAATACCAAGATGAGAGCAGCCCTCACAGCTGAATTACCGTTGGGGATGTTGAAATGCCTATAGTTATCCTTGGGGACCCAGCCTACCCCTTAATGCCATGGCTCATGAGGCCATACACAGGCAGCCTGGACAGTAGTAAGAAGCAGTTCAACTATAGGCTGAGCAAGTGCAGAATGGTGGTAGAATGTGCATTTGGACATTTAAAAGCCCACTGTTGCAGTTTACTGACTAGGTTAGACCACAGTGAAACCAACATTCCCATTGTTATTGCTGCTGCTTGTTGTGAAAGACAAAATTAATCTAGGTTCAAAAAAGTTCATGGAGGACAGGTCCATCAATGGCTACTAGCCAAGATGGTTAAGGATATAACCCATGCTCTGGATGTCTCTAAGCCTCTGACTGCCAGATACTAGGACTGGAGGACAGGGGATTGATCACTCAGTAATTGCCCTGTTTTCTTTATTCCCTCTGAAGCATCTGGCATCGGCCTCTGTCGGAAGACAGGATACTGAGCTAGATGGACCATTGGTCTGACCCAACGCGGCCATTCTTGTGTTCCCTATGACACATCATTTGATCACCAGTCATGTGCCCATCACAGTGTAAAACCCCCTATTTCCACAAAACAGAAGTCCCACATGCTGCTGCCTTAGCCTTCTGCCAATGCCTGCTCAAACAGATGGGCTTCATCACATACCTGAAAGGTCATATTGGGCTATTTCAATTGTTCAGGATGTTCCCTATTAAGTCATTTCATCACCTAGGAATCAGACAACCAACCAAATTACTGTTGTGGTTTCTAGCTCCAGAGCAACCAAACATGCTCTCTATGGGCCTGGTCCAATACCCATGTTAATCAGTAGCAGTGTTTCAGAAAGTGCTGAATAAGGCCCTGTGGGAATAGCTAGAATCTCAGGTAGACTGGAATGTGCATTGGTATGTTCCCTCAGAGAGGCCATGGAGACACCTTTTCATGTTCTACAGCACTCAGCTGGAACAATCCTGCATTGAAGCAGCTAAACCATTGCCAGTTGTGACAAGGTAGTTTATGGCTAGAGGAATAAGATTTTGCTATAAACATTGGAATTTCTTTGAGCAAAGATTCAAAATGAATCTGTATGAATATTCTGAAAAGAATTCATGATAACTATGTTTGATTAATAATATCAGAGCAGAGGTGCCCAAACTATGGTTGTAGTTTTCAGAGAGCTGGCAGGTCACGTTGTGCTGGCTCTCCTCATTGCTTCCAACTACTAAACGGCATTAATGAAAGCTTAAAATCCATTAAATATTTTTCTCAAAATTACTTTTCAATGTAATCAATTGCTGTAGCTGTCACAGGGATGTTCCTTGGTTGCAAATGACAGATGAATCTTTTCATGATATTGTCCACCTTGTGAAAAGGTTTAGGAATCCCTATAATAGAATATCAATATTTAAAGCAACAGAGGACAAAATTATAATTGTGATGTGTCATTTCCAAATAGAGATTACAATGCTTCAACCATACAACAGGCATTTTTCCACTTAACAGGCTTATGGGAATTTTTCATGAAAGAAAACAAACAACTTTGTTCCAAGGAACTCAAGAGGCTGAATAGAATGGGCAAAAAAAGGTCCTATTTCCAGAAGTTATTAAGGGGAATTGCTCTTCCCAAAAATGCTTCTTTTTGTTAGGCGGTCTCAGAAGCACCAATGAGGGGCTTTAAGGTTACAATGAGTCCTTCTCCATTTTGCAGAATTAAAAGTCAGAATTAAATCAAACCTTACCCCTTTCCATTCCCAGTTATTGCACTGCTACATTTCAAGGTGTCCCCAAGGTTAGAGAAATATCATTTGGTATTTTACAATGATCTTTCCCTTTCAGCATAAAAATATATATATATATATATATGAATGACTGAAGAGGACTCCACGATCCATCCATCAATCCCTATTCTCCCACCTTTTATTTTTCATCCCTCCAACAGCCTGTCTCTTGATAAACTTTCTCCAGATAGGAGGCCTGTATATGGCTCTCTTTGGAGTCCAGCCATTACACTCCTTCAGTTAGATGGAGGAGGACAATAAGGAAAGACATTAAAGACACCCTTCTCCCTGGGAACTTGCCAACCCAGTAAATGAGAGATTTCATCATATTCATTTTAATATCTTTCAAATGGCTGCATAGATGGCTCACAGTACTGGTAGAATATACACTACAGGGTTGTCAGGGAGTGTGTATTGGGAACAAGTGTTTTTCTTGGCATAGACTTAGCATGCCCTTTGTTACATAGTGAGAATTTTTGTAAGAATTCTTCTCAGTACAGTAGCAGCTACCAAACATTGTCTTGTGTACATTGATGCAAAGAAGTTTTTTTTTAAAAGGGGATTTCACATTGCCCACAATACCATACATGGTGGTACCTGCTTACCCTGGAACAATTTGTATAGTGGGGGCACTGAGAGCCATTGAACCAAACTGTAAACCCTGTAGATAATGGAAATCACATTGAGCCGGGGGTGTGGCAGCACCCCCAGAACCTCTAGCTCCAGCACCTATTCTTGCACCACTGTAATAATCATTATGTCTGTCTGTATCTCCATTATGTAACTCCCTTCCTCCCCCTGCTGTTATTTCCAGGGGGTTGTAAATCAGTTGAAAATAAAGGGATCTGGATTTAATGTTGTTCTTTAGAACTTCATCTGAGTGCAAAGCTTTTTCTGTCTCTCTCACACACATACACACACACAGAGAGAGAGAGAGAAGCACAACATCTGATTTCCCAGACTGACTCATTTCAAATATAAGAATCCTCCAACAAAAAGGAGTTTTACTTTCAGATGTTTTTTAATTCCTCTTAAAACAAAGCTTCATGTTCTAACTTTTAAAACTGAAAATGTTTAAATCCATTAGTGTACATTGTGGATTAAAGTCTTTGGGTATTTAAAAAGAAAAAAAACAGTTATTTAATTTTAAAACACAGTGTCTACTATGCATACAGATAAACTAGATTTTGATAAATATTTCATAAGGAGTTTTAGTGAACATGCAGCATCTGCACTTACGCTATAGACCCAAATGACTTCTTGTCCATGGTGACAATGATTTCTAACCTAAGGCATCGCTAAGCCAAACTTGACATGATAGCCTATAACTGCTCCTTTGGAGCGACTGCAGCCTGAATCAAGAATTAGCATGCTCAAGAAGTTCCCAAGATGGCTTTAGCATTACAAAACATAATAGCTCTGCAATAATGCACATATTAAAAAGTCCCCAAGTATGCATTTACAAGTAGTGTGAAATACACTTCCTCGGAGATGGTAATGGCTCTGAAGGAGTTCTCATGATCTCAGTGGAAAAATACTAACATAATATGGAATTTCAGATCTAGCCACTAAGATCTAGACTTTAACAATAAAGTAAGTTGTGAGTGTTTTAGTTCTCTTGAACGTGAAGGACCAGCATAAGAATATCATTGCTTGGGTGAGGGTAGAGATTGCACAGCTAACTTCTATGCAACTTCTCACCACTATTTAAACAATACCCTTCAATGCTGACCTGAAATAGCTCTGCTGTTCCAGGCTTGGCCTCCTCCGGAGTGGAGACAGTGAACCATGCTGAATTATGGCAACCTGTCTGGCAGCCAAATGTGGACAACTAGGAATTAGCAGAAGATTAAACAACTCTTTTCTGCTAACTCAGAATTGATGGAAAGAACAGTTAGGGTAAAATAAGAGCCATCCTAAACCTTTTTGCACAGTTCAAAGTTCTTGGTTTTGATAAAGTTCTTTTTATTCCACATTCACTTTCTGCTCTTGTGGAAGTAGACGTGGTCTTTGCACATCTGTTACGCTGCCTCATGTACTTGGAATGATCTTCAATATCTTGTTCATAAAGCAACCTTCCTCTCATCTTTCAAATCCCTCCTTACAACATATTTCATTTAGAAACACTTCCCACTTTCTCCTCCTTACCTGTGCCTTTGTCTTGTCTGTTTCAGACTGAGCTTTTTCCTATATGTTTTGTACCACCAGGTCTGAAATACCAGCCCCAATGGAGATGTCCACACTGCCATTTAAGCCTGAGCTGACATTCAGGCTTAAGCCCAAACTCCACTTCCATCTACATAAAAATCTCTCAGACTTGGGCTCAGACTTAGGGTCCTAGGACCCTGCAGGATTGGAGGGTCCAAGCCCAAGTCAAGCCAGGACCCAGGGTTTGAGCCCTATTGCTCTGTAGTGTAGATGCAGTCATGCTTGACTCGGATCCTGGGAGTCAGCAGGAAGTATCCCCACAATCCCATAAGCCATCCTCCTTTGTCCTCTCTAGCCCAAAAATCTCCAGTCAACTCAAATGAAAATGGAAGCAAACCCTCTTGGTGTACAGCAGCAGCTCTGAGTCAGCATTAACTCTTCCATTGGCTTCTGACCACCAAGTTGCAAACACACCATCAGAGAGCCTTCTGTGTTTGTAATGGAAACTGACCAGAACAAAGCATGCTGCTTCATGGTCATGGGAGCACAGCCAGATTTTGGTGAATCTCTGATGCGAGGCCAGCAAAACTGCCTACTTTCGTAAGACTGCCAGGAATGACCGTGCATACCAGCAAATATCAAAGAAGCTGACATCTTTACAAACTTATCAGACCAGTGAGCAGGGTAGGGAGTGGGTTAAGCAGCTCAAGAGTGAGTACCAGAAAACCAGGGACCAGAACCGCACCTCAGGCAAATCACCAGCATCATGCCCATTTCATGACACGTTTGACCGAGTGCTGGGCACTGTGCCCAGCACAGAGCTAACCCTGGTGCATGATGACCTGGTCAGCTGGGATGGTGCCCTGCTGGCCCTAGAATCCAGCATGGGAACTGGTAGTCAGCAGCAGGCACCAAGTGAAGACCATTAAGTCACTCTGTTGCTGAAACCAGTCCCAGAGGAGGCTTTCTAGCTACATTTTAATTTTCATTAATACAATCATAGGAGGGACTTCCACTCTATGAGCCAATGCCAAAATTATGAGAAGCCACAGCTAGCAGCATGTATCCACTAATGGCAGATTGTATACCAGCACCTTGGCGTCTTCTCTGCCCCTCCACTCCACCACATGGAATTCAAAATGGTGACCTGGAAATGCAAAGAGTGAAGAACACCTTGAAAGAGTATTTTTACTGGAAAAGTACAGAATTTTGCTAGTGCCATTCCTGTTTCTTAAAAAGAATAACCTTATATTGCCGTGCCTTTAAGTTTACCACTCTGTAACCACTCAACTGTCTATAGTTCCCACCTGGGAACAAAAACAACGAGGAGTCCTTGTGACACCTGAGAGACTAACACATTTATTTTGCTGATACAGACTAACATGGCTACCACTCTGAAACCTGTGACCTGGGAACAGTGAACTCTGAGGGGAGGAGGAGTGAAAATGTGTTCCATTTCCAAATCTAGTCCATTTCAATTAGAGGCAGGCCATGGGTGACAAAATCATTTGTCCCAAGTACAACGAGGGTTTTAATTTTTGTCCAGAAATGCGCTGGGGGAGGGGTGAAGAAAGACTGTGAGGTTCTATGTGCTTGCGGGCAGCCATAACAGCATAAGCCACGTGGAATCTAACTCCTGTTGGTTTCCTCATGAATTCTGGTCCAATCCCAGGTGCTGATAGCGGCAAAGTTTTCCTGAAGCAGGAATTTCAGATAGGTAGTCACATTGTGGGAAAGGGCATATTTTCCAGGGCCACCTCAATAGCTGACCAGCCCACTCCACTCACAGATGCAATGGTCAGTCACTAGACATTTGGCTGCAGGTTTCCCACCAACAGCTTGGAATAACATCTCCTTTTGCCAACGGGGCAGCATAAGCACAGATATATCCTCCAAAACGTGAAAGACGTGAAATGATTGAAAAAGCTTTTGTAGCCAGACTACTCCCCGCCCCTTCCCCAACCCAAGTAGGTATGCAATTTTTATAAAACAAAAACAGCTTTGAATTTTTAACTTACCATTGTCTCTGCATTTCTTTAACTGCTATTAACCAGGCTGTGTCCAAGGAGATTCTGTGGTCTGAAGCATCCCTTCCACAATACATTGACGTTCAGTTTTGAAATGTAATATTCCATGTCCTTGAAATTCTACAAGAATTTTTTCTGTGCTCCTCCACTGAGCTGTTTCAGACAATAACCCTCTGTCTTGTCCTACTACAGGCCCCTTGACCTCAACTGGCTACTGTACCTCCACAGCTCACCCACGATGCAGTACAAGCCTGGCCCAACATACCTTCACAGACCATTCCAAGCAGAAGTGCTTCCATGGTAAACTTATGGTTGAAGTCCTGGAGATGGCCTACAAGAAGTTCCAGTGCCAGAAACAGATGGACTTAAGACTAGAGGAAAAGCTTGCCCAGAGGCAGGAGGGAAGGCTGAGGCTCCCTGCACAGTTTGAGGACAGGGTTTCAGTGTAAGAGCAGGTGCTTGCAATGCAGTCCCTGGAACAGGAATGGTGGCTAAAGGAGGAGGGAAGAACTCAGCAGAGAGAAATGTTGGATTGGTTCATCTCAGTCATGGCTACAAGCATACAGGCTCCTGTTGCATCTCCCTCATCACCGCCTGATTCCCCTGTGATGTACCCTCAGTTCAGAAACAGCCTGAAAACTCCATGGCTGGGTGGCACATGCAATCAGGCCCCATGAGCAGCTGGGCAGGGTAACTTAGCCCCATGAAGTCCTCCATCTTTAGCCTCTATCCTGTGCCAACTGCACAGAAATTGGGGAGAGAAGGCAAAGGAGAACTGGGGGCCAGAGGACATGCAATGGTAGGGAGTTTGTCATGTTTGCGCTTGTTCATGCACTTATTTTGTTTTGGAAAGGTTCTGTTGTAACTGTTACGTTGTTGTAATGGCAGCAGGCACACATTGCAATGGGTGAATGTTGTGCTGTTTTATTACATGTTCATGAATAAAACTTTTTATGTCATCAAGAAAATGTAGTGCTATCACTGCATCTTATCATACAATCAGTATTTGAAATAATAAAGCTAAACACATGATCAGGAACAATTAGGAATTAGTAAACAGACACTATTCCTTTGTTAGTTAGGTACAGCAAACCACATCAATCACTTCCTTATATGAATCCATGCTGTGAATCATCCTCCGCTCTCACCCCATTTCATAAGTCATCATATCATTCATAAGTTCATTTCATGGCAATCAAGCCCCCACCCCTTCCAAGCACTGAACCCCCAATCAATTAGCCCTGTCCCCCTCAAGTATATTTATAGAGGTACTATTTCCCCTCTTCCCTTGGGCTATGCAAGTCCATAATGTGGAAGCATAAAGCATGCCTGACTTCTGTTGCCCAGGTACAGCTCTAGCTGTAGTAGGTGCACTTCCTGGCTGAGAGTACCAATTCAGAGGCCCCTTGCTGTCATAGGTCCATTGAGGGGGAAAATGGCTTACCTCTGGCTGCACAATGATTGTTAAGACCACAGCAAGCCACAGTAGACTTCCAGACAGGTCTGTAAACATCTCCAATGAGATTTCAGTCTGCCCACAGCACATTCAACAACCAATCTGCACCTTCCGAGAGTGTAATTAAACCACCTTTTGCCAAGGGCCTCTGAAATAAGGGCTTGGTTTCATAAGCCAAATCTATGAATGTAGACTTCTGATCGGCAAAAAACCCTGGCATCATGAACTTTCCCAGTGCAGCCCACACAGACGTTCATAAATGGACATCTGTGGTCAATGAGGGCCTGCATAACAATAGAGTAGTACCCTTTTTTATTTATGTATTCATGTGCTCCTTGAGAAGGGAAAACTTTGGGCACATGAGTCCCATCAATGGCCCCAGAGCAGTCTGGAAACCCTATTTTCTCAAAGCCAGCAATTAGTTCAAGAATATCTTTTACGCCCACCTCCTTGGGATAAACCACATGGCTGGTTGCCTCAGAAACCTCCACCACCACTTTACTTACCGTCAACTTTTCAATACCAAACTGGTTGGCAACAGATTTGAGCCCAGGTTAGAAAATTCTTAACATAGAGTTAAGAATCAGTGTAGATGCTCAATCCCTGGGTTCTCTAACACAGGTCAGCTGACTCAAGTACCACTAACCCTGGGCTTACATTGCAGTGATGACATGCCATTGGTGTCAACAGCAAGACTCCCATTGACTTCAGTAGGGCCATGATTTCACCCCAGGTATTCAAACTAGGCCTTTAGCTGGACTTAAGTAGAGCATAGGCCTCTCTGTACAAGGGTGAATCTCATCCACTGTATGCATTTAGAGCACATTGTACACATGGCACCTGCACTATACACAGTGCAACACATATTGTGTTGCACTTTTTCCTGAAATAAACGTAGTCTGACAACAACATAGTATCTTAGTGTGAGAAACAGACTAATTGATATAAAGCATTTTTTCATTAGCTGGTGAATGTATATATTTGCAGACATCTTATCTACATGCTGCTGTTTACCTGAGCACCTCAAACAATAAATGGAAAGATACTTCATGCCAACACTGTATTTTTCTCTCCCCCACATACACGCCTACAAAAGTTTAAAATACAAATTTTGAAAAAACTTAAGATTGAAGCGGAATAATCTTATTATGCAACAATTTATTGTCCTGCCAAAAGAGGGTACCTTGGAAGTCAAGAACAGCCAGCCAGCACACCTGTGTACATTGGCATGAAGTTAAATCAATAACAAAAAATAGGCTAACAGCCAATTATCTGTCACAAAGAGATTCATTTTAAGTATTTAAGTGGAGTTTTTACAAGCACCAGTTGAATCATTTTATACTTAGAAGATAGTCCACATAGGATATTTACAGACGCTAACATGTACAATGATATTTATCTAAAATTGGTACATAATAAATATTAATAATCAGCACCTAATAATTGTAATACTACTGTTTTCCTCTGGAAAAGTTTATTAGTGTAAATGAGTCCTCTGAGGTATGAATTTCTTTTCAGTCAGTGGGATTTCTTGAGATCATCATTCTGGAGTAGCTGATTATTGAAATATGTCTTATTTGTTCTACTGCTGGTATTTAATAGTCGTGCTGTACATGCTTAGCATGTAAATGACAACTTCTTTGTAAAATATCAAAATCAGCCCTTCAGTTATAAAAAACCAGCTGAAACTCCACAGGGAGCAGAGTAGGTTCCTGTGGAGGAGCCCTGAGATGTAGGCCACAAGGGGCAGGGAGATCCACAGAGGCCACCAGTTGGAGTCCCTGGCTAAGGGAAGCAGTGGGAGAATCTTGCTGAAGAGGAAGCAATTGAAGAGATTCTCTTCAGGGACCAGGAGAAGGGGCCAGGCAGTGGAATTCAGTCAAGCCCAAGAGGGGCAGAAGAACTGTACATTTGGACGTTGTGAACTTTAAGTTGCACCTCTAGTTACCCCGGAAGGGGAGTGAACCATTATGTGACTTGGCCGAAGGGCTGAGCAACAGAAGACCAAAGAAGAGGATCAGGAGTAGACACTGTTGACCCCCAGGGGAGACTGGCTGCATCCTGAAGAGGATAAATGGGGCCAAGGACTAAGCTGTTCTATGCTTCTCCCACTCACAAAGCTCAGGGGAATCTTGCTTCCCCTTGGCACCCACCCAAGGACCCTCCTCTGCCTTTTCCCACTGCATGGCCCCCTGCGCCTCCCCTCTGCCTGATCCACACCCTCACCCGGCTTTAAGAGCTTCATTATTAGCTCCAAGTCTCCTGCTCCACATCCTGAGTCCCGCACTGAGCTGTCCCCATGGAACCCATGTCCACAGCCTGGCAACCACTGCAGCATCATAAAAGGCTTGCATCCATGTTCAGAGTGGCTGGCAACCCAGGTGAGCAGGGTCAAGGGGAGTGGAACATGGACTCCTTGTTCCTGCCTTAAATGTCACCCAGAGACCACCACCCCACATGGCCACCTGACCTCCTGCCATCTACCAACACAGTTGAAGAGCTGCTGGTTCTACGCAAATCTGGTCCAGACACCCCTCTGTAGATATTTCTGGAGGGTGACCAGGCCAAATTTGAATGGCATTGCAACTCCATGCGCCAGGTCACAATGCTACTCAAATTTGACGAGACCCCTGTATAAACATCTACGGAGGGGCAGATGGGCCAAATTTGAGTGCCCTTGTGAGTTTTCAAACACAGGGTTGCTAGTTGTAACACTGTGGTTGAAATACAGAATAAATGGCATCCCATACAGGACAGCCAAATTTTCATTAAAATAAAGGACATCCCATATAATACGGGACTGTTGATAACCATATGACTAGATAAATGCTAATGACAAACAGCCTGACCCTGCAAGGGGCTGTGTTCCCTAAACTCCTATTGATTTCCATAAACATTGAAGGTGTATGCCACCTTCCTGGAGGATCACCACTCCTGCGAGGATCAAGCTCAGCATAGTTAACTAACATTTTATAACCCTGAAGAGAGATCAGATGGCTTTTCCACCCCATGTGTCCACTGTGATGGTCTCACGTGGTTCATAGTTTTTCAGATGACTGGAATTGTATGGTGATTGCTTTTTGCTAAATACTTGTACAATTCAGGGCAAGCTTTAAAAATTTCTTTCTGTACCGTATGATATTGAAAATGGTGAATGCCACCACGATCTTCTACAATGATAAAGCCATTTTATTTTTTACTGCCACTCTACCTAGAACCACCTCCAGTAGAACATGCAATTTATTTGTTCTGATCTGTTACATGATTTGACCCAGTATGTCTACACCTACGGTTGTGTGATGCAGATCTATAGCATAGTCTATGGGGAAGATGACAGTCTTTTTTTCCTCTTTCTGCTGAGACTAGATGACGATATGCCATTAAGAATCCACATGCCTATCATTCTCTCTCTCTCTTTCTCCACAATCATATAGTCCTATTCAATCTGTCTACCTACCTATTTATGACCTCCTTCACCATAGTATCTGCGCATTAATGTAGGGTCCTGGTAAATTCTGTGCAATCCTATGCCCTCAATACTGTCCATTTAAGGTAAGTTTATATGTGAGTATAAATTGAGGCCAGTTAACTACTTAAAGATAGTAGTGGTCTGTGTTACAGGCATCTTTCAGGAAAGCTATAATGAATGATGTTGCTTTTTCCTGAAATCTTCTTCCTGGAATCCCAAAGAATGATTTAAACATGACAAAAATCAACAATATCCTTTTGGCAAGTCACATGAGTCTACAACAGGGCAGGTGTATGGCTATGCAGGCATATTTCTGTGTACTTCATAGCAATTCACAATGTGACATGCTTGGAAGGTATGACAATATATCCCACCTACATACCAGTTAGGAGTCACTATACCTTAATCTTAGCTACCTCAGAATGAGAGGTCCTCTCTGTTATTCTTTCTACTGTTTCAAAATTGGTGGATTTGATCAAAATACAATTTGCATCATCCTCGGTGTTCTTGTACAGTGCAATATTCTTTAACACTACTATCATCTGAGTTTTTGTGGGCTGTGGTGCTGGTGTATCTCATCATGCCAGAGATATCAGAAATTAGTTTTAAGATCAACAGTACCTTATGGATTGGAAAAGTTGTAATTTTCCTGACTATCAGATGAGCTTTATCAAGTTCAGTGTTACTGAAGAGAAAATTTACAGTATGTTATTTTTTGTGCCATTGAGTACAATGACAATTGTTGATAAGGAGGATTCTCTCTTATGGACATATTGTTCCTCATGCAAATATAGACATCCTCCGACACTTTTTTAATTAAAGTAAAAAGTTACTTCAAGATATAAGATTTCCAACACTTCTAAAATGTCTATTTCCCCCCTCAAACCTAATTTTCTACTGTTTCACATTCCTTAATCTAAAATAAAAACTGCAAATTATACAAAGATGTCTCAATAGATATATCCAATAGTGTTAATATTCTCTCTCTCTCTCTCTCTCTCTCTCTCTCTCTCTATATATATATATATATATATATATATATATATATATATATATATATATATATATATATATATATATGTATCCATTCTAGAATTGAATTCACCACCACTATAAACACCCACAATCTGATTGGGCAATTTACTCCATTTTACTGTATTAATGACCCCTTGACTAGATCTACACTGGATATATTAGGTATCTAATCCAAACTGTACTATTATATAAACTAATGTCTGACTATAGCACTCACCTCTTTCTTTCTGGTTCTTTGGGTCCTGAATTTAGCCTTCTTATTCTGCATTTTCCACATTGTTAGACTCATTTATGCTAGACATTATTGTGGAATCATTAAGCTTCTGTGGCTGCTGGCTATTAGACTTTAGCTTGACTTTACCTTCATTCCCACCATCATCATCCCCCAAATCCTGGTTCTGAACTATGGCTACAGCAAGACAACCTTGGATTCTCCCTAGTCTACTTAATGTCTGCAGATCAAGATGCTCCCACAAGTCCGGAGGACACACAACATTCCTGAAACATGGCCCCATAGTAATATCATCTGTGGTCAGAGTGTGTGGCAGGATCCATGTAGGGAAAGAACCTTTATCATATTCTGGGGACCTGGATATCAGGTTTCCTAAAATTACCACGTATTCTAATATTAACAGCCATACATTATACCTCAATCATTGCCAAACTACCAGAGAATCATAGAAGCCAGAGATGTGAAAAACCCATCAGGTCTCCTAGCCCACGTCAGTGTAGGAATGTTCCACACACTATGTTCCAAAGGGTAGAAAGTTTTTAATTATTTAACCCAGGGAGTTTTTGTCCATTATTTCATTCTAACTGTTGAAATGCAACACACACATAAGAAGCATGATTCACCACTGCATGATTCCAGTTTCACACCAGCATCACTCCGCTGATTTTAAGACCACCTTCTCTCTTGGAGTCCTCTCAAAAGTCTCTATTACTTCCTGTTTCCCAGCAATGTGTACCTGTTAGATCTCACAAACAACCATTAGGTGGCTCCATTTTATAATGGGGGAGGGATAGCTCAGTGGTTTGCACACTGGCCTGCTAGACCCAGGATTGTAAACTCAATCCTTGAGAGGGCCATTTGAGGCAAAAACCTGTCTGGGAATTGGCCCTGCTTTGAGCAGGGGGTTGGAGTAGATGACCTCCTGAGGTTCCTTCCAACTCTGATAGTCTATGATTTAACCTGTCTATAAACAGTCACATGACAAAATGTCTGCTCATTTATAGGCGAAGTAATAAAATCTAGTAGAATACCCAAGAAAAAAAATGGTTTCCAAAAATGAAACAAAGGATAGAATTCTCTTAAATCCAAAAAGCTTTGATAAAAATATACATTACCTTTTCCCAGCTTTCATGTTGGAAGTAGTGGAATAAATATATCCCAATAGATGGTCACTATGAGGAAGTCTGCTTGAAGCTGCAGGAACAATAATTAATTTACACCTATTAATACGTGTTAAGCTCTGACCATGTGCTCTGATAGATAGTACTACAAGAGGCCCTGGGGAACGTCAGGGCGGTTAGTAAATTATGTATGACCATCAGGGTCAGTTCACACAGCATATGAAATATGAAGCTGCAGGAGGCTCCTGGATTGGTGCTGCCAAAGGCGAAGCATCATGCATGTTCTATGAGAGTGCACTATGAAAAGAAGGAAGGAGCTGTGTGTGCACCTTAGACAGCATAAAGGCTCTGGAGGTGATCAGGTTGAGACTGCTGAGCTGCACTTCTTGCTTGCTGGGATATCTCTGTCCCCAAGTGCCAGATCAGACCATAATAGTGCCTTGGGTATGAACAAGCTGACATTGAGTTGAGAGTCCTCATGTGCTGTTAGGCTGGCTTGAAAGGGGCAGGGTTGATTTCTCCAGGATAGTGTCTCCTCATCTCGAAGGCTAAGATAGAGTAAAATTCCCAGTGGATCCTTTTGCTGTACTTCAGACTGATAAGGTGGAGGTGGATACTGATGTATCATTTCAGCAGGAAAAGCCCCGAGATGGAGAAGCCTTGGTTCAGAGTGACAGGGTTGATCTTGGCTCCATTACTTTTGGGCTGCTGAACTGGAGAAGAATGAGAAACTTTGAATTTACCCCTTTGGGAATGAGTCCCTTTTTGTCAGAAAGAACTGAGATCTCTCTAACAATTCATAAGCTTGTTCCCAGGTCAGGGAAATGGCAGAGATGCAGGCAGGTGGTGATGACTTCAATCTTCTTCTAAGGAGCAGATCTGCATTTTTAACTTCACACTTATTGCATGGGATGGTAGTTTTACTTGGACAATAGAGGAGTGCAGAGAACCTCTGTAAGATGAACAGACTTCATTTCAAGTTATCCCTTGCTAAGATTAAGTCTAAGGAGGATCAATGTAATGCCTCCCACCAGTAAGATTTTACCCTTATTTTCTCAGACTTAGTGAATCAATATTTTAAAGGCCTAGTCCAGAACCTTCCCAAGTCAAAGTAGAGTTTATAATTGCTTTCATGAAGGTAAAAGTCACTGTGATGTTCTTACACTGTGATCACTACTCATTCAAAGAAGATTGGTTCCAAAACACAACTTAGTCGATGCTGAAACATGGGGATTTTTAAAGAGCACAATTGGGATGATTTCATATATAATCTTCCCACGCCCAGATAGTTGGGGTTGGGAGGGATTTGGGTAACAAGTGCTATTGTGGAATTTCATGTTTGTAATTGTTGCACTCAGTGCAGGGTGCAATTAAGATAAAGATGTACAAATATTCATAATAATATGTTTAAAAAACTGGAAACTCACATTTTGTAACAGGCTTGAAAAGTACCAATGGGGGTGGGTGGAAATGTTGCTGAGTATTTTGGGATTTTGAGAGGTGAAAATGTGCCTGTGTTTGAGTGGAAAACATTGCACAAATGTTTGTTTTCAGTGCAAAAATATACTACAGTGAATTTTCATTCATTTTCAGAGAGGTATCATTAGTGGTACAAAAAGTGAGCACGTTTTCACACACAATGTAATTAAACAAATTACTGCATTCAGCAAAATTCTCATTTGAGACCAATCCTGACTTTTATGATCACTCTAATTCAAAATTAAGAAACAATAACTTTCCCTTTAAGTATATATTGATGGAGCATGTAGGAGTCCGTATGTTTGCTTAACTGGCCCTGCAACCAGCACTGCTTCCAGTAAAACCCAAAGTTCAAACTTAATTCCTTGCTTTCAAGTATGCTCTTCAAACAGCAAATATCAGTTGACCTTCCCTCTGAAACAGGGTGCATCTTAACCAGGAATATATCCAACATATCCACATCAAGGTTCCTAGCATATACCAATACCTTTTACTAACATTTTTAAACATACTTGCCATTAGCAATAACAGTTGCAGTGTGTCTGTGACAAAAAAACCCCAGGATTTCTAAGTACTATAATATCCTGCCTGCTTCCTAGTCTTGCAAATATCCTTGAAGTGAAACAATATTTAACAGAGGGCAATGCAGCTAGAAAAAACAGTCAAAGAAATGGGGTGGGGTGGGGTGGGGTGGGGTGGGAGGAAAGTCAGTCAAAGTAAACAGAAAAATATATTTTGCACCACAAAAGCCACAAGCATTATACAAACATTGACCTATTTTTAGGGCAATCACAGTTAGCTATTGCCCAAAGGTTGCAGACATTTCCAAGACTGTTTAATAATGCATGAAGCCAAAGAGCGAGGTATTATTGAAGAACTTGAGGTAACTTTTGATAGTGAAGGACAATATGACGACAATGTCCTGTTCTCCCTCCTTTCCCACTCCCTGCTTGAAATACTGTGAGTGTTTGCTGTGAAACACCATTGTGGAGCTTTTCAGCTGAAGTAGGAAACCTCACAGATGAGATGCTGATCAACATTGTGCTTGAGGGTATGTCTACACAGCAACTAGACATCCACAGCTGGCCCATGTCAGCCAACTCGGGCTCACAGGGCTTGGGCTGCGGGGCTGTTTCATTGCTGTGTAGACTTCCGGGCTCGGGCTGGAGCCTGGGCTCTAGGACCCTGCGAAGTGACAGGATCTCAATGCTTGAGCTCTAGCTTGAGCCCAGAAGTCTACGCAGCAAAAACAGACCCGCAGCCTGAGCCCAAGTCAGCTGGCACAGGCCAGCTATGGGTTTTTCTTTGCTGTGTAGACATACCCATAATGCCATCTGTTTTTTTTTGTCTTCATACTTTAGTACGTTATTTATTTGCTTATAAACATTTCTCTGTTCTCATCACCTTAGCATATCAAAGCATCTCACAAACATTAATGAACTTGATCATCCATCTGTTTGCATATTTCTGATGCCTGTTACCCGGCAGTGCAAAATCCGAGCAGTGAAAGTTTCAATTAAAATATATTTTGCAGGCATATTGGCAAGAATCAGAAGAGATTTTTAAAATGCAGCATTCACACTGAATGAAACTGTGTTTCCCACTCTTACTCGAGTCTTTAGAGCCACATAAAGATAAAGAAACATGCAGTGCCTTAGTGGGTTTGTTCAAAATGGCAGTCATTCTCATCCCATAATTTTTCAGTAGCAGAGCAAAACTGAGCCAGGAATGAGTTAGATGAGATCATCCCAAAAAGCTCAATGTCAAAATTATTTTGGCCTTCCTTTCAATGGATTCAACACACTGAGCACTTCAGATGATTATGGTCATTGGTGATAAAGCAATAAAGATAAGTTTGAGGAAACTTGTTATTTTTTGCAAATGGTATTATTGAGCAATTTTGAAATATTCTATGTAGAAAGACAAGAAGAATACATGGTGATGAGGAGTGTGAGATGAACCCACAATTCACAAGTGGCTAAGCCAGCTAACCCTACAAATTGTTTGGAACCAATTTTCCTAGAGCCTATGGGTGAGATCCTGGCTGCATACAAAGTCAATGGGAGTTTTGCCATTGACTTCAGTGTGGCTAGGATTTCACCCTGTAAATGAAAACTATATCACAGTATCCTTGTGTCAAACACTACAGTTTATTTAAATAATTCTTTAAGAATATGCTATCATGTATAAGCAGTGATGAGCTGCCAAAAAATTAATAGCCGGTTCCCTCCTCCTCACTCCACGGAGGGGGTCGTGCCCTCCCCCCCCCCCCGGGACCCCGGGGCTGGAGCCGCTCGGCTGGAGCTGGGGCGCTCGGCCGGAGCAGGACTGGGCTGGGCCCTCCATGCCTCCCTGGAGCCCTCCTCGCTCCCCCACCTTGCCAAGCTGCTTCTTGTTTCTGAGCCCTCCCGAGTCCCGGGCTTCCCGCACAAACATCTGATTCGCGGGAAGCAGGGGAGGGGGAGGAGAAGGGAGGGGCAGAGCCTTCAGGGGAGGAGCCCAGGAAGCAGAGGTGAGCTGGGGCCAGGGGCAGGGCAGCCCTTTTAGAACCGGTTGTCCTGAGACAACCGGTTCTAAAACGGCTTCTAAATTTAACAACCAGTGCCTGCGAACCGGTGAGAACCGGCTCCAGCTCACCACTGTGTATAAGTATATTAACAAATGGCTACTTACTGAAGTAGCTTTTCTTCTTCAAATGTGTTGCCTCTGCAGATCCAGCCTATGGAACAGTTGTCATGCCATGCAGCAATGGAACCCATTTCAAAGCAGGTAGCCATAGGGGAAATAGGTGACCCTATGTTCCAGTAGTCTAGAATAAATTATATAAAGGTCCCCACCCTGCAAATGGACCTCATTTCCTCTTTAATTCCATCCAAATCCTTTAAATGTACAAACCGGATGTAAGGAGCTTGAGTCATTATGAGTCTATGGACACAATACTTTTGGAGAACAAAATTACTTTGCTAGATAACCCTTTTTTCTCCTTCAGCACTTTGCCTCTACAGATCCCCATGTTAGAAAATTTGCTAGCAGTGATACTCCTCAGGAGAAGAAAATGGGGAAGGGAGGGTAACTACAATACTTCTCTCTTGAATGAAGCATCCAATCTGATCTGGACCAAGTATTCGGTGAACAACATTTTGTAAAGAGATGTATTGAGCTCCAGGTAGTAGCCTTTCCAGCAAAGAGATAGTGCTGAAGATGCTTCTCCATCTTATAAAAAGTCATGAAGTCCTTCCAGTACAGGATCATCAGGGAGCACATAGCCTGTCTGCTTAGATCATTTCTCAGCTGTCCCTTGAATTTTCATCAGAAGCCACAAACATGCTTTTTAAAAGGTATTGATTATATCTTTTGACAGGACAAAAGTCCTTTTAACATCCAAGATGTGTAATGACATAATTTGGAAGATCATGAGTCTTAGGAAAAGTACAGACAGAGATAATTTCTGATTTAAATGAAATTCCAAGAACACTATAGTCAAGAATTTGGGATGGGTTCTAATGTATATCACAATATTTCTGCCTTAGAATGCTGGACCACTTCATCCTTATGAACATTTTTACCAGGAGTGCCTGCCACTAATGCCTGCAGTTCTGAAACTGTCCTGAACAATGCTATCATCAACAGTGACAGAACCTTCAATGACAAATGCAAGGAGCATACACAAAGAGGTGCCTGCAGAGAAATTGAGAGATCCAAGATCTCAATATCATGCACTTGCAAGTTAAGATTCTCAACATACACATTTATCTAAACTTCTATACAGCATATTGTTTTCCAAAGGATGACAGAAGACTGAAATTCTCGCACAGGCACATAGGAGGCAGAGATGGCAGCCAGGAAACTTTTGGTCATATCTCAAGGCAATCCAGAATCTTTCAATAATAAAGGATAATGTAAAGTGACCATTAAAGGGACAAGGGATTAGATGTGCCTCTTTGGACTATCCAAATCTTTAAATAATTTCCACTTACAGACATGATCCTCTAATGGAAAAGTTTTGTGCACACATTTGACTTTCCCAGAGAAATACAAGAATTTCCCTTTTAACAACCTAGGATCCAGACCATCAGATAAAGTTATTTCTAGAGTGAGCAAAGACTTGGGGTGAAATCCTGGGCCTTTTGAAATCCATGGGAGCTTTACCATTGATTTTCATGGGGCCAGGATTTCGTCCCTGAACCTTACTGCTGAAGCCAAGTCTCTAAGTAGAAAGACAATCCCTTTTTAAAGTCATACCAGTCCCACAGACCCATTGCTATTTGACACAACTAGGGTATCCCTGTCTATTCAAATAAACCATTGCGCAGAGCATTATCTATGAGACCTACCCCTGCCTTCCATCTAATCAGGGAGTGGGGAAAAAAGCATGAAATGCAAGCCAGATGGACTTCAGCCCCAATTAGTTAATGTGTCTTGTACCAGATGGGGCCACTATGTCTAGATCTCATTTTTAAGAACACCTACCATAAGTCTTCCCTGGATATTCTAAGACGACAAACTAATGCAGGGAAGCCTTTATAAATCTTGAACCTGTGTGGAACTAAGAACAACTTTCCCATAGTCTCTCTTATCCTTAGAGTGCTGGATAGAGAACAAGTTATCTTTAGAGTATAAATCACACCCTGATAAGTTCAGGCCCTTAGAAGCCAGTTGTGTATACATGGAAACACCTGCAGTCCTTGATAACAAAGGTTAGCAGCCACACCTGCCAGACACCCAGCAAACAACCTTGTAGTTGCTGCTTTCCCAAGTAAGTATTATATCTGGTACAACCAACCACAGTTTCCTCATTGAACCTGAGGTGCTTCCTGTGCTCCTGTTGAGATATGGAACTATGTATCCAGAAGGCCCTGACCAATCTTGAGAAGTCAAAGCAGGGATTTTTCTCCTCAGAGATGCAAAAGAAAGGATTAGCACTAGCACACATTCTGTTGCCTCCATTTACAGAAGAGATTGGGCCACATCCCATATAGTCTTTTTGTAAAAAGACCAGTCCGTGCAACAAAAATAAATCTATTCATAGCACTGCAGGTGAGGAACTTGCTATTTAATTTGACTGCATCACAACAGCATGTGGGGAATACTGCCATTAAGTAAACAGGATGTGAGGGTGGATGAAGCATGACTCCAACCCATAACACCCAGTTAATCCTTAGTGACCATTCAGCTACAATTATTATGAGCAGGATTCCCAAATAGAAATAGAAGGGGATTTTGTTTTGGTATGACCTTAAACTATTGGATGAGGATGCACTGATTCAGAAATATCCTTCTATGCCTGTAATAATCTGGACAACTGAAAACTAAAATTAAAGTCAGTTCTAGGTCCTCTAGGTCCACTAGAACCAACAGGAAAAAAAAAACCAGACGAACCCAAGATGGCCAAAGACGACAATCTACATTTCTGGCAACCTCTGATTTTTTCCCCCAAATTAACTAGAAAACCGTGATGGACCTGGAATCCCCTTTGAAGAAGAGGAATGGAAAGATCAGGCTGTCTGATATCAGAAAGAAGCCTGCGGCTTCTTATGCAAAGACTAACAAATTAACGAGCAAGGGTTAAAAGGTGGTTGTCTGTATTTTGGATATAACTGGACCTAACCTTTGACTAAGTCCCTACCAGATCCAGAGATGCTTGTTCACCTCTATGTTTCCCCTTTCAGGAAGAACAGGAAGCAGGTAAATCCAAAGAATCCCAATTCTTAGAATATTTGGCTGCTTTTCTCACAGGAAAATAACCTGAAGACCTTCTGTCCTGATGTACACAAGAACTTCTCCAACAAGGTTGAGACCTAGAAGAGGCTGCCATGAGAAGGTCTTTGCCTGATGGATGAGAAGATTTCTTAGGCAAAGAACTAGACGAATAGGACGGGGATCTTTCTCACTGAATACGCTAACTCATTCTTAGGCGAAAACAAATATATTAAACTAAAACTATTCACTACTAGAAATGTTGATTGTGTAGGGGGAAGATTGGGTTCCATTCTGATCAGGCTGATGGAAAGAAAGGAAAGTTGAGTGTTGGAGTTTCAATACCCCTCTTTCTAGACTGTTGGAACAGAAGGGCGTATACACTCTCCTCCATTGGCTAACTGCTTTTAAATGGATTCAGTCATCATGTGGCCCGGCATGCAATCTCATAGTGGGGATCGGCAGAGGCAATGTCATGAAGAAGAAGAATTAATTTACTCAAGAAAAATTGCTTTATTATAAGATGCAATGGAATATGTTGTAAAGACATGTAAAAAAATAATTTAAAAATACTTAACAGATGGTGTTAGCCTGTTGCAGCCTGTTACAAAGCAATTATAAATTGGAGTACATACAATGGTTCATACATGTGGCTTCATGTCAGAATATAACATCATAGGCTAATTTGTTAGAAAAACCAAACTCTAACTTAAAGGTTACTTTAATTTACATGTTTGACTGATCTGATGATGTACTATATCTAGGGCCCTACCAAATTCACTGCAATGAAAAATGCATCACAGACCATGAAATCTGGTCTTGTGTGCTTTTACCCTTTACTTTATAGATTTCACAGAAGACACCAGTGTTTCTCAAATTGGGGGTCCTGACCCAAAAGGGAGTTGGGGGGGTCACAAGGTTATTTTAGGGGGGTTGTGGTATTGCCGCCCTTATTTCTGTCCTGCCTTCAGAGCTGGGTGGCCAGAGAGCAGCGGCTGTTACTTGGGCCCCCAAGCTCTGAAGGCAGCACCCCACCAGCAGCAGCGCATAAGTAAGAGTGGCAATACCATACCATGCCACTCTTACTTCTGTGCTGCTCCTGGCGGCAGCTCTGCCTTCAGAGCTGAGATCCCAGCCAGCAGCTGCCACTTTCCAGTTGCCCAGCTCTGAAGACATCGCTGCTGCCAGCAGCAAAACAGAAGTAAGGGTAGTAGTACCACAACCCCCCCTACAATAACCTTGTGACCTCCGCCCCAACTCCTTTTTCAGTCAGGATCCCTACAATTACAACACTGTGAAATTTCAGATTTAAATAGCTGAAATTGTGAAATTTATGATTTTTAAAATCCTGTGACTGTGAAATTGACTAAAATGGACCATGAATTTGGTAGGACCTTAACTATATCAGACTGCAGAATCTTCTTTCTGTGGCATGCTGGAACTAACATAGCCAGGACATACAGATTATGTCAAAGCCATCCAACTCCTTGAAGGATAATTACTATAGACACATAACCACGTGGTCAACCTCCTATGTGTTTGTGTAGGGAGAGGACATTCATTTAACAAACCCTCCAGCAGCTGACAAACTTTTTTCATATCTAATAGTGGATCTTAAGATATGGCCTTCCACCTACCAACTTCAGGAGGCTGATCACCATGCCCATGTCATCTCCCTGGAAAAGCTATAAAACACCCTCCAGAGCTGTTATGTTAGGAAAAGGGCCTTGCCATCAGTTATGATGAGATTGTTTGATGCTTTTTATTGTTTCACAGAGAAACACCTTCCAGACCATAGACTGTACAAGGATTACAAAAGCTATATGGTAACTGATGCTGCTGTAGCATGATTTATATTCTGATGTTTATTACTGTTTTAACAGTGTTTGTGGATGTTGACTTAAAGAGGTATCCAGTTTAGTGTGAGTTTCTGCAGTTATCTGCTAAAACATTATTTTCCAATATAATACAGGAAGACTCTCCAAATGACTCACAAAATACATCCCTGCAACTCCTGATACAATTGAATTATCAGGGTGATTTCCCACAACATCTCCAGCATCAGAGATGATGAGCGTCATAAGAGACTATGCTGTCATGTATCAGGGATGTTCCTGTCTTCACAATCTGGATCCAAATGGTTCGCTGGGAAGAAAATAACCAGAAGAAATGGCAAGTGAAAACTGCCCATTTCTACCTACTGGAAACATTTTTAGGTGCAATACAATAAATAAAATATGCTGCTCTTGATCTGCATTGAAATCAGTGATCAAACATGCCTGGATCAAAGCCAATTTATGTTCCCATGTGTCAGAATCCTATTGACAAACTTTAGGTTATTGTAAAACTGTATATTTTTGAATCTATGTCCAGAGTAGCTTATAGCTCATTAAAAATGCTTCGTCAAGTAGATTCTATAAATATCTATAATATCTATGACACCTGCAATACAATTCATCACTTACTGCAAAACTAGTAACACAAAGAACATTAAATGAGAGTCCTTTTACTTACAGAAAACATATCATAGCTGTTTTACTTCAAGATATAATTAGATTTAAGGCTTCATTTTGCAAATAGAAGATGAAAATGAGCCTCTTACCTTAGGGAGATCTGGCAATAAGTCAGCAGCATACATTTATCATATAGCAAATTTGCCCACATAATACGCAAACAAAAGAACTCTGCTGATTGTGCCTAACTGAAAGAAAAAACCTCAACTATACAGTGTGACATCAAAACATCAATTATTTGGATTATTTTTATCAATTACATCATTTTCTTTACTGTTACTCAGATGCATAAATATTTTTACAATCATGGTTGTTAAACCAGTACCATGTATGCAACTATACAGTAGTTAATCATTGTTTTCACAGCTAAACCTTTTTTTTTTCCCAGGCATTTCTAACTTAGACATATAAGTGAATTCCAAGCTCAAAACTGGCATAAATACCCGAGAAAAAGTATTTTGTTTTGTTTTTTTGACGGATTGCAGTATAGTAGACAAATTATGGAATTGAGAGTCATGAACTCATTAACTTGTCTGTGTCTCAGTTTGCCATCTCTAAAATGGGAAAACAATTACTAACCTACTTCACCAAGAGAATTAGTTAGTTTGTGCCTGGTCCAAAGTCCACTGACATCAATGGAAAGACACCCCATTGATTTCAGTGGGCTTTGGATCAGGTCCCAAAATGCACAGGCACTTTGGAAATCCTAGGTTTTAAGCTCTCTGTACTCTACCTGCCAAATAGGGATTACAACACCTACCGGTATCTATCTGATAAGAGTGCTGTGATGTCAGGCCTATTAAGTCACCTGGTTTCTCCCAGAGACACCCAGTTTTGAGTGCCCTTTACTGGGTTCCTGAATGGTGGCTTCAATATACTTGTTTTCATGGACAGGCAGTTGCTCACTCAGCCCTACAGGGAGGCTCATGCAAGGAGATTGCCCTTATAAACTACTTGCCTTCCTTTGTGAGATCCTCAGATGAACAGCTCTATAACATTCCCAGCCCAACTGGAAGGGTAGGAACTATAGCAAATTTTGAAAGACGGCCTGTTCTTATGAGAATTGCAGCAGATACCAGAGGTTCAGACAAGATTTGGAGAAGTATCCAAATCCTTGTGAGTTTACCTGAAAACAGCCTCCAAATATGTTTGAGTTTACTCAGCAAGTAATTGTTTAGGGTAAGCCTCGGAGGGGAAGCTATGATGTGAAAAATGTATGTGAGCATCAGAAGAGGAAGGAAGATATTTTGGGCAAATTCTGCTCCCACTTAGATGTTATATGACCCCATTCACTTCAGTAGGCTTGTATGTTGTATGTAGACTAGAACTTGTGGGAAACAACAATTCTTCAGAGGACATTTTGGAAATTTTTTAGGTTTTTGGGGAAATGTTTTGGTTTCTTTAAATTTCCCACAAAAAATCAGTTTTTCAAAACTATTTCAAGATAAATGTTAAGTGTTCGGTTTCCAATTTTTAGACAAAAACCAGAAAAAGCCCATTTCACTTGAAAACTAATCAGCCAGTTATAATATTGACTAATCTGTGGAGATAGTGTGCATTCACTTATTTATTCAGGCAAGCTGAGCTGAAAAGAATGTAGTATCTGGTTCTACCACAAGGTCTTAATTCTTATTAGAGATGGATCTAAACCAGGAACCCAGATCCAAACACCAGGCTTTAGAAAAAATTAGATACAGATCTGGAACAAAGCTTTGCAACACCAGCCTCTCGCTATATCTGACTCAAACAAGAATGTGAAATTGAACATCCCCACACTTGATAAAAGTTAGGTCTGCAGCCCGAAATGGATATCAGAGTTCCACATCATCTGGTCTTTTCATCTTCCTTTCAGCAGGGTTAAGCAAAAGAAATTAATACCCCCAAACCATATATTGTGAAGCTATGCCAGGATTACAACTAGTCCTCAGTACAGCATTTTAACCCAATAGGCCTGACACGCAACCTCATTCTTTTTTCGTATTATAGGTTCAGTTTCAGTCTATAATGTGGGTTAGGGCCCTTTGTTGTTTTCCAAAAGAACAAGAGTAGAATTAATATTTGAAAAATTGCAACGGCATACAGGCTTACCAGTGATGCTTTTTAACATGCAGACCATTGTCTTGTAATGGAGCCACTCCGTAGAGTCATACTGTATGTTACATTGATTGATTGAGGCAGAAAAAGAGTGTGCATCACTACTAGCAACCTAAGGATCTTTCCATGACATCAGGGATAGTTATATCATAAATGTTCAGCAACCCAGTTTGTTTGCTTTAAACCTCATAAGTCTACAAAGTCAGACTGGAAAACTCAGGGGAAAAGTCTTGACTGCAAGATTTCTTATACTTCCACTTCTAGCTACAGCCTGAAATACACAAGAACAGCCTCCCACACAGTATTTCGACCCTTCTTGTGCCAGTAGCAGCTGGGACTTGAATGTGAAAAAGGCATCCACCATCTCAGAACCTTAAATAAAAGGGTCCAGTACAAGACTGGATCTAATAATGAATGAAGAGTCAAAAGTGGGAAGTTGTGTTCTTATATTTCCCAACCCTTCCTTCCCCCTCCTAGTAAGTCCTGCACTATGCTGTAACATTGTGGCATGAGGCTACTGTTTGTTTCCTAGAAAAATCATCCTTATTATAACATTCCCCTATTGATGATAAACACATTTCTTAGCTGCCAATTACAGGGACATACTCTAGCTCCAGTAAAGTGCATGAAATAACTCATTAGAGAATGCAACAAAGAATCCTGTGGCACCTTATAGACTAACAGACGTTTTGCAGCATGAGCTTTCACCCACGAAAGCTCATGCTGCAAAACGTCTGTTAGTCTATAAGGTGCCACAGGATTCTTTGTTGCTTTTACAGATCCAGACTAACACGGCTACCCCTCTGATCATTAGAGAATGTACTACTGCTATCTCATTTTTGAATTATGAATATTGAAAAGAAGTATTGTGAATGACTTTGGTTCTTTTCATAATATTCATTAAAAAAAGACACCCTACAGAGACTTATTCCTGAGTCAATAACCAAGGGCCCATTCCTGCTTCCATTATGTCCATGGCGGAAGCCCCAAAGGAAAAAGGAATAGGCCCAACGTAACGAAGACAATGCCACAGTTTAAAACAATCCCCTTGCCTTAAACAATCTTCTAACATCGCCTACTCGAGTAGATCAAGACAAGTTTTATAGCTCGCTTGCGTGTTCCAACCTTAAAAAAATTATTTATTTATGCCCTTTTTATTTAAGAAGTTAAATCCCCAGAGCATCTCAATTTAGATCAAAAGCAAGCTACCAAGCTTCACCTGGCACACCTGTGCCTTATGATTTCTTAATTATCTGCCTAGCATTCCCAGAGCTATAAGGCAAAGATGCAGGATTCATTTAGCGCATATACAAATCTCTGAAATACACCTAATGTAACAGAGCCTTTCCAGAATGCCCGAGGTGTTAACCAGTGTTAAATGATCCCACACCTCCTAAGACACTTGCATTGCAGCAAATTGCTTTTTTCCAGGTTTCAGAAGATAGCGTGCTATCACAAGGCTATGAATCTGTGGAAAGTTTTACTTCTTTCTGAGTTTCTTGAGCAAATGTCTTAACACAGTGGTTCTCAACCAGGGGTACGTGTACCTCTGGAGGTACATGAAGATCTTCCAGTGATTACATCAACTCAACTAGATATTTGCCTAGTTTTACAACAGGCTACATAAAAAGCACTAGTGAAGTCAGTACCAACTAAAATATCATACAAACAATGACTTGTTTATACTGCTCTATATACTATACACCGAAATGTAAGTACAATATTTATATTCCAATCGATTTATTTTATAATTATAAAGTAAACATGAGAAAGTCAGCAACTAATTTTTCAATAGTGAACTGTGATAATTTTGTATTTTATGTCTGATTTTGTAAGCAAGTAGTTTTTAAGTGACGTGAAACTTGGGGTACACAAGACAAATCAGACTCCTGAAAGGGGTAGAGCAGTCTGGAAAGGTTTAGAACCACTGTTTTAATAGACTAAGGGTATGGCTACACTGGCGAGTTGCAGCGCTGGTAGTTTGCAGCGCTGGTCATCCAGCTGTGCAGGGCCAGCGCTGCAGTGTGGCCACACTGACAGCTACCAGCGCTGCAGTGTGGCCACATTTGCAGAATTTGCAGCGCTGTACTGAGAGGTGCATTGTGGGCAGCTATCCCACAGAGCACCTCATCCCGTTTTGGTGCCGTTTTGGCGCTGAGTATTGTGGGAAGGGGAAGGAAGTGTGTAGGTCATTCCGCTTCCTGTTCCAACGCCCCGTGGCGCATCGCTTCACTTCCCAGCAGTCACGTTTCTTGCCATTGTGAGTGCAGCACGCTTTCTGTGTGAAATGGAGCCTGAGCTGCTGAGGACTTTGCTGATGACTGTCGCCAGCACATCACGTTTGGCAGTTGAGCTATTCCTTCAGCTCCAAAGTGACAGTGAGGAGTCCGACGATGATCTGGATTTGCCTAATGCAGGTGACATGAAATTGCTTGTGGCGGTAACGGAAATGCTCAGCACCATGGAACACCGCTTTTGGGCTCGTGAAACAAGCAGTGAGTGGTGGGATCACATTGTCATGGAAGTCTGGGATGACGAGCAGTGGCTGCAGAACTTTCGTATGAGAAAAGCCACTTTCATGGGACTGTGTGCTGAGCTCGCCCCCACCCTGCGGCGCAAGGACACAAGATTGAGAGATGCCCTGACGGTGGAAAAGCGGGTGGCTATTGCAATCTTGAAGCTGGCAACTCCAGACAGCTACCGGTCGGTCGGGAACCAGTTTGGAGTGGGAAAGTCGACCGTTGGAATCGTGTTGATGCAAGTTTGCAGGGCCATTAATCGCATCCTGCTAAGGAGAACCGTGACTGTGGGGAACGTGCAGGACATTGTGGATGGCTTTGCAGAAATGGGTTTCCCTAACTGTGGAGGGGCAATAGATGGGATGCATATTCCTATTCTAGCACCACCCCACCTAGCCTACGAGTACATTAATCGCAAGGGGTATTTCTCTATGGTTCTCCAGGCGCTTGTGGATCACCATGGGCGTTTCATTGACATTTACACAGGCTGGCCTGGAAAGGTGCATGATGCACGCATCTTTCGGAACAGTGGCCTGTTCAAGAAGATGCAGGAAGGGACATTTTTCCCAGACCGAAAGATCACAGTAGGGGACGTTGAAATGCCCATTGTGATCCTTGGGGACCCCGCTTACCCATTAATGCCTTGGCTCATGAAACCCTATACAGGGAAGCTGGACAGGAGCCAGGACCGTTTCAACTACAGGCTGAGCCGGTGCCGAATGACTGTGGAGTGTACTTTCGGGCATTTAAAAGGACGCTGGTGGGCGCTTTATGGGAAGCTAGACTTGGGGGGAAGCAGCATCCCTGCGGTTATATCCGCGTGCTGTGCCCTCCATAATATTTGTGAAGGGAAGGGTGAAACATTCAGTCAGGCATGGACCAACGAGGTACAAGTCCTGGAGGCTGAATTTGCACAGCCAGCCAGCAGGGCTACTAGAGACGCCCACCACAGGGCAACAAGGATTAGGGATGCCTTGAGGGAGGAATTTGAGGCTTAAAGCCAACAGTAGTGTTTTTGCCTTGCCCAGGAGTGACGTGCACTGGTTACAGTGCTTTTAATTGCCTGTGTTTTCCTTGCTGTTTGTTACCTGTGTTTTCCTTGCTGTTTGTTATCTTTCACTTTATGCAATAATAAAAACTGTTTCATAATCAAAGAAATCATTTATTTAAAAAAAAGCAAGTAAACGGGCATGGGGGTTGGTTGTTGAACTGTACATTCATAGGTTTGCATATGTACTGCCAGGAGTGCTGTGCACCTCAGGATTGTACTGTTGCATGGTGATGGGGGTTGAGTGCAGAGGGTAAGGGTCGTAGTTCTCTGGGCTCATAGGTGACCGTACAGGTGTCGGGGGCAGCTGGTGATGGTGTAGGTAAGAACCTGGATGCTGGGGAACGGGACTTGGAGCTGACATTGGTGCATAGGGGAAAGAGGTTTGGGAG
This sequence comes from Mauremys reevesii, assembly GCF_016161935.1. Classification (NCBI taxonomy): domain Eukaryota; kingdom Metazoa; phylum Chordata; order Testudines; family Geoemydidae; genus Mauremys; species Mauremys reevesii. Next base: position 19,571,161 of record NC_052624.1, read on the forward strand.
GGTGGGGGTTTGGCACGGTAGTGCTCTGCCTGCATTGCTACCAGTGACTGCATACAGTCTGTCTGGCGCGCCATGAGGTTTATAAGCTGCCTCGTGGTTTTCTTCAGAGTCAACGCCTTTCTCCTGCTTTCTGTTTCCTTCCAGTGCTGCATCTTTTCTCTCCATTCCTGCGCAGTTTTATTCTCTGTTGCACACTGGTTCATAACTGCCTTCACCAAATCTTCCTTGCTTTTGTTAGGCTTCCTTCTCAGGTTCTGAAGCTTTCTTTCAGTCACTGATAAGACCGGTCCAGGACTAGTCAAGGACGCTATAAAAATACAGCAAATGATACATTTTAAGAGAGCCTGCATTGTGTATAATCTGAAGTTAGTTTCAAGTCTCACACACTGTAGCATTCCTCAGACATTTCAAACACAACTAGAGAATTCACAGCCTCCCAGAAATGGTAAGTGAGTGTATCGCATAGTAGAAGTAGAAGTCAATAAAACCTGGGAGACATGCTGGGAAACACTCCCTCCATGTCCCTCAGGAATTAAACCTGGGGTTCCTGCTGCAGTTTGCCTGGGCAGGGTGCTTTTTGCTTCATGGGTGCACTGTTTTTTTTGGGCTTTGGTAAAGGCAGGAAGCAAGCAGCAGTTGGGACCTGCACTGCCATGTCCCTCAGGAATTAAACCTGGGGTTCCTGCCGCGGTTTGCCTGGGCAGGGTGCTTTTTGCTTCATGGGTGCACTGCTTTTTTTGGGCTTTGGTAAAGGCAGGAAGCAAGCAGCAGTTGGGACCTGCACTGAAACACTCCCTCCATTTCCCACAGGAGTTAATACTTGAAGATATCTCCCTGCTGCGGGTTACCTGGGAAGCAAGGGAGGGTCTCCTACAACAATGCGGATTCCGCCCTGGCCCCTATGCAGCTTGCCTGTGTGCAGCCATGGTCCCCCCACCCCTCCTGGAACAGTGGCGCGGACGCGTTAGCCTGACTGGGACAGGGACCACACTGGCTCTCCCTTTAAACTTGGTCATGCAAATTGCCTATGCTCTTGCAGAAACTTTTGAAGAGATTACAGAGGCAGATTACCGCGACGTGATAGACCACATCAATGGGATATTCCATGTCTAGGCATGCAAGCATGCAGCCATACCACCACCCCCCCTCTCCCAAAACCTTTGCATTGCAATAAAAGCTGCTTACCTGGGACCTGCTCCTGTGATTCTTCTGCACCAAGTTCCAGGGGCTGCGACTGGCTAGCTTCCTCCTGGCTTGAGAAGAGCTCCTGACTGCATGCCTCCTGGGACTCCGGGGTGTCTTCCCCCACCACAGTAGCCTCACTGTCTGCCTCCCCCTCCTCTACCGGCTCTGAACTATCCATCGTGGTCCTTGGATTTACAGAGGGGTCACCCCCATAAATTGCATCCAGCTCCTTGTAAAACCAGCAGGTCGTGGGGGCAGCGCCGGATCGGTGGTTTCCCTCGCGTGCTTTGCAATAGGCACTCCGCAGCTCCTTTACTTTTACCCTGCACTGCAGCGCGTCACGCTCATGGCCCCTATCCTGCATGGCTCTTGATACCTGGGAAAAGGTATCATAATTCTTACGGCTAGAGCGCAGCTGTGCCTGCACAGATTCCTCCCCCCAAACACTGATGAGGTCCATCAGCTCGCCATTGCTCCATGCTGGGGCTCGTTTGCCACGTGGAGGCATGGTCACCTGTAAAGATTCACTGATTGCACTCCACACCTGGCTGAGCAAACAGGAAGGGGATTTTTAAAATTCCCGGGGCATTTAAAGGGCAGGTCACCTGAGGCCAGGGCAGTAGAGTCTGACCTGATGAGCAGAGTGGCTGAACAGGCATTCTGGGATACATCCTTATACCCTGGAGGCCATTCACAGCACTGGTGTGTGGCCACACTTGATGACCAGCGCTGCAGCACCAGCGCTGGAATCCTTATTCCCCATGCTGAGTGAGGTGTACGGCCAGCGCTGCAGCCAGGGAGTTGCAGCGCTGGAAGTGCCCTGCAGGTGTGGCCACTTACTAATTGCAGCGCTGGTGGAGGCTTTCCAGCACTGCAAATTGCCAGTGTAGCCATACCCTTAGTGGACTATCCAGAGTCTTCTGTCACCAGAAGACATTGGACTTGATCCTGATACCATTGAAATCAGTGAAGGTAAGATACGGTCCTTTAGTGACAATAGCTACACTACATTATTATTAATCATGTTTATTACAGAAGTGCCTGGGGACCAGCCAAGAAGGGGGCCCAACAGTGCTAGACACTGTATAAAACACACAGTAGTAGAGAGTTCCTGCCCCAAAGAGTTTACAATTTAAATGGACAAGGTAGACATAGGGTGGAGGAAAGGGGTATAACAAACAAGCAGAGTGATCAGTGTAATGCCAGCAAATGTCACTTGGTTCCACAATTTTTCTTGTTTTGAGAAGGGTTGGTGGGGGGATTAGTTAGGCAGGGATAATCTAAACAGAAAAATAAGGAAAGGGAGAGGAGGACAGAGCAGTGGAGGAGAGGCAAGAATTCTGCTCCCAGTTACAATCTGCAAGTATGGAGTAACCTTATTGTTTTCATCTGACTTACTGTCAAATTTGACTGCTATCAGAATCTGGCCCCTGATTTCTGTGCATGAGCAGCTTTGTAATTTAGTAGGACATTAGCAATAATTTCTTGTTTGCACTTGTTTTGCTAACAGTTAGACTCTTTAACCCACCATACGAATCCACAGATCTCAGTAGGTCTTAATCAAACATTACAGTTTGGTTCTTGGGCTATTTGTCAATAGTGTAATTTCACTAATTGGACAAATCACTGACTGAAGTCTCTATTAATCTGAATTTAACGTAGACTGCCAAGAAGAGTTCTATGGTTTTCCTTCTCAAGCTTAGGACATCTCTGAGGTTAGTGCTACATTCCCTGCACTGCTTTAAATGTCATCTGCAGATCAGTTGGTCCAGAGAAAACATGCAGGACCTTAATTACAGATGATTAAAGGAAAATATTAATTATTTCATTATTATACATTTTGCAATATTGTGTGCACAGAAGCGCCAGTGAGACCGAGACCCCTTACAGACACATAGAGTAAGAGGAAGTCTGTGCCATGAAAAGCCTACAGTCCAAATAGACGAGGGTGAGAGAAATGGAGTCTCCATTTTACAGATGGGTGAGTAACTGAGATACAGGAAGACTAAGGCCCAGAACTCCAAGAGTATTTAGGCTCCTAATGTCCATTGAAATCAGTGGAAATTAGGAGCCTAAATACCATTGAGGATCTGGGCCTAAGTGACTTAAAATCTTAAAATTATAGAAATGTAGGGGTGGAAGAGACCTTGGGGCATCATCTAGTTCAGCGCCCTGTGCCGAGGCAGAACCAAGTAAACCTAGACCATCCCTGACTAGTGTTTGTCCTGCCTGTTCTTAAAAATTTCCAAGGATGGGGATTCCACAGCATCCCTCAGAAGTCTGTTCCAGAATGTAACTACCCCTTATAGTTTTTGCTAATGTCTAACCTAAATCTCCCTTCTTGCAGCTTAAGCCAATTAGTTTTTGTCCTACTTCCCTCATCATAACAGCCCTTAACATATTTGAAGACTGTTTTCAGGTACCCCCTTAGTCTTCTTTTCTCAAGACTCAATGTGACCGTTTTTTTTTTAAACCTTTTCCCCATGTTTTCTAAACCTTTTATCAATTTTGTTGCTCTCCTCTGGAGTTTCTCCAGTTTAATCAACGTCTTTCCTAAAGTTGCTCTCCTCTGGAGTTTCTCCAGTTTAATCAACGTCTTTCCTAAAGTGTGTCCCCCAGAATTGGAACTAGTACTCCAGCTGGGGCCCCACCAGCGATGTGCTGAGCAGGACAATTACCTCCCACATCTTACATACCACACCCCTGCTAGTACACCCCAAAATGATATAAGCCTTTTTCGCAACTGCATCACATTGTTGACTCACATTCAATTTGTGATCCACTGTAACTTAACTAGGGCCCTACCAAATTCATGGCCATGACAAATGACTATGAAATTTGGTCTCCCCCATGAAATCTGGTCTTTTGTGTACTTTTCCTTATACAATACAGATTTCACGGGGCAGACCAGCATTTCTCAAGCTAGGGGTCCCAACCAAAAAGGGGATCAGATTATTATAGGGCATCCATTGTATTGCTCACTTTTGTGCTGTCTTCAGAGCTGGGTGGCCAGAGAGCAGCAGCTGCTGGTTAGGTGCCCAGCTCCGAAGGCAGGTCTCCGCCAGCAGTATCACAGAAGTAAGGGTGGCAGTACCATACTTACTTATGGCTGCTGCCTTCAAAGCTGGGCAGCCGGAGAGTGGCAGCTGCTGGCAGTGGGCCCAGCTGTCAAGGGAGCAGCACAGAAGGGTGGCAATACCATACCATGCTATTCTTACCTCTGCAAGCTGGGCTCTCAGCCAGCGGGTGCCACTCTCCAGCTGCCCAGCTCTGAAAGCAGAGCTGCTGCCAGCAGCAGCAGCCCAGAAGTAAGGGTAGCAATACAGTGACCCCCCTATAAAGACCTTGAGACCCCTTCCACACTCTCCTTTTGAGTCAACACCCTACGCTACAACACCATGACATTTCAGATTTAAATATCTGAAATCATGACATTTATGATTTTTAAAATCCTATGATTGACCAAAATGGACAGAGAATTCAATAGGGCCCTAACTATAACCCTCAGATTCTTTTCAGCAGTAATACTGCCTAGCCAGTTAATCCCCATTTTGTAGTTGATATTTCTTTCCGACGTGTAATACTTTGCACTTGCCTTTAGTGAATTTCATCCTATTGATTTCAGATCAATTCTCCAATTTGTCAAAGTTGTTTTGAATTCTAATCCTGTCCTCCAAAGTGCAACCTCTCACAGTTTTCTGTCATCTCCACTCCATTATCCAATGGATTCTTGAAAATATTGGCTGGTATCACACCCACAACAGACCCCTGTGGGACCCACTAGGTATGTCCTTTCATTTTGACAGTGAACCATTGATAACTTCTCTTTGAATATGGTCTTTCAACCAGTTGTGTCACCTGATAGTAATTTCATCTTGACCACATTTCCTAGTTTGCATATGAGAATGTCATGTAGGACTGTGCCAAAAGTCTTACTAAAATAAAGATAGATCACATCTACGGATTTCCCCACACCCAGCAGGCCAGTAACCCTGCCAAAGAAGGAAATTAGGTTGGTTTAGCATGATTTCTTCTTGACAAATCCATGCTGGCTATTCCTTATAACCTTGTTATCCTCCAGGTGCTTACAGTTTGATTGTTTAATAATTTCTTCCAGTATCTTTCCAGGTATCAAAATTAGGCTAACAGGTCTATTATCCCCTGGGTCCTCTTTGTTCTCCCTTTTTAAAAATAGGTACTATGTTTGCTCTTCTCCAGTTCTCTGAGACCGCAGTCATGAAATTTATCCCACCAACTCTCTGTAATGCCAATTAAGTCATAATTTAGCTCATGTACTAATACTTCCAGTTCTACCCATTTATTCCCCATACTTGCCCAGGAACCAGGCAAAGCTGGTGACTGAGCCCAGATCTCCTGAGCTCTAGCCCAATGCCTTAAATGCAAGACCTCTCTTCTCCCAGGAAATAATTCTGAACTATTTTGTTACTATTTTGTAGTTACGATAGAACCTTGATTATCTAAATATAATTGAAAGTCAATGGGAATTAGATACTTTATTCTATAAAGTACTTTTGAAAATTCCACCCTAAATGCCTTCAAGTAATCTGAGGGTTCAGATAAATGGAGGGAAAACAGTTATGTGCATGAAATCAAGTGCATAATCTTTAGTTTCTGGACAAACCGTTTTCAGTGTTTTTATTGAAAAGTAGAAATTTTAATGAAAAATTTGTTTAATTAAAAACCCAATTTTCCATCAATAAGCAAACACTTCCAATGGAAAATTTTCAACCAGCACTGACTGATATCAGAGCTCAGCACATAGCGATGGATGGTCTGAACTCTGCATGCAGTACAAACTTCAAGCAGAAAAGACTTCAGCAGACAAATATTTATGTGTGTATTTTGACACCACCACATAAATAGCTATGCAGTGAAGTTTAAATTCCTGAAGTCGTCCATGCATAAAAGCTTTAACACTTTTTAAAAAAAGGAAATGGAAGGATGTGATCCTGTTTTCACCAAGAATGGGGAGGGAAAGTCCAAATAAGGGAGATTTGGTGAATGAAGGTGCTATTGCATTTGCTACAGTTAACCTTGGAACTTAAATAGATTTCCTCTACTCCCCAAACAAGTCACTACATTGAAGTGAGGGTTGCAAGCCCATATTGGTAGTTTGAAAGCAAGGAGTTCTTTTGCTGAAAAAACCATAAGGGAAAATCACAGGACCTCCAAAAAGTCTGCAGAGAAGAGGACTGGGTGAGAATTGGGAGTGGGGGACGAGAATGGGTGCATTTTCCCACTCCAATCTTGTGGACCTCCTCAGGCCTCTAGGAGGAGGAAAACAAAAGCTCAGAGGCCCAGTAACAAGTCTATCGATAGAGAAAATTTTCTCACCATTCAACACACCTCTTTTATTACTGGGTTTCACCATTAGCTCTGTCTCTGCCAGGAAAAAGGCTGGAGACTTTAATTTAAATGAAAGCTGAGATCTCCAGCAAGCATTTGGCATTCTATATTAAACTCACCAGAACTAATGATCTCAAGTGATGTTACTAAAGAAAATACTTTTAAACTTGTATATTACACAACTAAATGTTGGTCCTGTGCACTAGATCTCAGCTAGATCTTATATTCTACCTTGGACCCTGATCTAATTTACCAATGTTAAGATCAGTTTGATTGGGGCGGGGGGGGGTTGGGAGAGGGGGTACAAAATGGGCTTGTAGTGTCAGTTCATTTATATCTAACTATGGAGTGACTTCCACAGTACCCATATAAATAAGAGAACACACCAGCTGTAGGTCAACACAAAGTTATCCTTAATGGAATTACTTTTACAGAGACAGACTTAAGATGGCTGCTGCTACCCATAATTTCAAGGGAGACATGTCGGATGAGAATTTCCAAAGTGTTAATTGGCCTAACTCTGCTCCCATTCAAGTCAATTGAAATGTCACCCCTGACTTCAAGGGCAGCAAAAACAGGTCAATGCTTTGAAAATTCCACCCTTAAAGTTGACTATTCAGCTAATGCAAAGAGAGATGAAATACTTCTACATACCCACTACTTTTTGGTCTAAATTTTAGTTTATTAAATTCCATCCGCATTTCCAATGCTATAAATAAGAAGTTATGATCTCTGATCCAAGAAGTTTACAATCTAATTGAAACAGAAAATAGTTCAAGCACCTATATCGCACTTAAAGACAGTTTAATGTGAAGTTATGCAGATGTCTTTAGAGAGATCTAAATTGGAAGGCTTTGCAGAGGAAGTATTTTATTGAGTGAAGAGGAGGATGGGAAGCCTGACTCTTCATTCTGTTAGTAACCTTAAGAATCTCAAACTGCTATTTAAAATTCTTTTTAGTTCACCATTTAATTAGAAACCTATTTCTTGTAAAATGCCTAAACAAAGTTTTCATCCAAATATTACGTGATGTAACGTTTAGTTTGAGAGTGGTGGCCAAATTGGAAAAAAATCAACACCTGACATTTCAATCTACCTTTCTTTTCATGTAATTTACTCGGTAAATAAATAGATGATTACCACAATAGGTATTCCTGGCTTTCAGAAGACGGGCTGTCTACTGGGGGCAACATATTTAAAGAATTGCACAGGTTTTAAAAAGCCTCTTGCAAATATTTATGACATTCAAACAAACAACTGGATTTTTTTTAAAGCAGAGAATAACATTCTTTACTCCATAGCATTTTCCCTTAAATCTTGGCTGTCAACACTGGCTAATATCCCCACCTATCAGATGTCATGGATGTCCCAGAGTTCCCATCACCCTTGAGCCATTTAAAATGTTTTGCTTTCTTTTTAATTGGAATAAGCTCAGATTAGCTCCCTTCAAACTTAGAGTGTTGTTTTTATAACGTTAACTGTCTGAGACAGAGCATGACAAACAATTCAAACCTTTCAATTGTTTCAACATATTTTAAGAGTTGTCACAGTTCTATAAATTGCTAGAAAGATATTAACACTGGGCCTCATTCGCCACTCCAGTTTGATTTCAATGGAGCTATAGCAGCATAAAACTGGAGTAATGTGGTGGTAAATTAGGAATACTGAATATACTCTGTTTGTGTATGCACGCACACATAGTACAGGTGGGATTGGTAGAACCCCATTTTGTTTGTTTTTTTTTAATTGCAGTTCATACATGCTTAGCAGAGACCTCTTAGATTTTAGCAGCTAAAGTCTCCAAATATTCCATCCACACTGGACATGCTCCAGGCCAGGAATGAATAGGACTTTCCCTGCCATTCCAGATCTGAGCTGCTGCAGATCATACCAGGTCCAGGTCTGGGCACCTGAACTGAAAGCAGAGAAAATGTCTCTCGTCTGCTGTCAGTGACCCACCTATAAGGTTGACAGTTTTGTTTGTATTTGTGTTTGGATGTATTCGTGGAGATTTCATCATGTGACAATCTTTAATTAAAGATTAACCTTTAATTCCTGGAGACTCCAGACCAATCCTGGAGGGTTGGTAACCATACCCACCTACTGGGCCCAAGCAGCACTGAGGAGGAAGCTGTCTGATTCAAATGCTGAGGGGACAAGAACCAGACATGTTGGGGACCCAGGGGGATAGAGTAGGACAAGTATCCTGGGGGCGCAGGGGGAGGAAAGAGACTGGAGACTGAGAGTGAAGGGAAACTGGGACTAGGGGGATACTAGACCTGGCTGGACAAGGGGAGCTGGGACTGGCTGGGCAAGGAGCCTAGGACTGGGAGGTGGAGAGGGAAATGGGGGAAAGAGAGAGACTGCAATTGTATGAGGAGCCTGGGAAGGGGGATTGGGACCGGGAGCCAGTGGAGACAGGGAATTTGGGTAGGATGGGGGAGGCAACTGGAGGCGTGTAGGGAGAAGGAGAGAGACTGATAGGATGAAGAGCAGGGAGTGTCAGGGAATCGTACCGGCTCAACAAGAAGGCTGGAAGAAGAGGAGACTGGTATGGAAAGGCTGGAGGTGCGAGACTAGGACTTGCTGGGCAAGGAGACTGGGACTGGCATGAGAAGCCCGATGGGTAGAGACTGGGACTGGCTAAGTGAGGAGCATGGAACTGCGATGAGGAGCTGGAGGGGAATCAAGAGACAGGACCTGGTCAAGAAGAGTTTGGACAGGACAGAGAATAAGGGGTCACAGTTAGGGCAAATGAGCAAAAGAATCTGTGTGCACTATACTACATGTCCCTTCAGACCATGGAATGGAACCCACCATTCCCAAGTCTCACCATTCCTCTTCTGCCAGCAAATACCTGAGAAACCCACTGGCAAAGTGTCTCATCCCCCGTTGGCATAATTACTCCACCTCGGCGAGAAGCAGAAGTTATGTTAGCGGGAGACGCTCTCCTGCCGACATAGCGCCAGTGCGGACCGCGAACAATTTGTGTTGCTCCAGGGGGAAAGGGTGGGGAGACGGACACTTTTTCACATCCCTGAGGGATGTAAGTTAGATTGACTTCAATGGTAGTGTAGACCTGTCCTGAGTGTTTGACTTTGCAACCTTAATAATGTTCTTTTAAGATAGATGATATTTTCTGTCTATCGCTCTATCCCAATATTATAAGTATTATTCAAGATGACACTGTCATGCAACATTTAAAAAAGTCACTAAAATTTATCATTAGGATGCTCTGCGTGCCTTATGCAACAAGAGACGGAAGGTCATTGAATTCAGCACTCAGCTAGCGATTACAGTTAAAAGATTTCCTTCAAGTTATTCTTACTAATAGTGGAGCTTAAATGCCATGGCTTGCATGATCATATATGGAATACTTCTGAAATAGGATTTAAGTTAAAAAGAAATTGTCTTGATTATAAGTTGACACCATCTGTACTTATGAAGAATATGTAAAACTACAAAAAGAAAGTTTTAATTTGATTAAGAAAAATCACTAGCTATAATAATTACAGAAAATACTCCTTCACAATTCAAATCTGGGTTTTGCAACAAATATCCATGATCATATTATGTTCCTTAAGCTACTTTTGCCATCCAGCTTGTTAGTACATGACTTTAACTGTAATTCCTATGGAAATGGGTATTTTTTCAAGATTTTTGTCACATCATTAATATCTTCATTCAAAGATCATACATCTTTACTTCAAATAAAGCAGTCAACCATACAGTCAACATCTTGTTGACCTCACTTACAAACAACCTTTGACAGTTAGTGGAAGCTTGAGTAATTGCATACCACCTGCCCTCCCCTTCAAGAATACTTAGTTATATTTCACATGTGCTATCAATTATCACTCCTTTGCTACATCAGGAACATTAATGTCTAACCCCACAAGTATTGCCTTTCACAAACAGGTTAATCATACCCCTGAATTACTCAATTATTTTTTGTAAATGTTTCAAATCCTTTTTGTGGGGAAACGTAAGTTGGTCCTGCTTAAAACAAGTGCCGTTTTTAAGGTGACATACTTAAAACAACCTTGAGTCTGCAGATGGTTTACAATCTACAACAGTGGCAAAGCTACAATAGTAGTAAGTATATACATTATATTCACTGGAACCTAAATTTTCAAAAGTAACTACTAATTTTGGGTGCCCAACTTGATAAACCTGAAAGAGGCCTGATTTCCAGTGAGTGGGTATATTCAACTTTCTGAAAATCAGGCCCTTTGATGGGGTCCCTAGTTAAGTACCCAAAAATTCAAGCACATAAAATCACTAGTTACTTTTGAAAATGTAGGCCTAGACTCCTAACACCAAATTAGGCTTTCAGGTAAACAAATACAACTGTATTGAAGTCAATGTTGTTTCATGTCTGAGAATGACAGCAGAATTTGGCTCAAAAAAACATAAGAAACCAGTCAGGAAAAACCTACACTGAGCATGACTGCCCACGTCCCAGTCACTGATAGCAACAGCCCTATTTTTAAAACAGGACCACTGATATGCAGAGGTTACGAGTTAGATTGTTCCTTTAGGCACAGTCTTTACCAAGGGGCGGTGTGTAAACTCCACCATAGGAGCAGCCCTGGGACGTGGCATTACTGGGAGACAATCCCCTGAGTCACAATTCTTCCCCTACTTCCTCATTCCCCCAGGGGGTTAGGAGTTTGCTGCTGGCCTCTATCAGCAGCAAATTACAACATCTCTATGCCAGCTCATACACCAAACGTTGATTAGTGGGATTGGAGTCAAGGGACTCTGGCCTTTTCCTGCCCCTCCCCTGCTCCAGGGAGAAAATAAGTGGCATGCAGCAACCACTTACTTCAATGTGTCTGGATCCAAAGTCTGGGTAGCCCATGTGAGTATGTGAAGGGGGTTCTGACACTCATGGGTGGATGTGAAGGCCAAATCATAATCTAGCCCTAAATGACTTGCCCAGGATCACAGAGGGGATCATGTCAGAACTCATCAACTCATGCTTCCTTTTGTTGTCTTCACGCCAGGCCTCCTTCTCTAATATGCTACATAGTCCAGTTTTTAAGTATGTAGTAAGATAAGGGGCTTTTCTATTTGGAGACATCAAGGAACATTAATCCAAATTAACTAAAGGTGTGAATTTGAAGTGGATTGGGTAAACCACATTAATTCTGAACTGCAGTTTTCACAAAGGGATTTAAAGTAGCCTTAATTCACTTCTAACAGGCATTAAACTAAACCAAATGAAAGCCGCTTTAATTTGGAATGAAGGTGTTCACAGAGGGGTTTAATGTGGTTTACGTAATTCACTTCAAATTCAGACCTTTAGTTAATTCAGATTAATTTTCCTGGATGTCTCCATGTAGACAAGTCCATGGTTTTGGGGAATGTATCAAAAGGCAGCTACTCCAGACTCAAGAAATAGCAACCTGCAGAAGCTCCATTGTCACACAAACGGAGTTGAGTTTCTCCCACACAGTGTCAAGGATGTTCTGCCACATGCACTCATGCCTGAATTCTGCTAAGAACAAAGCACTTTGTTAATTCTCACCCAAAGGTCACTTCCCATTGATGTGCCATCCAAATTTTGCAACACTGAGGGCCACATGGGCAAGTTGCCAGATTCATACACTGGCAAATCCAGTTTTCCATCCCCAGTGTCTTAGATGGGCACTGGGGAGATCTACAGAGAAGAGAGGGAAAGAACCCCCCCCCCCCAAAAAAAAACTGGACTGGCAAAGTGTTGCTCTTTGTAGACTGTTCCTGCTCAGTGACTGGAATAGCCTCTATTTGCAGGATGTCCCCTCCGCAGGGAGAAGGATTCAAAGACCCATGTAGTAGCAGACCCCTCAGCCCCATCCATGCCCCACCTATAGTCCCAACTCTCTGTCATTTAGGGAGCCTCTACCGTTGCAGAGCCGAGTCTTCACAGCTGTGTAAGAGGTGCTCATTCCTTCAGGGCTCATCAAATCCTGACCCCTCCCCACCACCACCACACACACCCCCTTCCCAACTTCTCTTGCCCTACAGAACTACACTGGTTCTACTGCTTGAGTACTACCCTTTGCACCCATCAAGCTATGACAGGAATTTTCTTAATTTGCATGTAAATGTAGATAACATTTACATTAGGGCTGTTGATTTAATCGCAGTTAACTCATGCGACTAACTCAAAAAAATTAATCATGATATATTTTTTAATTGTGATTAATCAGTTTTAATTGCACTATTAAACAACAGAATACCAATTGAAATTTAATAGTTTTGGATTTTTTCAACTTTTTCTAATATATTGATTTTAATTACAACACAGAATACAAAGTGTATAGTGCTCACTTTATATTATTTTTATTGCAAATATTTGCATTGTAAAAATGGCAAACAAAAGAAATACTGTTTTTCAATTCATCTTGTGCAAATACTGTAGTGAAATCTCTTTATCGTGAAAGTGCAACTTACAAATGTAGAATTTATTTGTTACATAATTACATTCAAAAACAAAATAGTGCAAAATTTTAGAGGCTACAAGTCCACTCAGTCATACTTCTTGTTCAGACAATCGCTGAGACAAACAAATTTGTTCACATTTATGGGAGATAATGCTGCCCACTTCTTATTTACAGTGTCACCAGAAAATGAGAACAGGTGTTCACATGGGACTTTTGTAGCCAGTATTCCAAGGTATTTGCATGCCAGATATGCTAAACATTCACATCCCCCTTCATGCTTCGGCCACCATTCCAGAGGACATGCTTCCATGCTGATGGTGCTTGTTAAAAAAATAATTTGTTAATTAAAATTATGACTGAATTCCTTGGGGGAGAATTGTATGTCTCCAGCTCTGTTTTACCCCTTCTGCCATATATTTCATGTTACAGTAGTCTCGGATGATGACTCAGCGCATGTTTGTTTTAAGAACACTTTCACTGCAGATTTGACAAAACGCAAAGAAAGTACCAATGTGAGATTTCTAAGGACAGCTTCAGCACTTGACACAAGGTTTAAGAATCTGAAATGCCATCCAAAATCTGAGAGGGATGAGGTGTGGAGCATGCTTCCAGAAGTCTTAAAAGAGCAACACTGCATTGTGGAAACTACAGAACCAGAACCACCAAAAAATAAAATCAACCTTCTGCTGGTGGCATCTGACTCAGATTATGAAAATGAACATGCATCGGTCCGCACTGCTTTGGATTGCTATCGAGCAGAACCCATCATCAGCATGGATGCATGTCCTCTGGAATAGTGGTTGAAGCATGATGGGACATATGAATCTTTAGCGCATCTGGCACATAAATATCTTGCAATGCCGGCTACAACAGTGCCACGTGAATGCCTGTTCTCACTTTCAGGTGACATTGTGAACAAGAAGAGGGCAGCATTATCTCCTGCAAATGTAAACAAACTTATTTGTCTGAGTGGACTTGTAGGCTCTAAAGTTTTACATTGTTGTGTTTTTAATGTAGTTATTTTTTGTCCATAATTCTACATTTGTAAGTTCAACTTTCATGATAAAGAGATAGTACAGCACTTGTATTAGGTGAATTGAAAAATGCTATTTCTTTTGTGCAAATATTTGTAATCAGAAATAAATACTGTGCACTTTGTATTCTGTGTTGTAATTGAAATACATATATTTGAAAAAGTAGAAAACATCCAAAATATTTAAATAAATGGTATTTATTATTGAATAGTGCAATTAATCGCACATTTATTTTTTTTAATCGCTTGACAGCCCTAATTTAAATGCATGCGTGAAGTCATAATATTTGTTTGTTCTTATGTTTTTCCTGGCAGCTGAATAGAAATTGCTCCCGCTGTCCAGCAATAAAAATCTCCAAGATGAAGAGGAAGGCTGGGTACTAGGATCCTGTGGGCAATATTTGATACATTGAGATGCATTCTGTGTACCCCTATTATCTTTAGCATCATATGCCCTGGAAAGCACCACCCACAGTACTGTAAAGCACCCAGACCCCTGCATTAGGGAGAACCTTATATTGACTGTTCTAGACTGTAACGGAGCCTTGCACTGCTCATGCCACAAATCAGCTGGAGACCGCTTAAAGTGCAAGCACCAGTGCCCTTTTAGTCATGGTGTCAATTCCTACCACTGTCTATATACAGTCTGTTCAACTCAGCCAGCAGGGGGCTACAGCCGCAGGCTCCTCCCTTTCCTCTTCCCCCTGGGGCTTCTTTCCTGCCAGCTTTATATAGCCCCTTTGCTTATAAGGCCCACAGGTATTTCTCCTCAAGCCCTCAGGCGGGCCACACCCAGTCAGTGCCAATTAATTCCCCTTAACTGGAGCTAGGCTAACAGGGGCTGGCTCAGGCCCTCCTGGCCAGCACCTTGTTACATAGACTTTTATGTGTCTTCTCTGTGATCTCGCTGCTAATGTGTCATGGTTTGTAAAATATGCATGCACAGAAGGTTTACAATAGATAAACTGCATTTCCTCTACTATTCCTCTGCTCCAGTGCTACAAAGAGTGATATCCTCTACTATTCCTCTGCGCCAGTGCTACAAAGAGTGATATTTAAAGCCAGGGTTCTTTCAGATCATTTCACAATTGCAGCATCAAAATACTCTGTGGAAATGATAGACCCTAATCGCAAATTAAATGTTCATAGGGAGGGAAAAAAGGTAAAATATGAGTTTTAATTTAATCAGAGTTCACTTTGCCTATTTAAAGTGGGAGGGCATTATTATTCTGCATTAGCAGTGATGATAAATAATGTTTTTCGGTAGGACTAGGACGGTTAAGGTGTGAATATGGAGCATTTTTCCTAGAGCATTCCATTTCTTCCTTCGATTTTCCGTGTAAGCTGTAAATGAGTTTTCCTACGTTGGAGGCAACATGGTCTGGCATTGGGACTGAGAATCAGGAAAGCTGGGTTCTTCTCCCACTCCTGCCTTGCTGTGTGACTTCAGGCAAATAACTGAACAGTTCTGGTGCCTCAGTTTCCCCACATGAAATATAATATAATGATCTCTTCTGTTTCCACCTCTGTAAAAGTGCTTTGAGGCAGATAGATATAAGTTTGGTCTATTATATAAATCATGTCTTCATAACAATCAGTTCTAATAAAAAAATCAAGTTACATTGCCATTTATTTAGAACATCATATTTGTCAGTTTCACATACTAGATTTTTGAGTCAGCCTTCCTAGACTGGATGGCTGGTGGGTTCTTGTTCTCCTTGTTCTTATTTGTGGGAGGGGAGATTTGCTGACATACATCTATGTGAAAACAGAGAGGGAAAAGACGAGTCCTGTAGAATATTGTATAAAATAGTTTTACTTTCTTTCCCAAATCCAATTTTTCTTGACCTGATTCCTGTGGGTATAGAGTGCAACAATTACAAATTTAACATGCTCATTTATATAAAGTATTAAGCAAATTACATTCTCTGTTATAACTGGACCTGCAATGTAGCGCCATCTGGTGCATGAACAAAGAATATGATGCAACACAGAAAGATGTTTAAGGTTTAAAAATCCATACTGTCACAAGGAAAAACTGCAACATAGCTGTAGCTATAATAATCCTTAGCATTTATCTTATATGTGCTTTAGAAACACTGAGACCTGACCTACACTTAGAATTTAGGTCAACATAACTTATGATACTCAGGGGTGTGAAAAATCCATACCTCGGAGCCCCATAACTATGCCAACCTAAACCTCCAGTGTAGATGCAGCTAGGCTGACAAAAAAAATGCTTGCATTGACCTAGCTACTGTTGCTTGGGGAAGTGGTTTTCCTATAGTGATGGAAAAACTCCTTCCGTGGCTATGCTTCTGTAGCTCCCATAGTGTAGACAAGCCCTAAGTAATTAATCCTTAAACCATGTCAGGTAGATAAGCATGATTTCCTCATTTTGAGGACAAATATACAGGGGCAAAAAGGTTATCAGAGTTGCCTAGGGCTATAGACGCAATCAGTGTTAGAGCTGGGATTAAGCATTCCTGACTCCCCCCTTCTGTTCATATTCAACCTAACTAGAGAAAAAGGTGTGGTACATATTTAGACAAAAGTGATTGCCCAGTAGTTCCAGGGCTAGCCTGTGACTTGGGAGCTTCAGGTCTCCCTGTCTCATAACATACAAAAAATAGGACATTCAATTAAATTAAAAAGTGAGTAATTCAAAACTGACAAAAGGAAACACTTTTTTCCCCACATACTATGTAATTAGACCATGGAACTCATTGCCACAGGAAATTGTTGAGGCTAAGACACCAAGTGGTTGTAAGAAAGCTGACCCTCTCCTGCAACTTTCCCTTCCTTCCGCTTATTATATAAGTTACACTAGCTTAAAGTCACTAACTCCTGCTTCCCAAGGTTTAAGTTACATCATTGTTTATTTTGTCACAGAAATTGGCCTGTAGTTTAGCCAGTATTTTTTTAAACCCCCAGATAATATTAGGGGCAGGGGTGAACTCCTGGGTCAACAGAAGTGAATGGCAAAACCTCCATTGACTTCAGTGGAGCCACAATTTCATCCAACATCTTCAGCTGCTATAAATTGGTGCAACTTCACTCAAGTCAATGGCACTATGTTGATCTGGCCCTAAAAGTTTAACTAAGAATAGTCATTTAGTTTTGCAGAAGAAATATGCAGGCTCTTCAGGTCTCAAAATCAAGTTCTCTTTATTTACTCTATACAATATGGAAAATATTCTATAGAGTCTATATTCTAAGGTGAAGATGAAAACATGTTTTCTCCTTGAAATAGAAACCCTCAACTCCAAAATACAGACATCAGTTTAACTTTCTTTTAAAAGTTCTCTAATGCTGACACTAATATACAGTATACACAGGCTCCATGTAAAGTGATAGCACAAGTTACAGCTATGAGGTAACTCAGAATTTCCCACAATATATGACATCTCACACAGCAAGTAGAAACAGGCAGACCTCAGAAGGGTGGAGTTTGGGGGCGGAGGGATTGGGTTGGCAAACAATGCTGCTCTGAAGGTTATCTGGACTATCCCTGAAACTGCATTGGAAATCTCATGGTAAAAAGCTTGTGCACCTCACTTCCTCTTTCATTCTGAACCAGAACCAGGCAGTGGAGAGGCTGGGGAAAGTGAAAAGCAGTTGCCAAAGGGCAAGGTGAGGGGTATCCACACTTGTTTGAATCTCAAAAACAGTTTTGTTTGGGGCAAAAGTTTGGAAGGGGTAAGTGCCGGTGTTAACTTTTACTATTATTTAACATCTATCTTGCAGTAAGACCTGGAGGCCAGCCAGATCAGGGCCCCATTGTGCTAGGTACTGTAAAAACATAGTCAATGGCACCCTGTTCACCCAGGTTCACTACTCACCACGGAGGTACCTCCTTGTGGCTCATCTGGGGATTAGCTTTCAACCAGTCTGATGCCCCCTCCTTTGGTGTCTCTCTCCCTCTCTCTTCATGACTTGGGGTCCTCCCTCTTTGTGTCTTGGCCCTCTGGCCAGGTCACTGTAGTTTTCCCCTTCCAAAGTGTCAAAGTCCCACTGGGTACCATCTCAGGCCATCTTCTACTCCACTGCCCAGACTGTGGGAGGGAAACCCTCACCCACACTCTACTCTGAGGTCCAGCCCAGGGACCCTATGTCTAGCAACCACAGTCTACACACTCCCAGACCTTGTTGCTGTTTCCTGCGTCTCTTCAGGCCAACCTCCAGGTTACCACTGGAGCTTCCTCTGCTCCCCAAAGCTACTTTCCCCTCTCAGTGTCTTACCAGAGTCTGTAATCCAAGGCAGGATCCCAGGGCCTACTCTCCCCCTAGAACGCCTCTGTAGCTAACACCGCCCCCCCAGGGAGTAGATGCAGACCTTCTCCCTACAGCCCTCTCTTACTACTAACTTTCTGTCTTTATGAGCCTATCCCAGCTCCTCTACCAGCTGGGCTTGATCAGCCATTAGGCCGTGGCTCCCCTTCAGGTGAAGCCTATAAGTTAATTGGCCTATTTTACCCTTCCAGGCCTTGTGTGGGGTGGATACCCCATCACACACCCTCTACTCCAAACAGTGTACACTCTAAAACTCCTTATTTTATCTAAAGATGAGACTAAACCAAAGCCCAGAACCAAATGCTCCTAAACTTTGAGGTGTTCCAAACCTGAACCTAGAGATAGATCCACTTTGTGCAGGTGGTCAATTAAAGTCCTTGATTTGGACACCCCTGAATTTTCAGCTGTTCAAAAATCAAGATCCTAAATTTGCAGTTTGAGCCCACATTCAAGCAGAAGCAGGACCAAACTTGGTTGCAGTCCTTTCTTGGCTATGTAAATGCTATGATATTTAACATGTAAGGCTTTGTCTACCCACAAAACAGTTATTCTGGTAGAATGTAGCAGTATTGTTAAAGGAGTACAACCCTCATAGCATGGGAGCAGTTATACCAATATAAATGTGCTTATCCCGGTATAGTTTTATAATAGACTATACCAGTGAAAGCACCTTTATACCAGTATAACTGTGCCCCACACTAAGGTTTGTATTGTACATCAGGAAAAAAATCACACCCCGACCAACAGTTATACTAATACACAAAGTGTGGGTAGACCAGACTTGAGTTATGGTAACTTCTCTAAACATATGTGACTCATCATTAGGCTCAGTCGAGGATCAACATTTCATGTTCCCTAGTTTTATCTTAATCTGTTCGCTCCCCCCTTAGGGTTTTCTAGTCTGGGAAAGAAGATTTATTTCTTAAATGTGTTAGCTACAAAATGTTAACAGAGACTGGTAATGGAAAGGAACTTTATGTACATTCACCACTTTAAATCACTAGAATAGCATAAAGCAGCTTCAGCGTAGATAAGAATCAGGGCCCTGGCATAAACAGGCCACAATTCCCTCCTAGGATTCAACTCACCCAGATAATGTGTTAAAATATGACACGTCTGTCTACACTAGGATTTTTAAATGTGTTAGTTAAAATATTTTAGCTCACACATATTAAAAATACACCTTTTTTCCTAATCTAAGAGTGCTCAGTCCACCAACCAAAAACCAGGCTCTACTGTATTCAATGCTGTAAAACAAAAATCCTTAGTTAGATTTTCTCCATAAATTATCAGTCCCACTTCACTTACAGTGTCAATAAAGTTTACTACGATGTTCCCAACTTAGAGAGCGTATCACTATAAAGGAGTGTATCGGGTCTCAAAGAGGAATTTGTTATATGCCAGTAAGAAAATAACAGCACATCAGCACCTTTATATTATAATGAACTTTTGTCCTGCCACTAAGTAATTTAATCAAATTTGAGAGAAGAAATAATGTTTCAATTGAACCAGGGCCGGCTCCAGACCCCAGCGTGCCAAGCACATGCTTGCCGGCAGGGCGGCAGGCGGCTCCGGCGGACCTTCCGCAGTTATGCCTGCGGGAGGTCCACCGGAGGCGCGGGACCAGCGCACCTCCCACAGGCATAACTGTGGAGGGTTCGCTGGTCCCACGGCTCGGGTGGACCTCCCGCAGGCATGACTGCGGAAGGTCCGCCGGAGCCGCCTGCCGCCCTCCCAGCGCACCCTCTGCAGGCGCGCCCTGCTTGGGGCGGCCAAATTACTAGAGCCGCCCCTGAGTTGAACAATGGCGTTCGCACTTTGAAAATGCACTGCAGAGTACTCTAGGGTGCTCTAAAAGGATAAGAAGGACCATAAACAAAGGGTAACATGAAAAATGTATCCGTCAAAACTAGCCTTTTTTCCTAGTTGCAAATAATACTCCAACAGATTGTGATTGTTATAAATATATCAGTCATTAAAAATTGTTCACTTGATAATCGCCACAAACAGATTTCAACCTATGGATCGTTTACAAACTGTTTGTAGTCATTCTTTAATTGAGTATTAACTATTTTTACACAGTATGACTGAGCAGCTACATCACATGATACTGTTTCTGTTTTCTGATTGGATGACTGAACCACAGACAGGGATAAAAGCAACCATTCAGGCTTTGATTTTTGTCATGGAGTAGACTGGGGAGGGAACATCAGTCAGAAAGGGCAGGAAATAAGCAGGCCTAGAAAATGTTAGGATGTTTCAAATCTGTCCCTGCCCTTTGCTGCACAGGAAAGAGGATTATATCTGACTTTGCACATGGATCTCAGATTTTAAAATATCCCAATGAGGGAGAAGAGAAGACATATAAGCCATATTTATTGGCTGCTTAGCAGACCCTGTTCATTTGCTTCTTGTCCCATTGTATTTGTGTACACTTATATGTGCAGTGTTATTTGGGTAGGGTCCCCTTTGTTTGATCAACTGCCTTAGTGCCAGGCCTCTGGCCAGAGACATTTGGAGAAGCTGTTTGTGTAGCCTCCTACAGCATATACAACACACAATTTTGTGACTGAAATCGGCTGTCTCCAGTTTATGTTGTGATCTCACCAACTAAGCTCAACATGGCCAAAACTCCTAAACTCTCTCCACTTCTGCTATTGTCTATTGCTCTCTACAAACCTCCAGGAGGAGGAGATTTCCCCAAGGTCATGAGACTGTCTGAGGAGGAGGATTGATGTGTTGTCAACAGTAATGGAGAATGGTAGAAGTAGAGAATGTTTAGGAGGAGGGATAGCTCAGTGGTTTGAGCATTAGCCTGTTAAACCTAGGGTTGTGAGCTCAATCCTTGAGGGAACCATTTGGGGCAAAAATCTGTCTGGGGATTTTTCCTGCTTTGAGCAGGGGGTTGGACTAGATGATCTCCTGAGGTCCCTTCCAACCCTGATATTCTATGAAAGTTAGGCTGTCTATTAGGAAAATCTCCTGTCAGTGAAATCTATTTGGCTAGAGAATTGTCTCCCATGAAGATGGCGGGAGCCCCAGTTGCTGGGATATTTAAAACTACACTAAATAATGAACTAGTAAATGTCATAGTTGGCAAAAATACCTGCATCTGCAGGATGGATCTAAATGACCTATCAATAATAATCTTTTGCATCCATAATATCTACCTACACTTCTGTGATAAAGTATGTTATCAGTGTTGGATATGAACCAGTATGCTTTGTAGGGATAAAGCCTAATTCTGATGTGCAAATGCTTTCAAATGAGCCGCAGTTACAAACAGGGAAATACGGAGGGTAGAGTTTATATGACTGTTTACAAGAATGTCGTTATTACCGTGCTATAAAACACAAAGGAATGTGACCAGACTAGCACAGAACATCAAAAGAATTGTAGAGTCATTTTAATTAGTTACTAGAAACTAAGTCAGGTTCTGCACTTTTGGAGCTATATAGTTCTACTTTGTTCATGGATTTAAGCTATTTAGCAACCTTTATACAAATTGCAGTATGTTAGGGGCTTATCCTAAGTGGTGCTTAGTGCTCCCAGCTCTCCAGCTGGAGAATACATCCTATACATAGGTTACATTAAAGAAAGATGCAAGTAAAGCCA
This sequence comes from Mauremys reevesii, assembly GCF_016161935.1. Classification (NCBI taxonomy): domain Eukaryota; kingdom Metazoa; phylum Chordata; order Testudines; family Geoemydidae; genus Mauremys; species Mauremys reevesii. The sequence continues at coordinate 19,593,085 of NC_052624.1, forward strand.
TCAGGCCTGCTTCTCTGCCGCCTTGTCACCTTGTGTAGACGTTTTCACCTGTGCAGCATCAGTGAAAAGCCAGAACAATAGCATTCCATACCCACTGTGCACAAGGTGTGAGTCTCACTTGCACACAGATTACATTGCATAGACTGACAGATGTAAACAAGCATGATGGGTTGTTACATATACAGAGTGGTAAAATTATACTCTTTTTATGCCATATACAAGTTATGCTTATCTTTAGCAGGAAACTGGGGCAGATTTACAAAGCCACAAATGAAAATCAATGGCAGTTGGCATCTAACAGCCATTATTGCCTTTGAAAATCTGTCCCATGGTGTTTCAAATCTGCTCCAGTATTATATTTTCTTTTCCTTTAACACTTTTCCAGTAGTTATTCTTTTCTAAGATACTAAGATACCACCTAGCTACCATAATACCATAGATTAGACTCATATTGTCTTTTATTGAAGACATTGATTACAACACTTTACTATCCAATATACCTTTCAGGTTCTTATACGGCATCCATCATCTTGTTATTGGAGGGCCTATGGGCCTTATTCTTGGAGGTACTGTGCACCTGCAGCTCCCATTGAAGGCCAAGCCATCTGTTTTTTTAATGCAGATCTTAATGCTTGTATGAACATAACACATGAAATGAAATTTATTTTAGATAAATGGGATTTCAAAGAATGGAAGGTTTTTTTGTGCAGGTGATGCACATCAGAGAATATCACCTCCGGGGTGTCTAACCCTCAGCTCAAGATAAACAGAGCTCTCTCCCCCACCCCCCTTTCTCAATCACAGTGGAAAGCACCACCATTCTGCCTGTCACTCAGGTGCATAACCTGAGCATCATCTTCAGTTTGGGCCTCTCCCTACAGCCTCACATCCAGGCTATTTCTAAGTCTTGCTGATTCTTTCTAAATGACATTCTAAGATAATGGCCCTTCTTTATCCATCCACCCAGCTAAAACTCTCAGCCAAGTTCTCATTATCTCACTTCCTGATTACTGCAACTGCTTCTCTCTGGCCTTGACAAATGAAGCCTTGCCCCTCTCATATCCATTCAGAATGCTGCTGCAAAGCTCATTTTCCAAGCCTGCTGTTTTGACCATGTCACCCCCTCATTGAATCCCTCCACAGATCCCCATTTTCTTTTACATCAAACTCAAGCTGCTTGTATTCACTTTCAAGACTCTTCACAATCAGTCCCTACCCTACCTATCATCTCTCACTTGCTATCAAGTGGATGGATTCTTCGACCATGGGATGGTGTTCCAAGAAGGAGGAGTGCTAGGCAGAGATGGGCTCCACCTAACGAGGAGAGGGAAGAGCATCTTCGCAAGCAGGCTGGCTAACCTAGTGAGGAGGGCTTTAAACAAGGTTCACTGGGAGAAGGAGACCAAAGCCCTGAGGTAAGTGGGGAAGTGGGATACTGGGAGGAAGCACGAGTAGGAGAGTGCAAGAGGGGAGCACTCCTGTTTCAGACTGAGAAAGCAGGACAATCAACGAGTTATCTTAAGTGCCTATACACAAATGCAAGAAGCCTGGGAAACAATCAGGGAGAACTGGAAGTCCTGGCACAGTCAAGGAACTATGATGTGATTGGAATAACAGAGACTTTGTGGGATAACTCACGTGATTGGAGTACTGTCATGGATGGATATAAACTGTTCAGGAAGGACAGGTAGGGCGGAAAAGGTAGGGGAGTTGCATTGTATGTAAGAGAGAAGTATGACTGCTCAGAGCTCTGGTATGAAACTGCAGAAAAACCTGAGAGTCTCTGGTTTAAGTTTAGAAGTGTGAGCAACAAGGGTGATGTCATGGTGGGAGTCTACTATAGACCACCAGACCAGGGGGATGAGGTGGACGAGGCTTTCTTCTGGCAACTAGCAGAAGTTACTAGATCACAGGCCCTGGTTCTCATGGGAGACTTTAATCACTCTGATATCTGCTGGGAGAGCAATACAGCAGTGCACAGACAATCCAGGAAGTTTTTGGAAAGTGTAGGGGACAATTTCCTGGTGCAAGTGCTGGGGGAACCAACTAGTGCCAGAGCTCTTCTAGACCTGCTGCTCACAAACTGAGAAGAATTAGTAGGGGAAGCAAAAGTGGATGGGAACCTGGGAGACAGTGACCATGAGATGGTCGAGTTCAGGATCCTGACACAAGGAAGAAAGGAGAGCAGCAGAATACAGACCCTAGACTTCAGAAAAGCAGACTTTGACTCCCTTGGAGAACTGATGGGCAGGATCCCCTGGGAGAATAACATGAGGGGGAAAGGAGTCCAGGAGAGCTGGCTGTATTTTAAAGAATCCTTATTGAGGTTGCAGGAAAAAAACATCCCAATGTGTAGAAAGAATAGTAAATATGGCAGGCAACAAGCTTGGCTTAACAGTGAAATCCTTGCTGATCTTAAATGCAAAAAAGCAGCTTACAAGAAGTGGAAGACTGGACAAATGACCAGGGAGGAGTATAAAAATATTGCTCAGGCATGCAGGAGTGAAATCAGGAAGGCCAAATCACACTTGGAGTTGCAGCTAGCAAGAGATGTTAAGAGTAACAAGAAGGGTTTCTTCAGGTATGTTAGCAACAAGAGGAAAGTCAGGGAAAGTGTGGGCCCGTTACTGAATGAGGGAGGCAACCTAATGACAGAGGATATGGAAAAAGCTAATGTACTCAACGCTTTTTTTGCCTCTGTCTTCACAAACAAGGTCAGTTCCCAAACTGCTATACTGGCAGGGGCGGCTCTAGAAAGTAGGCTGCCCCAAGCAGCGCAGAGCGCTGCGCCGCCCTTCCCCGGTCCCGCGGCGGGTCCCCTCTTCCCGCGGCTCCGGTTGAGCTCCTGCCAGCATGCCTGCGGCAGGTCCACCGGAGCCCGGGACCAGCGGACCTGCCGCAGTCATGCCTGCGGGAGCTCAACCGGAGCCGCGGGAAGACGGGACCCGCCGCAGTCATGCCTGCGGCAGGTCCACTCGTTCCGGGCTCCGGTGGACCTGCCGCAGGCATGCCGGCGGGAGCTCAACCGGAGCCAAATGCCGCCCCCCCGGGAAACGGCCGCCCCAAGCGCCTGCTTGGCGCGCTGGGGTCTAGAGCCGCCCCTGTATACTGGGCAGTACAGTAACGGGAGGAGGTGACCAGCCCTCTGTGGAGAAAGAAGTGATTCGGGACTATTTAGAAAAAAACTGGACGAGCACAAGTCCATGGGGCTGGATGCGCTGCAGCCGAGGGTGCTAAAGGAGTTGGCGGATGTGATTGCAGAGCCATTGGCCATTATCTTTGAAAAGTCATGGTGATTGGGGGAGGTCCCAGATAACTGGAAAAAGGCTAATGTAGTGCCCATCTTTAAAAAAGGGAAGAAGGAGAATCCGGGGAACTACAGGCTAGTCAGCCTCACCTCAGTCCCTGGAAAAATCATGGAGCAGGTCCTCAAGGAATCAATTCTGAAGCACTTAGAGGAGAGGAAAGTGATCAGGAACAGTCAGCATGGATTCACCAAGGGCAAGTCATGCCTGACTAACCTAATTGCCTTTTATGAGAAGATAACTGGGTCTGTGGATGTGTTATTCCTTGACTTTAGCAAAGCTTTTGATACAAGCAGCAAATAGTCCTGTGGCACCTTATAGACTAACAGACGTTTTGGAGCATGAGCTTTCGTGAGTGATGAATACCCACTTCGTCGGATGCATGTAGTGGAAATCTCCAAGGGCAGGTATATATATGCAAGCAAGAAGCAGGCTAGAGATAACGAGGTTAGTTCAATCAGGGAGGATGAGGCCCTGTTCTAGCAGTTGAGGTGTGAAAACCAAGGAAGGAGAAACTGGTTTTGTAGTTGGCAAGCCATTCACAGTCTTTGTTTAATCCTGAGCTGATGGTGTCAAATTTGCAGATGAACTGAAGCTCAGCAGTTTCTCTTTGAAGTCTGGTCCTGAAGTTTTTTTGCTGCAGGATGGCCACCTTAAGATCTGCTATTGTGTGGCCAGGGAGGTTGAAGTGTTCTCCTACAGGTTTTTGTATATTGCCATTCCTAATATCTGATTTGTGTCCATTTATCCTTTTCTGTAGAGACTGTCCAGTTTGGCCGATGTACATAGCAGAGGGGCATTGCTGGCATATGATGGCGTATATTACATTGGTGGACGTGCAGATGAATGAACTGGTGATGGTGTGGCTGATCTGGTTAGGTCCTGTGATGGTGTCACTGGTGTAGATATGTGGGCAGAGTTGGCATTGAGGTTTGTTGCATGGATTGGTCCCTGAGTTAGAGTTACTATGGTGCGGTGTGCAGTTACTGGTGAGAATATGCTTCAGGTTGGCAGGTTGTCTGTGGGTGAGGACTGACCTGCCACCCAAGGCCTGTGAAAGTGTGGGATCATTGTCCAGGATGGGTTGTAGATCCCTGATGATGTGTTGGAGGGGTTTCAGCTGGGGACTGCATGTGATGGCCAGTGGAGTCCTGTTGGTTTCTTTCTTGGGTTTGTCTTGCAGTAGGAGGCCTCTGGGTAAATGTCTGGCTCTGTTGATCTGTTTCCTTATTTCCTCGTGTGGGTATTGTAGTTTTGAGAATGCTTGGTGGAGATTTTGTAGGTGTTGGTCTCTGTCTGAGGGGTTAGAGCAGATGTGGTTGTACCTCAGTGCTTGGCTGTAGACAATGGATTGTGTGGTGTGCCCGGGATGGAAGCTGGAGGCATGAAGGTAGGCATAGCAGTCGGTAGGTTTTCGGTATAAGGTAGTGTTAATGTGACCATCTCTTATTTGCACCGTGGTGTCTAGGAAGTGGACCTCCCGTGTAGATTGGTCCAGGCTGAGGTTGATGGTGGGATGGAAGCTGTTGAAATCGTGGTGGAATTTTTCCCAGAGTCTCCTTCCCATGGGTCCAGTTGATGAAGATGTCATCAGTGTAGCGTAGGTAGAGAAGGGGCGTGAGTGGACGAGAGCTGAGGAAGCGTTGTTCCAGGTCAGCCATAAAAATGTTGGCATATTGTGGGGCTATGCGGGTGCCCATAGCGGTGCCACTGATCTGGAGGTATATATTGTCATCAAATTTGAAACAGTTGTGTGTGAGGATAAAGGCACAGAGCTCAGCAACCAGTTGTGCTGTGGCATCATCAGGGATACTGTTCCTGACAGCTTGTATTCCATCTGTGTGTGGGATGTTTGTGTAGAGAGCCTCTACATCCATGGTGGCTAGGATGGTGTTTTCTGGAAGGTTACCAATGCATTGTAGTTTCCTCAGGAAATCGGTGGTGTCACGGAGATAGCTGGGAGTGCTGGTGGCATAGGGTCTGAGTAGAGAGACTTTTGATACAGTCTCCCACAGTATTCTTGCCAGCAAGTTAAAGAAGTATGGGCTGGATGAATGGACTATAAGGTGGATAGAAAGCTGGCTAGATCGTTGGGCTCAACGGGTAGTGATCAATGGCTCCATGTCTAGTTGGCAGCCAGTTTCAAGCGGAGTGCCCCAAGGGTCAGTCCTGGGGCTGGTTTTGTCCAATATCTTCATTAATGATCTGGAGGATGGAGTGGATTGCACTCTCAGCAAGTTTGCGGATGACACTAAACTTGGAGGAGTGGTAGATACGCTGGAGGGTAGGGATAGGATACAGAGGGACCTAGACAAATTAGAGGATTGGGCCAAAAGAAACCTGATGAGGTTCAACAAGGACAAATGCAGAGTCCTGCACTTAGGACGGAAGAATCCCATTCACTGTTACAGACTAGGGACCAAATGGCTAGGAAGCAGTTCTGCAGAAAAGGACCTAGGGGTTATAGTGGATGAGAAGCTGAATATGAGTCGATAGTGTGCCCTTGTTGCCAAGAAGACTAACAGCATTTTGGGCTGTATAAGTAGGGGCATTGCCAGCAGATCGAGGGACGTGATCATTCCCCTCTATTTGACATTGGTGAGGCCTCGTCTGGAGTACTGTGTCCAGTTTTGGGCCCCACACTACAAGAAGGATGTGGAAAAATTAGAAAGAGTCCAGCGGAGGGCAACAAAAATGATTAGGGGGCTGGAGCACATGACTTGTGAGGAGAGGCTGAGGGAACTGGGATTGTTTAGTCTGCAGAAGAGAAGAATGAGGGGGGGATTTGATAGCTGCTTTCAACTACCTAAAAGGGGGTTCCAAAGAGGATGGATCTAGACTGTTCTCAGTGGTACCAGATGACAGAACAAGGAGTAATGGTCTCAAGTTGCAGTGGGGGAGGTTTAGGTTGGATATTAGGAAAAACTTTTTTACTAGGAGGGTGGTGAAGCACTGGAATGGGTTACCTAGGGAGGCTGAGTGAATCTCCTTCCTTAGAGGTTTTTAAAGTCAGGCTTGACAAAGCCCTGGCTGGGATGATTTAGTTGGGAATTGGTCTTGCCTTGAGCAGGGGGTTGGACTAGATGACCTCCTGAGGTCCCTTCCAACCCTGATATTCTATGAGTCTATGATCAATCTGTTGATACATACCTCTGCTTGGCCCATCATGTCAGCCTCCATCACCCACTTGTTAAATTTTCCTACAGGCATCCTTGTGCTTTCTCCCATGCTTCCCCACATGCTTGGGAGGAGCTCCCCATAAACATTCACAAAGCTGCCTCAATATCCACCTTCAAATCCCTCCTCAAAATACTACTTTGTCATGACCTGCTGCCCCCTGGCTGGGATGATTTAGTTGGGGATTGGTCCTGCTTTGAGCACAGGGTTGGACTAGATGACCTCCTGAGGTCCCTTCCAACCCTGATATTCTATGAGGCCTACCAAAAAAATTGACAACAGTCAGGCAACTGGTGAGTTGAGACCACTGCCTACCATGCTGACCAATACTGTCTCACTGTATCCCCTACCTGTCTGTATCTATCTGTTGTCTCTTGTCTTATACTTAGATTGCAAACTCTTTGGGACAGGGACTGTTTTTTTTGTTCTGTGTTGTCCAGAACCTAGCAGAATGGGGCCCTGATCCATGACTAGGGCTCCTAAGCACTACAGTGCTAATAAAATACTGTAGTAATAATAACAACATCAGTAATACCTAATATCCCAGGACCAGCTTTTCAGCTAAGAAGGCTTCATATACACAGGGTTCTACTTTAATCAGTTCATGCCTTCTGGTAGTGGCACTGTCTGCTCTACAGATCTCAGGAACCACTGCATTTAGAACTGGTCAAAATATTTTTGTCAAAAAGCAATTCAACAGGAAATGGTTTTACATTGAAAATGAAAGTTTTCAGAGAAAAGTATCGATGACATTTTCCTGGGAGTCGATAAAGGCACAGAAACCAAATCCCCAAAAGATTTACCAAAAATAGTTTTTGAAAACCAAAAATGTTTCATTTTGTGGTTTGGTTTGGTTGAAACACTAAAAACCATTCACAGGAAATATAGACAAAAGTTAAATATTCGCCAAAAAATAGTTGACACTTTTCGACCTGCTTAACTTGTGTTGTTTCTCAACCATGGAAGGACTTCTTGGATCTTCAGTGCAGCTGTTAAAGGAGGCTGCTGTGTCTTCCCTCACATCATGAGCATGTGGGGACCAGCTACCACTCCAGAACACTTAGTAGGATTAGCAGGACAGCAGCCTGCCTTGACATCACCCTTGATGATGCGAGTAGGAAAATCAACCAGTTGGAGCCCCACAAAAACATCAATAATTGGGGGGACAGCGTGCAGGCCTCCAAGTCACCACCTCCATAAGACTCCTACTAGATAGAGACTGGGGCAGTAGAGAGATGGTGCCAGTGTGGTGGAAAACACAGGTCAGTGGTGGATGGTACCTGTAGGAGGGAGGGCCTGGGGTCTGGTCAGGCATTTTGAGAAGCTGGAAGCTCCAACCCAAGTACATCCAAAACACAAGATGGACCTAGATGTGTAGGTCTAAATTTGAACATTTTCCATCCCACACGTGGGAGCTGGATATGGAGTCTGGATTCAAATCCATTACATTTGCTGTTGTGATTTGTTCAGGAAATTGGCTGACACAATCAGAGAGTTGTTAAAGGAATATGTCCCTTTTTTAATGCTTTCTTTAGTGGAGGATTCAGTCAGATTTTAGTTCCAAGGTAGACAGGACATGATCTGATATATTAATGGAGTCTATTTATTTCTGAGTTTGCAAGATGACACTTTGGAAGTTACGAGTTGGCCTGTTTTTGAATAGTTATTGTGTAGAGGGAAAATGGATAGAGTATAAATGAAGTTTTCAAAAGTGCATAATTAATACAATTTTTCATATGGATATCACCACTGTATATATATATATGCCACATAAATAAATAAACCAATATACACACAATTTGAAAGTTCACGGTGAATGAAAAACACTTCTCTGTCAAAGCAGTTAAATATTCAGATATTAAAACTCATACTTGAGACCACAGCACTCTCATAATTGCCACTCAGCCTTTTGAGACACCAACTTCTAGTCTGCTTTTTTGTTTATTTGTTTTTGTTTAATTAAATGAATTTGTAGTTGGTTTGAAAGCTCTGTTTATCCACAGAGCAGCTACACCTGCACTGAAAACGTCCCCTGCGCTATCTTGCTAACTTGCCTCTACTTTGACTTGTAAAGACTACATCTAGCAGATACCTAGATTCACTTTATAATTTTTCCAGTAGTACACAAAAAAAAATAAAGGTTTCTGACTCCCAGCCTCTGTCCAAGAATCAGATGGTTAGTCACTGGAAATAAGAATCTTTCCTACTTTTGTAGCAATCAGCATTAGCCAGAGTTCCGGGCTGATTATGACTTCCCAAATTCCAGATGCAGAATCTCACAGACAACATTCTCGCTCTCAATTTTATGTGGCAGCATCCTTCTACAACAGTGCAGTGTGTGTGTGTAATAGAGCACTGAAATAGTAATATTAAGGTTCAGATATAGCTACACAAAAGCAAGGTTTTAAGTTGTGGTAGTAAACACAGTTTGACATACAGCACGTATGATCTTATATCACAGAGCCTCAATACAAATGATTATCTTCCTTCCTGTCTGGGACACAATACCAAGGCACTCGGAAAGTGAAATGCAAAGTCACACCAGGTCCTTCCAACCACTGACGTTGAGTGGTGGAGCCTCACAAGAAGAAGAAGAGTGAGCAAGCCAGGCAGGGGCCCTCTGTACCCTCTGTGCAGAGCTTCAGAAGGATCCCAGCACAAGCCCCAAACAGGCCTGCCTGCACATATGTGGTTTGGGGTGGAGACATACAATCATGGTTCCTCAGATCCACTGGCCCTAACACTACATACAGAGACTGTGGAACACCAGCTGCTCTTCCAGCCTGTGGGCTGGGATAGCAACCAGAGAAGGGTCACATAGTGCTGCTCCATGAGATGCCTGTGGATTTGGGGAGGTGAATTTCAGACCTCGTAAACTCTTTGCCGTGCACTGCCCAAAGCCCAAGTCAGTTAACTGAGCTTCATACAGGCGGAGTGAATTCTGCCCTAAGTAATTAAATACAGTGAATTAAACCTTAAATCCTAATGTCCTTGGAGAGGTCTGATCCTTAACATTATTTTAAATGTTCTTCACTTGTATTTATTGTTCATGGTAAGTTCAGCAACCAGCAGAGTGAGCTGACGGTCTGACAGTAACCTATAGAGTATCCAAAGAGAGCAGCTCTTTTTTCAGTTGACTGAGGCACTCGGTGTGCATTTATGACAGGGGTGGGCAAACTTTTTGGCCCGAGGGCCACATTGCGATTGCAAAAGGGTAGGGAGGGCCAGATAGGAAAGGCTGTGTCCCCCCCAAACAGCCTGCCCCTCACCCTCTATCTGTTCCCTCCCACTTCCTGCCCTCTGACTGCCCCTCTCAGCACCCCCAACCCATCCAACTCCCCCTGCTCCTTGTCCCCTGACTGCCCCCTCCTGGGGTCCCCGCCCTTAACCACCCCCTGGGAACCTCACCCCCTATCCAGCTCCTCTCAGGACCCCCTGCCCCTAACCACCGCCCTGGGATCCCCCCCATCCCCTTTCAGAATGTGGCTCTGCGAACATGGGCAGAGGACTCAGGAGGAGCAGGGGTAGCCACGCAGCTGGAGAGAAGCATCGGTTTCCCCTTCAAAGTGCCGCTTCTCTCCGGCCAGCTGCACGGCCGCCCGGTGCCTTTTGTTGGAGGGCCTGTGCCAGGGCACCCAGTGTTCACTTGTAAATCTGCACCTGAGCCGCGCCGCCCGGTCAGAACCAGCCACACCACCACACCACCAGCATGGTGAGCTGAGGCTGCAGGGGAGGGGGGCAGCAGGGGAGGGGCTGGGGCCAGCTGAGCAGAACGGCCCCGTGGGCCGGATGTGACCCGCGGGCCATAGTTTGCCCACCTCTGAGCTATGACCATGGAACAAGAGCTGTGCAAACCTCAGGACGTTTCTTACAAAGGGAGCTGTCTGACTCATTCGAGGGGAGGGAGTCAGTACACATAGGTTTGCATTTGAAACAAGTCCCAGATTCACAGGGCTAGTCTATACCTGTAATCCACATGGGTGTGGATAGAGAGAAAGGGCACAACACAGCCCAAAGGGAGTGAGGGGGAGTGGGGCTGAAGGGATTATGCAGCAAGCACCCTGAGTGCTAGGGAGCTCCAGGAAGGATTGTACCGATACAAACTTGTGCCTTAAAGGCACAATCTGGCCAAAGAAAGAGAATCAAAACCAACTCAGGTTCACTGGACACGCAGCTAGCTATCAGTCTCATGTACTTGTATGACCCTCCATCGCTATAGTATTTGAGCACCTTACAGTCTTTTGTGTATTTATCCCTACAACACCTCTGTGAGGTAGGGCAGTGCTATTATCCCCATTTGACAAGTGGGAAACTGAGGCACAGATAAGCTAAGTGACTTGCCCAAGGTCACACAGGAAGTCTATGGCAGAGCAGGGAATTAATAGATTCCAAGGCCAGAAGGGGCCACTGTGATCATCTAGTCTGACCTCCTGTATAACACAGGCCATAGACTCAATGACCTTTCAGGGTCCCTTCCAGCTCTATGAGATAGGGATACCTTCCCCACAATAATTCCTATTTCAACTAGCATAGGTCTTTTAGAAAAACATACAATCTTGATTTTAAAATTGCCAGTGATGGAGAAGCCACCACAACTTTTGGTAAGTTGTTCCAATTGTTGATTACCCTCACTGTTAAAAATGTATGTGTTATGTCCAGTAATGATGAACTGAAGACATTTTTTATTCTTGAGTGGGCCACAAGCTTCCTACATCATTTAATGGAATGGTGTGTAAAACTCTGGCAAATATTTCTGAACCTTGGGGAGGAGGCTCAACAGTATCTTAAGTTGATACATGGGAGGGATGGGGAAAGTGCAGTGTATGTTATGTGCTTCGAAAAGCATTACTACTTTTCATGCGTGTCTACAACACATAGAAGGGGTCAATTAATTTCTTAATGGCTTTATTAAACATGTTGAAAATCAAAACCAAAGAACAACAACAAACAGAGAGGGGATATACCAGCAATAAGAGTGTCTGCCAGTGCCTTGTACAGAAACAGTGCCCCCACCTCCCCAAAACCTTAAGCAATTTCAATCATATCAGGGATTAGTGCTCTAACAACTGTTAATTCATTTAGCACTGCTGACAGTAAAAAGTCACAAAAACACAATGGTTGGAATATTCCCCCTACCTTACCCTATCGAAGCAAACCATCAAAAGCTTGGTAAAAACGTTTAAGTGGTCCGGATAAGACAGGTTTCTAAAGAAGACAAAAACATTGAACAATAACCATGAATAACAGCTACCAGCCTCTACAGCAGAAACCCAACCTCGAGGTGATAATCCAATGGAGGTGCCCTGTTACAATTGTTTTTAATATGTGCAATGTCACATGAACAAACGGCTAATGACCTTCAGCTACAGGAGAACAAAACCCTCACAAAGCTAGGTAGCTCCATAAGTATGTACCAATATTCCCACATTGTCAGGATCCCAACAAGGGCACACAGGGCCAAGTGTCAAAACAGGGGCAAACCTGACGCTAGGCGTAGCCAAGGAGTTTGTACTCAGTTCCAGGTCAGGGTCAGAGTCCAAGCCAGATTTCAGGGTCAGAGTTGGGATGCAAAACAAGCTGAAGTCAAGCTAGCAGTTCAAGAGCATAGAACAGGAACAGTTGTGGCAGCTACAGAAGATCCACACTGTTACCTGGACACTTCCTTGAATGCCCCTTGGGTTTATATTGGGCAGGGAGCCAATCAGGAGCCAGAGGGGCTGCTGCTAGGGTGACCAGACAGCAAGTGTGAAAAATTGGGACTGGGGTGGGGGGAATAGGAGCCTATATAAGAAAAAGACCCAAAAATCAGGACATCTGCTCACCCTAGCTGCTGTCTGTCAAACCCTTCAGGTGGAACTTCCCATGGTCTGTGTCCACAGCGGGTGATGGGAAGGGGTGGGGGGCATTACAGGTGCCACTGGCTGGCAATCTGGAGATGTTAACTGCCTGCTAGCTCTATGGGTCTGGGTTCTAGATCAATGGGGCCCTACACTTGTGTGTATTTCCAGCATCTTTACAGGAAGTGAAGGTGTCCCTTGGCACAGGCTGATGTCATCCTCTGCTTCCCTGCTGTGCCAAGATGTGTACACATATGGCATCCTTGATCTTCCTTGCCTGCTGGGAACCATAATTAGTGTGCATCTTGGTGGGATCTGACTGTCGGTAGAGAGTTTGTAACCCCAAACTTGTCCCAAGTACACTTGGGACAGTAACACCCCGCCTTTGCCATCACAAATGTTACGTAGGGTGCAGCAGGCAACAATTATACAAATGGAGTTTGCCACATTGGCATCCAGATAGGAATGTAGGCAGCACCAATGAGTTTTCAGCCTACCAAATGCACACTCCACAACCATTCTTGAGCCACCTTAACTTGTTATTGAATTCCCTTTTTCCATATTCATTGATGTTGGAGTACAGCTTCATAAGCCCAGTCAGGAGTGGGTATGCAGGGTTCCCCAAAATAACAGTTGGCACAGACACATCATACAGAACCATATCATTTCCAGGAAATAAAGTCCCTTCTTTCCCCGTCAAGTATAATCCTGATCTCCTCAGCACTCTGGCATCATGAACCTTTCCCCTGTTTCCCAGGGTTGTATTCATGAATCTGCCTCTGTGGTCCACTAAGTTTTGCAGAACAATTGAACAGTAACCTTTTCATTTTACATTCTCAGGTGCCCCTCATGGTGGGCAAAACACTGGGATATGAATGCCATCAGTGCCCCCTGCACAGTTCAGAAACGTCAACTTCCCAAATCACACCTATTATTTCTGGAACTTTTCTTATGGAGCCACCTGTGAGTAAGTCACAGTGTTCATTGCTTCACAAACCTGCACAACCATGACCCTGACAGTGGACTTTCCAACCCAAAGTGGTTTGCACCAGATCTATAGCTGTCTGTTATAGCCAGCTTTCACAGGTCGATAGCAACCCACTTTTGAAACAGTATGGCTTGTCAGAACCAAGTGTTCTAGCAGTGGAAAGTTGGTGCTAGCTCATCACACAGCTCCGTGAAGGTCTGGTTCCTCACTCAAACATTCTGAAGCTACTGTTGGTCATCCCATGTTTCCAAAATGGTATGATCCCAGCACACCATGTTGGTTCTCCTGCAACAGAAGCAATGGTCAATCAGAGGGCATAACGTGACAATACGGGCATTGGCCATATCTGTACAGTGTGAGCTGAATGAATCGTCATTGATCCTCAAGGTCAGCCATCTTCAGCTGGTCAAAAAATGCTGCCCAAATTCCATTTAGCATCTCAACGAGCACCTATTCCAGTGCATAACCATTTGCCCCGCAATAAGAAGTGGGAGCAGAACAAGATCATCATCCTATTGCTCCATGTCTTCCGCCCAATTTTGCAGGGAACAGTGAGGGGCAACAGGAACTGCCACTGGCAAATGTATGAAGGTGCGGGAGAGTACCAACAAAACACATAAAATCAGTTACTAGAGTGTCTCCCTGTGACACTCCGAACCCTGGGATACTGCCCCTGAAATGGTAGAGCTAATGTCGTGTACTTATAGCAGCAGCATGGAAGCGGGTATGTGTGTGTACACAGCCTTATACTAGTGTCCAGCAAAGTATGTGTAGATGCTTGGGCATGGGTATAAGAAGTACACATTAATGTGATTCAGTCCTTGGATATCTGTGCAAGTGTAAACATAGCCATAGATTGTGATAAGTCACCCCTTAAACTTATCTTTCTTAAGCTAAATAGACCGAGCTCTTTCAGTCTATCACTGTTCCCTAATCCATTCTTGTGGCTCGTCTCTGAACCTTCCCCAATTTATCTACATCCTTCTTAAACTGTGGACACCAGCAGTCACACCAGTGCCAACTACATAAGCAGAATAACCTCTCTATTCCAACTCAAAATACCCTTGTTTATGCATTCAAGGATTGCATTGGCCCTTTTGGCCCCAGCATCGCACTGAGCGTTCGTTCTCAGCTGATTCTCCATAACAACCGCCAAATCTTTTTCAGAGTCACTGCTTCCTAGGATAGAGTCCTCCATCCTGTAAGTATGGCCGACGTTCTTTGTTCCTAGGTATATACCGTGATCTTGCCCAGCACTGTGTGACACCTCACCACCACTTGCGCTTAGTATGAAGAAGTCTGGTTTGAATGTGGTGGATCAGTTCCCTGAATCTACTAGCCTCTGGCAACATAAGCACTACTTTCCAGGCCCTAGCAGGCCTCGCTATCTCTGTACAGGTAGCAATAGCCACATCTCCCAATCCTCAGAGCAGTCACTGCAGTGTCCAGCCCTGCATCCACTGGACACTAACAGAACTACCAGGCCTGTTACTCCCAAAGGAACAGAACACGCTAGCTTGTAATATTCAACTGAGGACCGGCACTTTGCTTAGCAATACAGCAGTTAGATATATCCAGTGAAAACAAGAATACATTTATTATCAAACATTCAAATAATAGTGAGTAAGAATACTGGAAACAAATGGTTACATAAAAAAACAAAAGCATAATACTCTTTCTAGAGACTAAACTTAGCTAACAGGTTAACATCCTATCTAAAGAAGTTTATGTCATCCAGAGTCCTCTGCAGTGTTTTCAATCAAAGTTAGTGGAGATCCTGCTTTTGTGAATGCAAATGCACTGTCTGTTTACTTCCTAAGCGCAGGATGAAGGGCTGTCTTCTTTGCTGTCTAGAAATACTCCCAGAGTCTTTGCTCATAGACAGGATAAGCCTCCAGGGCTTGTTTTTTTCCTATGTGCTCCTTGCCTATTGACTTCACATTTCTTTGTTAACATTTCACTTCATATGTAAATAGGCAACCATTGTGTTTGCTTACAATGCTTAATTTACATACTGACAGAGGGATACATTTCTTACCACCTGTCTGGAGGAACCAGTCTGAGGCTTTGTCTACACTAGCATTTTTGTCAGTAAAACTTTTGTTGTGTGAAAAAGACACACCCCTGACCAACATAAGTTTCACCAACAAAAGTGCTGGTGTGGTCAGCACTATGTCAGCAGGAGATGCTCTCTTGCCAACCCAGTTAACACTGCTCATTGGGGGTGGTTTAATTATGCCGGCACATAAGATAACGAGCCTGGTGATACAAAGCTTCATTAAAGCCAAATATAAAAAAACTTACAAGTGAACAAACAAATGTTAAGAAGATGCTAATAAAATCGCTGCAGAAATTGGCTATTGTGAAGTCAAATCCAAATTTAGTTCCAGGCTGTATTTTATTATTTACACATCTACCAGTGAAATGCATGATGAAATTACATTTTGGAAATCAGAAATAAATCAATAGAAATAATAATCAAATCATCATCATCAAAGCTAGTTTCTACTCTCAGTTACCCTAGAATAATTCCATTGCCTTCAGCAGAGTTACTTTGGATTTTCACTAGTCTAAATGAAAGCAGAATTTGCCCTTCTTTTAACTCTCTGCATGCCAGAAGATCTAAAGGAAAAATTGAAGGTGAGATAGATGACAGTTTTTTTTAAATCTGGCTGGATAAATGACTCACTTTGACAGGATGCCTATAAGATGTAGTCAGCTCCAGTGTTAATAGCTTAATCATAATCAGTATTCATGTCACTGACTTCCTACTGTAGTGCTCCCTAGAGACTAGAAATAGAGTTGATACATGCTGAGTGAGGGGGAAAAAAGCCTTGCCCACTTTGCAAGCACAAATGAGTTTGTTCCTAAAAGAAAGTGTGAGGAATAAATACACCTGCTATGGATCTTAGTTCATAGTGAGAAATACACCTCGGTCAGTACACAGGGGCTTACGTGTGTGCGTTACACTATAGTGTACCAATTGCAGAACAGACCCCTGTGATTCCTCACAGTCCCTGGCAATTAGAGAGACAGGGAGGGTGAGGTAATATATTTTATTGGACCAACTTCTGTGGGTGAGAGACACAAGCTTTCGAGCTACACAGAAATTGGTCCAATAAAAGATATTACCTCACTCTCTGCCTCTCCAATATCCTGGGACCCACATGGCTACAACATTGTATACACTCTGGGCAATGGCATTCGTAAAACAAATAATAAAATAGTTGAGGTACTACACTACTAAAGGAACAGCAATCCCATTGGTTCCAGAATATGGCTGCAGCTGCCAGATGGAGAATTACCCTGACCAGGGGACATCTCAACTGCCAAAGTCAATATCCTTCTGCCTTGTCATAAGGGGACACATCAGAAGAGGAAAGGTATGTGTCAGGGCAGGGCATAGCAGAGCTCCATTCTGCCAATTCACAGCCAGCATATGGTCTTTTAGGACCATAGCCAACTATCATAAGTTAGAGCAGCCTTTAGACTGCTCTGAGTTACATTTGGTCTGGGGCGGTCTGAGGATCAGGCAGCTGTAACTAGTTCCTTGATACCCTGCCCCCTTTGCCACACTTTCTCACGCCCAGAACCTCTCACCCATAGGGACCCTTGACTTCTATGGGAGCAGGATTTAGTACATAAACGTCTGTGCTCAAACACCATCCACTGGTTAATTTTTTTATTAATTTTTATTGGTTTTCATAAAGAAACAAATGGTGAAAAACACAAAAAGGCAAATGACTTGCAGTTTACATAACATTAAAAATGCTTCAGAAGATTTCAGACTATACTTCATAAAACAAAAGATTTTATTCCAAATGTACTCAATGCCATACAGGTTGCACAAGATAAAGGCCTTATGCTCTCGTATCTGTTGGCATGTTAACAAGAAAAAGGAACCGTGATGGACATGCTACGGGGCTGTCCAACAGCCAGGAAAGAGGTGGAAACAAGCATTAAATAGTGCTCAGCTCCAGAAGCCAAACCTTAACTGAAAATTATATCCTAGGTTATCTACCTGCTGAACTGGGTTTAACTCCACCACAGAGACTTTGGTTCTTGAGGGCTGACATGATCACCATGCATATGGTTTTACAAAAATGGAAGAGTAGGCTTATGTCCGGAATAGAATAATGGTATTTGGACCTGTCTGAGTTAGCATCCAAAGAAAGAACAGCTTATTGCCATTGAGAGCAATATTTGAACCCCAATTGTAGATAAATATGGATAAATAATGTTGAGATGGTTCAAAGAATGACAAACCTCCATCCCACCTAACCCTTCCTCTTCCCCCTCCTTTCCCAGTTCATAGACTCAGAACTTTGAGGCCAGAAGCCACTATCATGATCATCTAATCTGACCTGCACATTGAAAGCCACAGAACTTCATCCACCCACTCCTGTAATGGACCCATAATCTCTGGCTAAGTTACTGAAGTCCTCAAATCACGATTTAAAAACAAAATTTACATTTACAGTAGTTTAAACCTGCAAGTGACCCAGGCCCCATGATGCAGAGGAAGGCAAAAAATACTCCCACCCTAACATGTTATGTCTATGTATCTGGTTTTGATTGTGTCTGGTCTTGCAGCTTAGATATCATTCACTATTTGAGGATCCTAGTGTTCTCTCTTTAGTCCCATAGGCAATCAGGTCTTTGCTATGGGGGTCCTAAGAAATGAAACACACTCTGCCCATGAAATCCAGTTCACCTCATATCTCCTCACATTATAAATAAATAAATACATAGAATCTTACTGCAAACGTGGTTTTCGGAAAGCAGCTTGGGTGCTTTGAAGGAAGTGCTTTATAGTTAAAAATATGATTATCATATCTCTAAGTTGGGGCTCACTCCTACAGTACTTCCATTAGAATTAAAGAGAAATGAGCCTTTCATTCCAAAACGATGATTCTATGTGCAGTCTCTATTTGCAATATTCTCATCTGCAGCATTAATAGAGCTACAAAGCTGAAAGGCAGATAGAATCAACAACAATAGGCCTTTGTCCTTTTTCAGGCAGAACTCCCCATTGACTGATTAACGTCAACAGGGAGTTTGGGCTGAGACTGCAGGATTGGGCCCATGATGAAAGGTGCGCTAAAAGAATCAGCTGCAAGGTCAATGTACTTTACACACACATGCTGAAAAATCGGCAAATATCAGTGTCCAATTTAGTTGTCATCACAGAGTGCAACTCCAAGACAAAGGAATGCTGTAAACTTGTAAAGACCACACTTCTCTCTCCCTTTGATGTAAGCCAAGGTAATGGAGATTCTGCCAAGGCGTGACTAATTCCTTCTTACTGTATTGCATAATTTTCATATAATTTTGGAAAAAAGGACTTTAAAAAATTGGAAGGAAAGCGAAACTTGCCCCTGACACATTCCACAAAACACAACCAACAGTACAAAGCAGGTTTTATTAACAGATGGTGAGAGCTCTATTTTAAAAAGTACTGTGGGCATTAAAGGAGATGTTTTATGTCTTTGACATGAATACTCAGGGTAGATGAACTATCAAGAGTTTGGTTTAAGTGAGATTAATGCTTAGTACTTGGAATCCATCCAAACTGATTAAATCTGATTGAGTAAAAGATCACAACTTTCTCCATATGCTTGCCAAATGAGATGATTAAGCTGGATATGTAGTAACTGAAAGCGTAAATATAAGCAAAAGATGGGAAAATACCCTACCCAAGTTATAAATGCAAAAAAACTAAACAATATGAAAGACAAACTTTAGTGATTTTAAGAAGACTATTATAAAAATATGCCAAAGAGAGCTAAAATATTAAATCTCTGTATGCTTAAGAGCAATAACAAAGCCCTATATTCTGCCCGCAAATGCTGGGCATCTCATTCATGCCCTGTAAAGTCAGTGGAAGGATTTAAGACAGAAGAGAATCTGGCCCAAAAGCTTTTGATGGAGGTGGCAGGAAAGATGTAACATTTTAAGTCTCCTTTACTGGGCAGAGTGGCAAATTAGCAGCCAGTAATCACAGCTGGTAACAGCTTCCCCCCCATTTGCTTAAAAATCCAGTTTTTAATATTTCAAACATTTTCCTCATTTCATCTAGATCACATTTCCCTACTTTGCTTACAAGATTGTGGGACTATGTCCAAAGCCAAACTAAAAGCAATTTTGAATTAGTTGAACCTCAAGATATGGATTTGATGCAGGCATAAAATTTGGGGTAAAATAATTTGGCATGTTTTACACAGGTGGTCAAACTAGATGATCATAATGGTCTCTTCTGGATTTAAAACTTCATGAATTTATCGCTGAGCATTGTAAATTGCATGATACAATACCCAGGTTCCATTTATAGCACATGGAAAAAAGGATGCCCTTATTACAACTTATCCAATCTAGTGCATTATAACAAACCGGATAGCGGATATGTATATCACTGCCCTTTACTTAATGATGTCAGAATTTCTCAACTGGGTGTTATGGGGCCACTTATTGGTAAAGGCCAAAGAAGACTCTCCCTTAGCTCAAGTGGTAAGGTCTG
Source organism: Mauremys reevesii (assembly GCF_016161935.1). Taxonomy (NCBI): domain Eukaryota; kingdom Metazoa; phylum Chordata; order Testudines; family Geoemydidae; genus Mauremys; species Mauremys reevesii. Next base: position 19,612,909 of record NC_052624.1, read on the forward strand.
TGTTTTATGAACAGAAGGATCTATAATCCTGTATATCCTGAACAGATGTAGTGATCAGTAGAGATGGTCGGGACTAATTATTTTTTTCCATTGGAGTATGCTGATTAGTCAAAAACAAAACTTCCCAGGAAAGGGTCACTTCTGACAAATTTCTCATTTCAAATTGTTTTGTTCCTTTTTTCGTTCTGTTCCATGACTTTGTTTAGATGTTTAAATTAATTAAAGGTTAAAAAAAGTTTTAAAAATTGTAAAAAGGTTGAAATCAAAACAAAACATGTTGAAATTATAAAAACAAAATGTTTTGATCAGTTTGCAAAAAAATTCAAAATTTCAACTTTTAGCAATGGGAAAAATATTTAAAATCTTGAAAAGCCTTATGGGTACGGAAAACTGTTTCCCACTCACTTCTAGTGATCAATTCTGCATCTCTTGCATACCCCAATCTCACAAGATCATGAAAGGGAGTGTTGGGAGTGGAACAAATGCAGGATGTGGCCTGGGGATTGGAGGACAATACAAGTGGACAGTTTGGGACTCCCCTGTCTCCTTTAAGAAGGTACATGTTTAAAAACTCAGAATTTGCAACATTTAGAAGAAAATCCATATCATATGCAGCTAGATTAATGATAGAACAGCATCTCATGAAATACTCATGTGTTAGTATCTAATATGAGAAGCTGAGTAATATATCTGTGTATTTAGCAGGTGACAGCTATGGTGTGTATATACCAAGGGGCACTGCCTCAGGGATGGTCTCTGGAGGCAATCTTTCTTGCAGAGCACAGAGTCTGGCAGACTGTGGGAGCTGGGGGCAGCTGTGCTCTAGCTGCCCAGCTTTCTTGTCAATTTCACAGCTCCTTCTGTGAAATTGACAAGGCAGCCAACGGCCCTAAGGGCCCCAGTGTCTGCACAGACACTGAGTCATCCTAACCACACCATCATAAAGCTTACGCCTCTGGTGGAGGTGGAGTGAGTATGTCGGTGTGGTAGGGCACTTACATCGGATGGAGGAAGGCTGTAGTGTAGACACTGAGGCCTGGTCTACACTAGGAGTTTATGTCGAATTTAGCAGCGTTAATTCGACTTAACCGTGCACCCGTCCACACCAGGAAGCTAATTAGTTCGACCTAGAGGGCTCTTTAGTTTGAATTCTGTACTCCTCCCCGACAAGGGGAGTAGCGCTAAATTCGACATGGCTATGTCGAATTAGGCTAGGTGTGGACGGAAATCGACCTTAGTAGCGCCGGGAGCTATCCCACAGTGCACCACTCTGTTGACACTCTGGACAGCAGTCCGAGTTTGGATGTTCTGACCAGCCACACAGGAAATGCCCAGGGAAAATTTGACACGCTCCGGCACCTTGTGGATGTTCTGCAGGACCACAGGCAGGAGGACAGAGCCCCCCTGCACTGTATCTGCAACCGCCCTCCCCCGCCACAAAGTCCCAAACCTCCCTCACCCAAAGTAACAAGAAGGAGGGACGACAGGGGCCGTGAAAACTGTCACTGCACCCCTGCAGAGTGCACAAATACAAGAAGGCTCTCATTCCCTAAATGTTGAGAAGTCCTTCCCTTCCTGGCTCACCAAAGCCCCAATCCCAGTTTCATCCCCTAACTGTGTAGTTGATTATTAAAAGTAGTTTGCTGTTAATTACTATTTCCGTCAAGTTTTTCTACAGAAGACTGTCTGTGAAGGGGGGGGAAGGGGGTTGTTAATTGCATAGGACAGTCACTTTTACCAGGGTACAGACACGGGGGCAGGATCAACAGCAGGTCACACACACAGTGCAGTCAGTAGGCACCCTGGTCGGTCTGGGAGGTGTTTTCCATGTTCTGGGGGGTGAGGGGGGTACGTGACTTTGTGGCATGGGAGGGCAGTTACAGAACTTATGCAGCGGTCCTTGTCCCGGACCACAGAGCTACGCAGCAGGGGAATCTGTAACCGTCCTCCCCCGCCACAAGGTCACGTAGCCCCCGCACACAGAGTCCCGAAAAGGAGGGATGGCAGGCTCCGTTGAAACAACCAGTCTGGCACTGCAGACCGCTCTAGGAGCAGGAGCCTATCATTCCTCGAGTGTAGAAGCGGTGTTAACATCACTGCACACCCTACCCACCACAGTCTGCGTCCCTGTTTCAACCCTTTAACGCAAATTCATTAATAAAGAAAATGTTGTTAATTAACAATGTTCCATTAACTTTATTTTTAAACGTGTGTTGGAAGGGGGGAAACGTGGTGAACGGGCTATGTAACCGCAGAAGAAAGTCAACAGTAACTGAAGCAGGGGCAGGTTCAGCTTCTCTGTAAAGAAGCTGAACAGTCACAGGTTACCCTGCTCCCTGAGGAACCTAGCTTTCAAAGCCTCCCGGATGCACAGCGCTTCCCGCTGGGCTCTTCTAATTGCACGGCTGTCTGGCTGAGCGTAATCAGCAGCCAGGCGATTTGCCTCAACCTCCCATCCCGCCATAAAGGTCTCCCCCTTGCTCTCACAGAGATTGTGGAGCACACAGCAAGCTGCAATAACAATGGGGATATTGGTTTCGCTGAGATCCGAGCGAGTCAGTAAGCTCCTCCATCTCCCCTTGAGACGTCCGAAAGCACATTGAATGATGACAGTTACCCAAGACCACCCTCAACACATTTTTCCCCCCAGCATGCATTGTGGGGAAATCCCAGAATTCAAATGGGCAGCGGGGACTGCGGGAACTGTGGGATACCTTCCCACAGTGCACCGCTTCCAGTGTCGACGCTTGCCCCGTTAGTGTGGACTCACAAAGTCGAATTAGTGTCCTTAGTGTGGACACACAAATTCGACTTTGTAAGGTCGATTCCACAAATTCGAATTAAGTTAAATCAAACTAATCTGGTAGTGTAGACATACCCTGACATAGTTAGGTCTACATAAACTGCTTTATGTCAACCTCCCTGTGTACTGTAGACCAGCCCTAACTGAGGGGTGAGGGGCTGTGTAGAGAAGATGTGCTTACACTTTTTTGGGAGGGATGTAGTGTGTACTCCCCCACCTGGTGGCTGCTCTCTGCCAGCCAGCGCAGAAAGGGATGAATGGCAAAGCCAAAGAGCATCAGGCATCACTAACAGCTCTAAGACATTCTGCCTCTTGCATTCTGGTCTTTGTCCATCTCCATGTAACTCCCAGTCTTTGTGTGGGCTTCCATGGGGGCCAGCCATAATCTGGCCCTTACCGATTTATGAAACATTTGGAAACTTTGTCCAGGTTTTATACAGAGGGATTATATGATGGTGTGGCATAAAGATTTTTCACATGATGGTGAGATAAAGGCAGGGCTCAGAGAGAGAGAGATTATAGCTAGTCAATTAGTATATCAACTAGAAATTCAAGAGTATCCTATTCCCAAGAATATAAAACTCCCATTTCTAGCACTGATGGGTGGCATGGCCTTAAACCTGTCTATGATCAAGATCAGAACATTGCTTTGCCTTGGTCTTGTGCCAATTTAATTTTGGGGCAGAAAATTCTAAATTTTGGGGAGAGTAAATATGTTTGGGTTAGATTGATTGATTTTAAAAATCAAAGGAAAAGCTCCGAGCTTTGAAATGTTAGAAGCCAGCCCAGAAGAGACAGATTAGTGGGCAGAGTGCAGGTGAGGGGTTCAGAGGTGCATGAAAAATTCAGTTTATTAGACAGATCTGCAATTTATATATTGATATAACAATCATATGTGTCTAGATAGATAGATAGATAGATAGATAGATAGATAGATAGAAGGCTAGGTGCCAGCTCATGTCAGAGTACCCATGTCTCAACTGGACACTGATAGATAAATAGCTGGAATCTGTCTGACTCACTTGTGGGTTAATATTGATAGAATAGGTATTAGAATGATAAGAAAAGGCTTATTGTTTGGAATTTATTGAATGCTTGCGAGGTGCTCCAGGTATTAATCCTACTTGTAATATCGGTGTTCCATACTGTAATGTAATATCTGAGCAGTGGTATTGTGAACCCCTCTAATTGCACGAATCTCCATTCAGGAGAGAGACTTTACTTAGAATACTAGACGCGATATATCGAACCCCGAACGCGCTCCCGTCGACTCCGGAACTCCACCAGAGTGAGTGGCGGTAGCGGAGTCGACGGGGGAGCCGCGGACGTCGATCCCGCGCCGTGAGGACGGGTAAGTAATTCGAGCTAAGGTACTTCAACTTCAGCTACACTATTCACGCAGCTGAAGTTGCGTACCTTAGATCGACCCCCCCACCCTAGTGTAGACCAGGCCTTAGTGTGACGAGCAGCTCTTCTATAGACATTGTTATGCCCCTCCTGAAAAAGGAGTCACATTGATGCCAGACAGGCTAAATTTGGGTTTTACAACTGGAAACTCCTTATAGCTGGATTATGAAACTGTCAACAAAAGGACTAAAGACTCTTAGTGTAGTTCTCCTCTCCTCCATGTGAAGATGAGTCATTTAAGTGGAGTCCTCCCATCAGCTGAGTTTGCAGCTCCGCGCACATGGCACAAGGGGGATAAAAACCCCAGTAACTAAGGATCTCTATGCTGATTGGATTATGGTGGGGGCAAGGTGTTTCTAGGCATAAGCAAGAGATCTCCAGCTGTTTAGTGTCAGGGGCCAGCCTGCACCAGAGCCAGTATCCTGGCAATCTGATGAGCACAGCTGACCCTAATAGAAGTGGTCTGATTGGCTGCAAGAGTCAGCAGATTGATTCTTAAACTCAGTAGCAGCAGCAGCAGTCCAGTGGCTGCTCAATGTGCTGTTCCCCTTGCACCTGGTCCTGTCCCTGTCCCTAGCCATGCTCCAGCCCCAGCCTGTACCTGCTCCTAATCCTGCCCCAGTCCCAGCCTGTGCCTGTTCCTGACTCAGCACCCCATTCCATCCTGGCTTCTGACTCCGGTCTCTGCTCCTTGGTGACGGTGACTCCAGCTAACGCTTCAGCTTCTGACTCCTGCCTCCAAATTTTGACTGCACCTTCTACTATGACTTTGGCTTCTGACTCCCAGCTCTGAGCTTTGGCTTCACTCCAGGACCCAACTCCAGCTGGATTCAGCTCCAACTGGTAGGCCAGACTGTTGCTCCAAGTATTCAGCCAGACCACCCATGACTCAGTTGTTAACAGTTTGAGCTGCCCCAAAGATGAAACAAGGGCAGCCCTCCAGATGGATTCTGTAAGGGTAGCGTTGCCCCTGCTGTACAATTTGGGAATCCTGCAGACTCAACAGGCCCAGATTTTGGCCCTACAGGCTCAAGCCATCCTACCTGTATTTGCCATCTCACTTCTAGAGAACCAAAGATTCAAATGCCAGACAAGTTTGGTGGGGACAGTAGAAAGTTCTGCTGTTTCATGAACCACGCTATAGTTCCAGTCATCCTCCACTGATCAGATTTAAGTAGAGCTTATTATTAGTCTGCTAACCAAGCAGCCCCTGGCCTGGGCATCTCCCACCTTGGAGACTTTTAGCCCCCTGCCTGGGCTGTCTGAAGAGTATGTCCAAGCCATGGCAATTGTGTTTGACAGTCCAAATCACATGCAGCCCACCAAGAACGTGCTTTGGGGGCTGCATCCGGGAAAGACGTCATTGTCAAGTTTGCTGTGGAGTTCTGGTACCTGGCAGCAAACACCAAATGGAACAAGGTGGTGCAGTGTGACTTCCGACATGCCCTAAGCAAGGAAATCAAGGATAACCTGTCACAAGTGGAGCTGCTGCCCAACCTGGACACCTTCGTCAGGTTGTGTATCAGTATTGATGATCGCCTGATTGAACACCGCCTGGAAAAAGAGTCAAGTTCCTGACCCCCTTCCACATTCTCATCACAGGGGCCCTGAGGTCTGGCATCATGCTTCAGGATTATGCCTGTATTGCGGAAAATCTGGGCACTACACTGTGGGATGTCCTGCTAAAAATCAGGCCATGTCTCAACCAGAAAGACTCCAGAAATCAGCCCCAATAAGAGGATCTGGGCTGAGACTGTGTTCCCCTCCTCACTCCAGAACCTTAAATCTCCCGTTCTCTACCACTGCCCTGGCTATGGATGGACACTGTGCAATCATCCTCCAAATGCCCCTCTAGCTACATCATCTCACCATGGGAGAGAGAGAGATGAGGGTGCTCGTGGACTCGGGGGCCTCCAACATTTTCATGGACTAGGACTTTGCTGGGTTCGCAATATTTCAACTCCGTGAAAAAACGTCCCTGATTTGGTGGTTTCTATTGATAGATCCCTCCTCTCCTGTGACCCAGATACTTGTCAAATGTCACCCTTGCTTGTTACCATGTTCCAGAGTAACCAGGACATTCTACAGTTTGGCCTAATCCATATACCTTAGTCCCCCATCATCCTCGGTATTTCCTGGCTCGCCACCCAAGATCCACACATTTGCTGGGGGCCAGACATGGTATGCTTTGTGTCAAAACTCTGCTGACAATTTTGCCTCCCAAAGCCATGTGCCAGACCAGCAGCCCCCCACAATATCTGCCACATACCTGTGAATTCAGATATCGCAAGAGGTACTCTGAAGGCAACTGCTTCCATTCCTCTGCCTACCTCAATAGTTTCAGGAATCCTGTTGAAATATTGGAATTACACCAATGTTTTCAATAAAAAGAGAACCCCACCCAGACAGTTATGATTGTTCAATTGATCAGCACATACTTCCTCTCGGAACCTGAATTCCAGATAAGCTCCGGGAGTACCTCTGCAAGAAACTGGAGAAAGGGTTCATTCACTCTCTACTTCTCAGGGTGTGGTTCCAATCTTCTTCATGGCAAAGAAGGATGGCTCCTTAAACTGCTGTGTTGACTATTGATCTCTGAACAAGTGACTGTCTGAAAACTCTACCTCTTGCCACTTATTAATGAATTTTTGAGAGGCTCGCCATCTTTACTAAGTTGGACCTTCGTGGGGCCTACAATCGGGTCTGACTCACAGAGGGCAATGAAGGGAAGGCTGGCTTCTGCACCCAATACAAATATTTTGACTCTCTAGTTCTGCCTTTTGGATTGAGTAATGCTCTGGTGACATTTTAGCATTTTGTCACAGTATCTTCCAGGACATATTGTACTGATTAATGGTTATTTATTTGGATGATATTCTTGTTTCTTCTGAAAAATAGATCGTCTCCAAACAACATGCATGCCATGTTCTCAGCAGACTCCACCAAAACCATCTTTATGCCAAACTGGAGAAATTGAGTTTGACAAAGACACAGTTGAGTTCCTTGGGTATATCATTTCCCCCAAAGGGCTAAAAGTGGAACCACAAAAGATATCTGCCTCCTCTGGGTAAAATGCCCCAAAGGATGAAAGGGGTATTCAGCAGTTTCTTGGGTTTACCAATTGCTCCAGGCATTGTATCAAAGGATTCTCTCACCTAATAGCCCCGATAACTGTGCTTTTCCAAAAGGGGGTCCACTTTGTCCAGTCGCCAGAGGCACAGTTTGCATTTGATAAGCTAAAGAAATCTTTTACCTCAGCTCCCATTCTTGAACACCTGGATCCTGCCAAGCTCTTCACCATAGAGGCAGGTGTTTCAAGTTTTGTTCTCAAAGCTATTCTGTCACAACCTACTGGCCTTTGTAATCAACTCCATCCTTGCGTCTTCTGTTAAAGAAAATAAGGGATATGGAGTTACTTTCAATAAAGACAACACTTGGAGTATGGAGACACCTACTAGAAGGAGCTCAGTTCCCTGTCCAGGTTTTTACCAAGAATCTGGAAAAACCTCAGAACTGCTTGTAATCTTAAACCAGTGACAGATTTGATGGTGACTTTTTCTTTGTCAGATTCAACTTCATCGTCACCTACTGCTCTGGATCACATAATAGGAAGACAGATATCCTGTCGTGCAAGGACAAATACACGGAGTCAGATGTGGCTCCCTGGGTTACTGTTTTACACCCATCAAATTTTATTAGGAGGACAACACACAGGAATCTGATGTTTATTATCCAGTCCTTGCCAGACTTGAGGTGTTAAAGATGTGTCATGATATCCTGGTTGCTAGCAACTTCTGCCACGACAAAACTCAAGACCTAGACTGACATTAAGAGGTACATTACTTCATGTGATCTGAGCTATTGGAACAAGTGTCCGTGTGCCAAACTGCTTGGTCTTCTCCAGCATTTGCCTGCCCCATCTTGGCCAGCATCCTGGGTATCCTTGGATTTCATTGTAGAGTTACCTCACTCCCAGGGTGGTACTGTCATCCTCATCACCATTGATCTCCTCACTAAGATGGCACACTTTATTTCTGTTCATTCCCTTCCAGCCACCTTGGCAATGGCCTGCATTTTTCTAGATAATATTTTTCAGCTTCCTGTACTGACAACCTGAATAGTCTCAGATCAAAGTCGGAAATTCACTTCCCACTTTTGGTGCAAACTCTTAGGCTGAGGAGGTAAGCAGCTCCATTCCTATCACCTGCAAAGGGGCAGACAGAACAAGTGAACCAGATCCTTGAGCAATATCTCCGCTGGTTTCTCAATTATTGTCAAGATGACTGGGTCACCCTTCTGCCATATGCGGATTTTGTGTGCAACAATTCCACTCATGCATCCACCCAACATAGTCCATTCTACACAAACTATGGTTTTCACTTCCATTCTACTGTATCTACAGACTCCCTAGTCCGCACCACAGCAGATTTAGTTGACCACCTTCATCAGGTCCATCAGGAGCTTACCAAACACCTGGAAGCTGCCAAGGAGGCATACAAATGTCATGCCAACCAAAAACACCAAGCCACAGCAACTCCGTCTGTAGAAGAGAAGGTCTGGCTGTCCTCCAAACACCTCAAATCCATCTGTCCCTCAGCCAAACTGGACAATCAGTACCCAGGCCCATTTAAGATCACAGAACAAATAAATCCTGCAGCATTTAGGTCCAGTTGCCAGAATCCTTAAAGGTCCACCCAGTTTTACAGGGTAGGGGTGTCTGTTAGGTTCTTAGTCTGTAGAAAAAAGAAAGAGTGGCACCTATATAGATGCAGCATGTTTTTTTTTGCAGCTTTTTCGTGATGTGGTGAATACTTCTTTCTAATGAAGCAAGCAATAAAAGGGGCAGGTGTGTATATATATAAAGCAAAAAAAAAGCAAGAGAGAGGAGAGGTTAGATCAATCAAGGAGGAGGGGGCCCTGTTTCAGCAGCAGTGTGAAAAAAAAAAGAAGGGAAACTGGTTCTCTATTCTGTAGCCATTCACAGTCTTTTTTGTTTAGTCCCTAAAACTGATGGTAATTAAATAAAAAAATGAAATGAGCTCAGCTCTCTCTCTCTCGTCTAAAGGTTTTTTTTTTTTTGGGGGGGATGCACCTAAAATCTGCTATTGTGTGGCCAGGGAGGTTGAAGTTTTACATGTATCCCTTCTCAAACCCTATGCAGAAAATCCTTTTCCTGGCCACTTTGCTTCACCACCACCTCCTGTAGATGTCCAGGGTCAAGAGGAGTATGAGGTCAGGGGAATCCTATACTCCAAGCAAGTTGAGGCAAACTTTATCATCTGATTGATTGGGAGAGTTATGGACCAAAAGATCAATCATGGGAACCATTAGAAAACATCCAGAAATCATTTGTGCCTTCTACCAAATATCCCCTGAAACCAGATCCCGCTGCCCTTAGAAGGTGCCCTTGAATGTGGGGGTATTATCAGGGGCCAGCCTGTAGCAGTGGCAGTATCCTGGCAACCTAATGAGCGCCCCTGGCCTTGACAGGGACACTCATTAGGTTGCCAGGATACTGGCTGCAGGAGTCAGCAGGCTGATACTTAAGCTCAGTAGCAGCAGCAGCAATCCAGTGGCTGTTCAGTGTCCTCCTCATCTGCAAGTGTGTTTGGTCCTGTCCTGGTCTCTAGCCCTGCTCCAGCATCAGTCCATCCTGTACCTGCTCCAGTCCCATCCTGTACCTATTCCTGCCCCAGAACCCCACTCCATCCTGGCTTCTGACTCTCAGCTACACCTCCTGACTGTGACTCTGGCTAAGCCTTCAGCTGCAGCCTTGGTTTCTGACTGCCAGCTCCATATCTTGGCTATGCCTTCTGACTATGATTTCAGCTTAGGCTTTGGCTTCTAACTCCTGGCTCTGACCTTTGGTTTGCTCCAGGACCCGACCTCCAGTGGATTCAGCTTTAACTGATAGGCAAAACTGTTGCTCCAACCATTCAGCCAGACCACCCACAACGCAATCATTGACACTTAGCCTGGGTTAGCCCTAAAGGACAAATAGAGCTATAGAAACCTATATTGCCTTTTGAAACCTAAGACTACACTCATTCATGTGTCTATATTTGCTTGTTTAAACTTTGTGAATAACTCTCTATTTTCATTTTCCTATTTAATAAATCTTCATATAGTTTACTATAGGATTGGCTACATGCATTGTCTATTGGTGCGAGACGTAAAGCACAATTGACCTGGGGTATGTGACTGGTCCTCTGGGATTAAGAGTAACTTGAACATTGCTGGAGTACTTGTGGCACCTTAGAGACTAACAAATTTATTTCAGCATAAGCTTTCGTGGGCTACAGCTCACTTCTTCGGATGCATAGAATGGAACACACAGACAGGAGATATTTACACACACAGAGAACATGAAAAGGTGGAAGTATGCATACCAACTGGAAGAGTCCAATCAATTGAGATGAGCCTTTTAATGTTCTCTGTATGTATAAATATCTCCTGTCTGTGTGTTCCATTCTATGCATCCGAAGAAGTGAGCTGTGGCCCACGCAAGCTTATGCTGAAATAAATTTGTTAGTCTCTAAGGTGCCACAAGAACTCCTGTTGTTTTTGTGGATACAGACTAACACGGCTGCTACTCTGACTCTTGAACATTGCTGTAATTCTTGGTGTAAAAATATATCTATCACAGAGATACGCTCACTGGGTGGCAAAACAGATTGGAGTACCCAAGGGAGTGACTGTGACTCTGTGTTAAGGCTGTCAATGTGCCTGAGGAGTTTGCACTTGATGCAGTTAGTTGGTGAGATCGAAGTTTAGAAATCACAACCAACTTGGTGTTTGCGTGGCGGTTTTTAAACTGTCTTTTCTGAGGTTAGTACTCATGTTCTTGCATCATTGGTAGATAGACAGACAGGCATCCTTTTAGCCAGCTAGCTGGCAGCTTGGATAGATAGCTGGGTAGCTAGGTTAGATAGCTATCTAGGCTTAAAGGCAATACAACAAATCATAAATTCTAAGCAAGTCTAAGATGTCTCTATTTGACAGCATCATCTAATGGGTAAGAGGCAGTTGAAGAATGTAATATAGTCCCATGGTTTCTTAACTAAAAAAGAATAACAAATGCTGAAAATCTCTGCCAAACAACAAAGCAAATTTTATACACGCTCATCAATTTAACCCTAAAACCTTAAAAGCCTGAGGGTGATCCCAACGCCTTTAATACCAAAGGCCCTAACTATGCCACAGATCAAGCACCAAGCCCGAGCCTGCTTTGTCTGAGAAAGATGAAAGCACACTCAAACAGGTGAAGGCTTTTTTTTAATCATCACCTGCAATTAAGCAAAGGAAAACTAAGAGGGGAAGAGGTAAGCTGAACTTGTTTTAAAAAGACACCACGGGAGCAGGTGGATGCTTGCTAAGGATGGCTGTGGTGTCTGCTGTCATTCTTTCACCAAATGATGTGCATTCATTGGGATTTCCTGCACGTTAACAACAGATCGGTTGGTGGGAAAGTCTGGTGGATGCTGCAAAAGCAATTTTTTTTCTATATCATTCTGGAAAGGATATTGCTGAAAAAAGTTCTCAAGCAATAGCAGGCTTCTATTGGAAGAAGGCAGCATCATAAAGCAGTTCATTTCAGAACATGGAGGATAATTTTTACCCTCCCTCTTGCTTTAAAACCAATAACCCCCAACTCTCTATTTTATTGCAAGGACTTGTGATATATATATTTTTAAAGCCCCAGCTTCTGAAGTCATGATATCACATGAGAATTTCAGCTATCATTGGGCGGGAGGAGGGGGAGAGTTTCTAGCCCTCATTGTCACTGAGAAACTCCCGAAAACATGAGTGCCCTAATGGTTCAAACACCAAATGGCACATAAAAAGAATCCAACATTTATTATTATTTTAAATCCCATTATTTTTAAGTCAATCTCATGATTTTGGGGTGTGACTCATGATCTTTGAATGCTTGAAGCTAGCAACACAGTAGCCATGCTAATTAAAATCCATTTTAAAAGGCCTTCCATTTTGCAAAAGTCTGTAGAATGATGCTGTTATTTGATACAATTAATTTTTATGTATAAATTTTGCATTTATGCAAAACTCAAGGCACTAACGACCTCTTTTGCACACAGGTCCTGCTACCACACAAATTCCATAGAATTAACATCTATTAAAAAGACCCCCCAACTCACTTCCAAGAAAACCGTCCTCTTTAAAACCCATTCAGTAGCCACAAAAAAACTTCCCTATCTATCGTTGATAAAATCCTCCCCACAGCCCACTCACACCTCAACCAACTCACCTATTACCTGGGAAATTCTGGGAGAATAGATAGGCCTTGGTGATCAACAAATCCAAGTGGCCAGACCAGAGGAGAAATAATTGCAGAGTTGAGGTCCACTCATTGAAAATGCCCTGATGCCAACCCTCATTTATTTAGTTCTCTGGGCTGCTAAATCAAGTAACTCAAATGATTGCTGTTCTATTCCCTATATAGAGATGCGGACCGCCAGCAGGCAGGCCTCAGTGTGCATGTAAGGGTCTATCTGTATGCATCTCTTTGCAGGATCAAGGCTTTGAAAAGTAAAGTTCCAGGACAAAATGCCTCACCCCAAAAAAGCCATCATTCCATTCTCCTTCACATCAATCCCCATCCCTCGTGAGCACATAACATTAATCAAATCTGGATTCTCACAAACTAAGGCGGGATGAAATAATTTCCATTGGGACACCAATAGGAAAGATTTCCAGAAAGTGATGATCATCTGAAAAGAGGAAGTCATGATGCAAATGGTTTTGCAACCTAAGTGTAGCTTTTTCTACAACAAAACCTACCACACTGGTGGGGACTAGGGGGAAAGAGAGGGAGAAAGAGATGCGTGTAAATTACTAGCAATAATAAATGCCTCTGATCTGTGCACTGACAGCATGAAATGCACAATCTGAATAAAAATTTCAAATGAAGTTTGTATAAGGAGAAAATCAATATGAGCCAAATACATAAATAGAAAGTTAATGGAGAGAGCTTTTATGTCTGCACAGAAGTGCACAGTGTTGGCCAAAACATGGCAGGGCTTCCCCCACCCCTCCATTTTCTCTTTTGTATTTTTCAGGTCACTCTAGCTCATGAAAATCAAGTTGTATTTCCTCTGCTGTGCTTCCTGTAAAATCAATAACAACAATCAATTAAAACTTGTTCTCTGCCAGCTGGCTGCTGTTTGTGATAATGCATGGAGCAGAAGGAAGATCACTTTATTTCCTTGACCTCTTCAATGCCCTGCTAAATACAGTGTCTGTTCCATCTAGGCCTAAAACACTTCTAGCTTCCCTCCCCCGTGTCTCCTCAGATTTACTTTTAAAGGTTGTGAAAGAGATTAGAAATTCTCACTGTCTACACATAATTCAGAGTATTTACTTTCAGTGTCTCCTTAACTGGCTAAAAGTTCATGTTTAATTTACGCGTAACTCAGCAGAGAATCCCAACATCAGGTTGGGCCAAATTCTGTGCTGATTTAAACCCTGTGTGATTCCACTGACTTTAGTACGCTTGCAACAGGTGTAAGCTATTAACAGCTGATTTAAAGAGCTGCACAGTGGAAGCCATTTGCAGGTCACAAGAAAACAAGTTTTACTGGTCCTACAAAATTCAGGAAGTACACTGCATATTCTTGGGCACCTTAGATTATCTGTCTATATCTACACCAATTTAATGCCATTGTAGAATTTGGACCTTAAATTTCACCGTCACGCTCTACTTTTATTATTGTTTATTATTGGTATTGTAGTAGCAACTAGTCAGGATCAGGGCCCCATTGCACTAGATGCTGTACACAAAGAGGACAATCCCTGCCCTGAACAGTCATAATTTAGATAAGCTACAGTAGTCCATAAGAACATAAAAGCAGCCCTACTGGGTCAGACCAAAGGTCCATCTAGCCCAGTATCCTGTCTTCCAACAGTAGACAATGCCAGGTGCCCCAGAGGGAATGAACAGAACAGGTAATCATCAAGTGATCCATCCCCTGACGCCCATTCCCAGCTTCTGGCAGCGTGACAAAAGTAGGGAAAAAACAAGGGAGGAGAAGGAAGGAAACAGCAATAAGAATGTGTTATGATAGGTCAGTGACGCACACTGCCAGAAGGAAGGAGGTATGGAGTCTTGTACTAGATCTGAAAATGCAGCTAAAATTGTTTGTCAACTAGAGATGGGCAGGTTATGCAACAGCTTGAACATAAACATTCCTGCCTGTTCAGAAAGGAGATGAGGGGTTTGAATACTCAGACCTCTTTTCTACCTTTTGAATAATGAGTATCATATGACCAAGTCCACCCTGGACTTTTCTCCAGGTAGCAGGATACGAAGGACTTATTTGTTTATTTATACATTTAATCTAGGGGTTTTTAGGGAGCCTAAGGGAGTTAGGCACCCAACTCTCATTGATTTGTCAATGAGATTTAGGCACCTCACCCCACCAGGCCACTTTGAACATCCTAGTCTTATTGAAGATAGCGTGTGCCCATGGCTGTGGTATCCAGGTGTGTTACAGTGACTAAAAAGAAACAAGGGTCACCAGCATTTATCACAAAACAGGCAAGTGATACAATGCATGCTACCTGCACTCTGTCCCATTGGATGGGGACATAGCCTCTGGCTACGGTCCTAAGCAGTGAAAAAGCCACAGTGAACACATGCATTTTGAACTGCTTCTAGAAACCCACCAAACTGGGGAGTCTTGGGGACTCTCGGGGGAAGCAAGTTCGAGAGCAGAGGATCTCTTATCTCCTGATAATTTCCTGCCACCTGTTAATCAAGCCTGGGCACAGGCACAAATTGAACTGTTACGATCAGGGCATAACACAAGGGACATTCCCAGACAGCCGGGTCCCAGGTCATTCAAAACCTCATAGACAACAATCAGCGCCTTGAATTATACCCAGAAATGGGTTAGGAGCCAGTACAGAGGACACAGCACTGGAGTTGTGTTTTTCTACTGGCCTACTTCATTTAAGAGGCAATCAGCCACAACCCCACTCTCACCAAAGCTTCCAAATTCTTCAGTGGAGCCCTATCGTAAGCCAAACACTCAGTCCCTGAGGTAACAAAGGCAAGGTTAAGTGCAGTAAGTGGAAAGGTTACAAATATGAAGACCAGCTGAATATGGTAAAAGGCATTTCAGACCACACCAGTCATCTGGCAATCCAGGAGCAGTGATGGATCTAGTACAGTCCCCAAGAAGTTGAGAGAAGAGTAGTAATAGCTCTTCAGAAGCAGGAGCAGTTGTAACCTCCTTAAATTCCTCAAAATGGTTCCCCCGGGCCATCAGCATCATCTCTAGCTTGTCTGGATTAATTAAACTAGCAAGTTTATATCTAGGACCCTAACTCAGCCAGGCACTGGGAAAGCAAGGAGACTGCAGAATATGGGTTCAGTGGGAAGATAGAAAGCCCTGGGTATCATCATCAGCCACCAGGCAACTACAAAACAGCAATTTCAGAGAAGCAAATTTAACCCCCTCAATACCCTAATAGCAGCAAACTAGTACGTGTAAAGGATAGAGAGGAATGCAAGTGGCAGATGGCATTTTAAAAAGTCACATATTAACAACAGACAAATAACCCTTGCATTAGTTAAACCTCTATCACTGGGCTTCAGGGCACCCTTGGCTTGTCCAGCATGAACAATGCAGACTGCTGAGCTCCCAGCAACCAAAATGTTCATGGCCTGAGCCAGGAACTGAGCAGATACACATCTGGGCTAATGACAGTTTCATTCTGTGAATTTATAGGTTCCTTAAAACTTCCAGCCCTGTATCCGCATCTGAAATGTAGCTTTGTACAGTCTCAAGTATCAAGATCCCACTATCAGTGATTCTACTTGAGCTTATTATTTGTTTAATAGTTTAACATTATTTTATCTTCTTGGGCTAGAGTTGTTTTCTTTAGGTTTACACTTTTCTGACCTGTCTCCTGTTTTTCTTCATCAGTTTGATTTTGAATTACATTTTTATATAGGTCCCTTCCCTGAATATTTGCAATTGCAGATTACCTCTCCTGACAATTGTCTAACACCTTGATTTGGCATTTGTTCTATAGATTATGTCCCTCACACATACAGCCCTGGTTACTGCATGGAGTTTGATAAAGAGGACATTCTTATCAGAGCTTCTTGTTAAAATATTGGCAGCACAGCATGAGTGAATGTGTAAAACACATGTAATAGACCAGTCTGGATCGATTTTTGTGTATTTGTCCAATGGCATTCTGGGTACTGTTGAGTGATAAGATTCAATCCATTAGTAGTTGAATTGTTTATGTTTAAGCTGCTTTTGGAGTTTTAGTTGTTTGTGTTTTAGTTATTAATGTTAACTGTACGTCAAAGAATAGAATCACAGAAATGTAGGACTGGAAGGGACCACAATAGGTCATCTAGTCCAGTCCCCTGCACTCAAGCTACCAAATCAAAGTCCCTGGTAGGCAACTACGCTAAACTGTGACACTTGATTAGACTTAGGTGGAACTGAAAATTCTGGGGGAGACTTTACTAATGCTGTTGGATGGTCTGATTCTTATTATCTGGGCTTAATCTTTGTCTCTGGGCTCTATTCTGGTCAGCATTTTTGAAAAGCAGCTGAAACAAATTGCTATGAATCTGACATATTGAGAGCAACAATGAACTATGTCGAGATATTTGTGTTGAAAAATAAAGTGAAGGATTTACTGATGTTTTACACTGGGGTTGTGTGTGGCTTTGCAGTACATATTTAGTATTAGTAGTTCACATATGCAATCTAACTCAATCGTGAAATGGCAGAACCCATCTTAAGCATAGCTATCTGATGGAAATATAATAAAGAAGAGCTAGTTGCTGGGTTACAGCTCTCATGTTTTATTAATGAGAGACGCTAAGTTAACAGAAGTATTAATATTTGTGTGTCATTTATGGAAAGTTTGTTACAAAGGCTTAAAATGGCCATTTTTCATAGTTCAGATTAGGTCCCAGAGATCTTGAAAAATAAAAAACAGAATTTATCTATCAAGAACAACAACTGACTCGATCAACTTGATTAGTTCATCTACCCTTTCTATCTTCTTTGGTACCTCCATTTGTTTCAATTTTGCTTTCACTTTTTAAAACTGTGAAGATACTGTTCTGTATGGGATGGGTAAACAACAAATATTTTCTCCTCTGCTTCGCTCATCCCTGCCTCGGAATATTAAACCTGATGAGCAGTTAACATGACTTGGCTTGGACTTGCCAGCCCTTGCAAGAACTTACGTTTGTGGTATTTGAAACATTAAACATATAACTCACTAGGCCAAAACTTGCCTTACCTTAAATCCCTACAATCCCACGGAAGTCCACCCCAGGAAGAAAGTGGAGTTGCCTGGGTCAGGATTTGGCCCAGTTTTTGGACTCTCTCCTTTTCTGTATTTTATACTTTGCTGTGTCACCATCTTATGAGAACCCCTTTTCCCCCATATTTTCTACAGTCTGTTAAATAAGCAGGACAGCTTTTCGATTTCTGTTGTGTCCTAGGTTTGTTATACCCTTTTGCTTCATGTACCTCATTACGTGCCCTAGCTTTTGTTAAGAGTAAAACAGCTCTCTAATGCAGACCCTAGTCAATTGTATTTTATTTTTTTACCCTTTTATATGGAGGACTTTTCTGTCCAAATGGTTTTTGTATTTGCATGGAACATATTATTCAAATTCATTATAAACAGTTTGAGTCAAACTCTCACTGTGTACAATGACATTTCTAAGATCCCATGTATTTTTCATCTGTTGGTATGAATTCCATCAAAACCCCCAAACCGATGCATCCTACTGAGAGTTAAGTACAGACCTAGCAACTCTGCAAAAATGGCGGTCATCGGTCACATTCCATTTTGTTATAAAATATGCCTCAAATGCTCTCATTGTAATAGATATTTTTTCATAGGCATTGCTGGGTCTGATTTTCCCAGGAGGGAAAGAAATTTACCTTTTTTTGTAGGAAATTTGAGATTCTCACAAAAATCACATGTCTTCAGGAGCTGGAGCTTAAAACAAACAAACAAATGCCAAATACCATGAAACACAACAAAATCCTGAGGAGCTGAAAACACTGAGAGAAAACAGTACATTTTATTAACTGCACAAGCATCCAGCTCAGTCTGATTCTACTCAGTCTTCTGGAAACATATAGAATACACTGGGCGTGTTCAGAGACTTAACAGAGACAATAGTGTAATCACTCTCATACTAGCATCTTTATAGTTTCTCCTTAAATTCTGAACTTAACTTCAAAAACTTGTCACTGTGGCCACTTTCTCCATCAAGAAATAATTCACTTTGTGGACTTGCTCCTATCAAGTGTTTCATGCCAGTCTCCAAATAATAGCACCATGCAAATTACAGCATTAACTCTAGGTTTCCCCATAGATGTGGGATATGTGTTTGTCTCTATTTGACATATACTTGTGTTTGTTTTCAGTCTAATCATCTAAACTGCATATGAATAAACAAGTGGCACACTAGAGTGCTGTTATGAGACTGGACCTAATTTCTTGACTCCAGTATCTGTCAAGTGAGGTTTACAATTGTCACATGACAGGGATCAGTATTCACTGAATCTAGCAATTAGTGTTAGAACAGGGATTCACGGGCAAAAATGCCATATAAGGGCTACAGCAAGACACTGGTCAATGGGCTCTATAGTTTACATCTCCTGCCTGAGAAGGATTATGTCACCCCATAGGATTGGTCCTATGCAATGCCTTTTTACTCAGGCTTTGTGAGAAGCAGCAGAGTTTTATCCTTATATTTCTTTTCTTTAGAACTGCACTTTTGTTTGGTCCTTTTCTTTATTTACGTCTTATTATTCTGATATATATTTTGGACTTGTTTATTCTTCATCCTTCACCCTGGTTATTTTCTCATTATTGCTTTGCTGCTCCTGAAGATTTTCTTCTATTCGCCTTTGTAACTTCCGAACACACACACACACACACACACACACACACACACAAAAGAGAGAGAGAGTGTGCACAGTCAAAGGTAGTGGCAGATTTTTCCTTGATTACTTGGCTGAATGGTGTCAGCAAAGAAAAAACAGATGTCAGAGGCACAGCTCCTAAAGGCCAAACAGGCCAAATTAAAGGAAAATGAAAAGATGTCCAGGCTAATACACTCATTCTTCAGACAAACTCATATTTCCTATCAAGGTTTAAAAAAAAAAAAAAGGCAGTCCTATAACAGAAATATTAAGGGGTGTTTATGGTCTGCCAGATGATTGGAGCATAATAAATGTAATTTTGTAAGCTTGTAAAATATCTTGACATTACCTTACAAAACCCATGATAAACCATTTGGTTAGATTGTTTAATTTCAATTTCTATACCCTTGTTAAACTTATATACAGAAAATATAGCAATGAAAAATGAGAAAGAAATTTGCTGATTGTGAGCAGCAATGGAAATGATTGAGAATCATTTTTAAATCTGTGGCAGGCAACAGTAAATTTGAAATGCAGTGTATATCTCTTTAAATTTTATGGTGAGCCAGATTCTGATCTCAGATGCAGGCAGAGTGCCTGTTGACTTCAATGGGACCTGCACATTCATATGCAAGGGAACAGAATTTGGTCCAAGTATGTTAGTTAAGAGTCTCTGAACTTAACAAGTTGTTTCGACGTCCCAGAAAAGAAAAGGCCTGCAGTACAGATAAACCTCTGTTGATTCCTGGTGAAGCTATCCCTACTGCAGTCACTGGGCAAGTCCTAACACTCAGCCTGCTAGTGTTTCCCTGAAGCATGACATGCACCTACAGAATAATGAAGACATTGAACTTTTTGATTGACAGAACCTCAGTGATGCATAGAAAAGAACAATTATTGCAACATAGTGGCAACCCCCTTGGACTGAAATTTCCCTCTCATCTGCAGGGTAAGAAGGATGCCAGAATTATAGACATTTTAATAAATAGCTACTGCAAGTTTACAAACATGCCAGATGTCCTAGGCGATTAACTGCTTGAACTTGAATACTTAGTCTCAAGAGTTTCAGTAATATGTAATCTTGGTAACATCTCAGACATTAAAGTCAGAGGCTGGAGTAGTGACTGGCTACACCTTTCTCCCATGCAGGGTTTGTGGCCAGCTGATCCCTGCAGATCAGAAACCATGACACCATGCCTTCACCATTCGTATGGCAGACCCCTCCATGATTTGTGGGTTGATCACAGAGCTTGGTTTGAGGGCCCACAGTGGTTGCAGAATCCCCTGAAGCACCTCCTACCTCCATACTCTAGGAGGCAGAATCATGGTAGCCTTCTGTGGCCCCTCTGTAGCCAGGAGCTACAGGAGTGTTAAAACTACAATCAAGATAAAAGCTTAAGTAGAAAGTGGAATGAATTACAGAGCTATAAAAGCACTGGATTCCAATGTTTACTTTATAGCTTGAAAGACTGAGTCCAAAGCCTCTATACTGTCCACATATTTTATACTGAACATATCTGTGTGATGATAAAGAGCATTCCTTTCAGAAAGTGGTAAATGAATTCAAGCATCTTCAAGAATTTCTACAACGAATCTGTGGGGGGAAAGCCCTCAGCTACTGTACTGCAGTGGTGAAAAGCACCAAACAGAAAGATCAGACTAATTATATTTCAGCTAGTAGCTGAAAGCCTGTGCTACCACCTATGTGTTATTCGTATAAAAAAGTACCGGTATGCACAGTATTATTGTGAGCAGTGTTGCTATTTGTACAGGTTACCTAGAGTTTGTGCACAGTGCCACTCCCTGGCTGGAGGCACAACCACTTCCTTGTTACCCCACGTAGTTGTAACTGCCACCTTCAGGTTCAGTAGCTGTCATGTTGATAGTCATCACAATCACACCCGGCAGTTTTTCCCCCAAATTATTCCAAAGTGCATATAAACCAGTCCTCCCAAGCCCAGGCTTAAACATCCCCCTCGCAGCTCAGTTTTTACTTTATTTTCCACAGCTCTCTTCCTAGTAGGTATAACACTCAATGTCCTTTTTATTCCCCACATGACCTTTTCAGCATCTGAAATCAAAATCTTTGTGTATCAGGTAATAACACTGTGCATTGCTCCACTCCTCCTATTTCTAGACTTCCTCATTTTTCAGTCCTGTAGCCAGCTATCAAAATTTTGCCATCCTATCAAAATTGCAATTATTCTTGAATAATCCCAGATGGAACGGCCCATACATCCCCCACTTTTTCCAGTGTCCTGGATTTTTCAGTAAGCTTAATGCTGGTAAAAAGAACCAAAATGAAGTCTTCAACCTACCAAACTGGTTCTGCATCGGCAATGGCAGTACTACCTGCCCCATACTTCAGGAAGGACCATCTCTAGTGGTGTGAAGGTTGTTGAATTTCCAATTAAATGCTGGCCTCTCTGTTGAGACCATAGAAAAGGATGCCAATCAGCACCAATAATGCTGTGTAAACATGTCCACAGGAGCTAAAGAGAGACCACCAACTCATTCCATACAGGCCACCAAACAACCATCAGAAAGTAATCAGTTTTGGACATGCTAACCTAGGTCAGATTTGGACTGGTGACCTAGCAATGAATGATCTACATCTATCTATGATTTTATAGCTATGCTTTTCCAGTGTGCCCATTACAAGGATGCTTAGGTGTTAGTGCTAAACTGTTCAAACTTGCCACCTCAGTCCATGCTAGGACACTTGGATAAAAGTGGCCAGGTTTTCAAACATCTTGAGAACTTGCAGCTCCCAATAAAGTCAGTAGGAAATGTGGGTGCCTTTGAAAATCAGCCCACTTTTCATTAAGCGCCTAAATATTAACTGAGGTAGCTAACTTTAGGCATTTAGGTTTGAAAACTTTGGACCAGGTACCTATCACTGGATAGCATCGATCTTAGTACTAGTCTTCTGGGCCAAACATTTGGATATCACATATCTAAATAATCCAATAGACAATGAACTCTAAAGCAGGCAGCCAGAGAAGGAATGGAATTGTACTTTGAAAAGCTCAGAAAAAAGAAGCTGCTACAACTGGTTGGCTCTCTAACTTTATCAGTAAAGGCAAGGGGGCTTTGAGTGGAAAGAGCCACTAAGCGCTTGTTCCGGGTGACAGGAGCAATACGCTTGTCAGAGGAGCAAACTGAAGAAGTGGAAGGTTATGGGGTTGGAGAGAATTTTAAATTATTTGAATTCAGATATTAACTTGGAAGTTTTGGTATTTGGACAATGCTGTTAAGGTTTATCAGTCACTATTGTAACTGTATCTGTGATTTGCCCCAGTCTCTCAAAAATGTAATTTTTTATAGACTCTATAAACAAAATAGAGATTTGACTGTGAAATTTAACATATAGGTTTTCTAATTTTCCTATATTTTGAAAGGAAATCAGTATTTCTCCGTGGCTGAGGCGAAGTTGGAACATCACAGCATACTCCAAGCCACAAGGAAGAAGCAGGAAGAGGATAGGGAGTAGTGCCCTCCTTCTCTAAGCCAAAATGAAAGAATTACTCCCATTAAAAGGGCTTCTGTAGCAGAAGGGGTTTGAAGACAGTCTGGTTGTATTGTGCCAAGCTTAAGGTGATTTCATAAAGAAATATGCTTTCATCCACTATGCGGAGTGAAGGCACTTAACTCCCTCGCCTCAAACTACCAGAGACCAAGGTGACATACATACACTCTTTTTCCTTCACACATTTTCTACTGATCTTCTTGGGGGTCTTCAGGTGTTTCTGCTACCCATTGTACTGCTGCTGGCCCCACTACAAATAATGTACTAAACCACAGACGGGCAGAAAAGAAGGAAATTATTCAAGGGCCCCAAAAAGACCTAAAGTACCTCTTTGATATTTTTAAGTTGACTGAATTGGTTACCCACATGATCCTCACGATTCTAAAAAGTTGGTGTGCGCATATACGCGCACATATATTTAGGAGTTGCTTATAAAGGTAACTGATGGAGAACCTGGGAGTTGCCTTCTATTTCATTTTAAGGCATGGTAGGAGTCAACTTTTAGTGCATACAGTGTGTATATTAAAAGTTGACTCCTACCATACCTTAAAATGAAATGGAGAACTTGGGTTTTGCCATCCATCAGTTACCTTTATAGGCAGCTCCTGAAAGCACTGTATCTTTAAGGATATTTGACTACTTTCTAGAATGTGAATTGTTAGATAACTATATAATGCCCAAAAGTTACTTATGTTTCAATTAGATTCCAGAACAGTGTGTCTATTTACCTTAATCATTCATGTTGAGGTTTTCAAGGTCTTTTGTCTTTGTGTTCCTATCATGTGAACTCATCAAGCATCAAAGTTTTTCAGCTTGTGCACTGATAACATTACAGCTGGCATAACACCATAAAACATTTTGGCAGCCAAACAAATAGCTTTACACGAGACCCAACATAATTGTGGGTTATTAAAAAATGTTTCCTGCACACTACTGGAATTCCCCTAATTAGCAGAGTATTTTCTAATCTGTCCAAAATGCATTGTATATTGTGCCAAAACTTCTACATGTTTTTACTCTCATTTGCCCAGTTTACTGGGGGTTTCTTGGTCACACTTATAGAACTGGCTTCAGATCCACTACTAAAGCATGTAAAAGAATTGAGGCAGTTGAAATCTAAAAATGTATAGGAATTTTCTTCCATTGACTTCATATGGAGCAATACCACGCCCAGAATCTTTCACTAAGCCAGAGGTGGCCTGGTGTCTTGTGGGCCAATTTCAACCCAGGGAGTTCAACAATACTGCCATTCTTATTTTTAATATGGAGGCTTGGCCAGCATAGACTACAAGTCCCAGCATGCAATGCGCCATCTTGCTCCCAGAGTAAAGTCTCTTGGATAAAGGCACATTGCATTCTGTTGTATTACATTCTGGGATCTGTAGCCTCAATAGGCTTCACGTTCACAGTTAAGATGGCGACTGTTGTAACCTGCTGGATTTCATGCAAATTAGCTCCTCAAGCTTCTGCCAGTTTACCAACGTGGCCCTCAGTTGGCAGTCCCTGCACTAAATTAATAATGAGCAATATCCTCTTCTTTTTCCAAGCACTAGTGAAAAATATCCATCCCATAACCATTAATTCCCAATCCCTCCACTGCCGATATTGTAGAAAACTTCCAATTTATAATGATTTAGTGCAGTTACCCATTGTGCACTGTAAAATGTCCTTAGGGAGAAAAAAACAGGATCCTTTCTTTTCATAAGCTGAGAAGTACTGAAGTAACTTCTCAAATGGTTTTACTCTGAAAATAAGCTAAATCTTAAAGACAAAAGTAGAACTCATAATTTATATGACTTTAAAATAATGTTAATGGAAGTAATTTTCACTGTAAATATGTATTGCCAACAGTTTGCATGTGCATGCAAAACTTTTAAAAAAGTAGAAAATACAATCCCTTATCTTCATAAATTATATACAACTATGAAATTTATTTTATTAGAGTCATCTTAATAAGTAACAGAAAGGTTGATTATGATAATTCAATAAACTTCAATGGGAGCTTTACCCAAACAAAGACAGAATAAAAACTGAAAGATTTGACCTTTTTTAGTTTGCTCGTCTTTTAGATAAGATTCTTTCACAGATAAAGTCTATGGCCCTGATTCATTCTTTCCTTGGACCTATCCTAGTCATTTACATCCATCAAAAATGATCATAAAACACCACCATTCTGATCTGGTAGCACTTTACATCCAGTTTGCACTGATGTAAATGAATGTGCTTGATGCAGGAGTATTGCAAATCTAGAGGGCCAGATTCTATTATTAGTTATGTTGGTGCAACTCCAGAGTAATGCCACTGAATGAGTTATTTTAGATTTACTTTGGTGCAACAGTGTAGAATTTGCCCAATGGGTTGTTTAGTATAATTTTATAGGTTCATATCCTCTGCTGATGACAATAATTGAGGTAGCTGAAATTTAAAAATGTATGGAGCTCCACTGATGTACACCTGCTGAGTTTCTGGTCCATAATATATAAAGCCTAGAGCATGCAATTTGCGGAAAAACCTGCAGGTAGGGAGAGGGTTTCACAAAGGAAACCTCTGCAGGATCTCCTCACTAAGACCTTGTGTACACTACAGGTTACTTGGGTATAATTTACATCACTCAGGATGGGAATAATCCACCTCCCTGAGCAACATAAGTTATACTAACCTAAGTGCTAGTGTAGACAGAGCTATGTCAGTGGGAGAGCTTCTCCCACCAACATTGTTACCGCCTCCCCGGGAGACAGGAGTTAAGCCAATGGGAGAGTTCTCTGCCCTCCTGTCTGCTTAGAGTGTCTCCACCACAAGTACTACAGTGGCGCAGCTGTACTGTAAGTGCTGTAGTGTAGATGCAGTGGCTGAGCCAACATGGCCTGTGCCCAGGGGCCCCGGCCAATTTGGGAGCCCCTGTCAGGATCACCATGACTCTGGTCCTGCCCCCTGCTCCTCCGCTCCCCCCACCCAGGGCCCCTCTGCCCAGCTCCTCCTCTTCCCATTGAGGCCCCACTCCCCTGGTCAGGCCAGAAGCCAGAGCCCAGCTGTGGTGGTGGTGAGCACAGAGCTGACCCAGCCGCTCGCTGGAGCCCCTCTCTTCGCCTGCCCCCTTACCCCCCGCCATGCTTGGACTCAGTCCGAGCCATTCCCCGAGCCCTACTTCTCCCCCACATGGGGCTAGCCTGAGCCTTGCCATTTGCCCCTTCCCCTCAGCCCATTTTGGCAAAAGTGGGCATTTGTCCTGTTTGCCCTTGCCAACTGGTGATCGTTTTGCCAAAAAAAGTTGGGACATCCAGGGCAAGACTTAAAAAGGGGACTGTCTCGGCCAAAATGGGTCATATGGTCACCCCCTAGGCTATAATAAGAGACACCCAAGGAGTATGGGCAACTGCAGGGAGCCCCGGGGGGCCAGGGAGCTCAAGAGCAGAATGCTGCCCAGGTCAGGTAGAGGGTCCAGGGCTCCACACATCAGCCCAAGCCCCCTGCACAGCTCTTACCACAGCTGGGATTCTGGCCAGGCCATGGGGCGGGCCTGGGGAAGGGGAGGAGCCCCATGGTGGGAGGTGGGATGGGAGCCCCAAATGTTCTTTGTAGCCAAGGCCCCAGTAAATCTTAATCCACCTCTGTGTAGATGTAGCCTAAATTTCTTCCACATCATTCCATAATTCATTTCAATGGTATTCACAACCCTCTCTTGTTCGTTTCCCTTGAACAGTCACGGCTATTCATGCAAATAGGTATTTGTGCCTGAAATATCGACCCAGCCATCTGAAGAGCTTTTTGTGATTTTCTGAGTCATCCAGTCTGGGAACAGAGATACAATACCATGTGACTTAGGTGAGCCGTCACACAAATACAGAATACTCAAAATTTTATTTCTAGTGCAAGAGTAGTCCATAGACTGGAATGTATTTGAATAAATAATTTCAAATAATGACCAAATTTGTGGTCAAAGTCTATCCATGGATAATTCATGAACAGAAACAGGATAAATTAAACTAATAAATTGTTCATTGCAAATAATCATCCAGCTTTATTTTTAGATGGAGATATTTTGAGAAAAGGAAGCATAACTCCTCAAAAGCAGAGAGACAGTCTATGAAAGTAAAAAGAAAAATACTTACTGCATATATTACCATGCCCACAACACATTTTCTGTGAAATTTTTCAGAATATAATATATTGTGCAATCACAGATTATCTCATCTTTCTACATTAAATTGCCATATTTTGAAACTGCAGACTACTTTTTGAATATGTTGGCCTACATTATTAACTTATGTAATGCAGAATCCAGTAGATTTTATCATAGATTTATAGCATCTATTATTGAGTTTTATATCAGTCCACATATTAATATTTCAGTCTAAACACCCTTTTACATTCTCTACAATATAACTTGTCATTGTTAATCTCTTACGCTGATGTTAAACATCTTCTTACTACCAAAGTCTAAGAACAACGTGGACCATATTTTCTGTGCTGCTGGAAAGAATGACTGAAGAGTGGATTGATTGAAAACCTTGATTTATCTCATGTAAGGTTTCTTACAATGTGTAGTGATTTATGTCCTGGAGCAGGCTCTTTGATTAGTTTACCATGGTCTAGAAAGGCTAAACATTATGGGCATTAAAATTTCAACACAACTGCTTTCTCTGCAGTAAGCACAATAGTGACATCTTGTGCCTATCAATACACATATGAACTGGAGTTCTGACATTTCTCAGTAGACACTTACCTCTAGAGCTTTGTGGTTTAATTGATCAATATATAACCTGCTTTGATGCAATTTACACACCAAAACTATATTAAAACAACATTAAGGGCCTGCCTTAAGCCAACAACAGTCAGGAAATGCAGAGTTAAGGCTAAAACTTCATTTTTAACCGATCCCTAGTTATTTTCAGCATCTCTAAGCAATGTGTGGTTTTGTGCTGCAATGCCAGGCTAGAGCAGGATTTCAGCATGTGTACGGATTTTCTTGGCTTTTCTTATGATAAGTCAGACCTTGTCGTTCTTTACAAAACTTAAACTTGTACTTGACTCCTTTGTAAATGTGTGAATTACTGGTGTGGGTGGGTGTGCATTACAGGTCCCACTCTGTGCCAATCCACAGATAATGTGTGTTATTACAGCCCTCAACTACAGAGCCTTGGTTCTTTAACTCAAGCTGTAGCAACTCATGCTTTTAATTCTGAAGGTCCACACTTCAATCCTAGATGAGTCAGCCAAGATGGTGTCCATCACAAATGCACAAGAAGAGGCTGCAAGGAGCTTCACTCACCTCGCACCACCTCCTGAACAGAGACACATCTGGTGGTGTCCTTGCCCTCAAGAAATGCTTCCCTCCCATCTACCTCAAAGAGGTTCTGCACCTCAAAAAGTATGAATGTAGTTCCATCACCTTCCTTCCATACTGGGCCCAATCACCCTCAGGATCAGCCAGCCCATACTGGGTTTACAATGGTGCCGTGGTGCTGGGCCCACACTCGATCAGTGTTCCAAGCAATCATATCCCAGTGGTATCTCTACCATCCACTCCAAATCACCTTAAACAATCAACTAGATTGCCAACCTAGATTTGAACATCGAACACTGCTGGTTTTTAAAATCACATGACAGAAGATCATTTATGAATAGTGCCTTTTCTCCCAAAAGATTCCAGGGCACTTACGAACTCTATAGAAAATATTCACTTCACTCAGCAACACTGAAGGACAGCCATCTCCGGGATAGAATGCAGAAACTGTGTAATTGTACAGTAATGTTTATTTCAACTTAAAATAGGGAGTGAAGAAAATGCCATATTGAAGTGAACTGAATTTAAGCAAGCCCAGTGTAGTTATCCAGTTTGAGTTCAGCCAGGACACCAGATCTTATCACATTAATTCTTGTGAAAATCAGTATGGCATCTTTTATGGTAGGGACCTGAGTTTCACCAGACATTGAATACATAGCACATCCAGCAACACAGTGCCCTGTAACTCCATGCTGAGTCTTTGGGTCAGTAACGGGGGGGAAAAAACCACAGATACAACAATGAAAGGCAATATACAGAATAGATAGATACACAAACACACACAAGATAGATAAAGTGCCACGTGCTGAATTACCATATTCCACTCTTGTAACAACCTAGTCTTTCCTTGAACACTTTGCATTTTGATACACATCAAGCCTGATTAGCTTTATGTGTTCTGATGAGATCACAGCCCAAGTGGTATAGCTGCAGCCCATTCATCAAAGTGTATGTACTGTTAGCGAAAGCTTCGTATGTTATTCATGCAGTAAGCGTATGCTTGCCTAATAAAAGGTCGTTTTCTTAAGCAACTTCCACCCCAACCCACCAATGCACAGAAGAAAATTTCTTCATTTCCAACATCAGAGAGAAAAAATTGAGAGGTGGAAAAAACTGAATTTGACCATCATATGACCTTCATCTGATTTTTTTTAAATCACTTGTGTGGTAGATAAGGAACATTTGATTTTATTTTCTTCCTGCATCAGTTTATATAGATATTTTAATGCTACCTCCATTGGTATTTACATAAGATAAAAGGGCTGAAATCAAATTTTTGCCTGAGTATTTTTTCTATTTTTATGACTTAGACCTAATTGTAGGTCTGCATTGCAGTCTTCAAACTCTTCTGTACAAAGCATGCATAATTAGCAGACTTGTAAGATTCTGCTAATATCACAGTTAAGTGCCTTGAGCAAACACACTATTATAATTTTACACCAATTTGAAAATATCCATTTAAATATTAAATGAAGAGGAACTAATCAATAAAAACACACAGTCTCCTGGGAAGTACACTGGAAAAGACAGCAATAATCTGCCATTAACATGCAAATAAAGCCCCAGCAGGAAACAATGAGAGCACTGACTTCATTGTGATGTTTTAGAAAGAACATTTTACTAAAATTTGGGCCAAATTCAACTCTAATTTAAATCAGTGTAAACCCAGATTACTTCTATTTACCTCAGTGAGTGTAGACTTGGACCTCTGAGTACTCACAGTGTCCAAACATTTAGAGATAATGCTGAACTGAGAAAGAGAAGAGAATGAGCTACAGTCCCTATAGTGTATGCTAGGCACTGTACAGATATTTTAAAATAGACAGTCCCTAGCCTAAAGAGTTTAGAATCTGAAAAGACAAGGATGGAGTAAAAGGGTACAACGTACAAGCAAAGTGGTCAAGGTGATGGGTTGGCCAACACCTTGATGGTTTCATTTTAGTTTTAGATTTTATTATTATTTTGTCATATGTGCCATTTCCCCCCATAGTCCCTCTACTTAGCTGTTTTTAGTTAGCTAGTTTCCTGCAGATGTCAAGGTAAAAATGGGTCTTTAGGAAAGATTTTAAAGCAGAAAGGGTGCTGGGCTTGCAGGCCAGCATTCTATACATAAGGAGAAGCATGGGGAAAACACAGATAGCAGTAGGAGAAATGGACTAATGGTCATCAAGGTTGGCATTCCTTGAGAAGAGAGAAGGTGTCAACCAGGACAGATAAGTAGGGAGAGGTAGCACAGTAAGCCATGTTATTGCTTTTGTTCCCTGATTTAATTACTTATATATGTAATGCCTCATCCTACCTGGTCACCTCCTCTGGCACCTCTCTTCTTATGGGTTTGACAGACAGGCTTGGGTTCTTTTAGGTCCTGCCTCCAGCCTTAGCTGAGTGTTTTCTTTGTCTTGTTCTGATACACAATGACTTGGCAGTGCCTTCACTTCCTGAGCAAATTCCTGGCAAAAGTACTAGAGGTGCTGCTTGGGTGCTAACAACCATCTAAGTCTGACCCAGACATCTGATATATGTAGACTCCCAAGGAATAACAGAGACATACAGCCAGGTAATTGTATTAAATAAATGGTAAATATTAACTAACAATGCAAACACGTAGTGTTTGGGTCGCTGGTGCCCAACCCCGTGACTTATGCCAGAGGTCAATAAGACTTTAATGTCCTGTTGGTATGTGCACTATATTGGTGTGATCCTTAACACCCCTGTATTCACACCCACTACACTACTGTAATAATCATGGTACAAAATATGCCTTGTGAGGTATAATTTGAACATTAATAACTCATTGACCAATAATATTATGATGAAATGTATGTAGCAACATTATATATAAAGTTACAAATCCCCCTGGATGACATTACTAGCATACATTCAAGACCAAACAGTCTTTCCAAGGAAATGCTGTTACAACAGATCTATCTAAACAAAGAAATGTGGGTTTACCTCAATTTACATATAAGCAGTAAACAGGGACGTCAAACTAACAAGGGGAGAAGATTTCAGCAAACAGAACAATTTGCATTTTAGCAAACACCAGCAGTGGAAAAAAACAACAGGGACCTTCCTTCACCACCAGATTCCATGTTGCCTTCCTCATAGATTGAATAAACTTTACTTTGAGGGATAATCTTCAGAAGAATCCAGTTCAGAGGTTCATTAGGCTGTAAAAGAAATGGGCAGAAAACCCCAAGTTATCTCTTTCACCTAAGATAACAAAGGAACCAGCACTTTGGGCTTCTGGAGGAGATCCTGACTGAAGGTGAGGAGTCAGCCATCTTGCTGGAAGTGTGCACATAAGAAAAGCCATCTTGAACAGATGCCTTGCTAGGTTAAGTTTTAGACTTTTAGATGCATGTTTTCATTTTTATTTCTTTGTAAACATTTCTAACATTACAGGCTGGGGATCCACAAAGTAGCAGAAGCATTTTGGGGCACTCAGTTAGAATACAAGCAATGACAACCTCTCACTGGTCTGAATCGCACCCCAGAATGTGACAGTTGGGGTCCTGGCTGGCTGGTGAGGGTGGTATATTCAGTAGTAGAAGGAGCAAGTTATCCCACACAGTCAGCTTTAGAACACAATCAGTGGACTGGTATCTTAAAAACAATGGACCCAATTACCTACACAAGGGTTGGTGCACTCACGAACTCCATAATGTAGGTGATTCTCAAGTTCAGATCCTGCCCGCTTTCCTCAGCAATTGCAGGAGAGGTCCGATGGTCTTGGTCAAGGTCCCTGCTAACCTAAGCTGGTCATGTAGAATTTTATTACCCAAATTATACAGATTCTGCCTCTGAGGTACCTCTCCTCATAGAGAGACTCAGGGAGCCGGCACAGACTAAATAAATTAATTCTAAAAATTCTAAATCCACATTTTTATTCTATAAAACCCAACTGTAGATTAAAAACCAGTAGGAACTCTTGATCTAGCAACAGGAAATATTTCTTGCCCCAAAGTAACTGCTTTAGTTAGGGACCTAAGGGACTAATCTAGTCCTTAATTAGAGCTACCATGAACAGGGACAAACTTAGGAACATTGCTGCCAAGTACCCAGAGTTCAGTTTTCAGGTGTGGCCCTGCATGCAGGCATATGTCTCCCAAGCTCACCCCATATTCAGCATAGGAAAGTATGGTCACCCTAATCAAATGGAAGTTTGCTTTCTAATTCACATGATTACTTATGATCCGTTTTTTCACTATTCACGCCGCACTACCTTAGTGCTTGATTGCAACACTGCAATCTGTCCAGTGTAAGGCCAGTGCATAGACGCACTACCCCTGGAGCAACCCAGAAATGAGACTAGGGTGACCAGACAGTAAGTTTCCTATATAAGCCAAAGCCCTAACATAGGAATGTCCAGTCACCCTAAATTAGATTGACTGCAGGAATCACAATTTCTTTCTCCCCATTGCTCCAGAGAGGGACTAAATTGTGCCCCGTCAATAGATATTGCAACATTTGTTCCCTGAGGCACTGGCACGGCACAGCCTGCTTCCCTTGCTGCACTGTTAGCTATGGTTACGCAGGATTGTCTTGCATGCCCTTAACCTCCTTGCATTACCATACTAGCTGGGACATGATTCAGCCCTTAACTCTTATCCCTTACTGCACCACTTCAGATCTGATCTTGAGCAAAGGTAAATTTAAAGTGTATATCTGGGCCATGGGGGTGGGACGACCTTCCTAGCATGAAGGTCTATTAGAGTGAAATTATCTCCCTGGGGAAGTGATGGAATCCCATTCACCCAAGCCATTCAAACTGGAATGAACAAAAAAAAACTAAGAATATACTCGAGTGAATAACCTGGCAGGGGCAGGGACTAGATCATCTAATAGATCTTTTCCTTCTCTGATTTCTATGATTCTGTGATGAAAGAAAGATGTGGACTAAGCGAGTAAATGTTCTTTCAAACAGCTGGTGCTTTCTTGTTGCAATGATTTATTTTTAAAAGGTGCCAATAGTTACCCTTAATGCTGTGTTAAAAAGCCTATAGACAGTCATGTCTAATGCTCTGGAGCCAATAACATGTCCCATATTAGGTGCAAAACCTTGAGCTGTTGGTTTATTTGTTAATTCATGTGAGGAACACTTGCTGTCCCTGATTTTAAGAAACATTAGGCTTTCTGCCCTGCAGCTAGATAGCTCTGCCAGCTGGTATGTAGAATACGTTGAAACCAATCTGCCCCCTCTGGGGCACTAGCAGCAGGAAGCATAGAAACTACTAATGTGTTGGCCTCTGCATGGAGGTCCAAAGCACAGAAAAGGCATATTCATAGATTATTAGGGTTGGAAGGGACCTCAAGAGATCATCTAGTCCAACTGCCTGCTCAAAGCAGGGCCAATCTCCAAATCCCTAAATGGCCCCCCATCAAGGATTGAACTCACAACCCTGGGTTTAGCAGGCCAATGCTCAAACCTCTTAGCTATCCCTCCCCCACTTGCACATCCTCCTGTATTATGCCTTTAAACATAACCATTGCAGAGCTATAACCTTTACACAACTGCCACCTTTGGGCCCAACTAACTTCTCTGGACATACTGTGAATGCTCAGCACTTCTCAGGATCTGACTCCATGTCGCAGTGAAACATTTAAATTGAGGATGAAATATCGAATGCTGTTCCTATTTATACATTTTTGTGACCACACTGATAAAATCACCTGATGAATCAGACAACAGGAGCACTGGCATTAGCCCACATTCTGATCTCATTCAAGCCAGCCTGATTAATGAGTTGTGATATCATAGTCTGTGAGGATGAATACTTAAGTGGAAAGAAGAAGAACCACACTAGACTTTGCCAGGCTTTGTGTAAAAAACTAAGGAAGAAGAAAAGCTTTTATAGGACAAAGTTTTTTCCAATAAAGATACAATTAATTATTCTCATCTCCAGGCTGCATAAGACCATTACAAAACTGCTTAAAACCATCAGTTATCATTGAAAACAGAGAGAACCAGGAAAATTCACTACAGTTGGCAATCTGGGAATTTTGTATTTTGCTTACCAAAAAAAGAATGTTCAGTCTTTCAGAAAGAGATGCACCTCAGAGCAACTGTCGTGTTAGGGGTTTGGTGAAGTGTCTTTGAGGCTGGTGGGCGTGGCACTGCTCTTCATTTAAGATAGCTGTGAGAGAGCTAAGCAGCCCCTTCTAAAGCAAAGGCACATGTGAGACTGCCCAGTAATTTGAACCATGTGGAGGGCTTTGGCTGGGCATTGTTTTGGGTGGGTGCATAAAAGAAGCAGGAGACAGAGCTAGACAAACAGACACTGGCTAGACAAGCACAGTGTGTAAACTTGGCAGAACCCTTGAGGAGGAGCTTCTGGGTCTGAACAAGGTGGCTAAGGAGACTTGAGGCTCAGCAAAAACACTCTCCTATTGTTTGGTTCCACCGGTGTTTGGGGAAACAGGACATTGTACATTCCTGCATCAAGAAAATACCTATCTTCAGCTTGCCCTCCTAACTGGAACAACCTGCAACACTCTAAATTTGGCTAACTGCTCAGGTCAAAAGGGTAACAGTAACAAAAATGGCTGGCTAAAGTCATACCTCAAGGTTAGGGATGGTAGGATGATATTTACTAAGTGGTTTTTTTTTGTTTGTTTGTTGGTTTTTTTAAATGAATTGCCCAATATTTTTTTCAAGGAAATTATTAATATTTTAAAGTATTCATCCAGTTCTACTCCAGGAGCTTTTAAGAGGGGAGGAAGGGTGCTTTCTTGGTTATGGTATTGGACTGGGATGCAGGTAATATAGGTTCTATTCCTGGGTCTTCTACAGATTTCCTGTGTGACTTTGGGGAAATCATTTAATCTCTCTGTTACCTCAGCTCCCCATCTATAAAATGGGGATAATAAAACAAAGGTGTTTTTAGGATAAATTCATTAGACATTGTTTGTTTGTATTTCAGCATAGAGGCCCCAGCTGAGATCAGGGTCCCATTGTGTAGTTGTTTCCCCACAACAGCATTTCAGTAGCCTCTGTGAAATGTGTTTGTGGCCTCTTCCAGTCTCTAGCATTTATATGCATCATTACTACTGGCAATCTTCTCGGCTCTCTCTCAAAAGCAGGCAGAGTTCTGAAATGACATAGGTCTAGATCCACATAAGGTTAAGCACCTGAGTCCAAACCTCAGGCCTCACTGAGATCCTCCAAACCCCTTCTAAGCTGCCCCCTCAGCTTGAGGGCACCTAAAGTCCCTCGGTGCCTAAATTTCCACTGTTGCAATCCTCTAGGGTGCCTAAGTTTCTGCCTCTGAGCATATGCACTGCTGCCTCACTCTAAGCAGGTTGGCACCTATCTTCTTGCAATCATCTATTGCTTCTTCTCCTATCCTCAGATGTTAACAAGTCCAATTTTTCACCCTCCTCCTGGTAACAAACTTCTATGTACTTGAAAACTGATATGTCTCCCCACAGTCTTCTCTTCTCCAGACTAAACAAACCCAATTTTGTCAATATTTCCTTAGAGGTCATGTTTTCTAGACCTTTAATCATTTTCCTTGCTCTTCTCTGGACTTTCTCCAATTTGTTTACATCTTTTCTGAAATGTGCTGCCCAGAACTGGACACATTACTCCAGTTGAGGCCTTATCAGCATGGAGTAGAGCAGAAGAATTAATTCTTGTGTCTTGCTTACAACACTCCTGCTAATACATCCCAGAGTAATGTTTACTTTTTTGGCAACAGTGTTACACTGTTGACTCATATTTAGTTTGTGATCCACTATAACCACCAGTTTCCTTTCCGCAGTATTCCTTCCTAGGCAGTCATTTCCCATTTTGTATGTGTGCAACTGTTTGTTCCTTCCTAAGTGGAGTACTTTGCATTTGTCCTTATTGAATTTCATCCTATTTACTTCAGACCGTTTCTCTAGTTTGTCCAGAACATTTAGAATTTTAATCCTATCCACCAAAGAACTTGCAACCCCTCCCAGCTTGGTATCATTGGCAAACTTTATAAGTGTACTCTCTATGCCATTATCTAAATCATTGATGAAGATACTGAACAGAACCAGACCCAGGACCGACCCCTGTGGGACCCCACTAGTTATGCCCTTCCAGCTTGACTGTGAACCACTGATCATTACTCTCTGGAAATGGTTTACCAATCAGTTAAGCATCCATCTTATAGTAGCTCCATCTAGGCTATATTTTCCTAGTTTGTTTATGAGAAGGTCACATGAGACAGTATCAAAAGACTTGCTAAAGTCAAGATATACCACATCTACTGTTTGCCCCTATTCACAAGGATTGTTACCTTATCAGTGAAAGCTATTAGGCTGGTTTGACATGATTTGTTCTTGACAAATCCATGTTGACTGTTACTTATCACCTTATTATCTTCTAGGTGTTTGCAAATTGATTGTGCCATTATCTTTCTGGGTATAGAAGTTAAACTGACTGGTGAGTAATTCCCTGCATTGTCCTTATTCCCCTTTTTCTAGTTTGGCACTATATTTGCCCTCTTCCAGTCCTCTAGAATCGTGTCGTCCATGAGTTTTCAAAGATAATCACTAATGGCTCAGATATCTCCTCAGTCAGCTCCTTGAGTATTCTAGGATGTCATTCATCAGGTCCTGATGACTTGAAGACATCTAACTTGTCTAAGTAATTTTTAACTTGCTCTTTCCCTATTTTAGCCTCAGATCCTACTTCAATTTCACTGCTGTTCGTAATGTCAGATGTATGATCGCTACTAACCTTTTTGGTGAAAACTGAAGTGAAAAAGTAATTTAGCACTTCCGCCATTTCCACGTTTTCTGTTATTGTCTCTCTGACCCTCTCCCATTGAGTAATGGGCCTACTATGTACTTGGTCTTCCTCTTGCTTCTAATGTATTTGTAGAATGTCTTCTTGTTACCCTTTAGCTAGTTTAATCTCATTTTGTGCCATGGCCTTTCTAATTTTGTCTCTACATGTTGTATTATTTGTTTATATTCATCTTTTGTCGTTTGACTTAGTTTTCAGTTTTTGTAGAACTCTTTTTTGAATTTCAAAGCACTGAAGATCTCCTGACTAAGCCAGGGTAGTCCTTTGCCATACTTCCTATCCTTCCTACGCAGCGAGGAAGTTTGCTCTTGTGCCCTTAACAATGTCTCTCTGAAAAACTGCCAACTCTCTCCAACTGTTTTCCCCTTAGACTTGCATCCCATGGGATCTTACCTACCAGCTCCCTGAATTTGCTAAAGTCTGACTTCTTGAAATCCATTATCTTTATTCTGCTAATTGGCTTTAACTTCCAGGGCCATCAATCTGAAGCCTTACACACACTCTTCTCCCTTCCCACCCCCCATTTCTTCCTTTTTTGTTTTGGTTTGTTTTTAAAATAAGGTCTTAAAAATGAATGCTACAAACTATGCATTAAAAGGCTTCATCCTGCTCCCACTGAAGTCAATGGCAAAACTACTGTTGACGTCAGTGGGAACAGGACAAGATCCTAAGAGACCGACCCTGGGAAAAAACCATAGTAATACATATCTTAGTGTCATTATTACGTATGGAAAAGGGGGTGAACTTGAACGCCACATATTAATGTAAACATTGTAAAGGTAATTATATGTACAGTTTTACCAAAAGGGACTTACAGCATGTACAAATCTTCCCTTTAAACTAACAAGCTTCCACAGATTGATTTTTACCATAGAGATTCCAGTTTATAGCACCATTTTTCTAAGTGATGTTCTGCACTAGGGTATAATTTAGATGATGGATCCCTCTCAATTACTGTCCATTAGAAGACAGGAAAACATTAAGATCAACTGCGTATTGTGAGAATTATGGGTTACTCTTTAAGTGAAGCAATTGTAAGTGAAAATTAATTTAACATGTTCATTTCTGATGTTGTGTAGCACAATCTCAAGCAAAAATGCTTTAGTAGAAAAATTATCCTTTGCCCAGGAAAAAGCCTACTTGGTAGTGTTTATATGGACAGAGAGAGAGACAGTGAGAGAGAGAGCTGGCTGGGAATTTTTCGATAAAACATTTTTCATCTGAAAATGCCAATTTGTTGACATTGAAATTTTTGTGGAAAAATCAGTTTTGATGGAAAAATTCTCAGGTCTAAGATGGAGGGAACAGGGGGAAAAGAGAAAGAGAGCCTGCCCAGAGGCTAGGGCACTCATCAGGTATGTGGGAGACCTGGATTTGAGTCTCTACTCACCTGATTTTGTGAAAAAATGTGAAAGGTCTCAGATTCATTCCAATATGAAACAAAAAAATACTCTGAAACATTGAAATTTTTACAAAACCAAACTATTGTATTCTGGCCAGTTCTAATCACTGTATCACTTTCGCAGCACAGTGAAAGCTCCTATCAGCAAATGGTCCAAACAGCATATGGTACAAAATATTTCATATGATTGACAGCACTGATTTTAAAAGGACCAGTCCCACAAGATGCTAAAAGCCTGATGTCAAATGTGCACTTGCACATGTGGAGGTGTTAGACTATTTAAAGACTATTGCATAATTTGCAAAGTGCAAACTCAATTATGTGTCTCCACACATACCAGTAGAGATTGAGTAAGGGCTGAAAATTAGGCCCTTTAAGTCCAACCTATATGTGCATTATACTAAGGGACAAATTTTTTTAAATGGCCTCCTAAATTCCCTGTGAAAAAACCACATTTGTGCCTATAAATATGGATAGAGTGTTCAGTTACCCATTTTGTAATGGCAACTACCAATCTGCCTGGGCAACTCAGGTAGCTGTCTTTGATTACCTTCAGGTGTAATCTTCATTGTACGAGTAACTTAGAAACATGTGGCTGTCTTGGGGAATGAAAGAAATTTCTCCAATATATTCTTTTCCAATTTATTTTTAAGAGTTAAAAATTCTTTTAACCTGGAGAATGTTTTACATTATTTTGAAATAAGAAATATCACATATTAACTCTTTAAATTTGGCTGGAATAACATTCCAATACTATCATAGGGTAAAAGCCTTGTTCCACTAAAGAGACCTATGTGGAGGCAGGGGAAGTTAGAGCATTTTGTCCAACATGAAGAACAATCACTCTGCAGCTGCTTCCACAATCCCTGGACTGTGCAAGAGTCGTGGTCCGCTTAATTTCCCCTACACAGAGCTTTTGGCTAGTGTATCTATTTAGTTTACAGTCCAACCACAAACCCAGTTTTGCATCAACTTAACAAGAATTCCACAATATATAGTTGCACCTGTGGCCTACACATCCCCATGCAATGGAACTGCTGCATTTCATGCTTTGCATGTTCTTGGGTGAAATCCTAGCGATTCCTAGGGTGAAATATTGGCAGCTGGGCACATGCCTCCCAGCCTGAGTAGACAAACTTATGCTAATGCATGAAAAATAGCAGTGTGGGCATTGCAGAACTGGGGGAGGCTGGGTCCAAGCTCAGATGGCTAGCCCAAGCCTGTGCCAACACTGCAGCTTCCACACTGAGCTCAAGCTAGTGCAAGTCTGTCTACCCAGGCTGGGGGGCCCACTCCCATATGTAGTGCAGACATACACCTTGAACTCCGCAGCAAAACGCCTGTATTGATAAAGAAGGCAGAGGTAGAGTGTCCTCCTACAGTGTATTATGACTTAGTAATGCAGATTTTACCTTATTAGCTCCAAAGAATCTTCCATAGATGTTTATGCATGTTTAATTAATCATCAGATATAGTAATAATAAACACCTGGCACTTCTATAGCACTTTCTATATAAGGATCTCAGAGCATCTGACGAGCCTTAGTTCCCTCACAACTCACCTGAAGTCAGTATTGATCTCATCATTGCACAGATGGGCTAAAGGCCTGATGCACGTTCACACACTGAATCAGTGGCAGAGCAGGAAGTAAAAGGCACGAGTCCTGACTCCCAGAGTGAAATCCTGGCCCCATTGAAATCAATGGGAATTTTGCCATTAACTTTAAAGATGCCAGGATTTGACCCTCGGTCTCTTTCTGTATCCCACTCCCACTCTGCAACTGCTATGGATGATAAAATATATTGGTATTGAAAATCCATCCCTGGTTTATTAAAGAAGAGGTTTGGCTCTTTAGTGTTTGGGGTCGAATACAATGGCTTTGTGATCTTTCACTGACATGAGGTTTTAGTTAGTTTACTTTAGGGCTCTGTCAATCACTTCAGTGATTTAGGTCTATTAGAAAATTAGATAAGACAGGGTCTTGGAAGAGCTCTGTGGGCTTGACCCTTCACCAGTCACATCAATGGGAGATTTTCCATTGACCTGAATGAGAGCAGGATGAGTCTTACGTAAACAGCCTTGTTTGCTTATATACCAGGCCTATTGCATCACCAATCCCCCAACCCTACCTTCCATGATGTCACTAACCCAACAGTAAAACCTTTCCCCATCCACTGAATGATAAATAAGTAAATACATAATGAATAAACCGGCTAATATAGTAGAGTTATTTAGCATCTTCAGTCCAAAGATCTCAAAACACTTTATATAAACATTAACTAATTATCCTTCCCTACACTCTGTGAAACGTATTATCTGCAATTTAAAGATGGCAGAGAAGTAAAGCAGTATCATGATGGTGAGCAAGCAGCACGGCTGGAAACAGAACCCAATCTCCTGAATCCTAGCTTGTGCACTAACTACTCAACCATGCTCTCTTCTACAACTGTTATCAGAATCTCACTGCACAACAACGAGTTATTCATAGGGTAGCCAGGAAGTGAGAGCAAAGGAAAAGGAAAAGAGAGACTCTGACAAAAAGCACTGGGAATGGAGAGGCCAAGAGACACAGACCATTCATGGAATACCCAGATAATCAACCAGTAATTTAACATGAAACCGATGGAATTCACCTTCTATTCTATGAAATTAAGATTGGACCATTAAACTCATTGAACAGATTATAAAACAAATTATAATTTAAGATATTTTGCACAATATTTCTCAGGCAAAAGCAAACAGTGTTCAACCTATGCCTATACCCATAAATAAATGTTGTGTTCACTATGTGCTTTGTTTTGCTTGCCCAATGCAGAATGGGCTTCCTAGAAATCTCACTCCCAAAATTAAATAAATAAAATAATAAATAATACATTTTATTTTAAAAGCGTATTGCACCCACCAAGGCAATCAAAAATAACTATAAATGTGTAAATGTATTTACATATGATTTCTGAATACGGTTACAAACAAATATAGTAAAGTGACCACTGAGCCAGAAGTAAGGAAAATGCAATACAAACAAGGGTGAAATTCGAGGTTTCTACATAGAGAAACCCACAGCCATCATAATAAATATATAAAACAAACTTTTGAAAAACAACAGTTTTGAAGTGTGATTAAAAGAAGGGAGAGAGAGCTGAAAAATGTCAAAAATTGGAATGGGGTTGAGAAAAGAACTACAAGAATGATTCAGTGTCTGGAAAACATGCCTCAGTGACTTAAGATGCTCAGTCTATTTAGTTTATCCAAGAGAAGGTTAAGAAGTGACTTAATCATGGTCTACATGTACCTACATGAGGAAGAAATTTCTGATACTTGACAGCTCTTTCATCTTGCGGAAAAAGGCATAACAAGAGCCAATGGTTGGAACCTGAAGACTAGGAATAAGACGCAAATTTTGAACAGTGAGTGCAATTAACAATTTACATAAGGACATACTGGATTCTCCATCACTTGAAGTATTTAAATCAAGATTGTGTATCTTTATAAAAGATATGCTATAGCTCAACCAGAGGTGATGGACTTGATGCAGAAATTACTAGGTGAGGTTCTATGGTCTACGTTATGTAGGAAGTGAGACTAGAGGTTCATATAGTCCCTTTTGGCCTTAAAATTTATTAATCGATGCTGAGATGGATGTCAAGAGCCAATCACCATAGCAAAAGCACAGTCATTTTCTGGTCTATATAAGGTCTAAGCAATCTTGCTTCTGGTCTAAGCAATCTTTTGTGAAACTGCAGGGTCTGAATAAATTAGTCACCCCACAACTTGCCAGGAAAGAAGTCTCTCTCTCCCATTTCTCATGTTCTATTTCTGGCTGCTAAAATCACCAGTTTCACAGAGACCCATAAACACACTGCATCATTTTTATATGTAAGCAATGTCCATTCTCTTGTGTTCTCTCACACTTGGAGCAAGACCCTCAACTGGTATAAATCTGTGTAGCTCTATGGTCAATAGTGTTTTGTGAAATCATGCAAAATGAAGCCTATCTTATATTTATGCTAGAGATTTCTATTAATCATTTCTTTGCCGAGAAGTTGAACAGAAATGACCTCCTAGGGGTCTAAACTCTAGGGGAAACATCCTCCTCTTTCACATATCTGAATCATTTATTAAATCCTTTCCCCCATCCAAAATGAAATCAGAGGAATTATTATTATTTAACAAAATAGTAATCAATATTTATTTAAACAGACAGTGCTCCCTATGGTCCCTAGTCAAGGCACAACTCACAATGAAGTTGAGAGGTCATATGTCAATGGGAACTTACTCTGAATACGGGCTGCCAGACTGCATTCTATACCTTTCCCCTTGCACTTTGAATATTAATGGTCAGCATTTGCTGTGGTGCATTACATTATTGGCAAGGAAGCATGAATAGTCTCTTGTGCTTAAAGCATACAACTGACTAGGAGTCACAAATCGGGGAAATCACTTAACTTTTCTGTGCCTCAGTTACTCCAACTGGGGATGATAACACTTCCCACCTCACTGGGCATTGGAAAGCTTGATTCATTAGTGTTTGTAAAGCTCTTTAAGATCCTAAGGTGAAGGGTGGTATAAAAATGCAAAGTACTAATTAATTATTAGTATTAATATTATTGGTGTCACAAAGCACTGGAGCTATGAGGTTCACCCTACTCCATGGTACCACATCTGTAATTGACTCTCCTAGCCGTGACTACTCCAAGATTCCTTTAAAACTGAAGGTATTTCCTTTATCATATAATAAGCTCTGTGAGAACAGTCTCGGGCTATATTACCTTCCTTTCTCAGCTGATGTCCATGTGGCTGGTGAAGGGATGGTTTATGCAAGAAAAATCACTCTCCACTCCCAGCCTATCCACTCCCTGTCTCCTCTCAACTAGGGTCCTGGGAAAAGGAGAGGGGAAAGCCATATTGCCTAGATGGCTGACCCCATCTTCTGAAGTGGAGGGGGTGAGATATATGTGGAGGATCTCCTCTTAGGACATGATCTGGTCCTTGGATTGGGAGTGCAGATAACAAAGTTTCCTACTCTGGTCAGAGAGCAGTTGGAAGGTCTTCATCGCAGCTTCCCCAAATGTATACGTCACAACTTTTGTGCTTCACTCATGGCTACCAATGCAAATACCAGAGTCCAGCCGTTTGTCAAGCAAAGATGTTATTAGGAGAAAACTCTTAAGCATCTTTCGCCAACTACATTAGTTTGAGACAGGGACTTTTGCTTTATTGTGAACATC
The DNA here is from genome assembly GCF_016161935.1 of Mauremys reevesii. Lineage (NCBI taxonomy): Eukaryota > Metazoa > Chordata > Testudines > Geoemydidae > Mauremys > Mauremys reevesii. Next base: position 19,656,286 of record NC_052624.1, read on the forward strand.
TTGAATCCTGAATTGAATACTATAACATTTAGAAGTCATTTACTTACAAGTGAATTTTCTCTGCATAATGAGTTCATGATCTAGCCCTTTAGGATAACGGTCATACTTGGTTGTATATAAAGACTTTGTAGTTAAGTTAAAAAACATTGAAAAAGAAAATGCCCAGGAAATGGACTGGCAAGATCTTCAGCAAAACTCATACATAATAAATTGTGCTTCTAAAAAAAGCTACTCACTTCTCCTGCATGTGCCAGAAATATAAGGATTCCTTTCCCCTATCAATTTTAAGGAAACATTTCATCTCATTAATGTCACTTTTACTTGAGAATCTTTTAAATATATATTTTTAATTAAAAATTGTAATTCTTGATAAACTGAAAGAAATATCTGGTGACAACGAGATTATAATTAGTCTAACAATAGCAGTCAGTGAACCCCATGTAACTGAAGCAGAAACTATGAATGAGGAAAGTCATGCTACAGAATCTCCCAAGTCCTTTCTGTGAAATTAATACTTCAGAGACCACAAAAGATTAATCAAGATAAGCAATCAATAACTTCTCAAGTGCTAATAAGCACTGCCATGTTCCATGATATGTTGAGCAGTTCATCATGTTTAACCATATGAAGATTTATAGAAAATCCATTGTTAAAACTAAAGGATGAGGTAATGCACCACTTAGTAAATGAAGTGCAATTAAAATTTATGCTTGATATTATACATTCCAAAGATCTGTAAAAATCATTTTGATTTCCTCTTTTTAAAGAGAAGAAATTAAGGTACTAGTCATGCTATTCAGCCGGGAGTCCTAGGAGAATAACTAAGAAGGTAATGGTAGTCTTCAAGTTAATACCCACTTGCAAGTGAAAGCTAATGAAATACTCTTAAAAATTGTTAAGCTTTTTACTCGCTTAATTGTATTCAGTAATCAACTTTTACTTGAAAATTCTGAAAGTTAAATAAAATACCTATTAGGATCATAACGGTCCCTACCATCCATCAATCTGATGGATTTGCAGGTCAGCCGAGAGAATGACTTAATAGCTAATTAATAGTCCATAAACTATAGGTTTTGACCCAGGGGGTCACTGTGACAGAACTCCACACTACAGCATATTATTAATTAAAACCATCAAATTATGTGTTTAGTAAATCAATTTTTAACAATATTATACCCACTAGAATATATTGACCTAATTCGTTATTATTTAGTTATATTAATAGGCAACAAGTATATTCACACAACCACAGCATAAGCTCTTGCAGTAATTTTTTTTTAAATTATTATAACAAAATATATTTGTATCACATTCTTTTCTAAGCAGCCAAGTTTCTACATATTGACTCCTAGTAACAAGGGATTCAGTTACAATGCTCAATAAAACTAGGAATTAAGATAGGTTTTGTGACAACTTTTAAAAAGCAAGAGTATACTCTGGATAGCTGATCATACAGTTTCTTTGAGAGAGAGCAATTTAACAACAATAATAATATTTAATATATTGAGCACTTTATATTTTCAGAGTCCTTTACTGGAAAAAGAAATTAATCATCCATACACCCTTGTTATTTATCATTTATGGAGTACTGTAGATGTTCATGATGTTCATGGTTCTGTATAACAGCCAGAGAGATACCAACAAAAATACTGCCCCAAAGAGTTTAAAATGTAACAACTCTGTGTCAAAGAGACAAATAACCAAGGGCCAGATTTCGGCACCTAATTATACAGAGAGGCAGCTAGTCGGATTTAGGTTAGGCATCTGCTTAGGTGCTTTTGAAAATCCCATTAATCTGCATCATTACCCTCAAGACACCCCTGTGAGATAGGCAGGGGCGGCTCTAGGCACCAGCAAAACAAGCTGGTGCCTAGGGCGGCCAAATCTAGGGGGCGGCAGGCTGGGCCGGCGGACCTGCCGCAGTCATGCCTGCGGGAGGTCCACCGAGCCCCGGGATGACCGGACCTGCTGCAGGCATGACTGCGGAGGGGGCGCTCGTCCTGCGGCACGGCTGGACCTCCCGCAGGCATGACTGCTGGCCGTGGGATCCGCGAACCGTCCGCAGCCGCGGGGGGTCCAGCCGAGCCACGCGGGACCAGCGGACCCTCTGCAGTCATGCCCGCGGGAGGTCCGCTGCTCCCGCGGCTCCGGGGCGCCTCCCGCGCATGACTGCTTGGGGCGGCCAAAACGGTAGAGCCGCCCCTGGAGATAGGGAAGTGTTATTATTTCCATTTTACAGATGGGGAACTAAGGGACAGAGACCCAGATCCTCAAATGTAACTGGGCACCTATGTTCCTCTTTAGGCACCTAAGTCCACTGTTTCAAAGCTGCTGCTCTGCTGTTGCCTAACTCGGTAGTCATCTAAGTCCCCTGGACACCTACATTTCCACCAACTGGCATTTGCAAAGCCACCTAAGCCCTGACACCATCCCACAACCAACGAGCAGCTCAGAGCCATAGCTCAAACCAAAGTCCCTGAGGCCACAAAGCGGGATTCTCAAACTAGGCAGGGGAAGAGCTATCTCACTGGTGGGGCCCAATCCTGAGCATGCTCGAAGCAGACCTAAGACCTGATATCTGCCAGCCCTTACAAGAGGAGGGCCAGATGCACGCCATCTATAGGTGGGGATGGGCAGCACAGCTCCCACACAAACAAGGCCGGCTCCAGACCCCAGCGCGCCAAGCACGTGCTTGGGGCGGCATCCCACGGGAGGGTGGCAGGCGGCTCCGGTGGACCTCCCGCAGATGTGCCTGCGGAGGGTCCGCTGGTCCCGCGGCTCCAATGGAGCATCTGCAGGCACGCCTGCAGGAGGTCCACCGGAGCCACGGGACCAGCAACCGCCAGAGTGCCCCCCGCGGCGTGCCGCCCTGCTTGGGGCGCCGCAAATCCTAGAGCCGCCCCTGCACACAAAAGGCAACTAGAGGCATAGGGAAACGTAGAGCGAGCATGGCATGAGCAGGAGGCAGAGAAAAAGAGAGAGAGTGTGTTTCGTCTCCTAGGGCATGGACCACCTAAGTGGCTGACCTGGTTTAGGTGCCTTGCAGAAGAGGGTTCATGACTGAGGAAACCGAGCCAGAGGAGGTGCCTACGCCTACCTCTAGCCCATAAACCAGGTGCACCATTTCAGCTGCTTAGGAGCCTAAACCCGCTTTTCTCTGCACCCCTCTCCTCAGCATTTCAGCCCAGCTAGCTTTGCTGACTTCTGAGGATTGTTTTCTTAGGCACCTAATTCTCCTTATGCATTGTAGGAAGAGTCTATAGGCACCTGTCTTGGGGCTGAGGACTGCAGTAGGTGGCAGGCTGCCTAGGAATTAGGCATTGCAACTAAGCAGAGCAACACCCAAGTACTTTTGAGGACTGGGCCCAAGAGACACAGGATAACTTTTTCAAAAACATCTAAGTAACTTAGGAACCTACATCCCTGGGCTGAAGGTTTATACAGGGAGCACCACCACTTCCTCCTCTATTGTCTTTTCTATGGAATTAGATATGCTCAGAACACACTTATTGGATTGGGCCCCAAAGGCAAGATAGTGGGGGGGCATCTACTCTGTGAATCTCATTGAGGGTTAGGCACCATGCTGTTTGGTGGTGTCAGGACTCAGATAGCTGTGTGCATGCCCAGCCACAAAACTTTAAGCACCCCAAGGACTTTAATGGTGGAAACTTGGGTGCCTAGGGACATTAGGTGCCTACAGAGTTAGGCAGCAGCTGAACAGGGGTTTTGTGAATGCCAGCGGTGCATGAAATGGCAGTTAAGCATCTAAGTCTCCCTTGTGAATCCCATGCTTTAGAACAGTCTTTCCTAAATGGCAGGTCCTGACCCACCAGTGGGTTGTGGGAGGTTCTAGATGGGTCACCATGTCTAGGGCTGGATTAACCAATTACTGGGCCCTGGGCAGAAGGGAGGCCATGAGAGGGTCGAATTGGAGCATGAGCCTGCCCCCACTCACTTTGCAGCTGTGACTTCTGTCCCATAGTGGAGACTATTTCATATGCTGCCTTGATGCAGGATGTTATCCATTTGGAGCTCATCTACAAAGAGACCACTTGACGCTTCATTCAGTCTGCATACAACACAAACAAATAAGGCAAAATATGAAAGTGTTTAGTCCTGTCCAGATAAAAGGCTAGATATCCCCTGGCCCAGGTATGGAGACACTGCTCCTTTGGAAATGAATGCAGCTTAGGAAAAAGCAGGTAAATATACCACCTAGTTCAAATGAAACTGAGCAACCACTTTAGACAAAAATGTGGAGTGTGGTTGTAAAGTCACCTTGTCCTTGGAAAAGTGTGTATAAGGAGGCTCTGCCATCAGACCCTGCAACTCACACACTCTCCTTGCGGATGTCATTACTACCAGGAACACAGGTTTCTGACACAGGAGCAGAAAGAGGCAAGATGCTAGGGACTCGAATGGAGGAAAACATCAGAACTGCCACAACTGGAGAACCAGATCTCATACCGGAGGATGTAGACAAAGAAACCCTTTTAAGAATCTCATTACTGTAGCACTGGAAAAGACTGATCTTCCCTGAATAGGGGGATGAAATGCCAATATTGTTCCCAGAGGCACTTTCAATGAACTAAGCACTAGTCCCAATGTCTGAAGGTTTAGCAAGTACTCCAAGGGTATGACTACACTATGAAATTAGGTTGAATTTATAGAAATCGATTTTTTTAGAAATTGATTTTATACAGTTGATTGTGTGTGTCCCCACTTAAGACCATTGAGACTATTAACTCGGCGGACTGTGTCCACAGTACGAGGCTAGCGTCGACTTCCAGAGCATTGCACTGTGGTAGCTATCCCACAGTTCCCACAGTCTCTGCCGCCCATTGGAATTCTGGGTTGAGATCCCAATGCCTGATGGGTCAAAAACATTGTTGCGGGTGGTTCTGGGTACATGTTGGCAGGCATCCTCCTCACCCCGTGAAAGCAACGGCAGACAATCGTTTCACGCCTTTTTTCCTGGGTTACCTGAGCAGATGCCACAGCACGTCAAGCATGACGCCCGCTCAGCTCACCATATGTCTCCTGGGTACTGGCAGACATAGTACTGCATTGCTACACAGCAGCAGCTCCTTGCCTTTTGGCAGCAGATGGTGCATTACGATTGGTAGCCATCATCGTTGTCTCCTGGGTGCTCTTTTAGCCGACCTTAGTGAGGTCGGTCAGGGGCACTTGGGCAGACATGGGTGCTCCTGGCAGACCTCGGTGAGGTATGTCAGGGGCTCATGGACATAAATGGGAGTGATTCCAGGTCATTCTCTTTTTAAGTTTCATCTTCTGGAGATTCAGTCCTGCCTGCAGTCGTACTACACCGTCTTCTGGCGAGCAGCCAGGAGATGACGATGGCTAGCAATTGTACTGCACCGTCTGCTACCAGCCTAAGAAGTATAAGAGAGATGGAGTGGATCAAAACAAGAAAGAGACCAGATTTGTTTTGTATTCATTTGCTCCCCCATCCCTCCCTCCATGAAATCAACGTCTGACAATCACTTTGGTGAGGTCTGTCAGAGGCACCTTGAAAAATTTAGTGGCAATTCAGTCCTACCTAGACTAGTGGGGGGAGGAATAGCCTACTAAACCCAGGGTTTTGAGTTCAATCCTTGAGGGGGCTGTTGTGTGCATTTCTCCTTGATGCAAACCCACCCCCTTTGTTGATTTTAATTCCCTGCAAGCCATCCCTGTAAGCCATGTCATCAGTCAACCCTCCCTCAGCACTGCTGCAGGTCCCTGTTATAGCCTCTGTTCTTCATGCCCTTGGAGATTTTTTCAAATGTTTGAGCATTTCATCTTTTGGAACAGAGTTCTGATAGCACAGATTCATCTCCCCATACAGCGATCAGATCCCGTACCTCCCATTCAGTCCATGCTGGAACTCTTTTTCGATTCTGGGACTCCATCAAGGTCACCTCTGCTGATGAGATCTGTACTCACCTGCAGATTGCCACACTGGCCAAACAGGAAATGAGATTCAAAAGTTCATGGGCCTTTTCCTGTCTACCTGGCCAGTGCATCTGAGTTGAGAGTGCTGTCCAGAGCGGTCACAATGGAATAGTCTGGGATAGCTCCCGGAGGCCAATACTGTCGAATTGTGACCACACTACCCCAAATTCGACCTGGCAAGATCAATTTCAGCACTAATCCCCTCATCAAGAGAGTAGTACAGAAATCGATTTTAAGAGCCCTTTAAGTCGACAAAAACAGCTTTGTCGTGTGGACGGGTGCAGGGTTAAATCGACGTAATGCTGCTAAATTTGACCTAAACTCGTAGTGTAGACCAGGGCCAAGACGTCCTAGATAGAAGCCAGTGTAAGTTGGATTCTGCGGGCTAATGACCACACCTGTTGAGCAGGACTTGTTGAATAGCTGCGGAACACTGCTCTTCATCCTCATTCAACCATGCAGACATAGGGGCCGAGTTTCTAATCTGCTGGGAGGTGCTCCTCCCTGGCTCTGCCCAGGCCCCGCCCTGACTCCACTCCTCCCCCCAAAACCGCACTCCCACCCTGCTTCTTCCCACCCCACTCTGCCCCTGCCCTGCCTCTTCCATGCCTCTTTCTGCCCTGCCCAGTTCTGCTCCTCCTCTGAGCATGCTGCACCCTCACTCCTCCCACTTCTTCCCCCAGCGCCTCCTGATGCCACAAAACAGCTGATCCATGGCAGGCTGTAGGTGCTGTGAGGGAGGGGAGGTGCTGATCATGGGGGCTGCCTGTGGGCAGGAGGTGCAGGGAGAAGGGAGAAGCTCTGGTAGAGGGGCTGCTGGTGTGTGTTCAGCACCCACCATTTTTCCCCCATGGCTGCTCCCAGCCCCAGAGCACCCATGGAGCTGGTGCCTATGCATGCAGGAACCACGCCGTGAGATGCAGGGAGCTGAAAGCAGGATACAAGGTGTGCCCGTGATTCTGAGTGAGCAGGTCAGGATGGAGAGGAAGTGGTATGGGAGGCTGAATAGACCATGTGAGAAGGTCAGAGAACCAGCACTGTCTCAGCCATGTGAGTGCAATGAGAACTTGTGTTGCCAAATCCTCCTTGAGCTTGAGGATGACCTGAGGGATGATCGGGGAGAAAGCATACAGGAGAGTCAACTGTCAACTGCAGTGGAAAGCATCAGACAGTGACCCTGGCCTGAGGCCCCTTCAAAAGTAGAATAGATGAAAATTCCTGTTATCCTTTGAAGTGAACATGTCAATTGTTGGGATGTCCCAGGCTGTGAAGATGACCCAAAGGATGCTTGTTTTCAGGGACCATTCATGACTTAGGGGCAAATAGCAGCTGAGATGGTCCACAAGATGATTCTTTACCCGGGCAAGTGAGTGGCTATCGGAATAATGTTCTCCTTGATGCAGAACTGCCACAGCCTGATTGCCACTAGGCAGAGCAACCTGGAGTGTGCACCCCCTTGTTTGTCACATAATACATCATAGCGGTATTCTCAGTAAGTATGTGAATCACCGTGTGTCTGATACGGTGCCAAAAACCATGTCATGCAGGGTAGATTGGCCGAAGCTCCAGTAAGTTGATGTGGAGTGAGGCCTCCTGCTCCAACCACAACCCCTGTAGATTCAGCGACCCCAGGTGTGCCCCCCGCCCCCTCCCAACTGACCTGGTTGGTGAACGCTGGACAAAATGAATGTCCTGGCAAATGTTTTGTGGACATATCCACCTCTGCAAGGAGTCCAGGACCACTGGAGGGAGAAGAACCAGTCTGTCTAGAGAATGAAGAGTAGGACTGTAGACTGTCCTGAATCACATTTGAAGGGGGCAAAGGTGCAACTTTACAAACTGGGCCACTTGCATGCAAGTGACTATGTAGCCCATGAGCCTTAGACATGTCTGAGCTGTCATGTAAGGCTGAGACCACAGACTAAGGCAAATATGTTAACGATCTGGAGGATGGTGTGGACTGCACCCTTAGCAAGTTTGCAGATGACACTAAACTGGGAGGAGTGGTTGATACGCTGGAGGGTAGGGATAGGATACAGAGGGACCTAGACAAATTAGAGGATTGGGCCAAAAGAAATATGATGAGGTTCAACAAGGACAAGTGCAGAGTCCTGCATTTAGGACGGAAGAATCCCATGCACTGCTATAGACTAGGGACCAAATGGCTGGGCAGCAGTTCTGCAGAAAGGGACTTAGGGGTTACAGTGGACGAAAAGCTGAATATGAGTCAACAGTGTGCCCTTGTTGCCAAGAAGGCTAATGGCATTTTGGGTTGTATAAGTAGGGGCATTTCCAGCAGATCGAGGGATGTGATCATTCCCCTCTATTCAGCACTGGTGAGGCCTCATTTGGAGTACTGTGTCCAGTTTTGGGCCCCACACTACAAGAAGGATGTGGATAAATTGGAGAGAGTCCAGCGGAGGGCAACAAAAATGATTAGGGGGCTGGAGCACATGACTTATGAGGAGAGGCTGAGGGAACTGAAATTGTTTAGCCCGCAGAAGAGAAGAATGAGGGGGGATTTGATAGCTGTTTTCAACTACCTGAAAGGGGGTTCCAGGGAGGATGGATCTAGATTGTTCTCAGTGGTAGAAGATGACAGAACAAGGAGTAATGGTCTCAAGTTGCAGAGGGGGAGGTTTAGGTTGGACATTAGGAAAAACTTTTTCACTAGTAGGGTGGTGAAGCACTGGAATGGGTTACCTAGGGAGGTGGTGGAATCTCCTTCCTTAGAGGTTTTTAAGGTCAGGCTTGACAAAGTCCTGGCTGGGATGATTTAGTTGGGTTCGATCCTGCTTTGAGCAGGGGGTTGGACTAGATGACCTCCTGAGGTCCCTTCCAACCCTGAGATTCTATGATTCTTCTATGGTGAATTGTTTGAAATCAGTCGGCCAGCAGAAATGCTCTCAACGTTGTGGAATCTAACAGGGCCCCAGTGAATTCAATTTTCTGAGTGGGAGACAAGCTTGACTTTCCAGTGTTTAGGATGAAACCCAGATGGTCAAGCAAGTACAGTGTGGCGCTGACGTGAGCAAGAACTGCCTCTCTGGATCTGCCCCTCAATAATCAGTCATTAAGATATGGGAAGATGTGAATTTCCCTCTTTCTGGGGTACACGATAACAACAACCATGCATTTGGTAAAAACCTAGGGGGCAGAAGAGAGGCCAAATCGAAGTATTGTGTACTGTAAGTGGTGTATTGCCATGATGAACCGAAAGAACTTTCTGTGGCTCAGTAAAATCGCCATGTGAAAGCAGGTGTCCTGAAGGTTCAGAGCATCAAACCAGTTGTTCTGAGACAACCCAGGGAGGATAGTCGATAGAGTGACCATTCAGAACCTCATGTACCTGATATATTTGTTGAGGGTGTGAAGGTCAAGGATGATTCTTTCCCCTCCTTTAGATTTGGCTATCAGGAAGAATGGGGAGTAAAAGTCCTGGGCCCAGTGGAACCTCCTCAACTGCTCCCAAAGCCAGCAGAGAGTGGACCTGCTCAAAGAGCAGTATCTCGTGAGAGGGGTCCCTGAAGTGGGACTGCAGAAGGGCAAGGAGGAGTTGTGGAGAGGAACTGGATGGCATAACCCAATCTGACAGTGCTTAGGACCCAGATGTCAGTAGTGATTGAGCCCCGAGCATTGTGAAAGCGGGCCAGCCTGTGGAGGGAGGAGCAATGATTGGATCAGTGCTTTGGACCAAGGAGTCAAAATGGGCACTTGGAAGGCACCAGGGAAGGGCATGTGGACTGACTGAAACCCAAGCCCAACTGCTTTCTCCTCTGGGACCTATCCCTTTGTGGGATAGTCCAATTGCCTCTGAGGAGGGAAAGGCTGGCCAAATGTGTACTGCAGGTGATACTTCTGCTGCTGGACACTGTAGTGGCGCTTCAGCACCATCAGTGTGTACACCCCCCCAGGACTGCAGGGTAGCTCTGGAGTACTTGAAGGAGTGCAGCGTCTCATCAGTTTTGTCCAAGAACAGCATTTGGCCATTGAAGAGCAAATCCTCAATTGTTTGCTCGACATCAGGGGCAATGCCTGAATTCTGAAGTCAGGAAGCCAAGCTCAGGGTGACCACAGAGGCCATCACCCTGGCTGAAACGTCTGCAAGGTCGAGCGCACCACCACAGACCTGGCTAGCGATCTCGCCTTTGAGTAAGATGAAGAGCAGGGCCTCTGTGATTGAGGAGTATCCCACGGATTCCATGGAGGCCACTGGCATGGATAAGGCTTTGGTGGCCAGTAGGCAATGGGCCAAGGACCTGCATCCCAACCACAAGACACAGGACAATCCTGGTACCCATAAAGGTCCACCAGTGGCCCTCAATTTGGGTGATGAAAAGTGGGAGGATGATAATACTGACTCAGAAACAGGAGCCTTGGGATCTCAGAGATAAGGGTGGAACAAGACCAGAGGAAGCGAGTAGGTCTTACTCATCCATCTCCCAGAACAAAGCAGGAAGCAGTGCTGCTGATGGAAGCAGTATCATCAGTAATGAGCATGTGACAGACTCACCCAGGGTGCAACCTGGAATTGGAATATTGCAGAGCCCTCTGGCATACCGATCTGGGCTCCCTCTCACACTATGAGGCTGTGACAAGCTGCAGACCACTCCCGGTCCTGCACTCACACAGACATTTACACAGGCAAGGACACACCCCGCTTCAGTTACATGAATGCTTCTCCTCAGCCACAAATAGAAAGGCTTCAGCCAATTCCCCACAGCTCCCTAGCCTTGCACCCCTGGACTGTAGCATCCTGCCCTGGTCAAAAATCTGATGAGTATAAGGTTATTAACCAGTCCGCCCCTCCTGCAATGTGGAGAGGCAATGCACCAGTTTTGTTCCTAAGCAGATTCCCCAAGCACTTCAAGCAAAACACACTGTTTTAGGTAAAAAATATAAAACAGATTTATTAACTACAGAAAGATAAAATTTAAGTGATTATAAGTAATAGTATACAGATCAAAATTGGTTACCTAGGAAATAAACAAAATCACAATCTAAATGCTATAAACTAGACAGGATTTGAATTAAGCAGTGTCTCACCCTGATGGTACAAACAGAATCTTCCATACATGGACAGGGCTTTCTTTTTTCCCACCTGGGACCCCCTTCCCCAGTTCAGTCTTTGTTCCTAAGGTGTTTCCAGGTGTTGGGTTGTAAGGGGAGTGAGGCAAAGTGATGATGATGTCACTTCCCCTCTTTTATAGCTCCTTCCAGCTTGCTGGAAAGATCTTTGCTCATGACGCGGGGGTCTGCCGCCCGGTCCAGCATCCTCCATTGCCTACATGCTCCCTCTGGGAAGCCTTCATTGTAAACAATTCCTGAGATAGTCCCTGGGCATGTGGATTCCCTTTAATGAGGCCTTTAGCACTGTCTAACTTCTTCATTGTTGTACCTGAAAGACTAGTTGTGGTGTTTCCAACTTCACAACATATTTCAGTAACACACCCATAGCAAAACTTCATACAATGACAGCATCATGATAGCACAGCAGGATATTAATATTCAACAGATCAAGACTTTTAGAATGATACCTCACAAGGCATATTTTGTACAAAACATATCATAATTATATGACAATGGTGAATATGGGGATGCCAGGGTGTTTCTTTGGGGCACAGAGTGTCACGGAGCATGCCACTGCTGGACGTGTTATCAGTCCTGAAGTGAACAGCAGTACCAGAGTATCTGATGGTATTGATGTCAGAGGCAGTGAAAGCTGCCACAGAAGCATTTGTGGTAGTGACTGCAGCAATGCTGAGGAGATTCTTGGTACCGAGGTCCCCATACCCCCTGGTACCAGCAATCCTGGTGGCAGCCAGTGGACAACAGCATTGAGGTTCAGCAGAGGAGAGTTCAGCAGACATCCCAGATCCAAGACATCAGCATCAGTCCAGGACCAAAGGAGGAGGAGGGGGAAAGGGAGGAGGAGGTCTGTAGAGACCTGGGTACGCCATCAACATGGCAACTGTCAGTACTGGCATCTCCTTCGTCGGTACTGGACTCAACAGGCACCTGGAGGCTGGAACCAGAGTCAGTGGTACAGGGTTTCTAACCTCCCTACTAGGTAGCAGGGAAGGGTTAGAGTTGGTTAGGTGCCACCTGTGCCATCCTGCTGCCCAGCTCTGTTTTGATATTTTTTTTTCATGAGAATCACCCTGAGACCTCCTGAGATGGAAAATGGTCTAATTATAGTCTTATTCGACCTTTTCAGTCTGATGGGATCTCTGGACTCCTCCATTTCTTTTCTTTGGAGAACCTCTCCGGAACACATGAAGTGGCAGCCTGAGCCTCTGACCTGATCTCTGATCTCTGAAGAGCCAGGCTGCTGGCTCAGGCAGCAGCTGTTCCAACAGAAAGGTCTGCAACTGAAGGTCTTGAACTTGAATCAACCATTTCCTAAATGCAATGCTCTGCAGTGTGGGCTCCCTGGCTCCTGAAAGCTCGCAGACAGAGCACAGACTACACATATGGGATTGGACAATGTTTAAAAAAAAGTTTAAATCCATCCCCAGGAAAACATCTACAACTAACACTACCCTAACTAACACTACTAAACTTACTAACTATATACAACTATATACAAAAAAAAAAAAAAAAAAAAAAAAGGTTGGGTGTGGTGAGGTTGAGACCACACACAGTTCTGACTCCAACCCTGGGCAGTAAGAAGGAATTGATGGAGGGTCAGGGTGGCACCACCTTCTACCCAGAGGCGGCGCTATGGCCATGAGGTGTGAGCACCGCCCCTCTATGGGTACTGCTTGGCAAATTTCTCTGGCTCTGGTGCACTGGGCATGCACACACCTAAGTGGAATACACAACTGCATCTGCTCAAAGAACTCAGGTCTTCTGAGTCACAACATAGTGCCCTAACCACTGGACAATCCTTCCTCTTTAATAAATCACACCTCTTCAATAATTTCATAACTACTGATCTCAAAAAGTACAATAAATGGTCAGGATAATTGTGTCATAAATTAGGTCATTATGATAGGACCTGCACAACTCAAGTTGCATGGCTCATAATAGTTTAATTAGGCGGTATCCTAATTTGCAATTATCATCCATGTACTTGCAGATTATAGCATATATACAGTAGAATATATATGATGCCTGCCATGTAATTATAATATTGCCTGGATTCTTTAAAAGGAAGTGATACTGTAGTAATGCAAAGAATTGAGGAACATAGCAGTAGCCATACCAGATCAGACCACAGTACTATCTACTCTACTGTATATCTCTCCATGTATTTTAATGCATTTTTCACCATAGTACTTTTAGTGCCGTATGTACCAATTGAGAATAGCAAGTGATCCATCCAAAAGGACTTTCCTAAACCAATCTACTTCCATATTCTACCCTTGTGGTGGCTGATGCCTCATGCATTAGTGGAAGAGGAACAAACATTAATACTAAATGATCTCATGGTGAATAAAAGGGGAAAATCCTTCCTGATTCCTCCAAAAGATTAGCTGATGCCGTGACTTGTAATGTTTGAATACACTTGTAATGTTGCCATTTACCTTTCATAGCTGCAGCTGATAATGAAGATCATGTCGTCACCCAGCCCTTTACAAATAAGCTAGTTATATTATTTGCTGGATGACTTCCTGCAGGGGTGAATTCCCGAGGGCACGTATACAATGGGTAAGTAAATATTTCCTGGGAGGGGGTTATTTTTCAGTATTTTGTGGTATATCAGAGGCTCTTACAACACCTTTCAGATTAGTGAATTAGGCTTCACAACACCCCTCCAATGTAAATAAACATTTTTATGCCCATATTATAGATGGAAGAACTGGAATACAAAGATATTTTACAACTTTTCAATGGATCTACACCAAATTACACAGCTAATGATCTAGCTCACAGTGGTTAAGTTTCAGACACAAGTGAAGGCTTCTAACCTTGATAGAGAATTCAGATTCAAGATACAAAATAGCTATGCATTACTCCTATAAAAATCACTTGCTATGCTCCACCAATGTTCTAGTGTCTGTGCAAGACATCATACAGCTCCTCATGCCCATGTATGGGAAGTGCCCACAAAATGTAGGAACAGGAGGAGTTAAATGAGTATGTTCAGATCGAACACACTGGTCCCTGATAGAGGACTGACAGAAGATGACTTGGCAATATCACTGTAATCAGTCACCCTTAAGAGTAAAACAAAGAAATGTCTCACTGGAGGCTCCACCTCGTCACCAAATTGAAGGGTACATGGGGATAATTTGTCTTACCTCCAACAGAATTCACCCCCTCAACTGATACTGTTAATCATTCCAGTCAAGAATTTCTCCGACTCTTAAAAATACTTATGAAGACCAAATATTTTGCATTCAGAATGGACCATAGTGTACCAAGTAGTAAACATTTTTAAAACATTTCCCAAAGGAGGATAATCCTAGATCTGCTACATGGTATTCACCACACCGTCTACTCATTCATTATTATTAACAATAATATAATGGTCCACATTTTCAAATCTGTTTACTAATTCTGGGTGCCTCCATTTTCTGGAACTCAATTTGCCTAGCACAATGGGGCCCCGATCGTGATGGGGGCATTTGGGCACTTGAGTAATAAACAGAACTAAAAATAATGGGAACTAAAGTGTTTGGCACCTCTACAAATCAGTCCTTATAGTCTCAAGATGGATTCCTAAAAAGGGAGGCACTCGGAATTTGTGGACACCTCCGAAAATGGCTGTTCACTTGTTTAGCTCCATGGCTTGTTCAGTACTATAGGTAAAGACTGTCCCTGCCGAAATAATTTATAATTTAGTCATATAGATGCCGAAACATGGCACACTAGGAAATCCAAATGGCAAAGGTCCTGTCAATGGCAACAGGAGCTGGATCAGGCTCTTAGTCAAGGTTTTGCTTGGTTGTGTATTTATTATAAACTCATGTCCTGCAAGCATTACAGAAAAAGTGGGATTTTAGGAGTGATCTGGATGAGGGGAAGGGATCATACTGAAGTACTGGCATGAGAACATTACTCTGCATATAGGGGCAGCATGGAAACTAAGGATCTGTTCTGGGTCCGATTCTATTCAATAGTTCCACAAACTATTTGGATTATAGTATCAGAGGGGTAGCCATGTTAGTCTGGATCTGTAAAAGCAGCAAAGAATCCTGTGGCACCTTATAGACTAACAGACGTTTTGCAGCATGAGCTTTCATGGGTGAATACCCACTTCGTCGGATGCAAGTCTTGCATCCGACGAAGTGGGTATTCACCCACAAAAGCTCATGCTGCAAAACGTCTGTTAGTCTATAAGATGCCACAGGATTCTTTGCTGCTTTTATTTGGATTATAAATGTGCTCTCTCTGCCAGTAAGTTTGCAGGTGATACCAAGCTGGGAGGGGTTGAAGGTGCTTGAGAGGACAGGATTAGAATTCAAAATGATCTTGACAAACTGTAGAACTGTTTAAATAAATAGGATGAAATTCAATAAGGACAAATGCAAAGTACTACACTGAGGAAGGAACAATCTGGGCAATTAATTCAAAATGGGCAATGAATGCCTAGGAAGGAGCACTGCTGAAAGGGATCTGGGGGATATAGTGGATCGCAAACTAAATCTGAGTCAACAATGTAATCCTTTTGCAAATAAAGTGAATGTCATTCCGGGATGCTGTGACAGGGTGCTTGACTCACTGCTAGGATAGCGCCTCCTCCTGGTCACTCTGAGGAATAGCTCGTGAGATCAACGCCCCTTCTCAGGGTTGCACACCATCTCTCCGCCTCTTTCTCTGGGTATGCAGCCCCTCTCTCGCTCCATGAGCTGCAAACTCCTTGTTGTGACTTTGCCCTCTGGCCAGGTCACTGCATGCATTTTCCCCTTCCAGGGGGCACCAAAGTCTTTCTCCCTAGCAGTCTCAGGCAGTCTTCCCTTTCACTTCCCCCCCTCCCCCCGGTGCCACTCATCAGTGGCTGGCAGGGGAACCCAGGCCTGGCCTCTACTCCACATTCTGGCTCAGGGACCCTTTAGGCAGCAGTCAAGGTCTTCTCCCTTTTAGACCTTACAGCCTTTTCCTGAGCTCTTTCCTTACCATCTGGCATTCCACCATCTCTGGGTCTGCCAGCCACCTAACTCCTCCCCTCCCCCTCAGAGTAACTGTGGAGTACCTGTTCCTGTAGTCTCCAAACACTCCTCCCTTCTCCCAGGGAGTGATTGCAGACTTTCCCTGCAGCCAGGGCCGGCTCCAGACCCCAGCGCGCCAAACGCGCGCTTGGGGAGGCATTTTGCCGGCAGGGCGGCAGGCGACTCCGGCGGACCTTCCGCAGTCATGCCTGCAGGAGGTCCACCGGAGCCGCAGGACTAGCGGACCTCCTGCAGGCATGACTGTGGAGGGTTCGCTGGTCCCGCGGCTCGGGTGGACCTCCCGCAGGCATGACTGCGGATGCTCCACCGGAGCCGCGGGACCAGCACGCTCTCCGCAGGCACGTCTGCAAGAGGTCCCCCGGAGCCACGGGACCGGCGACCAGCAGCGCGCCCCCTGCGGCATGCCACCCTGCTTGGGGCGGCCAGATTCCTAGAGCCGCCCCTGCCTGCAGCCCCCTCTGCAGCTCAATTTCCTGTCTTTATAAGTCCAGCCCAACTCATTCCTCTCCAGCTTGGCTCCCTCCCTTAGTCAGGTGACTGCTTATCCGCCTGATTCCTCTCAGCTGTGGCCTGTTGGGTTAATTAGCCCCCTTCTCAACCTGCCTTAACCCTTTCAGGCCAAGTGTGGGGTGAACGCCCATCACAGATGTATTAGCAGGAGTGTTGTAAGCAAGACATGAGAAGTAATTCTTCCACTCTGCTCAGCACTGATAAGTCTCATTTGGAGCACTGTGTCCTGTTCTGGGCACCACACTTCAGGAAAGGTGTGGGCAAATTGGAGAAAGTCCAGAGAAGAGCAATAAAAACTGTGAAAGGTCTAGAAAATATGACCTATGAAGAAAGATTGAAAAAATGGGTTTGTTTAGTATGGAGGAGAGGAGACTGAGAGGGGGACGTGATAGCAGTCCTCAAAGACATAAAAGGTTGTTATAAAGAGAGGGGGATAAATTATTCTATTTATCCTCTAAGGACAGGACAAGAAGTAATGGTCTTAAATTGCAGCAAGGGAGATTTAGGTTAGACATTAGGAAAAACTTCCTACCTGTAAGGGTAGTTAAGCACTGGAACAAATTACCTAGGGAAGTTGTGGAATCCACATCACTAGAGGCTTTTAAGAACAGGCTAAACAAACACCTGTCAGGGATAGTCTAGAAAATACTTAGTCCTGCCTCAGTGCAGGAGACTGGACTAGATGACCTAATGAGGCCCCTTCCAGTCCTACATTTCTATGATTCGATGACTGAGATGGGAGTTGGAGAAGGAAATGAACAGGTCCTAAAGACTGTCCTTGTTGATGGAGTGGAGAGGTCAAGTGTGGGGACATGATAAGCAGCTGGGACCATAATTTTGAAGGGCTTTGATTCAGATTATACACATTCTGTCACTCACCAACTTTGCCACGAACTTTTACAAGCTGTACTGTGCTATAGTATTTATATAATCAGTGCATTTTTTCCCCAAGAAGATAGTGCCCCATAAACATTTATAGCAAAGGCAAGTTTGTTTGCAAAGTGGGATTGTCTCCTTCCTTTGTTATGAGTAAGAGATTCCTCAGTCCATCATCCTTCCTGGTACATAGAGTTTATCACAGTTTCAAGTACTATTAATGTATAACTGATTTGGCCTGAAACCTACTAACATTTCTAGCCTTCTTGATTGACAACGGCGGGGATTACATATCATAGAACTATGCCATTGAACACAAGCGACCAATATGCTTTCCTGTATTACTGCCATCCTCCCAGGCCAGATTATTTTTTCCTCTGTTAATGGTTTTATTTAAAGTTTCAGGGACATCTCCTCACTGCATATTTTCCTAATATGACCTTCCTAGTCAACCTCAGCAGTCTAATTATGGAAGCATGCAAAATTATAGTCCCAGAAGGTAATACCAGTCTGATTTTGTGCATCACTCATTTGTTCAGCTGTTGGCCCTCAGGTCGACTCACACATAAACATGGGAGCCCACAGTGCCATCTTGCTGACTTGCTGTTCAAAGTGGAATCACACTTTGAATACCAAGCAATATTAGCAAATGAAAAGAAACCCCTAGCATTAATAAGTCACACTGGATGTATGACCTGAGGAAGAAATGTTACTTTCACTACAACAAAGATTATCTATTTCAAACACATCACTTCCTGGTATCTCTTGGATATAGGATATCCGGGTTTTATAATGATCATTCTAATGTATATTATATTAAATGTTTCAGGCACTTTCATTTACCTTTCAAAAGTACAAATTAATTGATTTCATGACTGTGTACATTTAACCAAGTGTATTGATCCTATTCATATTTAAAAGCAGGACACTGTTGTATTTTAATATAGCATATTTTAAGGCTTGCCTATTGATCATATTTTCAGAACTCCTGATAGTCCATTTAACTCAAAGTGGCAGAGTCTCATCTCACGTACGCTGATGTAAGTCCATTGAAGTCAATGGCTTTACATTGGTGTAACTAAGAGCAGGGTCTGGTTCTGCATATTTATTAACCTTTGTTGAAATGTTTGACATTATGATCTACCAAATCATACTTCCCTGAAATCCTTAAAACTAGGGGCACAGCACTGGAACCCTTACTTATGTGAGTAGTTTCAGTGATTTCCATGGGACGGCACATATGAGTAACAACTGTTCATACATGTAAGGAACAGGTCCTTTAAAAGTATGAGTAGGCCCACACAATTTTTACATGATAGAAGACTCTGTTGTCTTGTTTGCGTTGAAAACGTTCAGAGTCCAGTTCTGCAGCTACGGTTCACGGGAGTAAGTCGATTGACTACAATGGAAATAGTTCCATTGACTTCAATAATCATTGCTCATACATTTAATGACTAAGCTCTTCAAGGCTGGGACAGTATCTTTGTATGTGCTTGTCTAGCCCCTAGCACAAAGTGCCCGAATCAATGGGTGCTACTACAGTATAAATATTAAACAGCAACAATGATGCCTACATGCTGTGGTGATGGGCACATTTGAAGTGTAACTAGATTAGTCAGACAGATACTCAGATCCTCACAAATACATAGTTAAAACAATAATTATAGAAAGTTAAATAAAGAGCCTATACTTGGCACTACTATTTTCAAAACTTGCAGTTCCTTATTGCTTCCATCTGAGGTATTTACAAGACAAACATGACAACAGTTGGCATTGTGAGAAAAAAAAAAACATCTTGCAGCTAGATTTAACAACACCAAACTCATGTTCCAGCAGTGCTCTGTTTCTCACACATCTTTAAAGGTAAATTTTCATTCTGGTGCAGAGGGATTTAGCCACATAGCTCGCATTAATATTAATGGCAAACAGGCAGCTAAATACACGTGTGCTCCATGCTGAAAGCATGTCACTTGTATAGTGTAGTTTCCTGACATAGGTATAGACTGATCTGGCAGCAAAGCATTAATACTTTCTGGACACTGACTGGAAGGATCAACTGGTGAGAACATTTAATATGGAGATACACCTATCTCATGGAACTGGAAGGGACCCTGAAAGGTCATTGAGTCCAGCCCCCTGCCTTCACTATCAGGACCAAGTACTGATTTTGCCCCAGATCCCTAAGTGGCCCCCTCAAGGATGGCACTTGCCCATTATACTGCTTTTCTACGCTTGCATTCCTTGTTGTTGCTGTTTGGTACTGCTATTGTAGTGCCATTTTATAAGCAGTAAATACAATATGTAAATAAAACACATATAAATAAATTATAAAGCTCCAAGTGAAAGAAGCGCTTTAATTTAATGCACGTCCATCATAAATTATGAAGATTATCTGACACAGTCAATAATATTTGATAACTGAACTATCCTGATAAGTATGTGCTATGGGCCTGAATCTCATCTCAGAATGGAGTAAATTAGGAGTAACTTCAGTGAAGCTGCACCAATGTTAATGACATTACCTGTTCTGTTCATTCCCTCTGGGGCACCTGCCACTGGCAGAAGGCAGGATACTGGGCCTTTGGTCTGACCCAGTATGGCCGTTCTTATCCTCTTATGTACATCAGACCCAAAATAACTAACTGATTTGCCTCAAAGAGCTCTGAATGGTGAGCAAATAGCAACCTGACTGGATTCCATGCATGCAGAGAAATACAGAACCCTCAAATTCCCCTTTAATCACCTCACTTTGTGGCTATCTTTATGAATTACATTAATTCTTTTCACAAGGAATCAAATTCTACCTGTGATGTAATGTTCATAAGAAGCACGGATGGGCCCAAACTAGGACCTTTTAGTTGAGTCACCTCCAGAATTCTGGTGCTTCAGATAAAATGTAACTTGTATTTGAATACAAGTGAGATTTCATTTCTGTAAAAATCTTGACTGGCTGTGTATCCAAAACCACTCTTGTTCATCCTTACAGAGTTCAGGCAAAAATAAAAAACTTTTATCCAAATTTCCCTGAACCTTGATGGTTTGGATAAAATGGGATTTGGATCCAAACTAACCCGGGTTCTATTAATAAAAAACCCAAGCTGACTGTTTAGGTTTTACAAAACCAAACCCAAAATCCAGCCCTCTACCCATCTCTTCCAAGAAGCAATGACATCCATCTCTAAATATCAATCTTTAAGCTCTTATACCATATCCCTTCTCCATTTTCATAGTATCAATGTTTTGGCATTAAAAACGGTCTCCTTTTTCTAAAGGAGACTTTTAAAAAATGTCTCTATCAGCATGTAACTTAAATATTTTTGCTAACAGGGCAATCTATAGTTCAAATTTTAGCAATGGTACTTATGATTTCCTGTCATCCAGTTCTCCCTTTGATTCCCTCTATAATTCTTTCCAAAGACAGCTTTCAAACCCACTACAGCCTCCTCCTGGTATAACCTAATGACCTATCTCTCTGTCTTTCACAGAATCTATTATGCCTATCTATTCAGCACTGTACCTCAAACTCAGTAGTTAAAATTTCTCTCTGATGTTTTCTATTTGAGTTAGACCAGGGATGAATCTGCTGCAGTATGTCCAATACTGCACTTCTCTTCCCCCGCCCTTTCCTTGATCACTTTTGCTAGCACCACCAGCCTTTCTATTACAAAAACCTCACAACATTGCCATTTTGGAATCCTGTCACATCCAGACCCTATCATTTCTCCACTTTCATCATCTCTAAACTGTGTTCCAGCCTCTCCATCCTCACTGCCAAGACAACATCTTGAGTCATGCACATGCCATCTTTCAGGCTCTTGACTGTCTCAACCCTCCCAAATCAGTTGTACCTGAAACACAGCTCTCAAAATCATCTTCCTTTCTGCCACTCTGTCTCACCACTTCTCCTGTATTCAGATTTATGTTTCTCCTTCTCACTTTCAAAGTTCTTCATAAGTTGCCCCATTCCTGGCCACATCTCTACTCCTACACCCCTTTGCTCTGGCAAAACTTTCCTCTTCACCACCCCACGTCTTCTCCTCTGTTCACTCCTAATGTTGGGCCTTCAGACACGCCACACAATATGCCTGGAACAAACTCAATACATATTTAGCAAATCCCTCACTCTGCTCCATCAACTATCTAACAAAAACCCACCTTGTCTGGTGAGTCACTGCATTCTACAATGACCATATACTATCCTGTGTTTCTGCTGTCTTGTCTTGTACTGTCTTGTATGTGATTTTGCTCTTCAGGGCAGTGACTTGTTTGTTTGATATCATTCCCCCAACATATAGCACTTGGTACTCAGTGTAAATAATAATTATGAACTCCTACCAGAAATTATTAACTTTGGAATAAAAACAAAGGTGGGTAAGATTGCCTCCTGACCTGCCACATCTCCGAAGACAATCAATCCCACATCTATGTGTATGTGGAGTCCAGCAAGTTCCATGCAGCCTTTGACAGTGCAGCAATTTTAAATCCACTTCCCTCTCTGTCCTCTGAGCAAAATGGAGAATTTGTGCTCACTGGTTGTCATAAAAATGAATACCTAGTTCACACTCCCATTTTACCCTAGGGGAATCAAAAGAATGCATTAGATTTTCCAATCTAACGAATAAATAATAGATGTTAGATATCTGTAGCTTTCTGTATACATGATGATACCAAAGAGTTTGTGATGATACAAAAGAGTTGTCCTAAGGGTTTGACAGAGACATTCCTTTATTAATGCAAATCTCTGGGCTTTGATTGTCATCCAGACCATAATTGTTTTGCAAGCATGCCAAATTAATAACAGTGCCTTCTTGATACAATTTGCCCAACCTTATATTACCTGCCTGTACCCATTCACACTAGAAGAATGGTCTGACCTCAATTTTGAGCTAGAAGACTCCAAAGAAAGTTCAGAAGACATTTTACTCAATTTATGAACACGTATTCATCTTTTCTATTACATAAAACCCATAGCACTAAATTAAGCTATTGCCTCCCTGCTGTGACCAAGTTTGTTTGAACTGGCAATGGCTCGTTCTCTGCCAATTCTAAATGTAACTGCTAGGTGGATTACATACATTTGCAAAAAGTCGGTCCACAATGGTCTTGCCATGTGTAATGCAACAGAGTTCTACATTCAATCAGCCTAAACAGGCCTGTGATTTTGTGAATGGAATCAACAAAAATAATAAAAATGATTAAAGGTCTAGAAAACATGACCTATGAGGGAAGACTGAAAAAATTGGGTTTGTTTAGTCTGGAGAAGAGAAGACTGAGAGTGGACATGATAACAGTTTTCAAGTACATAACAGATTGTTACAAGGAGGAGGGAGGAAAATTGCTCTTCTTAACCTCTGAGGATCGGACAAGAACCAATGGGCTTAAACTGCAGCAAGGGAAATTTAGGTTAGGCATTAGGAAAAACCTCCTAACTGTCAGGGTGGTTAAGCACTGTAATAAATTGCCTGGGGAGGTTGTGGAATCTCCATCATTAGAGATTTTTAAGAGCAGGTTTGACAAACACCTGTCAGGAATGATCTAGATCAGGGGTAGGCAACCTATGGCACGCGTGCCAAAGGCAGCACATGAGCTGATTTTCAGTGGCACTCACACTGTCCGGGTCCTGGCCACTGATCTGGGGGGCTCTGCATTTTAATTTAATTTTAAATGAAGCTTCTTAAACATTTTAAAAACCTTATTTACTTTACATACAACAATAGTTTAGTTATATATTATAGACTTATAGAAAGAGACCCTCTAAAAATGTTAAAATGTATTACTGGCACACGAAACCTTAAATTAGATTGAATAAATGAAGTCTCGGCACACCACTTCTGAAAGGTTGCCAACCCCTGATCTAGATAATACTTAGTCCTGCCATGAGTGCAGCGGACTGGGCTAGATGACCTCTCGAGGTCTCTTCCAGTTCTACGATTATACGATTCTATTCTACTTAATTCTAGGATGTGTTCCGGTTTAAGTAACTAATTTAATTAAATATTCATTGAGGTCTGTAGCCTAATGACTCTATAGCCCAGTGGATTGGGCTCTCAATTGGGGTGTAAAAGACTCAGGTTCCACTCTCCCCGCTACAATGAATATTTAGTTATTTATACAGAGTGGAACAGCTTCCACAGGAGAGACTGAGAGTAACCTGCCCCTGTATGTCCCTTAGCCCAGTGGCTAGGGCACTGTCCTGGGAGAAGGGAGACCCAAGGTCAAATCCTTTTCTCTATATCAGGCAGGAGGGGGAATTGAACCGATGTGTCCCATGTCCTGGATGAGTGCTCTAATCACTTGTCTAAAAGGTATAAGGCACCTCCTCCTTCTACTGTGGGTTTAATCATGCTCTGCGAATGTTTACTGGACCAGGCCAGGCAGGCAAGAGAGGTGGAGGAATACCTAGTTTGAGGATCCCACCAAGACATAGGTGTGAGATAGGTGCCCAAATGCCTAGACTGAGGCAGCTATGTGCATGGTCACTGGTAGAAACTTAGGCACCTAGGGACTTCAGGACCTTCCAGGATAATGCAGAAGCTAAGCAAGAGTTCTGAGGTCTGCTACTAATAGAAGCTGAAGTATTGTGTCAATGACTTACTAGATGTAATATCCCAAATATCCCACTGCTGACTGAACCTGGTGAAAACTGAGCTTATCTTTCTAAGTCGCTCCTCTTCCCTTCACCTTCGCTGTTTTTGACACCACCACTCTCATCCCTGCCATCCAGATTAGTAACCAGGGATGAAAATCTATCTCCTCTCTCTCTCCTTCTCACACATCCACGCCAGCTATTTTTTGAAAGCATATCTCAAAACCAAAACCCGACCTCTCTGTCCCTATGGCAAAACACTGCTCCATGCCTTTGCTATCTCCCACCTTAATTATTGCAACCTCTTCTTTATAGACACCCTAATTTGCATCTTTCCCTTCTCATAATTCAGTCTGGTCTACATTATCAGAGCTCTTACTTCCTCTTATTCTTCTGCACATCTAAGCAAGGCCCTCACTACTCCCCTGCTCAGATGGTAACTCTGGCTCTGGGGAGGAAAGCAAGGACTACACCCTGTCCTCACTGAGACCAAGTGTGCAAGGACGGGGCAGGTAATGAGAGGAGCTCTTATTCTGCATCGACTTCCCAACTCACTGGCCAGAATAGCTTCCTGTTCACACAACTGGGAGTAAACTGCTCAGTAAAAAGGGATGAAGTAACTTACTCACCTGTGCCCCAGAAAAAAGGAACAGCAGGGGAAGATTGTGACTCTCTGCATCACAGTTCATCTCTGGGCTGCTTCTGGGGCGGTGCAGTTACAAACCATCTCTCCTCTCATTCTGGTCTTTGTGCCTTCTTCCGTTCTGCTCTTTATGTCTGCAACTCCCTCAGCGTCTCAGTGAGCTGGAACCTCACCAGCTCTTCTTTCAAATCCCTCACAAAACAAATGTGAAGCCTTATTTCAGTCAGAATATTGTCATCCAGCCATTTTATTTTAAGGTTTCCTCATACATTCCACCAAACACTAAAACTCCCCCAAATCTGAAGAATCCCTTCTTTGCAATTAACAGAACAGAGAAAAATCCTGTCTGAGGTCTTTATTTGTGACCATACCCGATTTCTTATATTCTCTTCTCTTGTTTCTTAGAGCTTCCTGTAGATCTCTCTTAATCTTGTGTAAAAGCCACTGTTTACAGGCTCCCCTTTTCTTGATGCCTAATAAGGAGCTAGGAATAGTAACATGTAGAGGTGCTAGAAAAAAATCAAAAATCTAGTTACACAAAATATTTAAAATGTTTTCATTCTGAAGGATTCAAAATGGTCTTTTTTTTTCCAAAACTTTTCATAGAGCATATCTTATAGAATCCAATCTTCATTTAATTACTCTCACTGTTACAAAATTATTTCCAGTCTAGCTTCAACTTCCAGCCACTGGATCTTGTTATAGCTTTGTCTGCTAGCCCATTATCAAATACTTATTCCCCATGTAGGTGCTTAAGATTGTGATCAAGTCACCCTTTAACCTTCTTTTTGTTAAACCAAACATATTGAATTCTTTCAGTCTATCACTATAGTATAAGGCATGTTTTCTAATACTTTAATCACTATCATGGCTCTCCTCTGAACCCTCTCCAATTTATCTACATCCTTCTTGAACTGTGGTCACCAGAACTGGATGTAGTATTCCAGCAGTGGTCAAACCACTGCCAAATAGAGAAGTAAAATAAACTCTCTACTCCTACTTGGGATGTTCCTGTTTATGCATCCAAGGATCAGATTAGCCCTTTTGACTGCAACCTCACACTGGGAGCTCATCTTCAGCTGTTTATCCACCATGACCCCAAAATCCTTTTCAGAGTAACTGCTTCATAGGATAGAATCCCACATCTTGTAAGTATGCCCTGCATTCTTTGTTCCTAGATGCATCCACTTACATTTAGTTGTATTAAAATGCATATTGTTTGCTTGCTCTGTATCAATGGCCCATCCTCTTCATTAATTACCACTCCTCCAAACTTTGCATCACCTGCAAACTTTATCAGTGATGATTTTTTTGTTTTCTTCCAGTGACCAATAAAAAAAGATAACTAGAGTAAGCCTAAGAACCAGTCACTGCAGGACCCCACTAGAAACACACCAACTCCATTAGTCAGTTTTTAATCCATAGATGCCATGCTAATTTTGTGGTGTTCTAGCTTTTTAATCAAAATGTCAAAGGCCTTACAGAAGTCTTAGCGATGTCTGCACACGCTGCTTGCCCCACAGCCAGAGCCATCCCTTGAGTATGGCGAATCGGGGTGACCGCTCCGGGCCCCATGCTTTGTGGGGTCCCACGCTTCAGTGTGCATGTGTCATGCGGGGGGCACTAGGCCAGCCTGGGGTGGGGTACCTGGGGGGCCAGGCTGGCCCAGGGAGATAGTGGGGGGCCTGGCACTGGCAGCAAGGATCAAGCCTGCACTCACCAGTGGGAAGAGATTTCTGCAGCAACTGCCCCTGCGGGCTGCTGCGGGGGCTGTGCGGAGCTCAGCAGAGGGTTGATGGGAGGTCCAGTGCTGGCCCTGCGCAGAGTGGGCCGGTCAGGCCTGTGGCTGGCTTTATCCAGCTGTGGCACTTACACACATAGACACCTGCAGAATGTAACGTGGGCTCGGCCCCGAGCTTTGCTGGCAGCGCGAAGCTACACATGTCCCTGCAGGGCCCGGGAGTCCCAGCAGTGGAGTTGCTCCCTCAGAGGAGCCCAAGGGAGCGGTTAGGCCCATGTGGCACGTCCTAGCTGCAACCACTGAAAGGGAATCGAGGTCTACTCAGTCCCCAACCACAGGGTGCCCCGATCACGCTGCACACTAGGTCTGCAGCAAGGCCCCCAACCCTGAGCACCAATCCTGCCCAGCTGGACAGTACCAGGTGGGCTGGCAGGGGTAGAGAGCCTGAGGGTCACCAGTCTGCAGCTGCAGACCAGGGGCGAGTCACACACCAAACCTGCAGAGGCTGCAGGGCCAGCAGCCCAGCTGGGCTCCCCCTGAGCCAGAGCGTCCCTGACATGAGAACCTGGAAAGGGACTTCAGCACCTGTATAAAAATGTTAAGCGGGGCCCATACAGGCTGATTTGCCCTGGGCCCTGCATCTTCTAAGGACGACCTTGCCCACAACCCTAGGAAATCGATGACCAAGCTAAAGCCTGAGGCACAAACTTTTTGTTGGTAAAAAGTGATGTTCTCCTGAGTGTGTGTTAACTTGCAATGCCCCTTTGTGCTTTGTAAATCCTGTGACACATAACAGCCCTTTTTAAAGCAGAGGGGTCTTTCGGTCATTGTGACCCCTCTGGGCAGTGGAGTTCAGAAAGGCTATCAGACAGGTCACTGCTGAAAGGAGTGGTGTAGTGAGGGACTGCAGGGAAAGGAATTCTTGCTCCTGCATTAGTGAAGCTATCTTGGTCGCAGTGTGCATCTATGGGCATGGCTACACTTGCAAATGTAGAGCACTTTGAGTTAAACCCGCCTTCATAGAGTGCAGATGGGAAAGTGCTGCAGTCTGTCCACACTGACAGCTGCAAGCGCACTGGCGTGTCCACATTTGCGGCACTTGCAGCAGCATTGGCAGCGGTGCAATGTGGGCAGCTATTCCATAGAGCACCTCTTCCCATTCTGGTGCTATGGCTTGTGGGAAGGGGGCAGGGGATGCAGGGCATGATGCATCGGTTCACATCCCAGCAATCCCTCTGCTTCCGTCCATAATTGGCACCATCTTTCAATGTTTTTTATACTGCGCGCTCTGTCTTCCCTTTCGGTCTGAGGGAATGGAGCCCGAACTACGGAGGAATATGCTGACGAGTCTCGCCAGCACAACACGTTTGGCAGTCGAGTTATTCCTTAAGATCCAAAGTGATAGTGAGGACTCCGATGATATTGACTCGAGTAACGCATACAACACGAGATTGCTTGTGGCATTCACAGACATGCTCACCACCGTGGAACGGCGCTTTTGGGCTCAGGAAATAAGCACTGAGTGGTGGGATCACATCATCATGCAAGTCTGGGGTGACAAGCAGTGGGTGCAGAACTTTCGGATGAGAAAAGCCACTTTCATGGGACTGTGAGATGACCTCGCCCTCACCCTGCAGCACAAGGACAAGAGATTGAGAGCTGTCCTGACGGTGGAGAAGCGGGTGGCTATTGCAATCTGGAAGCTGGCAACTTGAGACAGCTACCGATCGGTAGCTAACCAGTTTGGAGGGGGAAGTCAACTGTTGGAATCATGTTGATGCAAGTTTGCAGGGCCGTTAATCGCATCCTGCTCAGAAGAACCGTAACTCTGGGTAACACGCATGACATTGTGGCTGGCTTTGCACAAATGGGTTTCCCTAACTGCGGAGGGATGATAGATGGGATGCATATTCCCATTCTGGCACCAGCCCACCTAGCCTCCGAGTACGTTAATCGGAAGGGCTATTTCTCTATGGTTCTCCAGGTGCTTGTGGATCACCGTGGATATTTCATTGACATTAATGCAGGCTGGCCCAGAAAGGTGCATGACACATGTATCTTTCGGAACACTGGCCTGTTCAGGAAGCTGCAAGCCAGGACTTTTTTCCCAGACCAGACGATCACCGTAGGGGAAGTCGAAATGTCCATTGTGATCTTTGGAGACCCCGCTTACCCCTTCATGCTCTGGCTCATGCAACCCTACACAGGAAGCCTTGACAGCAGCAAGGAGCGGTTCAACAACAGGCTGAGCTGGTGCAGAATGACTGTGGAATGTGCTTTTGGCCGTGTAAAGGGCTGCTGGCGCTCTCTGTATGGGAAGCTGGACCTGGCGGATAACAGCATCCCCGTGGTTATATCTGCGTGCTGTACACTCCATAACATTTGTGAAGGGAAGGGTGAAAGATTCACTCAGGCATGGAACTCGGAGGTTCAACACCTGAAGGCTGAATTTGAACAGCCAGAGAGCAGGGCTATTAGAGGGGCCCAGCGCGGGGCTGCAAGGATTAGGGATGCCTTGAGGGAGCAATTTGAGGCTGAAAGCCACCAGTAATGTCTGGTGCCCTGCACAGGAGTGAAGTGCAGTGGTTCCAATCTTAGTAGGAATCTGTGTTTGCTACGTATGATACACTGACTTGCAGTGCCTGTTGCTTTCCTGGGCTAAGGTATCTTTTACTTTATGCAATAATATAGAATGTTTTCAAAGCAAAAAAATCCATTTATTGAAAAGAAACACAACTGCTTGGAAAACAGAAAGGGCAAGGGGTAGGGTTGGGAATAGTACACAGGTTTGTGTATGTCCTGTTATCACACTCAGCCTTCCTGTCTGGAGTGCTGTGCAATGAGTGCTGCACTTCAGGCTGGCTGTACTGCATGGTGATGGGGGTTGAGTGCAGTGTGTAAGGGTCGTAGTTTTCAGGGCTGGGTGGTGAACCTACAGGTGTTGGAAGCAGCTGGTGGCGATAAGAATCCAGATGTTGGGGTGTAAGCGTGTGCAGACTCACCCGACGGCACCTCCTGCTGGTTGTCCTTGGGAATTAGCATCCAACCTCTGGAGTGCCCTCTTTAGGCCAGTGTCTCGCCACCACTGCTGGCTCCCATGTCCCTCCCAGGACCCCAGTGCCCCTTTAACTGGGTAATGCCCCCTGGCAGTAACCCCACAGTTCTGGGTCTCCCTGTCCCAGGGGAACCCCTACCCACTATCCCCACTTTGCCTCAGTCTTGGCTACTGCCCAGTCTCCATCTAGCCCCCATTCACTGGGGCAGACTGAAGTATAAACCACTCATCACAGGCAAAGGGGTTCAGACCTGTTGCCTCTGTCTCCCCATGGGCTGCCCCATTGCAACCCTGCACCTATTCAGCCTATAGTCAGGTCTTCAGCCTGGGGCTTTCCAGGCCAGAGCTCCCAACTCCTCTGGCCCTTCCCCAGCCCTGCTCCCAATCTAGGTGTTTTGCATAGGTCCCTGCAGCCAGGCCCTTCTCCCTCTACAAGCAGAGGGGGACTGACTGGGCTTCTGTCCCATAGCCTCTTATAGGGGCCAGCGGGGCCTGATTGGGGCATGGCCACAGCTGAGCCTGCTTTCCACCAATCAGCCCAGGCTTCTTGCCCCAGCCACAGCCCTCTCCTGGGCTGTTTCAAGCCCCACAGGGCAGGAGTGGGTAACCACCCCACTACATGGGGAAAGTGGGTTGGAGGTGACATGGGGGCACAAGGGAAAAGACTTCTGGGACAAGGGCTGTAGGGGGGGCAGGTGCAGTAGTGCTCCACCTGCATGGCTACGAGCGCCTGGATCAAGTCCGCTAGGCACTCCATGATGCTTATCAGCCACTTCATGATTTGGTGCCGGCAATCCGTGTTCTGCTGGCGGACCCTTCTTTCACTCTCCTGCCACGCCTGCACATTTTGATTTTCATTAAGGGAGTGCTGCATGACTTCATTCAGCATGTCCTCTTTGCTTCTACGTGGCCTCTTCCTGATTCTTTGTAGCCTCTCGGCCGGTGATAACACGGACAGCTGAGTTGTCAGGGTTGAATCTGCAAATACAAAATGTAACACTTAAGAGAGGCAGCATTGTTCACACCAGACAGAGCAATGATTCCCCCGTACTTAAGGAGGGCAAGCACAGTCTACATTATAGCATAACTTGCCCATCCCAAAGTGAGTGCACATTTGGAGACCCAAAATGGTGAGTAAGCACAGGGTCAAGGGGGACTGATTGTTTCATGGCTGTACTGTCCTCTGGATTTCTGTGCCTTGGGAAGAGCCAACAGCTGCAGGGGGCCCCTATACTGAACACTGTCCCCACATTTTTCACAGGAGTTTGTCCTGGAAGATATCTCGCTGCTGAGGGTAACCTGGGAAGCAAGAGAGGGTCTTCTACTACAATGAGGCTTCCGCCCTGGCCCATATGCAGCTTGCCTGTCTGCAGCAATGGTCCCCCCGCCCCTCACGGCACAGTGGCGCAGACATGTTAGCCTGACTGGGATAAGGACCACAGTGGCTCCCCCATGAAACCTGTGCAAGTGCATTGCCCAACTTCTGGCTGAGACCTTTGAAGAGATCACTGCGACGTGAGAGAGCACATCAATGCCCTATTCTGTATCTAGGCATGCATGCAGCCCTAACCCTCCTCACCCCAAGAGCCCGCACCGAATAACTTCCTTCCCAAAATAAAAGCCACTTACCGGGAACCTCCTCTGGTGTTTGTCCTTCCCCAAGCACCAGCCACCATGACTAGCTACCTTCCTCCTGGCTTGAGAACAGCTCCTGGCTGCATGCATCTAGGGATGCCAGGGTGTCTTCCTCTTCCTCAGCACCGTCGCTCCCGCTTTGCTCCTCCTTCTCCTCCTGCCTTGTTGAACTGGGCTCTGAAGTGTCCATGATGGTACTTGGAGTGGACGTGGGGTCACCCCAAGTATCGCATCCAGCTCTTTGTAGAAATGGCAGGTTGCGGGGGCAGCACCGGAGTAGCAGTTTGCCTCGTGGGCTTTGCGGTTGGCATTCCGCAGCTCCTTCACTTTAACCCTTACACTGCAGTGCGTCCCAGTCATGGCCCCTTTCCATCTTGTCCCTTGATATCTGCCCGAAGGTATTGTAATTCCTACGGCTGGAGAGCAGCTGGAACTGGACAGCTTCCTCCCCCCAAACACTGATGAGGTCCAGCACCTCGCCGTTGCTCCATACTGGGGATCGCCTGGCACGTGGAGGCATGGTCACCTGGAAAGATTCGCTGAGAGCACTCCACGCCTGGCTGAGCAAACAGGGAGGGGATTTTCAAAATTCCCAGAGAATTTAATGAGCATGTCTGACGGTTGGTCACCTGAGGGCAGGGCAATAGAGTTCAAACTGATGACCAGAGTGGCTAGAACAGGCATTGTGGGACAGTTCTGGAGGCCGATCAGAGTGCATTAACAGACCATGGCATCCACACTGGCGCTCAGTGCTCCAGTGGGGGTGCATCAAACGTTATTCCACTCGCCGTGGTGGAGTACCAGGAGCACTCTAGCCATGGAGTCGGAGCGCTCTACATGCCTTGTCAGTGTGGACAGGTCGTGAGTTAGAGCGCACTGGGCTGCTTTAATGCGCTCTAACTCGCAAGTGTAGCCATGCCCAAAACTGCCTCCGCATCAACTTAACTCCCCTGATGAGTACTTGCAAGGCTCAGAAGAGGGGAACAACTCTGCTAAATAAACACAGGAATATTACTGTGGGAGACAGATGTGTGTGGAGCCCACAAGAAAAAGGTGAATTCTACTGTTGCTAACCTTGTGTGTAGACCAGCTCTGTGTCTTGAGTTTTTTATTTTCCTTTTTTCTGAGTGGTTCATAACACTTTCCTCAAAATAACAGTCCAGAGGCCTAACATATCTCAAGTTGTTGAGTCTTCCTTTTTACATAACATTAAGAATACAAGGAAGCCACACTAATATTGCTGGGTTCCAAATAACCACGTTTACCAACTATAAACAAACATAAAAGTCCTAGCTACATATATACACTTCTGCTCTGTTAGGTTAGGGTGACCAGACAGCAAATGTGACAGGGAGTGGAGGGTAATAGGAACCTATATAAGAAAAAGACCCAACAATTGGGATTGTTCCTATAAAATCGGGACATCTGGTCACCCTATGTTAGGTTCTGGTGGCTTCTGCAGTAGAAGACAGAGAGGCCCCTTAGAGGGCTCCCAGCTATTTAGCTCGATACTATCCAATTCCTATACACTATGGGACAAAAACAAGATTATCCATAGAAAATGGACAGTAAACCAAAGGAAATCAAAGAAGGTGGCACAATTAATCTCTAGCTAAGACCATGTAACCCTTTGCTGATAGAGTTAAATCTCCTGGCTACAATTTCTTTGAGACAGACAATAATAAAAGCCTGACATTCTAAAAGTTTGTGTCTGTCCCTGGCCTCATTTTGATAGGTACTTCTTAGCTTCGCAGGGTATGCAAGTCTGATGAGAACACATTGTCCCTTTCCTTGGCTGGTGCTCTTTTATTCATATTATGGATAGTCTTTGGATAGAGTTTAGGTGTGAACAGCCCTCATTACCATTTTAGACATGAAGTCATCCTTTCGGTCAATGATTCTCACTGGCAGAGAGTCTTTATTAAACTTCTTGCTGTTTCCTTTACTGCCCAGTGTTGTACCACTGTACCCAATATTTAATTTAGCTCAGCATCCTCTGACAGAAAGTTTTGCACTTTCTTTCCAGTTAACATGGAGTAATTCAAATAATCCTTTAAATCTGGATAGGTAGGTGGTATACACTCAGACACACCCTTTCTGCATACAGCTTCTGGTAACACCTACCAGAAGGTCCTTGCTCTCTTGGCTTGGTCATCTGGATAGTTGGAGAGCAAATTGCCCCAACCTCCAAAAAGCCACCTTGCTCTACTTGACTCCTTAGGCTCATTTAAAAATCCTACTCCAGATAATACATTTTGGACAGAGAGGAGAATGGAATGATAGCCGTATTTCAGTAAACCATGCTAAGTGTAGGGTGAAGTGTGGGATAAAGCATGGAGACCCTTGTGAAAGAAGGATACAAAGGGAGTGTGAAGGACAGTGAACTGGGAAAGCAAAGAGACTGACTAGGGGAGCGATGGAGCTGAGAGTTGAGATACAGCAGCTGATCATTTCTGGTGATCTGTTCAAATCCTAAAACTCAGGAGTGAGTTTTTGTTTCAGTTCAGCCTAGTTCCCAATTTTCCATAAAACAAAACAAACACAACTTGGAAAGACTCCCAGTGAGTTCAATAAGCATCAGATAATCTATCAGTCTCTTAGGGCTTGTCTACACAGCAAGTTGCCATGCAGGAATGCCCCATGTGGACACTGCTACAATGCACGGAAAGTCAAAGACTCCAGGACTTTCAATGCACTGTAGCAGTGTCCACATGGGATGTTACTGCCTGGCAAGCCGGTGTGCTGCAGATTCACACCCTGGCTTACTGTGGATTAACTTGCTATGTAGAGACGCCTTAAATCTCTCTGTTTTATGAGTTCTGAAGTCACTCCAAATTGAAGGGCAGGAAAGAAATAATCAAAACATAATTTATACACAAAGTAAACACAAGGGATATAATACAAAACTTTGCCATTACCAACTTATTACCTTTTTCCATTCCCACACTATTTATTTTATCACTCTCCTTCCTGTTCCTGAGCCAAATACGACTCAATTTTAATGGTTTCTATCCCCCTGTACTGTGTCCAAGAAACTCTTCATAATTAAGGAAATCTCTTAATACTCAAAACCATCTCTAGACCCATGCAACGTAAGTTGCCCAGGCTATTATTGCTATCTATTACTTGTATCTCTTTCAGCACCCACAATATGTTAGGTGCTTTCCAAACATTATAAGGAACACTCCCAATCTGTGCCTTAGGTGTTTTGCCAACAGGTGGCCCCTTGGCCAACCTATAAAAAGGTTTAAGACAAGCTCTACTTCATTCTTTCTTAAATATGTCACCCTTCTGTGACAGCTCACTGTTTCCATTCTAAGGCTTCTGCTTCTGCACCTATTGAAGACAATGAATAAAATTCCATTTGACTCAAATGGGTGCAGAACTGGGATCTAATGTGCTATCAGGAATCAAGTCCCATTTCTGTATTGACTTAAGCCCTTCGGGCTCGAGTCCCGAAGGTATTTAGTCACCTGACTACCTCTTTAGGTGCCTAAATCCAACATTTTGGTCCCAATTACATTTTCAAAACTACAATTCAGGGTCCACCTAATCCACCAGTGTTTAAATCCCTTGGACACATATGTTTCTGCCTGTAGGGATGCACAAACTGCCTGAGTCCTGATGCCACAGCTAATGAGCTGCTTGGAGCCCTCGCTGAAGCCCAAGACCCAGAGGCCCCAGAGCAAGATTCTCAAAGTAGATGTTCCCCTGGCTTTTCTTCAGCAGGGTCTGATCTCATAGGCATTCTCAGAGTATGCCCACAGGATCAGGCCCTTCAGAAAAAACAATTGCAGGCAAGTAGGTCAGGAAATGTGTGTGTATCCCAGCCTACCGGTTAGGGTATTTGCCTAAGTGGGAGACCTGAGTTCAAATCCCTATTCTGCTTCATTTGGTCTTCGACCAAGTGAATGTTCTACCCAATATGGTATTCGGGGGTGGGTCTCTCTCCTGTTGAAGCTGTTCCACTTTGTATAAAAAACTAAATATTCCTGGGCCAGAGACAGAGAGATTAACTAAATCAAGGAGAGGTTTCATGGCTGAGAAACCCAAGCTGAGATAAGTACCTAGAGACCAAGATCAATGGGAGTCAGGTGCCTAAATAACCTTGAAGGGGGCTGGGCTGAGGCCTCACTCCCTTCCTCTGCATTACTCTGCTTCTGAGGATCCCTCTCTTAGGTACCTAACATGCATTGTATGGGGAGCCTGGACACCTAACTCGGGGGCTGAGATTTTCACTAGGTACCAGCGTGCCTAGGAGTTAGGTGTTGCTGAGCAGTGCAATGCCTAAGTACCTTTCTAGATTAACAGTGAGGGCACTTAACCATTAGAACAATTTACCACAGGTTGTGGTGGATTCTCCATCACTGGAAATTTTTTAATCAAGACTGGATGTTTTTCTAAAAAGATGTGATCTAGTTCAGACAGGAATTATTTTGGAGAAGTTTTATGGCCTGTGTTATATAGGAGGTCAGACTAGATGATCACAATAGTCCCTTCAGGCCTTGGAATCTATGAATCTTGCCCTTAGAAACTTGAGGTCCACTGAAAGCCTCTGGTCCTATTGAAAGTCCTATCGAAAGCCTCCTAAATGTCTCTGTCACTTTGAAAATGGAACTTAGGTTCCCAAGTCCCCTTAAATACTTTTGCAAATGTAATATCCCTCTCTTTGTTTCTTTTGTAAATCGTGGGGGAAATAATTTATTCAAAAACAGAGATTTAAGCACTGTAAAATAAAAACATAAACCATCTTCCAGAAGGACGACATTTAGAATCTACGAGACACTCAGTGTAGTTTTTGCATGAACTGGTAATGAAAGAGAAGTGTTTCTTTGTGCCAAAAATAACAGCTGCATTATTAAAAATATTGTTAGGATCATGCTAAAATCCAGCTAGATTACTATTGTGAAAAATCTCTCTTCTTCCTCTTCTTTTTAATACAGTAGCAAATATACTGCCTGGTTTGGCTTAATGCCAGGATTAATTTTAAATTGGCCCTCATAAATATTTCATGAGGTCCAATTTAATGGGATTGCTTTTCCTGGCATTAAGTCTGTGTGGATAGCATCTTAAACACTGATGTTCTTAACAGACTCTCAAAAAAAAAGCTCCTGGTATTAATAGGCTTATTAATAAATTGCTTAACACCACAACTGTATATTTTAATAGTATTTTGACAAAAACCCATGAAAAGAATCTTTGCCAGCTATGTAGCTCTTTTCTTTTAGGCTTATGCTTTGCACTGTCATACCAATTAATCTATTAACATGCAAAATGCTAAATCATCATTAGTGGGAAACAACTTCAACCAGTAACAAAGTTGCTGAGCACCCTCTGATTGACATCAGTGGGAACTGAGGACCTCACCACCTCAGAGAAACAGGTCCTTCACGATTAAGTGAGGCACAATTTACTTTTGGTTTCTGATTACATGCAATAGTTCAATAAAAATACAAGACTGACACCTGTAAGTTTCTAAAAATCTCTAAACAAAACCCTCTTGAATAACGTATGGATAATTTATTTCCCTTCTTTTTTCCCATGAAGGATGCATGTCAAATCTCTATGGTTGGTCACTTCAAGTACATTTGAATCTGTGTTTTAAAATTAATTTGCTGTTCAGTTTCAACACTGAATTACAGCCATGGGACCTTTATCAACCAAAAATCAGAAACTGGATTTGAGGCAAAAGCTAGGAGAGACCGGAGTCAGGTTTGATCACAATACATGGCCAGATTCTCAGCTTGTAAAAAATCTGTGTATCTACCTTGGCTTTAATGGTCAGATGCCAATTTACATCAGCTGAGGATCTGGCCCACTGTTGCTAAAATGATTTTATTCAGAAGTAAACATTGTGACAGTACAATAATGCTAGTGATGAACTGAGTATAAATTATTAATTGAAACAGATTAACCTGATCATTTAAATGCTTTGATTTTATCTTCATAAACTAGCTTGGAAAAACAAGAGAAAATTATTTATTCTGCTCACCGTACTTTCTGTCCACTCTTACTGCAGTGCTGGTTGCAGGTTTAGATTTCAGTTGACCAAAGTGCTAAGCAAGAGTTTTGAAAATAATGAAGGCTGCAGGAGGCATGACATAGATAAAAATAAATGCACTTATCAAGACACATTGGTTCACAGGCTGGTCACCTCTGGATAGCAGCACTGATACAGTGGTCCTTGAAAAGGGTGATATTAATATTGCAGACATTTATGGATAAAGTCTGGCAGCAGCATGGGTGCACAAGGGGTGAGTATAGAGATCCCATTTGCCTCCATGTCTACTTGCACAGAGAACAGCTTGCATGCCTACACTTACAGAGCCTGAGTACAAAGAGATGGCAAAGCAGAATACCCACAGGTGCCTCACCAGCCAAAGGAGATATGGATAGGAGGATGGTGTGAGGTGTTGGGCACCAGGGGGGTCGTGGTCTACTCCTCTGAATAGGAGATATATGTATGTGCTACTTCCAAACATGTCAGCGGGCCCAGAAGTATTCTGCCTGGCTCAGCACTCTACAAGTGCAATGACTACAGCCACTGGCATGACTACAAATCCCTCTTCCTTGGCTCTAGCTGGAAGCCCCAACGCAACCATTAATTAAGAAAGAAGTAATTAGTATTGTTGGAAGGGAGGGGCTAAATATCTGACCTTTTCAATTACTGTGCACCGTTGGCAGGTGTATGGTACACATCAGGGTGGTAGGAAACAGCAAGCATGAGCAGTGATGGTTCCAGAAATGAAAGGCTAGGAAAAAGCCCAATTCCTGTGGACTGCTCAAAGGTTAGGCCAAGTGCAGAAAGGAAGAGGTCATGTATAGATGTCTGGGAAAGACCCACCAGCAAAAAAACCCACCCCTTCATTGGTGATAGAAAATGTTGGGTATGTGCTTTCCAGTTTGTGTTATGTTCAGTGATATTCATTGTTCTATCACGACATGACAAATGAACAGGCATTTGATTAAAGATTATCTTCTGCTTCTAGCTGCAGGAAGATGTGGAGATTTAGCTGGAAGCACAGCTATAGTTTTATGTGTTAAGTTGTAAGCAGCAGAAAGTTGTCTTCAATATTCACTTTCTAATGGCCACATTTGTTTTTAACAATATAAGTCCTTAAACAGACACCACATAATAGCTCAGGACAAAAAGTGAAAGAATAGCTTTATTTAAATAATGAAACTACAGGGGAATTTTAGGTAGGCAGAATAATTAGCCAACTGGAATTTGTGACCTTAGATTAGCACCTCTTTAACATTTGAATGAAGCGAGGGTTATTATTATTTTATTATTAAAGTGAGTGAAAAGGCAGTTGAAGCAAATCTGTTGTTAGCTTACTTCTCTGGTTTGTCATCATTTTATTGCTGCAACAATGCTGGAATTCAGAAAAAAAGTGATGATTGCTAAATATTAACTGATTGGCTAAATAGCAATCTATGTCCTTTCTAATAGTTTTAATGCTGTCAGTTCTTGGCTGGCTAACAGAATATTTTTTCATTCCAATAGATGATATGTCAGCAGCTGTAGTACATAGTCACCCATTCCTGCAGTCCTGTTGGAGTCAGTGGGATGCAAGACACTCTTAGGATTAGTCCCTGAGAGAGTTTGCACATACATACCAGTGCTGGTCCATGTCAGTCCTTAGTTTCTCTTTTGTGGTGGGTACATCTCACACACAAACACACATACACAGCATAAAAGAGCCACATCAAAACTACACAAAGCCTGTGTATTTCCCCTCCCTCCATCCCCCATCCCCGCCCTGCAATTCAAGAACCAAATGATTACAAAAAGCTAATCACAGGAAGTACATGACTCACAGACAACTATTTCAAATGGAAGCATCCCACCTCACACAAAGCAGCATTATGAAATAAAACTTTGAGTGATCCTCCCGTTTAGCAGTGTTGATAGCAAGATTAATTATCCTTCTGTTGAAGTGCAGAAGCTGCCACAATAATGTGTCACCACCACTTACTAAGCAAGGACTTATTCATCACAAGTGACAAGACGGCAGAGAAGTGAAATTCTTGTGCAATATTTGTCTCCATGTGCTAATGTGGTTTGAAAACAAAGTTCCCCAAAGCTGAATGAGAAAAGTGAAGGGGGGGGGAAGCTTTAGCCAAAGTAAATGAGCAAAAGAATTTAAGTAATTTAATTTTTACTTATTTTACAGACCTTTTCAGATTTAATCTTCACAGCCATTAGGGATTTAAAGAGGATCCGCTGTTTAACTTGTTTGTCCATTTGACTTAAGACAAATCCAGCAGATAACAACAAAGTACTTTCTTTGTCTTCACCACCACTTAATTTAAAAGGGACATGTTTACAAACAACTTAATCTGTTTAGTACAAATACTCCTTTACATTCTTTTATCCTGTCAAAAAACCTTCAGAAACCACATGGTTCTTTCCAAAGCCCAAAGCTGGACTTTGGGGCAACTTGATATCAACAGTAGACCTTAGTTGTACAAACATGCTTCATTGAATTTCCAGTCTTTAAATAAGCTAAAGAAAATTAGCAACAGAGAATTTGGCTGGTGTGCATGGATATACTATGTACTATTTTTGTTTTTGGCAGCTTTGCGGCCATAAAAGCAAAAAATGCTAGCTCTGATTGGAAGAAATCCTTTCTTGTAATACATTATTTATTACATATACCAGTGTGCAGAAAACAGACAATGAATTTAAAACAATTTAACTTGATGAACTTAATAATACTTAATATCACATTATTAATAAGGTCTTCCCATTCGCTGCAAGTAGCCATATCTCGGTGACAATCCTGTCACTTTGTACACTATGCTCTTGCCCATTTTCAATCTGGGTTTTGTTCTGACCACAGCACAGTCTATTCTCTTCCATCTAATGACTTCCAGCACTCTCTTAATTATTTAATGCTTGTAAAATGTTCTAGAGATGAAAAATGACATGTGTTATAAGTGCTGTACTGCCTCATGGGAGTTGTAGTTCAGTTGCCTAATGTCCCCATTCTCTTCTATGGACCACGTTCCCCCGCGAGACTTCATCTCCCATTATTCTCTGCAGCAACGTGATTCTAATGATGCACCATGTCCCCTCACAAAGTAGGGAGACCAGGGTGGCTCATGGGAGGTATAGTTTTGTCAGGGAGTTTAGCCTACAGAGGCCACAATATTTCAGTTTTTGATTTTTTGCCAAGAAGCCAAAATTTTCCACAAGACAAAAAATATTTTCTGACCAGCTCTAATAAAAAAAACCATGACAAAATGTGGAAGGGTTTTTTTCAAGTGTTTCTTTGATGACAGATATCAGTCTTTAACAGGTATGCTTAGCAGTCAGCTAAGTATGACCAGCTGACTAATCTTTGATGCAACATGTAGAGTTTAGGATTGGTTAAAATGGTGCATTATCTGAAACAACAATAATGAGATATAAGAGATAGAAATCAAAAAGGTGCAGAAACTATGACAGTAGACAAAAATGTGGGAGGAACATGCCACTACAATGAGAGGCAGAGAGATCAACTCAACAGGCATCAACTATGAGAGGAACCACAGAGGCTGGAGATGTAAAAATACACCATGGGCCTTATTCTCACTATGTAAAGTGGCCTTCGTGTAAAAGACTCAGGTCCCAAGAGGTTACAAGTGTAACCTAGGGTGAAATCTTTGCCCCATTTGAATCAATGGCAAAATGTCCATTGACTTCAAAAGGGACCAGTATTTCAAGACTGTGATTTAGCACAATTCAGTTACTTACCAGTCCAGCTGGTTGAATATTGAAAAACATCTCCCAAACATATGTATTTGTATTCCAAAGAGTATTCATATCAGCCAAGTCTATTCTGTTTTGTGTCCTATTCACAGATATTCACCTGAACAGATTTTTGTTTGCATGGAAGTATGTTCATGTAGATGAACAGCTGTTTTTCATTCAAATACCAATATTCAAATGTGAACCACAGTGTTTTATGCATGAACAGAAGTATTCACTATTAATCATTCATTGTGCTACAGTTTAAAAATGGTCAGTCATCCAATCAGACAGCAAAACCAATACCATGTGAGTAAGGCTGCGAGTCGGTCACTGAGGTCGCAGAAATCACGGATTCGGTGACTTTCAGCAACCTCCATGACTTCTGCAGCTGCTTGGGTGTCCCGCGGCCAGCCGCACCAGCTGCTGCGCCCTGGGGACTGCCCAAGCACGGCCATGTGGCTGG
The DNA here is from genome assembly GCF_016161935.1 of Mauremys reevesii. Taxonomy (NCBI): domain Eukaryota; kingdom Metazoa; phylum Chordata; order Testudines; family Geoemydidae; genus Mauremys; species Mauremys reevesii. The sequence continues at coordinate 19,697,607 of NC_052624.1, forward strand.
CCCTGGAGACTGCCAGGGTAGCAGTAGTCCTGGGGGTGGCCGGAGCAGCAGCCCCGGGGAGCACCTGAGCAGGGCCGGATTAGCCTTTTGTGGGCCCAGCGCCAAACATATTTGTGGGCCCCCATGGAGACAATGGAGCATGGCGTGGGGAGGTCAGTCCCCAGAGTGAGGGGCCAGCCAGGGGCAATGGGGCATGGCATGGCAGCCATGGCGCCGCTCCACCCAGCTCAGTGCGAGGGCACTATTTACAAACCAGCCAGACACACAGTGGCCCGCTCAGCCCTGGGCTGCCAGCATGTCCCTCTCCCTCAGGCCCATGCCATACCACACAGCCCCGCCCAACACCCCATAGGTGCCAACTCCAAGCCTTGGAGCACCCACAGAAAAAAAAATAGTATGTGCTGAGCGCCCACCAGCAGCCCCATCGATCAGCTCCTCACCCTCACCCCCAGCACCTCCGGCCCACTGCTGACCAGCTGTTCAGCACAGTCAGGAGGCGGTGGAGGGAAGTGGGGGGAGCAGGGGCAGGGGCGCTCAGGGGAGGGTACAGAATGGGACAGGAAGAGGTTGGGCGGGGGTGGAGCAGGGACAGGAATGGGAATAAGGAAAGAGTCCATAAAAAACTCATAAGAGGAAAATTATTTGTCCAAAACAATTTGGTAAAAATTTACTATATATATATATATATATAGGTATTTGCAGAACCCAGAATTGGTTTGCAAATGATTTACAAAATCAAAGAAATTGGGTAATATATCTGCAATTAATTTAATCAACTTTACTTATCATTAATACAAATGGAAAATTCAGGGTTGCTGACTTTCACCAGTAAAAGTGAAAGGTTTAATCACTGAAAGGCTATCAAGCTTTTAAATGGCCAATGAATTTGCTGCTGCACCATCAGTCTGCTGAGGAATCCTCTCTGGCCTGCAGGAAAATAAATAAAAAAAATCAACAAGTGGGATGTGCTGTGCACAACAGAGCTGTCACTCAGTGCTGGAATCATGCCAAACCCCACAAGGGCTAAGACCCTGGAGTTCAATGTGCCCTGTTACTTCTCATAAAAAACTAAGAGTCATTGTAATATAACAATAGGTACATCTACACTGCAGCTGAGAGTGAACCTCCCAGCCTAGGTAGGTGGACTCATGCAAGCAAGGCTTGAGCTAACACACTAAAACTAGCAGTGTGCATGTTGTGGTGTGAGTGGCAGTTTGGTCTCTCACCTGAGCTCCTGGGTCTGAGCTCAGGTGACTAACTCAAGTGTCTACCAGAGGTGCAACATCCATACTGCTATTTTTAGCACACTAGGACTAGTCTGTCTACCTGGGCTGGGAGGCTCATTGACATAACCAATGAGTCCTGGCATCATGAGGGGAGGTCAGACTGTAGTTCTGCTGGCTCCCTCTAGTTCTGCTGGCTGAATCCCTACACCATTGACACCGCTTCACCTTGTCCTGTTCGCTGGACTTGGCAGTGAAGACCCATCAAGCGTGTATGAGTGGCACAACTTTTACAAACCAGCTGACCAGGGCCTGCTGTTCTTGGTTTGCAATCAGAATTCTCTTCTCCTAGGTGGACTGCCTGCCATGGTTGACGAGCCTCACCTGTGTAACAGAGGCACAGAGAGGTGAAGTGACTTGCCCAAGGTCACGCAGCAGGGCAGCGGCAGAGTCAGAAATAGAATCCGGTTTCCTGAGTCCCAATCCTGTACCCTCTCTACTGTACCATATTGCCTCCCAACACATACACCAATGACACTGTCGTATGAAATACTAGATTCCCTTCTAGTGTCCATATAGGTCAGTGATTGGTGTCAGTGATACTGCCCTGTCATCATTTGGACTAGCAGTACAATTTAAAATGTACCAAGACAATACCATTGTTTCTAACCTAATCACCATATCTTACACAGGAATGGACACATGTATCTGATCCCATTTTCTTTCTACATTTACCCTACATTTCTCCCACCTTAGCAAAACAAAAACAACAATAAACACTAAATCTCAGCACAGCAGACGTCAAAGGAATACTTACGTCCTCTCATATTTTGCTTTTTTAAAAATAGTGTTTCTGTTTCACTAAGTTGGCTTCAGATGGCAGCAGTGGTTTTATTATAAGAAATCGGCTTTTTAGTTGTCACACTTTTAAAAATTAAGGACAGGTGAAAAGGTACTTATTCCAGTCAGTTAAAAACATTAAATTAAACAAAAAGGAGGTACACAAAAATTCTAATTCTATTCTCAGTCACATAAATATAAATCTGGAACAAAAGATGTCAACTGCCGAATTCAGTCAATGGACGTTACTCTGGGTTTACGCTGGTGTGATTTTGACTCACAAAGTGGGAAATGGGATACCATTTATATCCTGACTCTTCTCACATGAACCACACTATTAACAGAATATCAACTGGCAATGAAAGCTTCCTTCAGGCTTCATTGTACTTTTTCTGTATCAAAGTGTGATGACTGTCTTCATTTGCTTCAACTATGATAATAATTTAAAAGATGATCAAACAAGAGCAATAACAGCCTGAGATGGACATTGTCAGCCAGAAAAAAGCCTTTACACACTGTTTGTTCAGCACTTGTCGCCTTTGAATCACAATACCTGTGTGCACCTTTCTGTTTTATTATGACAACACTGCAGTCCAGTAGCTTTTATTCCTCAAAGCTTGCTGAAAATATGTGATGATTTTTTGAAATATGAGAAGAAACTGCTTATCTCCGGGAAGACATTAGCTTTGATGCTGGTGTAAAAATGCACGGAATGCATCTAAACTCAATTAAGGAATATTTGGAGTATCAAATGCTTACAAATGCTTGCTGGCTCATTGTAAAAATAGCTTATCTTGTCTTTGAACAAGAGTACAAGGGGCAGGAAGAGCTGTATAAAATATATGTCTCTGAAGAAGATGGTCTGAAGTTCCTACAGAGGAAATGTTCAGAACTGATATAGAAATATAACATTATATAATGTGATATCACAACTTCAGGGGCTGATCATGGATGCCTCATGCAGACAAGAACCCTGCTGAAGCCAGTGTATGTGTTGCCTGCATGAGGAATGTGGGATCCAGCCCAATATGTATGTGTGTTTGTTTGTTGTGACAATAGCAAAGCAGGGTAAAAATATTTCTGTATTTTACTTATGATTTTTAACGGCAGCACTATATGATAATTTGTTTCTACTGAAGGGAATTGAAATTGTTTAATGTGAAAAATGTATAGATCAAAAGTTCCTTTCTCATTTCCTGCTAAGAGCAGCTAAAATTTTCAAATTTGGGCTCTTCAAGTTAGGTACCTAAATAAACATGGCTTGATTTTCAGCTGGCCTGTGCCCTCATTCTTCCCAATGAAGTCAACTCATCTAAGAGTCTTATGACAAAAGATAAACAAATATTAAAAAATACAGGGGAAGAGAGGTGAGAGAAGAATATACTGCATAAAGAACCATGTTTATGGGGTTGAGAAGTTGGTAATGGGATACACAACCTTTCACATAGAATCGTAGGACTGGAAGGGACCTTGACAGGTCATCTAGTTCAGTCCTCTGCACTCATGTAAGTATTATCTAGACCATCTCTGACAGGTGTTTGTCTAACCTACTCTTTAAAATCTCCAATGATGGAGATTCCACAATCTCCCTAGGCAATTTATTCCAGTGCTTAACCACCCTGACAGGAATTTTTTCCTGATGTCCAACCTAAACCTCCCTTGCTGCAATTTAAGCCCATCGCTTCTTGTCCTATCTTCAGAGGTTAAGGAGAACAGTTTTTCTCCCTCCTCCTTTTATGTACTTGAAAACTGTTATATCCCCTCTCAGTCTTCTCTTCTCCAGACTAAACAAACCCAATTTTTTCAGTCTTCCCTCATAGGTCATGTTTTCTAGACCTTTAATCATTTTTGTTGCTCTTCTCTGGACTTTCTCCAATTTGCCCATATCTTTCCTGAAATGTGGTGCCCAGAACTGGACACAATACTCCAGCTGGCACCTAATCAGTGTGGAGTAGAGCGGAAGAATTACTTCTCATGTCTTGTTTACAACACCTAAGGGCTTGTCTACTCTGCACCACAGTGTGGACTACAGGGGTGTCAATTACAGACCACACTAAAGAGTGGTGCTGTAATTGACCCATCTGGACACTAATGGCGTAAATTAAAAGGTACTTAGTTCATGTTAATTTAATACTATTAGAAAGAGCAGTATGTTAATGCAAACTAGGTATCTGGTACTTTGTGCCAACAGCATCCACATGGGGCATTTCAGTGCAATTCTTTGGTGCACTCTGCAATTCACACCTCCGACAGTCCACACTACAGTATAGTGTAGACATAATCTAAATTGCTCATTCAAATCTAAACCAGTTCAGTATAGGCTTCCAATTGTTATCACTTATCTATTAGTTACTATATATATCAGCGTATGCACAATGTGCCCAGCCATTTGATCTATCCAGCCATCATCAGCCAGAAACAAGCCATTTGATATGAAAGGTATTTGGAGATCTCCATGAAAAAAATTGGTGGTTGCAGTTTAGTTCCGGGTGTCCATGTCACAAAACCACCAGGATAATTGGTATTAACTGGCAATCTTGGAGATGGTAAAGATTGAACTAGCATCTCATCTGTAGAGTGATTCCTCTAAGCTAAAAGGATGCACGTTTGCAAGCGAACGTGCAAAACGTGCACTTCCCTTTCTTGTTCTGTGGCTGCTAGGTGGATAAATGGACAGTCAGTCTGGCACTTTTCAGGGGACTAAATAAAAATGTAATAGAAGCTGTTTGTTTTGGGTTTCTTTTCTTTTCTTTTTTTGTTTTGTTTTGAATGCAATAGAACAAGGCAGAACTAACATCAAAACACTCTATACTTCTGCACTTCAACTCTGATTTATTGTTTTTTCACTTATGTAGATGATAGAAATATGAGCACATGAAGTTCTTTGAAGAATGACACTGGGCCATTACAGACAGAAGTACTGAAATATCAGACAATTATAGCCTTACAAAGGAAGGCTGTGCATTTATTAATCTAACATTAGGATAAATCCAGTAATGTCAGATGAGGAATTAAGCAGCAATCTGATAACATCAGCAATAGTTATGAAATACCATACAAACTAGTAAGGCTCAGTTCCCTTTGATTAACATCCAGAAATTTCTTGTGTGCAATGGACAATTTTCTCAACCACATTTTTCCATTTGGTGAAGAGTTGGCCAGTAGTTAAATAAGTTGGGTGAATACTGCCCACACACACATACTACACGACTACTGATATATTCATGCCATCATGATTCCAGTATCCACTCTTTGTATAAATGACACGTGCTGCTTGCCAAAGGCTGCTATAGCATGTCTAAAGGAAAGAGGGAGATGGATGATAACCTCCTGTAGTCCCACATGGTTCCCCAGGCACTAGGAGATAACGTAGTGCACTATGATACTAATGGCTTTAGTGAGAAGGCTAAGGTTCCATGGGCAGGGTGAGCTGGAACACCCTATCCTACTAATTAATGAGGGACAAGGTTGACTCAGCAGTAGTTCCCAGTCAACCTCTCTCTGATATCAAGGAAAGCAGGGCAAGCTGGGAACTGTAGTCCATGGTGATACCCATATTTATAGTCCTGGTCTCTGGTAAAACCTGATGGGATTAAAGGGTGCATATAGTTTTTTTTAAAAAGTACTCCTCCAGAGTACTCCTACAGACCAGGTAGAGACCTGCAAGGAGTCAGCCTCTCCATGTGATCTCTCCTGGAAGATGTAGGCAAGTAATCAAGTGGATACACTAAGAAGTGCAAAAGAGAAGCCTTTCATATTTTTCCTGGTTGCAGTATTGTTGGTCCCGGGTTGGTCCCAGGATATTACAGAAACAAGGTAAGACATTACATCACCTACCTTGTCTGTCTCATATTTTTCCTGGTTTGATTTGTTGTTTTTATTTATACAGATTCTGATTTTCAAAGGTACCTGGGCACCCACAATTCTTCAGTCAGACCTGTGAGTGCTTAGCAGTCCTGAAGTTCAGGCCACTTTCACTTAGGTACCTAACTTCAGTGACCCATGCTTGAAAGTTTGGCCTAGTTCTTTGTGACTGAGCAAGAATTCCAGGGCACTTCAGTCTTCAGGCCTAAAAGGAAATGCAAATTGTGAAGATGCAGCTATTTAATGGCAGAAAATGCAAAATAAGTAACGTGATGCTACATTTGCTTTCTGATATTCTACAGTGAGGAGACTATACTCTGCACTTGCAATGGGATGAACCTGAAGAACAGAACTTTTCCGCATGTAACTGTGAATCCTAATTAAAAATCTCCTGTGTTTGGCAAACCAATAACTGGACTTTGATTCTTCCTTTTCTTTTCTCCTTCATTCCTTTCTTTCCTTCATTCACACAGGTTTTCCATTCCCCAAAGCCTCTTGCCCTCATCTTTCCTGAAAAGGATCCCACTAATACCTTCTAAGAGAAAACATTCAGTAAATGTGTATAAAATCCTTGGCAATAGGAGTACTAGTGTACAGAAGAGAAGCTATAACAACATATGGAGAAGATACCAGAAATACTTAACCAAGACAGAGCAGGGGAAAAAGGCACCTAGACAATTATAGTTTCCATTAAGAATAGTCAATATGGATTTGCCAAAGGGAGATCTTATAGAAGAACTAATCAGAGCTGATAAGAAGCAGCCTTGGACATAATTTGCCTGCACTTTAAGAAAGTCTTTGATACCCTAATCTGAAAAGTAAACATCTCCAGCAAAGGGAATGAGCTACTTGATTGGACAGCTTGGATATCAAAGAAAGAAGGCACTTGTGAATGGAAAAGTGGAGGATGAAGGGAAGTGATTAGTAGTTTGCCACAAGGACCAATATTAGGATTAATTCTGCTCACATTAAATGTGACTTAAAATAAGGAACATGCAACATGGCATCTTGGCAACGATAAAAAATCAGGAGCAATACCAAGGAGGCTGGCAATAACTTTTCAAAAGATTTATATAGACTAAGGAAGAGCATGAGAAGATTTGTGATGCCCTCAATTTAATTTGCCAATATGCAAACTGAAGAGACGAGGGTAAGAAAAACAAATAAATTCTCAGTGTGCTTGTGTTATAAATAGGGCCCTTTTTTTTCCGTTTTTATTTTACTTAATTTTTCCCAGGAATTTATCAGTGTTTCTTACCACCACAACAAAAACAGGTGAAAATCAGTGCAAAAAACTATTATTAATTTTTCTGGGTAAATATTGGGGTTCATTTTGGTGGCTGGAAAGACGGGGGGAAAGTATTCAGTAGATTAATACTCTGAATTCTGTTCACCAATATGGGTTGCTGTAGAACTAAAACAGAACTCAAAACACAATGCCACCTCTGAGTTTAAGAAAACAATATATCTGTATGTAAAAGAGGTCACCAGTACAAACGTTTGAGAACCACTGTTCTAGACTAATACATAAGCTTGCTTCAACAGCCAGCTTTGCATATCCACACAGACTAATGTATTATCACATATATCTCATACAATGTATTGTATTTTCCTAATAAAACACCTTATTTTTATATATTTGAATGATACAAAAGTAGGGTGAAAATCAGAAAAAAAAAATAACAATACTTTTTGTAAAACCTGGACATTTTTCAGTAAAAATCGGTTTAAACTGAAAACGAAGGGGCTTCATTATAAAACACTCTGCAGGAAGACTGTGAGAGATGGAAAGTGAAAACATCTCAGGAGCAGGCCTCACCTAACAGTTACACAAAATGGAGAATGTGAGACTAATCTCATCCTGCCATGTGATTATAAACAAACCATGGGCCTGATTCTGCTTCCACTAAAGCAAATGGCAAGACTAACATTCTCTGCATTGGAGCAGGAGCTAGCCCCTTATTTGTAATATTGGGGACAGTTTTGCACCCCATATTAATAAAAAGACATTATAAAAATGAAGAATATGTGGCTAGAACAATACAGGGTTTTAACATAAGTTATTCAAAGTAGTCTGAGATATAGGTCTGTGTAATTTGAAACAGAAAGCTATAGCAAGGATTTAAATAATAAAATTACTGAGCATGCCGGTATAGCCATTGATCAGGTGGTCCCCAGACACTTAACCAACATTAATTAAACCAGCGGCTCTCAACCTTTCCAAACTACTGTACCTCTTTCAGGAGTCTGATTTGTCTTGTATATCCCCAAGTTCACTAGTACTGAAAAAACATATAATTATAAAAGAAATCATTTGGAATATAAATATTGTACTTACACTTCAGTGTATGGTGTATAGAACAGTATAAACAACTCATTGTCTGTATGAAATTTTAGTCTGTACTGACTTCATCAGTGCTTTTTATGTAGACTGTTGTAAAATTAGGCAAATATCTAGATAAGTTGATGTACCCCCTGGAAGACCTTGACGTATGTCCTGGGATACATGTACCCACTGGCAGCTCCCCGCCCCGCTCCCCTGGCTCCAGCTTACCTCCGCCTCCACCTCCACCTCCTCTGTGAGTGCGCTGCCACATCCTGCTTCTCCCCCCTCCCTCCCAGCGCTTGTACTGCAAAACAGCTGATTTGCGGGGCAGAGAGGAAGGGGGGAAGAGGGGGAACGCAGCGCGCTGGGTGAAGAGGTGGAGCTGGGGCAGGGATTTGGTGAAGAAATCCAATGGGCCAGGGAGGGGGCAGAGTTAGGACAGGGACTTTGGGATGGGGTTGGAATGGGGGCTGGGCCAAGGGCGGGGAAACAATGGAGTCGGGGCGGGGCCAGGGGAGGGGGGGCATAGGCACCCACCGGTGCCGGAGAAAGTTGGTGCCTATCATCATGGGGAGCTTTTATTTTTTCATGTGTGTGGAATCTCCCTTGGCTCAGTTCTTTGACCTATGCTGTTCTGTGTCTATAATTGTACAGTATGTATCATCACTTCAAAGCTTCATCCATATGCTGATAATAAGCATTATTTTTCCATATCCTTTTGACAGGACGCCAAAGTGACACTCAACCTTGGATATTTAAAAAAAGTTTCACAATGTTAAAGTGTAAAAAAAAATTCACTGAACTAAGCTTAGCTGGCCCAATATACGGTATGTCATTCTTCATAGTGTTGTGTTCAATGGGAGGCCTCAATACAGCCTCCTATTAAGTTGTCATCTTCGGTCCCTAACAAACATTTGATTATCACTCAAGTTACGTAACAGAAATGTCGCTCTATCATCTAGAATTTAGCACTGGCCCTCAGAATCAGGTCAATAGTGACTTTTAAATCCTTATCTAAACAAGGCGTGATGTCTGAACATGTCAGCTAACATGTTCTAATGCATTTGAAAAGTTGGAGCCCAGGCTTTAACTTGACTGTGTTAGCACATGTTAAAGGCAGTGTCCCTTGTCTACACTAGACTTTTCAAATGTGTGTCCAGAAAAGCTAAGATGTTCCAACATCACACTTTTTAGCCTAGTCTAGACAAAGTTGGTATTATATTGTATTACAGCAGGTGTTCTCAAACTTTTTCCATAGTATGGACCATGTTTTCTATAAACTGGATATACATGATGGCTTAGCATCCTTGTGACTACTATTGCAATTATTTACATGGAAAATAAATTAGAGGAAAGTATTTAATATATTTAGAATTCTCAATACAATTTAGTAGCTGAAAAGAATGCCAGCCAGAATCATATGACCTTCCAGCTCTCTGCAGATCATCAACCAAGTGTTTTGTGGATCACAGACCAGTTGTGAGAATATGTGTATTATTGTACAACTCTGAGAAAACAACTGTGAAAATGAGTACTAATTGCACTTTCCATTTAAATATAGCTGCACTATGCAGTTGGAATTGAGGAACACTGATTAATTACATAATCATTGTACAATAGAAAATGAATGTCCTCAATTTAGAAAACCGGCACTTTGTTAGCATTATAAAAAGAGAGAGAGGGAGAGAGAGAAAGAGAAAAGGACTTTCTATCAAGCCAGATTTTGCACCCAGATACAATTTGGTTGCAAAAAATGATTATTCATAATCACTGAATATAGCATATGTTAAACGTATATTTAAAAAATGAAGCTGAAGCAACACATTCAAAATAAGGAAAAATCTGTTTACTGTATTATTATTATTAGTCATTATTTGTATTGCTGTACTGCCTAAAGCTCAGTTGTGTACCCATTGTGCTAGGCATTGTACAAACACACAGGAAAAGAAAGGTCCCTGCCCCAAGGAGTGTACCATATGAAATAAATGATTTATTATAGGCAGGTAACAATAGCTATGATTAAGGTTACCAGACACTTTCCATTATACAACTTTACAATTGCTTATGATTTTGCCAAACTGACTGAAATTTTTCATACTGGGTATCAGAGTATGGCTGTATATTTTGGGGAGTTTTCAGCTAAAATCATTCTGCCATTTCCAAGAAAGAGTTTATGGGAAAATATGGTGAGGTGCTATATTAAAAAAATCCTATCTCCTTTTTTAAAAAGACAATTTAGTGCCTCCATGCTTTGGATCAGGGTCTTGAAATTTGGAAAGGAGATTGCTTTTTTGTCAGGGATGTGCCTTTTGCCATCCCTGGGGAAATTCACCTAAATTTGGCCAAATTACAAGCCTTTGAAAAATCTCAGTTCACACATGTTCAATAGAGACTTGTAAAATTTCTCTGAAGATACTATCTGAACTGAGCATGCTCCATCCACTCACAGCCCTTATGGACCAACCAGATTGCACATGCACCCTCCCCACGGAGTGGCTAGATATGCTCCATTCCAGGCCTGCAGAGCTGAGAAGGACTTTCCCCCAATGACTCTGCCCAGATCCTGAGATTGCTATGGTGTGGGCCCCAGAAATAAGAGCAGGGAGATTGTCTCTTTTGTACTCTCAATGCTCCCCACCTCAGTTCCCCTTCCTTCCTCCACTTGTGCCCGTCAGCATGGAGGCAAAGGAGAATAAGAACATAAGAGTGGCAATACTGAGTCAGACCAAAGGTCCATCTAGCTCAGTATCCTGTCTTCCAACAGTGACCAATGCCAGGTGCCCCAGAGGGAATGAACAGAATAGGTAATCATCAAGTGATCCATTCCCTGTCGCCCATTCCCAGCTTCTGGGAAACAGAGGCTAGGGACACCATCCCTGCCCATCCTGGCTAACAGCCATTGATGGACTGATCTTCCATGAATTTATCTATTTCTTTTTTGAACCCTGTTATTGTCTTGGCCTTCACAACATCCTCTGGCAAAGAGTTCCACAGGTTGATTGTGTGCTGTGTGAAGAAATACTTCCTTTTGTTTGTTTTGAACCTGCTGCCTATTAATTTCATTTGGTGACCCCCAGTTCTTGTGTAATGAGGAGTAAATAACACTTCCTTTTTTACTTTCGCCACACCAGTCATGATTTTATAGACCTCAATCATATCCCTCCTTAGTCGTCTCTTTTCCAAGCTGAAAAGTCCTAGTCTTATTAATTTGCTTCATACAGAAGCCATTCCATACCCCTAATCATTTTTGTTGCCCTTTTCTGAACCTTTTCCAATTCCAATATATCTTTTTTGAGATGGGGCGACCACATCTGCACACAGTATTCAAGATGTGGATATACCATAGGTTTATATAGAGGCAATATGATATTTTCTTCATATTATCTATCCCTTTCTTAATGATTCCCAATATCCTGTTTGCTTTTTTGACTACCACTGTACATCGAGTGGATGTTTCCCGAGAACTACCCACAATGATTCCAAGATCTTTTTCTTGAGTGGTAACAGCTAACTTAGATCCCATCATCCAGACTGGAATACAGAGGGGTGAGGAGCAGAGTGGAAGAAGGGATGCAGGACTGGAGGCAGGTCAGGGGCTCAGGGAGAGAGAGGTAGGAGTCTGGAGGGAGAGGATGGGAGATAGGAGTGATGGGAGAGATGGGCAGGAGCAGGAGGTGAGGTACAGAAATTGGGAAATGCTGGTGGGAGACAGAAAGACAGAAGGGTTTATGACAACTACAGCACACTCCCCTATAGGACCTGGAATTGAACCCAGGATTCCTGAGTCTCAACATTCCTTTGCTGTCTAGCAAATGGCTGTAAACCCCACAGGCAAAGTATATGTCTTATGCCCCTCTAGTCCACAAAGAAGAAAACATCCTTCTACTGCTACCAGTTACTCCAGTTAGCTCAAATGGTAGTGGACTGTGCTGTGGATCTAGTATTTCAACCACGCAGGTGACTCAAATAGGTCAGTGTGGTTCCACATGATGGACTTTGTTTTTACAGTTTGCTTTTTAAAAAACTTGGGAAACGGCATCCCAAAAAATTATGTTTAAAGAATGTTAAGATTGCAAAGTCAAGGACTCAAAATTGAGGAAATACCAGAATCAAGTTTGCCTGTGCAACTTTAATTTGGCCCCACTGTGTGTATGCATTTTGATACAATCTTTAATTGGATGATCACATACTATATTTCCCACATAAACCCTGTCTCATTCAGCACACAAGATGGATGATGCTTTGGGAATGAATCAGGGTTATGCCATTAATGAAGCTGATGACTTTAGGACCCTACATTATTTGTTGCGCAAGTTGAAAGGCGTATGGTGAATAAGGCAGGGGAGGGCAGGAAGAGAAAGAAGGGTCTAACAGTTAAGGTGGTTGAATGTTGCCCTGGAGAACTGGATTCTATCCCTGCTTCTGCCATAGAGTTCCTATGTGATGAGCAGATCACATAAACCAACAATTTCACAGGTGGTCTAATTGTGCATTCCTCATTTTCTTGAAGCATGACTTGAGACCCTGCAATCTGATTTGCAGAAGTGCTGAGCACTTGCAGCTGCAACTGAAGTCTACGGCAATTCTGCTTTGAACATATAAAGTGGTCTATATAATGCGAAGTACTTTGAAAAATCAGGTCATATGTATCTCAAATTGGGGACCCAAAATTAGTGGACAATTTTTACCTTAATCCCACTGCCTCAGCTCCCCATGTGTAAAATACCCCCTCATTTTCAAGATAAATTAATTAATGTTTGTAAAGCACAAGATACTACCATGAGAGCACTATAGAAAAGTATGAGGAAATTAATAATTGTACATTCAGTGCAGGGTTTGGATAGTGTTCAATAAATAGTGCATGAGGTAACACAATGAATGGTGAGGGTAAAAATAAATATTTAATAGCTTACTCATTCAGTGAGCACCATCTAGCCTGTGCACTGAATGAGGTAGGGGTCCTGTGGAAAAAACAATATGCAATCATGTAATTAAAATCTGTATCAGAATGCATAGACACAAGAGGACCAAATGAAAAATGCACAGGCAACCTTAATTCTGCCATTTTCTAACTTTTCCCTGCTTGATTTTGCAACCCTAATGTTCTTCTAACATCATTGCTTGGGATTTAATCAATGAACAGCTTGATTATGTTTCACTATTTTATCAAAACAAATTTTCCATTTTTAAGTATTTTGCAGAATGGGATTTTAAAAACTTTTTGTATTAAATATTGACTACTATAAAAGTTTGTGGCATTTAACATGTTTCTATTCAACATTTTATAATAATATTTCCTTGTAATACATTTCCAACAACTTTGAATACAGGACCTGTAGTTAAAATGCACAGAAAATGCAATCATTTGTTGGTAATCAGCAAATATGCTACAAAAACATGCTCAGTGATTCATTAAGGAGGAGAGGAGGGGCAGGAATCTGCAACTATCCATTTTAAAATTTCTCCCTACTTTAACTCTAATCAATTAAGGAAATGGTTTGCCATTACATTATGGCTCTCCCACACACCATTTAAATGCACACTTGACTCCCATTGAAATAGTCAGTTCTCCTTAAATTAGATTGAACTATGCATACACAAAAGGCTGCTGCAAAGCACAAAACTCCCATAGCACCCTCTACTGATAAAGAGAGAAGGGGATTAACATTCGTACAGAGCAATTCCACAGACTAGGTAAAATAAGAGAGAGAAGGTGAAAATGGGATTTCACTGCAGTTCAGAATTTAAACTGCTGCTTTATAAAGAGACCCTTTCAAGACATTTACCCTCAAAGGCCCAATCCCGTAGTCCCTACTCAGGCAAAATTCTTACTGAAGTCGGAATATTGCCTGGGTAAGGACTATACAAAATTAATCAAACTATCTGCATATAGTTAAATCAGCTCTAATCACTTCATGGAGAGTAAAGAATCTAATTTTTGCATTTTTCCACTTAAATTCTTCCAAGAATACTTGCATTATTCTCTATAGTCTTGCCAAACAGTATTTGTCAAATAATTGGACAATTTTTTCCATTGGTTGTTGAAAAAGTATGAACAAGCATTGATTTAACCAGATGATACCCATCAGTCAATTATTAAATTTCCTGTGAAGGGCTGAACTGGGGTCTAAGTGATGACACACACCATGGGTGAATTTCATCCAACGAGAACTGCTTGACTATCTTCCCGTGCATTTTGAAAGTATAAAGGCTAGACCCAAAATGTGACCAACCTTCAATATTATATGTATAGCTGTAAATATGTTTCTTTTAACAGAATGTTTTGTTTTTAAACTAATTCTTTTCAAGACTTAAATGCAGCATTTATTAAAGTGACAGTATGTGTGCAGAGGTGTATCCATGTGTGTAGCATGCATGAAACCCTTTTAGGTTCTTCTGTCCTAGGAAGAGAAGTCTCCAGTACCAGAAATAATATTTTTTTTAAATAATTTGAGATATACCTATCTCATAGAACTGGAACGGACCCCAAAAGGTCATTGAGTCCAGCCTCCTGCCTTCACTAGCAGGACCAAGTACTGATTTTGCCCCAGATTCCTAAGTGGCCCCCTCAAGAATTGAACTCATAACCCTGAGTTTAGCAGACCAATGCTCAAACCACAGAGCTATCCCTCATAACACACATTGTTATCTATCACATATTGTAAAATTGTAAAGGTAAGGTTAATTTGGGTCTTAAATATTTTAACTCTCATTTAACAAAAAATACTGAAGATACTAAAATACCAGAATATACCGGTACCAATAGTCTGCTTAGTCTGGTATCCACTCCAGTCTCAAAAAATATCCTAGAACTAATTCTTCAAACGAAAGCATAAACCCCATGTAAACTGCCTACGTTTGTGCAATACTATCTGATCTGGGGAAGCATGCAGACAGATAGCTCATGTAATTTTATCCTAGCTAGTGTAATTGTAGAAGCAACTTTTATTCATACAAAACACAAAATTTATTAATGCTAACTTTATCTAATCTTTTTGTCTTCAATAATATTCAGCAGGAGTGCCACAGATTATAAATATTTGGCTGAGCGAAATGAGGCCCTATACTGCAATTGTTTATAGGTCGAAGAACTAATTGGTGGCAGCCATTAACACACCAGCATAGCAATACCCTCCATATCAGCTCTGCCAGTTCTCCACAATAGAGTTTAACAAGCTGACACCTTGAATGACTTATCTCCCAGACGGAAAGAAAAAAATAGTGGAAGGTTATAGGGTGGGGCAGGAGAGAATCGAGGTGCACCCAGAGATCCTGTCATTAGAGAAGAATGGGGAGGAGGGAACACAGTAATTTTGGTTTTGGGGGAGGGAGAAGAGGGAGCATGGAGGGGAAGGAGAGAGCACACAGAGCCCCTGGCAGGGGGAGAAGTGGGGCACCCTGAAGAGAGGAATAAGAGGGCACACACAGCCCTTGGCATGAGGGAGGGGGGTTCAGGGAGCACCTGAAATAGAGGGCAACATTTCCAAGAATGCAATTATGGAAAAATACATTGTTTTACTCATGTTAAAAGTCTTCCATCCATTTCACTGAGAAGCTCTAGCATCTCTACACTTTGGAGCAGGGACTTGAAATTTAGCAGAACTGTCACCTTTGTGCTACAGATGTGCCTTTGGCTGTCCTTGTGAAAATTCACCCAAATTTGGCCAACATATAAGCCTCTGAAAATTTCAGTTTGCACATGGTCAGTAGAGTTGTTAGAGTTTGGCAGATAAATTAGCTGAAGACTCTGTCTGCACTGAACATGCTTCAACCCCTGACAGCTCCAACATGCCAACTAAAGCACACATAGCAACTGAGCATGCTCCACCCCAGGGTGCTAGGGGCTGAGCAGGACTTCCCCTGCAATTGCTCCTCCTAGCTGCCAGGGGCAACTGTGGTACTCAGCACTAAGAATAGGATAACAATTTCTTCTGTGCTCTCAATGACCCTCTCCCCATGGTGGTTGTCCAGATAGCACAGAGGAGAAAGACAAAGTACCCTGATTGGAGTGCTGAGGGTTGCGGAGCTAGGGGTGGGAGATAAGACAAGAGCTGGGGGAGGAGGCAGGAGGGAGAGGAAGCCTGGGACTGGCTGGAGGGGGCAATGAGAGAAGACTGGTACAGGCTAGAAGAGGCAGGGGGTCCTTTGGAAAATATAGCATGTGCTCTACTCGCGTAATTAATGACTGTATAATAATGGATGCACACAAAGGGGCAAATTCAGATTGCACAAGCAGTGTTTACTGCGGGATTTCCCAACTTTTCACTCCTTGGATTTGCAGCCTTAATGTTAACTTGGCAGTATAAAATTACATTTTAAATTTTTTCATTTTTCCCCCGCCTCCCACAGTAGAGACAGTGGATCAGATTCTTAAGTGGTATAAATTGGCACAGCTCTATTGATTTTAATAGAGCCGTGCCAATTTACAGCAGATGAGAATCTGGTGCATTAATTTTAATTCCCTTCTAAAGAAGGCCCTCACACATCAACCTCATATGCCTCTAGTAATTTCTTTTTTCCCCCTTGACCTTGTCTATTTTTGTTATGTCTTAGAGATGTGGTGACCAAAAGGGAATGCGGTATTCAAGGCAATGGATTAATACCCATTTATATTTTCTGTATTATTTCCTAGCCCCTTTAACCTAATATTTTATTCACTCTTCTGACCAGTGTTGTACATTGAGCAAACATCTTCAGTGTACTGGCCACAGTGATATCTCAGTCTTTTTTCTGCAAATTACAACTAATTCATGCATAAGTAAATTGAGTAATTTAAATTATTCCTTTCTTTCAATGTGCAGCTTTATGCTCTTCTAGGCTGAATTCATCTGCTCTTGTGTAACCCAATTACTAAATTTCCAAATCCTCCAGGTTCCTCATAATCCTCCCCACTGCTGTCTAACCTAAATTATTTTGTTTCATCAGCAAAATTTGTGTTATCACTATTCAACACTTCTCCTGTTATTCCTTACACTATTCCTATTGACCTCTTTCCCTGATGAAATTTGGTCCTATACTTTGATTTCTATCACTTAACTAGTTTTCACTTAATGTCAGGGTTCTACTTCTCACACTGAGGTTATCAAGTTTCTTTCATTATTATAATTAGCAGCTGTTTTATTAACTAATATCTAAAAGCCTTGACGCAGTCTCTTGTGTGGCTTCATTTAGATTTGCTGGTTTAAATTAACATTAATTTGTTAACTTTTTTAAAGAATTCTAACAGGTCAGACAGTTTTACCAATCCAAAACCAGGCTGATTGTCTCTATCATTCTACTCATCCAGGTTCGTTATAGATCTTATCTAGTAATTTGCTCAATTAAATT
The DNA here is from genome assembly GCF_016161935.1 of Mauremys reevesii. Lineage (NCBI taxonomy): Eukaryota > Metazoa > Chordata > Testudines > Geoemydidae > Mauremys > Mauremys reevesii. The sequence continues at coordinate 19,715,187 of NC_052624.1, forward strand.
CCCTAGCACTGAGATAAGGCTCACTAGTCTAATTCTTGGAATCCCCCTTAGAATCTTTCCCTGCCCCCACCCATAGATAAGTATAAAGTTGGCTACCCTTTAGTCTTCCAATATTGTACCGGTATTTACCAAATACCCATTTATTGTCAGTAGTTCAATTAGCTGATTCTTTAGCTGTTTCAGATCCCTTGGGTAAATGCCATCTGATCTGGCTATTTATTGCATTTAATTCCTTGAATTGTTCCAAACTTTTTATATCTATCTATTGCTACCTCTGATAATGCATTGCCTTGCCTATCTATAAACAGTACCCATATCCTCTGTGCTGAAGTCCCATACAAAGAAAAAATGTAATTACTCCAGAATTGGTTTATCCTCTTAGATTGTTCCTTTATGTCATGTGTTCTAACAGGCTAACTGACTATCCCAGAGTCTTCCAACACCACTACTGATGTACTTACAGAATATTTTATTGGGTGTATATCTTTGGTCCATTGTTCTTCAAATAGCCTCTTTAGCTCCAAAACTTTTGTATTAAAAACCAGATAGTAGAGGCACCCATACCAAGCTCTGGATGCCTGTTACACCACTTAAAATTCACAATAATAACAATAAAAAAATTACACTGACCTTTACATTGACTTCCAGTATTCCTAGAATTATAAGCCAAACTGTCAGCAAAACTTAATTATCCCATGAGAACATATAACCCCATTCATCCCTTATCCCATCTTCTCCCTAAATGCCCCCCCCACAAAATATAACTTTTGAAATGGGCTCTTACCTCTCACTACTCCACTCACCCAGCACAGGACAGGATTTATTCCAGTTTTTCCTGTCAGGGTCCTCTCCAGTCTTTTCTTTCCAAATAAAGACTATGAAATTTTTAATGTATAGCACTGGTCTCCCACCCAATCTGTCTTTCTTCTATAGTTTACAGCCAGGAATTACTGTATCCCATTGATTGCTTTTAACAGTCCTGTATTCTTCTTCTGCCAGACACTCAGGCTCACTCATGGTTGCGTTTAAGTTCCTTACACTGGTGTAATAAGCATTTTTCAATTTTTATTACTTCATTGGGTTGCTTCTCTTTAAGGGTGTCCCTTTTGCCAGGACCCAGCACAACCAAAATTACTACCTTATTTTGTTCTGGGATACATAGTTCATGATAATGAGTGGGCTGAACAGTTGTTAATAAACTGGGTGTTCATATATAAGAACCCCAAAAGAAGAAAAAGAAACCTACCAGAAAACATACAAAGAAAAATAGTCCTTCTGGAATGAAAAGTGCGTTTGCATTCCCTTATCTCCTGCTCTAGAGGAAATGATTATGGCTGAATGGGAATGTCCCAGTAAATCTAAATAATTTTACGGGCGTGTGAACACACAGGATTTTCCACTAACAGGCAACTGTTTGTTGGGAATGTTGCGACTCATCAAAAGTGATCTATCTTCACGTGTCAACCTGTTAGCTCAATTCAGTAAGTACACCATCAGAGTATAGACCATATGTGGGCATTTTTCTCCTTTTAAAAACAGCATTATACAATATCAATAAAGCACACACTAAATGGATTAAACTGTCTAACTAACAGATCTCACACAGTAATTGTCAATGGAGAATCATCACTGGATAGCGGGATTCTGCAGGAAGCAGTTCTAGGCCTGACACTATTCAATATTATTCTCCATGATCGGGAAAGTAAATATAAAATCATTGCTGATAAAGTTTACTGATTACACAAAAATTTTGTGCATGGAATCTTAAATGATGAGAACAGAGCAGTTTTACAAAGCAATCTGGGTTGCTTGGTAAGCTGGGTTTATTCGAAGAAAATGTGTTTGTATACAACTGCAAGGTCATACATCCAGGACCACGGAATGCAAGTTATACCTACAGAAAGGGAGACTGTATCCTGGTAAGTAGTAAAGGAACAGGTTTTACAGGTCATAGTGGACAAACAACTGTATATGAGCTCCCAGTGTGATGCTGTGACAAAGGTATAACATGATCCTTGGATGTATAAACAAGGGAGTAGTGAGTAGTACTAAGGAGGTGAGTTTACCACTGTAGATGGCGTGGTGAGAACAATACTAGAATACTGCCTCCAGTTCTGATGCACACATTTTTAAATGATATTGAAAAATTGGAGAGGATGCAGAAAATAGATACAAAAATTATTCAAGGGCTTGTAAAAAAGCATTAAAGAGAGAAATGTGAAGCTCAATCTGTTTAGCTTATCAAAAAGAAAACTGAGAGGTGAATTGACTAGGGTGTAGACATACCTTTATGGGGAGAAAATACCAGGTACTAAAGGACTCCTTACCCTAGTGGAGAAATGCATAACAAGAACCAGTGGTAAGAAGTTTAAGCCAGATAAATTCAAATTAGAAATAAGGCACAATTTTTTAAACAGTGAGAGTGATCAACTATTGGAACAAACTACCAAAGGAAGTGGTGGATTCTCCATCTCTTGAAGTCTTCAAATCAACACTACGTGACTTTCTGGAATATATGTTTTAGTCAGACAGTTATTGGGCTCAATACAAGGAAAACTGGGTGAAATTCTATGGACTATGTTACATAGGAGGCCACAACAGACTATCTTAATGTCCCTTCTGGCCTTAAAAACTATGAATCACTCACATAGTGTGATGCTAAAGCTTCCAAGTTTGGCAAGCATGGTATAGACATTACCCTGAGTCACACTATGGCTCCACAACAGCCATGGGGCAGATTCTACAGAGCCTATACATCCAAAATCCCCTAATTTTGATTATTTAAGGCATTCATTCTCTTCCAATGTTACTTCTTAAAAAAGAAGGGAATTGTAATAAACCTGAAGCCTGAAATGAAACTGTAGAACTAAAGAAATGTGAATAATTAGTATACCTCACAAAATATAGTAAATCAAAACAACTTGAAACCAACCATTCATTTATCATCATTTTATGTCTTTGTTTTACATTTTCTTTTTGGAGGGGTTAAACAGGGGCTTTTAATAAAGCTGTGACTTTAAAAGGCCATGTTGCAAAATGTTTTGCTAAGCCTTTGCCTTGTCATATACAAGATTAGTTTCATTAAAGCTACCGTAGATGAGTTAAAAAGGCAGGTGAAAGTTAAATAATTTAAAAAAAACTATTTCAAATAGCATTTAATAAAAAAAGGAGAAAGAGACAGAAACATCAACCCTGGAAGTATTAAAAGCACGTTCTGAAATCCACTGTGATGACAGTTTAAAGAAAGCAGCTTTTATGTGCTACTGAGCCCAGCTCTGCAATGTCTTTTAAATGCAATTGTTTACCTAAAAATACAAGCAAGGGCCAGAATCTGGCCTGGAAGAGTCACCTTTTGATTGCACACACTGAACTGAATCCTTAACTAATAAATTGTTCCACACCTTTGTCTGAAACAAGAAAGGCAAAGGTCTGCATTTTCTCACAAGAATGCACAAGCCTCCTCCAAAGTAATATGGTTTTCTACATCTAAGTCTCAGTATTTGTTGACTTAAAGAGTTTGTGTGAGTGACAATGCACATCACTGGTTTGTTACTTCTGTCATCTGTGCTACTGAGTGTACCTTGACTCAGATCAAAGTTGAAAGCTTCTAAAAAGATACACAAACCACAATGTGACAAATAGCATGCTTTGTTTGACACAGCAAACAAGAAATTACTTTCATCAACCCAGGAAAAGAATCCCATGTTTTCAGTGCTAATTCTGAAGTCTGCAATGATAGAGCTAGAGGTTTACTTCATTCTCAAGGAATGAGCGCCTTTCAAAAAATAAAGAAAGAAGCAGAAACAAATTTGATGCATTACATGCTGGTGATCTTTACAAATTCAAAAACTACCGCTACAACATGTATTTGTTAAAAGTAAAATTTATACTTTTATTTAACTAAATTGATTTCCCTCAAATAGAAAATATCTGCTGTTGAGCAAATAGTCATCTATTACCTATAATTTCTTTTTTAAAAACATATTCTGAGCTTCCTAGGTATGTTCAAAATAGACACTCAGGATGTATCCAACACTAGGCATTCCAATAGCTTGCACATTTAATAATGATGTGCATAATAAATATTGCATATAATATATAATATATATTTATATATTTATAATATTTGTAGAGATATTTTGAGGGCTAGTTAGCTAATCTTTGTATGGTGCTTTTGGAAATGTAAAGCACTACAGACATATAAATCCTAAGTATGATGTATATCATCGGAACACAGAATTTTTGTCAGTGGAAGTGCATGTTAAATAAAAATTAAAGGAACATCTGTGAGGTCACATTTGGCCCAAAACATAGTTTAGTTTTAAAAAACAAAACAAAAACAAAGTAACTTTCCCTTAGATTGATTCTTCCTTCCCTACAATGGAAAAGGTATTTCATGCAAAAGGCATGATCTGAAGCCTACTGAAATCAACGGCAGTCTTTCCATAGACTTCAATAAGATCTGGATGAGGCCACTAACATCCCTGCCATGATTATAATCTAAGCATTGCATCATTGTGCTAGAGAATTAGTGGCTAAACGTGAAATTGACTAGAAACAGAGAAATGCAAAGAGCAAACAAATAGCAGAATAAAAACATATTAATAGAATAGATAACAAAACACAGTTAAAAAGGATAAAAGAGCCAGTCAATCCTTTCAATTCTCCAGCTCCACCTTTCCCCTAAAAAAAACTTCCACTGGGCATACAGGAAGGTTCTGCAACACTGTGCTCTCCACTGAGCTGAGGCCTATCTGCACAGATTCACCAAATCCAACCTCCCACACACAGCAGAACTCCACAAGTCTGTTATCCTCCTTAACCCACTCAAACTGTGTGCATGGCATATGACATCAGTATGACTGACCCTAATGTGAATTATTGTCTTGTATTCTTTTAGTACCCTAGATATTGTTTACAATGATAAAATATCACTATCTTTCTGCACACAGATGCTATTCCCAGCCTACTCAAGCAGTGTCCACACACTTCGAGTTTGGTTTATTAACACAGAAATTAATTATATAATATGAAGTTTGCTTCAAAGCTTCACTCCAAGCTTGGCTGCTCCTCAGGTTCCTACCTCAGATCAGCTCAATCCACATCCTAGATCTTCTCTTCCAAGAAAGCTACTCCCACCTTCCGTATATCCACATGGTGCAACAAGCCACCTAACTCAGTGAGTTAGCTATACTCACTTAGGACTTGTGTACACTTAAAAAACTGCAGTGGCACAGCTGCACCACTATCGTCTTTCACAGTAGTGCTACTTACACTGACAGCAGGGGTTCTCCTGTCAGAGTAGATAATCCACCTCCCCAAGAGTGGCAGTAGCTAGATGGACAGAAGAATTCTTCTGTCGACCTAGCGCTGTCTACATGGGGATTTAGGTTGTTTTAACAATGCTGCTCAGAGATGTGGATTTTTCACACCTTTGACTGACGTTGTTAAACTGACCTAATTTTCTAGTGTAGACCCAAGCCTTAGGTTGCAATTCTACAAAGATAAACTAGGCAGATGGACCCCTGTGCTTGTGATGTCCTTGTTTGCAGGAACGGGGCCTTAACTCTTTTGCAGAAGGATTAACAAAGTAGGGTGCTAACAAAGTAGGGTGTTTCAGGCAAACACTTCCAACTTATTACATAGAATTATATTGTTCATTGTATAGTCTGTTCAAAAGAAGGCTGTAAAACTCATCCATTCTAGAGAGATTCATGAGTTCAGCAATTTAAAAACACATAATTAACACCGTAAATTAAAGAGAAAATTACAGCACTACACAAGCATAGAAAACTGGTATCATTAACAACGTATCCATCCACTTTCAAACCAGGCCACATCTTCTTTATGTTAATCTATTTAAAGTAACTTTGGCTACCTTGCGTTTCTAGTGTACACTCCTATTAAAAGGTGCCACTTAATAAGAAATGGCAATTAAAGAGGCATGTTTCTCTCTAGAAGACTGCAATGTGGATATTAACTTATTCTTGACTGTGTGTCAGCTAATACAAACATTTCAGTTTAGCAGCCATATGAAAATTAAACTACTGTAAGAGCAGTGCTTAATTTGTAATTAAAAAGGGTGCCAGGGCTCAAGCAATTAGGTGCCAGGGCTCAAGCAATTTTTTTACTTTCATAACTGATGCGGCAAGTCTAGAAGTACTGGGGCTATTAACTGCCAAGCCTAGAGGTGTCGGGGCTCAGCCCTGGCAAGCCCCAGCACAAATTAAGCACTGTGTCAGAGTTAAAAAAACAAACTGATATGACATTGATCTTCTTTTAATTTCAATCAAAGCATAGTAGCCTTGAATCAGAGGGATCATTATTACTGAAAACTTTATAAAGTGTACGGGACGAATTTAGTTGGGTACAATAAAAATAGAAGGGTATGAAAACATTTTCTTTAAAAGACTCCTATTTGCAACTTTTAAAAGAATCAGTTGCTGGCTGTTGAGGACACATGCTCACTATTACAACAAAAACGTGTAATGATATACCTAAAAGTCACCAACATTCTGGATCAAATTCATGCCTGGTAAAAATCTAATGAAGCCAATGTACACCAGAAATAAATTTCCACAGTGTATCCATACTAATAATGAATTATGCAGGTGATTTTTGTATTGCAGCAATGGGTTACCTCAGTTTGCAAATAAACATAAACACTGAGGTATTGTAAGATCTCTAAGAATGGAAATCTTTTAACTTTAATCTTGGTATTGCTTAGGATATCTGAAGACACATTTTCTGGTTCCTTTCAATGAGGTAGCACTGTTGATGTTTTCGCTGACTTCTAACTGTGTGCTTTTTGAAAATTGAATAAAGAGCTCTCTTTTCTTCAGGCTGGAGAGCACTTTCATATGGTATTATTGTGTCATGTTTAATTTTTTTTTGATGTTCTTCACCTACTGAATTGCAGCTTCATAAAGTGGTTGTTTTATTATTTTATCCCCCATATCTATAAAAATAACTGTTTTAGTCATTTTTAACGTGGCTGCTTTAATACTTTAATAGTCTTGAAGATGGAGACTATTACATACACATACAAATACCTGTTTATAACTTTTCCCTCTGCTAGTTCAGATCTGTAATTTGAGTAGATATTTATATCTGCTGAAAAGAAATACATCAACAGATCAACCACCTATTTTCTATCTGGATGACTTTAAAAGCAATTTCTCTTCTATTTTCCAGCAAATGTATCTATAAAAAAGAGGAACAATTAAATACATTGAAATGCTATTTCTGTATTATTGAAGGTAGAGTGGCCCCGAGTACCTTGAATGGTCCCTTACAATATGCCCTAATTACTTACGCTAAACCAATGCATCTTAACCTTTTTTTAATTTACAGACCTCTAAAAAAATGTCAAATGGAAGTGAGGATGCCTTTTGAACTCTTAGACATACTCTGCGTACCCACAGAGGTGTGCAGACCACAGGTTGAAAATCACTGTTCTATGGTAACGACAACCTTTTGCGGACCCGTTAGACCAGGAGTTCTCAGGACAAATTTTTTGTCCTCAGAGTGTGGCCACCCACTCTTGCTGGTGGCTGATCTCACACTTTCCCCTAAAATATTTAATTACCTTGAGGAAAATCAAGTAAATATGAACATATACATATCCAAATCATTGTAATTTATTTATTGTTAGCTAGTAAGTCTGTTGTGAAAAGTGATATTAATAAACATGCAAGTATCACTTTTCACAGCAGACTTATTCAGCTCTGGCAAGCTTGGGGACAAATTAAGCCCTGGATGCGGGGTCTGGGGAGGCAGCAGGGATAATGGGGGGGGGGCTGGAGTCTGAAGCCCCACGGCAAGAGCCTGTGGTCTGCCACTGCACAGCCAGAGCCCAGAGCTGGAGCCCGAAGCCCCTCAGCCACAACCTGCCATCCCATCACCCCAGAGCTGATGCCCAAAGCCTGAGCCCCACTTCCCTGGGAAGGTGGGGAATTCACTGGCTGCCTGCTCTCCAGCATTGTGCTCCAGGTGTCTCTAGAGGGGAGCAGAGCCCAATCCCTGCTGGTGGTCCCAGCAATCAACACCAAGGCAGTGCATCCAGGAGCAACAGGGAACAGGAGGGGCCACTATTTTGCCACTCATCCCCACTCTATCATATCCACAAGAAAGCCACTTGTGGTCACAAGAAAAGCCCCTGATGGCCGCATTTGAGAAGCGCTGCCTTAGACATATTCTGCGGACTCTCGGGGATCCAAAGACCACAGGTTGAAAACTACTGTGCTAAACAGTCTGTTACATCTTACATTTTGCTGTGACATGCGGAGTAGTTTTCCCAGACCTGCAGAAGAGTTCTATGTGGCTCAAAAGCTTGTCTTTCTCACCAATGGAAGTTAGTCCAATAAAAGATATTACCTCATCCACCTTGTCTCTCTAATATCCTGGAACCGCCATGGCTACAACTACACTGCATGCACTTCTGTAATACGTCACAAAATACTCCATTTTAGTTTGTAAATATGTTAGGAACATATCTCTGAGCAGCAAGAGAGACCAACAAGGAGATGACCACTACTATGGCATTCCAGGCTTTCCACACAGACAAATAGGTTATACCTTAGAAGCAACTGGGAAGACAGGAGAAGGCCAACATGAGATTGGAGCAGCTTTTATGAGTGAACTGCCCTCTGATTGGCTGGTCCTTTTAAAATGCAATGAAAGCTGGTTAAACCAGCCAGATGGAGGGAAAGCTGCTCATGACTAAGGACCTGACTTAATGTGCCCAGTCCATTTGAGGGAAAATGGGATTTAAGTGTAAAGGATAGCCAGAAAACCAGCCGAAAAAGCCTAGATTAATCAACTATAACTATTCTTACCAGCAGTTCTGGATATGTTTGTTCTGGGGCTTCCTTTGTGTGACAATAAATTGTCTATGATGGTAAACAAAAAGCCCTGCTCTGTGGAATATTTTCACTGAAACCCAAAGGGTAGAAGTAGTGGATGTTTCTGCCCTCAAAAGCAGAAATTGTATGCAAAGTGATGCAGCAAAATGGCTTACATGACTTGATGTACCCCTTTCAGCACCAAAAAAAAAAATAAAAAAAATGGAAACATAGGCCCTGACCCTACAATCACTTACGCACAAGAATAGTGCCACTGTCAGAGACTAGTCATATGAATAAAGTTAAACACAAGTGAAAGTATTTATGGGATTGGGGCCTTCAAGACCTCACAGTGCCCAATGGGGCCCAGATTCCTAATTCTCTACAAGCTCCTACAAAGTAAATAGTAATACCCTGTTTCTATTTCACTGAGGAACCACTACAAGAACTTAGCAAGAGTGGTGGTGGAACCTCCATTGCTGGAAAATTTTAAATTAAGATTGTTTTATGATAAATTATAATTTAGTCAAAAGAGAATTAATTCAGAGAAATCTCAGAGCCTATGTTCTGCAGGTCAGACTAGAGAACCACTGCGGCCGCTTCTGACCATATCATCTATGAATAGAGGTTTGCCAAAGTGATATTTCAAAGCCAACTGTTTCTACATACAAAAATCTGATTTTTTTTTTAAAAGTATTTATTTCTGACAGATAGCTCAAAACAGCTGAGCAAATTTTGCTCCAATTTCCCCCCCGCACAAAAATATCACAATAGGACAAAACAGAAGAAAACTACTTTTTTTTAAGGCAGATATATTAACTGAAGCTGGGTGTAGTAATTACGATGGAACATAAGAGCGGAGTCTGTGCTTGCTGCAGGGATCCACGGTGGGAACCTCTTTGCTGAGCAGCAATTGTGTGGTTGCCAGGAGTGCCACGTTAGATGGACAGTGCTCCCTGGCAGTCGGGGGGAGGGGATGGCAGCAAAACTACTGCTGGTTGAAAGTTTGAGAGAGAAAAGGTGTTGGGGAGGAAAAAAGTGGGGAAGCAGATTTTTTTTTTTTTTTTGCCATTTAAATTTTGTTTAAAGTTCAAATGTTGACAAAAAATTGGGACGCAATGGGTGAAAGCTACTCCCCCCCTCTTTCCCACCCAGCTTTCATCAGTGCCCCTCATGTGGTCGCAATAAGGCTGACCAGAGCTAAGGAGCCCCCAAGTCCCGGGTAGCTCAGCATAGGGCCTTGCCCCTCCCCCAGTGGGGGCGCAGCCGGCCCCCACCAAAGGGACGGAGGGCAGCGCAACGCTCAGGAAATCAGACAACATCGCGCAGGGCGCGCGCCGCTTTGTCCAGCCCCGCCCGCCCGGCGGAGTGCTCCGCGCGCGTTCGAAAGGCACAGCTTCACCCAGGGCCACGAGGACACACCGACCGTTGGGGCAGTAGCCACGTGCCCCTGGCCTGTCCCTTCCAGCGGCAAAGCCTCAGGGCCTAACGCCCACATTCCACACTCCTCCCTCGCGCTACATGAACTTCCGGGCTGCGCGCGCCCTCGCCTCCTTGACGTCCCGCCCGCCCACTTGCGCGGCACGCACGCGTACGCCTTGGTTTCTGCCTCGCGTTGCCGTGGGGGCGGGGACGGGCTGTGATAAAGCTTGGGCGTTGTGTTGCTAAGCAACCCGATCCGGACCGTGGCGACAGGAGCAGGTTGGTGTTGAGTCCCCTGGCAGGGTGGGTGTTTGTATCGGGGGCGGACTACAGGAGCCAATAAGAGGGGTAGGGAGGCCAATGGGGTGGGGGGGGGGGGGACAGGAGCCATTGGGTGGGTGGGAACCAGGGGCCAATAAGCAGGGCACTGTGTGATGTGGGGAAGCAGGGCCCAGTAAGGGGGGGGCACTGTGATGGGGGGAGCAGAGGCCATTAGTAAGCTGAGGAAGCAGGGGGCCAATAAGGGGGGCAGTGTGTGCTGGGGAGGACAGGAGCCAGTAAGGAGAGAGGTGCTGGGTGCACTCAGGAGCAGAGGCCATTGTAGGAAGAGAGACTGAAGGGGGAAGCAAAGGCAGATGAGAAGGGAGGGCTGGTTCTGTGGGAGATGAGTGGGAGGGTTGATAAATGAGGGAGACTTGTGCAAAGATGGGCTACTGTTATGGCAGTGGTCCCCAACCTTTTTGTGGCCAGTAGCACATGCATGTTTTCAGAAGAGCATGGCGGGCGCCAACAATTTTTCAAGACTTATTTTGTATTTGTACATTAAATAATATAAAAAAAACATTTAATACTACATAATATATGAATCAGGAGAGAAGCCAGAGAGAAGCCACGAGGACAGAGAACACCGGTGCCCATAGCCCTAAAGTACTCTGTCGCCAGCAGGGGCCGGGCCCCAGATTCTCTTCTCTGCTGGGCACTAGGTGGGCTCCGCACCTGCCGGGGACTGAGAACACCAGAGCCTGCAGCCCAAGTTCTGTGTCCCTGGCAGGCGCGGAGCCGTGGTTTCTCTCCGGCTTAAGCCGCGGCCCCGCGCCTGCCAGGGACCGAGAACACGGGTGCCTGCAGCCCTAGAGTTCTCTGTCCCTGGCAGGCGTGGGGCCGCAGCTTCTCTCCCCTGCTGGGAACTAGGCAGGTGCACATAAATGCCCCAATGGGCGCCATGGTGCCCACGGGCACCACGTTGGGGACCACTGTGTTATGGGATCTGATGTGTTTACGGATGAGAAGGAGAAAGAGGTGGGTAGGGCAGGGTGAATAGGTGGTTTCTGTAAAATGGGAATAGTCAGCAACATTTAATTTGCCTCATTCATGATTGCAAAGTTCTGTGGCCCAGGGACAGAAGGTGCTATAGAAATTCAAATGATTGATTATCATAAAAATCAGCAGTTAGAATAGCATCACACAGAGAATCTATAAAGAGCGATTTGAGGAGATCTTTTGGCAGTCTGGTGCACTTTTTTAAATTAGTAATTAAAATGTTGCAGTAGTTAAAATAGATTTTATTATATTTTTAAATTTTTAGTTCAAAACTTGTTTTTACAATAAGAGATTCTTTAGTCAGAGATAGTTTTAACATATTTTGAGAAGAGGAACAGAAGGTCAATTAATCTCTGAAAAAAGAAATCCTTTCAGTCCACCAAACAGGTACAGCACTAGTGGGGGCATTCCCTATGATCTCCAACAACATAACTCAGCTTTAACCTGAAGAGACCACCTCCAGGAAGGAATAGTTCATTGTCCATGACCTTTGCAATCGTTGACCTCATTACTGAGCCTGTCAAAAGTGAGTGCCAGTTGTGATGGTAATTGTATAATGTCTCACTGAGCCAACTCCCATTAAAGTTAATGGAAATCTTCCTATTTTTTTCCCAATGGGAGTTGGATTAGTTCTTGAGAGACTTGGCTTTTTAAGGGTCAATTATTAGGTTAAAAAACAGTCTTTTAATGTCCTTCCCTAAGTTATACATCAGGGGTAGGCAACCTGTGGCACATGTGCCGAAGGCGGCACTCAAGCTGATTTTCAGTGGCACTCACACTGCCCGGGTCCTGACCACTGGTTTGGGGGACTCTGCATTTTAATTTAATTTTAAATGAAGCTTCTTAAACATTTTAAAAACCTTATTTACTTTACATACAACAATAGTTTAGTTATATATTATAGACTTGTAGAAAAAGACCTTCTAAAAATGTTAAAATGTATTACCAGCACTCGAAACCTTAAATTAGAGTGAATAAATGAAGACTTGGCACACCACTTCTGAAAGGTTGCCGACCCCTCTTATACATAATATCTGAGACTGTTAATAGGGAACTTTTTGTTATGTCTAGTTTACTCTTCACTTCTTATCCTGTTTTTGTTTGTTTATTGCTATCAAGCTTGAGCAGTGGATGTAGGTGAGCCAGATCATTCACTTTTGTTTATAGTCAGCTTCTAGTTTATTCCATATTTAGGTGCTCTTTGTACTTGGAAAATGCTGCAGTGTTTGGACTACAAACAAGACAAGGGAGTGTTTGGAATATTGTTTGTTTCAACAGTTTCCACTACAATCTGTTTTTTTATTCATAAAAGATAGTTTTTCAAAGTCTAAATCATAGAATCATAGAACTTAAGATCAGAAGCGACCATTATGATCATCTAGTCTGACCTCCTGCAAGATGCAGGCCACAAAAGCTGACCCACCCACTCCTGAAATAATTCTCTCCCTTGACTCAGCTGTTGAAGTCCCCAAATCCTGATTTAAAGACTTCAAGTAGCAGATAATCCTCCAGCAAGCGACCCCTGCCCCATGCTGCGGAGGAAGGCAAAAAACCTCCAGGGCCACTGCCAATCTACCCTGGAGGAAAATTCCTTCCCGACCCCAAATATGGCGATCAGCTGAACCCCGAGCATGCGGGCAAGACTCTCCAGCCAGACACTCAGGAAAAAGACTTTCAATATCCCAACATTGACCCTCGGTACTAATTACCAGTGGTCGCACGTTATTGACCTATTGACTAAATCACGTTATCCTATCAAACCATTCCCTCCATAAACTTATCAAGCTTAATCTTAAAGCCAGAGAGGTCCTTCGCCCCCACTGTTTCCCTCGGTAGGCTGTTCCAGAATTTCACTCCCCTGATGGTTAGAAACCTTCGTCTAATTTCAAGCCTAAACTTCCCGACTGCCAATTTATATCCATTTGTTCTCGTGTCCACATTAGTACTGAGCTGAAATAATTCCTCTCCCTCCCTGGTATTTATCCCTCTCATATATTTAAAGAGAGCAATCATATCTCCTCTCAACCTTCTTTTGGTTAAGGAAAACAAACCGAGCTCCTCAAGTCTCCTTTCATACGACAGGCTTTCCATTCCTCGGATCATTCTAGTGGCCCTTCTTTGTACCCGTTCCAGTTTGAATTCATCCTTCTTAAACATGGGAGACCAAAACTGCACACAGTACTCCAAATGAGGTCTCACCAACGCCTTGTATAACGGGACTAGCACCTCCTTATCTCTACTAGAAATACCTCGCCTAATGCATCCCAAGACCGCATTAGCTTTTTTAACGGCCACATCACATTGCCGACTCATAGTCATCCTGCGATCAACCAGGACTCCGAGGTCCTTCTCCTCTTCCGTTACTTCCAACTGGTGTGTCCCCAGCTTATAACTAAAATTCCTGTTAGTCATCCCTAAATGCATAACCTTACACTTCTCACTATTGAATTTCATCCTATTACTAATACTCCAGTTTACAAGGTCATCCAAATCTCCCTGGAGGATATCCCAATCCTTCTCCGAATTGGCAATACCTCCCAACTTCGTGTCATCCGCAAACTTTATCAGCCCACTCCTACTTTTGGTTCCAAGGTCAGTGATAAATAGATTGAATAAGATCGGACCCAAAACCGAACCTTGATGAACTCCACTGGTAACCTCCCTCCAACCTGACAGATCACCTTTCAATATGACCCGCTGCAGTCTCCCCTTTAACCAGTTCCTTATCCACCTCTGGATTTTCATTTCGATCCCCATCTTTTCCAGTTTAACCAGTAATTCTTCATGCGGTACCGTATCAAACGCCTTACTGAAATCAAGATATATTAGATCCACTGCATTTCCCTTGTCTAAAAAATCTGTTACTTTCTCAAAGAAGGAGATCAGGTTGGTTTGGCACGATCTACCTTTCGTAAAACCATGTTGTAATTTGTCCCAATTGCCATTGACCTCAAGGTCTGTAACTACTCTCTCCTTTAATATTTTTTCCATGACTTTACATACTACAGATGTTAAACTAACAGGCCTGTAGTTACTCGGGTCACTTTTTTTCCCCTTCTTGAAAATAGGAACTATATTAGCTAATCTCCAGTCAAACGGTACAACCCCCGAGTTTAGAGATTCGTTAAAAATTATCGCTAACGGGCTTGCAATTTCACTCGCCAATTCCTTTAATATTCTAGGATGAAGATTATCCGGGCCGCCAGATTTACTACCGTTAAACTGTTCAAGTTTGGCTTCTACCTCGGATACTTTAATTTCCAACCCCGCACTTTCATTCCCATCAGTCACTCTGCCACTATTCCTAAGCCCTTCATTAGCCTCATTAAAGACCGAGGCAAAATATTCGTTTAGATATTGTGCCATGCCTATCTTATCCTTAATCTCCACTCCACTGTGAAGATATGACCTGTGTCACTTTAAATATTGAGACAGCTTTCATTCCATAATAAAGAGAAGGGAAAATTATTATTACTATATAGTCTGTGCTTTAAATTCAACTCAGAAGCCAAGCAACAGCTCATGAATAGGGCCCTACCAAATTCACGGCCATGAAAAACGTGTCGTGGACAGTAAATCGGGTCTTTTGTGTGCTTTTACCCTATACTATACAGCAGGGGTCGGCAACCTTTCAGAAGTGGTGTGCCGAGTCTTCATTTATTCACTCAAATTTAAGGTTTCGCGTGCCAGTAATACATTTTAATGTTTTTAGAAGGTCTTTCTATAAGTCTATAATATATAACTAAACTATTGTTGTATGTAAAGTAAATAAGGTTTTAAAAATGTTTAAGAACCTTCATTTAAAATTAAATTAAAATGCAGAGCCCCCTGGACTAGTGGCCAGGACCTGGGCAGTGTGAGTGCCACTGAAAATCAGCTCGCGTGCCGCCTTCGGCACGCGTGCCATAGGTTGCCTAC
This sequence comes from Mauremys reevesii, assembly GCF_016161935.1. Taxonomy (NCBI): domain Eukaryota; kingdom Metazoa; phylum Chordata; order Testudines; family Geoemydidae; genus Mauremys; species Mauremys reevesii. The sequence continues at coordinate 19,730,690 of NC_052624.1, forward strand.
CCCTGCTATACAGATTTCACAGGGAGACCAGCGTTTCTCAAATTGGGGGTCCTGACCCAAAAGGGAGTTGCAGGGGAGTCGTAAGGTGATGTTAGGGGGGTCATGGTCTCGCCACCCTTACTTCTGTGCTTCTGCCTTCAGAGCAGGGTGGCCAGAAAGTGATGGCTGCTAACTGAGGGCCCAGTCTACAGGCAGCAGTGCAGAAGTAAGGGTGACAATGCCATGCCGTGCCATCCTTACTTCTGTGCTGCTGCTGGCAACAGCACTGCCTTCAGAGCTGGGCTCCTGGCGAGCAGCCACCACTCTTCGGCTGCCCAGCACTGCCACAACCAGCAGCAGCACAGAAGTAAGGGTAGCAGTACCACAACCCCCCTCTAGAATAACTCTGCAACCCCCACCCCTGCTCCTTTTTGGGTTAGGACCCCTACAATTATAACACTGTAAAATTTCAGATTTAAATAGCTGAAATCATGAAATCTATTTTTAAAATCCTATGACCATGAAATTGACTAAAATGGACCATGACTTTGGTAGGGCCCTAATCATGAAGCACAGGTATAAAGTGCTCCTTGTGAAATTCTTAACTCATTAAAAAGATGGCCGCACTCTATACCATTTAAAGTTTCTGAATAAGTTTATGGATGTGGTCTACAGAGAACACATTGTAATAGTCTAATTTTGAAGTGACAAAGCCATGGATGACAACAGCAAGGTTTTCATTAGAAATGGTCTGGAAATGAAATTGGCTCTTTTGGCCAAGCATAAATAGAGGAAAGCGATCCTAGCTACTGATACTATCCAGAATTCCGTATGAATAACTCTGGTAATGAAAGACGGATGCACAACCTCATTGAAGGAGAATAGAACCACAATCATGTCTTCTGGTTATTTTCCCCAGCCTACCATTATCACCTCCAAATTATCTAGAATGAGCCTCAACAAGATTGGTTAGTCATGCTGCAGTCTTTACCCATCACTGAGGTGCACAGCTGCTTCTATTACTATAAGTCAAGATGGAGACAATTGTAATCCTAATGTAGATTAATGATGCCAATTCTAAAATAACAGTCTCATCATCAGGTGATTGTAGTGTGTTTTTCATTCAAATCCATAACTCACTTCTATAATGTCCAAAATAAATAGGTTAATATATATCTGGCAAAATCCAGTTAGTGATTCTATCACTGTAACCTTGTCTTTTCTCAGTCCACTCCTTCTCTATTATTTGTTATCACCACTCATCTTCAAGGTTCTCTTCCCCCTTTTTTTTGGTGTTATCTGTCTTCCCCTTAATTTTTCCATAGGTAAAACAGCAGAAGTGGGTGAGTTGTTAGGAGGGATTTGAATATGATAAGGGGAGTGGACTTGATGGACAGGTTCAACACATCCAGGATGTGGGAGAGAAGGAAAGGGAGAAGTCAAAGACATCCCCAAATTAATTACAGGCCTGCATGACAGAGGATAGTGGCATCATTAATGGTAAAGAAGATTGGAAGTAGTGGAGGTTTGGGATGAAAGATTATGACCTTAGACTTGGCCATGTTGAGTTTAAGATGACAATAAACAATCCAATATAGGTAGTCAGGGAGGCAGCAAAATATGATATCAAAGTAGAGTTGCCAACTGTCTAATCACACATACCCAAACACCCTTGCCCCACCCACTGTCCCAAAGCCCCTCCCTGTTCACTCCATCCCCACTCCCTCCATTGCTTGCTCTCCCCCACCTTCACTCACTCTCACAGGGTAGGGGGTTGGGATGTGAGTGTGGGCTCTGGGCTGGGGCCGAGGGGTTCAGAGTGTGGGAAGGGGCTCCAGGCTGAGCCAGGGGCAGCGGGTTGGGGTGCAGGGAGGGGGTGTGGGGTGCAAGCTCTGGGAGGGAGTTTGGGTGCACAAGGGGGTGCTGGACTGGGGCAGGGGGTGCTGGCTCTGGGACGGGGCTCAGGGCTGGGGCATGAGGTTGGGGGTGCGGGGCTCCTGCCAGGCAGCACTTACCTCAGGCGGCTCCCAGTCGGTGGCGCAGTGGGGCTAAGGAAGGCTCCCTGCCTACCCTAGCCCCTCACCGCTCCTGGAATCGGCCAGCATGTCCCTGTGGCCCCGGAGGGGAAGGGGGCTCTGCGTGCTGCCCCTACCTGCACGACCCCCCCCCCGCATCTCCCATTGGCCACAGTTCCCAGCCAATGGGAGTTGTGGAGTTGGCACTGGGGGCAGGGTCAGCAAACAGAGACCCCTGCGGGCCCCTGCCGCCCCAGGCTGCAGGGACGTGCTGGCTGCTGTGGGAGCAGCATGGAGCCAGGGCAGGCAGGGAGCCTGCCTTAGCCCTGCTGCGCCACTGGACTTTTATCAACCTAAAATCTCCCAATTTGGCTTCATTAGCCTCCGGGAGATAGAGCCTGATTCCAGGAGACTCCCGGCAAAATTGGCAACCTATATCGAAACACAGAGTACAGGTCAGGAGTGGAGAAATATACCTGAAAGTCATCAGCAAAAAGAGAATTCAACTCAGTGAGCACATGAATTCAGCGAAGGATAGGAACAAGAGGAGAAGGCTCAGAACAGAGACCTAGGGTACCCAAATTGAGAAGGGGGGAAAGAGAGGACTATGATTGACCAACAGATGTTGAAGTAGCTTCCAGAGAAGTAAGTGTGTGTGTGTGTGTGTGTGTGTGTGTGTGTGTGTGTGTGTGTGTGTGTGTGTGTGTGTGTGTGGTTATCTTAATGGGGTCCTGGTCCATGACTGGGGCTGCTAGGTGCTAACACAATACAAATAATCTAAAAAGCTGATATAAAGGCAGGTTTCCAGGACAGATCCATTAGCTCCTATCCAAAAATATACTGTATACAGCATATGCAGTACATTGGAGTTTGTGGTGGGAGAGGGGTCACAATCTACTTTTGGTTACATGGAGCTAATTTTTTCAGCAGCATTGTGTGTTGTGCTAACCTCTTGTTGTCCACAGGTGTAGAAAATAGTGAACATTAATTTTGTATACTTCTGCTGTACTGTCAATGAGAGTATTTCTGTTGATCAGAAACATTACTAATTCTTTTGTATTTTTGCTTTTAGAACTACAAGATATTACAAAATATGCTGTCAATTGTCCCTGTCAATGGAGCATCATTATTCTGTTTTGAAGACAAGTAGTTCATCAGTGACTTCAGTTCACAGTTCTGAAAACAACTACAAGGTGCACAAGTCATATTTTATGCTAAAAGAAGTGAGCATTACAAAAAATTGAAATGAATATAGATAGGCCCATTTAGTGTGTTAAAAGTAATATATACTTACAAGTACTTGTTTATGTTCAGGGCTCTGAAAGGCAAGATTAGCCTTGGGATTGTTTTTAATTATACTGAGGCAAAATATGTTTAGGCATGTCAAGCTTTTATAGTTCATAATGAGTTTATTGCATATAATAATTATGGGTTCAGTAATTAAAAGTTAAAAATTACTGCTATTTTATTTAATATAAACCATAAATGAAACATTTCTTTTGACTTTATAAGTTAAGGTTAGGATGTGTCAGTAACATCAATCTTAAGTTTCATATTATGGTAATTGTATATTAGTAAGACTTCAAGCATGGGAGTTGTATATGTATAAAAACCTTTGTCAAATTAAAACATCATTGGCTAAGGGCTGAACTTTTCTTTTTTAATATACTGTACATAATGTACACATATACAAGTCATTTATATTAATAATTATGGAATTTTTTTTAGGGCAGTTTCTCCAAACGAGATACTTTAGCTGTTACTGCAGTTGCTTTACAAGATCATATTTTACATAACCTTCAGCTCCAGGATCTTTCATTAGCAGATCCTTTTAAGTCAAAGTTGAGGAATAAAAAGAACATTTACAAACCTGTGAACAGAGAGATGGTCACAGCAGTAGTAGATACTGGACTAAGAAAAAAGAGCATTCTCCACACAAAAAAGGAAGATCCAGAAAAAGAATATGTCCTTGATCCTAATCCTCCACAACTAACGTTAGGTAAACCATTATATTCTGATTTGTGTATTTTTGCATTTTATTTCAAACTTATTAGAATACAATAACTAGATGTTCTTTTCAATACTATAACTTAGCATAAAACTGCATAATGCATAGAAAGTTTATAAAAATGTCAAAAATCAAGTACTTTGGGCCTTCAGGTAAACTGATCATTTAAACAATAAGGACAATTTAAACTGCCATCAAAAAAGTTGAATACTTCTCACATCTATCATGTATTTGAATTTATTTTCAGTGTGACAGAGAAGGAAGAAACTAGTAAGTCTAGATGAAGAATTTTTTCATTCTAGAAGCAGGCACTCTATTCCGCACTGATTTTTTTATATTTTTTTTTATATTAGTGGTTGAAAGTACAATGCAATACAAGTATAAACAAAAATGGATGTTATTTTTAATATTGGAATGATTACATAAGATTGTGTGCAACTGTCGCTTTACCTTTTGTTTAGTAAATGATGTTTTAGTTTGGGCATAAATTGTATGCTTTTGCTAACATTTACCCACCCCTGCCCAAACTTAAAAATGTTTGGTTTTGCGATGATCCTGGGGCAAAACCCAGCAAGAATTAACACCTGTAGTTAAATACTTACTTCACATTAAGAAGCAAACATGCAACAAGATAAAAGTCACAAAAGTGAGAGCTTGGAATCACGCCTAGTGAGCAAATTTCTTTTAAAAAACCTCAGTTACCAACTTTCCATAACTGTTCTTCAAGATGTGTTGCTCATGTCCATTCCAGTGTAGGTGTGTGCTCACCCCGAGCACTGCTGCCAGAAAGTTTTCCCCCCATGGTGTCCATGGGGTCGGCTCTGGTGCCCCCAGGAGCCACACCTTCATAGTGCCTGTATATAGGGCCCTGCTGCTTCTCAGTTCCTTTTTGCTGGCTAACTTGGACAGAGAGGCAGGCGGGGCGGGCAGGGGGTGGAATGGACATGAGCAACGCATCTCAAAGAACAACAGTTACTGAAGGTTAGTAATTGTTTTTTCTTCTTTGAGTGCTTTGCTCATGTCCATTCCAATGTAGGTGACTCCCAAGCAGTTGCGTGGGTGGAGGGTTCGGAGTTAATTGGCACACTGCTTGGCCGAAACCTGCATCATCTCTAGTTTGCTGAGCGATGACATAGTGGGATGTGAGAGGGTGGACTGACAACCATGTTGCTGTTCTATAAATGTCCTGAACCAGGACTTGCGCTATGAACATTGCCGCCGATGCTTCAGCTCTTGTAGAATAGGCTGTCAATGGAGGAGCTGGGACCTTTGCTAGATCGTAGCATGTTACGATACAGTGATCCACAACGAAATTCTCTGGTTTGAGACTGGACGGCCTTTCATTCTGTCTGTAATGGCTATGAAAAGCTGAGTGGATTTCTGAAAAGGTTTAGTCCTTTTTATGGAAAAGGTTAGTGTACACATAACACCTAGCTGGAGTCTCTGTTCCTCCCTGTTAGTATGTGGCTTCGGATAGAAGACAGGTAGGAAGATATCCTGGTTACTATGGAATTGTGAGACCACCTTTGGCAGGAAGTCCGGGTGTGGCTGCAGATTAACTTTGTCCTTGAAGACAACTGTGTATGGTGGTTCTGAAGTAAGAACTCTGATCTCTGAGATCCTTCTGGCAGAAGTAACGGCAACCAGGAAGGCCACCTTTCAGGACAGGTAGAGCAGAGAGAACGTTGCCAGCGGTTCAAATGGTGTCCTGTTAGATTTGCCAGCACCAAGTTGAGGTCCAGAGAGGGAGTGGCTGGTGTACCTGGGGGTATAGCCGCTCCAATCCCTTAAGAAAACGACCACAGATCGAGTTTGAGAAAACTAACTGTCCGTTCACCCATGGGTGAAAGGCCAAGATTGCAGTTAGATGCACCCTAATGGATTATACTGTTAGGCCTTGCTGTTTCAAGTGGAGTAGATAATCTGTAATGAAAGACAGTGTTGAATGAGCAGGCAAAACCCCTTTTGTGCTGAACGGATCGAGAATCTCTTCCACTTTGCCAGGTAAGTGGTTCTAGTGGACAGTTTCCTGCTCCCAAAAAGCACCTTGCAAACAGGCCCAGAGTATATCAGTTCTGCAGGATTCAGCCATAGAGCTTCCAGACTCGAGGTTCAGATTACATAGACAGCTGTGGTCCTGAGAGATCAGGCTCAGGAATGGGGGCAGGCAGATTGGCGTATCCACCAAGAGATCTAGGAGGGTGGTGAATCAGTGCTGACATGGCCAGGCCGGGGCTGTCAGGATAAGACGCGTCCTGTCCCTTCTGACCTTCAGCAGAACTCTGTATGAGAGGCATGGGAGGGAACGCATACAAGAGATGGTCCGTCCAAGGGAGGAGAAAGGTGTCTGCGAGTGAGCCCAGGCTGTGGCTAGGAAGGAGCAGAACTGAAGACACTTCCTGTTGTGTTTTGTCGCAAATGGGTCTACCTAGGAAGTTCCTCACCTCTGGGAAATGGTGCTCACAGTGTCTGGGCAAATAGACCATTCGTAATGGTTGGGAAAGGATCTGCTGAGGTGATCTACTAACTTGTTCTGTGAGCTCGGAAAGTAGGAGGCTTCAAGGTGAATTGAGTGGGCTATGCTGAATTCCCACAGTCGAAGAGCTTCCTGCTCTGCCCTGCTGTCGTGTTGTGTGTAAGGATTGACATGCCCATTGCCCTCCGAGTGGGTTTGGAACACCTGGCAGGCTAGGGGCACAGCCCTCAGTTCCCTCATATTGATGTGTAACGAGAGCTCCTTCAGGGACCAGAGGCCCTGAGTTCTGTGGGTCCCCAAATGAGCCCTCCATCCCATTGCTGTAATGAGAGACATTGAGGACTGGGACCTTGAGAATGAGATTCCTGCACATACTGTCCGCAGGTCCAGCCATCAAAGAAGAGTTGCAATCATGGACAAAGGAAACGATACCACCCTGTCCAAATGGTGTTAGCCCAGTGCATATGTTGACGCCAGCCAAGGCTGGAGAGATCTGAGCCGTAATCTCACATGTTATACCACATAGATGGATGATGCTATATGACCTAGGAGCTTTAAGCAGTTTCTTGATGGGGTGATTCCTCAGGCTCTCTCTGAGTGCCCCAAGTGCTCTGAACAAGTTTTCTGGGAGAAAGGCTTTGGACTAGGTCAAGTTGAGGACGGTTCCAATTCTATCCTTTGAACTGGGGAAAAGGTAGATTTCTGCATATTTATCAACTGCTCCAGGTCCTGTATTATCTGGAGGTTGACTGTGTTATCTCCACATCTGCCTCCATCTGGGCCTTGGATCGACTTTTGATCAGCCAGTTGTCAAGGTAGGGGTAGACTTGAACCCCTTTTTTCCTCAGGAAGGCTGCGATGACTGCCAGGCACTTCATGAATATTTGAGGGGCTACTGACAGGCTGAATGGGAGCACAGTAAATTGATAGTGCATGTGGTTCACAACAAATCATAAGAACCTTTTGTGTCCCTGAAATATCACAATATGAAAATATGTGTCCTTCAAGTTGAGGGTGGTGTACCAGTCCTCTAGATCCAGAGAAGGGATAATGGAGGCCAAGGAGACCATGTGGAATGTCAGTTTCTTCATGAATCTGTTGAGGTTTCGTAGGTCCAAGATCGGTCTGATTAGGACCCCCAATCCCTTCACTCCGGTGGAACCTCTTCCACTCTTCCTGTCCTTAGGAACAACTTGCACCTCCTGGTCTAGAAGTTGCTCATGAAAGGGGTCCCTAAAGAGGGATGGAAAGGGAGGGTGGGAAGGAGGGGAACAACTGAATTGAAGGGTATATTCTATTTCTATCGTGTATAGCACCCAGCGATCTGAGGTAATATGGATCCATGCCCGATAGAAGTGGACAACCAGTCAACAAAAATAGGGGAAATTGGATCCACATATTGTCCTGGTACATCATCCCTGAGTGTCCCATCAAAAGGCTTGCTTAGATCCCACTGATTGTCTCAGGAGGGGTGAGGAGGGGGGCAGGCACTGGGACATATGAGGACTCAGACAAAAACCTCCTCTTATAGCCTCCACTCCTCCTGCTATAGTCTTGTCTCTACTGTGGTGGATAGAAGCAGGCCAATGGTTGGGGCTCATGGTAATTCCTGGTGGGAGCTGGTGTATGCAACCCCAGAGATTTCAGGGTGGCCGTAGAGTCTTTCAGACTATGCAGCTTCAAGTCTGTTTGCTCTGAAAAGAGTAACTTGCTTTCACGCAGAAGGTCCTGCACTGTCTGCTGCACCACATAGGGCAGCCCCAAGGACTGAAGCCATGAACTTCTTCTCATAACCATAGCCGAAGCAATGGATCAGGCTGCAGAGTCTGCCGTGTCCAAAGCTGCTGGGAGGGATGCCTTTGCCACCAATTTCCCCTCTTCAACAAGGGCCAAGAACTCATCCCTAGACTCCTACAGCAAAAGCTCCTTGAATTTTGCCATTGCGCTCCAAGAGTTGAAATCATACCAGCTCAGGAGCACTTGCTGGTTTGCGATCCAGAGCTGGTAGACACTAGTTGAGTACACTTCCTGCCAAAAAGGTCTAGTTTTTTGGCATCTTTGGCCTTGGCCCTAGCTGATCTTGCCACTCCCACTCATTTGCGGCTGAAACTACCAACAAGCCTGGTGGGTGTTGGTATGTGTACAGGAATTTATACCCATTGGGAGGGACAAAGTACTTTTTCTCCATCCTCTTCACAATAGATTGGAGGGACACAGGGGTCTGCCATAAGGCCTTGATGGGGTCCAGAATGGCATTGTTCAAAGGCAGAGCCATCCGTGATAGCCCTGAAGCTGCTAAAACGTCCACCTGGGCGTGGGATGATTCAGAGATCTCCTTGACCTGGATACCCAGGTTCTGGGTTACCCTCCTGATGAGCTCCTAGTGTGCCCTATTGTTGTCCTGGGAAGACTCTATACTTGTTCCAGCCATCTTCTCTTTGGAAGAGGAGGAAGAGGAATGGGGCATTGGGCTTTGTTGCTTGCCCTCTGCACCGGATGGGCCCATGGGGTTGGGCCTTGCAGTTCAGTACTGGGCTTGGCACCAAGGCCTGGTCCCTGTTCCAAGGGAGGTGGTGGGGGAGTTCTCAACCCCAATGCAACAGAGTAGGACCTCCTGGACTGTGGACCCTGGACTGGCTGAAAAGTCCAGGGATTCCAAAATGGCCACTGTAGTGGCATCTGCTACTGCGCTGGTGACCAGGTCATTGGTGAAATGCCCTGGCTCATCTCAGTCATTGGGTATTGTTGGTTGGAGTGGTGCCTGCTCCTGCAGAAGACATATGACTCCACCTCAGAATCTGACTCCGAGGAGTCATTTCTCAGCGACCAGAGTGAGGCGATGCCAACTGGTGTTGGTGAACGGTGCTGGGAGGAAGGAGATAGGCACCACGCCTTTTGACAGCATCTGGGGTCTCGGTGATACAAAGGTCCTTGCCTCCGGTGCCACCGCAGTCAGCTCCTGAGTGGCAGGGGATGGCGGTACCAGGAGTGACAGCAACTCCCTCACTGCCTCTAATGCCTCTGGCATGGACAGAAGCACCACGGCTGTCAAACTCCGATGGCTCTCCCTTGCCGGAGTGTCCAACGGCGCCGTTACTGGGGCCGGAGTCAATGGTACCATGCGCACCGCTGGCATTTCCGAGCGGCCCAACACAGGTCACACAGTGTCAGTATCTCTATGCCTTGCAGACCTTGGGGTTGGGGATCTCCCCTGACCAGTTTTTCTCTGCTTCTTTCTTGGCACCGGCAATAGAGAGCAGTGCCGAGAATCCCATGCTGGCATTGTTGTCCTCGGCATTGAGGATGAGTGTCGGTGCCAGGCCATAGACAGAGTCTTTTCTTGGCTCCAGAGAAATGGAACGGCGCTGCGCCTCCTTTAGAGACTCTGAGGCACTTCTCACTGAAGCCGAAGTACTTGGTGCTGAGTCAATGTGACTCAGCTCCAAAGCGCTGCCTCCATAAGGATACTTGAGTCTGGTGTTGCTGTCCTCATTAATTCTGGGCCTGAAGCCCTTGCAAATCCTGCAACACTCCTGCATGTGGGCCTCCCTCAGATACTTGAGGCAGCTGGAATGTGGGTGACTAACCAGTATTTGCTGATGGCATGACACACATGGCTTGAATCCTGGGGACCAAGACATACCCCAGCACGATGCAAGTGCTAACCCTGCTAAATGGAGTCCACTACCAACTATACTAACTGTGAGGAGACAACTTCAGGGAGCACCAGAGCCGACCTGACAGATATCACCAAGAGAAAAACTTTTCCGGCAGTGGTTTTCAGAGCAAGCACAAACCTACATTGGAGTGGACATGAGCAAGCACTCAAAGAAGAAACATTTCTTTATTATAATACAATTTTACAGTGGCAATAAACATTACTATAAAAATGCAGCAAGTATATTAGCAGATTAACAGCCATGATGTCTTTCCCAACCATTAGTTTCAGAGATCCCCTTGCTAAAGGATTCTACAGCATTCTTACCATGAAACATTTCTTTTGGTTTCCCTATCTTTCCCCCCATAGGCGCTGACTCCGTGGGCACTCAAGGGCTGGAGCACCCATGAAAAAAATTAGCAAGTGCTTAACACCCACTGGCTGCCAGCTCCCCCACTCCCTCCCCAGCACCTCCTGCCCACTGGAGGCTGCACTGATCAACTCCTCCCCCTCCATCCCAGCACCTACCGCCCACTGCAATCAGCTGTTTCACGGTGTGCAGGAGGCTCTGGGAGGAAGGGGAGGAGCGGGAATGGGGCATGCTCAGGGAAGGGGGCAGAACTGGGTGGGAAGAGGTGGGACGGAGATGGAGACTTGGGAGAAAGGGTGGGGTGTGAGCAGGGCTTGGGGCAGAGCGGAGGTGGGAAGATGCAGAATGGCGTGGGGGTTTTGGTGGTAGGTGGCGGGTGGGGGTGGGACCTGGGTCAGAGCGGGGAGCCTAAGCACCCCCGGGGCCTATGCTTCCCTTCCCCACAAAACCTCTTGACTAGACTTTTTAAAAAAGACACAGACCTTCCCCATCAAGATCTTACAATATAGTGAGATAAACACCACTCATTCTGATTTACTCTCTTTTTGTGGAAATGCCCAAAGGCCCCAGTGAAGATCACATTGCCATTAGGGTAGCTGCTATGCAGACACATATGTCCGTACTCTATAAAGAATTTACAATTCAAGGCCCTGATTCTGCAAGGAGAACTACACAGAATCAATAGGATGCTGTACCAGCACAATGGTCTGCCTGTATGGAATCAGTTGCAAGGTCAGGCCCTAATTTCATAGAATAGTAGAAGTTTAGAGCTGGAGGGGACCTCGAGAAATCCTTCGGTTCAGCCCCCTGCACTAAGGCAGGACCAGCTAAACCTAGACCATCTCTGACAGGTGTTTGTTTGCCCAATCTGTTCTTAAAAACCTCCCTGCGAAACTTATTCCAAAGCTTAACTACCCTTATAGTTAAAGTAGTTCCTAATATCTAACCTAAATTGCCCTTTTTGTAATTTAAAATTGAAAAAAAAATTAAAACTTTTACATTTAAACATCTTCATGTAATCTTCAATATATCTTTACACAATAAACTGTTTACATTTTTGCCATAACTTTTTCCCATCTGGCACAATAATTGTATCCTCATACAATATTTCATTGTAATAATTACATTTCCAATTCTTCTTGTTGTGAAGACAACCTTGCAAATGTGAAGTGATGCAATGTTCTCTTTCTAAGTCTGCAAACAAGTCAAACAATAGCTTAGGTCTGTACTACCCCATTCACCTCAGCAGGGACATTAAAGCTAAAGATGTGCAATTTAAATGTCAGTGTTTAAAATTGTCTCACTTGATCATTTTAGCAGAAACATCAAGCTAATGTGAAATGGATTTGTCATGTAAACTTTTGGTGGGTAAACATGAATATTCTTGGATCTTGATGACTCCAACCTCCATCCCTAGGGCCTTGACATTGTATTCATTCAAAATGCTGCTTCAAAGATCATTTTCCTGGCTAGTCACTTTGATCCTACCACCCCTCTGTGTGTGTCCCATCACTTTCTTTCCCTTTTCTACTGGATCGTAACAAATGACTTATCTTTGTTTTTAAGGCTGTTCTGTCCTATCCCTGTCCTACCTATCATCATTTATTCTCTATTGAAACATCAACGCCTGCCTTCATTCTGCCAGTGTTGCCAGCCTTTGCCACCCATTTGGGAAAATTTCTCACAAGCATCTTTGTGATTAACTCTCATATCACCCCTCATGCATAGCAGGAGCTCACAGTAAAAATCCACATAGCCACCTTGTTGCCCTTCATCAAATGGCTTGTTAAAATTCTTCTCTGTCATGATGTCTACAAAAAATGTATGGTTAAGTAGATGTACTATGACCACTGCTTTTCATGCTGACCAAATTTGCTTCATTGTTATCTTGTGCTCCCAGTGTCTGTGTATCCACATGTTGTTTCTTGTCTTATACTTAAATTGTAAGCTCTTTGGGGCAGTGACTGTCTCACTGGGCTTGGCTACACTTGCAGGTGTGCAGCGCTGGGAGTTAAAGCTGTCTTCGTACAGCTGTGTAGGGAAAGCGCTGGAGTGTGGCCACATTTGCAGCGGTGTTGGGAGTGGTGCATTATGGGCAGCTATCCCAGCGTTCAAGTGGCTGCAACATGCTTTTCAAAAGAGGGGGGTGGGGTGGAGTGTGACAGGGAGTGTGGGGAGAGAGAGAGAGAGAGAGAGAGTGGATTTTTGGAGCCAACACTGTCAGCTCCCTGCCTTGCAAATTCTGACCACTTTCCCGACCCCTCATTCACTCTTAAATGCAAATAGCCTGCAGACCAGATAAGCAGCTGCTCCGATGGACTCCCTTCCCTCCCTCTCCCCCCCACCCCCGCCATGCTGTTTCTCTCCTCAAGCAAACACTAGGCTGTAGACATTCATCCCCCTGCCTGCCTCATTCACAGCAAACAGTAGCTGTGTTTGTTTTTTAGATAAGCTGCTCCGGGAGCCCTGAGTTCACAACAAAACAAAGAGAGGCATCATAACAAAACAAAGAGAGTTCTTTAGTTAAAAGCATTATGGGAAAATTCTGGAGGTCAATTACAGCGTAGTAAGATTAATCACCGTTTACACTGGCACTCCAGCGCTGCAGCACCAGCGCTGCAGTCGTTATTTCCCAGGCAGACGTGGAGTACAGCCAGCGCTGTAGCCAGGGAGATACAGCGCTGTATGTGCCTTGCAAGTGTGGACGGTGAGTGAGTTGCAGCGCTGTAAAGCCACCACCAGCGCTGCAACTCTACAGTGTAGCCAAGCCCACTGTTATGTGTTTGAACAGCACCTAGTAAAATGGGATTTCAGATCCATGATTGGTGCCTTTAGATACTACTGCAATACAGATAAACAACAACACAACTTTTCTCATGACTTGGACTACCACGTGGGCTATTTAAAATTGTATTAATTTGCAGATTTTTGAAGATGTCAGTCATAATTGTTTCTACAGGATCTCTCCTCTCTCTTTTAAAGCCCAAATTTTACTTCAGCAATGATGAGGCTGATAGAGGAATGCATTTTACTACAGGGAAGTTGATGGAGAGTTCATTTTTCATCAGTGAAGAGAATATTTTGCACTACTAAATATAATACTTTAATTTCATACACTTTCTCTTTGCCTCTAGTCCTAGATTCAGGATGCACTTCCAAGCACCCAGAACTATGAGCTCCAGGATCTGTTGATAGGGGCTGGATTAGTGTCTGGGTATCAAAGCTGCCCAGAGACAGTGCTGAGGATCTCCTGAGCCTGTGAAAAAAAGTACATATACTGCACTAGGAACTGTACACGCTTGCCAAGAGAACCTACCTGCAGCATTGGTTAAAGTTTTCTTTGCCACCTATTTTAGGTTGGTAATGCAGCATATAAGATTGCTTAACAAGCTGATGGATTCTTGGCTTAACTGCTTGATCAAGAAGCTGTTATTTTCAAAGTAACAAGAAGTTTGTATGTGATGTGGTGGAAATCTATAGTTAAGGAGTATAAACTATAGTAAGAAGAAACTTAACAATTAACCTTAGACATTATGCTTATTTTAAGTATATTGAAAATTTTTTACTATCTACAGAACAATCATGGTTTTTTAGTAAAGCTGTGTGCCTCACGAATAAATGTTTGCAAATAAACTTGTAAACTGAGATAAACCATAAAGCCAGACTCAGCTTTTGAAGACATCTTTTAAGCTCTGTGAAACTCTTCCCTCTCTTCACAAGGACTCGAATTCCTGGATAAAACAATTTCTTTAACAATTAAAATCATAGCTGTCCTTGGGTCAGAAGTAAAGTCATCTTCCTCACATATAATCCACTGGCAGAGCTCAAGATGGTGGGTTCAACTAAATTATGTATTCCATTTGCCATTGTCCACAGCTAATTGCTGACTCTGTGCACTGATAGCAACTAAAACATACTGGACCGGCAGAATTATGACGTGTACATAAAGGTTCACACAGATAGGAGGATGTTACACTTTGTGGATGGATATTTATCAATATTTATTTTTAGAAAGCCTCCGAAAGATCTGTTTTAAGGAGAACAACACTGTGAAAAGAAAGATTATCACAACTGCTTGCTCATTTCAAGCCTCGTAGTGTAATCTTAGGATTTCTGCTTGATAATTGTAGGGATGAAGGTATTGTGCACAGTCAAGTCCAATAACTCAAGTTATCACATATAACTACTTCAAAAATTCATGTTCAGGACCTGGAACCACACACGCAGCAAGACCTCTAAAGATTTACCAAACTCTCTGTATCAGAAAGCCTGTGGATACTTTGGTGATCATTCAGGGAAATAATCATGCAAGGCACTCTCATTGACAATGGATATCAGCCTGCCAGGAGTCGTTGCAAAGATGCAGGAGTCCCCACTGGAATCAGGAGTCATTACAAAGACACAGGTCACAGAAGGAAGAACATGACCGTATCAGCTTTCTGGAGCTAAAAGTAGTTCATCTAATCTTATCACTGCAAGCTCACGTTCAAAGAAAAATCTCTCTAATAAGGTCAGGCTGCGGTTCTACATGCAGGGTGTGCAACAGTCTGCATCACAAAGCTATATAATTGTTCTAAAGCAGGGGTCAGCAACCTATGGCACGCGTGCCAAAGATGGCATGCGAGCCGATTTTTAATGGCACGCTGCTGCCTGCCAGGGTCCTGGCCGCCGGCCCTGCTCAGGCCACTGCCGAACGCAGGCAAGCAGCGGGCTGGGCGGGGCTGGCGGCCGGGACCCCAGCAGGCAGCCGTGTGCCATTTAAAATCCTGCCCGGACCAGCCTGCTCTTCTCCGCCCCCCGCCCACCACGCTCTCCTGTGGGGGCAGGGGGCAGAAGCTTGGTCCTGCCGGCTGCTGCTGCAGGGAAGCCTCCACCAGCAGCCAAGCTCCCTCCTCCCCCGCCTCTTCACCCAGTGTGCTGGGTTCCTGCTCCTCCCCCTCCCTGCAGCCGAAAAGCTGATGGCCCTGGAGAGAGGGGAGGGGGAGAAGTGGAACCGCAGTCGCAGCGTGCTCGCTGCTCTGAAGAAGAGGTGGGGACGGAGCCTTGGGTAAGGAGGGTGGAATCAGGGCATATCCCCTCCAGCCTCCTGCCGTGAGCCACTCAGGGCAGGGGGCTGGGAGCATCCCCACGACTCCAGCCCACACCCATACCCCCAGCCTCCTGCCCTGACTCCTGAACCCCCCCCACACACTCCCAGCCCTCTGCTCTGAGCCCTGCACCCTCACACCCTCCAGGCCCCTGCCCTGACTCTGGCACCCCCCCACACTCCATGCCCTGATTCTTGCACCCCCCCCACACTCCATGCCCTGACTCTTGCACCCCCAACATCCCCACCCCCGCCCTGAGCACCAAACAGAAGCTCCTGCACCCCCCCCCACACACACATTCCTACCTGCACCCCTCACACCAAATGGGAGCTGCCCAGGTAAGCGCTCCACACCCAAACCTCCTGCCCCAACCTTGAGTCCCCCTCCCTCAATCTAGCTCCTGGCCAGACCCTACACCCCAACCTGCTCCTTCACCCCCAGCCCTGTGCTCAGTGCAGAGAGAGAGAGAGAGAAGAAGAGAATGAGCTAAAACCAGGGAGAAGGTAGGTACCCACGTAGGTAGGGCCGGGACCCCAGACCGGCAGCGGGCTGAGCGGGGCCGGCAGCCGGGACCCTGGCTGGCAGGAGCTGGTGGGGAGAACCCCAGACCGGCAGCGGGCTGAGCCACTCAGCCCACTGCCGGTCTGGGGTCCCAGCTGCCGGTCCCGTTCAGCCCACTGCCAGTCTAGGGTTCTGGCTGCCGGCCCCTTGCCAGCCGGGGTCCCGGCCGCAGGCCCAACTTAGCCCACTGCTGGCCTAGGTGAATGGAACCCCAGGCCGGGAGTGGGCTGAGCGGGCCGGAGGCATAATATCAGCATTTTAATTTAAATGAAGCTTCTTAAACATTTTGAAAACCTTGTTTACTTTACATATGACAATAGTTTAGTTATACAATATAGAGACTTAGAGAGAGACTTTCTAAAAAATGTTAAAATGTATTACTGGCACGCGAAACCTTACATTAAAGTGAATAAATGAAGACTCGGCACACCACTTCTGAAAGGTTGCCGACCCCTGTTCTAAAGGGCTGAACAAGATGTGGTATCAAAATTGTATACACCTGAAAAGCTACAAAAATGGACTAACTCAACCAAAGACAGATGATCCAAAGGGAATGGAGTGTCCCTTTGGAATTCCTCCACTACCTTACTGAGATCTTGAACCAGACCAAAGCCAACCTAGGACATTCACAAGACTTCCAAGGATTGTCAAGACAAAATGGTACTTCAAAGGAATGGACACAGAAGCAATAGCAGTAGAATCCATCTCAGGACTGACTAAAGAGCATCGTGTATGTCTTCTACCTTAATTCCTCTTCTAGATAAGATAACCCAGGAAAATCAGAGTGAAAGAAACATCATAACACAGCCTCAAAAAGGTCTTAAACGCACTGGTACTTGGTGGCAATGCTAGAAACCCAATTCTTGTGCTGGTGTGTAAGGAACTTCTCTCTCTCCAGGACAAATTAGGCTTGGATACACAAGTCTGATGGCATGAGTTTTGAAAGGGAGATGTAGAAGAAAAAAGATTACTCAGAACAAGATATTGCTAACTCTCTCAGCTTCTAGAAAAGACTGTACATCTTAGGCTTATGACAGGTTTTGATCAAAATTCTGCCACTGCTAGATACAAGAACATAAATTCACCCAAATGTGAGATTTCCAGCATTCTGTTATTCCTTCAAGAGGAATTGGAATGCATCTTAAATGGTAGTACTCTCAAGGTCCAAATTGCATCACTAGATAACCTTCTATGTTCCAGAAATTAGACAAAACTAGATTTTCATCCACATGAAGAGGTTCATCAATGCAGGAAAGATTATCAACACTTCCATGATGCACACTTCCCCTGCTTGGAAATGTAACAATCGAATAAGCCTTAACAAGTTGCCCTTTTCAGCACTTTAGGGCGGTATGTCTCTTCTTCCTTTCAGTTAAAAATGCTTTCCTAGTAGGGCTGTTGATTAAACACAGTTAACTCACGTGATTAACTCAAAAAAATTGATCGCAGGTTTAATCGCACTGTTAAACAATAAAATACCAATTGAAATGTATTAAATATTTTGGGTTTTTCCTACGTTTTCAAATATATTCTAGTCTGTGTTGTAATTGAAATCAAAGTATATATATTTTTGATTACAAATATTTGCACTGTAAAAATGATAAAAGAAATACTATTTTTCAATTGACCTCATACAAGTACTGCAGTGCAGTCTCTTTGCTGTGAAAGTGCAACTTACAAATGTAGATTTTTTGTTGTTACATAACTGCCCTCAAAAACAAAACAATGTAAAACTTCAGAGCCTACAAGTCCACTCAGTCCTACTTCTTGTTCAGCCTATTGCTAAGAGAAACAAGTTTGTTTACATTTACAGAGATAACGCTGCTTTCATCTTTTTAACAATGTCACCAGAAACTGAGACCAGGCATTTGCATGGCACTTTTGTAGCCAGCAGTGCAAGGTATTTACGTGCCAGATATGCTAAACATTTGTATGCCCCTTCATACTTCAGCCACCATTCCAGAGGACATGCTCCCATGCTGATGACACTCATTAAAAAAAAATATGTTAATTAAATTTGTGACTGAACTGCTTGGAGGAGAATTGTGTGTCCCCTGCTCTATTTTACCTGCGTTCTGCCATATATTTCTTGTTATAGGAGTCTCGGATGATGACCCAGCACATGTTGTTCATTTTAAGAACGCTTTCACTGGAGATTTGACAAAAAGCTAAGAAGGTACCAATGTGAGATTTCTAAAGATAGCTACAGCACTCGGCCCAAGGTTTACAAATCTGAAGTGCCTTCCAAAATCTGAGAGGGACAAGATGTGGAGCATATTTTCAGACTTCTTAAAAGAGCAACAGTCCAATGCAGAAACTATAGAACCCGAACCACCAAAAAAGAAAATCAACCTTCTGTTGGTGGCATCTGACTCAGATAATGAAAATGAACGTGCATCGGTCCGCACTGCTTTGGATTGTTATCAAGCAGAACTCGTCGTCAGCATGGACACAAGTCCCCTGGAATGGTGGTTGAAGCATGAAGGGACATATGAATCTTTAGCACATCTGGCATGTAAATGTCTTGCGATGCCGGCTACAGCAGTGCAATGAGAACGCCTGTTCTCACTTTCAGGTGACATTGTAAACAAGAAGCAGGAAGCATTATCTCCTGAAAATACAAACAAGTTTGTTTACCTGAGCGATTGGCTGAACAAGAAGTCGTACTGAGTGGACTTGCAGGCTCTAAAATTTTACATTGTTTTATTTTTGAATGCAGTTTTTTGTACATTATTCTACATTTGTAAGTTCAACTTCCATGATAAAGAGATTGCACTACAGTACTTATATTAGGTGAACTGAAAAATACTATTTATTTTGTTTTTTACAGTGCAAATACTTTTAATAAAAAATAAATATAAAGTGAGCATTGTACACTTTGTATTCTGTGTTGTAATTGAAATCAATATATTTGAAAATGTAGAAAACATCCAAAAATATTTAAATAAATGGTATTCTCTTATTGTTTAACAGTGCGATTAATCGGGATTAATTTTTTTAATCACTTGACAGCCCTACTTCCTAGTAAAATCATTTCTGCCCTCAGGATGTCAGAGTCAGGAGTTCTCCCTATGACAGAATACTGCTTATTTTGCCCAGGAAAGGTAGTTCTCAGAACTATGTCTCATTTCACTCACAGATCAAGCTACTTTGTTTGTACACTATGAGAACTGGCACTAATATTTCTGTCCTAATCTCTTGTACAGTATGGCGAAGGATGGCCCAGGGGTGAGGATGCTAGCTTAGGATGCTGGTTCAGTTCCCTGCTCTGCCACTGACTTCTTTTATGACCTTCGAGAAGTCAGTCTCTCTATGCCTCAGTGCCCTTTCTGGAAAACGAGGATATAGTACCTTCCTACTTCTTAAGGGCAATGAGGATAAATACATTGTCGATTGTGAGGTATTCCGTTATTGTGGCAATAGAGGCTAGTCGGATACTGCTGAGAATAAATTAAAAAGTCTACTGTACTGTCCCCTTTCACTGAAGATGCAGAGGTAAAATACCTCAAAACCCAACTAATTGAGGTGGATTAAGGGCTGCATTGTCAAAGATTATAAGGTGTGTTCGTGAAATCTGCACTCAGTCACAGTTTATACCAGGAATAAGAAAACCTGCACGTCTGATGAACAGATTTGCAAGGCGTCCATATAGCCACGTCCGCATATATTTAGCAAGCACTACAAGTTGGCTTTTCATTTGGCACAAGGCACGGTTTATCTAACATGCTGTGGAAGCCAAATACAAATACAATAATGTGATTATGGACCTGCAGAAAGTTATTCCTACTCTATCTGGTTAAAACTTTTATTTTTGATCCCTATTCCTGCCTATGTATGGCTGTCTCCACTAACCATATCAACCAAGGATAGCTGGACATGTCATTTGTCTGAGAAAAGTACAGCTTACCTGTTAAATTCTTCTCTCCTAAATGGCATGCCAAGAAATCTGACCCACTGTGTCTTAAGAGATATTTTTAAAATATGTATTTGTTTAAAAGGGAAAGTTTTATATTTCTCCCCATCCCCCTCTCCTTGGCCTCTCACTTTCCTCAGGCTCCTTTCTTTCACACTACAAGCATGCTTTAATCTTTCCCATATTGCCTTACCACATCTGCCTCTACCACTACTATCTCATCTTCCCTTTATCTCTAAACTCACCAAATGTTCTGTCTACATCTGCTGTTTGGCATTCCTTTCCTCCATTTCCATCATAGATTCTCTCCAGTTTGCCTTCTGCATCTTCTGAAATGGTTCCCAAAGTCTATAATAATCTCTTCCTGGCCAAAGTTTAGAACTAGTACTCCATCCTCATCCTCCTTGACCTGTCAGCTGCCTGTAGTGCTGTAGACCATGCTCCTTTTCCTTGAAAATTCGCCCTTTTGGCTTTCATGACTCTTACGTCTCTTGATTCTTGTCCTGTTTTTAATCGCTCTTTTAGTATTTTGTTCAGAGGTTCCTCCTTGTGACACCTCCAGCTTTCTGTATGGGTCCCAAGTAGCTCCACGCTCAACCCTCTCCTCTTCTGTCTATACAACCTCTCTGGGTGATCTCATTCACAATTGTGAGTTCAGGTATAATTTCTGTGCTGATTATTCACACATCTAACTCTCCACTCCTGTTCAAACTAAAATTTCATCCAGCCTTCCTGACATTTCCCTGTAGATATCAAGCCGTTGGCTTCAGCTCAGTATGCCCATAAGAGAGCTCTTACTCTTTTCTTTGCAAGCCCTCCTTCCTCTCAGTCACTATGGACTGCACCCCTATTGTCTCGTTACTCAGGCCAGTAAACTAAGCATCATGTTTGACTCCCCCTCAACTGGATCTCCATATATATTAATATACTTGTGTATAAAAACACTCCAACAATTTTTTGTATTGAAGGTTTTGAAATTACACTGTTTTTTATATGAGGCACTATGCATTTAAGTTTAATAAACCTTAAGTAGCTATTAACAGATAAGGAAATGCATATTACCTGAATGTAAAAAAATTAAATTAAAAAACATGTTTCTGCTTTAACCATATACATTAAAAAGGCCCAGTTCTGATGGGTGCTAAACACCTCATGCCTGGTGGTAAGCATGCCCAACTACCATTGGTTTGAGTGGGAGCTGAGTGCTTTCAGCACATTGCAGAATCAGGTCTGTAGTGCATACTCCATGATAGGTTGGAATGTAGTTTGGTTATGAATTTGTATACAGTATTTTTAAATAGATACATAGCAATGAGGTTTATGTGAAAAAACAATTAATTCCGTAGAAGTATCAATGTGTGTCTTTTTTTTTCCACTCTAGCTCAGAAACTGGGCTTAGTTGAGCCTCCTTCCTTGCCACTAACAGCAGAAGAATGGGATAAAGTAAAGCAAAGATCTGTAAAACAGGGAGATTCTGTGCAACCTTGTGCAATATGTAGGGAAGAATTTGCACTTCAACCACAGGTACATTTGTAACTTTTGGAGTGTATTCTGCACAAAAACATTCTTTAAACAGTTATGCACTTATTAGTTATTCATTTTCCAAAGTTATGGTTATACTAGAAAATTTTAGTTGGAACAAGAGGAAAAAATTAGAGATTCCAACTTGAGATATTTGCTGACTTAATGAGCCTGTTGTGTAACTTATTTTTCTACAATTATTCATTTGCTGTATTTCCATTACTTTAGTTTATGTGAATTTAGTACTTGTGGAATGAACTGGATTGACAGAACTAAAGTTTAAAGACTATGCAAGTTTAAAGGCTATGCAAGAACAAATTCAACAAAGGTGATAGCAGTGAAAAAGTTCCTGCAGCACCCATTGTGTGACAACCCTTATCCAGAGAAAGCTTTCTGTTAGAGATCAGAAAACAGTTCAGTCTTCATCCAGGCCTCTCACACCTCTGCAGACTGTCGGTCAGGATACAATTTATGGTGATGGTTTTTTTGTTTTGGACCCATGTCCATAAAGAAGAGTACTGACATCAACTCATTTCATGAGACCCTTAACTACAAGATAGTGAATTTTGGTCAGTAGTGACCTGGGGTGGATTTGAACTAGTGACCTGGATGTGAAAATTCTATTTTGTTATCTTACAGCTTGGCTCTGCAAATACTTACACCAGGTGGAGTCCCACTGAAGTCAATAGAACTTCTGAAGTGTTTGCAGGGTCCAATTCTTAGATTGCAAACTGTTTGGGACAGAAATCATGTCTGCTTTGTGTGCTGTGCACTGTCGGTGCGCCACAAATAATTTTTATAAAGGTTGTTTTCACTGGTTCCCTTTTATTAAGAGAATGTCAATTACATTGCCTAATTGAAGGATCATTAGACCATGTTCTTGACTTTCTAGGTTGTGCAGGCTCCTGCTGCTCAGAGATCCTGGCGTTCCCAGATCCTGAATTATTCATACACATTAAGCTGTTGCATCCTGTACTCTTTAGTTCCCAGCTTTAGCTCTTCTCAAAGTCTCAACACAATTGAGGATTTCTTCTTCTCTTGGCTGGAGTAACTCTGCTGGGCATCATTGCATTCAACCCCCACCTCCATAAGGTACTGAGCAGCTTCAGCTCCCATTGACTTCAGTGGAAGTTGAAAACTACTCAGCATTTTACAACAGTACTTACTTGAGCATAGGGGGAATGTAGTCCAGGCAATTAGGTATTAAAGTAAAAAAAGTTGCACTGAAGCAGGTAGGCTGTGCGTGGCCTATTTCTTGCTCTTCTGTAAATTAAAGTGTTAGTCTCTGAAGGGCATCTTGTTAAGGCTGTTTATGTTGTCCACTGGTACCAGAAGAGGTAGAAGCCAATTATTGTTAGAAATCTTCTTGATGAACCTCAGTAACAGACCTGTCAGACAGGAAAGAGCAATAGCTTCAGATGAGGCCATTTTAACACAGTTTTGTAGCTAACAAATATCTGGTAGTCAGGAGAAAAAACCATATCCATATATGGATAATGGGGATTCTATTGAGCATGCTCAGTGAAATCCCTAGATGTCACTCAAATATCTGATTGCCTGTCCAACCATTATATGGCCAGATCTGAAGCTGCCCTGAAGAGATATGTGGTATAGGACATTCTTTTGCTGCTGAAAATATTACTCTAGGGGAAAAAAACTAATAGACCTCTATATCTAGTCCTGCAAAACTTCCATAGGCCTGTGCCCAATTGGGGTTTGAGCCAACCAAAAAGAGCCTAAGTGGCTAAGGCCTTAACCTTAGTTCATCATTATTGTACAGTAGTTATTGATTGAGCAATTTACTTTAAAAAAATCATGTCTTATTTTTCTTATTTTCTTGTGAGGCTAGTTTTAAAAAAATAGTCCGTTAGTTATTTTTGTCCACAGAGTGAAACTGGTGTGTCCCCAATACAAGTTGGTCATTTAGTCACAATTTCTGAGGGCATGTCTGCATTTTACCTTGATGGTTTTATACAATCAAATATGTGCAATGTAAGCATAATTGCTTTAAACATTGTATTAATATTCCCTCATGTATAATTTTAGAATTACTTAAACAAAAAGGACAAGTAACTAGCTAAAGATGAGTGCTGTTCTTTAGACAGATGTTAACGTAATTAGGAGGAGAAAACCATTATTCAAAGTTACTTGTAAGTTTCTTTCATTCTGCTTTTTGGGGTATTTTTCTGCTTTGTTTGTTGAACTGGGGTGGAGGCAGTGGGTGGGTTGAAGTTTCAGTTTTTGAGGTGAATTATTTATTTTTTCTCTTTTACCACATTGCTACCTATTTAAAAGAAAGTATAAAATTGCAAAAAGATAGGTGGGATGGCCTTGAAGAACAAGGCTGTTCTGCCAAACTCAGGCAGTCTGGCTACCCTTTAGGTCTAAGTTTTAACTAGAGATTGCAAAAGACAGCACTCATGAAAAGGTTACTTTAGATTTGGCACAAAAAAGGGAAATGTCTCTGGAATTCTTTTTGTCCTGCATGTTTCATTAAATGTCCTCCCTCAAGGGAAAAAAGCCACTGTATCTGAAAGCTTTTCCTTTAGCTGGCTGTTTAGCCATTAATCCTTTTGTGTTTGCCAGCTCAGTAATGCACAGTACTTATTCCAGTTTCACTCCTTCTCCAGTTTTTCCTTCCACTAAGGATCAACTGCCTTTTTTCTCTAATGCTGTACCTTTTGTCAGAATAGAGATCACTACCATTTGATAGGAGTTTGGGTCAGAAAAAGGTGAAGTTTGCATGAAGCTTGTGAGCACACTTTCTCTGAGAAGACTGTGTGTGCTGCATATCACTTACTGAAATTTAACTGTTTTCTGAGGAAAAAAGATCAGTTTTTATTTTAAATGTATTTTCTCTTGTCATTTGGCATTTTACGGCTCCTCCTCCCCTCCATTTGCCATGGGCTTTTCTATATGAAGCAGTTCAAAACTAATGAATGACCATTTTGTTTCTTTGAGCTGTATTTTATTTTTTTAGTTGCTTCCTACAGAAGTTTTTTATGCTGTTCATTTATATCTCTCTTTTTAGAATAAAAATTGCAAATATTTAAACTTCATTTTCAATAGAAGTCTTTCGCAATACTACCAACAAGCAGGATTGTTAACCTTCCTGCATTCAGATTTTTTCTTTTACTTCATGTATTTTTGGTGTTCAGCTTTTAAACTAGTTTAAACTTCAAGCTGTTCTTGTTTTTTTTCTGTGAACAATAGGTGCTGCTTTCATGTTCCCATGTATTTCACAAAGTGAGTAGACCCTGGTTTAACTATTAAAGCATCCAATACAGCATTCTTGTAATTTAAATATTCTAAATCTACTGTAAGCACAATTTCTGGTTTTGCAAGAAGGCATTTTGACTCAATATCATTTACTGTTAGAAACATAATTTACAGATATTATTATTCCTGTTTTACAATGTTACATTTTGCATACAAGGGAAACCCACATATGTTTGTATACTGATTACTAATTATGTACATCGAAGTGACAGAGAGCTTAATTCATAATATTTGACTCCATGTAAGTCTAAAAAGATGTATCATCCATTTGCTTATTTCCAGTAGTTTATTGATATAAATGTATATTCTTGTAAATATGCTATTTTGAATTTATGAAAGAGCAAAAAATGTTCACTTAGTGTAATCTAAAGTGAATCTGGTTTATTTATGAAGAAAAATTAACATTACATCTACAAATTATAAGTGACTACTTACATTTTAAAATGATATTTTTCTAGGCATGCCTGAAAGCTTTTGAAAAGTTTGCAGGTAAAAAGACCTGTCCTTTGTGTAGAAAGAAGCAATATCAGACCAGAGTAATACATGATGGGGCGCGTCTGTTTAAAATAAAGTGTATTACGAGGTAAGGATTACTTCCAATAGAGCTGCTGTTGCTGAACATTTATTTTGCCGTATTGCTCCAAGTTACATACTGAAAATTCAGCACTGGTGGATGTACTGTAAATATTTAAGTGTTTGAAAAATTTCAGATGGTTATGTTTCAGGTAATTATTTTATTCTCTTTAAATTTATGTTTGCATTTGTTGAACATCGACATTTTCTTTTCAACAGAATCCAAGCTTTCTGGAGAGGGTATATTGTTAGAAAATGGTATAAAAAATTGAGAAAAACAGTACCTCCGCAAGATAGCAAATTAAGAAAAAAATTCTTTGAAGCAAAGGTACGTTGCATTTGTTTCTTCAGTCTCAGTTCATGTTCTATTCTTTCCTAGCCTTCCATTAAATCAAACATTCTCAAAGCCTCAGTCAGTCCCTTTCTAGGGGCAAAGAGTGACAAACACTCTAATATAGCTTAGGGTGTATTTTACATAAGGCCTAACCCAGAGGTAGGCAAACTTTTTGTCCTGAGGGCCACATCTGTATGGAAAGTGTATGGCGGGCGAGGAATGCTCACAAAATTGGGGGTTGGGATGCGGAGGGGGTGAGGGCTCTGGCTGTGAGTCGGGCTCTGGGGTGGGGCCAGAAATGAGGAGTTCAGGGTGCGGGAGGGAGCCCCAAGCTGGGGCAGGGGGTTGAGGTGCAGGGGGTGGTGGTGATGGCTCCGGCTGGAGGTGCGAGCTCTGGGATGGGGCTGGGGAAGAGGGGTTAGGGGTATAGGAGGGTACTCTAGGCTGGGACTGAGGGGTTCAGAGGGCAGGAGTAGGATCAGGGCTGGGGCAGGGGGTTGGGGTGCAGGCTCCGGGTAGCCGTTACCTCAAGCAGTTCCTAGAAGCAGCGGCATGTCCCCCCCCCCCCCCGGCTCCTACGTGGAGGCGCGGCCAAGCGGATCTGCGCGCTGCCCTGTCCACAGGTGCTGCCCCTGCAGCTTCCATTGGCCGTGGTTCCCGGCCTATGGGAGCTTCAGGGGCGGCACTTGGGGTGGGGACAGCATGTGGAGCCTCCTGGCTGCCCCTACACATAGGAGCCGGAGGTGGGACATGCCACTGCTTCTGGGAGCCACGCGGAGCCATGGTGCACACAGAGCAGGGCATGCCCCGGACCTTGCTCCCCAGCAGGAGCTCTAGGGACGGATTAAAACATCTGAAGGGCCAGATGCGGCCCCCGGACCATAGTTTTCCCACCACTGGCCTAACCTGTGCTTACCCCAATAACAATATTTATTTTCTTTTTGTTTTGGATTTTTCTTTTCCTTTTTTCATAAATCCCAGGAATCTGTTTTTCCTGTAGAAGTACACATTAAGCAGATATGGTAGTAAAAGAAATGAATCATAGATTTCGTTGTTAGTCATTGGTCTTTCATAACTACTCCAAATTTGGATTGGGTGGTCCAATTCCAGAACACTCATACATCCTCCAAATCTAGCTCAGAAGTGAGAACATAATCACTTTGGGGCTCTCTCCCTATAGAACAAGTAGAAGAAATTAGGCCAGTTCTTCGAGTAGTGTCTCTATGGAGGCTCCACTTCCATGGTGTGCATGCTTCTTTGGTTGGAAATTTTTGGCATCAGTGTCCATTTGGAGTGTGCATACACCCTAGCTATCTTCGTACCTCATACCGAGAGTATATTGGACTGTGATGGACAAATTGCCCTCAGTTCCTTCTCAACTACCTTGCCCTGAGAAGGAGCATCCTCAGCATTCGCTTGCGATTTTACTTGTCAACTAGTTTTTTTTAGTCAGTTTTATTCTTTTGTGGTTTATACCTTTTATTGCTTTAGTTAGTTTAGCGTTCAGTTCATTTTTTTTTCCAGTTAGCCAAGGGCTTTTGACTCCTGCTATTCACACACGTTCTTCCCCCTAATCCCTCTTGACAGTAAGGGAAGTTCTCAGCGAAGCCTGTTTTTGTTGGGATATGCCTATGTCTCCAAGCTTCAAACCTTGCCTCATTTGCCAGGAGTCCTTCCCAGTTAGTGATGGCTATTCACACTGTATATGCCACCTTGGGGATATACACATGCCTGCTAATTAAGTTCTGAACAACTTTCAAAAGTTGCTCTAGAAGGGGGGGGAGAGAGAGAGAGAAAGAGAGAGAGAGAAAAACAAAATTCCATCTTCTAATAATGGAGCACTGCCTCTGCCCGGCTTCGGATCCTTGTAAAGTGGGCTCTAAGGGTATGTCTACACAGCAAAGAAAAACCTGCAGAGTGGGACGGGCTCTAAGGGTATGTCTACACAGCAAAGAAAAACCTGCAGAGTGGGACGGTCCTAAAGCTCAGCCTCCAGCCTGAGCCTGGAAGTCTACACAGCAATGAAACAGCTGCATGGCCCGAGCCCAAGTCAGATAGCATGGGCCACCCATGGGTTTTTCTTTGTAGTGTAGACATACCCTGAGTGACCTCAGTGCCCCATCATCCTCTGCAGCTCACTGACCCTCTCGAGCTTTGAGACATAAACCTGTTAGGGACACAGGGAAGACCTCATCTAGGAGATCCATGAAATCTCCTCAGAGAGAACACTGTTCTAAAAAGACCTGCTGCAGCAGAGACCCCGTACTCCTCAAAAGATTTTGACAGAGGCTTCAAGTGGTTCCGGTACCAAGACTTCTTCTTCGAGTGATTGCTCCTATGCATTCCAGTCAGGTGTGCGTGCCGCGCGTGCACAGCTCTTCGGAACTTTTTTACCCTAGCAACTCCAGCGGGCCGGCTGGCGCCCCCTGGAGTGGCGCCGCTATGGCGCCTGTTATATACCCCAGCCGGCCCGTCCGCTCCTCAGTTCCTTCTTACCGCCCGTGACGGCCAGTTGGAACTGTGGAGTGCTCTCTGTCCTCCACCACCCTAGCTCTCGCTACTCTTCTCTGTATATAGTTGTTTAGTACTTAGTGTTGATAGTTTTTGATAGTTAATTAGTTAGGTTTTAGGATAAGGTTAAGGGGGGTATCCCCTCCCTTTCCTCCCCCGGTGCGGGCTCATGCCCAAGGCACCGGGCTTTAAGCCCTGCGCATCTTGCCAGAGGCCTATGCCAATCGGGGACCCGCACGACGCCTGCCTCCGTTGCCTTGGAGAAGGTCACCGAGCAGATAAGTGTTCTATCTGTTCTGCCTTTAAGCCGCGAACTCGTAAGGAGCGGGACATTAGATTAAAACAGCTCCTAATGGAGGCGTTGCTCCAGCCCCTGGCACCGTCCACGTCGGCACCGAGATCTTCATCAGTGCAGAGCGCACCGGCGGCCCCGAGCCGCTCCGGCACCGCGGCTCCGCAGCCTCAGCCAGCGGCTCCGAAGACCCGGCACCGCTCGCTCTCGCCTTCTAAGAAGTGCAAGCTGGCGAAGGCGATTGCTAAGGCCCGCGCTGAGGACTCAGCAGCGAGGATGATTGCGCCACCTGCGGCCCCCGCGGTGGCCGTGCACAAGACGTGCACCGGGCCGTTGACTCCAACGCCGCAAGAGCCGTCGAGTCCGGCACCGCCACGCTCCCCGGTACCGACCGCGGTCGAGCCCCGGCTGCCATCTACGCCGGAGACATTCTCCTCGGCGCGCGAGCTTATACAGCTCATAGAGGCACCGAGCCTCCAGCCCCCGGCACCGCCGGTGCGGGCTGTCGTGTCGGCAGGAAAGCCGGCCATGATGATCCGGCCGCCCTCCCCAGACAGACGGCACGGACGACGCTCCCGGTCACCGTCCCGTCCTCGCGATCTCGGCACCGCTCGCCATCGCGGTACCGGTCGCCATCTCGACGCTGGTCGCAGTCCCGGTACCGCTCATCATCGCGGTACCGGTCGTACTCCCGGCGTCGCACCAGGTCCCGATCGCCGTCGCGTCGGCACCGACGGAAGTCTCCGTCCCGGCACCGCGACTCCCGCAGCCGCTCCCGGCACCGCAAGTCCGGATCCCGGTCGAGCTCCCGGCACCGGTTGAGCTCCCGGCACCGCGGCAGACGTTGGTCTCGGTCACCATCCCGGTACCGTGAAGACCGGCACCGATCCTCGGCACCGTCCGGGGCCGGACTACCTCAGTCGTCGGCGCAATCCATCAGCGCCTCGGCACCGCCATGGCCATCCCGCCCTGCGTCGGTCGTCTCCACGGCGGACAGCAATGGACACCTACCACCTACCCCACACGGTCAACCTCAGGGGGCTCAGCAGTGGGGATTCTGGGTGCCATGGGCCCAGTATGAGTCTCAGGGGGTGCCGTTGCCCCCAAGAACCCCTGCCTCCGAGCGCAGGGTACCAGAAGCGACTGTTAGCCGACCGCCCCCAACACCACCATGCGAGCCTGACCGCGAGAGGACCATGCAGCCCGACCCAGCCGACGAACAGTCTGCAGGTCCTTCGACGGAGGTCGCCGTCCAGGGCTTGTCCTCGTCGTTCTCACCGGACGAGGCGGTGGCCGGAGCTTCTACCAAGGAGCCTCCGCCAATAGATCTCAAGGCTCACCAAGACCTGCTCCGCCGCATGGCGACGGCCATGAATCTTCCCGTGGCGGAGGTTCAGGAGGACGAGGACCCTATCACAAATGTCGTCGGAGCGGAGGCTCCAGTGCGAGTGGCGTTACCGTTCGTACGGACAATACAAAAGAACGCCACTACGCTATGGCAGACACCGGCGTCCATTCCTCCTACGGCTCGTGGGGTCGAGCGCAAATATTCAGTCCCCCCCATGGGCTACGAGTATCTCTATACTCACCCAACCCCGGACTCGTTGGTCGTTCAGTCGGTCAACGACAGGGAGAGGCATGGTCAACCTGCCCCTGCGCCTAAGTCGAAGGACGCGCGGCGAATGGACCTGTTAGGCCGCAAGGTCTACTCGGCTGGCGGCCTGCAAATGCGCATCGCCAACCAGATGGTCCTCCTCGCCAGGTACGTCTATAACATTATGGCGTCCCTGGTGAAGTTTACGGAGCTCCTGCCAACAGCCTCCCGCCAGGAGTTCTCGGCGATGTTGGACGAGGGGAAGAAATCGTCCAGGTCCTCCATCACGGCCGCCCTCGACGCTGCGGACTCGGGAGCTCGAACCTTAGCCTCCGGCGTGACGATGCGCCGCATCTCCTGGCTGCAGTCCTCCACCCTGCCGCCGGAGGTGCATTATACGTTACAGGACCTGCCATTTGACACTCAGGGTCTCTTCTCTGCGAAAACTGATTCCCGGATTCAGACCCTGAAGGACGGTCGCATTGCCATCCGCACCCTCGGGATGCACACTCCGTCTCCACAGTGCAGGTCCTTCCGGCAGCAACCCCCCCGGTCCTTCCATCAACAACGCTACCGCCCGTACAATAGCAGGCGACCGGGCCCAAATCGCCGTCGTCCTTCCGGCAACAGGCGTAACCAGGGCCAGGCCTCTTCCAAGGCCCCTCAGGGGTCCAAGCAGGCCTTTTGATGGGACGCACGAGGACGGCCCATCACTCTCCCTACCGGATCCTACCCTTCTCTTCCGCAACCGCCTCTCCTATTTCTTTTCGGCGTGGTCCCAAATAACAACGGACAACTGGGTGCTTCAAACAGTCCAGTCGGGATACCGCCTTCAATTTGTTTCGTCCCCACCTTCCCACCCACCCTCCCTGTCCCTCTTCAGGGACTCCTCTCACGAGCAAGTCCTCTTACAAGAGGTCCAGACTCTGTTGAGCGTGGGTGCCATAGAAGCAGTGCCTCAAGACAGGCGGGGCAGGGGATTCTATTCCCGATATTTTTTCATCCCCAAAGCGAAAGGAGGGCTACGTCCTATCCTGGACCTTCGAGAGCTGAACAAATACCTGCTCAAGCCCAAGTTTCGCATGGTCACCCTGGGGACCATCATTCCCTCTCTGGATCCGGGAGACTGGTTTGCCGCCCTCGACATGAAGGACGCCTACTTCCATGTCGCGATCTATCCTCCTCATCGACGTTACCTCCGTTTTGTGGTCAACAACGCCCACTACCAGTTTAGCGTGTTACCATTCGGGCTCTCCACCGCACCGAGGGTGTTTACCAAATGCTTGGCAGTGGTTGCCGCAGCCCTCCGCTGTCGTCGGATACATGTCTACCCGTATCTCGACGACTGGCTGGTTCGCGGTCAGTCTCGACGGCTGGTAACGGGCCAGTTGACAGAAATCCTGTCCCTCTTCAGGCGACTCGGTCTTCTCATCAACGCCGAGAAGTCCACCTTGATTCCGTCGCAGCGGGTGGAGTTCATTGGAGCGGTCCTCGACTCCTCGTTGGCCCGCGCCTGCCTGCCGCGTTCTCGACACCAGACAATGGTCTCCATCATCCGGGACCTCGTCACCTTTCCGACCACGACGGTACGATCCTGCCTCTGCCTCCTGGGCCACATGGCATCGTGTACGTATGTCACCGCATACGCGCGGCTCCACCTCCGTCCGTTCCAGTCTTGGCTAGCGTCGGTGTACAGGCCGCATCGAGATCCCATCGACATGGTGGTCACGATTACCAAGCCGACCCTCGAGTCCCTCCGCTGGTGGCTCGACCCGGAGGTCGTGTGTGCGGGGGTCCCGTTCCACCCTCCTCATCCGTCCGCCACTCTGACCACGGATGCCTCAGCGCTCGGTTGGGGGGCTCACCTGGGCGACCTTCACACCCAAGGCCTTTGATCGCCCCAAGAGCTCGCTCTGCACATCAATATCCGCGAGCTGCGAGCGATCCGTTTGGCGTGTCACACCTTCCGCACCCGCCTGCAAGGCCGCTGCGTGACAGTGTTCACGGACAACACCACGGCAATGTTCTACGTGAACAAGCAGGGCGGAGCACGCTCCTCCCTCCTCTGCAAGGAAGCGCTGCTCCTGTGGGACTTCTGCGTGACCCACTCCATTCACCTGGAAGCGTCCTTTCTTCCGGGAGTGCAGAACACGCTGGCCGACCATCTCAGCAGGTCGTTCCTCTCCCACGAGTGGTCCCTCCGTCCCGATGTCGTGCACACAATCTTCCAGAGGTGGGGGTTTCCCCAAGTAGACCTATTCACCTCCAGGGAGAACAGGAAGTGCCACCTGTTTTGCTCATACCAGGGTCGCTCGCCAGGCTCCCTGTCGGACGCCTTTCTTTACCCCTGGACGGATCGCCTCCTCTACGCCTTCCCTCCGTTCCCGCTCGTGCACTGAGTGCTCCTGAAGCTTCGGAGGGACAGAGCCCACGTCATACTCGTAGCGCCGGCCTGGCCGAGGCAGCACTGGTACACCCTGCTGCTCGAGCTCTCCGTTCGGGATCCCATCCCCCTTCCGTTGTGGCCGGACCTCATCACCCAGGACTTCGGCAGACTCCGCCATCTGAACCTGCAGTCCCTCCATCTTACAGCTTGGTACCTGAGTGGTTGACCCACGCAGAGAGGGACTGTTCGGCGGCAGTACAGCAAGTCCTGCTAGAGAGCAGAAAGCCTTCCACTCGCTCCACCTATCTGGCGAAATGGAAGCGATTCGCACTCTGGTGTGATCAACGAGGCCTCAACCCATTTGTAGTCCCGTCCCTACCATCCTGGACTACCTCTGGTACCTTAAGGAGCAAGGTCTTGCGGTCTCCTCCTTGAGAGTTCACCTGGCAGCAGTGTCTGCCTTTCGTCCATCTGTGGAAGGTCGGTCCATCTTCTCCAACCAGATGGTTTCCCGCTTCCTTAAAGGCCTGGACCGCTTGTACCCGCCGGTGCGGCGTCCTGCCCTGACCTGGGATTTGAACCTCGTGCTAGCCAAGCTGATGGGTCCCCCCTTCGAACCCTTGGCCACGTGCTCCCTGCTCTACCTCTCCTGGAAGACAGCCTTCCTCGTCGCCATTACATCAGCGAGACGAGTCTCTGAGCTTCGTGCTCTAACGGTGGGTCCACCATACACCGTCTTCCACGGGGACAAGGTACAGCTTCGACCACATCCGGCCTTCCTCCCTAAGGTGGTGTCGGCCTTCCACCTCAACCAGGAGATCTTCCTCCCGGTCTTCTTCCCGAAGCCGCATGCCTCGCCTCGGGAGCAACAGCTTCACACCCTGGACGTCCGCAGGGCCCTTGCCTTTTACATCGAGCGGACGAAGCCTTTCCGGCGTTCGACCCAGCTGTTTGTGGCAGTTGCCGATCGCATGAAGGGTGAGCCGGTCTCCTCCCAGCGGATTTCTTCCTGGGTAACGGCATGTATTCGGACATGCTACGAGCTTGCTCGTGTGCCACCATGCCGTCTCACTTCTCACTCAACGAGAGCGCACGCCTCGTCGGCCGCCTTCCTGAGCCATGTTCCCATCCAGGACATCTGTCGAGCGGCCACCTGGTCTTCGGTCCACACCTTCGCCTCCCACTACGCGTTGGTGCAGCAGTCTCGAGACAACGCAGCCTTCGGCTCCGTGGTATTACACTCCGCCACGTCTCACTCCGACCCCACCGCCTAGGTAAGGCTTGGGAATCACCTGACTGGAATGCATAGGAGCAATCACTCGAAGAAGAAAAGACGGTTACTCACCGTAGTAACTGTTGTTCTTCGAGATGTGTTGCTCCTATCCATTCCAGACCCGCCCTCCTTCCCCACTGTCGGAGTAGCCGGCAAGAAGGAACTGAGGAGCGGCTGGGGTATATAACAGGCGCCATAGCGGCGCCACTCCAGGGGGCGCCAGCCGGCCCGCCGGAGTTGCTAGGGTAAAAAAGTTCCGAAGAGCCGTGCACGCACGGCGCGCACACCTGACTGGAATGGATAGGAGCAACACATCTCGAAGAACAACAGTTACTACGGTGAGTAACCGTCCTTTCCAGATTAAAGTCCACAAACTCATAAGTTGCAGGGTACCCATCACTTGGTACAAAGCCACAGCAGCATTGAAGCATGAGAAGAGTACTAGAAATAAGGACCCTGCACCTAAGAAGTTGGTACCGCCTGCACCTACTGCTGCATCAGTACCTCGATTGGCAATTCCACCGGTGTCGATGCCACCTTTGGTATCACAGCTTTCTCTACCTCTTCACTAGCTCTTCACACAAGCCCATGTGGTACCGCAGAAGTTCAGATTCTCCAGGGACCTGTTTTTGTCTCTGATGAGCCTGAGTCTCCTTTACTGAACTCAGACTCCTGGTAGCAAACCTGCATTATCTCTGGTACCTCAGGGATCACTGGTACCTCTTGGTTTCCCACACAGTCAAACAGGCAGGCCCTCACTGAACCATCATCTTCTCCACCATTACACTATATAGTTGAGAGCTCTTCAGACTCTCAAAGGTCAGTTCAGGACTCTCCTCCCTGTTTACCCAGACCTGACTCTCCTGAAATTATTCAGCCCAGGGACATTTCGCTGTTTCCATGACCGGGTGGTTCAACAACCTCCATGGTATGAGCAGTGCTAGATGCCTCCCCAGTTTTCTTTGGGGCCACCTCAATGGCCATACCGGGACCACTGAGCATTATAATCACCAGCAGTTTTCAAAGGCACCTATCATTCATGCGGAACACCAGAGACAGCATTCCCCACACTCATCCATTCCCCTTAGCAATCATTGTTGCAGAAAAATGTTTGAGGAGAAAGAAAGGAGGACTGATAAAGAGCATACTCTGCAAACAAACGTATCATCATCCTCTCCAGATGAAGCAGTTATGCCCCTATTGCCTGTGGCAGATGACTTCAAACAGTTCTGGACTTGATGAAGAAAGTGGCAAATACTTTCCAAATTCCATTAGAAAAAAATCCAAAAGACCGGCCTGTGAATAAAGTGCAGTTGAAGCCTACCAACATGATTTAGCAAACCCCTGACACTGCCCCCGACAGCTCCAGAGGGCAGATACAAAATGCTACTCAGTGTCATTATTTTCTCATTCCACCCCCAACATCCTAGGAGTGGATGCAGTTAATGAATGGAACAGACTGCACCATTCAAAAGCTGTACCCCACATGACATAGATCAGAAGTGTTTGATTCACTTGGTTGTAAGAGTTATTTGTCTGCCTCCCAGCAGTTTAGAATTGTGAATTGCCAGATGATACTTACAAAACAGTCACATCATCTTTGCCAAATTTAATTACGTTATTGAGCATTTCCCACAAGAACACAGGGAGCAATTTCAGGCTGTCACTGTGGAGGGACAGCTCCTGGTGAGGATGACTTTACAGGTGCCTGTTGACACAGCTGACAGCGCAGCTTGCTCCATCTCCACAGCCATGGTCATGTGCCATGCATCGTCACTGCAGTCCTCAGGCTTCCTGCGTAAGATCCAAAATGCTATAGAGAACCTTTCCTTCAATGGCCTCAAATTATTCAGTGAGCCCACAGATTAGTCCTTACATTCTTCTTTGAGCAGTGTCCCTGTGGGCATGTGCGCATTTGGATGTGTACATGCCCATGGGCACTCTTGATTGGAGACTTTCATTAGCAGTGTTTTTGGGTTATGCCTCCACCGTACACCTCCCTGTGCTCCTAGACCCACTGCCACTCCAGTTCCTTTTCAAGACTGTGACTTGAGAAGGAGCATTGCTGTGTCCATTAGCTAGCTATACAGCCTGCTACCTCTCTCACATCATCTTTTCTTTTGGTATTTTCTTCTATTTTTTGTTATTTAGCATGGTATGCACTTTGGGGGTTAGTTTCTCCCTTCCCTTCTTCATTTGCCCAATATGGATCTTTTTCCCCCCACCCTCTCAAGTCTTGGTCCACAGACTCAAGTGCAATTATGCCCAAGACCCCAGGCTTCAAACCCTGCCAGACATGCCACGGGTCTTTTCCCCTCAGCAATAGTCATTGAAGCTGCCTCCTCTGCCTGGGAGAGACTCATGTCCTCTCCAAATATGAGATCTGCTCAGGTTCAGAAGCAGGTTCAAAAAAACTCCTGTTGATGGAGCACTCTCTGAGACTCGTGGGATCCAGTTCATCCCCTGTGTCTTGGATCTAGCTGATCAGAGCCCCAGTGACTGGCTCTGCTGTGACAGTAAGCAAAAGACCCTGAGGGCCCTTCACAACCATCCAGACCCTCTAAGAAGAAGAGATACCATTCTCCAGAATGGGATAAGAGAAGTGGGAAAGTCATCTTCTTGGCCTAGGTCTCAGGAGATTTCATATCCTGATACGGGTAGCGCTGAGGCTCTCATCCCTTCCAGTTCCGAGATCATGGCACCAGCTAAGAAAACCATGCCACATACCAAGAAGATGTCAGGTAAACAACTTAGAACAGCATCAGCACTAGACTCGTTGTCTTTGGAATACAAGGACTCCAGAGCCAAGCTGAAATGGTCATTGGTACTGTCTTCTGTACCCAAACGTGAAGCTTTTGAAGAACTCCAGTTACTGTACAAGGTAAATAACCTCCTCTTCCTTGAAAGACTCTAGAATTACCCTTTGCTCCCTGGGTATATATACACACACTCCTGCAAAAAAAAAAGTTTCAGTAGGTCTCAAACAACTCAGAGGTCCTGTCCACCCCCATTTTCCACCTACCACATAGGACCTGAGCCACCTAAGAAGAGACCCAGACTACACAAATGGAAAGCCTTCACCATTACAACCCCACTGACACAGCAGGAATCATCTATGAAAAGCTCCTTTGGATGCCTTGGAACACTCTCGTGACTCTGATCTGATACTGCACTATTCTGCTTAGCTTATTCTCTCACCTATTACAGTTTGGCTCTCCCATTTCCACAATTCATGGGAGCAGATTTACCTACAGATAGGTATTCGAAGTTATAACATCAGGGTATTCCATCCACTTACACTCTATGCCCCCTCCCCCCAACATTCCCCTTCCCTATCCCTTTCAGGGACCAATCTCTTAAGTCTTTTGTGAGATAGGAGATTCTGTCTCTTCTCTGCTTAGAAGCCATTGAACAAGTTCCCACTGTACAAGGGAAGAGGATTTTAATCCAAATATTTTCTCATTCCCAAAAAGAAGGGCGAGTGGAGACAGATTTTTGATCTCAGGATGCTGAATACCTTCATCAAGATTCAGACATTTGAGATGATGATATTTGCAGCTATCATCCCACCCCTTGATCTGGGGGACTATTTCATAACCCTCAAACTTCAGAATGCATATCTGCATGTTATGATACACTCTTCTCACAAGAAGTTTGTAGACTTTCTAGTGGGCTAGGACTACCATCAATCTTACCACCTAAGGGTATTCTCAAAGCTATGGCAGTCATTGCTATGCAGCTTCATCAATGGAAAGTAAACAATTTTCCATATCTTGACAATTGGCTCCTAAAGGAGCCTTGTTACACTGCAGTTCAAACTTCAGTAAACAAGGCCACCTCTGTTCACAAGGCTCGGTCTTCAATTCAGCATCACAAAGGCCTTCCTTCTACCTGTACAGTGGATAGAGTTCACAGGAGCCATTCTCAATGCTACAACATCCAGAGTCTGTCTACCAAGGGACAGATTCCTCAGCTTGACAACTCACTGCACAATTTCAACTAAGTCTTTAGGTCACAGTGAGATCTTGCCTCCAGCTTCTTGGGCATATGACAGTGTTGAACCTTCATCATCTTACATGCCCGTTTGCACCTGCACTCCTTCCAAACTTGGGTCAGGTGAGTCTGTACTCCTGACAGGAACAGTCTGAACAAGTTGCTCTCTGTCCCTTGTCACAGGTTAGTCTCCCTCGACTGGTGGAAGAATGTGGACACGGTGTGTTCAGGGGTTCCTTTCAACCATCCCTCTCCCACCTATACAGTAGTTTCTGATGCATCTATCCTTGGATGGGGAGCTCACCTACAGGATCATACTGCACAGGGTGGGTGCACTGCCCAAAAGTCCACCCTTCATGTCAGTAACCCAGAATTTAGGGACATAAGGTATGCCTGCCAGCACTTCTTTCCCAAGATAGAAGGTCAATCCATTCACATCAGTGGTCCCCAACCTTTCGGGGTGGCGGGCGCCGGACAACCAGGTGCCGAAATGCCGCCGAGGAGCACGGCCGCTGGACAAGCAGCCGCCGAAATGCTGCCGAGAAGCAGCGTCATCAAAAAGCGTCGCCGCCGAGCAGCAGTGGCATTTCGGCGGCGACGCTTCTTGACGTCGCTGCTTCTTGGCGACTGCTTGTCCGCGGCCGCGCTCCTCGGCACTCCCTTGTCAGTAGGCGGCCGCACGTAAATGCCCCGGCGGGTGCCATGGCACCCGCGGGCACCGCGGCACCCGCGGGCACCACATTGGGGACCACTGATTCACATAATGATAGACAACAGGACCAGGATGTACAGTATAAATTTATTGTGGAGGGGGGCAAGATTTCCCTCCCTCTGTTCAAATGCCATGATGATATGGAATTGGTGCATAGCTTGCCACGTCCTTCTCTCAGCAGTCTATCTGCCTGGCTTTCAAAACATCATAGCCAATGTCCTCTGCAGACATTTCAGTCAGGATTGCAAGTTAGAAGTCAACAAATCCACACACAGACAGATTACTCACCTGGGAATTTCCAGTGATAGATCTCTTCACCACCATTGTTAGCTGGAGCTGCGTGAACTTCTGCTCGAGGGGAGGTCTGGGTCATCATTCCTTGTGAGATGCCTTTCTCCTCTTGTGGTCAAAGTATCTTCTATATGCCTTTTTTCCAGTGCCGCTAATCCTCATGGTCCTGAACAAAAGCCAAACAAGACTGAGCTACAGTCATCTTGATTGCACCAAATTGTCCGATTCCCTTACATTTTCCAGCTCTTTTCTTGGCTGGTCATCAAGCCTACCATTGACCCCTCCCCTGAACGTTCTCTCGCAGGACTTTAGGAGTGTTCTTAACCCCAACCTTAAAACTTTATGACTCAAAGCCTGATAGCTGGATGGCTGTCAGAGACACAGCTCTCCTGTTCTAGGGAGATTCAGGAGGTCCTGCTTAACAGTAGAATGGAGTCCACAGAAAAACTTACCATCAGAAATGAAAAATATTTGAGCACTGCTGTACTCACTGACACCTATGTCCTGCTGATTCTCCCATTTTGAAAGTTTTAGAATACCTTTTCACCTTGAAGGAGGTCTTTCATTAAGCTGCATTAAAGTTGATCTGGCAGCTATCTCTGGGGATTCCAGAGAAGATGGATCTAGACTGTTCTGAGTGGTAGCAGATGACAGAACAAGGTGTAATGGTCTCAAGTTGCAATGGGGGAGGTTTAGGTTGGATATTAGGAAAAACTTTTTCACTAGGAAGGTGGTGAAGCACTGGAATGGGTTACCTAGGGAGGTGGTGGAATCTCCTTCCTTAGAGGTTTTTAAGGTCAGACTTGACAAAGCCCTGGCTGGGATGATTTAGTTGGGGATTGGTCCTGCTTTGAGCAGGGGGTTGGACTAGATGACCTCCTGAGGTCCCTTCCAACCCTGATATTCTATGATCTCAGCTGTGGAAGGTTTCTTGGCATTTACTCACCCTGCAATTTCTAGATTTATCAAAGCGTTATCAAACCTTTTTCCACCTTCCATATCTTAGATGTTAGGAGGGCACTGGCATACTATTTGTACAGACCAGATCCTTCTAAGCTTCTATGACAGTATTTGTATCTCTTGCAGATAGAGCTAAAGGAACACCAGTGTAACCCAGAGACATTCTAAATGGGTTTCCACCTGCATCGTCTCCTTCTGTAAAGCTGCTAACTTACCATAACACATTTGATTAGGTCTCAGTGCACATCCATTGCTCTGCTAAAAGATGTGGAACAAGGCAGAGTTGCTACATGGGCTTCAGTCTACACTTTCTTCAGATACTATGCCCTACTTAACACTTCTCAGTCAGATGCTGTCTTTGGTTCTGCAGACAGTTCTAGATCAAGTTGCCAAGCTCTCACCTCCTTCAGAAGGCACTGCTAGGAAGTCAACTCAAGTGAAGCACCCATAGGGACACCCATTGAAGAAAGAGAAGTTACTTATCCTGTACAGTAATTGGAGTTTTCAAGATGTGGGTTCCTATGGGTGTTCCACCACCCACCCTCCTTGCCTCCTGCTTTGGAGTGTTGTCTCTATGGGACTTTGTGGTAAAGAAGTTAATTAAGGACAGTTTATCCATTGCAATCCTATATACCCTCCGTACAGAGCATAAGGATAGGTACATGTGCAGACTGAGTGAACACTGCTGCCAAAAATTTCTGATTGAAGTAACATGGGGTGTGTGTGCACCTCAAGGGGAGCTCCAATAGGGGGACACAACTCTAAGAACTCCAGATACTGTATAGGGCAATTAACCTCTGTCTTGGGAGCTAGGACACTGGAGTGAATCTGGCTCATTGGAAGTAGCCAACTAAAAAGAGCCTGGGGAGTTTCCACTGTCAGCCCTTCCCAGTTTCCCTCTTCCCTTGTCGCAAGCGACAGGCAGCTCAGCCCAACTCTTCAGATTAGTCAGTGATAAATACCCATCTGACACCTCCCCAACAGCCACCAAACCCACCTCCCATAAAGCCACAATCCCCTATAAGCTGCCAAGCACCTCTGAGTAACAAGGACCTCAATCTGCCTCATGCTCCCTTCCCCCCTCCAACCCCCGGCATCTTAACTACACACAGAAACCAATGTAGTCAAACTGGTGCAAACCCCTGTGTAGACACTCATATCTGGTGCAAACTAAATCGATATGTCAGGTTTAAACCAACATCCACATCCTGTTGTACCAGTTTAACTAAACTGATTTAAAAGCCCACACTTTTAGCTAAATGGGTAGAAGTGTGTGTGCAGTCCAGGTTTGACTGTTGCTGTGTCTTTTCCCTAGCACAGTTTGTTATACTTACTTGTTGCATCTCATTAGTGTGTAAGCTCTTTGGGGCAGGGACTACATCTTCCTGTGTGTTTTGTACAGCCATTAGCATAGTGGAGCATCAGTCATGGTTGGAGCTTTTGGGTCCTACTGCAACAAAAATACTTCTCAGCCTTAAAAATCTGACAATTTAATATTTACTGCAGGCCTTTGTAACTGTTACAAAACCTGCAGGACGGAAGTAAAGAGAACTAGCTATACTTTCTAAAGAGACCTTAAGGTCTCATTTAAATTTAGTTTGGGAGAAATGGAAGGTTTGGTAGATAGAGACTGTCCTCTTCAGATACTAGGTGAGGGGGAGCCATGTAAATACCTCGATAGATTTTCTATACCCCAGAATATTAACTTGTCTCCTTTCTAATAAGCGTCTCACAGTCCCTATCCCCAAAATGCCACAGTTTTGGAGGCGAAGTCCCAGGGTGCTGAACTTTTAAATATGCCATCTCACATGTCTGCTAAGAGGCTTAGAGTTTATTTAATTCTTTGCAGATTGATTTTTCCCTAAGAAATTTGCACTGTCACCTATGGTCGAGGCCAAAAGTGTAGGGATTCAAGAGTATTGGATACTTTACAAGGACACCAAGAACATCCACAGTCCTCATTA
This sequence comes from Mauremys reevesii, assembly GCF_016161935.1. NCBI lineage: Eukaryota > Metazoa > Chordata > Testudines > Geoemydidae > Mauremys > Mauremys reevesii. The sequence goes on from NC_052624.1 coordinate 19,772,440, forward strand.
TTAATAAACATTTTGGAAGGAATACTAACTTCAAGCTTTGAGTCTTACACCAATTATTAGAGGCTAGGATGAGCCCTAATGTGAGGGAAGGGGCAGGGGAGAAGGCAGCTTTTTCCACATCTACCTACTGCATCCAATACTGAAGCACCCAATACTGGCTACTGTCAGAGGCTGGATACTGAACTAGATGGACTTTGGGTCTGATCCAATATGGCAATTCCTATGCATTCCCCAATATACAAATCAGTACATCAGATGCAAGTATAACGATCATGATACTACCTAAACCTGACACTACAAGAGGCCAACCTGCTGCACCTCATCTCTTCTCCCTCTTTCCTGCTTTGGTTTTTGAATCAGTTCTCGCTGGTGATTTGGAATCACCTTTGTTATTTTAAATGCCACTTAAAGAAACTTGACACAATAAGGAAGGCATCAGAATTATGACAGGAAACAAGGGCAGTAGCACTCTCGAGAAGCATGTGTGTCATAACACTGATTAATGTTTAAACAAAATAGTTTCTATCCAGCCTTTTAATTTCAAACCCATTTAAAAAAAGCAAAATGGGAAATGTGTAATACTTGAACACTGGGGCTTTATACTGCTAATTTCACTGCTGCTGTTTAGCAGCATGATGCTGTTGAAAGATTCAGAATTGGCAGCTTCAATTACAAATATTTTCAAGGCTAGCTCACAGGTTTAGGCAATGATTCTCCACACAGGGCACTTCATGAACCTGCACTGAACAGTATGGCGGCAACTTTTCTTCTTTCTGTTCAGACACACGTGGATAACACACACTGATTTGGATTGCCCAGGTCTGAATGTGTTTAGAAAATATAAATCACCATCAAGGGATGCACACTCAGTTTTCTTAGTTCTCTTCTCTGGCTTTCAAATGAGAATTGGTTTACTCCACTTTCAGCTTTCATACCTTTGTTTAGTGTCAGTTTGTTAATAAAACACTTGGGTAATATAGCAATCCATTTCCAGATGGAAAAAAGCTTTTCTAAAATGCATTTCTCCTCTCAAACTTGTGTCATGTTCTTCAAATGTCACTCGCCGGCTGGTAACAGAACTGAACAGTGGTACAATTAAGAGATTGGGGGTTAGCAAGTAGATTTTATAAAAATATAGACCTACTTCCTTTGGCAAGCCCACAAAGGTCAAAGGTCTAGTTTTGCAGTCTTAAACAATTGCCATAGAATTAGAATGTAGGCCTGAAATATCTTTGTTAAGAAGAGGGTATTTTATTTGTCTGATGGAGATACAGTAGCCCTTATTATACTAACCCATTAAAGTTCTTACTAATTTAGATCAAAGGGAATATGAAAGGTCACTGAAACCAAGCTATGCAACTTTTTAGCATCAGTGTGTACAGAAAACAAAGTGTTGCCTAGAATGCCGTGTGTTCGGTGGTGAATTTCTTTGATCCTTATCTATAAAGTCTGCTTGCATAAGTCATTTAATTGAGGTATGATCTTTTATTGCTGCAATTAAATCTTTTCAAATGCATTTCATTGTCTCCAGTTTAAGTAAAAGTCCTGACCATTGTTTGGGAAGCTAGGTAAGTCATTTGTAAATCTGTGTGGTTGACTTTAGTTTCCTCTTCCCCCCTCCACATGATTTCTCCCAACAATTTTAATTTAAATCTCACCAAACAGTATAATGGTCCTGGAGTTTGCTTAGTCATTTGACTTCCTTTATCACATGGTGATGGCAAACATTCTGTTGCTAACTTGAAGTGGCTCCAAGCAGCAAGACTAGGAGGATATTAAACCAGTAAAAGCTTATCAACTGATTTCTTGATATGCTGTAAACTCCAGCCTTTTCATTTTCCTTTTGAGGGTTGCCTTAAGTCAACACATTAGTAAACAATTTACTGACATTAAGATGGATCACTTAAGAAGGCTTCTCTGTACAGAGTTCACTAAGGTGCTTTTGTTTGCATCATTTCATTTAATCTTAGAGTTGGTGTGTTGCCTTGCAAATGATTGATGTCACTTTGCATATTGATATAAAGTATTTAGAACTCCTAGTTTGTCACACCATTCAAGCTGAAATATTTCCCTAATGACCCTATAATGAAATCACAAAAATATACAGATTAATTACTCAAGGATCCTTTCAGACATAAGTTGTTTTGATGTACTGAGTAGCACTTTTACCTATTAATCCGTTTCAAATGTTTGAAAAGCAAAATGATCTAATAACTTTTGCGTTGACACAGATCAGGATTTAGCATCAGTAACTGTGAACATAATGCCTAGTATATTAACACTACCAATTCCATATTCTGTAAAGGGTGCTTATCCCTTCCTATATAGACTTTAGATATTTATAGGCCTTTTAGCAGAAACCCCCATTTTTAAGAGTTAGCTACATTTCCGTCTTCCAGTCCCTGATTCCACTTCCTGAGTGATGGCTTGGGCTGGGGTCCTTCTGCAGAAAATCCATTGGAAACCTTAAAGCAGGTAGCATCCATGCAGGGGAACTTGCTGAATCAGTCATAAGAAAAAAAAATTCTCCTCCAATTCTTCTATGGCTTTGGCTCAGGGAGGCCTGATGAGAGGACCCAACATCCTTTGGCTGAGTAGGGCAAGGAGAACACAGGTGTGATTTTGAGGAGCGAATGGGAGACCTCTTACAGCTGAGGCTAACAGAGGGAAAGAGGAACAAACAGCACAGCCATCGTCAGACAAGCTCATGTACTGCTTCTCACGTCGAGTTACATGGGCTTTGTGGAAAAAACTTTTGACCCACAGAGCAGCACCCTGCTGGGATTTCTGGAAGAAGCGGGCTCCTCCCCTGCCTCTAGCTCACAGCAGCAGTATGTGCTCTCTTTACTGTCTGCTCTTCCCCAGCAGCAGCATGCCTTTATCACATGCTCCAGTCATAGTGTGGGCTAAGGAAAGATAGAAGGAGTAGAAACTGACACTGAGGTTATACATTATCATCATTATACATTATAAGGTTCCATATATTGTGTCACTTAGCTCATGTGCTCATCACAGAAACAGAGGATGAAGCAAAGCAGCTTTAAACTAGCGATGCTCAATTAGATCTACCTATGGGCCGATTTGAGAGTTTTATAACAAGAGGCAGGTCATTTGTGCAGAAGGCTGTCAAAAAAATCAAACAAAAAAACTTCAGCTGCCAAAAAATAAATCTTTGATTACAACGTAAGTATTAGTGTTTCTATCTTTTAACAAAGTTTATGAATCAATATTATTACCTGTGTTTGTGGTAATCTCTAATGGGAGAGGTGACATCAATGATCTCTGGCAAGCTCTGTGAAGAGTGGTTTGTAGGAGGTCAGGGCAAGGCACATGCATGGGGGAAGATGCGCATATGTCAGGCAATTGCAGTGTTGGTTTTTTAGAATGTTCATGGTAGAAAACCCAGATTCACAGATGTACGTTGATCCGAACATCGTTAAAAGATAGATAGCTTGATTCTGGCTATTCTGAAACTGGTCAGCATATTTAGTCCAAAAATCACAAAGTCCCACTTCTCTGAATTTTGCCTTCAAGTTGTCTGAGCTGTGGAGCTTGAAAGGCACCTTCATCAATTGAATCAAGAACGTTCTTTGCTTCAGAAGGGCACGGTCCATCGGCAGAGGCAACAAATGGATCACGAACAAATAAAAGCAAATCCTTTAGAATTTTAAAATTCTCAAATTGCATTTTAAAATTTTTGATTAAATTTTTTAGAAATTCAAGCAACATCTTTCCTGTTAAGTCTGTCCAAAAGATTTCAAAATTCCTCTGAAAGGCACACACTTTTTCAAACAGATTCCCGATGCTGCTTGCATGGCCTTGGAGCTGCAAGTTGAGGAAATTCAAGTGACTAGTAATATTGCACGGATAAGCTACCTGTGACATAGAGGGGACATCATTCATAAATTCCAGGAACTCACAAGCCTTGTTGGTCTTGTAGTTTGAAAGAAAGTCTATTATTTCTTTTTGAAGCGCACAAAACTTCTTTAACACCTGCCCCCGACTTAACCAGCGAACGTCGTCGTGCTGCAACTGGTCACTGTATTCGGCTGGAATGTCTTGTAAAAGAGCTTTAAAAAGACAATGTTGCAAGCTAGAAGTTGAGCGTGTGTAGTTCACTAATCTCATCACCATACCCACTGGTTTTTTTTCAAGTCCCCAGACAACTTACCACACAGGACAATCTCGTGAATGATGCAGTGAAGTTTATCACTGCCAAATATGAAGCAAAGCCCTTCTCTCTCCCTGTCATGGAGGGATCTCCATCTGTAACAAGAAAGTTTACTTTCTACAGATTTAACCCATTTTTTTCAAAAAAAGCCTTTTATCTTTTCAAAAATGATCTCTTCTGTGGTGTAGGTTTCTAATGGTATTAAGCACAAAAATTCTTCCTTGAAAATTTCACTTTTATAAAATCTAACAAACAGAGATAGCTGGGCAGCATCACTTAAATTGCTTTTGAAGTGTGATATGAAGATGTCAGATTTTCAATTTTGTCACATCTTGCAACACTGCCAGGGAGATAGGCTGAATTGAATTTACTGGGCTTTGATTCAAAGTGGCACTTCATATTGACGACCTTACAGACGGATACAGTGGTGTGGCACATTAGACACAAAGGTTTTGTGTTTAAATGAGGTGGCATAATAAAAAGAAAATCTGCTGTCCAGTTTGGGTTAAAAGCTCAGTTCTCACTGTTGACCTGGTGACATTTACTCCCATTCACATGCATTTTGGGCTCCATTTCCATCACTGATGGAAAAATGGGCATTGTCCTAGCTCAACTGCAGCTGATGCGATTGCGAGAACTTAAGATCCAGTAAGAAGTGCTTAATTTGTGCTGGGGCTTGCTGGGGCTTAATCCCAGCACCTTTAGGCTTGGAAGTTCATATCCCCGGCTCCTCTGGGCTCCTGGCCAGCAGCTGCTGCTCTCCAGCGACCCAGCTCTGAAGACAGTAAAAGTGGCAGTACCATACCATGTCACCCTTACTTCTGCCCTGCTGCTGCTGACAGCGCTACCTTCAGGGCTTGGCACCCGGCCAGCAGTCGCCGCTCTGCAGCCTCCCTGTCAGTGCTTAATTTGTGCCAGGGTTGCCCCCACAACTCTTTCATTACAAATTAAGCACTGCCCGTAAGTTATTTACTAAGGAAATCATAGGCAAATGATAGGTAGTGCATCACTGTTCGTGAACTTAATTATAAACATTTTTAAGGTGAACTTGTGGGCCACACCGGAAGCTTTGGCGGACCACATTTGGCCTGCAGGCCACCTATTGAGTATCACTGCTTTAAATTATCTATGCACTCGCCATATTCTGGGCCCTGCCTGACCACCAGCAAAAGTTGAAGCAGCCTCAGGGCTGCTCTAATTTATGCTAATTTCTGATGGCACCTATAGGTTTCTTCTGGAAATAATTTTCTAAGGTACGTGCCAATTTGATAGTCATTGAAAGCCGGGGTAGAGCCAGGCATAATGCAGGCTGTGCAGCATGGTTCTGCCTGTGTACCGTAGAAAGACTTTCCTAAAGAATCAATCCTGGCTTGATTTCTTTCTGAACAGAGACCATGAATCATGCTGGGTAAAGGCTTACTCCTGCTGCCACTGAAGTCAGTGAGCTTTAACACTGACTTTACTAGAAGCAGAAGCAGGTTTTATGTAAAACATAGAACAAGTTAATTAAATTCTAAAACCTAGTCTTTGACAGTAATTCAGGTAAGGCAAATTAAGACTCCAATAACTTTTTTTTACAATAAATGTAATTTCAGAGACTTAGCTCACTAAAACACTCCAGGCAGTATACGCACTCATAACCGGATTAAAATAAAAGCTCCTTAGTCCAATACATATTGTGCATCTCATCCAAAAGAGAGTCACAATTTTGTCATTTAGAACTATCTGGAAATCATGTAAAATGCAAATACTGAAGGGAAGAAGAGTTTGGATTTAAAAAAAAAAGTAAGGTCAATGCACATATTTGCATGTGATGGAATTTGAAAGATCTTTTCTTAATGAAAGGACACCATGGAAGTACAGGAATAGCTTCACTAATATGCACTGTACTAGACAATCTCTCTCACACACACAAACACACACACACTCTCTCAACCCACCCTTCCTCACTTCTCAGAAAGTTTTACAAGGAGATGCTTTAAAGGGGCCTCATCGTACAATTTAAAAAAAGTATGCTATTGTTCATATACTAGTGTTCATATCATAATTAAACCTAAACTGCAGTTGACAAATTAAATGAACAAACATTTTATGGTTGTGTCACCCTTGTTTTTTGCTATAGTGCAAAATGCAGTCAACCATAGTGGGTCTCCCAGTCAGTGTGAATTAACAGGTTTCCACTTTTCTTGCTTAAAAGGAAAAACAAACTAAAAAATATCAAATCAAACTTCTGCACAAGACAGAAAATACCTATCCCCGCTCTTATAAAGCGTCTCATCATTTTCCTTTTCTGGGTGGTTCTAAAGTTTTTCTTTGTTTCAGAGCATTCACTTAGCTAGAAACAATAGATTATGGAGAGATCATAGTTAAGAGTTTCATTATAAACCCCAACTTTAACATCCATACACCCTGGTAACTAATTTTGGAAGTTTAATTGACATGGTGCCTATGTCTGCCACTAATTCTGAACTACACTAATGACAGTCAAAGTTTAAAAATCATGTACTGAAATGTTAGCTAAGATTGAGATTTTATAACAAGTCATTCAGCTGGGTGCCTAACACTGAAGGTCTAATACTTACATCCTATCTTACAAATGCAATCCAATTTCAAGTCAGTATTTGCAGGGAAGTACATGTTCCCTAGGCATAGGGTACTCAAGCAATGAGACAAAAGAAGCAACAAGATTGCTGCATGCATGGGGGTCTGGCACTGAATCTGGCTGAGGACAAAAGAAAAAAAAAAACCATGGGAAACAAACATTTTCACTGTCAAACACAGATGGAGAAAACTTTATATGCAGGCCCTTTTGACATGGAAAAACTTCCATGCCGGTGATCTTGAGTCACTTTGTAAGTGAAATGACTCCTGTGATTGTGGACTTCAAACAAAAGAACACATGCACTGAATAATCCCCATTTTCTTCTCTTGAGAGAGAAACGGAGTCCACAGAAGTTGGCCTACAACCCATTCCTGTCCATGGAATGTTTCTCAAATCCTCAAGAATCACTATCGAAATCGGAATCTCAAAGGATGCAGGCTGTGTGGTACTTCTAAGATGAGTGTTGTTCTGTACTGAACTTTCAGGCACTGTGTTGATTACAGTAGACGAGAGGAAATATAGACTCTCTCTGGGACTTAATTTGAGACGGAGGCCTCAGTCTGCTGGGTTGAGATGGAGTGAGAGTCAGTTATACTTCAGTTCATTACTTCTTTGGCCGCAAAGTTGATCTCTTCAAATGTTGGATAATGCACACAAGTCTTATCAGGATCTACAGGCAAATGAACAACACACTCCTGGGATGGATTTGGGTGGGAGACAGCAATTCTGATAAATTAATACTGAAGGGGAGATGCTGCACATCTACCCCCATTCTCAAATCCCAGGCATTTAGCTGGGTCCAGCACAGGGTTATAGGTCTTCCACCATGTAATTAATAACTCGAGGTAGATCCTGTTCTGCCTTGGGCTCCAGCTACGTTTCTGAAACCTTTAGTCTCATCCCGCAGGGAACAGAGGTTACCAATGCAGGACCTCAGTCCCTGAAGACTTCAGGTCTCCCCTTCTCCTCTAGATACAAAGTCCACCAGTGAAATCCCAGGTCTCCAGCCCTTTTTACCCACACTGAACACCAGCTGTAAGTTGCAATGAGCTAGACAGTCTTATCTTTCTTAATATTAAATTGTCAAGTCATACTGTGTACAACCCAACTGTGCCTCCATAATGCTGCAACAGAGGAAAAAAACCTTGGCCATTGGAAAAATTTCTTCCTGAACCCAAAACAGGCAATCAGTCAGACCCACAGCATCCTGAAAACGTATCTCCTGCACTGCAACTTTGAAACGCCCCGGAAGAATTTAAATAGATGTGGGAGGAAGGAACCCTTGAACCCAGCCAATGGGAGAGGGGGGAAAGAAGAGCCCCTACTCCTGCCTTGCCAAGCATGCACTCTTGCACTCCACCCCTTTAGGCACAGTCTCATCAATGCCATTATGACCAACAATCCCTCCTGCTTCTGTTGGGGGTAGCATTATGCACTAAAAATAATTCAGCGCTACTGTTTGATGCACATACTTTGGTTAGATGCCTTTAATAGTGTTAACAAAACATAGTACATGCACTTTTAAAAAAGATTGTCATCTTTTAAAATGAAGAAAGAATATGAAATGTGTTCTTGCGGGCGTAGAACTGTACTTTCAAACTAACCTTGTCTTCATGTACAAGTTAAAGCCTTTAAGAGTATAAAATAGAGACTTTTGGACAGGTTTAAAGGCACCTTATATCGATTAAACCTAGTTAAATTAAATTAACTTTAAACTAGTTTTTACCTTATAAAACTTTCGGCTCTTTAAACCGTTTTTTAATGGCTCCCTAACTGGGGATTAAAATATATCATTAGGGTTGTAATATGTCGTTCGGGTAAGTGTCTCGCCTGAACGGTTAGTGTGAACTCGAGTGGAGCTATGTGCACCTCTGACCCTCTGGAGCGCTGGCCGAATTTGAACACACCCTGTCCGGAACTCAGGAAAAGCGAAAAGCCAACTGCAAACGTGATTTCCCCGCGGTTTTTTGAGCTCAGGCAGTGAGCGTGGAGCTCGATCAGGAAATCAAAACAAAAATTAAAGGCTCCGCCTGGAAAAGAGAGGATCATGGACCATGGCAGGCAAATCAGAAATCCGGGCGCAATCTCCAGAGCAAAATCTCGAAACAGAAGATGAAATCAAAAAGATCAGACGGCAGCCCATCAGACGGACGCCACGTGATCAGATGGACAGAAAGACTGAGAATGTATCGAAAGCCAAAGGACTGATGGGACTCTCAGTGGACTGGATCTTCCACTATCCCACAGAAAATCAGCCTCTTGCAAATTTGGAAAGGCAAAAAATTCCAACACTTCTAGGTCTCAAACAAAACCATTAGCTTGTCAACACTCACCCCACCCACACCCACCTCCACCACCACAAGCGAAACATGTCACTGAATTCTTTACACTCTCATCCTGCTCGATCTTTACATGATGCTGCAGCAGCAGTGAGCCATGGGCAGCTCAGCACCATCATCATTGCCATCAATCCATGGGCATCAGCAGCATGATCCATCACAATCATCATCATCAATCATCCATCATGATCATCATCAGCTGAAATCCATCCAATCAATCAGCTTCATCATCATCATCAAAATATTCCTCCAATTTTCTAACCGATGGGGCATTGTGGATGTGTGGATGCCATCCTCATGGATGGTGGATGGCTGGGCTGATGCCCCCTCATCCCATCCACAGGGTGGGCTTCATCAGCCCTGGACCAGCAGTGGGATGCTGGGCTTCTCCTACTGTGGATTCATGCCTCCTGCCTGTCTGCACTCTCTACTTCTTCTCCTCTGTTCTATCATTCACTCTCTGCTCACTTGTCTGTCATCTCTATCACTTCCTCCATTGTGTCTTATTTTGGGGTGGGTTATAATCATTCACAACAGGGGGGGGGGGCTAAACACGCCAGCCAAGTGGGGCTGGGACAGTGACACAACAGGTGGGCTGCAGACAGCATACTGAACAGTGGTAGCATTACAGGAGCAGGCTCTGACATCTGCACAGAGTGCTCTCTGCACATATTTGCATCTACTCTAGCAGGCAGCTGTCATTCATAGATCTATCTATTCTTCTGAAGATTAAGGTATTACTATCTATCTATCTTATCTATAGCGTTCTATCCGTTTTCTATCAAAAATCCAGTCCCCATCGCAAAAATCCAGAGACAGCGCGCAAAGACGCAGCGCGCGCAAGCAAAGCAAGCATGGCGCATGGAATGGCGTGGACTGCAGCGCTGAGGACTGATGGACCTGCAGCTATCCAAAATGGACTGCTTGGCTCCTGGGCTATTTCTTGGCTTAGCTCCAAACACATGCCCATAAAGCTGAGCACTTGGGCTTTCTAGGGCACCACCCCCACACCCCACCCACCCCCCCCCAACACCCAACCCCTTAACACAACACTCATCTCACTCAATCTTTACCCTGAATGCTGAGATAGGCTGATAGTGATGCAGCAGAGTAACATATCCTACACCCCGGTCATGGCGGCTGGATGTAGAAAAGATGGAATCCTCATCTCATCATCAGCATAAGCTGATCAAAAAAATGATGAAAATCATCCTCATGATCAGCTTCAGCTGATGAAAATCATGACTCAGCTGTCCTCGCCATCGCCAGTTGGGCCTAATTTTTTTTTGGGTGTGATGGATGGTGCAATATGGTGGTCATGGATCATCTGAGCAAAACAGGGCTGCCATCAGCCCCACCCACCCAGGGTGTAAAATTCATCAGCCAAGACCCTTTCAGTGTTGTGATGCTGGGCTTCTCCCCTACACACTGCTTAATGTCCTGTCTGGACTATCATAGCAGCTGGAGGCTCCTGCTGACTCTCATCTCATTGTCAGTGTCTTGTGTCATTTCATCATCTTCATTTATTATTGTCTTATTCTCATTCACAAACACGGGGGGTAAGAAAAAGGGGGGAAACACGGGAACAAACAGGAAGGGTTACTGGGGGAGGAGCAGAAATAGCAGGTGCATACACTGAATAGCATACAGCTAGACACAGAGCACAGGTCACACACACACTTGCACATCTGGCAGCACAGATTCTATTTTTATTTACTAAAGGAGGGATTGACTCAGGAGTCATTCAGATTTTTTTTTTTTGTCATGGCTCCAGGGGCAGGCACTAGCAGCAGCCAAAGCAGCAAAACAAAATGGAAGGTGCAATATGATGGCTAGCAACTTGGCTTTTTTTTTGCTGGCTGATTGACCCAGGGCAGCAGCTGGCTGATTGGCACTAAGGACTGGTAGCCACATCAAATGATCATCCAATATTATTATGTGGGTTGATGGTGCATGAGTGGGCTGGTAATCATCTCTGCATGCATGCAAAAAAGAAAGCATGCTTCTGTGTGTAATGCTGCTGAATCGCTGCTGTGCATCACATCTAGTGACATCTAGTACACATAACAACACACAACAAGTGGCAAAATGGTTGCCATGGCTGCCATGCTGGCCAGGGAAAAAGGGCAAAAAGCAAAAAAATGCTTGTCTGCGTTGCTTTCCCAGAGACTGGGAGTGACTGACGACATTTACAGACCCACCATTTTAACCATTTTTGCCCATTTTTTGGGATCTCAACCCGGGGAAGGAAGGGAAGGGGGGGGAGGGGGCGGGGGGGGAGGGGGGCTATGCTAGGAATAGCCAGTAGCTATGCAACAGAAGCACGAGCGCGCGCCTCGGACGACGACACACACACCACCGATTTTTTGTGTGTGTGGCGTGCACACGATTTTATAAAATCTGTTTTACAAAACCGGTTTATGCAAATTCGGAATAGTCCCGTAGTGTAGACGTACCCACAGTTAATACAAAAAAGGCAGATGTCTGTACTTTGTACATCTTAAGTAACAATGCATGATGTTTGGACAGAGTAGTAGCATGCACTCTTTGGCCAAGGATCAAGTATTGTTTTGATAAATAAAGTTTATTTTAAAAGAATGTGTTTTCTTGATTTTTTAGCAACTTATGAATAATTTTGAAAATTCTGTGCTGGTAGCTGTTGAACAGAATTCTGTTCTAACTGGAGGCTATTTTTTCCCCATGTTCTTTAGTTTCAGGAGATCAGCAATCGGTTATTGAGTTCTTACGACACAAACATAGATGAGTTTTTTTCTGAAATTGATTCTTCTATAGCTGCAAGTCGAAATGTGCTTCAACAGTTGGAGGAAAAATTTGCCCCGTTAATAAGCGAAACAGAATGGGAGAAAATACAGATGCAGGTTGGTTTCGGAGCCAGTTGGATGATGATCTCAATTCATTTTGCAACTATAGTCTTTGTCAAAGCAGGAAAGTTTTTTCCAGCATATCCTCCATCCAAAAAATTCCCTGGTACCATTTGTCAATCTACACCAGTAGTTCTCAAACTTTTGTACTCGTGACTCCTTTCACATAGCAAGCCTCTGAGTGCAACCCTCCTTATAAATTAAAAACACTTTTTAATATATTTAACACCATTAGGGGGAGGGATAGCTCAGTGGTTTGAGCATTGGCCTGCTAAACCCAGAGTTGTGAGTTCAATCCTTAAGGGGGGGCCACTTAGGGATCTTGGGCAAAAATCAGTACTTGGTCCTGCTAGTGAAGGCAGGGGGCTGGACTTGATGACCTTTCAAGGTCCCTTCCAGTTCTAGGAGATAGGCATATCTCCTATAATTCAGATACGCTGGATTCAAAGTGGTGTTTGGGGTGGAGGCGGACAGCTCGTGATCCCCCATGTAATAACCTTGCAACCCCTGTACTACACGTTAAAACAATATCTGCAAACTTTTTTTTAAAACAGTATAGTACAAGTTAAACATTTTGCTACAATAACTATTCTTTGGTTTATGATTACAAATAACTCCTGTGTTCAATAAGAAGGAAAGTAACATTAAAGATATTTCAGAATTATTCTGATGTGACAAAATACTGAACAAGTTTTGGTAGATTAAACATTGAAGGACATATCACCAATTGTTACAAAATGCACTTTGAACCTTCTGGTGGTACAGGGTATTGCTGCTATGCATGCTTCCAACGTTTAGTTATCACTCTACAATAACTAATCTATTTTCTTATTTTCCCCTCAGGCATTTCGGCAAGAGATATTTGACTGCCCTATTTGCATTATGCCACTCCGTCATATCACTCATCCTCCAAGTGTCTTTTCTGAGAACAGCAATAATCGATATTCACGCCAGACTGTTCTGCTCTCTTGTTCACATATGTTTCATCAGACTTGTCTTCAAGCATTTGAAGAGTTTTCCTTGGGAGAAAGACTTGTTTGTCCCTTATGTCGCTCTTGTTATCAAAAGAAAATTCTTGAATGTTGATATAAACATGTAAACAGTCCAGAATGAGCTGCATAATCGAATTTCTAATTGGTTTAATGATAGACAACCTCACAGGAGATTAGATCCTTGTCAGATCCAGTGTGAGAAAAAACACTTCTCTATGGATGCTGATGCTGATATTATAGAAATAAAAGTTAAATGGGCATTGTGCTACCATTTCTCTGACTTGTTGCTTCTCCTTGCTCTCCACATTCTTACCTGTCTTCTACTCCCTTTGCTTTCCTCATGTTCTGTTTTCCCTCCCTGGTCTTCTTCTTCCTTTAACCTCCTCCCTCTCAGAGACATACTACCCTCTCCCTCTCATCCCAGGATCCCTTTCTCTTTTCCCTCTCCGAGAACTCTTCCCTTTGACTCCTTTCTTCATTCAGTGGATTCCGTCTACATACTCTCCAGTGGAGTTACTCCTGTTGAACACCAGGAAAAGACAGATTCCCTTGATAGCAGTGCCCAGGCAGTTGGAAATGCCACTGAGGAGTGTGGAAGGAGATGCATTACTTCTTCAGCTCCTTTTAGTAGCTGAATGCAGCTGGACTGGCTCCTCTCCTTTAATGGCTGGAAGCCACATTACAAGCTCTACTATAGGCAAAATAGCCCTACTGCAAATGTGGCTGAGTCGTCCCCATAAAGGAACAAAATGGTTCAGGAACTTGACCAACTAGTATCGTCTAGGTTTAGAAGAGACCAAAATGCATTTAAAACCTTTCAGTTGTGGACTGTTACTCTTGAACTTTGAGTTAAGGCCTAAAATCCCTTGATTGATACCATGCACCCAGGAGAGCCTGAAAGCTAAACTTTTGTTAAAATGTTTCAGATGCTTTAGGAAACTGACTCACAATTACCGAAAATGCTCATAGACTGGCCATATTTAAATTAGAATTGTTTTGTGTCAAAGATTACCGAAAACTACTATTGATAGCCTGTGTGTTTTTCCATTAACTAAAAACTAAAATTAGGATACAGGCATGTTAAAGGTGCGGGTTTGCTTTGTGATGGTTTTGCTGTATGTCTGTCCTTTGCTTTATTTGTGCTCCATGTTTTGGTCCAAGGGGTGTAACGCCTACTGAACCTATCAGGATCTCTGCTACTCCCCTATGATACTCTGAATTTCAACAAATGGCTTGTGTTTGATGCTCTCAAGCTCTATGCACACATTAAGCCACCCTCCTACAATATATTATAGAGGAGTAAATTGTGAGGCATGGAGCAACATCTTACAAAGACTCAAAAGTCCATTGTTTATTTTTAATACAAATGTTGACCAAAAAAGCACATTGTAAATCAATCACAGTTTGACTTTATTGAAAACAGAGTTTAAAAAAATCTTGCTAAAAACACACAAATTGTGACATTTCAAATAAAGCAAAAAGATACCAAATCTACTCCTTTTCACTACTGCACTGTGAAATTCAAACCATCTAAAAAGGCAGTTGTTTTCATATAGTTTTGTAACACTGCAAGGTAACCACAATTGAAAATTTTATAAAAGCACACGTTTTCAAATGACCTAAATTAAATTAACCTCAAGGATTGGGTGGGGAGGATGTGTCTGCTACAGATTGGTAACAATTACTTTAGTGCTAAAAACATTTTTCAGCCATATTTTGCTTTCAAGATACAAGAATGCCCACATACAAAAGTTTTTAGTTAACTAAATTTCTGCAAAGACGGACCTAAATTGGTAATATTGGAATGAAAGAGCCTGAACCTGCATGAGGAAAAATGCCCACTAGCTGAACCTGTACTAGACGTTTTTTTTAATGTCATTGCACTACCATCAGTGCGTATATATGGTCCCTAATGCAGAAAAGGTGGTATTTCTATGACCATCTCATCTAACCCTCCTCAAAACATGTCTAGACAATGTTATAAGAATGCTAAGCCTTGGGTATACTCCCACTCATGGTAGTGCAACTGGGATTTTGCTGTTTAAAAAAGCTTAGCATAGACAAGCCCATTGAGTTCAATGGGTGTTTTGCCTGAGTTGGGAATGCAGGATTAGGCCCCAAATCATTCTTGCATATAGAGGAACCTGTATTTTTAGTTTGTGTATATGTATTGCTGTATTGGTCACAGGCTACAATTTTAAATCCACAATCCTAACATATCTTCATTTTCTAAATTTCTATACCAATTGGTACCAGATCAGACAAAATATTTTAAGGTTACCTTTAAAAACTGGGAAATGGTTGCATTTTTTGTTCACAACTTTTTAATTGTACTTGAAACCGGAAGATTTTGTGTAACTTTTCTAAACTGGGAAAATGCATTAGTGTTAGAAAGCATGTTTCAAATAGCATGATGTTAAACAGAATTTTGCCCATAAGCTTTTTAGCATGAGCATCTTATCCGCACTAAAAGCAATGTCATGTTTAACCTCATGCTGTCTGAAATGTGTTAGTCTGCATGTTTTCTAAATTTTCTCCAACAGAGACAAAGGCCAAACTGCACACACACAGAGCATCACTCACGTTTTGGCTTCTAATGGGTAATTAAGGGAACACAACTACAACACAGACAAAGTACAGAATAAAACCCTTCATTTCTTGGTGCCATAATATGTTTGGCTTGGTAATCACAACTATAAAGAGCTGCTATATATTGATGCACCAACAGATTCATTTTTTATCTCCAGTGAGATGAGGCATATTCATTAAAAAAGTGACCAGTCTTTATTTTAATGGAATTCTGTGGTGACACTGAATGACCAGAGTGTACTGGTATTTCCATAATATAAATACTTGTGCTAAGAAACCTCATATGGGACTACTGGGGGAGCAGACGGGTATTAAATAAAATGCAAAGCTGATGTCCTGAGCTTTCATTCCTTGAAGCAAATGGAAGTGATGGGTGCCTGGGGTATGTAGGCAGGAGTCCTAATCATGAAGAAAACCTTATAATTACCTTTAAAAGGTGACTTTGTGTACAAATTATATTTAATGAAAGAAATAGAAGAGCAGCATGTTGAGATGATTGGTACAAATATCTAGAAATACACAATTATGTATTATTTAAAGACATTTGATATAGATACACACACATTTTACAAACTTCTCTGTAGACATCTGAACCATTTTCAAAAATTGGGGTTTCATAACAAAGTTTCAGTTTTGATCTGATACAACTTTTAGCTCCCTCTGGTGCAAGTATATTGGGCTGAGATCATCAGCATTTACTGATATTACATTTGTTGAAGGATTTCTCTTTTATTACCCTTCAGCCATTTTGCCCAACTGGAATCAACCTGTAGTATAGTTGAAACAATCAGACACATTTTTGGTCTCAAATTTAAAGCTAACAAATATAAATCTGAATTATTAATCAAAGTGGCTAATAAAGTGGCTATTAGGAAAAGTCCATGAATGAACAATGAATTAGGCAAGCAAAGGCTGTACAGAATTTAAGATCCTATTTCACCTTTCCTATTTTTAAACAAACAACTTTGCTACTAAAACATGCAGCTATCCTTACAGTTCATAGGTTACTGTAATTGAAACCAAAGCCACTGTTCTCCTGTAAAATGCCTTGCAATAGAATTTTCTGCAATTCTATTTAACTTAAACACCTGTTTATTATAAGTTCAGAGCCATAGGTTGACATGTACTATTTAATCATCAAAAATAAAAGCTGAAGACTTATCTGTGAAAGGAAGTACAGCAAGAGTCTTTAGTAGGATTGGAAAGTGTTCTAGAAAACAATGGATTTCACGTTTAGACTTCCTGCTAATTAACATAGGTGTAGTTTGACTTCTATACTTGGGGAGCAGCTCCAGTCAGGCCAATGGAGCCTCGTGTGTGTGTGGGAAATTCTGCACCTGCCTGGGACTTGCAGTTTGGGGGAGGGGAGCAATGCTCCCCGCTCCCCCCTCCAAACTATGCCCTTGCTAATTAGCACCATTATACATCATACATCCCAGTTCTGTTTAGATTCACTTGTTCTCTTATTTCCCAGCTTGTCTATCCAGGCAAAGGTGACAATCTTATGTTTGAAGTACATATTGATGACAGTTTGAAGCCACTGAATGACAGGAAATACTTAAGTACATGAAAAGTAAAAGGGAGTCAAAATGTTAAGTTTTAAGAATGCAGGGCCCAATCCAGAAGAAAGGATCATCTGATTCATAAGTTCCATGTACCTAATGGAAATGTGGGCTTCTGTTACATGAAAACTCTGTTTTGGACGTCAACCAGGAAGAGGTAAAAAGACCATTCACATTGTCATCACTGGTAATGTAGAAGGTACCAAAACCCTGTAAAAGTGTTTACAACTATTTTGTAGCTTGGTGCCCTACAAAAAGGTCAGGCTCAATACCAGTCCACCTCCCCACAGGATAGTATTGCCACAGGATACTTTCCTACAAGTGTATCGGGGTCCTCAAATTTTAATCATAATGTGGAACATGTAAGAGATTGTCTCATGGACAATGTGCCCTCTTGTTTACTACTACACAGACCACATCCCTCCCATTCATAATATATGACATCCCAGAGGCAAATGCTGCAGTTGCTCACATGGAGGAGTATAGTAGGAAAATATTTAATATATTTGTAGTCTTTTAATGAAGTGCAGCAGCTCGAAGTGACTAGCCAGCACCATGGGACAAGCCAGCTCCTCATGGACCACAGTTCAAAACCTCCAGATATCTGTAAGTAACTGCAGGGTGTACAGTCCTCAGCCTCTGTCAAGCCAAAGTCAAAGTCTGGAGTTGTGTGGCGGGGACAAGGACAAACCAAAGACTATGACACAAAGGGAGTTCCACAACTTCCTATATGCTGGAGTTGGAGATTTGTTTAAGAAAAAAAGGGGGGGGGCAGACGTGGATGTGGTGAGGGTTTCTCATAATTTGCTGAAAGCCAATATATTCCGGGGCTCTGGAGCCAGCATCAGAACACCGTGGATGTCAGCTGTTTACTCTGTGCATCCTTGCTCAATGTGATGCACTTAAAGCAGAGCTTGAAGTAACTCAGTTAATATTCATCTACAAAGAACATCAGCGCCTTAAAAAAGCACTTTTCTGCCAGTGGCACGTTTAATCAGTATATTTGCACACTTATTCGATACCTGAGGAAGTCTGATTTATATGCTACTCTAAGGCTAATGCCACATTTATTTTAGTATCTGTAAATGCTGGCTTTTTTGACAAGAATATCCCTCACAACATTATCAATGACTATAAGACCTTATTTTGACTTCGTTTTTCCAAACAAGATGAAGTGTATATATATATATTTTTAATTAACCATATTGGTCCTAATTATGCACGTAAAATCACTTGATATGAATCACACTACTTATTGTATGTTTTTAAAATAGCATGTTCTAGTTTCATCTGAGCATGTGTAAGATACAAGAAAAAGATTCAGTGATACTCTTTGTGCTTAATACTTTGCAATAAGATGGCTATTTAGAACACAATAGCAACAAGACTGAATTGCCTAGAACAGATGCGTCCATTGCTTTCTGCAAAACTCTTGACAATTTGGGCTAAAGCATATCATGTTATACTTATGAAATTCAAGGAAAAAATAGTACAGACTGAGAGCAAGTGGCCTTAAATCCTTATGTTTCTTTTGGAACAGGAAGGGCTAGGGTTATATTTTATGACTAAATGGTTTATTCTAAGTCCCCCACAATACCATAGGGAAGACATCAACCTAACGTCTGCGAACAATGGCAGAGACTCATCCAGACCATCACATATTTGATATAAAAATTCATCTTGAAAACTTGACCTTCTATCCATTTCTCATGTGTCCTGTGATGTAGATTCAGTAAGGACGGACCTGCTTTACCCGGCTCTAATTTAGACTGTACATTCTGCAGGGCAGGGACCACCTCTTCTCTGGTTTGTCCAGCATGGAGCACACAGGAGGCACTCTAAGCTGTATATGATTACAAGAGGCTTCAGGAGCATGGAGGATTAATACTCCCACAGCCTCTGTGGTTGGTGATATTTTTAAAGCTTTAATATGGTACTTCTGAACCAAAACACGAAATAATTTCTTGTTAAATTCTTTAATTTCTATGACACTAAAACAGTGAATTATGTAAAAGATATTGGAGAAACAGGGCCAACAACAAACACCATTGCAATCTGTAAACAAAGTTTCCTATGAATCCAAAAATTGTTACTTCTAAAGTAACATCATACCAGTTTAATTTTTACCTTAAAAGGTAAATACTGAAGATGTGCTTACACTTAAGAATCCCACCATATTACAACAATTCTGCCACTGTGCATTGAATATTGTGCTACCAACACAGGAGAAAGCCAAGAGGTGGCTAACTTAAGACACTTAATTCACATACCATAAATCAGACAAAAATTGTATCTTGTTTATCAGATAGGAGCATCTCTGTGCTTTAGCCTCATAAAAAATGAGGCAGATGTTGATGTCACCAAGAGGTACAGACCACCTGACTTCATGAGACAAAACACTGGAAGTGCACTGTCAATATCTATTAATGACTTCTCCATTGCTTCTGTGTAAATAAATTTACCCTTCTGTGAATATACGACCAAGGTGTTATATTTACATTTGAAAGTAGCACTGTATCTGTAAAAAGTTTGCATATAGAATGTCAGTTTCAGGACATTTAACGCAGACAGTGTCACAATACAAAAAGTAGACTTAAGACACTGTCAGCAGCTACAGAAAGGTTGGATTTTCTCTGAAGATTAATCCACTGTGAGAACCACACTTAACCTAAACTTTTGCCTTCTTTCCAGTAACCAGTGTCTTTATTTAAGTACTCTTTTTAACTAATACAGATCTGTGACTCTAAGATTCAAAGCACAACCCAATAAAAGGAGTGCAATCAGAATACTGCAGTGTTTGTTTTGGGAGGGAAAGAAATACTAAGACAAGGGGGAAAACACTGCAAGTCTTTCTTCTTTTTGCCTACATACTATAACTTGCATTCTTGCTATTTGTGAACGTATCTAATGGAGCTTGCCTCCAGACAACTCACTCGCTAAACACAATTCATTCTGGGGAATCATATATAAGCATGGTGAATTGTTTGACTTTTTTTTATTTTCTTGGCTTGACAGAACACATACCCCTTCAAAAAAAAATCAGTTTCTGCTGTGGATGCCTACTGAGAGAAGGACAAAGATCAAAATTAAGGCAGATATCATCCAGAACTTGAGTAGAAATTTTTGCTTTTTGATCTTTCTGCAGACAATTTTGTCAGGGGATCTGATCAAAAAAATCTTACTGAGGCAACTACCTTAAAGTCACAATGTAACAGAAAGCTGGAATATGTTTTATAAAATGAACTAACCCTATCATATGTCACAGTTTACCACACTCCCAGTGTGGATATGGTACAACTATAGTCATATTATCATTTCCAAAGATAAATAGTGGATAATTATATTATCATTCTTTACACTTCTAATGCAGAAGCCCATACACTCTCAACAGATACAAGGAGCCAATGCCTTTACTAATAAATCATCTAATGTTTATAATGTGAATCCATATTTTTTTAAGTAATTTAGGAGTAGTTTTCTCTTCTTGGTTGGAACTTTGCCTCAATGGAGAAAAAAATAATTTCTGCTGTCCAAAAACTCAACAATAAATGTAAGCAACAGAAAAAAATGCTTGTAAGTCTCAATGAAAACTAGCAATTTTACTCTCTCCAAAACCCAGCCTAATAAACAGTAGATACAGCTCAGAAATTACTGCAGTAGTATTTATATATTATGCCCAATTTCCATTCAAAAAGGCCAATTCAGGAAACCATTATTTTTGTGGCTGTTGTTTGGGGTTTGCTTTTGAAGCACTCCACTGAACTCCCATCTCACTCCGATTTCATTAAGCATAGGCCAGAACTCAGACATTACTCAGGAAGAGAACAGATGAGAGATACCGGACATCAGAAGAGATTAACTTGTTTCAGAATCGTACTGGATATTAGTCCATTATCATGGTTTGATTGCGTGTAAGGGCTCAGACCTCAAATGGACATATTTCAGTTTTACATAAATACAAAATAAGAAACATTAAACTTACCAAAAAATGTTTTGGTAACCTTGCCTGATCTGTCTACAGATCACACATATACAGGCAATGGTCCTCATTACTGTCTTTATAATTCCTCTTTTCAAGTCAAGTGTTAGTGCAGCAGTGTTAGACAACAGGCAAAAGTACACACATTTTAACAGCGACCTGTGATTGTCACATACTACTTGCAGGACGTCTGATTCTACAGCAATGCTAAAGAAAATACTGAATTTCTCCTCATCAGTGTCATTCTGGGTCTAAGGGCCCAGAGCAGCTAAATCATGTTACATTGCAGAAAGCTTCATACTCATAAGAAAGACTGAACTGGAGGTTTTGCTGACCCAACTGACTGCATCATTTCTGTAAGCTTAGTATTCAACATATATAGTATACTACACACACACTATATAGTACTATCTATACAGATAGACAGGACTATATAATATATAGGAGAAACTAAAGACTTGAAGAGATTGGTGAAAAATAATAGCTTGCACTGAGTTATAAACATTCGTGTGTGTGTGTGTGTCTGTGTGTGTGTGTGTGTGTGTGTACACACACATGAGAGAAACTAAAGACTGACGAGATTAGTGAAAGATAGTGGCTTGCACCACTGAGCTACAATATACTGCATCATCATCATCAGGACTTAACTCAGAAAACCTTTAAGGAAACTGTGCAACTGGAGACTACTAGACAAAGTCTGTGCTACTTGTGTTGAAAGGCGCGCACACACACACACACACACACACGCACACACAAAGTTAACAGAATTTTATGTACGTATATTTTGAAGGGCAATTGACCTCTATGGCATAACACTTTCTGTAAGTGATAGTACTGTATGAATTAGAACAATAAGAGGCCTGCATAGCTTTCTACAAAGCATACTGGGCTCAGATTTAACAGTGAAGTACGTTAGAATTTATCTTGTGGTTCATTAGTCTTGATGAGACACCTTCTGATTACCACTGAAGAAAATTACCTTCTGTCATTGAAAAGCCTACAATACTGGGTCTGTAAGAGTGCTTCATGATGCCAAATGTTACATACAGCCTAGTGAATCCTGTATGAAACTAACAGTGATCTCTCCAAATTACTTCAATTTTTTAATGAATTCTTAGTAGAAAAGAAGTGTGACTTGCTGTTAAAGACACCTAAACATTCTTAATTAGGGTTATATTGGGCTTCAAATGTACCCTTTCTTTCCAAGTCTCAGAGTTGCTCACCAGCATTGTATTTATATCACAGAGGAGGTATTGTGCACTTAACATGGTAGTAGGGCATCATATCTAGAAACATGAGACTCTGTCCAACCACAAATTCGTTATTTTTCTCAGCTTCCAGTCTTCAAGGCACCTCCTGCATAAACTGACTGGGGAGTATACAAAATGGACCAAAACAAATCAGAAATTGTAGAATCGGAAGTAGCTTGGTTTCTCAGAAATACACAGTGTGAAAAGTGAGAGAAGGTTGGACCCAAAATTAACAAATGAAATTAATACAAAGATATTTTGATGAAGATGACAGGAATGTCATGAGGTTGAAGTTTTCAGCTTTATTGATTGAAGATGATTGCTTCTCACAGTGTTTTCTGATGCCCATTTGCAGAAGGCTTTGTTGTCTCAGAGTCTCTTGCATTGTTCGACAGATGAAGTTTATCTAAACCTGCATAGGTATTACACATAAGGTAAAATACAATTTTCTGCTTTTCATATATTTAGATATTTACAATGGAAAACTGCTAAAAGCACATTGTAGACAAACCAAATTGTGTTTGGTTTTGTTTTTCATATTTGCTGAAGGCCAAAATAGTAAAATAGAACACCCCCTTTCTCTCGGCAGCCCCCCTCGACATGCTGTAAGAACCCCAGGGCCCAGTGGGAAGGAGGAGGGCAGCTTGGAGCAGGGGCCTTGCGCATAGGCGTAGTGTGACTTCTATTTCAGGGGAACAGGAACGAGCAGTCCAGGGAGGGAGCACCATCTGCACCCCTGACTCACTTCAGCAGGCCACCTGCCTGTCTGGGGTTGGGGGAGGGGAACATAACCAAAAATTGTAACTCAAGGATGGGGGGCTTAGCTCAAAAAGTTTGAAAACAGCTTAGGGCACAAGGAGGAGGTAGCTGGGGCTGTGTGTGGGCAGGGGGTAGCTCAGGGGGCAGGGAGAGGGGGTAGGCTGGGGCTGTGTGCGGGCAGGGGTAGCTCCGGGTGCAGGGAGAGGGGGTAGCTGGGGCTGTGTGTGCAGGCAGGGGAATAGCTCAGGGTGCAGGGAGAGGGGTAGGGGCTGTGTGCAGGCAGGGGAATAGCTCGGGGTGCAGGGAGAGGGGTAGGGGCTGTGTGCAGGCAGGGGAATAGCTCAGGGTGCAGGGAGAGGGGTACTAGGGGTTGTGTGCAGGCAGGGAAGCTCAGGGTGCTGGGAGAGGGGTACTAGGGATTATGTGCAGGCAGGGGGTAGCTCAGGGTGCAGGGAGAGGGGATAGCTGGGGCTGTGTGCGGGCAGGGGGTAGCTCGGGGTGCAGGGAGAGGGGGTAGCTGGGGCTGTGCGCGGGCAGGGGGTAGCTCAGGGGGCAGGGAGAGGGGTTAGCTGGGGCTGTGTGCGGGCAGGGGGTGGCTCAGGGTGCAGGGAGAGGGGGTAGCTGGGGCTGAGTGCAGGCAGGGGTAGCTCAGGGGCAGGGAGAGGGGTAGCTGGGGCTGTGTGCGGGCAGGGGGTAGCTCAGGGGCAGGGAGAGGGGTAGCTGGGGCTGTGTGCAGGCAGGGGGTAGCTCAGGGTGCAGGGAGAGGGGATAGCTGGGGCTGTGTGCGGGCAGGGGGTAGCTCAGGGGGCAGGGAGAGGGGGTAGCTGGGGCTGTGTGCGGGCAGGGGGTAGCTCAGGGGGCAGGGAGAGGGGGTAGCTGGGGCTGTGTGCGGGCAGGGGGTAGCTCAGGGGGCAGGGAGAGGGGATAGCTGGGGCTGTGTGCTGGGAGGGCTCCCCTGCAGTCCCTGTTCCCAGAGGGGTCTGTCAGCCATGGAGCTGGGTCTCCCAGCGGATGTCTCTGCGAGAGCAAAGGGGGCTGGGACTCGGGAGCAGCTTCAACCCAGGGCACCAGGAGGAGAGGAGGGAACGCTGTGGCCGTCTGCTCCATGGCACCAGCCAGAGCCGCAGCTGCCCTGCACTGCCCGGTGTAATGGCAAAAATAGCAGCCGGCACCAATAGCAGTTACCTACTGAGCCTGCTCAGTTCAGTACAACCTAGACAGGAAATTCTGCCAGGGAGCTGTTTGCCACTACATCAGCTCTGGCTTCCTGCCTCCAACCTGGCCAGGGAGAGGAGGGGGAGAGGTGGTGTAGATGTGCCCCCCGGGGACTACCCTGCTCTTGCGCTGCAGTTTGGGGGTGGGGTACGGGCAGCAATGCCCCTCCATGTCCACAACTCTGCCCACAGGCTCAGGGTTTCTGCCCCACAGGGAGCACCAGGGCTCAGCGATTCAGCCCCGGGCCTCCCAGTTTCAGCCCAGTGGAGGGCGCCAAGGGTCAGGGCTTCAGCCCTGCACCTCCCAGGAGTCCCGGCTTGAGCCCCGCAGGGGGAGCCAGGGATCGGGGTCTGGGTTTCAGCCACGGGGCCCCACTCCCCCCTTGAAAGGGCTCATGGACCTCCAGAGGGCCACAGACCCCTGGTTGAGAACTGCTGCTCTAGTTCAAACAGGAATTACTTCAGGGAAGTCCTCAAGCCTGTGTCATACAGAAAGTCAGACTACATGATCACAACACTCCCCTCTGGGTTTATAATCTATGAACATTTTCAAAAACAGAAGCCTACAATTAAGCTCTTAAATCTGCACTTTAAACAATTCAGGATGGGTTTTCAGAAGTATTTAAGTGCACAAGTTCCATGGGTACTTTTAAAAATAATCCCCTTACTGGTCTAAGCATGGACTTTGGAACCTAAAGTTAGGGTCTTTTTTTAATTTAATGCTAATGGCACAAAATGGATATCATATCTTAGAACTTCCCCACTCTTGGATCCTCTTTCTCTACACAAAGTCACTACTATTCCCTTAGCAATCCAAAGCACTGACATATAAAAGAGGATTAACTCAGGGCACCGAACAAAGTGAACTCAAAGATCCTCTTTTCATGAAAATATCCCTATCTAATGAATAGGGAGATCAAACCAAACAGATAAACAATAAATTAACAGCGGTGTATCACGTCTATCAAGACCAACTAAGACGAAGCTTCCTTGAATACATATTCCTAGCACAAGATCTATTGATGAATCATAGAAAGGTAGGGCTGAAAGGATGTTGAGAAGTCATCAATTCCAGTCCCCTGTGTTGTGGCAGGACCAAGTAAGCCTAGACCATCCCTGACAGGTGTTCGTCCAACCTGCTTTTAAAAACCTCTAATGATGAGGATTCCACAATCTTCCTTGAAAGCCTATCCCAGAGCTTAACTACCTCTATAGTTACAAAGTTTTCCTAAGATCTAACCTATATTACCCTTGCTGAAGATTAAGACCATTACTTTTTGTCCTGCGTTTAGTGGACATGGAGAACAATTGCGCACCATTGTCTTGATAACAGCCCTTAACATATTTGAAGACTTCTCAGATTCCCCCCTCAAGTCATCTTTTCTCAAGGCTTAACACATAGGCACCGGCTCCATCGGTGCTCTGGGGGCTGGAGAAAAATTAGTGGGTCTCATCCTAAATTCATACTAATGAAGTCTGTATAATACATCAGATTGTCTATGTGTGTGTGCACACAAACAAAAACCATGTACAAACCAACTACTGAAGAAGTGTTAAGATTTCAAATTTAAGCAATTACACAATCATAAAAAGTGAAAGTTAAGACTGAACCAAAAAAATCTTCTTTCCGTCCCTCTGTAATGCATACACATAACAATACCAGCAAGGTTCACAGATTCTTTGTAAATTACAAAAAATATGAGCACAAATTAAAATTACTGACCAAGAATCCATGGTTCTTCAAACAGATTGACAGGATAGATCCACATTCTAAGGAGCACTTGTATTTTCTTTGCTATAGTCACAACTCTCTGGGAAGCAGTGACCACTGGAGTCTCTGGCATGCACCTTCACAGCACTGAGTGTTCAGACCCAAGCTTATAGGAAATAGTAGTCTAAATCTCACTTCTGGATCTTTCAACTTAATCAAATTCCATTCAAGAGTCTGAAGAAGTAGGTACAGTTGGTGGGGAGTGTGTATCTAGGCAGTCAACCTACTCAATGCAAGCTCTCTCCTTTGAATATTTACAGCACAGAGCCCCACACTTGAGAGATTAAATAGCATTAAAATCCGTTATTAAAGGTGGCGGCTCTCATGAAAGCTAGTTAAATAAAGATAGCAGAACTGTTCTTCTGAACTGATCACAAGTCATGGAAACCAAGTCAAGAGAGTTAACAGACTGAAATCTGAATTCTGGGCAGCTGTCCTACATATCTCAGTGAGAAACATTTGAAGACATACTGTGGAAATGGTCTTAGATTTGTAGAATGTTTTAAGACTTTTAGATACTACCACACTTGCAAATTCTCAGCAAGCATGCATACACAATTTGATCCATTTAGACTAGCTGAGTAGAAATTGTATCTCCATTAGGCTTGTCTTCAACAGATTTATGTAAAGGTTTAATTCTCTGTATATAGTAGCTAAAAGCTATTAAGCTATGCAGTCTAACATTTCCTGATAGTAAGCGAAGCTTAGGAAAGAACATTCCTGGGAAGTTAAAAAAACTGTTTTAGGTAGAAATCAGATGTCAACTTTAGTTAGGAATGTAGGTTGGGGGCACAGCACTATTATATTCTTTTGGGAAGAGCCTAGGGGGGAGGGATAGCTCAGTGGTTTGAGCATTGGCCTGCTAAACCCAGGGTTGAGTGTTCAATCCTTGCAGGGGCCACTTAGGGATCTGGGGCAAAATCAGTACTTGATCCTGCTAGTGAAGGCAGGGGGCTGGACTTGATGACCTTTCAGGGTCCCTTCTACGAGACAGGTATATCTCCATTTATTTTTTTTTAAGGATTCATAGCCCTCCATCTGCGACAGTACAGAGGGACAGAGAAGGGGGTCAGTACAACTGCACCTTATATGACCATAGGGCTGAATGTTCCTTTCTGTGAGGCAGCATGTGAATATCACCCAACTACTTTTGAGAGGGGTATGACTTGGGATTGTGCATGCCAGGAACTCCACAGAGTATGGTTCCATCCTGGCAATACACTGAAAACTGAAGATATCATAATATACAAGAGGGTTAAGGTTGTGTGCTCAATCTTAGTTTGCACATTTCCTCAGAAGATTGCTTAACACTGTAACCTTAACTCTGTTAACTTGTAGAATTTCCAATTGTTTTATTTCTTTATGTTAATGATTCATCCCTAGGATTCAGACCTTTTTATCTTTATGATAAACTCTTTAAACAAACAAAAAGGATTGCTAAGGTCATTGATAAACAGCTTCTGATTTTTCTTTATTTGTTAATGTTAGGATTATTTTTCTGAAATTATAAATAAAAGATGAAAATATTAGTGATATAGAATTCAATTCCCTTCTGGCAGAGACCAAGCTTGGAATGTTTCAGCCTAAAACGTAATTTTGTTTAATAAGTTATGAGTGAATGAAGAAAGATAACACAACAAACTTTTTTGCAGCCGTAACTATACCGGGTGTAACTGAGCACCTGCTCTAAAGTACATGCCTTCACAAACACTCCGAGGTACAGCAGTAATGAAGATAATTCAAACATTAGCCAGAAGGTATAGTGTGGTGCAGGGCTTGGAGGAAATGTTTAAGTGAGAAAAACAGCACTTTTGCAATGGCACATAGGTTCTGTTACACGCACACCCATTTGGTTAGTTTAAGAGCAAGAACTGGCAGAAATACATTTGTAGGGACTTGGGAAACTTTATGATTGAAAAAGGAAAATAAAAAAAAGATGTAGATGTTAAAATAAAGGGCAAATGCCTTTACCATATTACCTAATGCTTTGAAGAGCTCTTCTCGCACAGCAGAGGTGAACTTTCTGACCAGACATAGAGTTGTCATGATAGCAAAGAGCAAATTGTAAGATAACACAATGTAGAAATTTCCCAGCCAGTTAAACCTTCCAAAGTCTCCAAGCAGATCAAATCTGGTAATTCCTGTTAAAATTACATTTTTGAACATTTAAAAAGAGATAAGATTTAAAAAATATTCTTGAAAACATTTTTTAATTACTATAAAAATACAGGAGATTGACCTATGTAACTCTAGTACTTGGTGCTGTATTAAAGAAAAATACACTAAGAATCCCTATGATTGAGAGATGGATGTACAGTCAAAGATGTAAAACAAACATTTTTTGAAGGTCATTTGGGTCTCTTGTTTGGCTACAACAGAGTTGCTAGACATAGTATAACATTTGTTGGTTGACCAAAATACCTTAGGTGGCTCAGATAAAAGGCTGATAAACATGTGTCTTGAAATAACGTTATAAATTCAAGACAAATAAGTGGTTCCCCTATTTCAATAAATATAATTTTGAAAATTAACTATCTTAAACCAATCATCATAAAAGCCATTTGTTTAAGATGTCAGGCTTCCATAAAATCCTTACTTATATAAAAAAAAATGATGGAAAGCATTGTGTGCCTTTCACAAAAGACAACACTAATTTACATTTAACTGCTTTACACACACACACACACACACACACCTTAGTTCTGAAGCTTGTTGCTTTTCCATGACATGAGAATGTTTAGCATTATTTATTCAAAAAATTATATGCAATGTAAGAAACAGAATAGCACAACACTACAAAAGTATAGTTTTGCCTGCATTAACTGTAAATTACATTATTTTTCTGTATATTGATTTTTTTATTTCACTGCTTTTGCAGATATCTGTTTGTAGCAGTAAGTGCCCTGCCAAGAGAGGCACAAAACCACATGGTACAGTAAACATTAGGGCTGCATACATGCTTTGTGGATCCACTGTTTTGAAATTAAGTATTCAAAGACTTCCTCTCCTAGTGCAATTCCTCTCCTAGTGCCAGTGCTGCAGTCAGATAGGAGTCACACAGGAGGAGGAAATGAGAGAAGTTCACAATCCTGATAGCCTGAGGTCTACCTGAGAACTCCAACTCACATGTCAGGGTAGTAATCTCTAGGGCTATCAAGCTCCAAGTGCCTACCGACAAAGCAGAAAAGGAAACAGGAAGTTTTCCAAGCCCATGTTGTGTCAGGTCTAACAAGTCAGCTTCAAGAGGGGAGTCTGTGCCAAAGAAGACCACATCAAGACAGACTGCATAGATATAAAGGTGTAGGGCGTTGAGCCAATGCTCAAAACAATTTCCCCCTGGGACCCACTCCAAAGAGTCCTCCCGTGGTAACTTATCCTCAGAACTCAGTCTTACCTCTGAATAAGGTGAAGGGAAAGAGTTTTCACTGGCCTCAACATCAAAATGGGGAAAAAACAAGCTCCAGACACCAACCTTCCTTTGAAAACACAACCCTCAGATCTGAGATTCTTGGGAGCAGGTTTTGAACAACAGCTTGATTCCAAAAAGGTTACAGACTTGGAAAGACTGTGCTGTTCAGGCTTGGGTATACTAACCTGCAGTGCTTTGTGCAGTGATAAGTGATGACACTTCAACTCCATCTCTTTCCAAGGCCAAGGGGAAAGAGCTGCACAACAAGCCATGCACCTCGTTGTACAGTGACCCTGGCCCAGAGACTCTAGGCTGGTCAATGACACATCATAGCATTAAAAAACGTGCACCATTTGAACCTCTGCATCAGCCATCTTACCTAGCCTGAAGATGAGCAGCTAACGACTGAGATCAACTGGAGTATTTAAGGAGAACACAAAGGGTGCAAGAGCACAAGAAAGAAAAATTATAGAGCAAAAAGGAGGGGGACTAAGGAAACAGCCCTAAGGGATAATGGAGAAATTACTGAAGTTGCCCAAGACAATGAAAAGGAAAGGGCAAAGAGATAGGTGAACAAAGAGTACAGATTCATAAGCACACAAGGAGCAGAAATTGACTGACAGTCAAAATCAGCAAACAGATCAAGATAGATAAATACAGAGAAGATGCTTTTAGACTTGACCATGAAGTTGAGATTGACCTTAAACACAGATTCAATGGAATGGAGAGGGTGGAAGTCAGACTGCAGGACATACAAGAGGGTTTGAGAGAGAAACTCAAGGTAGGGAACGAGGCACACTCCAGAAGCCTGAAGTAAGAGGTGGTGCATTAGTTGTATATTTAAGTGGGGTCAAAGAAGGTTTTTTTTGGCAAAATACAAGAGTGACTCTCGAAGAGGAAGGGACTGCAAGGAGGGTTGGTCTTTAAAAGAGAAGGCATCACTGGAAGACAAATCAGAGGGACAGAGTGCCATGTCTCAATGACAGCAGGTAAAAGAAAGTGATTATAACCTATATTTCTTGACAATCTTTAATAGAAATATATTTTAATATGGTTATCTGGAAAATCAGCCTTTATGCAAGTTGATTTTTTTTATTGCCTTATCTGTTTTAAAAAAACATGTATACAGCCCTTTCAGGGGTAAAAAAAAAAAATTCAATGAGACTTCACTATTAAAGAGTCTATTGTAGTACCATAAGTATAAACCTAAAAAGTATTTGAGACAAAATATTCTGTGGAGATTTTAAAATTCAGAATGTTTAAAATCTTAAGAACCCTAAAAATACAGCATTAAGTAAACACACAACTTCAGTTTTAATTTCAAATCAATATTTATGATAAAATCCTAGAGAAAAAGAAAGCTGGAAAACAATACTTTTATGACATCAAACTCAATTTTGTTTGTAGCTCTAAAATCCTAGCTTATCAACTATTCTGCTCCCTAGTTCATTTCACAATGGTAATGATGTGGTGCTGACAGTCAAGCACTTGCCAATCAGGAGCAGTAAAGGAAAGGCTGAAAAGGCCTGAAAAACTAGGTTTTTCATTTTTACTTTTTGTTGCTAAAAATACCCCCAACTCCTTTAATATGGCAGTAAAGATTTGACAGAAACCTTCGTCAGAATGCTAAAATACATGTAACAATTCTCCATACTTCATCTTAAATTCAAAGACTGGATTAAAAAAAGTTAAAACGTGAAATACTTGATAACTTTCCCCAGTTTGCCTTTCCCATAATGCTGAAATCCTGCTTTTTCTTTATAGTCTAGAAACTTGCTTTTTTAATACTGTGAAAAGACTATGAATCTGTTTAACGTATTTATTTCTTTTCATCTATTCAGTGCCACTGGGCGTAACATGTAATGCAATGCATGTTGATATTTTGCAAAGCACCACATGACTCACTGTACTCTAATACACTCTATTAATCCTGTTTGGACAGCTGTGTCCGTGCATTTGTTAGCTGTGTTTTAATTGTTCCATTTTTTTATTTATCTCTATGGCAAACTATCCAGGAATTTCATTTGTTACGTTTTTTTTTTTTAAAAGAGAGTTTTGCCATTAATTTGTTTTCTATGTAACAATTGCACCCTGCATGTACACTTTCCTCAATACAATTATCTTGTATTAATACCAACTGTTAATCTTAATTACAGTACATAACCAATGATTTTGACAAACGAAAATGGTAAATGCCATAAAAATTAGTAGCACAATACAAATGCCATAATTCTAGTTTTAAACATCACTATTTGAACACTGTGTTGGTCTTGATGTTAAAAAGTGGTTTCATTTCTCAGATCTTAATCATATTTGCTCTTGATTTTAAGATTGGAAATCTTTAAATATTAGACTTATTATTTTGATTTTTGGTGACATTTAGAATGTCAATATATAAATGTACATTATTTTGTGATACTAAATATGGATTTTTTAAATTTAATTTAATTTTTAAAGGTGAGAGCTTTGGGTTAGAATATCATCCTTCAAACAATGTATTGTTTCACATACAGAGGCATTCCCTCCTGGAACGTCACTGAATTTTAATGGGACCCAGTGCAGAAATAGACTCGTGAGTGCGTGTTTGTCCTTGTTTGGGCCCTTTAAAATGGGATTCTTCATAAGAAGATTGTATACAATATGCCATGTAGTTATTAGACTCATTTATTGGGAAATCTCAATGGTTTTCTATCTGATGGCACTTCAGTCAAGTTGTTGTTGTTTTTGCAACGAAAAGCTTGTGTCCACTGCCCTGCAGAGATGTAAACTGCAGCGCACACTAGTACGCTGCACTATACCTCCCCCATGTGGATGCTGTGGGCACAAACTAAAAGGTACCTCATTCACATTGACAGAGTCCTAAAGGGGAGTTACTGCACAGCCCGCTAGCACGTGCCGCCCTTCACACCCCATAGTCTGAACCGTGTGGCCAGGGAGACGGAGTCTACATGGAACAAAAGTTGGATGTTTTCAAATCTGACTGTCTGAAGTTAAGCTCCTATATTCATATTTAAACACCACAAATGTAAGTGGCCTGATTTTTGGAAGCAGCCAACACCCACAAATCCCAGTGAAGTTCACAGGAGGTGCAAGTGCTCTGCATCACTGAAAATCAGGTGATTTATTTAAATGCTTCCATCTGATTTTACAAGCCTATATGTAGGCACTTAGGCCTGAGTCTGATAGGTTGAACATTTAAATGCATTTCAAATACAAAGAGC
Source organism: Mauremys reevesii (assembly GCF_016161935.1). NCBI lineage: Eukaryota > Metazoa > Chordata > Testudines > Geoemydidae > Mauremys > Mauremys reevesii. The sequence goes on from NC_052624.1 coordinate 19,805,180, forward strand.
CTCTCTCTTTAATCAGTTGCACCAGTTTTCCAGGACAAGTATCTATGACAATTTTAAACAGGAATCAAGGTGTCTTCCCCCACCAATATTCCAAAGTTTAGTTTTTAACATATTAACCTAGAGGGGCAAGGGCCATGTGCAGAACTATTTTAACAAAAACAATCAACTGGTTTTCCCATTACTATAAAAAAAGCTAAATACATGAAGTGTGTTTAACACTTCATAAACCTTTATGCTCAAGGCATTAACTTGCTGCTTAATCCATAGATAGCTTGCTGTGCCATCCACTTATGACATCGGTCTGAACTCGGATGAAATGCACGCTTTTACATAAGACAAAAAACAATTTTAAGATGGACATGATATAACTGTGCACTCCTTTCAAAAGTTTTCAAATCTATTTACTTTTTATTGTCTGCAAGTTTACCTTCAAGAACAACAGTATTCTTTAGTTTCTATGAAAAACTAAGCCAGCTATGATATTAGACTATTTTTTCTTGCTTTACTTGAATTAAGAAGACTAAAGCCCTCTAAAAAAATATTCCTTAAATCCAGATTTTAAATGAAACCATGATCTTCTGATTAACATTTGAAAAAAGTAGTGTATTTTCTAGAACATACTTCGCAGCTTTTACCAAAATGTGTGATCCCTGCTATTTATATGTAGGCTTGGAAGGTTTATATTTTTACTGGTAAATGCTGGTAAACATAAATTTCACCATACACACACACAAACACAAAGAAAAAACATTTCCATCAATAATAATAGACATTTACACACAGGCAAAGAAAGAAAAATGCTGCTCGCACATTTATTAGGGTTTGATTTAAGGATATGTATTTTGTATATTTTGATGTAATTTGGACAATTTGTGTTTTTTTATGGTTTTAAAGTTTTAACTTTTTGAATCTTAACATCTACTATTATTAAATAATCGTTGTCCGACTCCACTCTCTCGTGCAACTGTGAAAATTTAAAATAAAAATTGAAAAAATGCTTAAAAACAAAACATCTATATTATCCATCGAAATCCCCAAAAAATAAAAAATGGAATTTTGCCCACCCTATTTATATGTATAATTCATGGTGCTCTGGGACTTAGAGAAGCTATACATTTGATTTCAGCAAAGACTGTCAAAGTAAAACTATGAAATCATTTATAGTTCCTGAGAAACACCAGGGAAGTTATTTTAATATATATCCAAAGTCTGACTTTTCCTGGGTCATTTCATTTACATGCCTGCATCAAAACATTATGAAAACATACAACATAGTAAAAATACTTCACTGTTATGATACTGAAATATTTGTATTAAAACTTACCCAGTGTTCTTGACATCACTGGCAAAGCAGAGCTGAGCACTAAGATTGACACACAGTTTCCAATTATCTGTTGTGAACAAGAACACCCCCATCAAAATAGGTTTTTTGCTGAAAGAAATATGGCAGCTGAGCTCTGACAAAGAACAGTTTCTGAAAGCTACATCCTGTGAATTAGACTTAAAAATGTAATTTTATTTTAGATTATGTAAAATTAATTTGTTCTTGCTTCTGCTAGACATCTCCAATAAGTGTCATTCACAAAATGTTTACCTCCAACAATAGACAAAGTCAGATACTTATTAAAACCAGCAGAAGAGTGAATAAGCAAGCATGTAATGCTACATTTTAATCTAGAACCATGCTCACCAAAGGCTTTCATAAAAAATAGTGACGGCATCATTTAAAGCAACTATCATTCATTTAAAAATTTAGGCCCCAATCCTGCAAATACTTTATGTGCTTACCTTTATGCACATGAATCATTCCATGCGCTTTGTGATGCCTTGTGTGTAAAGTTAAACATGTTTTAACTGCTTGCAGGATTAGAGCCTAATTATAAAAAGGCTAAAAGACAAAATGTTTCCTTTCCACTGAGTTTTGTCCCTAAATTGAAACTAACAATCTAACAGCATAGCAATGTTAGATTTGTCTGCAGTTTTACTGAAACTGAACTTCTGTTCCTGTTCCTGAAAGCAGTTTGTTCAGCTCTGGTTCTATAACAATTAACAAGTAAATAAAATATCTGTTAAAGATAGCAAGGTAGAAACTTTTGTATTTACTTATATTTTGGGTTTTTTTCTGAACTATTCTTAATATACTGTAAATGAAAACTGAGCAGACATTACGAACATTTCAACGCACACATTTATTCGAGATGTTCTTATGCCTTCACGTACTTTCCTGCTTCCAAGAATTCCTGGCAAGATTAAAGCAATACGCTATATTTGAGAAGAAATTTCTTAAACACTGGTATACACTGAATATTTAATTAAATCCAAACCCTGCCTCCTGCTTATTGATCCCCTCCCCCCTTGTCAACTTGTGGGAATATTTTGTCAGAAACCTATGCATGTGTCTCAGCATTAGGTAACAGCATTTGTTATTCTGAAACCAATGCCAAACTGTGGAAAGTCAAACTAGACTCAGACTGCAAAATGTTGCTGAATAGAGCTCCTCAGTCTTACTTTAATTACTCAAATTTGAATTACTTTGTACTACTTGTAGCAACCAAGTTCTTCAGATTTCAAACAAGCTCCCTGAAGTACAGTTAGCACAATCAAAGTTACTCATTAGCAATACGTTTCCTTGGGGGGTGGGTGGGGGGGGAGGGAGTCCTTTCACTAGCTTTTCTATAGCTAGTTAACAAGCTCTGCTATTCCAGGCTTTTTACAAATGAATGGATGCCATCCAAACTAAACAGAGCACATCCTTTTTCCCACTCATTCAGTATTTTGAAAATCTTCCAGTTTGTGTTTACGCAGCTTACAAACAAATACTGATCACTGCAAATGAGCCATTCAGGGCAATTACTAACTAAAAGAGCCAGTTTGTCTTGGGTGGCAAAAAAAAAAAAAAAAAAAGGTGGGGGGGTGCATCGCTACCTCAGACTTTACCTTACCTTTGTCATAGTTGTGTCATCCTTCCTGGGAGTGAAATTTCCAAAAAAGCGAAGACTATAGAAGCCGACGACAGAGGATACCATAAGATAGCTGTGAGAATCAAGGAAAAAAGAACCTCCAAGGAATGCAAATTTCACTCAAGTTCTCAGCAGTCTCCTAAAAGTCTTAAGAACCAAAGAAAAAACAAAAACACTTCGAGTGCTTGAGAAGGACTGACCTGTCTCTTTCTTCTTTCTAGGCAAATGTCTTAGTAAACTACCAATGTCCCAGAAAACTAGACAGAATACTTGTTAACAGACAGAATTCTTACTTAAAGAAAGGATACAAAATCAAAATGATTTCAAGTGCTGCTCCCACAAAACCAAAAGTGGATAGGGAGGCACTTCCTATTCCAGGCCCCTACAAGGAGAAAAATACTTTGCATATTTTAATGAGATACAGGCATTAAGTGTTCAAAAAGTTAACTTTTGTCCCTAGCAAAACTCTAAAATCCTTGGCTGAAAGGTGCTATTATAGATGAAAAGTATCACTGTAAAATAAAATATTTTCCTGATACAACTCTATAAATTCAGGGTGATCTCAATTTATTTAGGCTCACATGCTTTGTGATTACATTAGCTAGAATTCAAATTTAAGTAAGCCGTTTTAATAAGATGGGAAAACAATTAGGTTTCCAGCATTATGATTTACATATGTATCACATCTATACCCCATATTTTATATACATTCCCACTCCCTAAAGCCAGACTCTTTTTACTGTATGTAATGTTAACAGAACAGCAGCTTCTACTAAATGCCTTTATACAGCTGTGCAAGTACAAGACCTGACTGTACGCACACAGGAAAAAAAGCATTAACCACAAGTAAAAAACCCAACAATGTCACAATTAATGCTAACAATGAGCTCTCCATTATTTTCTTGAGATAAAGTATTTTTAAAAGTGTAAAATTTGTGTTTCATGTGTAAAAAAGATATGAAAACACAAAAGGAAAATGGGCAGGGTTGTTTTACATGTTTTAAATAGATTATTTTCCTATTAAAATCTATTACTATTGTACCATTTAAAAATTCAAAACACCAGAAAAAAAAATACTAGCCTCAGGTTCCTGATGGCACTCCATTTACCTGTGTTTTTCTTCCCTATTAGTGGGCTTGATTCCACTGAGAGGTCAATGAGATTACTCATCTGAATAAAGTTATGCATGTGTTTAAGTGTTTCGAGGACTGAACCCAGAGTATTAATCTCAGGTGTGAAATACAGTGTTTTTAAAGCCATCAAAGTCCAGTCTCTCACTAGAATTTTTACAAGAAAGTCTTCTGAACACATCCCTGAAGTTTTCAAAATAATAAAGGAAAGGAAGTTTACTTTACCCCTGATCCCTTTGGCATTGCAGTCTCATCAATCAACAGGCAAAGAATGTTGCAGGCAACTAAGAGAACTGAGATGGACTATAAAGAAGGAGAGACATTCTGTCAATTCTGAAGGTTAACATTTAAACAATGTTTAATGTTATGTAATTTGGTGAAGATAAAACATCAATATATTTGTGAAGAAAATTTGTGGAGGGAAACAAACAGATTTCATATATTTTAACATACATGTTACTAAAAACTATTAAAATTAGCCCCCAAGTAACTGAGAAGCCTCTACATACTGGAAAAAAAAAAGATAGTGAAATTCTTACCGTCTCAATGAGCAGCAGTATCATAACAGCTGGGTACACTAAATTCCTCTCCCACGCAGAAGCTTTTTTTCTCCGCTCTTTTCAAGGGGAAAAAAGGAAACTTAGTACCATAATTTGCATAGTCTTAAGATGGTCATTTTTACAGATTCATGTTCTAATTGTACGTAACCTTCTAAAACAACTGCAGCCAAAAGGGCTGGGTACCAATCGGTTGACAGAACATTTATATTAGAGTGTAGCACAGAGCGGTACAAAACCAGGATGTCAAAACCATCATGAAGCCTCATTAAAGGAAGCCAATGGAGCTCCCGTTAAGTTGGGCTTTATTTTTATCCATGTCTAATGCTCACAGTTACACATCAACGTAAGCTGTCAAATTGTACGGGTGTTTCTCTAGCATGGCGCAGTTTTGCAAATTTTTATTTTGTACGGCACACCCTGTCGCATACTTGGAAACTTACATTCCCTCACACCCTTTTGGATAGCTCTATGCTCCAACAGGATTCTGTAAGGGTGGTGTTACAGTAAATGCTGGGATATTACAAGGAGCATAAGTTGTGTATGTAGATTTTCATAGGACCCGAAAATAAAAAGGTATAACAGTAAGGCCCTACTTGAATCGTGGGATGATCTTCAAATAATTGCAGCTGAATTGCGGACAAGACATGGAAAAATCGCAGAAAAGTAATAACAGACCTTTATTAATAGCGGTATTTTGGAAAAACCAGAGTAGACCTATTTGTTTAAGAAAAATTTGCTGGAATGATATAAACATTCAAATATTAGGTTAAGCCTGCTAATTTTTTTTGATAACCAGACATTTTGCTGTAACGTTATTACATTCATTTTTAAAAAAACATGGCTGGTACAATATAAAATTTAGAAGACTTAAAGTCTTAATGAATTGCTGTAGAAATCAAGTCCAGTCACTTAGCCTTTTACATGGATTGATTGTTAGTGCAGCACTAATCACATACTCAAAATGTATGCAAAATTGTGGACTGTGCAAATCAGCTAATTAAAATCAAAGTTGCAGTGGAAGCCTAATATTGCGGGATCAGCAATTTCTGCAATATAGCGAATGAAGTAGGGCCTTATATTACAGTCATTTATACTGAATAGTCCTCCTACTCTTGCCATTTTAGGTTAGTCAGCATATAGACCTATGATTAATTTAAAAATTAGATAATGGACATCACCATTTAGGCTAAAAATTAACATTTACTTACCACTCAGGTATCTAGTGTGGTATTTTAAGTGCAGTATTTCCCTACACTTAAAATAGTAATAACTGCAGTCTTGGATGCTATGCGGTAACTTGGAAAACGTCAATTTTAAGTAGCAAACATTGCATATAAAAGGGTGACACCCCTGACAAGTAAAGAAATGAAACAGCAGCAGAATGTTTTAAAAATGAAGAGTTTTATTATTTTTGTTAAAAGTCTCACTTAAATCACTCATTTAAAAAAAAAATCTAGGGGAAAGTAGTGTCTCACTCCTCCCAAATGATCAAAAGCATGCAAATGATGTATTAGATGCTATGGTGTTTGAACTGTATCTGTTTTAGGAGTGATATTTTAATACATCTTTCTACAGAAATATAAAAAGCAAAAGCAAAAATTCCCATTGCACATTTTCCAATTTATTTTGTGCCATGATGATGTGTTGTCTTATCTATCTGTAGAAACTCAAATGAGTACAAACATAGGCTTAGGATCACAACTCATTTCAAGCAACTGCAAATAATTTTGCTATGCAGACATTAAAAAATTTCATCTGATACCCTAAAGAAGGCTTCTTATTAAATTGCCAACTACAGGAAGCTATACAAAATAAATGCTACATTACCTAATTTTGTTTTCATGCTCTTCACATTTGCAAGTTCCTGTCTCAGCTCCACTATATTGAACTCCATAGTAGAAGACATACCTGTTCAAAGGCAAAGACATGAGGATTTTATTTTCTCAGACTACTAATATTCCCACAAGAGAAACTATTAAAACACTGTTTATATTTCATTTACAAGCAGTGATCTTACAATAACAATACTCATCCTTTGGTTCTAGAATTGCAAGCGGCTCTTTGGGAGATGGAAAATAGCTTCCATAAAACATAGGTTTGATTGGAAGTCCTCTTGTTTTGTTGAGCAAAAGGTGTCTTTCACACCAGAGGCACCACAGAACGATCTGCTGGGAACCCTTCCTATATCGCTAAGCAGCCATAGAGGCAATGACAGAGAAAAGTAGATGGTGTTGAATGGTGTTGCAGAGAGCCAAAAATTATGCTACACTGGCCTGACGGACGGCAAGACTGCATCGTGCTGTTGTCTCAATACATTGTGACATACCGTTATTCAAACACTGCAATACAATCTCTGGTGGCCCTTCAATATATTCAGGGACTTTCTACAACTATGTTTGAAGATGAAGGGGATCTCTGCCTGTAAGACTGACCATAGTTATTTTAAAGAATAACTATTTCAAAAGGATAGAATGGTTTCCTTGCCTTTGCGTTCAAGGAACACTGGCAACAGAGAACAATGATTTTATGAACCATCAACAAACTGCAGCTTCACATACAGCCTCTTACAAAACCGAACTGTGATTTCAGTGGAGTTCCTCATATTTGCATACGGAAGACACTTAAGTATCATGCTAGTCTTCTCTTTGCAATGCCTTTTTAGCCTCACAATATTTTAACCAAATATGTCAAAAGTAAAAAATAAAATAAAAAAGTACTAGCAGGTCCTGTTGTGACCATCCATAGTTGATTCCCTTCAAAAGTATTCTGTATAAAAAAAAAGTTTATATAATTTTAGCAATCTGCCTTCCTTTGCTCAAGTTCATGCCCACTTGCTGGCTCTGCAGGTTTGACAGCATAAAAGGGGCCTTACATTAGAGCTATTTATGCAGTATATCATGACTTGTCTATGGATTGTATCTTGTATTTGTACTCCTTGATCCGCGTTTTATGAAAAGTAGCCCTTCAAAAAAAATTGTTTTTAAAAGTACAGTAGTAGTTTTGTCATTCATCTCTCTCTCTCAGTTTTAATACCATACTTGTCACTACAGTTTTTCAACCTTTATACCTTGAACATTAAATTAGCAATTAGAGCAAAAGTTTGGATATTTCAATACCCGTAAGTCAAAAACACACACTGAAACCATTCTATCCTTGATGGCAAACTGAAACAAGGACAGTCTGCAGAAATCAGGAAATATGGTTCCTAGTGTGTCTAAGGGCTGGGGCACAGGTGGGGGAGGAGAGGGCGGGGAGTAAGCTACCACTAGACTCATTCCCCCCATCCACTACCTGGCTCATCCCATGATCCTGTCTCCTCTGGAAGGTGGAGTAGGAAGCAGATCATTATACTCCCCAAGACCTCTATGCACAAAACCTGGTCACACATGCCACACCATATATATGGCTCTTGCTATAGAAAGTGTCTTGTCTATTCCATCCAGAATTTGGTATGTCTTTATGAGCCACTCCTCATTCCTTTTGAAAAGGAGAACGTTTCCTAACCTAACACTAATAAAGAGTCCCAATAGAAATCATGATTCTCTGTGTGGTATTGTTTGTTTCTTATAGAAACAAAGGTTTGACTCAAGTTGCTTAAAGTGATGCTGGACTGTAGTTGTGGTGGCACAGGTGATCTGCATGAGTACTTTGCTGAAGCACCCTTAATGGCAATCAGAACTATACACAACATTCCAAATGCAACCCTCAGTAGTTTTATACATACTATTCAGGTTCTTATACCATGCCCATCACTGTAGTATCTCATGCCCTATGAGGACACAATTTCAAAACACACTGGCATTTTTTATTACAGAATATTGATATGGCTTAATTTCAATATGGTTAAACATTTATCCCAAATATGTATTTCAATCATAATTTTCTTCTGGAAAAAGTTTAACTTCTGCTTTAAATTAACATGCTTAAGTTTTGTATCGACCGCTATATAAAGAAATTTCAATTTAAAAACATTGTCTTCCTTAGCAAGAAGCCCAATTCTATCCTTGCGTACGCATAAACTCCCACTGACATCACTGAGAGTTACATGGGTGTATCTGGAAGTCACACTGACCCCCTAAAAAGCCTAGTAATAAGGGCTGAACAATAAATAAGTCCTGTAAAAGGTATTTAGTACAAATCTGTCTTCTCTTTATTCTAGATTTCCTGAATTATGTGAATTATAAGAATCTAATTTCTCATGTTTCCAATCGACTTTCTTAAAATAAATCTAAGTTTTTAAATTTATAATAACCTTTAGTTTTGTAAGCTTTTATTTTGCTGTATGCTCTTGACGGGTTAGTTTGAGAGGTCTAAAACTTTGCCTTATTCTCTTGCAAGGTACCAGACTTATGGAATGACTTCTATTCAGTCAACAAGTACTTTTAGTGTGAAATCCTGGCTCCAATGAAGTCAACAGCAAAATTCTGACTTTAAGGCTGAAATCCAGGCCCCATTAATTTTTTGTACAAAAGTTAAAATTAGCACTTGATACTTATCTTTCTTTGCAACGTACTTGGAGATCATTGGAAAAAACCTCTATTCAAAAGATATGTATTTTTATTTTTTAATACAGAATTTTAAGGCTTAAACACAACTTCCAGTGACTTCAATGGGAGTCTTTCCAACAATGTCCATGCTAGCTGCATTAGGCCCTTAATATTTACCCTGATAGAGAATAGGAGTCATTCATATGACACAGCTCTTGTAATTCTTCCTTAAAAGTGAAGGCAAGTAACTGGTTATTCTACAAAAGAATCATATTTTACAAAGGCAACAGTAAGGCAAAGTTTTAGATCAGTCAAAATACTATTTGATGAGGATGCAGCTAAATACTTAAAAGTCTACAACATATTAATTTATTTCAAACATGCACAAAGTTCAATGTCAGCATTGTCTAGCCAATAAATCAAATTGGTAGACAAAACTTGTTTGGACTAGTTATGAAAAATTAGAAGGGATTCTCCAAGAAAACCACAAAGCAGCTCATTTAAGGTCAATTTAACAGTATTATTCTGTTTTTCTTCCAGCCCCGACATAAGATTTCAGTACCTCAAAGGAAACTGTAAGAGTATCTATTTGCATTCCCCCTAGGTGATTGGCAGTTCAACACCAATTAGTTCAAAATTACACTGTTACTAGCGTGCAATAAAAACACCACCTTTCATCTTTCTTACATAGGTAAGGATACCTTCAGAGCCAATAACTTTGATCACGTAAGTATTTTTGATCCTGCTCCACCCGTCTCTTTGGATTCGGGAAAACTAATAGCTAAAGGCAACTTTTTTTTCTCTTTTAATATAAAAAAAAAAGTCCCAGCTTTATTCTTCTTCTGTAGAAGTGATGTGGGTACTGAAACATTATATGCTGGAAACAGAAACACTTTCCCAGTATCTCTTCAATAACTAAAAATGTTAGGGTAGATATCAGAATTGTCAAACTTTTTTTTTCTTATGACTTCTGGCTGTTCATTAATGAGATATATAATTTACTTGTAAGAAGGTATAAAGGAATTAATATTCATAATTAAAATTGTGTAATGCTATAATTAGATATTTAAAAAATATGGAAGGATTTATGAAAAATTCAGTCTACTGAAACTCAGTCCCAAACACTTCAATTCGTAGCACTTATGGAGTATATATTGCAGAACACTTTTATTGCTTCACTGATTAACTAACTAGAATGCTTACTTAAATTAAATCCATTAATTGGGAAAGCAGGCTTAATATTACCACCCATAAGGCTGCTGAGGAGCTGCTGTGTCATAGTTACTGCAAATCTCCATTATAATGCATTCATCTCAGGTATTTGTTATTGCAACAAAAGCAAATTCACTCAGGCAGTCTCAGTGGTATACCTGCAAGTCACAAATTTTGATTTCCAATGTCCAAGAGTCAAATTTTACAATGCTACAACTAGCATAGCAGCTTACCATATACACCACTTTTACAAAAGAAAAATCATGTGGTAAAGGTGAGTTACTAAACAAAACACAAGTTTTGAAACAGACCTAGAAGAATTTCTCTGCAATCTCGTCTTGGAACCAAAAGTACAGATGCTTTAAAGGATTGTAATTAGTATAGCGGAAGTTGTTTAAAATGAAAATAATTCTAACTTTTTGTTCAAAAACTAAAAAGATATTTTGTTTTATTAATTGCTGTATTATAAGATCCAATTCCCCAACACTAAAAACCTTGTAAAAAAAAACCCTTTTAAAAAGAGACTCTTGTTCTACTATTTGTACGTATTAAGATACCTTGGGGGGAGGGATTTGTTGTCAGTGGTTTGACCATTGGCCTACTAAACCCAGGGTTCTGAGTTCAATCCTTGAGGGGGCCACTTAGGGATCTGGGGCGAAATCAGTACTTGGTCCTGTTAGTGAAGGCAGGGGGCTGGACTCAATGACCTTTCAGGATCACTTCCAGTTCTGAGATAGGTGGCAAAAACAAAGCTTCCACAATCTCTAGCTCTTGCCACACAAATTAGGTTTCTATTTAAACTGTACTTTAATAATTACTGGCAAAAAATTGCTTGCTTTATATAAAAATCTCTCCACCCAAACCCTATTTCCATGCTCACACTTGAGCTACTGTTCAGTGAAATTAATCAATTTTCATTGGTACTTCCATCATCATATTCTTTCTACTATATTAATGTAATATTTCAAAACTATATTTAGTGCAATTAATTCCCCCACAATCTTAAAGATAATTGGTGTCCAATATGTCAGTTTTGATCCTATTTATACACAGTAAAAACTCAGTGTCACTGGCTTATAATATTATCACTTGTACAGTGGTGGAAAATACTCATTCCATTCAATTAATGAACTTTTTGCTCACTGATCACTTCACTTGTGGCTATAAGGTGTTTTTTCTTATCTCTACTGAAAGGGCATTACTACTTGACTTTTCCCCAAAATATCAATACAAGCTCCTATAAATATAATTTTCCTTACAACTATTTATCAGTTATAATGCAGTTTTTATTGTGAATTTTTATTACATCACTGAGCTGTCTTTTTTGAAGCCTGTGTATGTGTTATCTGATTGGCACCAAAAATATGCTTGGCACTGGACACTATGCAAAATAAAGACAGTATCTACTCTAGAAAGCTTACAGTGCAAAAGATGGGAATGATTTAGAGGTGGTTTGTTTTTAAATTATAAACTTCTTCTGGGCCTCACAAATAACCTCTAATCGACACCGAATTGAGTTGTATTAATTTTCCCTTACTTTTTATTGTGAATGTTTCTGTAATATTTAAATTATACTTGAAGAGAGTAAGCAACTACGAACAGAGACTAGACCTGCTTCTGTACCTGTATAACATCTACTATGTATGGGACACTGCTGGGAACAGATAATACTAACAAATAATCATTTATAATATAGTTTCACAGCCTTGTGAGCAGGAGAAAACCAGCATCCAAAATATAATTTTTAGCCTTCCTATTATATTCTCTTGGTGAATGGTTGATGTTATGCTAAGCAAACTGTAATGAATACTTGAACAACTAAAAGGCCATTTCTCCATAAAGTTTCTGTACACACCATAAACATTGTCATGACAACATAAAATATTCAGCAACAAATATTTTACAGTTACTAGCGAACATCAAACACCAAGAACAATTATAATTACCCCATCATAGCTTCAAAGAGATTCACTGAACACACCTTTGTGTGTTATGGGTCTAAAAAGCTCATCTATGCAGCAGCTGCTGTAAACACTATATGCAGTATACTCTCAACCTGCCTCAAACTCCTATGCAGGCATATGGGTGTTACAATGTGATCAGAAGGCCAGTAATCTCAGCTATTTTGGACCAGGATGGGGAGTGAATTCCAAAATTCCATAAAAGGAGAAGAGTTCAGAAACAGAGTATCCCCATAATTCAGTCTATGAATTGCCCTTCAGAACTGAGGGCATGTCCACACTATCCTCCTTCTCTCGGTGGCGCGCTTCCTTATCAACAGTGCTTCCGATGACTGAAGAGGGGCAGTGGGGGTGGGGGTCAGAGACTGGGCTCTCAGCTCCCTGCTGGGAGCCTGGCTGTCCCCAGGATTTTGGCTCCTGCTCCCTCCTGGGAGCTCAGCAGCCGCCCTCAGCTCCCCAGGCTGCAAGCCCGGCTGGCCGGGCAGCCTCCCAGGCTCTTGACTCTCCGCTGAGAGCCCAGCTGCACCCAGCGGAGAACTCCATGCCCAGAAACCGGGCAGCTTCCAGGCTCCCAGTGGGGAGCGTAGAGCCAAAATCCCAGGTGAGGGGGAGCAGTCCTGCCCCTGGTGGGGAGATCCTGCGGGGCGTCGGTAGTTGGGAGTCTCAGTGTAACCAGGCTCCCAGTGGGGAACAGGGAGCCCTGAGTCTGGACAGCACCCAGGCTCCCTGCAGGGAGCAGGAAGCCAGGACCCTGAGGGGCAGCAAGACTCCCCCTGTGGAGCAGGGAGCCCAGGCGACCTGAGCAGCAGCCTGACTCAGAGCATGGAGCCTGGACAGCAACCTGCCTGGGAGCTGGTACCAGGCTTTCTTGTCAATTTCACTTGACAAGAACGGCAGCCAACAGCCAATATAAGAAACCCGCAGTGTCTACATGGACACTACATCACCCTAACTACACCAACATAAGCCCTATGCCTCTTGTGTTGGTAGAGTTATTATGTCAGTGTAGTAGGGCACTTACATTGATGGGAGCAAGGTTGTACTGTCTACTTTGTGTTGACCTAACTCTGTAGCATAGATCAGTCTGAGTGAGCAAAGATGAGGAGAAATTGGCCCTAACGATAACCATCATTGGTTTGATGTAACCGGAACTTTGACATCCCTTTCTCAAGTTCCTAATCCATAAAAAATGACAAAATTGTTAAGTCATGATATATCACAAATCTTGTAATTTTAGAGGGAGGAGCTGGGCGGGAGGTTAAATTTTTCATGCCAGAAAAAGTTCAGGAATTTTATGATGTTTGGCTTCACTAAAAATGGCTATGATTTCCCACTATTCTTAAGACTGAAGCAACAGGTCGCAGGTAGTAATGAAGGTCACTATTTCCCTACAATCTTTGCAGGTGGAAGTGAGGCTGCCTCTAGTAAAGATGGCTACCAACCCCCACAGTTCCTGAAGGAACTGAATCCAAGCTATCCTCTGTTGACTAATACACGCTGGCTAGCATACATATATATTATGTTGACAATACTACCCACAATATTTATTCCAAGTATTTAAATATGCATATTATTAAACATTAATATAGCAGTTATCTAGTCCAAGTTGGCTTGTATCTTTATTACAGTCCTGTTTACTTCAGCTAATGCAAGGTGATATGGAATACTTAGCGTAAGTGAACTTTGGTTTAAATATATAAGAACAATTTCAACATAATGATATATAATTGTTTCCTCATAGCAAGAGAAAAGGCATTACCCTCACAAATCTATCCATCCTGGCACAGGCCTCGAAGGTGTCTTCATGCTTCTTAGTATGTGGAATTCATAGGTTTTCGAACAAAAGATAAAGGGAACACCATGGTACCAGAAACAAACAAGGTAAAAAGTTGACTCATTGAATCCAGTTTCAGGTGAGGTATATAGTACCTTTTACTGGTAAACATGTGTAAGCAGGGTCTGAATGAGCTCTCCCCTGACATCTAGCGATGAGCTGACGAAGGGGACTTCAGGATCCGACCTAGTTTGCATGGTGTGTTTGGCTGGTGTTGGATCAAACTTTGCTGTTGGGACAGAGGTACTAAAGGATTGTTATTCTTGTGTGAACCAAGGGCAGCTGAACTGTGCTTGGCATACCCTGATTGAGGGACTAAAGTGCTCCACTTAGGAAGGAACAATCAGTTTCACACACACAGAATGGGAAGAGACTTTCTAGGAAGGAGTACGGCGGAAAGGGATCCAAGGGTTATAGTGGACCACAAGCTAAATATGAGTCAACAGTGTGATGCTGTTGCAAAAAAAGTCAACATAATTCTGGGATGCATTAACCTGTGTTTTGTGAGCAAGACACGAGAAGAAGTCATTCTTCCGCTTTACTCTGCACTGGCTAGGCCTCAACTGGAGTACTGTGTCCAGTTCTGGGCACTGCATTTCAAGAAAGATGTGGAGAAATTGGAGAGGGTCCAGAGAAAAGCAACAAGAATGATTAAAGGTCTAGAAAACATGACCTATGAAGGAAGGCTGAAAGAATTGGGTTTGTTTAGTTTGGAAAAGAGAAGACAGAGGGGATATGATAGCAGTTTTCAGGTATCTAAAAGGGTGTCGTAAGGAGGAGGGAGAAAACTTGTTCATCTTAACCTCTAAGGATAGAACTAGAAGCAATGGGCTTAAAGTGAAGCAAGGGAGGTTTAGGTTGGACATTAGGAAAAAGTTCCTAACCGTCGGGGTGGTTAAACACTGGAATAAATTGCCTAGGGAGGTTGTGGAATCTCCATCTCTGGAGATATTTAAGAGTAGGTTAGATAAATGTCTATCAGGGATGGTCTAGACAGTATTTGGTCCTGCCGTGAGGGTGGGGGACTGGACTCGATGACCTCTCAAGGTCCCTTCCAGCCCTAAAATCT
Source organism: Mauremys reevesii (assembly GCF_016161935.1). Taxonomy (NCBI): domain Eukaryota; kingdom Metazoa; phylum Chordata; order Testudines; family Geoemydidae; genus Mauremys; species Mauremys reevesii. The sequence continues at coordinate 19,820,393 of NC_052624.1, forward strand.
ATGAATCTATGGGAAAAAAAAACCCTAAACTGCACGTGGTTGGCAGGGGTCATGGGTGCCAAAGCCCAGCGGAGTTAACAGAGGGTGGAGACAGGTACTTGTACCTGGTGATGTGGGCCCCACCTAAGGGTCCTAGACACCAGTTTACCATTTCTCTCTCCACTGTGTAATAACAGAGAGGATTAAGACTCAGCTGAGAGTCTTGTTGCACACCAATAGAGCTGAAATCACAGATAACCTGGCCTAAGCATTAGGCTTGCTTTGGGACAGTGTCTCTGATGCAAGAGACTGCCCAGTCTGCACTAGCAGTGAGGCTTCCCCATTAACAGCTGAAATCACAGAGTTGAAATCACAAATCTGAAATCACTTGAAAGCTGTGTTAAGTGTCAAGACGTTCCAGAATGGCAGAGGGGTTGGACAGCAAACTTATAGCAGAGAGTGAGAGATGAGCTCACGGAGATGCACCTCAGAACTCTGGATTGTCCCTGACCAAGAACGACGACTGTGAGTGTGGTGTGGTGGAGGGAGAAAGAAGGGGCATGTTAAAAGAACTTTTAGTTGCTGGCCTTAATAACCTGAAGCAAAAGGATATTGCCCAACCTACTCTGGGGTGGGTCTTTTGCTTATGGCTTTAGGTTTATGAATCCTGCTTGTGGCGTTTTCCCAAATTAATGCTGTGTTACTTCCCTCTTTTTATTAAAAGTTTCTTTTCTACACTTGGACTCAGTGCTTGGAAAAGGGGAAGTGTTGCGTCAGAGGCGCTCAGAGCGTGGTGTGTAATTGTCCCAGGTTAATGAGTGGGGGCTCGAGCCAGTTTTGTGTTGTATCATTGAAAAGGAACCCATAGATATTGACCCTGGCCCTTGTTGCTGCCGACTACAATTGGCAGAAGGGTCGCACAGGTAAGGTATAAAAAAATGGCTTTAAGAACATAACTTTGGGGAGCACATCTTCTGTGTAAGGTGAATGCAATATCACTACACAGGACTGCTCTTTGGAGACTGGTGTCGTATAGAACCTTTTTCCTGAACCATATTAATAAACCAGATAGACATTGATTATTTGGTCTTGAGCATATTGTATAACAAACCAAAGTGTGGTCAAGCAATCCATTATACAATTTATCAACACCTTGGTGAAGATGGTAGCACTGCATGTCCCAAACAGAAAACAACAAGGGGACAAGGGAATATAGAGTGAAGACTGAAGGTAAGAATGCAGGGAAATAGTGCAAAAGAATGTCAGTGAGGGCAAAAAACTAAAGGGAAAGGGAGGAAAAATCCAGTAGAGTTTGCAGGAAGGAGTTGACAATAGGTTGGCAGGAGAGGAAGATAATAAAGCCTCCCCTGAGTGATTAGAGTGAGACACCACCAGGCTGAGTGCAGGACCTATATATAAAGGCTTTTTTCACTCTTAAAATGGTCACACAAGTTGGGGATGTATAGTTTCTTCATTGGGTTAAAAACAGAACAATTAAAAAGGTAAACCAAAACACAACTTTAAAAAAAAATCATAATTTTTAATAGACTCAAATTTTTGTGAAATCTTAGTGTTTGCAACATCATTATACACATGTACTTCACCAATAACTGTTTATGAAGTGCTCTGAGATCACATGAAAGACACAGCAGAAGAGCAAAGTTACACTAAATGCAAGAACTACTTAATTTCTGAACCTACTGTAATGGATTACTTTAAAATTCTCTGTTGGGAGCCTCTGGATTGTGGAAAGCTGCTCTGACATGTAAAATTTAAGCTAATAATTTGTTAAAAATAAATCAAGGATCACCAAGAGATCACTCATCTCCTAAGTTGACAAAATGCAAAAATCCTTCCTCTTTACAGTACCCGGTGTCTTATTAGTAACTGGATTCCTCTCCAAATTAGACTAAGAATTTACTTATAGCAATTTAGAAATATGTTTCATTGTAGTGGCAAAACAACTGACTTGTTGCCAATTAGTCTGAGCCTTCACATCACAGACAGACTTCCTGAACATGATCAGAAAACCACCAATAACAGATATAAAATAAAACAGGGAGGATCCTCATGGTCCTATGCAAGTAGGGGCATGGAATAGTTGAAACGAGTGAAAGCCTACAGCTTCTAGGACAAGGTAAGAGAACCTACTCATTTTATGGTGAAATGAATGCTCAAGACCAGGAAGTGCTGTTTTTCTCTGGTTTAAATATTATATTATTACACAACACATGTACCGTTTAGTCTCCTCTGGATTGCTTCTTCCTCTAAGGTGATGATGTATATCTGTTCATCCAGGTCTTCAAGGATCTGAAATTAGAAATGCAAATGCTAATTGATATACACATTCATTTACATGTGATATCTTGCTTGCCTGAATTTATGAATCTACTTTTTGGATTAAAACCTACTTTTTAAGAAAATATAAACATTACTGGTACAAGAAGGCTGCATAAAATATTATCACATTGTCTATGATTAAAGATACTCAGAACTCCAATTATAATCACATGGTTAACTTTCCCATAAGCTTTCCTTCTGGTCTGAAACTTTGTTTAGTCTCAGTGCAAAGGAATTTGGGGGAAGGAGGGTTGGGGGAGTTTAAGCTAAATTCAGTCATTTAAATTACACACCCAAAAAAATTTAAATCATTTTGTGCACAAAAAATCAAAAATGGCCAACAACTTATCAAACTTCACATTTGACTAGACTACAATAAGGAAGAATTGAAGAGTTTTTAAAAACAATTACTGTAAAGTTTACATGACAAAACAGTTTTCACAGAGTCTGACATTTCAAGTGGCAAAATTGCCAGCAAAGTTGTGAAAAAACATGCAATTATAGTCACGTTGTTAGGTTTTGTGTATCCACACAGCACTTGAGCTTAAAAAACGTAATAGGTGTAGAAATGCTTAATGCTCTCCAATGTCACAGGTAGGGTTTTAACAGTCATTTCATTTCCAAAAATACTGGGCAATGAAATTGAAAAAAATTAATGCTCTCACACTGTCATCTCCATGCCTTCTTTCATGCAGCACTCAGTATACAAAGTATAAGCTTCCCTGAATTCACACATAAGGCCACTCCCATGTCCACACATAAGTCCCTCTTACAGACTCATTTCTGCCATGCTGCCTATAGTGAACTAAGTTCCCTAGTACCATAGGCACAGACTTCTGCTCGCACCGGTGGGTGCTTGACCCCCCTCTGCCCCAAGCCCCGCCCCCTCCTGCCCCCATTCCAACCCCTTCCCCAAAGTCCCTGTCCCAACTCCGCCCCCTCCCTACTCTGGCCCCGCCTCTTCCCCGCCTCCTCCCCTGCGCATGCCACCTTCCTGCTCCTCCCCCCTCTCTCCTGGAGCTTGCTATGCCGCCAAACAGCTGTTTGGCAGCAGCAAACGCTGGGAGGTAGGCGGAGAAGCGGGGACGCAGCACGCTCAGGAGAGGAGGCGGAGTGGAAGTGAGGTGGGGTGGGGAGGGGAGCTTGGCTGCCAGTGGGTGCAGAGCACCCACTAATTTTTCCCCATGGGTGCTCCAGCCCCAGAGCACCCATGGAGTCAGCGCCTCTGCCTAGTACATAAGTTCCCTATTGCTTTTCCCTCTCCCAACCTCTCTCATTTGTTCTTCGACTGTGAGTACTTCACAGCAGGGACCAGGCCTTTTTAAGTGTTTGGAAAGTATCTAACACAAAGTGGGCATTACCACAAATAAAAAATATCAATTATTAGGAGTATTTAATTCAACCCTAGTGCATAAAATATATTAAGCTGGTCAGTTCAGTTGGAAAAAACAAATACCACCATAGAAAAGTTTTATGAAGAGCACAGATATCGTGCTATGAAATCAAGACATTCTATTTCTTACCTATTCAATATTTCTATACTAATTATGAAAACTTGGCGGAATTAGCCATCAAAGTTACTATTCATGTTATATGATTGCATACATTCAGTGATTCTAGAATAAGTAAATACATATGGTTTACAGAATCAGGCATTATAAATTAAAATAGTCATTTAAAAACAAAAACATGCAAAATATTCTACAATCAATCCCAACAGGAGCAACTCAGGCCCTAAATGCTTAATTTTAAGCATGTTAGTAGTCACCGGATTACTAAAGTTAAGCACATGTATAAATCTTTGCTAGACTGGGGCCACATTGTATAAAACATGGGGCATTGGTTTTAAAGTGCAGATACCAGAAAATTTTGTAATCCAGTAGCACAATCAATTACCATTGTTTAATATGTGCAAGCAATTTATTTTGCCAAAAGAAATTTGTCTGAATATGGCTATGTTACTATACCTTCTATTTTAAAATATTGTCAAAAGTGTAGAAATATATTATACTTACTGTTGGTTTCACCAGCAACTGACCCATCACTGTAAACATTCGTGAAAGCCCCACCGGCGTGCATACTGCAGAGGAAAAGATATAAATAACCTCGATTAGTAAATGTACAGCAATTATATCCATATTTTGAACATACTCTTACATATAACTGAATACTGTTCTTTTTCAGCTACATTTTGATCAGACCTCTGTACTCCACCATCACACTAGAAATATCACAGATATTACAGAATATTGAAAAATCCTCTGGGCCTGGTTCTGAGATTACAAACTGGTGATCCAAAACTTTTTACCACCATGAAGTAGAATGTCAAAGATCCCTTCATTTGTTTAAGCTGGCTACTCTTTACATATCTGCTGCCATATACTTTGAATAAATGGTTAACTGCGGCTTTACACAAATACATGAATGTAGATTTGATTCCTATCTTATTAAGCTGATGATAGCTTCAGTAAATTTCTCACAAATGTTTAAAATCGCCTCTCATTTAATACACTACTAATGAAGACATTACCACCAAAAAGCCTTTTAAACTAACAAGTTAGGTGGTTCTCAAGAATGGTGTTTGTACACATTTTGGTAGGTATGACCATTAGCTACCAGTTGTAACAGATCTCCAGTGTTGAAAGGTCATGAAGAACACCTTTGCCTTCAAACAGTGTATAACACGTGAGTATGTGGGAGATGGTGGAGGTGAGGATTTGGAAAGTGGGAGAGGTGAAGACGTTCATTATTAGAAAAGGCATTCTTGTTTAACAAGATGGTATAGAAGAATGAAATGGATTGTTCCTTTCCTTTTACTCTATTTTTATTAAACAGTATTTCAGTATGAACATTAAGAGTTATGTAAAAAATTTCAGCTATGCCTAAAATCAGACAGCTAAATCCAAAGTTCTTCAGGTCTGATGAAGTGAGAATTGCTGGCCCTGTCCTTTGTAGTGAGCCAATTACTGAATTCCCACAATGGCTGTACACTTCTCATCTAGAATTCAGACAAAACTCATGACAGTCAAAAGGAGAAGACCACTCTCTCTTTCTTAGTAACTGCAGGGAAACATGGTTCAAATGATAAGGGAACTGCTGTGGGCTCTCACTGGGATCTGTAGCTTTACATCACCATTCCCCTCCAATGGGGGAGAGAGTCAGACTTTAAGTGGCCCTGGCTGATCAGAGGTAGTGACTGGATGTACAACAGTCAAATGATCCACCAGCAAGACTGGCCAGGACCCAGGTCCAGGTCACCATGGCGAGTGGGTCAGGGATTTTCCTTTCTGCTATATAAGGAGACATTTCAGTGCAACAGGAGGGAGAACTGTCTAATGACTATAGCATGAGACTGAGTTCTGGATCAATTCCTGTCCCTGACTTGTGCAATGTCGGGTTTTCCCCCCACACTTTGTAAAAATGTGGACACCTTGTAATAAGTATGAGGATTAGTTCATTTCATTTGAAAATTGCTTTGAGGTCCTGAGGTCCTAAGATGAAAGATACTAATTGTATTGGTTTACATATTTCAGGAACCAAAAGTTTGAGGTATAAGTTTTTAAAAGAGAAAAACCTCCATGGGAACACAGATCTACCACTAGCAAAATAATTTATAATAAAATCTAAGTGAAAAAAGCACTTGAGAAAATGCCATAATACCTCTAATTAATTCTTTTTTCATCCTCAAGTTATATGCAGTAAATTCACCTGAACCTCCTATGACCTAAAAATATTACTTTTCTTCAGGAAAATAGTCAGGAAAATACTTACAGAGAAGTAATAAACATCCCATCAGCGATATACAGGAATATAAATAAGGGAGGTAGAATTCCCAAAGATCTGTAAAGAAAATTTTCAACACAATGGTAGCCTATTAAATATATGCTGTTTATGCTCTATTTGAATCTATTTACTAGTAGTTAGCAAATACTAAGAAAATTTAGTTTTGAGTCTGACTGGCTTAAACTTAGATCTTTCCTTAAGTTAAAACAATTTAAGGAAATGACTTTTTCAGGATTGCACAATACAATTTAAAAAAGTAAATAAAAAAATTAAGCAGTTTATAAATTGTGGACAACAATCTCCTTGACACTTTGGGAAGCAAAACCAAATATCTTAAAAGCTACTTGAAGAACTTGTACTTCTAACATTAGGTATGTAGACACTGCGAACAAGAAAGCTAAATTTCTTCAGTATACCATAAGAATTGTGTAACAACGCTAGCTGAATGCAAAAGTCAGGTGCTGGGAATGGGTTACATTTGTTCAAAGTAAAAAAAATTAGTGAAGTATGGGGATTTACTATAAATGAATTTTAATTGAAAATATCCACTTCTATGCTGTACACAGCTGAACTTATTTTTAAAAATATTCCATACCATACAAAGACTCCATACTGGTAGCATCATTGTCAATGAGAGCTGAAGCCACCCACACTATTCCAAGGATAAGCAGCCCAAGAAGAATAAGCATAACAAGTGTTTCCAAAATACGTGCTCTGATCCCCTAGGAAAAATAAAACATTTTCAATATATTCAAATATTCTGAACATAAGGCAAATTAAATAAGAATTATTATATAATTTCACACACATACATTTTAAGAGCACATGCAAGATATTTTTACACACAAGGGAAAAAGCATCTAAGTGCTTATGCCGTCATACTGCCTAGACTAGCTTTTCCCCCTTAAAACCATAGAAAATTGTTTAAAATTACTTAAGCTTTACAGTTCTCATTCATCTCATTATTCTATAAAAAATTCTTTATACCTTATGATTTTGCTAGGACAGTTTTAAAAGATGGATTACTTTTCTAATACTTTCAGCCAACAAAGTGGATTAGCAAATTTTTATCTATGATTCCAATCAAAGGAATGGAAAGCCAATTATGGCAAATAGCCAAATAGCCCAGCCAACATTAAGCCCTGCACAGCTACAATGCACCAATCTACTTAAAATAGTCTTCCACTGTAATTGCTTCTGCACCATTCCTCACAGTCTACAGAGCCCTCAAGTGTACAATTAGAGTACTACTCACTCTCTGTCTAGCCACCTACTGTTGCTGCAGTTACATCAATTACATCAGACTTCTAATGTGCCCAACACTGGATGGAACACTCTTCATCTCGAATACACATACACCAGACAAGCATATAAAAAGATCTCTATGATACATACACGCACAAAGTATACAAGGCTATATTAATGCACTGTTAAGTTTGCAAATTTAAACAGAATATACAAGAGAATACATTTAGCAGTCTACTCAATAATAAATGTTAGTATTACTATGAGAACCTAAAATTTTTCTTTACACATCCCTAACATAATGTAAGTAGCCCTGCAATTACATTAACAGCTTTTATATTTAATTTTCTTGGTTTTCCTAAAGAAACTTTCTCCTTTGAGGATTTTCAATACAGGTCCCCCTCAACCCTCAATCCTGCTGTGGTCACAGCTTGTCTGAGGGGTCTGCCTTCTGTTGTCTGCACATGTGCATCCCAAGTGTGTGAACCTGTATTGAAAAAATCTACTCTAAGAATTCTAGTTACCATATATGGGGAAATCTGTTACCAGTTACGCAAAAAGTTCTCCCACCTCTTCTAGAAGAACTGATGCCCACTGAGAAGGCCACTTTTGCTAAGAGGTATAACAAAAAGCAGGAAGCTAAAGGCTCAAATGGATGATCCACATAAGGGAAGACAAGATTAAATTCAAGTCCAAAGGTGGATCTGGATCCCTGACAGGTAGAAACAGCCTAATTTAGGAATCTGGTTGTCATAGGATTGGAGAAAACACTATTACAGTAAATACATGGGTAAAAGCTGAAATTGCTGCCAGGTGTGCCTTAATGGAACTAACTACTAGACCTGACTCTCTGAGATTCATAGACTCTAGGACTGGAAGGGACCTCGAGAGGTCATCGAGTCCAGTCCCCTGCCCTCATGGCAGGACCAAATACTGTCTAGACCATGTAAAAGATGATTCAAAGAATTCTAGACTATGGGCTGTGCAGGAGAGTCACCGTGGCTAGCTGCCCAGATGGAGAAATGCTTCAATTTAAGAATGTAAGTAGCTTATGTGGAAGGCTTACAGCTATTAAGCAAAACTGTCTGGACTGCCACTGACCAGTGCCCCTCCTTTATATTTAACCATGGATGAACCACGCCAGGAGGTGTAGCACCTGAAGTGCAACATTTGCCCGAGATTCTGGGATATCAAGTCTTTTCTTAGTGGCAGACGCAAGGGCTCTTGGGTGGATAGCCTCTTGCAGGTCCGAGCACAAGGCTGCTTTGGCCAGGCTGGAGCTATGCGGATCATTCTGCCTCATTCTTCCTTCAGCTTGACAATAACATGGGGAAAGTGTCACGCATACAGCAAGCCTATGCCCCACAGGAACAGGAAAGCATCCGAGATGAACTGGGATTGTGACCTGCTCTTGGACAGAACTGAGGACATTTCCTGTTTTGTTGAGCTGTCAAAAATCCTCATAACCAAAACATTAATCCTAGAACAGCTATGTTGAGAAACTATTCACAATTCAGACTGAAGGACCTGCTCATGTGGTCTACCAAGCTATTCTAAATGCCCAGCAGGTGAGATGCCTTGATGGCCTGGCCCTGAATGTGTGGCAAGAACTGTTGCCATGCTTGGAATATTGCATGCAATTTGAGAATGTTTATATATAACCTTACCTCATGGGTGCCCCACAAGGCCTAAGCTTGAAATCACCCAAATAAGCTCCCCACCACATTGATGAAGCATCTGTCATCAAAGTTATGGAGGGAGAAATGAAGAAAATGAGATTTCCCCTCACATACTGTCCTGACTCATCCAACAATTCAGAGACAGTAACACCCTGTCTGGGATGAATACCAACTTGTCCAGTTTGTGAACATGAGGGTGGCAGATTGACTTGAGCCATGTCTGCATTCTCCAGAGGTGCAGCCTAAAGTGAGAGGTCACATGTTCAAGCAGCCATATGACCTAGGTGCCTGAGGCAATTCCTCACTGTGATTCATAGGTGTTCTCTGAATGACACACAGAGGTCCGCTATAGACAGGAACCTGGGATGAGGCAGGTAAGCCCTGGCTGAGGTCAAATCCAGGATCACCCCAATAAACTCAAACTGGCTTTTCTCTGTTTATTTTCAGGCACAAGCTGCTGAACAAATGGAGAATTGGACAGACACTGGTCCCTACCTGATGACAGGAGTGATCCTGTACCAACCAGTTGTACAGGATCACCACAGCCATATTTGGTGAAAACCTTACTGAAGACGATAGTCCAAAGGATGGAATGGTTAACTGGTACAGTTTTTCCACCTATCATAAGCCTTAGGAACTGACTTTGGCCAGGGCAAATTGCCACATGGAAGTAGACATCCTATAAATTTAGGCAGCATACCAGTCTCCTGAATCTAGAGAGGGCTAGAAAAGAAACAAGGAAAACCACATGGAACATCAAAATATTCATAAATGATCTGGAAAAGGGGGTAAACAGCGAGGTGGCAAAATCTACAGATGATACAAAATTACTCAAGATAATTAAGTCCAAACCTGACAGCAAAGTTACAAAGGGATCTGACAAACTGGGAGGTGGGGCAACAAAATGGCAGATGAAATTCAATGTTGATAAGTGCAAAGTAATGCACATTGGAAAAAAGAAATCCCTCCTGTACATACAAAATGATGGGGTCTAAATTAGCTGTTACTACTCTAAAAAGATTTTGGAGACATTGTGGATAGTTCTCTAAAAACCATCTGCTCAATATGCAGCAGCAGTTAAACACAAACAAACAAACAAACAAAGAAGAACCATTAGGAAAGGGATATAGAATAAGACAGAATGCCACTATATAAATCCATCCTATGCCCACAGCTTGGACAGCTTGAATGCCGTTCTAGTCACCCCATCTCAAAAAAGATACATTAGAATTGGGAAAAGTACAGAGAAACACAACAAAAATGATTGGGGGCATGGAACAGCTTTCATATGAGGTGAGATTAAAAAGGCTTGGACTGTTCATCTTGGAAAAGAGACTGCTGAGGGGATATAGGATACAAAATCATGAATGGTGTGGAGGAAGTGAATAAGAAAATGTTATTTACCTCTTCACGTAATACAAGAACCAGAGATCACCTGATGAAATTAATAGGCAGCAGGTTTAAAACAAACATAAGGAAGTACTTCTTCACACAGTACACAGTGAACCTGTGGAACTTGTTGTGAAGGCCTGTAGCAGGGTGGTCACCCCGCTCCTCCCTGGAAGGGCTTAAAGCAGCCCAGGAGAGGGCTGTGGCAGAGAAAGGCTGGGCTGATGGGGAAAGCAGCCACAGCTGTAGCCGGTGCAATCAGGGCCCAGCTGGCCCTTATAAGATGGCAGTGGGCCAGAAACAGTCTCTCTCTGCTATCAGAGAGAAAGGGGCCTGGCTTCTGGGAAGCTCAGGATACCTAGAGTGAGGCAGGGCTGGGGAGCTCCAGGCTGGCAACTCCCCAGGCTGCAGGGCCTTGTCCAAGGCCCCATAGAGGTACTGGGTTGCAGAGAAAGGCAGGTGGTCCAAAAACCCCTTACCTGTGATGAGTGGCTTATACTGCAGTCTGCACCAGGGAGCAGGGGCTAGTTGATGACCGGCAGTAGCCTACGACTGAGGCGAGGTGGGGATAGGGGTGGGGGTTCCCCAGGGAGGGGAGGCCCTAAGAGTGAGGGGTTACTGCCAGGGGCAACACCCCAGATAACGGGGCACTGGAGTCCAGGGAGGGATGCGGGGGCCCAGCGCCAGTGGGACACCAGCCTGCAGAGGGCGCTCCAAGGCTGGAAAACACGTTAATTCCCAGGACACCAGCAGCAGGCGCTGCAGGGGTGAGTCGCCTGCATTGCTACAAGGCCAAATGTATAAAGGGGTTAAAAAAAGAATTAGAAAAATTCATGGAGAATAGGTTTATCAATGGCTATTCGCCAAGATGGTCAGCGCTGCAATCCCATGTTTTGGGTGTCCCTAGACTTCTGACTGCTAGAAGCTAGGACTGGATGGATCACTCGATAAAGTGCCCTGTTCTGTTCACTCCCTCTGAAGCATCTGGCACCAGTCACTTTTGGAAGACAATACTGGGCTAGATGGACCATTGGTCTGACCCAGTATGGCTATTCTTACATTCTTAAAAGTTGCTTAAGATAAAAATAGGGATCAAAGGTAATGAGCAGTGGGTGAAGATGATAAGGGCAGAAGGGAACATGAATGGGGAAGTTCTTCTTTGAGTGCTTGCCTATGTCCATTATTCCATCGGTGTGTGCTCATCTTATGCACTGATACTGAAGACGTTTCCCTGTTGGTACCCATAGGAGCAGCCCCATTTGTGCCCACGAAAGCTCATGCTCCAAAACATGTTAGTCTATAAGGTGCCACAGGACTCTTCGCTGCTTTTACAGATCCAGACTAACACGGCTACCCCTCTGATATTTGTGCCCTGGTTTCTTCATACTCCCACCTGAGGCTATAATAGGAGGAGCTTTCCCACCCCTCCTTCAGTTCCTTCTTACTGTCTGTGGTCCAGTCGGAGCATATCTGTACTTTCCAGCCTTGTCCTCTGTGGACAAAGTTGCTTATAGTTAGCCTTATTAAACTATTTTAAACTGGTGCCTGGTCTGTCCTTTAATCATCCTTTTTTCTTTATTCGGGTGTTTTTTTCTTTTCTTTTCTTGTATTGGGCTCTGGTGGCCTCTGGTCCACACCTATCATGTAGAACCTATGCCAAGGTCCCCTGGCTTTAAGCCCTGCTCTGGCTGTCGTAAACCAATGTCTGTTAGTAGCCTACACTATCACTGCTTAAAGTTTTAGGTGAGGGTCACATTACAGATAGTTATCCAATCTCCTGGGACTTCAAATCTAGAACGAAGAAGCAGAGAGAAGAATACCTTAGATATAATTTTCCTGGAGGCTGCTCTTCACCAAGCATCAGAATCCCCTTGAATGGTAAAAGGGAGATCACTGACCACTACCTCTAGGAGCAGCAAAGAATCCTGTGGCACCTTATAGACTAACAGACATGCCACAGGATTCTTTGCTGCTTCTACAGAACCAGACTAACACGGCTACCCCTCTGATACTATTCTTCCCTCTAGGAGTGCTCTCCTGGTCTCGCCAGGGGATAGAGAACATAGGAGACCCCTTCATCAGGGCCATCCTCTTCGAGGAATAATAGCTCTGACCACTCCTGCCCTCTGAAGCGTAAGAAGACTGCATCAACTCCTCTGATATGGAACTTCTCTTCAGCAGAAGGCCATTTTGGCAATGATGGTAGAGTGCACTGTTTGGCTTGCTGCTCCCCAGAACCAGCTCACAGTGGCTCTCTAAGAGCTGACCTGTTGACTCTCGTTCCCATCTCAGGACTATCAAGGGCAGCTACTTCCTTGGTGACATCAGTAGATCCCTTTTATCGCCGCTTATGGAGGGGCAACAATCCATTTTGGTGCCAACACCATCAGAGGCCTATGTGGCTGTGAGAGATCTACTGTGCCTTTGGTACCACCAACACTGCTGATTTGGGGGCAAAGATCCTCTACCAGCACCGTTGCATCTTCTCTGGTGATCGGCACCAATGTCAGGGGCTCTGGTGGCCCCATCAGTCTCAGGTCTGCTACTGCCCTTATCGGCCTCTTTAACGAGGATGTCTGGGACCCCGATACCAGCTTAACCTCATCACATGGCACTGATCGCTAGGAAGCTTTCAATGCTGCTGTTAGTACCACAGTCTTGACGTAGATCTAGATCCTGGCCTCCAAGGACTCCTCTTGGTTCCTCACTACCATGGCTTTTGGAGTAATCTTACTCCTTGTCAGAGTCCAAAGTGGGTTCCCAGGTCTCTCATTTCAAAGAGTCCAGGGCCTCCTCCAGAATCTGTTCCTACTCTCACAGAAGAGACTCTGTCAAGAGCAGATCCAGGGATTGGGAAGCCTGATCTAGACTCAACTGGCCTCCTGTATCAGCCTCTTCACTGGCTGTACTGAATGCCTTGGGGGATGTCTCTGGCATCGAGGTTGACATTTTTGCATCCTCATGGAAGCAGATTGCCAAGAAAGGAAGCTTCCCCAACTGGTACCAACAGACCACACATGGTCTTTACTAACAGCAATTGGGTTTGAAGTTTTTTAAAATCTGAAGATTTCCTACTGAAAGTGAACAGTAGCTGGTTTTCAGTCTCCCATAACTAATTTTGAGTGTGTTAAATCTAACTAAGACTTTTTTTTAAAACCAAGGAATAGCCTATGTTAAGTATGAAATTAAAAACGTCAGCATTAAGTTACTGGAGAGCAAAAACTTTCAAAATTCAAACAAAATTTCCATGCAAAGTATTTAGCTTTCAACTCTGACTAGAGTAAATATGCAGGACTTGATCCTCAGCTGACGTAAATTGGCATAGTTCCATTGGTTTCAAAGGAGTTATACCAGTTTAACCAGCATAAGATTTGGCCCAAGAGAGTCACAGTTGGAAGGGAGTAGTTTTGGTAAAGTTATGAATCTCCATTTGTACTCTTCAGAGGAGAAGTATTATAGGCAAAGCATGTGTAATACTATGAAGAGCTCCATTTGATTGTGAGAAAAAAAAATCATGAGGTTAGAGGGAAGCACAGAGCTCTTGAAGGAGGCATTCAAGATAATCTGGTTTTTAGACATTGAGAGGGCATTCTACACTCCTCTTCTAAACTCCTGGATTCCAGGAGAAAAATGGTCTAAGACTTTTTTGCTTCAGAGAGACTTAGCCAGTAAGTCAACTCTAGCTGAAACATCTCCCTATTACTAATGCTCTAGGAATAAACAGGCTCAAGTTTCCTCAACCTCCAAATTTCATGGGAATTAATTCTTCCTGGACTTGTGGAAAAGGTCTATTCTTCACGGTTGAGAGGAGGTTGCTTTAGTGGCCCTTAAAACCTTAAAAGAAACCTACCCTTCCCTCTGAGATGCAGGAGGATGCTGTAATGGGCCGGTGTGGCTCCCCTCCTCCCCTGGGAGGGTTGAGCCCCGGACACCGGAAGGGGCAGGGCTACAGAGCAGCGAGCCCGCCCCTCAGAGGGTCAAGCGGCAACCCGGAAGCATAAAAGCCAGCCACCCGAGCTCAGTTGGAGCCCAGCCATCGCCGGGAGCGGACCTGCCCGAGGGGGTTCGGGACTAGGAAGCTGCTGGGGCCCAGAGCAATTGCCCGGACTGGCCGGAGCTTCCCCTCGCTCGATACTGGGAGGACCCGCCAGAGCTCCCCCGTGCCACCTACAAGGAGGAACCGCCGGAGACGTCCCCTCTCCCTTGCTGTTACCCTGAGGAACCCCCGGAGCAGAAGTGCAAGATCAGAGGCAATACTTGCTATTGGATGGTGCAGAACATTATTTTATTGTCATTGTTACCTTTGCTCCTTAAACATGGACAAGAACAGTTTATTAAGTATTTTTTATGCATCTATCAAACCATAACTCTGCAAATACACCTTATGGGAGACAGCTCCCTATTCTGTGCCCTTTTAACTGAAAATTTCAAGTAGGGTAGACTTCAGACACCCTTCCTACTTTTAGCAGCTCAAGGTTGTTCTACCTTCCAGGGTGGCTTGAAGGCAATTTCTAACCAGTTTAAAATTCAAGAAGTATAACAACAAGGCATTAAAAACTGAGATAAAAGTAATATTCTGGACTTTGGAAGTAGAGAAAAAGTACATTAACAAAAAAATTGCTTTGCATAATATCTAATTTTACACTTCAAGATGCATTCATATGTCCATTTCACTCTTCCTGTTGGTGTACCCAGCCCATGGCCATCAACATTTTTTCCCCTCAGTGATACCTGTTGAGCAGGTCACGCTCCCCCTGCTGCCACATGCCACAGCATACAGGCATAAAAGGGCAGAGCTGCTCAGCTCCCCACTCAGTTCCTTCTTGCTGTAACTCCAATGAAAAGGAGTAGGAGGGCGGGGTCACAGAATGGTCACATGCAACACATCTTGAATTACAAACAGGTTAGTAATAATTTTCTCTTCAAGTGACTGCACATGTGCATTCCATTCTTGGTGACTCACAAGCTGTCAACTCACCCCACTCTAGCACAGTGTCTGTAGTCTTGAGCCACAGCATAGTGGAAGACAAACATGTGGACCGAGGACCAGGTTACCGCTCTACAAACGACTGCAATTGGAACGTGCGACAGAAAGGCTGCCAAGGCCATTGTGACCTTGTTGAAGGAGCCGTGACTCTGCTTGGTGGAGAGACATTAGCCAAATCGTAACACGTGCACATGCAAGATGCGATCCAGGAAGAAATTCTATGGGTGGAGACTGACTGTCTGTGTTGCCACCACTACAAACAGCTGGGAGGATTTACAAAAGCATCTGTTTCTGTCCAGGTAAAATGTCAAGGGTCTTCTGATAACCAAGGCATGCAAATGCTCTTCCTCCCTGGTCACATGTGATTTTGGGTAGAATACAGTCAAATAAATTGGCTGGTTGATGTGGAGAAAGAAAATCACCCTTGCAACAAACTTCGAACGAGGAGGCAGGTAAACGTTATCCTTAAAAAAGATCATATATGGAGGTCCCAACATGAATGCCCCAGCTCCCCTACTCTTCTGGCTGAGGTAACGGTGACCAAAAATGTCACCTACAATGATAGATGCAGCGGCACACAGGTAGCCAATGGTTCAAATGGGAGTCCTGGAAGTCTTGACAATACTAAGTTTAGATCCCATGGAGAAATGGGGACTTGCAGTTGAAGGTATAACTTGACTAAGACCTTCAAAAACCTTAAGGATATATCCAGTGGTGAGCTGGAGCTGGTTCTCACCGGTTCACAAGAACCGGTTGATAAATTTAGAAGCCAGCGTACAACTGGCTGTTAAAGGGGCGGGCAGGTGGGCAAACTACTCTGGTCCACGGGCCACATCTGGCCCGCGGGACCGTCCTGTCTCCAGCCTGCCTGAGCTCCCAGCTGGGGAGGCTCCCCCGCCCGCCCTCCCCTTGCAGAGCTGCAGCATGCTGAGCCACTGGCGCCAGCGCTCTGGGCAACTCTGCAGCTCCTACCGCTTTGTGAGCTCCAGCAGGCCGCGCAGCATCCTTACACGCTGCCCTGAGCAGCATGGTAAGGAGGCCAGGCCGGGGCTGGGAGGAGGGGTTGGATAAAGCAGGGGCCAGGCAGGGAGCGGTTGGAGAGGGGCAGAGGTTCTGGGGGGGCAGTCAGGGGGTGGGGAACAGGGTGGTTCGGGTAGGCATGAGTTCCGGGGGTCTGTCAGGGTGGTGGTGGATGGGGTCGGGGGAGTCAGGGGACAGGGAGAGGGGTGAGTTGGGTAGGGAGTGGGGAGGGGTCGGTCAGGGGACAAGGAGTGGGGGGGAGTTGATGGGTGGCTTGTGAGTTCTGAGGGGGGCAGTCAGGGGCAGGACATGGGTGGGGGTTGGATGGGGGGGCAGGCTGTTTTGGGAGGCACAGCCTTCCCTACCCAGCCCCCAATAAAATTTTGCAACCCCGATGTGCAGGGCCGGCTTTAGGAAGTGCGGGGCCTGATTCGAACAGTTTTGACAGGGCCCCAGCAGGGATGACTTAAAAAAAAAAAAAGTAAAAGAAACACATGGGGCTTGTACTCACCGGGCAGCACTCCGAGTCTTCGGCGGCGGGTCCTTCACTTGCTCCGGCTCTTCGGTTGCACTGAAGGACCTGCCAACGAAGTGCCGCCAAAGACCCGGTAGGGATCCAGTTGTTAAGATTTTGGCAGCTCATCACTGGATATATCACTGGAGAATATAGAGCAACTGTCCACTTTAGGATGGAAGGCTGAAATAGCAGCCAGATGTACTTTGATGGAACCAACCGCCAAACCTTGGAGTTTCAGCTATAATAAGTAGCCCAGTAGTCTATAATAAGTAGACTAAACAGGTTGCTTCCCCGATCTGGAATAGAAATACTTGGCATACCAGCCTGACAGTTTTCAGTTCTCTGACACTGATGTGTAAAGATAAATCCTTTGAGGACCACAGACCCTGCGTTCCAGAGCCAAACCATCTGTCACTAGCGTGAAAATTGGTTGTGGGCAGGCAAACAGAATGCCTACAAATTTGGCTGGATCCGTCCACCAATCTAGAGAGGTGAGGACATGGGAGGGCACTCTTGTCACCGAGTCTGATAGATGGTGGCTTGGCAAGTAGATAATGCCAGCCAGCCTGCACAGTTCTGAGTCATACTCTGGTGCAATGAACCATGAAGATGAAAGAACTAGAAAGCTCAAACAGCTGTGTGTTGTTGTGACTGGACGAGCCTTCAAATCTGTAACGACTGATTGAGTTCCCTGGAGTGTGGAAGAAAGGTCTTGGTTTGAGATGAGTGCAGCACAGCCCCTATAAACTCTATCCTCTGGACCAAGCAGAGGAGAAATTTTTCTGTATTGATTAGCCGTGCTAGGGCATTGAACATCAGGGCAACACTGCTGTGCACTTGCAGTCCGGACCAACCTTTGACCAGCCAGTTGTCTAAACAGGGTAAATCTGTACTCCTAATCTTTGGAGTAATGCAGCTACTACTGCTGTGATCTTTGTAAAGACCCTGGGAGTTGATGACAGGTTAAAAGGTAGAATAGTGAACTGGTAATGATTTTGACTTACCAGAAATCAGAGGTACTTCCTGTGTACTTGACTGACTGCTATATGGAAGTAGGCATCTTTTAAGTTGAGGGCAGCATGCCAGTCCCCAGGATCCAGGGAAGGACTAACAAAACTCAGTGACCATGCGAAACTTTATCCCTTTTAAGAATTTTTTGAGGTGATGCAGGCCCAAAATTGGTCTGAGGTCCCTGTCCCTTGTTTTTGGGATTAGGAAATATTGGGACCACCACCCTTTCCCTCCGAGACCACATAGAACCTCCTCTATGTCTCCCAATCGAAGGAGTGATTGAACTTCCTGAATAAGGAGTTTCTCATGAGAGGGTCCCTGAAGGACGGATGGAGAAGGAGACTGGAAGGCAGGGGTAGAAGCAAACTGGAGTATATCCTACTTCCACAGTGCTCAAGACCCACTGGGCTGAAGTAATTTGGGACCTAGCACTGTGGAAATAGGACAGATGGTATGCAAAGATATGGGGGGTTGGGTCCAGAGAGATGGAGACCAGTATGTCAATCTCAAATGGCCCATCAAAATGCCTACTTTGCTGTTTCTGGGGCTATTTACAGCCTTGGAGCTGGAGCCAAAGCAGCATGAGGGGGAGGCTTAGGCCTATAACCCCTGGATTTTTTTTAATAGGTCCTGCTGAGGAGGAGAAGCTGAATATTAGTGTGACTGTTGTGGTCAATAGTGCTTCCTGACCAGGGCAACATGTAGAGAACTAAGGACTTCAAGGTGGCTCTAGAGTCCTCAAATCCATGGAGCTTGCTGTGCATCTGGTCTGAGAAAAGAGAACTACTCTCAAATGGCAAGTCCTGGACGGTATCTGGACTTCATAGGGAGGAACAAAAGACTGCAGTCAGGATGATCTATGCTTGGCCACTGTGGAGTCCATGGTTCTAGCTGTCAAGTCAATTGCATCCAGACCCACCTGCAGTAAAGTTCTCAGGACCAATCTGCCCTCATTGACCAGGAAACTGAACTCCTGCCTAGCGTTCTCAGGAAGCAACTCCTTGAACTTTTCCATGGTACCCCACAAATTAAAATCATATCATTCCAACAGTGCCTGTTGGTTAGTGATATGCAGCTGCAACTCCCCTGTCAAAGAAATCTTTCTGCTGAATAAGTCTAGCCCCTTAGAGTCTTTTGATTTGGGGGTGGCAACTTGATGTTCCTGTCGTTGCACCTTATTAGCTGCTGTGATGACTAATAAGCCTGGAGGTGGGGGAATATAAAAGGTACTCAAACCCTTGGGAGGGTACACAGTACTGTCTTTCTGCCCTTTTAGAGGTGGAAAATAAAGAGGATGGAACATGCCATAAAGCTTTTATTGGTTCTAGTATTGCCTCATTAATTGGCAGAGCGACCCTGGAGAAACCCACTGAGGATAAAATGTCAACCAGGCAATGTGAAGACTCCCTCACCTCTATACACCTTTAGACCTAAGTCTGCAGCCACTTTCTTTAACAACTCCTGATAAACTTTAAGTTCATCAGAAGGAGGTGAAGTCATGCTGGATGAAACAGCCTCATTGGGAGAGAACAAAGAGGAAGACAAGACTGGAGGGGGTGGAATCTCTTCTAACAGCTGTTGCTCCGGCTCTGTAACATCCTCTTGGTGCCAGATTCTGGGGATGGAGCTGCTTGGTGCGTAGAGTCCACTTTTCTAGATGAGGGCACTGAGTACACTGAGTACCGTGTTTGGAAGAACTGGAAGCTGGGGGAAAAACTCAAGGGTTCCAAAATGGCCACTGAAAGGGCAGGCCCCATTGTCTGAGCTACATTCCTACAGCAGGTCCTGTTGAAGGGTCACAGTAGTAGGTGGAAGAGAGGACCTTCACGGAATCCGGTGGGTCCTGCTTTGGAGTTGTGATACATAAGATCTGATCTGAGTCCAATGACAAGGATTCCCCTTCCTTTGACCATGGCAGGGCTGATCCAGTCAATGCCAGTGACTGGTGCTGAGTCTAGCAATGGATGGAGCAATGTCATGATAGCACGCTTCTCCTTGGACAGTAATGAAGGACCTCCTGTCCAAGAAGCAGGCAACTGCGGTACTGGAGGTTGAATCTCTGGCAGAAGTGGCAGTGGTGCTCATGAACCGGACAAGGAAGGAGATACCAGCACCAAAAGGCAGAGCAAGTTTCTTGCTGCTGCAAATGCCACTAGGGGTAGCTGGCACCTCGACAGTCTCTTTTTGTTGCAGTGCCAAAGAAACTGACTGTCACTTCCGACACCAGGCTCAACAGTGCCCGTTGTGGAGCTGGAGCCTTTTTTTGTCCTAGATTTGAACTCCCTGTAAATCTGACACCGGTCCACTTCAGGCAGCTACTGTGCAGGTCACTCACTGGCATACGTTTGGAGCCAGAAGAACACAGCCTGAATCCCAGTCACCAGGGAGTACCTCAGAGTACCATGAATTAAAAAAAAAAAAAAAAGAAAAGGAAAAACCCCAAGACTGAAAACTTTTTTTTAAATACAACAGCTAAAACTAACTATCATAACAACACTAAAGACTAGACTAACTACACCCACCCACACAGTATGTTCACGAAGGCTGACAGAAAGAACTATTCTGGTATAGAACAGAGTTTGAATGACCATCACAGGCGGTAAGAAGGAAACGAGGGGGGTGGTGGTGAAGGGGCTCTACCCTTTATACTTGCATGCAGTGATGCACAGCCACAGGGGAAGCTTGAGCCACTCAACTGGTACTATTGAGGAGGAAACAATTCTGATGGCCATGTGCTGGGTGAACTGACACCAAGAGTGGAATGGACATGTGCAATCACTTGAAGAAGAACTAACCAGGCAGGCATTCCTTGTGTTTAACTGAAATTAAGTAAAAGATTTTACATTTCTAGTGGTGATTCCTTTCTCTTCACTGACCCTCTCAGCCAGGTAGCATCTCAGTCACTGTTTCTGGTTTCAGGCATCTTGTGCTTTCCCTTCCCCTTTTATCTCTCCCATATCCCTTTTATACTTTTCCAGGTTTCTTTGATGTGTCTGACTAATCATAACTGACATTACTCCAGAAGTGCTATATCTGCAGAAGAGGATATAACCATCTGTCTTTTCACACTATATCCATTGTACATTTTTAAAGTCTTTCACTATTACAAGCAATGCCTTTGGGTAAACAGGTTTGGTATTCCTGTTTTTCCTGTTCCTTTTTTAACCACTTAAAACAGTTCCTTTGAAAGTAAATTCATACCATAGTTGTTCATCTCATCCACTTTCACATTTTATCTACCACTGCAATAACAGCTGCCATTTTTGCTAACTTTAATGACTATGATTTACAAGTCAATTGTCTTGGATGGAGATTTCAACCTAAAACCAGCTTTTAAAGATACAGGGTTTACAAGCGCCCGCTTATTCTAAATGTTAATTCTACACTATCACATATGACTCATGAACAGATTAATATTCAAATTTGGTCCAAAAATGCACAGAACACAAGCAAAACTATTCAAAAATAGCTCACTGAGTACATTTGTCAGAAAACACAATAATTTGACAAAGTGCACCAATTCAAAAGTTAAAGACTGCATATGAAACAATGGAAAAAGGAACAGTGACTCTTACCAAAAAAAAAACAAAAAACGAACAACAAGGAGTCCTTGTGGCACCTTAGAGACTAACATTTATTTGGGCATAAGCTTTCGTGGGCTATAACCCACTTCATCAGATGCTAGCCCACAAAAGCTTATACCCAAATAAATTTGTTAGTCTCTAAAGTGCCACAAGGACTCCTCGTTGTTTTTGCCGATTCAGACCAACACGGCTACCACTCTGAAACCACTTTCCTAAAAGTACTTCCACAAGGTCAAAGAGGACTTCCTCCAGTTTACAGTGACAGGACAGGACAGCAGAAAAGATACTGACATAAGAGTGGATCTGAATGATTTCTGGGTTTGGGCTTGCATGAAATTAATGTAAAAAAATAGGTATATTTGCACTGAGTAGCCAGGTGCAGTGCAAGTGTATTGTGCAAGTCACTGTCAAAATTTTGATCTACAAATCTAGTGAGGTTCCTTCAATTTGTAATTAGGAGGGAGCCCTGGAGCACTCATGGAAAAAAAATTAGCAGGTACTTAGCCAAGCTCCCATTCCGCACCCCCTCCTGCCTGCTGGTGGCCCCGTGGATCAACTCCTCCCTCTCCCTCCCAGTGCCTCCTGCTCCCCCCGCAGATCATCTGTTCTGCAATGTGCAAGAGGCACAGGAAGGGAGAGGGAGGAGCGGGGACAGGGTGCACTTGGGGGAGGGGGCAGGAAGAGACAGAGTGGGAGTGGAGGTTTGGGGAAGAGGTGGAGCTGGGGTAGGGACTGGGGTTGAGCACCCCCAGGGAAAATTGGAAGCCAGCACCAGTGGTAGGGAGCAATTGCAAAAAGCAACATTCATCAGTAACTCAGTCAATGGAATAACCTGCCCAGAACATTGCATCAAATGCTTCAGATGACATAGTAAATAGACAGCTGTGCATATTAACTGACACTTGTTAGTTTTAGGGATGTGTTTTGTTTTCTGCCAGCTTTATTCATATATTTTGACTGACATAAAAGATCCGAACATTCAAGATGTAAATAAATTTTCCCACTTGCAGAGTTCTCAAATTTTATAATTTATATAAAATTATAATAGACCATCTCAAGTACTATTTCCCCTCCTATTCAGCACTGCTGAACACCTCTGTAGAAACTACACTAGCTGCTTATATGAAAAGTAATGTTAGGAAAATACTAATGTATTTTTAGCTTTCATTGCTTTAAGTGCTTTGTCCTTTTGAAAAGTTTATCAGGCTGTCTAATTTTGCTCTGCATTTAATCTGCCCATCCCAACTGTTCAATTTCTCTCAGATGGAAACAAGGAGATCCAGCATCACATAACTAGTCTGCTCTCCACAGATCCCCAGAAAGTGGTTCATGAATCACAATTTGGGAACATGTTTTACAGGATACAAACTCTCTTTCATTTTTAAGGTAGTCTGCTTGGAAAAAAGTAAGAAGGGACTGAAGTGTACCACAACTGACTTACTGTTTTACAATTAGTTAACAGCATTCAACGTCACTTGTTGATACAATAACCCATTTTTGAAAACGGGTGACGTAGTTATGCCCAAATCAAACCTGGCTCATAGAGTGCTGAACTGAGATGCTACCAAAATAATCAATGTTTATAAAAAGATAGTCCCAGGATGTTTACATAGATGAGAATAAGAATTCACTTTTGCATTTATTTTGTGACCTGTAATAGATTAAAAGAAATATGAAATCCAAAGTAAAATGTGCACCGAGCCAAATAAACATTACATTATGCATCTAAGCAATTTATAGATCAAAACGGCATACAGAACTTACCTCTCTTAATACACACACATATAGAGAGTGCAAAATTCAACTCAACTTTAACTGAATAGCCATGACCAGTGCTTCCTTAATGTTATAAATCCAGATGATCAGAAATGTAGATCAGAGTCATTTGGTTATTAATATAATATAGAACACATTAAGGATGAATGAACCTAGTCCTTAATTTGTGCCAGGGCTGAGCCCTGACACCTCTAGGCTTGGCAGTTCATAGCCCCAGCATCTCTGGGCTTGCTGCATAAGTTATGAATGTAAAAAAAAATTGCTTGAGCACTGTCACCTACTTGCTTGAGCCCCAGTATCTCTTTCATTACAAATTAAGCACTGGATAAACCAAGTTTCACGTATTTATGCATGCTAATTAATTAATTAATCCAATTCAAAGAAGAGCAAATGTGGAAGGAAATGTATTTACTTGAGTTTTAGTAAAGACTGGCTACATCACTCCGCAGTACTTCTAGCAGCAAAGCCCCCAAGTGGCTGTATCCTACGTTTAGATGCAGGGATGGCGGCCAAAAGTAAAAGGGTTAGTGGAAAGATGACAAAAGGATGTGAGATAACCGATTTTATATATATGCAAGCTTTATGAGCAGGGCATTTCCGTCCTTTGATGCCAGGATTTTTGGGTGAAGCCTTGCTATGAATTTTTGCTCTAGTTTATGTATTGAGAAAATTACATTCTTCCTTTTTGTTAGAAATCAACTGTATAACATATATAATAATATCAGGGCTTGAAACCACCATTTACCAGCTCAGTCAGGAAAGAGGAAATTCTGAATGGCTTAATGAAATGCACCACATATAAAGAAAAGGCTCCTGCTGTGAGGAAATGAGTCTGCAGGTCTCCCTCTCCACTACTGTTGGTTCTGATCCTATAGGCTGGGAAGATGAGGGGAGAAAGATAGCTCCACTATGCTAGAATGTTACGGAAGAAGATCTGGAAGTTGACTGAGTAAGTGAAAGGGAAACAGTGAAAGTAATGGGGAAGTAGATAACATGGGATAATACAGTCAGGAACACCAGAGTTATGAACTGACCAGTCAACCACACACCTCATCTGGAACCAGAAGTACACAATCAGGCAGCAGAAAAAAAAAAAGCAAATACAGTACAGTACTGTGTTAAATATAAACTACTACTTACAAAAAAAAGTTGTTATGCATTTTTCTTCTGCATAACAAAGTTTCAAAGCTGTATTAAGTCAACGTTCAGTTGTAAACTTTTGAAAAAACAACCATAACGTTTTGTTCAGTGTTACAAACAACCTCCATTCCTGAGATGTTTGTAACTCTGAGGTTCTACTGTAGCTCAGAAGCATGAAGAGGAAGGAGAGAAATTGTGCTGTTCAGATTTAAAATTTTAGCTCTGGCAGTCATTTCTCTCTCTCACACACTAACACACATACATGAGGTAGCATTTTTCCATACGTTCCTGGACATCATCATCAGCAAGTTAATGGGTCAGGGTCAGGCCATCCTATGCAGCAGGGCTTGAAAGGGGCCATGAATATTTCACCTTTGGGTAGTAGGTTTCATGTTCTTAAGCAGGTCAAGTTTTCATCTCTGAACAATACTACAATATATAGTATACTACAGTTATGTCTCCACTTCCTAACTAGATCTCTCTCCAAAGAGAATGTAAAGGCTTATATAGCTAGCACAAAAACTAGGGTTGGTTGGTTGGGGTTTTGGTTTTTTTAATGGTTATCCCTGAATTTATGTTGAATTTATAGACTAAGTATATTACCTTCAGGATTCATAGATGGTAATTATAATTACAATGAGTTTCTCAGAGATCAAACATTCCTAAAGGGGCTTATGTTGAACATCTGGGCGATCTATTCTTTAAATGAAAGACAGACTTACACTCACCCAATCTGATTTAATCTTTCAGGATAAGAAGTTGCTGTCTGATAATACTACTATTTGTTGTCTCATTACATCTATATTTTTTACTTTGTTAAAGTGAATTCAATACATAATTCATTCATTTTTTCTTTAGTGACTCAGGAACAAATTTGAGATGTCCCCTTTAAAGCCTATAAAAATAGTTGTCACTCAGTAGCAGAAGTATTCCATCCTCCAGCTGAAGGAAGACAAGTATTGCTGCTTTGCTTTCCTAACCCCCTACTCCCCCGGCAAAAAAACCCAACGACAACAACAACCTGAAAACACCTGTCAGAATATTTACCCCCCCCCTTTTTTTTTTTTTAAGATTGTCAACAAAACAAAGTAAGCAACAAAGGCTGCAAGGAATAGGGTGACCAGATGTCCCAATTTTATAGGTACAGTCCCGATTTTGGGGTATTTTTCTTATATAGGCTCCTATTACCCTCCACCCCCTGTCCCGATTTTTCACACTTGCTGTCTGGTCACCCTAGCAAGGAAGCAACTTTAGTGCTATTTAAGGAGACAATAAAACAAAGCCAGAGTTGACTGAGTGGTGGTGGCAGCAACAGGAGAGAGAAAATATATAGATTATGCGCTACCTTCTTTCCACAGCAGAGCTTCATATGTTGTCAGTGGGAGCTCTACACAAAAGATAAAGTACGGAATGTGGCCCCAAGCAGGGACAAGGAAGCCTACCAATGGCTTGTTCCACTTCCAGGATAGCAAGGTACGAAAGACCTAGCAACAGCTAAATTTTCTCTCTCCTTCAAGTCCCAAAGAATGGTCCTAGATGTTAATTTGAAGAGAGAACGGATTCCCCCTACAAGCTCCACTACTTATATCAGGTTTTTTTTGTTTGTTTGTTTTTTAAAGTGAGGGGCACAAACAACTTGTCCATTCCCTTTAACTGGCTTTCTTCCAACAACAAAAACAGTTAAGCATGTTAGTAAAGGATTTCTGCTAGCACAGTAAACAGTGAAAAAATTAATGGTGATTTCAACTTGTCATTAGGCTTCAGAATTAACATCCCAGGCAATTCACAACTTTCAGAAGTAGGTTTCAGGCTGTCTATAGAGTTAGACAAACAACTAGAACTGAATTTCCAAATGGCTTTCTTTTCAGCCATAAGAGCTAGAAGTTTTATATATATACACGTGTGTGTGTGTATATATGTATGTATGTATGTATGTATGTATGTATGTATGTGTGTGTATATACCTTTACCTTTTTATATATATATATAAAAAAGGTAATCTAAACTTTGTAGAAAATAGGGGATGCATAATGAATCAGATGAGTCAGTCTGAAACATGCATAAGGGCATATTTTATGGAGACAGGGTGTAATTGAGGCTAGAGAACACCACACAGCCAATGGAACTCATAGAATTACAGATCATATGCACTGAGAAGGAAGATAAACTCCTTACCAGGAACACTGGAAAAAATTAAAAATTGACATGTGTACTGTATGCTTCACCTTTTTCCCTATTTTACTGTTATGTTTACTTCAAAAAGGTTCAGGCTGTAGGCTCAATATCTGACCTACATTTCCCTTCTCCCTCTCCCCCCACCCCAAACACATACACACCATATCCGTTTCCAAATTATCTCTGTGCTTTAGGCCATAATTAATGCTTCAATGCTTCTTAAAAAAAATAAAAGGATGTGAATACCAGCAGCCTGGCACTCACCAACAGCCCAGTATTAATTCTAGTACTCTGTGTACACTGTGAAAAAAAATCTAGAAACAATATTTCAAGATTCCAAGGTATGATTATAAACGAGAGCTTTAGATAGTATTCTCAGAGCAAGGGACCTTATCTTCTGTTTTGTACAGCCCCACGTAAATTTAACACTTTGACTATTTAAAAAACAATAAATTTACAAATTTGAAAAAAAAATGCATGAGATGTTTAATCCCTGTCCTTCCTTACCACTGGGATTATGTTTTCATGGTTTCATTTTTCCAGAAATGCCACCTTCAGCAATGGAAGTTTAAACAAATATAGCAGTATTTTTACACAAATTTTAGTTTGGATTATGGGCAGCATTTTCAAATCAATCTTAATTCTCTGTATTCCAATTTCCTGCACCCATTTGTTAATACTAGCCAAAAAGGATTTGAATAATCTGTCATGAAAAAATGCCCAGATATCCACAATTTGAAAAAAGGCAGGAAACAAACGTGCCTAAAAAGTAATTTTTCAGATGGAAATCCTGCTGAAGCATAATTGGCAGCCAACTTTACAATCCTGTAGGAATGATGGACATTACAGACAAGAAAGTCATAAAGTATAATTAGTAACAAGGAAACCATCTCTCCTCCCTCAATAAATTTGTGTTAAATAGGATTACTATTATGCCAATTGAAACACATTAAGACATGCCTAATATTAAGTGTATTTACAGTTAATACCTAGAGGCTAGCTTTTCTCTCTCAGTATGAGTGTATGTTTTTATATGGAAAGTTCTTATTGATTTCTCTCAGTCACAAATATTTTTTAAAATGCAGATTTAATACTTCTAGAAAAAAGTCAAAAAGTGAACAGGGGCAAAGCCCTTTTTTCAGGTTACTGGAAATGGAAAGTGACAGACCATTTTAATAACTAATTATTTACTTGAAATACATTAGAAATGTTTTGGCCTTTTGATATCTTCTAGGAAAGAAAGCAAGAATATAACGCACACAGTTTCTGTGATTCAAAGTATAATTCTACTGTGGATCATATAAGTTTAAAAATACATGACACTGCACACATTCTCATTATCATTAAGTTAGTAACTTTAGTGCATAAAGGCAGCCATGATTGGAGGGTGGGGTTGCCTAAGATATACAAACATTTGGAGCAGATACTGTCTGTAAATTAGTGAAAAGCATAGGAGCTTTTATCACCACCATTAATCAGCAGCAGGTCATAATATAGACAAGAAACCTGCTGACTGCTCATCTTCCATTAAGAGTCAGAAGCAGTAGCTGGAAGGCCCCAACGGGGAAGCGTCTGATCAACACTACTCTTACATGCACTGAAGAAAAAGATGTACCAGATGTCAGGATGACATACTGATGTAACCTTCAAACAGTAGCATGACATTGAGACAGTGACTGTAAAGGTCTATACCATTCAGAAAAAATAAATCAGTATATATTGTAGATAGAAGGTCACTTCCTTTCAATCATTCAGAGAAGGAGCCCTGTTATACTAGTTTTGATTCAAATTCTAAACCAAAAACAACTGAAGAATTGGTTTATACACAAAAGGATTTCAAAGGACAAAAAGTATATAAGGAAAATATTATTCCAGGAGTTTTGCAAGTTTTAACTCAGATAAAATATATTCTGTCCTCAACCCCCCCCCCCCCAAAAAAGCAGAAAAAACTCTTCCCTATAAACAGTTTTGCCTGAAGAAACGTTCAAGATAAAAGAGAGGCACAAGCGAGAAAAATTAAAAAGCATAGATTCTGAGGGGGTTTTGGTATGATCAAAAAATATTCCTACATTATTGAAGGCATGGGGAAGGCATTTATTTCTTTCCTGGAACACTAATATGGGTGTCATGCCATAGTGATTATATTGTCTAGATTACTAAATAATTTATTTCTGAAAATTACTGTGTGATGGGAGGTTAAGTACCTTCAGATAGACAACTAAACAGTTATTAGATTATAGGATGAAATGGTCTATTTCCCTAACAAAATTCCAGTCCCCAAATACCCCATTATGCAGCTTCTATTAACTTGAATTTTTTAACCTGGTCAATGGTAGTACAGAAAAATGCTAAGTATCAATGAAGTAAAAATTACAATGTACTGCACACAAAGTCCTAACAATAAGCCAATATGTTTCTATGGTGCTGAATATTTAAACACGATTCTGCTTCGAAGTCTTGACCTTTTGCAAGGTAGGTAAACATTACTTTATATACTATGCCCTGACCCATCAGGAAAGCCTGGGAAACATTTCTACATTCATGGCACATTTAAAATAAATATCCAAGCCCATTGTTTTCATTTAACAGAAAGGGTCTCTCAGAACATTAAGATAAGGTTTGTTCAGCAAGACATTTAGACTGCAACAAATATACATGCAGACATCTGGAGAAGATAGATAGAGGCACTAAAAAAACGACTAAAATACAAGCAGGTATTAGTTATTTTAGGGCATGAACTAACTCCAACTTGCATATTTCGCACCTGTCACATTTTTTGTGCTTGGTTCATTAAAGTGTAGAGAAAGAAACAACTTAAACATTTTATGACCAGGTCAGGAGAAGCACTTTGAAGAATCTTTGTTCTGGCCTGCATGTAGATATAGTGCAAGAGTGCTTTCCTTTAACAGCAAAGGAGAACTACTACTCTCCGCCAGGTAGCAAGGAAACATTAAATTTAGCATACTGATATATTACTTACAAGGTCATTACCTTACAAGAGGAAACTCTTAACTACTTGGCGTAGTTGAGCCAAAAAAATAAAATAAAATAAAATAAATCAGTGGTTTTAGCTTTGGGTAACACCGTTTCAATCTGTTTCAGAAATATGAAAAAGTCAATGTTTCTTAAAATTCTACATTTTGCTTCACCACAATCTTATATAGTCTTCAGAAGTTGGAAGTCAGACACTGAGGTGATTAGAGCCAAGTCTCTTTACCAATGCAGGATCCAGGCAGAAGATGAAAGAGTAGTTTAATGTCAGAGACATTTAATCATTTAGTTGTAGTCTCTAACCAAAGTGTCTTTTTCCCACCCCAGAAACATTTTAAATCTCTGTGCGACACGGTATGGAATCTGGGGGACACTTTAGGATATTATGAATACCAATATTGTAAAATTGCAATAAATTATGCCAGATATGCCATGTAAGATATCTGCGAAATGTTATGATTTGCCAAACATGAAAATCTCATTTATATGTTTGTCTGACTTTAATATTATGAGTTATAGATACATATGTATGTCTGTATTTCAAAACTTGGGCTATGCTTCTAGATGTCACCCCACCCCCCAGACAGTTTGGGCGTCAGCTCTACCTAGCCTGCTTGATGGCCCATTAAAGACCATCAGCTATACAACTGATCCACTGAAAGAAGGCAGAGGATATACCTTATGACTCAGCAATGCATGCATGGGCATGCCTATGGACAGAAAAGGCTTCCAAGCTATGTGCTGGGCAGCTTGTGTTGGAAACAAAGGAAGCTCAGGCCATATTGCAAAAGACTATAAAAGGAAACTGCATCTTCTCCATTTTGTCTTCAATCCTGCTTCCTACCACTGGAGGAACTTTGCTACAAACTGAAGCTCTGAACAAAGGACTGAATGACCCATCCAAGCTGTGGATGTATTCCAGAGGGACTTTCAAGCCAGCAAACTCACCAATACTGCTAGGAACTTGATATACTTTGGAGTCTTTTTATATATGTGACTGCTTTACCATTTAACATCTCTCTTCTTGTTCTTTCTTTGTAATAAAACTTTAGTTTTAGACACTAAAGGATTGGCTGGCAGCATGGTATTTTGGGTAAGATGCAAACATATACTGACCTGGTCAGAAGAACATTTTGTATATGTGAGCAGAGCTTTGGGGTCAGAAGAACATTTTGTATATGTGAGCAGAGTTTTTTAAATAACTTCTCACTGTACTGGACCTAGGTGCTTATTGGGAACCAGAGAACTGGAATGCAATAAAGGGGGCTGGGTGATTTCTTTTTTGCTTCTTGATAACCAGTGGGGGGGGGGAATCAGAAGCACAGTTTGTGACTGGTTGGGGAGTTTAACTTCAGTGTTACCTACCAGCCTTGGGAGTATCTGCTCTCCCTTTTGCAGCCTGCCCTGCCCTTGGCATTTCCAGTGAGGGCTACCCCGGGCACCACCGGTCACACTCTGTACACTGGAAAGCTTGATTCAAAACTGATTATTCTGTTTAGCAAGTTCAATATATTTTGTAGCTTACGCATATTTTACACCACAATACCAACCCTAAGTTTCATATTTACAGAATAATTTCACTACCAGAAAATTATTGAATAAATATAGTTATTGTAGTCTCAAATAATGACAACAAGAAAACATTTGTTCATAGCCTGAAATGTTCAAGTTATGCTTTCAAGTCTTCATTTGTCAAGGGATCTCTGGTACAAAACATGGCTTGACTCTCACCAAGTAGATTACCATTTCCTAATGTTTGCAACTGCAAACCTTTGGGATCAGGTGGCTATGTTGGTGCCTAGTCAGATGACAGCTGCAGGTAATCAGACATACAGAGTTAAAGCAGAGTTAAATCTGAACTCTTGCATTCATTTTGGGAAGAGACAATATCATGATGGTGTAATTTAATGGAAACACACTTGAATTCTAAGAAAATCAGTTACATGTTGTGCACATGGCATGGATTATGATTTATATTGTACTTCTTTGTGTGTTTTCCAAGACTATTCCATACTTTATAGCATGGCTGACATCCTACGAGTCAAATTGAGACAGGCATCCATTATCAGTCTCCAGCAGGAAGGAGCAACTTAAATCCCCAAGTATACTCTCTTAGAAATTTGTGGACAACAGGTATTGACAGCAAATTTGAGTTTTCAAGGGAACAAAGCAAACCACAATTAAAGAAACTCTTACTAGGGTAAGATAATAAAAGCTCTAGGTAATAGCTACAAACAGCCAGCAGGACACTAGAATTAAGACTAAGATTTTGTCACGGACAGGTCATGGGCAATAAAGAAAAATTCACAGTGCCCATGACCTGTCCGGAACTTTACTAAAAATAACCAGGGAGCAGAGTGAGGTAAGGGGGAGGGACGGACAGGCCAAGCCCCCTGCCATGGCAGAGGGGCACAGCCCTGGCTCCAGCGGCAGCAGGCCCCACCAAGGGCGTACAGCCCTGCTCCGGATCTGTCCACAGCTGTGGGACAGGGGTATGCAGTCCTGCTGCAGGCCCCGCCAAGCCTGGGACAGCAGGGTTGGGACGCGCAGCCCCGGCTACATCCTCTGGTGGAAGCCACAGGGCTGGGGCATGGGGGGCTGGCTGCAGCCCCTGCTCCAAGCCCGGGACGCTGCGGGGACATTTTGCCAGTTGTTGGGAGGGGAGTGGTGGAGGGGAAGGTGCTTGTAAAGGCAGCACAGGGGCAATCTTAAGTATTTTATGAAGGGAAGGGGGCTTTGCTGCCGCACCTTGCCCACTGCTGCTCTTACTATGTAGCTTTCCTAACAAAGTAATAGCGGGTTAAGTCCCAGTGATCATCCAGCCAGGCTTCTGCCACTTCCTGCTGTGGCAGGGGGTGACAGCTGTGCTGCGGGGCTGGGTCGCATGGCCCAGCTGCAGCCCCTGCTGGAAGGCGGCCCGGCTGCAGAGCCCGCCAAGCCCTGGACACCGCGGGGCTGTGTGGCACAGCCCCCACCCCTCCAAGCCTGGGATACTGCGGGGCTGGGTTGCATAGCCCCAGCTGCAGCCCCCGGCAGAAGGCAGCCCTGGCAGCAGCCTCCGCCAAGACCAGACAGCAGGACTGGGGCACACAGCCCCTGCTGCAGTCCTGCACCCCCCAAGCCCGAGACACCATGCGGCTGGGGCACATGGCCCCTGCGGAAGCTGCAGAGTCCTCCTGGTTCCAGCCCCAGTTGCAGTGCAGGGGCGCACAGTCCCGCCTCCGCCTCCTGAAGCCCTACAAGTCACAGAGGTCCAGTAAAGTCACGGAATCCATGACTGCCATGACCTCTGTGACTAAATCGTAGCCTTATCTATGATCCATGTGACATATATTAACACTG
Organism: Mauremys reevesii; assembly: GCF_016161935.1. NCBI lineage: Eukaryota > Metazoa > Chordata > Testudines > Geoemydidae > Mauremys > Mauremys reevesii. The sequence continues at coordinate 19,853,351 of NC_052624.1, forward strand.
ATGCTGCTTCCAATCATGCTGACAAATATTGTCTAATTGTTTCCTTGTATTCTCATCTGTCTGTCTGTCTGTATCCATGTGTTGTCGCTTGTCTTACACTTAGATTGTAAAGTGTTTTGGGTAGGAACTGTCTTTTTGTTCTATGGGGTCCTGGTCTATGACTAGGGCTCAGACACTATGGTAATACAAATAATCACGAAGCGGGCAGACAGGCAATAAATGACTCAAAAAATAAAAACATGGAACCCACGACATGCCAATCACCGCCCTCACTAATCTGATCACATCTCTTTCCCCCTTGTCTTTTAATTGAAACAGTGCAAGGACTGTCCGCCTCTGCATTTTGAAAGCACATCACATATTTGCACAGTCTAATTAAAAAATAAAAAACTGGTATAATGCTTTATCATTGCTGAGTCAGAAGTGTTATCTAGTTATTAGTACAGGGCACTGAGTCTAGGAACCTGATCCTACTCTACCAATGAACTGCTGTGTGGCCTTGGGAAACATCGTTTAATCTTTATGAGACAAGGTGGGTGATGTTATATCTTTTATTGGACCAACTTCTATTTTGAGCTACACAGAGGATGAAGAAGAGTTCTGTGTAGCTCAAAAGCTTGTCTATTTCACCAACTAAAGTTGGTCCAACAGAGGATATTACCTCACCCACCTTGTCTCTCTAATATCCTGGGACCAACAGGGCTACAACAACCCTGGATACACTACCACTTATGTTGGTATAACTTATGTTGCAAAGGGGTGTGAATAAGCCACCCCCCTGAACGACATAGTTACACTGACCTAAGCGCCAATGTGGACAGTGCTATGTCGGTGGGAAAGCTTCTCCTGCTGATACAGCTGCCACCACTCATTGCAGGTGGATTAATTAAGTCAATGGGAGAGCTCTCTCCCATCAGCTTAAAGTGGCTACACTAAAGAACTTACAGCGGTGCAGCTGCATCAGTGTAAGCTCTCTCGTGTAGCCATAGCCTTAATCTTTGTGTCAGTTTCCACATCTTTAAAATGTGAACATGTATTTCAGAAGGAAATGAAAGTGTCAACTTGTTTAATGCTTGTAAAACTATAAGGATATGCCACCTTCTTAAGAGACTAACAGGAAGCTAAGAGAAAATATAAAAGAACCAAATGTAGGACATTACAGCCTACAACAGTGAGATGCAACATAATCACCTTATTGCTGCAGCTGGTTGCCTTTCCATAAACTGTGTATAACGTGAAATGGTAAATCCAGAACAGGAAAGTTTTGTTATAACCAGGCAGATACAGATAAGACAGCTGTTAAGGGAAAAGCCCAAATACAAAACTTTGAGGACTATGAATCTTAGTGAAAGACATCCTGAAATGTTCAGAGTTAGAATCTGATATTTTATATATTTCTCTTAGTTATGCCCTTTTGTTATGAAATCATGTTCACACAATTAAAAAATCCCTTTTACATGTCATCACAAAAGCAATTTGAGGTATCTGGATGAAAAGTAGTACAATCACATTTATTTGAGGTAAATAGCAACTTCTGCTTACAAAAAAGATGACATGCAAGTTTAACATTTTGGGTTGAGTTTCTTTAAAATAAAATGAGTAGAAAGCCTGTAGAAAACCACAAAATCTGAATGTTTCTGTATTCTCCCCCTCCTCAACACTGAAGAAAAGTAACAAACAGCAAGCTATGCCAAAGGAGACAGCTGTAAACCCAGATTTCCGTTTAAATACTTTCACATAGGCTTGTGGGCTAAACATAATATTCCTTATTTAAATAAACTACGTTTTAAAAACAGGTTACTTTATTATAAACCTAATAAGGCATAATTTAGATTATTTAGCAATGCTTGGTATTTTACATAAAAAGCAAGTTAGATCCCAAGTGAAGCAAGATACTCGGTTTAAACCAGGAGTAGGCAACCTATGGCACGGGTGCCGAAGGCAGCACGCGAGCTGATTTTCAGTGGCACTCACACTGCCTGGGTCCTAACCACCGATCAAGGGGGCTCTGCATTTTAATTTAATTTTAAATGAAGTTACTTAAAAATTTTAAAAACCTTATTTACTTTACATACAATAGTTTAGTTATAGATTATAGACTTATAGAAAGATCTTCTAAAACGTTAAAATGTATTACAGGCACGTGAAACCTTAAATTAGAGTAAATAAATGAAGACTCGGCACACCACTTCTGAAAGGTTGCCGACCCCTGGTTTAAACTAAAACTATATGAATTAATGTTGATTCTGACAGAGTAATGTGTGGAACACATAGCAAATATTACTCCTGAGACTTTAAGACATGTGGCTTTCGTTAGCAAAAAACACAGGAGAATGTAGAGGACATTCAGAATGCTCTGCCTCAGACCGAAAGTATTTACAATTAGATTATTGCTGCTCAAAAACAAGTCACTTCTATTGTTAATCTAAAAAGGTGGCATAGTCCATCTGAAATACTGTGCTATATTATTTAAAAAAAAAAAAAAAAAAAAAAGCTATGAAGGCACAGTCAAGTAGAGTAGAACACAAGTTCCATGAGATGCTGTTACTGCTAAGACCAATTGCTTTACTGCACAAGCAACAGAGGAAAACTAAGTATATAGAAAGTCCACTAACAACATTGAACCACACACCTGTCATTTTAATGTTTATTGTTAATTTATTCTTAGTATTAGACTCTAACGTATAGAAGCATACAAATAAAGAAAACTCCAATAAAGGTAAAGGTGACATTAAGTCTATGCTGGAAATCAACACTGGAGGTGGGAAGAAGAAAAATTGATTCATAAATAGGCGTTTTTGCTAGGTTTGTGAGACTACTGAGAATGTTAATATTTTGGAATTCACCAAAACCTAAAAAGCAAGTTCACCTTTTTCAAAACATTACATATGAGCACACTGTATGTAGCAGAAGTTTGTAAAATTTCAGGTGTTGAGGTTGTAAAAGATATAGCTGGTGAGTAGAGTGAAAGCTCAGAGATTACCGTTCCTGGCATGCTGCACTAGAAAATAGTTAAAGATATAGGAATAGATCCCAAAACACTCTAGCTTTATAGATGGTTCCCATCTACCTATGTGCAAGAGCAAATCAAGCAGAAGCTCCCAGCAGAGACACAGGTAGAAGGTTAAAAGATGTCCAACTATATTATAATTTTTTGTATGTTTTTAAGTAAAAAGCATGAGGACATTTAGGGAGTTTTCTTTGTAAATATTTCCTTCAATTAGTCATTGTATTTCCCATCCTCTTTCTCTAATGAAGAAAGTTAGTTTTATGGAACATAAGACCAGCCTGTCATATCTTGGTTTTCTAACTATGCAATACAAGTTTTCCACCTCTCCCCAGAAACAAACAAACAAACAAACAAACAAAAAAAAACATTTTTAACCTGCTTATGCTAGCTATAGACCTGATCCTGCAAGTTACTCTGCCTGGGAAGAATTTTTGTTTCCCCAAGAAACCGAAGTGACGTGGAGTTCCACACTGGTACAGTGGTATATCCATGCAGAGTAACTTTCAGGACAGAGGCCTTAAATCTATAGTCTATTACTCTGCTTGCTTATCTAGGTCCTAATTAAGAAAGCCATTCCTTATTCATGAAAGCAACCAGGCAACAATTAGTCTTTTATCACATTACACTCTGAACCACAAGCAATATCAAATGCTATAACCATTTGTTCATTTTCCTCAACCATCTCTGCACAAAAAATTGCAACACAGGTTCATCAAACTATCAGTCTCCTTATGATGAAACCTGTCCCGACGACACACGTCTACTATGATGCCCACGTGTGAGTCAACCAAGATATTTTATAGGACAAACATTTATTTATAACTACAAAAGAAAATGTTCAACCATGCTAACTACATGCTTTTGCTCAGTAACCCCATAATTTCATTTCTATCACCCACCTCTAATTCATGCTTATTTTATCCTTTTAACTCACATGTAAAATTAGGCCTTGAACCTGCAGAAACTTAGGCATGTTACTCACATGTGTAAGACCTACAGGATCAGGATTCAAAATTTTAGACTCTTCTAGACAACGATCTCATGTAATTTATATGTATTGGGAGGTCTCAAGTAAGAATCCAGATACTGTAATATAAAATATTTACCCTTCAACATGCATGACCACATCCATCTTTGAGCTCTATCTAGCCATTTCAGGTTCAGTTAGCTACTAAGACAGACAGACAGACAGAAGGCAGAGCATGCCAGCTGGAACCTTTCAAAAACGGCACGACGACAGGGTAGACAACACCCTCTACTACTTATATACATAATGGTTGCCAATAGAGTTTGTTACTAAATAAGAAAATATCTCTGGTACTACTACATTATCCATTTATATGTTTCTTGATTTTTTGTTTATTTTAAACACAAAAAGGGAAAGGGCTTGCCCTTCCATACTCCCTCTGAGATAAATGAGGAAAAATTTAAAGCTTGCAAGGAGGGCTGCAAAGAGAAGAAATGTATTAAATTTAAAAGACATCCTGAAGATAATTTATGAATAGTTCCACAAAATATTCTAGAAATTAAGAGGTATGTGACTCAGAAGTTTAAATATAACTATAAATTAAATATACCTACAGGTATTAATGTTGAAACTTCTCATTTTCCACTTCCTCCCACCTCATAAGCTCCTGTTATGCTTAAACAGTGGAAGGGTCAAAATGAGCTCCATGCTATGAATTGTAAGCCACATTCTGCTTTCAGATGTGCATGCACTATTAACAGTGACTTCAATGGAAGCAATGTGTGTATTCAAAGCCAAAGCATGGCACCATGCTTACTGCAAGATCTATACTTAAACACAGCCCTTAATTATCCACATTGTGATTATCTTCAAATGTACTGGTTATATGTTTGTCTAACAACTGTTACTTTTAAGTACGCTCTTATTTTAATAGAAAAAAAATGATTGCGCTACTAGAATCTACTTACCAAATCAGAACCCCAGAATAATCAAGATCCCCTTCCTAACCAAAAACCAATAATAAATGTTAAGCAGTGTGATTTTTAATGACTTAGGTTTTTTTTTTAAATTGACCTGATATCTGAACTTAAGATGTTAGCTCATGTCAAAAATACCCCCCTAAAAAACAAACAGCTGCCTTTGATGTGACTGATTAAACAACTTTTGTCTCTGGTGCTACTAATGGAATGAGTAAATGGGTTGTAATATAATGTAAAATAATTCAGTTACATACCAGTAAACATTTCACTGAGATCAGAGTACTAAAGATTTAGTTCATGCTGAATGATTTTATAGCCAAATAAATATGAGCTTAAATGCCAAATAAACACACACTCCTAACAGCGCACCTCACAGCTATTTGGTAAGCCATTATTCATAGTGGCCTGTGGGTACCGCAGTCAGAGGTTAAAGCAGACATAAAATGTGAAGCAAAATGCTGCTTCCAAATAAAGTTCAAGACCCTTCTTCCAACTTCAAATAATTTTTTCTGGAAAACAGAGTACAAAAGTCTAGTAAAATGAATATCAAATAGATTTTATTTAAGGGTGTTCTCATATTAGAGTTAAACTTATTTACAGTGTTCTTGTTTCTATTTTTAGCTGTAGCAAAATTATAGTAGAAGCGACCATTTTCCCTATAATATTTTTTGCTGTCTGACCTGCCGTAATATTTTAACTGTGAAAATTCAACTGATTTTAAAGGTGACTAAATACTTCAAATGAAAGCCATCAGCTGCAATTATGGAAGCCTTAAGGAAAGTGCTAAAGAACATAAAAAAATAGCTTTACAGTACTCCTAGACGCTACATAATTAATCCAGTGAATCCTACTGGTACATGAAGCAAAAACTTGGAGCATGCCTCTGTTTTAAAAATAACTAAGCGTGTGACTAAATCAGATTCCCATTCCCTCTCCCATTTAAAAAAAAGGGGGGGGGGGGAATAATAAAGTTGTAAAGTTCTCCAACGTTGTTATTTTGTGGTTTGGTTTGGCTGAGATCTCCAATAAAGCAACCTATGGACTGCAAAATATAAGCACCAGAGATTAATAGCCTCAAACTGATAAATCACTTTCTTTTGATGCTGTATGAATTTAATGTTAACACACAAATTAACATAACTTAGAAAAGGGTCCTTGCTACTGATAAATTAGTACTATTAAATGTTAATGAGTAATAGAAAAAACATGTTAGTTGCATATTACACCTTCTGAACAAGTTGCAGTGGACTGCTTTTCGGAAGGAGGGGGCAAATTAAAAAGGTGATTAAAATCATTTGTTAATCTATATTTGATTTTCTGAGTTTAATTTAAAAATACCTAAAATGCAAAATATAGGTTCCTATTTTTGGCTCTCTGTTTCAGGCATTTTAAAATTTGTGCTCTTAAAACTCTTCCTGCCCATTAACAGTAATGACAAGAGGACTATGTTCCTTTTAAAATTTACATCTGCACTGGAATCGATATACCAAATCTTTGTTAATGATTCAAAAAGAACCAAATTATATGGCTAGCACAAATAGAGCTTTTCAGTACTACAGAAATTCTAGCAGGCACTTACATAAAGTGCTGCTGTTGTAGCAAAATGTTTTGGACAATGGTCTGTCTCACCTATCTTCAGTGCAAGAATAAACTGCTGCATTTTTTAGATGTATTCTTATTAAAATAAGCCTCATTGAGGCTTGGGGGGGTATTATTGAGAGAGGGATGGGGCACTAGCTGACACATAACAATAGCTGGTGAAATATTACTCTATTTTCTGTAATAAACACCAAGATCAAAACATTATGCAAGTTAAATTTCCTTGAAAGGTTCCCAGCAGGAGTTTTCCTTTTTGTTTGTGCAGTACACGATTTCCTCTCACCCACAAAAAAAAAAAAAAAAAGCCATACCAAGAATGTGTATGTGCCACTAACACTAAGCAGCACTTCCTTAATCACTCATTTCCAACAATTTATGGATGATCAGTGGCAAAAACGAGCAAAAATAATGAAAGAATGCAATGAAAGCTCACTGAGACAAACTGGCTTGGACTTCCTACTCATTTCTCTGTCTCTTTAAGATGGGGGCCTGATACAAATTAGCCACTGGGGGGAAAAAAGTCATCTGGTCATAAAATACAGTACAGGGTCACTTTTATGTAAGTTTGCCAAAAGGGACATAAACCAGGACAATTTCAAACTGTGACACAGGATAGAAGTATATTAAAAAAATCTTTGTTCCTCCTCTATTGTGCTGTCATGTTGCTCAGCTTTATAGACATTCCGAGCACCAGCACTGGCCTCTTCGCTTCCACCTGGTCTACCTAATTAATTAAGCAAGGAAGTTACCTCAAATTTTTGTACTATTTGCTTTTATTATCAAGCACTTCTTTTGATGTTCTAGGAGTTAACCTCTTAATCCACAGACTCTGTGTGCTGTGTTATGAACATTTTGGGATGTCTGGATAATTTGGATAATTGGTCAGGATGTTGCTGTCGCTCATGTTAAACTTTATGCCATAACTTCAAGTACAAAGATTGGTATTAAGGTAAAGTACACCATAAAGACTTTAAAAAGTCTACAATTATGATTCTGCAATACCTAAATATCAGTTTGTCACTGTGACAAACAAAGGTACACCATTTAGAATTTCTTACAAGTAAATTACTCCTAACATCTTTGTCTTTAACTTCAAAAATGAAACTCAAATAAGTTGAAGTGACATCAAAATAAGCCATAGTATAAAGGTCAAGTTAGTGTGGCTATCTACTCCTCAAAATGCACACCCACTTCAAACATCAGTACGTACATACACTCAATTCATAGTCTGCTGGCACACCTGGAAGCTTTACTACTGCGAACTGTAGATACACATTCGAAGGCAGATTCAGATATTTCATGTCTCTTTTGGGGAGGCAGATGAAGGAAGGATTTATTTTGGACATAAGGAGACATGACTGACAACAACTACTCTACCCTACACAAGTGTTCTAGCATGATAGATAAACAGTGAAAACAACATAGAGTGAGGAGTGTCTCAACAAAAGATATCTAAAAGCACAGTTTTCCATCAGAGTAGGCAACTTCTTCAGAAGAAAGGGGAGAAAATTTAAACAAATATAAGAAAGAATGTTATTTTAGTCACCTGCTCAAATATTATAAACACTGTCAAATTCATGCAACTTACATTATTCAGCTACATAACATCCTGGTATTAGCACTGACCATCATGAGACATACCGCAAAGTAGGCTGACAAATGGTGTAAGTTCTTTTTTTATTGAAAACCAATATACATTCTAGTATTGCTGGCTTTTTACAATTATTTTCCTACTGTCTAGAGCGACAGTAAAAAAAAAGAAGAACATAGAGAAGGCTACAGCTGCAATAAAATGGAACCACACTGTAGTAAGGAAGAGAAGAAAGGCCATTTAAGACCTTTAAAAAAGGACATAGTCAACCCCCTTAGGCCTAAAATGTCCTGTTTGAATTAACATAGTGGTTTAATTAAAAACTAGGCAGAGAATCATGTTTAGTTTGATTATGAGTACATGCACTGCATCCGTCCATGGTGAGTAGTTAATTTCCGTATCTCCATCTCTGCGCAATACGCAAATGGCTGTTTTGTTTTGGTTTTTTTAAACTGTTGCCCAGGGGAATCAATAGAAGTCTATAAGAGGTGCCATGTGCCATTTAGAAGGTACACTAGCAACTAAGGGGTAAAAAGCCACAGTAAATTAGTGGGTGGTTAAAAAATAAACAAACCAATCTAGATTAATGTCATTTAAACTGAAAAAAGGTTGTAATATTTCTGTATCAAAATAATTAAATAGGAAAGTTATGCATGATACGAATAGTGCCAACAAACTCGCTAGCTACGTGCTATTTTACAACTTCCAACGTAACTTCGGCCAAGGGAAAACCCTCAGTGTTAAAACACACACACAAAAATCCAATTTCAGCACAAAAGCATGTATGTAGACAAGTGGGCTTTTATAGACACGTGTTAAAGGCTAACATACCTATACAAAAATCACAGAACTGAGCCCAACAAGGCAAACAGTTAAAATTAACTAAATGGGGATACAATACATTTAGTACTGTACTACTCTACAGTTGGGCAAATAAAAAACAGTTACCTACCTTTCGTAACTGTTGTTCTTCGAGATGTGTTGCTCATGTCGATTCCAATTAGGTGTGCGCGCATACTGCATGCACAGTAGCCAGAAGGTTTTCCCCCTAGCAGTACCTGTCAGGTCAGCTCAGGTGCCCCCTAGAGTCGCACCTCTATGGTGCCGTATATATCGTCCTGCCAAACCACCACCACTTCAGTTCCTTCTTGCCACCACTGCTCCAACAGAGTGGTAGGTAGGTGGGTCCTGGAATGGACATAAGCAACACATCTCAAAACAACAACTGTTACAAAAGGTAGGTGACCGTTTTTTCTTCTTTGAATGCTTGCTCATGTTGATTCCAGTTAGGCGACTCCCAAGCAGGAACTCGGAGGCGAGGTCGGAGCTCATGGGTTTGCTAATTGGAGCACTGCTCTGCCGAAGGCTGCAAGGAGGGAGCAGCAGAGTGGGAGTGTGGTGTTGAGTGTGTTGTGAGGGTGTTTGCGTCTGCTGAGTAGGGCTGCTGAGGGAGGCTGCTGAGAGCCCTGAGGGGCAGGCTGCTGCCAGGCCTGAGGAGAGGAGGAGCCAGAGCTGAGCAGAGGAGCTGGCAGCAGGGAGGAGGGAGGGGGAGAGCCGCAGGGCAGGGGGAGGGGCAGGGCCCCAGGAGAACAGGGGGCCCAGCAGGGGAGCGGGGCAGGCCAAGCAGGGCCAGCCACAGGAGCAGAGAAGAACCAGAGCATGCAGCAGGCAGCAGCAGCACACAGCCATGAGAGGCCAGCAGCAGGACACAATGTTGATGGCAGCAGCGCAGCAGCTGTGGTATGTACCTGGAGGCAGTGAACAGCTGAATAGAGGCTATATGAGGAGAAGAATAGAGCCATAGAGCTGCTGAGGAAAAGAGCCAGAGCTGAGTAGAGAGGGTCTGAGAGGACATAGGGCATAGGGGGGGTAGAGGAAAGGGGGGGGCAGCAGGGGGGCAGCCAGAGGAGGGAGAGGGGGGGGCCAGGGGGAGAGGGAGGGAGAGAAGAAGGGGGGGACCGTGAGGCTGGTGCAAGGGTGGAGAGGAAGGGAGAGGGAGAGAAAGGAGGGGGGAAGAGGAAGGAAACAGTGCCAAGAAGAAGAGAAAGAAACAGGGTGGAAGAACAGAGGCGGGTAACTGAGCAGAAGAAAGAGGAAGAAAGAGCGGAGGCGGCCAGAGGTGAGGATGGGAAGGGAGGAGATAGAGGAAAGGAAACCCAAGGGAAAAGTCAGGGGGAAGCAGGAGGGGGACAAGATAGGGGGGAGGAGGGGAGAGGCAACCAGGATAGGGGGAAAGGGGATGAACCAGAAGGGAACAGGGGGATTGAGTAGTCGGGGGGGTCAGAGGAAAGGGGAGAGGCCGATGGCTGGAGGCAGGGAGGCCTGTGCAGAAGGGTGTGCTGACCAGGGAAGGGTGTGCGGGATGGGGGTGCTGTGAAAGAAGAGGAGGGATGTAGAGAGGTGGTCTGAAATGATGAAGGAAGGGAATGGGACGGAATAGCCTCGCAGGAGGATCCTAGGGAGGTGATGAGGAGAGATTGTAATTCTCTCAGAGAGGATGAGAGAGAAATTGAGGCTCAGGTGATCAAGGGTGGGATTCTACCTGGAAGGGAGGTAAGACGGAGATTCAATGGAGGGCTGAGGAAGGGATGTGGAGGCTTTGAGGGGGGGATGGATTGGGAGAGGGAGGAGGGGGTATGGGCAGGGGGAGGATTGGAGGGTGGAGGGTGGGGGGAAGGGGGGGGGAGAGGAGGGCACTGGGGGGCTCTGGGACTTCTAGGAGGGGAGGAGGGCTTTAGAGGGGGGGGGCTGGCTTGGAGAATCTGGGGAGGGGACACGAGGGGATCTTTCACGGGACAGAAAGAGGACAACAAGAGGGGGGAGGGCAGAGGGGGGTCCTGAGAGGGACAGAAGGAAGAGATATAGGGGGAGAGGGGAAGAAGGGACAGGAAGGGGACAGAGACCAGATCTACAAGTCATAAGAAAGAAGGAGTGAAAAAGGAAGAGGGTGAGAGAAGTGAAGGAGAAGAAGGAGTAACAGGAGTGAAGAAATGAATAACAAAAAGGAGGAAGTGAAGGAGAGAATCGGAGGTAATAGGATAGGGAGGACTGAAGGAAAAGAAATGGAAACACTGGGGAGGAGGTATGGAAACTGATGAAGGAAAGGTACTGAATGGTATGGAAGGTAGTGGATGTGGAGGGCAAGTAAAAGGTGGGGAGGGTAACTGTATATCAGTAATGAGGTAAGCAATATGAGATATCTATAATGTACATGGACAGTACAGAGTCTGAAGAACAGTAATGAGTCTACATCCAGGATAGTGGCAATGAAGGATAGTGATTGGGTGATCTAGCATGGCCTTGGGAAGGATAGTGATTGGGGATGGAGATACTTTAAGATTTTTAGGGACTGGATGGATAATAAGAACTTTAAATGGACTTGATCATGTAAACTTTATATTCCCGGATATAGATTGGGGGATCTAATAAATGGGGCTAAGCTAATATATAATTTATTGATTGCTTCAAGTAATAATAATGAAGACGCAGGGCTTTGCTAATGAATGATTTGAGATTTTTAGATTTGATTTAGATTTGAATTGATTGTAGGGTGAGGACCTTGTTGTTTGATTTTAGGCTAGTGATACTTGGCTGAAGTGATGAGAAACAAAACAGACATGAAACAAATGAATCCGAATGATCAGTAATAATAGGAACTAGACTCATGATTTTAAATTTTACTAAATTAAACTAGCTAGTTAGGATTAAAGGGGATTTAAAAGTCATAGGCCTATATAGGGATGCAAGGGCAGATGGGGGTTGTTTTAGTTTGAAGTTGCAGGCAGGAAGGGAGGCATGTAAGCGAGAAAGAGTTTCGGGCTCAGGTAGGCAGTTTTGGGAGAGAGAGCTGAGGGAGAGCAAGATAGAGGGAGAAAAAAAAGTGAGAGCGTACCAGGAGTGGAAAATGGGGGAGGAAAGCAAGGAAAACAGGTTATTGAGGTCAGAGGGGCAGGAAGGAAAGAGAGGAGCAAAGAAGGACGATCTAAGAGGATGGAAGAAAGGATATTAAAACCAATAGCAATAGGTTTTTTATAATATAAATAGGAAGAAAAAAGAAAGAAAATGGGGCTTAAAACTTTAAAAACTTTGGGGATAAGGGATAAATAATCTTGGAATGGCACAAATTTAATATGAGGCACTTTGCCTGGCTAATTAATGAGGAATGAATGAAGGAAATGATATATGAATAGTGGGGATAGACGGGAATGGGGTAGAAAGTGGAAGCCAAAGGTAGACAGCTAGGTACTGGAAGCGCAACTGGAAACAGAAGTAAATCGAAATTAATGAAAGGAAATAGAATAATATTAGATAATAATGATAATATATAATAAATGCTAAATTAAATAATAAATAAATCAATAATAAAATAATTCGTGGGACTTCCTAGATCTGGGATTAAAAGAAACTGTTCAGGGAATAATAAAAGAGTCTAGGAAAAAAGTAATTAAGGGTATGTAAAAAATCAAAAAAAAAAAGAAAAAGAAAGAAAAAAAAATGCAAGAGGTTGGGGGCATGAGGGCATGGATGATGGCTGGGAGGATGTATTACAAAGAACTAATGGAAAGATCTCCTTTCTGAGAAACTTCTAGAGGTAACAGATTCTTTAGACAGATTAATAGATTATTTAGAATCGATTGGGATTGGCTTGATACGTTGTCCTGGAAATGAAAGATTGTTAAATTGGAAAAGGATGGATGGAATGAGTGAAAAAAGGAGGAGGGGTGGATAAGGAGTAGGAAGGAGCAGAGAGGAGGTAAGGGGTGAAGGGGGGAGACTGCATGGAAGGTTACCAGGGGAGGTCCAGGAGGTTACCAGTGGAGTTTTTCAATATTCTTTTATTATTGGATGACATGAAGAACCAGAGTAGTAAGTGGGCTGATAAAGGAAGCGGTGGTACCCAAGTTGGGAGTATTGTCAATTCGGAAGAGGAGGGGATATAGATGAGGGAGAGAGAGATGACCTTGTAAGAGGAGTGGAGTATTAGAGTGAGGAGTGTAGTGATATGCAAGAATATATTTATTATGTCTAACATGTCTAACAGAGGTGTGGTGGGGGGAAGTTTAACGAAAGAGGAGGAGGAGGGGAGAGGAGGAGGGAGGAGGAGGAGTATGAGATGTCCATGAGCAAGTGAGTGATGGTTGAAAAAAAAAATTAAAAAGGTAATGTGTTGCATTTGCATTATATTTCTAGTTTCTAGTGAGGAGAAGGAGTAGTAGTTATATAAGGGTGCTAGAGTGAGACTCACCTTTGGTGTATTGTTGTTTTTGGTTTTGTGTGCAGTTTTTGAGAATGATTTAAGAAAAGGAACAACAAAGAAGAAGGGCCAGAAGAAGGGAATGGAGAAATGAAGGCCCTTGAAGGGAAAGGAGACTCAGAGGAGTTTTTTTTGTTTTTTAAAAAATGAGAAAGGATGAGAGGAGATGATTTTATACTCTTTAAATATATCAGAGGGATAAAATAGAGGAGAAGGAAGGATTATTTCAGCATCAGCGCTCAGTAAATGTGGATAAACGAGGATATAAAAATCAGTCAGGAAATTCAGGCAGAAAAGAAATTAGAAGGTAGTTTCTAATTCTCTAACCATCAGGGAAACAGTCTACCGAGGAAACAGTGAGAAGAAGTGGGGAAGAAGGACCTTTATGACTTTAGAGTTAATTATATGGAGATATGGGATGGATAGGGATAGGGGCTAGTCAATAGGTCAAAAATGGTCCTATATTGATATAAATATTTATAGAGTTTTTGTGGGAGTCTTGCCCGAGCATGCTCGGGGTTCCAGCTCAGCGCCATATGGGGTCGGGGAAGGAATTTCCAGGGAGGATTGGCTATTTGGCTATGGCTTTTCTTTTTTCCTCCCAAGGGGGGGGTTCACTTTGCTAGAGAAGGTGTGGTGGGTCTCATCATGGCCCTGCATCTTGCAGGAGGTCAGACTAGATGATCATAATGGTCCCTTCTGATCTTGAATTCTATGATTCTATGATTCTATGATCTCTAGCCTGCTGGGTGATGGCATAGTGCACGGTAAAAGTGTGGACTGAGGACCATGTCACAACCCTGCAAATTTCCTGGGTCGGAACCTGGGCCAGAAACGCCGCTGATGCTGCCTGAGCGCTGATGGAGTGCGCTGTCAGCATGGGGGCAGGTATTTTCGCTAATCGTAGCATGTCTGGATACATGATGTAATACATGATGAAATTCTTTGCGAAGAGACTGGGAGCCCCTTCATTCTGTCTGCTGCTGTGCCAAATAGTTGGGTAGATTTCTGAAACGGCTTTGTCCATTCGATATAGAAGGTTAACACCAGGTGAACATCCAAAGAGTGAAGTTTTTGTTTGCGTGTGGCTTAGGATGAGAGACTGGAAGAAAAAAATGTCCTGATTAACATGAAACTGGGAAACAACCTTCGGGAAGAAGGCTGGGTGTGGCCAAAGCTGAACCTTGTCCTTATAGAAGATTGTGTAAAGAGGCTCAGATGTTAGGGCCTTAAGCTCAGACACCCTCCTGGCAGATATTATTACCACCAGAAACGCTACTTTCCATGAGTGAGAGAGCAAAGAGCATGTCGCGAGTGGTTCAAAAGGGAGCCCCCACTAGTCTGAAAAGAACGAGGTTAAGATCCCAGGCTGGGATCGATTATTATACTTGAGGATATAGCCTGTCAAGTCCTTTAAGAAAGCGTCCAACCTCCTGTCATCTCTCTTGGATGTAGCTGGCATACATGCAGGCGTGTCCCAGATTGCTTTGGCAGGTTCAAGTAAGCTCTCATTTAGACGCATAGCCCCTCTAACTGGTGAAGGATATCCAGAAATTTAGGCTATTTCGCCGGGATAACCTCTAGCAGAAAGTCATGTGTTTCTGCTATCCTTTTCATTAGGTCTTGAAAGACCTTGAACTCACCCACCGAGGCCATTGCTGGAGGGCTGACAGTCTCATCCACAGAAGACGACAATATGGCAGGAAGGGCTGTGTGCTCCTGTTCAGAGCAGAGATAATGGCTCCCATTGTCCTTCTCTTGACCTTCTAAAAGCTGTGGATGACAACTGAGAAGTTTGGGGAGGTTGGATATATTTCCTGGATTGTAAGAGGATTGGCTCTTGATGCTGGTTTTCTGGAGTTGGGATTCGGAACCCAGGACGATCAATATGGTCATGACTTGTTCAAATAGTGTGGGGAGGGATACAGATCAGGGTGTTCCCTATGTTACCCTGAGCTCTTCTTAGCACCCCAACCAATTCATATTCTAGACTCCCTCCCAGACTACTACTATGCCACCCCTGTGGGAGATGGGGCATGGGAAAAGGAAATAGTCTCCACTATGTTCTGCTGAGAAAGAGAAAAAATAAACATCCTCTAGGGGAGGAGAAGTCCTGTCAGCCATGTCTTGTTTAAAGCATGGGGATGTCAGCACTAATAAGACACAACTGGAGATGTGGTGACTGAGGCACCGCAGATTTCATGGTAAACTTCCTTAAGCACTCCAGACCCACTGAAAGGTCACTTGGTGCCACAAACTTTTAATGCAGAGATGGTGAGCACTGATGCTTCTTAGCATCAGCAGGTACCCAGGGAGGTAGCTGATGTCAGTACTAAAAGGGAAGTGCTCAGTGCCAAGGCTCTGGATACCAAGTGCTGTGCCGGGTTGTGCCGATGATTTGGCCACAAGGGCAGTGCAGTCTTTGCGGTAAGAGGAACCATCTAGGCTGTCTTCCTCTTTGGCACAGCAGTGCCAGAGCAGGTCTCCAATTTACGGCTCTTGATAGAAGCCTGGGGAGAGTTATGGCTTTAGTGATTCCTACTTGGGAGTTCGAGAAGGTGACCGATGCCTAGCTCCTTCCTGCCCTTTCAAATGCAGCTGATGAAGGGATCTATAAGAACAAGTGGCCCAGGAGCCCAGGAACAAGTCACAGCACACAGAGGCAGTCAGAGGAAGCAACTGATCTATCTGGTGAGGCTTCTCTAGTCTCTCAAGGTCAGAGGCAACTTGCATGGGCTTCTCAGGGAGCAAGAATTTGAGTCTTGCTTCCCTTGACTTCTAGATGCACTTCAAGGAGGAATGGCATATAGAGTAATGCTTCAATATGTGTCCCTCCTCAAGGCAAATGAGACATCAGGAGTACCCATCACTAACAGGCATAACCAAGTCACAAAAGGGACAGTTCTTAAACCCTAGTAACATGGAGTCTATCAGGGAAGAAAAGACTGGGAGAGGGGAAAAAACTAACTATGAAGTTGGATGTTGTTTTTGTTTTAAGTCAATGGGTAAAGGAAACCTAATTCAACTAACTATGCTAACATTAACTATGACTAAATCTAAAAGTTAAATCTCACCCAGCAAGGACCAGGGTCACTGCACATGGTTCCATCTTGCAGCCACGGTCGGTGAGCAGGAACTGAATGGTAGTTGAGTCCGCTATACTCTTCATGACCTTGGCTATAGGGGGCACAAGAGTACCCATGGATGCTGCTGTGCAAAAGGAATCCAATCTTGAGCACATGCACACCAAGAGAGAAATCTGTGTGGACAATCACCTCAAGAAGAATCTTTTCTTGCTCTGAGCAGTTTAAATTATACCATCTTTATTGTATTATTGTAGATACTGCCTTTCTATACAAGTTTTAGTATTTATTTTTACTTGGGATGGCTGTATAAATTATTCAAAAAGCAATGATGTCATAATACCAAATATGGTATTATTAAAAAATTAGGTATTTGGGGCTGCATTCTCTCCTGCAGCAGAGCTCTGCTCAGCACAGAAGGATGGATGGGATATCAGGGAACAAGACAAGGTTCCCTAATTAAGAAGTTCATCTGTGACCCTGATCCAACTTAGAGCAGTTGCCGGGGTCCTCTATTTGTGCCACTAGGATAGGGTCCTAAATTAACCCTATGCACGCAGGGGACTGGCATAGCAAAGCTCTGCTCTGCCTCACCCCCAGAAAGGAAGAGGGCTGGCAGGTGTAAGCTCCAGATTTGGTATATATGTGCAGCAAGAATTTCCCCTCCTACAACAGGGGAATTTGCACTCAGATCCCTTTATGCCATCTGAGTGATGCACAGAAGCCACAGCTGTTGCATTCTAATGCAAAACTAACTAACTGTGATCTCACTTGCTTTTATATCAACAGACCAGCATATTTGACTGTCACATATTCTATACATTTAGGCAGTTAATCTGTCTTAAGACTGCTAAGACCATTAAGGTTTTGTGTATAGTACAAGTTTGATGTAGCTCAGGTGCATATTGCTTTTTGGTATCAGCTGAAGATAGAAGTGAAACCTTATGGAGCGAGGGAGTACATTATCAATAGTACTGTAGACAATATTAAAGTGGAAAGGAATGCTTCCATTATTTTAAGGTTGGGGAGGGAGAGGGTGAACTGCCACTACTTTAATGGTTTCTTCACGGTTTCTGTTTGCCAATTTCTTGGGTTTTCTATTCAGCATTGGTGTACCTCTGTGGACACTTCCCCAGAGTAAGAGCTGTACCTACCTGGGAATCAGAGGGAGAAACTGAGCTGATGGTCCTGCTCCTGACTACCTCAACACTCCTGAAAAGTGTGTGTGGTTGTGATGAACGAGTAAATTCTTTATAACATTTTATTCTTGTTTAAAGGTTAATGAAGGTATATATCAGGAACAATTCTCCATGCTTAGATGGAGGATATGACATAACCTGTCAGTTGGAGGGAATCTCTGTGAAAGAGACTGCATCCATTACTGCCTGAAACACTCTGTAGCCTCTCACATACTTCTGGAAAATGGCTGTGGCCTGGAGAACAGGCTTCCTGTAATGCTCCCACTTCCTCTGGGCCCTCCATCATCAGCAGTATGAAACATACTTCTCATCCCACAAACATGCCAATGTGGGACACCTGTAAATGTGACTGCTGCCATCTTGGCCAACAGAGGACTAAATTGATGATTTCCAGAGCTAAAGAAACGGATGCCTTTACAGCCTGTGATAAAGAGAGTCAAGCTCTCAAGATGAGAGCTGTCACAGACCTGCATCTTCCAGGGAAGTGATTCTTAACCAAGGTACATGTATCCCTAGGGGTACTCAACATATCTAGATCGGTGTTTCTCAACCTGGGGGTTCTGACCCCCAGGGGGAAACTAGGGGGGTTGCAAGTACTGGGCCAGCATTGGGGCTGGCAAGCAGGGCAACTGCCTAGGGCCCCATGCCACAAGGAGCACTGCAAAGCTAAGCTACATGTTTCAGCCCTGAGCAGCGGGGCTTGGGCTTCAGACAAGGCTCAAGTATCGCACTGAAACGTAAGTACAATATTTATATTCCAATTTATTTATTTTATAATTACATGGTAAAAATGAGAAAGTAAACAATTTTTCAGTAATAGTGCGCTGTGACATTTTTGTATTTTTATGTCTGATTTTGTAAGCAAGTAGTTTTTAAGTGAGTGAAACTTGTGCTACGCAAGACAAATCAGACTCCTGAAAGGGGTACAGTAGTCTGGAAAGGCTGAGAACCACTGTTTTATGGATTAGGCGCAGAGGGACACACAACACACTACTATTCACAAGTTAAAACAGAATACTGGTGATCACCAATCATGGATTCTATTTCTGGCTCTGGAAGATGAATGTGATTTATAGTGGTGAGAGATGGAATAATGCAAAGTAGTTTAGTCACTCTGAATAGCAGTATAGTGTAGTGGATACTCAGGATCTGTACCTGCAGTGACCTTGCATAAGCTTCCTGCTAACTTATTTATAAAGACAGGGTGAGGGGAGAGTTCAGAAGCTCTTTCATAGCTGTCTTCAAGGTTGGGGTTCACAGTCTTACTAAACTGCATGAGAATTTAAACAACATTTAGGAGAAGCAAAGGAAAACGTCTTTCTTTCTCCCCATCACCCTTGCTGGATGTGAGTTATGGTGTTCATGCTACAGCAGATTTGTCATCAAATTAAAATTGAGCAGGTTCACACTGGCACACACGTTTTCCATTATGGCTGAAGAGTTATAAAATACTCTATACGCAAACACTATATATGTATAACTGATATTCTAGGAATCACCACAATGAGCAACAATATAGACACGGGACAGGTCCTAGAGTGATTTAGATTTCTTTCAGAAGGAGTACAAAGGAAGACAGTGAAGTAAAAAGTTACAAAAAGGGGTAATTTTTAGACTTATTCTCTGTATGGATTCATTTTTCACCAAGTGACTATGAAAATACAAAGAGAGTTCAAAGTTTATATTTTGTGTATAGTCTTTTCCCATTTCAATGAGATCTGTACAATATAAAGATTTAAAGCTCTTGCTAAAATTCAACTCTAACACTAGCTTAACTATGGTACAGGTGCCGCTGCACTGTAACATCAAGAATCCTGGAAGTCTTCTCCACTTCTATGTACACTGTTTATATCTTAACCTCTTCAGGGCAGTCCCTGACTGTATACTATGTCTTGTACAACACTGAGCACATTTTAAATTATTTAATAAATAATTACATCAAACAGCAAATAAGGGGTATATACAGATGTGCCACCAAAATTATAAGGGCTTCTCTACACTTGAAACGCTACAGCTGTGTCACTGTGGTGCTTCCGTGTAGACACTACCTATGCCGATGGGAGGGATTCTCCCAATGGTGCAGGTAAATCCACCTCCCTGAGAAGAATCCATCAACCTAGTGCTATCTACACTGGCATTAGGTCAGCTTAACTACATCACTCAGCTTAACTACATCACATCTTCACACACCTGAGCAACGTAGCTGGCTTGATCTAACTGTTTAGTGCAGACTAGGCCTAAGAAATTCAATAAAGTATGTAATTAGGTTACTACAATAAAACAAGTTCAAGGAAACTAGCCCCATAACAGTGGTCCAAACTATACAGAAGCCAATGAATTTTTTTGCTATTGTATGCTATCCTTTGCAGTCACACTCTAAATGAAAAATCGTGATTTGCATGATGCTATTGTAATTATGGCTTTGGGACTTGGTATTTATGAATTAATAATTCTACAAATAATATATTTGCCTACCTTTTTTAAGCCAGCAAATCCTTCTGATTCCAGAAAGAAGAAGGCAAAGGGCATCAACACAAATAAACAAAGATTGGAAAAAAGGGAAGCAAGATTCCACAAACCTGCAACAAATCAGAAGAAAATGTTTACATTACTTTTCAAAAACTGAAGACTCTTTAAATAATACTTATTAAAATTCCTGACATTGCTATACTGCCTTTCAACTAGGTAGGCTTTATATGGGTAAATACAGAGCATGTATAATAATTTATATATAAATATAAATGAAGATCTGACATATACATAAGGTTCATATAACCCATCACTGAAAGACAGCAACCTCAATGTCCTGAAATTTTAAGCCAAAAGTCAATACCTAATTGAAACTGCTGGGAAGTTTTGAAGACAGACTGCAATAACTAAAATTGTATTTTTCTACAGTATCCTTTCTTGTGAACAGTGACCAGGGATTTTTAAGCTATAAAGACAGTTCTTTAAAATTTATTAATATGTTTCCAAGGGCCATATTTACAAAGGTGTTTGGGGCCTAAGCAATGGGAGTTAGACACTTAATTGGGCACTTTTATAAATCCGAATAGGTACTTACCTGCATCTTTACATGCTTAAATACCTTTGTATATTTCAACCCAATAGCCTAGTGCTCAAGCAGCTTCCTGAACACCAGAACAATACCGATTCTAAGGTAAGTGTCACCTGCTGAATGACTAACCCCATTTGCTGCAGAATACGGGGTTTTTCTTTGAAGTGTTCCATTTGACATCAAATAGTAACCCTGAATTGCTTAGTTTGTGAAACCTGAAGAGATTATACCTCAAGATGGTACAGTTTCAGGCTACAGATCATTTTTAAGCTGTCTATACACAATAATAATTTCCAGTACACGGTCTCATCCAGCACTGATTCTTGGAAGGGCCAGTTCTACTCCCTCTCCTATTCGTCCCTTTAGAGGGGATTGAGGCACGACATACTTTAATGCCAGCAATACACAGATAACACCATCTCTACATCAAATGCAGATATTGCCATTTTACCCATGTCTAACTGAAATCAGCAGCTGGCTAAAACAGAACAAAGGCAAGGCAGAGGAGGTGATGGTTAGAAGGTCTGAAGGGATTACCCTAGACCTCCACTTGGGCATCTGTGCAATAATCAAGATTTTGCAAAGTCTCAGAGATCTTCTGGACAAAGTCACTGGTGGTTAGACACATTTCTCCACTATTCTTATCTCCGGCTGGGCAGGACACCGTGTTCCTCCTTATCAGGTTCTGACTTACCCACAGTCTACCCAGACTACAGTCACCAATAAACTTGAGTACTGCTACACACATTGTACTTGAGGATGAAAACTTAAGCCACAAGGCAGCTGCAACTGGGTCTCATTTAAGAAACACAGGCTGCAAGAAAACAATACTCCAGGGCTTTGCACGCTCTCCAACTTCCTCCAATACAGAATGCACTTCAAAATCCTACTCTAGATCTCCCAAGTCCTAAATGGGCTGGGGAATCAACTCTCAGGAATGGACTATATTGTTCCACAACCCAGCATGAGAGCAATGATCAAACAGCGTGTGCCCAGAGAGTGAGGCTTCCAGGGACAAGAATCTTTATGGCACACTCATATTTGAAATGCCATTCCTTAAGTAACAGACTGAGCTCAGATCTTACCACCTTTATAGTGACATAAAAATGTAGGTCTGGAAAGGACCTCAGGAGGTCATCTAGTCCATACCCATGTGCTGGACACAGGATTAAGCCTTCCTACAACAAAAGAAGAGTGATAGCATGAACATCATAGTGATGTTTAAAGTGGGGAGCTATGGAAAAAAGCTCAGTATTTTGAAATGGGGTTTTAGATTTTGTTCTCAATTTTACTAGTGCCAACACACCACAGCAATGGGTACACTAAATATACACACTTCAAATGTGAACTACTGTATGATAGAAACATAACTCAGTCTTTCAAACATACCTATTCTCATAGTGGTAATTTCAAAAATGAAAAATTAACATCTTTTAGATGACATGTTTCAACATTATAATTATTACCAGAAGTCTTCTGTAAGATATTTTCAATATACTTACTTATATTTACTACACAATGTTGTTATATGGTTATTGTTTTATTTGCAATGAAACATAAGAGCTTTTACTGAACAGTCATATGGAACTTAATTCCTACATCAGTTGTTGTAAAAGGGAAACTTATTTTACAATGATTTTCATGATCCCATAAGTATCATTGTACAAAGCAAAAATGATTTTTCCATACATTTCAAATGTTTATATTATTGGTTCTCAACCCGCAGCCTGCGGACTGCTTGTGGCCCAATCAGCACAAAGCTGCGGCCCATGTGCAACCCTCAGGGCCATTCAGGTAGTGTATATGTGGATACAGCCCACGTAACAAAGAGAGCTCCATAAATGGCCCACAATGGTAAATAGGCTGCGAACCACTGGTTTATATTTTAACATGAAACTAAGCTAGTGGTCTAACAAAACAGATAAGACATTGACTGAGCCCTTCTAACCAACAATGGCCTGCGCTCTGTAGCATTTTCAGTCTGACAACTGATTATATAAAGAGAAACAATATATTTCTTACCATAAGAAGTTACTCACCTTGTGCAGTAATGATGGTTCCTCAAGATGTGTCCCCCTATGGGTGCGCTCCACTGTAGGTGTGCTTACGTCCCTGTGCTGCTGATCAGAGAACTTTGGTAGGTGTGTCTATTAGGCCCGCATATGCGTTGTCTCTCCTCATGCAGCACCACGAGGCTAGCCAGCATGCGTGGGTTAACCCCCCTCAGTTTCTTCCCTACCGCACAGTCATAGACAAGAACTCCGAAGTAGAGGGAAGGAAGGCGAGTTGTGGAGCACCATAGAGAGACACATCTCAAAGAACCATTGTTACTGCACAAGGTGAGTAACAACTTCTTCAAGTAATATCCCTATGGGTGCTCCACTGTAGGTGTCTCCTGAGCAGTTCCCCTTCTGGAGGGCTAGGACTTCTGAGTCAGTGCTGTCATCTGTAACTGACCCATCGAGGCGAAGATGGCATCAAAGGCAGAGTCCCCAGTGATCATATAGTGTTCTGCAAAAGTATGGACTGACACCCATGTCGCCGCTCAACAGTTCTGAGATAGGGACATTCTTGAAGAAGGTGACAGATGAGGAGATTGACCTTGTGGACTGTGCATGAACAGAGTCTGGAGGGGTCAAGTTGCAAACTTGATAGCACTGTCTGATGCAATTCGAGACCCACTTGGAGAGCTTTTGGGCTGCTATTGCTGAGCCCTTGGATCTTTCCACAATTGAGAGGAAAAGCCATGGGGATTTCCTGAAGGCCGTTGATCTGTCCAGGTAGAAGGCCAGGGTTCTCCTGACAGCTAGTGTATATAATATAGCTTCCCTATTGTCTTGGCGTGGCTTGAAAGGGCTTTCAGTTCATCACCTACATCACTCACACCAATAGCGTGCATGTCATCATGTGTCAACACTGTCTCTAGTGCCCTGCATTGCTGGTGTAGGTCTTCTTCAGGTATAGTGAGGAGTTTTGGAATATCATACAACATCCCAAATATATTGCTGTGTTCCTTGAGCTGCATGAAACGTTCAACTGACTGTATTGCACAATCTAGCACTTGGTTAAAGAATTCAACTTTGAACTGTTGTTTGGGGTCTCTTATGGGATTATCCCGTGCCTCGTAATCAAAATGTCGTCTTCTTCGGTGACCCTTGTATTCTTGAATGAGTGGAAAAATAGCTTCAGTGTGAAGTTCCTCTGCCAACTTCTGTGCACTCTTCAGAACGTTTTGAAACCCCTCATCTGACCGGTAAGACTGTAGGTATGACTTTGCTTTGTCCAGTTGTTCCATTGCTCCAGATATATCAAGGTCAACACCTTGGAGTCTCTTGCTTACAACATTTATTTCAAACAGTATGTCATGCCATAACACTAAGCCATACAGAAATTTGAAGTTATGTATGTTTCTGGTGATTGCTCTGCCACTGTTCTCCCACAAACAGTTCCTGTCATAGCATTATCCTCCATTATGGCATCATCTATCTTCCTAATTTGGTGTTTGATAGGCTTTATCGCCTGCACTCGACTTTCCCATTGTGCAGCACTCAGTGGTTTCAGCATCAAAGAGGATGTTCCCAGATGCTGCTTCAAAATTTGCCATTGATGAGTTGATGCAGAGAAAAATACATAGATGCTTTGAATTACATTAAAAAATTCAGCAGCCTCACTAGAAGCTGGTGCTGCATCACTGACCATCAAGTTCAATGAATGAGAACTGCATGGGACAAAAAAAGCACCATTATTGTAGCCATGATCTCTCATGGCAGCTATCACAATTCCCATATCGTCCAGCTTTTTAAGAAGCACATTTGTCATACCAGCTATTGTAGTATCATCAATGTCAATAAATTCTAGAAAATGCTCTCTGACAGTCACCATTGCAGGGACATTTTCACTAGGTTCTGTTGTTGTTACAAAATGCACCATTAAAGTCATTTGTTCCATATGGCTGATGTCAGGTGTCCAGTCCAGAATAACAGAGTAATATCTTGCTGACTTCAGATCTGCCACAATCTTCTGTTTGACTTTTGTTGCCAGGAACTGTATGATCTCATTTTGAATTGTTTTTCCAAGGTAGTAGTGTGTGTACATTTCTTGGCTGGTAACTTAGATGCTTCTGGAGTACAGCATCAAACTCGGCCATCAGTTCACAATTTTAAGGAAGTTTCCATTGTTTGGCACATACAGCTGATCTGAAGTGCTAGGTTTTGGGTAGCAAGCATTCTCACAATGACAATAAGCCTTTTCAGAACATTTTGCCAGTAAAGAGATTCTGATGCAATCTTCTCTTGATGCTTATCGTCTATGGTGGCCTTTATCTTTAGTCTCATCTCAAGCTCTTTCCACCTATGGAATGTTCTCTGGTGATTTGCTGCCTTCTCATGGCATGCCAGATTTCTAGCCAGATTTTTCCAGTCTTTGGTTCCTGTAGAACCCAATGTGGCTGGAACATGAGACTGGAAGAGTTTGCAACAAAAACAGTAAGCAACATTCTGGGTTTTTGAGTACATAAGCCATGGCCTCTCCACTTTGTCACCATTGGGGATTTCACGCCAGTAATGTGTTGGATGGAAACTTCTATTTTCTATGGCAAAGAACTTTGTGCCCTCAAAAGGAACATCCTCAACAGTAGACTGTACCTCTTTCAGGAAGCCTGACAAATGGAGCCATGATGCTCATCACATCACCACAACCATGGTGATAGACAGAGCCACCATGTTTGCTCAATCAGTGGCAGATTGCAGTGATGTCTTTGCCACTAATTGGCCCTCCTGAATAATGGCCTTACATTGGTCACAATAGCTTCTGGCATGTTACCTGCACCGGTTGCTCCTGTAATGGGCAAGCCATCGCTGGCAGCGATGATGTGGACTTGTGCACCAGGAGCGTCTTTTTAGACAAGTGCTTACTCCTGTCCGGTGCCGATGACTCGATGCCCATGCCCATCAGGTCCATGGGCCTGTGAGTGGTGCCGTTTGCTGTCGGCTTCCGTGAGCCAGGGGTGCTATAATGAGATTATCTCGGTATCATCGGCACTGCCACTGTGATCACTTACAACTATCTCAGGGCTCACTATGGGGACTTCCCTCTCTTTTTAATGATTTATGAGAGGGATCTGCTGCCTGTTTCCTTGACCCACAGCCCTTAGATGTAGAAGGCCATGGTGAAAACTTATGTCTACCAGGCGACTGGGGTCAGAGAGCTGCCTTACTGAAGATGATCTTCTGGTGGAGCACTCTGTCTTTGCAGGATCTTGGCCAGAGTTATTGCCAAAGACCACACTTCTGTCATACATGGCCTTCCCCAAGGCAGCATATGCACGTAGAGCACTTGTCCGCAACCAGGATCGCCTCTTTACAAGTGAAGCACTTTTTTAAGCCCAGCAAACTGGGCATATCCCATTGGGGGAAAGGGTCCCTGGCGGGGGAGAAAAAGCGGGAAAGAAATTAAAGTCTTTTATTTTCAAGGATAAAATAAGAAAGGAAAAGAATATTACAATTAGAACTGTAACTAGGAGACTAATGGCTTCTCTTCATTACGGGGTAAGTCTACCTAAGTTACACTACTCCAGCTACGTTATTCATAGACATAGCTTAGGTCAACTTACCCCAGAGTTGATGGAAAATACTCTCCGGTCAACTTCCCTTACTCTTCTCAGAGAGCTGGAGTACAGCTAAATCAATCCCTGCTGCATCGACTGCAGTAGTGTTGATCTCCCCAGGGAGACCAGCCCTAGCTATAGGTATGCAAAATAAAAAGAAAGCCTTAATAGACTACTAATGAACAGGGGCAGTTGAGATGGAACTGAGGGTTATTAGCCCACACATGTGGGCTAGCCTCATGGCACAGCACGAGGAGAGACAGCGCATCTGCAGGCCTAATGGATGCTGTTACTGAAGTTCTCTGATCAGCAGCACACACACAAGCACATCTACAGTGGAGCACCCATAGGGACACTCCTCGAAGAAGAGTATAGGCATTTAGGAGTGCTCAGATGAAGTGATTGGTGCCAAGTATTTAAAACAGAAATTCTAGTAATTTGTATTTCTTCCTTTCCAACATACAGGAAAAGTAGTCCTTTTAGAACCTACTGAAGGAACAATAATGATATAGCTGCACTAGAAATGCTGTAGCAGCACAGCTACCTGCAACAGTGCATCTACAGTGTAGACACTTCAGCGACAGAAGAGCTTCTTCTGTTATTCTAGTAAATTCACCTCTCTAAGGGCGGAAGCCACATCAACAGAAGAATTCTTCCATTGACCTTGTGACGACCAGGGGCGGCTCCAGGCCCCAGCACGCCAAGCGCGTGCTTGGGGCGGCAAGCCACGGGGGGCGCTCTTCCAGCACCGCGAGGGCAGCAGGCAGGCTGCCCTCCGCGGCTTGCCTGCGGAGGGTCCGCTGGTCCCGCGGCTTAGGAGGACCTCCCGCAGGCATGCCTGAGGAGGCTCCACTGGTCCCGCGGCTTAGACCATGCCTGCGGGAGGTCCGCCGAAGCCGCGGGACCAGCGGACCCTCCGCAGGCACGCCACGGAAAGCAGCCTGCCTGCCCTGCTTGGGGCGGCAAAATTCCTAGAGCCACCCCTGGTGACGACGACACCAGGGCTTAGGTCAACTTAATTGCATTGCACAGAGCATGAAATATTTCACAACTTTGAGCAATATAGTTAAGTGTAAACCAGCCCTACATCAAAGTCAATCCCATAACTGGGAAAATCTGCAAAAGAGAATAGCAAGGGAGGATTTGATAGCAGCCTTCAACTACCTGAACAGGGTTTCCAAAGAGGATGGAGCTCGGCTGTTCTCAGTGGTGGCAGATGACAGAACAAGGAGCAATGGTCTCAAGTTGCAGTGGGAGAGGGTTAGGTTGGATATTAGGAGGGTGGGAAAGCACTGGAATGGGTTACCTAGGGAGCTGGTGGAATCTCCATCCTTAGAGGTTTTTAAGGCCCGGCTTGACAAAGCTCTGGCTGGGATAATTTAGTTGGGGTTGGTCCTACTTTGAGCAGGGGGTTGGACTGGATGACCTCCTGAGGTCTCTTACAACCCTAATCTTCTATAATTCTATGAAAGAAGATTAAAAAAAATCTGGATTAGAGGGGAAGTGAAAGCAGCTGTAAAAAGAAAGGGGGGGAATAATAATATATAACAAATGGAAGAAAGTAAGTTGATAGCAATGAATATAAATCAGAAGTTAGGAATTGTGAAAAACTGATAAGGGAAGCAAAGGGACACAAGGAGAAATCCATAGCCAGCAGAGTTAAGGACAATAAGGAGGAGTTTTTTAAATATATTAGGAACAAAAAGAATCCTGACTACAGTAATGGTCAATTACCAGAGGGAAGTGGTAGAATGATCAATAGTAATGCAGAGAAGGCAGAAGTGTTCAATAAATGTTTCCATTCTGTGTTTGAGGGAAAGACAGATGATATTCGTCTCATCATATACGCTTTCCATTCCACTAGTATCGATGGAGGATGTTAAATTTCACCTACTAAAGTTAAACATTTTTACATCAGCAGGTACAGATAACTTGAAACCACAAGTTTTAAAAGAGCTAGCTGTGGAGCTTGATGGACTGTTAACACTTTAGAAGTCCCAGAAGACTGGAAGAAAGCTAATGTTGTGCCAGTTTTTCAAAAGGGTAAATGGGATGACCCAGGGAATTAAAGGTCTGTCAGCCTGACATCTATCTCAGGCAAGATAATGGAGCAGCTGACGTGGGGCTCAATTAATGAAGAATTAAAGCACAATAACGTAATTAATGCAAATCAACTTGAGGCCAGAGTGAGAACAAAGCTAGAGCAGTACTAAGAACAGGACTAGAAGCAGGGATGGAGCAGGCTAAGGCCTAGGGCGTCTGTTGTCACTACCAGGCAGGAGAGAATTCCAAGCCCTGGAATGACATTAAGCAGAGAGCTGCTGTTCCTCCAATAAGGCTTATATATCTGCCTGAAAGTCATCAGACCAGTTCCTGGCTTGTGACCAATAGAGCTAATGAGATCCTGGGATGCATGAAAAGGGGAATCTCAAGTAGGAGTAGAGGGGTTATTTTACTGCTGTATTTGGAACTGGTGTGACCATTGCTGGAATACTGTGTCCAGTTCTGGTGCCAACAATTCAAGAAGGACTCTGATAAATTGGAGAGGGTTCAGAGAAGAACCACGAGAATGATTAAAGAAAACACGCCTTATAGTGATAGATTCAAAGTGCTCAATTGATTTATCTGAACTAACTGATTGTTAAGGGGTGACTGGATTACAGTCTAAAAAGTATCTACATGGGGAACAAATAATTATTAGGCTTTTCACTCTATCAGAGAAAGGTATAACATGATCCAAAGGCTGGAAATTGAAGCTAGACAAATTCAGACTGGAAACAAGGTGTAAATGTTTGACAGTGAGGGTAATTAACCATTGGAACAATTTACCAAGGGTTGTGGTGGATTTACCATTGTTGACCATTTTTAAATCAAGATTGGATGTTTTTCTAAAAGATCTCCAAAATAATTTCTAGAGCAGAAGTTCTATGGCCTGTGTTATACAGGAGATCAGACAACATGATCACAATGGTCCCTTAGAATCTATCAATCTACGAAAGAGGTGAGATTTCCATTTAGTTCTGATCAAGGTAAGTGATCATCTTTTCCCCTCCTGCAATTTTTTTTTTTAATAATTTTCAAACCACTTCCCTCCTCCCCCACACACACTTTACTCCCTTTCTTTGGCTAGAATGGACTGATTTAAATCCTATTGTACAAGTTGATTGCTGGTAAAGTCAATGGACTTGCACAAAAAATTAAATGTAGCCCTAACTTGCAGCTACAGAAAACAACATTACACAAAACCCCAAACACACATGAAACAACATAATGGAGGCAGCCAGTCAAATGCTAAAGAATGTGTGTGTGCCACCTTCCCAAATGCTGTTAGACTCATCGGGAATGAAGAAAAGCAAATTCCAAAGGCAAGGGCCCCTCAACAGAGAAAATCCTGCCACCAGTGATGCTGCTGTTTCCCAAAGGTGAATGCTCCAAGAGCCTCTCAGCCACTCTTAACTGCAAGTACTGAGTGAGAGGAAGCAGGTTTGCATAGTCCCTTTCCCCGTAAGTGAACCAGTGAGCATGAAATATTATTTCTCCTGTTACCCATATTTATACAATGTGGAAGTACTATACCAGTTTGTGAGATTATTTTTATTTGGTTTCCTTTCACTTTCTGCACTTTACATGGCCTTATTTTAGTTACCTAGAAATCAGATAGAAAGGTTGAATTTGGTTGGCTTTGTTCATCAGCTGTCAGTTTCAAGAGTTATGATAGATGTGTACTTACTATGCACAAGAAAAGTAAACAACTGACTTACCGAACAAGCATTTGCAACATAAAAACATACACTGAACTCCAGGTAAATTTCAGAAGCATGTTCTTTTGTGTCATTTCGTTTAGGTGGATTATAGAATGGTTACTTGAGGTTAAGCAAGATGATGATTTTTTTTAAAAGCTGAGATTCAAATATTTGTACACTAATAGGGTTGATAGGAACTACATCCTTCCCTTCTGGGATATTTCTGGCATATTAATATTTATATACACACACATCGCTCCCCATTCAATACATATATTATATTTATATTATACATAGAATTTATTCTGGGAAAAAAACCTGAAGAAAGTAACATTACATTGGTATAGGCAAGTGGCCATCAACAAGTTCCCTGCCCCCATTCTTTTCATTATCACTTCAGTTTTGTTTTCCCACCCCACCTCCCAATCTGTTGGACTAATTTGAGACTACAACAGTACAATATAAACTGAAAAGTAAATAGTTATGCTCCCACTGTACTGACTGGGTGCTAAAGTTGTATACAAGATACTTTGCAGGCCTTCATCTACTGGAAGAGTTAACTTTAGATGAATATTGTACAGACTCAATAAAATCTCAAAGTACCAGGCTTTCCTAATCAGCCCACTCGGATGCTTTTTTGTATTTGTTTGTATTGATTTAAGAGAAAATGTGCAATAAAACAAGTTTTAACAATTCTGAAACAAACAACTCAATCTTGCACATTTGGCAAACAGCTTAGATATCCCAGCACTTTGATTCCTGTTTATGTGCAAGTTTCATTAAGTTCTACCTCCATCTGCTGGACGCATTTAAAATAGCAGAAATGAAAATTTTACCATTTTTAAGTACATTTTCAGGAACTGACGACAGTTCAACTTTCATTACACAAAATTACTCATCTTGAATATTATGCACTCTCTGCCTAGTTATATATATATTAAGACAGGGGTCGGCAATCTTTCAGAAGTGGTGTGCCGAGTCTTCATTTATTTACTCTAATTTAAGGTTTCGCGTGCCGGTGATACATTTTAACATTTTTAGAAGATCTCTTTCTATAAGTCTATAATATATATAACTAAAACTATTGTATGTAAAATAAATAAGGTTTTTAAAATTTTTAAGAAACTTCAGTTAAAATTAAATTAAAATGAAGAGCCCCCCGGACCGGTGGTCAGGACCCGGGCAGTGTGAGTGCCACTGAAAATCAGCACGCGTGCCGCCTTCAGCACGCATGCCATAGGTTGCCTACCCCTGTATTAAGAGGAGACTTTTTACAAGTCACCACTAACATTAAATAGTTACAATCATATACCAAGGCAAGAACCCAACAAAACAGGGAGGTGCTCACAATAGGTTAGAAAAATTTACCCACTATTAATAAAAATCATAGAAGTGGATACTTAACATATCAATTCAATACAAGAAACTACAGTGCATCAATGACAACATTAAGGTTCTGATTTATACAGGCAAAAGTTAAAAAATGCAGCCTTAACTCTGTTCCTGTGTGAACAGATTACAATGAAGTCTTCAATTATAAGACAAAATACTATTTATCAAATGCACAGAAGCAACTTCTAGTACTGTATATTATTGTGTACACCAGCTGAAGTCCACTAGAGACTATTCTATGAAGTGGATAATAAATCAAACAACGTAACACACTACAGAACAATTAGAAGAGTAATAGTTGAAAAATTACTGGAAAGTACAGTCTGCAGATCAATTTGTTTTGTTGTTGACTGCCTCATCCACTATATAACACCCCAGGAACTCAGTGCTATTGTTTCAAAAACTGAACAGTACTTGGCTGTTAAATATGTATTTCAACAATTTAGTCAAGAGAATTTGTTAGTCTACTATATCTTTGTTTCAATATCAAAAATTGTATGCCAGGCTGCAGGAAAATGATACATTATACTGTATTTGAGAAATAGTGAGTGATCCTGTATCTAAAGATTCTTACATTGCATACACAAGGGGACAGAATTAGGGAAGTTCAGGCAAGCATTTCCTGACTTCAGCACTTTAGAGTGCAATCTTAATGTTCTTTGTTTTTTTTTTAAATAATACTTTCTAATTACTTTTGAAAGAAAACAGAAAAGAAATTTCATAATGTGACTAGGCACCATAGGAACACTACATCTCATACACCTAATAAAGTCCGCATGAAGGAGCCGATCTCCAGCAAGCATTATAAACTGCGAAGCATTTACTTCGCCAGCTGTGTGATAAATAAGATACATTCCCATGGCTTGATCCAAATTACACTGAAATACACCATGTCTTTCCATTGACTCCAGAGGCATTTGGATCAGGCTCCCACTAGGTTCTTTCACTACATTTTGCAATATACAGCTAACTTAGGTTCTACATGAGTGCATTTACTACTTTCACATCAATCATTGTTAAACTATACACACATAGTCCATTTAGTATATTTTAAGCACAAAATGAGATTTTCAAAACTCATTGCTTAGGGCTGATCTACACTCCCGCAGTAAATCGATCTAAGTTACGCTACTTCAGTTACGTGAATAGCATAACTGAAGTAGACATAGCCAGATCCACTTACTGCGGTGTCTACAATGTGCTGTATTCACGGAAGATGCTCTCCAGACGGTAGCATAGACATGGCCTTGGTCAAATCAAAACAAAATATGAACTAGAAAATTCAAAGGCACTTCTCCTAAAGGAGAGCTATTTCTTGTCAAATTTCAATTTTTCAACCTCAGTCACTTTGGTGCTATGGCTCTTCTAAAAGAATTTTTAAAATTATAATTTTAAATTATATGAGGAAGTATTTTTTCCCTACTCTCCTATACAAAAGCAGCAGAATGACTTTTGCTCAAATTTTTCACATTTCACCTTCGGCCAGAGGAGGGAGTATTTGCTCTCTGGCAGGATTATTGTTCTCATTTAGTAAAAGGTTTAAAATCTGTGTGGCTGACTGGTCACACAAAGGAGGTAGAGAAAGAAAGAGCTGCTCTACATGGTATATTCCTGCTTCTTCTGGGAACTGAAATCTTTTTTTTTTTTTTAAGAATGGGAGGCAAGGAATGACTGTCTTACATCTGTAAAGTATCGCATGCCAGTAGAGACATAAAATTAACCAAATCTAGGTATCATAAGGAATAATTTCAACTAGTTTTGGAAAAGTGGGGAGAGAAGAAATGAAGGAAACAAAGAAAAAGGGAATGCTGCCTTAATATATTCCAAGAGCCAGAATATTTAGTTTGCTGGAAATTTTAGAGGTTCTGTTTTTGTGTTTGTTTGTTGTTGTGGTGGGGGGGGGTTGGGAGGGAGAGGGGTTGTTTTTTAAAGTTAACTTACAATTAACATACAAAAGCAAGATTAGATGGTGCCAGAGAGATAGGTGAATAAAGTCTAGAGGCCTTGGCTACACTTGCAAATTTGCAGCGCTGCAGCAGGGTGTGAAAACACACCCTCTCCAGCGCTGCAAATTGCAGCGCTGCAAAGCGCCAGTGTGGTCAAA
Organism: Mauremys reevesii; assembly: GCF_016161935.1. NCBI lineage: Eukaryota > Metazoa > Chordata > Testudines > Geoemydidae > Mauremys > Mauremys reevesii. Next base: position 19,886,936 of record NC_052624.1, read on the forward strand.
GCCCCAGCGCTGGGAGCACAGCTCCCAGCGCTGTACGTTATTCCCCACAGGGAGGTGGAGTACGGACAGCGCTGGGAGAGCTCTCTCCCAGCGCTGGCACTTTGACTACACTTAGCGCTTCAAAGCGCTGCCGCGGCAGCGCTTTGAAGTGCAAGTGTAGCCAAAGCCCCAGTCAGAGTACAGAGCTTAGAGGAGGGATATGAAGAAGGAAAGGGTGGGATGTTTGGCACAGAGGAAGAGGGAAAGCATTCCTGATGTAGAGGTGAAAAGGCACAATAGTAAGTGGGTGAAGGACTCAAGAATTAAGAAGGGGGTTTAAAGCAAGGCACAAGATGATGATCAGAAGAAAATGGAACCAACATGTAGGCAAACACAGCCAAGTAAAACTTCAGGCCAGCATATCTTAATCTTCTGCACCAACTCTCACTGGAGATCACAGAGCCTAGGCAGTGCCTGGCAACCAAAAGCATCATATCTGTGAGCCAGCTGTATTACCTCAGATTGGGTGGTTTGGTGCAGCAAAGATGAGCACAAAGCAAGAGCCCCTCTTTACTGGATGCATGGTGTTTAGTTCTGGGATTTCTAAACTCCAAGCCTAATCAGGCCCCATTACCTGACCATACTATATCACTGCCTGTTACATGCAAAGGATAGGGATACTGCAGGGAAAATGCAACTGCCCTAGTTAGATGCAGAGCTTGGGGTACATGTTCAGAGACAATGGCTTTCAACATGGAGCAGAAATAAAGGGGCATAAGTGACTCAGGTTAGTGAAACATATGGAAATTCTCAATAGCATGAAGGAACAGCTAGTCTCAAATTCACTTAAGAGATACTGCACTCTAGGCTTAACCAACTAGAAAGTTTACCTTTTAAAATATTGGGACTCTTCAGAACTGCATATCAATCTTAAGCCTCATCATTGTCCAGCACACTGTCTAAAGTAGAAGTGGGTACCTCTGCTTTTTGATAACTCAGCAAATAGCTATCTTTTCTATTAGCAAGTTGGCCCCTGACATCACAAGGTATGTTTTTTCCTCCATTAAAACATCTAAATCCAATGACAATCACCAATTCCTCACCAAGGTGCATCTTCAAACTGCAGTATGTTAGCTATCAACTATATATCTGTAGAGCATTATTTGAATTCTGGCAGCGCCCAAAGTGCTCGACACTGTCAATACACAGAGAGACCAGACTATCTTGACCAATTTCACTTTAACAAAATACCATAATAAATGTGGCAAGATCAAAATATATAATTTTATATATATGATTTACTTTTAAAAAGAAAAGCAGCTAAAAGTCACTGCTTCTCAATCCATTCATTGTAGTTGGCAAGTTTCTTGTACGAACCACTAGCCACATTTGAATAAATAAATAAATAAAAACACTGATTTTTACCTCCATACCTCTTTAGCTCACTGAACGTTACAACTACAGGTGAAAGAAAAGTCTTATTACACATTTCTAAGTTACTTCGCTTCCCGTAAAAGTGATACATGTTTCTGTATTCAAGAACAGTAGCTTTTGGGTTGCCTTCCTTAGTCGAGACAACCCTCAAAATGCCAGAATGATGATGACTTGTAAACTTGCTGCTGTTCAATAGATTACAAATGCCTAATTTATTAATGGTATACAAACCAAGAACATTTACAACTTTAAGCCATTATGACAATAAGTATATAAAAACAAAAAGATCACTCAAAATGCACTGGAAGTGGTGTTATCTGTTAAAATGTGCTTTTAATTACATTATTCAAGTACTAACCATGAATTAGAGAGCCATTTAACCACTGAATATAGTAGTTTTGTGGAAAAGAAAGCAGGATCTCATTGCTGATTATTGAAAAAGGTAGAAGCAGGACGGCACCAGCTGAAACTGCAAGAGTGAAGGTACTCAAAAACAGCCTGGAAGTCAAAGAAATGTATCATTGTTACTGCCCATAAAATAACATGTTTCAAACAACAAAGTAGTTAACCTAATTCATGGTGCTCATCAGAAAAATGTATCAATTTACACTACAAAAATGCACTAATTTTGAAAGGTCATATTTACAAAAGTACATGCCTACATCTTTATTTTTCAGATATCAGGTGGTTTACAGAACTTAATATTATATATAATATATATTACTATAATTAAAAATAATTCATTCTTGAAAAAAGATTAGGATTTTTCTTCTCTAGGTCTGGAATACATTCATGATCCAAGCTCAATTAAGTATTTTGACATATAATACTTTTGGACAATATACCTTTCCTTAAGACTACTCAGGAAAGTGGTGAGATTAGGGGAAGGAGAGATTTAAAGATACCACTCACTGGTTCAAAGTGAATTAATGCAACTATTAATCACTAAAAATGTCAACAGGACCACATTTGAACATGACTATTAAACCATGCAATTGTAGATTTACTGCATTTCTTTCCATACAAAGCATGGACCCATCATTATTTGACAAGCTAAAGATTATTTCTGTTGGCTAGATAACAGAATGAAGGGAAATCTCAACTAAAAATAAAATAAGCATTTAAAATTTTGAAGGGAAAAGTATACTGAGCTGAAATACTCCAAGAACAATTTACAATAAGTACCATTCTTTGGCTTTTAACAGAATTATACCTTTTCAGGAACACAACGCCAACCAAAAAATTTATTAAAGTGTAAGTTTGATACTAAAATGGAACTCTATAATAATTTTCTAAACTGCATAACTGAAAATTAAGATATATATTGGACTAAGATGCTTACAGGGAAAGTGTCAATAATGATATTGTTTGACTGTAGAATTATTTTCTCCTACCTCCACCCTCTCACAAAGAGAGTTCATTTCTACAAACCCTTACTCATTCCCACAGTCATTGTTTACAAGTACTTCCACTACAGTCAATTTAACTACTTTTATGATGAAGGGTTGTAGGATCAGGCCAGTATCTAGTAAGTGCTTAAAAAATGACTACATAATTTAGGGCCAAAATTTGTTGTACCACAAAGTGGTCCTAAATAGCCATCTAGAATCCTATAGCATTAGTTTTCTTTAACCAAAATCCTGATGATTACTATATGTGAAGCAGTATCAACCTGTGTGTTTGTGAAGTTAAAGTTTAATTAAAGATAAAAAGCATTTACAGCTGATGAACAAGAGAGTTTAAGATGATTAGAATAGGAGGCAGCTTATATTACATGCATACATACCATGAGCAATTCTTATGGCTTCAAATTTAATGAAAAGTTAACATGAAAATTTAGCTAGCATAAAAAATATTGTCTTGTACACAGTTACTTCTTACCTTATTAATTTTACAAAAAACAAATCACTTGAAGATTCCAAACCTGAAACTGAGGTACTGCAGGTACAAAACAGACAGCCTGGCTAAAAGATGTACATTTTCTCACAGATGCAATCTAGTTAATCTATGTTGCATGCAGAATTGTGGCGATGTTGGTCCCAGGATATTATAGAGACAAGGTGAGGGAGGTATTATCTTTTACTAAGCCAACTTCGGTTGGTGAGAAACACAAAGATATATATTTCACCCACCTGGTCTATCTAGTTAATCTGTAATTTACAGAGGGAGTTCTTCATAAACCCATAGCGTAACCCCCTGAAAAGCAAGAAAGGGGGCTGGAATAGACCACAGTCAACAAGGCAAAATAAAATAGCCCAAGCCTAAAGTCCGCAATTAAATCTTTTCTCTCCCAGAAAGTCCTTTCACTAATTACCCACAATCGCTCAAAACTAGATGACAAAGTTTGAAATTCTTAGTTATACTTATTTATTATTTCACATTGTTTCTAAGGGCTTGGCTACACTTACAAGTTGCAGCGCTGGTGGAGGCTTTCCAGCGCTGCAATTAACACCCCGTCCACACTTGCAGGGCACAACCAGCGCTGCAACTCCCTGGTTGCAGCGCTGGCTGAAAACCCATCCGGGTTGGGGTATAAGGAGTGCAGCGCTGGTGACACCAGCGCTGCTCAGCAGGTGTGGACACTCACCAGCGCTTTACCTGTCCTCCAGGGAATAAGGAGCTATCCCAGAATTCCTGTTCAGCCACTCTGCACATCAGTTTGCACTCTACTGCTCTTGCCTCAGGTGACCCGCCCTTTAAATGCCCCGGGAAATTTAAAAATCTCCTTCCTGTTTGCTGCAGCCAGGTGTGGAGTGCAATCAGTTAATCAGTTACAGGTTACAGGTAACCATGCCTCCACGCGGCAAACGAGCCCCAGCATGGAGCACAGGTGAATTGCAGGACCTCATCAGTGTTTGGGGTGAGGCGTCTGTTCAGGCACAGCTGCGCTCCGGCCGTAGGAATTACGATATCTTTGAGCAGATAGCAAGGGACATGCTGGATAGGGGCCATCAACGGACGCACTACAATGCAGGGTGAAAGTTAAAGAGCTGCGGAGTGCCTATTACAAAGCCCGAGAGGGGAATCGCAGATCCGGATCCGCCCCACGACCTGCCGCTTTTACTTGGAGATGGACAACATACTTGGGGTGACCCCACTGCCAATCCCAGGGTAACGATGGACACTTCTGAGCAGGCTGGGGACAGGAGGAGGAGGAGGCTGCGGGGGGAGAGGAAACCGCGAGTGAAGCTCCTGGGATGGGGAAGAAACCGCAGATTCCTGGAGGCATGCAGCCAGGAGCTCTTCTCAAGCCAGGAGGAAAGTACCCAATCGCAGCAGCAGCCAGCAGTTGCAGAAGGACAAGCAGAGGAGCGGTAAGCGGCTTTTATTTTCTGGGTGGACATGTTTCTGGAGAGGAAGGGGGGGTAGGGATGCATGCATGGCAGCGTCGAGATGTGGAATAGCCCGGTGAGGTGGTCTAGCTCGTCGCGGTAATCTGCTTCGGGTATCTCGGCAAAGCTTCATCCAGAGCGTGGGCAATATGCCTGCGCAGGTTTATAGGCAGAGCCACTGTGTCCCTTGTCCCAGTGACGGTGACGCGTCCGCGCCACTCTTCGGCCAGGGGGGGGGGGACCATTTCTGAACACAGGCACGCCGCATAGGGTCCCGGGCGGAATCCACATTGCTCTAAAAGAGCCCCCCGCTGTTCCCTAGAGACTGCAGTAGGGAAACATCTTCCAGGATTAAGTCCTGTGAAAAATGTTGGGAGACTCTTTAGTGAAGAGATAGGAGATAAGATCACCCCGCATCTGCATCTTCACTCAACCCCTCTAGCACTCCAGATTACCCGAAGCAACCAGCTCCTCTCACTCAAGCCCCACTCCTCACTCACCATTTCGTGGCTTCTGTTGTGTTTTCCTTTTGGGATAAAGAATGCAAGTGAGAACTTGCAAGTGAGAACTCCCTCAGTGTAACAATTCATGTCTGGAGATAGTGGATACAATGCTGCCCGTGTTAAATGTTGTCATTTCTGTGTGTACAGTGACCTTGACTGGACTGCCCAGATGTTCAACATCACAGAGGCTTCAAAATTTGAGAAAAATCCCGAAAGAGCAAAGAGGACATGCTGAAAACTGTTCTTCAGCACTCTGCTACAGAGAGAAAAGAATTGAAGGAGTGGCGAGAGAAAGAAAGCAGGACCCGCAAGAGAAATGCAGTGGCCAAGAGGAAAAGCACGGAGCGGCTGCTAAGCATCCTGGAGCGCCAAGCGGAGTCTATAGAGTCACTCGTTGCCATGCAAGCAGAGCACTACCGTGCTACTCCCCCACCCGCCCGTCCTTTGTGCCTTGTGCCCCAATGTCAGCTCCAACCACCTTTCCCCAGCATCCAGGCTCTTACCACCACCAGCTGCCTCCAACACCTGTCGTTCCCCAACCAGCCCTGATACCTACCACCACCCTTACCCTCTGCATTCAACCCCATCACCATGCAGTATATGCACCCTGAAGTGCAGGATTCATTAAACAGCAATCCAGACATGGCATATGCAAACTTGTGACTGTACAGTTCACCAACCCACACCCTTGCCCTCTTGTGTTAATGAAATGTTGTGTGTCTGTCTGTCTGTCAAGGAAGTTTTTTTCTTTTCAATAAAACAATTCTTGGCTTTGAAAACAGTCTTTATTATAGCAGATAGTGAAAGACACCTTAGCCCAGTAAAGAAAGAGGCACTGCAAATCATATTATTATTATGGATAATAGAATAACAGTGTAAGCAGTGCAATTCACTCCCATGCAAGGCAGCAACATTACTGTTGGCTTTCAGCCTCAAATTCTTCCCTCAAGGCATCCCTAATCCTTGAAGCCCTGTGCTGGGCCTCTCTATTAGCCCTGCTCTCTGGCTGTGCATATTCAGCCTCCAGGACTTGAACCTCGGTGGTCCATGCCTCACTGAATGTTTCACCCTTCCCTTCACAAATATTATGGAGGGTACAGCAAGCGCTTATAACCGCGGGATGCTGCTTTCCCCAAGTCTAGCTTCCCATACAAACATCTCCAGCGAGCCTTTAAACGCCCAAAAGCACACTCCACAGTCATTCTGCACCGGCTCAGCCTGTAGTTGAACCGGTCCTTGCTCCTGTCAAGCTTCCCTGTATAGGGTTTCATGAGCCAAGGCAGTAAAAGGATCACAGTGGGCATTTCGACATCCCCTACTGTGATCTTCCTGTCTGGGAAAAAGTCCCTGCCTGCATCTTCCTGAACAGGCCACTGTTCCGAAGATCGTGCATCATGCACCTTTCCAGGCCAGCCTGTGTAAATGTCATCGAAACTCCCGCGGTGTTCCACAACCGCCTGGAGAACCATCGAGAAATACCCTTACGATTAACGTACTCTGATGCCAGGTGGGGGCCAGAATAGGAATATGCGTCCCATCTATCGCCTCCACAGTTAGGGAAACCCATTTGTGCAAAGCCATCCACAATGTCCTGCACGCTCCCGAGTCACGGTCTTTCTTAGCAGGATGCGCTTAATTGCCTTGCAAACTTGCATCAAAACGATTCCCACGGTCGACTTTCCCACACCAAACTGGTTCCCGACCGACCGGTAGCTGTCTGGATTTGCCATCTTCCAGATTGCAATAGCCACCCGCTTTTCCACCGTCAGGGCAGCTCTCAATCTTGTGTCCTTGCGCGCAGAGTGGGGCGAGCTCAGCACACAGTCCCATGAAAGTGGCTTTTCTCATACGAAAGTTCTGCAGCCACTGCTCGTCATCCCAGACTTCCATGGATGTGATCCCACCACTCAGTGCTTGTTTCCCGAGCCCAAAGCGGCGTTCAACGGTGCTGAGCATTTCCGTGAATGCCGCAAGCACTCTAGTGTCACACGCGGCAGACAAATCCATATTGATATCATCGTCGGACTCCTCACTGTCACTTTGGAGCTGAAGGAATAGCTCGACTGCCAAACGTGTTGTGCTGGTGACACTCATCAGCAGAGTCCTCAGCAGATCGGGCTCCATTTGCCACAGAAATCGCGATTCACAGAGAGTAACAGAAAGACACTCACAATGGCGCCAAACGCTGCCGGAATGAATGCTGGGATGTGAAGCGATGCACCACGGGGCGCTGGCAAACAGGAAGCGGAATGACCCGCACACTTCCTTCCCACAATACTCAGCGCCAAACGGGGACGTGGTGTTCTGTGGTATAGCTGCCCACAATGCACCTCTCAATACCGCGCTGGAAAGTGCTGCAAGTGTGGCCACACTGCAGCGCTGGTAGCTGTCAGTGTGGCCACACTCCAGCGCTGGCCCTTACACAGCTGCATGAGCAGCGCTGTAACTCCCAGCGCTGCAACTTGTAAGTGTAGCCAAGCCCTCAGATATGTTTTTCAGTAATACTTCAGTGATTTTTTGGATTCAAAGCTGGTGTCATCCACTACTGGTAGGGGAAGTGCGGTTTCTAAAAAATGCAGCAGTATCTTCACACTTTCACTGTGAAATAAGCAACATGTCCCTCTCCCACAGCATGCCTGTACTGCTGCAGAAGTGCCACTGCATAGCAAATAGCACCCTACTACCAGCATAAGGGAGAATGCTGAGCAATTTGAAAACTGTTTCATAACATCTTCAAGCCCACAACAAATTGCAAAAAAAGCTATTTCAAGTTTGTAAAGAAATAGGGTGGAAGTAAAAAATTGTTGGCTGCTCATAGACCATCAGCAACAAAAGACTATCTTTTACAAATGTTTTCTATTTAAGAGAAAGGGAACTAAAGTGACACTGACAGCTGTTAATCAATTTAAAGAAAAATTCAATAGCAAGAAATGCTAAATTGCAGGAATAAAGCCTGAACTTAGCTAAGAACTTAGTTCCTGAAGCCTAACAATGGAAATAAAGCAAAGCCAAACAGCAGAAAGTCACACCTCAGGAAGCTTTCCCAAACATGATTTGGCTTTTTATTTTGGGTAAAGCGGCGGGCGGGGTCCAGTGGCAAAGAGAGAGCACAGAATCGGGAAGCTAAGACATATGACTCCATACAGTGGCAATCTTCAGAGATAATTGAAGAAATTGATTATAATAAGCCAATAAACCAGAAAAGGGTACAGTGCAAAGTCAAGGGACTTTGTAAACAAGACCTACTATTTAAGATCTTTCTTGAAAAGTATTTCTTTTAAGGAGATGAACATTTAAATTCTTCAGTATTATCAAATCCCACAGTGATTACATAGGTCTGTTTTTGTGAGTGCCTTTGTGTGCTTAATGTAACCGTCCCAAGTGTTACATATTATGTTTTTAAAATATTGAACAAGACAATCCCTTTGATGCTAATTATTCAGTGAAATGTTTAACTATAAAGCAGATTGTATGAAAGTTTAAATGGATAGTAAAATTAATTTATTTTTAGTTGAAGTTTGGTATGATTATTATCCTGATTTGACTTGCAACGGTGGCCTCACGGGATTTCTCCAAACATCAGAACAAACAACTGAAAGAGCCACATTTAGTTGTCTTAAGTGGAAGCAATGGTTAAAAGATATTTGTAAGGGAATAATTTGGGTAATTTTTACCATTTAATATATATATTAATAATATATATTTTTGGCAGCAACAGAGAAGATTTTGCCTCAAGAAGGAATACGAGTAAGTGTTACATGAAAATAGGATAACTGCATAAATAATGTTATGCTTAAATTAAATGTATAAAGCCTTCTCGTCCTCACTCTGGAGTCATTTGTATGGGTGATCTGATCTTTCCTGTAAGGCCTACCGAAGAAAGTAGACTGCCTACCAACTAGAAATATTTGAAAAAATGCTTGACCTGAACAAAATCCCTTCTGGTACCCAAGTGGGTTAAAATAATAATAATAATAATCACACTACAGAACACCATTAACGCCTAACAATGATTAGTTGTCACAAAAACTCCCATAATACTTGTCAGATCAGAAAGTGAAACCATGAGTCAAGTGCTATATCTACAAACACTTGAGCATCCATTTAATATCAAAAACTGAAGGTGAAAATAACCTGTCTACATCTAAACTTTAAATTACTTTGCTATGACAAATGTGGTCTCTTGTTTCAGTTATTTAGACAGCTTGTTTAGAACATTCTAAAGTTAATCCTCTGCACTGTCCACAACAAAATAACTACAACTCAGTCCCAAGTAATGCAAGGAGCTCTACCCAACTGATCACCCCAATGTCTGCATGAAGCCCCAGTGACTTCCCCAGCGACTGTGAGTGGATCAGTAAATATGCTTGAAGGTGTGTGTGAAAGTAGGCATGCAGTGGCCCTGAAGAAGAGAGTAAGACAAGAAACTAAAAAGAAGTATAAGTAAAGGAGGTTAAGAGGTCTTTGGGGAGAAATGGGGAGAGAAAGAAGATGGAACAGGAGACAATATAGGGGGGAAAAGGAAAAAAAAAATCTATAAAAGGAGGAGGGTGGCAAGAGAAGAAAAAGAAGAAACACCACATTCAAAACAATGAAAGAAGGAAAAGTGGAGTAAAGCCAGACATGGCAAAGAAGGTGTAACAACAACAGAATACAGTAAAGTTACACTTTTAAATTGCAAAGGCATGGTCATTTAGGGGCATGTTTAGCTATGCATTTTTCACCTAGATTAGTGAGTTCAGTCCTTGTGCTATTCATATGTAAGTGGGGGGGTGGAAACAGTCAGTGTGTGAATGAGCATAGGAGAGGGCAAGAGAGAATGGACAGCTGCTAACTCTTGTGATTTTACTGCAAGTACCACAGTAGTAGATGTTTTTTTCCTAAAGCTGCAGCTCCTGGAGTCTTGTTACGTGGGAATCTCAGCTTTCATTTATACATTGTTTCTAGCCTTCACAACTGTAGAGAAGAGTCTGAAAACACAAAACTCTAAAAGACTTGAACACCAGAAGGCAAACAAAGAGAATCCTCAATTTGCTATTTTTTAAAAATGTCATAGTATTTAAGCTAATCACATGATTTTTGAATGAGTGGGGTTGGCAATATAAGGAATGGGAAGAGCGGGATAAAGTAAATAAGGGAAGAGGGAGAACGAAGAGAGGGATCTGGACAGAGGAGGAAGGAGAAGGAATAAATGAGGGAGGGAATAGTGAATAAAGAGGGAAAATAATGAGGACAGCTGGACTTAATTTAGGTGAGAGTCAGAGTTAACTAAGGCCTTGTCTAGACTATTCAGTTTTGTCGACAAAAGCCAGCTTTCGTTGACAAACCAATGGAGGTGTACACACTGAAATGCTCCTCCTGCTGATGCAGACATAATAAAATCACCTCGTCGAGTAGTATAGAGCTTTTTGCAATGTAGTTAGAGCAACCGAGTGTCAGTGTAGACACCTCACTTGATTACATCACCCTAACTGGCCTCCAGGAGTCCCACAATGCCCATCACAACTGCAGTTTGAACTCTGCTGCCCAGAAGGAGCACAGGTCGGCGCCGCTCCCAGGGCCCAGGAAGTTTTGAAATTCCTCTTCCTGTTTGCATGGTGTGCACACTTTACACAGCATCTTCCTAGCTGATCATGCCAGCTTTCTGCAGCAGACGCTCTCCCTTATGGAGCACACCAGAGCTGTGGAATATGCTGAGTATATGCAGTTGCAGTTTTGCACCAGCTGTAGGAATTTCAATACCTAGAGGCTGATTACTAGAGGCATGCATAAAAGAGGCATAAGAGGAACACACAGAAGTGTCGTGCTAAAACCAAGGCGTACCAGAAGGCAAGGGAGGCCAACCATCGTTCAGGTGCGGCGTCAAAGACATGCTGCTTCTATAAGGAATTACACGCCATCCTTGATGGCGACCCCACCTCCATCACCAAGAGCCCCATGGACAGTTCAGGGGGACTGACAGCAGCGTCCAGTGTACTCAACCCAGACGAGGAAGTAGTGGACAAGAAAGTGAAGCTGGAGGATGATGTGGAGCACATGGCAGGGTCATCCAGGGGTATGGCGAATCAGGATCTCTTTTCCAATCCGAAGGGGTCTAGCCAGTCCCAGCACTCCAACTCTGGCGCACAGGATGCAGGAGAGGGGAGTGCTCATTTTGCTTTGATACTGCACAGTGAGAGATTGAGCTCTGATGTACTTTGTTACATGGTACAGGAGGGATAAGGGCCAGAAATTAGCAACAGAGCCTGTTCATCTCTATGCACTGAGGCCATGGTGGAAAAGTTTGTTAACGTACACAGAGATGTCCCCGGAATCCTCCATAGTGATCTCTAGGAAACTTTCCTGTTAGGTATTCTGCAATCCTCTGCTGAAGGTTCCTTGGGAGAGCTATCTTGTTTCTCCCGCGGCTGTAGGAAACTTTGCTGAGCCACCTGGCAATTATTTCTGCAGAAATCAGAGCAGCACACAGGCAAGCAACATACAGAGCCAGACTGAAGCCACGTGCATGCAGGAGATGCACTCTTGCATCCTGGGTTACCCTTAAGAATGATATCTGGTTCAATACCCTAGCCTATGGAAAAGGGTACCAATATTCAGAATTGGCTCCTTAAGTCACTTACAGTAACCCCCTCTGTAAACCACCCTTTGTCCCGTCTTCCCAATCCCCCTTGCCCACCCAACTCTCCCCCAAAACTCAATGTATTCAGGACTTGTGCTGGCCTGTGTGCTAGACAAAGGATAGTGAGAAAGAGGTGTGTGTAATTTTTGTGATTCATGGCTGTGAGCACACTCACAATACTGTCTCTGTTCATTGTTTCTTTGGCTTCTGCAGACGTGCCCTTCAGGAACCACTCCTCCAGACCGGTGGTACACCTCTGTCAGATAAGGTGCCGACCCAGGTGGAGTAAGGAGGGTGTTTCGTGAAGTGCTGCAGTCAACAGATGCAGCACACAGCAAAACATGAGCATGGAGGGAGACAATCAACGAAAGACTCAGGCTGGACAGCCAGGAAAGGAGACAGGGGCAGAAGCAGATGATAAAGCTCCTGGAGGGCCAGACAGAAATGTTGAAGTTCCTCATTAGCCTGCAATCTGAGCACATCCATGCCCAATTCCCCCTCCAGCACTACAGAACTCCAGTCCATGCCCTCCCCAAATGCTCCCATTGCATTCATCGCATGTTCCTTGTCCCTCACAGTACTCTATGCACTCCACACCTAGGGACTGGTTTCCCAACAAAAGCTGTAGTTACACCCAGCTGTGAGAGCCCTCACTGTGAAACTGTTCCTCTTTGCATGTCCCCATGTGACCAAAAGTTTGTGTTTTATCCTATTATTAAACTTGAGTCTTTGAAATAAAATGAGTCTTTATTTATGGCATGCATATATACATCACTCAGTGCTAACAATCAAATACAATGGCTACAGGTAGGAATATTTGCTCCTTGCAATTAATGCTCAGGAAGCAAGCACTACAGGAGTAATTCAAGGTAGCAAGTAAGCATTGCCTGGCCAAATGCATCACATAAAGACACATTACTGGGAATATCATCAAAATGCGCCTTCAAAGTCTTCCAGATTCAAACAGCCTCCTCCTGTGCCCCTCTAATTGCCCTTAGGCTGGCTGCTGATTTTGAGCAGCCAGATACATCAGCCTCAGCGGTCTACCGCTGGGGAAACTTATCCCCCTTTGATTTGCAAATATTAGGTAGAGTACAGAATATTGCAATGACCATCAGAATATTTTCCTCATAGAGGTCTATCCGGACAAAGAGACAGCTCTAGCGACCATTTAATCAACCAAGGGCACATTCAATGGTCATTTGGCACCAGCTGAGCCCGAAGCACTCCTTGCTGCTGTCCAGGTTCCTGGTGTAAGCCTCCATGAGTCACGGGAGCAAGGAGTAGGTGGGGTCTCCAAGGATCACTATGAGCATATTTCCACTTTCCCCATTGGCATCTTCTGTTCTGGAAAGAAAGTCCCAGCATTCAGATTTCCATATAGTCCAGTGCTCCAAAAGATCATGCACCTTTCACGACCACCCTGCATTTATGTCAGTGAAACAGCTCCGGTGCTCCACCAGCACATGCAATACCATGGACAAGTGGCCCTTTCAGTAGATGTACACCGTCACAAGATGGGAGGGGGCCAAAATTGGGATATGCGTTCCATTTATCACCTTACTGCAGTTAGGGAATCTCATTGTCTCAAAGCCATCAATTATTTCCTGCACATTACCAAGAGACACAGTCCTTTGTAGGAGAAGGTGATTACTGGCCCTCCACACTGGCATCACCACACCCCCCACGGTGGACTTTCGAACTCCAAAGTGATTCATGACTGACCAGTAGCAATCTGGAGTTGCCAGCTTCCACACAGTGATTGCCACTCACTTTTCCACAGTGAGGGCAGCGCTCATTCTGATGTCCTTGCGCCGCAGAGCTGGGGCAAGCTCTGCATACTGTTCAAGGAAAGTGACTTTGTGCATCCAAAAGTTCTGCAGCCACTGCTCATCATCCCATACACGCATCACTATGCAATCCCACCACTCAGTGCTTGTTTTCCGATACCAGTACCACCATGGCAAGCTGTTCCGTGAATGCCAGCAGAAATCTTCAATTATTTGTTACCATGGCAGAAAGCAGGGCAGGCATGTCCCGAATCATTCTGTTTCACAGTTCATGAAATACTGCAGGACCAGCCATGTAGTGTTCATAATACTCATTACCAGAATGATCAGCAGCTCAGGATCCATGCTGTCAGGCAGAGATGGCGGGTGCACAGTTTACAAGGGCTGTTGAAAAACTATACTAAACGAAGCAGGAAGCCCACGGAATGATGGGATGGAAAGAACTACATCATGTCCCCATGATGCACCATGACCTGTCTCCAGAAGTCCCAGCAGCGGAGGGGGCAGAGGGTGACAAGTTGCACAGTGGGATAGCTATCCACAATGCAACACTCTCTCTGTCAATGCAAGAGCAATGACTGTGGATGCGCTCAGCTGACAAAGAGTGTTGTGTGGCCGTGCTCAACCAATGTTATTAGTGACTTATGATAGTCAACATAACTTACATTGACTTAACTCTGTAGTGTAGACATGGCCTAAAACTAATAAGGAAAGTGAATAAAGAGTTTATGCGAATGGGGAAATTAAAGAGTTGTGTTCATAACCTGCCTCAGTCTGCCATTCTGCATGCGTCCATTACGACCTACATTCTAAACTACAGATGAAAAACTAAATGGGTGCTCTTAGAAGCAGGGCAATGCTCTAAAATAACTGTTTAAAAAAAACTAATTTTTTTCTGCACATGTGCAGTAAACACTATGCAGACAATTTTGCCTATTTACACTTTACATTATTGCAAATGTAATTGTATCAAGGAACTAAGAAATGTACATACGAAATTCTGTTGACAATGGCATCTTCATCCTCCTGCTCATCTGAAAAATAATTTATAGCAGATTTAGTGTGTACAGCTACCTATATATAAAGGAAAGATGAAAATAAGTTACTAAAATAGAAAAACCTAGGTCAGATCAAAAATTTTGTATTACTAAATCCAAATCCATTATTTTTATATTCTGTAGTAGACATACATTTTGTAAATTAATGTTACCCATTTCCATTAGTTTTCTTGAAAGAATATTTTTCTTAATAAAAATCTGTGCTGCTTTCCCTCTACCTTTACACTGCCTTTGCTGATTTCTTAATCTCTTCAATCAAGACAATTAAAGAGCATTATTTTGCTCAGGACTAAGGGCTTGGCTACACTTGCAAGTTGCAGCACTGGTAGAGGCTTTCCAGCGCTGCAATTAGTAACCGTCCACACCTGCAAGGCACATCCAGCGCTGCAACTCCCTGGCTGCTGCGCTGGCTGTACACCTGGCCAGGTTGGGGTGTAGCGATTGCAGCGCTGGTGATCCAGCGCTGCTCATCAAGTGTGGACACACACCAGCGCTTTTATTGGCCTCCAGGGAATAAGGAGATATCCCAGAAAGCTTTTAACTAAATTACTCTCTTTGTTTTGTTGTGAACTCCGATCGGAGCTCCGTTGAACTGCTTATCTAAAAAAAACCACTGATCACAGCAAACAGGAGCTATCTGTACCTGGCTGTGAACGATCAAATGAGAGGCAGGGAGTGAATGTTTGCTTGACAGAGGCTGTGGCTACACTTGCATTTCAAAGCGCTGTGTAGTCAGCGCCAGCGCTGGGAGAAAACTCTCCCAGCGCTGTCCGCACTCCACCTCCCTGTGGGCAGCGCTGGGGACTACACTGGCGCTGCAGCGCTGCAGAGGGTGTGTTTTCACACCCTGCTGCAGCGCTGCAAATTTGTAAGTGTAGCCAAGCCCAGAGAAACAGCGTTGGAGGCAGGCTGTTTGCAATTAAGACCAAGGGTTCGTGAACATTTTGTGATTTTTCAATCCAGGAAGCTGAACTGTTGGCTCCAAAAATCCACTCTCTCTCTCTCTTCCCTGCTCCCTGTCACAGTACACCACAGGGAGTGAGTGAAACAGCGGGGAGTCCGTGTTGGAGGCAGGCTGTTTGCAATTAAGAGTTAAGACTAAGGGCTCGCAAACATTTTGCGATTTTTCAATCCAGGAAACTAACACACAGTGTTGGCTCCAAAAATCCACTCTCTCTCTCTTCCCCGCTCCCTGTCACAGTACACCACCCTCCACCCCCCTCTTTTGAAAAGCACGTTGTTGCCACTTGAATGCTGGGATAGCTGCCCATAATGCAGCACTCCCAACACCGCTGCAAATGCTGCAAATGTGGCCACACACCAGCGCTGGTAGCTGTGAGTGTGGCCATACACCAGCGCTGCTCCTACACAGCTGGATGACCAGCGCTGCAAACTACCAGTGCAGCAAACCGTAAGTGTAGCCAAGCCCTAAGAGTATATCTACACTGTGAAGTTGTCAACAAAACTTGTCTTTCACGAGTACTTAAAAAGCCCCTCCGTGAAGGATAAAAGTTTTGCCGGCGGAAGTGGCAGTCTGAACACAGCTTTGTTGACAGGCAGGGCCGGCTCCAGACCCCAGCGCGACAAGCATGCGCGTGGGGCGGCACTTGCCAGCAGGGGCGGCAGATTGGGCCAGCATGACTGCGGAGGGGGCGCTGCTCCCGCGGCTCCAGTGGACCTCCCGCAGGCGTGACTGCGGATGGTTCGCTGGTTGCGGACCTCCCGCAGGAGCTCAACCGCAGCCGGACCAGCGACCGCCCGCAGCTGCGGGAGGTCCAGCCGAGCGCGACTAGCGGACTCACCAGTCAAGCCCGCGGGAGGTCCGCTGCGCGCATGACTGCTTGGGGCGGCGGAATATGTAGAGCCGCCCCTGTTGACAGGAGCACTCTCCTGGTATCTATGATGCAAAGTGCTGCAGTCACAGACTAGTAAACCCTTCTTCTGAATGAATCCTAACAAGAAAATTCAGGGCTGTGGAGCAGTGCTAAGCAATTGGCCGCGTTTGCCCACTTGCCCTGGCTACCTCAACTGTTAAGAGAGGCGTGCATGTAGCTGACACCATCCTGAGGGACAGAGTTTTCTAAACTGCCTTTGAGATAGGGGAAGTAGTGAATGGGATGTTTCAACCTCATGAGCTGCTCCCTCCATCCTGAGACCTGTCATATCCCCGACCCTGCTCTGTGGAGATGGGGTACAGGAGCAGGGGGAGGGGGACACCCTGACATCAGCACCCCTCTTCCCCTCCACAGCAAGCAGGAGGCTCCCGGGAGCAGCTCCAAGGCAGAGAGCAGGAGCATCACACGGAAGTGGTGTTGGAGGTGGGGACACCTGAACTGCCCGGCACTTGATAGCCTACTGGGCAACTGCTACACAGGGAACTTAGAGGAGCTGATGGGAGGCTGCCAGCCCACCCTGGTTCCAAGCCCCCACGCGCTAGCTCCAACAGACTGCTCTTCCTGCAAGCAGCGGACAAAGCAGGCGGCTGCCAAACAACTTTATAAGGGATCATTGCGCAACTTTAAACAAGCATGTTCTCTAATAGCTCAGCGACGTAACAACGAAATAACATTAACCAGAATGACGTTAAGTGAGGAGTTACTGTACCTACATGGGGAACAAGTATTTATGGACTTTTCAGTCTAGCAGAATAAAATATACCATAATGCAATGGTTGGATGTTGACTCTAGACAAATTCAGACTGGAAATAAGGTGTAAATTTTTAACAATGAGAGTAATTCGTCACTGGTAATTAGTAAAGGGTAGTGGTGGATTCTCCATCACTGATGTTTTTTAAATCAAGATTGGATGTTTTTCTAAAAGGATATGCTCTAGGACAGTGGTTCTCAACCAGTGGTACGCGTACCCCTGGCGGTACACAGAGGCCTTCCAGCGGGTACATCACCTTATCTAGATATTTGCCTGGTTTTACAACAGCTTACATAAAAAGCACTAACAAAATCAGTACAAACTAAAATTTCATACAGGCAAAATGAGAAAGTCAGCAATTTTTCAGCAATAGTGTGCTGTAACACTTTTGTATTTTTATGTCTGATTTTGTAAGGAAGTGTTTTTAAGTGAGGTGAAACTTGGGGGTATGCAAGACAAATCAGGCTTCTGAAATGGGTACAGTAGTCTGGAAAGGTTGAGAACCACTGCTCTAGGAATTATTTTGAGGAAGTTCTATGGCCTACGCTACACAGGACATCAGACTAAATGATCACAACAGTCCCTTTTGGCCTTAGGATCTATGATCAATTATTTCCTTCAGGGACTGGGGACAAGGAGGGTGGTTTTGTAAGAAACAGGTTTAGGAAGAATGCTGAAATAGGTCTGCTTCTGAGCACTGGGGCCACTAAAATCAAGACTTCTTTTAAAAGAACGCCACTACTTCCCTCTGCAAACCCCAGAAGTAGGCCAGCTTACCTCTATTATATTCACTGCTTTGCATATTCTGCTTTATTACATTTAGCAGTAATGCAAGGAACCTACAGACTTGTATCCTGTAAGACAATGGCTTCAGCAGTTAAGATGAAACTTTGGCATAGATAAATTTAGGTAAGCCATATGTTTTGGGGAACTGGAAGTAGAACGTAAGGGGGAATTCTGTCCATAATGACATCAGCCAACCATAGAAACATGAACTAACACTAGCTTCTGGAAGGGGAGAAAGCCCTACTTAATATGCCTTAGGCATGGTAACATCAGCGTAACATATTATAAAAGTGGCATCCCAGAGCAGTAGGAGAGGGAGAGATGTAGCCTTGGGAGGGGCCAGAATGATGGCCACTGGTGAAGATGAGGAAGGTGACAATGAGGAAGAGATAATGACTAATATTTTAGGTTGTTCTGCAAGGGATGGTGTGAGTATGGATGTTCAGATGTACTTTTGTATTATCTCTATCTACTTTACTGAGTTAGAATGTGTGTGACTTTGCTAAATGTATTAATAAATTATTTATTTGTAAATATAGAAGAGTTCCTATAGTTTGAGTGTTGCACCTGTGCACATCAGGGTTCCCAACTATATAATAATTTTAATAACATGGGGCCCGATCTTGGGACAAGAACCTATTTGGCCTTAAAGTGATAACTGAGGATTTTTATTCATAATCTATAGATCAGGCTACACGTGAAAATGCAGATGAGCATCTTAAGTTCAAAATTTGGTGTTAGGGACCCAAGCTGGGGGCTGCTTGTAGGCTTCCAATTCAGATTCATAAGAACTCAGGTGAGAAGAAAGCAGAAGGGAGCTGAAGGCAGGAGGAGAAGGGAGTAGGTGACAGCTTTGAACTATCCCTTCTCTCCCCTCCCAAATTTGGTCAAGTGACATTTTAAAATAATATATTTGGTCAGTGAGGTGACAAGACTGGGCACCACTGCTCTACAGCAATGCTCTTTGGGAAAAAAAAGTTATACCCACTCATTTTTTAAATGGTAATAAACATCAACATTTGAATATTTAAAACTACTTACCTGCTTTCCTTTTGTATCTTCTGATTACAAAATAGGAAACTATGTAGAGAACAGCAAATAGGAGAAAACAGATCTGAAAAAAAGAAGTTTAATTTAATTAGGTTAATGAAAAGTCTGGATTATATTATGCATTTATCAGCTCCCCAAAACTGAAATTAAATTCTGATCAAACAGCAAGGAAGTGCTATACTTAAGATTTCTCCATGTGGTTGAGCGCTCAATTAATAAATGCAACTCAGTTTACTTTGTCAATTATATCAATTTGCTACATTTTTCAATAAATGCTAATTAAACTCCAAATAAATTCAAATGCTAGGGCCAAATGTTTAAAGGGTTAGTACATAAGCTCATTTCCAAAAATCCAACTTTAATGCATGAAACTGTTGCAGGTGAAAAAGTCTGATGTCTTTCTACTCCTCAGCAGGTATCAGTCAGCATCACAAAGCCTCCAGAGAATTTGAAAAAGTTCATCAAGATTATTAGTCCCATGCACCAGAAAAGCACATGATCAATTTAGCAGAATGCTGTAAATCCAGATTACATTTCATTGGCAGAACTGTATTGGGAAGCTTATATGAGATCTCTGCACACGAAACTTGATCCTACTCATCGGTTATCCTCATCAGCTTCATGACCAACCAAATTAACACAGAATTGGACAAAAAAATCCAAGTTCCTACCGCTGTTCCAAAAATTGAAGTCAATTTTGAAAATTAAGCGTTATTTGTAGAGCACAAATGTTAAAACACACTTTTGCTTAAAAAAAAAAAGTAGTACTCTCATGTTCTATAAATGTTACTTATTGTGTTCTTTGTATCTGTTTGCCTTTGAAAATAAAAAATATAAATGCAAAATGATATTTAAACTTAACTGATTAATGTACTTTGTCAGTTAGTGCAATACTGTTCTTCATATGTACTGACATATTATAATAGCTCCTTAAACCAACTGGCAGAGTGTATTAAAAACATGGAAGTGAGTCTGAAGAGCCATAAACTTCAAGGCACACTATCCCTTCAGACATTCTAGGGCTGTTACTATTTATTTTTGTGAATATGTATTAATAAACACCTACCTAAATCATAGCAGAGACAGGTACAGTTATCCAAATGAATATTAAAAGAAATACGCTATTAAGTGTAAATTGACTCATACAAAGCCCACTTTGCTCCCTAACCCATAAAATAGTTTTTTAAATGGATCTACCTGTGTCTATGATATGTAATATTAGCACAAAGAATCTGTCTTGCTTAGAGCTGAGCTTTAATCTGCATTATTCACCGAC
Organism: Mauremys reevesii; assembly: GCF_016161935.1. Lineage (NCBI taxonomy): Eukaryota > Metazoa > Chordata > Testudines > Geoemydidae > Mauremys > Mauremys reevesii. The sequence continues at coordinate 19,907,410 of NC_052624.1, forward strand.
TGAGGTCTGCAAAGACAGACAAATGCTAAACCGATTCTACAGATAATCAGTTTAACACTTGCTGCCTTTCAGAGTACTATCATCTTAAATCTAGAATGAAGAAAGCTAATAGAGATGAGAGAACAAAAAAGGGCACAGAAATCATGTTGGGATGAAATTTAAGTTATCTGACCTAATCTAGTTCAGAACAGAAAGGAGGATACTGCTTTATCAGAAAGGATGCACAATCAAATAATAAAATCATGACAAGAAATATTAATAAAAATGTAACAGAAAGAGAAACTCATCCTATGTCTAGTTACAGACCCTTCATAGGAGAAATGGGCTACTAGGAATTTATACCATGTTCACTACTATGGGATCTAGGTGCCTGTAACTTTTCTATAGACCTCTCATTCCTTTTTAATAGCTTGTATGTCCTCTGTGACCCCGAGTGACCATCAGAAGGACAGTCATGGGGGCTAAAAGTATTAACTCCCCACAGTATACTGCTTGTAAGGTTTCCCAAAACTTCTATTTTTTTTTTATATAGGAACTTCCCTATACAATCTTTCCTCCTAAAACACACAAACCACCCACAACTTTCCCTGTTTCCCCTAACCTGGATTTCCCTGAGAATGCATCCCCTTATGCTTTCTAGGGTTGGGTCTGCTCTTTATTCCATTGCAAATGCTTGCCTGCTGCTACCTCTGATGGTTGCCCCAACCACTGGGATTGGCTCCTCCCTTCTTAATTCCTGGAGGCCCACTACCTTCCCTCCACTAAACCAGGGCTAGGCATAACCCTTCCCCTTGAGCTGTTCCTTTGTCTTCACAACTCCCTTATGGGACCACAAAGTAGTTAATATATTAACTTGCAGCAAAAAGGACTAACTACTTTGGACATAGTCAATAAATCATTACCCACAAGCACTCCTGCTGGAATGAAATCCAACACAGCCTTTTAGATCTTCCCACTCCAAGGGAACTTCAGCCAAGGCACAATGGTTTTAAATTTTCCAAGTGCCAGTAGTTCAACACTTTCCCTAGCGAGCATGTCAGATTTCCTTCCCATGCCTTCTCAGACCAGAGAAATGTGGGCTACAGCATCTCTCCAACCTTAGCATTCCTTGTCATTCACCTTGGCAATTTTTAATAAATTCCGTATCAATCTTCAGGATCTCTCCAGACATCTCCGGAGAAGGTGAGGAGGAAGTTCTGTGTTTGTGACAGCCACATTAACCTGAACTGCACAGGATGTAGGCTTACTTTCCCTTTGCTTAGGGCAGTGGTTCCCAAACTGGGGTTCATGAACCCCTGGGGGTTCACAAAATGTTACAGGGGGTTCTTGGGGAAAAATTCCCTAATGGCGGACAGAGCTGTCCCTAGGAACTCCGGGCACCATAGGGCCAGCAGCCCGGAGCCCCTGGACTTTCAAGAGCTAAGCAGATCAAAGCAAGCACATCACACTGAGGAGCAGGGTGACCAGATGTCCCGATTTTATAGGGACAGTCCCGATTTTGGGGGCTTTTTCTTACATAGGCACCTATTACCCTCCACCTCCTGTCCTCATTTTTTATACTTGCTGTCTGGTCACCCTACTGAGTAGATTTAAACTTCAAGACTCCTTATAAAACGTGGAAAGGGAGGTGGATATTTTTTGCTGTTTTTAAAATTAAATAGGCAGCTAGTATTGTTTTTAAAATGATTATGAAGAACAAGTTTAAGCTTTGTTGTAACCTGTGTTGTTTGCCTGGACTGCTCAAGACCTGAATGCTTGTATAGGAGGAACTCTTTGAGATGGCTTCTTAAATACTTTTATGCTGGTTTCACATGATACTCCTTGATGAAACATAGGAGCCTTGTCTTATAACAGGCTTAATCAAAGTGATCCAAGATCTCACTTTCATAGCTTGTAAGAGTGTTGCCGTTTTCATAATGTAATAAAAATACTGTAATGATAAATAATAATTAATAAATAGTGTGTAATAAGCATGTCATAAAAACAAATTTTATATTTCCAAGATCACTGCTTTTATAATTTATACTCCGGTAAAGGAGAAAATCCCTGGCAATATTCATTTTTCGGAGGGGGTTCGCAAGACTTGCCAGTTTAGTGAAAGGGGTTCACAGGTTGTTAAAGTTTGGGAACCACTGGCTTAGGGCAATTGTCCCTCAGGTGTTCAGTGGAGTTACATATGTAGCACCTTCTTGAACAGTCCTCCAATGAAGGGGGATCTATGAATGTAATTACCACGAAAGGATCAGTTGTGGTAAGGTGAGAGCCTGAGCTCCCATTTGCCCTACCTTTTCCCAGAAAAGGGAAAGCTTTTGTGCTCAAGACCTGAAGAAGAGCTCTGTGGAGCTCGAGAGCTCGTCTTTTTCACCAATAGAAGTTGGTCCAATAAAAGATATTACCTCGCCCACCTTGTTTCTCTCAATTTTTTCACTAGTCCTTTATCTGCAATAATTTAAAGGTACAAAAAAAAAATCAAACCACTTTGCTCAGTTCAAAAGTTTGAAGGTTTAAAATAAAAAAAACTTCTTACCCTAAAGGAAAATTTAAACAAGGCTCTAACTGGAAACCAAAAAAAAGTAATACTGCCCTTGTATTAGGATAGTGTTCATAAAAGCCCAATATAACTAACAAATTCAAAAATTACTCCAATATTAATTCAACAATTAGAATATTTATTCTTTTAATTTAAAGTATTTGATTTAAATATAATCAAGGTATATGGAATGTTAAACAGGTATAAAAAGAGGAAGGAGGACACTTCAGTCTCTTAACACTATAAGGTATCAACAGATGGGCCCAAAGTTGCACAAATCTGTGCAGGCAGACCTTTACACCCAGGCAGAGTCCCATGGGAGTAAGTATGACTCAACATGAATGTAAGGGTCCACTGCAAGGAGTTTTTTGCAGGATCAGAGTCAGGGCCACCTCTAGCCATTTGGCTGTCCTACGCAGCCCCCCAGCAGAGGGATTGTGTGGGGCCCCAGGCCTTCCCCCCTCAGGGTCTGGGAGGCAGGAGCTGAGGGGGCACTTTTGGGGGCCCTGCAGGCCCAGAGGATTAGTGGGGGGCCAGGAGCAGCCCGCTCCACTTCCCTCGCCCCGGCCCCAGCAGCCGGGCACAAGCGGAGCAGCCCGGCCCCAGCCCCGCTCTACTCCACTAGCTCCCAGCTGCGGTGCTCCACATCCCACCGCAGGTGAGTGCGGGAGGCGTCCCACTCTTTCTCCAACCTCCCTGCACTCACTGGCGGCGGGAAGCAGAGTGTCGCGGCTGGGAGCTGGCAGAGTGGAGCGGGCTGGGGCCACGTGGCTCCACTTCCCGCCACTGCCGGTGAGTGCAGGGTCGCTGGGGGAAGAGGTGGAATGGGGGTGGGAAGGGTAAGAGGCAGGGCAGAGGGAGTTGTCCGGGGCTCCACACCCCCTAGGGACGGCCCTGCCGGTGCGGGCTGCTGCTGAGTGGAGGAGGCGGGGGGGGGCCACGTGGTCCACCACCGCGCCACTGCGGTGAGTGCAGGGGTCGCTGGGGAAGGGCAGGGCAGAGGGAGTTGTCCGGGGCTCCACACCCCCTAGGGACGGCCCTGCCCCTTGAAGTGGGCGCAGCCCTTGGGGGCGGGGGGCGGCCGAAGGGATAGGGCTGGTCGCTGGGGCTGGTGCTGCTATGTATGCAGCATGCAGCTGCCTTGGGCACCATGAAATTTGGGGCAATTTGGTGCCCCAAGCAACTGCATATGCTGCGTATGCCTAAGGACGGCCCAGATCAGAGCCTTACTTGTCAACATACCTCTTCACTCCCCAAATGCCATGCCAAGACTTTCAGAAGCCTGGGCAGGGCACAACATGCTCACAAGGTTTCTTTACTGTAGACTTTTCCTACTCTCATATACAAATCCTTCCCCCACCCCCCAACCCAATACTAAAACCATAAAAAAAGAAATAAAGAAAAATAAAAAAAGCTAAATGGTAATAAAAAATATATATCATGACGATATCAATATACCACTAAAACTAAAATCAAAATATAATATATATATATTAAACCTATAATAATAAAAATAAACAGCAAATAACAATAATATAATGCTAGATAGATTAGAATTCTCCTGTATATAAGATACTATATATATTTATTATATATTTTATTTTTATATTATTTTTTTATATTAAAATAAATATGCTTTAGTTTTCAAACAGATTTAAAATTTTAAAAAATTTTTGTCACTGACATCACAACAAACTACAACTGCTCAAATCAAAACTGCAACAACTCACATGATCAAAAAGGGAAATCAAAAAAAATGTCAAAGGGAGAGAAGAGAAGAGGAGAAACACAGAGAGACAAGAGAGATAACACAAAAAGCAGCCTAGAACACACTCCCAAAAGCAAGCAAAGAAGCAAAAAGCAGCATGCAGCACTGCAATGCAAGAAGAGAAAGCTTAGAAAGAGAAAAGAGAAAGAAAAACAAGAAAGAAAAACTTTTTCAAAAATAAAACTTTTTAAAAATAGTCTTTAGTAAGTGGTTTTCTTTTATAGTTTTTTACATATAATTACGTTACTACAGATGTTACTACATCCAGACTGTTAAGAGACAGTAACAGACTGAACACAGACTGAAGAACACTTCTACTTTACAACACTTGAATGACTTAGAATGATAGAAATAAAAACTTATAATATAAAGATAGCAAGTAAGAAAAGATTTAATGAAAAAAGTGGCATATGGAAAATGTAGCAGTGTAGAATGTTTCAGAGAGTTAGAGAGTTAAAGTGTAGTGTAGAGAAAGAGGTTACATGTCTCATACAAATCTTACAATACACAATAGTACACAGACATCACCAGCCCACTCCAGTCCTCCTCCGGTGAATATCAAGATCAGCGTCCAGAAAGATTGCAAGCAAGCAGGTCTCAGTTAGCAGCAGCAGCACAGTCTCAGCACAGCAGCTGGGGATCAGTTCAGTCAGGGGCTGGCTGGGACCAGTAGAGGAGCTGTGCCTGCTTGCTGGAACTCAAGAACCAAAAAAAGAGATGTTGTGGTGTGGCACTGAAGAGGGGAGAAAGAGAGGTTGAGAAACTTCAGTCCTAGGCTGAAGAGGAAGAAGGGCAGGTAGCAGCAGCAGCAGCTTAGCAGCAGCAACTATTAAATGGAGACATGGAATGGCTGCTGGTGGGGGACCTATGTTGGGACCGGGTAGTGAGCAGAGCAGAGTGTCTCCCCTTGTGTCCAGAGTTCAAAGGGAAGAGAAGGGGCTGGAGTTGTAAAGGGCTATGGAGGGCTGGGACAGAGCTGAAGAGAGAGTGCCCACCTGTGGACTTTGTTTGTTTGTGACACCTGACAACTGACTTTGAAGGATGGATCTGGCTGGAGCTGGGAGCTGGGGCAATACAACCACAAAAGCAAAGAGAGTCAGGAGGAAGGGGGGGGGGGACACTGCTCCAGAGCAGAGCAGGACTGACTGGAGCTAGCCCAGAAGGATCTAAGAACCGAGCTCAGAGACAGGACTAAAGACATTAACAAGGACAAGGGGACAGGCCCTAGGGACTTTTTACCCCGGAAGAAGTTTGTTAAGGCATATTGGCTGTGTGACCTGGCCAGAGGGCTGAGCCACTGAAGACCAATGTGACAAGGTTAACAGCCAACAAGGGGAGCAGAGACAGTGTGTGCAGGTTTGCACCCAACTGACAAGCCGTGTTCACAAGAGGTCAGTGGTCCCATCACAGTACCCTTACTTAGATTACTGCAGAATATTAATTCAGCTTTTCATCATACCACATCCACTCTAACAGCTGACCAATCCTCTCTACGTGGCTGATTCTCATTTCTCCCAGCTCCATGACCTTCCTGTAAGCCCAAGAAAACACCTCCACCTGTTCCATCAGTGTCCCTTCAGGTTCCCTCTTCGGCCCCTGAGGACATACATTGGACTGACTCATTTTCTCTTGTCAGTTTCTAGGTTCTGAACAGGCACTTGAGAAGCTAGATGCATAGAAGTGTTCACCAGGCATGGTTTCCAGCACCAGAGACAAAGGGAAAGCCAGGATTCCAGGCAGAAGTCCATACTTGCTCTACCTCCCAGCTGCTGGAAACACTGCCCAATCCCTGGACTAGTGCCCTGGACAGTTCCTACCTGGCCTCCAGAACCTGTCAGAAGACAGGTTTCAGGAGTCATCCACTGCAAAGCTAGACAATCGCTTGAGATTTAATCTTGCCTGTAGCAGTGCCTTACTTCAATCTACTGACAGAGCTCAAGACCACCTGAATCTGAGGCATCTCATTTTCAAAAATAAGTTATTTAGTAGCCATACAAAATGTAAATAAGTTAATATAAAAACCTCATTTTTGTTTCCTTATTTCTTCCCTAAATTTTTCCATTCTCTCCCCCACGCTGTATTTCTCCTTCAGTCTTTAAAAATTAATACTCTTTTCCCCAAATCCCTTTTTATGAGCATGCTAGTACCCCACGTATCAGTCCATTCCCTTTGTACATAAGCTCTCCCATATGAGTACATTCTAAAACCATATTCCTATTTGACAGCATTTCATACCATAAGTTAATTTCCTTAAAATGCACAAAACCAGCTTTTTAAAAATGTTTTTATGGATTAAATAAAACTTTCTGATAAACTTTTTCTTAGCCAAACATGTTATGCATTTAAAACTAAATAATTTATTAAACAAAGAAAGTATCCCTAACAGTGAATTGAATTGATTGTTTCTGGTCACTGTATCCTTCAAGTTCTTAGAATAGTAGATCTCATCCTTTCACACCTCGCTTTATTCATAGATTGGAGGAAGGAAAACAAGTGTTTCTGTTTTATCAACTGAAATGAAGAAGATTGGCTCTTCTGCAGGTGCACGTGCAAAAAGACTGCTGCCACCAAAAGCACTTCAACAAACTCTGGATCTAAGCACTTAACCAGTCACTTCTACCAATCACTAGTAGCCTGACTTTCTTTAAAATTTTGCAGCATAACACATGCTCCTTACATTTTTTTTGTATTTTATTTGTTATTTTAATAACTATTATAAGTTAAGGCCTTCACATAGATTATCCATTTCAAATAGAAGTTCAAATAGTTTTTTAAGTCTGTATTTAAATTAAAAAAATCAAATTTTAAGTCATCAGGGGTCGGGTGGGTGGTTGTTTTTTTTATGCTCCCTGCCTGAAATCTCATTTTTTTTAGCCCCTCATCTGCAATCTGTTGCCACATTTTCACCTTCTCTCTGTGCTCCATTTAGCACTCCTACTACAACTCTCCTTTTTGATATATCAACAAACATCTCTTCTCCAGCCTTGTAGTCTAATTTGCCCCATAAGCACCTCCCAATTACCCTGAGACCTTCCTCCTCAAATAGTGGTAGACCTGCATATTCAATCACGCCCTAAAATTTGTATCTCCCACTTAAATCATCTCACTTAACCCCTGCTCATTTTGGCAAGCATCCAGACATGCCATGTGAATAGCTTCCATGGTTCTGTGTCCAACATATTTTCCTAGTTCCTTCATAAGATCTTATTTCAACAGTAGCATCACCTCAGATAGCCACTAATGATACCACAAGTTAGCGAATCACACTGCAATGAGTTCACAGCCCTCAGAGAGGCAAAGTCACACTGACTCCATGGGGGAAAAAAGTTAAACCTATGTTTTCATAGAATAGTTTGACTGTTACTGATACCTCCTTTCATTGTTACTGATACCTGCCTTAGCCTTGCTGCACTGCCAACTGGGAGCCGCCCGCAGTAAGTGCCGCCCAGTGGGAGGCCGCACCCCAAACCTCCAGCCTCCTCCCAGAGCCAGCATCCCATACCCCCTGCACCCCAAATCCCTTCCTGCACCCCAAGCCCTGACCCCCCTCCCAGAGCCAGCACCCCATACCCCCTCCTGCACCCCAACACTCTGCCCCAGCCCAGAGCCCCCTTCTGCACCCAAACATCCTCCCAGTGCTTGCACACCTCACCCCCTCCTGCACCCCAACTTCCTGCCCCAGGCTCAACCCAGAGCCTCCTAACAGACTGTGAACCCCTTGGCCCCAGCCCAGAGCGACACTGGGTGCCACACCAGCAGTGCTCCCAGCCATTGGACCTGTGCATCATAGTTACAAGATTGCTGTGCAGCCACCAGCACACCATAGCTTACAGTTGCTATTTGCCTGAGTTTTTTTCATTTATAAAAATGAAAACAATGGTACATTACAACCAAGAAGGCAGTAAAAAAAAAAAAAAAACCCAAAAAAACAGCCAGGTAGCAACCCTAACTGCTTAAAAGTGGTCAGGACATGGCCCAGGTGGCCTCCTAGGTTCTGCAGCCTGTGCCTACATGGAAAAACCACAACCATCCACAATAAGCTGAAACTGCCCCAAGTTTTCAGGGACTAAACATCTCTCCCTAATTACTTATCCAAGACCAGTACTTAGAGAAGTTTAGTAATTGCAGATGTATTCGTACTGGTCAAAAATGCAGGCAATCATAAAGTGTGGGTGGCACTTTAAATGTAAATATTTGTTACTAAAAGTTACATTTGTAAAATTTCAGAGTAATTCTACAAAACCTAAAGTTTATATTGGTACCTCACCTCTATTGTGGCTTCCCCTCTCTCTGCAAAACTGTTCCCAGGGCCCATGCTGCTGCCATTTCTATGTTCCAGAAGCATTACAAGAATGAATTAAGTAGCAGCTCCTTGTGAATGTGGAAACAAGAATTGCTTATGTTGTCAAAAGCAACATAGGACTCAGATACCCCTTCAAATCTGCAGGGAGGGGGACGACAGCTGAGGTAGTTAAGTTTAATGGAATTCAAGAGTTTTTACAAATTTTAACATTCAGTAACGCACACTGAAGTATTTTGTAAAAAGTTTTGTGATGACTATGTTTGAAAAAGTCATTCTGATTACCATCTTGCTTCCTTTCGTCTCTGCCTGCCACAAAAATTCCATTATGGTTTTAAACAAGAATACCACCAGGGAGAGAAGCAGGGCAGTTGTCCTGGACCTGATCTTTGGAGAGCTGGAGTGGGTAGGACCAGTGGTGCCCTATCAACAGGCCTATGGTGCTTCACTGCAATCTCTCATTCTATAACTACCAACTTCTGCTGCCTGTAGAGCGCAAATGCCAGGAGAAAACATCGCACAGCATAATTCATACAGCAGAAGTATCCTGAGCATCTAACCATCCTGAGACACAGTAATCTAGTGAGGAGAGGGAAAAAGGAGCTGCCAAAGAAAGGGAGGCAGGAAGAGTAAAAACACTGAATTTTCTGACCATAATGGCACTTGTTATCAAAGTTTAATCATACTTCTGTTGTAGCCAAAAATAAATGCTGCATACTGCTGGGAATCCCTACATTTGGAGAGGGGATTTTTTTGTTTGTTTGTTTTTTAAGTCTCTTTCTACCATCTTTAACAGAAAAATATTCCATTAAGGTAGAGAGAGGTAAAAAAATAGCAAAATGAATGTTCTCCACGCCAATTAACAAGCCCCTGCTGTATACTCATTGCCATAAGGCACTTTTGAACTAACTTTTTCAAGTGCCTCTTTCCAAAGAGGCCCGTCTTTCATATGAACACTAAATACTAAACTATAGCCTGATACTGTTTCAAAGTTTGCCTCAACTTGCATAAAGCTATAAGAATTATCAGAGCTTTTGTTTAAACTTACTCTGACAACTGATTATTCACACATAATACATTTTATGGAACTTACTAGTTTCCACAAAATGTTAAATTAGCACCAGTGTTGCTATTCGGTTTCTGACCATTACTTCTATGGCCACAAAATCCATCTTCTTCCACAGGTTTTTCCCTGCAAAATACACATGAACCATTGCTTTTATGTTGCCAAGAAAACTTCAGGTACAAGAATGAGTTTAAGCCATTAAAAATTCAAAATCTATTTTGCTTTTCTAAATTAAAGAATTCCACATGGAATTACAAAGGAATTTTGATTAAAATAAACACTGTATAGAAATGGAACTTCATAGCTAATCAGGAATGTCACCTTGCATGTCCTTGGAATACTGTGTCACAATTCTAACCACAACACTCAGGGAGACACCCATGATCTGCCAAGTGTCACAGAAAAAAGCATTCTTAGAAAAAAATCTTGGGGATCAAAGAGTATTTGCTTAGAAAGTAAATGCTAAGGAAATCAAAGAGGCTAGAATAGCTCACAGCACCAAGCTAACAGTTTTGACTTAGAATGAACAGTGAACAGCACCAGAGAGGAAACTGGAACAATACATTTTGTTGTATAAACAAATCTACTAGGATGGAAAAAAATCATCATTGTTCAGACAAGCCAGAAACTCAGCAGGAACTTGATCAAATTTTACAAAGCTGTGTATAATCACACCATGTACGAGAGGGGTGAAAACATTATCTAAGTTGTTCCCTTAAGTAAGGACAGGAAATAGCACAGACGTCAGCAATAAGCATACTAAACTAACCATTAGTATCAAACTAGAGTGGAGCACTGCCTAACCTGCACAATCCACTACAATACTTCAAACAACATCTACGTGAAGAAGAAATTACAGACCCACCCATATCTCGCAGATGAGCGAGAGCTTCCCCCCCCCCCCCAAAAAAAAACATCCAATCTTTAAAGGATAAAATCCAGGCCCCATTGAAGTCAACAAAATACATATTGACTTTAACAGATTTCATTCTTGGCTTCTAAACTTCCTGTCTACTGAATCAGGTTAGTCATGTCTCAGCCTTTCCCTTTAAAAAGTGTTGTACCTGTGTTGTAAGACCACATTAATTAGGGCAGGTGTTCTCGCAACAAAATTTTTGGTGGCCTCAAAGTGCAGCCACCAACTCTTGCTGGTGGCTTCACTGACACTTTTTTCCTAAAATATGTAATTAACTTTAGGAAAAAAATATGCACATGTACACATCCAAATCGTAATTTAGGGCTATTTTTTTTTGGTAGACTAAGTAATAAAATTAATGCTTTGAAAAGTGATATTTGTATACTTGTTAATATCACTTTTCACAGTACACTTAGTAGTTACATGGGAGGCTGTGAAAAGTGGTAAGCGATATTAGCAAACATACACATATCACTTTTCACAGCCTCTCAACCAGCTAGCGAGTCTGCTGTGAAAAAGTTATACTTGCATGTTTGCGAATATCACTTTTCTCAGCAAGCCTCAGGACAAAATAAGCCCTGGATGGGGAGGTTGGAGAGGGAGGCAGCAGATGCCAGAAGCAATACTGGGATGGATATGGGGTCAGGGGAGGCAGTGGGGGACCCGGAGTGATGTTAGGGATGAATGCGAGGCCAGGAAAGCAGCGGGAGCTGGGGTGATGGGGGTGGATGGTGAGCCCTACCACAGCATGGCCAGCGCTAGAAGTCAGCAACCGCTGCGGCCAGAGCCCAGAGCAGGAGCTACACGGCTGAAGCCGCATGGCAGAGCTGGGGAATGGAGCTTGCTGCTGCAGGGCCAGTGCCAGGAGCTAGGTGCCGAAGCCTGGGGCCGGGCACCAAAACCACGGGCCACGCGGCCGAAGGCAGGGGTCAGCACCTGGCACTCACTGCTGCATGGCCAGGGCAAGGGGTCAGCATCCGCCGCCACCACACGGCTGGAGCCCAGGACCAGAACCGAGGGTCGGTGGCTGCTGCAGTGCAGCTGGGGATCAGCACCTGGGGCCGGGACTCAGCGCCAGGGGCTGGGGCTGTGTGGCCAAAGCCAGAGGTCCAAGCCCCAAACTCCATGACTGGAGCAGCGCAGCCAGAGCTGGGGCTCAGCACCCACTGCCGTGCAGCCGGAGCCAGGGCTCAGCACCCAAAGCCATGCAGAGGCGGTGCAAGGCAGCACATCCAGGAGCAACAAGAAGGAAGGGGGAATGGCTGATGCTCTGTCGCCCCCCCACCCAACCCCCACCACTGCCTGAAGGCTGTCGTGGCCACATTAAAAGCCCCTGGTGGCCGCATTTGAGACACGCTGAACTAGGGAATAGTTTAGACTGCTCAAACAGCTTTTCTGGACAACAGGTCACCATGCCGGAACAGCAAATTAATCTGCATTACAGTTATCAAAGAATCAGGATGAAAAGAGTCAGTTTTGTGCAGAAGGCCACTTCCTGGTTGCTGGTTTCCAGCAGCCAAAAGGAACAGAGCTTGCAGCGCTCCAGAGGCAATCCTGGCAATTACAGGCCAGTAAGCCTAACTTCAGTACCAGTCAAATTGATTGAAACTATACTGAACATTCAAAAACCAGTGGGAGAACACTTCAACCTCTCTAACCACTCAGTGACAGACTTGAAGGTGGCAATTTTGCAACAAAAAAAAAAATTCAAAAACAGACTCCAAAGAGAGACAGCTGAACTTGAGTTAATATGCAAATTAGATACAATTAACTTAGGTTTAAACAGAGACTGGGAATGGTTGGGTCATTACACTAATTGAATCTATTTCCCTATGTTAAGTTCTCCTCACACCTTCTATGGGTCATCTCAATTATCACTTCAAAGGTTTTTTTTCTCCTGTTGATGATAGCTCATCTCAATTGATTGGACTCTTACAGTTGGTATGGCTACTCCCACCTTTTCATGTTCTCTGTATATATAAATATCTTCTGTCTGCGTGTTCCATTCTATGCATCCGAAGTGAGCTGTAGCCCATGAAAGCTTATGCTGAAATAAATTTGTTAGTCTCTAAGGTGCCACAAGTACTCCTGTTCTTTATACTGAACAAGTGCCACACAACAACTGGCATCCTTGATGACAGTCTAAGAGAGAGATCAAGAAATGGGTGTAGACCAGTGGTTCTCAAACAGGGGGTGAGGACCCCTGAGGGGGTTGTGAAGTTATTACATGGGGATTCACGAATTGTCAGCCTCTACCCCAAACCCCGCTTTCCCTCCAGCATTTATAATGGTGTTAAATATATTTTTAAAAGTGTTTTTAATTTATAAGGAGGGGGGGGGGTCGCACTCAGAGGCTTGCTATGTGAAAGGGGTCACCAGTACAAAAGTTTGAGAATCACTGGTGTAGACTCTACTACTCAATCACCAAAGAAACAATCCCTCTAAGACAAAATACTATGTTGACAGCATGGAAAGGCTTGCATTATTATTCCCTATTCACTAAATAAATTTTATTATCTCCATGTGGTCAATGCAACAACTTTCACAAACATGAGATGACCAAGAGCTGGCATGACATATCTCTGGGACGTACAGGGGTGGGGGAAAAGATGCACACCATTCATTACAAAGGGTTGAGCGCCTTTTATCTGGCATTTGAAATGATTTGAGGGCCAGAAGCCTAGCAAGGGTTGTGGTTTGTTGGCTCCCGTGATGGAGAGGTCAAAAAGACAGGATAGGCCAGATCCCATGAGATTTCCAGCCCCCACGGGAATTCCAGGGTAGGCTTGAGGTCTTGTGGGATATGGTTCAAGATTTGGAGCCATTATAAGAGCCCGGTGCACAAGGCCACTTCCTGTTTGCTGGTTTCCAGCAGCCAAATAGGAACAGGGCACGCAGCACACATGGATCATAGGCAGCAGTCTGGCAACGATCAAACCCTGGTTGACTGTGCAGGGCACATGGTTGGCCAGCTGCAGGGCTGGGACCAAGACACAGCAGGGCAGCAGGACGGGCTAGCAGACCCATTGCAACCGCCAGATGCAGGAGGATGTGTGCTGCCTATCCTGGAGCAGGAGGCAAACAGAAAGGTCAGGAAGGGGAAAGAAAAAAGCATGATGTCAGGAAGGGAACCACATACTAAGCATCCAGGAATAGGGCAATTCATGGAGGTGATGCAGTCCATTTTGGATCAGACTGAAGCTCAGAAACAGAGCCAGGCACAGCATGGGACACTCCGGTTCCTGCAGTAGAGTGAGTCCACAAACAGGCAAGAGCACCTGGGAGAGCAGGCAACAGGCCACGGTTGTTTAGCCCCATCCCCAATGCATGTGTTTGGGGTTTAGCACACTCACGACTCCTGTTGTCTCAGACACACAATTCTGGTGAGAGCAAAAGGGTGGGCTCCGGGTGGATTCAGAGTCAGGCCTGCAGGGGCACACAAGTGGGACATGAACAGAGGGGAGGTCACAAAATATGCTCCAAGACTTCCAGGGCTTTGGAGTTGTGCTCTGGCTCCACTCCAACTCCAGGCAAAAACCTGCAGCTCTACTGTTCCAGAGCTGCTCCGTGCTCCAGCTCCGGGCTTTGCTCCAAAGCCCTGATGACTGCAGGTACAGGGGGACCACAATGTCCAGAGCCCCCAGAGGACATCCCCCCAGCCACCGGTTCCTCAGATGGCAGCCGTACAGATTCCAGTATCACGGCTGCTGGCCCCATAGCCCTTAATGCAGCAACCCAGGAGGTCCACTAATGTGGGTTTGAATGCGGTCTCATATGCAGCTGCTTCAGGTCAGTTGCGGGCCCATCCTTCAGTTAACACAGGAGAAGATATGGTGAGCGGATTACATGGACGTATTCTCCCTGCAGTTCAGGGAGAGCCTATACTGGAGGAGAGGGATAAAGTGGAGAGGAGAGAAAAAGATAGTATAAGGCACCCAAAGATAGAGATGAATTGGGACAACAAGCTTATAGCCTAAATCACCTACATGGGAATGATGGGACAGCTATAACCAGCAATGCCTAGGCCCATGCTGAAGTATCTAGATATTTTATGTAGGCTGTACAATACTTTTTGAGGCACCTCAGGGCTCTGGTAGGATGAGAAATTTAGAATGAGGGAACCCTGAACCCCTTCTTGTGCTGGAATGAAACCAATCAGGAACTATGGCTGTAGCATCCGGCTTGGGGGTGCCCGTTACAGGCCTTTACATCAATAGTGGCTATATACTGGTAAAGTCAAGGTGTGAAAAAGGAGACAGGGCGAGGCTCAAGGCACCAATACCTGGCCAGCCAAGGCTTTGATGCTGGGCGTACACTGAGACAGGGAAGTGTTTTCATGCATCCTGTAGGCTTAGGCAAGGAATGCAGGCATTGTGGAGGCAGACACGAATATTCAGGCTGCCCATGTTTTAAGCACACCTTCCCCAGAGGATGGGGGGAGCAACCCAAGACAGCACAGAGCGGGGGCAGGGCCAGGGCCAGATGGCTGGAAAAGGCGGTATCTCCAATTAACTTGGTGTTTTAGCCACCTTTTAAGGGATTATTCCAAGCAAGAGGATTCTATATGTTTGTGGGAGGGTTTTGTTCACGATCCCATAGAGGGGGAGAGGGTGCACAAAATGGCAAATTACCTCATATCTGTTAAAGGGCATGTCCAGGGACAAGATTCAAAAGTAGGTTGGTTTGGGAGGAGTTGCAGGTCCTGTCCAGCAAATGCTGTTGCCTGATCTCCATATCTCCCCTGTGAGCCTTGTCCCTAAAAGTTCCTGGTGAGTGTCATCTCATTCACCATCTCTTATACCCAAAAGAGGGAAATCAGTGAACAATGCAATCAACCCCAGGCTGTACACCATGTGCTACGCGTTATTCAACATTAGGCACATGACACCGCATACTGCCTTTTTGCCTTGCTTGCAAAGAATGACATTAAGTCAGCCTTCTGCCTTTTCCCAGGCCACCCAGCTGACTGTGACCTCTTTCACGATCAGCTTTATGTGGTCAGAGCAATGTCCATAGGCTGTGCTATTTCATGGGCAACCTTTGAAAAAAATTCAGCACAAGGCTGGACTGAGCAGTCAGGCGGTATGTAGGATGCCAACAGGTGACACACTATCTGGACAATTTTCTGTTTTCAGGCAGGATGAGTGTAAGGGGCTCCTTTGGGTTTTTCAGGAGCTGATGGGCAAATTGGGTAGCTGATGAAAAAACTGAGGGACCGGAGAACACATTGATGTACCTAGGCACTGAGTCCAGGGGCAGTCCCACCTACATTGGGACAAATTCATGGCGCTAAAAATATATATGGTTGTTAGAGTCAGCAAGACCAAAAACATTTGTCTAAGGGATATCCAATCCCTCTTGGACAACTTGATTATATGGAAAGTCTCAGCCTCCGGGCATGCCTTTTGTGAGCAGTTTGCTACTGCTACTATTGATATATGGGCCCACACCACTTTATGAAGGTCACTACAGAGATTAAGGAAGACCTGGCACTGATTCCTCACTCACTGTAATGAGGTGTCTATATGGAGGGATGTTTACATGATCAAGGCTGACCTGCAAGTCCACTCAGATGCAGCAAGCAGGATAGATTTTGGCTTGTATTTCAGGGAGCACTGGTGTGCCCATGAGTGGCCTCGAGAATGGAGGGAGCCTGGAGTTTTGAAGGACATCACATTCCTGGATTTCTTCCTCATTCTGGTCACTATTCAGCATGGGGAGTTCAAGAACAAGAGTATGAGGTTTTGGTGCAACAATCACGCAGTCAGTCACTTGGTGAACTTTCAGTCCACTAAATCTGACAGGATAATGAGGTTTGTGAGGACTTTCGTTCTCCATTTTCGCCAGTGCAACTTTCATTTGACTGACAACACATACCTGGGCTTACCAAAGGCATAACTGATGCTCTCTCTCAATGGCCAGTCAACAGATTCAGAGCACTAACATCAGAGGTACCAGACCAGATGCTGGCAGCCCTATGAAATCTTCGTTGCTAGAAGCAATATCCACAGCCAAGGGATCATTGCACCAGGCACCTGTTTGGCTTACATGATGGTATCTGAGGCATTCCAAGCATTCAGGGGGCTGAGAGTCTCCCCAGGGCCCAGATCTCCAAAACCTGGCAGTTCATGATCTCACTACATAGGCAATGGCTGGCACCACCACCACCAACAGCTAACCAGTTAGCTGTGGTGTCCTTTGACTGAGGGTCTGTAGGTCAGCTGGACCCCTGTAGGGGATTCATGGCCCATAGGATGCTGGAAGGTTGGGCACAGGCTGCTGGGACATGGAGCAATGTCAGGAAATCAGTGACCTTGCAGGTATTAAGGCAATCAATTGAGGTTCTTCCTCGCATCTGCCATCCAGGGGAGGACGAGTGTGAAACTGTACTCTTCAAGGAAGCCATTCTGTTGGCTTTCTTTGGGGCCTTTCAGGTCAGCGAGCTGGCACCTTCAGCCAATGGAGACTCTTCAGGGCGGGCTCCCAAACTACATGACGTGCAGTGGGAAGGTGATTCTCTATAGCTCAAGGTCCACAGGTGAAAAACAGATCAAAGGCGGTTCAGTGAGGCTGCTGTTCTGCACCGTTTTGGTAAGATGAACCTGCATCCTGTACAGGCACGGCAGACATATGTGGCTCAATGCCAACCCAGCAAGGGGGGTCCCCTGTTTCTACACAGTGACCATTCCTTCCTAACCAAATTCCAGTTTGTGGGAGTCTTTCAGAAACAGCTCTTATTCTTGAGCTTGCCACCAGGAGAGCAAGCCTCCCACTCTTTCTGTACAGGGGCCTCAACAGTGGTTACCCAGTTGGGCATGGGTGAGTCAGAGGTCCAGGCTATAGGACACTGGCAATCCAGGGTCTGTAATTCCTACGGCAGGTGTCTGAGGGGAAGGTAATACAGGCGGTGGGCCGTAAGCACCACAGGTTTTAATCATGTCTGCTTCCTCCCCCATGTCGATCATAAAGAATATATTGCAGCACACACAGTTGAGAATAGGGATTTGAGAGCACAGCATTGTGCACTGGGCTTACAAGAGAGCACGTAATTTGGCGAAAGGCTCACAGGTGGACATTGGAACGGATGTGATTCTGTATTGGCATGGTAGACAGGTCATATCCTGGGACCAGCTCATGCCCTTCTTGCATGGGCTGGCACCCTGGGAGGACATGCCTGACATCATCATTATCCACCTAGGGAAGAACAACCTGGGAATGTGCTCCAACTTCAAACTGATTTTGAAGGCTAAGCAGGATATTGTACTGCTGATTAACATATTTCTCAGTGTGGAGATAGTACTGTTGGAAATATTGGCCCGCAAGGTTTGGCCGACTGCAGTACACCCACAAAAAGGTGGATATGGCCCAGAGGAAGGACCATAGAAAGTAGAAACATGGCTGGAGTCCCGAGGTGGCTCTATTATCAGACATGGTCATGAAGCTCAGAGTATGGCCGAGCTTTATCCAAAGGAAGGAGTGCATCTCTCTGATATAAGTGCAATATGTTCCTGGATGATCTCGGTATTGCGCTGGCCAAACTTCTAGGTAGCCCGTGCAAGGTGGGATGGAAGCAGCCCAACTGATGCTGATGCCTCCTTGTGGCAGGTGCCCCGTGCAGGAACTCACTGATTTAGGCTCCAGATCCAAAAAGGTAACTTAGTGGGCATCCCAAGGGCATCTCTTTATGAGATGGGAGTAACGTAGCTAAGCCCTGCAGCAAACAAACTGGGGCGGGAGCACTACCCTGGGGGACTGCCCCACCAATGTGCTTGATAGCAGTGCTCTCTGGGGGTCCAAGTCCCCTGTCGCCTCAAGCCCTGGAAGGAGAAGGGATGCTAGCAGATAAATGGAAGTGCCCTTAGACTCTCCTAGTGTGATGATTGGCTCCCCCGATGGTGGGAGCCCACAAAAATTGGCAAATGATCAGTGGAGTGCGAGTGACTGCAGTGGACTGTCCCCGGAGGGGTACCTTGGAGGTAATTTGACTAATAAATTTGTGGCATGGTTAAAACCCATACCACATGTCCTTGCCTTCTTCCATGCAGTGAGTACACCAATCCAGGGGACGAGAGAACTCCTTTACTAAAGAAAAAATTGATTATATGTCAGCTTTATTTTACCGGTTTTCAAAAATGAAACATTTAGAATAGGCCAATTATAATACAGAAATTATTAGATTAAGGATTTATTTAGGAGTTTTATCAAACCACATAACTGTAATCTAGGAATTTCATGCAGCTGTTTTTAAAAAAGAGCATCAGAAATTATTTCATTTCTTTCATCTACAGGAATTTTGTTGTTTCCCTTCCTAAGGCATGCTATTGGAAGAAACAAGAACTACGCTTTCCTGACACAAAACACAGACAATTTTTATTTGTATTTACACAATCTTTTAAACTGCTAAAATACTAGTAGATTTGGTAAAGTTCACTCACTTGTATACTGTCACATAATCCATCAGAAATTCACTCCATGTAACTAATGCCAGACTCTTCCCTTAGTTATATCAATGCCTCCTACCCTGGTTTAAATTGATGTTATATGCACACATCAGAAGGTGGAGCATATTATCTCAGTTGTGGAGATAACTATGCACAACTCACTGTTAAAATACTGGAAAGTGGTGGCATTTAGGTTACAGTACAGTTCCTGATGTGGATGTTGTGTGTACTGTCTTGATTAGCAGGGGCCAAGACTCAGGGTAACAGGACGGTGCACAAGAGTGTTACTGTGTACTCCATTTTGCTTCAGGAAGCTTTGGGGAGATAAAAAGAAATTGTGCTAAAATGATACTCACCATATACTTCGTAATTGTTAAGAGGTACAGGAGGCTGCAGGGAAGCTGCATGGGGGATACACTCTCACTTAGCTATAGATAGGGACTACTTTTATTTCTATACTTCTAGAATGCATTTATGAGACACTCTGGCCACACTGTACATGAATTTAACAAAATACGCATGAACTACCCCCTACATTATCCCTTCTATCAAAACCCTGAGAAAACAGATGGTCTTGTGGAATACTAAAGATCAATAAACTGGCTCAAGAATATGAAAGACAAGGTGGATAAGGTAATACTTTTTTATTTGACCAACTTCAGTTGGTGGAAGAGACAAGTTTTTGAGCTTCACACAGCTCTTCTTGAGGTATGGAAAAGGTAAACAGCTAAATACAAGGAACAGATTGTTAAGCATATGGGGTTAACAAACACTGCAAGAAACCACATAAAATGAAGTGGGCAATTAACACCTCAAGAATGGCTCAAGAATAGGAAGTCCTTCACTGAGAATACTTTGCCTCAGTTATCTAAATATAGGCACCGCTAGCAAGATCATCAAGTAACCTTAGGCTATGTCTACACTATGGCTTATGTCAGCAAAACCTATGTCGCTCAGGGGTATGACTAAACCACCCCTCTAAGCAGGGGTGTGCACAAGGGGGGATAAGCAGGGTATGGACCCCCCCCCCACAGTCAGCAGGGCAAAGAACTCTTCCAGGGTAGGGAGTGTGAGCTCCACTGGCACCAGGCCAAGGTGGGAGATCCAGCTCCTCCAAGCGAGCTCCACCAGGATGCAGGGGGAGGGGAAGACAGCCAGCTCCTCCGACCTCGAGGCCGAAGCGGGGAGAGCCAGCTCCTCAGGCAGCACAGAAAGTGCCCTTCCAAAAGTGGCCAGATTTTTATTTCTGTGCACGCCCCTGCCCCTGAGAGACAGAAGTTACACCAAAGTAAGTCCTAGTACAAGATCTAAGCTACTGCTTCAGGGACATTTACGCGTATAGGTGAGTTAATCTTTGCTTAGCTTTTGGCAGGTTTTGGGCATCTACAGGCACTGTGTACTGTCACACTGGGCTGTACAGGGAGACGTAACATGGAGTCATGTCTCCAGTCTCAGAACGTGGGCACCTTCACAAGGCACAAGAGGAAGCATCACATGTGGGAGCAAAACACAGGCAGGGCACTGATGGATAAGGAGGTACACAGGAGCCCAAGGACTACGTCTACACTACACACCAGTGTCAGTGGAATGTAGTGTAAATGTAGCTATATGCTGCAGCAAAAAGCAAGCTGCTTCCACAGTGCAGTGTGTGGCTACACGTGTCAATGAAAGACTCCAGCAACAAGGAGGCTCCGGGAAAGGTTTCTGCTGACAGAGCCTTTCACTGAGGGGAGGAAAGGCTCTGGTAGGGGTGAGGAAGCTGGGAACCCCCCCGCGGCAGGCAAAGGCTCCAGCAGCAGAGAGCTCCCCAAGCTTTTTCCTGCTGCTTCCCCCAAACCAGAGCCTTTCCCCACTTCTGGAGTCTTTCCCTCTCGTGGGGAAAGGCACTGGCAGCAGGATAGTACACTGCTAAAAACAGCAGCCTAGGTAGGGCAGCACAGCTTGGACGAGTAGAGTCGCCATAGGCTATGTACTCACATACTTACCCACACTCTTCACACATGTCTTTACTTGCCTAAGTCATGCCTCCTTGGCTACACTGCTATTTATACCCATTCTAGGGCACTACATGGGTAGAGGTACACTATATGCCACCAAAAGAAGAGGGCAAAGTAGACATACCGTAGGAGTGCAGATTAAAGGAAACAGAGCAGTGGTCTCCAAAATGGGGGGTGCAAGAGAATCCTTGGGGGTGCACGGCAGGAGGAGTGTTTTTTTGTTTTTGTTTTTTGCTTTGGCAGTTCGGGCGGGAGTCCGAGCGGTTTGTTTTTTTTTCTTTTTGCTTTGGCAAAAATGGTAGAGCTGGTGCGGCAGGGGGTGTGCGATCAAAAAAGTTTGGAGACCACTGACGTAGAGGGGTCATGAATGGAGCAAGGGAGAGAGGACAAGGAAGGTGGGTGCCCAGGAAACTTCAAGCCTTTCTCTATACTGAAAAAAATCCTCCTCCCCTGTATCCTCATTTCCCCACCACTATTTGCTATTCCTATACCCCACACTGATGGAAGTCTCACAATCACATACATCTCCTACAGATTTGTTAATATGTCGAATAAAAGAGCCATGTTTTGTGGGCCTCAGGATCTATTGCAGTAGGGACCCCCTCCAATAGACCTTTTGCACCAAACTTGGTTAAACTTTTGGCACTCACTTAAGAAAAACAGGGGGAAATGTGTAACTTGAACCAGCCTCAGTAGAGTCCAAACACCACCCACAATATATTACACTTTAACAAAAAATTCTACACCTTTTTAGAAACTATGGAAATGAGTACTTGAGGGATCCAGTCAGGTCCCCACTGCCAAATAATCCGTTCACCGTCATTTCACCTGATTTACACAGCTCACCCAAATTTAATATTGCTGTCTAATAAAATTGACAAATATGCCACCACAAATTACTAGATTATGAAAACATATTCTTATTCAAGGGATCAATTTTCAAATATAATCTAGTAATGTATATACCTTTGTATATATTTTCGCAAACTTTATATGGGTGATATGGGTCAGTATAAAATGATATGTTTCCAGTACATAGCATGTACCTTTGACTGCAATAGTCTGCCCCCACTTCACAGTACTTATGTATGCACCATATACTCCCACACGTGGCTGGGGGAGAATGAGACAGTACAGAGTGAGAACCCTACCAGAACCCTCTATCTAAGTGTATTGTGGCATCTGGTTGTTTCCAGAGGTGTTTGGGGCAGTAGCCACCACCGATATGCTCAGTGTATTTCTGCGTTTGACTATGGGGGAGAGAGAGGAGCATGGGACAGTACTAGGGATGGCATGAAGGGGGATTTTAGGGAGGTACGAAAGGAATATATGCCCTCTGTACACACTGTGTACTCCTACACATGGCTGAGGAGAGAAATGAGGGCAGTTGTAGGACAGCATGGTAGACGGGAGGCAGGACACATCGACATACTGTGTACTCCTATACTTGGCTGGTGGGAGGCATGATGCAGCAGCATGAGGGTGCGGGTGGAGTACAGAAGCATAGAGATGCAATGTGTCCTCTGTACATTGTCACTTATCTGTGGAATTAAGGTTAAGAGTTGTAGCAGCAGAGAGGGTGTTATGGGGGCACAGGTAAGCCTCCCCAGGCACACCATGTACTCCCGCACCTGGCTATAATGGATAAGGGTCATGAAGCAGTATCAGAGGAAATACGGGGTGACGCATACAGTAAGTTGGAGTGGCACTATGGGTAAATAAGTAGGTAGTACACCTCTACCTCGATATAACGCTGTCCTCGGGAGCCAAAAAATCTTACCGCGTTATAGGTGAAACTGCGTTATATTGAACTTGCTTTGATCCGCCGGAGTGCGCAGCCCCCCGCCCAGAGCGCTGCTTTACCGCGCTATATCCAATTTTTTGTTTTATCGGGTTGCGTTATATTGAGGTAGAGATGTATTATAAATGGAGGGAAGTATGAGGTGGCAGAGTGTGATATGGGGCAGTATGAGGAGAGGGAGAAATAGTATGAGAGGATGTAGTACGGTAAAATAGGAGGATACAGAGACAGCAGCGTGAAGATGGGATATATAGGGCAAGCAGGATAGTGAGGGCACTATGAGGGGGTTATAGAGTGGAACATTGAGGGGCACTAAGAGGAGATTAATGGGGAGGTAGGATGGTGGTAGGTTACAAGGCTGGCAGGATGGTCTGGGGCAGCGTTAGGGGGTTCACGGGCAGGCAGGATGGGGTTGAGGAAGAGTCACAGAGAGGGCTGGATAGGCAGGATAGGGATGGGGATTCCAGAGCAGGCAGGATGGAGAGGAATGGTATGAGGGGGGCTCTAGGGCA
Organism: Mauremys reevesii; assembly: GCF_016161935.1. Classification (NCBI taxonomy): domain Eukaryota; kingdom Metazoa; phylum Chordata; order Testudines; family Geoemydidae; genus Mauremys; species Mauremys reevesii. The sequence continues at coordinate 19,930,741 of NC_052624.1, forward strand.
GATAGGATGAGGAGCACAGGGGGGTTACACTGTGGGCAGAGGAGCAGGGGTGGGATGCAAAGGAGCAATATAAAAAGGGGTTCTGGAGTGGTCAGTATGAGGAGGTGGTTCTGGGACAGGATCGGGGTAGGTATGGGGGTGATTCCGTGGCAGGCAGCGGGGTTGACAGCAGGATGGAGGGAGGGTCCCAGGGCAGGCAGGATGAAGGGTGGATGGGCTCAAGGAGGGGGGCAGGAAAAGGGTCGGTATGAAGGAGACTGGGGGGGAGGGAAGTGGGGTGGTATAAACAGGGATTCCAAGGGGAAAAGGATGGGAGTGATATGAAGGAGGGTTCCAGAGGAGACAATATGGGGGGTCAGAATAAGAGGGTTCCAGGGCAGGTGGGATGGGAGTGGCTCGGGGCAAGTGGGATATGGGGGAGTGGCATGAGGGGCATTGGGGGGCAGGGTGGGGGTGGAACGAGGCGCGTGGCCAGGTCCGGATGGGGGGACGGTGTTACAGGGCGGGAGGCATGAGGGGCAGGATGAAGGGGGTTACAGGGCGGGCTGCATGGGGTGGGGGGTTCCGGGGCGGGTCACCCCCGTACGCACCGTGTACTCCCGCACTTGGCTGTGGAAGTTCTGCTCACGAATTGTCACCTCGTCCGCTTCCATCCTTCATACTCCCGCCGCCCCGGCTCGCAATGGCGGCTGCGGCCGCCGCTTCTGCTCCTGCCCCTCCTGCGGCGGGCGGGGGACCATGGCCAGCAGCAACGCCGACTGCTCCCGGGTCCCTGGCGGCGAGCGAGGCGACCGGAGACCCCGACAAGCCAGCGGCGCTCGCTACCTCCCCGGGGCTGTCACCGTTCGGCGGCGGAGGAGGGGAAGGCCCAGCCTCTCTGGCTGCGTCACGGCGCGGCGGCAGCGTCTGCTGCGCCACCACTAGCCCAGCCCCCGGCCAAGGGAGGGAGAAGGGCGGGGCCCAAGGGGCGTGGTCAGAACAGCCCCGAGGGGGCGGGACCTGAATGGTCCCCAACCGCCGATGCCAGGGAGGAAGGCGGAGCTAGCACGAGCCCAGAGGGCGGGGCTAAGAGGAAGGCGTGGCTAACACTACCCCGAGATGAGGGTGCAGGACAGCGGGCGGGGGCGGGGCTGACCCAAAAGTGGAGCGGGGCCAAAACGATCCCCGGGGGGCGGGGCTAGGTGAGGCGGCTGCGCCAATTCGGAATAGAGGGGCTGGGAAAGGCGGAGCGAAACTATAAAAGCTGGGCGCGAGCGGCGACAGTTATGGGGGAGAGGAAAGGGGACAGTCAGGGGGTGTGGGCTAGCCTCTGACTGTCAGGGTTGTAGCTGATGAAGTGGGGTCTAGCCCAAGAGAGCTTAGGCCCAAGTAAATGTGTTAGTCTCTAAGGTGACACAAGGACTCCTTGTTGTTTTTATGTAATGTAAAGGAAGTGGCTCAGCAGTTAAGGTGCTTGATTACAATCCTGAAGGTTGTGACTTTGAGTCTCACTGAAATGCCACCTCCAATTTACCCTGCCATAGGCACTGACTCTGTGGGTGCTCAGGGTCTGGAGCACCCACGGGAAAAAATTGGTGGGTGCTCTGTACCCACTGGCAGTGCCCCACCCCGCCCCCTTTCAGCCTCTCTTTGCTGAAAACTGAACACCATTTCTTAGCCCCCTTTCAAGGATTGGTAGCAAATTCCAAGGAAATGAGCTACAAGATAACCTGAGAACAGCAAACATGTTAAAAAGAGCAGGCTCTGAAAGATAGGTGAGCCCTGAGTTATTCCCTCACTGCTATTTACATGTAAAAATTCATCCCTAGCTACTGTTAACTAGTGCACATAAGAATGGCCATACTGAGTCAGACCAAAGGTCCATCTAGCCCAGTATCCTGTCTACCGACAGTGGCCAATGCCAGGTGCCCCAGAGGGAGTGAACCTAACAGGTAATGATCAAGTGATCTCTCTCCTGCCATCCATCTCCACCCTCTGACAAACAGAGGCTAGGGACACCATTCCTTACCCATCCTGGGTAATAGCCATTCATTGACTTAACCTCCATGAATTTATCTAGTTCTCTTTTAAACTCTGTTATAGTCCTAGCCTTCACAACCTCCTCAGGCAAGGAGTTCCACAGGTTGACTGTGGGCTGTGTGAATAACTTTCTTTTATTTGTTTTAAACCTGCTGCCCATTAATTTCATTTGGTGGCCCCTAAGTGCAAATGTTATAATACAATTTCACTGTCAGCTCCCTACAGATCTAGTTGCTTTCAGGAGAGTAGTACTGGAAAATATATTTTTCACTGGTTGGAGTTTCACCTCATTCTGTATACTGAGGACCTGAATATACTGCAGACTATAACCCGCAAGATGGATCTACAGATGATGAAAGTCATCAGAGCTCTGAGGTCTATCAATCATTTAATCCTTGCCACAGCCATCCAGTTCTTCATGTACTTCAAAACCAGATATGAACTAGATACAGAGCTTGCATATACACACTACATGTGTTCCTCATAAGATCCTTTAATGCTCTGCCAGATATGGATCAGGTTAGCTTAAAGTATTTTACACACAGTGCCACTTTGGAGGTAGAACTACTGTTCCAACTTTGGAAATGAATCTGTTATCTTCCCATCAGAAGGTGTGATGGACTACATCCCATAGCTGCTATTGGTGTTGATCTATAACTTAGAAGAGCAAGGAATGGATCTTCCTGCTGTAGGATTTTCTTGGCTGTCTGTGCAGCTCTGTCATCCTCGCCATTCACTTGTGGGCAATGTGGGCTGCTAGTAATATCATCATATTTTGTTCAGAATGACTTAAATTCTGCTGCAGTGAACTGTGATCCATTGTCCACCACTGTTACCCAGGGTTTTTCTGAACCCAAAACTCTTGGTAATTTTACTCTTTGGGAGGCAGTGGCAGGAAATAAATCAATGGGGACATGGCAGTCCAGATGATCGATAGTTGATGTTTGTCTGCTTGCAAAAGTGCTTTCACTCAAAGTTTCTACTTTATTTATTCTCCAGCACTTACACACTTCTGCAATAGATTAGTAGAGCACCCCCAAATCACCCCCAGATTCACATTTACCCAGTGTCTTGAGAAGGTCTCAATTGTCCAGTGGTTGGCTTTCCGTCTGCAGGAGAACTTGAGAGGTGTTCAAGTGTCCACTGATCCCAGATTTCTTCCTCTTTTTATACCCAATTTGTTACTATTACATAGCTAGTTCATAAACAAAAAAACCTTGCTGAGCAGAAGCTGTGTGTGGAGTTCTTCACCCTGACAGGTGGGGAATTTTCCATCTTTTAGCCAGCTATTTCATATAGCAATAGTTAACTTTCCATCTTGCAAAACCGCATCCTTCAGAAAAAAGCTCAAGTCAGGAGGGCAGAGGGTCACAGTTACTCCTTGTGGTCACTGACTTCTCCCATCCCATCCTGGTCTGTTAGTTGTGCTAAGGCTTCAGAAACCCTTAATTTTAGCTGCTTTCCGCAATAACATTAACAATTGGTATTCCAGCTATGGGAGTGGTTTAGGCATATTACTGGATTAACAAAATTTCCTCCTTACATCACTAGTTGTTCTGGAATACCAAAGTGAGCAAAAATACACTTCAGTTTCTCAATAACACTGTGATATGTTATGTCTTTCAAGTACGTTATTTCTACATACCTGGAAAACAGTCCACTATGACCAGGTAATAATGTCCTCTGAATTCACATAAATCTGCAGCTACTATCTTCCAAGGTCTCTCTGATAGGAGTGTTTGTACACTATATGGTTCAGCATTGTCTCTTAACTTGATTTGTACTGGATCTCCTTTCAAAAATCCAATATCATAAAATCCTCCTCCAAGTTCTTCTACCTTCCTCACTAGGACAATCATGGCTGTCACACTGCACCTGAGAAGGTTGTTGATCTTTGATCACATGCACATACATAGCTTTTGTCATTGTAAGTTGTTTCTGTGGTGAACTGGTCCATGCTGTTCAGAATACCTCCAGGGCTAGTCAGAGCTGTGTCAGGTGACTTCAGCTCTGGGAGGGATTGAAGGTGATTGTAAGTCCCTTCTGAGATGACTGTGATGTCAGTACCTGAGTCAATTTTACAGTCAACAGTCTTAGCATGAATATTCAATTTCACTCTCCAAGCAGGTTCTGTGTCATCCCAAGTGATAGATCCTAGAGACAATGGCTCTTGGTTGTCCATAATAAAAGTCAACTTCCTGACTGCTTTGGTGTGGCAAACAGCTGCAAAATGTCCATATTTTGTGCATTACATCAGGCACCTCTGGATGGACATGCATCATCTCTTAGGATATGATTTTTTCCACACCTTGTGTATGTGGGCTGGAATCTGTCCATTTTAGTCTGGTAGTTCTCTCTCCTTGCCTCAGGGGTTTTATGATGACTTTTAGTATTTATGCTTCATCTGTTAACAGCTTTTAAGCTAGTATCTTGTTTTTCAAGTTTGGCAAGTTGCTCTTGGTTTTGCTGTCTCTCCAGCTCAGACTACTTTGCTATTTCAATAGCTGTGGCTAGGGTTAAATCTCTTTTTCATTGGAGCTGCTGTGAAAGGTTTTTATCTGTTAACCAATAAACAGCCTGTCTCTGATATTTGCATTCCCCAAATCAGTTTTCAGCCAATGTATTCAGAGCTCTTATAAAACATTCAACATTTTCCCCGGATTCTTGAATTCTCAATTAAAAACATGCTTTTTCATAAACCACATTTCTCTAAGATATAAAATATGCATCAGACATAGCCAGAACCCTTTCATAGTCACCTTTGTGATTCTTTTCAGTAAAGTCAAAGTATTTAAATATATGATCTGCTTGCTTTCCTGTAGCATAAATTAAAGAAGATACCTGTACATCACTAGTTTCTTTATGGAGTTTGTTTGCAATTCAAAATCTTGCAAAATATTGCTTCTAGTCTGTGCATTGTGAAAGTTTGTCAAAGCTGAAGTTCTCTGGGGCATTGAAGAGTAGCATGTTGAGATCCTGCAACCTTTGTTGCTGTTTTTCCTTCTGTTTCCACTCTTTGTTGCTGTTTTCCTGCTGTTTCTGTTATTAGTTTACTTCTGACATCATGTTATGTACTTCTTTACCAGATATGGACTGGCTTTTTCAAAGCAGGTGTATATACACCACATGTGTTCATCATAAGATCCTTTATTGCTTTGCCGGGTATGGTTCAGGTTAGCTTAAATAAGGTATTTTACAAACAGTGCCACCTCTGGCTGAATAATATAACACAGTTTAACATTCCATTACATCTTTGTCCCAACTAGGTTTGATAATTGCAACACATTCTATTTGCAACACAGAAGCTTCAGTTGCTACAAATGCTTCCTTCTGCCTGATTAATGGAGTAGGTTGTTGTGAGCACATTTTGTATCTCTGTTTAACGAAAGACCATCATGGAATGTATGTAATGTTGTAGGGAAATTTGGGGTTACAGATACAACAGAATAGGGAACTCCAAATCAGCCATTCCTAGTTACAATACACCCAGGATTTTTATGTATAGGCTGGCAGCATGCCGAGCAAGGAGAAAAAAACTAAATTTTACTTGTCCAGACCAGTATTTTGTCCAGACCAGTATTTTGATCATCTAGCTATGCCAGTCCAAAGGACTTTATTTATAAAATGTGGTTCCAAGGGAGAAGCCATGATCTATGGGGCCCCATCAGTGGAAATGGGAGGCACGTGCAATTCCTTGCAACTGTTAGCAAGAGTGCCTCGGTGGAACAAGCAAGGGCTCCTTCCTCAGTTTTTCTTAGGGCATCTCATGTAAGATGAAGTCTGAGATTCTCCTTCCTAACAAGTGAGCGTTTCCAGATTTGATGCTTAGGAGACAGTAGGTAGCACCACCTCTTTTACTCTGTTGTTTAGTCATGATGGCATTTTTTGATCCTCTTACTGTAGGCAGGTATGTATGTTTGTTTATTTATATATTTATTTATTTACTTATTTGGGATATACATTAAGTTTGAGCCTCTATTATAGTGTTTTTTAAGTTTCCGTGCATCTTACAGGCTTTTCACTCTTGTGATTGTTCCTTTTAATTTCCGTTTAACTAAACTTTTCATTTTTGTGTAGTTCCCCTTTTTGAAGCTAGATGCTACTGTGGTGGGTTTCCTTGGTATTCCCTCCCCCCTACCCGTATAAGGATGTTAAATGTAATTACATTATGGTCACTATTGCTGAGTGGTTCAGCTACATTCACCTTTTTGACCAGAAGCGGTGCACCACTTAGGACTAAATCAAGAATTGTGAGTTCAGGACTAGCTGGTCGAAGAAGTAGTCATTAATGGTGTCTAGAAATTTTATCTCCGCATCCCGTCTTGAGGTGAAATGTTTCCAATATGGGGATATTTGAAATCCCCCATTATTATTGGGTTTCCTGTTTTTGTAGCCTCTCTAATCTCTCTAATCTAATCCAATTTAACAGTCACCATCACCATCCTGGGCAGGTGGTCCATAATATATTCTTACTGCTGTACTCTTATTCTTCAAGCATGGAATTTCTATCCATATAGATTTGGTGGTACTGTTTGATTCATTTAAGATTTTTACTGTATTTGACTCTATACTTGCACATCTAGTGCTGCTCCCCGACCAGCACAACCTACTCTGTCATTCCTATATATTTTATACCCTGATATTACCATGTCCCATTGATTATCATCATTCCGCCAAGTATCTGTGACACCTTTTATATCAATATCCTCATTTAACACCAGGCACTCAAGTTCACTCAAGTTAGTATTTAGACTTCTTGCATTTGTATACAAGCACTTATAAAAATATGTCAATATTTAGTTGTCTGCCTTCATGTGATGTAATTGAGGGATTCTTTTTCTTTTGACCATACTTTATCAGTTTCTATACTTTCCTCTTTACTAATATACAGAGAATCTCCTTTAATAAATCCTCCCCTAAGGGAGGTCTGAACCATGTGCCCCTCTGCATCTGTTGGCTTTCCTAATAAACTTCCTTCCCAGCTCCTAATAAACCTAAATCCAAATACCATCATCTCATCCATGCATTGAGACCTTGAAGTTCTGCCTGTCTAATTGGCCCTGCACATGGAACTGGAAGCATTTCAGGGAATGCTATGATGGAGGCCCTGGACTTTAATTTCTTTCCTGGCAGCGTAAATTTCACCTCTGGGTCCTCTCTCCCACTTTTCTCTATGTCATTGGTACCTACACATACCATGACCACCTGCTCCTCTATAGCACTGCATAAATGTCTCAAGGAGTCCACAACCTTTGCACCTGGTAGGCAATACACCATGCAGTTCTCCCAGTCACCACAAACTCACCTACCTATATTTCTAATAATAGACTTGCCTATTAATATTACCTATCTCTTTCCAATACCTGGAGTTCCCTAAGTCAGAGGGGTATCCTCAATGGGAGAGCATACCATAGCATCATCTGGAAAGAGGGTCCCAACTATAGGACCATTTCCCTACACTCCAGCTTGATGTTCTCTTTCCATGAGATGTTCATCCTCCTCAACAGGACAGAGGCTGTCAGACTGGGGATGGGACGCTGTACTATGTCCCGGAAAGTATTGTCTATGTACCTCTCTGTCTCCTTTAGCTTCTTCAATTCAGCCACTCTGGTCTCAAGAGCCCATGCTTAGTCTCTGAGGGCCATGAGTTGCTTGCACTGAATGCACACATATGCCACCTGCCCACAAGCCTAGTAAAGAATGCATGATACATTCCGTGCAATAAACTGGATAGTCCCCACTCTGCTGCTGGACTTCTGCCTGCATTAATTTTACCCTTTGAAGGGTTAAAATCCATGTGCATTGTATATAACAACCTAGTATATGGATTGTGCCAGCTCTTTCTCAGACCCAAAGTCCAGAGTTTGGTCTGGAGACCAGAGGCCTAGCAAATAGTAATTAGCTAAGAGAAAGCTGGGGTAAACAGATAATCTTGCTTTGCTAAAATAGGCCTGGTCAGCAAATTGCCAGGTGTTGGAGCTAAGAACTAAATAATTGTGTCTTATTCAGAGTTGCAAATTGAACAAAGGATCCCCATTCCTATTGTATCAGTCTCTTCTGTAAGGAATGTTCTTCCTACAGATCCAACCTTGAGTTTATGAAAAGTTGGCATATGTCAGTATAAGATATGGCATCCTTCCACCTCCGTTCCCAGGGACCAATGCCTGCCTTAAGACATAAAGGAGACAATCTGTGTTGTCATATACTATCACTATTTCTTTCCTTTAACCCCTAGGAATGTACCTGTTGGACAATCAAAGGAGTTGCTCCATTCTTACGGACCCCAAATCAGAATTCAACATATATATTTTATACTAATAACATTTCATCAAAGTATTAATTAAATGTTAACTTGCTAACTTGAGACCATGGGTGGAGACATTATGTAACCTTTTAACCATTGGCTAATGTGCTATCTTGTCTTGCTGCAAAACCTATCCCAGGGTGTGGAACTGCCTACCCCGTCACTTTCCCCCACCCATGAAAAATCTATATATTCTATTGTAATCAATTGATTGACAGTGTCTCTGCGCCTAATAAGCAAGGTGACACTCCGCCAGCACTGTGTATAATAAACTCCTATGCTTGACCTCTACATGGTGTGGATTTATGTCCTTCACCCTTGCAGGGTTTTCATTTGTTTGTTTGTTTGTTTGTTTTTTGTGTGTATTTTCTCCCCTTTTGGGGGTTCATTGGCCTAAGTTTAGAGAATCTTTAGTATGTGTATCTGGCTCATATGCTTCCTCTCTAAAATACCTTGTGAAACTCCCATTTCCTGCCTCTGTTCATTAGCTCCTCAAGCATGCCTCAAAGGTTGCAAAGTGGGACACAAGCCTTCAGTAATAGCCAGCAAGTCCCAGGAAAGCCCATACCCATTTCTTGATTGTGGGAACTGGGGTCCTCCTCAGGGCCTCTGTCTGATCTTGCAGGGGTTGAATCTGGCCAGGCCCTACAGGATGCCTCAGGTACTGGTTTCCTGTATCCCAAACTTACATTTTTTTGGATTTGCCTGAAGTCCAGCTTTTTAATGACTGCATCACAGAGGCCATGTGAACTGAAGGTGATGGCCAATTTGTGCTAAACATAACTATGTCATCCAGATAGGTTGCCAAAACTGGCTGTGGTGGCACAGGACTTGATCCACAAGCCTCTGGGAAGTAGCCAAGGCCCCAAGCAACCTGAAGGGTATGGCTATAAACTGAAAAAGTCCTAGAAGTGTGGCAAATGCCATTGTTTCTTTTGAGTCTGGAGCAAGAGGTATTTGTCAGGACCCTCTTGTTAAATCAAGTGTCGTATTATTTAGCCTTCCCAAGGAATTCAATGATACACGACATTGGCTCGGCAACGAATTGTTACACTGCATAAAGCATCCTGAAGTCCCTGTAAAATAAGTCCATCTGGGTGAAAAATAGGACTAACTCCCCAGCAATGGCTTCAGCAGTTATTAAGTGGAAGGGAACTGCCTCAGGCAGAGGGTTGTGTAATCCACTACAACCAGGATATACTGGTGCCCCCATTCTCTTTTTTCCAGTGGTCCTACTATTTCCCTCCCTACCTATTCAAATGATGTATTTACAAGTGGTAAGGGGACCAAGGGAGACTGGAAGTGTCCTTTAGGTGGTACCTGCTGCCACTCAGGGCAGGACAAACAAAAGTTCATCACTTCTTTGTGGACTTCTAGCCAAAAAAATCTGGGCCAGCATCCTCTTTAGGGTTTTAGCTTTGCCCAGCAAGGGGGATTGAGTATGGCAGCCCTAGCATCTCTTTCCAGATGTTTTGGGGCACCTGGAGCTGGTGGCATATCTCTCCCATCTGGATGGTGGTCTCCACCTGATACAGTAAGTCATTTTGGAACTCAAAGTGGGGAAATTGGGAGGCTTGAGCCTCCTGGCAATGACTCCATTAACCACTGAAAACCAGGTGTACACCTGTATAAGCATGTAATCTCCTTGTTATTCCTGGACCAAATCAAAGGACCTGGCTAATAGCACTGTGTCAATGTCGGGAAGAGGGTTATCGCAAAGCGGTCCTGTTGAGCAGCCAGCCAGCTTGTCAGCTGCCAGGGCTGTTTGCCACCAAGTCTTCCCAGCTAGTCATAGCTCTTTGAATCTTCTTTGGTCATGAGAGACCATTACAGTCCGCGGCTCCAAGGTTGACTCGGCCACCGCCGTTTACAGTGGTGGAGTTCCGGAGTCGACCGGAGCGCGCGGGGAGTTCGAACTATCGCGTCTAGATTAGACGCGATAGTTCGAACTCCGAGAAGTCGAACTCACCGCGTCGACCCACGTGGTAAGTGTAGACCTACCCTGAGAGACCCCAGCACTCCACAAACCACACTTAGTGAAATCACACTCCATGGCAGCTGGCAAAACCTCTAGCTAGTGTTTGAACAACATAGACTCTATAATTTTGGCTGAAGAGAGGAACACCGGCAGCAGCCAGAGGGTAGCCCAGTTCTTAAGTCACTGAGAAACAGCCCAGGGTCATGCCCCAGGTGAAAAAGTTTCAGTGCTGGTAAGTCCCAGTGATAGCCCTCGTCACTCAAGGATGGTGGCTTTCAGGTTATCATACTCCTTGGTGGCTTCATCATCTAAGGCCTTGTAAGCTGCCTGAGCTTCCTCAGACATAAAAGGAGCTAGTTGTGCAGTCCAGATACTCTTCTCCCACTAAGCAGCAAGGGCTACTTTCTGAAATGTAATGAGGTTTGCCTTAGGATCATCCCACCTTAGAAGGGCTATAGTTGATGTCAGTTGTAGTGGAATGCTAAATTGCGTTAGATTGTTCAGCTAGTAGGTGGAATTGTGTGTAACATACCTTCTTTAAGCTAACCTCAGGCATACCTGGTAATACATTAAAGGACCTTATACACTAGAGATGTGTCCTTGGTGAGATTAACAATCCCTCAGACAGGGGCTAGGGTGTCCCTACTCTGGGATACTCTCTCCTCACTGGCCACTTCCCTGACCCAGTGATCACTACATTGAGTTTAAAACAAATACAATTTATTAAACAGCAACAGTAAACAAATAAGAGAAAATTGAAGAAGTTAAAGGGTCCAGGAACCCTGCACTGTGGGCATGGGGAAGGCCATAAACAATGGTCTCTGGGACTCAAGAAAATTTATTCTATCCCTTACACATCCCAGGCCTTCTTCCCAGGACCTGGCTGTGATGCGGTGATAGTGCGGGTGAGACACCTGCTCTGGGGTTGGCTACACACCCTCAAGCTCTAGGTGGCAGGACCCTTTTCCCCACTATGAGGCCTCCCATTGGGGTCACGTCCCTCCCTCTCCACTCCGCCCCATCCCCGAGTCTGGCTTCCAAGGCCCTCTTGTCTGGCAAGGTCTCTCTGTGCTCAGGGTCCCCTCCTCGCTCTCCACTCTCAGCTCCAGTATTACTTATGGCTTGGCCAGCCCTCCGCTATCCCGGATCTGGCCTCACAGCCACCCACTGCAGCTCAGCCCTTGCTTATCACCAGCATGGCTGATCTCCACTGTTCCTGCTCCCAGCTCCTGCTCTGTCCCCAGCTCAGCTCTGCCTTTAGGCTGTTTCTCTGGCCCCTCTGATTCTAGCCTGCTGCCCTCTCCCCAGGTTAGCTCTGGCTTGCTGCACTCCCTTGGACTCTGGTCTACTCTGCCCCAGGTCACACAGAGGATAGGCTCTTGGGCTTGACTCCCTGATTGGCCTGCCAACCCTGTCAGTACAGCTGACTTGAAGTATTGCCCTCTCCCCATTGGACCTAGAACCTTTCAGTCTCAGAATTGGGAGAGACAACAAGTAAGGGGCCAACAGCCCTCTTACATATACCACTCCCTGTCTTATTCTCTGAGTTGTGGCTACCTGCTTAGAGCAAGGCAGCCCATGCCATAACCTTCTGTCAGTCTCTAAACAGTTAAATAAAAAACTCAAAAGCTGTTCCAGGAAATGAACAAAACTTCAAAGGCAAGCACTTAGCTACACCACTTGAAAGCAAGTCCCTAGGGTTCTAAACTAGCCATGAAACACTGCTCCTCCTCTAACCCAGTCTCACCTGCTCTGCAGCAGTGAGAAGCAGGCAAGCCTTCTTAACTGACCTGCTGGCTCCTGATTGGTCAACTTCTCCTCCTGGCCCTTTTAGGCTGTGGAGGACTAACTCTCTTTGGTTGCTTGGCATGAGAAGGGATGAGTCAGGTCACTGATCCCTCCAGCAGGAGGCACAAAAGGTCTGATAGCTTAAGGGACCATTTCAGATAATTTTCTTGGGCTCTGGATCACCTGCCAGCCAGGACCAGATCAATGTGATGTTGCTTGGATGTGCTCAATCTGATGTTGCTTGGATGGGTCTTGGAAGGCCTCTGAATTCTGAGGCATCCTAGGAGATTTCCTTAGAACCCTGAAGGTCAGTCTCAGCCTGAATATAGTCCCATCTAGTGTGTATTGCAGTAGCCAGCACACTGCACAAAAGAACTGGCAGCAGAAATTATATCCAAGATCTTGAGGGCAAACACCCTGTTCTTAGAAAACAGATAGGATCTCAGCTTTCAGGACCTTATCCAAAATGCAGTAAACTGCATGGAACTCAATTTATCTACCTCGAAACAGGGAAAGTCTGAGTTGACCTACCTAAAACATGAATTTGAAGCTGTAAAGGTTTCTAAATACTTCAGACATAATCCTTAGACTCGCTGAACAACTTCTTTTAAAAAAAGCTGAGAAGACAAAAGAAAAAGAAGCAGTATGAATGCCATTGTATCTGTTGTGAAAATGAAATGTAATTTAAATGTAACAGAATCTCAATCCTCATCTCCTCTTCCAGGAGGTTTAGATGTCTCCTCTCTAATACATTCTATTTGCCATCACTAAAACATATTGTATTAAATGATTTAATCTGATGATTGTTGAAATTTATAGCATGCTTTTTGAAATAGTGTAATGTTTTTCAGGAATGTTCCTGATTTCCAGTGCATGCTATGATTCTTCTCTTTACCATCAATAATGCTATCTGCAGAAATCTATCTTTATATAAATTAAATATGACATCCTCCCTAATTTGCAGCAGAGCATGATTTTAGGAAGTGATATTAATGTGAATTATACTGGAGATATGTTTAAAAACGTGTATCCAATAATTTACAAGTTTAGAACATTCCTAGATATGGCTTGAGTGGGGTAGTATGAATATTACAGAGTTAGTTGTGGGAAGTCTTCATTTTGTATTACTCTAATTTCTTTAATGTTATATATGTTGATTATAGCAGTTTGGTATTCATGGAAGATTTAATCTGCATACAGGCTTTATTCCAAGTTTCATCAGTCCAGTTCTTTAACCTGTCTCTAAATTTTCTTTAATTGTTGTTAAGATTGTTTCTATCTGCATGTTAAGTTCTCAGTCCCCTCCATGCCAGTCTTCAATGTGGGGCATTTCTTGTCTCCATGACAGCTAGAGGCAGATTACATTTTCCGTGTGAGTCTTTGGAAGACCTCTCCAGAATTCTCTGCCTCCAAGCAGCACACACGGTAAACTCCAAATATCCCTTTGGATCAGAGCTTTCACAGCGTTTTAAGAGATTTTTAAGTAAATGTCTCTCTGTCTCTTCACTGGCTTAAAGGTTTTTCTCCTCAGATTGAAACTATTACAAAAATCTATTGGCTTTCTGAGGCAGGTTTGAAGGACAACACCTCTCCTTTCCTCTCCCTTCCTTAGACATGGCAGACACAGACAACTGGCCACAGCCAGCATATGGGCAAGGGCCATGCTGAGACAGTTGAGCAGACTGCATCAAAGTTCCCTCACTGAGACGAGGCCAGAATCAGTTGTATGGAACCATGGATACATTTTTAAAGCCTCCTCCTCCTCCCCCCGATATCTCTCATAGGCAAAGTCCCCTCAAAGAAACCAAGAGGAAGATTATCCTGCTCCTAGACAGTCTGTAGGCAAGAAGGCCGCAAAGCATCCCCACTTCTCACAAGCTGTTTTACCTGGAAGACCTCAGCTGCCAATGAAAAGTGCCAGCTCATGCGACCTTTTTTCTTCAGTGGCTCTGGCTCATGCTGCACCAGAAGTCAATCTGGACACAGGAAAAGGGAGCTTGCTGTGAAGTGATTGATATCCCCTTCCCTGGGATATGGGCCTATCTCCTCTGTTCTTCCAGCCTCCAGGGGTCCTACAAGAGGTCACAGAGAGACCACTCTTTTCCTTAGGGAGACATGTAAACTGTCTTTTCAATCTCCCCCACCTCCCCAAAGAGCCCTTTCCCCTTTCTCTCAGGGATTTGGCCCAAGGAGTGGTGAAGGATCTTGCTCACAATCAATTCTAAAAGGAGCAGTACAAAGTCTTAAAACCTCTTATGAGAATCTCCTCTCTGAATCCTCTAAAGAGAAGGAGAAATCTTTAAAGCTGGAGCTTTGACCAAGATACCACAGACTCTCAATTAAGCTTCCAAGAATTAAACATGAATGTAGAGGGGAGGGATCCTAAATTCATAGGTGCTTCTGTTTTTAGAAAATGAAATACACCAAGAAACCTTGCAAAGTAGAAGTGCTCTGTAATTCTCCACCTGGTTTGAGGATGTGATTAAGGTGGAGTGGGAATTTCCTAACAAGACCTACTTGTACCTAAGAACTAAAAAGGTCTTCATTATTCTGGCTATGGTTGAGCCTGCTGCAATCTCCTCAGTAAAGGGCATAGTCATACCAGCTGAGGGAGTAATTCCTTTCAGACCCATAGACAGGAGTATAAGATCATCACTCAGACTAAACTTGGACACAGAAGCCTCAGTCATGAGTATTTATTTATTTGGCGTATGCAATCTGGTCAAGCCAAGCCACAGCATTCTTATCAACAATGTTCAAGGCACAAAGACCTTCAAGAAGTTGCGTCATTTTGCCGTCCTCAAGAATGTGCATCATGGATTGTGGCTGCCCACATTGACATAGCAGACCTCTCTAAAATGCCACAGGAATTCTGCTGCAGTACAAATTCCATGTCTGGTGCAAAACCAGTTGAGAAGGCCTTCACAGTAAATCAAACCTTGGTTGACATTCAGTGGGGTCTGAGAAAAGATAATTATTTTTCACTTTCTCTGCGGACCATGAAGCTCAACACATGTCCTCTAGTATAAATCCCTCACCTGGTAAACTTATCCACCGTGAGGGCAGACGACCATGTGGTGGATTAAAAAAGTCTTTAATTAATGGTAGATATGGCATACCATGCAATTTCGTCATGAGCTTTGCTATGCTTTCCTGTCCGCAAAAACTGGGTGGAGCAATATTGCAGAGAATCAATAATCATGGTAGAGGAGTAGATTTAAGTGTGCCTGAAATAATATGCTTGGTGGAAGTAAGTTGTACGTTGATCATCCTTCTGTGAGATGAGTGAGCCCATACTGAAGCACAGTACTCCGCTGCTGAATAACAGTGCCAAGGCTGAAGTGCATAATGTTTGGGCATTGGCACCCCATGTTGTTCCGGCCTGTTTTCCTAACAGGTTTTTGTGCGTTTTCACCTTAGGGCTTGGCTACACTTGAAAATTGCAGCGCTGGGAGTTACAGCGCTGGTCATGCAGCTGTGAAGGGCCAGCGCTGGAGTGTGGCCACACTGACAGCTACCAGCGCTGCAGTGTGGCCACACTTGCAGCACTTTCCAGCGCTGTATTGAGAGGTGCATTGTGGGCAGCTATCCCACAGAGCACCTCGTCCCATTTTGGCGCTGAGTATTGTGGGAAGGGGAAGGAAGTGTGTGGGTCATTCCGCTTCCTGTGCCAATGCCCCGTGGTGCATCGCTTCACATCCCAGCATTCAGTCTTTCCGGCAACGTTTGGCGCCATTGTGAGTGTCTTTCTGTTTTACTCTCTGTGTGTGAATCGCGATTTCTGTGGGAAATGGAGCCCGAGCTGCTGAGGACTGTGCTGATGAGTGTCGCCAGCACAACACGTTTGGCAGTCGAGCTATTCCTTCAGCTCCAAAGTGACAGTGAGGAGTCTGACGATGATATCGATATCGATTCGCCTCCCGCGTATGACACTACAGTGCTTGTGGCATTCACGGAAATGCTTAGCACCGTTGAACGCCGCTTTTGGGCTCGGGAAACAAGCACTGAGTGGTGGGATCACATCGTCATGGAAGTCTGGGATGACGAGCAGTGGCTGCAGAAATTTCGTATGAGAAAAGCCACTTTCATGGGACTGTGTGCTGAGCTCGCCCCCATTCTGCGGTGCAAGGACACAAGATTGAGAGCTGCCCTGACGGTGGAAAAGCAGGTGGCTATTGCAATCTGGAAGCTGGCAACTCCAGACAGCTACCGGTCGGTCGGGAACCAGTTTGGAGTGGGAAAGTCGACCGTTGGAATCGTGTTGATGCAAGTTTGCAAGGCAATTAATTGCATCCTGCTAAGAAAGACCGTGACTCTGGGGAACGTGCAGGACATTGTGGATGGCTTTGCACAAATGGGTTTCCCTAACTGTGGAGGGGCGATAGATGGGACGCATATTCCTATTCTGGCACCCCCCCACCTAGCATCAGAGTATGTTAATCGGAAGGGGTATTTCTCTATGGTTCTCCAGGCGCTTGTGGATCACCGTGGGCGTTTCATTGACATTTACACAGGCTGGCCTGGAAAGGTGCATGATGCACGCATCTTTCGGAACAGTGGCCTGTTCAGGAAGATGCAGGCAGGGACTTTTTTCCCAGACAGGAAGATCACAGTAGGGGACGTCGAAATGCCCATTGTGATCCTTGGAGACCCCGCTTACCCGTTACTGCCTTGGCTCATGAAACCCTATACAGGGAAGCTTGACAGGAGCAAGGACCAGTTCAACTACAGGCTGAGCCGGTGCCGAATGACTGTGGAGTGTGCTTTTGGCCGTTTAAAGGCCCGCTGGAGATCCTTGTATGGGAAGCTAGACTTGGGGGAAAGCAGCATCCCCGCGGTTATATCCGCTTGCTGTACCCTCCATAATATTTGTGAAGGGAAGGGTGAAACATTCAGTCAGGCATGGACCACCGAGGTTCAAGTCCTGGAGGCTGAATATGCACAGCCAGAGAGCAGGGCTAATAGAGAGGCCCAGCACAGGGCTTCAAGGATTAGGGATGCCTTGAGGGAAGAATTTGAGGCTGAAAGCCAACAGTAATATTTGCTGCCTTGCATGGGAGTGAAGTGGAGTTTTTACACTGTTATTCTATTATCCCTAAAATGATTTGCAGTGCCTGTTTCTTTACTGTGCTAAGGTATCTTTCAGTATCTGCTATAATAAAGACTGTTTTCAAAGCCAAGAATTGTTTTATTGAAAAGAAAAAAACTTCCTTGACAGACAGACAGACAGACACACAACATTTCATGAACACAAGAGGGCAGGGGTGTGGGTTGGTGAACTGTACAGTCACAAGTTTGCATATGTCCTGTCTGGAGTGCTGTGCAATGAATCCTGCACTTCAGGGTCATATACTGCATGGTGATGGGGGTTGAGTGCAGAGGGTAAGGGTTGTAGTTATCAGGGCTGGTTGGTGAACGTACAGGTGTTGGAGGCAGCTGGTGGTGGTAAGAACCTGGATGCTGGGGAAGGGGGGTGTGAGCTGACATTGGGGCACAAGGCAAAAAGCTTTGGGACGGGGGTGGGGGAGTAGCACGGTAGTGCTCTGCTTGCATGGCTACGAGTGACTCGATAGAGTCCGCTTGGCGCGACAGGATGCTTAGCAGCTGCTCTGTGCTTTTCCTCTTGGCCACTGCATTTCTCTGGCGGATCCTGCTTTCCCTCTGGTGGATCCTGCTTTCCTTTTCTCTCCACTCCTGCAAGTTTTTACTCTCTCTAGCAGAGTGATCAATAACAGTTTTCAGCATGTCCTCCTTGCTCTTTCGGGGATTTTTCCTCAAATTCTGCAGTCTCTGTGCTGTGGTAGATCTGGTCAGTCCAGCAGTCAAGGTCACTTTAGAAAGGCAGAAATGGCAACATTTAACAGGGTAGCATTGTTTTCATTATCTCATCCAGACAGTAATTCCCACACACTGAAGGAGTTCTTAGTCCTCACTTTAGCATTCTTTTACCACACACATAACACAACAGAAGCCACAAAATGGTGAGTGAGGGGTGCTGCATCGAGGGAGAAGTGGGGCTTGAGTGATAGAGGGGTGCTGGTTGCTTCAGGGAAGTGCACCGAACAGCTGCAGTGATAGAGGGGTTGAGTGAAGATGCAGCTGCAGGAGTGATCTTCACTATCTCCCTATCTCTATCACTATCTTCACTAAAGAGTCTCCCAACATTTTTCACAGGAGTTACTCCTGGAAGATATCTCCCTGCTGCGGGTCACTAGGGAAGAGCGGGAGGCTCTTCTACAGCAATGTGGATTCCGCCCTGGACCCTATGCCCTAACCCCCCTTCCTCTCCAGAAACATTTCCACCCAGAAAATAAAAGCCGCTTACTGGTAACCCGCTGCTCTGCTTGTCCTTCTGCAACTGCTGGCTGCTGCGATTGGGTACTTTCCTCCTGGCTTGAGAAGAGCTCCTGGCTGCATGCCTCCTGGGACTCTGGGGTGTCTTCCCCCATCCCAGTAGCTTCACTCGCGTTTTCCTCCCCCCCCGCCGCTGCCTCCGCCTCCTCCTCCTCCTGTCCCCGACCCTGCTCAGAAGTGTCCATCGTTGTCCTGGGATTGGCAGTGGGGTCACCCCCAAGTATCGCGTCCATCTCCCTGTAAAAACGGCAGATCGTGGGGGCAGCTCCGGATCGGCGGTTTCCCTCGCGGGCTTTGTAATAGGCACTCCGCAGCTCTTTTACTTTTACCCTGCATTGCAGCGCGTCCCGATCATGGCCCCTATCCAGCATGTCCCTTGATACCTGCTCAAAGATATCGTAATTCCTATGGCTGGAGCGCAGCTGGGACTGCACAGCTTCCTCCCCCCAAACACTAATGAGGTCCTGCAATTCGCCAGTGCTCCATGCTGGGGCTCGTTTGCCGCGTGGAGGCATGGTCACCTGTAAAGATTAACTGATTGCACTCCACACCTGGCTGCAGCAAACAGGAAGGAGATTTTTAAATTTCCTGGGGCATTTAAAGGGCGGGTCACCTGAGGCCAGAGCAATAGAGTGCAAACTGATGAGCAGAGTGGCTGAACAGGAATTCTGGGATAACTGCTTATTCCCTGGAGGACAATTAAAGCGCTGGTGAGTGTCCACACCTGATGAGCAGCGCTGGATCACCAGCGCTGGATCACCAGCGCTGCATTCCTTATACCCCAACCCGAACGGGTTTTCAGCCAGCGCTGCAACCAGGGACTTGCAGCGCTAGTTGTGCCCTGCAAGTGTGGACGGGGTGTAATTGCAGTGCTGGAAAGCCTCCACCAGCGCTGCAACTTGTAAGTGTAGCCAAGCCCTTAGTCGCTGTCTTTGTAAGATGGTCATGATATGTGGGAGTTCTATCCAACATGATGCATAGATAGACTGGGTATGAATCATGCTTCATTCGCTGACCATTGAGAACTATATTCATCTCTGTGTCTGCTTGTGCATGATGTAAGTGGAAGACACTCGACATAGTCTTACTTCCACTTGGTATCAGGCACCACAGATGACAATAATTGGCCATAGCAGCCATATCTGCATTCAAAACACTCTCAAGTATGTCAAAGGAGTATGACTGAATGTCGAGGCATATACCATCTGCATAAACAAACTTGTGAGACCTGGTATATGGTAGGTCATTCGAATATAAGTTGAATGACATTGGAGATAGTAGTGATCCTTTCAGGAGGCTATTCTTTTGGTGCCTCCAAGCACTTGTTCTATCACCAATATGCACATGGAAATGGCAATTTCTCAAAAACAGAGCCATTGCACAAACAAACCAACCTGGCATAGTTCTAGACAATTTCACCAAAAGGTCCGTGTGCCAAACCATATCATATACCATGGTCAGGTCAAGAAAAACTGAACCAGTCTTCAGCTTATCTTGGAATCCATTTTCAATTAAAGTTGTAAGTGCCAGTACTTGATCACATGTACTACAACCATGACGAAAACCAACTTGTTCTGGTGCCAGCATGCCTTCCACAGATGGTGAAATTCTTTGTAAAATCAGATGCTCAAGCACCTTAAAGCAGACACTTAGAAGTGAAATTGGTCTGTAGCTCAAAGGCAAATGTAGATTTTTCCCGGGTTTCAGCAAGGTAATGACATTTGGTTGGTGCCAGATTCTAGGCAGTTTGGATTCCAGCAGAACTCTTGAAAAACTGAACAAACCATTCCTGAGCAGAAAGACCCAGATGTTTAATAAATTCAGATGCAATTCTATCATATCCAGCAGCTGTACACATTTTTAAATCATTCAGCACTTTATCCAATTCCACACTAATGAATAGCTCCATCTTACTATCAGCTGGATTACTCCTTTGGAAACACTGCCATTCACCATGTACCTGTTGTTTGACAACTCTGTCAACAAGAGCTTTGGCAGCCTTCAACGGATGACTGTCAGTATGATTTGGAGTAAAGTCAAGCACCACGGTCGCTTCCTCCCATCTAGCCTGGTGAGTGGCAACCAATGAATCTATAAGATGGTCCGCAATCTCTGGATCACTTGACTGTTCATATTGCCTCAGCAAATCTGCACAATCCTCATTCAAACATGGAATGCACACTGGTCAGAAGCCACGTGGAACTGTTGCACTTGCAGCTTTAATAATGGCACAACAGAAACAATGGTTTGCATCTTCCACAGAGATGATGGGGTTTCAATGCTCCATTCTAAGTACTCTGTAAAGGAGCCCCAATTTGCCTTCCAGAAGTTCCATCTATGCTTTGGAACACTCCTTATAATTGGAAGTCGCATCCCCATCTGAATCAATGATGGACGATGTTGGCTAAGAGGAAAATCATTGAGTACAGTACACACCACTGGCTGTGGGTGATTGGTCCATGACCCTAAGCAGTGTGGTACCTTCCATTCAGCACGTTGGAATAGGGCTACTAGGTCACGTCATTTGCCAGTGCAAGATAATTATTTGTTGCCCACTCCAACAGTTGTTCACCATTTAGGTCTGCTGTTGCATAATCCCACTCGCTATGATGACTATTAAAGTCACCAGCATATACTGTCAGATACTTAAGCCTTGAGAGAACTTGTGGACCCCATGTTTCACCAGGTGGCTTACATATATTTGCAATTTGAAATCCACCAAATTCAATCGTGTCACAAAAGAGTGAAGATTCAACATGGACAGCATTCAATATATCACTACAGTTGTATGTGGCTCGGTCATGTTTTGCATGAAGATTGTGACTTAATAGATCAAAACCAATTATCTTAAACAATTGTGCTTCACTCAGCGTGATGTGAGTTTCTTGTAGACAAATAACATCAGCTAGAACTTCCTTTGCCAGAACACCAATAAATTCCCACTTGGTGACAGACAACCCTTCAACATTCAGCTTGAAGACCTTAAGTGCCGGACCTATGACTAGAAAATCAGCCAGTCATGAGAGCATTGGCTGCAGTCTCCTATTGTGGAGGTCTGTGCTCAGTTGGGAGGCCATTGTGAGCATGTACTCAAAACATGCTAAAAAAATACAAAAATATCTACTTTAAATGAAATTCTCTAGCATTTTTTTTCAGAACTAGTGCTTCATTTGACTAATTTGCTGTATATTTTAAACCTCCAAGTATATGTCTCAGAGGCAACTGTGAATCCACTTGAAGAAATTGGAATTCCAGGCTAACACGATATCCTTCCAAGTATTTTGTTGGTAAGCAATTTGGGGAGCCTAGAGACAAAGCAGTCACTGAGACTTTAGTCAAAAGAATAAGACCCTCCCTCCTTCCAGTGAAAGGAATCTTCCGACTACTTTATCTCAGCCAGGTGTTCCCTTTGAGGATGATGCTCCCCCCTGGTTTCAGCACACAGATTACATATTAGGAGAAGGCCATTGCTGTGTTTCCTGAGAGTTAGAAGATGAAGGCTGTGACTCTCCAGAAAACCAATCAATCTCAAAAACTTCTCTTGTATTTTGAGTTTCCTCAAGTCTGGGCAAATCCCCACCCCAGCCTTGCAGGGGTGCTTGAAAGTGGGCCCTCATCTGAGAGTGAACCATCTCAGAAAATAGTTGTTTGAGATAATCAGAGAAGGTTGTTCAATAAAACTCACTCATTGTTCCTGGGACAACTTTATCTGTTCCCCAAAATAAATTAAAATAAATCAATACTGTCAAGAAGACCCTGCAAAGCATCAGAAGACACACTTAGAATCAAGAGAATGTAGGCTTTATCAATTAGCCTTTCAGTGCATCGCAAGTCAGGGTGGAAGCCTGTTGAAGAATCAGTTTGCATCCAAGTCCCACTGGAGAACCAAAAAAGAGGTACTATGTGAGAAAGAGACACTCAAAATTAGAGGCTGTGGTTCCTTTCTCTCAGAAGGGGCCATAAAGGAGGCCTTCTCCTCCTCAGCCACTGAGAGTAAAGATGGTAAAGAAGATTGTGAAGAAATAGGCCACAATTATTATAATCACCTTCATATTAACCCTCAGGTCTTACTTCTCAGACCTGACTTAGATGTAACTTGGACCTCCTCTGAAACTTCCAGCACATATACACACACAATATAGTGCAATATGAACTTATCCTGAACCAATATCCAGTCCAGCCTAATCCATCAAGTGGGAAGCTCAGGAAAAGGAACGACAGTCTCTCTTTCTAAGAAGGTGACAAACACTTTCTAACATCTCAGAGGAAATTCTCACATTATGTCTATGTGTCACTTGAGGTTTAGATGTTGATGTCACAAGGGACACACACCACGGCAAAGTCAGCTGAAGCAAAGGACATGCTAGTGTTTTTACAAGATGGCTTAACCATAGGGCTCAAGGCCAATACTTTTTTTTGGAAAAACAAGTCAGTGACTGCATGCACATTGTACTGTAGGAAAGCTCATGAGAATCTCTCATTGCTGTCATACAACACATTCCTGAAGACCACCACTCTACTCAGTCCTGTGGGAATACACAGATTCTTGTCACAGGATCTTGATCTGTGTCCTAATAAAACCACCTTTCAGTTTCACAGTAGGTAGGCCCCTTCCTTTTATCACTGAAAGTGTCTTGTCTTCTCACCATCTCCTTGTCCAAGGGTGATACAGAGGATTTTTCAGCTGCTCTCTTTGAAAACACTGTTCAAAACTAGGCACTGTCCAGCATCAGTGGTGCTGATCTGTCACCATTAGCTGAAGCAGGGAAAAATAAAGATCTAGGCTATGTAAATTAGTAAAATTGGAGTGGTGATAGTGAAACACAATGATAAAGTGTATATAAATATGTAATTTGTTTGGTAATTATAGAAATGTAAATAATTAATAAAGATAGTTTTAAGCAATCACAGTGAAGGAAAAGAAAATGGTGGCCGCAAGGAATCAGAGCTCTGAGAACCAAAATGCTGGCCTTAGAATGTTCAGCCAATGGCAGGCAGGCAGACTGGAGTGAAAGAGAGGTCACTCCAACACCTAAAGGGAGGGATCAGTCAGGTAGAACACAGATCTTCAAACAGGTCCAGCTCTAAAGGCACAGGTTTTTCATCAGTCCACATTTTAAAGGGCTCAAAGCTGATTGGTGAGTCAACTGCATATAAGGCAGAGTGCTGACAGGCTTTAGTCAGTCCATGTCAGTTCGCTGGAGACAGAGGAATGTGTGCTAGGAGCAAAATAAAGAAGCATATCAGAAGAAAAGCAACTAAAAGAGGTAAAAATTATAGAAGAAAGAAGGCAGAAGGAGCAGTAGCAGGAACAACATCAAGTGTTGACAGATCAGAAGGACCTTTTCAGACAGAGTGAAGACATCAGAAGAAGTAAGCCTAATGATTTTTAGACTCTAATTGAAGCCTGAGTTAATAAAGCTGAGTGTGTGTGTGTGTGCATGCACACACACACCTTACTGTCAACTTTCTGCATGTGACTGGCCATTGCATGCAGAATGTAACCAATTAAAACTGTGTTAATTGTATAGTATCATAATATTGGGTATTTGAATATTATAATATTGAATATTTGAATATGCATATGTGTTGATGGAGTTTGTGTTCTGATATATGCTAGTTATATTAAGAAGATTTATGGTTTATCATCTTGATATATATATTAGACTTATTGTATTAGGAAATACTATGTGTTCAATAAAAGTTATTTTGTTTTTTTGAAGAAATTACTGCCTGAGTGTTAATCCTTAGAGTGGAAGGCTGTATCCATGTCCTCCCAAGGGTTAACAGCGCTAGTCTGTTCTGGGGAGTCCTCTGTTGGTCAGAGACAAACTTCCTGGTAAAACCTGGGCAATTCCTCTAGGGTGAGCCATCTCCTGTTGCCCACCAAAGCAGACCAAGCTGATAATTGAGTTGCTAGGGTAGGGAGGCCATTGTGGGGTGCCTTAGGTCTGAATTTTGTGGTAACGGGGGTTTCAGAGCTTGGCACATTTCCTGTGAAACTTCAGTTACACATTCTATTGAACATGGTAGTTCTATGAGCTCACCAAGCCTCCATGCCCAAAGTCATCACAATCTTCCTCATATAATAGGAAGCGGTATTATTGCCCTTCACGTTAAATCCAAGCATCCTAAGAAAAATACAGGTGCATATAGCAGAGACATTCAAAGCCTCTGGTAAAACTCCTCTCCTCTCTATGGAAAAAGCAGCGATTTTGTGGGTGGAGCCATCACACCCATCTCAAGATATCTGTAAAACTACTACAGGCTCTTCCATCCACACTGTCTAAAACAAAAGTGTTGACAACCTCACACCTGCTGAGACAGTGCATGGTAAAAGATTGTTATAGAATAGAGTGCTCCATAACCCGTAAGTACCTTTTCAGTTCTACATAGGTAAATTGAATTGTCCTGCCTCCCTAGAAATGGTTTACTGCTTTGTATATCCCACTGTGGAAATTCTTTGACATGAAAGGGACTGAGAAGGAAAATTCTGTCTTACCTGTGAATTTTCATTCTAGGACTCTTCACACCAGGCAGCTTGATGCTGAATTTGCTGTCAAGGCTCTGCTGTAAATGGGTTGAGTTCAATAACACTTTTAAATCTTGTATTTAGTTAGTGTTATTAAGCTTGGAAGCTATCGTCCTGAAGAGAACTTCCTTAGGGGTAGTCCAAAACACATGCTCACAGCAAAGATCTGGTCTGCCTCCAGTTGTCATGAGGATAGGGAATGCCCCACCGTGAAAACTGTCTGAGCTGGAAGGTCATAGAAAGAAATTTCATGGGTAAAACCAAATTTTCTCTTTCTGTGCCCTCAATTCTTGCTTCATGGAACGGTACATGATAGCCACCCATAAGGCTGTAAGGTGCTCCTACTGGGGCCAGCCTGTGCTTCCATCTCCTTTTATTTGTGCCTGTGCCAGGCTCCCAAACACGAAACTCTCTTCAGACTCCAAGAATACAGGAGACCATCTCCTAAGTCTAAACTCTCTGCAGGCCTCAAGAGGCTGAAACTCTCCCCTTGCCCTCTCTTGGGTCCATTTTTGTTTTTAAAAATCAACAATTAAAATTAAATTCCCAGCTAGTTTTCTAACCCACATAGCAGGCACTCCAATATCTAGTGCAACTAGTATTAGGTAGGAATCATGCATCTTTTTATATGGAAGTACATGGATTTGTGCTGGTGTGACACTTTGGGGTTCAACCCAAACCAGTAAGGGGATGCATCACTGCCTGCCCTGCAATTCTGGGTGCCTTAAATGCTATGCTTCTGTGAGTCACAACTGGACACCAACAGCCAGCCTACAAGCATCCAGGTCACACTTTAGCTTCCACTGCCCAGTTATTTTGCAGAGTGACCCCAACATCCTTCCAGTCCTGAACTTCCCCAAAATTGTCAGCCCTGAAGTGTCCAATCTTCTCTTGGAACACTTAGAGTTCACTGTTCCTTTAAAGAGTCAGTAAACAGCAACTCATTAATTTCACTGGGGTTTGACAAACACTCGTATTTCAGTCACAGCACTGAATTGTAATTTATAGCAAAAGTAAAACAAGTCTATTTCACAAAAGGACATAGGATTACAAGATACCAAATATAGGGAATAAAGATAGATATGGTTACATGCAAACAAAATTAAAAATACTCTTCTAAAATTAAAACCTCATTTAACAAATTAGATTCTCTTGCTCAAAGAAGTGTTTCTCACTAAGTCTCTTTTCCAGCAGAGCTCAGGCCTGGTCTACACTAGGACTTTAATTCGAATTTATCAGCGTTAATTCGAACTAACCGCTCAACCGTCCACACCAGGAGGCCATTTAATTCGAACTAGAGGGCTCTTTAGTTCGAATTTGGTACTCCACCCCGGCAGGTGGAGTAACGCTAAATTCGCACTTGCTAGCTCGAATTAGGCTTGGTGTGGATGCTAATCGAACTTAGCAGCTCCGGGAGCTATCCCACAGTGCACCACTCTGTTGACGCTCTGGACAGCAGTCCGAGCTTGGATTCTCTGGCCAGCCACACAGGAAATGACCCGCGAAAATTTGAATTCATTTTCCTGTCTGGGCGGTTTGAATCTGACGTTCTGGTTGCACATCGGGGCGAGCTCCGCAGCACCAGCAACGATGCAGAGCTCTCCAGCAGAGGAGTCTGGGCAATCCCAGAATAGAAAGAGGTCCCCAGCATGGAGTGACCGGGAAGTCCAGGATCTGATCGCTGTGTGGGGCGAGGAGTCTGTGCTCTCGGAGCTGCGCTCCAACAAGCAGAACGCAAAGACCTTCGAGAAGGTCTCTAAAGCCATGAAAGACAAAGGATACAGCCGGGATGCGATGCAGTGCCACGTGAAAGTGAAGGACCTAAGACAAGGGTATCAAAAAGTCAGAGCGGCAAACGGACGCTCCGGAGCCCAGCCCCAGACATGCCGCTTCTACGAGGCACTGCATGCCATTCTAGGTGGGTCTGCCACCAGTGCCCCACCAGTGACGGTGGACTCCGAGGATGGAATAGTGTACCGGGACAGTTCCTCCTCCCTGTTCGCCGATGGGGAAGATGAGGAAGGGTCTTTGGAGGACGGCGCAGGCGACATCGAACCCACTCCCGCTTTCCCTGACAGCCAGGATCTCTTCATCACCCTCACAGAGATCCCCTACCAACCGTCCCCGCCCGTTAACCCGGACTCGGAATCAGGGGAAGGATCAGGCGGTAAGTGCTACAAACAGGGAAACATTTATTTTTTTAAGAAACAGGGATATATATAAAAAATAGAAATACTATATAAAAATTTTTAAATATGAAACTATACAAACAGCAGGTCTACACATACAGCAATGGAGCAATAGTCCTCTGGGGACAGTTCAAAAAAGCTCTCAGAGAGCAGCTGGAAAAGCCTCAGCAGGAGGTTCCGTGGTAGAGGTGCCTTGTTGGGTGCTCCGTTGAAGCACACTCTTCCGCGCCAGGCAATCCTCAGGTAAAGGGGGACCATCGCCTCGACGAGCATGGCAGCGTATGGTCCTGGTCTGTGCAGGGCTTCTGTGAGCATCCGCTCTCTCTGAGTCCTCCTGACACGCCTCAGGGTGATGTCGTTGTGGAAGTGCTGCATCTAATTAGTGGAATTAGTGTACTGTTACTATTGTGCATGGTAGACTTTTACTTTGCATAAGAATGACCCTCGCTTAACAGAGTTTTACTTTGCATAAGAATGACCCTCGCTTAACAGCCACGTGTTGCAGGCCACAGAGGAAAAGCATACAGGGATCTTTCCCGTTCACTGGCGGGAGGTGCCGCAAAACGGTCATCTTTTCTGCTTTGCACATTGCCTCCAGCAGGAGAGCACAGCTAAGCACTAACTGATAAGCACTCTGTACTGTAAGGCTTACCAGGACTTTGTGCAAGAGGGATGCAGCTGTCTCTCCTCGCTTGCGCTATCCAGTGCAATCGCGCGCCAATGAGAGCGTATTCTGAAATCTCGGACTAGTTCCGAGATCTCCTGAGACTTGGTTCCCTGTTTGGTCTTCTTAACTGAAACTGACTAGACTGTGTTTACTGTTGGCAAACATGTATTTGTTCAAGGAAATCACCTACTTTTTCGCATCACACAGCTTCGGCTCCTTCCCGGACTGCCCGGCATCCCCCTCGCAGAGGCTGGCTCAGATTAGACGCCGAAAGAAAAAGACTAGGGACGACATGTTCCAGGAACTGATGGCCAGCTCCAGAGCGGAGGCGGCAGAGCAGAGACAGTCGAGGGAGAGCCTGTGTCAGCAGCATCGCACACACCTGGAACGGGAGGATAGGTGGCGGCAGGAAGACCAGCAGGCGACTCAAACGCTGCTTGGTCTAATGTGGAGCAAACGGACACGCTCCGGCGCCTTGTAGATGTTCTGCAAGACCGCAGTCAGGAGGAGAGAGCCCCCCTGCAGTGCATCTGCAACCGCCCTCCAACGCCAACAAGTCCTGTCCCCCCCTCACCCAAAGTGACAAGACGGAGGGGCGGTAGGGGCCGTGAGAACTGTCCCTGCACCGCAGCACACCGATAATGTTCGAGACAACTCTCGCGCTGTAAATTTGTACAAGCTCTTTCCTTACAGCATCAACCAGTCCCAACTCCAAGTTCAAACCCCCCACTGTGTACTACATTATTAAAAGCGGTTTGGTGTTACTGACTGTTTCCGTCACGTTTCTGGTGTCAGAAGACTTTCTGTTCTTCTGCGTGGGGGGGGGGGATTTGTAATTTCACTGCATAGCCCACAGTGCCATGGTACAGACTTGGCTGCAGGGTCAACTGCAGGGCACACACAGACTGCAGTCACTAGGCACCAGGGACAGTCTGTGTGGTGTATGCTGCCCCGGGTCTTTCCTTGATGTGTATGCTTGTTCAGGGTCCTGGTGCCTGCCATCCCCGAATGTAAAGGCAGGCTTCCCTTCACATGCACTTGGACCGTAGTCACGATCCTCCCCGGTGCCCTGAGCCCCAAAAAGAGACCTCATCCAGGGGCAGATACTCACCCTTCCCCCACACCCCTCACCCCTTCCAACGCCCAAACCCACAGCCGTCATGTTAACCCCGATCCAAAGACGGCACCCCTCGCCCCTTCCTGCAAACCCACCCATCAGTGCACACCTTAACCAGCACAGAATGCTTCCATGTTTCAACGAAGAAAGAGAAATGCAAAGTCAACGAAAGATTTATTATTAATTACTAAAACATGTCCTTAGTTTTAAAACGTCCTTCGGAAGTGGGGGAAACTTGGTTTATGATCAGGCTCTCTTAAAATCAAGTGGACAGTCACAGGTTACCCTGCTCTGCGAGGAAACTCGCTTTCAAAGCCTCCCTGATGCATATCGCTTCCCGCTGGGATATTCTCTCAGCACGGGTGTCTGGCTGATCGTAAACAGCAGCCAGGCGATTTGCCTCAACCTCCCAAGCGGCCAAAAAGGTCTCGCCCTTGCTCTCACAGAGATTGTGGAGCACACAGCAAGCAGCAATAACTACGGGGATATTCTTTTCGCTGATGTCCGAGCGAGTCAGTAAGGTCCGCCATCTCCCCTTGAGACGTCCGAAAGCACACTCCACCACCATTCTGCACTTGCTCAGCCGGTAGTTGAAGAGTTCCTTTTCACTGTCCAAGGCGCCTGTATAGGGCTTCATGAGCCAGGGCATTAGCGGGTAGGCCGGGTCCCCGAGGATCACTGTAGGCATCTGCACATCCCCAACCGTTATTTTGTGGTCCGGGAAGAAAGTGCCTGCCTGGAGGCGTCTAAACAGACCAGAGTTCCTGAACACACGCGCGTCATGAACCTTGCCCGCCCACCCGACGTTGATGTTGGTAAAACGTCCCCTATGGTCCACCACAGCTTGCAGCACCATCGAAAAGTAGCCCTTTCGGTTAATGTACTCGCTGGCCTGGTGAGCTGGTGCCAGGATAGGGATGTGAGTCCCATCTATAGCCCCACCGCAGTTTGGGAATCCCATCGCGGCGAAGCCATCTATGATGACCTGGACATTTCCGAGAGTCACTACCTTTGAGAGCAGTTGCTCAACGATTGCGTGGGCTACTTCAATGACAGCAATCCCCACGGTAGATTTGCCCACGCCAAAGTGGTTCGCTACTGACCGGTAGCTGTCTGGCCTGGCAAGTTTCCAGAGGGCTATGGCCACTCGCTTCTGCACACTCAGGGCTGCTCGCATCCTTGTGTCCTGGCGCTTCAGGGCAGGGGACAGCAAGTCACACAGTTCAAGGAAAGTGCCCTTACGCATCCTGAAGTTTCGCAGCCACTCTGTGTCATCCCAGACCTGCAGCACTATGCGGTCCCACCAGTCTGTGCTTGTTTCCCGGGCCCAGAATTGCCGTTCCACACCATGAACTTGACCCATTGCCACCATGATCTCCACTGCCCGGCGTACCCTGCTTTCTGAGAGGTCTGCGCCACTCTCCTCACCGTGCTGCCGGAGCCTCCTCGCCCGGTTTCTCAGCATCTGACTGTGGAAGAGGTGTACGATAACGTGCGAGGAGTTGACAACGGCCATAAGTGCAGCGATGATCGCAGCGGGCTCCATGCTCGCAGTGCTGTGGCGTCCGCGCTATAACCGACCAGACAAGGGCGCGAACAGATTTCCCGCCGGCGCTTTCAAGGAAGACAGGGAGGGCGTGATTGACGGTTCAATGACGACACATTTTTCCCCCCAGCATGCATTGGGGGGAAATCCCACAATTCCAATGGGCAGCGGGGAGTGCGGGAACTGTGGGATAGCTTCCCACAGTGCACCGCTTCCAAAGTCGAAGCTGGCCCCATGAATGTGGACTCAGAAGTTCGAATTTGTGTATTTAGTATGGATACACAAATTCGACTTATTAAGGTCGAATCCACAAATTCGACTTAAGTAGATTCGAAATAGTCCTGTAGTGTAGACAAGCCCTCAGAGTGTTCAGTCCCTTTGTCTCTTCAGGTGAAGGATGCCAAAACGGCTTTTACTCTCTCCTTATATTTTCCCAAGGTTCATGGACCTTGCTCCAAGAGGCAGGAATCCCTCCTGGAGGCTCAGTTTGCTGTGTCCACCAGGGAGCCAATGTCATGTTAATTTTTGCAATCTCCTCTCCGCATTGTGATAGCTAAGAGGCTGTCCCCCCTGGAACAGGGTATGCTACTCATCGCTCCATGGTGCCTCCTCATGCTTCTCTGGGGAATTAGCTCTTCTCTGTCTGCACCCTGTCCTGAGGTTGCTCAGCCCACTGCCTCAGTCACTCATTCTATGGCCCCTCTCTTGCTAGTCAGGAGCTGTAGCGCCTCTCCTTTGTGGCTTAGCCCTCCAGCCATGTCACAATTATCCTCTCCTGTCGGGGTATCATCAGAGTCTCTTCCCACACAGTCTCAGGCAGTCTCCATATGCACTGCACTGACTGTGCCACTCCCTTAGTGGCTGGTAGGGGAACCCAGGCCTGCCCTCTTCTCCGGGTTCTAATCCAGAGACCCTCAAATCAGCAAATTCAGGTCTATGCTCTGTCAGACTTTACTGCTCCTTCCCTGGGCTGTTTCCTACACTGCCTTGTCAAGCTCCTACTCTCTCCCTTCTATCAGGGAGTGTGACCACAGGCTCACCTGACTGCAGCCCCTTTTTATCCTCAACTTATAGGTTTCATAGAAGTTCCAGCTGTTGCTCCCCAGCTGAGCTTCATTCTCACTTAGTATTATTGTCCCATAGCTCCCCAGGAGGTGCAGCCTATGGCTTAATAGCCACTCTTGCCACCCTAACCCCTTCAGTGCCAGTGTGGAGTGAACACCCCATCATATTCCCCCACCCTCTAGAGCAGTGGTGGGCTGCACGCGGCTCCTCAGGGTAATCCACTGTTGGGCTGCAAGACAGTTTGTTTACATTGACCATCTGCAGGCACGACCGCCCGCAGCTCCCAGTGGCCACAGTTCGCCATTCCCAGCCAATGGGAGCTGCGGGAAGTGGTGGCCAGCATGTCTCTGTGGACCGCGCTGCTTTCCGCAGCTCCCATTGGCCGGGAACGGCAAACCGCAGTGACTGGGAGCTGCGGGCGGTCATGCCTGTGGATGGTCAATGTAAACAAACTGTCTCGCGGCCCAACAGTGGATTACTCTGACGGGCTGCGTGCGGGCTGCGTGCGGCCCGCGGAATGCAGGTTGCCCACCACTGCTCTAGGTTGATGGCTTTGCTTACCTTTTATGTAAATGTATTTCCATTGTCTCTGCCTGATGACCAGATTGGTCAGACAAGCAAACACACATTCCTTTATCTGGGGCAGACTGGGCTTATGCACTGCTTGTCAAACACACTTTTAGAACATAATTCTAGCACATATTTATAACTCTTTGTACACACCCCATACATAAACCACACAATGATTTTTGGGACCATCACGTTACCAATTCGTATATGATACCTTACATGACATCTTTGTGATACAGATTATTACAACAGTGTGTTACGTGCAGGCCTGACATGAGTTGCTGACATACACTAGTGAATTACCAAGGAGCCTCTGTGTCACAGCTGGTCATGCACATGCATGGGAAGTGAGAGATTGGGAAAGTCACCCAGCCGTGGTGGTGGCTGCCATACTATTTTTATGGCAGCAACCTGCTCATGGGCAGAAGTCTGTACTGCTAGCAGAGTTGTTAAAATGGAACAGAATTTTAAAATTTTGTTCATTTCCAAAGAATAGCCTAAAATGTTAAAACAACTTTTCAGCACCAAGATACCCCTTCAAATGTGTCCAGCATCGTAAAATCCCATGGAAGATTTAATTGCATACATGCAAGGGTTAAAGCCCCAGAAAACTCTGACACAAATCCTTAACTGATGTTGTTGGGTCTGTACATGCTTAAAGTTGATACTACTAAAAAAAGCTGAGACTACTAATGCTGGAAAGTGCTCCCACTGATTTCAGTCAGATCCACCTCTTTAACTACAAACCCCTCAGAGTAGGAACCATTCTTATAATTACAGATGTGACTAGTGTGTGTTTGTGGATCATGTCTTCCTTTCTGTCCTGTACTATACCAAACTGTTGGTGCTTGACAACAACTGTGGGACTGCTCACATGGCTAATGGGAGTGTTGACATGCTTAAATCCAGCACATGCTTAAGTGTTGACAAGAGTGGGGCCTAAGAGCCCAGTCCTGTGAGGTGCTAAGTGCTCCCATTGATGTTAATGGGAATTGGCTACTCAGCAGCTCACAGGTAATTCCCAGCATCTTAGAGAACCAAACCCTAATTATGGGAGATGAAAAACAAATGACAAAGTTTAAATTTATATCAAATCATAATCCAGTTATTCTACACTATTACACACATTAACATTATTTATAGGGTGATCATTTCAAAGTCTCATTTTGTGGGCTGAAGCCATAACAGTAATTGCATTTTAACTTGAGAAAGATCAATCAATCTCGTCTAGATTCAACAAGAATATTTGCAAATGGCATTTCATTCATATTGGTGCCCATCATCCTTTCAGTTTTTTGACGTGTAAATCATGTAATCCCAAAGTTATTGTTTTCAGCCTGGGTTGCTCTGTTGTGGTAATCTGCTAGCTACAACTGTGCAGTAAAATGCTACGTTAAGCCATAAACTGTATACCTTTCTGGAAAAGGTAAGGCAGCACATGTTGTTTCTTTGGTTCTTCATTAGAGCCAGAAGACTTTAAATACATGGCTTCACTTGTTCCCTCAGAGGCAAACTCACAGACCAAGGGAGATCATAATGCAGCAGCAGGGACTTCAAGCTATCTGGCAGGGTTGCCAGCCACCACAGGACAACTGACTGCTATGCATCTACAGTCATCCTG
This sequence comes from Mauremys reevesii, assembly GCF_016161935.1. Lineage (NCBI taxonomy): Eukaryota > Metazoa > Chordata > Testudines > Geoemydidae > Mauremys > Mauremys reevesii. Next base: position 19,964,491 of record NC_052624.1, read on the forward strand.
TTCTCATAAACACCCCTAAATTAATGTCTCAAAGGCTTGGTAGTGTATCATCAGATTAATTGATCATGTAACAATGGTGAAGATTCATAGTTTTCATCTAAAACTGAACAATCAGCTTTATTTGAAAAAGAAAACTTTGATCCCTAAATTTACGGGCTCTCTCCTCTTCACTGGAGAGTTTTTGCCTAGAACCTTTCCAGTCTCATTCCTCCTTAGCTTTCTGCTATGATTTTAAAGAAGCAGTGTTCATATTCTCTCACCTGTGCTATGCCATTATGTGGGCATGCAACTTGCCACATAATTCTCTTTTCAAAGTTGCTGCACAAATCAATGATGTAACCAGTAAAACACCAACTATGCTCCCTTCTGTTTTTTATCTTCGTTGCCAGAATGGGAATGGATTCCATGCAGCTAGGAGCCACTGGAGTCTAGAGAGGCATCCAGGAGAAGGTGCCTGCCCTGATGGAGTTTAGTGAGCATCACAGGACCAGCACCTACCTTAGCTTCACATCATCCACAGATCTTAGGTAAGTGGGGAACCAGGCAGTCCTGAATTGGAAGTGGAAGCCAGGAAATTGGGAGCAAGGGAGAGGCTACTGAGGTCTGCAGCAATGAGGGAGGCATGCACAAGAAGGAATAAGTTTATATCTGCAAAATTGCAAGGGGCCAGTTCTGCTCCCCACTCTAGCCCCTACACATTATTGTGGCAATGCACAGAGGTCATACAGAAGCTGCAAGGGGCCAGAGAAGAATCCCCGTTGCACAGAATCAGCATAGAGCTGACAAGCACTATGCTGTCTACCCTCAATAGCCCTGGTGTAGGGCAAGGAGGGGGTATACCCATAGTGCTGAGCGCTACAGGAAATGTGGGTTGCTGAACAGCCCATAAGCAGCCCAGGTAAGGAAGCTGTAAGTTAGAGCAGCTACAGTCCAAAACCAGAGGGCACAAACATGATGTAAAAACACCTTTGCGCTGCCCCACAAGAGGCAGAACACAGGATATCCCCATAGTGTTTAAAGAGCAGAAACTACCCTGTAGAGTTCAGGGTTCATCTATCTTACATATGCATCAGCCACAGGTCTTGAGGGGGTGGGTGCCCAGGCAACTCTGAACTGGGGGAGTGAAAGCTAGGAAGTAGAGGCCAGGAGCCAGAGGAGAATACACTACAGGAACAAGGTGCACATTTACCTAGTGTTTAAAGATTTGTATTAGTAAAATTTTAAGCCTTTTGGTCAACATAGAACAGGGCAAATCATGTTCAGCATCATGTCAGCTAATAAAGGTTTAATTCCTTAGGAATCTGCAGGCCAAGTGCCTACTATACTTTGAAGGCTTAATCATGATTAGCTGACACTATTTGTCCCAGTCTACACTCATTGACTAGTCAGTTGTGGTCAGCATCGTGTCAGCTAACTTGACTCCTCAGTCTCATTTGAACACAATAAAATTTTGTAATGTACACAAATTCCTTCCTGCTGATCTCTATTAATGGCTTGTTGGCTCTATCAATGGCTCTATCAATGGCCACTAAGGTAAAGTAAAAAACAACAAAACATCCTGTGGCACCTTATAGACTAACAGAAGTATTGGAGCATGAACTTTCGTGGGTAAATATCCACTTCATCAGACGCAAGTAGATGCTTTACCCACAGAGCTCATTTAGTTCTGCCAATACAGACTCCATAGCGTTTAAGGCCAGAAAGGACAATTGGATCATGTAGTCTGACTTCCCGTATACCAAAGGCCATTACATTTCACTCAGTTACCCCTATATTGAACTCAATAACTTGCATTTGTCTAAAGCATAACTTGTTTGGCTAAAGCATATCTTCTAGAAAAACATCCAGTTTTGATTTAAAGTGGAGAATATAACACTTCCCTTGGTAGTTTGTTCCGGTGATTAATCACCCTCACTATTAAAAATTTGTGCCTAATTTCTAATTTAAATTGGTCTGACTTCAACGTACAGCCATTGGTTCTTTCATGTTATGCCTTTCCCCACTACATTAAAGAGCCCTTTGGTGCCCAGTTTTTCTCCCCATAATGGCACTTATACACTATAATCAAGTCACCTCTCTTTCTCTCCCTCTCTTTTTTTGCTAAGCTAAACAGATTGAGCTCTTTAAGTCTCTTGTAGTAAGACATTTTCTCCAACCCCCTCTCCAGTTTTTCAACATCCGTTGTAAAGTGTGAGAAATCAGCCCTTTTGAAGCACCAAGTATATATACTATTGGTTGGGAGTGCCATTTTTGCTTATATTGAATATAATGAGGTCATGATTACTAGTCCTTAGGCAACCACTAACTTCTAGTCCAGCAATCAATTTATCTTTATTCATCATCATGAGGTCCAAAACAGAGTTTCCTTTTCTTGGGAACAATATTTTTTGTTAGAAAATTATCATCTGTAATTTTTATAAACTTCAGTGATGTTGTAGTACTGGCTGCATGAGACCACCAGCATGTCTCCCATATTGAAGGCCTCCATGGTTTTTTTTCCCCACACATTACTGCCAGGTAAACCATCCTGTCCTGTGGTTTGATTCAGTGGCCTGTAAGTACCCGCTCCTTGGCTTTGTTAGTTAGTACACTGATCCATATACATTCAAGATCCTGCATTTCTGAGCTATTAATAACTCTAAAACAGGTAATGAGGTATTTAATGTAGAGTCCCACCCCCACCTCTTTTAATCACTGTATATTTCCAGAACAGGTTATAGGCAGTGATTTTAACATTCCAATCATGTGAATCATCCCACCAGGTTTCAGTAATGCCACTTATTCAAATTTATTCACAATAAGGTTTTCCAGTTCCTTTTGCTTCTTACCCAGACTCCTAGCATCAAAAAATGTCTTCACAATCTGTCACATTAGTTCAATTTGTTTTCAATATGTTGAGTTTGAACCACATTTGCTTTCTTAGCACCCTCCCCTTACATTGTTTAATGCCCTCCTGGATGCTCCAGCTAGTCTCCAACCAAAAAGATTAGCCCTTCTACCCTTGTGCACATTGTCCATTTGTACAGTCCTCTCTCATATTGGAATGTGGCTCAGTGCTGCACAGTCAACCCTGGTGGACATGCCTCAGTCCTAGCTCCCATATACGTGGCCCTCACTCCATTCATTGAAGCACCTAAAACTGTATATAAAATACCCCGGGGCCCCCACTATATAATTTAGGAGTAATGTGTTGTAAAAGATACATAGCCTCACCTGTCATCATGTTTGTGCTTTCTCTGAAACAGTGATCTTGATTATTTCTGTCTTGACTGGGTATTCTTCTCCTCTAACTTGTAAGCCATCCAGTATCTTCCACGAGAGGATTAGAAGACCCGCCTTCTTGCAAAAAGTCTCCAACTCTGCTACTCCACTGCTGATTCTGGAGCTGTATGCTTGTTCGCTCCATTAGCTGGATCATGAATGATGAAAATGCAAACATCCAGTCCATACTACCAAAGCCTGACTTCCCTAGCATTACTAACCTCATTGTCCAATGAAGAAATAGAGGGAGATAATTTATTGAATCATATGTGATCATCCTGAACTGCTCCAAGATTTTTCTCATCAGTTTCACATCTTTGGGGAGTTAATTTGATAGTAAAAACAAAAATTTGAGAACATAAAAATATATATATTGCACTGCCAAACAGTAGAAAACCCTTTTAGCTATTATTAACTAATTTTATTTTTCTCCCGTTAAATTTAGTATCTGAATCATTGTGACTAAGGCAATTACATTGTTAAATATATCAGGGAAGGCATTTCACAAATCCATCTAGCAATAACCTAAAACTTTTTTTAAGCGGGGTTTATATAATCACATTGTGTAATTTTGTCTTTGACAATAAGTAGTGCACTTTTTATGAAGGACTTTTATCCAAAATGCTAGAAATATTAAAGGAAATAAATCATCTTAATTATTACAATTAAGAGAGGCAAGATTTATTCTTAAATCATGGATGTTCCTTTCTAATTAAATTCAAATGTGTTCAATACCTCTCAAGAGTGTTAAGATAATAAGTAGTCGTTTTTGGACCTTAACATCCTTGATCCCTGTCAATAATTATATTGGGTGACTAATAAAACATGATGTCCAGCATTTTTTAAATCTTTATCTTCCTTTTCTGTCTCATTAACAAAAATGAATAGGTTTGCTCATGGACAGTGCCTAATCTTGAGTATTCAATGTTGCTCAAGGACACTTCAAATACATTCTATGGATTTTGGTCACTCCTGTTCTCCTTGGAATATTCATATAAACTACACTTTTAATATATTTGTTAATTGCCATGATAGGTTTCTCTTTACCCCTCACCTCTAATATGTATGCTTATTCATCGATTATAAGGCCAGAAGGGACTATTGTGATCATCTAGTCCATGATAACCTTATTTTGTGATCCCACCAAATTTCACAAGCTAAACAATGCCTGATTGGATCAGTATTTGAATGGGAAACGCCACAGAACACCTTCAATTATGCCAAGTAGTTTATCTGGAAAATGCAAACATTATAAAAAAAGAGTATTTCTATTGTAACAGGGGACAATGATTATAGCCAGACTTTTAAACACTGGCCTCAATTTTTGCAGCTGCAATTTTGCACACATGATGATTGTTCTGTCTTAACCAGAAGGCATGCCACTGCTCATTGAAGGTTGACCCTTCCTCGAGGCCTTAACTTCCTTACCAAGGTACAGTGTATTGTGCTAGTCGAGCCTATAGGTGATGATTGCATGGCTGGGTCCACATCCCACAGGAAGAAGCACAGCCTGCAAACCTGCCAAAGATGATAAAGACCTGACCTGAAGAAGAGCTCTCTGGATCTCAGAAGCTTCTTTCTTTCACCAACAGAAGTTGGTCCTATAAAAGATATTACCTCACCCACCGTGTCTCTCATATCCTGGGACCAACACAGCTACAACAATACTGCAAAGAAAGATGGAAAAAGGAAGTTCTGGCTACTGAGACTATTTGGATAACCTAGAAATGGACACCACCATTATGATTAGAGGGCAGATTCTTTTGCTGGAGGATAAGGTTGTGGTTTCACCCACTTCTTTAAATGCTTCCATCCTCCCATAGGTATGTTATTCTTCTAATACTTATTCTACTTAATTTTAGCCCCTTAAAACCATAGGTCATATTAGGAATTATTCTTAATATATGTACATTTAAGCCATATTGATATTAAAGAACTCCATTCATATCGGCCACAGTGAATCTTCTCTGCTCCTACATTAAAAAAGAGTAATCCTTTGTTTGTGTTCCTATTAGGCCTCCTCCCCACAATATGTTTACTAATAAACATACAATGCCTTTCTTGTTCATAATTGGTACCTTGAAAGATATGTGACAGACAGATGGTCTCTTGTTTCTAGATCATCCCATTCTGTGAGTAATCATCCATTTAAACTGAAAGGCTTGATACAAAATGTTTTTAAAGCTGACAAGGTTTGCTGACACAGTCATATCCTCCTACTTCTTGTGTATTAATGCAACAAATTTTGTATTATGGCCCATTATAGAAGGTCAGCCTTTGTCAACATTCCTGGTAAATTTGCCAAAGGCAAGGACGTGCTTCTTAGCATCTTATCAAAATCTAAAACCAGATTCAAGATAGATTCTAACTCATGGTAAAACATTTTGGAATACCTTGAGTGCAAAAAGATCTGTATAAAATATATTCAATAACATCAAATAAATTAAATAAATTCAAACAAAATCTACTATATAGTATATCTTCTCCATTAGCACAGTTGGCAGAACTTCTTTAATTCAACTGACTAGCAATACAGACAGTTCCTTATTCGAATTACAGAACAAAAATTAGTGCCTGCAATAGCAGGAATGCTGCTGACGTCAATTTAACAAAAATCCTTTGCCAATTTGACATTGGAGTCAGGACTAAACCAACATATATTTCTATTGTTGTGTGTTTTTAGTAATAATTAATGAAAAGTCCAAAAGTGAATTAAAAAGGTAATAACTATTAAGAGAAAGATTAATTATGCTAAGCTTAACTGAAGTGGCAGGAACAAGCTGGAAGAAAGAACCTCCACATGCCTCAGCTGAATAAACTCCTATTGGCTGATCACATTTTGAATCATGATACTCTTTTTAACTGCTTGTGGGAGCAACAACTAGTAACAAATGAACTCTTTTAAGCAGGTCACTGTAGCCTGGGGCGGCTCCAGGCCCCAGCACGCCAAGCGCGTGCTTGGGGCGGCAAGCCGAGGGAGGCGCTCTGCCGGCGCCGCAAGGGCAGGAGGCAGGCTGCCTTCGGCAGCTTGCCTGCCGAGGGTCTGCTGGTCCCGCGGCTTCAGCAGACCTCCCGCAGCCAAAGGCAGCCTGCCCGCCGTGCTTGGGGCGGCAAAATGCCTAGAGCCGCCCCTGACTGTAGCAGAGCAGCTGACTCCTGAGGGACCCCTCATGGCCAGGGGTGGCTCTGCAACACCCTGCCTTTGTTACCCTCTCAGTGAGGTAGCAATATGTTCACTTTAACAGCCTACAAAGAGAACCCAAACAATCTGCATCAGTGTCTCTTTAATGGTGCCTTCTGGAAAAGTACTTAAACAATTTACAGGCTCTTACCTCAGAGCCCAGGCTAAATTTAGAAGCCCCTAAACAAAAACCTCTCTGAGTTCCAGCAACAGCTCCTTCTTCTGTAAGGACTCAGGCTTGGTCAGGGTCTCTCGGCTACATCTACAGAGCAAGCAGAAACCAGACACAGTGAGTCTCTGAGCCCAGGTCTACACACTCAGGCTCATGGTGCTCACCCTACAGCTCTAAAACCAGTTCTGCAGATGCTGTGGCTTGGGCTGGAGTTCAGAGGAGCCCACCTCCTCCCTAGCTTTCAGAATCCAAGCCTGAATATCTTCATGGCTATTTTTAGGCTATGTCTAGCGAGACCCTGGAAGCCTGAGTCTGTATCCTGGCCTCTGAGACTTGCTGCTGCCGTTTTCTGCTTGCCGTGTAGAGCCACCCTCACAGGCCTCCCTGTCTGGAGACCTTTGTAATCCCTGCCTTCTGTTTGTTCAGATTATTTCTGTCAGGCCTCCCTGCCTACAGAGCTCTCTCCCTTTGGAGCTCCTTAAACATTCACCTATCCCACAACTATGAAGGAGACCTCAGAATTCTCCTTCAAGATACCCACCTAGTTTACTGAATAATTAAATCAGGAAATATTTTGAGAAATATCTGGAAAAATTGAGATTATTTTTATTACAATGTAATTTGGATGTTGTAAAGTAATCCTGTGGAAAACACAATGCAATTAAGCCCTCAAAATCAACCTTATTTTTGCATAACGGCAGTATAACAATCTCTTTCAAGATAGTTTCAGAAAACTTGAGTGCTAATTCATTATACTACTTTTGTAACAGAAGCACTGATTTGGTACTTGAATACATGCCACTTGCCTAGAAGAATTTAAACTGTGTAAACTCAAAAGCAGCAAGACATATATTTTTCCAGTGTCTGGTGTATGCAATTTAAAATAGAATAGTGAATCACTCTAGAAGATGCACTCTCCTTTCGAACTGTGTGCACATAATCCTGATGAAAGTTGTGTTCGTGCATCAGGAGCAAATATAATCCACAATTTCAAAGCAATTTCTCCCTCCCTATTTTATGGAATAAAATATACTTAACAGTTCAGTGGACAGATATTTGTGCATATTTTGCACACATTTTTATATTTTAAAAACATATTTTTTTCATAATAATGTATTATTGCGCTTTTTCTTCATATTTAGGCTCAAGTCTGCTACTATTGAACTCTATGGCAAAACTTCAACTGACTTCAGTGGGATCAAGATTGGGGCTTTATAAAGAAGAAAGAGCTGAAGTTTAATTATTATTAGGCTGTCCCCACAGCCTACTGTGTTATAGCTTGATATATATATGCAAGACATAACACAATAGGCTATGGGAACTCTCTGTTCTTTGTACGGCTGACACGTAAAGAAGTAGTCCTTATTTTATTTATTATTGTAATTATTTATTATTCAGTTCTTAGCATTATGAAGGTGCCTAAGGATCCCAGGCATGGATTTGGGCCAGGCATTATATAAACACATAACAAAAAGATGGACCCAAAACAAAAAAAAATCTATATATATAAGAAAGAGTTTTTGGAGGGATTTAGGCATCTCCTCCAAAAAGAAACCACTTTTCTCAGCCTAGGTGAGACATTTAGACTGGTGGTTGAATGAATCATGAGAATTGGTTATCTAAAGCAAGTCATTACAATTGAAAAATTATGTTTATATGTACATCTGGGATATAGACTAACTGAGGCATCATCTTTATATTTTTGTCACCATATAAAGATACTTGGTGGAAAATATACATATGCATTGGAGAGTTATACCTAGTCTACCATATTAATACAAGTATAGAGCCAAACGCTGAAGTTTTTACTCCATCGTTACTGAGTCCTTACTCTGACAAAACTGGAGTTTTGACTAAGTAAAAATGTAGTAAGGACTTCAGGATTTGGGGCTCATAGCTTTTATTCAAATGAAGTAATAGATGGCACAAAGATGCCAGGATTTAACCAGCTCAGTGACAAAACACCAATGTACATTTTCACTGTAATTAAGATGATGATGTATTACAATTTTTTATCCCCCAATTATTTTTCAAGGTGCTATGTAGTAATATTGAAATGGATACTGATTCACCCAGGTTGCCGAAGAATAAAATCCTGTAATGTGTTTGAGTTCTATTTTCAGAATAATAATATATTATCAATCTCAGGGTCCAACATCGGAAATAAGGGGAAGATTACTCTCATCCCATAACTGTTCACAGACATTACTTAATATAAGAAGAACAATCATGGCCCTCATTAATATATTAACCTATGGTCAGTCTAGCATCTAAGCAGGCATTGCAATGTGCTGTATGAGGCATTTAGGTTTAGAAGTGACCTTGAATCTCTCAGTTTCCTCATTACTGTTGGTTGGGATCGTTCCATGGCTACATTCCCAGTCTGCATCAGAAGGGTGCTGGTCACATCAATCTTAAACACTGGTCCATAGAATAATGTTTGATGTTGGCCTTGAAGAAGTTTAATCATTCTGCTTAATCACTTCTATTTCTTCCTGAAATCTGGAAGCTAGTAGGCTGAGTCCTAGTTTTACATTCTTTTGAAATTTAGCCACAGTCTTTTTGTCTGGCATCAGGTATCTAGAATCCCACACAAATATAGGGTGTGAGATACTCATGACATGTATCAAAATTCACTTTTAGCATGAACTAGGATAATTTCCATTTGCACTCAGGCCAACACTTCTAAAGAAAAATTAGAGGGAAGTTTATTTACATATTTAAATATGAAAATCAAACCTGACAAATGTGTTGTTATTTGTCTCTTCAAGAGAGTGACTTTCTCCCTGAAATTCTTGCTGAAGGGAGGGAGAAATTGAGCTCAGGTGTGCAACATGTAGGGTTGGAGTAGGGAAATTTTGCATCCTGAAACAGTTATACTTTCTCCTTCTCCAAACTGACAGTAATAGAGATGAGCTTGTACTCAACTCTTAGAGTCTAACACCACTTCACCACTACCAACTCTGAAGAAGTTCTGATCAGGTTCAGTATCTGAACCTTCCAGTTCAGACCTGGCTCTAATAATAATAATTCTTGCACAGCACTTTTCATCTTCGCAGTGCTTTGCAAAGATTGTCTAATCAATCCTTGCAATATTGCTATGAGGTAGGTAAATGCTATTATAACTATTTTACACAGGAGGAAATTGAACCAAGGAGGTTAAGTGACTTGCACAGAGCAAGCCAGTAATAGAGTCAGAATTAGAATTCAAGTGCTCCTGGTCCTGTGCTCAGGCTACCAGACTAAGCTTCTATCAATATTGCAGTGGAAATGAGAGGAAACCATGATGAATTAACACAGCAGTTTTAACTAACACTGAACCAAATTCTGGATTTTGTTCTGTTTGTGTGGATGCCTAAGAAAGGAACTGAGTTCAGTATCTACATAGTTCACCTCTGGACGGATAACCATCACTTGTGGCCACATTCTATTATACAAACAAATGTATGGACATTTATTTCTGTATGCTGTACACACATTTATGCTTAGTCTCAGGGAGATGCATGTACAGGCTGCCAGTGGCATGTCATTCTCAAACTTCACTTTCTTCATATGCAGACCTCTCAAGTATACAGGAATATTACACCTGAGTGATGAATGTTTACTCCACCTGAGAGCTGGAATAACTCACATGCAGAACTCAGAATTAATTGCAGGCATGGGAATGCTAAAGTACCTCTTTGATCTCTGACATGTAAAGAAGCAGTCCTTATTTTATTTATTATTGTAATTATTTATTATTTGTTCAGTTCTTAGCATTGTGATGGTGCCCAGGATCCCAGTCATGGATCTGGGTCCCATATTGCCAGGCATTATATAAACACACAACAAAAAGATGAACCCAATTTTAATGTTTTAAATTATTTCTTTTCTTTATGTCTTTTCTTCCATTTATTTTCTCAAGGGAAAGATTCCTGTTGACTTCAGTGGGCTTTGGATCAGACCCATGTACTGTACGGTTTAATAAAGATTCTGGAATCAAGGTGATTGGAGAAAGGGCACAGCATTTTTATTAATGGCATGAACACTCCACTTAGTCTGAGTCTGCTCAGGCTTTCTGGGAACACTTAGTTCACACCGGGCATAGGAAACATAGGCTTAAACATAAGCATTAACAGCCAGCCCCATACTAATATTGCATATTCCTATTTGCATAGTCACTCCCATAGGGGTAGCATGATACTTTTCCTTATACATGCTTTTCTTATTTTCATTTTAAAAACAATTAAAGGGAGTATATTAATTAAATAACAGTGACTGTGACTGATTTTCATTTATTTAAATAATGTATTCATTTCTGTTTATTCTTGAGTTTTGCTTCCCCACCCCTAAAAACTGCCATGTCAAAATTACAGCCATAGTTATAGTTTAAGGAAAATAAGGACTGACATTGGGGCAGAGAATGACATTCCTATGTTAAAATAAATAAGTTTTACAAATATGGAGAGAGGACAGAGGGAAAAGGAAATGACCCTTGTTAAATATTTACCACTTGAGCTCTGATGAGAACCACATTATAAGGGACAAAATAATACAGTACGTGTTCCCAAGGGTAGGTCAACTTTCAGCTTAGAGTTAAGTCTCCCACAGAGGGAGGAATTATATTTCTTGCCACGTACACATTAATTATATAAATTTCATAAAGGAAATGCAAAGTCCCATAATGTGAGATTCTGATTAATGAGGCTCTCCTGATTTACTGTTGTGTGTTTCTGAACTGTGATATTTAAAAACCAGCTAATTTAAAAGCTAGTTTTTAGGTACAACCTTACTATTCCTACATAATTTCTCTTAATAAAAGGAAAGTCATTCTGATTACACTTTTCCAGTTGTCCCTATGTCACATATTAGATAATCTATTTGTAATTTGAGGCATAATAAAATAGAAATGGTAGTGGATTAGGGAAGTGGGTTCCTAATTTCCTCCAATGTACCTATGATTTTTGTCTGTCTTCTAACTATTCATAATAATACTCTGCATTTTTTAGCTCCTTCCTTCCAATGAAATAAAACAGTTTTATAAAGATTAATGAATCTAGATTCATAATGTACCTCATGCGGTAGGTAAAGTTCATTATCCCTTTTTTACACATGAGGAAACTGCAGCACAGAAAAGTAAGATGACTTCTCCAAGGCTGCATAGGCAGCATGTAGCAGAGCTGGGAATAAGAGCCAGGGCTGAGATTTTCAAGAGTGACAATCAGTTTTGTGTACCTCAGTTTTTGCATACCTGACTTGCGACACCTTAGAGAAGCCTGTTTTTCAGGAAGTGCTGAGCACCAAGCCTCTGAAAATCCAAAGTTCCAGGCAACCTTGACATACATTTAAAATATTACTGTAGCACAGGGGTGGGCAAACTACAGCCCACGGGCCACATCCGGCCTACGGGACTGTCCTGCCCTGCCCTCGAGCTCCTGGCCCCTCCCCCGCTGTTCCTCCTCCTTGCCCGCAGCCTCAGCTTGTTCGCTCCGCCGCTGGCGCAATGCTCTGAGCAGTGGGGCTGTGAGCTCCTGGGGCAGCACAGCTGCAGAGCCCGGCTGACCCAGTGCTCTGTGCTGCATGGTGGCGGCGGCAGCAGCATGGCCCAGCTTCAACTGGGCTGTGCAGCTGTAGCGTCACCAGCCACTGGTGCTCCAGGCAGTGAGGTAAGGGGGTGGGGAGCAGGGCGGGGGTTGGATAGAAGGCAGGGGAGTTTGGGGTGGTGGTCAGGGGGGAAACAGGGGGTTGAATGGGGGCAGGTCTCCCGGAGGGGGCAGTCAGGAAGGAGGGGGGTTGGATGGGGCAGCAGGGATTCCGGGGGCAGTCAGGGGACAAGGAGTGGGGGTGTGTGGATGGGGCCGGGGTCCCAGAGGGGCCATCAGGGAACAGGGCGGGGTTGGATGGGGCAAGAGTCCAAGGGGGGCAGATAGGAGGTGGGGGGCAGGTCACGACCCCCTTCCCTAACCGGCCCTCCGTACAATTTATGCAGCCCTCAGGCCAAAAAGTTTGCCCACCCCTGCTGTAGCACCTAGGTGCCCCAGTCATGGACCAGAGCCCTGTTGCGCTAGGCATTGTACAAACAGAATAAAAAGACGCTTCCCACCCAAAAGATCTTACGATCTAAGTATAAGACAAGAGACCACAGACAGATGGACACAGATGGGGAAGTGCAAGGAGGCAGCAGGATAGGCACTGGTCTCAACACACCGACAGCCTAACTATTGTCAGGAATAAGAGTTACAAAACTGAACCATTCAAAGCAGCCATACTTCTCTCTCCTTCTACCCTACCACACATCATTTAATCCCGTCATGTGACCCAGTTTAAAACCACCACCACACTTTCCCATCAGTGCCCACTGAAACAGACGGCGTTCATAGCACATATAGGTCAACAAATTGAGCCTGTTTCGACACTTTATTTGGGGAGAGCATTCTAAAAGAAAGGGGCTCTTGCACAGAATGCTCTGAGAGCATGGCACAGGGACAGAGGCAGTCTCTCGCGAACGTAGGTAGCAAGCTAGGCAGCTATTGTGGATCCCATTGATGACATATGCTGCTATGAGAAGCTCTGACTATTTAGATAATTTCATTCTGGCACAAATCCTTCAACCTAAATATTGTACTTTTTCTGACATAAAGTGGTACTCTTGCATATTAGAAGCCCTTTTCCTCCACTAATGCTGCTTGAACCTTTTCCTGTTAGAAATATTAAGAGGTTCACAATGACAAATTAAAAAAAGAGCCAACATCTATCTATCTTAGGTAATTACATGGCACCATCACGATGCCATCTGGTATGGTAGTCAGGAGAGAGTAGCAGAAACCAAGGTAGAAGGAAAACTCTCCTTTTCTAGAGATCAATCTAAAAAAACATAATCCAGAAAAATAGTTTGTCAGAGAAAGTTTACTGATGAAGAAGACCTCAATAGCAAGCAGAAATACACGAGAACAACACCTCTGTGTGAAGTCCTTTCCAGTGAATCATGTCATCATGTCTCTGCTACTTGCTGTCTGTTGCTGGTGTCACTATCCATATGAAGTCCACCCCACAAAATGCTCCCACAATTTATAATGTTGCTCTGATTGCTAATCTGGGCGTGATGGTTGGAAAGTATGATGGGTGCTTATGCATGGCAGGAAAGTTAGAAAGGGTAATGAAATTACTAAGCACAAGGGAATTTTTAATCGCTAGTAGTCAAGTTTGCCAGGGACTGCCATATTGTCCATACCCTAATGCACTGTGAAATCTATATTCACTAGCAATAGAACTACATCAACAATAGTCATAAAACAATGATCCATAGCATTTTAGCAAACTATTTGAAACATGTGCATCAATTTATTAGCTCAAGCATGCTGTCAGAGTTGTGCAAAACTAGCTAATTAGTTCATGAAAAAATACTACTTTGTTTTGTGCAATGTTAAACTTAATTGTTGATGTTTGGATTTGTTTGAAATTTTACATTTTTTAATTCTGACAAGGTGGATATTTTAGCTTTACAAACATAATTCCATTTTATATATATATATATATATATATATATATATATATATATATATATAATCTCCAAAGCTAAATGCCCATTTTCATTCAAATTTCTGAATGTAATATATCATTCAGTCAAAATATTCCTTCCAGACTTTGTACTGAAATATGAAGTGAGGAAAAAACTCAGATATTGAGTAGTTTTGCTTTCTCTGAGACTCTTTTGAGGGACGGCGTAATTTGTGAGAGTAAATATTTACTGGAAAAATTTACCGAGGGTCGTGGAGAATTCTCCATCACTGACAATTTTAAAATCAAGATTAGATTTTTTTTCTAAAAGATATACCCTAGGAATTATCTTGGGAAAGTTCTATGGTCTCTGTTATACAGAAGGACAGACTATATGATCACAATTTTGAGTCATTACTAGTTCCCAGAATGCCAAAGCACATGACAAGACAGAAGGAGGGTACAAATTTTTAAGAGATGGCTGGAAAAAGGCATCAAATGTTTACTCATTCCTTAATCAGCTATATTAGTCTAGCATCCCAGGCTTCTGGAATACAGATTATTGCCAGCAAAACTATTAATAGGATGCAAATTGCACAGGAGGTTTGCATGCATGAGCAGAATAACAATTAATTTGCGCATAAAAATATAGTTTAAAATATAACAAAGGAAATGCTTTGACAAATTAAGAGAACATCTTGTGCCACTGAAGGAGAAATGTATTATGCATAAAGGCCTTTCAATCTTGGAACAAGAGAGCTGCATTCTGAAGCAAGTGGCATGTAGGACGTATGATGTAATGACTAAAAATGGGAAAATGCACTGAAGGGACAAAAATCATCTTCTGGAAATTAATGAGACATTAATGGATACAAATATTCATTAAGCACTCGCCTGGACAAGACCTTATAGAGATGGGCCAGGAGCCCGGGTACAAAGAGTCCACTTGCAGGATACTTGCAAGGATAAAAATAATACAGAGCTGGCAACTGGTCTTCTTATTGGCAGTCTCAGCAGTGACACCAAGGGCATGGATAGTGAACTCCCCTTTTATCCTTCAGGCTCTCTCAAATTAGAGGAACAGGCCCCACATGTGGAGTTAGATAAAATGTCTAGATGGAGCCTGAAACTCCTCTCCCACTTTTTTTATTTATACCCTTGAAAACAGAAAATGCAAAATTTCTGTAGAAGATTCTTGCATGCCTGAATCAGTTCCAACTTAATAAGGCAACTAACAAAAAGCAGCAGGGACTCCACCCAACTACTGGGGCTGCTGTGTGCTGGCACCAAATGCAAAGATATTGTCTCTCTTCCTCCACTCTCAGTTCTCCCATTCCCTTTCCTGGAGCCCAATAAGCCTGGAGAAAGCAGCCAGAAGGCTCGGGGACAGAGTGAGAGGACAGAAGCTCAGGAAGGAACAGCTGGGTAAAACAGTAGGCAGGGTCAGGGGCGGCTCTAGCCATTTCGCCGCCCCAAGCACGGCGGCATGCCGTGGGGAGCACTCTGCCGGTCGCCGGTCCCTCGGCTCCGGTGGACCTCCCGCAGGCGTGCCTGCGGGAGGTCCACCGGAGCTGCCTGTCGCCCTCCTGGCGACCGGCAGAGCACCCCCCGCGGCATGCCGCCCCAAGCACGCGCTTGGCGTGCTGGGGTCTGGAGCTGCCCCTGGGCATGGTCTATGGAAGTGAGTCCTCCCCCTCCCCCAAATAATCCTCTAGGCTCCAACCTCAAGTTTGCACTACCTCTTCTGTTATTAGAGACCTTCATGTTTCTGGTCTGTCCAAGTTGTACCTTTCACTACTATTTAACCCACTTAAAAAGGGGGGGGGGTTATAATGTTACAAATCTGTTGTGGTGAAGGGATGCTATAAATTGCTTTGCTTTCTGTTGTGAGTAAAGCTCAATCTCAGATTTTTCCTGAAAAGGCTCTTCTAAGTAAGTCTAAGGCTCATCTTTTACTGGTATTGATATGGCGTAAGTTACATGCTCTGCACAATAAAGTCTTATCTGCAGTAGGAAAAGTATCCCTTGCTCACAGTGGGCATCAGCAATGAGTGCAGTTGAGCTGGTTCTCAAAACAGTTTGTTTGCACGTGTAGACAAGAGCAATCTGGGTTCACCAGTGTTTCAGAAGAGAAACAATGTTTAAACTGCTTTGGAGTTAGCAGTGGTTCGCTCCAAACTACTCCACTGCTTGGAGAAAATGGGTGACTAGGTGGCCGAATGGTTAAGGCAATGAACTGCTAAAATGTTCTCTACATGTGTGTTTTTAAAATCCAGGGATATAAGTTGGCAGCTCTTTCATTGAGCCATAACCACAGGTGTGTATCTGGCAGTCACAAACTCCCCTAACACCTGTCCCTTTTGCAGTGAGAGGGAGACCCTGGCACACATCTACGCAGAGCAGGGGTCAGCAACCTTTCACAAGTGTTGTGCTGAGTCTTCATTTATTCACTCTGATTTGAACGTTTTTAGGTCTCTTTCTACAAAAGTCTATAATATATAACTAAACTATTGTATGTAAAGTAAATAAGGTTTTTAAAATGTTTAAGCACAACAAAGAATCCTGTGGCACCTTATAGACTAACAGACGTTTTGCAGCATGAGCTTTCGTGGGTGAATACCCACTTCTTGCATCCGAAGAAGTGGGTATTCACCCACGAAAGCTCATGCTGCAAAACGTCTGTTAGTCTATAAGGTGCCACAGGATTCTTTGTTGCTCTTACAGATCCAGACTAACACGGCTACCCCTCTGATAAAATGTTTAAGAAGCTTCATTTAAAATTAAATTAAAATGAAGCACTCCCAGACTGGTGGCCAGGACCCAGGCAGTGTGAGTGCCACTGAAAATCAGCTCATGTGCCACCTTTGCCATGAGTGCCATAGGCTGCCTACCCTTGATGTAGAGTGTATCAGGTTACAGACCCTCTTCTGGTTCCTATAAGAACATAAGAACCGCTGTATCGGGTCAGACCAAAGGTCCATCTAGCCCAGTATCTGTCTACCGACAGTGGCCAATGCCAGGTGCCCCTGAGGGAGTGAACCTAACAGGCAATGATCAAGTGATCTCTCTCCTGCCATCCATCTCCATCCTCTGACGAACAGAGGCTAGGGACACCATTCTTACCCATCCTGGCTAATAGCCATTTATGAACTTAGCCACCATGAATTTATCCAGTTCCCTTTTAAACATTACTCTGCAATCTCTTACTGAGTTTCTGGCTGCACTTCTTCCCACACTGCTTGATCCTGGCACACCCCATCTGTGGCCCCACAAAGTTGCAGGATCTTCTGATCAGTCTCCTAGTGCTGGCCAAGATGGCCATCCACCATGCCAGGAGGAGGAATTTGGATTGGGGAGGGGGGCATGCTCTGCAACTCTGGGGCCTATTTCCAATCCCTTGTGAAGTCACGCCACCGAACAGCATTTCTCTAGGTGGTGTCCACTGACAAGCAGTACAACCCCGCTGCGGTCCCAGACTCCCGGTGCCATAGGGAGATGCTGCGCTCGCTGTAGGCAGGACCCCAGGGGCAGACCAGTGGAAGATGCCTGGCCTGTGTAGAGATGGGGGCGCGGAGGGATTCACGTGGGCTGCTACAGGCGGGACGGATCCCTAGTACCAGGCCACAGGCCTCCGGATTCGTCAGCCCCGGGTGTAAGCAGGGCAGGGAGCTCCCAAGGCCGGGATGTGGCGGCCCTCGGCCTGGAGACGGTCCCGGGCAGCAGCGGGTGGCGGCCGGGAGAGCGATGCGGGGCAGGGACACGGGGCCACCGGGCCTCCTCCGCTAGATGCTCGCTGCGCGGCCTGCGAGCCCCGCGCTACGGGCCCGCCCCGCTGCCCCCCCGGGGCCGCCCCAGCAGGTGGCGCTGCCGCCCCAGGCCGCGGCCCAGCGGGCCGGAAGGGGCTGGCGGCTGCCTCGCCCGAGATGGCGGCGCCCAGGCGGTGCGGAGCGTGACCGGGGGCCCGGCCGCGGGGAGCATGACGCGGGCGGCAGGGGCCCGGGGTGGCCGCAGCGGGAGCCGGCAGCCGGGCAGGCTGCAGAAGCTGCGGCTGGCGGTGCAGGAGTTCGTGCAGGCGGCCGGGGGCCTCTCCCCTCCGCAGCCCGGGCTGCAGCCCGCGGGGGGCCGGGGCAGGAGGAACCGCCGCGAGCTGAGGAAGGAGAAGCGCAGGCTCAAGCGGAGCCGCCGCCGCCGCCTGACCCGCGAGGAGCCGGGCGAGCCAGGGGCTGGCCGGGGCGAGCAGGCGCGGGGCGTGCGGCGATGCCCCCTCCCCGTCGCGGTCCCGGCCTCGCCGCCCCCGGGACCCCAGCGCCAGCAGCGCCCCCGCGAGGAAGCGAAGCGGCCCCCCCAGAAGGGCCCCAGCGCCGCTGCTGCGGCCTCTGCGCGGAAACGGGCCTTGCTGGCGGCCAACGAGGAGGAGGAGAAGGAGATCCGGCGGCTGGAGCGGCGCCTGGGGCTCAGCAAGCGCAGGAAGGCGGGCGCCTCCTCCGTGCCGCAGAGCTTCGCCCGGGACGGGCTGGGCTACGTGCTGGGGGCGCTGGAGCCCGAGGCCACCCTCTCCGGCCTGTATGAGGAGAGCGGCGAGGAGGAGGAGGCGGCTGATGAGGGGCACCTGGATCAGGACGAGGGGAAGGATGAAGTTGATAAGGAGGGTCTAGATCTGGAGTCCCTAGGTGATGATCAGGAGGGGGAGCTGGATGGGGAGGAGGAAGAAGAGGAGGGGAGGATGGAGGACACTTTAGAAACTTCAGAGGAGACAGATATGGAAGGAAACTGGGAGGATGAGCGGAAAGTAAGCAGAAAGTTGCCCATGTCCCCAGAGGATGGTGGCGACCATAAACCCTGTAAAGCCAAGACCTCCGGAGAAGAGAAGGTACGTTGGGGGCAGGTTTTGCATCAAATAGCTTCGTGCTTTTCAAATACAATTTTGCACCCATCACATGAATGTTTCACTTCAGATCTGAGTTTTGGAAGGGATTGAAAATTGCCCTGGCCAAGACATGCTATGTTCAGTCTTGTCACTGTCCCCAGTTCGCCAGTCTTGTCACAGACTGGTGAATTGGGGACAGTGTTATGCTATGTATTACAGGGTGAAATTTCCTGACGCTGTGGGGATAGGGCAATGCCCTGTAGCATGAACATTGGTAAATCTTGAAATGTACATGGAGGTTCTTGTTATGATTTTGCTGTCATTGTTTCAGCATGCCAGTAGGACTACAGTAGCTAGCAATGGAAAAGATCTATCAGACCATTTATCCCATCCCTGATAGAGGATGTATCAGATACAGTATTGAATTGTGCATCTGTGAACACAGATGGTACATTTGGGGCCAAGAACACTTTTTGGAAGGCTTGCATAATTCCCACTGAGTTTTATGGGAGTTGTGCACTGGAACAACGTGGAGAATTGGGACCCTCATTTGAATTGATCCTAAGGATAAGCTGTTGCATGTTTCTTTTTCAAATGCTGTTCAAGTTTAGCTCCTTTAGCATAATTTTGTACTATGAGTGTTGCATTACAATTAAAAATGCTTAATAGTGATTAGAAATAAACCTATGGTATACTTAATAACCCATTTCTTATACTTAATTAAAAGATACTTTCAAGTGAATACAAATTTATTTTTAAATAAGATTTTTTTTATAACGTACTGACCTATTTTCTTGTCTTTCTCTTTTGATAAGAGTCTTTGCCATAGAGCTACGAAGTATGTCCCTCCTCCAGTGAGAAGAGTTGACGAGACAATGGATGACAAAAAGAGAGAAGAACTAGGAAGACTGAAGAAAACAGTGAAAGGACTAATTAACAGGTAATATAACGTGAAAGTTCTTTGATTATTAGGCTGTGTTTACAGCAGCGACTGCTCAAGCAAAGAGGGGAGTGGGTATGACTTAATTCTTGCAAACCGATTTTTTAAATAAAATTTTGTGCAAGCCATCTTTGACAGTATCTTTTTTATTCTCAAGTATTTTGGAGAAAATACATTTATAGAAGTTGAAAAATCTATTAAAGAAGATTCGTATTAATTGATAAGTGAATTTAAAACTTTGTGTTGAATTCCACAAACACTGTTAGATGTCGTGGACCAAACATAATTTCATGGATACCAGTGGGACTATGCGTGGTTGGGGAAAAAAAAAATTGTAGAATCAGGACCTAAATTTGTACAATCTGCACATGAAAGAAGTCAGAGCATTAAAAAAAAATACTATTAAAACTGCTGAGCCCTGAGTCTCAGGAGAAGTGTCTATCTTATACTACTGAAGAATAGGTTTACAGTAATAATTGCACATTACAATATATTTATTTGTGGCTTTTATATAAAAACATTCAGTTGACATTAATTTTAGTCTGTGCCAGTGGGCCTCAGACTGGTCCGTAGGCCATGGTCCATTGGTATGCAGAATAAGAATCCATTATAACTACACTGAATAAATTACAAACATAACACGGAGTGCTTTTGGATTTTAGATATGGTATGTTATGGTCTTTTGCACATCACTGCTCAGCAGGCACTGAGTACATCATCAGCTCTTTGCGAATACTACTACTTCATTTTTATATACAATATCTCCTAAGAAGATGTGAACTAAATATTTGTGTATCTGAATTATTTTGATGAACAGGAAAGATCCAAAATCTGTTTCAGATATTTGTCCCTTTTTCTTTTTGAGCTACTAGTTGAATAAAAGATTAAAAATAAAACATTTGTTGTTTTGGATTAAAAGCAATATTATATTAAAAAAAAAAAAGAGGGTATGTACTGAGTAAGGAGAAATGGAAAGCTAAAGCAAACACTGAATTTTCTTTCCCAATAGGTTGAGTGAACCAAATTTGGCCTCCATAAGTGGACAGCTGGAAGAGCTATACATGACTAACAGTAGAAAGGACATGAATGAAACACTAACAGATATTCTTATGAATGCTTGTGTTACTGCAGCAGTGATGCCAGTTAGATTGATGATGGAGCATGTCCTTTTGGTCAGCATTCTTCATCATACAGTGGGAATTGAGGTAACTTTTTGCCTGGGCTTGTTTTATTTTCTAATCATGTTGCCTAACACTTTCTATGGTGCTTTATCCAGATTTTTTTTTGAATGTGTAATTTCTGAAATTGTTAGAAAGTAAGTATACGGTATCACTGAAATTATACCTCATTATATGGCAATCTGGGCTGACTTGTGGTTGCAGTTATGGTTTAGTAGGCAGGCTCTCACAAGTGACAAGCACTTACACTTGTTACTGCATCTAAATGAGTATTTACTTCTGTAAATTATTGGTCACCTTTATAAAGCTTAACATATCTCATTGAGACCATTAGTGCCTTATATTCCTACTTGCATCTATCTGTAGTGTTGAAAAATTTCTTAAAGCTACTATTTTTCCCATCTTTAGTTACAATTATCCAGTCTTGTTCTATGGCTACTTTAGAACATCATTCTTGAGTCCTATATATCCAACTACAGAATTCATTAAAACCATTATAGAGTAAAAAATCCACCTGCATCTGAGGAGCCCCACTAAAGCCCGATCCTACATACACTTATGCATGCATGTGAGTAGTCCCATTGAAGTCAGTGGGGTGGCTTGCAGCTATAAGTGTTTGCAGGATCAGAGCATTTGACACACATCAAGCAACTTTTTGAGGGTTGTATTTTCAGGCTTGACAATATCAGGTCAAAATAAACTTATGAAGGACATGTTGGAACAGGTAATGTCAAAGGGAAGTTATTACAGGAGTTTAGATAATTTCACTGCAACTTGTGCCGAGAGACAATGAGCTGTTTCAAGATGCTGTTCCCATAAAGCTTTATTCTGATACTGTAATGCAGAAACATAATTGAAAGAACCCATATAAAAGATATATTCAAGTAGTTCTTGTGTCTGTAATGTGTTGACCTCGATGAGGTGAAAATATTTCTGTATTAGCTGTTTTTAAAACCAAACTAAATATCAGAGGGGCACAACCATGTTAACTTTTCTATGTGCAGCCTTTGCATTATAGTACATTTATTTTTACTCCTTTTGTTGCTTTAAAGCAGGGATCGGCAACCTTTCAGAAGCGGTGTTCCGAGTCTTCATTTATTCACTCTAATTTAAGGTTTCATGTGCCAGTAATACATTTTAATGTTTTTAGAAGGTCTCTTTCTATAAGTCTATAATATATAACTAAACTATTGTTGTATGTAAAGTAAATAAGATTTTTAAAATGTTTAAGAAGCTTCATTTAAAATTAAATTAAAATGCAGAGCCCCCCAGACCAGTGGCCAGGACTCAGGCAGTTTGAGTGCCACTGAAAATCAGCTCGTATGCCGCCTTCGGCACGCGTGCCATAGGTTGCCTACACCTGCTTTAAAGGGTGGTTCTTACCCCACATTTAACTTGAAAATTTTGGTGCTGTTTTAATAGTAACCCCCATCTTTTTATAAGTTTAAAACTATTAAATGTAGTCAACCAGTTTCTAGACTCTCGCATATACCATTGACTTAGTTGTAATGTAGATTTCAGAATCTAATTGGGACTACTTAAATTCTTTATTAAGCACTCAAGTTTGTTCTTTGAAAAAGATACAGGATATTAAATGCACAAAACTGTGATAAGGTAACATTAAGGTTACAGGTAAAATTGATTCAGAAAATGCAAAAGTTAAGGTCCTGTAGCAATGTTTATATGGCTATGCACCATATACATAATACTCCTGTTCATTCTTGTTGAACATGCAGCTTGACATATTAGTGTGCCATAAAATGTATGCCTTAAACCACTCTGGAAGTGTAATGCAACCAAGTCAGCACTGCTGTTGGAACCTTAACTTTTACACATTTCCTGACTGATTTTAACTGCAACATTAACATAACAGTTTTTTAATTGCGTCACTCGCCTTTAAAAAATGAATATTTGACAGGTGATCAGTCCACAATTTAAACGTATATTTTTGGCACACTTTTTTTTTGTAGGCTCAGTTTTCTGTAGATAAATATAAAGAAGTCTGTCATTTTCTGAGTAATTTTTCCCGTATTGTATTTATTTGGCAAGTTGGCTCTGACTCTCCTCTCTAGTAGGAAGTCGACAAGCAGTAGGGCTAAGTACACAGCCAGAAGCTGGAAAAAAGTGCTTTTCTTTTTATCAGGCTTTTCCTGGCCAATAATGTTTTTAAACTAAAATGTGAAGCTTTACCCATATGTGGGTTATTTTTGTATGGCACATAAGTTGTTTTCTGGTATGAAAATAACTATGAGTAAGGCTGCGAGTTTGTCACGGAAGACACGGATTCCGTGACTTTCTGTGACTTCTGCAGCGGCTGGTGCGCTTGGCTCAGGGGCTGCTCAGGCAGCCCCTGCGCCAGTTGCACTGGCCGTTGCTGGGGCAGTCTCAGGCCACTGCGCCCCCCTCCACTTCCCCTTCTTCCCCCCCCCCCCCCCCCAGCAGAGTTTTTGGGACGGGGTGAGGGAGGCTCTGGGCGGCGCTTACGTTGCGGCTCCCTGGAAATGGTGACATCCCCCTCGCTCAGCTGCTAGATGGAGGCGCTACCTCTGCCTGCAGCCGCTGCCCCCACAGCTCCCATTGGGGCAGTGCCTGCAGGCGGAGGCACGTTGCAGAGCTGCCTGTCCACGCCTCCACCTGGCAGGTGAGCGAGGGGGATGTTGCCGCTTCCAAGGAGCCACCCAGGTAAGCGCTGCCCAGAGCCTGCCTCACCACATACCGGGCCCCAACCCCCTCCCACACCCAAACTCTGCTGCTGCTGCTGGGGGGAGGAGGCGCAGGTCACGAGCCATGAATTTTTGTTTACTGCCCCGTAACTTTTACTAAAAATACCCATGACTAAAACGTAGCCTGAACTGTGAGTAATAATGAGTAGCATTCTCTGGCAGCTGGGAGCATGACAATCTATGTTGCAGTGAGAAATGTTTCCAGTTTTCTTTGTTTAAACAAATCTTTTCTAGTAAGTCATTAGCTTGATTTCATCAAACCTGCTTTAACTACCAAATAAAGGTATAAAAAGATTACTTGATATTATATATTTACACATATAATCCAGTTAAGTGAAATGGATACGAGGCAAATAGTATGGTTCTTAAAAACTATGTATGGAACTGATAGCTTAGAGTCCTTTGGAATATTTAAATATAGAATATCAATGTTGGCTGATGGGAACAACCGTTTTCCTATAAGCTAATTTTTTGTTTGCTTGTTTCTATTGCTTTTTGCAGGTAAAATCGAGGGGGGCGGGGAATCCACATATGCAAAATGCTTAATTGTTTTCTAATATTTTTTTTTCTTTTCATACAATTGTTGCCAGGTTGGTGCTCACTTTTTGGAAGCTGTGGTGAGGAAATTTGATGAATTCTATAAAAGTGACGCTGAAGGGAAAGAATGCGATAACCTGTTTGCTTTGATTGGCCATCTGTATAACTTTCACGTAGTGCATTCGCTGCTGATCTTTGATATTCTCAAGAGACTTGTTAGCACTTTTACAGAAAAGGACATTGAACTGATTCTGCTCCTTCTGAAAAATGTGGGCTTTTCCTTGAGAAAAGATGATGCTTTGACCCTGAAGGATCTGATTAGTGAGGCCCAGAACAAAGCAAATGCTGTAGGGAAGAAATTTCAGGACCAGTCTAGGGTACGTATGCATTTTGGAAACATTTGGGCACAAACTTCCCAGCATGAACAGAATTAATCAGGGAATTGGTTAAATCTGTTAATTGGCCAAATTGTTTAAATTTTGTATTAGTTTATCTACTAAAATTGTTTCACGCGATAGTCTGATTAGACCTTAAAATAGTGTTAGCATCCAATTAGATTATTGTTGCATTCGCTTACTTAACATGTAGAAAATAATGTGCTCTTAGAAGTTTGTTCTCAGAGAATGGACACCAACATGCCCTGAAATAGCTGTCTGCTTTGTGTGTTATGCAAATGATGATGCATCTACTTCATGGAATAATATAATTTGTACACTTAAAAGTCCAAAATAATTCAACAGCTATGGTATTGTTTAGCAAAATTAGATTTGAATCTAAACTCAGTACAAATACATGTAGTGGAACTTAAAATGAATATTGTTTTATAGCTAGTATTCTTTATTTGTGATGTCATAATCTAGATTCCAGAATGTATTGCTAGGTGAGATGCATAATGATAATACAGTCAAGATAAATTTTCCACTTGTTAAATAACAGTTTGGCAGACATGCTGGAAAAATGTTGTTTCTTTTACCCATAGATTCGCTTTATGCTAGAGACGATGCTGGCACTAAAAAACAATGACATGCGGAAAATCCCAGGGTATGACCCTGAGCCAGTTGAGAAGCTGCGCAAGCTGCAGAGAACACTGGTAAAAACGTTTTTTAGTATGTTATTGGGCACTGTTACTTTTCCTAAATCATACTTTTGGAAGTAATTGCAAGATCCTTTTTTAAGCTACTAGTAATATAGTGTAGACCAGATGACCTGCTAATATTACTTTAGAATTTGTGTAACAGTGCAGGTTGAATGATACATTGTGAAAAGTGCGTTTTGTCTCTAAGAATTCCAAATGACTTTACAGACTGTATACAGAGAACACCACTGAAATGCAGCCATCTCCGGATGTTAGTCAGCGCCCAACACACTGCAAAATTTTAGAGAAAGAAGATATTTTCAAAATTTTAGAGAAAGAAGATATTTTTTATCCAAGGACACTGAGACAAATCCCTGTGCTTGTGGGATCTTTTGATGTTTGTGCAGAGCAGACCAAGATATCATCCCTGGTGTTGAGTTCCTGCAACTCCCATTGACTTCAGCAGGATTTATGAATGCTCAGCATTTATAAGAATCAGGCCATTAATTTTTAAGATCTTACCTGAAAAACCCCACAAGTAAAATATATACCTCTGTAGATTGAGAAACTGCCACCCTCCTCAGGATTTTAGTTTGGTTCTAGAGAGTCCATGTATCTCAGACCTGAGGCTTACACCATTAAGCCACTCTTCTGGTTCACCGTTGGACTTTTTTTCTGAAATTTGTGTAAATACAGTGCACACAAGTCAGGAATTTAATACAGTACGCTAGAGACAGACATGTTGCAAGCAGGTGCTGTAGAACCTTTTTACACAGCTCTGCTAGTGCACATGTAACATCTCTTCCCTTCCACTCATTTCATGATCAAGTATTAACTGTACCAAAACTTTTGGTGATTTTATGTGAACAAAAATGTCCATTAGAAAATAGGACATTACAGTTTATTTTTAACTTGCAACTCCAAATTAGAATTTGAACGAAGGTGTTGAGTTGGTGGATGGAGATAACCTATGGATTTGTCTTTTTGGTTGGAATTCATTTTTTAAAAAATTCCAAGAGCTACTGGGTTTAGGCACTCTCTTGTGTTGTAAATCAAAATAAATGAGAAGTATGTTGATTTTGTTTGGAGAGAGAGGTTGTGGGGAGAAACGTCTGAGAACATAGTCGGGAAACTTGTTAAATTATGCCATGATCTAAATCCTTTGTTAGGAAAAAAAAGTCTCTTTGGAACTGAAAACATTTTATTGTTATAAAAGGTTCATAACAGTGGCTCTGGAAGAGAGACTCAACTTCGTGTGTCATTGGAATCTCTCCTTAATGCTGACCAGGTTGGCCGTTGGTGGATAGTAGGGTCATCTTGGAGCGGAGCACCAATGATTGATAGTACTAGCCGCAAGACGCAGCACAAATTGCCCGTGGGAAAGGTAAATATGAAGACGGTTATTAATCATTGAAAGTGCCACGGCAATTTTGTCTTTGAGAAACATGAACAAATATCTTTGTGATACTGCGGTTAGTATTTGGACTTATGCTTGCCCTGGCCCTGAAATTCTCTCTTCCACCTTGTGGATTTGTAAAAGATTTTGTGGTGCATTGTCAGGTGAAATGGAAAAGGTGAACTCAAGTTGGAAATGGATTCCACAGTCTGTAGCCTTATAGGTAGAGCCAGCTATCCCCCTAGAAATCATATGGTTGAAGTGTTTTTAAAAGTGCATAGAAATATAGTGAGAAGGGCATGGTCTCTTAGAGAAGGACTACTCATTTCATCACTTTCAGTCCAGTTTCGCTGGTCAGTTATCTGATCTCACTGCTTGGAGGCCAAGTCCTGATACTCTTTATGTTCATCTCCAGTGGTAAGGGCACTAGGCCTTTGGACTGTTGCTTCACAACTCATTCAAGGTATGTATATATAATCATATCAGAAAAGTTTCACTGAAATAGGTTTCCTATAGTAAGTGCAAAATAGAATGCATAGTTAGTAAATGTTTCTTTAAAAATATGTTTCTTTTCAGATGAGTTCAAAGATGTTGGAGCTTGCTCGTAAGCAGAGAATGAACACGGACATCAGGAGAAATATATTTTGTGTCTTGATGAGTAGTGAAGACTTTTTGGATGCATTTGAAAAACTTTTGAAGTAAGTACACACCAGGATCCTGTTGAAACCTAGGGACAGATAGAAGTGCTATCTGGGCTGGAAACTTTTCATGTTGCCTCCTTGCCAGTCAGGGAGATCAGGGGAAGTTGTGCGCAGGGTGAGTGACATCAGGCAGAGCAGCATAGAACTGCTAGTCTCATCAGATGAGAGGGTGCCCAGAGGGACTAAGTGAGAATGTAGCAAAGAAAACTGATCTGACTCAGGAGTAAGGAGTGGGTTGTTGGTTTGTTTTTTTTGCAGAGGTATGTGTTAATACCAACTGAAGCCTCTGGGCCAAGTAATCAGAAAGGATGTGGCATAGAAGAGTATGCTAAAATAAGGATTATGATAAACATAAACTTGTTTTCCAGAATTATAGAAATCTAAATTTCCTTGTCAGTCAGTCCCTTAGGGAAGTGTCTGAGAAATCTATACAGAAAGCTGTGCTTATTATTGTGCTAGCTGATGGAGCCACTGACAGATCCATCAGCTAGACTACAATGGGTGTACAACAGATTTGTGAAGTTGACATAGACTTGCTGATGCTGTCACATAGAGAATTAAAACATTTTTGGGAATTGTAGTTCTCAAGGTACAGTAAAAACTGTATTTTCCAGCACTTTATAAACCGGAAAACTCTAGAAACCGGCATTTCGGGGTGCCAGATCCGGGCAGCACTCACCTTGGCGGCTCCTCACAAGCAGCAACCTGTCCCTAATGCTCCTAGGTGGAGGTGTCGCCAGGCAGCTCTGTGCACTGCTTCCACCTGCAGGCGCTGCCCCCACAGCTCCCATTGGCCACAGTCCCCGGCCAATGGGAGCTGCAGAGCTAGCGCTTGGGGCGGGGTGGGGACAACACAGAGAGCCACCTGGCTGCACGTCTGCCTAGGAGCAGCAGGGACATGTCGCCGCTTGCGGGGAGCCGCATGCGGTGAGCGCTGCCCGGATCCAGCACCCCAAACCTCTCACATGCCCCTGCCCTGAGCCTCCTTCCTCACCCAAACTCCCTCCCAGAGCCTGTGCCCCACACCCTCTCCCATGCCCCAGCCCCCTTAGATATCCGGAATTTTTGCCTAACCGGCGCCGGATAACATGGCTTTTACTGTAATATGACTCAGAAACTTTCTGGCCAGAATTGAGGTGAAGCAGCAGTGAATATAGGCTGTTTAAACTTGGCCTGCGCACCAGTTAGATAAAGTATCATGTTGTTGTGCACTGCATTAACCACAACTTGTAGTTCTGAATATCGAAAAAGACCATCCTTGTCTTTTGAAAGTTTGAATTTATTTTGAAATATGTTTTCAAATTTTTTCAAATATGCTTTACTATTTGCCAATGCCTTTTGGGAGTTAATCTCAAGCTTTTGCTGCTGCTAACTGTGAGCTACTTCAGCAGTATCTTCCCGACACTCTACGTTTCTATGGTGGAATCATAGAAATGTAGGGGTGAAAGGGACTTTGAGAGGTCTTCTAGTTCAGCCCCCTGCACTGAGGCAAACCCAAGCATACCTAGACCATCCCGGACTGACGTTTGTTTGACCTCTTCTTAAAAACTTTCAGTGATGGGGATTCCACAGCCTTTCTTGGAAACCCGTTCCAGTGCTTAACTACCTTATCATTAGAAAGTTTTTCTGACTATCTAACCTAAGTCTTCCTTGCTGCAGATTAAGCCCATTACTTATTGTCCTAAGTGAACATGGAGAGCTATTGATCACTGTCCTCTTTATAACAGCCTTTAACACACTTGAGGACTGTCATCAGGTCCCCCCTCAATCTTCTTTTCTCAAGACTTAACATACCCAGTTTTTTAAAAAACATGACCTATGAGGGAAAGGTTATCATTTTGGTTGCTCTCCAATTTGTCCAGTTTGTCCAAATACTCTTTAGCCTGTTCTTTCACTATGTTGGCTTGCATTTCCCCCCACCACCACCCCTTGTTGTTAATATTAATTGTTAAGTATCTGGTCACAAATAACCTTTTTAAGGAAGACTGAAGCAAAATAGGTATTAAAACCTCAGCCTTGATGTTGTCCATTATTAGCTCTCTTTCCCTGCTAAGGAGAGGACCTACCCTTTCCTTCATCTTTCTCTTGCTCTTAATGTATTTAAAGACCTCCATCTTATTTGTCCTTTTTACATCTTTGCTAGATGTAACTCTTTGTGTTTTAGCCTTTCTGATTTGTCCCTAAGGGTTTGTGCTATTCTTTTGTACTCATCCTTAGCAATTTAGCCATGTTTCCACATTTTGTAGGATTTCTATGTCATTAAAGAGCTCTTGATAGAGCTGTATTGGCCTCTTACTATTGTGCCTATCTGTAAGGAGATCAAGACATGCATATTTGTGAGCATTATGTATTTCATGGTGGACTTAATCAGCATTTTGACTCAAACTTCTTTTTTATGGTGAGAATCTTTTGTTGTTTGTGGCTTGACAAAAGCTAGAATGTTTTATGCTGGAACTCACAGCAGTGAACGATCATCTTGGCTTTTATATTTGAAAGGGGAAAAATAGCAGAAAAATCAGATCTGTATGCTTTAAGCTGCCACTGAACATAGGAATGCAGATTCACAAGGCTACAGCTGGCACCATTCACTGTTAGCACACCATGACCATGTACAAATGGTAATGGTAACAGAGTTAGAGAGTTCGGAAAAGAAAAGTGCTCTGAATCAATGGTTGCTTCTAAAATTACACTTAAATCCGTGAAATCCATATCAAATTGCTGTGCGCGTACACATTTTAACAAACTACTGAGCAGCAAAATCTGGTAGGATTAGGTGAGGACTAGAGTAGTGTTCTATATGATCAAGTCTACGTATCAAACCAGAGTATCAAAATCCATTATATTATCTGTGTGTCAGACTTTTTACTTCAATTGAAAACCTAGTCTCAGTTCTGATTTTCTCAAACTGGTACTGGTAATGGCATTCTAAAATGTTTGAAAATGAGCACAATACTAAACATATAAGACTAACCAAGAGCCAGACACATTAACAAGAGAATTAAAATGAGAAACCCTGTCCCAAAACAGAACAAACAATGCAGAAAAATTATTTCAGACAATCAGAGCAGTAACAAAATTTTATTTTCATTTACTTGAGAGAATGAGACCACAGCCTGAAAATTGGGACAATTGTGCTTTCTCACTGGATAACCAAACTTGAAGTCTTATCTTCCTACAAACTGGTGATTAAAAAAACCCCAAAACCCAGATGTGTACATTATATAAACCTAAATTCTAATCTTGGTTGTGTGATGGTATTTTCATTGTAAACCTAGTATACACAAATGCAGTGGCTGATCTCTTGAGAAGTACACAACCATCTAAGATTACTTAGATCCTTACTAACTAAAATTTGGCTCCACTGTGTTGTATAAAACAGGGAAGACCCAGCGGAGCTTATATTCTAAAATTAGGCAGACAGGACATTTCAGTCACATGAATGCCAGATGAAAGTCCAATCTCAAAGCGATTCAAGTAATTTTTGTGACTGACACTCTTTATATTATAACACTAAGCATTTTTCTTTTAAATTGGTTTTAGTGCAGCCAAACGTTTGACAGCACTCAGAACTAAATCATATTTAATTGCAGAACAGGTGCAGCACAAGGTACTGTTCCTTTCCAGTGTGTCTGAATCCTCTTTTAGTTGGGCCAGCTGTACGAGTGAGAAGGCAATTCAGTCATTGGTCTTTCTGCTGAGGCAGCCAACGAGTGTGCCAATAAGTACAGATTGTGTTTTTTGTAATTATTGTTGGTGTTCTTAAAGTAGACATTTTCTATTAGGAACTGGACTGAAACCACCAAACTCACTTCACTTAGATAACCCAGCCACCATCTAATCACTATTTTCAGTCACTATCTGGAGTAGATTTGACTTGGTGACAAAGAGATAAAAAGGTTCATATCATCAACCAAAAAAGGTTTTAAAGAGGTTTTCTTTCTCAGTCATAGCTTTTTCATAGAACTTAAGGGCTCCAGGTACCTGTCTGTCCCCATTAACCCTGCCAAGGATGTATGTGAAAGCAGCCATTTCCTCCCAAAATCACAGTAAAGAATATTAGCCAATTTGAATGGGGATCCCAAGGCTTTTAGCTCATTCCTTATCTTCTTCCCTGTACAGTTCATCTCAGTTCTCCAGGCCTCAGCTCTTGCCACAGTAATACGATTCCTCCCAAAGATGGGAGGACAGATTGGCTATCCATGATTGCAGTGCCAGTCCTTATCACTTTCTGAGAGGAAGTGCAAATATGGAATGTCACCTGCATTTTCCTGCATGGAAACTGATAGCATGTCTGTCATTCCCCTCTTGCCCAGGATTGTTTGGGTCACTCTGTCATGCCGCATACATAGTGTTATTCTCCATAACGAAACTGGGTTGGCCTATACTGCTGACAGCTTATTTCAATTTAAACCTTTAAGGATTCCATTTCAGTTGCAATAGAATGGTCTTAGTTTAGAGAAATTGCCAGTGGCTCTTACTTTAGGACAGTTAGATTTCATTTAAACTCAATTCATTATTTTTTACTGTTATTGATATTGCAGGCTTGGACTTAAGGATCAGCAAGAGAGAGAGATTGTTCATGTTCTCCTTGACTGTTGCCTACAGGAGAAGACATATAACCCCTTCTATGCATATTTGGCTAACAAGTTTTGTGAATACGATAGAAGATTTCAGGTAAACTAAGATCTGTTCCTACCTTGTTGTGGTACTGTTGAAGTTGAGATTCTTTTGGGATTTCTATTATTAGAGGTTTGTCACTCTGGCTGTACAGTTTTATTGCATCATATAATACCACAGAAAAAGTCTCTTGGCCTACACAACTATTATAAATAAATAGAATCTGATGACTAGCTCATCACTTAAGGAAGCTTATTGAGCCACTTCTGGCCAGAAGGGAGTGGTATAGCTAGGAGTGGAAATTTGGGTGGGACCCAACTTGTGGTGGTGGGCAGTGAACAAAGGTCTGACGTCACAGCAAATCATTTATATTGTATATTATTATGTTGCATATTTGATTGAGGCCACCCATCCCCCCATGTCTGGGGGCAAGGCGGGTTGCACTTCTGCCAATGCAGAGGCAGTAACCAGAGCCGCTTGGGAGCCCTTCCCCTGTAACCGAAGCACATCCCCTGTGAGAGTGACCAACAGGTGGTCGGGCCAGTAAGTGGCATGCGACCTGACACATGGCCTTCTGCTCCCAGTCCTGGGCTTTGCTCCGTTCCCCATCAACACAAGCGCCATCTCCATTCCACACCACTCAGCTCTGGTTACTTCCTTCCCATTGCCAGAGGTATGCCCTCCACATTGGGGGTGAATGGCTGGCCAGAACCTGATTTGGCTGATAGTTTTGGAACTGAGAGCCAATTGGGGACAAGTGACTAGATGACGGGGCAGAATTTGAGCTTGTGTTGATGGGGAAGCAGAGTCGAGCAGAGCAATATGTAAAGCTGCTGCTGCCTCTAAAAGGCTGCATCTCTTAGCAATCTGGTTCAATCTTTTTAAAATCAGATTTGGGTGTGACTGGGTGCTAGTTGGGTGGGCTGTGGCCCACCTGTGTCTATGGCCTTGCCAGAAGGATAGATCAGTATGTTACAATGGGCCTTTGGGAAGGATCTACAGGTGTGGACAGTTACTAAGTTGCAGCGCTGGAAAGCCTCCACCAGCGCTGCAACTCTCAAGTGTAGCCAAGCCCTGAGGAAACTGTGATGGAAAAGGAAGGTGTAAATATTCTGAAAGAGAATCCCTTGCATCCAGAATAGACCCCTGCTGCTTTTCAGTGGTAGGATTGTAAAAACTGAACCATTCAGAGGTGCTTTTGTCTTTCTACTGCAGTTACAAGATTGCTATTATTCTTAAGGAAAAAAACATGAATTGTAACTGTCACTATAAAGGTCTGTTACACAGAGTAGGACCTTTTGGTGTTTTGACAAAGAACATACGAAGAAAATAACACTATGATGAATATTTTTGTGCATGTTTGCTTTTTCAACAAAAATATCCTGTTTTATATGTATAAAGTTCCAAAATGTATGTTTAACCAATAAAATGTAATAGTATTGCAAGAGTTTAGTCCTAGAGATATACTTTAATGCATCAAATGTGACTAGATGAACAAAATATGTAACTGCTGCAGTTTGTATTGCCTTTGTGGACATCATAGTCAGAAAAAATGGGCCTTAAAATCTTCTACCTAATTCCTAATATATATATAAATCAAAGTGAAGGCTCCTATCCTGAGGGACTGGGAGTAGACCCCTACATCCACACACAGCCCCATTTAAGACAGGGCTTAAGCAGGTATTTGTCCATGGAATTTGTGTAAGTAGGATACATTATGTATTGCAGCTAGCATGTCTATTTTGGTATCTTCATGTTGCTTGTGGGGTAGAGGAGTTAGAGATGAGAGGTTTGATAGTGTTTTTACAAAAACGAAAAAAAAAATGTATATGTTAAGTGTGCTTCATTTTCAGTAGGCTTTTATGTAAACTGATTAGACCACTTGCAGGTTTTTCTTTTGGATTTACATATAGATGTATATTTTAATTCTGTGATTGCTAAACACTACCTGTATCATCTCCAAGCTACAAAGCAACTTCTAACATAAATTTGCTGCTGCTTTGAGTAGTGTCCCTACTTGCACTTGAAGTGTGCGTATGCCTTCAGTCCAAGATTTTTCAGTAGCAGTGCCCATTCAGCTTACACATGCACCCTATGGATCTTTATGCCCCATACTTGAAGATATATAGGGCTGTGCGGGTGAACTGCCTTCAATTCTTTTTCAGCTGCCTCAGCCTGAGATGGAGCAATTTGTTGTGCCTACCTAAGTGCAGCTTCTATTTCTGTGGTCAATTTTAGATCTCTGCTTACTTTATTTTATTATTCTTTAGTTATTTTACTTTATTTTGTTCCTGTTTTTTTGAGGGGGCGGGTATTCCTTTTTTGTTTTTGCTGGGTTTGGGCTTGCCTCCCCCTCGTCCTCAGCAAGGTCCTTCCTTAGGAATTCTCTTTCTTTTGTGGGATATGTGTAGATCCCCAGGTTTCAAAACATTGCCCAACTTGCCGGGAACCCTCCCAAGTGAGTGACGGCCATTTGTGCTGTATCCGCTGCCTCAGGGATACACATGTACCATCTAAGTGCAAAATTTGCACTAGCTTCGAGAGCTGCTCGAAGAAACACAAAGGAAAAAGCTCCAGCTCCTTATGATGGAGTGCTCTGTTCGTCCTGCAGCAGATCTGGGCTCAGAACGCCTCAGCACACACGCGCGCATGTGCCGCTGAATGACCACAGTGCCCCGTCAGCTTCTGTGGTTTGCTTGTTCCTAGGACCGTAAAGCAGAGATCTGCAAGTGAATCTGAAAAACCTTCCTCCAAGATGAGTGCCGCCAGGTCTTCTCAGAAAGATCACTCAGAAAGGTTTACCATGCCGGAGACCCTCCACTCTGCAAAAGTGTCTGCAGAGGTCTCAATACTGCAGTCAGCCTTGTCTTTGTCTGCTTCTATTGTCCATGGTACCAAAGCCTTGGTACCACTGAAACTTGGGTGAGAGACTACCAAATCTATGCACTCTACTAAGAAGGCAGTGCACTCTTCATCTTTCACTGTCTCACTGGTACCTAGATCATCAGCTGAGCAAGTACCAGAACAGTAAATACAACCCTCAGTACCTTACACCTCTGACTGGGTCTCACCAGGTCTCAATGTAACCTCACTTGGTACTGCAAGAGTTCAGGTTCACAAAGAATCTGCTCATTTCTGAGGAGCATGAGTCTCCTCTGTTGAGTTTGGGACTCTCAGTACCACAACCAGTATTATCTGTGGTACCCCACCTTTTGTCGGTACCAACATGTTCTGAAATATGGCCATTTACTCCTTTGTAGATTCCAAGGCCAGAAGGGACCATTCTGATCATCTAGTCTTACCTCTTGTATAACACAGGCCAGAGAATATCCCCAAAATAATTTCTAGAGCATTTCTTTTAGGAAAAAAATCCTATCTTGATTTTAAAATGGTCAAGGATGGAGAATCCACCACAACCTTTGGGAAGTTGTTCCAATAATTAATTACTCTCAGTGTTAAAAAGTTACACCTTGTGTCCAGTCTGAATTTGTCTAGTTTTAGCTTCCAGCAATTGGATCGTGTTATACCTTTCTCTGTTTGATTGAAGAACCCATTTTATTTGTTCCCCGTGTAGACACTTATAGACTGTAATCAAGTCATCCTTTAACCTTCTCTTTGTTAAGCTTAAACTCCTGAAACTCAATCACCATCTGCCCCTCCACCAGGCTATGAAGAGGAGAGTCCTTCAGACTCCCAGATTTATGTGCAGGGCTCTGCTGACGATCTGCCTATGTTGACTATCTGGAACCTGCACCGTTGAGGGACATTTCCAGGCTTCTACAATCAAAGCCTGCCAAACATCCCACCTGTTATAATCAACCCTGCATGCCCCCTCCATTCCTGTATGATCCTCCCAGTGAACATACTGAGATCCTTGGAAGCTTACCAGCAAGAGTTTTCTGAAGTGCTCAGTGCTCATGTAGATCATCCTTTGACAACATTCTCCAACTCCTTCTGTTCCTCCACAGCCATCTTTAAGGCAGGAGGATACATTCAAGGACCAGGAAAGGAGAGCAGATGAGGATGCTAAGCCACAGTCTAATATTTCTTCCTCTCCAGATGAAGCTGTCATTCCCCCCCCACCCCACCCCCGTCTCACATTGATGATTTCAAAGTTTCAGGATCTGATGAAGAGTGTGACAGACACCCTTCAGATCCAGTTAGAAGAAGTGCAGGAGAGACAGCACCAATTACTTGACATTGTGCACACACCATCATCAGCATGGGCTGTCCTTCCTATAAGTGAAGGACTATTAGAGTCTGCCAAGTCCATTTGGCAGACTCCTACTACTGCCCTCCCTCCCACCACCACCCCGCAAAAAGACTAGATAAAAAGTATTATGTCCCAACTAGGGGACGGCCACATACCTTACGGGGGATTTAGGGGAGCTGATGGTGGGAGGGGCTGCCAGCCCCCCTAGTTCTAATCCCCACAAGGAGGTGCTGCTCTTCCAGAGAATTTTGCAAGCCGTGGACAAAGCAGGCAGTTGCCAAATGACATTATAAGGGAGCATTGTGCAACTTTAAACGAGCTTGTTCCCTAATAGGAACGTAGCAACAAAACAACGTTAACCGGAACAACGTTAAGTGAGGAGTTACTGTATTATTTATCTCCTGGTATTCTACCCCAAGCCTCATCAGTCAAAACAGGAAGCTGTCCTTCATAACTTAGCTATCAGGAGAGCGTTGACTTATTATCAGGACAGGACTAGACCTTTGTGACCTCCCTGAGATTGGTTGTTTTTATGGTGAACAGAACTAAAGGGTTTCCAGTGACTATCCAAAGGCTTTCTAAGTGGGTTTCTGGTTGCATACTCTCCTGTTTATGTGGCTAATGTACCCTGCCCCTTCTGTGAGATCGTACTGTGTCTATGGCCCTGCTAAAGGATGTCTGTTAATGGAAAAAAGCAAGGCTAATACATGGGCTTTGGTTCACACTTTCTCCAGACACCAAGCCTTCCTGGGCAGGTGCTCCGTTTGGCTCTGCAGTCCTACACACAGCCTTCAACTAAATTCTGAAGCCCCCACCTCCTTTAGGGGTACTGCTAATGGGTCACCTCACAAAGGGCACCCATAGGGACACTACTCAAAGAAGAGTGAGAGGTTACTTCCTTGTACAATAACTGGAGTTCTTCAAGATGTTTGCCCCTGTCAGTGCTCCACAACCCACTCTCCATCTGTCTTCTTGGGGCTTTGAGGTGCAGAAGGAACTGAAGGCAGTTCGCCCATGCAGCCCTATATATCCTTGGTAGGAAGTATGAGAATGCAGAGGGTGCATGTGCAAACTGAAAGGGCGCTGCTGCCGAAAATCTCCAATGGAGGGCAAGTGTGCACCCCCAGTGGAGGACCCAGAAGGATACACATCTCAAAGTACTCCAGTTACTATACAAGGTGAGTAACATCTTTCATTTTGGCTTCCAATGCATTGCAAATGATTAAATAAGCGTAATAATGTGTTTTGTACTTAGTAGCTGACTGGAAAAAGTGCCACGGTAGCTTTGAGAGCCTGTTGTGATATTACATATTAATTATTTTAATTGGACTTCAATCTTTATTTTGTATTTGTTTTTGTTCTGACACCTAGATGACATTCCAGTTCAGTATATGGGATAAAATCCGAGATTTGGGAAACCTGTCAACCACTACTTTCTCCAACCTGGTTTCTCTGTTGGCCCACTTGCTAAAGACAAAATCACTCTCCCTATCAGTCCTCAAGGTCAGCATAGTCTCTATTAAAGTATTTGTGCACTTCTACCTCATTCGTTAGTTTTATGGTAAATGTGTGTGTATGTTCCTTGTTATCTAATCTGTATTAGAGCTGCTTATTTAGTTTTGAAACAAATTATTCCCAACTTCCTAGCTAAGGTGAACTTTACTTGCCTGTTGTCTAAAACTGCCCCAAATGTAGGGATCTGATTTAGTTTCATACAAGTGGTTCTAGTGGCCAAAGAGATTAGATTAATTTACTTTTTATTTATTTTTAAAAGAACTGTGGCCCAGTGGTTAGAGTGGTAGTCTGGGACTTGCAACACCCAGGTTAAATTCCCTGACCTGCCACAGATTTCCTGTGTAACCCTGGACAAGTCACTTAATCTCTCTATCCTATAGTTCCCATCTGTACAGTGTGGATAGTATCACTTCACTGCCTCATAGAAGTGTTGTGAGGTTAAGTTAATTAAAAAAGACTGAGAGGCGCTCAGATACCCTGGTAATGGAAGTCACAGAAGTACTTAAGATGGCTATCCAGAAGATAAACAGAATTTGGGCAGACAACAGTAAATTATTAATTGTTCCTTTTAAAAAAGAGAGTTTGAGTTTGTCTTTACTGGTGGAATTTCACCCTTTTTCATATATTGGATGTCCTGGTGGAGTTGCTGGCTATTCCCTACCAGACAGACACATGCTCCTTATAGCTGCTGAAAGCCAGCAGTGAAGTTTGGGGCCATTACTGATAAGGATTGTTACTGCTTTCCTTTTGGGAGGGCAAGATGCCAAACCATTTAAACAGTGGTTAAGACCTTGCTCAAAAAACCATCACCTGATACTAATGACCTTGATTATTACTTCCTTATCTCGAACCTTCATGTTTTGAGGAAGGCTGTGGGTGGAACCTGGGTTCCACTGATTTCATCAGCCTGGCCTACCCACAGCTTTTGTAGTGGTGTGACTGTCAGCTGGGGGCAGGGGAGTGATAATTTTTCTGAAAGCTGTACCAGTACAACCCCTAGCATGGTTGCAGTTTTACTGGTATAAAGATGCCTTAAACTGGTATAACGTAGTGCATGTCTTCACTAGCAACGTTAGTAGTCGCGGCATAAAAAAACCCACCTCCACAAGGGGAATAGCTGTCAGTGCTGGGAGTGCTGGTGCACTGTCTATACTGGCACACTGCAGCACTTGGGGGTTTTTGTTCACTTCCCTTACAGGAACAAGCTCTATGGAAAAAAGCAGCTTTTATACTGGTATAACAGCATCTATACTAAGGGAGTTGTACCACTTTAACTGTACCAGTATAAGCAGAACCAGACTAACACGGCTACCTCTCTGATACTTGTACCAGTATAGTTAAAGAAGTCCAACTTCTGTGTAGACGAGCCCTAAGATCCTAATTCATTCAGTCTGAAGTCTGGGTATGGTATAGCCACTGCATTAATATTCTTAATATGGACAGAAGTGTGGTGCTGTGATGGGTTGGGTCACAGAGACCCCCTTGGGACTGCCACCTGATGTGCTGAGACTACCTCTGAGTCCGTTTTCCCTGCCAGCTTGGGACTTCAGAACTCTGCCTTGTCGAGCCAAACACGCTAGCCTGCTGCAAACACAGACCCAGGTCTGAACCACGTCCCCCAAAAGCTGTAGACTTAACTGAAAACAGCTTAAGAAGTGCTCCTGTCTCCAGCACCCAGATATCCAGTTCCCAATGGGATCCAAACCCCAAATAAATCTGTTTTACTTTGTATAAAGCTTATACAGGGTAAACTCATAAATTGTCTGCCCTCTATAACAGTGATAGAGAGATATGCACAGCTGTTTGCTCCCCCAGGTATTAATTACTTACTCTGGGTCAATTAATAAACAGAAGTGATTTTATTAAATGTTAAAAGTACGATTTAAGTGATTCCAAGTAATAACAGACAGAACAAAGTAAGTTATGAAGCAAAATAAAACAAAACACACAAATCTAAGCCTAATACATTAAGAAACTGATTAGAGATACAATCTCACCCTCAGAGATGTTCCAATAAGCTTTCACAGACTAGACTCCTTTCTAGCTTGGGCCCAATCCTTTCCCCGGTACAGTTCTTGTAAGCTCCAGCTCAGGTGGTAGCTAGGGGATTTCTCATTACTGCAGCTCCCTTTGTTCTATTCCACCCCCTTATATACCTTTGCACAAAGCATGAATTTTTTGTGTCTCTGGGTCCCCACCCCTCCTTCTAAATGGAAAAGCACCAGGTTTAAGATGGATTCCAGTACCAGGTGACATGGTCACATGTCCTATGAGCCTCCAAGTCTTCATTCTTCCAGGCCTGACTCACAGGAAGGCTTGCAAGTAAACAGAGCCATCTACAGTCAATTGTCCTGGTTAATGGGAGCCAAAAAGATGCTAAAGCGCCATTAATGGCCCACACTTTGCATAATAACAATAGGACCTCAGAGTTATAGTTCATATTTCTAGTTTCAGATACAAGAATGATACATGTATACAAATAGGATGAACACACTTAGTAGACTATAAGCTTTGTAATGATACCTTACAAGAGACCTTTTGCATCAAACCTATTCCAGTTACATTATATTCATACTCATTAGCATATTTTCATAAAGTTACATGGAGTGCAACATCACAGGTGCCTATGCTGATTTTTAGTGCATCTGCCAGCACTCAGATATTGCAGAGATGAGTATTGTAATGTCTGTAAATAAATATATTGTTTAAAAATACTGTTGTGCATTAAGTGTGTTTTGGATTCACCTTTGGGTCCACTCTGTCTTAAATACTTTTAAGGTACCTATCTCCTGGGTATCTGGTTGCCTTAGTATATCAGGTAGAGGTGACCAGGTTGTTCTTCAGTGGCTTCATTCCTTCCTGCGAGGTTTTAGAAGGCAGTGTTGGACGATTGCTCATGCAGTCAGCCTGCGCACTCATGCCAGATTCCACAAGATTCTGTTCTGTTGCCACTCTTGTTCAATATCTATGTGAGGTTAGTAGGTGTTTTGGATTGAACTACCATGATTATTCTTAGCTTTTCATCTCTAAACTCTCAAATTATGCAAGGCATATTTTTTTAATTTGATTGGTTTATTTTTTATCTCTGGTCCTGGATGCCACTGCAATGAGCATAATAATAAATTACTGAATGAGACATATTAAAGCATCCTAAGTATGTTAATTAGGTCTTCAGTGTTAAGTCTAACATTTGCTGTCTTGTTAACTAGGTAGTTGAATTCAGTGAACTAGATAAACCCAAAGTCCACTTCTTGCGGCAAGTGTTATATATACTATTAATAAAAACAGACTTGGAAGAACTTACCAGCATTTTTGGAAGGTAAGTGATCATTGATCTTCCCAGAGAACATTTGGTGAGCAGTGATTGGACACGCAAGGGATTTGCTTATTGTATTTATGTTAATTATCCATAGCTTACCCCAAGCCCTTGACACCTCACTTCTTACAATGCAAGCTTTCTTGTGAAAAGTCCATCTCTTCTTATATGTTTGTATAGCACCTGGCACAATGCTGCCCTTGTTTTAATTGTGGTCTGTAGGTGCTACTGCAGTATAAATATATTATGGAATTTTACACACAACGTTAATACAAATTTTGAAATACTCAATACATCAACTATCGCTATCAAGCAAGAACAATAAAACTGTTAATGCACTAAGCTGACATACCAGCCACCCCAAAAATCTTTATCCTATGTGTGGAACTAGAATTCAGTCACACCGCAGAGTTATTCTTGCTACGACATTTCCCTGTTGCAGAAAGCAAATAATGGAATGAATCAGGGGAAAGTTAACTCTCTCTAGCATTGCAGCATTTTATCTAGAAATCTCTATTCTTCATATTAAAGGGGCAAGGGTTATTAACTGAACACCTTTTAGAGGTAATCAGAGGAAATGTCTTAATCGCACTGAAGTGGCTAAAATTTAGACCTGATTCTTCCACTTGTGTACCCACAATGGACAGCTGTGTATAGGTGACTATGACATTAGTTTGGTTACAGTCGGAATGCTTTTAAGATCTCATCCACTCTACATATTGGAACAGTGCTGAATAAGGGTCACAGGTAATCTGGTCTCCTGACATGTTGTGTATTTGTACTGCAGTCATGGCCTTAGTTTGTAAGCTGTTCCAGGAAGGAACTTTGCTTTTTTAGTTTGTTTCTAAAGAGCCATGGAAATGGTGCCATATAAATATTTAATAATGGAAGAGATAATAGGGTATATTCTGTGGAATTAGATCTGCCAAAAATACTAAAGTAGTAAAAGATAATGTTTACATTTGTAGAACTACACATAAAGTGGAAAGTCTGTATTGCCATACAGACTGTATTGTCTTTCAAATTTTATTCCATCCGTTAAAATGTGTGGGAGGTTTGCCACACGTTGCTTACATTTTTGACTATGCCCAACTAATATTTTAAGTCAAGTCTCTTAAAAATACTTTAAAATTACAAACTACCTTTTGAGAAATGGAATGTGAAGTATGTTCAACTGTTTGCCAAACCAGTGGAGGCCTGCGCTTGTTAATATTAAATAAATAAATAAAGGTGGGCTTTTCTTGATAAATTTTCAGTTTGATTTTTCTCAAAACCTGACAGCATAGCAAAAGAGAATTTATAACATTGGTCAGTTGGAAAGTAGGAAACTGGAATTATTTCTGATTTGTGTGTCGGTCTTTTTCAGGTTAACTGACAACCCAAAATTAGGAATGTTGCGTGAAGGTTTGAAGCTTTTCCT
Source organism: Mauremys reevesii (assembly GCF_016161935.1). Taxonomy (NCBI): domain Eukaryota; kingdom Metazoa; phylum Chordata; order Testudines; family Geoemydidae; genus Mauremys; species Mauremys reevesii. Next base: position 20,007,079 of record NC_052624.1, read on the forward strand.
TTCCCACTTTTTCCTGAAGAACGTACAAGCACACAAAAGCGCTGAAGAAGCCAGCTTATTAAAAGAAAGAGTTGAACTAGTAAGCAGGACTTTGCAAGCCAGAGAATCCAGATTAAAACTATAGTTTTATTTTCAAATAAACTTGCATGGAAAATAAGGACTTCACGAAACCACAAAGCTGATCTTGACAATGTCTTTCACAGACCAAAGACTTGAGATGCTGAGCAGGATTGTAATGCTGCAAAGGGCCCCCTATTTTGAGGTGATGTAGGACTGTACACTCCTAAAAAATGGTTTCAAGTTTGGGGGGAAATAGAAACAAAATACTGAAGAAGGAAAAAAGTATTTATCTTTATACATTGTTGTTCATTGCCTTAAAAACTATTGTCTTCCCCATACACCTCCACTTGGTACACCTCATCTTGCCAGTTATCAGGCAAGATAGCTGAGTTTCCTTTAAAGTTTAGTTAATATCACTTATCAGTCAGCAAGTGGTAGTGTTCAGCAACCCCAACCTTCTAGCTTTCCTAATTCCTGTAAGATCGTGGAGTAAGATTGGGTTTGATATTCAGACCTGTTCACTTTTTTACAGAATAAATAAAACTGGATTTTGTTTCTGTGCCATATTCTGATCTATGATTTTAATGTGAAAGCTTTTTAATAACATAATTGTATTTTATCTGTTGTAAAACAGGCCGCTAGAGGGTGCAGTCTTTGGGGAGTAAGTCTTATAACTACTCCCCAGTTTTAAATAAAATTGAATCATAGAATTATAGAAGACTAGGGTTGAAAGAGATGTATTGATTAACTGTATGATTTGTTTACCTGCATCTCTATCAGGAAAAGATCTTTTGATGTTTCCATTATAAACCTTGGTGGACTGACTGAAGACCTAACTTGTTCAGTTATATTGGGTTTAAATATCACAGCATAATTTATGCTAATACTTTAACCTAATTGCCTAGTGCAATTTTATTATGCTTTATGGTGCTTGTTTTGCTGCCTTCTAGTTTAAAATGTTGCCAGCTGTTTACTATTTGAGATATAATGAAACTTTTTAATTCAGATTTTACTATTGATAGAGAGCAAGCAATAGCCATCAGTTCAATATCAGGCTTTCAAACTATCTTCCAAAAGAGACTACTGCAGTTAATACCTACTCTACTATCCATCCAGCTGTTTGAAGGTCCCTCTAATTTTCTTTGCATAACAGCTCATCTCTTGTGGACTGGGTGAAGTCTGTTGTTTATATTATATGTTGTTTGTTTGCAATGTTGTAGCCATGTTTGTCCCAGGATATTAGAGAGACAAAGTGGTGAGGTAATATATTTTAATGGACCAATTTATTTTGTTCCAATAAAGCTTTTGAGCTGCACAGAGCCCTTCTTCAGGTCTGAGAACTACTCACAGCTAAATACACAGTAGAACAGACCAGGACCCACCAACTCAGTGTCATCAGACCCTGCCATAACAGATGCAAAACCAACAGACCTATCTCCACTGCTAATGATCAATACCACGCCCCCTCTCCAATACACCTTGCAATATCCATGGGTCCCACACATGCCTATCACAGCGTGTAGTGTACCTTATCCAGTGCATTAAATGCTCCAATGACAAGTATGTGGGCGAAACCAGACAATCACTATGCTCTCAAATGAACTCACAGAAAAATAAGACAAAAACATCCTACCACTTGTTGGTGAACACTTTTCACAAAGTGATCACTCTGTATCTGACCTCTCAGTCCTTCTTGTCAAAGGAAACCTGCACAAACCCTTCAAAAGATGAGCTTGGGAGCTTAAATTCATAAATTTGCTAGACACTAAAAATTATGATCGTAATAAAGACACTGGATTTATGGTTTATTACAACAATCTGTAACCCACTAACTCTCCTTTTTTGTCCTATCACTGCAAAGGTGTTAACTGGCCACTTCACCTTGACTGATCTCTCACAATATGTATTAATTATTGATGATAAAAACAATCTGTTCCATCTTGTGGTTAGCTATGACACTGAAAAGAGCTCTGTGTAGCTCAAAAGCTTGTCTCTTTCACCAACAGAAGTTGGTCCAATAAAAGTATTACCTGACCCACCTTGTCTCATTTATATTAGATAAAACCATAGTTTCATGATTGTTTTTGCCACCTGTAGTAGATTTCTTCATTGTTTGTGCCAAAAAACAAAGATTATTCTGATACCATTAGGCTGCATCGATGGCTTAGTGATCTAAACATATCTTTGAAGTACTCTCCTTGGAACCATAGGTTCATGCCCCCAGATGCTATAGCAATGCATATGCAATAAATCCCAGTGGGGTGAACCTAACCCATCTTCCTACAGGTGTAAACAAAGAATGTGTTATGACATTTATATTGTTGATTAATTATTCTGAATACCAATAGTGCCTGGTGCTATAAAGACAGTCCCTGTCCCCAAGGAGCCTAATGTCTAAACACACCAACGTACCATTTCAAGTACAAAGAGGGTGGTGGTGTTTGAAGGAGCACGCTCTGCTCTATGGATGTTAAAGATCCCATAGGTCTTTTTTGGAAGGACTGGCCCTACTCATAAAAAATGCACTTTTCTCCAGCTCTCCTGGAAATACTGACCTAGTTGTCTCTTTGATGCTTGATAAAGTGCTTTGGGATCCATGACACAATATTTTAGTTACTGCTTAGTCACTCTGATTTCTGTGTTTTGATATCAGTGTGTAAAGCTCCCTCAGATTTGCCTCTGTCCAAAGAATTTGTTTCTAGCTAAGAGCCCAGCATAAATGTGTTTCATTGCAATTGGTTCCCAGTAAAGTCTCAATTCACTGGACAGTAGAAATGGTTGAAAACAAGAAAATGGTGAATTTTTTTTTTTATTGTTTGTCAGTCTTGTTGAAAAATAAAATAAAATTTTGGAAGAAATTCTCCCCAGCTCAACTGAACAGTAGATGCCACCCAGAATAGCCATTGGGGCCATTACTGAGGTTATTATTGCCTTCGTTTGGGAAGGGCAAAATGCATGGAGCAGTGCACAAAGAAAATCAAAGAAACAATCAACTTAAAATTCTCAGCTCTGACTGAAAATATTGTAGCTAGTATTGTGACAGGTAACACCCACAATCACTCAGAGAGAAAGAAATGTTTTTGCTGTCTTCAGTTTACTTTAGGCTATTGGCAGTACTTTATATACTGTATAATCAGTCCATTTCCTCTTGTTTGTGTGGGTCTTTCATGTAACAACAGGTGGGGGGGGGGGTTAAACAGGAGGATGTGACTGAAGCCACAAAATTGGCAGGGAAACTTTGAGCAACTGAAGTATCTCAACCTACTTTTTTACAAAGCAACAAAGAGTCCTGTGGCACCTTATAGACTAACAGACGTATTGGAGCATGAGCTTTCGTGGGTGAAAACCCACTTTGTCAGACTAACATGGCTACCCCTCTGATACTTGACTACTTTTTTACTTGATTTCAAGCTGCGGGCATCCTTTAACACAGCCACACTGTCAAATGCTGGGATGCAGATAGTTCCCTTGGGAGTGACAGTGCCAAACCTCAAATCCCCATTCCTGCAGCTGGAGTTACACTGACATAAAACTCGTGTAACTGTAGAGAGATTCAGGCTGCTGTGAAATGCATGGAACCGAGCTAAGTACAGAAGCATTCAATTTAGGCCACAGCAATTGCCTATTAATTTATTTGCTCTTGTGGTGGGTGGAGAGGAAAATGTTAACATAGTTGTGGTTTAATATGTAATGAATCTATACATGTAAACACACATTATTCCAACTGGAGTTTGCCTTGTTCTTAAAGAAAATTTAAATGTTCCCCTTTAAAATAATCAAAATGTGACAGGCTGTTACTTCCTTGTCCAGTTGCTCCATTTGTAGTCAAAAGTGAATATCCTCATTACCAGTGGAAATGCTGCCTAGCATTTTATGGTTCTGAATACATTAACTTTCTGCAGCTGCCAAAGCCACAATTGCTACTGCAATTAAGGGTGCTGGCTTTAACCTTACAGTTTAAAGTTACAATCTGTTTTTATTTTATTTTTTATAACAGAGACTTTTCTTTCCTGAACTATCATTTATCATACAGAACTGCTGTTTGCGCCTCTTGACATACAGCACAGCTACTGCTTCTGTTTCCAGCAAGAATCAGTTTTGCATACAAATTTTGGACTTTTGTCAAAAAAACATGCTGATGCAGCATATTATAAGAATCTTTTGAAAATATGAATTTGCAGGGGAAGTTGCTGAAATATGGTGCTGTTCTGCATCAGAGAGCAACAAAAGTTGCCTTCAGCATTTGACCAAACACACTGAACTGGTGAAAGAAATCAACTGAAATTTGAAAGTTCTAGGATATAGGTATATTATCTTAAATTCTGTGTGTTGTGTGCAGTTTAAACGATGGTTTTGCATGGTCCCAAAGGCAAGACTGCTATGACCTGCTGGCGGTGAGTACCTTTGGGGATGCCTCATTTGCATCTCCAGGCATGTACACATGAATTTACCTGCTGCCAATTCTGTGTTGTGGTATTGTCCCAAGTATAGAATGAAATTTTGAAAAGGAAAACACTGAACAATAACTTGAACGCCTTTTTCTTCCCAGTAAAGCTTACTGTGCCAAGGCACCTCGTCTTCTTAACAGGGTTGTCTGTGGTATTACTGCAGAAAGAAAGTGGTTTTCTCCAAAACTGGACACCAGCAGGAGTCTGCTATGGAAGTTATACATCCTTCAGCACTTTCCTTCCATTTTGTGCATCACAGAATACAGCTTCACTCATTTTTAAATATTACAATATTTAACACCTGCTGGCTTTTCTTCATCTCTAGTTTCAGTTTTTACTTTGACATGTTTCCTGTTCATTTGAATGAAACAAAATTGCTTTTTTATAAAATGGCCAAAATCCTTTCTGAGGGGCTAGGGTTTTATTATTCCATGAATATAATATGATTTTCAGACTAATGGAAAATACAGTATATTAGAAAACCATACCGCCATTATAATTCTGGCTCTTACACCTGAAAAACTAATGGAAAATCCTGTGAGATTTGCTTTAGATTGAGTCGAACCATAGGGGTGATGTTTCATTGTTAGATATATTGCAGAATATTTCAGTCTTCAACCTAGGTAGTATAATCCACACAGATCTATTATCACCATTTCAGCTCCCCCCCCTTTTTTTTTTTTAAGTAGACAATGAGGTTTTAAACCCTTTCCTGGTTTTTGTATCAAAATTAACAGAGCAACAGAGTCTGTTTTCCAGCTTTAGCTGGAGTGTTGACTGATAAATCATCCGCAAATCCCTTTGGCAGGTTTTAACACTATACCTGAATGGCCTAAGTTTCTGCAGGCTTTTCAGCTTTCTGTTTTTCCATTGTCCTGTGCAAGAGGGATGATAGCCGATATCAGTTCTGTTCTGAAATCACAATCACAAGCCTGGCTGTCGTATCTGCTTTTGGCATAGGTGTGCAACTCAATATGCACTTAAAACACATCTGGCATGGTTTGATTTGTATTGTTCTTCATAACTTCATATGTTAAAGGTTACTGCCTGGGAGGAAAAGTAGGCCAAATACTTTTCTTTTGTGACAGGGCTTTCAAGCTAAATAAATATACAACTGACAACTGTTGTTCTAACATTTTATTGCACACAATCCAGTATAGCTTAGTATGGCTGACTACATCCCTTGTGTATATGAAACAAGATGGGATCTTTTGATGGTGGGGATGACTAGAGTCTAGTCTCTGTTTTAATGAGATAATCTGACCTTTATGGTAAGTTTTCCAAAGGTTGGGTCTAGATTGATCTATATCTTTTTTTGGGGGGGGGGGTGTTGCATTGGCCTGATATCGGGAAATTGTAGATGGAAGTATCTGACTTTTACCATATGTCACTTTTTGTGATTTCATCTCCTGAAGGAAATTTCTCTCTCCCTCCAATAAAGCTTAGCTTACCTCAAGGCCTAGAGGCATACAAATCACAGCTGCCCCTATAAAACAGCTGTTCTGTACCAAAACCTGTTGCAGGCTGCATTCTTACTTTAAAAAGAAGTGAATTACAGTAGCCTTCCACCGATGGATTCATGCACACATCAGGGTCTGATATCACTTGGCTTCCTTAAGCTCCTTTTAAGTTATAGAAAGAAATGTAACAACCACCCAATGGCAAGGAGTTTAAGAACGGGTAGTTGACAGCAAATCCTATTATGCACTTTAAATATATTTATTAGGACATTTGTCTTTGGATTGTCAAACTCCTAAACTTATTTAAATCTGTTTCAAAGGCTTCAAATTAGGTAAACTGAAACCTGTAAACGTAAGTAAATAAATACTAAAAACTTGTATAAGATCCTAAATCATGCTTGAAACAAAAGGGTGGTAGGTGTTAAAAATCACAAATAAATGCCTTTGATGAACAGGTTCTTTAAAATTATTTCCTCTTTTACCTAAATACCTGAACCTGAGTTCAGGCTTCTTTGCTGCTTCGACAAGAGATTGAGATCCCTGGAGTTTAGCCAGAGACTGGATCCTGCTGTCAATGGCAAGGTTCCACCTGGCCTTGTCTCCAAAGGGGAATTCTGTCTCTCCATCCATGTATGAAATACACAGTGAAGGAAGCTGTCAGTCCATTTAGAAAAAGGAGTAATATTAAAAAGGTCAAATATTTAATCAAATTACACACACAAAAAGGTTAAAAGCAGCCTCCTTCCCCTGCACCTGTGGCAGCGCCTATCATAATTAGAGTCTGGGCACAATGCTCAGGGACAGCAGGCTGGAGGAAGCTTCTTGTCCCCGCCCCCTTCACCATTGTGCCATCCTGAAATTGTGAAGTGAGAGTGGAGCTTTTCAGGATGCAAGTGTGGATCATTAACCAAGCGGGAACCAATCACTGGCCCAGACCCTTGCGACTAGGCAAATGGAGATCTTGCTAATTTGAATGGCCTGCAAAAAGGGGGAGGGGAGCACAACATTGTTCATGACAATTTTATTGAAAATTTCATCCCATTTTTCACCCAAGAAAAATTTCAAAATATGAAATGAGACAAAATTTTTATGATTGATTTTTTTCCCAAAAAAGTTACGTACAACTTTTTGACAGGTTCTGAAAATGACTCTCTGCATCCCTCACCCACCTCTGGATACTCCATCACTGACATTTTTAGAGATTTAAAAAAATAGATGTTATAAACTCATAATAACACCAACATTTTGCTGGTTATCTTCACCTATTGCTATGCCATATTTTAATGCACCTGTTCTGGAGGACAGGGCTGTACAAGAAACTGTGGCCTAGGTACTTTGTTGTTCTGCTGCATCAAGTGCTGTGTGTGAAAATACATCGCAGCCATTCTACCAAAAAATACAGAGCTGTGACGTGAACATATTGAACCGTTGCAGAGTCAATGGCGGTAGGGAGGTTTAGCTGGATGGAACAGTGCATTTGGCTAATGTACATGGAGCCAGAGAAGTTAAGACATTTGCCCAAAGTCATACAGCACAAGGAAGAGCACACAGATCTCCCACGTCCCAGTCTACTGCCTTAATCACAAGATCACATTTCCTCCTGCTTCAGAATGTTACACTATTTTTGGATTAATTTTTAATGTGTAGTTCAGTTCACCTATTTTATTTTAGTTTCGTTTCTCTCTTTCTCAAGGTGAATGGTTTGTCTTCATGAAGCTGCGTGAGCAGCTGTGATGGGTCATTTGGTTTTGGTTTTAGGTGCTATCTGGGGTAGTTTGAGTGCAGCAGCCAGGTAGCAAAGATAGGAAGCAGGAGACTGAGTAAAAAGCAATCATGAATTCCAAGCATTGCCTACAATGATAAAAGCTTTTGAGTGGAGCTCCAGGGAGCTGTTCACCAAAGATTCAGACTGGTGACCTGCTCCCCCGAGGCCTGCTTGGAAAAGCTTGCAAATTCATTGCCACTCACTCGGTAAGCTGAACGTGACAAGCAGGCTTGAAAGCTGCCACTATTTATGAATTTGGTTCAATTGTTTTATCTGAGGTTTGAAACCAGCAAGAAAGGAGCTACAGCAACACTGGGTGAAATCCTGACCCCACTGGAATCAATGGGAGTTGTGTCGCTGACTTGAGTGGGGCCAGGATTTCACCTCTTGTGAGCCATCAACAAAACTGGTACATTTACCTGCTTATATATTTCCTTTGAAAATTATCCCCAGGCCTGCATGTTAAAGGGCTCTTTTTAAGAACACAAAGGCCTGATTTGCAAACCCTTATTTACACCCAGTGATACCTTGGGCTCAGATCCACAAAGACACTTAAGCACTTAAACTCTAGAGTTAGCCACCCCCAAAACCCTGCTTGGCTGCCCTCTAACCCTGGAGGTGTCTAACCTCACTTAGGATATGTCTACAACACTCCACAGCTTGGTCTATAGGGGTGTTAAGACCAGCCTACCCCACAGTGCTGCACTATAACCCACCCCCACATGGATACTGTGTACGCAAACGAAAAAGGTTCCTAGTTCACATTAGTGTAGTTCTGTTGAAGAGAAAGAACTACATTAATGTGAACTAGGAACCTTTTAGTTTGTGCCTGCAGTGTCCACAGGGGGGAGTTACAATGCAACACTTTGGGGCACGCTGTTATTTACACCCCTGTAGTCCAAACTGCGGTGCAGTGTAGACATGTTCTTAGTGTCTAAGTTTTTGTAATAAAAGTTCCCCGGGGCTTCCATGTTTCTGCCTCAGAGCATGTGCACTACTGCTTCACTCTAGGAATCCAGGTGCTTATCTCCCCCTAAGCCCCAGAGCAATCCACAAATTGGGGAAAGGTAGGTTTTCCTCTGCCTATCTCACCCATGGATCCCAATTGGGTAGGGGTACTCAGAGACCACCAGATGGGATCCTAGTCAAAATCTGGCTGGAAGAGTGAAAGATGGTGGTGCCAGAGCCCAGCTTACAACTTTTAGCCTAGTGGTTAGCACTCCCCAGAGATGTGGGAAACCCAGGTTCAATTCCCCTCTCTGTCTGAGGGGTGAGAAAGGATTTGAACAAGGGTCCCCCACCACTCAGGAGAATGCTCTAGCCATTGAGCTATGAGATATCGTGACATGGGTCTCCCTCAGTGTCTCCTGTTGAAGCTCCTCCACTTTGGAGAAATACTTGTCATTGGTCCAGAGAAAGAGAGCAAGGGAGAGAATGATTCTACAGTCCAGGGGTTAGGGCACTGTAGTGAGGTGGAGTGGTCTCCCATTAGCCAGCGGGGGAAGAACCATTAGCCAGAGGGGGAAGAATCATTCCCTGAACCCAGGTGAGTGGAGCCAGGCCGTGCTCACCCCTCCCATCAGAAGTTAAGAGGCAGGACAGGAAGTATAAAGGGCAGGTCCTGGAGCTCAGCTGGACTGCAGTCACCGGAGAAGATAGACTCCTTCTGCTCACTCCTGAGGCTGGAGACTGAAGGGGGACCCTGCCAAGCTGAGACAAATACAGTACAGCACTGTGTTAAGTGTAAACTATTAAAAATATAAAGGGAAAGTTTAAAAAAGGATTTGACAGGGTAAGGAAACTGTTTCTGTGCTTGTTTCATTTAAATTAAGATGGTTAAAAGCAGCATTTTTCTTCTGTATAGTAAAGTTTCAAAGCTGTATTAAGTCAATGTTCAGTTGTAAACTTTTGAAAGAACAACCATAATGTTTTGTTCAAAGTTACGAACAACCTCCATTCCTGAGATGTTTGTAACTGAGGTTCTGTAATTATTCATACACACTATCATGTATAGGAGTTAGTCCTGGAAGATATTTAGACTTTTCCTACTTAATTATTGTTATTACATATTTTTATTATGACTGGGTTCCTACTATGCTAGGTGCTGAACAAACACACACAAGAGAAAATTACTCCCCCAAAGGATTTACTGGAATTTTTCTTTCCCTATATTTACTCATTTCACTTTATAAATCTATATCCATTCATATTAAGTCTTTCTAAATGCACTTTATTTCCCCCACCAGAGATGGAGCTGATTGCAACAGATCAAGCTGGCAAAAGCAAATGGGACAAATGCCCACTTTTGTCAACAAAGTGGGGTGCAGAGCAACGTGCAGGAGGCGAGCGGAGATGCCAGCCCCAAGCAGAGGGGAGACTGGGCTGAAGGGCAGAGAGGAAGAGTTCCAGTGCGTGGGGGTCCGGCGTGGTTCAAGCGACCAGCGACAACCTTGAGTGGGGGGCCAGCAACCAATATGTAGTGACAGTCTCAAGCTGTTGTGGGGAGCCGTGGCAGGGTTTGAGTGACCAGTGACAGCCTCGAGCAGAGGCCCAGTAGGGTTTGAGTAACCAGTGACAATCTGGGGGGAGGGGTGCCTCAAGCAAGCAGCTGGAGCCAGCCCCCCGGGGGGGCCCTCGGGCAAGTGGCTGGGGCCAGCCCCACTGGGTGGCCCATTTTCCCTTTGGGAAATACAATCACCCTACTCAGACCTGATAGAAAAGGCAGATCAGGAGTTACAATAAAGGTAAGTTGAAAATGGACCTAAGTCCAAGATTTCATTGCTGGATGCCTCATTAGCTGGGTTTTGGGGGTGGGGAATTAAATTGATATTTTCCCTTCCACAGAATGCTCTAGCATTTCTTGGTTTATGCCAAAGCGGTTGGAGAATTACATGTGACTTCTAATATCAGTGATGCCACAGAAAGATGCATTCTGGGCAGTGGTTAAAGAAATTACATTGAAACAGGAAAGGTAGGTCTCCCTCCATTAGCCAGAGGGGGGGGGGGAGCTCTGAAGGAAGGCTGCTTACCCCAAGCCAGGCAGGGAAAGGGGAGATTTCCCTCTGCTTTTAGCAGAGAAGGGGGAGCTGCTGCACTCCACTCTACACCCCTGCACTTTAACCCCTGGTTCTGGGACATCTTTACCAAAACATAGAAATTCATGGAGAAAAAGAGATTTTAATATTGAAAAGATTTGTTATGTCTTTGCTCAGTTCCCCACACAGCCCTGTTAGTAAAGGATGTTCGGTCACAGCACACGTTCCTTGGGTTTACATTTAGCTTTACAGCTCACCTATAATAATTAGATAGGACCCTTTTCAGTCCTTTCATACTATGGGGGTCTATTATTGCTGTGCTAGAGAAGAGTCCATCAGCTTTTCCAAGACAATTTCTCATCACTCTGCTGTAAAAATTCATTCCAACCCAAAGCTTGATTTATACATTCTTAGCCCACAAGTTAATTGCAGCATTTTTAGTCCGTTCAGCAATTCTAAAGTTAGGAGACTGGGAAAATAACTTTTAGGTGCTTTTTCAATTGTTCAATTGCTAACCAGCTTTGTTTTCTAAAGCAGATGATATAAACTGCTGGTCTATAATATAGAAATGGCCTTGTCACAATCTGTGCTCCCCCCTTCCAGCTTTCTCTAGCTGATCCTCTTCTAAGTAAACCCCTCATCCCCCCCCCCTCCAAAATATCATGGAACTAACGTGCCATTTGCTGCCATCACATGGTTTACTCTGCTTGTGTGTTCTACCCCTTCTCCCACCGTGTGGGTCTGTCTTGACTATTTACATTGTAAGCTCTTTGGAGCAGGGACAGTCTGCCATGCTGTTTGTACAGCACCTGGCACAATGGGGCCCTGTTCTTGGCTGGGCCTTAGGCACTACTGTAATAATGATAATAATAGTAAGAGACAGTCCTTGCCCTAAAGAACTTACAGGCTAAATAGATAAAACAGATGAAGGGAGTATTATTATCACCATTTTATAGATGGGGGAACAGAGAGTTTAAGTAACTTTCCCAAGAACACACAGGAAGTGTGTGGGAAAGACAGCACTTTAAGCACAAAAGTCATCCTTCCTCTCTAATCATCAGTGTGTCAACGATCTGTTATGGACCTTGATTTCAAACCTCCACCACATTAAGCAGTGTCTGAATATGGACTTTAAAGATGGATACAGGTGAAAATACGCATTTTTCCAATTGCCAAAATATGTATCTACCTTGTTACACTACACATTATTCAGTTCTAGCTATTTTCAACTCTATATACTAAATATTATTAACACCACTTTGTACTTATATTGCCTTCATCTGAGGCTCTCAAAGCACTAGACATCAGACATGCCAAACCTGTGGAAAAAAACGCAAAACGCAGAAATTGGGATTGTTGTTGACCTAAATGGCTTGTGAGTTGCTTGTTGGCTAGTTTTTTGGCTTGTAGCTTGTTTGGCTTGTAGCTTGTTGCTTCTTGTTATTGGCTCCCGGAAAGCACGGGCAAGGGGAGGAGAGAGTCAGGGGTGCACAGTGGGCCCACCACAGTCCCAGACTGCACACAAGGGGGATCTAGTCACATAGAGTGTTGGGGTTCTTAGGGATTGGCTTGTTTTGAAATTGGATTTGCTTGATTTTTGGCTTATTGTGAAAGTCGGGGTGCTTATTTATCACCTGAAAGTTGGCAACTGTGCTAGACATAGGTGAACAAGTATTATCTCCACTGTGCAGAAGTGGAAACCAAGACAGAGACAGGTTAAATGACTTGCTCAAACTCTCATAGTAACTGTGTACAAGCAGCAGGATTAAAAGCAATCATGTGCTAGTGGGGATTCTTGTCCCCGGAATGTCAGGTTGAAATTCTGCCACCAAACTGAAGAGACGGTTGGACTGAGCTGATAGCCCTCTTAGGCCAGGGCTGCCTAAACCATCCCTGCCGGAGATGACTTATCCCTGGGATTCACACACACACTTATGAAGAGCAGTATTTTTGGTCTTTGAAATGGGCCAGATTGCACCAAATGGCAGCTGTTTTCAAAATAGTTTTGTGCAGGACGATACCCCTGCACAATTTACAATACCTTCCCCCACCCTTTTAAAGGACACACATGGAATGCTGGGATCCACAATCAGTATATTTATCTATGTGATCATCTACAAATCCCTGACTGGTTTAGAACACTGAGCTTCAGGGTTAAAGGAGACTGAAACAGGATGGGAACAGGGCTGGCTCCAGGATTTTCTGCCGACCCAAGCGACAAAAAAAGGTGATCGGCGGCAGCTCAATCGCACCGCTCAACTCTTCAGCGGCAGTTCAGCAGCGGGTCCTTCACTCCCTCTCTTCCTCTTCGGTGGCACTTCGGCAGCAGCTCAAAAAGGAAGAGAGGGACTGAGGGACCCGCTGCCGAATTCCCACCGAAGACCTGGATGTGCTGCCCCAAAAGCGGATGGAGTGCCGCCTCTTTGTATTGGCTGCCCCAAGCACCTGCTTCCTTCGCTGGTGCCTGGAGCTGGCCCTGGATAGGAAGCTCTCCCTACACCAGCCAAGGAACAGGAGGATGGTGGGGAAAAGACTGCTACAGCCAAGCCAAGGAGAGAAGGTTAGTGATGGTGGACAACCTTATGTAATTACTCATTAACAGTTATAAAATAGCACCTACCTGCTATATCGCTACCTGCTTTAAAAATAAACAAAATGAGACTAAAACCACAAGACTCATTTCACATAAGCCTTCGAATAACTATCAAATGGCTACATTTCTGTACTGTCAGCTGTGGCTGGAACTAAGGCAATGACCTAGAGGAGAAGGGTTCCATCCATATCCCCTTGCCAAGCACCTGAACAATCCAGCCACCCTAAAAGAGACAATATTGTGACTGAAGGCTGAAACTTTATCCTTTGCACTAGTTCTTGTGCCCATGACACAATACTGTTGGAATTCCAAAAGTGGTCCAAAGAGATACCATATGTGCAGCAACAGCTATGCACAACTGAGGAATTAAAAATGGATTTGTTTCCATTTTTACTTTGGTTTTCCTTTGAGTTTTAATAAAACATGTAACATCTTTAATTTCATAATAGCTACTGTGAACGTTGGGTGATGGCACTGCAAGCATCATCTTTGCAGAGTTAGCTCATCATGCAGTCATAGAAATCAGAGTTGGGAAGGACCTATTCTGTCATCCAGTCAAGTGTCTTTTAGTTTTAACATACCAGGACTCCCTGGTGGCCCATTCCCATCTACGAGGGATCTACTTCACCTCTCCCATTTTGCAATATGGAAAGGGCAGGGTGACTGTGACCCACTGAGTGTCACACCAACCCCTACACTGAGAACCTATGATCTAATCCATAGCCCCTCCATGTAGTAAGGCCCCAATCCTGCAACTGATTTAAAGGAAGTGGTTCTTCAATGGAATCCACTTGGGTGCAAGAGCCTGCACAAATCCAAATGCAGAAATGGAGCCTATGTTGTGATCCCTTAAGCTTAAAGGGAAAGGGTTATAAAAGAAAAAGATTAAATATATTCAAGTGCCTTTTTGAGAACTAGGTGAAAACAAGAGATAGAAACTGTTACAGTCTTGGCTGAGTATAAAAATTGAAACTTTAGTAATAATCCATATTCCTTTAATTGATAAAGTACTTTGTTCATGTAGGTTTCATGGTAGGATGGTGTGTATATATATATATATATATATATATATATGATTTTCCACTGGAAGACTTTTAGCACGGTTACCTAGAACATATGGATCCTATTTTCACTTTTTTGTTATAGCACTTAATTTGTATGAAATTGCTGGTTAATGACATCCATGCCTAAACAGTGTTGTTTCAAATAAAATTTCCATGAAAGGTCTTTGTTCATACTCACGGCCTCTCAGGTACAGCAATGGACATTTTAAGACTCGTGTTGCCTAGCCTGTCTTAGATGGTGACTGATCGAATAACGAAATTAAAACCAGAGAGGGGTAGGACTAGAGGCCGCGTGTGTCTGCACCTCTCGGGCCCTGCCTGCACGGCGGGACTGTAGCTCTAGCAAGAGGGTGGGCCTGAATCACAAGCCCAGTGGGGAACCTGCAGGCTTTGGGGAAGTGTGAACTTCCCAGCTGGCCCTGCACCGCCAACCCGAGACCCTGGAGCCAAACTTCCCGGCACTCTGCAGCGACTCAGGGCTGGAGCCCGCCCGGGCCTAGGGCTAGACTCCAGCTCAGTTGCAATGTCAAAATAACACCCCGAGGAGGGCCAGGCAAAGGAAGCGCAGCGGCGGATGTGCCCTATGGCCTGGCCTGGCTTCCCCGGGGGCCGTCCCAGGAGGTCACGCCGGCCCGGGGGGCGGCTGCGGGGATAAGGCGCCGCGGGCAGAGCCTTTGTTCCTGCCCAGCTGGGTAAACCAGCCGCGGCCTGCAGCCCCCGCCACTAACTCACCCCGCACCTCGGGGCAAGCGCCGGGTCTCCACCTACCGGGGCAGGCAGCGCTGCACAGTCCCCGCCTGCGTGAGCCGCTCGGAGCCAGCGCTCCCCCGTGTGCACCCGCCGCGGGACGGGGAGTCACTGCCAAGGCCCCGGCGGGCGCTGTCCTGCGCCGTACACAAAGCCGGAGCGCGGAGCGCAGCAGCAGGGGGCAGCGGCCCGCGCCAGCCGGGCGGACACCTCGGGCTCGCGGAGATGAGCATCGGGCCAAGCGGCCGATCGCTTTCCTCATTTGGGGCCACCGCTGCTTTGCTAGGCACCGATGGCTCCTGTTGGGCGGCCGCTTAGTCCAGCGGGACAGTTTCAGGCGAGGCGAGCGGAGCGTGGCGCATTTGTTAATTGATTCACACCACACATGGGGATAAGGATTGTTACTCTGAAGCCAGGCCGGGGAAATCTTTACTAAAAGCCATTTCTCGCCTGTTGGGAGCAACACGTTCTCTGAACCCCTTCCAAATGATAATGCAAATTCACACACCCACTAAAACCTTTAGATACATATTTTAGGTAGATTTAACCACAAACCTCCCGCCCCCTTCCAGTGTTGGAAACACCTGGAAAGCTGTAAAATGATTTACGAAGTGAAAGTGTTAAATGAGGCCACCAGCTGTAAGTCTGACAGAGCTTTATGGGTTTTATTAGGTGCCCTATTATGGAAAATAAACTTTAATCCGTCCATAAAAACAGAATCTGAAAAACATATTTGCCCTTGTAGTCTGGAACACTGAAGGTATTCTTGTGAGACGCTGGAGCTTTAAAGAGATTAGTTTTATTGAGAAAGACACAATACACCGGTAGGACTTTGATACATAGTCCATGAATAGCTGCCTGTAGCCTGCTAGGCTATTTTTTATACTCTTGAAACACATTTGGACACACACCTCTTAGGCAAACAGTAAATTTCTGCCTCAATCAGGTTTATTTTCCTGTTTAATTATCACGTATTTAACTATAAATTAACTTCCTGGGGATGAAAACTTTCATATGCTAAACTCACATCTCATCGGTTGTTCATTCTTTGGAATTATTCTGGTATGTATCTTTTGGAAAAGTTTGTATTTGTTTGTAATATAAACACAAAGACAAATTCTACTGCTAATTTATGCCTTGGACAACCCTCATAGTCTTCCTGAGGTGTAAAATTAGAATTGGCCATATACCGGATTTATGGACTGGGTGTGTGCCTGTGTGTATATATACACGCACACACAAATATTGATACAGTGAGTATATAAAATTAAGAAATGTATTCCTAAATCCAGTGTGTCTATAAATTCTGTAAATCCTACTGCCTGGAGCATAGAGAATGGTATAAAATACATGTGGAAACTGAAGTCATATTCTATATGCTGGAACCCATTAAAATACTTCCATATTTGTATGTAAGGAGGTTGTGCATTGAACAGATTTCTACTTTATTAAGCTATATATATGGCAGAGTGTAATACTTATTTAATATCCCTCCAATGCAGCGAGGGTGCCGGCGTGCCAAAGTAGTACATAAACGATATGCTTTATAGATTACATTTCGACTTAGCAACACCTGAAGAGCTCAGTGACCTAAAACTGTTTTTCTTATCATCATTAGTAGCAACCTCATCCATGCATCAGACTGTATTTCACACGCCTTGTATGGCCACATCTTTAGAGAAGTAATTTATATGGGCCATATTGTTTTCATTTGAAAGGTTAACACAGGTTTGTAAAAAATCACTTTAAAAAAAGGTGTGCGGGAGTGGGGACACTCCATATTTTATAGGCTATTATTCTTCCGTGCAACCGGGGATATACTTGAGAGCAATAATTTTGAGACCGAATTTACATATTCAGATACAGTTGAAAACTCTGTCAGGGTGAGAGTCTCTGGGTAAGAAGCAAAAAATAGCAAGCTCGCCGAGATGTCATCATGTTTGCTGCGCAGTTCTGCAACCTCAGAATGGAGGGACTGCGCACCTTAGCAGCACCAGCTGATAGGATGAACGCTGCTCCGGATTCCCAGACGACCTGTTTTGTCTTTCCCATTCCTGGGGGGAGGGGGAGGCACGCAAAGAACAAAGACCTGGGGAGCCAATCCTCCTTGCCTTAGTGAAATCACGGGGCTTGATTCCGAGCGGTGTAAACCGGGAGTAACTACGTTAAAATCAATGGAGTTACACCAGTGTAAACGAGACCACAGTCGGAGTCCTATGGAGAGAAAAGCAAGCAGGATTCATAACGCTACTTTTACTCTACTCTGATCCTGGGTAAGCAAAACTCCCCCAGACGTATTTTCTTCTTCGGTCCCCTAATGTAAAAATTCGGAGTTACTCCGGACCGGATGTAAAGCAGGGTGACGGAGAGCAGGATTTGGCCTAGCGGGAAATGTAGAATCTAGTCTACGGTAAAGTACCTTCCTGTGCTCCTCTGGTCTCTACCCCTGGCGCTCAGGTGCTAGTATCTTTTTTTCCATCTCTGAGCGGCCCGGGAGGGATGGTATTAGACTAAAAAGAGAGCAGAGACGCACAGTAATTCATTAGTGGGAATGAATTGTTAGCTGTGGCCCCCAGTTAGGATGAGCCAGTGATTATATTTAAATTTGCTATAATTGATTTGGGGAAGAGCCGCGGTGACAAGAGCGAATTGATCATTAAATTTATTAGAGAGAGAACATCCGCCGCTATTAAGGAGCTTGAATGACAACAGTTCTGCTGACTCCACCAGAAATCTGCCCGGAGGCTCCCAAATGCAGCAATATTATTACAGCAGGGCTATACGTGGGCAGCTTAACTAGCGAATAACGTTCTGCCTTTTTCATTATTCAATAGTTAAAGACAATGGAGCGGGAATGGGTTTCATCCTGCGATCTCTTGAAAGGGCTGTCTCCGTAGGTCATTTCATTCCCTTTGCTTGCGGGGGCTAACAACAACTTTCCATGAATTAGTGCAATGCCTGTAAATGAGCACTGCTTTCTAATTTCCTGCCTGCGCCATGGCTTTCAGACGGTTGGTTTTTAATTTTTCCCACTTGAACACTAATAACCCAATTGCTTCCTTTTCCCTGAGGGCAGTTCACAATAGAAGGGGTACTTGAATCCTGCTCGGACTTGTAGCTAGCATTCCCACACGTTGGGGTTGTACAGCACGTGGCAATACACCAGGAAAGGAGAGTCATTCAGGCAAGGAAGTGGCGCTGTGTGCCGTGTATGGGATGGAGCAAATAAGATGAGAGCCAGGATTTGAGTTAGATGTTTGCATTTAAAATAGTGAAGAGAGGGAAGGGTAAGATAAAGCAAAATGGCTCCATAGCAAAATGATAGACAGATGTTGATCAAAGGACTGTTGTTCTCCATCTCACCCTATATTCAATATCGATCATTTTAAAGTCTGTTTAAACAGCCTTATTTCCGCGATAGAAACAGTGCTTATAATGCAGGGGGGTGTTAACTAGCCAGCATAAATAGTGTTTCCATTGAAGCAATGAAGAGCTCGCCTCTTTAGTCCATTCGCATAAATGATGCATGTCCCAGAGGGAATAAGTTTTAAACGCGACCATGAAAACAGCATGTTTCGTTCACCGCGTTTGACAGCCCTGTCTGTGTTCCCGTTTTTAAAATATGCAATAGCTGCGTTGAGCAGTAGGTGCATAAATCCCCCGGTTTAGGGGAGCAAGGATCCAGCTGCGGATTTGCTCCGGAGGGTGCATGTCTCCTGCTAAGCACACTTGGCCGAAAAGCTACCCCGCATATGCAGATCGTTGCTCGGTCCTCTCTGTCCCCAGCTAGGATTCCTTCCTCCATGTGTAGGGCACATGCTTGCAGCTTGCTGATTGATGAGCCACATTGCAGAGGTTTATTAATCCACAGCCACTGCAGCTCTCCTGTGAAATGTTTCCGCAGTTTGACTCTCTTCTAATGTTTGCTCGGCTGTACATTTGCACAGATCCGAGAGAGCTATTACTAGCTGGCCTTAGGGCCAGGCCAAATCGGCTGAATTGCATGGCAGAGAGGAATCCAAATCAAAAGGGAAGAGTATTTAGCAACAAGCAATCAGAAACAGAGTTGGATTCACAATGTAGCTAGGGAGAGATCAGAAAGCCACTCTATTTAAAACACAGCAGCAGTCGCCTTGCATGAATCCGTATCCTCTTATTTTCTGCTTAATAAAAACCAAATTGGAGCAGTTTCTGATTGCAGCTAAATCCAGTATTCCACTCCACATTTTAATGGAGTTATTCCAGATTTACACCGAGATCTGAATCTGGCCCAACAGGCAAAAACGAGGAAGAAAATAGATTTTTTTTCCAATATAAATTGTCCTCAAATGTACTGTTAGGTGTAATATAAGGAAACCACTCGATGTTCTGGGAACTGCTGACCTAGTAGAACAGGCATACAGAAATAAACTTTAGATTATTTAGATCGAATTAAATTAAGTTTGGAAAACAAAACAATCTGGCAAAAAACTCTTTCACAGGAAATTATACAACGCCTAGTCGATTTATTTAACTATACATCCAGGGTCCTTCCTCCAGCCCCTATCAGGTAGTGTATGGATTCAGAGACATTTCCTTCCAATTTTTCCCCATGAAATGTACATATTTACGTGTATAATGAAGTGACAAATGATATGATTTCGGGCGCGGTATAAACTCCAGACCCTGGTAGCCAATCCTATTCCTTTACAAAAAATTGTACATAAGGCTCAAGTACAAAATGTTTATTTTACATACCATCATGGACGATGGAGAAGCTGGATAATAATTTAGCATGCATAAGTAGAGGTACCCCTTTTTATAAATACAATATACAAAAATAAAGACAGTACAGTCTTGAGATTTCCAGCAGTTTTAACGTTCATGACAAACAGTTTTCCAGATATATAATAAGCACAAAACATTTCCAATACTCAGCAAAAGAATAGGGTTTCCATGAGTAGGATTCAAGTTTTTTAAATGTCTCTTAACACTGTGGTGAACTGTAAATCTTCTCTACCATGTGTAGGAAGAAGAATCCTTTTGTCAATGTGCCTTTAAAAAAAAAAAAGCCAAACCTTACCAAAGCTGCTCACCTCTAATATTACCTGTTTGGTCTCTCTGTTTGTTTGTTGCATGACAGCTGAAATGCTGACACCAAAGAGCAATGATGGATCTGGGCTTGTGCAGCTGAAGACGAATATTTCCCATGTAGAAATAAAAGGTACTGGTATAAGATTAGCTGTTCTTTCTCCTGTGCAGGAAGATGGCTGCATTTGGGACTCATTTCACTGACGCCAAAGGCTGCAGAGATGGAGCAAAAGCAGGTGTGTAGGGATGGGGCAGAGGAGTATGTGCTGATGGTGGCATGGGGCAGTGGGCAGATGTGTCACTAGGGACCGAGTAGGGGATGGTGGGGGCGAGGGGGGGTCGAGGAGAAGGGTGGGTGGTCGGGGGAAGGGGTTTAAGGATGGGATGGGCAGAGGTGTGTGGGGCAGGGGTGGGCAGAGGGGTTTGTCTGTCTGGAAGGTGGCTGGGTGGGGGTGGGCATCAGGGTCTGTCTGGAAGGTGGTTGGGGTGGCGGTGGGCAGGGGGGTTTCTGGAAAGTGGCTGGGTGGGGATGGGCAGCAGGGTCTGTCTGGAAGTGGCTGGGATGAGGGTGGGCAGAGGGGTTTTTCGGGAAGGTGGCGGGGTGGGGGTGGGCATCAGGGTCTGTCTGGAAGGTGGCTGGGTGGGGGTGGGCAGCAGGGTCTGTCTGGAAGGTGGCTGGGTGGGGGTGGGCAGGGGCGGTTTTCTGGAAGGTGGCTGGGTGGGGGGGGGCAGCAGGGTCTGTCTGGAAGGTGGCAGGGTGGGGGTGGGCAGAGGGGTCTGTCTGGAAGGTGGTTGGGGTGGAGGTGGGCAGGCTGGAGTATGGCTAAAAGGTCTGGGACCGGATAGCAGCAGCAGGGAGAAGGGGAGCCCCCTGCCGGCTCACTGGGGCTGGCCGGGGGGCGGCTGCCTGCTGCGGGGCTGTGTCTCCTCCTCGTCACCCTCGGAGCAGTCGGAGGAGTTGTAGGGGCAGCAGTGCCCGGCTTCCTCCTCTTCGGGGTCGCTGTCCCTGAGCTCCCGCAGCCGGCGGCCGCTGCTCTTCTCCGGGGCCGGCAGCAGCTCCGCGTCCGCCTTGTCCTCGCCGCCCAGCCCGCTCTTCTGCTTCTCGGCCTCCTGCGCCGCCTGCTCCTTGGCCTTTTTACTCCGCTTCCACTTCATGCGCCGGTTCTGGAACCAGATCTTCACCTGCGGGGCGAGAGAGGGGCTGAGGGGGGATCGCAGCCCCGGGGGGGGCGCACACCTCCGCCCTCACCCCTCCCCAGGACCCGGTGACCTGCAGCCCCCCCCCCAGCTACCCAATACCTCTCCTGTATCCAGGCCACTCCCCGGCCTGCTGCCCCCCACCAGCCTTCACCCGCCACTGGGCACCTCCCGCGGGCCGGGGGGCTGGTTAGAAGGGACCCCACCGCTCCGGGGTAAGACGGGGCTGCGAACCCCCAGTGCAGCTGGCCCTGGCTGGAAACACCCCCGCGCGGCCCTCAGCTTCCTCGGTGCGAGGGTCGCCAGGCAGAGCCCAGCGGCCCTGGGGGGACCCCGGGAGGGGGCAGGCAGAGCCCAGCGGCCCTGGGGGGAGCGGGGGGAGCCCGGGAGGGGGCAGGCAGAGCCCAGCGGCCCTGGGGGGGCGGTGGCAGGGGAGCCCGGGGAGGGGATCAGGCTTTGCGGCCATTCTGCCCAGGGGGCCGCGGGCTGGCCCCGGAGCTGCCGCCGGGACGGAGCTGGGAAGCCCCCCGGTGGCCCGGGGCGGGCTGGGGCTGAGCAGAGCGATCCCGCGTTCCTGAGCCCCTGGCCCCTTCCCCTGCGCCGGGAGGGGCCGCTGCAGCCGCCACCCACCTGGGTCTCGGTGAGCATGAGAGACGTGGCCACCTCGAAGCGCTTGGGCCTGGAGAGGTATTTGTTCAGCTTGAACTGATGCTCCAGCTCCAGCAGCTGCTGGCTGGTGAAGGCGGTGCGGGGCCGCCGGCACTTCCCCAGCAGGTTGGACTGCGCCTGGGCTGGAGACAAAAGGGCCCATCAGCACAACGCAGGCAGCAGGAGGGGAGCAGCCCGACCCCCGCTACCCTCCCGGGGCAGGCGGCTCTCACGGGCCGGAGCTGGGACTGCAGGGGCCAGGTACCTTCAGCATTAAAGGGGATCATTCTAGTGTCCCTGGCTGCGGCTACCTGCCTCCGTGGGGGGCAAGTTAGATCCAAGGGGAAAGGAGAGAACTGCTGGTCCCCTGCAAGGGAGAGAGGCAGCTGGGGGGGGGGGGGTTAGAAAAAATACATCGGTGCGAAAATCTTTTTAAAAATGGAGGGAAAGGAAGAGGAACAAGTGATTAAAAGCTCCCCGCCGCATGCCCTCTCCCCAGCGGTGACCTTTCTACATGCCACAATGAAAAACTACCCAGACGGTGACCACTTCCAATTAGCAGCTCGTCTCCTCAGGCCTGGCTTCAGACCGGTATCTATCACACCCGGCCCTGTGCCGGCGGTGCTCGGGGCCCACTCTCCTTCGGGCCCGCCCTCGGCAAATGTACTGGGGAATTTCTTTGCAGCGGAGCAGAGTGATCCGATAATAGTGCCGTCCTTGGGGGGCTGTTTGGAAAGAGCTGCTGAATCGGCCCCTCGGACCGCTCACCTGGGTTAAGGAAACCCTCCCGTCCTCAAATTGTTACTATCGAAGCATTAAAGGCACTTTAAAGTAAACATTCTCCTTCCAACAATTAGACACTTCAAGCCACGCCTGATGGCAATAGGAGATGGACGTCTCTATTTACATAATTTCACATAGATTCACCGCAGGGAAATTTATGACCCAAGAGGGACTTCTTGATTTCCCAAGAGCCTAACAAGTGCTAGACAATAAAAGGAACCCGGGATCACGGTGAAATGATATCAGTCTCTCAGGGGAACAGCAATTTGCTTCTTTTCACTTTAACGCCCCCTGCTTTAGTTAAGCAAGTCTCCCGAATTCCCAGCTTGACAATACATTAGAACTTTAATTAAAACAGACTCCAAAGTGACTTTGGGGAAATGTTCAGTGGAAGCTTGGCGGAAGCAATGATCCCCACCACCCCTCCAGCTGATTAGCTTTCTCTCCAATCAGTTCCATTTGTTTTTATTTATTTTATTTCATTATCTCAGTTGGCAAGTCTATTATATTTGCAGACAATAAGAGACAAACGTGACATGAAACATGACGTGAAATATTGTTCAGTAATCGTGTGAGGTGACTATAGGAAATACCTATTTTCAACAATATTTTCAAACTATACAATTAGATGTTATAATCTCAGCACGTTTTCTGGATTCAAAATCGGGACTGCGTCAAAATGTACTCGGTTGAAAGTTGGAAGTTAAGAGAACTGATGGCGAGATTATTCTCCTAAAATACTGCGATCACATTTAATGGACACATACCAGAGAACATCAATTTGGAAACGTGGGAGCTGAAATCCTTCTTAAACAACCAATCCAGTCTCCGTAGTTGCAGATTATATTTATGCTCTGTCTAAGAGGCAACACAATCATTTTGAATGTGTTGCGACTATAACAAGTGATTTGTGATTTCTTGGGCATTCTCTCCTCTTTGTTGTTGTTGTTTGCTTTAGAAACTTAAAAGCCTGTAAAGGAGAGGGGAGGAGGATCCTGCCTTTACTACCTCATTTGGAGCAAACCTGCTAAAATGACCAGAATAAAAAAGACAGTGTCCGGCGTACAAACAGTAACGCAGCTGAGATTTTCTCACTGCTGTGTGATTTTCCAGGCCTCCATTATCTTTCCTCTTGGCTATTTATTCACTAGTGCATTTTGTTTGAAAGGGCAAGAATTCGGACTGCTTTTCTAATTATTTTTCTTCTTGAATGTCCTAGTCTAAACAAACCTATTTAAGAGAAAACAATGGACTTTTTTGTCTGTGTGTGTGGAGTGTATGAAAAAAAAAAAAACCACCACCAAACCCGTAATTCTTTCCTGGCACGATTTAAGTAAAACTACACCTAACGTATTGTTAAGCCAGTAATTCCCACATAGAGCTAACACCTAAGAAAACGATCTTTGCCTAACACAGAGATGCAAGAAATGTCCCCATCTCCAGTGAGGCCTAGCTGCCCAGCTGCTGTTCGGACAGGTCAGTGTTTCTGTTTTTTTTAAAGCGGTTTTTTTTAAACAAACTCAAATATAAGTGATTGAATTTATTTAGCTTTCTTATTTCAATTACACCAAATAAACATTTAATTATAGCCCAGAATGCCCACAGGAACCATCTAAGGGAGGAGGGTATCAACTCTTTCCTGAAGAAGAGGTCTGTGAAATGTGCTTGGATGACAGGATCTGACTAAGCACCATTCTGGGTGAAATTGACAGAGCCCTGTAAAGTTGTACCTCCTACTCTTTATACCGTAATATTAACAAATATGAGCAGGAAGCCGCTGCCATTCAGAAGAAAAATAAACAAAACAAAAAAAATAATAATATCGTCAGTTTTCATAGATTTTCATATACACCGGTATTCGGTTTTCATTCATTATTTAGCACGATTCCCCCCCCCCCCACACGCTACAGTTTGAATTAGAACTTAGAATGGAACGAATGATTTGTCACCTTTTTGAGTCCCCAAGAAAGATCAGTCTATTATTTACTGCTAAGGTGCCGGCCATAATGAGCTGCAACGCGTTCCAACTTCCCATTGTTAATCGTTATTTCCTCCCTCCTGCTAATAATTACCAAATAGAATATATATATATATTATTACACACGCCGCCGGGTGAAGTCTTGACCGAATCCTTTCCGGCGCTAGCTGCCTGGCGTGGGATATTATCTACGAGGAAAGGCTGGGAGAATCAGTGTTTCCTTGCCGTAGGCCCCTGGCTCGGGCATTGCGGAGGGGCAGGCGAGGAAGCGGTGAGGATAGGCGCAAAGGAAAACGACAGATCATAACAAACCCAGCGCCCGCAATGCCCGGGCTTGGCCAGGAGATACTCACAGTTAAAGTCCGGCATTTTGGGGAGGATCATGCCCGCTGTGGATGCTCGTAACCACTGATCCAGCTGAAAAGTCCCGGCACTGAGTTTGATGGGGTCTGCGGCAGGGTGAGAAGGGTGAGCCCCTTGCACCTGGGAGTAGGAGTAGGACAAAGCGGGGTGCTGCCCGGCCAGAGCGGCTGCCGAATAGCTGTACATGGGGTGCCCGTAGAGGGCGGCCTGGGTGGGGATGCCCGCTCCCCCCTGGTGCAGTCCCAGGGCCATGCCCCCGGCGGAGTGATGGTGGTGGTGATGGCTGCTGGTGCTGCTGGTGCTGGTCAGGAAGCCGGGCTTGGGCAGCAGCCCGCAATGCGCGGCGAGGATCCGCGGCGGCGAAGGGCTCTCAGTCCGCAGGCAGTCCGAGGAGCCGCCGCTGTGGCGCTCGGAGGAGGACGGGGGGCTGCAGCTGCTGCTGTTACTGCTGCTGCTGTGGCCAGATGTGTTGGCGAGGGAGGTGACCAAGGCCAGCGGTGAGGTCTGTGCGGAGGCGGCGGCTGCTTTGGGAGGGTCGACTGCTAGGAGAGCATCGATCCGGAAATTTTTGGATTTTTCCATCGGATTGTTTCTAAAAAACCAACTCCCTTAGTCTATAGAATAGCAGTAAGAGCCCCCGCCCGACCCCACAGCGCCCCGCGGAGCGTCTACACCCCCCACACTCCCAGCGCTGGGGCTCGGCTCTGCCTAGACCAGAGGACCAGCCCCCCACCAAGCCAAGCGCAGCAAAATGTCTCTCGGCAGATAGTAAGCGCCCCAGCGCCAAACTCCACTCACTTGAAGGCTCAGATCCGGCTCCCATTGGCCCCGAGGCTGGAGGAAACACGATTGGTGGCCAGTAGCGGGGTTTGCCAGCCGCGATTGGCCCTGCAGCACACCTGTCAACGCTTCGGGAATGGGCCTGCCCACTTCGGTTCTGTGCCCTCCGGAGCAGGTTGAAGGGAAAGGCTTGCGCGTCTCCCGGGGAGGGGGGTGACCAACACAGAGAAAGGAAAGTGACTTGAGAAGCTTCTGTATTTACCTCCCCTCCCCCGACCCACAAAAAACCCCCCAACAATAAATTCCTCGGTTGGGCCAGGTTTTTAAAGACTGAAGATAAATCCAGCCAGGAAGAATGTGCAATAATCGCAACGCAAACATATTCTGTTTGAACATCATCAGCAATGATGCGTTAGTCGCTCCACTTTCATACTCTGCTATGAGGAGTCTTGTGCCACAGCAAATATGTCTGTGTGTGTGTGTGTGTGTGTGTTTGTTAGTGTGTGTGCGGATCGAGCATCTGGATCGGGGCACAATGTACAACTCGAAGGATTCTCTCCACTTGTGTCTGTTTAGCCCACGCTGCAGTTAACGTGATGTTACCTTAATCTGTTAAGATTTAAGTGAGATGTTCGTACAGTTCCTTTGATGGTTTAAGGAATCTATCCCCCTTAAGCGGCCTGTAGTTATTTTGTTGTGGTGAAAGGCCCGGGCATGGAAAAATAAGATGAAATATGTTCTCAGACACTTACATACTATGTATCCATAGTCTACATAACCCATCTGGGATGACACATTGGACAATATCCATCTTTAGCCGGATATGGATTTATCTGATATGTCTTTCCAGATGTGATACTATCCACACCTATATTCAGTTTGTAACCTAATGTGTCAATTTGGTGACCACAAAAGAGGACCTGGGTGAAATTTATGTCAAGTCTTTAAATAACAACAGACATCATAAACCGGCATTTGCTCCTGATCCCAGGCTTTTCATGCAGGTGTCTGACCTGTATCACCAGTGCATTTTTATTTTCACAGTGATGCAACAAAAACTCAGCTCCGCCAAGAGCCCGAAAGCACTGCCTTGCTCTGTTCTCGGTATGCTTACAACGCTGTGCATATGTGTCATTACTACACGACCAGGCAGTGATAATATAACAGGCAAGGATTTTTCTTAGCCTTGTTAAATGGCATAGCTTTGGCGATCACATTTGCAAAATGAATAGCAATTGCTACGTACTTGCAGAGAACGAAAAGGCCCCAGCCGCTGATGAAATAAAAGCACGAGCTTTTCCAGTGGTTTTCTATTATTAAGTGACAGATCAGCGGTCACACAATGTGCCAATGAGAAGGCAACAATGTTTTATGCGCCTTCTATGCCTACACAGACCACAGCTTTTGCCTTCCACACCATTCATTTGGCAACTTGCCTTACAATAAAAGACCACGTAAAATCTTGGAGGAAAAAAAGTGTGTGTGTGGAGGGGGGGGGGGGGCTCGGATTCTCTATGCCTGCGTGAGACACGTCAGCACTGTTTTTTAAATCGGAATGAAAAATATTGACCAAAAAAAATCATAGTGCAGCTCTGCTAATACTCAGCAATGGGGACTCAGTTCTCCACCTTAAAGCCCTACATATATGTTTGCCTATATCGAAAGCCCAAGCTGGGGTATGCAGTGTATTAAACTCCAGTTTTCTATCATTCCTGGACACTTCAAATATTTACAGTATATGCGCTGCCAACAGATTTTTAACGAGTTGGAAAGAATAAACATCTGTAAGTCAGGAAGTCAAGCCTGCCACCAAAATTTAGTTTTGTCAATAGTGTTATTAGTCCTACTTATCTTACACAAACACACCGAAATATAAAAGGAAAAGCGAGAGGGAGGCAGATTTACAGTCTTTTGCAAAGTAAGAATTTCCGGAAGCTCTAGAAGGGGGTTAAGAGAGAAAAGAGGCATAATGCAAATGGGAATGTGAACAGAAGGTCAGGCTGTTACAAGAAAGAGTCACAAAGTAAACACATTCTCCCTTCAAAAGCTTTTGCAAGAGCTGGTGATAATGTGTCTGACTTTGTACCTGCACAGGACTTAATTTCCATATAATTGCAGCTCGGGATTGTGAAATGACTCTGTTTCCAAGGGACAGGTATTTATTAAATATTTGCTTCACCTGTCAGGTTTTTTTTTTGAGGTCCGAAAGCGGCTGATACCAGAGATCGTAGAAAGGCCAGGATAGCCCCAAAGCCATGTAATGTCAACCCACGCAGGTAGGAAGCATTTTAAAAATACATCACGTTGTAGTCATGTTACCATACATCAAACTCTCCCCCACAGGCTGTTCAGAATGACCTCTCCAGGGAAGTGTCATCGCTTATTTAAATCAAAACACTAACAAGTGTCCAACAGGAAACAGTTTTGCACTGGCAGGGAGATGGTCTACATGACCGAATATATCTTGTCCCTGTCTCTAGCTTTCGCTCCTCCTCTGTTTAATACTCCTAACAAGCGCAACGTCCTTTACCAGGAAATTCAGATTTTTTTTTTCCGGAGAGAGATGCTTTTCCCATTCCCGTGCACTTCCCAGGCAGCAGGGTACCGGGCAAATAAAATAGCTACCTTAAAACTAAAATAAAATTGTATAAGCAATTATTACAGAGCTGACTTCTCTCTCTCTTTTCCCTGGGGGTGATGCAGTCTGAACACGATCTAGTAACCAGACGTGCTGAGCTCTGTGTGTGCAGAGTATTGGGAACAGTGTGTTTTGGTCGGAGAGACACTGATGGAAAATGTCAGTATAACCACCCCAATCCCGAAGTTCCCCTCCCCCCCCAGCCAAGCTAATTAATTGTATCCATCCCATTAATGGTAGTGTATGTAGCTATTGGAATCACCAGCTACTGAGATCCGGTTTGTGTTCAAGGATTTGTGATGTACGTGGAGCTTTCCTATGCACTGGGTTTATTTCTGCGGAGCGGTGTGTGGAAACACTTCACGTCGATTTAAGAAATGGCACTTCGATAACTCAATGCACAGTTACACCTGTACGGTACAAGGCATGGCCCTATTGGGCTATTCCTTCCCTTTAAACCCCCTAGTAACCATGGAGGACTATGCTGCGCCCCACTTAAGCTCCTGAGCTTTGTGGCTCCTGGGAGAGGTATTTTGAGACAGGTTTCACTCTGCCGTCTTGTGATTTCCACTTGTCCCAAGTGGCCCATTGCCCTGACTACTCCTCTGGATCACTCCGTTTTGATCATCACACACATTTGGGCCTGTCATTCTTTTTCACGCATAGATTGTACTAAAATAATAATAATTAAAAAAAACTGAAAAACTTTCCTACCATTCTCCCGTCCCCCCGCCCGCCAGCGATAGCCTGTTGGTTTAATTGAGATGCAGAGCAACCTATAAGGCCTATTTACGGGACTCACCCCTTCTTCCAGACAATGATTAAACAATAATCAGTCGCTCTATTTGTAGTAACGATGCTTTCATCCCTTTCCTCTCCCACTTGTCATCCGGGTCCGTCATTTTCTTCCTGACAATCCCATTCCTTTGATCCCCGGGACACACACACCCCAACACACACACCTCAGAAAATTAAACCCCTTTAAATCACCCCTGCATTCACTAACCCTGTGTGAGCCAAAGACTTCTTCAACGAGAAAATCCACTGAATTAATCTATTTGCAAATTCAGCCTGTTGTGGTCCATGCACCTATTATCTGGCCATGCCCTGTGTGAAATGGACAGCTGGGTACAGGAAGCGTGTTGCTCCGGTTTCTGGATTGCAAGGTTTGTGAATAACACCTTAATGCTCAGGAGAACCACGGCATCAGAATTCTTCTCATGCCTCCCAGGCCGGGCTGCCTGTGAAGGATTGGATTATGGGTATCTTTGACACAGGCATGTAAATTATTGGTCTGTAAAACATACCGGTTCATTTGTATAATGTACTCCCTTTCTTACGGGCCATATTTTATTTGGGGTATATGTTGTTTGTGTATGTGCGGCTCAGAGCATTTTGAATATGGAAATAACGTGGAGACACATGCAAACTACTGTACTACAAATCACAAACTATTACTGTCCATATGGGGATCTGTCAAGTATTACAGGCCACTTTGATGCCCAGGCAGGCTAAATACATATAAGGGAAGCCCACAGGCCAGAGGGGTGCGGCAGGGGAGGAATTACCGGGAGGGGAGGGGAGGTCCCGATCCTTTAATGGGCCTCCTCTCGTGCATAAAAGCTGCATCTCGCCCCCCAGATTTATCAAGTTGTATTTCCATGAAGGTGGAGGACACACGCTTTGGGCGCGGGGGGGGGGGAATGTTTCCAAGATAAATGTCAGAATCTCCTCCCTCTTTCCAAACCCAGGGGCCGGGCAGTTCTGAGAGTCAATTTCCCCTTTCCCAGGAAGAAGCCGTTAATTTGGGAGTTTCCCCCCGCGTCTTTACTGCCTGCTTCAGACCTGCTACTTTCTGGTGCTTTATTTTTGTTTGTGAAGCAAAGCCCACGAGAGCCAGTGGGGGTCTTTCCATTGGCTTCAGAAGGCTTTGGATCCGGGCCTCCCCTGCAGCAAACGCGCCACCAAATAATCCTGAGGGACGCGGAGCCCCCAGCGGGTTGTAGCCCCCGCCCCACGGGAGACCAGCAGCGCGAACGCCCCCGTTGTCAGGCCTGGGTCCTCCCGACAGCGCTGGGATCAGTCCCTTGCCCGGTGGGCGATCTGCCAGCGCTGGGTCGCCCATGGCTGTTGCTTTGGCCCATCTGTGCCTGACGGAAGGAGGCTTGTAACGGTTGATTAGAAACATAAACAGAGAGAGTTGCCTAAATCGGAGACCAATGCGGGTGGGCGAACAGCTAAAAGCCACAGTTTGCAAAACAGCGCCCCCCCCCTCCTCCAATGAAGACTCTTTTGCCACTGACCTCAACGGGAGCAAGATTGGGCCCACAGTGGGGGGATCAAGGGTTCGGTCATTAAGGACAGGGAAACCCTTTGTAAGGTTTTGCCTGAAGCACGGGGGACGCCTCTGCATTCAGCGAGTCTTGTGGTTCAGGGGGCTGCAGCGACAGGTTTGTCAACTGTCCTTTAAGGACCCTTATCGCTCCCTCTTTAGGACGGGTCTCACCCAGTCCGGGTGGTTCTGCCTGGCCAGCCTAGGTCGCTAACCCAGGATCGGGCCGGACCCTAAAAGTCTGAGTGGGAAACTCTTCATCACAAGAAGGGGCAGGATTCCCAGCGCCGAGCCATGCCCCAAATGTTCCAGCCCCTTCTCCCACGAGAATCCGGGTGTGCCCCGGCACATCTAGCCACGTGAGCTCAGACACAAACCCGACACAAGTCACGGAAATCCGCAAAGTCTCGCCAGCGCACGAGCTCTGCGGAACGGACTCAGAACGTGTCTGACTGTAGCCTCGGCTCAGGTCCATCTACCAGAGCGTTTCTACACCAAGGGCCGAACAACATCGAGATGGCTGAATTTGCCCGTTCACTCGTGCACGGGTTTTTTTTTTAATGTTAAATGTCAGCCTGGTCTAGTCGGTGGAACTATTCAAATGGGAATAAATGACAGTTGCGCTTTAATTTATACCCTACCCGGTATCCCTACAAGGCACAGAACGGCATAGCAAGTGCACGGGATAGTTAGTTTTAGTCGCCTCGGGAAGATGTACCAGCACAAGGACGGCAGAGAGCCCAGGGTACCCAATGCTGACATTCAGACTGGGGTATGAGATTCCACTGAGGCAATAAAAACTGCACTGTGTCCTTTTCACATCGTCAGCGATCACTTTTAATGCGAAACGTTGTCGATTGGGGAAAATAACAAGACATCCGTTGCCCTACATAGTGACAGACTGTTTCCATGGTCAGGCATTGTTCCATTGAATACTACAGGGGCTATATAGCCAGATCCGACTAACGGAGCATTGAAAGTCGCTTTAAAATGAGTTGTAGACCCAGTCGATTTTCCACTGGAAATTAACACATTATGAAAAAGTATAAACGCAGGCCAGAAATATTTTAGCCTTTTGGGATAAGATGTATTCATATTTAACACCACTTTTCCACCTCATTGTTCAGTTTTGCATTTCTTTTTGGCCAGATCCAGTTGCAAACTAAAGCTACTCTGCTCCGTTACAATGTGAAACTGACATGTTCTCTTGTTTCCAATTTCTGCAGGGCTGACACGGTTCTAATTTAACGCGCTAAGCAATCCTTAATGCTATTACGGGGGCTGTTGAAGGATAGAGGATTGCTCTGGCACCTAATATTTGAAATGAGGAATCTGGAGATTTCGCAATGTGAAGTCACCTGCAGTGAAATCTTTTCTCAGCGCGGAGTTAGTGCTTGCATGAGGCATGTTAGCCTCCAGCTCAGTGTTGTAAAATGAAAATTAATTCACAACATGATTTGTTTTGCAGAGATGGACATCATGTTGCGGTGACACTTTATGGCCTTTTTCCTGATTTGAAAAAGGCGGAAAGCTGCGGGCGAATTCACTTAGCGGAAAAATAGAAAATATGATTTTACAGCCACACTCAGGTTATTGTCAAAACGAATGTCACTAATGTCTAACTCAGATCGGTTAGCCAGGACAGGTTTTACAGAAACCGCAGTAAATAACAACAGCTCTGTAAAACACCATCAATAAGAGGCGACAGAAAAGCATCGAACATTTTAATGGCTCTAATTTATGTGACCGAATGCCAAGCAATTAAAACAGTTGAAACCCTCCCAGCGATTAGCCTCGTTTCTGTTCGTGGGT
The DNA here is from genome assembly GCF_016161935.1 of Mauremys reevesii. Taxonomy (NCBI): domain Eukaryota; kingdom Metazoa; phylum Chordata; order Testudines; family Geoemydidae; genus Mauremys; species Mauremys reevesii. Next base: position 20,039,852 of record NC_052624.1, read on the forward strand.
CTCCTTTGGAGATGTATCTAATATGTATGGCCAGCATATGTCCCTTTGGCTATGTATAAAGTACCTATGTCCAACTATATAGACAGGAAGGATGGCCCAGTGGTTCGAGCGCTGGGCGAGGCTAGGAGAGACTTGGGTTCCTTCCAGTCCCTGCTCTGCGCGACTTTGGGTCAAGTCACTACCTCCAGCCGTTTTGCTCCTCGGTTCCCCCAGCTAGAAAACTGGCCTAGAGTGGAGGTGGTTGGCAACCTAGGTACTAAGAAAAAAATGCCAACAGAAGGAAAAAGAAAAAATACTCAGATACTTTCATACCATGTATCCCTAGTCTACATAACACATCAGAAGGGACGTACGGGATAATGTTCCTCTCTAGCTGGATATCTGATACGCCTTTCCAGATGTGAGAGTGTCCCTATTCAGTTTCCAATCTAATGTATCACCGTACACAGTCGGCTTCAGGAATTGAACTTCGGGCCTATTCTGAGACACGAATAGTAGCACTAAAATGTTTCAATCAAGGCAGATAATGACAGGAAGTTTCAGTTAATTGGTATATTTAACTGTGCTGATGTGGCAGAAACGGCAGCTGCCTAGCTGGGAAAGGGGAATCCAGACACAATCTCATTCGAGGCATCTTGCAATACCATCTCCTGAGCAAGAGCCACGAATACCTTCCCATTTACCGACCCGGACCGAACGTCTCCCCTTTGGGGTTTCAGAGTAGCAGCCGTGTTAGTCTGTATCCGCAAAAAAAACAGGAGTACTCGTGGCACCTTAGAGACTTTGTTTTCCATTAATTGTATTGCACCTCCCTCTATAGACATTATCTAGGCCGGGGCCCCTTTATATCTGGGGGTAGCTAAATTGTCCTGTCGAGATTTCTCTAGGGATTGTTTTTACTCCCTTCCCCTTCTAACTTTACCCTCCTGTTTGCTTCGAGATCCTAGAACCAGCGTAGCAAGTTCAGCGGCCTTCCCCTCTCCGAGCTGCAGCAGAGATAATCTGGCTAATGAACTCGTTAAAGGGTCCCCTGTGACCCCGGCAGCTCTTCAGCTCAGCTGGGAAATCAGCTGGGAAAGGGCCTTGGAGTTCAGCTGCCTTCTGTCAGGTTCCTGCGGGGGCCGTTCCCCCATTTAAACAATGAGCCCTTTGGAAACGCAGGGCTGGTGTAGCCCTCCGACCTGAAAACACAAAAACGGCCTCCAAAGACCAGCGCCTATCCCCACTGACCCTCACAGCCAGAAACAAAGCGCTTCCTTCTGGCCACCTCACTTTCCAGACCACCGTTTCCGCCCTCGTGTTTAATATTTCGTGCTTAGGGAAAGATTTAGATTTTTCAGAACCTTTTATTGAATACCGGCTGTCAGGAGTATATTTGCGGGGAGAGACTCCTATATCAAAGCAGAATCAATGGGGTAGGGCTTCCTGTCCAGGCAACTCCCCGCTCACAGCTGAGCATTGTGCAAAGTGTCCTTTAGAGCAGGTTGTGGCGAGCAATAGGAATTCCTGCACCTGTGTTGATCCAGTATATTGCCCAGGTGAAAACAATAAGGGGAACAGGGCTTTATCTCGGCGGAGATAGCACGATGCCTGACACCTCTCAGGGCGTCTCTGGGTGGTCTCCTTTAATGAAGGTTCTCTTCTGTTTCCCCCAGTAACAGTTTCGCAGGTGAGTATCAATTCATTTTAAAAGCAAGGGCAAGGCGTGGAATTTACAGTCCAGTCTGACATGTCTGCAGAGCTACAGGCGACCAAGTGGGCCCTGGCGAGTGAATCTTGCTCAAAGACCATGTTATGTTTTGGTCCCGATGAGTTCAGCGTTCAGCACTTACGTGCACTGATTAAGAGGAGCAAGATAATCAGGCTCAGTTTCACCATTGTCGCATCTGTAATAAAGGTGCCGGTTGCCTCTTTTAATAAAAGACAATAAAAGAGTAGCTGGAGTAATTAAAATGTCAAAGGTTCCTATTGAGAGCCTTGTCTGACTGTCTACTCAGCCCGGTGTGGGGTTAATTTGGTTTGTATTAAAGGGACTGGATTGAATTCTTTTATATCAAATTAAATCCACAACGCGCCCAGATGTTCTCTACAAGAAATAACCAATGATAGGCATGGGGCCAGCAATATTGCCAAAAACACATTTTACACTGCGACATTCTGTAAATGAGATAATGATACATAAACCTCCATGATAAATGTGACATCCCAGAGATGTCTCCTCTAAATTAGCTGCTTGCATTGACTGCTAATAATGGTGAGTTTATGAAAGCAATTTCAGTGCAAAAAGCAAAGGGTCTCCTTGGTCTAATCAGCCTGCCTCTCTTAATGGATGAGGGGGTCAGGCTGAGAATTATTGACACTCCGCTGCCCTTAACCTGTTTCCCAATAAAGCTGATTAGTTTTTGTCAATTCATCAGCTAACCACTCTCGCTGGGACTGCATCAAAGCCTTATTTGCTCAGGGGAAATCAACAAGTCACAGATCAGCTCCATTAAGGAGCGGCACCGGCTGAAGATGGTTCGAGTGTCAAACCAGACTCCTTGATTGACTTAACCAGTCAGACGGTGCTGACCCACAAAAAAACCCAACAGCTCTCAGCTTTAAACACTTGTATTCGCTAGTCTCTCTGAAAGGGGGGGAGGCGGGGCCGCTGTTTTGCATACAGCGATTACAGATCTGTATCGGGCATCTGCAGAGACTTTAAAGGTGTCCGATGTTAACGTGCTATTTGTTGGCGGTGGAAGGTACCGATTTATCTAACGTGGGGTGGTTTTTTGAGGGAGAGACCGTTCCGGTTTGGTGAATATCTTCCAGCTGAGAATGTAAATAGACACAGATCCCGCCTGAATCCCCCGTGATATCTGCCAGGGGGTCAGTGAGAGGGTGTGAATTCAAATAAACTCTTCTCAACCCCACCCCCCATCACTTGCAGCTCCTGTCCGAGCAGCATTTCCTGGGCCTCCTGGGTTTGGACGGCAGCGCGGAAGGGAGGCCGGGTCAAAGCCCCTTTGTCTGGGAGAGTTACGTGTCCACCGTGTTCCTCTTTATGGAACCCAACCGCAGGCGGAGCCGCTAGCTTACAAGCAGGTTGATATTACATGGTTACCTATAGCCCGGGCGGGCCCCACACCGCCACGCACGTGATCTTTAACATTTAAGGGAGCGAGGAAGCTGTCTGTGTCCAGCTGCCCTTTCAAATGTAAATCGCGTTGGGTGGGAAGGGATGGATCAGACCCTTTTGCGGAGGGTCTGATCCATCCGAGCTTCCGAGTTTTACAGACCCTTGATTCCCCCTGGGCATGGACCGGGTTTTCTCTGCCAGGGGCATCTATCCAGCCTTCTTCAAAGCCGCCTCTCCCAGGCTGCTTTCAAACAAACAAAAAAACTCCTTAGTTTCATTCAAATAACTACAACCGGCTAGAGCCTAGTGACTTCAGAACACAAAACTCCGTGCTGTCCCTTTAAAGCCCAACCGCTAGCCTTCCAACCCATCCCCCTTCAATTTAATTTCATTAAAACGGAGCATGAATATTTCTATTAAACCTAAAATGAAATATGAAGCCATTTAGACTCTGCCTGCACCAATCACCCAGATTTATGACTTTTATTCATCACATCAAGAGCTGGGAAAATGAATTTTCTTCACCCAGGAAGGAAATAAAACCCCAGCCTTGGTCATTTCCAGAAAGCTGTTAATTTGCCCATGTGGTAATTACTTTCACAATTAACTAAAATACAAATCAACTTGACAAATTGGGTTAGTTTATATATTAATTAGCCAGTTTAAATTTATTCATTATGAAAAGACAATTTAAGAGGACCTTGGGTGTCTGTTTTATTGCAATAAATTATTGTTAGGAAATGGGGCTAATAAAGTATCCTAATATTTAAGGATATTGTATATGCGCTAGGGATGCTTTATTGACTAGTTCACTTTGCAGATAGCCATGCCCCAAACATCAACAAGGTGCTTAGCTAGCAGCGCTGCTGGCCCTGGACGAGCAAATCAATGGGCTTTATAGGAAGGAATTGGGTATATCGGATTGTAACATTTTCATCGCAAATGTGAAAATAATCCCTGGCGGGAGGAGGGGAGCAGGCCCGAAGCAGCGCCGGTGAATGGGTAGTAGAACGCTCTGCAGGCACCCTGAAGTTCGGACTCTGATTTAACACAATGTCGATAGACTCATTCGATGCCTTTTAGCTTGTGATCTTTATAAATGTCCCTCTATTAAATTAGAAAATGATTCTCTTCTCGTTTAATTGTATTCTTTCGTTTCTTATTTCCAATTAATTAGTCCTATCGACGTTGCAATATTTTAAATGACTGGAGTCCGTTTACAGTTTAAAATATATGGGTCAGCACATGCAATTTTATACTAGACAGAACTATATAATGTGGGTTTTAACTACTCTTCTCTCATATGTCTTAAACATCTGGCTAAATGCATCATTTGGAAACACTACAAGTACTTTGCATCCTGGTTAACAGTACATACTTTACTGTTCAATCTGTATTCTATTAGAGCACTCGCAGACGCATGGGGAAGTGGACTCATAGAAAACCCAAAGCCTTTTCTATCACTTATTAAAACCATTATTTTGATATTTTCTCCAATTTCCTCAATCAACGCCTTTTCAAAGAGCATAAGGTTAAACAAAATAGCACTAATTTTGGAAATACTTTGTTCCTTTGTTTTAAAAAAAGATACCCCCCGAAATGCTAAATGAAGTGACGTGTATTCTGCGAAAATGCAAGATAAATATATGGAAATAAGTAGTATTGCTCTGAAAACACCACCAGGAAAACAAAAGCTGACTATGTAGAACTAAACATTAGTTACTTGAAAACGGAACCTAAGGATAGCTACGGGAAAATTATCTTTCCACTCTGATTGGGGAGTTTCTTTCACAATTTAAAAATTGCTATAGATCTTGTGCAAGTGGGTTAATGTGACAGCAGCCCTGACTGATATTTCAGTCAGAGCTGAGAGAGTCTGACAAGTTTTCTTTATTAGATTAATTCACATTTTTCACACTAGCTTAATTTGAACAGGAACTCAAATCGTGCCCATTATCTCTGGATTCTGATCCTTCATCCTTTGCTCAGGCGAAGCTGCCATTGAGCGATTTGCCAAGAATCAGGACTGCAGCCAGGATCGGATCTATAAAGTGTAAGGCAACTATGTATATTTTATAGTTAATTACCGCAATGTCCCCTTATTTTATTTTTTATTATCCCCCAAACATCCTTTCCCTGACCTTTCTTTAGAAGAGGCGTTGTTTGGACGTCAAGTATCAGGGGGTAGCCGTGTTAGTTTGTATCCACAAAAACAAGGAGTTCGGTGGCACCTTAAAGACTAACAGATTTATTTGGGCATAAGCTTTCGTGGGTAAAGCTTATGCTCAAATAAATCTGTTAGTCTTAAAGGTGCCACCGGACTCCTCGTTGTTGTTGTTGTTGTTTGGATGTGGCACAGAGACTCTGTGTTCTCTGGACAGATATCCCGCCTCTTTCTTGTGAACTAGAGGGAACCTTTTCTATTCTAAAAACGACATCGGCCAGAATCTCGCTTCATCTCCGTCCATACACGTGTGTCCAGAACTATGGCATATGCCAGATTCCAGGCGCGGAATCTTGACGGACCGCAGGCAGACTGTGCATTTCCAGGATGAATCCAAAGAGAGAACGGTTAAAATCACCTCCCATTTTAAAACCTATTTGAAACCGCGTTTACATTGAACTTGGTGAACCCCTATCCCAAACCACTTGTAACCCAGAAGTCAGAACAGATCCATAGACGATTGCCCTTGAGTCTCCCAACTTTCCTTTCCTTTTGTTCTGTTGGGTGATATGTACCGTATAAGAAAGGAAAAGCCCATCTTTTGGGAGCGAAATGGCAGCCTCTTAATTGTTTAATGGCGCAGCAAAGAGCTATGACGAAAATATATGATAATAGGGTTAGACTCACAAAAAGACTGGCACACAAATGTTAACCCCAGCTCTACACTGCAATCCCTTTACATTTCGATTCAATATTGTTATGGAACAGGAGAGATTTTTTCCTCAGTCTGCAGAGCTCTTCGCTCTGTCTCTCCAGTTCTGTTGGGTTTTCTTTGATTATTTTCCTTCCTCCTTTCAACACCCTTTCACGTGCCTGAACCCCACCGATAACTCTCCAAGGGGGCGTAGGAAGGCGAGGGGGGGACGGACACAAGGTGCAGGACCTGTTTATTTCCATTAGAATAAGGATGCGTCAAAGGGGTAGGGATTGTTGAAATAGTAAATGACGAGGTTTGATTAATTGTTTTCGAAATCAGCTCAACAGTGTAGCAACCTTCAGGTCGCATCCGGTACTATCTGCGGAGCTGATCTCAAGATGCAGAAAAGAGGAGATTTGTTGGAAAAGATTAACCTTCCTCCTCCCAGCCCATTTCAGTTCAGTGCCGGGTGAACTCCCAGAGAACTCGTGGGAAAAGCTCAGTGGCAGGCTTGCGAAAGGGAAAACAAAACCCAAACCAAACACAGCTTCCCCGCTTCTTTTGCGGCAGACTCAGTTCTTTAATAATACAGTGGAGGCCTGTCAGTTGGACACTTGTTAAAGGAATAAACCCACTAACCTAATGGATCAGTCCCGGCACCCCACACAGAGAGCACCTTCACCACAGTTGTACTGAACCCCTTGGAAAGACTCACAGGGGTGAATCCTGGATCTGCCCCCAAAGGAGAGAGAGTTGGAAAGTGGAAAGGATCTGTTGGGGCCACCTGGCTCCCCTCCCCGCCCCGCAAGATTGTCCTCTGCAGTATTTAACGTGCCAAACGTCCATCCATCATCATCACCACACTGCCCCTTTGAAGAGCAATGTGACAGCCCTCCCCCAGCGACCTATGCTGCTCTCTGCTGCAGCTCTTTCCACCTCCCGCCTGCCTCAATATGGCGCAGAGGCGTAGCTAATCCGGAGCAGGAGGGCGGTAGACAAGAGCGTCCCAATTGGGGGAGGAGGACAGCGAGGCTAGAAAGGCGCTCTCTCTCCTCCCCCTGCTGTGTGCATCAGGGCAGCCTGGGCTGGCTGAGGGGAAAGAGGACGTTTGCTCAGGGGGCAGATCCTCAGTTGGGCTTCTCCTCACAGCTCTGTGGGCGTCAGTGGAGCCATGGCCATTTCCCCCAGCTGGAAATCTGCCCTACCCCAGCCCAGGCATCAGAACAGGCCTGTATCTTGCCACTGACTCGGCTGGGAGCATGATGGGGCTCAGGGGGAGTATGGCCCAAGGAATGCCCCCAGGGCTCCGTTCTCTCTGGGCCTGCAAGGCCTTCCGGATCTCACAGGAAGAGCCGCACGGCTGCAGCCTCGCTGGCTGGGGGAAGGCGCCAGAGAAGAGGAGCCAGCTGTTGCATTGCCAGGGAACCCCAGGCTATCTCCCACTCAAGTCTATCCATCACAACAACCAGAGCGGGTCCGCGCTCCACCCGGTGTCTGCGGGGAGGGTGGGAAAGGAGAGCTCAGAGCATGCACTCTGTTCTAGCTAAGCCATAAACCAGCACAGGTGGGTGCCCTGCTGGGCCATGGCCAGGGAGGCCTGCAGCCACCTGAGAAGGAACAACCCCTCGCTCCCCATACACACGCCCGCTGGAGTCACTTGTTGCCATTGTAAAATGGCCTTGTGCAAATAGCCTCACCAGGAAAGGAAACAATCAAAGCACAGGAGTGAGCGTGCAGTTATTCTCTCCTGGTTATTCTCTCTTACGGGGGTGCAGGCAGCTGGTTTCCATCAGGCAATGGCGTCCCACTCATGTTCTCTTCTTTACTCAGGCCCAGGGACATTTAGACTGAGTCGAGAGTGAAGGATCAATTCCCTCTAGAGCAAAACATGAGTTTAAGGGGTTTTCTATGGACACTTCATATTAAACAGAGCCCCAGATACAGAAGGGATGTTAGAGAAGCTGGGCAACACTGAGGTAATACTTGTTCAGCGATGCCTATCAGTGGAGGAGAGTAAGTCCTGCACGCTGGGCCTGATCCAATGTCTGTTGAAATCAACGGAAGTTCTCCCATTAACTTTGAAGGGTTTTGGATCAGGCCCTTTGTGCTAAGGCTGAAGGAGCAGAATGCAGCAGTTCCCACTTCCCCCTTGTAATGAAGCATCTGCCACACTACCGGGGCATGGTCATACCTCACACAGTCCTGGCTGGCCCTCCTAAGAGCCCGGAGTCTTCTGAAATGCCAACTCCCTGCAGAGATAGGACTTTTCAAAGAGAAAATCAGATAATTAGTTTTTTCAAACACTGACTTGTAAGAACATTTTTAGTTCTCTTGTAAAAAAAAAAAAGAGAGAGAGAGAGAAAAGGAAATTTAAAGCAACTAGGGGGAGATCCCCATCTGAAAACAAAATACTTAGCCCTGTACTGTACCACTTTTAATCTTCAAAGTGTTGTACAGACATTAATTCATTAGTTGTTACACACCACCCTTGCGAGGTGGGTAAATCTCATTCCCATGGGGGAGAGAGATTTAAAATTACTTGCTCGAGATCACAGGATGCTGGGAGTCGAACACACATTTCCAGCTCCCAGGCTTGTGCTCAGACCTTTCAGAAATCTTTACACAAAGAGGGGAGGAAGGATATTCCTGGTGATCAGAAGTGGGGCCGATAAACAAGATGCTTGAAAGGTGAGCCCAAGGCAAATCCACGCTTCCCGGCAAAAATGGTTTAGCGATATTCACTACCCTAAGGACAAACCAATTAGGAATGCTGCCCTGAGCGTGCAGTTCCATTCTTGTGGGTCCTTCTTAAACCATAGCTGGATTTATCTCGAGCCGATTAAACCAGTCAGGGCCAGTTTGGGGATTTATCTCTAGCAGGTTAAAATAGAAGAATGAACCAGCCAAGTAACAATATTGACCAATTATGTATATAAAACCCTGAGAAATTCCTGCCCCTCACCCCCTCTAGCTCGGCTTTACCAGGCAACAGGTTATTCGGATCAGATAGGCATGAAACTGATGGCTCCAGAGCAGAACCTAGATCTGGACCATAAACAGGAGACAGCATTGTCCCATGTAGATTTCAATGTCACCTACACCTTGGGGTTATCCCACACTTGGGTTCCAGGGACCTACTTACATGACCCAAAAGAAAGTGCCTTCTCAATAAACAAATGGAAGGGGTTTCATTTGCCTTGAGTGGTAACTGGTGTAATATTTTATTAGCTATAGTTAAATATTAGATGAAAGAATTTGCTGATAGTGATTTATTTTCTGTGATCGGCAAGTTATGTGCAGAGTCAGGACCGTATAAACAACTGAAGATGCACTAAATCAACCCAGCCCACGCTGAGTGTCACCTAAGGCCACTGACCCCTTAACGGGAGAGCTTTAAAGGAGAACGCGCTCGGAGTGATCAAAGCTGATGTTCGCTGGCTCAGCCAGCAGCACTGACCCCAGCGAGCTCCAGGTTCTCTTTGGGCTCAGTGTTCCCACCTGCTCTGACCAGAGCCTTGGAGCTATTGCACTTGTCATCAGCCTCTTCCTAGCTACTTTGGTATTTTAAGGGTAAACTTTGCTCCATCTTTCCTCAACCGGGGAAAATGTACATAGGCAGCAGTACACTGGAGAAAAGTGACCCAGGTCAATGGACACGGGAAGTCACATCTGCAGAAGACAGATAGGCAGTGTGGATTGGCTTTCGCCTTTACATCATTCAGTTCTGTAACACTTGGGGCCTCACAGGAACCACATAAACATCAGGAGAGATAAAAGATTAATCATCAGGGTAAATTAATAATGTGACACATACTTTTGTTTCCCATTTTGGGTTCCAAAGGTCCCCTCCATACATTGTGGGCTCCAAAAAGCACCTAATTTGGTGGAATCTAAATGTACACCTCTCCCATTATTAATTCTTCCAGGTGTCATTGTTAGAACATTAATTATGCTTAGTTCCTCAGCGATTTGGGTGAAGGTAATATGTGATTCCATCAGACTCTCACTGTGATTTAACTTTGATTAATGTCCATTCATAAAATGATATAAACTTATTTCTATTCTATTCTATTCTGTAACCCAAGTCTCCAGCCAATATTTCAATGTGCTGTTTATTTGACAGCGTATGTGTGCAGGCTTGCCTATGGGCCTGCATGTTTGGGGAGGAGGCTAGTGTGTGTGTGTGTGTGGGGGGGGGGGGGGTTAATGGGATTGTTTCCAAAGCAGAGAAGTACCAGATTGCTGCATTATTTCATATCTTAGACAGAGTTCTCCTGAATCTCTCTCTCTCCATCAGCTCTTCCAGAGAAGGCTTGTTTTCTTTGTTGCTGCCCAAGAGCATAGAATAGATATAATGAATTTGACTTAATTATGAAAACCATTAGGGCCATCATCAGGGTCATCAGTCATCTCGTACTTGCTTAAAAACAAGCAGAACAGCCACAACTACCCCCGTCTGTGCCAGGATGGCCTCTATATAGCCCCTCACCAGAAGCTGGATCCTACTGTCACCAAAATTTAGGCCATGTCTACACTACAAAGTGTTTCCAATGCAAGTTATGCTGGCGTACAGCCACTGAAGTTAGAATGTCACTTGTGCCCATGCATACTTGGCTCCTTGTGTCGGTGGTGCGAGTATTCCCCTAGAGTGCTTGTGTCAATGCACAGTGCAATGCACCATGGGTAGGTATCCCAGAGTTCAATCTGCCACTGTTCAGTGCAGTGTGTTATAGTTTTGGCATGGTGAGGTAGAAATGAGTCACGCAGGGGTATCTGGAAACAAGGGGTCAACTTCCCATAATGTAACATTCTCCAGCCCATAATATCATCTCTATCCCACAGTTTTCATGTCTATTTTCAATTTCCCATGAACCCACGTGGGACTTGTTGCTGTCCGCCATCTTTGACAGAAGCATGGAGCCTGCGCAGTTCTGCACTAATTGTCACGAGCACTGCAAGCACAGGACACATAATCCTCTGGTATTTGCAGAGCTACAAGAAGAACCCTGGGGAACATCATGATTTCCTGGTGGTCAGTTTCCTGTGGAACATAGTGAAAACCAATTCAAGGTGGTTGTTGGTGTTCACAGAGCAGCTGCAAATGTTGGAGAGCTGCTTCTGAGCTCTAGAAATGAGCACTGGCTGGTGAAATTGCATCGTAATGCAGGTTTGGGATGACTAGCAGTGGCTGCAGAACTTTCAGATGTGGAAAGCCACATTTCTAGATCTGTGTACTGAGCTCGCCCCAGCCTTCCAGGTGCAGGGACACCAAAACTGAGAGAAGCACTCACAATGGAGAAGCAAGTGGTGATCACACTGTGAAAACTTGCAATGCCAGATTGCTACTGGTCAGTGGGAAGTAATTTTGGAGTGGGAAAATCCAGTGTGGGAGCCATTGTCATGCAAGCATGCAGAGTCATTAATCATCTCGTGCTATGCAGGACTGTGACTCTTGGCAACGTGCGGGACATATGGCTGGTGCAGTTATGGGATCCCTGAACTGCCATGGAGCAACACTCACATCCCTATTATTGAACCTGGAGGTCCACAGGACTCTGCAGCATCTGAATTTTCAGATGGAGAAGCTCCATGATGTTCTGGTGAATCACCCTCTCCTTTCCTGCACCTTTCTCCTCTCTGCTCTTTCACTCTCCATACAAGCTTCAGTATTTACCCTCCAGGCCCTACGTTCAAGGTGTCATGCAGCACTGGCTTGAAGGATCTCACAAAACATGTCTTCCCACATCATCTTTTTTCTCCTCCTTATCTGGGTTAGTCATTTCGCTGGTGAAGACGAGGTGTCCCTCAAGGCTGCAACAGCCACAGCTACAGATAAAACACAGTATCATAGGAAGGGAAAGTGAAACTTAAGCTTCAGCATTGCCTCCTTCCATTGCTCCGCTACAGCGTTAAACAGGACTTGCTTATTGGCACTTTTACTGGAGTGCTTGCTCACAGCACCGCTTACAGCAACAGCCATGATGAGTCCGACCCACCAGCGGTGAGGGAAATGTGGTGGGATTTGCTTGTTTGCATGAAACTAGGAGTACAAGGCAATGGCACCGAATACTGGCATCATGTTCCACAGGTGGTGGTGGTTTTAGCGGATATCTCTCACTCCTGAGGGTAACAAAGGCAAAGAGAGCAGAACTGGTGCAGGTGCCCCAAAGTTGCCTGGGCCCGTATGCTGCCAGTCGGTTTACAGCATTGGTGCCTGATGAAGTCATCGCTGACTGGCATGGGAAAGTATCCTACTGTGGAGGAAGAAATAAGGCTGCCATCCCTAGAAACCTTCATGAGAGGATTGCCGTGTACCGCCGTGGAAGCTTCATCGAGATCTCTCAGGAGGATTTAAGGGACATCCCTGTGTATATAAACAAACTGTACCACATGGCCACCCCTGCCTAACTCTAGAGGAGCATGAAAAGCACACCGCAAATCTGCTTCTCTAGGTTGTACCACTACCTCTTCTAGTATGAGGACATTCATGAAAAGTCAATAGCTGTGTCCTGCTAAGTCGGGGGTGCCCTCACTGTAATGGGAAATTTATTTACACACTTACCTGAGGTTCCTTCCCCAGATTCAGGATCACTTGTGCTCAACTGCAGGGACTGGCTGGACTGCAGTGGAGTCAAAAACAAGTCCTGGCTTATGGCACAGCTGGACCCAGGTTGCCTCGCCCCCATACATCTCCTCCTTGCCAATCTCCTCCTCCTCCTCTGTTCACGGCAGGGGGCCTGTTGTGATTGTGCACCCCATATTCTTTATAGAAATATTGTTAGGATAGGAATATGGCATAACTAAGATATGTTTTATGCAAGATGGGTCTGTGAGATATCATTGGAAAGGTTATGATTTTCGGAATGTGATTATCCAAATTGTATACATGTATCATTTCTGTATCTGGAGATAGGAATACTGACTATGTAACAAGTACAACTGTGTTTGCATCTGGGAAACACTCACCAGACAGTCAGGAAAAACAAGACTTAGAAGATACTAATCTCCAGCCTTCCTGAGAAGCGTCCTGGGATGCTGCTTTGGCACTGCAAGGTCAGGCACCTGGCACAGAGTGCCACCTTGGTATTTTTCCACTGGGTACAAAGGATTCCTGCCTTACGTAAATCTTATTTAAGGGTGGGAAATGAGTCAATCAAGGTCTCCGATTCTTCACTGAATCCCTGCCCAAGATGACTGCTTGAAAGACGTAAAACTGAACTGTGAAAGGACTGGACCCAGGCTTGAAGGTCTCAGGCCTGTGAAGGATAATATCTGGAACTTTAAGCTGCAAACAAATGCATTTTGTCTTCAAGGAACTCTACAATCTGCCTGAAACAACTTTAGGATGAGAAATTACTATGTGAAAACCTCTTTCTTTAGTCTATTAAGCTTAGATTGCGTGTTTTGTTTTATTTGCTCAGTAATCTGCTTTGTTCTGTTTGCTAGCCCTTATAATCACTTAAAAGTTACCTTGTGTAGTTAATAAATGTATTTCTTGTTTATAACATAACCCAGTTTGTGCAATTCATATCTGGGGGTGGGGAAGGAAGCTGTGCATATCTCTCTCCACATTGAGGGAGAGGGCGAATTTTTGTGAGCTTGCACTGTGTAGATTTTTCTATACAGCGTAAGACAATATTATTTTGGCTTTACTCCCCAAAGAGGGTGTGCACGTGAGTGCTGGGTGGATCCCCGAGCTGAATCCTCTCACATAGAGCTGACTTCAGTCTGTGTTTGCAGCTGGGTGTGGCCTTACCTGTGTGTGTGTTACAGAAGGCTTGAGGGCCTGGTACAGCAAAGACAGGATGAGGAAGCCCAGGCTGGTGCAATGGGTGGGCTCAGTGAGATCCCAGCACATCAGGTGGCAGATAGGGGGTCCAACCCATCACACCTGTGACTTGCACTCCTTGGTGGTAGGGTCTCCACCAAGTACAGCATGCAGCTTGTAAAAGCAGCAGGTCTGAGGCTTGGCACTGGAAAGATTGTTGGCTTCTCTGGGTTTCTGGTATACCTGCTGTAGCTCCTTGGCTTTCATGTGGCACTGCTGCTGGCCCCAGTCATACCCCTTCTCCTGCATACCCTTTTTGTAGATGTCAGCATTTCTGTGGCTGGTTCAGAACTGTGCCTGCACTGCTTATGCTCCTCACAAGCCCAGGAGATCCGATATCTCCTGTTTACTCCAGGCTGGAGCATGTAGCTGGCATGATCAGTGGTGCAGTTGTGCACAACAATGGAGAGCAGATAGATGTGTGCTCACCAACCTGGACAGGCAGGAAAAGACATTGCAAAAATTTGAATGGGCTTTAAGGGGGTGGGGGAAAGGGGAGGCTTCCAGTTTACAGGACCCCTCAGCAGTGGAGTTCACAATTGTGACCAGAGTGGCGTGTGTCAAGCACTGTGAGACAGCTGCTGGAAGACTTTTAGGGTTGACATAGATAATGCAGTGTCTACACTCGCACTGCACCAACCTCAGCCATGGCTCAACACCGCTCAAGGTGTTACTACACCTCTACCTCGATATAACGCTGTCCTTAGGAGCCAAAAAATCTTACCGCATTATAGGTGAAACCGTGTTATATTGAACTTGCTTTGATCCACTGGAGTGCACAGCCCCGCCCCCTCGTAGCACTGCTTTACCGCATTATATCCAGATTCGTGTTATATCGGGTGGCGTTATATCGAGGTAGAGGTTTATGTTGGTGTAACAAGTCACTCACATTGATGGTGGGAGACACATTTATGCCTCAACACATGTACAGCTAGGTTGATGTAAGGTAGCTTACATCAGCCTAGCTCTGTAGTGTAGACCAGGCCTCTGTGACAGAACTCCCTTGGATCAAATTCTGCTCTCAGTTCCACCAGTGTAAATCTGGAATAACTCTAGTGACTTCCGTGGAGTGACTCTAAATTTACAGCAGTGTTACCAAGAGCTGAATTTGGCCCATTGACTTCAAAAGGAGCAGGATTGGGTCCTAAGACCCAAAGAATCAAATGGCTCTTATTTTGGCCTTTGATTCTATAGCACATCCATTTGTTTTAGGGTTTTATACTGCTGCCCATTGGCATAGCCTCTGAGCACCTTCCACCTAAAATCAGTTGACAATAGTAAAGTACTAAATGGACTTTGTGGAATCTCTGTCTCTTCTTGGTTTTCTGGTTATACAAGACTCTGCTTGGGGTAGGGCCCAAAGGGAAAATGGAACATAAATCTGCTCACACTCTTTATGCCCTTTAAAAAAAAACACAGCATAAAATTGTGATGTGACTGCGTCATGTTATTTTATCTCCTAACCCCAGGGTCAAAAAGATCAGAGATGCAAAAAAAGGGGACAGCTTAATTTTCTTAAACAATTTTACAGTTTTTGAGGGCTTAGAAGTTGACATCTAGATAAGAAACAATATTTAATAGATAGGTCAACACTTGGTTCTTTAGTATAGCTATAGATAACAGATCGGGAGTTCACAGGAGCACTTGATGGGAAATATATTGATAATACAATTTTTCTTTGCAAAATGTATGTAATGATTGCAATTTTGGTTTAATAATTAATTTAACGTAAGACTCATTTGATTCAAACCCATGCGTTTTTGTAAAATGCTCTTCAGTATTAATAATATCTGTCTAGCCAGCTAAAGAGGTTTTTAAAAGAGTATGCTAGGGCGTTCAGCAATTACAGTAGCCATCTGCCCTTTATTAAAACTCCATTAACCTTTGCATTAAAATACATTTAAAATGCAGACACACTGAAAATATCAAACACAAATAAAATAAATCTAAATGGTTTCTTTGCTTCACTGGCTTATTTGTGTAGAAGGTGGCAGTTTTTTGTTGTGGCACCTATAATTTTCCAGGGAAAGGTAATACTTCATCACATTCATTTTTCTGTGTAAAGGGTTGGCTTGCTTTAGGAAATGATTGCAAGAAAGTAATGGAATTAATTACATCTCTCATGAAGATTCATAGGGCAGGATCTTGTTATTAGCTTCAAAATAAATTGCTTTATTTTAAGGGGCAGATCCCATCTGCTTTACTTAGGGGTTGCAGCCCTGTTTACTGAAATGGGGTTATTCTGATGATGTGAGAGGAACTACTCACTGAGGAAGTATTATCCAAACTTTGCTGTAAATCAGACTATATATATTCCGTGTAATTAGTTCCTTAGGATAAAAAGTACAAACATGGTAGAGGGGTAAATCCTGCCCCTGCATCTGTAGCTAGGGAGGATTCCCTTGGCTGTGGAACCAGACTGGCTGTGTAGGGATTGAGTGCACCCTGCATCCTCCTCCTCCTCCTCAGTATTTATTATTGGCGGAGCTGCTTGTGCTACCTATAATTAAAGTTGACAGAACTTCCCATTAAAACACCCTGTTATCAGTTGCTTATAACTTTGCCAAACTTTAACTGTTTGGGCTAAAATTTCACAGTCTGCCCCCTGATGGTGGATTTTGTGGTTGGTTTTTTATTTTGTAGCTTTCAGCAAAAATGGTTCTGCTATTCTAAGAACAATTTTAGGGAAAATACCTTGTTTTGCCCACCTAGGAAATCACACACAAAAATGTTTAAAATGTTAAAAAATATTAAGATTCCAAAGCCAAACACTCAAAAGCTAGGAAATCCCAGAATTAAGGTTGTCTGTGCAAGCTTAATTCATCCCCCTCGTGCATATGCGGTATGAGATAGTATTTTTTCTATAGGACAATGTCATAATGCATACATATAGGCCACCTTAATTCTAACATTTCCTAACTTTTGAATGCTTGACTTTGCAACCTTAACATTTTTAAAATGTAGCTTTCGGGCATAATTTATCATTTGTTACAGTAGGCCCTAAAGGTCCCAGCCAGGATGGGCAAAGCACGGGGCTCAGCTTTGTAGGGTTCCTTGGCGATGTGGGTGGCACATCAGAGAGGCAGGGATAAGGGTGGGGGATTGAATACTATGTGGATCTTCTCATCCTCCTGTATGAAAAGGGACATACTTCAGCTACCCAATGTCCCTGCCCCACCTCAACCATCTCCCAGTTCTGTCCTGTTTACTCAGGCCAGATATGGAAGGAGGATTTGCCTGTAGTGTGCTCTGATACAGTAAAAATCGCCTTGTAGTGAAGTGGAGTGAAAGTCTCCAATAAAACTCGGAAAAAAATGTCAGATGAAACATTCTTCTGTCGGAAAATGCTGCTTTGTCAAAACTAAATTTTTACATGGGAATGTGTCAATTTCAATAAAATTTCATTTGATTTCTTTTTTTAAACACATTTCAGTGATGTTGAAATGTTCCAATTTTTGGACTGGAATCTTTTGATTTTTTTTGTTTCAAAATTACTTTTTGTGTTTTGAAATTTATTTTGTAATTATAAAAAACTAAGACGTCAGAATGAAATGAAGTGTTTTGATTAACTGGAAGTGACACTCCCCCATCCCACCCCCAAAAAGTTTTCATTTTTTTGGACATTTCCAGATTGTTTGGTTTAGTTTTGATTCAGAACAAAAACACATTTTGAAATTGTGGAATTGTCCATGAAACAGAATTTCTGGTTTCTGCAGAGCTCTAATTGCAGCTGATTCCAGTGTATTGTAATGTTCAAATCATCGTTCCAGTTCTATTGATGCTCTGCTGATAAGGAAGTCATGCTGAGAATGAAAGTCTTTATTTTAAAATATTTCAACTGCATACACTTTTCCATAACCCACCAGGCTATTTTCTTAACAGTATTTTCAGCGGAAAAATACACATCAATCTAGATTGAAGGATCATCTTGGGAAAAGAAAGAGCTCAGGTTTGTAGTTTCTTTAGCTGAGTTTATATATGATCCTTATATTGACAATACTTTTTGATTAATATTGTGTATAACATTGCTTAATGCATCTGTAGAATTAATTATGCAAAAACATTCAGCCACCTGGACATTATATTGATGAAATGACATTTTATTGACAAAATGACAGTTTAATACTGAGCTTTCATCAAGCTTTCTATTGAATTGATTGGCTTGGTTCAGTAAGCAGAGTAGCAGGAATGGGGAACTCTGTAAATCCCTATGGCTTTTCAGAATATTTTAGTTGGCTTTGAGTATGGGTTCGCTGCTGGTACTTAAAGATGAGTTACTCTAGTCTGGTATGTAGGACACACGGTAGACAAGGTTCAACCATGGTTTATGCTGGCTTGGAGTGAAGGGCCTCTGGAAGTGAAAAGTTTGCTAGAAGGGCATTTGTGGCATTGGAAAATGGCCACAACCTCCCGTTTTGGCTAACAGCGGATTAGTGTAATTCAAGAAGCAAATAGTATTGGCCAAAGATGAGTTGGGGGACATTGTGGACTGGGTATGTTGTAATTCAGGAAAAATAGTGTACTCTTCAGAAGGGGGGTTTCCTATGGAGCTGTAGCAGACTGTGCATATGTCTACACTGCAACGGAGAGGTGTGGCTGCAGTTTATGTAGACATACCCAAGTGAGCTTCAATCTAGCTAGCGTGGGTGATGGAGAAGTGAAGCTATAGCAGCCCGGGCTTCAGTGCAGGCTAGTCATCCAAAGAATTCTGGGACCTGAACTGGCTAGATTAAAGCTATCTCAGGTATGTTTATATGAGTCGCAATGACACCTCCCTGTTGCAGTGCAGACATATCCTTAATCTGCTTTACACACACACACACACACACACACACACACACACACACACACACACACACACACACACACACACACACACACAGAATGTGTGCAATAATATTTATTTCCTAATTGGTGGCGGGGCAGGGGGTCTGATCTGCAAACCTTTATTACACAAGCAGTCTTGGACTTTGGTTACTACTAATATAAATAAGTGTTTGGTCCCATGTTTGTAATATAAAGAAATAATGTTGTCTAGTGGATCAAGCATGGCATGGAAGCCTGGTAATCCTGATGTTTTCTAGTTGTGGTTTTGATGCTGATTCACTATGTGGTCTTGGGCAAGTCACTTAACTTTTGTTGTATTTAACCCAGCAAGATCTTAACCCCTCCACCCTCCACATTTAAAATTATAGACTTTGGGTGGGATTTTCAAAAGCCCCTAGGTGATTCAGGAACACAAGCCCCATTAATTTACTTGCACTCCTAATCTCTTGAAAATCCCACCTTTTGTTCTCAGTTTCCCTAACTGTAAAATGCGGATAATACTACTTGCGGGACATAATTCAGAGGAGTGTTGGGAGGATTAAGTAGTAGTTTGTAAAGTATTCTGAAGATCTAAATCACTATATATGTGCTGAGTATTACCATTATTACTATTCATTTGAACAGAACTTTGCATTGGGCCAAAATCTCAGGGCATTATTGGTGTGTGTGTTTAAAGAGGATGTTTAGATGTCAAGTCTAGTTACTGGTGACTGTGCAGTGTATATTAGCAAATTGTGTTAGTGTGAGGGTGCGAAGACTGTTCCCAAGTCAAAGTGATGTTAAAGCAATATTAGTGATGTAGGTCTTTGATGTCAACATGACAGTGTCAAATGCAAATTTAGGGGGACCATATAGGATTGTAAAGAAGATGATAAACCAATGATATTGAATGTCTGTGGAGACCAGTTTACAGTGACACAAGAAAGCAATGTCCATGCAAATCAATAGAGACCACTTTATAATATCTAAAGCAAGTTTCAGTGCAACACCAACTAGATAATGGTACAATGTCAAGACTGCGTAAAATCAATGCAAGTCTCTGGAGGTGATGTGATAGTGTCAACGAGCTGGCAAAACAACAGAAGTGAAAGTTACCATTGCGTTAAAAGAAAACAAAAGAAGACTGACTGTCACATGGAGGTAACATTATTGTTATTTGTATTACCATGCCAGCTAGGAGCCGCACTCATGGACCAAGACCCAAATGTCCGAGGCACTGTATAAACACAGAACAAAAAGATAGTTCCTGTCTCAATCTAAGTATAAAGCAAGAGACAACAGATGGAGACAGACAGGAAAGTACAAGGAAACAACGTGACAGCACTGGTCAGCATGACAGGGTGTGGTCTCAGCAAATCAGAAGTCTAATAGTTGTCAAGGGGAGTTTTAAGGAGGATAATGAGCTAGCTTTGTGGATGTGTGTGGGGTGCGCCTCATGTGGGCAGCATTGGAGAAAGCACGAATAGACTGTTTGAAAATTTAACAAGTGGGTGACAGAAGCTGGCAACGTAGGCCTATTGGAGCTGGAAGTCATGTTTTGAGTGAAGGAGATGATAGGTAGGGTGCGGATAGGCTGCTAATGGCCTTGGAAACAAGGGCAAGTAGCTTGTATTTGATGCAATAAAGGGGAATCAGTGGAGAGTCGCAAAGAGAGGGATGACATGGTCAAAGTGATGGCCTAACCAAATTTGCAGCAGCATTCTGAATGAGCAGGTGTGACGGGGTTCAACTCACCACAGTGGCACCTCCTGCTGGCTGTCTGGGGAATTAGTCCTGCATCCTCTTCTGGTGGTGTCTCGTCCACCATCACCTCTGTTCCTGGACCCACATCACTCCCAGGTCCTCAGCGTCCTCTTCAGTGACAATGCTCTCTGGCTGTGCCATACTCTATGTTCCCCTGCTTCTGGGGGGACCTACATTCTACTGTCCGGCCACTCTCTTCAGTGGCAAACTACAGTCCACGGTCTAGCCCTTCCTTCAGTAGCTCTAACACCCTCCTTGCCCTTGTGTCAGGGTCTCAGTCTGCAGATCCCTGCAGCCTGCCAGGAACTTCTTTTAGTTCCCTGGGTCTCTGCCTGCAGCACTGCTCTGCCCAGGGTGCTTGTTGCCCTCCGCCTGCAAGGCAGCCAGTCCTACTCCCTTCTCAAGGAGTGACTTCCCCTGCTCTGTTCTGCAGCCCTTCTTATATAGCCCTGACTGGCTGCTCCTATAAGCACTTCTGTGATTGGCTGTCTCCTGCACAGCCACCCTAGGGCTGCTTTTAACCCCTTTTCTGCTAGTGTGGGGCAGATGCCCCATCACACACCCTCCCCCTTAAGCCCAACTGCCAGGGGGTGGGGGGAGATTACCTTCCCTGCTTCCCACACAGCCGCACCCACAGGATATCCCTCTCCTGCCTCAGGTTCTTCACGAGGAGGAGCCATCTGCCTCCTTCCTCCAGGGTCTGAGTCTCGGCATGTTCTGCTCCTGTGTGGATTCCCTTGTCCATCAGGGTCTTCTTATTCACCTGTTCCCTACTACCCCCTGCTAGGTGTGGGAGATGGCTCCCCACCAGGTCCACAATTATCACTGGGCAGTCTCTGACCCAGTCTCGCTCTCGGGCATCCCTTTTTTAGCCTGCCTTCTCCAAAGGGGGCAGTGCCTTTTTATATGGCCCTCTTCAGGGCACCAGAAGGAAGTCCTTTGCCTCCCCTTGGCCATGGGCTTCCCATTGTCCATTCCCTTGATCAGCCCCTTCTCCATGGCTAGCTTCAGGCTCCCTCCTCAGGTGCCCCTGTTGCCCAGAGGTCCAACATGCCCATCTTCTCCCTGTTCTCCTCACAGGAGGGACTCTCTTGGGCTCTTGCCCCTTTCCAGTCTTTGGGAGAGGCTTCTGTCCCCCACTCTGGTAGGGGCACTCTCTCTTTCTGTGTCCTTGTTGTCCACAGGCATAACATTCACTCGGCCCAGCCACTGGCCTCCCCGCCCTTGTGCCTTGCTTCCCCTCTTGCTCTCTGCAGCCTCTAGGGACCCCATCTCACAGCAGCTTAAGCATATAGAGCTGCTGCTCAGCTAGCTGGACCACACAGACCCACAAGTATTCCTGCACCTCTCACTGTCTCTCTTGGGTCTTGAGTACCTGCAGCAGCAGGGCCTGAAGTTGCCCTTGCTGCTTTTCAGCCCCTTTTTGCAGGGGCACCGACTCAGGAATCCTGTCTGAGAGGATATATAAGCCCTCAGCAAAACATGCTTCTGCATATTGTCGCTCCATTGTCTCTCCACGCACACTGTCTCTCAAATAGTTTTTCCAATTCCCCTTGTATCAGGGCAGCAGTCAAACAGTCTCTGAGTCCCTCACTCAGTCCCCTTCCCTCTGGGGGGTGAGCGAATGCCCGCGTTCTCCACCATGTGTGACGGAGTTTGACTCAGCACTGTGGCACTGCCTGCTGGCTGTCTGGGGAATTATCACTGTGCCCTCTTCTGGTGGTGTCTCACCCGTCCTGGACCCACATCGTATCCACAGCGTCCTCTTCAGTGGCAATGCCCTCTGCCCTACCGTCTGACCACTTCCTTTAGTGGCAAACTGCAGTCCCTTCCTTCAGTGGCTCCAACACCCTCCTTGCCCTTGTGTCAGGGTCTCAGTCTGCAGATCCCTGCAGCCTGCCAGGAACTTCTTTTAGCTCCCTGGGTCTCTGCCTGCAGCACTGCTCTGCCCAGGGTGCTTGTTTCCCTCCAACCTGCAAGACAGCCAGTCCTACTCCCTTCTCAAGGAGTGACTGCCCCTGCTCTGTTCTGCAGCCCTTCTTATCTAGGCCATCCCGGCCCTGACTGGCTGCTCCTATAAGCCCTTCTGTGTTTGGCTGCCTCCTGTGCAGCCTCCCTAGGGCTGCTTTTAATCCCTTTTCTGCCAGTGTGGGGCAGACGCCCCATCACAGCAGGGTAAGGTTACATTTGTTAAGGCCAGAGAAAACCATATTGCAGTAATCGAGACAACGAGGTCCTGGGTGAGAGTTTTAGCCATGTGGATGAATAGGAAAGTCCATACCTTAGAGGTGTTATACAGAAAGAATCGGCAAGATTTAGTCCATGGCTACACTAGCGAGCTTACAGCGGCACAGCTGTACCGATGCAGCTGCCCCACTGTAAGATCGCTAGTGTAGCCGCTTTGTGCCAACAGGAGAGAGCTCTCCAGTTTACATAATTGAACCACCTCAAATGAGCGGCACTGTCCCCACTGGTGCATCTGTCAGTGTAACTTATGTCATTCAGAGGGGTGTTTTTTCACACCCTGGAGCAACACAAGTTATATTGACAAAAGTGCTAGTGTAGACATAGCTGAAGACATAGCCTGGATAGGAGGACCAAGAGAAGGTCTGAGTCAATGATGACACTCAAGTTATGGTCCTGAGAGACAAGCAGGATGATTGTGTTGTCCACAGTGATTGAGAGAGGAGGTGGCAATGGCAAGGGAATTGTTAACTTTTAGTCATGTGGAGCTTTAGCTGACAGTTAGACACCCATGAGGAGATGTCAGACAGACAGGTGAATATGTTAGTTTTGACAGAAGGAGACATCTGAAGTAGAGCGGTAGATTTGTCAATAGGAACACAAAGTGATGTGGTACATTATAGTACCAAGAAAACAATGTCTGTCACTGAGTAGCTATCAATCTATGAATTTTATCCTGGATTCATCACTGTGGTAGCTGAAAGCTATTCAGGAACACAGAATTAAAGAAAGAGATAGCACCCGGACAAAGTAACACCTTTTCGAGAAACAAGAACAGTATTTTGTAAGACCCACAAGTAATATTTAATAATAATAAGTAATAAATAGCCTGTATGCTCCTAGAACAGACTGTAAGCTTCTTGGGTCCGAGAATATGTCTCTTTGTGCAATACAGTGCTGAGCACATTGTGCACTGTAATCAGGGCCGCCCCTTTGTGCACTGTAATCAGGGCCGCTCGTAGCCAGGGGAGTGGAGCAGGCTGGGGCCGGGTTGCTCTACTTACTGGTGAGTTCAGGCCTGACCGCTTCTGGAGTCCTCAGGAGAGTGGGGGCGGGAAGAGGCAGGGCTGGGGCGGGGAAGGGGCAGGGCGAAGCAGGGGTGGGGGCCCTGGGGAAGAGCCAGAGCAGGGGCTGGAGCTGCATGCAGCTGTGCAGGGCACCAGGAAATTTGGGGCACCAAATTTCCTGGTGCCCTATGCAGCTACGTACTTTGCATATGGGTAAGGACGGGCCTGACTGTAATGCACAAAGAACACTCAATAAATAAGTAGCAATAGTAATAACACGATAGACCTCATGTAAATGGCAAATGGACCCTACTAGGAAGAACCGTAGCCCCCGGTGTCAGGGTGTCTATGAGTACTTGCCTCATTAGACACATGAGAGTATGTCGGAAAGAGACAATTCTAGGACTCTGAACAGGTCCTGCCAAATGGTAATGCCGGGTATTGGGGATGTACCCTCCAGTTTGTGATTCCAAGTTTTTCTCTGACAAGTAAAGGTTAAAATGCATGTGCTTGGAATCCCCGATAGAATAAATTGAGTTAGAAAAAGAACAACTGAGCCATGTGAAGAGATAAGTGCTATGAAACCACATACATAAAAAAAAAATGTAAACAAGACACAAAGCTAAATTGACCTCCCTCCTATAATTTGTAAACCCACATATGCACTGGTGAAGGGGGACCAAAATTACCCCTAAATGACTCTTATAAGTAACCACTTGTTTACAGAAGTGCCTAACACTTTTCTAAGGTGGTTGTGCTCACAGCCATCACATCTTAATGTGACTGAGCTGCTCCTTTCTGTTGTGGTGACTTTTACATGTGAAATGTTTTGGATCGTGCACCTGACCCTCCAACACCACAGATGTTTGACATATAGCTTCTAAGGTATGACTTGGCAACACTTCAAGGGTTTTATACAGTAGGTGTTGAGCATGTAATTGTAACCCACTTTTCAGTGTGTGTTACATGTGTGCCCTCAGTGGCTGGTCATAGAGGATGTGAGTCTACTACAGCTAGCAAGTGGAGGAGCTATTTCAATAGCTTTTGAGGTTAAACACTCATCAGTGGCAGATTTAGAGTTAGGGGGGCCCTGTGCACAGCTTCATTTTCGGGGGCCCCCCTCGGAACCCAACCAAGAAAAAGAACATTCTCTCTAATCCCCCCCCCATTTTTCATTCTTTTTTATCTTCCTCCTCCTCCTGTATTATAAGTAATGGGAAGTAAATGAAAATATAGTGAGGTACGTTGATTGGGGCAGGGGGTTGGGGTGCAGGAGGGAGTGTGCAGGGCTGGCTCTGGGAGGAAGTTTGGGTGCTGGGTGTGGACTCTGGCCTGGGGCAGGGGATTGGGGTGTGTGATGTGGGTGAGGGGTGCAGGCTCTGGGCTGGGGCAGGGGGTTGGGGTGTTGGAGGGGGGCAGGGTGGCGGCGCTTACCTCAGGCAGTCTCGTTCCCAAAGTGATGGGCACACACACCCCTCCAGTAGCCAGGAGCGGCGCCAGGGTTTTTGGCACCCTAGGCGGGGGTCCTTCCGCGCTCCCGGTCATTGGCAGCAATTCTGCGGTGAGGGGGGTCCTTCTGCACTCCCGGTCTTCGGGGCACTTCAGCAGCGGATCCCGGAGCGAGTGAAGGACCCGCCACTGAATTGCCGCCGAAGACCCGGAGCATGGAAGGACCCCCCGCCGCCGAATTGCTGCCCCCCCAAATCCTGGTGTCCTAGGCGACCGCCTAGGTCGCCTAAATGGAAGCGCCAGCCCTGCCAGTAGCAGCTCCTAGGCGGGGGTTAGGGGGTCTCAGGCACTGCCCCCACAGCTCCCATTGGCTGCAGTTCCTGGCCAATGGTAGCTGCGGAGTCGGTGCTTGGGGCGGGGGCAGCGTGCGGAGACACCCCCCCCTCGGGGCCGCTAGGACATGCCAGCCGCTTCCAGGAGTGAAGCAGCATGGAGGGAGGGAGGCAGAGTGGGCAGGGAGCTACCTTATCCCTGCTGCTGGCATGTCTCTGTGCGCCCCTTGGGAGGAGAGGGGGACAGCAGGTCTCCATGCACTGCCTGGGGTGGGATCAGTGCACGGAGCCACCTCCCACCTGCCAGGGGCACGCAGAGACATGCCAGCAGCCGACTGCTGAGCCCTGCTGCACCACTGGCTTGGACTTGGGGGCAGGTTGTCAGATATTTGTCCTCCATTTTGCCACCCACCCCCATTGTTGGGGGCCCTGTGCCACTATACAGTTTGTTTCATGGTAAATCTGCTCCTGACACTCATACTTTTAGCACCGGAGTTCCAGGTTCAATCCTTGATGGTGAGCATTATATGATATTTCCTGTATAGTTTCTCCCCAGGCAAGAAAGCCTAAAGAGTATCTATACGTTATTGTAAATAAACACCAAGAGATATTTGTCTGAAAATACTTCCCTAAAATTACAGGTTTTTCAGTCCATTTCACTGTCCTTGAAGCTCTGGGATGGGCCATGTCCGAGACAGGATACTGGACTAGTTGTACATTGGTCTGACCCAATATGGCCATTCTTATGTTTTTACATAGATGCACATATGTCAACAGAAATACATACGCAGATAGAATCACAGCGCTCTGAAGCCCCCAATTAACTAGTCTGCACTTTCTGTTCCCATAGAGAGCACTGCTGGACAGAACCCCCGTGAGCACAGGATGGCATTTTGGCATTTATTGCATCAACAAGTACAGTAGATGGGATTGATCTAGCTCTCAGTAAAGCCAGTGAGAATTTTGCCACAATTTGATGGGGAGCAGCGTGGGGTCTTGTGTCTACAGAGCAACGTAAGTGTCCTAATGTGTTTAAAGTGTTTATAAAATTACTTATTAGACACATTTTTGAGTGCAGCCCATTAGCCTTCCACATGTGCTCTGGGCAGGCTGGCTGCTTGTAAATGTTAAATCAGCACAAATATCTCAGCCTCCTTGAAGAATGTTAGCCTGGAGTCTTACACTGTGATTAGTGTAATGAAGTGAAAGGAAATATTGACATTTTATATATCTGTATCTTGATAATGCTATATGAAAAGTGATATCTGCAATGCTAATGGACATGTAATTGATGTAAGTACAATGCCTACAAGCCACTGGGAAGGCTGGGGGTGAGCTGGAAAAATAGATAAGATTACAAGGTATTGTGATTGCATTAATTCTAAACAGAGTTATGCTGCCAAACCGTAATAAGCCACTGATTGTTTTAACTCCTGAAATAGGCACCACAAATATTTATTGTTTTGGAATTGAGGGCCTGATCCTGTGATATGTTAAGTACTAGTTCGGAGGTGCTGAGCACCCTTACCTTCCCGTGAAGTCCCTGGGAGCTCAGCGCCTCACGTGATCATGCACACTCCTGAATAAATCAATACCTCTTTTTTATTATTCTGTTTCTTCTCAGGCAGCATAATGCTAATGGCAAGAGTACTGAATTTTATTACTGATGGAGTGATAGGGCAGAGAGGAAGCTAAATCACAACATGTGTCTATGGTTCTGATGTCTATGGTTCTGAGATGTTCAAAATGCAAACACCAGAGCTCTCTCCTGGCATGACTCATAGGCAAATGCTGCATGAAATTCACAAGTGTTTGTCGAAATTTCCCCTGGACGTTTTCATCATTATGTTTCACCCAATCTCTCCACCCCTCTCCTCAAATTGTGCTAGAATCACAATGGGTCTGATCCAAACCCCAGTGAAATCAATGGAAAGATTCCCAGGGTAACATGTTCAAAAGTGACCTCAACTGAGTTCACGGAGAGTTTGGGGTGTGGTAATGCAGGAGGTGGCCCCCTTCCCAGACTGCTGTGCCCCTTTCAGCAGTCTGGTTTCTCTTGTGTACCCCCAAGTTTCACCTCACTTCAAAACTACTTGCTTACAAAATCAGACATAAAAACACGCAAGTGCCACAGCGCACTATTACTGAAAATGGCTTCCTTTCATTTTTATCATGACAATTACCACCATGTAATTATAAAATAAATCAATTGGAATATAAATATTGTACTTACATTTCAGTGCACAGTATGTAGAGCAGTATAAACACATCATAGACTTATGAAATTGTAGTTTGAGGGATAGCTCAGTGGTTTGAGCATTGGCCTGCTAAACCCAGAGTTGTGAGTTTAATCCTTGAGGAGGCCACTTAGGGATCTGGGGCAAAAATTGGTCCTGCTAGTGAAGGCAGGGGGCTGGACTCAATGACCTTTCAAGGTCCCTTCCAGTTTTAGGAGATTAGTATATCTCCTTTATTACCGACTTTGCTAGTGCTTTTTCTATAGCCTGTTGTAAAACTAGGCAAATATCTAGATGAGTTGATGTACCTGCTGGAAGACCTCTGTGTACCCCCAGGGGTACGTGTACCCCTGGTTGAGAACCACTGTCCTAGAGCATATATGTAAACCTGGAAAATCGAGGGCCCTCCATCTTTCAAAGTCCTTACTTAGGCACAGCTCCCTGATTAAGAAGTGAAAGTGAAAGCACTGGGCTTTTTTCTCCCCTTCATATTATTTCTCTCCATGGGCAGGTTTCCAAGACTATTAACAAGAGGCTTAAAAGTGACACCAGGCCTCAGTCTGTGGCAAATTTGGTCTATCTCTAGCATTTGGAAAATACTATATATTAGACATCTCCCAATGTCTGGGGCAGAGACACAAGAACCACAGAAGGGGAGTTGGCTCTGCCCCCTTTCCAAGAGGAGCGCTCTTCCTCCACTTCCTGGAGCTGCAAGGACACTGCGTGAAACCCTGGCCTATTGAAATCAATGGCAAAGCTCCCATTGACTTCAGTGGGGCCAGGATTTCACCCACTGTGTCTGTCTCCACGTGACCTTGCTGGGGTGGTGCCCCTCTGCATTGCCTCCAGTCTGGGGCTGTAACTCCAATGCTTGCCTGTTATTTTGAGCCCACCTTTATTTACCTAAATATTGAGTCCACAATACATACCACATGGTGTCCTTGGCTATTGTGCATAATTGTAAATAATACACACTATCACTTACAACGCAAGATGCATATAATTAGGGCCCAGGCCCCAAGTAAAATTCACTTGATTACATCAGGAGTTTTGCTTGTGGAAAGACTTCAGAACTGGGCCTGTGATTTGAAAAATTGGTATGTGCTTAGTTAGTACCAATCCTTCATTGATTACTCACCTGTGACTCAATGAGTGTCCAGTGAATGAAAGGTCAGAACAATAATAGTTTTCTAGTTTATTACTTCCACTATATTTCAGTGCTCCCCATTTAAACAGAGAGAATTGTCATTCTTATGCTGAATAACCAAAGTCCTTCAATCCAAGGTTGTTTGTCCCCAGAGGGATTCAGATAACTTTCTTAAACAATGGCAAAGATCCAGGGCATATTTTTGGATCACAGTGTAGTTCCAGAATAATCAACGTTAAGTTGTTTAAGAAGGCTGTGTACATTAATATGTCCATAAATAATCATAATGACTAAAACAGCACATGCAGAAATTCATTACATAACCGATACACTGGGGTATTATTTTATTATTTGGTGCAGGCTTGTTTTGCAGCATGAAATCCCACATATGGATGTGAAATTACAAACTGCTACCACTTCCCTCCCTGTAAACAGCACACATTTAAATAAATAAATAAACACACACCTATATGGTTTATTATAATAAAGTAACTTGAGGCCCAGCGTTCAATAAGGAGAATTTATAAACATATCATTTCAGATCTTGGAAGGATTTCAACATAATTTGCTTGTGGTGTGGTAAGTGAGGTGAAATCCATCGACAATCCCTGTGGAGTAATCAATATATGGAAATGTGTATTTCTATTTTCTATGAATTTATCGTATCGCAAAAAATGCTCTAGACCATCCAAATCAAATATGCCTGACTCTTGGGCCAGGAAGAAATTATTTATGCTCCTTATCTTTAAAATAATAAAGGCAATGTTCAAGATACGTGTTTCAAAGCTATACAAACAGAATTTCCTCACAAAACGAGGCCCAGGTCCTGTGACTCCTCCCTCACATGACTTGAATAGTGCAACTCAAGTGAACAAGGACTACTGATATCATTAACAGTTTGCAGGATCAGGACCCAAGGTTCCAACCTTCAGTAATATTTTTGACTATGCGTTGGTTTGAGTTGACAGTGTAAATAAATTTTAATAATTGCGACTTCATTTTATGTCCATTTGTAAATGAACATAGATTTTTCAATTTATCTAAGTAATTAACCTTTATTAGAACTGCTTGCTGTAATGCAAGGACAATTTTATACACAAATATGTGTCAATGATTTTTCAGAGGTCTTTCTGGCTTGCTAACGTCACAAATTTTACACTTGGAAAAAAATCAGTATTTTCCCAGGAGGATAGGAACTGAAGATCACATTTCCAAAGGTGGCCTCTAATTCTGAGCGCTTCATTATTGGGGATCCAATTTGAAACACTCAGAGATGGGGCCTGAGCATCCTCATCTCCAATAGAAAATCAGGCATTAGATTTCTGAAGTTCAGCACCCAAAAGAGAGGTACCCAAAATTAGAGATCACCTTTAAAAATGTAGGCCTCACTGTCATTAAGATAGCTGTTAGGCAACTTGTGTGAAAACCAGTTTGTCCTCCGCTCAGTTCCTCATGGCCAGGTGTCCTCATAACAAAATTCACCACCACAATGATCAGTAACTGATAGTCATGTAGGCTTGCATGGCACCAGGGCTGGCTCCAGGTTTTTTGCCGCTCCAAGCGGTGAAGCGGAAAAAAAAAAGAAACAAGATAAAGCTGGTCGGTGGCACTTCGGCGGCATCTCAGTAGCGCCGCTTCATTCTTCTGCGGCAATTCGGCGGTGGGTCCTTCACTCCCTCTCTTCCTCTTTGGTGGCACTTCGGTGGCAGCTCAAAGAGGAAGAGAGGGACTGAGGGACCTGCCGCCAAATTGCCGCCGAAGACCTGGACATGCCGCCCCTTTCCATTGGCCGCCCCAAACACCTGCTTCCTTCGCTGGTGCCTGGAGCCGGCCCTGCATGGCACAATGTACCAAGTATTCATCAAAGGCTAAGGCAGCTCAAGCAATTGCCTTACTAGAGTTGGCTAGAGAACCACAGTTTAATTTCATAACAACTTTTGAGGTTTCAAAAATTATTTTTCATCTGCACTGGAACCAAAACAAAACCTTTCAAACATTTTCACAAAATGGAATTGGGTTGATAATTCCATTTTCAGATCCAAAAGGTTGGGTTTTCCATTTGAGTGTCTTTCTCTCTCGTGACTGGACAGTCCACACTGGACTTCAGAAACCTTGCTATCGAAAACTTCACTGAAGTCAATACATCTCTGCAAAACAGTTCAGCTTTGAAGAAACAGTATATTTTGATGAAAAAACATTTTGCTGACAACACCCTGACCAGCTCTACTCCTTACACGTTAAGATCCTTTTCAACACTGATAGAGAGTCCCTGAGAAAAATCATGAGACCACATGGTCTCAAATGTCAACAACAGATAGATGACACCTGGCTCTTTATCTCATTCACTTCTTGGTAGCCATATAACCCAATTACTTCAGTGGCTGGGCAATATTTGTGAGTGCTGGAGAAGTGCTTCGATAATAGGTGCCTGGTAAGAACATAGATAGACAGCAATTTTCAAAATTAATTAATATACCTATTGGTTTCCTTTTGTAGAATAGTAAGGAAATATTTTTGGTTAGTTCTAGGGCTGTCGATTAATCACAGTTAACTCACATGATTAACTCAAAAAAATTAATTGTGATTAAATAATTAATTACGATTAATCACACTATTAAAAATAGAATACCAATTGAAATGTATTAAATATTTTTGGATATTTTTCTACATTTTCAAATATATTGAGTTCTGTTACATCATAGATTACAAAGTGGACAGTGCTCACTTTATATTATTATTTTAATTATAAATATTTGCATGGTAAAATAATAAAAGAAATAGTATTTTTCAATTCACCTCATACAATTACTGTAGTGTAGTCTCTTTATTGTGAAAATGTAACTTAAAAATGTCGATTTTTTTTTTTTTGGCTACATAATGTGGGGGAGGGATAGCTCAGTGGTTTGAGTATTGGCCAGCTAAGTCCAGGGTTGTGAGTTTAATCCTTGAGGAGTCCATTTAGGGATCTGGGGCAAAAACTGGGGACTGGTCCTGTAAAGGGGGAGGGATAACTCAGTGGTTCAAGCATTGGCATTGCAAGCCCAATTCTTGATGGGGCCACTTAGGGATCTGGGGCAAAACCAGTACTTAGTCCTGCTAGTGAAGGCAGGGGGCTGGACTCAATGACCTGTCAGGGTCCCTTCCAGTTCATACTACATTTTCAAATATATTGATTTCAATTACAACACAGAATACAAAGTACACAGTGCTCACTTTATATTTACTTTTATTACAAATATTTGTACTGTAAAAAACAAATAGTATTTTTCAATTCACCTAATACAAGTACTGTAGTGCAATTTTTTTATCATGAAAGTTGAACTTACAAATATAGAATTATATATTCAAATAATTGAATAACTGCATTCAAAAATAAAACAATGTAAAACTTTAGAGCCTAGAAGTCCACTCAATCTTACTTCAGTCAATCGCTCAGACAAATAAGTTTGGTTACAATTTGCAGGACAGAAGGCTGCCTGCTTACTTGTTTGCAATGTCACCTGAAAGTGAGAACAGGCATTTGCATGGCACTGTTGTAGCCAGCGCCACAAGATATTTACAGATGCCTTAAAGATTCATATGTCCCTTCATGCTTCACCCACCATTCCAGAGGACATGCGTCCATGCTGATGATGGGTTCTGCTCGATAACGATCCAGTGCAGAGCAGACCCATGCACGTTCGTTTTCATCATCTGAGTCAGATGCCACCAGCAGAAGGTTGATTTTCTTTTTTTGGTGGTTTGGGTTCAGTAGTTTCTGCATCTGAGAACTGATCATTCACATTCCCATGAAACTAGTGCTTTCTTGTGTCTCCCAGGAAACATACAATGCCAGAGCAAGAAATGCCTCTGTGTAAAGGTAGTTAGCTCGGAACCAGTCAAGTCAGGAACATAAATGGTATTCTATTATTGTTTAACAGCATAATTAATCATGTGATTAATTGTGATTAAAAATTAATTGCAATTAATCACACAATTAATTGTGATTAAAACATTAATCACTTGACAGCCCTAGTTGATTCATAATAAGGAGAATCTCTGGGCATTTGGGGTCCACAAAATCTCTAGAACAGGGATTCTCAAACTGCAGGTCGTGACTCTTCAGGGGGTCATGAGGTGGTTACGTGATGGTCATGAGATGTTGGTCCCGAGTCTGTCCATGTGCAGGGGCTGATGGCCGTGAGCCCCACCTAGGGTTACGAGCTTTGAAATGCAAAAAATACGACATCCCCCCCACCCAAGGCAAACCTGCCACAGTCGCAACCCCAACCCCTAGCCACAAGGCAACTCTGCAACCCCCCCCTCAACAGCCATTTATAGTATCTAGAGAGAGAACACATATAGATAAAACTGATAACATTGCATGTCGCCTCACTCTTGCATGACTCAACACCCCTCTCACACACATGCATGGTGCACTTACATGTTTTTTTTTTTTTTTTTTGACAGAACATGAACATTTTATTGCCATTAAGACAGTTCCACTGGGAGCTTGTGCATGACAAGGCTGGATGACAGAGGGAACCACATTCACCTGTGTGGCTGGCCAGGCCAGAGAGCTGGAACAGAGCTGCCTTTGATAGGCACGGCATCACCTATCTAATTGCCTAGACAGCCAGGGCAGCTGGCTGCTGGGGGGCTCTTCTTTTTTCAGGCAATTCTGGAACATCAAAGATAGCGTTTGTTTCATGTTTTTGTTGAACCAAAAACTTGAAATTTTTTTTTTTTGGTGTAACTGAAACCCATATCCATATCCCCTGCAACTCCAGTTTCAGTTTCAAAGATGCCACAAGAACTGGTGGAAGAACCTGTTTTTCCCCCCCGTCCTCACGGCGCGGGATCGACGTCCGCAGCTCCCCATGTCGACTCCGCTACCGCCACTCGCTCCGGTGGAGTTCTGGAGTCTTACATGTTGATGGGCAGACAGCTGCTGTATTTTCAACAGTTTTGCTATCGCTTAAACCGCAGAAGCAGGAACACTGCAGCATCTTTAGCTGGACAAGAAACGTTTATCCAGTGTATTGTGATAATAATGCAAATCTTTAGACCCACATAAAAAACCCGGCAGATTCAATTATTTTTCTGGCAACTGGTAAATCCATAAAAAAACCAGGCAGGCCAGTCAAATATTGGCCGATGGTAACCCTAGCCCCGCTATGTGCATGGCTGACAGCCCCAAACTGTGCCATGCATGGGGCTGACAGTCGGAACCCCATTAAATTAAATTAAAATAATGTTCCCCTTTTAATTTCTAAGAGGGGTTTCACTCAGAGGCTTGCTGTGTGAAAGGGTCACTCATACAAAAAGTTTGAGACCCACTGTTCTAGAACATTTAGAGTTCTGGACAATGACTTTTTTTGTTGTTGTTTCACTAAACATTTTCCCTTTGATGTAGATAATTTTTCAAAAGATGACTAATTGGAAAAAAACAAAATGTTTTTCTCACTAAATGGAAGCCAGTGCTATGCAAACAACAAAGTTCCATATTTAAAAGTGATATTTGCCTGGCTCCTATGACTCCTGGGTTAATGAAAAAAGGAAAATAGTCAGAGGCCAAGAACTCATGTTTTGGCTGAGTCAGATGGAATTAGAACCGCAAGAGCTTTGAGTTCTGTTCTAGATCTAGAATCTCCAATTTGCAAATGGGTTCACTTCTAAAGCTGTCAATAAGAATTTCCCCATAGCTGACTGTATGAAGTAAAGGGATGGAAGAATTCCTCCCCAACCTGGCAGACAGGGTTGATAGCTTGATCTAGGCAACCAGAAAGCCTCGTGGCAGAAAAGAGCCACTTGAGATTCTTTCAGGAGACATGTAATTAGACCTAATTGGCAACAGACATAGGAAGTGCCAGACTGGATTGGACCAGGGAGGCTTGGCTCCAAGAAACCGAGAAGAGATAAAGTGAACTAGCATGTAGCAGTTTCAACTAATTGCTTCTCTGCCACATTCTGTAAGGTTGCATAGGGCTAGAACCCAGCCTTGCAGAGCATGGGACAACTGACATTCTCCCATTCCCACCAGATGGGCTTAGAGGGCAAGGCCAGGTGTCTGAGGCACAGGCTGGGGCAGAGGACGCGGTGGAGCTTGGCAACAGGCATGTGATCCCCCTTGGGGGTTGGGAACAGGGGCGGCTCTAGACACCAGCGCGCCAAGCAGGCGCCCAAGCGGGGGGGGGGGATGGCTCTTTTTGAGCCTGCAGCATGACGCCGCGGCAGGTCGCGCGTCCCGGCTCCGGTGGACCTGCCGCAGGCATGCCGGCAGGAGCTCAACCGAGCGGCGCTGGGGAGGGGCTGGGGGGGGGCGGCGCAGCGCTCCGCGCTGCTTGGGGCAGCCTGATTTCTAGAGCCGCCCCTGGTTGGGAATATAAACCTGCAGGAGGGAGGGAGCTTTCTGTACTTGTGGAAAAGCTCTGTCTTGGGCGTGACTTGTTCCGTGGTGTAAGTTCTCACTTTCATTTGACTTTGAAACCTAGGAAGCGCTAACATTCATTAATGGATGTTTGTGAAGCGCTTTCAGTGTGTAAGTTTCTAGTTAAAAATATGGCGTGATGGGAACCAGTTCTTTGTTTTGAGCTCTGGATGAAGCAGAGACTGAAACCTGGCTGCATGTGTAATTTGTGGCCCTGATCCTCTGAATTATTGTACGTGGCCAGCTCTGCATAGATCATCACTGACTTCAGCGGGGCTCTGTAAGGGTCTGTCCGCTTGGAGTGACTTAACAAATTGGGACGAATATCTTTCTGTTCCTGACTTGACTGGTTCTGAGGTAACTGCCTTTATACAGAGGCATTTCTTGCTCTGGCATTGTAGTATGTTTCCTGGGAGACACAAGAACGCACTGGCTTCATGGGAATGCAAATAATCTTTTGTAGGTGAGTTATGTGAAGGAACTTTCTCTAAATAGAAATGTAAAATGGCTAAACCTAAAATTAAGAAACAGCCGTTTAAATTATTATTGCTGTCTGTTTTCTGCCCAGTGCTCTTCAGGCAGGTCCCAGACTTTGAAACCTGCTGTCTTAATGTGCTTTTGATCCACCTACACAGCTCCTTACTGATTTCAACCACAGTCATGCGGATGGAGGACGTAATGGGCTGTGAGGTTAGACCACCTCAATAATATAGTCATTCTGAAAAATACAGATAACTAATAAAGATCAAAGAGTCTAAAGAAGTGACTACTCTGTTGGTCTTGATTAAACTAATCTAATTATCCTATCAATTTCAGTATCCAGGCACACTAGGTAAATGATCCATTTCCATGGAAATAAAAATGAGAAGAGGAAAAGCACGTGATAAAAATGGCTAACCTTGCAAGTGAGCACAGTGCTGGAGTCTCTGATAATAAATAGACCAATATCCTTCTGAAAAGAGTAGCTGGGCATGGCACACTTCTGTTAGAATAAAACTATGGATCATGTCACTCTTAAAATTCAAGGTGCTAAAATGACCCAATGTGCATGTTTAAAAACACTGCTCTGCCATAGGTTTGAGTGGTAGCCGTGTTAGTCTATATCAGCAAAAACAAGGAGGAGTCCTTTTGGCACCTTAGAAACCAACAAATTTATCTGGGCATAAGCTTTTGTGGGCTAGAACCACTTCAGCCGATGCATGGAGTGAAAAATACAGGAGCAGGTATAAATACTTTGCTTTACAAAGTGTGAGGTCAGTCTAATGAGATAAACCAATTAACAGCAAGATACCAAGGGAGGAAAAATAACTTTTGAAGTGGTAAGAGAGTGGCCAATTACAGACAGTTGACAAGAAGGTGTGAGTAACAGTAGGGAGAAATTAGTATTGGGGAAATTAAGTTTAGGTTTTGTAATGACCCAACCACTCCCAGTCTTTATTCAGGCCTAATCTGATGGTATCCAGTTTGCAAATTAATTCCAGTTCTGCAGCTTCACGTTGGAGTCTGTTTTTGAAGGTTTTTTGTTGAAGAATTGCCACTTTTAGATCTGTTATTGAGTGACCAGAGAGACTGAAGTGTTCTCCTACTGGTTTTTGAATGTTATGATTCCTGATGTCAGATTTGTGTCCATTTATTCTTTTGTGTAGAGACTGTCTGGTTTGGCCAATGTATATGGCAGAGGGGCATTGCTGGCAAAAGAATGGAAAGCAGACACTAATGGACTGTGACCATGGTTGAATTGAAGTTTCTGATCTTGCAACAGCTCACCACGTGCATAACTTTATAAATGCGAGGAGTTCCACAGACTTCAATGCAAAGTTAAGCCCATGTGGAAGTGTTTGAAACATCAGATCCTAACCTAGCTTTCAAATGTGAATTAATTTTGGAGGGAAAACGTAGAGCCGAGCAATAGTAGAATCAGGTAATTCAGAACATTTTTAGAACTCTTCTTAAGTGAGATACCCTGGCCTGAAATACGATTTTACTTTGGGGATGGAAGAAAGTCTCCATTTTCCACTCTCCTCTGGGATCTACTGATTGTCCTAGGCTTAAGATTTCTTATTTGTATTACAGTAGCACATAGATCCTAGTCTGGACTGAGGTCCCCAGTGTGCTGGATGCTGTACAAACATGGGCACTGTTCCTGCAATCTGATCTGTGTGGAGGGGCACCCACTGACTTCAGCCACTCATTGACTTCAGTGAGACTTCTGCATGCACATAAGGGACTGGCCAACAACAGCACATTGCAGAGTGAAGGACTAAAGCAGGGGTCAGCAACCTTTCAGAAGTGGTGTGCCGAGTCTTCATTTATTCACTCTGATTTAAGGTTTCGTGTGCCGGTAATACATTTTAATGTTTTTAGAAGGTCTCTTTCTATAAGTCTATAATATATAACTAAACTATGGTTGTATGTAAAGTAAATAAGGTTTTTAAAATGTTTAAGAAACTTCATTTAAAATTAAATTAAAATGCAGAGCCCCCGGACTGGTGGCCAGGACCCGGGCAGTGTGAGTGCCACTGAAAATCAGCTCACGTGCCATAGGTTGCCTACGCCTGGACTAAAGGAGATGAACCAGAGATTTTGATAGATCTCTAAACAGGTCACTAGCCTTTATCGGTGAGCATTTTACCAAGGGCATCACAGTAGAGGAGGCCATTCCATGTGTAAGGGCCTGCCGGGAAAAAAAGCATGAAGTGTGTGCTGGGAGGGGAGCTGAAGAGTCTTCAGCAACAAAGTCTTTTTTAGTGGAATAATCTGACAGCAATTCTTTGAGGATGGCTCATGGTGTAATATAATTGACTTTAAAAGTGCAGTGAGTTAGTTTGGCCTGTCCAAGAGAGAAAATGTGTCTCCTGTAGAGTACCTCCTGGCACACAAACACAAGGAGGACAATAAAAGATAGGATTGTTATAGAATTGCTGTCCTTCTGTTAGGGAAATGAGTGGTTGTTAAAATATTGGCAATCTTTCCTTGCCTGGGTTTTGAACTCCAGAATCTGCTTTTTAGTGCACTGTGCTCTCTTCCCATTGTGAGAGGCAGAGCAGGCACTTAAGTGTTTTTGGCTTTTGCACAAAGTGAGGAAAATTATCAAAAGTTAAAATCTTGAGACAGGGAGGAACAACGTCAGCAAAAAGTTTCCAAAGGTGATTTTAACAAGGTAAGATGGTTATAACTGTAAATGTGCACAGAAGAAAAATCTGCAGGGCAACTAAAAATGAACCCCGAGAGTGTGATTCCTCCCCACCCCAGGCAGAAGTATGGAATTGAAAAACACTGTCTGATTAATGACTAATGGAGTATTGGACTGAGGGGGAAGGAGGTTGGGATAGTTCTTAGTCCTGTCATGAGTGCAGGAGCTGGACTCGATGACCTCTTGAGGTCCCTTCCAGTCATACTATTCTATAATTCTATATTTCTGTTGTGGTGCTGGTAAACCAGGTGCCAGCTCTTGCCAAGGCTATAGGCATAAGCCCAACACTGACAAATTCATAGCTGGAAACCAGATCAGATCACCTGTATGTTAATATTATTCAGGATAGGTATCAGACTTGTAAAGCTGTGTTTAGTGTTTAGACTCTGTAAAATGCTCGTAAGTTGCTGCATGCATTAATCTTACCTGTAATGCTGGGGTTCTCAAACTGGGGGTTGTGAGGTTATTACATGGGGGGTCGTGAGCTGTCAGCTTCCACCCCAAACCCAGCTTTTCTTCCAGCATTTATAATGGTGTTAAATATATAAAAATGTGTTTCTAATTTATAAGGGGGGGTCGCACTCATAGGCTTGCTATGTGAAAGGGGTCACCAGTACAAAAGTTTGAGAACCAGTGCTGTAATGTCTGTATCCCATACTTTTAGGTGATGGGTAAATTTTGCTTTATAACTGTCAAAATGCCTGCTCTGAACTTGTGAACTTAGGCAGGAAGAATGATTCCCTCACCTATCAACAAGGAATATCAAGACTAAATGGGCCATTGTAGGACAAAAACTTTGTGGATTGCCTCATCCACCCGTGAAGA
This sequence comes from Mauremys reevesii, assembly GCF_016161935.1. NCBI lineage: Eukaryota > Metazoa > Chordata > Testudines > Geoemydidae > Mauremys > Mauremys reevesii. The sequence continues at coordinate 20,079,075 of NC_052624.1, forward strand.
AGTTATGCAGGAATCCTCCTCCCACTAGTTTGAACTTTGGGGAACGGGCATATAAAGATGTGTAACTCACACACCTTCTGGGGTTCTGTCCCATCTAGTGGCACTGAGACCACTTAAAGAGAGAGCAATTAATGAATCTGCTCTACAGCCTTAGCTAACAGCCAGTTGGCTTTTAGCTCATGCGGTTGAGGCTCATGCACTAAGCTCCAGAGGTCCCATCCTGATGACTGGGGTCTGTCAGCATTATAGATGTTCACAAGAAGAAATGGGTCTCTCTTAGCTGTTTGAATTCTTACAGAAGCTGGAACTAAGAAATGAGAAGCAGTGATCCGCAGCATCAACTAGAGTTAGCCCTAAAAGACATTCAGTGCACAGATTACTACATCTCTGTCACCTTTTGGAATCATAAATTGTAACTTATTTGTGTATATATGTTGCCTTCTTTGGCCTGTAAATAACTCTCATTTCTTTTTCCTAATTAACAAACCCTTAGTTAGTTTATTATGTGATTGGCTACCAGCGTTGTCTTTGGTGTGAGATCTAAGTAGGGTGACCAGATGTCCCAATTTTATAGGGACAGTCCCGATTTTTGGGTCTTTTTCTTATATGGGCTCCTATTAACCCCCACCCCCGTCCCGATTTCCACACTTGCTGTCTGGTCACCCTAGATCTAAGGTACAAATTGATCTGGGGTAAGTGACTGGTCTCTTGGGTTGGAGACCAACCTGAATATTTTGTGATTTTTGGTGTAAGTGACCATTTATCACTATGTCCAGCTTGTTTGGGTGTCAGGATAGACTGGAGTGCCCCAGGGGACTGACTGTGACTCCATGGTAAGACTGTTACATTGATCCAGGAGTTCACATTTGTTACTGGGTTGGTGAAATCTAATTATAGAACATACCACCAGTTTGGGGGGTATCTGCTCTACTTTTTAACAGTCTGTCCTGAGGCTGGCACTAGTGGTCATGAACCACTCCAGACAGTGTGACACCGGTCTCTTTCTCACTTTGCTATTACTTTGAATGTTTATGTGCATGAGTTTTTGTTGGCGGGAATGTTTGTGGAATGGGTGTTTTTAGTGCTAAAGGCCTTATGCAGGCTCTCTGCACAATGGTGAATTTCTCCCTGTGCAGATAGCCATATTCACCTGCGAACAAGAGAACTTGCTGTTCAAAATTATTAATGAGTCTCCTGTTTATTGCAGGCAACCAATCAAACAGCAGAAACAATACCATGTTATTTAAGTAACTAGTCACATGCCACAAATAGCAAATATTCAAAGTGAATAGTTGGTGACTGTAGGTTGAAAATTGTTCATCAATATTGTTCAATGACTTATGATCAGGATCTATCAACGACTGACTGACAAATGAACTAAAGAGCTAAATTTGTCAGTTCCCAAAATATAACTCAGCTTCCTCTAGCACGTACACGCTTCTGTCAGTAAGGTAAATATCAACTGTGTAGATCTGACAGACTTGCTGTGGGACTTTGAGCAAATCACTTCGCCATTCTGTGCCTCAGTTTCCCTGTCTGTAAAACGAAGAGTACCCAGTGCTTTGAGATTCTCAGTTAGAGATGCATGATAATGGCAATGTATTATGTAGAATATATTCAGAATGATAAGACTGCTCTCAGTCTCTGTCCATGAACTCGGAGTTACTCCAGAGTCACGCTAGCGTGACTCGAGCCATGCATAGTATAATGGACCTGCTGGCTCATTACCTAAGCTAGAGAGAAAGGGTCGAGTTAGTGGAAGGTTCTTTGTTACCCTTTGTAACATCCAACCCATAGAGTGCTCCATAAGCTCCAAAGGACAAGAAAGGAAAGTGATATCTCTAGGTCAAAGGGGACTGGAGTCCACAGGGAGCCAAAAGCTGTCTGTGAGCAGGAACAGCAGTGGAGAGAAGGATGAGCCATGAGCAGCCTGAGACTGGCCCAGGTGCTGGCAAGAGGCCAGCAGTAGCATCATGGCAGAAAAGGAGGATAATGTGGAAGGGTATAAGACCAGTACCCTTGGTTAGTAACCGTTGCTTTATCTCTTGTTAAAACAATCCTTCCTTGGGTATTTGAATCTTTTATTTCTAGCAGCCCTAGTAAAGAAATCCTCACTCACTCAAAGTATGAGAGAGCCTGTTTGGGAACCTGCCCAGCACATGAAGAGCCTAGTGCTAGAAGTGCCTATAGTGTTTGCCTGGGAGTTTGTGTTACACCCAGTCTGCTACTAGACTTCAGGGGCCTGGTGTACTACAGCACTTACAGTGACTCCCTGCAGGGGGCATTACAATCTGAGCTAGGCTAGAGACAGAACTCTGGATCTGAGCAGTTCACAGAATTCGAAGGAAGTTTGAATCTGGCATCTAATTCTAATCACCATACATAAGAGAAATCCCTGTGAATCCAGATGAGAATGTACCACCCGCCTCGAACTCGAAAGAGAGGCAAACTTCATTTTGTGACTGGTGCACATGCAAAGCTTGCTTTGATTTAATTAGATCTACAACTAGGAACAAGGAATGCAGGCCATACCTACAGAATAGGAGCCCGTAGGCTGGAAAGCATTGACTCGGAAAAGGATTTAGGATCATAGCGGACAAGCAACTCCAAGCCAACTCCCAGTGAGATACTGTGGCAAAAAGAGTTAATGCCATTCTTGGATTTATAAACAGAGGGATGGTGAATAGGAGTAGGGAGGTGATTTTACCTATGCATGTGGCATTGGTGAGTATATTGCTAGATACTATAATATTGCATACAGTTCTGGTGTCTGCATTGTAAAAGGATGTTGAAAAATTGGAGAAGGTGAAGAAAAGAGCCACAAAAATGATGCAAGGGCTGGAGAAAAAATGCCTTGTGGTAAGACACTTCAATAAATCAAATCTGTTTAACTTATCAAAAAAAAAGAGTCAGAGATGACTTGACTACAGGGTATAAATATCATAACAACCAATGGCTGGAAGGTGAAGCCAGGCAAATTCAGATTAGAAATAAAGCACACATTTTTAGCTATGTGGGGTGATTAACCAGTGGAACAAACCAACAAGGGAAGAAATGGATTCCCCATCTCTTGATGTCTTGAAATTAAGACTGAACTTTAGTCAAACACAAATTATTGGGATCTATACAAGGGTAAATGGGTGAAATTCTGTGTCCGGGTTATACAGGAGGTCAGACTAGATGACCTAATGATCCCTTCTGGTCTTAAACTCTGTGAATCTGCAAATATTTTTGTAATCAATTTAGTCAAGCTGGTATAAATCCCTAATGCAGACATGAAATCCAAGAGATGTGCCTCTGATAAGACAACTGCATTCAAATCCATTCTTCTGACAATAGAAACCAGAGCCAAATAGAACACAGATTTTATGCTTACATACAGACAATCATATGTTACAAGATTTATAAATTACCTCACTGATACATTGTGAGGGATGGTGGTGAAATACCCCAGACTTGTCATCCTGGGAAAGTTCAACATGCATACTGACAAGTCTGTAGAAGCAAAAGCCATAAAACTCATCTCACTTGTCTCCTGGTACTTTCACAGGTCATCTCTGGTCCAGCCCACACAGCTGATCACATGCTGGACCTGATCTTCAGTCTAGATGTCAAGACTGAGGACATCACAACCCTGCCACCATGCTGGACAGCCCGTTACATCATTAAGGCAGTGGTCCAGCTCCTAGGGAACAAGAGTCGATCATGAAGATCATGGACTCCAACAATTCTAAAGCATCCTAAAGGAGACAACAGCACTCCACCCACAGGATGGAGTTGAAGACTTGAAGAACCATCATTGTACACTAGCCTTCGTTCATCGGCAAACTGGCCCCCAAATGGGCCCCTCCTCCCCATTGCCAAAACAGATCTCCTTGGTTTTCTGACACTCTCTACCAGATAGAGGAGGAGGATGGTGGAAAATAAAGGCTGATACAGACATAACAAATTCCTCAGTGCCTATGCTGAGGCTGAATCACAGGTCAAGAGACCCTTCCTATTAGCTTCCATTGAAGCTGCCCAGTCCTGCCCAAATGAGCTATCCAGGGTATTAAGCCACTTCTTCAATCCTGAGTGCTTACAATCTGCATCAAAACAAGAGCACTAAGTGCTGTGAAGATCTATCATCCCAGTTCTCTGGAGAGATCATGTACATATGGGAAGTCTTCTCCATTCCTCCTATACCTACCAACCAACAGCTCACTTACATTCCCAGAGTCCAATACTTTCACTCATCAAAGAAGTTCTGGACACCCTAAAGGAGTCTTGATCCAAGACCTGTGCATATAAACCGTGCCCTCCTGACTTGTGAAAGAGAGTTACGAACAACAGGTGCCACTCACGATCGAAGTAGCTGATGCCTGGTTCAGGGAAGGAATCTTCTCTTCTTCTTTCAAACATGCAATAGTCCAACACTGAAGAAACCCACTCTGTTCCAGCCAGCTATCAGCCAGTCAAACCTCTCATTCCTGACCAAGCTCACAGAGAAGCTACCCAAAGGCCAATTTCAAGCTCTTCTAATAGAAGATAATGTCCTAGAACTAGCACAATCTGGATTCAGGCCAGGATGTGGAACTGAAACAGCTTTAATGGCACTGATGAATGATCTTCTGCTATCAGTCGATAGAGGCAGAGGCTGCTCAAGACCATCTGATGCCTTAGGCAGAATGCCAGTGGGCCACCCGCCTCCCCTTAGAAGTTCCATAGCCATAGCTTTAATCTGAGAGATGAATTTACCATAAAATGCTGACAACATACGAAAGTACTCTCTGCTGGTGCTAAGATTTATACAAGTTGCATGAAGTTAATATCAAAATGTTTCCCCCATCCCTATATTATGCATTGCCATAAGTGCAGCAAATTGATGTTAATGGATGCCCTTGCGTACTTTAGAGTAATCAAATGCATTTTGACATAGGAGCATATAGTACTGAATGCTTTGCATTAGCCTTTGTCACAGCCAGCCAACAGCAGATATGATTGTACACATTCTGTGTCAAAGAGAGCAATATAATGCTACAAACAAACAAAAAAAAATGCCCATGGATGCGCCAGTAGTAAAATAAAAATCTTGAGTGATTGTATAATGAAGAACTAGTATTCTCTCTTTGACACTAGCTGATGTCCATGTGCACCTTGCGGACACTTATTAACAGTTTCTAATGCACGTTTATCTAGTTCTCTTTAGAGACTTGGGAGTGCTGGGTGAGAAGCTGCAGGGAAGCTTAGAAACCAAGGTATTGGGCCTGGTACAATAACCTGAACAGAAGAGAATAGGAATGCAGGCATAATGTCCTAAGAAACACTAAAGGAGCATGTGTAGCCAGGGGTTCGGGAATCATCCCTTAACCTGCGCCAGATCCACGGAGGATGTATATGAGGCTGCTACAGCCTCCCTTCCAGGGGACTCAGGTCCCGATCCACAAAAGCACTTAAGTGCCTAACCCCTAGATTTAGGCACCTAAGTCTAGGGTTTAGGTGCCTGAATCCCAGTATTAGGCTCCATTACAATCCTACTGTCAAATGCTAGCAGGTAGGCAGGGCTTCCAGCCAGGCCCTCGGGGTACATCTACACTGCATTTACAAACCCATGGCTGGCCCATGCCAGCTGACTCGGACTCATGGGACTTGGGCTATAGGGCTTTTAATTGCAATGTAGACATTTGGGCTTGGACTCCAGCCCAAGCCTGAACATCTACACTGCAGTTAAACTGCCCCTTAGCCCGAGCCTCATGAGCCTGACTCTACTGGCCTGGGCCAGCCACGGGTGTTTAATTGGGGTGCAGATGTACCCCTAGTGGCATAAACTCCCAAGGTAAGATCTGCAGCTAGTATAATCAGGGAAGCTCCTTTGAAATCAGTGGGGCTATGCAAATTTAAATCCAGCTGAAGGTTCAACTCCCTGTTTTTAGCATGAGACACAGAACTTAAGTCTACCTTAAAAGACCTCCAAAAGCTCGAGGATGAAAACAAAGATTTACAACTTTGCTCCTCTGGCACAATGGAACTCCCTACAATAAGAGTAAATCTTATCTGTGCAGGAACCTGCTTTCTCAAGGGCTGGTCTGAGACTATGGAATGAACTCCTCCAGATCATAAGAATGGCCATACTGGGTCAGACCAAAGGTCCACCAAGCCCAGTATTCTGTCCTCTGAAAGTGGCCAATGGCAGGTGCCCCAAAGGGAATGAACAGACAGGTTATCATCAAGTGATCCATGCCCTGTAACCCAAACAGAAGCTAGGGATACCATTCCTGGCTAATAGCCATTGATGGACCTATCTGTCACGAATCTGTCTATCTTCCTTTTGAACCCCTTTATAGTACTGGCCTTCACAAAACCCTCTGGCAAGGAGGCTGACAGTGCGTTGCACGAAAAAAAATACTCTCTTGTGTTTGTTTTAAACTTGCTACCTATTAATTTTATTTGGTGGCTCCTTGTTCTTGTATTATGAGGAGTAAATAACGCTTCCTTATTTACTTTCTCTATACCACTCATGATTTTATAGACCTCTATCATATCTCCCCTTAGTCGCCTCTTTTCCAAGCTGAAAAGTCCCAGTCTCATTAATCTCTCTTCATATGGAGGCCGTTCTATACCCCTAATCATTTTTGTTGCCCTTTTCTGAACCTTTTCCAATTCCAAAATATATTTTTTGATATGGGGCAACCACATCTGCACACAGTATTCAAGATGTGGGTGTACCATGGATTTATATAGAGGCAATATGATATTTTGTCTTATTATCTATCCCTTTCTTGATGATTCCCAACATTCTGTTTGCTTTTTTGACTGCCACTGCACCCTGAGTGGATGATTTCAGAGAACTATCCACAAGGACTCCGAGATCTCTTTCTTGAGTGGTAACAGCTCATTTAGACTCCATCATTGTATATGTATAGTTAGGATTATGTTTTCCAATGTGCATTACTTTGCATTTATCAACATTAAATTTCAACTGCTATTTTGTTGCATAGTCACCCAGTTTTGTGAGACCCTTTTGTAGCTCTTCGCAGTGTGCCTGGGACTTAACTATCTTGAGTAGTTTTGTATCATCTGCAAATTTTGCCACTTCACTGGTTACCCCTTTTCCCAGATCGTTTATGAATGTTAAATAGGACTGGGCCCAGTACAGATCCCTGAGGGACACCACTATTTACCTCTCTCCATTCTGAAAAATGACCATTTATTCCCTATCTTTTAACCATTTACCAATCCATGAGAGCACCTTCCCTCTTATCCCATGACTGCTTATTTTGCTTAAGAGCCTTTGGTGAGGGACCTTATCAAAGGCCTTCTGAAAACCTAAATACAATATATCCACTGGATCTCCTTTGTCCGCATGCTTATTGACCCCCTCAAAGAATTCTAGCAGATTGGTGAGGAAACAAAGGACCATCACAAACCACAGAAACTAAGGACCATCACAAACCTCATCAACTTCTGCTCCAAGTGCAATGTGCATCTCATCAACATAAATACATAGCAACATTGTGTGCATGTATATAGCACTCTATCAAAACAAAACACTCCATTGCATGCATTTCTGTTCCCAGGGAGAGGATGAGAGAACAAAACCGTAGCAGTTGTTAGTTATATTGCTTAATGCATAGCTGGAAAATGTTAAGATACTATGGTGATAAGTGCAGTATAAGAATCTATACAGACTAGATTGAACTGGGTATCTTTGGAGCGAAAGCACTGAGTCTCTTCCATAGCTTGAGCTAAAAAGGCAGCTTCTGTTGCTGGGGCTGTGACAGACTCAGATTGTCATATTCTCTGTGGATCAGGCACAGAGAGGGACATGTAACACATCAACCAGTGGGTTATATAGATACAAATTGATTCCCCCTCTTCTTTGAGGTAAACTGATTTATGCAAGGGTTAAACTGATTTGAGTGTTTCTATATTAGGGGATTGCATCAGTTTAACTAGTTTGATTTAGTTAAAACACTGCAACTTTTTTAGGTTAGACAAGATCTCTGATACAGGGACTGTCACTGTTCTGTGTTTGTACAGAGCCTAGCACACTGGAGCACCACTGCAATATTGATAATAAATATGAAGATGGAGGGACCCATTCTCTTGTCACTTATCGCTACGTAAATCAGGAGTAATGCCATTGAAATCAGTGGACTGGTCTAAATGAGAAAAGAATCAAGCACATGGGTTTGCCGTAATCTTTCTCTGAAAGAAAATGTCCATGTCAGGATGACTCTTCAGAAAGAGAAGAGAAATGTATTTTCCCTTAGTTTTTGACTTCTCTTGATTTCCAGGGTTGCCTTTATGTTGCTTACCCCACTACAAATCTGTTTGGTTTCTTCTCTAGACATATTTCCTATACGTTTCAAAATGTCAGCTCTGTTTTACTTTTTAAACATGCTTAAACACTTGGGATTTGGAAAAAGGACAGCGCAAGCCGGTGGAACAGAAGAATGGCCACTGCTCACACTGGGAGCATAGAAGTGATGATATTGTACAGTTTGGGGAATGGTGATGGTATTCGTACAGTCACGCTGAATTCTGGAAAATAGTGTCACGAAAAACTTTAAAAAAAATACACATTTTCACAAAAATTCTGATATCCACAGAGGAGTAGTGATTTTCACATCCCCATGACAGTCTGATTTGTTACAGTCCCCATCCCCCCATACCTAAAAGGGTAGGCAGGAGCAATAATGGGACCCAGGAAAGTAGTTGTGGGTCTTGCTGTGGAAAACCACATGAATGTAGATAGGAAAGCTCACTGTCTGTTCCTTCAAAAAATGGGATGAGGAAGTTTGGCAGCTGGCTGTCCTTGAAGGGAGGGGGAGTAGTTCACAGGACTTTCCAGAAGCTAAAGGATGCAGAGGGGGAGGGAACTCTTAGGCTTGTTAGGAAGAATTGAAGAGGGATTTTGATTGGTTAATACAGTAGTGTAAGCCTGTGGGACTCACCCCTTCAGCGCCTCCTGCTGGTCATCTCGGGAATTAGGCCAGTGATCTGCCTTACTGCTGACCCCATGTCCCTCCCAGGACCCCAGTGCCCCTTTCTCTGGGGTGCTGCCCTTCTGGCAGTATCCCCCAATCTCAGGTTCTCACCTCCCAGGGGAACCCCCAACCCCTATCCCCACCTCGCCTCAGTCTTGGCTACTGCCAGTCACCACTTAGCCCCCATTCACTGGGGCAGACTGTAGTGTATCAGCCACTCATCACAAGCAAGGGGGGTCTGGACCTGCTGCCTGTGCCTTGCCTTCCCGGGTGCATCCCAAGTGCCCCGTTGGCCTTACCCTAGGCCTGCAGCCTGGGGCTTTCCTAGGCTGGAGCTCCCTGGCTCCCTTGGCCTTCCCCCAGCCCTGCTCCACTCTCAGCACTAGGTTAAGCTCCCTGAAGCCAGACCCTTCTCTCGCTGAACGCAGCGAGAGACTGTTTGCTTGAGCTCCTGGCTCAAGCCTTTATTGGGCCAGCTGGGCCCTGATTGGGGCATGGTCCCAGCTGAGCCTGCTTCCCACTAAGCTTGGGCTGTTCTCCCAGCCCTCCAGCCCTCTCCCAGGGCTGGTTTTAACCCTGTCAGGACTGGAGCGGGTAGCCACCCCACTACAAGTAGATTAGTCAAATCTTAGTTCACCAAGGACCTGAGCCAAAGTCAATTGAAGTCAATGGGAGTTCTTCTATTGATTCCATTGGGCTTTGGATCAGATCCCAAAATGCTGGCTGCGTCCCTGGAAATTTGACTAAATTGCCTAAAATTTCTATGTAGAAAACTCTGTGCTTAATGCTGCAAAGTTTAAATGGGCCTTTCTTCTACGAACTCTGTGGCCTCCCATCTTTAGCCCATAAACTTCTTTGTGACACCCTGACTATCCAACTTAATTTCACGTTCCTCTGTTGCAGCTGGATAATGGAGGTGTCTCTGGATTCGTATTCAGGGTTCAGATATCCCTGTAATAGTCTCCTGAATACAAATATCACCTGAATACAAGTAATGGTAATGGGCTACTAGCCTCGCGCTAATGCGTAATCAAAGACGTGTGTTGCTTAGTGGGTTGCCTCTGAGATAGTCCAGGAAAAGCAGCAGCACCTGAGTACTGAGTCACTGCAATACACACAGAATCTACCAGCCTGGGGAATCGATCCCACCACGAGTGGTTCTAGAGCGGATCCTCCCCATAGGGCAACCATGAGGCTGCCAAAAAACTAACCCAATGTATCATCGTCCCACCCCCATCACAGGCATGATTTAAAGAAATCAGGTGAACCTTGGTTCAACCTTGTTCTTAGGTTCTAAGTGGTCGTTTCATTTAGGACATTTGACTAAAAGCCCTTTTCATGGAACCAACTCCTGTAGGAATGAAGCCAGCAATTAATGAAAGATGATAAAATAATAAAAGAAGTAATACATTAACTATATTATCCTTGCACATTTGGGCAGTCCGTTTCATTATATCCTCTTTATGGACATCCTCCAGCAACATTTGAAGAGCTACTTTATTGCTGTTCTGTGACTGTTTTGGTTTCCAAACATTAACAAGTTACTTAAATGCTAATGCTCTCCTTTGCTTTTCCATTTCCCACTGTTGGATTTGACGCAAATGCTCAGGGTTTTTGGTACCTTACATTTATACAACTTTTGTGGGTTTGCGAATACTGTACTAAACCTGATTTTGGAGCTTTGATTTTTATTCTTTCTGTTCCCATGCAAGGAACGAAAATAAGCTGTTGATTGGAAGAAATAATCTTTTCCTCATGCACATTCAGACCATACTGGGCCTGACCCTCAGCAGTAAATTGAAGTATATGGAGTACCACACTCCTCAGACTCTGAATGGAGCTATGTGATTTATATCGACAGAGGATTGGGCACATAGTGTCCAAACACCGAGATGGACATGCTGAGAAGCTGATTAGCCAGCCTTCACTTACTGACCACAGAACAATGGGCTGCTTCTCTTTTCCAGTCACAATAGATACAATGATTTCTGTGATGTTCTTAGGAAAGTTGCAGTAAAATCAATTTGATGTAGAAAAAACATTTGCTATAGACCGAGATCAGTGTATAGGCTTTTTCTTGGTGAACATGGCACTATGCAACTGTTGCTTTTTCAGAGTGAGTCAAACATGGCCTGTCTTTTTGGAACCTCACTGGCCAGTATACACAGGTCGCTAAACACCTTGCATATGATAATGACTTTCTCTCACAACTGACTTGGGCTGGAATCATGAGCTAGGGCATGATTCTGATCCAACACATATTTTACACTAGTATAATCCCATTTGGCCTGGTTCTTCTCTTACTTAAACCAGCGTTAATCAGGGGTAGCTGTATTGATGTTAGCTGGGGAAGCTGCTTTCCCCTTTAGGGAATTAGCATTTGTTGATTTTTTTTCTTAACAAAGAAATGTAGTTTGAGAGTAGAAATAATAAACCCTCATTAACTCCAAAAGCCACATCTCCACTTAAGAAACATAACCACATATTCCCATTAATGACAATGAGAATAAATACACAAACAAAATTGTTCCCTGACATGCAAAAAATGCTATACTCATTACATAATGAAAACTTAGCCCTGTCTTCTATTCAAGAAAGCAGTGAATTGCAAGCCTTTCTAAGGAGAAGCATCTGCATTATAGGGACAGGGCATGACTTACCTCTGTATTACTTCAGTTTTATGCCAGCATAAATCTATTCATCACTATTCTGCTTCAGGTTTACACCATAATCAGACCCATAATACATAAAAGGCTCTTAATTTATTCTTAAGTATCAGAGGGGTAGCCGTGTTAGTCTGGATCTGTAAAAGCAGCAAAGAGTCCTGTGGCATCTTATAGACTAACAGACATATTGGAGCATGAGCTTTCATGGGTGAATACCCACTTCGTTGGATACAACATCCTACGAAGTGGGTATTCATCCACGAAAGCTCATGCTCCAATGGTCTATAAGGTGCCACAGGACTCTTTGCTGCTTTTAGAAAAATATTCTGAAGATTCACATTTCTCTTTGTCATTCATGGTTTTACTGTATGTAATGCATGCTAAAGATTGAGAGTTTTACCCCTACTTTATACTTTATACTTTATAATTGCACAAGGTGCAAAGCAGAGGAGCATATTTCCAATAGCCAAAGTCATGCACATTTCACATACATGGCAGTCCCAGTTATTGCATATTTGCAAATAAGAAACATTCGGACTAAGGTCCTGATTCAGATTTCACACAGATCAGGAGCAGCTCTGCTGAAGTCAATGAAGTTAGATCCGATTCTGATCTCACTCCTGAATATAAAGAAAACAACAGGTAGAAGTGGCTTTTCATGGAGGGAGGACCTGAGGTGCAGGCTGAGCTGGCCTGAGAGAAGAACCATAGAAATAGCCATGCCTGAAGAGAGGGCTTGAGATGAGCTGTGTAAGTTTTCTGACTGTTTTTTTCTTTGTTAACATATCCAGTCTCAGGAAGATGATGAGTATCGACTTCCTAGTTTGTGGATTGTGATTGTAGAGCAAGTCAAGAAAGACGCCTCCTCATGTGTAGTCTATACATGCAGTCTCCAAATGCTCTTTATGCAGTTAGACTGGGTGAAAATGGCCAGGCTTTTATTTTGTCCACCTCCCTTTGTCCCCTTTCACTCCAAAAACAGCTGTTCTCCCACTCCAGACAGAGAGTTTAAATCCTCAACCACAAAGTGAAAAGACTTTGCCAGATTGGAAGAGAAATGTCAATTAATTGTCAATTGAATCATTGATTAATTGGCACAATGTTAATCTCTAAATCAGCAGTAATAAATTATTCCATTTTTAATTTCGACCTGAAGAGTGTTTAAAACACTCCATATTGCTGCTGGTGCTGTTGTAAAATGACTGATGAGACTGTATTTTTACTATAATCTTTGTTGCTCCTAAAAATTTCTGAATAATTGATAGTCATAGTAGTGACTCAAAGCCAAGAAAGAGTGTTGCTACTGCTATCTAGGGGGGACCACATTTGATGGGAACCTTGGGGTATTGCCCTGATAATGCCAGACACTAGAGCCTAATTCTAGTTCTTCTTCTTAGGACTTTATTATTATTTGTACTTCAGAAGCTCCTAGGAGCCTCCATTGTGCTAGGCACTATAGAAACACAGAACAAAAAGATGGTCCCTGCCCCAAAGAACTTAGTCTGCTCTACATTAAAAAGTTAGGACGACCCAGCTATGTTGATCAGGGATGTGAAAAATCCACATCCCTGAGTTAAGCCAATCTAATGCCCAGTGTAGACAGCGCCAGGTCAATGGAAGAATTCTTCCATCTATCTAGCTATGTCCTCTTGGGGAGATGGATTATCTACGCCAACAGGACAACCCCTCCTGTCAGCATAGGTAATGTCTACATTGAAATGCTACTAGTGCAGCTGCGCCGCTGTAGCATTTCAGGTGTAGACCAGCCCTAAGTATGAGACAAGAGGCAACAAGTGGATACAGACAGACAGAGACGGGATCACAACAATACAATGAGACAGTATTGAGCAGCATGATAGGCTGAGGTCTCAATATGCCAGCTGCCTATCCATTGTCAAGGGGTTTTTTTAGGGATCAGGGGAAATGAGCAATTTATTTGTTTTTATGCCGATCTACTGGGCCAGATCCTTGATCCTTCTATAGCTATTTTGTATCTCAACAGCCTTGCAATGCAACTGGAAAGCCATCGTAAATGGCTAGCTAGGGATTCCCCTTGTGTAGGGGTGTATTTCTCGGAGTAAGGGGTGTAGCCAGACTTCTCCTGCACTCTGGTGATCCCTGGCTGCCAGAATGTCCTTTTAGGGCCATTAGCAGAGTGGGGGTTAACTTAGAGTAGCCCAATAGCTCCATGATTGGGATGGGAAGTTTAAATGAGGCTTAAAACTTCCTTTGCTCCCTCTTCCGGTACCATGCTGTGCATAGCTTGGTCTGATCAGAGGCTCCAGCCAAATTGCCCTAATATCGCATTAAAATAATGAATAGCTTTCTTATTCATGAAGAAATATGCAGAAAAGATGCAGCACAATTCTTACTTTTCTGACAAAGAAGCAAAACACATAGGAAAGGCCCAGCTCTGTTTTCTTTTTAGTCAGCAGGAGTTCTGAACTTCTTATGGCAGCCAAAATATCAGCCAAAATATCAGCTTTCTGTTCCAATTATGTGAGTTATTCAAAACTCTTGAGATGCTCAAGTGTCTGCTTCATATTGTAAAAAAATTGACTTAAAATCCCATTGGGGTTGTATTTTTATTAAAAAACGTCTATACCTTTTTTTCAGTGCTGGGTCAGGTAACTATGCTGCACATGAAAGAAGCACAGGATTCCAGATGTGAGCTTGTCATTGCTTTAACACTCATTAAGTTGGTCTCCAATGTCTAAACTTTTGGGAACTAAGATCTGGGCATGGGATTAAAAAAATGTAAGATAGCTACCAAAGGGCAAATTCTTCCTCTTAGCTTCGGTGCTTTCTTGGATCAGGACCAGTGTGCTCAGTACTGTGCAGGATTGAGCCTACAGTTTACGTGTGCAGTAGAACCCCGCTTTTACAAACTAACTGGGGACTGAGGAGTTCCTAAAACCAAAAAGTTCTTAACATTAAACATCTCAAAATTATGGTAGGTGCTGTGCATATGTTGCAGTCTGGTGCACCACATCACTTTCTTCCTGTCCTTCAATCGGCTGCCAATTGATTTCCAGTGTACCAAAGGCATTGGAACATGCTGGGATGTTGACTTGTTCTTCGACATCACTTTCATTGGGGTTTTTTTTTTGTCTGTTGATGGAAAAATGGTTTTTATAACCGGTCATTCATAAAACTGAGGTTCTACTCTACCAAATCTGATAGGCAATGGAAAGAGGGCAGCAGTAGAGGAAAGGGGTAGTTTAAGGGGAGGACATTTGAGGGAGGGGGTCTTGGACAAGCTTCCATCCCAAGGTCCAGGAGACAAGTTTATAGTTCAGCCAGTGAAGAGCTGAATCACTCTGGCAAAGCTATAAATTAGTGGCTTTTTTCTGGCCAAAGGACTTTCTCTTTTGGCTTCCACTGTATCACTTGTCCTGCAAAAAACACATTGTGCAGCCCATTCCTGCTCAAAAATAAATGATACAAAATCAATTACATGCTGTGATATTTGCCATAGAAAACATTTTATGACAAATTAATTTGAAGAAAAAATATTATATGGCAAACATTGCAGTGTAAATAGAAAGAGAGATGACTAACACTTACTAAATCAGACATTTCCACACTATTAAACTCTAAATTAGCCCATGTCTAAGATTTTGGACTAATCTACAAGAGAGTCAGTTTTCAGCTCTCAGACTTCAGGAACTTTTGTGTTAGATCTGAAAAAAGTTTAGATTCACCGGTAAAGTTTCCAAAAGGGATTCTGTAAAATTGATTTGAACATTTTCAGCAAGTGCATTCAGGACTCAGTAAGAGCTGGAAGTTTAGGGATTATACATACATTATTTATATATTATAAAGTGATTTAATTCCTGCTTTAAGTGCAAATGTCAATGCAACCTTAAGCACTGTTCTGCCTCCCTAGAATTTGTCATCAAACCCACTTGACATATGATTTTTAATTCCTTTGTAACCAGATCCATTGGTCACATTTGTTGATGGTACTACTAAAATAATCAGCAACTAAATAGCAAATGATATTGACATTCAGATAGTCATTGTCATGTTTCAGAGTCAGTAGTTCATACCTCTCAGAGCGCTTGTTTTAAGCTGTCTGAAAGCTTGGGAAGATACCACCACATCAGTTTTCATTCGTCATATTGTCAAGATTTAATCATAAGGGCTAGAAACATATTTTTTTTAAAAAATCAACAATAAATGTAATTTACAGAAAAGTACATATGACTAATAGTATCAATAAATAATAAAGTAGCACATAAATCATTTAAAAATATCCTATGCCTTTGATTTTGCTATAATATAGAAGTCAAGTTTGAAATTACCCAGTCAGGAATTTATGCATGAGAGGGAGCTGAATAAAAGGTTACACTCACCAAAGGAGGGGAAAAAATCTTAAGGGGTCCATTATGACATGCATATAACTTACAAACTAACAGATTTACTTGTAAATTCTCAGAAAATCAGCGAACTCAGAGAATAAGTGCTACAAATTTAGGGGAGGAGACACTATTATTCAGATATAAGAAAATAGTTGAACCCCAGCTTCATGTGTAAATCTCAATGCAACCTTCACTACGGAGCCACTTTGATGCCTCCATAATAAGCGTCTCATGAACCATATCTTCCTACTTTTTATAAAGGCTAAATACACAGAATAAATAATAGGACCGGTCCTGAAGTCCTTGTTCAGCCAAAACTCCCTCTAGTTTCAAACTGTTTACTCCTGAATAAGATGTTCCGGACTGAGCGCTTTAGGTATAAGCAATTGCACCCAAATGTTAAAGCAAAATGCCCTTTGGATGCTTGGAAGCTACATGTTTTGTCACTGAATCATATCCTGAAAGTGGCTGTGTATCCACAGCTCTTATGAATTGAGTTAGACTTAGGGTATGTCCTCACTGCAGATTTGCCTCAGTTATTCCTCCCAAGTCAGCCTAGCTCAAGGGAGAGCAGCCACACTGGGAAATAACATTCAAGATGCTCTGTCCACACCGGCACTGTGTTTACTGTACTGTGGCACTAAGACTTCTGGGGGCATATTCCCTGGTTCTTTGTGCTGGAGTAAGATCAGCCACTCTACACATTTCTTTCCCAGTGAATTGTGGGCGAACTTGTCCGTCCTATCTGGGCACACAGGGGGAACTATGAGAAGGCTTTGGCAGACTAGTGGCACTGCTGTGGAGCTATCTGCATCTACGGGGGATAATAATACTTCCACCTTTTCTCCCCACCCTCTGTTTTGTCCATCCAGGGCCAGTGAAAACTTCCACCTTGCGCCCCCGCCCACTCCGCTCCCCTGGGAGCATTGCTTATTATGAACTTTCAAAAATGAATACTGCATAATGTGGCATTGTTCCTGTATACTTCCTTCCTTCCTTCTTTCATATCAAAATCTACTACATTTTATTCTACCTTTAGAATATCCAATTATTGTTATTAATAACATTATAAAATTAGAATGGCGGATACTCTGTCATACAACAACAACTGACAATATCAATATGACAAATTTCAACAACCTACACACGTATATTCACACATGATAAACATATACACTCAGATACTTAACATACACAGACAATTGACACAAAGTATTAGCAAAATGATGCAGCAGCAATTGCCAGAGTCTTAGATCTGAAACAACTCAACAAAAATAGTTACCCTCAGTCGACAACCTCCAAAAACTAGTAAAGTTAACATTCTAAACAGCCTGTCAGAATGGGTAACAGCTGTGCGTGACGAGAAAAATGACGTCATTGCCATATGACGTCATTTGTACCATAGTGTCCGCAACGCAGAGCTGGCGTAGCCTATAGCTGTAATGTATGAGAGAAGAACGACAAGTTAAAATGCAAGTTCAGCGATGTTTCTCTTTTCTTTATTCATTAATTTTCCAGCAATAGTGTAAAAAAATTTTTTTGGGCACCGCTTTTTGGCGCCCCCAAATCTTAGCGCCCTACACGGCCACCTAGTTTGCCTAGTGGTTACACCAGCCCTGCATCCATCTCTTCAGGACAGGGACTGTTTCTTATTACATTATTTTACACAATTGGGCCTATCACAGGGCTTGCCTACCCTGTAGCACCCCTGCTGGCTGAGTGTGGCAGACATTTCCTGCCTCAGTTTCCTCCTCACCAGGGTTTTCTGTCTCTCCCAGGGATTCACATGACTCAGCTGGCTGGCTGGGTCACTGAGTTCAATCCCCTTTTGGAGTAACAAAATCCCAAACAAACCCCAAAGCACTTCTCCCCACTTGGGCTCCTCTTCCCAATCCCTTCTGGGTTATTTTCAGACTCTCTTGCTCTGAGACAGAGCCCCGACTTCCCTCACAGTCTCCTGCACACTGTCTCAGAGCCTGCCACAGAAGCCTTTCCACTCTCAAACTAGGTTCTCAGCCCTTTTAAAGAAATCACCCAGCTGATGAAGACCAGCTGTGGGAGTAGCTAATCCAGCACAAGTGTGGCTGAGCCTAACTACCATTAAAGGGCCAACAAACCCATGACACGCCTCCCTCCCTAGAACCAAACCCAGACTTAGGACAAGATCTATAGTCTATACTCCTTCCATGGGTTTCATCCACGTGGGAAGTTTCTCCTTCAAGTGTTCTCTCCAGACTTCCCACCCAGACTACTTTTTAGTCTAATTTTTCTCTTGCTGGGCGACCTGTGAGGCCCATTCTCCTGTTGCCAGCTTCTCTGGCCAACCTTTCGCCCCCTGCCATCCATGCTCCAGGTGTTTTCATCTGGTGTTCTATCTGACCCTTGGCTACACACCCAAGGTCAATGTACTGCCACATATCCATCCTTCTCCATATTTGTGGAGGCGACTGCTTCCCCATCTTTCCCCTCCCCTCCCTCCATGGACATTTTTGTTATAACATCAGCCCACTTTATCTCTGTGGTAGCAATTTTGTTCCTTAGTTCACTCTGGCCTGTTAGTGAGTAGATCAAGTGCAAAAGTATGAGGGCTTCTATCACTCCCACAACCTTAACTTCACAGGCAGCCTTAATGTTTGTGCTGCAGACCAGTTCCTCCTTTTCATTCTTGTTCCCGAGGGACCTGCTTTTCCCATTGCAGCATCTTGATTCCTTGTGAAAGCAGACCCTCTTCCTTACCCAAAACACACACCGGGTGTCCATATCCAGCGAGGCTGTGGTTTTTCCTGTGGTCTTTCCCCGGAGCAAGCCTTTATGTCCTGCCTTACCTAGGCGCAAGCATTGCCTATGTGTTCTACTTTCCCATGAGCATAACATACCCTTGGCTGGGCCTCCGGGCTCCTGGGTCCCAAATACCGTTTTTTCCCTCCAGCTTGATGGTTACTATACTGACAGTTTCCTTACACAGGATCTCCAGCATGGTTTGTTGCTGCTCCTCTACCCTGGCCAGTTGCCTCTGTAAATCCAGCTGCAGATCCTGCTGTTTTTGCTGGATCTCCTGAATTTTTCAGAGGATTACCAGGATCTATTCAGATGGTCCTGCTGCCTCTGGCAACTGGCCTGGGAACTCCAGTGACCTCCTCCACCCCCGGTTTCATGTCTCTCCCAGGGATTCGTGGCTCAGCTCTCCAGCTGCATCACTCTGAACTCAATCACCTTTTGGGGTAATACAGGTCCTAACAAAAGTACTTTGACTCCACTTGGGCTGCTCTTGGGCAGCCCACCTTTCAGGCTCAGTTCCCAATCCATTCTGGGTTATCTTTCAGTCTCTCTGGCTCTGGGACAGACCCCTGACTCCCAGACTCCTTGTCTGGAGTCAATCTCAGACCCTCTGGGCTACCTTTCAGTCTCTCTGGCTGTGGGATAGATCCCTGACTCCCAATTTCCTTCCCTGAAGTCCTCTCACAATCTCCTGCAGACCTTTGCTCAGACCCTTGCACAGAAGCCTACCTGCTCTCTGTGAAGCCACTTTTCAACTGAGTTTCTCAGTCTTTTAAAGAAATCATCCAGCTGATTATGAGCAGCGGGGGTAGGGGTGCAGGATAACTAATCTAGCGCAGGTGTGGTGGAGCCCAGCTACCCTTAAAGAGCTACCCAACCTGTGACAGGCCCTAGTCTCAGATGGGCCCTGTGGGCACTACCATGATATAAATAATATTAACAACTGAGATTTTCTCTCCCTATCCATTTTTTTTTACAAAAAATATTTCTCCTCCAACCACATCTCACATATTTTACAATTGCATATCCTAGTTTTCATCTTGTGTTCCAAAGAGTGCGTGGTGGGGATATCACTGATCATCTTCTGCACTGTACTATAATGATCTCTTCATCATATTTCATTATCAAATGCAAGGTTAAATACATTATATAGACATTTTAGGCGTGCGACTTGCAAGGTTAATGCAAGTACAGCAATAACTGCTCTTTGAATATAATTATGCTTTCTCTGTGTTCATGGCTATAATTTTTTTTCTATCCACCAGGACTATATAGGAAACTATTACTCTCCAATAGGCCTTGTTATTAGTTCTGGGGATTGAAATATACAACATCAATTTCCTGAAATCAAAATATAATCGACCAAATATGACATGTAAAGGGAAATTGTTACCAGATATATTTTCCATTTTATGATTGTAGCTAATTCATGCTTAGCAATGACACATTATTAGAATATAATGTACTCTGTGAAACTGTCCTGTAAAGCTATTGTTTTAGTCATAAGTCTGAAATTAAGTAAAATAAACAATATTTCAAGAATTCAAAAGTTGAAGATAACTATAATGTAGTTCCTCTTTGCTGTCTTGAAAGCTAGAGTGGTGCTGAACAGTATGTGACCAACAAATACGTTTCACAATAGGCAATGGGGCTGGAACGTTTTTGGTACCATGCAATGTTTTTTTTGCTTGTGTGGGTACCACCTGTTGATGACAGCAGCACCTAACAATGATTTCAGTTCAAGACAGAGTCAGGAAAAGAGAACAGACTGTACATGTGATAGGCACAGCTTCTAAAAAGAATTTCACCACAGCTAACACCAGCTAAGGACTAGCATTTAGCCAAGATCTAATTGTCTTTCCTGTACATTCAGCTAAACAAAAACTTGTAAGACTATCTGTCATGGTGTCACCTGGTGATTCCCAATGATGTTACACATGCTACATCATTGTTGGCAAAACATTTAAAAAGTGGAAGCAGTGGGAGTTTAATTAACTGTGTGAGAAATAATAAAAGATTACCTAGAACATCTAAACTAGTTATCTGTTAGTAGTAGTATTCACCAGTTGTATATGCAATAAGGCTCTTCTAGAGATAATCTACCATAGAAACAAATCTCATTTCAAATGGTTATTAATAAATTAATCAAATAACAAAATTCAAACCATTTGCAAGCTTAATCTTCCTTCCAGCCACCTGATGTGTTACATGTCTGTACTTTTTTTGTCTCTGTTCTGGGTTATAAGTTTCTTGGGACAGTGAGAGACAAATTCAGGTTTTCTGGTAGCTTTGGCTGCTTTGCACGGTTACATTTTTTCAAAGTAGCTGTGGTCCCAGTTTAACTGATAACAATATTGACTCCCTCTGTTGAATTGAGTGTCTAGTCGAAGTTGGGAGCTCTCGGGATGTTTCATTTAGGAGTAAAAATTGATGATGAAGTCTGATATTTTATTTGATGCAGTTTTGTTTATTTACAAGTAACGTACGAAGTCCTGCTTCTCTGAATGCAGGAAGAACCAAAAAGTAGGGGATAATTTCTTTGCTGACAGCCCCACGCCTCTCTAGTCAGCCCCAAATCTGGAAACTTCTTCTAGGCTTCTCCAGGATCACAGCTGCTTGGCTTTCTTCTTGCCTCTGAGTCTCACTCCATTGCCTATCCATCCTCACTCTCTCACTGTCTTACTCGCTCTCGCTCTCACATATGCCGTTACCCAAACAATACTCAGCAAAACCCCTCCACCCATTCAGTCTGAAACTCCAAGACTGGTTCACAACCTCCTTTTTCTTAGGTCAGGGGCTTGTGATTAATTTATTCTGACAGTTTTGTTAACTGAGGAATATGTTCACACTCAGTCTCAAAGAGATTTGTGATCCAGGCAGTCACCAGTATCTCTCAACATAACAATATGCTTTAGTCAAACACAAGTTATTGGGCTCAGTACAGGAGTATCTGGGTAAAATTCTGTGGCCTATGTTATGCAGAAGGTCAGATTATATGATCTAATGTTTCCTTTTTACCTAACATCTACAAATATGAATCTATAACTATGAGTTTATGGCTGCATTGTGCCACCACAGAAGGGCAAAGCAGCCAGAGTGTATTGCTTAATCTGGCCTTTCATGTCTGTCAGTTTAAAGTACTTTTTTTTCCAAAAAGACCTGGTCCTTCACCACTCAGATTAATGACAGTTTTTCTATTGACTTCAATTGGTGCAGCATCAGGTTGATAAATCTGAAAAATGAATGTAATAGAACTTGGCATATTATTACCCCAGAACAAGATTTAATTACCTTAATTAATTTATTCAGTTTTGGTTTTTAAAATATACCCCTCCAAAGTACAAGGCTTTAAAATATACAAAAATTCCCAGCTGGCCAAATGGCTGCATTAAATAATCTTCAGATTACAATATTGCCAACTTCAAGCATTCAAAAACCATGAGTCAGGCACTAAAAAATCGTGATTGGCTTAACAATAATGGGTGAAATCTTGGCTCCATTGACGTCAATGGCAAAATTCATTTTATGTTCTTTTTATTGGCCTTCTGGTTTCTGATCCTTTAGGGTTCTCTCATTTCACCTGTCCAAGCTGATCTCTGCAAACATGAGGACTAAAACTGCACTTTTCCTTTTTACATGAAGGCTGAGACTCTCACCTATTCCACTGACTCCAGAAGCTGGGCAGTTAGGAGAAACATCAAATATCATGAGACTCATGATACTATTATGTGAGTTAGTAACCCTACAAATATACATCCTTTTAATCTACACCCTCCGAGAGAACCTATGAAAACAGATACACCTTGCAGTATTCTAACTTGGGTCCTGTTGGACTAGGTGCAAGATGGAGGAATACATTCCAGAATCAAGGATCTGTGATGGAAAATACTTCATCTTTGTTCTATTCAGGAGCCCCAGCTGTTGTTAATTGCTGTGTTATCATTTAAGGGGAGAGTCAGGTATATTTTTAGCAGTGTTCTGAACTTGACTCTAACTGTTCATCTTCTGTGGCTCTTACTGGGAGTTTCCCTACACATAACAACATCAGAATATATATCTTTGAGCAGTGAAGGCCTCTTCTGAGGCAAGAGCAAAAAAAAAAAAAAAGGATCAAAGTGAAACTGCAAGGGAGCAAAAGTGAAAGGTGGGGTCAAGAGGGACAGGAAGTATTTTAAAATAAATATAAAACTTAATTCTGAAACTTAAATATATAAAAGTGTTAATTAAAAAAAGGCTGTACCATATTACATGTGTATAGTGTCTAATAATTAAAGTCTTTTTTAATAGCACTAATAAATTTGGATGTCATCACAATCTTGTTGCATATCATTGACTGCTTCATGCAAAGACTGCAAGCTCTTAAGGGAAACTAGCACCTGTGTTAAAACATACACTGCTGACACCTTTCCCAGGTACATCAATTATAATTAAAAAGTAATAAGAATGCCAAAATGGACTTCTCAGGCACTTTCAAGCAGAGGCCCTAGCATTTAAAATTAAATCCATTAATTATAACTACTGTACTTTTGTGATCCCTCAGGTAGGGCACAAACTAATTCATTGCTTTTGCAGTCATGCCAGTGTTCGTTAATTAAGGTTCTTGATTTATTTAACTAGAGCAGGGATGTATCAGATTGCCCAAAACTGGACTGATAAAGGGTCATGAGTTCATATTGTTCACGGCAATTTGGAATCTGATAATGAAAAATGTTTCCAAGAGCCTGACAAAAATTGATTTGAGAAATGGGCCTAATTATTTCAAGAAAACTCTATATTTTCCTCAGCCCAGTAGTCTGAAAGTTCATAAGTTAAGAAGCACTTTGCACTGTGAATTGGCTGTGAAATATATTTGAAAATAAGGTGGGCTTTTTTTGATGTTGGCATTTCTAAGCCTCTTGAGGAAGCAGCCCTGCTGCTGTCATCATTTGTGATTTTATTTCTTCTTTCTTCCCATCTGCATATATGGCTTCCATCCCCAGAGTATCTTAGTGTGTCACAAATATAAATGAATGTGTTCTCCTGACAAAACTATAATTGATGTATCTGTGAGCTCGGAATATTATGATTCCCAATTTACTGATATGGGGAACTGTGGCAGTGAGAGACAAAGTGATTTGCCCAAGATTACACAGTGAGTCTGTGAAAGAGCTGGAAATTTAAATTGGATTTCCAGAATTCCAGTCCAGTGCCTTAGTAACCAGACGCTCTTGCTGCTATAAGAGACCATAAGTAAGGCTACGATTTTGTCGTGGAGGTCGTGGAAGTCACAAAATCGGTGACTTCCAAAGATCTCCATGACTTCAGCCCAGGTGACTGGGAGCTGCAGAGTCCCACCACCTCCCACAGTGGCAGGGAGCTGTGAGGTACCCCCACTGCCTGAAGAAAGGGGTCGCCAAGCTTCCAGCTGCCATGGGCAGTGGGGATACCCCACAGCTCCTGGCCACTGCGGGGGGACAGAGGGACCCCTGCAGCTCCCCGCCAGCCACGGCAGCAGGGGGATCTCCACAGCTCCTTGCCAGCCACAGCAGCAGGGGGATCCCTGTAGCTCCCCACCAGCTGTGGCGGCAGGGGGATCCCCACCAGCCGCGGTGGCGGGGGATCCCCAGAGCTCCCCACCATAGCAGCAGCAGGTGGATTCCTGCAGCTCCCTGCTGCTGGGGTGGAGGCAAGGGGACCCTCCAGCTCCCCTCTGCCGTGAGAGGCAGTGGGACCCTGAGCTCTGAGCCTCCACTGCGTGGTGCGAGTCCTGGAGCCCCAGCTACCCCACAGCTGCCCAGTCTCTTCCCATTTTATCATGGATATTTTTAGTAAAAGTCAAGTACAGGTCATGGGCTTCCGTGAATTTTTCTTTATTGCCCATGACTTTTCCATGACTTTTACTACAAATATCCATGACAAAATCATAAGCCGAATTCCCTCCAGTTTAAAAATCACTAGAACTTTAATTTAGAGTTTAAAATGATTGTAGATTCTGTACTAAAACAAAATGAAAAGCCACTTAACTGTTTCTGACACTTTATCTCAATACCATGCTTGTTATGGTGCATCACGTTAATAATAATACTGAGCATTTTCATTGTGCCGCTGATCTTCAGATTTCAGAACACTTTGCAAAGGTGATAAGTATCATTACTCCTATTTTATAGATGGGGAATCTCAGGCACAAGGATACTATATGATCTCCCCAGATTCACACAGTGAGATACTGGGAGAGGTAGGAGTAGAATCCAGAGAAAAGGGCCCAGAGCAAAAGTGCAGTGCCCAGTGCAAAATACAGAAGTATTTAGGCTCCAAACATCCACTCAAATCAATGGAAGTTCAGAACCCAAATACTTTTTGTGGATCTGGACCTATATTTTTAGATGACATAACTGTTATAGCTCTACTGACTTCAATGGGACTACGGTGATTGACACCAGCTGAGAATCTGTCCCCAGATCTCCTTTCTCTTAGTCTAGTGCATTGAACCATGCTTTCTCCCTGTACTATCACAAGTAAGAATATTTTTACTATATAGAAAGGCCGGAACCAAACCTCTGGATCTGAACAACCCTAAACTTTGGGATGATCAAAACACACCTTTATGGAAAGGGCATATAGGATTTAACATGGAGGAAACCAATATGGTTCTATAGAAATTTAACAGGATTCTTCAAGAATGACTCTAAAAACCTACAGAATTTAGGTTAGAATTTACATTATTTTGTATAGGTTTTATGAACAATCCTATAGAATTCCGTAGTCTAGATCAGTGGTTCCCAAACTTTTTCCGCCGCTTGTGCAGGGAAAGCCCCTGGTGGACCGGGCTGGTTTGTGTACCTGCTGTGTCTGCAGGTTCGGCCAATCATGGCTCCCAGTGGCTGTGGTTCGCAGCTCCCATTGGCCCAGAGCGTGGCCACTGGGAGCCGCGATCGGCCGAACCTGCGGACGCGGCAGGTACACAAACCGGCCCAGCCCTCCAGGGGCTTTCTCTGCACAAGTGGTGGAACAAGTTTGGGAACACTGGTCTAGATATAACTCTATTCAATCTTACAGCATAGTTAAAAAATTCAGTAAGGAGGTTTTACTTTTCTCTTAAATTCTCTAGGACTTTTCCATAAGGCCAGGCAAGGTATAGGCTGCCTTCAGCATCTCCCTCTCCCCGCATAAGAGATGCTCATTGTAATGAAAGTCTATTTGTAAATACATGCTGATTTGGAAGCATGTTGAACCCAGTTTGCGCTCATTTTGCCCTGGAATAAATGATTACACTAAGTGCTGGGTAACCCACAAGGGGTCCTTCTGAATGTTAATACAGCTTGAACATGTTCCTTCCTGTTGTTACCAGATTCTGGACTTGCT
The DNA here is from genome assembly GCF_016161935.1 of Mauremys reevesii. Taxonomy (NCBI): domain Eukaryota; kingdom Metazoa; phylum Chordata; order Testudines; family Geoemydidae; genus Mauremys; species Mauremys reevesii. The sequence continues at coordinate 20,105,193 of NC_052624.1, forward strand.
GTGTGACTGTCTTTCTACTCATCACACAACACCGTGCAAGGCTGGGACCTCATGAATTTAAATAGTGAAGAATTTCAAACACTCATTTCAAAACTTCTTCTTCCAAATATTTAGAAATGGTAAAGTCGCTTTGCAGCAAGGCAGCCTCCTCTATGTACATGTTGATCTCTCTAAAACTCACACCATATTCCAAACAGGGGAATTAATGTAATTGGAATTAAAGACACATTTGACTGCTGTTTTCCCTTCAAAACCCATGAAAATCTGTGGTTTGTTGCTTGAGTCAAGACTTAATAGGGCCCCTTTTAAATGGGCACAAAGGAAGGGTGAATAGGTTCCAAATGATTTAAATGAAAAATGAGGTAGAAGTTGTTTAGCCAACAGCTAGATGTACATTGGCCCAGAATACATGTGTCACTGTCAGCATAAAAGGAACATGTTGAAATTTGCCTGGAATGGCAATTTCTATAAAGGTTATAGATGGGGAAATTTTCCAGTTATGTTCAATTGTATCCTATTTGTACTTCTTGTGTAATCTTAAATATGAAGGTATGTTTGTGCTGATTTGATGGTATCTGTACTCTGTGGCTGGGATTCTCAAAACTATCTAAGGGATTTGCAGGCTCTATTCCTATTAACATTAATGAGAATCTGTATCCAAATCTCCTATGTGGCTTTGTAAATCCCACCCTGTATTTTTATTTTATTTATTTTTATTTCTGTGACACACCCATACTTGGGCCTAGATGATTTTACATATTTATAATCTAAAATACAAAATAAAATTTACAATATTAAAGAGACCACCCTTTCAATAACACAGTAATGCCTGCCCATCGCACCAGTAAAACCATAAGTCCTTAACCACTCCCTCTGCAAATGCCCAGAAAAACAAATGTGTTGTGTATTTGGTTGTCATGGCTTTTGTTGCTATGGCAACTGAGTTAGATTATTATGGGTTAGCTCAACCGGTTTCAACTGGCTGAGTGAGCTCTCTGTATATCTGTAAATAAAATGGAGGTTTTGGTTAGCTGCCTGCTCTCCGGCCTCAAGTGATTGCTTCCTACACCGGCTGCCCCAAGGATTTAACACTGGCGACGAGGATGGGATCCTGGTGCTGCTCCAGTAACAGAAGGAAGTAGAAGTCAAGGTAAAGAACAAACAAACAAAAAAAAGCTGCTTGTTTGCACTGACTGTGAAAGTGAAACTAAAAATCATGGCTACTCTGACCAGGCCCCTGGAGCCTTTTGATGAGAATACAGAGCAGTGGCATGTGTATACTGAGCGTTTTGAGCTTTTTGGTATTGCAAATGACATTACAGAAGCGAAGAAGGTGCCAATATTCTTAACTGTTGTAGGACTGCACCCTGTTAAGCCTGAGACTAAATCTTACAGTGACATTGTGGAAATCCTGGGGTCTCATTTCTCCCCAAAACCACTGGTAATTGCTGAAAGATATAGGTTCCACAAAAGAGACCAAAAGGAAGATGAAACAGTTGTACAATTTGTAGCCATTTTAAAAAAGCTAGCAGAACACTGTGAATTTAAAGAGATGTTAAATGATGCCCTGCATGACAGGTTAGTGTGTGCCTCTGCAGTGAAGTATACGGGAGCGCCTACTGACAGAGGCTCAGCTTACATTACAGAAGGCTGTTGATATTGCTGTCTCCATGGAACTGGCTACAAGGGAGGCACAATACATGGGTGCATCCTAGGGTGCAAAAAGTGTCACAAGAACTGACCCACAAAACGGTGCAGAGTCAAGAATGTTACCGCTGGCTGGGTCACCAGGCATCAGAATGCTGGTGTAAGGACCTGGTGTGTCGTCACTGTGGCAAAAAGGGACACATTGAGTATGCCTGTAAACAAAAGAAAAAGAGGCCTGTGGTCTGGCCGACAAAAAGAGGAACCCTGCATACCCTAGAGCAGACCCAGGATGATCAAAGTGACACCTCCTCACAAGAGGAAGTGCCACTGCATGTTTTGTCTTTGGCAGCGGGCTCACATGAATACTGGGTAACCCCTTTATTGGAGGGCAAACCTATACGCATGGAACTAGACACCGGTGCAGCTGTCTCGCTGGTTCCTGAGACTGTGTATAAGGAAAAGCTACAGCATCTTCCGCTTAAGGCAACAAAAACTGTTCTGAAGATGTATACAGGTGAAGCTGTGCCCATGTTGGGCACTATTGATGTTAAGGTGGAGCTCAATGGACAGGCAGCTAAATTGCCACTGTTTGTGGTGAGAGGTGACTACCCAGCCTTAATGGGTAGGTCTTGGCTTGGGAAGATTCAACTGAACTGGGCAGAAGTGCACCGGATGACTAAAGAAGAAACCAGTCTAACCCTATTCTAAGGAAACATGCTGCTGTTTTTGGAGATGATTTGGGAAGTATGAAGGGAATCACTGTGACATTGAACATTAAACCTGACAGTCCACCAAAATATCTGAAAGCCCGAACTGTGCCATATGCCATCAGGCCAAAAGTTGAAGCAGACCTGGAGCGCCTGGTCACCAATGGAGTCCTAATACCAGTTACCCATAGCTCATGGGCCACTCCTATCGTTCCAATCGTGAAGAAAGATGGCTCTCTCCGGATTTGCGGTGATTTTAAAGTCACTGTCAACCCAGTGTTGTGTGCAGAGCAATACCCGCTTCCCCGCATCGATGACCTCTTCGCAGGCCTGGCTGGGGGACAAAAGTTCAGTAAGATTGATCTGAGTCAAGCATATTTACAGATGCACGTCGATGAAAAGTCCCAAGAGCTGTTGACTATTGTGACTCATAAGGGGCTTTATCGATACTGAATAACATCTGCTCCCGCCCTGTTCCAGAGGGCTATGGACCAGATCTTGTGTGGCTTGTCAGGAGTTCAGTGCTATCTGGATGATATCCTGGTCACTGGAAGAAATGAAGAGGATCACTTAAAGAATTTAGAGGCTACCCTACAAAGACTGGAAGAGTATGGCCTACGAGTTCGCAAACACAAGTGTGAATTCTTCAAGCCCTCTGTTGAATATTTGGGACACATCATTGATTCTGCAGGTCTTCATAAGGCCCCTGCAAAAGTTAAAGCTATTGTGGAGGCTCCCCCACCTCGAAATGTAAGCCAGCTGCGCTCATTTCTAGGACTACTGAACTATTATGGGAAGTTCATCTCACAGTTAGCCACACTGCTAAAACCACTTAATGAGCTCCTTGGGCAGAACAAGGCCTGGAAGTGGACTGAAGCCTGTGATGTTGCGTTTAACAAAGCTAAGGATGCATTGCTAAATTCAGAAGTTCTAACGCACTTTGATCCATCCTTACCACTGCAATTGGCCTGCGATGCCTCTCCTTATGGAGTGGGAGCAGTCGTGTCACATATTATGCCTTCAGGAGAAGAGAGACCTATTGCTTTTGCTTCATGCACTCTAAGCAAAGCAGAAACTAACTACGCCCAAATCGAACGTGAGGCATTAGGAATTGTTTAAGTTTCATCAGTACCTGTTTGGGCGAAAATTTACTCTTCTCACAGACCATCGACCTCTGACATCAATTTTTGGACCCTACACAGGCATTTCCCCATTAGCTGCTAGTCGTATGCAACGTTGGGCATTGTTACTTTCAGCACACACATATGAAATCAAATATCGGAAATCCACTCTGCACGGCAATGCAGATGGCCTCTCAAGGTTGCCTTTGCCAGTCAAACACCAAGATAGTGCCCAAAAGGAAATCTTCTACTTTGAACAGGTAGAGAATACGCCCATCACTGCTACTCAGATAAAGAATTGACCCAGTATTGTCCCACGTTATGGACCTGGTGATGCATGGAAAATCTCGACAAACCTCTCCGGTCTCATCCGACCTTGTTCCCTACATGTCCAAGCGGACGGAGTTATCGGTCCAATCTGGTTGTTTGTTGTGGGGGAGACGTGTCATTATTCCACCACCACTGAGATCACAGATGTTAGAACAGTTACATTCCGGTCACTGTGGAATAGTGCGCATGAAGGAAATTGCGCTATTTTTGGTGGCCTGGACTGGACAGCGCTATTGAAGAGAAGGCAAAAGCTTGTATGTCATGTCAAGGTGTGAGGAATGCACCCCAGTGGGCACCCCTACACCCATGGGACTGGCCTGAAAATTCACGTTGACTTTGCTGGCCCTTGAAGGAAGCATGTTCTTGGTGGCAATAGATGCCCATTCTAAATGGCCAGAAGTCTCTATAATGCAGTCCACTTCTGCAGAGAGTACTATCCAAAAACTACGAGGACTCTTTAGTCGTTTTGGTCTGCCAGAACAACTTGTGAGCGACAACGGACCGCAGTTCGTTTCTCAGGAGTTTCAAAATTTTATGAAGGCAAATGGGATACACCACATCACATCAGCACCATATCATCCGTCCACCAACGGATTAGCTGAAAGATTTGTGCAGACAATGAAAACGCTTTGAAATCAGCAAGGGGACAACACTCCATTCAAAAGCGTCTGGATACCTTTTACTTTCCTACAGAAACACACCTCATATCTCCGGCCTATAAAATGATGGGACGACAGCTGCGCACTTGCTTTGAACTGCTGAAACCTTCTGAACCCCGACAAATTGTGCAACATCAGCAGCAAAATAAAGTCATCAGACCGGCACCCAGAGCAAAAGACCGAACCTTTAGCCCGGGACAGCCAGTTTTGGCTCGGAATTATACTTCCAGAGCTAAATGGGTTCCGCCACAGTCATCACTCAAACAGGACCTGTTTCCTACACAGTCCGGACTGCAGAGAATCTTACCTGGCGGCGACATGTAGATCAGCTGTTGCCAGGTCATGCCAGTCCTCAGGACCCATCTGCAGTTGAGGGTCTGACTTCACCTCTTCTGGTGAGGACCGAATCACGAGTCACCTGTTTCTGACTGTTCTCCTCCATTACTGCCGGCTGAGATACCTTTGCCCAGCACGAGCTGATACCACCTCCTCACCTGTGGACCCTGAGCCCCTAGTGCTAATCCACCTAGAGACAGAAGGCCTCCTCATCGGCTGGATCTTTAGCTAGGCGAACCCACGGTTATGGGGCAAAATAATCCCAGGGTTTAATGGAGGCAGTCTACCCTCCTTCTCTAGTCTAGTGTGTGTTTTATTTAGGGGATGTTCTTATTAGGGGGGGGAGGAATATGTTGTGTATTTGGTTGTCATGGCTTTTGTTGCTATGGCAACTGAGTTAGATTATTATGGGTTAGCTCAACCGGTTTCAACTGGCTGAGTGAGCTCTCTGTATATCTGTAAATAAAATGGAGGTTTTGGTTAGCTGCCTGCTCTCCGGCCTCAAGTGATTGCTTCCTACACCGGCTGCCCCAAGGATTTAACAAAATGGGCTTTGTACTGTCTTAAATAATTTGGGCTCCGGAGGACTGAACGTGGAAACCTAGCTTGACTTTCAGATTCCATGTTGTATTTGCAGGGCTGGCAGTTTACTGGTAAACAGATCAAATCTAATGTGCAACTCACTGAGGCTTTGATTCAGGAAAGCATTTGAGCACATGCTTAAGTCCTTCCCCATTAAGGAAAGAACATAAGCACATGTTTACCTTGCTGGCAGTGACTCAGAAAAGGATTTGGCAGTCATTATAGGCAACTAAGTGTGTACGAACTCTCAGCATAGACGTTGACGCTGTGGGTGCTCCAGGGCTGGACCAGTCATGGAAAAAAAATTGTGGGTGCTCAGCACACACTGGCCATAGCTATTCCCTGCCCCCACTCATCAGCTGATGTGGGGGCACTGCCACCACTGCCAAACAGCTGATGGGGGCTGTGCTGCTGCCAAACAGGTGATAGGGGGCGCCACCACAGCCAAACAGCTGTTTGACGGCTCAGGAAGGGGTGTAGGGGAGGGTGGGCAGGGCCTCGGTGAGGGAGCAGAGTGAGGGCAGGGCCTTGTAGGAGGGTGGCAGAGCGGGGGCAGGAAGAGGCAGAGCGAAGGTGGGGCCTTGGGGGATGGGGTGAAGTGGGGGAGGGGCCTTAGGGCCAAGCGGGGTTGAGCATTCCCGGGGAAAAGGAAAAGCTGGTGACTCCCAGTGCAATGTGGTGGATAAGAGAGCAAATGCAAACCTTGGATATATAAGAAGGGGAGTACTGAGTTGAAGAAGTGAGGTATTATTACCACAGTATATGGCATTACTGAGACCATTGCTGGAATACCATGGCCAGTTCTGGTGTGCACACTTCCAAACGGATGCTGACAAACTGAAAAGGGTTCAGAAAAGAGCTTCAAAAATGATGCAAGGTCTGGAAAACCTGCCTTACAGTGAGAGACTGAACTTCTTTTGTCTATTAAGCTTATAAAAGAAAAGGTAAAGAGGTGACTTGAGTGAGGTCTCTAAGGGGAGATGGCTATTTAATGTAGCAGACAAAAACATAATGAGATCCAATAGGCGGAAGCTGAAGATAGACAAATTCAGATTAGAAATAAGAATCAATATTTTAATAATAAGGATAATTAACAACTGGACCAATTTATCTAGGAGTGTGGTAGATTCTATGATTGAAGTCTTTAAATCAGGATTGGATGTCTTCTTAAAATATATGTTCTTGTTCTATCAGAAGTTATGGGCTGGATGCAGGAGTTACCAGGTGAAATTCTATGGTCTGTGTTATGCAGAAGGTCAGACTAGATGATCATAATATTTCTTTTGGCCTTTGAATCTAAGAATATGAAGTGCTTTAAGATTCTTGGCTAGTAGGTGCTATAGAAAAGCAAAGTACTATTGTTATATCAGTTCTATTTGTCTGATTGTTCTAAAGCCTTTGGGAATATGGACTGAAGATAGTATAGAGACAATGACAAAAATCTCGACTGGCAATATTGTGTACTTACACTCAGATCCCATCTAATCAGGCCAGCATGACATGAAATAGTTGCTTTAGTACAGAATCCAGTTGCAGCATTATTATTCCTTGATCTGGTTACAACACAGTTCCATTTTTGTAGTATGGAAGGGTCCTTGTCTGGGTTTCAGAACTGGCTAAACTGGACAGCTGTATTAGTAATGTAGACAAAGCCTTAGGCCTTAATAGTTCCAACAATTACTGCTGCATCGGGCCTGGGCTCTGGAATAAACTCCTTGTATCTAAAAGATTTACTGCCCTAACTATATCTGTATCTCAATTTAATGAAAATGTTAAGGATAATTTGATGGTCTGTTGCCAGTGTAATTTTAAATAAAATGTCTTCATTCTTTGGCAACGTATGCTGGCACACATGTGTAACTAAAGGAAAGTGCTTAAGTGAAGAGCTCTTTACATAATTGTCTTGCCAATGTCTTATCTTATAGAAAAGGTCGAGTTTTCAGTGTTTTATTCAGAGTAAATAAAGAAGGGGGAGAGGGGAAACAACCAAACAAAAAAATCTGGCAGACCCTATTTGTAGCAAACCTTAATGAATATTACTAGAAATCAGAAGTTGGCCTAACACAGCACTTGGATAGACCTCAGACCTTGACTCTTATAAATTAGAATACTTTCCACTCACTTACTGTGTATTTACTAGGCACTGTTGTAGAAGAATGTCGCTGCATCTGAGGAAAATGCAGCCCATAGTGAGGCATTGTCTGTGTGTGTATCATAGCACTGAATTTGAGTTTGGTGAGTCTACATAAAAGCTCAGGACATCTTATTATAACTGTTTGCAGAGGTGGAAAAGTCATGGTGAATTTGTGAGAACTTGGCCACCAGCTTCTAAAGTTCTGTGTGATGGCCAAATAAATTCTTAATTGCCCATCCTTTTTAAGTGCTGAGTGAGGTGATGAAAATAAATGCACAGAACAGGATTACTGCAGTAACAATGTGTTGCAAATACATTATTTTTGGCTTTGTTTAGCGTTAATGCATTTTTATTGTAAACTCAAAGTATTTAAATAGCACTAATAAAATTAATCAATTGTAATATTACCAGCATGTGCAATATTTCTTAGCTTTTTAATGCTATTTAATTTTGTAAAAATGTGTTGAGTGAGAATTTATGAAAACTATTAAATCTGTCCCTGACAGAGGCAAGGCTGTGCCTGTAGCTTAAAGTAACAGTAAGTCACTAACATAAGTAGCTACCAGATTATAAAACTTAACATGTTATTTTCAGTAAGTGTTACATTTACGGTCGTAAATTAGCACTCAGCAGTCCATTAACTGAAAGTCCTCATCAATTCTTGGGAAAGATGTTTCTTTTGTTTTCATTACTGCCAATAGCCCAATAATCATTCCTGTTTCTTGTCTGCTCAGTGTTGATGTCATGCTGCTGATACACCAGATTTACATTAAGGCCTTGCTACTGAACAGTGCAGGCCAAGGCCGGCTCCAGGCACCAGCTCAGTAAGCAGGTGCTTGGGGTGGCCAAGGGGAAGGGGCGGCATGTCGGGCTTTTCAGAGGCAATTCAGCGGTGGGTCCCTCAGTCCCTCTCGGAGGGAAGGACCAGCCGCCGAATTGCCTCTGAAGAAGAAAGCAGCACGGTGGAGCTACCACTGAATTGCTGCTGATCGCGATTGCGGCTTTTTTTTTTCACTGCTTGGGGTGGCAAAAACCCTGGAGCCGGTCCTGGTGCAGGCATGGAGTGTTGCATGCAAAAGTGCAAAGTAAAAAGTGATGGGCGGGTCAGGGAGCATAAGAAAATGTGGTCCTGCGTTAATCAGAAGACTGCTATACAGCCACGGTGTTTCTCCTGTCTTTCAGTACCAGGAGTTAGGCCTAGGAGGGAGTGCATATTAAAGGTCTCTCTAGCAGAGGCAGTGCTAGCTCATTGGGGGCCCTAAGCAGGAATATTTTTGGCCCCTCCCCACAAAACAAATAATAAAAAGTGAATAGGGGGCCCCCTTGAGGCTGCTTGGGGCCCTAAGCAATTGTTTAGTCTGCTGATGCCTAGCACCGGCTCTGCTCTCTAGTATGATGAGGATTGTGCTTTTGTCCATGTGTCCTCAGATATGACCATTTTCTACCCATGCCTTGCCTCATTTTCATCCTATGCACTTGTGAGTACACTACAGTCTGATTGTAGCCCAGGTAGATATACCCATGCTAGCTTTACCTGGAATAGCATGACTAAAAATAGCAGTGTAGATGCAGTGGCATGGGCTTCAGTGCAGATTAGCAACCTGAGTACAGACCCAGGGTCATCTGTGTGTTTGTACAAGCCTGTGCCACCACATCTACACTGCTATTTTAATCGTGGTATTGCAGATGTGTCTATCACACCTTGGATTGCAGTGTAGTCATACCTTAAAAGAGTAGACATTCAGGTAGCTTCAGATTTACCTCCATACAGTGCAAATGAATACACCCAGCTCTTAGCCTTATTTCTGCTCCTGCACAGTCTTCACTCATACTTGCACTGAAACAGAACAATGTTGTACACCCTGCTGGGCTCCATGTATGGCTTGTAAAATCAAGGTCTATAGATACTTATGTTCATGCAGCTTTCCATATATTTTGCAATAGGTTATAACAAGTAGACAAATATATTGTCTGTGTAACTGTGCCATCTCCTGGATGGAATCAGAGCTGCTCAACCATGTGTCATAGGCCCTGTAGAGATATGGGCTCTGTTTCTTCAAATCTGCACCAGGAAGCCAGCAGGAAGGGCTGGCAGAAACAGAAAGAGTGAATTTCTACTAGAATTCTTTGAGAGGGTCAACAAGCATGTGGACAAGGGGAATCCAATGGATATAGTGTACTCAGGTTTTTAGAAAGTCTTTGACAAGGCCCATCACCAAAGGCTCTTAAGCAAAGTAAGCTGTCAAGGGATAAGAGGGAAGGTTCTCTCATGGATTGGTAAATGGTTAAAAGATATGAACCCAAGGGTAGGTCAGTTTTCAAAATGGAGAGAGGTAAATAGTGGTGTCCCCCAGGGATCTGTACTGGGACCAGTCCTATTCAACATACTCATAAACAAGCTGGAAAAAGGGGTAACCAGTGAGGTGGCAAAATTTGCAGATGATACAAAACTACTCAAGATAGTTAAGTCCCAGGCAGACTGCGAAGAGCTACAAAAGGATCTCACAAAACTGGGTGACTGGGCAACAAAATGGCAGGTGAAATTTAATGTTGATAAATGCAAAGTAATGCACATTGGAAAACATAATCCCAACTATACATATACAATGATGGGGCCTAAATGAGCTGTTACCACTCAAGAAAGAGATCTTGGAGTCATTGTGGATAGTTCTCTGGAAACATCCACTCAATGTGCAGCGGCAGTCAAAAAAGCAAACAGAATGTTGGGAATCATTAAGAAAGGGCTAGATAATAAAACAGAAAATATCATATTGCCGCTATATAAATCCGTGATATGCCCACATCTCGATAATGGCATGGAGATGTGGTCGCTTCAGCCATGTGGAGGGAATTCCATTGCTCTTACGGTGGAAAATTACAAGCAACAAGATGGAGTTTGGAGTCACATGGGCAAGTAACATGTCCATGCATTTCGCCTAGTCATTGCAGGTAGCCATTAAGTGTAGATTGGCATCCATGGTCCATTGTCAGTTAAATGTTCTTTTGATGGGCCACTCATTTTGAATAGTTCCTCCAAGATGTGCTGGCTGGAAAGCTTGTAGGCATTACCCCAGGAGCAAACATTTGAAATCCAAGTATAGAGCCAATACTTTTAACTTCAAATACAAAAATGATACATGCATACAGATAGGATAATCATAACCAGCAAATCATAACCTTTTCACAGACACCTCACTCGACCACCTTTGTACAAGATTTGCTGCAAATATATAACAGTGATTGCAACAATGATCTATATGGTCATATTTTAATCAGATAACATCACAGCATCACAGCAATCTAATCTCAAAGTGACAAAGATCCACAATGACAGAAAAGTTTGCATTCAGCTTGCAAATCAGAGATGGGGAAAAAACTGCCCTTAACCACATTGCTACCTGGCCATCCAGGAGCAACCCAGGATATAATACCACGTCAAAATTGCACACCTGTTTTACAAATATCAGAGGGGTAGCTGTGTTAGTCTGGATCTGTAAAAGCAGCAAAGAGTCATGTGGCACCTTATAGACTAACAAACGTATTGGAGCATGAGCTTTTGTGGGTAGTAGTAGTGGGTATTCCGACGAAGTGGGTATTCACCCACGAAAGCTCATGCTCCAATACGTCTGTTAGTCTATAAGGTGCCACAAATGCTGTTTTACAAATGCTGTTTTCCTTAGGGTATGTCTACATTGCAATGTAAGCCTGGGCTCGGACTGAAGCCCAGACCCTTTGCTGTTTTACAAATGGCAGTCTAAATTTGGCCAATTCTTCTGTCTGCTTTATGTCCCATGTCTCACATACAGTGCTAGGGTTAAATACACCACAGAATGATTAGTCTTTTTCACAACTGCATCACATTGTTGATTTGTATTCAATTTGAGATCCACTATAACCCCCAAAGCCTTTTCAGCAATACTACTGCCTAGCCAGTTATTCCCCATTTTGTAGTTGTGCATTTGATTTTTCTTTCCTAAGGGAAGTTCTTTGCATTTGTTATGAACTGAATTTCATCTTGTTGATTTCAGACCAATTCTTCAATCCAAAGGTCTTTTTGGATTCTAATTTTGTCCTCCAATGTGCTTGAAACCCTTCCCAGCTTAGTGTCATCTACAGATTTTACAAGCATACTCTCCACACCATTATCCAAGCCATTAATGAAAATACTGACTAGTATCGGACGTAGGACTGACCTCTGTGGGACCCCACTAGATCCACCCTCCCAATTTGACAGTGAATCATTGATAACTACTCTTTGAGTATGTTTTTTCAACCAGTTGTGCACCCATCTTAATAATTTCATCTAGACAACATTTCCCTTGTTTGCTTATGAGACCGCCATGTGTCTGTGTCAAAAGTCTTACTACAATCAAGATATATTTATCAACGTATTATCCTCTATGTGGTTACAGATTTTGTCTGAGAAACTGCTCCTGAACTCCTTTTTCCTTTTCTTCCCAAGAACCCTACCTACCAATTCTCTGTGTTTGTTAAAGTCTGCTTTTTTGAAGTCCGCTATCATTCTGCTGCTCTCACTCCTTGCTTTCCTTAGGGTATGTCTACATTGCAATGTAAGCCTGGGCTCGGACTGAAGCCCAGACCCTCTTTCCATTCACACACAATTCCGTCTAACTTGGGCTCAGGCACCGCAGTAGTGGAGGATTTGAACCTAAGGTTGCTAATTTTGGTTGGATGTATTCCTGGAGATTTCATCACATGACATAATCTTTAATTAAAGATTAATCTTTAATTCCTGGAGACTCCAGGCCAATCCTGGAGGGTTGACAATCCCATTGAACCTGATTCCCATGGGGGCTCAAGCCCATACTCCAATGTTTTTCAGTGTGGATGCAGGTTGAGCCTGGGCCTCCTAGACTTGGGTCCTGAGAGTCCACCAATGCTATCCCACAATACCATGGGACATTATCCTTTGACCTTTCTATCCCAAGACTGGCCAATTGACTCCCAGAAAATGGAAGCCACCCTCCTGGTTCAAGTACAGCTGCTTGGTGTTTAACCCTTCTATTTTGTTCTGACCACTGAGCTGCAAGCAGAGTGAACCTTCTCCTGTGTTTGTTTCACCAACATGTAGAAGTCGTTTGCCGACAGTTAGATTTTGGTTGATCTCTGGTATAAGGGGAGCTAACAGTTCGACTTTAGCAAGAGTTTCCGGAATGACCGTCTGTACCAGCTAACAGCGAAGAAGCTGGTAGCATTGGGGATTTGCCGAACCAACAACCAGTGCAGGGAGTGGATTAAGTGGCTCAAGACCAACTACCAGAAAGCCACGGATGAGACCCACTGGGAACTTACCATCATCCTGCTGCTTTTGTGAGGAATTTAGCCAAGTGCTGGGTACTGCGCATAGCACTGAGCTACATGCACTTCATGACAGCTTGTTCAGCCTGGATGGAGACTTCCTTCCCCCTGAATCCAGTGTAGGACTTGCAGGGAACCAGCAGGCACCAGGTCAGACTGCTGAAATGATTCTTGTACTCAAACCAGTATCTGAGGAGGCTTTGCCACTGGAGCAGCTGCAGCACCTTCTGGGTCCCTACTCAGAGGAGATTTTTAATGCCTTCCCAGAGAAGTTGCCTGTTGAGGAACTGGCATCAGAAACACAAGAGGCAGAAGTAGCCCCTGAGCCTGGTAAGCTTCTGGCTCCATGTTTGTTGTTATTAGTATAGGGATAGGAGAGATTTCTGTTAATTACCCAATGCAAAATTTCTTGCCAGCCATAGGCAGCAGGATGTGTCCACTAATAGCAGATTACACATCAGTGCCCTGGCATAACTCCCAACACCACTACCACCACGTTGCATTCAAAATGGAGACCGGGAAGAACAAACTACAGTGAAACAAACATTTAAAATGAATTTTTTACTAGAAACTTGCTCATTCTCACAGAGATGTGCCAGAGTGTTTAAAATAAGAACTTTATATTGCTTTCCCTTTTAGTATGGCCTGGCATGCAAATTGGGCATGCCACAACATAGCAACCTCCTGTAAACAGAAAACTGTTCTGGGTAGGGGAGGGAAAGGATAAATGTAATCCATGGGTGACAAAATCAATGTCCGGAGTATGGGTGGGTGTTTGATGGGAGTCCAGAAATGTGCGGGGGATGGCAAAGGGATGGCTGTGTAGTTCTTTGAGAGTCCATATTATCATGTGTGTTTGCATGATGTGGATGTGTTCAGAGCTGCCTACACCAGGTGCTGCATGGAGCCATAGGGAGGCAGTCATCCCTGTGGACACTAATGCAGCATTCTGTGGATTCTCCCATGAATTTTGACCCAATCCTGGGTGCATATAGCTGCAAACTTTTCCCGTACTAGGAACTCCAGGTAGGTAGTCAAATTTCAGGGAAGAGCCTATTTCCCAGACCCTCCTTTGTAGGACACTAGCACACTCCACTTTTAGATATGCTGCTCTGTCACCATATTTGAAAACCTCTGTAGAATACACAGCTGGCTTGCCACAGGCAGCTTGAAATAAAATCTCTTTTTGGCACCTCTAGGCCTGTGTCTTGAAAGACATTGGCTTAAGCAGCTTAGTATAAGTGAAGCATAGGCCTACGACCCTTAGCTTAGATAAAATGGCCCAACTTTTATCCTAGATTTTGGGGAGCTGGGAACAGCTTGCTTAAGAGGGGAGTTGGTACATAACGAGATGAGGCAACCTAAGGAATATTGGACTGATACTAGATTTGAGTATTTTCGGATAAAATTGTTGGCAGATGTTTAACCACAAACTTGCTTGAGCAATAGTTGACATATATGAAAATGAGCTAAAAGGCATTAATATGTTAACCTATAGGATAAAGGCACCTCAATATTATGAGGATGAGGAAGTTAGATACGGATATGGAAGGCTGGGCATCTGAATGAATATTCATGGTAGTCTCCAGACCCTATACTAGCCCAGCCACTATATAAGTGGTGGTGAGCTTTCCATCATTGACCCTTCAGCTCTCCATTGTCATCATCTACAACCAACCTTCAGGCACTGGGGTCTGGACCATTGGACTCATTTGGCATGCCAGGGACAGGGCTGATCCTTTGTCTCTTACCACCAAAGAAGGATGTGAGTATATAAGTATATGAGCATATGCAAGGAATGATACCAAAAATATCCCCAATACTACATTACTGCTATTTGTTTATGTGGTTTGGAGCTTTCTTGTCTATACTGATTCTGTTAATAAAAGTGGCTAAGGTTTTGCTTTGCCCTCAGTATGTGTCTTTCCTTATAGATATTGAACTTGTTAGTTTTAATTGACTTTTGTCTGATTCAGGGACTAGAACCCTATTACCTCCAACTCATTAAATTAGTATTAATTGGCGACCAATACAGTTTTAACCATTAAAGATTCAGTCTACACCCCTCTGAAGGCCTCCACTCCTATGCAGACCCCTGCCCTTGTGAACAGCTCAACCAGTAGCAGTGGTGCCAAGTTCTCACTAAACATGGAAGGAAGGGAAAGGAGAACAGGGGAGCCAGGAGACATGAAATGATAAGGAGTTTATTGTTTTGAACTGTGTTCCCTCTTCCATTGGCGGAGCACAGAGTATCCCTGATTGGGTTGCTTAGGTGCATTCTGCCCCAGCTGTGGTAGGTGCACTTTCTAGTTGGATGTACAGGTTCCACGATCCATTACTGTCATAACTCCATTCAGGGGCAAATGGCTCATCTTTGACTTCTCAAAGATTATGAAGAGCACAGCAAGACACAGTAATGTGCCCAGCACTGATAACATAGGCATCCAGACGTGTCTGTAAACAGTGCCAGAGGGATTTCAGTCTGCCAAACACTAACACACAATCAACCACTGTTCTGAACCTGCAGAGAGTGTAATTGAATCTTCTTTTACGAGGCACTCTGAGATCAGGATATGGTTTCATAAGTGAAGGCAAAAGTAGGTATGTTGGGCCATTAACTTCATTGATGACAATGTCATTTGGTAGGAATAGTGTCCCAGCCAGCCACCCCATGAATGTAGAATTCTGATTGTCATAAAACCCTAGCATCATGAACTTTTCCAATGCACCGCAGCAGATGACCATAAATCAGCCTCTGTGGTCCACCAGGGCCTGCATAATAATGAACTAGTACCCTCTGCAGTTTATGTACTCACATGCTCCTTAAGGAAGACAAACTCTGGGCACATGAGTCCCATCAATGGCCCTAGCACAGTTTGGAAACCCTATTCTCTCAGCAATCACTTAAGGGATATTGTTTATGCCCACCACCTTTTGGAAAATCACATGCCTGATATACTCCAAAAACTCCACAACCTCTTTACCCATGGTTGACTTTCCAACACTGAACTGGCTAGCAGTGGACCTGTAGTAGCCTGGGGTAGCCAGCTTCCAGTCAGTAATAGCAACCTGTTTCTGGACCAACATGACTGCCCTCGTATGTCTTGCGATGGTGAAGGATGGTGTAGGCTACTCACAAAACTCTAGAAATGCAGCTCTCCTAGTGTGAAAGTTCTGGCCGCACTGCTGGTCATCCCAGGTCTATATGATGATGTGATCCTACCAGTCTGCATTTGTGGCCCTGCTCCAGAAGCTCCATTCTATGCAGGGGGCATCAGAGGTGGTAAGCAGCATCAGTCAATTCCATTTTTCCATGTCTATAACGTAGAATCATAGAACTGGAAGGGACCTGAAGAGGTCATCTAGTGCAGTCCCCTGCACACGTGGCAGGACTAACTATCTAGACCAGCAGTCAGCAACCTTTCAAAAGCGGTGTGCCAAGTCTTCATTTATTAACTCTAATTTAAGGTTTTGCGTGCCGGTAATACATTTTAAAGTTTTTAGGTGGTCTCTTTCTAAAAGTCTATAATATATAACTAAACTATTGTTGTATGTAAAGTAAATAAGGTTTTTAAAATATTTAAGAAACTTCATTTAAAATTAAATTAAAATGCAGAGCCCCCCGGACTAGTGGCCAGGGCCCGGGCAGTGTGAGTGCCACTGAAAATCAGCCGCCTTTGGTACGCGTGCCATAGGTTGCCTATCCCTGATCTAGACCATTCCTGACAGGTGTTTGTCTAACCTGCTCTTAAAAATCTCCAATGATGGAGATTCCACAACCTCCTTAGGCAATTTATTCTGGTGCTTAACCACCCTGACCATTAGGAAGTTTTTCCTAATGTCCAACCTAAACCACCCTTGCTGCAAATTAAGCCCATTGCTTCTTGTCTTATTGTGAGAAGTTAAGAAAAACAATATTTCTTCCTCCTCCTTGTAACAACCTTTTACATGTTTGAAGACTGTTATCATCTCCTCTCTCAGTCTTCTCTTTTCCAGACTAAAGAAACCCAATTTTTTCAATCTTCCCTCATGTCATGTTTTCTAGACCTTTAATCATTTTTGTTGCTCTTCTCTGGACTCTCTCCAATTTGTCCACATCCTTCCTGAAATGTGGCACCCAGAATGGACACAATACTCCAGTTGAGGCCTAATAAGAGCAGAGTAGACCAGAAGAATTACTTCTCGTGCCTTGATTACAACACTCCTACTAATACATCCCAGAATGATGTTTTCTTTTTTTGCAACAGCGTTACACTGTTGGCTCATATTTAGCTTGTGGTCCACTGTGACCCCCAGATTCCTTTCCGCAGTACTCCTTCCTAGGCAGTCATTTCCCATTTTGTATGTGAGCAACTGATTGTTCCTTCCTACTCCAAAGTGGAGTACTTTGCATTTGTCCTTATTGAATTTCATCCTATTTACTTCAGACCATTTCTCCAGTTTGTCCAGATCACTTGCAACCCCTCCCAGCTTGGTATTGTCAGCAAACTTTATAAGTGTACTCTCTATGCCATTATCTAAATCATTGATGAAAATATTGAAAAGAACCGGACCCAGAACTGATCCCTGCAGCACCCCACTCATTCCGATCTTCCAGCATGACTGTGAACCCCTGATAACTACTCTCTTGGAATGGTTTTCCAACCAGTTTTGCACCTACCTTATAGTAGCTTCATCTAGGTTGCATTTCCCTCGTTTGTTTATGAGAAGGTCATGTGAGCTATCAGGTTGGTTTGACACAATTTGTTTTTGACAAATCCATGCTGACTGTTACTTATCACCTTATTATCTTCTAGATGTTTGCAAATTAATTGCTTAATTATTTACTCCATTATCTTTCCGGATACAGAAGTTAAGCTGACTGGTCTGTAATTCCCCAGGTTGTCCTTATTTCCCTTTTTATAGATGGGCACTGTATTTGCCCTTATCCAGTCCTCTGGAATCTCTCCTGTCTTCTATGATTTCCCAAGGATAATTGCTAATGGCTCAGATCTCCTCAGACAGCTCCTTGAGTATTCTAGGATGCATTTCATCAAGACCTGGTGATTTGAAGACAACTAACTTGTCTAAGTAATTTTTAACTTGTTCTTTCCCTATTTTAGCCTCTTCTGATCCTACCTCATTTTCACCATCATTCACTATGTTAGACGTCCAAACACCACCAACCTTCTTGATGATGAAAATCGAAACAAAGAAGTCATTAAGCACCTCTGCCATTTCCATATTTTCTGTTAATTATTTCTCCCTCTCTCTCATTGAGTAATGGGCCTACCCTGTCCTTGGTCTTCCTCTTGCTTCTAATGTATTTGTATTTTCTTATTACCCTTTATGTCTCTAGCTAGTTTGATCTGGTTTTGTGCCTTGGCCTTTCTAATTTTGTCCCAACATACTTGATTAATTGTTTGTATTCATCCTTTGTAATTTGACCTAGTTTCCACTTTTTGTAGGACTCTTTTTTGATTTTTAGATCATTGAAGATCTCCTGGTTAAGCCAGGGTGGTCTCTTGCCATACTTGCTATCTTTCCTACACAGTGGGATAGTTTCATCTTGTGTCTTTAATAATGTCTTTTTGAAAAACTGCCAACTGTCTTCTACTGTTTTTCCCTTTAGACTTGCTTCCCATGAGATCTTACCTACCAACTCCCTGAATTTGCTAAAGTCTGCCTTCTTGAAATCCATTGTCTTTATATTGCTGTTCTCCCTCCTACCATTCCTTAGAGTCATGAACTCAATCATTTCATGATCACTTTCATCTAAGCTGCCTTCTGCTTTCAAATTCTCAACCAGTTGCTCCCTATTTGTCAAAATCAAATCTAGAATAGCCTCTCCCCTAGTAGCTTTCTCCACCTTCTGGAATAAAAAATAGTCTCCAATACATTCCAAGAATTTACTGAATAATCTGTGCCCTGCTGTGTTATTTTCCCAACAGATGTCTGTGTAGTTGAAGTTCCCCATCACCACGAAGTCCTGTGCTTTGGATGATTTTGTTAGCTGTTTAAAAAAAGCCTAACCCACCTCTTCTTCCTAGTTAGGTGGTCTGTAGGCGACCCAGGACGTGTGCAAGGATGTTTTGCACCCTAGGCAAAACTTTCACCTTGCGCCCCGCCCGCCCCGAGCCCTGTGGCAGCCCTCTGCCCTAAGGTGCCCCCCCCGTGGCAGTTCCCCCCCACCCCGAGGTGCCTCCCCTCCCCCCGCAGCAGCTCCCCCTGGCCCGGGGATCCGTGCAGCAGCTCCCCGCCCCAGCTCACCTCTGCTCCGCCTCTTCCCTGAGCACGCCGTCGCCACTCCACTTCTCCCACCTCCCAGGCTTGCAGCCCCAATCAGCTGTTTGGCGCCACAAGCCTGGGAGGGAGAGAAGCAGAGTGGGACGGCATGCTTAGGGGAGGAGGCGGAGCAGAGGTGAGCTGGGGCGGGGAGTGGTTCCCCTGTGTGCCGCACCCCTGCTTACTTGCTGCAGGCGGCCCTCCCCATGGCCCCCTGCCCCAAGTCCCTCCGCCTAAATGCCGACGAGGACCAGGGCGGCTGAAAATTTGTCCACTGCGGTCACTGCTGAAGGACCCGAAATGCTGCCTCCCAAATGCTAGCGCCCTAATGGGTTGCACCACCTACCATGACATCACCCTTGTTTTTACCCCTTTTATCCTTACCCAGAGACTTTCAACAAGTCTGTCTCCTATTTCCATTTCAACCTCAGTCCAAGTGTATACATTTTTAATATATAAAGCAACACCTCCTCCCTTTTTCCCTGCTGGTCCTTCCTGAGCAAGCTGCACCCTTCTACACCAATATTCCAGTCTTCCTCCTCTTCCTCTTGCTCCATCATAGGCCTTTGGTAGGTCAGAAAACTGCCACCAGACTGTCAACCAGCATCTCATGGATGCTCTGCCCATTTGCTGAAACAGGAGTGAAAGCCCAAGCAAGAGAAGCTCTTCAAATGGTGTCAAGGCTGAATGCCCATTTTGTCACTCCAAGTGCAGAAGTGAGGGCCTGCAAGGATTTTAAAAATTAATACTTGCCACTCCAGGCTTGTATTACACCCCCAAGGTTACAGCTTTTTTCTGACCTTGGCTTGGTAACACTGCCACCACCCAAATGCAAAAAAGAAACCCCTTTGAACCTAGGAAGGAGCACTTGGGAATTCCTCCCTGTGGGGTACCCTCAAGCCCTTTCACCCGCCCTTGGGGGAAGAGCTGAGAAAGAAAACAAAGGAAATTAGCTGTGGCTACCAGCTAATCAAACAACATGCGCAAACCTCTTAGGACACCAAAAATCCAATCCTGATTTTTTAAAAAGTAAATTTTATTAAAAACAAACAGAAAGAAAATACATCTGGAACTTATGCTTTTGCTCGATTTTAAAAGAGCAATTCCAAAAATCAAGCACCCAAAATAGCTTTCTTGGGGGTTCAGCTTAAAGGTTACAAGCAAACAAAAGCATCTGGGGTTAGCACATAGGAGATCCACAACCCTTAAAAAATAAATAAATAAACCTGATTGTGTCTAGCTAAACATTCTGATTTACTTTCACCTTTGGGTTGTTAAAAATAGTTCTAGATATGATCTGATTAGTTCATATCTTGTTCAAACTTTACACAGCATTCCTGCTGCCCCAGAGAACAACAGACAAATGGAAAGTTTCTTTCCCAAATTTAAAAGTTCTAGCCTTCCCGTTGGCTCTTTTGGTCAGGTGCCCACGCCTTTTCTTTTACCTGTGGGTTTGTTAACCCTTTACAGGTAAAGCAAGCAGAGAACAGACACCAAGAGGGATTTTACAGCTAACTGGCTGGCTGGGTGTCCATCAAAGGGAGGTACTCTCCACCCCACTCATGTATCACAAATGGTGATTCCTCCATGTTGCCGGCTTTGGTTGCCAGGAGTGTACAGACCTAAAAGACAGCTCAGCAGAACCTGTTGGGAACTTGGTGAGCTGTGGCAACCTCCTGAAATGTGGTGGGTGGCGAGTCAAGTTTTTCCACACTCCACCACAAACCAGGGGCTAGAGTGGCTATAGCTGGGGTGGGCCCTAGGAAGTCTGGATATGGTGGTTTGACTAGGGTGGATGCTGGAGCCCCATGTTTGGGCCCTGGGTCCAGAAAGTCTAAATCTAGGGTCCATATGCAATGTGGATGCTCAAACCCTGGACTTGGAAACCCAGGGTCTATGGACGCAAGTTCCAGTAATCCAAGGCTTACATTGCAGTCTAGACATACCCTTAGAATCATGAAATCTGTCATTTCATGATCACCTTCAGATTTGCAACCAATTCCAACCTGTCAGTCAGAATCAAGTCTAAAATGCCTCCCCTTTCTTCCCCCCTCCATTACTTTCTCCACTTTGTGAAACAAGGAGTTGTCCCCATACATTCCAAGAACTTACTGGACATTCTTTGTTTTGCCATAGTACTTTTCCAACATATGTCTGGGTAGTGAAAGTCTTGTGTTCTGGATATTTATGTTTGTTTTAATAGCGCCTTATGCACTTTCTACTCCTGATTTTGTAGACCCCCCTCTTGTAGACACCATGATGTCATCCCTGTGTCCCCCCCTGTTTTATCTTCACCCAGAGATTTTCAAATGACCTGCCTCTCAGCTCCTTCAGGACCTCAGAACAAGTGTATATGTTCTTAATGTACAATGCAACATCTCCTCCCTTTTTTCTCTGCCTGTCCTTCCTGAAAAAGCTATACTCCTCTGTACCAATATTCCAGTCATGAGATTTATCCCGCCAAATTTCTGTGATGCCAATTAAGTCATAATTTAGCTTGTGTCCTAAGACTTCCAGTTCTTCCTGTATATTCCCCAGGTTCCATGCATTTGTGTATAAATATCTAAGATGTTAAGCTGATTCCCCTGCTGTTTTCCCTCTTGTTGCTTCTATGATCTTATTGCTATTTTCCACTCCTCCCCCCAGTTCTTGACTTAGGCAAACAGGGGATGTGGATGGAGACGTGAACACTGTGTACTGTCCAAGGTGACCAGCAGCCAGTCTCCTCCCTGAAGAGCCGCCAGCTCTCCTTCCTCCTCAGGTGCCACTGTAATCTTCTCTGGTTGGCTTGTATCCTGCATCCCAGATGTATGCATTTTTGTGTGTATGCATTATGATAATGATGATAATTATATGACTACAATACATACTATTTTTCTACATGACCCCTACCAAGCGGTGCAATTGAAGGGAAAGCCCTGCTGAGCCCCTGTGGTCCAGGTTTGGTGCATTCCTAGTTGCTCTGTGGGGATGGTGCATGTACACTCCACTCAGCACATAGGAGCTGTGAGGAGACGGAGCATCCTCAATGCAGGTGAACTGTTCAGAGAATTTAAGCTGCCAAATTCTAACAAACTTCTACTGAGCGCATATAAACTGAGATTTTTCAGGGGTTTATGACTTGGTCAAATTTGGGTGGATTTTCAGAGGGATGGCAAAAAGCACATTCCTAGCACCAAGGTGATCACCCTTACAAATTTCTAGGTCTTGATCCAAAGCATAGAGATTCTACTGCTTCTCAATGATTTTTTTAACATAGGCAAAACATGTATTTTTCCCAGATCTCATTCTTGGAAAGGCTGAACCTTTTAGCTGAAACATTCCAAAAAAAATCAGCTGGAGGCAAACACTTGATCTGGAAAACTTCAGCCTGAACGGTTAAAGTTTGGCAAAGTTATAAGCAACTGAGAAAAAGGGTCTTATAATGTAGGGTCGAGCAGCCTTAACTTCAGGCAACGAAAAAATATGAATAACTGAATTTATGTTTTTTTCACTAGTAACTGTGATTATTTGCTCAGCACTGATAGTGAAAATAGACTAATAAGTTTCACTTTCATTATACTATCACTTTCCTAGCTCTGATGCATTGTACAATACAAGGGACTATTTAAGTCCAAAGGACAGTGGTATTCATTAGATTGTTTTTAATTCTGTGAAAACATTTCTACTGATTTTGTCAAAACCTTGTTTTTATAGAACCTACCTTTTAAGTGTACAATACATTGGTCTGATAGTGTCCCCCTTATTTTTTGCAACAACATATATTAGAAGAGTTAGGCAGTTCTTTGTATCTGTTATAGAGATATTTTTCCATCCTCAGTAGAGAAGAAATATTGTGGGTTTGACAACGTATTTCTCTGCTCTTAATCAGTTGTATTGTGCTTTAAAAATGTAATGTGCTATAAAGGTGTTCATCATCATCATGTTCCTATTATGCCTCTGGCATTTAGGGCAGTGAGGAGGCTCCTCCACTTCTGTCTGTTTCTGGCAAGTCTTTCACTGGTTCCCCAGCTGTGCCCCAGGTTTTTCAGCTCAGCTTCCACAGCTCTTCACCACGTTGTTTTTGGGCAGCCTCGTTTTCACTTGCCTTCAGGTGTCCATCTTACTGCTACTCTGTTGATGGAATCAGTTTACATCCAAAGCAAATGACCGATCCACCTCCAACGCCTCCTGGAAATGATGGTGCTCAGATCCTCTTGGCTGCACTGTGTCAATAGATCTTGGTTTCAGATTGTTCTGGGCCAAAAGATACGGAGGATTTTTCTGAGGAAGGTTGTATGGAATGAAGACATTTTGGACATGTCATACTTTCTCATTCCCCAGCATTCTGCACTGTAAAGTAGTGTTGAAAGTACGCAGCTCTGATCAATCTTAAGTTTTGTTTTGGAGTTGTATTTTGATGATTTCCAGACTGTATTTAAGCTTCTGAAGGTGTTCCTGGCTTTATTGATTTTTGTTTCGGATGTCCTGGCTTGTTCCACCATCCTGGCTGATGGTGCTGCCCAAGTATGTGAACATTTCTACATTGGTGAGAACATAATCCTCTATCCATGCTAGTGATGGTGAAGCAATATTAAAGGTCATGATATCTGTCTTATTACAGTTGATTTTCAGTCCAATTTGCTGGCTGAATGTGTTGAGTCGAGTTGTTTTTTCTTGTATTTGGTGTTGGGTATCTGATAGAAGAGCAACATCATCTGCGAAGTCCAGGTCTTCCAGGGATGAGAAGAGTGTCCATTTAATGCCTCTTGGCATGTCTTCTGTTGTACACTGCATTACCCAGTCGATGGCAATGTTGAAGAGGATTGCAGACAAGACACACCCCGACGTCCTCCTGTTTTGACTTCAAAACTGAGCTCACTGTGATCAACACTGCATGTAAAATTGAAATAGAAGCTTTTGATTACGTTGATTATATAGAAAAGAATTCCATATGCCCACACAATGTGCCATAGGCTGGTCCTGTGAATGCTATCAAAAGCTATATAAAAGTGTTAGGTATTATTAAATATTACTATTGTTTTATTTTATTCTCGTAATTGGCTGTAATATCAGAAAATTCCTAGGGAATACTTAAGATTGACCTAAACCTATGTCTGAATTCTGTCATGTGACCATGATAAAGGATCACAGAAAGAATCCTGTTTTCCCTTCCTTGCTAGCTGTCCTACCCTCTTTCAGGGCCCAGTCTTAGGGACAGATTCTGACCTCAGTTTCAGAGGTGTAAATCTGGAGAAACTCCACTCTTTCTAGTGCAGTTACTGTAATTTTAAACAAGTACAACTGAGAACAGAACCCTTATTTTTAAAAACTCTTGTGAAGACTGTTACTCATAGATTTTAGACAATTATAAACCCCACTGAAAAGTGGCACTTCAAATGCACTGTTTCAGTTGGTTGACTAGTGTGTAAATCTCTGGGGTCACATATATGGTGGCACTCCCGAAATCTCCTGACCATTGAAGAAAGCAGCAAGACTATGGCTTTTGTAGCAGTAGCTGAACAGCCTGTCTTACTTGAATCTGACTCTCTGCTCTCTAGACTCTGAACACTGGCTTTCCCTGCTCCTACAGCAATTGATCCAACAACAGGAATACAGGTGTGGGAGAAGTACCTCCGCTCCTGTTTCAAGCTAGTAAGGATTGGTATTGTTTTATGTTCTTGGCTTCAACCTTGAGCACCGATCCCTTATTCATTTGTTAAAGGACTGATATTTTAGGCCGTAACAATATTTTGACACTGTTTTCATTCCAAATTGGGATAAAAAGTCAAACTGTAATATATTTTTGGGGGATGAAATGTTCTGAAAAAAATTGATTTTGGAATGCCAAAAAGCAATATTTTGACATTTTTTATTTACACAAAATGTTGATTTGAACAGCTATATTTAGTTTTCAATTGGCATTTCAACTTAAAATAACATTTTAAATTGAAATGTTTCTGTTCAAATCTACATTTTTAAATGAAGTGTTTCAGTTCAAATTGACAAGAAACAAAACCTTTCAATCTGAAATATTACCTTGGGGAAAAAAATTAAAAATTAACATTTTACTGTGGAAAATGTCAATGTTAATAAAACCACATTTTCATATTAAAAAATTTTATTGGAAAATTTTTGCCTAACTTCATAAGCAATCAAGTAAGAATAAATAACAATAGTGTAAAGATAGATGTAATGGATGTCACTGTGCTGTAGTAAAAAATTCTAAGGGTAAAATTTCTGATTGTTTTTTACTAATGTAAAGAATTCTAGACTGAGGCTTTCAAGAAATGCTGGACATCAAAGACAGAAATTCTCCCCTTTTAGCACAATGTATCTGAGTTACAATATCTATTGCTGAAAAGAGATATCAGTGTTCTTAGGAACAAAGAAATCACAAGCAGTAGCATCTTTTCTAAAGAGTAAGAATAAGTTCATGAAGGACAAGTTGGCTTCTATTCGTGAAACCAGACCTGTGAGCAACCCTTTATAGTCCCAGTTCCTGCAAAATGATGGGAGAAGATGAAGGGGTTGTTGTGTGGCTTGGAAAGAGAGAAAAGGCTCAAAGAATGTACAAAAAGAAAGAAGATCAGAGAGTTAAGGAACAACTATATTATATGGACAGATTTCAGGGGGGTAGCTGTGCCTGTCACCATGCAAGGCACTGAATTTAACTATGTTATGTGTTGTACAGAAGACAAGGAGCTGAAATATGGTGCAGAAGGCAAGGGGAAGCTAGTGAATTCATATTAGTGATACTCAAAGGGGACTAGCTAGTAGATATATATTCCTGAACTCTTACATTTATGTGTAAAATACGAGCCATTCTTTGTCTTCCAGATTAACTGTAAAGTTGAGTTTTCTGACTTTTGTGCATTTAAATTCTCAAATATAACATCAACATATTTTTGTGCACATTTTCTGGGTTTTTTTAAAAAGAAACTAAACAGAGAAACCTCTGCTAGTTTCAATAAGTGCAATTTATTCAATATATGGAGTTACAGGCAGACGTATAGTTATTATATTAGTTTCCTTCATTTTATAAAAACACATCTAGAGTGGCCTCTAGGGCATGTGCAAAAATCATTAATATTTGCAAACATACATTCATCAACTGGACTCGTCAGTTAATAATAATGGGAAATATTTCAAACCACCTCTTCAGGAATAACCTGGGCCAAAAATTGAGCCTTGTCAAAGACATGCTACACATAATGCCCTACGTAGGGCCTGATCCAAAGCTCATTAGAACCAAAGAATTGACTCCTATTGAGTTTAGTGGGCTTTCGGTCAGGCTCTTAAGTTTTGTATGTGGGACTAAAATGGCTTGCTTTGGTTGAAATTCACCAGAAAT
The DNA here is from genome assembly GCF_016161935.1 of Mauremys reevesii. Lineage (NCBI taxonomy): Eukaryota > Metazoa > Chordata > Testudines > Geoemydidae > Mauremys > Mauremys reevesii. The sequence continues at coordinate 20,131,625 of NC_052624.1, forward strand.
GAAATTTCTTCAAACATCTAAAGGCTTGCACTACCAGCCTTTGGTGTTTGTTCACAGGGATAAAGTTGTGCTTCTCAATGTGGGGATAGTGCCCCCCAGTAATGTAATGTGATGAATCTGTGACCCAACATTATAACATGGTATTTCATAAGACTCCATAATATAGCTGCATCTACAAGCTATCTTTGTAGGATGCAGCATCACCTCCTTGAAATTGTGGCAACCCCAAAAACATAGGGCTACGAGTCAACCTTATCAAGCTCTAGTTTCCCTCAAGGACTAAGCCCATGATAAGTCTGAAGTTTTAAAATTCAAACTCTTGAGTCACCCAAATCCAAAAAAATCCCTCAATTTGAATGGCATTTTACTAAACTGTTCCAACATTTATCCCCGAATGTCACCTTCTAATGTGGAGTCCCAATTTTGTCTGTTGTGATGGAGGGTTGTGATGTTTGGGGATTACATTTTATGGAAAAGTTTACTAAAATGCCATTTGAATGTTTCTAAGGTGAGGAATTAGACTATTAATATTTGTACAACATCTCGTAGGTACCAGGTATATGTAAATGCTTTATATTATGATTATTGTTGACTCATTTCCTGGGTATTTCCTGTGTCTGAAACAATATACTTAAAAACTCAAAAAGGGAAGAACAAGCAAATGAAATAATAGGACAAACAAGCCACACGCTCAGCTTCACAATTCAGTCATGCTGCTTTTTCATTGATGCCCTTTCCACAATCCTCTGTTGATTGTCTATTTAGATCTCAGTCTGTATTGAGTCTGATTGTACAGATCCTCTTCTGTCCTAAGGTGTCTGGTGAAGTCAGTGGGATTCCACACATCCACAGGAGTCTGTGCTAGATGATCTAATGCAGGATCTGGGCCTTAAGCCGTAAGCTCTTTGAAGCAGGAGCAATCTTCAAATTGCTTTCCAATGCTTTTTGTACTGCAGAATATAAACAGATTTATAATAATTATAATAATAATGATAATAATTAGTAGGGCTGTCAAGTGATTACAAATATTAATCGTGATAAATTGCACTGTTAAACAATAATAGAATACCATTTATTTAAATATTTTTGGATGTTTTCTACATTTTCAAATATATTCAATTACAACACAGAATACAAAGTGTACAGTTTTCAGAGTGGTAGCCATGTTAGTCTGTATCAGCAAAAAGAACGAGGAGTACTTGTGGCACCTTAGAGACTAACACATTTATTTGGGCATTAGCTTTTGTGGGCTAAAACCCAATTCATCAGATGCATGGAGTGGAAAATACAGTAGATAGATAGATAGATAGATACAGAGAACATGAAAAGATGGGGGTTGCCATACCAACTCTAATGAGACAAATCAATTAAAGAGGGCTATTATCAGCAAGAGGGAAAAAAAACTTTTGTAGTGGTAATCAGGGTGGCCCATTTCAAACAGTTGACAAGAAGGTGTGAGTAACAGTAGGGGGAAAATTAGCATGGGGAAATAGTTTTTAGTTTGTGTAATGACCCATCCACTCCCAGTCTTTATTCAGGCCTAATTTGGTGGTGTCCAGTTTGCAAATTAATTCCAGTTCTGCAGTTTCTCGTTGGAGTCTGTTTTTGAAGTTTTTTTATTGAAGAATTGCCACTTTTAGGTCTGTGATTGAGTGTCCAGGGAGGTTGAAGTGTTCTCCGACTGGTTTTTGAATGTTATAATTCTTGATGTCTGATTTGTGTCCATTTATTCTTTTGCGTAGAGACTGTCTGGTTTGGCCAATGTACATGGCAGAGGGGCATTGCTGGCACATGTTGGCATATATCATATTAGTAGATGTGCAGGTGAATGAGCCTCTGATGGTGTGGCTGATGTGATTGTCCTATGATGGTATCCCCTGAATAGATATGTGGACAGAGTTGGCAACAGGGTTTGTTGCAAGGATAGGTTCCTGGGTTAGTGTTTTTGTTGTGTGGTGTGTGGTTACTGGTAAGTATTTGCTTCAGGTTGGGGGGCTATCTGTAAGCGAGGACTGGCCTGTCTCCCAGGGACTGTGAGAGTGAGGAATCATCTTTCAGAATAGGTTGTAGATCCTTGATGATGCGCTGGGGAGGTTTTAGTTGGGGGCTGAAGGTGATGACTAGTGGTGTTCTTTATATTTATATTTATTACAAATGTTTGCACTGTAAAAAAACAAAAGAAATAGTATTTTTCAATTTACCTAATACAAGGACTGTAATGCAATCTCTTCATCATGAAAGTTGAATTTACAAATATAGAATTATGTACAAAAATACTGCATTAAAAAATAAAACAATGTAACATTTTAGAGCTTGCAAGTCCACTCAGTCCTACTTCTTGTTCAGCCAATTGCTCAAACAAGTTTGTTTACATTTGCAGGAGATAATGCTGCCAGCTTCTTGTTTACAATGTCACCTGAAAGTGAGAACAGGTGTTCTCATGGCACTGTTGTAGCCAGCATTGCAAGATATTTACATGCCAGATGCACATTTTTCAACCACCATTCCAGGGGACATGCATCCATGTTGATGGTAGGTTCTGCTTGAAAACCATCCAAAGCATTGCGGACCAACGCATGTTCATTTTCATATCTGAGTCAGATGCCACAAACAGAAGGTTGATTTTCTTTTTTGGTGGTTTGGGTTCTGTAGTTTCCTCATCAGAATGTTGCTCTTTTAAGATTTCTGAAAGCATGCTCCCTACCATGTCACTCTCAGATTTTGGAAGACACTTCAGATTCTTAAATCTTGGGTTGAGTGCTCTAGTTATCTTTAGAAATCTCACATTGGTACCTTCTTTGCGTTTTGTGAAATTTTCAGTGAAAGTGTTCTTAAAATGAACATGTGCTGGGTCATCATCCAAGACTGCTATAATATATACCTATATCTATATCTATAGATATATATACAGAATGTGGGTGAAATGGACAAGGGGACATACAATTCTCCCCCAAGGAGTTCAGTCACAAATTTAACACATTTTTTTAATGAGTGTCATCAGCTTGAAAGCATGTCCTCTTGAATGATGGCTGAAGCATGAAGGGGCATATGAACGTTCAGTATATCTGGCATGTAAATACCTTGCAATGCTGGCTGCAAAAGTGCCATGCAAATACCTGTTCTCACTTTCTGGTGATAATGCTGCCCTCTTCTTATTTACAATGTCTCCTGAAAATGTAAACAAACTTGTTTGTCTTCGCGATTGGCTGAACAAGAAGTAGGACTGAGTGGACTTGTAGCCTCCGAAGTTTTACATTGTTTTGTTTTTGAGTGCAGTTATGTAACAAATTTTTTTTTACATTTTTAAGTTGCACTTTTAGGACAAAGAGATTGCACTATAGTACTTGTATGAGGTGAATTGAAAAAATACTATTTCTTCTGTTTATCATTTTTACAGTGCAAATATTTTTAATCAAAATATACACTTTGATTTCAATTACAACACAGAATACAAGATATATATGAAAATGTAGAAAAACATCCCCAATATTTAATAAATTTCAATTGGTAGTCTCTTCTTTAACAGTGCAATTAAAACTGCGATTAATTTTTTTGAGTTAATCGCATGAGTTAACTGTGATTAATTGACAGCCCTAAGAATTAGACAATGTAACTATGCAAAGTTTAGATCCACAACTAGAACCAAATCTGTGCTTTGGCCTGTTATGGTGACAGATCAGAGTTAAGTTTGGATCTGGAGCTGAACTTCCCCACTACAGTTCAGAGGGGTCTGGATTCAGTGTTCTGGTTTGGGGTAGACTTCAGTTATATACAGATAATTCACATTTATCTGTCAAGGGGAAAGCATCTAAATCCTTCAGTTAGTGGGAGTTTTGGATAAAAATATTTTTCCTAGACACATTCTACGTTTGGGCAAAACCACCGCATTTTGGGGGAATCGGAAGGTGGATAACAGGGGTTCAGATCAGGGGCGCTTGGATGCGACATTTAGGTTCAGATAAGAAGGGTTTGGCTAACCTGACATTCAGGGTTAGCGAAGGGGGGGAGGGTCTGGGTACGGTGACACTGGGGTGCTGAATGAGGTGCCATGTGTGCGGATAACAGGGGCTCTGATTCAGGCCCTGGAGGGCTGGAAAAATACGGTGGGTTCGGTGGCCAGTCGGGGCCAGGGCCTGCCGGGCTGCTGAGGGGCTCTGCGGAGATGGATCTGAGGGCACGGAGGGCCCTGCCCCTGACTGAGGCAGGGAGGAGCCGGCCCAGGCTCCTAGTTGGTCAGGACCCACGGGCCACGGCACAGCCCCCCCTCGGCCATGCCTGTGCCCGGGCTGTGAGAACGGCCCGCAGCTGCCGCGGGGCTGCGCCACTGGCGAGGGGCAGCGCGGAACCGAGCCCACGCCCGCCGCGCGCCCTGCCCGCGGCCGGGCCAGGGTCTGACACTGACGCGTTCCAACTGGAGGCCGGGCGCGCGCGGGAGGCAGGCAGCGCGCGTTCCTGGCGGCTGCGGCGGGGCCGCGCGCCGACTGGCTGGCCGCGGGAGCGCGCAGAGGGAGCTGGTCGGCGGCCATTTTCTCTCCGGAGCCGGCTGATCCCTAGTGCAAGTGAAGCAGCCGAGCCAGCCCCCCTCCCCCGCACGGAGCAGCAGCTGGTGGTCAGAGAGGAGGGGGCTTGGGGGAGCGTGCGGGAGGGGGAGCAGCCCCTCCTGGGTGGGGGCAGCCCGGCGGCGGCGGCAGCAGTGGGAGGGAGGCAGCGAAGGTGGCACGGGGGTGGCTGGGATTGTGCCTCCCCTGGACGGGCAGCGGCTGCCCCTTCCCCAGCCCCGGTCATTGCCCCAGTGCAGCGTCAGCCTGGGAGGCAGCAGGGACGCCGCTCTAGATGGGATAAGCTGTAAACATGTTCAGCTTTGAAGGGGATTTCAAAACCAGGCCCAAGGTGTCTCTTGGAGGAGCGAGTAGGAAGGTAAGAAACGCGCTGGGGCTGTCTGAATGATCGCTCGTCTCTGATTTTCCTAGCCTGCCTGTGCTGCCTTTTGCACCCAGCTGCTGGGCCTTACAAATGGGAGCAGGTGTGACTAAGGTTTCTTAGGGGCAGAGGAAGAAATCGCTCTCCACTCCCCTGGGTCATGTGTTTGCTCCCTTGTTTTGATTTGTTTGTGTTTTAAATCAGGCCCCGCGCCCCTCAAAGCTCCAGGTACATTCAAAAGTGTGTGAGAGAAATTACTCCCCTTAACTCCCCCCTCCAAGTGATCTGATTTGTTGTGGGGACCATGCTTGGAGCAGTTAGTTTCTGGGGCTCTTTGAGTGAAGAGAGATAGTTAGGAACCTCTGTCGTTTCTTTTAAAGTCTTCTTTGAAACACACAACAAAAATCATGCGTCACTGGAATGGGGGAGGGATATACTTGTAGAATTTAAAATTGCAAATTCATGGGGCCTCCATCCCAAATGGCTCAGGGTTGTCAGGGCACAATTTTACCCATTCCTCGCTGAGTTTGCATTCAAACAGCAAACTGAAATCAATGTGTCATGTGCAGAGTGAGTAGGAAGTGAAAAGGTTTGGTTAGGGCTTGCTGATTGGGAAGGGGTATAAATAATTTAATTTTTGTGAGCCACAGGGGACTCTCAGATCTAAAGAGCAAACAAATTCCAAAACAAAGTTTTTGAAGCAGTCTGATTGAAAAGGTGTTCCTCCCTTTGGTTCATCAGTTAGATTCTGGTTCTGCTTGTCATGATCACTATCATGGGGGGAGCTGTTTGAGCTATGATGTAGTGTATTTGTTTTAACATATATGAAATGAATAAATGAAAATATAGATTTGGGGCTGTGCATTATAATCATGTTTGTTGTTGTTCTGGGACTTTCTAGCTTAGGTAGTAAACTGAGAAGTCTGGGCTAATAAGAGAAAATTGTGTTACCCGATATTAAATTCACAGTGAACTTTGCTATCACAGTATTATCTGCTACATATTTTCATAAAGAAAATGTACATCAGAACTGTATTAAGTGTGTGTAACTATTCATCTGAATTATGGAGGAACTATCTTCCTCTGACACTTCTGATGACTAAAAGCCATTTATGGTCATTAGAGCACATACATGGCATTACATTTTTGTATGCCAAAAGTAGAATAAATCTTAATAGTTAAAAGTGGCAATTGGCAGAGCATGCCCTGCTCTTCAGGAATGTATTTTAGGTATTTTACATCCTTTGGCATCAAGTTATGATTGCTAATAGTATCACTTACAGAATATGTTTCCTCTTCCAGAAAGGGAAAAAAGTATCATAATATCTTCTGATACTATTATTAATTTCTCTAGTTTATGCAAATTGCAATTGGATTCCCAATCACGGTGAGAATAATATTTTATAATATGGAATAATATTCTTTAATATGGAATACAGTTTACTAATATATTCTGAATTAGCACACACAAAGGTTAAATTCTTATAAAGGTAAAGTTGCAAGGGTAAATGTTCAAAAGTAAGGAAATGTGAAAGCTGAAATTGAGTATACAACTTTGTTCCATACAACTTACTTCTGCAATTTGATCTAGATGAGTGGGCTCTGTTTACTTCAGTAACTCTGCCCTGATGCATGTGTCTGCCCACCTAGATCTATTTAATGTTTATGTTATCAGTGGGACTACTTACTAGAGTAAAGTTAGTCACGGTTTTCAGTATTAATATGGACACCGCAGGAAGCTCTACTATAGATATGTGTTTTGAAGAAAGTACTTACAGCATTTGGTGAAGGTAATAATTGAACTTTATTTGTCATGTCACATGAAAAATACAGATTATCACAATTTCTGAATAACAGGACATGCTATAGTAGATATATGGGTGTGGCAAATATTTGCATAGAGTTCAGGAATTGTGCATCTCACTATTTTTGCTGATACCACATGATAGACTTTTGTGGGGAATTTCCCCATACTAATGGGTTACAAAATCCAAAACCTGTTTCTTGTGTTAACCTTTTCTGAAAGTTTGAACTGTTCTTTGGCATAAACTCTCCCTTCCCCAAGTTGTTTGTACCTTTTAAAAAAAAAGATACAGTTCAAACCTCTAATTCTGTGAAAGAATCCACCTAGGCAAATCCTGGCACCAGTGCAGAGCTCCATTGAAGTCCAGGCAAGCTCTGTATGGGTGCATGGTACTGCCTACATTGATACAATTGCAGGATTAGGGTTCAAGTAAATGGTACTGTTTAAGTATGTATATAGACTGTCTGCTTCTGAAATTAAGGCCTTGTCTGCTCTAGAATGTTTTGCTGGTATGATTATACTGGTATAGCTAAACTGGCAAAACACTTTTAGTGTGGGTTCATAAACTATACTGGCATAAATTTAGTTATACTGGAGTAAATGTGTCCCACACAGGCATTATATTGGCATAGCTATGTCAATTAAAAAAAAAAAATCATTCCCTAACTAATATCTATACTGGTGCAACTTTTACGTGTAGACTAGGCCTAAGGGACATTTTAATGGGTCAATTTCTTTGGAAAGGACATGGTATTTGGGCCTTAAAGCTGATTCTTTCTGATAATAGGCCCACACTGTCATACAATGGCAGGTCTTTCTTAAAGGGATACTGAGTTAAAAACCATATTTAAAAAGATTTATTTACTGGGGTTACTAACAGCTTTCTTGATCCAAGAAGCTGAATGTAATATAATTTATCACTATGGTTGTGTAGAGTTGGCTTGGTTACTAAAAATAGACTAGTTCAGTTTTGCTCTAGATAATTTTACTTTTTGGTTCATGTGCATCAATATAATCTGGAATGTAATTTTTAAAGTCTTTTAACGGACCGAAAAAATCTTTAATTTTTGTTTTAGGTTTCATTAAACCTCTTGATTAGGAACAATTTTTTTTCTAGCAATGTTATAGTACCTGAGCGAGTTCCTTTGAAGATTTCAATTGTAATATTTTTTGTAATTTTTAAAATGTTTCATAGTAAATAAATCTGTGCATGCATGATATCTTCTATCAAAGAGCCTGCAAACACACCACTGGTAGTGTTTACTTTCATGCTTAGACCCATTGACTTCAATAGGGCTAGTCATACTAGTTGTGTATTTGTTTGCAGGATCAGCTATTATCCATGCAGAATTTATTTAGAATTAGATGACCAGTTGGTTTATTTTCGTTTTTTGTCTTCCTACAAAGCACACGGGTACCCTGGCTTTTGAGACCCTTTGAATATCACTGTTAGTTTCAGTTTTCATTTAACTATTACAATAAGTTTCTAGGCCTCTTCATTTGAAAGATAGTCTTCAAACTGAAAACTGATTGTCAGGGTTGAGAGTTGAAGAAAAATCCCCATAACATTTTGAGTTACTTGTGGACTACCTTCTCCACCTACTCCAGAGCTTGTTTTTGAGGTCTAAAAGGCTTGCAGCTACAGAACCTCTGATTTGGGGGAGGAAGAGTTGGTTTGGGAAGTGATGGGTCAAAGAATCACTTTGCTGACCTGCTGCAAAAATCTTTAGGCTGTCCTTGATTTCAGCTAAAAACTGCTTTAAATACTTTGGATTAATTACGGTCAGACCTACAGTACTGGCCAGTTGTCAAGATTGGTCAACTTTTACCCTCAACAGAAACTTAGGTCCTAAATCTGCAACTGTATCCATGTTGGCAGATCCCTGTCCCTGTATGGAATCCCATTGAAGGCAAGGGACTTTGCATGGGAGTAGGGATCTGCCCATGAGAGCTCTTTGCAGGGTAATGACATTTTGTAATACTTGGCAGGACAAACTGTTAAAAGGGATACTGTCAGTACAAGCTTATCTCAAAATGTAGAATTTGTAAAACAAACTTTTAGAAAACTTTAAGCCCATTAAATAGTATCATATTTAAAAAACAACAACAAATCCAACACCTGTTTTAAAATAAATATTCCCCTGCAGTGTTTGTAACTCAGATATTTCAGTACCACAAAACTGAAAGTGAAACGGACTTCATTGATATTTTATTTATTTATTAAATTTATGCTTGGAGAAATGAGAAGTTAACAAAGCTTAAATAGTGTCAAGTAAATTGGACTTTTAAAATTCTTTCCATTTGAATAATTTGAGGCTTTTAATAATGAACTTAAGAAATTTGTTCACATAATATTGGTATGACTTCCATTGACAACATCACTTTAAGAATGAAGATTCTTGTATTTTTTTAATAGGAGGTAAGAACTTAGTTTGCATAATATAGTCTGCACGTGGAATGACTCACTAGGAAATAAACAGAAATTAGTGAGCTAAACAGTAGGATTTAGGGCTCCAGTACTGCAATGAGATCTGAACAGGCACAGGGCTCTGCTGGTATAGATTTTATTGTGGGATCTGGATTTACAATTATATACATCTGTAAGATTTATAGAATTGTAGGATCTGTTTGAATGAAAAAAAAGTGATGTGTGACACAACTGCATATTGATTGAAAACTTTTCATCCTTTCTTTCAAAAAGGAAGTCTTAACCTTATTTTATTTAGGTTTTCATTATATCTAATTTTTTCTTAGAAATGCATTTTACAAGAAACAAAATATTTTATATTGCATTTATAACTGCACACCAGATCACTATTAAATGACTGGCTCCTAGGGCTTTAGATTATGTGATTAAAATTTGTGTTTTGGGTGTTGGTACCCTGGGAAAGAATTATACTGCTTTATTGTATCTGCAAACGATACAGCATTGGCAGACCCTTATGCAGAGGTGGCGTCCAGACTCCAAACTGGTATACCTCTACCCCGCTATAACGCAGTCATGGGGAGCCAAAAATCCCTACCGCGTTATAGCTGAAACCCTATTATATTGGGGTAGGGGTGGCAGGGCTCCAGCGGTGCTCCAGCCACTGCGGGGAGCCCCAGGCCCTTTAAATCGCTGGTGGAGCCTTGCTGCCACAGCCCCGGGGTAGGGGCAGCAGGGCTCAAGCGGTGATTTAAAGGACTCGGGGCTCCCCGCAGCAGCCGGAGCCCCAGACCCTTTAAAGCACCGCACCAGCCCCACTGCCACAGCCCTGGGGTAGCAGCGGCAGGGCTCCAGTGGTGATTTAAAGGGCACGGGGCTCCCCGCAGCAGCCGGAACCCCGGACTCTTTAAAGCGCCACCAGAGCCCCACTGCTACCGCGCTATACGCGATCCCGTGTTATATCGGGTCGCGTTATAGCAGGATAGAGGTGTATAAGGTTTTGCCCATGCCAATACTTCTGAAGTACTGAGGCCTAAGTTTTGCAGTAGACTACACTGTTTCCACTGCATAGATTTGGAGTTCAGAGGTAATGCTGTTCAAGTATTCTTATCTCACCAGGGAAACCTTCGAAACAATTTATAAATACATATATTTTCTGAGGGGTTTCTTCCTTCTACTTCATAGGGAATTTTCCTCATCTTTAAATTGAAGCTACAAATTATGAAGTGATAGTTAAGGTTGCAGAAGATATTCCATTCTAACCTGTTGTTATTAATCCTTTGGTACTTTTTCAAAATTTGGGCTGAAATTTCTAATCTTAAAGGTGAACTTTTTTTCTGTAAATTTCAGAAAAATTGGACAGGACACTTAGTTATCAGGCTGTGGAAAACATACATATTTCCAGTTTTGATATAATAAATCAAATAACATGCTGCTAAAATGATCACCTGTTGTTTATTTATAATACAGTAGAGCCTGAGGCTCCAGTCAGGTCAGGGCCCTGTTGCTTTACAGACATATAGTAAAGACAGTCCCAGCCCCAAAGAGTTTACAGACTTAAGTTCAGATTGGTAAACAGGTCCATGTGGATCAATCATCATGTCCTTGTAGAGTCTCAGTGAAGTCAGTGGAGCTTTACATGACATCAAAGTTGTATGGGTGGATGAACTTGTAGGAAAGTTACTTCATAAATGAAGGATTGAGGTCTGAGTTTAAGTTTGTAAGCAACTGGGAAATATGTATTACTCTCTTAAGAACTGGTAATAGTGCTAATATCCTAGGGTAAAATCCTGGCCTCACTGAAGTCAATGACAAAACTCCCACTGACTTCAGTAGGACCAGGATCTCATCCCCATCTCTTTGACCTTTTTAGATCCATGAACCCATAAAGTCAAGTCTTAGGATCGGTGAAATCATTTTTTACATTACAGAGGAGCAAAATGAGGAGAAGGAAACGTTGCTAATTTTGACTTTTCTTGTTTATTATGTATTGGTTTTTCTAATGGTCACTCAATAACTTCTTCTGTTTTCTAAAACATATCTTCAATTGGTATCTTACACGGTGGATTTGATTTAAATCAAATTGATATAAATCATGATTTAAATCACTAGTCAGGAAGACTCGATGTAATCGTGGATTTCTACATAAAAGTGCATTCTGGAATATGCTGCTCAAACAGTTTCACTTTTGTTTCTACTGCCTGTCTCTCCCTTCTCACATTTATCTCCAGACTACTTCTCCTTGTCCAGATCTATTCCGCCCCCGACCAATCTTCTATTCATTGAACTTTTTGAAACTTTGCATTTTTAGAGCGAGGTAAGGGATTGACTCTGTGTACACAAATTTGCAGAGGGACAATAGGGTTGAGGTCTGTTATCTCTCACTTCTATATATTATTTATTTGAAAACATTTTTGCTGTTAACAAACATGTTATCTCTGGAGACACAAATTCACAGTTTGAGAACTACAAAACTAAGCACTTCTGATGGTAACTTCTAGACTGAGCACTTAGGTTAATCTCTCTATCTACCCAATGGGACTAAGTAATCTATACAGAAGCCCCTGGAACCCCATAAGATTGGGTCCCTAATCAATGAACTATTGGAACTCAATTACAAAACTTTTCTTAAACATTACATGAATATATAGTCTCATACTATAGAATTAGAATTTATAATCCCTAGTCCATGATGAGATATCTTTGAGCTATAATGTATCATAATTAAAACTATCTTTAGATAAGTTTTTTTCCTCAAAAAGCATTTTATAAAAAAATACAATTTTAATTAAAAAAAATCTGATTTTTTTTTAAAGTTTTGTTTTAAAAAAATCATTGATTTTTATCCACCCTGGTATCTTACTTAATACACCAATGAAACTGCAAGCTTTCCCGTGCAGTGCAGTGCAGCCAGTTTGTTTTAATTATCAGCTTGCCATTTCTAAGGTTTAAAATGTAATTGGTGAACCTTGCGAAGGCTTTACACTCAACTTCATGGCTGTATTAATGCAATAACTTTTGAACGCCACGTCTAATCAATTCCAAAATTTTAGGGAATGTTCTCAGCACCATTGGACAGAACCTTATTGATTTTAGGAAAAATTGAAACTGAAAGAGAAAAAATGGAGGACAGATGGAGCCCCTGCCATCTGAATAGCACAGCCACATCTTTAGGCACCCCTGCAACTGTCTATAGATCAAACAACTGGTTGATGGCACCAGTAATGCTTCCCAGCATAACAACCTCCCCCATTTCATCTTGGCTTATCCTCCCAATAGAGTTTAACATGTCAACACCCTGAATGTCTTGTGTCCCAGACAGAAAGAAGAATAATGACAGGAGGATGTGTGGGGAATTAGGGCATGCACACAATCCCTGGCAGGTTGGAGATTGGGGGACCCTGGTATAGGAAGGGAGGGATAGGGGCATACAGACCTTCTAGTATGGGTGAAAGTATGATTGGGGGGCAGACAGAGCCCTGGGCTTGGGGAGGAATAGGGGCACACAGAACTCCTGTCCCAGGAGAGACTGGAGGGAGTTGAAGGGAGTTTTTGAAATAGAGGGGGTAGAGAGAGTGGCAGACAGAGTTTTGAGGGAGTTGTGGTTGTGTGTAGTAAGTATGGCCTACAGAAGCTACAAACTGTTATCCCCTGGTATTCTAAATGTTACTTTAAAAAAGTGTCTCTTCCGGTGTAATCACTGATTTTCTTGCCATGAGCCTTTCTTTTTATAATATGCTCTGTGTCCTCTGCCTGCTTCCTTCACTTCTCTGTTTCTCTCCTCTCTCCTTCAGATTTCTTGCCTGTCATTGTCTTCATCTGCTCTTCTGTTTTGTCTGTTCCATTTTATCTTTGCATATCTGTTTTTTTTGTCATCTTGCTTCTGTCTTTGTCCTTGTGCTTTGTCTACCTTTCTTCTGCTTAGCTCTGCTCCGTTTATCTGCTTCCTGTGCTTGATAGTGAAATGTACAGGATTCCAGATGTCTGAAGCTACTGTCTGCTTTCACTTCAAAATGTGATACTCTTTCATGCTGTACTTACCTGCCTCTAGGACTGCATCATATCAGGTTTTTGATTTTTCTTGACTGGTACAACGGCCGCTTGTGTGGTCGTAAAGGGCTTCTGAAACAATACTTTCACAGGCTCAGTATACTGCATCTGGGGAGCCTGCAAAAATGGCTACTGGCAACCTTTGCTGCAGGGGAGAGTGGCCTCACCTCTGACTCTCCATTGGAAGAAAGAATGGGTGGAACAGAGATTATTATTTATTAAGTGCTGACATTGTGCTCCCTGCTGTGTGAAACACACAGACACAGTCCATGTCTTAAGTGTGAAGAAGAACTGCCAGCTGGCCTGTCTCTCCACTTATCTTTTTTAGGGTGCAGTGGAAAATCTGTCTCTCTGCACAACTTCCCTCAGTAATGATATGCAGTGTATGATAAATAATATGTAAGAACAATCCCTCTAAAGATAGCAGTGCAAATTGGTGACGTGCAGGAGAGGACAGGAATTCTGTTTTCCTGATTTTGTTTTTCACTCAATAGTTGCAATGATGGAGATTTAAACTGCACATATTTGACCTGCATATTTGATAATGGTGAAGGGTTCAAGGGTTTCTTTTATTCATAAGTCACAGAGATCTTTACGGTTGCCTGCCTCTTTTTCTGGCTTCCTTACATTCTTCTCTCCCCAGGTTTATGCCTCCGCTCTCCTCTACTGCATCTGCACCTATTCTTGTCTTCCTGCTTGGGCTGTACCCAGCCTAAAGACTCTTTGATTTAGATCTCAGGGACCAAGGCAGGAACTGCAGCTACACGCCTCCTGCATCTGTGCCCTCCAAATGTGGAGCAACCATGAGAAGTACATGCTGCAATTAAGAAGTGGCTGGCTGGCTGTCCAGCAAGGGAGTGAGGTGGCAGCAGCCGCATCTGATAGATGCTCAGAAACAGCAGCAATGAGGCAGAAAAGCAGGGAGGTAGCATGAGAGGGAGATGATTTTGGAGCCCACTGCAGTGTTAAAACCTAGGTGACTGTCCAATGTGCCAGTACCTCAGGACACTGCTGTATGCCAGGGGAGGGAGTTAAAAACATCATCTAATAGCTGTCAGCAAACTAGTTGACACCTTAGATGAAAGAAGCTAAATATGACTCAGCACCAGTAATGAGATTGCAGAAATCCACAGTTATTAGTTTCTGACTGACTGATTCTGTTGTCTACTGTGATAGATTTTGTAACTGCTAGTGAAACTTCCTCTACTCTGTTCTTCCTCCGGTGTGCTAATTCTAAATGCAATGGCAAAGAAATATAACTAGATAGATAAAGATGCACTTGAATACAAATAATTACTGAGATTTTTCCCCAAAAATTGTTAGTCATAGAGCATACATGTTAAGTCAGCTACTCCAATTCTAACAGGTCTTTGTTTACTGCTTCTTTATGGAGTCAAATTTTTTAAAATATCTTAAGTGATGAGTCTTCTACCACTTGCCTTGGGGGCTTATTTCACAGCTAAGTAGATCCCACTGTCAGAAAGGTTTTTCTGATTTTCATTATAAATGTACCCTTTAATTGTAGTTATAACTCCATTATATTGATGTTTAAAACTCAGATAAATGGATATTTGTCTCCCTTCCCCTTTGGTCATTGGTTAGCCAGGCTGTACACATCTAATTGTTCTATTTGTTCTCTGAAACTTAGTTCGTCCATGATATCTAGTTTATACAGTACTCACAAAATTAAAGGGTATTTGAATACTGTAACTTTAAGTATTTATACAATATTGGATCAAGAGCATTAATTTTATTTTTATAAGTATATTAGTTTAGACAAGTGTTCACTCAAGTGTGAGGAAGTGGACTATTAACATGGCAGTCCACTAATCATTAGTTTACTGAAACTGAAAGGGCCACAAAGGAAGGAGTGGGGGGGAAGCAGACTATACGGAGAATATGGTTTTGGGCCTCCACTCCCTTTTGCCATTTTTTCCTGTCCATGTATCTCTTTTCAACCCATTTTTCATGTACTGTGGCTGTCTCTTTCCCATCTCCCTCTGTTCATCCCTCACCCACTCACATTCATCTTTAGCCAGGTATGTCTTCCTTTTTCTGTTTCTCTCCTGTTTTTCCCTCCAGCCCTGAAATGTGCGAAATTACATGTGTACATGTTTCAGAGCAGGACCATTTTTTATTGGCTCTGTCTGCAGAGTGAAACAGATGAAGCAGGTAGGTGGTGTCCCTGGGATTGTGTTTCTGTGCAGGAGTTTGATACTAAGGATGTTTCATCAAGTGCCAAAGCTAGTAGTCCACTGGATATCAATTGCTAGAAAAGAGGTAATCTGTAAGGGTATATCCTGAACACTCAAGTTATCAGTTAATTCATACTTGCTATCAAAATTACCCTTTTATATACTTAATTCATGGCATATTATTAATTTCAGTTTTTTTTACATGATATAGTCAGAAACTTTTACCGTGTCAGTGTGAGAGGCCTCCTTTCCACTTGAATGGTGGTGGTTTTTTTTGTTTTTTTTTTAAATCTAAGATCTTTTTATTATCTTTTTTTATTGTGTGGAATAATATGCGGAAACAGTTCTCTTTTGGAGACCAATGACTGTAATGGTGTCTTTGGAAATTAAAATACTGTCTTTAGAGGAATAGGTAGTCAGATTGGCAGAGACCCTGAGGGTTTTTTGCCTTCCTCTGCAGTGTGGGGCCTGGGTCACTTGCTGGTTTGAACTAGAGTAAATGGTGGAATCTCTCTAACTTGAAGTTCTAAAATCAGGATTTGAGGACTTCTGTAACTCATCCAGAGGTTATGGGCCTATTACAGGATTGGGTGGGTGAGGTTTTGTGGCCTGCGATGTGCAGGAAGTCAGACCAGATAATCCTGATGGTTGTTTCTGGTTTTGAGTCTAGAGCAGGGGAGGGCAAACTATTTCCCACAGGCTGGATCCAGCCCGTCAGGGCTTTCAATCTGGCCTGCGGGATTGCCAGCCCTGTGGCGCAGTGAGGCTAAGGCAGGCTCCCTGCCTGCCCTGGCCCCGCGCTGCTCCCGGAAGTGGCCAGCACCACGTCCCTGCGGCTCTTGGGGGAGGGAGGGTGCAGAGGGCTCCATGTGCGGTCCTTGCCTGCAGGCGCCATTGCCCGCAGCTCCCATTGGCCGAGAATGGGGAACCACAGCTTTCAACTCCCAATGTCTGCCATGTCAGTTGAGTGCTCTGCACATCATAGGTTCAGATAGTTAATTCCTTCTGAACCAGTATAGATATATCTATACTGGGGTGGGGGAGGATTTTTTTATATAAGGATGTCAAAATATCCTTCTTGCAGACAATATGTTGAGACCATTTGTTGACATCTTGTTTCTCACACCATGTTTTGTGGGGATGGAGGAAGCCTAATGCTTTTGTGATTAAGGCAAAAGACTGGGGGCTTGGCTACACTCGAAACTCCAAAGTGCTACTGCGGGAGCGCTCCTGCGGCAGCACTTTGAAGTGTGAGTGTGGTTGCGGCGCCAGTGCTGGGAGAGAGGTACTCCACCTCTCCGAGAGGATTAGCTTACAGCGCTGGGAGCTGCGCTCCCAGCTCTGGGGCACTGTTTACACTGGCGCTTTACAACGCTGTAACTTGCTGCGCTCAGGGGGGTGTCTTTTCACACACCTGAGTGAGAAAGTTGCAGCGCTGTAAAGTGCCAGTGTAGCCAAGACCTGGGACTCAAGTCTCCTGGTTTTGCCACAGACCTTGGAAAAGTCACTTTGTTCCCAAGCAAGTACTAAGCATATGCATAACATTCTTAAAGTTACACACCTTTTTAAGTACTTTGCTGGGCTGGGTAATTAATCTCTCTCTCTGCCTCAGGTTTCCATCTGTAAAATAGGGATAGTATTTCCCTAACTTACAGGGAGGTGTTCTGAGTATAAATTTGTTAATGTTTGTGAACTTTCAGATGGATGGTGATGGGGGCCATATAAGTAACAAATGGCTAGGCAGAAGTAGATAGTTAATACCAAATGTAATTAATTGCATCAGATCTGGGCCCATAACAGCGAAAATGCTAATAGGTCACTTTTTGCCTTTTCTTGAACATGGACTGTATTCTGTACTGTGAACCATTTAAAAATATGTATTACTTTATACAAATGCCTGAACTTTTGAGTGAAAACACTACAGCAGCTTTTTTTTGTCCCCTTCTAGGAAGAAAAGGCTTCTCTTCTGCATCGTACCCAGGAAGAAAGGCGTAAACGAGAGGTAAATTAGAGATAGTGTTGTGGAAAACAACAGCTTGCATATACGCTGTAATTTTGTTCAGCCTGATGATAGTTACCGGTACACTTTGAAATCTTGTACTTTAGTAGAGTTTTACTTGAAATTATTCTATAGGTTTTTTTTTTTTTTTTTCCAGTTTGTGAACTTTCTATGTACATTTTGTTCTTCCATATATCGGAATCAACAGAAGCATTTAAACTTTCCCCCCTAGATTTCCCCGATAAGAACATTCTTCTCTAAGAACTATTTACTTAAAAGGAGTATTTAGTATCTGATGCAATGCCCATGGAAATCAATGGGAGTTTTGCCAATGACTTCAATGAGCATTGGATCAGGCCTTAATTGAAAAAGGAATTTATATGGCCAGGAATTTTCTCCTTATGCCTCCCTCATCCCCGATTCTTCCGGACTGGGACTCAGGAGACCTAGGTTCTATACCAGACTCTGCCACTGGCCTCTTCCCTTTTCTGCGCCTCAGATTCCCTATCTGTGGAAAGAGAATGATACTGATCTCCTTTGTAAAGTACTTTGAAATTTACTGATGAAAAATGCTCTATAAGGACTAGGAAGGACGATGATGATGCTTGAGCCTGCAATTAAATCATTATCCTGTGTTGGTGACATTTTCTGCTGCCATAATTACTCCAAAATCACCTATGAAAAGAATGTAAAGGGAACAGTGAAAATACCATTTTCCAAACATAGTTGTCTTTAATGAACAAACTTGGCAATAAAATGATACCAAGTAAGTGGAAAGTGAAAGGATTCATTTTTGTTTGACCTTTCCTGTTTTAAAAAGAGGTGAAAATACCCCTTTAAGTTTAGATAATTGGTCTCAGACAATAATGTGTACCTGAATAGTTTCATGCTGATAAAGAACATAAACAAGAACATTTGACTCATAAACCTGTGCTTTGGTTTTTTGCGAGATAGCTAACAAGTTCTATTGTAATTCACTATTTTTTATATTAGTTACTGGGTTTTGAGATATAAAAGGATCTGATTTTTAAGTTGGATGTACAATTATGTACTGAATTTACACATTCAATTTGGTATCTTGTATCTTAAATTAGTACTCCCATTTATGATCTGCCAATCCTTACCAACATGCAAAAGTACTATTCTGTGTTTCAGAAACTTTTTGCTGAGGTGACAAGTGGCTAACACACTCATTCAGCTGTTAATACTTGCGTCAGAAACAAAGCACCATGTATGGGTATATAATAGGCATATACTTTGTGTATGTATCACACAAATCTGTGTATAATGTATATATCCACTAGGGCTGTCGATTAATTGCAGTTAACTCACACGATTAACTCAAAAAATTAATCGTGATTAATCACACTGTTAAACAGTAGAATGCCAATTGAAAATTATTAAATATTTGTGGATGTTTTTCTACATTTTCAAATATATTCCCACTGCTCGCATTGGCCGGGAACGGCAAACCACGGCCACTGGGAGCTGCGGGTTGCCATGCAAATGTAAACAAAGGGTCTGGCAGCCCTCTAGTAGATTACCCTGACGGGCCGCCAGTTGCCCACCACTGCTCTAAAGTTTTACATTGTTTTATTTTTGAATGCAGATTTTTTTTGTACATAATTCTACATTTGAATTTTCAACTTTCACAATAAAGAGATTGCATTACAATACTTGTATGAGGTGAATTAAAAAAACTGTTTCTTTTTTACAGTACAAATATTTTAATCAAAAATAAATATAAAGCAAGCACTGTACACTTTCTATTGTGTTGTAATTGAAATCAGTACATTTTCAAATGTAGAAAACATCAAAAAAAATTTAAATAAATGGTATTGTATTATTGTTAACAGCGTGATTAATCGCACGATTAATCGCTATTAATTTTTTATTGCACCATTAATTTTTATTGCATGATTGATTGCGATTAATTTTTTTAATCGCTTGACAGCCTTAATCTCCACATATATTAGTTTTACAGTATGAAAGAAAAGTCCCTTTTTAGAAGTTTGTTTTTTTTTTTTTTTTTAAAGAATGAGTCCTTTGAGAATAAAATCAGTAATGGCTTTGAAAAAATGCATGCAATGAAATCTCAGTAGTGGCCTCAGACTTCAAACACTCACAATTATGGGTCACTAATTGACAATTATGTATTCTAGGATGAAACCCATACCCGCAGAGAGGGAAAATATATCTGCCTTGCTGCATAATTTCACCCTGTGATATTATGGAGAGGTGGTTCATCTCCATAGTTGAGGTTGATAATTTTTTCTAATTTTGCCCTTCCATCCATTAAAACTTTAAAATCTTTGATATTTCAAATTTTGTGTTTTGGTCTGGGGCTGGCACGGAATTAATTTGTTTGACTATTCCAAGATTTAAGCAATCTGTTTGGGGACCTGGGATTCAAAAACATACTGCAGATGTTGGATCGTGTTTCTGAAATTCTTTTAATGCTTTTTTGACACCTCATCTCAAAAATGGCTTGTTTTAGAAAACAGGGCAAAGGCATATTTGGTAAATTAATCACTGGTTAATTAGGATAATAAGAATGGCTTGTCTGTCTACAGCAAACTTTTAAATAGCATCAAATGTCACGTGGAGACTTTAGCTTTTCGTTTTTTTCTTGTTTGTAAAAATGTAAGTGGGTTTGTCACAGTGATTTAAAACAAAAAGGAAAAATTTTAACCTGTCCCCAAGTAACCCTCACTGATTTTGCTGTTGCCCAATTTCCCTACTTCCCCTGTCCTCAGCCATTGCCTTTGAGAGTTCCTTGCCCAATTACCTGCAGTTTTATCCTCCTCTCTCCCCCCGCCCCAATAAATGAATCCTACCAAATAGTACAGGTATGAATGGAAATGTAATCTATATGCACTTTCCTCAGATATTTCTTATCACCTTAATTGGCTGTGCTAGCAGTAGAAACTATTAAACTACTTCCCTAGTATCTGAGCCAGCTTGGCTTTCTGCTTAATTCTTTTTGCAGAAATTAAGTCTCTTTAAGGATATGATACTTTTAAGACATTCCTGGGCACTGAGAAGTCTCCATAAAATGTTCCTCATCTTGTCTAATTTTTGTGGGAAGAGAGAGTCTCCATGCCATGTCCCTGGGTCTGAAGCACCAGATCTCATCTTCCTCTCAGAAGCAAAGGATCCCTTTAGAGGGATTAAGACTACACCAAGAATATACCCGACTGATATCTATTTCTTATCCTAACAGAAACAACCCTAAAAGCCCCTGAACTTTGGCTAACTGCTTGGGTCAAAGGGTAAATATAACATAAGAATGGCCCTCCTGAGTCAGACCAAAGGTCCATCTAGCCCAGTATCCTGTCTTCCGACAGTGGCCAGTGCCAGGTGCCCCAGAGGGAATGAACAGAACAGGTAATCATCAAGTGATCCATCACCTGTCTCTCATTCCAGCTTCTGGCAAACAGAGGCTAGGGACCCATTCCTGCCCATCTTGGCTAATAGCCATTGATGGATCTATCCTCCATGAATTTATCTAGTTCTTTTTTGAACCCTGTTATGCTCTTGGTCTTCACAACATCCTCTGGCAAGGAGCTCCACAGGTTGACTGTGCGTTGTGTGAAAAAATACTTCCTTTTATTTATTTTAAACCTGCTGGCTATTCATTTGGTGACCCCTAGTTCTTGTGTTATGAGAAGTAGTAAATAACACTTCCTTATCTACTTTCTCTACACCATTCATGATTTTATAGACCTCAATCATATCTCCCCTTAGCTGTCTCTTTTCCAAGCTGAAAAATCCCAGTCTTATTAATATCTCATCATACAGAAACTGTTCCATACCCCTAATAATTTTTGTTGCCCTTTTCTGAACCTTTTCCAATTCCAATATATCTTTTTTGAGATGGGACGACCACATCTGCACACAGTATTCAAGATGTGGGCGTACCATGGATTTATATAGAGGCAACATGATATTTTCTGTCCTATTAAAAAAGGGATAGATAATTATTCCCAACATACTGTTTGCTTTTTTGACTACTGCTGCACATTGAGTGGATGTTTTCAGAGAACTATCCACAATGACTCCAAGATCTCTTTCTTGAGTGGTAACAGCTAATTTAGACCTTATTGTTTTATATGTATAGCTGGGATTATGCTTTCCAATGTGCATTACTTTGCATTTATCAACATTAAATTTCATCTGCCATTTTGTTGCCCAGTCACGCAGTTTTGAGAGATCCTTTTGTAGCTCTTTGCAGTCTGCCTGGGTCTTAACAATCTTTAGTAATTTCATATCATCTGCAAATTTTGCCACCTCACTGTTTGCCCCTTTTTCCAGATCATTTATGAACATGTTGAATAGGACTGGTCCCAGAACAGATCCTTGGGGGACACCACTATTTATCTCTTTCCATTCTGAAAACTGACCGTTTATTCCTTCCTTTTGTTTCCTATCTTTTAACCATTTACCAGTCCATGAGAGGACCTTCCCTCTTATCCCATGGCAGCTTACTTTGCGTAAGAGGTTTTGGTGAGGGACCTTGTCAAAGGCATTCTGAAAATCTAAGTACACGATATCCACTGGATCTCCTTGGTCCACGTGCTTGTTGACCCTCTCTAAGAATTCTAGTAGATTGGTGAGCCATGATTTCCCTTTACTAAAACCATGTTGACTCTTCCTCGACAAATGATGTTCATCTATGTCTGACAATATTGATTACTAAAAATTGCTTATCCTGCTATAAATTTACATTGCCTTTACAAACAAAAGGAACTTCTTCCTGGGCAGGACTAAATTATGTATATGTGTTTGTTACTGATGTTTAAGTCACAGGCACCTTTCTCTTATTTTGATAAAGATATATTTAATCTTCATAAAAACGCAAATGTACAGAAAAAGCAAATTGGATAGAGTATACAAAAATCAAAAGTATTTTTGAATACATAAGAACAGCCGTACCGGGTCAGACCAAAGGTCCATCTAGCCCAGTATCTGTCTACCGACAGTGGTCAATGCCAGGTGCCCCAGAGGGAGTGAACCTACCAGGCAATGATCAAGTGATCACTCTCCTGCCATCCATCTCCATCCTCTGACAAACAGAGGCTAGGGACACCATTCTTTACCCATCCTGGCTAATAGCCATTTATGGACTTAACCACCATGAATTTATCCAGTTTTCTTTTAAACACTGTTATAGTCCTAGCCATCACAACCTCCTCAGGTAAGGAGTTCCACAAGTTGACTGTGCGCTGCATGAAGAAGAACTTCCTTTTATTTGTTTTAAATCTGCTGCCTATTAATTTCATTTGGTGACCCCTAGTTCTTGTACTATGGGAATAAGTAAATAACTTTTCCTTATCCACTTTCTCCACATCACTCATGATTTTATAGACCTCTATCATATCCCCCCTTAGTCTCCTCTTTTCCAAGCTGAAGAGTCCTAGCCTCTTTAATCTTTCCTCATATGGGACCCTCTCCAAACCCCTAATTATTTTAGTTGCCCTTTTCTGAACCTTTTCTAGTGCTAGAATATCTTTTTTGAGGTGAGGAGACCACATCTGTACACAGTATTCAAGATGAAGGCGTACCATGGATTTATATAAGGGCAATAATATATTCTCAGTCTTATTCTCTATCCCCTTTTTAATGATTCCTAACATCCTGTTTGCTTTTTTTGACCGCCTCTGCACACTGCGTGGACATCTTCAGAGAACTATCCACGATGACTCCAAGATCTTTTTCCTGACTCGTTGTAGCTAAATTAGCCCCCATCATGTTGTATGTATAGTTAGGGTTATTTTTTCCAATGTGCATTACTTTACATTTATCCACATTAAATTTCATTTGCCATTTTGTTGCCCAATCACTTAGTTTTGTGAGATCTTTTTGAAGTTCTTCACAATCTGCTTTGGTCTTAACTATCTTGAGAAGTTTAGTATCATCTGCAAACTTTGCCACCTCACTGTTTACCCCTTTCTCCAGATCATTTATGAATAAATTGAATAGGATTGGTCCTAGGACTGACCCTTGGGGAACACCACTAGTTACCCCTCTCCATTCTGAGAATTTACCATTAATTCCTACCCTTTGTTCCCTGTCCTTTAACCAGTTCTCAATCCATGAAAGGATCTTCCCTTTTATCCCATGACAGCTTAATTTACGTAAGAGCCTTTGGTGAGGGACCTTGTCAAAGGCTTTCTGGAAATCTAAGTGCACTATGTCCACCGGATCCCACTTGTCCACATGTTTGTTGACCCCTTCAAAGAACTCTAATAGATTACTAAGACACGATTTCCCTTTACAGAAACCATGTTGCCTATTGCTCAACAGTTTGTTTTTCTATGTGTCTGACAATTTTATTCTTAACTGTTGTTTCGACTAATTTGCCTGGTACCGACGTTAGACTTACCGGTCTGTAATTGCCGGGATCACCTCTAGAGCCCTTTTTAAATATGGGCGTTACATTAGCTAACTTACAGTCATTGGGTACCGAAGCCGATTTAAAGGACAGGTTACAAACCTTAGTTAATAGTTCCGCAACTTCACATTTGAGTTCTTTCAGAACTCTTGGGTGAATGCCATCGGGTCCCGGTGACTTGTTAATGTTGAGTTTATCAATTAATTCCAAAACCTCCTCTAGTGACACTTCAATCTGTGACAGTTCCTCAGATTTGTACAGATATATATGATAAAATTATAGAAACAAGGTTCAGTTCTGCATCCTGTATTTTTGACTGCCTTATTTCTTTCATTTTATAGGAAGAAAGACGAAGGCTGAAAAATGCAATAATCATCCAGTCCTTCGTACGGGGGTACAGGGCCAGAAAGTATCAAGTAAGTATTTTTCTCATCAATTGAGTGAGAGATTGTGATAAAATAAATGTGTAAAACAATTTAATTGAAACGGGGGTTTCTTAATACTATAGTCCTTGCCATTTCTGTTGAGAAACTTTGATATTGCTAGCTTCCTTTGGTAAGCATGGTGCAAACCCATATAAGAATAGTGAAAAGCAAGAGTTTGTTTTATTCTCAGTTTGGCCTTATTTTTAAAGGGCATTGTTGAGCATTGACTTCAATGGGAATATTCATGTTTTCAAAGTTAAACACATGCATAAGGGCATTGCTGGACCATGTTCTTGAAGATCCCATTTACATGAAGAGAAGCTGGGATTGCTTAGCACCTCTGAAAAGTGGGCCAAATATGTTTCAGGTGATTGAAATGGCATTTCTAGTGTGTGATACACAAACATGATTGTTTGTATAATTTAGGTGATAGGTTGATTTTGAAGGGGCTTCTTTAAGACAGCCCTGGGTCAGTTATTCTGCAAAAAGGTTGTTTGTTTATGGACTGGCTAACAGAGTGGGCTGGCTCAAAACAAGTTTATATTAAATAGTATTATTTCTTAACATGGGTCTTCAGGACAAATTGTAAACAAAGAATCAGCATAATGCTGTTGAGAAGATTTGTATAACTTGGACTCTTAACTAATATGTAAGATCAGAATACTACCTTCACTTTACCTGTCAGTTAAGATGGAAACTCAAAACAAATAGCTTAAAATCCTGCATTTATATATTAATGTGTTGTCAGAACATAATTTTTATTTATTTTTAACTTTTAAGTACTCCATCCAAAGAAGTGAATTTGATCGCTGTGCTAATCTGGCACAATCTGGAGGAACTGTCTCCATTACCAGTGGAACTAATCTGACCCTTTTAGTGCGTCAACTTCTGTTTTTTTATAGACAGAAAGAGGATTCTAAGCGTTTGGTGAGTGTCGGTACATATTTTACTCTATTGTAGTTAGTTTTATTTCTTGCATGTTTTTTAGTCACTTCATTACTACTTGCTTCATTCAGCAGAAATAAGTGGGTGACTGCAGAACAGGTTTAGTTATCCTTTTGATCCATTTGTTAGAAATGTTGCAGTTCTGTAGCCCTCTTTTTTAATCTAGTTTCAAAGAGAACCAGAGTTGGTGGATTTTGGTGGTTAGCTTTCTTCTTTGCACTTCTTATTGAACACCAGTTCAGATGTAATAGCACAAATCCACTTTTCATATATATAATTAATTGTGAATAGCAGCATAAACGATATACATAACTCATAAGAAAAAAATACTCAAAATAAGCCACCACTGTTTGAAAATATTGTAGCTGTTAGCATTGTTTTTTTTCCTTCAGTTTTCAGTAGCTTCTTTTCTTTCCACAAGCTTTATGTGAAGTTGTTGAGTTTTCTGCAGTGACTGATAGGGATAGCATGTCTCTGCAGAAATCTAAATCCTGCAAGGAAGAAGGATTTAAACTTAAAATTAAACGAATATGAAACTATTGTGACAGTTTGAAAATTTAAAATATACAAAGAATACATTTTTTTCCTTGTTGGAAGTTTAAAGCTTTTTTCGTTTTAACTTCTAAAGATGGGATGAACATTTCTCATCTCTTAAAACTTTTTAAATGAGGAACCTCCTTCTTTCTCAGTGAAGAATATGCTAGTACATCTTAGTCTGTGTTTTGTAAAGTGCCTTGTGCATTTAGTGTGCCTGAATATGTATAAGATAATTAAAATGGTTCATTTATATAACAGTCTATATGGCATGTTACAAAACATAGACTAAGACAAGACATGGCTGCTTAGTCTGTTAGCCTAGCTTTGAGAATTTTAAAGGACTAATATAGGTATTATTTTTATGCAGCATTGCAGACTGGGCAGTGGGAGGGGGGGTATAAACTAGTTGACCCTGTAATTCTACACATTTACACAACTCTTCTGAAAGCCAATATGTTCAATAATAGGACCTTTTAACCAGTTCATACATTCTAGATTACAATATATTCCCTTTTACCTTGCATCACCCTTGTTTATATTCTTAGCTAAGAGGGGTAGCCATTCCTGTTTTCCCAGTGGTTCACTAGTTATCCAATGTCTAACCTAATTGCATATGATGAAAGTGGTTAGCCCCAGGTCCAACAGGCAGATGTTCCATTTCCTCAGCAATTTCTTTAACCCTGTCATTTCTAAATTAGTAAGTCCTAGTGTAGAGTTCATGACTGAATATTTGCCTAAAAGCTGACCACCTTAAAACTATACCTGAAAATCATTGCTTTTTCTACAGTCCTAGCTCACATGCTTTATCACCTTCTGCCTATGTTTTTCCCCACATTTATTACCTGAAAAATTTGCCTGTATAGGGGACCAGATAATACTTATTTTAAAAACTTGCTGCTAGACTATTTTTGATGTTAATAAGTGGTATTTCCTGGTCCATATCAGTCAGACCGGTATTTAAATCTTCTTACAAAATTTGTCAATGTGTTCAAGGCATTCTTTTCTTATCCCAACAAATCGCTTAAGCAGCCATCAGATCATTCATACCTCTTTCCTGTTGCAACAGTCTCACTGCCTTCTCATTCTGTTCTACAGCTGTAGAACCTGAAATGTGAATAATATTTACTAATATATATATATATATAAATTAAAATAGTCTATTATAGGGAACTGGTAATTAACCCCGACCTTTTCAGATGACATCAAGGTGTTTCATAGATTCAGAGAGGTTTAAGTCTGGAGGGATCATTAGATCATATAGTCTAACTTCCTGTATATCACAGGCTCTTAAATTTCACTCAGGTACCCTGTATTGAGCCCAATAATTCATGTTTGGCTAAAGCATGTCTTCCAGAAAGACATCCAGTCTTGATTGAAGATATCAAAAGATGGAGAATCCACCACTTCCTTTGTTAGTTTGTGCCATTGGTTAATTGCCCTCACTGTTAAAAATCTCTGCCTTATTTCTCATTTGATTTTGTCTAGTCTCAGCTTTCAGCCACTGGTTCTTGTTATGCCTTTTTTGCTCAATTAAAGAGCCCTTTATTATCCAGTATTTTCTCCCTATGAAGGTACTAATGCAGTGTAATCAAGTCTTGGAGATATTTCCCATTGAAAGAATAACCTAATTACATTAACTTCAGAGGAAATGAGTAATTAATAAAGACATCAAAGAAAATGCCTAAAACATTAAAAGAATCATAAAACTTTATCAGTAAATCCAGGCCAAGGAAAGAAAACAAGAAGAGAATTTCTAATTGTTGAGAACACTATTTGCCCTTGATATGTACTCTTTTGTAGTCATTTTTTTTGGGGGGCCATATTACGATGCTTCACACAAAATACTTTACATTTGAGCAGTTAGGGAAGAATAGTAAACTATTTTATGCATATTTTTAAATGTTCTGTTAAATATTTGAAAAAAATTAAGCATTTTTAAATACAACTCTACCTTGATATAACGCGACCCGATATAACATGAATTCGGATATAACGCAGTAAAGCAGTGCTCCGGGGGGCCGGGCTGTGCACTCTGGCTGATCAAAGCAAGTTCGATATAATGTGGTTTCACCTATAACACGGTAAGATTTTTTGGCTCCCAAGGACAGCGTTATATCGGGGTAGAGGTGTACTACACTTAAGATAATAGAGCAGTAAAGTGCTGCAAGCATGCATAACCAACATAGGAGTGTGGAACAAAATCTCCCCCGTCCCCCCCCCCCCAACTAGAAATTGGGATTGCCACATAAGAGGTTCATAAAATAAACTTTTAAATGTAGTTTACCTCATTGTAGATACAGGGTCAAATATAGGCAACCTGGGGCATACCAAGCACACCACAATAAGGGGCCTGCCATTGTCCTGTCTCTACTTGGAGTAGTGGTGGCAGGGCATCTCCCTCCCCTCTCAGAGAGGTGGGGTAGCATTATGGGGTCCTCTTCTCCCTCTACCCTCCCAGCAGCAGGAGTGGCAACAGGGTTGGTTGGGGGAAGTACCTATCTTAGCAGTTGAGAGGTATCTGCTTGGATGGATGAGTCAGATTTGCTGCTGTCACAGATCCTAGCAAGTGCCTCTCATGGCTGCTCACTAGGACTGCCGTGAGAGATGTCCAAGCCTCTTCTGTTCTGGATCCCCAGGATGTGTCAAGCTTCTAGAATCTCAGCAGTCTGCATCATTAGGCCCTTCCTTGCCCTCTTTGGCACGTTTCCTTGGCGCTGATTCTCAGTCTGCTCCCCTTCTCGGAAATGGAGCTTCTCAGCCTATCTGCCTTTAGTCCCCAGGAGCAGCACTGACCCCTGAATTACCCCAATTACTTAAACACACCCCTTTGCGAGAACTCCTTCCCAAAGTTAGGAAGCTTTTGGTTCCAGTTTGATTCAAGGACATGCAGCATTGTGAAGCAGTTAACACACACAGTCTTTATTTAATCACAGAAAGCCCAGGAGAGTACATATCGTACCAAAAATAAACATCTTAAACATAAGTGTCCCTTACTAGTTCACCCCTCTGCTGTGAGTCTTGGGAGAACCATCTGGGCATGGTGGAGCCAGGTTTTGCACCTGGGGAGATGGAGGGGGGGGCAGGAAAGAGGGATGGGTCATTGCTGGTGGGGTGTGAAGAGCAAGCCTACCCCCACACTCACCTGGCAGCAGCAGCTCCTGTCCTAGCAGGCTGGGCCCACCTCTCCACTCCACATGTTGCAACCTGTCACATGGGGTTGCAGAGTAGTGCATTATTATGGAGCGGTGGCATTGTGACATGCACCATGTCACAACATTAGGAGTGGGGAGCCAGGCCCAGCCTTTTGCAACAAGAAGCACTGCTGCTGTTTGAGTGCAGGGTGGGCTCACTTGTCAGCCCTGTGTGAAAATTCATGTCATACACATACTTTTGTCAGTTGCATAATATGCTTGAAAAGGTGTGTCATGTACATCAGTTAATTCTGCCACTGCATTTGGGTCCAGGAAGGCAGGCAGGGAGTCCCCAGCCTCATAAGGTGTTGCATGCTCGGTTGCTTTTCCATCATGGACTGGAGAAAATGGCCCATGAGCACAACAGCTTCTGTTCTTTTTAGAATCTCAGTCACCTGTGTCAGGTGACACTCTTGCCAGCTTCCCCATTTTGAGCACAAAACCCTGCCAGGTGACTTTGTTGTCAAGGTGACTTGCCTCCTGCTAATCCAGTTCTTCAGGACAAGGACCAGTCTTTTGTCTAGAATGTATAGATTTCCAATGTATGAATGTATAGATTGGATACTTAGAATCAGCTACTTTCTGTATGTTTGTTTTTTCCACCAACCTTTGGAATTTCAGCCCACCATGGAGAAACAGACCATAGAGAAGTCAAAAGGCTGCATGTTCAGAGTGGAGTTTTCAGACCTATAGGGATCATAATCTCACACAGAATTCATAAATTGTACAGACATATTCCCAAATTGTCACAGCTGTGCTCTTCTCACAAAGTCAGTCTTCTGCAGCCATGGTGGTGGGACCTCCTTGAGTAGTGGGTCTCGGATGTATAGGGAAACTTATAGAGTTATTGCTTCATGCTGTCTGCAGTCTCAGGCAGACACCACTAATTATAATCAATTTTCATATTCAAGCTTTTCTTTGCAACATGAGGGCTAGAAACTACTTTTTAAATGAAAGTTACCTTTTGACATACTAACATAATCACATGACTCCAGTAGCTGGAGACCCAGGCTTGGGTTTATTGTGCCAGTGGCTTAATCGAATCCTGATTAGAGAAATTTTTTATTGATTAATGACTTGTCACATTCTCATTAGATAATTCACAGTGCTAAACTACATCTCATTTTATAACTTACTGTAAAATGATATGCCAAATGTAAAATGGTAGGCCAAAATATGATATACTCACTCATACCTTTCTCCATGAATTGGCTTTAATGGGCCTTCTGGTAGAGTAAGGTGCTTTTTCAAAATGAATGAGGAAATCATGATCGGCCCATAATGAATAACAGCATTCATTTTTACAGGGTTTTTGATCAAATCTGTGCATTTTGCTTTTCCCAGATATGGATGTGTCAGAACTTAATTAAACAAAGTTCTCAGTTCGTTAAGCAGCTGGATGGTCCTGACAGACTTACTTGCTTATTCCAAATAAAAAGACTGTTGGGCCTATGTTGCAGGTAAATCTTTTTCTTTCTCCCGACTAATATCTAAATGATGTTCAGAAAACATGTATTCATATCACAAGATAAAATATAGGAATTAAATGTGATTCTGTTTGTTTAGTAGAGGGTTTTTCATTGTGGTTTGTTTTTTTTTTTTTTTCCAATTCATGTTAGATATACAGGCTCCAATAAAGGAAAATCTTTCCTATTCAGGACAGTAATTACACATGTGCTTATTTTCCATTGACTTGAAAAATTAAGCATGTGCTTGAGGGCTGTCCACAATAGTGACGGATTTAAGCATGTGCTGAAGTATTTTCCTAAATTGGGGCCATTAGCAATAATTGTCCAAATCAGAACATTTCCTCAGAACTAATGACCGTTTGGTAAGAGCTGTATGACTCATACCAGAATCCCCAGTTGGTCACAAAATGCCTTATACTAACATGTTTATTGCTGTTTTATGGCTAATATGGTTGTTTAAAATACTGTTTACTCCCACTTTTATTTTGAATTTGGGGCATGATGTGCATGCAGGTCATTGAGTTCAGCAATGTGATAATTGCAGATAGTGATGCTGAGAGTGCCTTCATAGGGCCACGGGAAGCAAAGTCTACTGGGGCAGAGATAAGTAGCTGACCTAGATCTGGTAGAAGTAGCCCACTCTCCTCTTTGGAACCAGAAAGGTTATTCTTAACATTGATGTGATAATGGTAGCCAGCTCCCTTCTCCAGAGTTAAAAGGTCTTGTGAAGAGGATACTGTTTCCTGTTTCCTCGGAGTGCAGAGCCAACCGTGGAACTAGACATGTAGATATGTTTTGCCCTATGGTCTCAGTTCAGTTAATATTAAGAGCATTTCTAGACAGTGAATACCTAGTGCACTTGGATTTGATTAATTTTTCCATTCTTCTGGTAACTGTATACATACCATATACATACTGGATTATGACATCAAAACTCTGTAAACTAAAATACAGGGTATATTGGAAACCATTTGTAGTTAAGACCTTTTCATTTCATGATATCACTGCACTAGAAGTGAAGTTTCACTGTAATTGGAATTGCAATTTACAGTTTTAAAATTTGAAATAATTTGGGATATTCTACTTTAGAAATTAAGTTTTACTATATCAGAGTTCACTGTATATTTTACTGTATAAAATATTTGGACTAAAGACAGCTAAAATGTTGTTGCAATATGGAACCAAAAAGGTTTTTGCTACTAATGTATATTTTCAGATAACATCTATATTTACATATCAGATGTTTCAGTTCTATCAATTCTCATGGATTCAGTATTTGTGTATATTTCTCATACTTCTTAATGTGTCCCTTGATAATGTAAAGTCTACCTTGGAAATAGAATTTAAAGTATACATTGTACTTCAGATTAGAAAGTAATGGGCTTATTTAAAATTGTTTATTTCCGTATGAGAAAATTGCTCTGTGTAAATAGTTATGTATCAGTTTCTAGCATTGACTCAGTAGGAAGGTTAGCTTAAAAAAAAACCAAACAAACCAGGGAATAAATTCATGTGAATTGAAGCACCAAGATAAGTAATTATAAAGAAAAAATAAAAGCTGATGTTGTCTGCATACCTTTTCCCACTGTATTTCATAGACCAGGGGTGGGCAAACTTTTTGGCCCAAGGGCCACATCTGGGAATAGAAATTGTATAGCGGGCCATGAATACTCACAAAATTGGGGTTGGGGTGTGGGAGGGGCTGAGGGCTCTGGTTGGAGGTGTGGGATCTGGGGTGTGGCCAGAAATGAGAAGTTCAGGGTGTGGGAGGGGGCTCTAGGCTGGGGCAGGAGGTGGGGTGAGGTGAGGGCTCCAGCTGGGGGTGCAGGCTCTGGGATGGGGCTGGGGATGAGGAGTTTAAGGTGTAGGAGGGTGCTCCAGGCTGGGACCGAGGGGTTCGGAGGGTGGGAGGGGGATCAGGGCTAGGGCAGGGGGTTGGGGCGCAGGGAGAGGCTCGGGTACAGGCTCCAAACGGCACTTACCTCAAGCGGCTCCCAGAAGCAGTGGCATGTCCCTTCTCTGGCTACTATGCGGAGGCGCAGCCAGGCGGCTCTGCACGCTGTCTCGTCCGCAGGCACCAACCCTGCAGCTCCCATTGGCTGCAGTTCAAAGTGGAGCCCACTGGCTTCCCCTATGCATAGGAGCCAGAGAAGGGACATATTTGCTGGGATGATTTAGTTGGGATTGGTCCTGCTTTGGCCAGGGGGTTGGACTAGATGACCTGAGGTCCCTTCTAACCCTGATATTCTATGACATGCCACTGCTTCTGGGAGCCATATGGAATGCCCTCCCCCCCCTGCTTCCTGGCTGGAGCGCCAGAGGGGGGCCATGCTGCTGCTTCTGGGAGCCATGTGACGTGGCCCCTGACCCTGCTTCCTGGCTGGAGCGCCGGAGCTGGGCAAGCCCCAGACTCTGCTCCCCAGCAGCATCTCGAGGGCCGTATTAAAACAGCTGGTGGTTCGTATCCAGCCTGCGGGCTGTAGTTTGTCCACCCCTGTCATAGAATTATAGAACTGTAGGACTGGAAGGGACCTCGAGAGATCTTCTAGTCCAGTCCCTGCACTCAAAGCAGGACTAAGTATTATCTAGACCATTCCCTGACAGTTGTTTGTCTAATCTGTTCTTAAAAACCTCCAATGACTAAGATTCCACAACATCCCTAGGTAATTTGTTCCAGTGCCTAACTGCTCTTAGACATTAGGAAAAACTTCCTAACTGTAACCTTAATCTCTCTTGTGGAAATTTAAGCCCATTACTTCTTCTCCTTAGCCACTAAGAACAGGACAACAACTTATCACCCTCTTCTTTATAACAACTTTTTACATACTTGAAGACTGTTATGTTCCCCCTCAGTTTTCTTTTCTCCAGTAAAAACAAACCCATTTTTTTTTTCAATCTTCCCTCATAGGTCATGTTTTCTAGACTTTTAATAATTTTTGTTGCTCTCCTCTGAACTTTCTCCAATTTTGTTCACATCGTTCCTGAAATGTGGTGCCCAGAACTGGACACAATTCTCCAGTTGAGGCCTAATCAGCACAGAGTAGAGTGGAAGAATTACTTTTTGTGTCTTGCTTACAACATTCCTGCTAATACATCCCAGAATGGTGTTAGCTTTTTTGAAACAGTGTTAAATTGTTAATTTTAGTTTGTGATCCAGTACGTCCCCAGATCCCTTTTCACAGTACTCCTTTGTAGGCAGTCATTTGTCATTTTGTATATGTGCAACTGATTGTTTCTTCCTAAGTGGAGTACTTTGCATTTGTCCTTATTGAATTTCAACCTATTTACTTCAGACCATTTCTCCAGTTTGTTCAGATCATTTTGAATTTTAATCCTATCCTCCAAAGTACCTACAACCCCTCCTAGCTGGGTATTGTCCATAAACGTTGTAAGTGTATCCTCTATGCCATTATCTAAGTCATTGATCAAGATTTTGAACAGAACTGGACCCAGAACTGATCCCTGCGGGACCTCACTTGATATGCCCTACCCAGTTTGACTGTGAACCATTGATAACTACTCTCTGGGAAGGGTTTTCCAACCAGTTATGCATCATTGGTATAGTAATTCCATCTAGGTTGCATTTCCACAGTTTGTTTATGAGAAGGTCATGGGAGACAGTATCAAAAGCCTTACTAAAGTCAGATCTACTGCTTCCCCCCCCATCCACAAGGCTGGTTACCCTGTCAGAGCTATTAGGTTGGTTTGACATATTTTTGTTCTTGATTCAAAGTGACACTGTCAATTAAAATCATCCCTTTTTTTTTTTTGGACATTTTTAAACTAGTGTGTTTAGAAATGACACCTAAAATTACTATAAATTAAAGAGATTACTGGAAATGTTTTTCTCTTATTTTTAGTTTATTTACTTTGTGCTTTTGTCAGTATTTTATGTATTCTTAGTGTCATTGATTCTCCTGTATAGCCTATCATTTTCTCTCTGTTTGAATTGGCTTTTTACGTAGCAAAAGAAGGATAGGAAAATGTAAAATTATAAAAATTGGCAGGGGATCTCTGAGGCATGGATAGTAACAGAAACTACTTTTAATGCTTTTTTAATGGCTAGATTTCAAGTTGGCAGTGGCCCAATAAATTGTTGATTTTTTTTCACTATAATATAGGTGTGTGTGTGTATAATGTAATAAACTATATAATACAAACTAGATTATGTGGACCATAGGCTTCATTAATGTTCTGTGGAGTGAAACTCCATTTTGCCCGTGGTAGAACTCAAAAGCTGATCCAACCAGGTTTCTAAGGTTCTATTTCCTTCATTTTGGGGCTATCCTTTTAACCTTTCCCTTCCTAATTTTCCTTGCCCATATGCACCGCCCCCTCGTGGTGCCGTATATTTATTCTCCACCATTTTTGTAGTTGCAGATATTTGATGAATAGTTTAGCAAAGAAGTATAGAGAGTAGAATGTCTGGCACTTTGTTCCATAGCTGAGGACAGAGCTTTTGTCAGATGTCTGACTGTCTTCAGCTGCCTCTCCAGAATCCCACACAGCTTAGTCCTCGCAGACCTGGCTTCACTTTCTGTGTTCATGTCATAACTGTTGGCAAATAGATACTCTGGACTTCTCTTCTGAGGAGTTTCATAATGATTGTGTCTTTCTAGTGAATGCAGCAGGCCACTAAACTTTGCAAGTCATTGAGGCCAAGAATTTAGCAAAGAGGGATTGGATATTTGTATGGAAAAGAAAAATATTGAGATTTGTTATAGTTTAAAAAAAAGACTTCAGGAAAGAATAGAAAACCTTATGCTTCAGGGTTTAAGCCAAGCTGTATTGGGAATTAAAATTACATGTTTGTGAGAGACAAGTTTATCC
Organism: Mauremys reevesii; assembly: GCF_016161935.1. Taxonomy (NCBI): domain Eukaryota; kingdom Metazoa; phylum Chordata; order Testudines; family Geoemydidae; genus Mauremys; species Mauremys reevesii. Next base: position 20,166,809 of record NC_052624.1, read on the forward strand.
TACATCTGTTTGTTGCAGGGTTTCTTGTGCCTTCCCCTGAATCATCTGGTGCTGGTCACTGCCAAAGACAAGATATTAGACTAGATGGACCATGAGTTTGATCTAGTTTGGCAATTCCTATGTTCCAGGGTTGTTGAAGCACTTGTCTTGTAAAGATAGCTGAAGTCCTGAGAATGTTTAGAATTCATTATGAATAAGATTATTTTTAAGGAAGATGTGAAAATCTTCGTAGCTCAATTTTTAAAAAGTATGCATAAATCTTAACTTAAATGGGAAAAACCTCTAACGTTAAGTAATTGTGAATGTAATTTATTTACAGGTTACTGCAAAACTGCAACGATGACAGTCTGAATGTTGCACTTCCTATGAGAATGCTTGAGGTATTTTCATCTGAGAATACGTATTTACCTGTTTTACAAGATGCCAACTATGTGGCATCAGTATTTGAACAAATTTTGCACTACATGGTTCAAAAAGGTCAGTAGCAGGAATATTAGAAGTTGCGGTAAAAACACAAACTTTGAACAAATGTGTAACTGCTGAAGGCCATGTTACTGAAACACATTGTATTTTGACAACAGACATTATGGTTAACATTAAGTAGTGCAGGCACTGACCCATAGTTTTAATGAACATGTTTGTGAACAAAGAGTTACAGCTCAATACTTGATTTCTTTGGAATCGTGTTTCTAAACTATATATTTTACTAGGTTGCTAGTGCAATGTGTTTTACTATTTAGTTCGTAATATGCTAATATTATATAGTGAATATGCTTCATTCCTCTAACTGCTGTTTTACATATGCACAAATAACCTCCCCCCAAAACCCAAACTGCAGTTCTACTCTGAAAAATGACTTTGTAAAAATTTTACCTTCTTGTGCAACAGATGATCTCCCTTTATCTGCTAAATGGTGTTAAAGTGTTTGTTAATTTTTAATCCTATTAGCACCAACACAGCAAAGAGATAGTGAGCTAGGTTCTGTTTCCTTTGTTCCATCATCAATAGAGCTGTTTGCTAAGTTCCAGGCAGTTACACCTGTGCAAACCTGTTGAAAGCAAACGGATTGCATAGGTGTCACTGAGGGTGTAATTTGGCTTGTGGAACTTTTATTACTTGTGGGATGTGCAAGAAGGAAAGAAGGCAGTTTGGCTTTCTGATCCTGGATTGAGTTTGCCAGACTCATATCAAAGGGAAAGGAAAAACTTTTTCTTCTTAACTGATCATGTTTGACCTGACAGCCATTTATAGGAAAAAACACAGAACTCCAGGATGTCATTTCTACAGTCACTTCTTGGAATAGATCCGTATTTTAAAGTTTTAAAACATACATTGTGGACTAAATCCTGCTCTTATGCTGGTACTGTTGATTTAGAAGGAACTGCTGCAGTCAGAAATTACTTTTTTACCAGAGCATAATACAGTGTGAGTGAGATTGCAGTACGTTAATTGTATTGCCTAAAAGCTATTACAAATTTTCATAGTATGATATTAAGAATACCATAGTTTGTATCTTTGTTTAGCTCTTGTATAAAGTATTTTGGAAGCTGTCACCTCCATATAGTGTTGTTACCTTGTCATTACTACATAACATCCAGTTTTCAAAATTGATGTATGAGAATTTAATTCTGGATAGGTTAAAAATCTAAGTCCATAAAATTCAGCTGTCTATCTGATCATGATACAAAAAGCAAATATAGTAAGACTGCATAACTGCAGTTGTGCTGTCCTTTTAATCATACATGAGACCCAAGTTATTGTACAAAACACTTTTGTGATCTTTGTTTATATCATTTTAAACTGTGTTTTGCACACAATCCATCTAGCCTGTGCTTCTGATAACTATTACCTTAGCTCCTGCATCCCCTGTACTTTCCATTTGTAATTTCAACCACTTGTTACATCTTATCATATATCTCCTACCCCAAAGAGCTTAACAGTTTTTTATGATATGTTGTCCAAGCACAAAGGGCCTCTGATTTTTCATTGAAACCTCTAGGCACTACTGTAATACAAAGTTGTTAATAATAGCTTGAGTGAGTTAAGGCAAGTGGGATTTGGTTCAGGGGACACAAGAGCTGCTTAATGAAAAGATATTGTACCATAAAAAGGGGAACAAAACTGTTTTCAGGCTTTGGCAAGTGATAAACAATATATTCACATTTAAAAATGAAGTTCAAAGGGTTGAAAACACAGATAAATCATTCTTAAACGTTTATTTTTAATTATTCATAGCTTCTGGAAAGATCTGTAAAGGACACGGTGGTTATCTGTGAATGTGCTCATGTATTGAAATGTATGCGTGTGTTGATTTAAATACTGGCTTTGGAGTAGAGTACAAACGAAACTTTTTATGCAGTGTTCCTCTGGAGGAGGGGTAGGTAAAGTATATCAGCCTTTTAGGCCTTGTCTGCACTAGGAAAAAGATGTATTTTTAACTCATGTTAGCACGTATTAGCTAATGTGTTAAAATCCTGATATACAATAGGCAAGTTGTAGTTCTTCAAGTACTTGTCCATATATATTCTTCTGTTGGTGTGTATGTGCCTTGTGCACTTGAGTTTGGATTCCTTTGGCCAACAGTCTTCCTTGGGGCCATGCCTGTTCCCTGACTGTCCTTGTGCCGCTCGCCTGAGAGGGAAAAAGGACCGGGGACCCTCAATTCCTTTGCAATATGGAATCCATGAGTTATGAGACTTCATAAGAACAGGAAAAGAGGGTGGATCATGGAATATACGGTATATGAACAACACATTTCTAAGAGCAACAGTAACTGTAAGATAAAGTAACCATTAATTGTAACTTGTAAGTTGGTAAAGGGTAAAATTTAGAGGGGCCCTAGGTTTTACCTCGATCAAGTCATAGATGTTAGAGCTACAGCTGCCTTGTCAGTACTAGACTCTCAATACGTGTTAATATGCATTAGCTACTTTGTTTAAAAATGCACCTTTTTCCTAGTGTACATACATGGCCTGATAGTAAGAAAAAGTGTGTGTAGCAATATAAAGGCATGGTAACTTACAAAAATAAGAAACTGATTTCTGGAACTTTCAGACTCAAATAATTTTCACTGCTGAAATACCCCTTCATTAGCCCTAGTATTAGTAAATTGTAGATATGTATGAAATCTTGGTAACGTAAGGGCCATTTATCAAACTAAGGCAATTTAAAAGTAGTAATATGAGTTTAACTGAAATGTCAGCTACAGGGCAAGTTCAGTGCACATCCATATTTACAATTGTACACTTGAGAAGAAGTGCTTCATTTGAGAAATACAATTAAAAGACACACTATTTTAACCATACCCTCTTACCTAAAGTTGAACAAATGTTTTATAGTGTCCAACAAGTGAGCTTCAAATATACATTTCCAGCTTTTGTGATGTCTCTTGTTGTCATGGACTGATTTTCACTGACTAGAGCAGATAATTTGAATAGGATGGTTTTTATTATTGATGATAAAAGCATATGAGAACTGTAATATCTTTAGAAAATGTGTGAATCTACCTGAGTTTCCAGATGCTCTACACTTTTAAGTTCATTAAGCAAGAAGGTGAAGTAAGGATAGGATGGAATCATGAAATAGTCTTTGCATCTTATTGACATGAATGCTGTTCGGGTTACCTCCCACCCTCATCTTTGTGGCGTAGTCAATGGAACATCATGTTATTATGTAAGAAATCCACAATTTAGGAACAATTTTCAATCCAGACTGGTGGAGGTCAGAAGTGACACTCCTCCAACAGCAGGTATGTGTGTAGGATGTCATATGATACTCTGCAAGGCTTTGGATCTAGATGGTGTCCAAAAGGCCAAAAAACCAACTGTCAGAAATGTGACAGGCGGATGAGTTCAGAAAAATAGGAGAATTAATATACTGTGTCTAGGTGGCAACTGCTTTAAAGAGCCAGTTCAGCAGGACCAGGTTATTTTTGAAAGTCAGGCTAAGTCTGTGTACATTTATTTGTCTCTGCAATTTACAAAATAAACTGCATTTCCAAAAAACTGTTGATGACCTGTCCATTTTCTTTTGAGTATAGCTTTTTGCTGCATTTTTACAGTTTATCTATTAATTGTTTGAATCAGACTTTATGCTATGAATTGTAAAGAGCTCCTAATTATAAATTGCAGCTTTCTTTACAACTCAAGAAATAAATGGTTGCATATATTTTTATTTGTTTCAGGATACTACAGGTCGCTTTATTTGTTAATTAATAACAAGCTTCCATCGAGTATTGAATATTCTGATGTCTCTCGAGTTCCTATTGCAAAAATACTGCTAGAGAATGTTCTGAAACCATTGCACTTTACATATAGCTCCTGTCCAGAGGGTGCAAGGTAAACAAAGGAGATCTTTCAATATTTGTATATCAACTCATTATTATCTGAGATACATAGGGTACATGCAGTTTTTAGTTAAGATTTTATATGTGCTGTGGAGTGCACAGTATTACAGAAAAAAAAGTTTTATTATGTACTGAAGTAGGTTTTCTGAAATTCTTTACAGCACTTGTTCAGTTAAATATAATTTTTCATAATCTTGAAATAGTTTCAGACTAGTTTTATGTGGGTGCATTAGGCTTTAAAGAAAAATACAAATAGAATAATATTGAGAAGGGCTGATTAAATTTTTGAGTAATCTGACAAGTTTAGTATAGTGGGATAGAATTAAGGAATGAAGCAATACATAGTTTCCTTGATGGATAAAATAATGTGTTCAGACTCGCAAGTTGATGATCAATCACTTCATAGATGTGCTGGTGAAAAATTATGTTTACATTTTCAGTAAAGAACCTTTTTTCTTCCCCTTTCAGGCAACAGATTTTTGCTGCCTTCACAGAGGAGTTTCTGGCAGCACCTTTTACAGATCAGATATTCCATTTCATCATTCCAGCGCTTGCAGATGTGCAAACACTTTTCCCTTATGAACTCTTCCTGAATGCACTATTAACAGAAAGCAGGCGTTCAAGAAAAAGTGATAGAGCTCCATGGCTGTTTTACTTTGTTTTAACAGTTGGTGAAACATATTTGGGTATGAAAAATATATAATCTATTCAGTTAAAATTAATTTTTGTGTACTGTATAATATAGTTCTTTGAATTGGCATGTTACATATCACCATAGTATATTTTAATATATTTCATAGTCTGAAAAAGAAATCAAAAGTGATGGACAATTTAAAATATGAAGATCATTAGATGTATTCTTCTTACATCCCACTCCAAGATTCATATAATTCTTTGCAATATAGGGCATACTTTAATTGTAAGCTTTTGGGCATGTTGTTTATTGATATGGGATTCCTGGAGAACACTGTTCTATTCAGCGATAGTACAGTATGATCTGCTTACTTTCTTTTATTTCTGTTTATTTGCTGTAGGATCCCTTTCAGAAGAAGGGCTACTTGTGTACTTAAGGGTACTCCAAACATTTCTTTCTCAGTTACCTGTGTCTGCTACTGGTGCAAATTGTCAAGATACAACCAGTGATTCTGAAGATGAGGATGAAGAAATCAGTAAGATGATGACCATACCTGTAAGCGTTAAAGAGTTCCTCTGAATAAAATCTTATAGAAACACCATAGTTAAAATTGAGGAAGACACTTTCATTGTATTCCCCTCATTTCATTTACTGCTGATGCAGTGAAACATTTTAGAAGTGGTTACCACAGAGATGGCTTATTTTGGTTGTTAGAACCAAATAATGCAAATTTTACTGTATTTTTTTTTAAATATTTCTTTCTTTAATGTGAAGTGCACAAAAACATTGAAAATGAATTTTTTATTTAGGACCTTTGTGGTCAGTTGGGACCAGATTTTTAAAGTTATTTAGGTGCCTGAAGATAATAAAGGCTCCGTAGTGTCTTTTAACATGACGCTAATTCAAATAGTATTATATTAAAGCATACTAGGAAACCTTTTGTGTGCACCAGCAGGGTCTATACAGATTAATTAATGTGTAACAAGTTAGTGTGCTTTAGAAATCATACTCCCGTAGTGTACATTGCTGTTCTGTATAGACAAGCAGTAAGTATAAAAATTTCCATCCCAGGTGTAATGTAGTTTGCTTACAATGCACTTTATGGGGTAGGCAAGTTAGTTGTTTGGTAGCACATTATGCAGTTGGCTGCATAATGCAGTGTAATTTACAGTGGAAAAGAATGGAACTCTGAGGGAGGCTTAGACCTTGATCATTGTAAAGAAAGATGACTCTGATTAGTAGGTGTTTATGTACAAGCATTTCTGTATTGCATATATATATATATATATATGCACACACATACGAATGGAAATCGGAATCTAAATTTCTGAGGTAGGCAGTTTTTAGTCATTATTTTTTTAAAATGGAATCCTAAATATAATTCTGTATTTGTACAGCGCATAGTACAGTGAGGTCCAGGTCCATGACTGTGGCTTCTAGGCACTACAAGAATACAAATAATAACCAAGAATTCTTAAAAGTACAGGAGCAGCAACACAATCCTAAGACACAAATTATATTAAAAAAAATGTGTTGCTACATAAAACGTTATCTGAATAAAGACTTCCTTTATTTTTAATCTTGCTCTTAGAGGGGAAGGGATGGGAGGTGAATGTTGGATTCCACAGAGAAATATTTATAGAAACTGCTTATGAAAGGGTCTCAAAATAGCTTTCTACATTAAATTTTGCTAAGATCAAGACACTTTTTTTAACTTAATATACTTTCAGATTTTTCCATTTTCAAGCAAAATAAAATTATTGAAAAAAGTGACCTGTTAAAATTAATTTAGGCAGGAAGACGTATAAGAATGATTTACTTTGATAGAAAAAGAAATAATAGTTTACTTTCCTAGTTTAATTTTGTATTTTAAAGGGGACCTTATAGGGCTTGTATCTGATAACACTGAGTTGTCAAGGAACACAGCCATCAAATCTTCCCACTTTGAGAAATTATACATACTTCGAGTGCTTGCTCATGTTGATTCCATTTATTTGTGCGCACGCCCAAGTGCACAGTTGTCAGAGATTTCTGCCTTAGCGATATCTGTAGGGCTGACTGTGGTGCGCCCCTGGAGTGGCGCTCCCATGCAGTAGTATATCAGACGCCGCCGGCCCTGTGCCCTCTGTTTCTTCTTACCGTCTGTGATGGTTGGTTGGAGCGCCTTGTTTTGCTTTGCAAGAGCAGCAGCGGTTATCCATTGACGGGTTTAATTGTTGTTGTACATAGTTTCATAGATAGTTGATAGTGTTAGGTAGTCAGTAAAGTCCCAGTTGGAACTTTGCCCCAAATGGGGCATGCCCCGCTCCCCTGGATTCAAGCTGTGTGTGTTATGCATCAGGCCGATGCCAATCAGCGATCCACATAACTCTCTTAAGCATCTGGGAGAAGGCCATAGAAAAGGCAGGTGCTGCATCTGTAAGAACTTTCGCCCGAGGACCCAGAAGGAGCAGGAAATCCACTTGAGGATGTTATTGATGGAGGCTGCTCTTCGCCTGATGTTGGAACCCTCCACCGTGGCATCTACACCCAGCAATTTGGCCTTGGCGCGCAGCGTACCGCTGGCACTGGAGTCAGCCCGGCACCGTTCCATTTCGCCTGCTCCAAAGAAAAGAAGCCCCTCGGCACTAAAGGAGAGAGGGGCCTCGGTCAAAGGACCTGTGTCAGGCCATGCGCCCGCAATGGGGCTTTATGGGGGTACTGTGGAGGTCGGACCCACCAGCCCTGCCAGGCATGCACCCCCGACCCCGGGCAGTGGCAGGGGTTCCCAGCCAGTGATGGGGCCTTCAGGTCCCTGAAGCTGTCCCAGTGGCTAAGGAGCAAGGCCGACTGGCTCTGCAGTTGTCATGCCAAGTGACCGATACGGCTCCACTTGCGGCACTGAAGGGGAAAGCCACTGGTGTGCTGCAGGATAAACTGGCAGAGCACAGGCGCAAGTCCCTATCGCTGCAACCTCAGGACCCGGCAACGCAGTCTAGCTTACTGGCCAGACTACCTAGATCTCCATCGAGATCCCTTCCTACTAGGCAAGGGACTCCAGACTCGTGGCACCACTACCCATACTGCCAGTACTGGCAACTGTCTGGCCATAGGTCGCCTATGTGCTGAACACCCTCTCCCAGAAGGTCTCATTGTCATCGGTCTCTGTCGTAGAGGGCTTGTTGGGATCTTGGTGTCTTTCCTGCTCATCCTGGTACCGTTCCTCTGGCAGGCAGTGTTTCTCCCGGTCCCCCTGTCAATCGCCTACCAGGGTCAGTAGGCAGACCCAGGCCTCAATGGCCCTGCTGTGGTCACCAGAGGGATAGTGGTCAGGGTCAGACCACGATTTTAGCCTGTTACCAAGATGGGACAACTCTCCTCCGATGCGGGAGTCCGAGGCGGCACTGGCTGCGGTGCCGAAGCAGCAGGAGCCTGGGCTCCCCCATTGACCGTACTGGAACCTGTGGAAGGTGCTGGTGATGCCGGTCCAGTACCCCCAGCCCTCGCTGGCCGCATCAGACAAACCAGCTGAGGTACTGCCGGTGCTGCAATCGGAACACGGCACTGAAGCAGAAGCAGAGCCCGCGCACCATACTCTGACACCAAGGGAGCCCTACCCCGACAAGGGAGGGAATGACACCATCCCTCAGGTGATACAATCGTAACTCGTCATCCCTGGATGAGGCAGTGGCCAGACCCTCCCATACCAGCAGTCCCCTGGACAATTTTAAGGAGCACCAGGTGGCTGAAAATCTTGGCCTGCAGATTGAGGAGGTCGCTGAGGAGGCAGACAACCTCTTCAATGTCATCTTGGCCACCACACTGGCAAAAATTGCATTGTCTGTCCATCCAGGGATGCTCAATATAGCCAAATTGGTGTGGCAAGCCCCCTCATCTATTCTGCTGATGGAATAAAGAAAGCGGAAAGGAAATGCTATGTCCCTGCAAAGGGCTTCAAGTATCTGTATACTCGTCCCCCCGTGGCATCATTGGTCGTGTCCACGGTGAACGAAAGCATCAGGCACGGCTACCACAGAGGAACACTGAAAAATAAGGAGGCCAAAAGGCTTGACGTATACAGCAGGAAAGTTTATTTGATGGCCAGGTTACAGTTTCGGGCCTCGAACCACCAGGCCCTGCTGGGACCTTATAAATTTAACCTGTGGGACTCCCTGAATAAGTTCATGGAGGCCCTTCCACAGGAGCATGTTCAAGAGTTGGCCACGTTAGTGAGCGAAGGCACGGCGGTGGCCCGGGGAGTCCTCCACATGTGGGACACAATGGACTTGGCTGCCAGGGTAGTTGCATCGGCACTGGCCATGAGATGCAGCTCCCGGTTGCAGGCTTCTGGGCTGTCCCAAGAGATGCAGACCACAATCCAGGATGTGCCGTTCGAGGGTTCGGGGCTCTCTTTTGAGCTAACTGACTCTAGGCTCCATGAGCTCAAGGACTCACGAGCCACCCTCCGGTCCCTGGGCTTGCACACCCCTCAGCAGCCAGGAAGCCAATCTGTCCTCTGCGCCTCCTCTGATGCTGTCTAGTTCTTGGGGGTTCCCAGGTCTGGCTCCTATAAGAGAAAGGAGATGGACAAAGGGCCTAAGAGATGCTACCCGTCCTCTTCCCACCTGGCTGCCCAACCTGACCCTTCCAGAAGTCAGGGAGGCCAGAAGCAGTCATTTTGAGGGTGAGCTCAAGGATGGCGCCCCAGCCAATGTACTGGATCCAACCCTCCCTTTTGTCAACCACCTCCACCCCTTCCGGTCGGCCTGGTCCCGCGTCACCTTGAAATGCTGGGTGCTAAGTACGGTTTCTTTGGGCTACACCCTGCAGTTTGTAGCTGACAACCCCTTCAATTCTCCTTCCCCATCCCTCTTCAGGGACTCTTCTCATGATCAACTCCTCGTTCAGGAGGTCGAAAACCTCCTGCACCTGGGGGCAGTGGAAAAGGTCCCTCGAAACATGGAAAGCAGAGGATTCTACTCCTGCTACTTCCTGATTCTGAAGGCAAAAGAGGGCCTCAGACCCATCCTAGACCTGCATCACCTCAACAAGTCTCTCAAGAAGTTGAAGTTTCTCATGGTCTCCTTGGCCTCCATCGTCCCATCCCTGGATCTGGGAGACTGGTATACCACCCTTAATTTTAAAGGACGCATACTTCCGTATTTCCATTCTCGTGGGGCACCGGTGCTTCCTCCGCTTCATATTGGGCCGGTGCCATTTCCAGTTCACGGCAATGCTCTTTGGTCTCTTGTTGGCTCTGAGGGTATTCACAAAGTGTATAGCGCCAGTGACTGCTTATCTGAGACATCGGGGAGTCCAAATATACCCATACCTCGACGACTGGTTGATAAGGGGCTGGTCTCTGGCTCAGCTGTGGAGACATCTCGACCTGGTATGTTCCACCTGTTGCGACCCGGGGTTGATCATAAACGAGAAAAAGTCAGCCTTAACACCAGTACAACACACAGAATTCATTGGAGTGGTCCTTGACTCCACTCGGGCCAGGGCCTTCCTCCCTGAGACTCGGTTCCAGGCCATGGTGGATCTCATCGTGGGACTGTGGGCCCACCCGCTCACCACCGCCCACACGTGCCTGAGGCTGTTGGGCCCCATGGCAGCATGTTTGTATGTGGTCGGGCACTCACGACTCTGCTTCAGACCTCTTCAGGAGTGGCTGACATTGGTCTATGTTCCCAACCGGTACAGCATGGACTGGGTGGTGTGGATCCTGGTCAGCATACTGTCGTCCCTCGTCTGGTGGCAGGATCCCACATTGGTGTTGGAAAGGTTCCCTTTACGGCACCGGCCTCATCAGTTGGCTCCAACGCCTTGGACCTGGGCTCAAGGTTGTTGGTCCAGTCACAGTCATTCCCTGCATATCAATATCAATGGTTGAACTAGCCTGCCAAGCCTTTCCACCTCATATACAAAACAGGGTGCTCCAGGTTCTGACTGACAACATGGCTACAGCCTTCTATATCAACAGGTAGGGCGGAGCCAGGTCATAGAATCATAGAAGATTAGGGTGGAAGAGACCTCAGGAGGTCATCTAGTCCAACCCCCTGCTCAAAGCAGGACCAACACCAACTAAATCATCCCAGCCAGGGCTTTGTCAAGCTGGGCCTTAAAAATTTCTCATAATGGAGATTCCACCATCTCCCTAGGTAACCCATTCCAGTGCTTCACCACCCTCCTAGTGAAATAGTTTCCTAATATCCAACCAAGACCTCCCCCACTGCAACTTAAGACCATTACTCCTAATTCTGTCATCTGCCACCACTGAGAACAGCTGAGCTCCATGCTCTTTGGAATGAACCCCCTTCAGGTAGTTGAAGGCTGCTATCAAATCCCTCCTCACTCTTCTCTTCTGCAAACTAAACAAACCCAGTTCCCTCAGCCTCTCCTCGTAAGTCATGTGCCCAGCCCCCGATAATTTTCGTTGCCCTGCGCTGGACTCTCTCCTATTTGTTCACATCATTTCCTTAGTGAGGGGCCCAAAACTCCAGATGTGGTCGCACCAGTGCTGAATAGAGGAGAATAGTTACTTCCCTCGATCTGCTGGCAATGCTCCTACTAATGCAGCCCAATATGCCGTTAGCCTTCTTGGCAACAAGGGCACACCAGTTTCTCATCCACTGTAATCCCCAGGTCCTTTTCTGCAGAATTGCTGTTTAGCCAGTCGGTCCCCAGCCTGTAGTGATGCATAGGATTCTTTCTTCCTGAGTGCAGGACTCTGCACTTGTCCTTGTTGAACCTCATCAGATTTCTTTTGGCCCAATCCTCCAATTTGTCTAGGTCACCCTATCCCTACCTTCCAGCATATCTATCTCTCCCCCCAGATTAGTGTCATCTGCAAATTTGCTGAGGGTGCAATCTATCCCATCATCCAGATCATTAATAAAGATGTTGAACAAAACTGACACCAGGAACGACCCCATGGGCACTCCGCTTGATACGAGCTGCTAACTAGACATCTGCCCTCTGCCAGGAAGCCCTCTGGCTCTGGGATTTCTGTCTGCAGCACGACATCCATCTTGTAGCTGCTCACCTTCCAGGGACCAAGAACGCTTTGACAGATTGCCTCAGCAGGATGTTCTCATCTCGCCACGAGTGGTCCCTTCATCCGAAGGTGGTCAGTTCCATCTTCCGCAAGTGGGGAACTCCCCTGGTTGACCTGTTTGCGTCCTGACGGAACAGGAAGTGCCATGTCTTCTGCTCGATTGGGGGCATGGACAGAGGATCCCTGTCAGATGATTTTCTGCTCCCGTCGTCGGGGGCGCTGATGTATGCCTTCCCTCCGGTGCTGTTGCTACCCAGGGTCCTCACCAAGATTAAACAGGACAGGGCAAAGGTCATCCTCATAGTGGTGGTGTGGCTGCGCCAACACTGGTTCAGCACTCTGCTGGACCTCACGGTGGTGACCCTGTTCCAGCTAGTGCTCAGGTTGAACCTGTTGTCCCAGAACCATGGCAGTCTTCTGCACCCCAACCTGAGGGTGTTGCATCTGATGGCTTGGCTGCTGCGTGGCTAAACATGCAGGAGCAGCAGTGCTTGGCTGAGCTTCAGCGCATTCTGTTGGGAAGAAGGAAACCCTCCACCAGAGCAACCTACCTGGCCAAGTGGAAACGGTTCACCTGCTGGGATTGAAGACAAGGGTGTTCATCCCGAGTGGGTTTTGCTGCAGCTTATTCTGGACTACCTCCTGCACCTCAAGCTCCAGGGCTTGTCCCTCTCATTGATCAAAGGCCATCTAGCAGCCATCTCAGTCTTCCACCCACTGTTCAAAGGCAGGTCGGTTTTTGCTCAGGATATCAAGGCCAGATTCCTTAAGGCCTGGAGCTCCTCTACCCACACGTCAGGGACCCCATCCCTCCATGGGACTTGAATCTGGTACTGTAACAGCTCGTGGATCCTCTCTTTGAGCCGCTGGCTTCCTGCTCCCTCCGTCTCCTCTCCTGGAAGGTCGAATTTTTGGTCGTGGTGATGTAAGCCTGCTGGGTATCTGAGATTTGGGCGCTCTCCTCAGAGCCGTCATGCACTGTCTTCTACAAGGATAAGGTCCAGCTAAGGCTGCACCTGGATTTTCTTCCCAAGGTAGTCTCTCAGTTTCATTCGAGCCAGGACATTTACCTACTGGTCTTCTTTCTGAAGCTGCATAGGTTGGAGGAGGAGCGCAGGCTACATGCCCTGGATGTCAGAAGGGCTCTGGCCTTCTACACTGACAGGACCAAGCCGTTCCGTAAATCAACGCAATTATTCGTTGCTGTGGCCGACGGAAGGAACGGTTGCCCTGTACCCACTCAAATAATTTCTTCTTGGATCGCTGCCTGCATTCGCTTCTGCTCTGACCAAGCTAAGGTGCCACCCCTGGCGATTGTCACCGCCCACTCTACTAGGGTGCAGGCCTCTTTGGCAGCCTTTCTGGCCCATGTACCTATCCAGGGGATCTGTAGAATGTCCACACTTTTATGTCCCATTGTGCACTGACCAGCAGACCTGGGATGATGCTGGCTTCGGTAGGGCAGTATTGCAAGCCGCTAAGCTGTGAATTCTGAGCCCACCTCCGTGGGCACTGTTTTTGAGTCACCTAAAATGAAATTGACATGAGCAAGCACTCGAAGAAGAAAAAACAGTTACCTATATTTTCGTATCTGTTGTTCTTTGAGATGCATTGCTCATGTCCATTTCATTTCCCATTAATTTTTTAATCACGATTAATATTTTTGTTAAGTATACGCTGTTCCTCCTCCCAATTCATTCCCCTCTAATTTTAATCCCTTATTTTCCTGGGAAGTTGTGCCTGTGTGAAGACAAAATAGCTTTTGAGGTTTCACTAGATTTAAATAACTTCACAATAATTATGGCCATCTTTGTTGTTTAAAATAAACAATTACACAGTTATAACTTTGATAATTTTTGTAGGACAAGAATACATGAAGAAAATTCTGTGTTGACAACACACTGAGACAAGTGGAGACAGTTTACTCCTGGGGACAAATCCTGCCCCCTACTTTTTGGCTGTGGACAGCCCTCTGAGAACTAGTGTAGTTTCATTGTGCAGAGTCTGATGCAGGATTTGTGTATCCCGTGCAACAGAGACACATTCCACTTGTGTGCCAAAGAGTCCAGCAATGTGTGGCTCTTTGCAGGCCTGTATCCCTGTGCAGCAGAGATATGGATGCAGGGTCACATACCTGTTTACTGCACTGCCATACCCCATTCCACTTATCTTCTTTTTCCTTTGTGGTTCACAACTCAGTTAATCTAGTTGTCATTCACAATTTTGTTGTAATGCTTTTCCTCCCACCTCATCTTCATCCCACCCAATCCTGATTGTCACCAGGTCATGGTGGTACTTCTTGTTCAATATCACCACAGTCAATCTCCGCCTATAATCATCTCTTGCCTTGACTGCTTCAGTCTCCTTCCTTCACATGATTTACCCCTTTTCTCCCTTTCAGTCTGTCCAAAACACACCCGAAAAAAAATCTTTCTCTCCAGGTGCTATGACTTTGTCACTTTTTTCCCTGAGTTTCTGCACAGGTTCTCTAGCTCCTCTATCAGATCAGAGTTCTTGTCCTCCCTTCAGAGATCTTAACTCTACCCTTGCATGTATTTGCGCTCTCACAGCTTCCTTTCTTCACTCCCCTGCATACTGTGCTAGTCTTTTTTTTCTCCTCCTATTAGCCTTTTCCATTCCCCTTCAATGCTACTTTGCTTTGCCTGAAATAGACTTTCTTCTCCTGGGCAGCCATAGGTCTCCTTTACATGCCTCCTCAGTATTCATTTCTGCTGGCTAGCATTCTGCTGCTAACCTTCAGTCGTGCTCTGGTTTCTAGTCCTTCACCTTATCATAAATAAAAGTAATAATAGTTAACACAATGTAACTCCTATTATCACATCCTAAAGTTCCTGTGAGTGCTGCATGCAGAATAAAAACAATATGCATCGTATGCACTGTGCTTCCCAGCTTTCTTTGCTTTGTCAGTCCGCTAATCATCATCCCCTGCTAATGTTGAATTGACTCATTTTGTTATCCGTATTATTAGATTGCAAATTCCTCATTGCAAAGCACCTTGCACACCTATTGCTCTATATCAGGGGTTCTCAAACTGGGGGTCGACCCCACAGGGGATCGCAAGGTTACTGCATGGGGGGTCGTGAGCTGTCAGTCTCCACCCTAACCCCTGCTTTGCATCCAACATTTATAATGGTGTTAAATATATTAAACAATGTTTTTAATTTATAAGGGGGGGGTCACACTCAGAGGTTTGCTATGTGAAAGGGGTCACCAGTACAAAAGTTTGAGAACTACTGCTCTATATAGTTAATAAATAATAGTCAATAGAGATTGCAGTGTAAACAGCACTTTTCTCTATAATGTTAAGAAAACCTATCAAGAAAATGAATCTTCAGGATTTATATTAATATTCACTATCTGATGCTCAAACCAAGAAAAGTTTTTTGCACTAGTAAAAGTTGAAGTAATATGGCCAAGAGCCTCAGACTCAAACTCCTTTGATGTTATCCTTTCTGCTTTCTGTTGAAAGACAATTAGCACTCAGAACACGCAGACAGTTGAGATCTGTTCTTATACAATATGTGAAATTTCACAGGGTGTGGGTTTGGTACAAGTAGCTTAATCACCAGCTTTTTTTGCTCTGCTGGGTTGTGAGAACTGAGTAGGAATTTTGTTATTGTTCTCTTTCCTTCAGTATTTTTGTTTCTGTCAGTTCCTGTAGTAACTGGAATACTTTCTTTAATGCCATGTTCCAGTAATATGGCAAAGTACTGAAATTGGTACGTTGGCTTCCATCTCTCCAAACTCGGATATTATTCTAACTGTCTATTTATATATGTCATGTCATGCTGACTATGAATACAAACCAGTCTTGAGAACAAGCTCTCAGCAAAGGCTGCTTGTCAGATTTTTGTCAGTTTTGCATATGTACACTCTGACTTTTTTTTTTTTTTTTTTACGTACAGTGTGTTAGCATCACCCAGGAATTGCCTTCTAAGAAGCTGTAAATAAACTATTTTATTGGGTGAATAATTAATATATGCCCCCAGAATCTTTGTTTTTCTTTATGTACAAAACTATGCAAAATAAAATGTCAGAATCTTTATTTAAAAAAAAATCTTTAAAGATAAGTTTATAGTAGCTTTTGAGAGCACCCTAAAGAAATGAGGCTGACATATAAAGTCAATGTATTATATAGCTGTGGAGCTAAAGTTGCACTAACTTTTGAATCATTTGTATGCCATTCCTTAGAATGGTTGCCATTCCTTAGAATGGTTACCATTGCTGTTATCAGCTGTTGTAGAATGAGTAGTGAGTGTACATAATCAGAACCCAAATTAAATGCCTTTTAGAAAGTCTTTAGTAGCCATTTTGTTAATGTTAATAAATTCTCTATTTAAATATTTTTTATTAAAATAAAAAAAAGCGATTAGGCTATAGATTATTTGCATGTCAAATGTTGTTCTGCCAGACAATGTCTTTAAATGAATCAAGTGCATTTAAAAACATGTTAAAAATAAACTGGTCATCTTGTCAATTTAAAAAAAAAATTATGTTGGTTTGGGTTTAGACACTGTGTGCCACCTTACTGCATAGAGTACATTTTCATGACTTAACAATTTTTAGGTTTTGATAATGTAAATGCTGGCAGATCTTTAACTAAATGTTCCATGTAAATTTGTGGTATACCTCTACCTCGATATAACGCTGTCCTTGGGAGCCAAATAATCTTACCGCGTTATAGGTGAAACCGTGTTATATCGAACTTGCTTTGATCCACCAGAGTGCGCAGCGCTGCCCCCTCTCCACCCGGAGCACTGCTTTACCGCGTTATATCCAAATTCGTGTTATATCGGGTGGTGTTATATCGAGGTAGCGGTGTACCTGAATTTACAATTTACAATAATTGATAAATACCCCACTGTACCTGACTTAAAACAGAGTAGGCAAAACCTGCCCTGAGGAGACTCTACTGCTTAATAACACTCTGCCACACCTCCCTTTCTCCCTCTGCCCTCCCCGGAGCACTCTACATGTATCTATATATGCACACGCGTTAGGTATCCAGATACATTTGAGCAAGCCCTGATTGGTGTATGCATCTGGCTAGAGAGGCAGTGAAAGATTTGAGCGCTCCCATCCATGGGCTAAATCATCATAGCTCAGTGATATTTGTGGAGCTGTAATATTTGACACCAGATAAGGATCTGGCCATATGCATGGACATGGAAAGTAGGCAAATACAGGTCTGCTCCAAAGCCCATTGAAGTCAAAGGTGGTCTTTCTAGTGCCTTCAGCAGGCATTGGATCTGGTGCATATTGTACTGACACAAGTACCTGCCTGCCTTGGGGATTTAAACCACCACCAAAATATTTTGCTGTAACCTGTGAAATGGTTTTTAATACATTTATTTCGTGGGAGAATGAATTGTGTTGAAGCTTTGTTTAAAGAAAGTGTAGGCTCCATAGTGTTAAAAGCTTAGGAAGTCTTCAAAACAGTTTTTTTTGGGTATATTTACAGGGTGATGGGAGAATATCAGTACAGTATATAACTGAGGAGTGTCTAAAGAAACTGGATACAAAACAGCAGACAAACACTCTACTGAATATGGTCTGGAGAGATTCAGCTAGTGAAGAAGTCTTCACGCTGATGGCATCAATCTGCCACACACTAATGGTGCAACACCGAATGATGGTGCCAAAAGTCAGGCAAGTATCAGTAATATGGACCTATAACTCTAGTAGGCCTAAAACTAGTTTGGCTCTGGTTTGTAGTATCATGCATGCCTGTAATGATGTTGTTCTGCTTGTCTGTCGACTTTTTAGTTTTGTGCTCAATCATATTGAAATGTATAACAATCCTGCTTTTCATGCACTTTAGGGAGAAAACTTCTTTTGTAGTGCAATACTGTGCCTATTGAGTGTGCTTTCTGCTCATTCTGGAAAGGACCACTGCATACATAAGTGTGCACCCCTCATTTATTGTTAATGCGATGCCCAGTGAAGTTAGTATTTCACCTGTATTGCAGTCGTAGGCATCTGAAGCTGATAGAGTACTCATGATTAGCGTGTGTGTGTGTGTGTGTGTTGGGGGTGTGTGGATTGAAATTCTAAATGTAGATGAAAATTTGGACTTATTAATTTTGTAGTGTCCCTTTAAAAAGATTGAAAAATACAGGTAGCTATGATGATACTTAGTTTCCTGTATTAAAAATAAAGATCCTGATTATATTTTTATCAGATTATTTAATTTAAATGAGACATCAATAATAAATATTAAATAGGGCTGTCAAGCGATTAAAAAAGTTAATCATGATTAATCGCGTGATTAATAGCGCTGTTAAACAATAATAGAATACCATCTATTTAAATATTTTTGGATGTTTTCTACATTTTCAAATATATTGATTTCAATTACAAGACAATACAAAGTGTACAGTGCTCACTTTATATTTATTTTTGATTACAAGTATTTGTACCGTAAAAAAACAAAAGAAATAGTATTTTCAGTTCACCTATTAGTCTCTTTATCATGAAAGTTGAACTTACAAATGTAGAATTATTTACAACAAAAAAAACCAAAACAAAACCGGCATTCAAAAATAAAACAATGTAAAATTTTAGAGCCTGCAAGTCCACTCAGTCCTACTTCTTATTCAGCCAGCTACTCAGACAGACAAGTTTGGTTACAATTTGCAGGAGATAATGCTGCCAGCTTCCTGTTTGCAATGTCACCTGAAAGTGAGAACAGGCATTCACATGACACTGTTGTAGCCGGCGCCGCAAGATATTTATGTGCCAGATGCGCTAAAGATATGTCCCTTCATACTTCAACCATCATTCCAGAGGACATGCAACTATGCTGATGATGGGTTCTGCTTAATAACAATCCAAAGAAGAGTGGACTGACGCATGTTCATTTTCATCATCTGAGTCAGATGCCACCAGCAGAAGGTTGATTTTCTTTTTTGGTGGTTCAGGTTCTGTAGTTTACGTATATGAGTGTTGTTCTTTTAAGTCTTGTGAAAGCATGCTCCACACCTCTCGTCCCTCTCAGATTTTGGATGGCACTTCAGATTCTTTAACCTTGGGTCAAGTGCTGTAGCTATTTTTAGAAATCCCAGATTGGTATCTTCTTTGCGTTTTGTCAAATCTACTGTGAAAGTGTTCTTAAAACAAACGTGCTGAGTCATCATCTGAGACTGCTATGTCATGAAATGTATCACAGAATGCATGTAAAACAGAACAGGAGACATACAATTCTCCCCTAAGGAGTTCAGTCACAAATACAATTAACATATTATTTTTTTTTAACGAACATCATCAGCACGTCCTCTGGAATGGTGGCCGAAGAATGAAGAAGCATACAAATGTTTAGCATATCTGACACGTAAATACCTTGCAACTCCGGCTACAAAAGTCCCATGTGAACGCTTGTTCTCAAAAATAAATATAAAGTGAGCACTGTACACTGTGTATTTTGTGTTGTAATTGAAATCAATATATTTGACTATGTAGAAAACATCCAAAAATATTTAATACATTTCAATTGGTATTCTATTGTTTAACAGTGCGAATAATCGTGATTCATTTTTTTAATTGCAATTCTTTTTTTTTTGAGTTAATCATCTGAGTTAACTGATTAATTGATAGCCCTGATATTAAACTATTCTGGAGTAAATAATTTTGGTTAAAAACATATACAGTAACTGGTAGTAAAATGAAAAGCTCTTAAGTATTTTTGGTATGTGGTAAACCTGATCAGTTCAAACTGCATTGTAAACAATGATACACCAAACTAATTAGGTTCTATCTTAGCCCACTGGTGTTTATAGCTGTTAGAGGAAGTAAGATGTCAGTGAAACTGTGATTGCTCGATTAGGGTAATTAGCTCTTTGTAGACTAATTGCATTAGGACAGGATGTGAGATCTGAAGATCATAGCAGCAGCTGAATTAGTACGCTTGTTTTATTGTTGCAGCTAGTCCATTGCCTTGGATAATAATTACTGGATTTAAATGCATCACTGCTCTGGCTTGAGGTTTACTGGTAAACTGTGTGGAAAAGGTGCTTAATGAATAAAGAAGTCTTACATAGCCTTAATTGTATGAGTAAGGCATCTGTTTCCTCTGAGGAACCATAGTTAGAAGTTCGTAATTATTTGTGGTAATGTGTTCGGTGTTATGCGTTAGTATATATGTCACAGGTTATGTAAGATGGTTCAACAACTTAGAAATATGCAAACCTGTGTTAAATCAGTTAGAGCAACACAGCTGTTCCACATTGTAATTATTTTGGAATAGTTATTGAAAAGATGAGTTTGTCTTCTACAGAATTAAATATTAGAAACATTGATTTTTCTGTTTTCTCAGGGTATTTATTAGAACGTTAGGTATATTTTAAAGGAATATTGTCAGCTAAACAACTAGCTGTGAAAGACTAACTTTGTATCTGTTTATAATATCTTTCATTATTAAAACTTGCTTGAAGTTGAAAATCAGAGGTTCTGATGCTGGACCCATTGAAATTAATGATAAAGCTTGCTTTGTCTTCAGTAGGTATGTGATCAGCACCTATATTACTTTTCTCCATTTATAATGTTAGTTTTACTTTTACATAATCCTCAACATTGAAAATAGGTTAATCAGTGTAAATGTTTAGCCTGTTGCACTTTAGGTTTCTCATGTACTAGCACAATTCTGTTGTATTTCACAGGAGCATCAGACAAGCTAAACAGTAAAAACTGTCATTGATATTTTTCTCAAACATTTTCATAACATTCATTCCATTATGTTTTAAAGCGGTCAGTCCTGTAAACACTAACATATGTATTCAGCTTTAAGCATGAGTAGGCCCATTGGCTTCAATGCAGTTATTCAGAGAATTAAAGTTAAGCTCACCCTCAAGAAGAGAAATACAACCTTGGTGTGCTTTTTTTATTACAATTTTAAATGTTATCTATAGGTTATGATCCAAAGACCATTAAATTCAGTTCTTCTATTTGTGTTTAATGGGTGTTGGATCAAACCTGTTCTATCTGGCTGCTATTACAAATATTTGTGTGTATGTATTGTAAAGAGATTTTGCCTATTGTTTTGAAGTATTGCATTTTGTATATTTTTCACAAGTAGTTCAAAACTTACAGGTCATTTGTTTCAACTTACATACTATTGCTTTTTTATAGCCTATTGAGAAAAATGCTCTTCCTTGTTTCAGCACGTGTGTTATAAGTTCAGGAGTGCTGATAACTAGCTCTTAAGTGCCAGTTACAGATTTAGTTCCCATCACAACTTTAAACTATAAACAAAGATTACAATATTATAAAAGTGATTGTATGGCAGATTTAATGTTGCTCTTAAAGCTACTCAAAAGTTTGTCTTTTTGAGTCTGGTTTACTTAAAAAACCAATTATTTTGAGTAAATATTTACATAATAAATTATGATGCTTTTTTTGCACAAGGCATGTTAAAATGGGAACAGTGTAGATAAACAAGAATAATGTATTCAAAATAGCCTTTCATTTACAATGCATTAGATGTTTGGGGAAAAAATTCCCATTAAATTTGAAGTCTTAATGGTAAAATTAGTCTGGGATCAGCATGAAAATTTTATAATCTGAACAATAGAACTTTCAAATATAAAAGTAAATCATGTCAATTAAGACAATTAGTAATGCAGGGCATTGCAAAGTGAGTCAGTAAATGAAAATAATTAAATACCTTTTAAAACTGAAAATATTGTTAGAACAAAAATTTAGCAGATTAACTCAGATGAGTGGTAGGGAAAGAATGTGGGTTTTTAAAAAAAGCTTTCTAAAAATGTATGCTTTATTTTCTTTATAATAGAAAAATCTTATCTTACAATGTGTACATACTACATAACTCACTGGAAAGGTAGTTCCTTTGCTTTCTATGGATCTTCAATGCAGCAGGAGAGATGCATTGGTTGCAAAGTCAAAGTATTCTAGAAACATAAGGATTGTCATGCTGGATCAGACCATAGTTAAATCTAGTCAGATATCCTGTCCAACTGTGGCCAATACCAGGTACCTCAGGCGAAAGATACAAGAATCTGTGTACTAGATAGTTAAGCCTGTGGGGGATATTTCTTCTTAACCTCAAATAGTCAGTGGTTATCTTCTGCCCTGAACAATGAGGGTATATGTCACTATTTTTTATTCAGTTTTAACATAACTTTGGATATTTTCATTATCCACTCTTTCTTTGACTCTTGCTAAACTCTTGATCTCATTGATACTTTGCTACCATGAGTTCAATTTAATTATTACATGTTAAAAAAATATTTCCTGTTATAAGTTTTACATTTTGCCTTGTCAGAATCACTGAATATTCCCGTTGTTCTGTAGTATGATAGATGTTAAAAAGGAATTTCTCTGTTCCTTCCCCACGCCCCCATCCCATATCCATGTCCCTTTTACTCCTCTCTTCTTTAGACAATCCTAAACTTTTCAATCTCTTCTTATGCAGAAGCCTTCCCTTAAGCACTTGTGTAATATTTTCAGGATCAGGGCCTTATTGATTAGGAGCCTTCTGGTTGGTTTGTGTAGGGCAATAGCTAATTTCAGTAAAACTGCTTCATAGTGACAATACATTATTACTGTTTGACTTTCAAAACACTGCTAATCTTCTCACATGGGCAGATGATGAGTTGGAAAACTGACATTGTGGTGTAATGTCAGCAGTCTGCTTTCACATGTAAAGGGAAGTTATTTAGTATTTCCACATGGCTACCTTTGCATTTCTTTCTGGGAGCTTTCTCATTTTAACAGACACATTTTGGATTTGTTTCTTGTATTTGCTCTTATATTTTTTCTAAGAGTTAGCACTATTGCATTTAATTTTTTAAAAACCTTTTAGCATTATCAGCATTATGCCATCTTGTTGTGATATATATTCAGAAAAAAAGATAGAAACACAAAGCAGCTTTTGTTTGCAGTTTTATGCCAGAGGAGTTGTATGGCTCATTTAATGGTAGTCACATATGCTATTTTCTACCTGTGACACCTGGCAGTTCGAAGGAAGTGTCAAAATACTGCTCCTGCAATAGTGACCTTTACTAGACTGTATGAGCTTGTCTCATTCTATTGTATTCTCTTCATTAACTTAAATGGTCTCAGTGGGAAACTGGGCTCAATTTATGACCTAGACTGAAAATCTTGCCTTTAACTAATTAACTTATAGTGGTGCCTCAGCTAAATAAAGCTTAATGGGTCATTTAATCTATCCAATTGTGCAGAAGGAATTTGACACTTTTTTAAAACCAAGGGTGCCCAAAAATACCTTTTTAACAAATACATATAAATCATGTGCCCTTTGTGAACAATTAGACACCCGCAGAGAGAAACTGCAGGGTTCGCTGTAAATGGTCATTATGTACTTAGATATAGCAGTAGAGATCATTTGATTTTAACATGTTGAAAATAGATATAGCAAAAGTCATTGCACTAAATTTTACTCGTAAGTGCTAAATTATGAGAACATTAGTTGTACCTAAGATTGAGTTGGTTGATTTTTTGCACTTAAAGTAGGGAGTCAACCTCTTGATTATATGGAAAATACAGCATCTCCTCCCAAAATTTACAGCAGTCACTTTGAATATAAAATGAATTTTCTGAAAATATACCAGTGAATCTGTTAGTCTGTTAATTATCCCTTTTAGAAAAATTTTTAATTTAGCACACCTTCCCTGTCCCCTCTCCACTCCTTCTCCCTGCCCCATGCACACACATGCACAATAATCTCAGTAATGGAACAAAGAGAGGGATTTTGAAGAACAGGGACGGCAGGGGAAGACTTGGGTGTAAACCTCTGGTTGCTTTGCACTGTTCCAGAGTGGCATAAATCAGCCAGTGAGGTAGCGGTGAATCCAATCATAAAACTGAAAATAAAAGATTTAATATTGATGTATTATACCATTAGAATTGGTGGTAATCTCTTTGAGTTTATTGTGTTAGTGTTCATGTACATTTTTAATTAAAAAAAAAGGGGGGGGGTCAGAGTTAAGGTTGTTTAAATTCCCTAACTGTTCATTTTCATATCTGAACTACTTGGATTTCTTTTAAGTTTACCTGTAACTCTGAATTTACTGGATTTGTAGTGCTTGGTTTGGAGGATAATTACAACATCGCTGTAATGTATTTTACCCAAGTGATATTTATTTTCAACCTTAATTCAATTTTGATGTAGTTTTGTCTAGGAATAGTAACTTTAAGATTATATTAAACATAGACTGTTGTTCTAAACAAGAACAACTAGAGTGTGTTTTGTCTCTCTTTAGCTCTTAAATTTTTCAATGACTGATAATGTACACCAGGAAAGACCAGAAGAATTTAAAAGAACAGCTATTTTTCCAAACCTTTGCAAAGAACAGAATTCTTGAAAGCCTCATTTGCATTGTTTGTTTACCTTAACTAAAGTTGTTAGTTTGAGAGCAAGTTTCAGCACTAGATTACATACGTTTTATGGTGGCTCCTTTGGTTACAATGGATGACACTTCAGTGGAGTCACACAAATGTAAAACTGTTGTAACATGGTGAATCAAGCCTGGCACTTCTCGTTTTAATTCCTTGTTTATTGGGCTAACGGCTGTTTTGTGGTAATGGCTAAGAATCCAAAGCATAGCATATCAATATTTTACAAGTGCAGGACATAGCTTTAAAACATAATGAGTGATACAGTAAAATCTTCAGTCCTATCTATAAAAAGAACAGGAGTACTTGTGGCACCTTAGAGACTAACAAATTTATTTGAGCATAAGCTTTCGTGGGCTGCAGCTCAGTCGATGAAGTGTAGCCCACGAAAGCTTATGCTCAAATAAATTTGTTAGTCTTTAAGGTGCCACAAGTACTCCTGTTCTTTTTGCAGATACAGACTAACACGGCTGCTAGTCTGAAACCAGTCCTGTCTATGTTAAGTATGAGATATAAGGGATGGATTTCAGAGGTTCTCATCGACTGCAGCTCTCTGGTGACCAGTTGGAGCTGTGGTTGCTTATCACTTTAGAATTGAGGACATAATATTTAGCAGTTGTTCCAGTTGAACCTCTGAATCACTTGGCTGAAGTTTTCAGAGTTCTGAAAGATGGATAAAACTGAGGCTGCTGTTATTCTAAGCTCTTAAAGCTTTCCTATTTTTTTTTAAGAAATACTACTGAACATTGCCAGAACAAATGAAAAAGCAAATTAAATTATGATAGGAGGTCCAATATCCATGATATTTGTTCATTTCAACTAAAACTAGTTTCCTAGGATGATTGTAAAATTAACAGGTTTTTACTTGGATATCCTAGGAGATGTAAGGGCACTCTGCCAAATAGCTTTTCTTTTTGAAGCTGAGGCCAAGAACTGAAGGTCATTGCACAAATTCCTCTGCTTAGAAACCAAGACATTCAAATTAATGTCATTTTAGATATTTCAGTGTTAAAAGAGAAAATACCTATTCTTTATTTAAATAATGTAATAAGCCTCCAGTAACTAATAATGCATAATTTCCACCCAAATATCAGAATAATAGGAATCTGGAAGAAAGTAAAATTTATTGAGTCCCAGGTGAATAAAAATAGATGATTTAAAAAAAAATTAAACATCTGATTTTAAAAAAATTAAATCTATTTTTATATAAATTAGATATTTAAAATTAAATTAATTTATTTTTTAAAATACATATGTTTAAAATTAAATTTGAGATTGACAACATGTTAAAACTAGGGTTGTCAAGCAATTAAAAAAATTAATCACGATTAATCATGCTGTTAAATACTAATAGAATACCATTTATTTAAATATTTTTGGATGTTTTCTATGTTTTCAAATATATTGATTTCAGTTACAACACAGAATACAAAGAAATAGTATTTTTCAGTTCACCTTGTACAAGTACTGTAATGCAATCTCTTTATCATGGAAGTTGAATGTACAAATGTATTATTATGTACAAAAAATAACTACGTTCAAAAATAAAAAAATGTAAATCTTTACAGCCTACAAGTCCACTCTGCCCTACTTCTTGTTCAGCCAATTGCTCAGACAAGCTTGTTTATATTTGCAGGAGATAATGCTGCCCACTTCTTGTTTACAGTGTCACCTGAAACTGAGAATAGGTGTTCGCATGGCACTGTTGTAGCTGGCGTCGCAAGATATTTACATGCTAGATGTGCTAAAGATTCGTATGTCCCTTCATGCTTCAACCACCCTTCCACAGGATGTGTGTCCATACTGATGATGGGTTCTGCTCGATAATGATCCAAAGCAGAGCGGACCAACGCATGTTCGTTTTCATCATCTGAGTCAGATGCCACTAGCAGAAGGTTGACATTCTTTTTTGGTGGCTCGGGTTCTATAGTTTCTGGACTGGAGTTTTGCTCTTTTAAGTCTTCTGAAAGCATGCTCTACACCTCGTCCCTTTCAGATTTTGGAACACACTTCAGATTCTTAAACCTTGGGTCAAGTGCTGTAGCTGTCTTTAGAAATCTCACATTGGTACCTTCTTTGTGTTTTGTCAGATCTGCTGTGAAAGTGTTCTTAAAATGAACAACATATGCTGGGTCATCATCCAAGACTGCTATAACATGAAATATATGGCAGAATTCAGGTAAAACAGAGTAGGAGACATACTCTTCTCCCCCAAGGAGTTCATCCACAAATTTAATTTACACTATTTTTTTAACGAGCATCATCAGCATGGAAGCATGTCCTCTGGAATGGTGGCTGAAGCATAAAGGGGCATATGAATGTTTAGTATATCTGGCACATAATACCTTGCAACGTCGGCTACAAAAGTGTCATACGAACGTCTGTTCTCACTTTTTGGTGACGTTGTAAATAAGAAGTGGGCAGCATTATCTCCTGTAAATGTAAACAAACTTGTTTGTATTAGTGCTTGGTTGAACAAGAAGTAGGATTAAGTGGACTTTAGGCGCTAAAGTTTTACACTGTTTTGTTTTTGAGTGCAGTTATGTAACAAAAAAAATCTACATTTGTAAGTTGCACTTTCATGTAAAGAGATTGTACTACGGTACTTGTATGAGTTGAATTGAAAAATACGATTTCTTTTGTTTATATTTTTATTACAAATATTTGCACTGTAAAAATGATAGCACTATATATACACTTTGTATTCTGTGTTGTAATTGAAATAAATATATTTGAAAATGTAGAAAAACATCCACAAATATTTTAATAAATTTCAATTGGTATTCTATTGCTTAACAGTGCGATTAAAACTGCGATTAATCGCGATTAATTATTTTAATCATGATTATTTTTTTGTTAATCATGTGAGTTAACTGTGATTAATCAACAGCCATAGTTAAAACATAAACCTACTATAACCTACTAAAATCATTTAAATAAAAAATGTGCTGTCAATGACCCCTCCTCAAATTTTAATAAGTTCAGGGATAGTGCTTTTTAAATGTATACAGAATCAGGGGGAAAACATCTAACTTTTGAGGTCAACTCAAGCTTTTTAAATATGCCACAATGTCATGAATTATATTGAGTATCTATATATTGTTGTTCGGCAATGCCAGGAGGAGGACAGAAGACACTGGATGCATTTTAATTAGGCTACAACTTTATTCCTAAATGTCTGTAAGTATCTGGTAGATAAAATTGTACAGTGCAGGTAATTCCATAATTGTTTACATATACCTGGAGAGGCTGCTGCCAGCCCTCTGCCTTTACCCATTCTGGTTCCCAGCCAACCTGTTGGTGGGACCCCACCTTGAATGACGCCTAAGTGGGGGGTTGGCTCCCTGCCATGCCCGCCATAGGAGTCATGAACCCCATTTCTGCCCCTTTAAAGCATAGCTCCTTTATATCTTTTTACTAATCCATTTAATGAGATCACTGTATCACTTCCCTCTGGAGTACCTATACTGCATTGGTTCCCAAACTTTTTGGCATCACACCTCCTTTTTAATTTTCGAGAAACCCTCATGTCCCCCACCTCTCCTTTACCATCATCCAAGCCCCCTATTAACAAATTCAATTTATAATTTAAAATTAAAAATAGAAAAACTTGCTATAAAATTTTTCATTTAAAATTAAAAATAAGCACAAATAGTTTTTCTTGGCATAAAAATTTAATAAAAATGTAATTTAAAATAAGAAATCTCATAAACAAAACGAATTTAATGTGAAGGATGATGCTGCATTTTCTTCACATGTTGGGAAAGCCTAGGTTTGAAAGATGGAAGTGCGCAACACAAATTGTTTTCAACATCCAGTCAATTCCTTTGTTTCGTTTTTATTATGACTAAACTTGAAAAGCTTTTTTTCATAGAGGTATGTCAACGAAAACGGAAGAATAATACGTAGTGCCTCTTCTCCAGCTTTTGGGTAAATTGGGAAATATTTTACCCAAAATTCCTCCAGGTGTAAGTTTTCGAAAATACCTTTCGTACTTGAATTGTATTTCATTTCAAGTGCTTGTTCTTGCAATACTTCTGGCAATGAATCAGCATCAACGTTGAACGGATTACGTGCTAATTTATGAAAGGAGTTGCCAGAAAAGTTGTCTGGAAAATAGCGGATGAATTCGTCAGCAAGGCAGTCCAGATGAAACACAGTTTTGTTCTTCGCATCCTCGTTACAGAGTTCTTGGAAATCTTCATTTTCAGTGAGTGATGAAAATGTTGGAAAAGACGAAAAGTTAGGCATCTGAGCTTGCGTTTGATGTTTCCAAAGCTTGATTTTTTCCGTAAACACTTTGATGGCATCATGGTGCACTATAATGTTTGCAGCCTTGTTTCCTTGCAGCTCAAATTGAGATTGTTCAAAGATTCAAAAATGTCCATGAGGTATGCCAATGAAAGTTGAAACTTTTGGTCCGTAAACACATGATATAACTCTTCTTTTTTCTGTTGCTTGAGGAAAATTTCCACTTCGTCTTTCAGTTTGAATAATCTCGAAAGCATGTTCCCGTTGGAAAGCCATCGTACCTCAGTGTGAAACAAAATAATTTTATGATCCGCTCCCAAATCTGTGCAAAGAGCTGCAAAAAGTCTAGTTTTTAAAGCACTGTTCTTCACAAAATTGACAACTTTGATGGCCAAATTCAACGAGTCACGTAGGTCATCTGAGAATAACAACCACCCAGGGAATTATAGGCTAACTAGCTTATCTTTGGTACTCAGAAAGATAATAGAGCAAATAATCAATCAGTTTGTAAGCCCCTAGAAAAAAATATGGTAATAAGTGATAGTCAACATGAATTTGTCAAGAACAAATAATGTCAAACCAACTTAATATCCTTTGAGAGGATAACAAGCCTTGTGGCTAGGGGGAAGCAATAGATGTGATATATCTCAAGTTTTGAAAGGCTTTTGATAGTGTCTCCCATGATGTTTCATCAACAAACTAGAGAACTGTAGCATAGATGAATCTACTGTAGGGTTGGATACACAACTGGTTGGAAAAGCATACTAAAAGAATAGTTATCCATGGTTCACAATTAAGGTGGAGGAGCATATCGAGTGGGGTCCAAAGAGATCATTCTTGGGACCCATTCTATTCAGTGTTTTCATAAATGATTTGGATAATGGCAGAGACACTACACTTATAAAGTTTGCAGATGCTCCCAAGCTGGAATGAGTTACAAGTGCTTTGGAGGACAGGATTAGAATTCAAAATGATATTGACAAACTGGACAAATGGTTTGAAGTAAATAAGATGAAATTCAATAACGACAAAGGCAAAATAGTATACTTAAGAAGGAATAATCAGTTACACAAATACAAAAAAGGAAATGACTCAAAAAGGCTGACAAAGGAGATGCTGTCGTCATGATGAATAAATTGGAATATGACCAAGAGGCTGCTAGACAGCTCTCTAACACCACATTCTACAGGCTATTATCCTCTGATCCCACTGAGGATTACCTAAAGAAACTACACCATCTGCTAAAAAACTCCCTGGCAAAGCACAGGAACAAATCTGTACAGTCACATGCCTAGAACCCCGATCAGGGGTATTCTATTTGCTACCCAAGATCCATAAACCTGGAAATCCTGGATGCCCCATCATCTCAGGCATTGGCACCCTAGCATCAGGATTGTCTGGGTATGTGGACTCTCTCCTTGGGCCCTACGCTACCAGCACTCCCAGCTATCTTCAAGACACCACTGACTTCCTAAGGAAACTACAATCCATCGGTGATCTTCCAGAAAACACCATCCTGGCCACTATGGATGTAGAAGCCCTCTACACCAATATTCCACACACAGATGGACAACAAGCTATCAGGAACAGTATCCCTGATTATGTCACAGCTAACCTGGTGGCTGAACTTTGTGCCTTTGTCCTCACCCACAACTATTTCACATTTGGGGACAATATATACCTTCAAGTCAGCGGCACTACTATGGGTACCCGCATGGCCCCACAGTATGCCACATTTTTTATGGCTGACTTAGGGGACAAGAGCTAAGGAAGCATTGTTCTAACGCCCCTACTCTACTTGCGCTACTTTGATGACCTCTTCATCATCTGGACCCATGGAAAAGAAGCCTGAGGAATTCCACCATGATTTCAATAATTTCCATCCCACCATCAACGTCACCCTAGATCAATCCACGCAAGCGGTCCATTTCCTGGACACTACTGTGCTAATAAGCGATGGTCACATAAATATCACCCTATACCGGAAACCTGCTGACCGGTATACTTACCTACATGCCTCCATCTTCCATCCAGGACACACCACACAATCCATTGTCTACAGCCAAACTCTAAGATACAACCACATTTGCTCCAATCCCTCAGACAGAGACAAGCATTCTTAAAACTACAATACCCACCTGCTGAAGTGAAAAAACAAATTGACAGAGCCAGACGAATATCCAGAAGTCACCTCCTACAAGACAGGCCCAACAAAGAAAATAATAGAACACCACTAGCTGTCACCTTCAGCCCCCAACTAAAACCTCTCCAGCGCATCATCAAAGATCTACAACCTATCCCGAAAGATGATCTCCCACTCTCACAGATCTTGGGAGACAGACCTGTCCTCGCTTACACACAACCCCCCAACCTGAAGCAAATACTCACCAGCAACCTCACACCACTGAACAAAAACACTGACCAGGAACCTATCCTTGCAACAAAGTCCGATTCCAACTCTGTCCACATATCTATTCAAGTGACATCATCATAGGACCTAATCACATCAGCCATGCCATCAGGGGCTCATTCACCTGCACATCTACCAATGTGATATATTCCATCATGTGCCAGCAATGCCCCTCTGCCATGTACATTGGCCAAACCGGACAGTCTCTACACAAAAGAATAAATGGACACACATCTGACATCAGGAATCATAACATTCAAAAACCAGTCGGAGAACACTTTAACCTGTCTGGTCACTCAGTAACAGACCTGAGGGTGGCAATTTTGCAACAGAAAAGCTTCAAAAACAGACTCCAACGAGAAACTGCTGAACTCGAATTGATATGCAAACTAGATACAATCAACTTAGGCTTGAATAGAGACTGGGAATGGCTGAACCATTACAAACATTGAATCTATCTCCCCTTGTAAGTATTCTCACACTTCTTATCAAACTGTCTGTACTGGGCTGTCTTAATTATCACTTCAAAAGTTTTTTCTCTTACTTAATTGGCCTCTCAGAGTTGGTAAGACAACGCCCACCTTTTCATGCTCTCTGTATGTGTGTATATATCTGCTCACTATATGTTCCATTCTATGCATCCGAAGAAGTGGGCTGTTGCCCACGAAAGCTTATGCTCAAATACCTTTGTTAGGCCTGGTCTACACTGGGGGGGGGAGGAGGGGGGGTTTCGATCTAAGATACGCAACTTCCGCGTAGCTGAAGTCAAAGTACCTTAGTTCGAATTACTTACCCGTCCTCACGGCGCGGGATCGACGTCCGCGGCTCCCCCGTCGACTCCGCCACCGCCGTTCGCGGTGGTGGAGTTCTGGAGTCGACAGGAGCGCGTTCGGAGTTCGATATATCGCGTCTAGATGAGACGCAATATATCGAACTCTGAGAAATCGATTGCTACCCGCTGATATGGCGGGTAGTGAAGACGTACCCTTAGTCTCTAAGGTGCCACAAGTACTCCTGTTCTCTTTGCCTAGGAAAGGAGTACTGCAGAAAAGGATCTGGGGATTACAGTGGATCACAATTTAAATACGACTCAACAAAGTAGTACTGTTGCAAAAAAAAAAAAAAAAAAAGAGAGAGAGATCATTATTCTGGGATGTATTAGCAGGAATGTTATAAGCAAGACAAGACAAGTAATTCTTCCACTCTACTCAGCACTTATAAGGTCTCAGTGGGAGTATTGTGTCCAGTTCTGGGCACCATGTTTCAGGAAAGATGTGGACAAATTGGAGAAGGTCCAGAGGACAGCAACAAAATGATTAAAGGTCTAGAAAACAAGACCCATGAGAAAAGATTGGAAAAAATTGGGTTTGTTTCTTCTGGAGAAGAGAAGACTGAGGAGGGGCATAACAGTGTTCAAGTATGTAAAAGGTGGTTATAAAGAGGAGGGTAATAAATTGTTGTCCTATCCTCATTTACTGATGAGAAGTATTAATGGGCTTAAATTGCAGCAAGCAAGATTTAGGTTAGACATTAGGAAAAAATTCTTAACGGTAAGAGTAGTTAGGCACTGAAACAAATTACCTTGGTATGTTGTGGAATCTCAGTCACTGGAGGATTTTAAGAATAGGCTAGACCAGCGGTTCTCAAACTGTCAGTTGGGACTCCAAAGTGGGTCAATATCCCAATTTTAGGGGTTGCCAGGGCTGGCTTAGATTTGCTGGAGCCCACGGCAGAAGCTGAAGCCTGAGCCCCACCACCCGAGGCCAAAGTCTGAGGGTTTCAGGGCCCTGCGTATTGGGACTCTGGTTACAGGCCCCCTGCCTGGGGCTGAAGCCCTTGGGCCTCAGCTTAGCCACTGCCTCCCCGGGGTGGAGGTGGGGGTCAGGAGGGCTCGGGCGGGCTCAGGCTTTGGTCCCTACTCCTGGGGTCGTGTAGTAATTTTTATTGTCAGAAGGGGGTTGCAGTGCAAAGAAGATTGAGAACCCCCTGGGTTAGACAAACACCTGTGAGGAAATGGTCTAGATTAGGGGTCGAAAACCTTTCAGAAGTGGTGTGCTGAGTCTTCATTTATTCACTCTGATTTAAGGTTTTGTGTGCCAGTAATACATTTTAACGTTTTTAGAAGGTCTCTTTCTATAAGTCTATAATATATAACTAAACTATTGTTGTATGTAAAGTAAATAAGGTTTTAAAAATGTTTAAGAAGCTTCATTTAAAATGCAGAGCCCCTCAGACCAGTGGCCAGGACCCAGGCGGCGTGAGTGCCACTGAAATTCAGCTTGCGTGCCGCCTTCGGCACCCATGCCATAGGTTGCCTACCCCGGTCTAGATAATACTTATTCCTGCCTCAGTGCAGGGGACTGGACTAGATGACCTATTGAAATCCCTTCCAGTCCTACATTTCTATGATTCAATGTTTGATGCAGATCAGCATGTTTAATGGTTATACCAACCAATGAG
Source organism: Mauremys reevesii (assembly GCF_016161935.1). Lineage (NCBI taxonomy): Eukaryota > Metazoa > Chordata > Testudines > Geoemydidae > Mauremys > Mauremys reevesii. Next base: position 20,200,338 of record NC_052624.1, read on the forward strand.
AATGAATCTATGAAAATAACTACAAAATACAAGTGCAAAACAAGATTTAAAAATTAACTATTTAAATCAAGGTTTCCTGCTTGCTGATTTAACTCATGATTAAAATCTGTATTTGAACACCAGGGGCTCCTTGCATTCCTCCATTCCCCACCAAGCCCTTTGTGTTCCACCTTCCCATTCCATTCTATTTCAGGGACTCCCTGCAAACCCCATTCTTTTAGTTTTTTGTATTTTCACCAAAATCAATAAGATTTTGCTCATTCATGCCTAAAACATTCCCTGAAATTTTGGGATTGATCAGATATGGCATTTCACAGTTCTCATATTACAGGTAGACAGAAATGCCATTGAGTGTATTGTTATGCCTACATTGCATTAACTGGAGCTCTTACCTGGGTTTTAACCATTACCCCCTTACTGTCCACACAGAAAATTGTCTCACCTGGATTTGGAGGTGTTTTAAATCAGACTAGCTGGCAATGGATGGTGGTGGGTGGGTTAGAACCTGCACTCCATTTTAACTTGGACTCGACCCTGCCCATTTTTCAATAAGAATGCAGGCAAAATCAGACAAGTACAGTAAAAGCTTTTTAATCTGGAATGTTGGGGCATAAGTGAAAAATTCTGTTTTACTAAGAGGAAGAGAGTTTGGGTGCGGGGCTGGGAGTTTGAGCACAAGGAGGGGTTTCGGGGTGCCGGATCTAGGGGGTGCTCTCTTTGGGTGGCTCCCCGCAAGCGGTAGACTTGTCCATGCTGTTCCCAGGCAGAGGCGTGGCTAGGCAGCTCTGCGCACTGCCCCCACCCTGCCCTGCCCTGAGCACTCACTCCGCAGCTCCCATTAGCTGGGAACTGCGGTCAGTGGGAGCTGCGGGGGCAGCATGCAGAGCGGCATAGTTTCGCCTCCACCTAGGAACAGCAGGGACAGGTCGTTGTTTGCGGGAAGCTGCCCAAGGTGAGCGCCCCCTGGATTTGGCACCCCAAAACTCCTCGTGTGCCCCAACCTCCTGCCCCAAACCCTGTCCCGCACCCAAAATCTCTCCCAGACTCTGCACCACACACACCCTCCTGCACTCTGAACCCCTTGTGGCGTTTCCTCCATCTAGGAGCAGCCAGGGACATGTTGCCAGGTAGGGAGCCTGCCGGCCCCGTGGAACCAGACTATAACTGGACTTTCTCTGAAGTTTAGGAATGCCAGTTTATAGATCATTTCCAGATCTACCGATGCAATACAATGATGTAACCAGGTGCCACAACCCAGGACTTCTACAACTCAAGGCTTGATATTTGGATGGGTATTGAATGTGAAGTGCTCATGTTAGGCAGTGGTCCACTCCATCCTCAGGCAAAGCAGGAAGGATTCTATCAGGAGATGCTAATAGCCACCTGTTCTGTGTCCCATTTCTCGATGAAGGTTGCCTTCTGAGTCACCATCACATCAGCCGAAAGGGTGAACAAGCTGGGAGCACTTACAGTAGATCAGTCAAATACCATTTTTCATAAAAAGGTCTCTCTTTGCCTCCAACCAGTTTTCATCCCTAAAGTAATTTTGAATCAAACCATCCACTTACTGGTATCTTTTCTGAAACCTTATTGTTGTGATGAAGAGAGAAGACTTAACATAAGAATGGTCATACTGGGTCAGACCAAAGGTCCATCCAGCCCAGTATCGTGTCTTCTGACCGTGGTCAATACCAGGTGCCCCAGAGGGAATGAACAGGTAATCAAGTGATCCATTCCCTGTGGCTCATTCCCAGAGGCTAGGAACACCACTCCTGTCCATCCTGGCTAATTAATAGCCATTGATGGACCTATCCTCCATGAATTTACCTAGTTCTTTTTTGAACCCTGTTATAGTCTTGGCCTTCACAACATCCTCTGGCAGAGTTTCACAGGTGGGGACTGTGTGTTGTGTGAAGAAATACTTCCTTTTGTTTGTTTTAAACCTGCTGCCTGTTAATTTCATTTGATGACCCCTAGTTTTGTGTTATGAGAAGGAGTAAATAACACTTCCTTATTTACTTTCTCACACCAGTCATGATTTTATAGACCTCTCTCATATCCCTCCTTAGTTGTCTCTTTTCCAAGCTGAAAAGTCCCAGTCTTATTAATCTCTCCTTATACAGAAGCCGTTCCATACCCCTAATAATTTTTGTTGCCCTTTTATGAAGCTTTTCCAATTCCAATCTTTCTTGAGATTGGGTGACCATATCTGCACCCAATATTCAAGATGTGGGCATACCATGGATTTATATAGAGGCAATATGATATTTTCTGTCTTCTTATCTAGCCCTTTCTTAATGATTCTCATCATTCTGTTCGCTTTTTTGACTGCCACTGCACATTGAGTGAATATTTTCAGAGAGCTATTCACAATGACTCGAAGATCTCTTTCTTGAGTGGTAACAGCTAATTTAGACCCCATTATTTTATATAGTTGGGATTATGTTTTCCAATGTGCATTACTTTGCATTTATCAACATTGAATTTCACCTGCCATTTTGTTGCCTAGTCACCCAGTTTTGAGAGACCCTTTTGTAACTCTTTGTAGTCTGCCTGGGACTTAACTATTTTGAGTAGTTTTGTATCATCTGCAAATTTTGCCACCTCACTGTTTACCCCCTTTTCAGATTATTTATGAATATGTTGAATAGGACTTGTCCCAGTACAGAGCCCTGGGGGATACCACTATTTACCTCTCTCCATTCTGAAAACTGACCATTTATTCCTTCCTTTTGTTTCCTATCTTTTAACCAGTTACCAATCCATGGGAGAACTTTCCCTCTTATCCCATGACAGCTCACTTTGCTTAAGAGCCTTTGGTGAGGAATCTTGTCAAAGGCTTTCTGAAAATCTAAGTACGCTATATCCACTGGATCCCCCTTGTCCACATGCTTGTTGACCCCCTCAAAGAATTCTAGCAGATTGGTGAGGCTTGATTGACCATGTTGACTCTTGCCCAACAAATTACTCCCTACAGACATTTCTACAGAGAATGACCTAGACAAGAGTTTTTCAATCTTTTTCATTTGTGGACCCCTAAAATATTTTGAATGGAGGTACAGACCCATTTGGAAATATTTGACATAGTCTGTGTACCCCCGGGATCTGCAGACCACTGATTGTAAACCATTGGCAGAGCAATCAGTGGGTCAACCACTAGCTGCACAGACTCTCTCTAAATGGATGTCGGACTGCATCATTCTTCTCTACCACCTAGCACACACAGACTCATAGACTCATAGACTTTAAGGTCAGAAGGGACCATTATGATCATCTAGTCTGACCTCCTGCACAATGCAGGCCACAGAATCCCACGCATCCACTTCTATAACAAACCCCTAGCCTATGTCTGAGTTATCGAAGTCCCCAAATTGCGGTTTGAAGACCTCAAGCTGCAGAGAATCCTCCAGAAAGTGACCCGTGCCCCATGCTGCAGAGGAAGGCGAAAAACCTCCAGGGCCTCTGCCAATCTGCCCTGGAGGAAAATTCCTTCCCGACCCCAAATATGGTGATCAGTTAAACCCTGAGCATGTGGGCAAGACTCACCAGCCAGCACCCAGGAAAGAATTCTCTGTAGTAACTCAGATCCCAACCCATCTAACATCCCATCACAGACCCACATATCTTTCCTCCTCTATCCCTCCCCCTTCCCCTAACAGAGGTGAAAGCCCATTCCACCAGAGTGTAAGCAACCTCTGTGGCATCTCTGCAAGATGAACCCTTACTAGATATATGAAGGGAGGCTACCAGGATTTCCATCCACACCCTTACAAAACATTGTGCTTTGGTGCAGACTTCTTTTACAGATACAGCTGTGGGAGTGGCAGTATTACAGACTTCTATACCATCTGCATCCTTGCACCCCCTCCTGATCGACTGCTGCTAACTAATCTCCCACATGTAGAATTCACATAGGGATTATCACTTGAAGAAGAAACGGTGATTATTTATGTGTGACTGGAGATTCTTCGAAGAATGATACCTTTAATCTGTGAAAGTTCACGCCAAGTTTTAAATATATCTGTAAAATACTCGGGCGCCATTTTCTGCCTTCAATGTACACTGGGGGTTGCAACTCCTATTAAACTAAAAGGAGAATACCTGTATATCTGAGAACAAACATTGTCCCTTTGATTTAATTGTTATGCTAGATTCTAAAAAAGGAATGTATTTGATTCCATAACTTGTACTTGAACACACACAACAATAAGTGTATTAGATTTTTTAAACTAATAATTATTATTGTGGAGATTAGCTATTTATAAGATATTTTAATCTATTTTAAGATAAAAAATTTGTATTTTAAAACAATCTGTCAATTTGCTTTGCTAATTAAAATAAATTAAGCCACTCAGAGTGACCTGTCAGTTTCCCACCTCAGCATTATAATGTTACTCATAAAATAACTCAGAGGTTTGAAGCGTGTAATGTTTGTTTAATGTGTGCCTCATCCCTTTGTACAAATTTGGGCCTCAGGACTGCAGTGTGATGCAGGTTTTAATGCAGGGTCTGCCTGTGCATTTCTCATTGCAGAATTGCTGGATTTTTTTTACCTTATGGCATTATTACTCCCTTTCTTTAACAGTTCAAAATCTTTTTAAAGTTTATATATATTAAAACTACCTTAATTTATATTTTTGTACATCAGTTTGGGGAATGCTTGATTTGAAAGGCATGATCAAATATTGTGGTTTTCTTGCGTGACAACCTTCATTTGCTTCAGTAATATATTTGGTTTTTCTCTTTTAGGCTTCTTTACAGTTTAGCATTTAATGCCAGGTTCCTGAGGCATCTTTGGTATCTAATCTCTTCAATGACTACACGAATGATTACAGGGTATGTATTATATCATTTCTATAATTGAGCTCTTTTAATAATATAACATGTCTTATGAGAAGGAAAAGAGAATTAGTGGTACAGTGGGCAAATATGATGGTAGGAAAAACAAACCAGAAAACCAACAAAACCCTAAAGTTTTTACTTAGTTCTTACTAAGGCAAAACTTCAATTGACTTCAGTGGGAGTTTGACTTAATCTTTATTTAGAATAAAAATGGCTTTATTATTTTTAAAATATTGATATTTGAAGTTGTCATAGGTTTATTCCCCACTTTGAACTTTAGCGTTCACAAGATGGGGACCTGCATGGACTCCTCTAAACTAAAATCCTAGTTTAGATCTGGTTCTTGCTGCCACCAGTCAAGTTTTAAGTGTCTGACACACTCCCTGTTCCACCAAAAACTTCCCCTGGGGAACACAGATCCAAACACCTTGAATCTCAACACAAAGGGAAACAACCCATTTTCCCCCTCCCCTCTTCTAGTGCTTAGGAGAGATACCTGATTCAAACTCCTTGAATCAACCAAAGAGGGATTCACTTTTCCCCCTCCCCTTCCCCTGAAAATCCAAACAAGGGAAGAAATCAATCAAGTTCTAAAAAGAAAAGATTTTATTAAAGAAAGAAAAAAAAGTACACTCTCTCTGTATTACCAGGATGCAAAAATACAGGGTCTAACTTATAAAAACTGGAGAGACTTCCACTCCCTCCTCCTCAGCATAATCAAAGTAACAGCAAACAGAAATAAAGAATTCCTTCAGCAAACACACAATTGCAAATATAGAAAGCAACTCAAAAGACTAATCCGCCTTTTTAACTAATACTCACTGTACTGGATAGTAGGAAATACTCCAGGAGAACTTGGAGACATGTCTGGCCTCTCTTAGATCCAAAGAGAGCACACAGAGCAAACAAGGAACACAGACAAAGCCTTCCCTCCACAGAGATTTGAAATTATCTTGTCCCTGATTGGTCCTCTGGTCAGGTGTTCCTCAGGTACTGCTTGTTAACCCTTTACAAGTAAAAGAGACCTTAACTAACTGTTTATGACAGAAGTTTTCTAATTATTATGCCAGTTCCCAGATTCATCTCAACCTGAAAAATGTCAGACTAGTCTAGAGGCCAGATATGCAGGATATGAAAGACTAGTCTAGAGGCCAGATACGCAGGATATGAAAGACTAGTCTAGAGGCCAGATATGCAGGATAGATATAGTGAGCAGTGGAGGTAAGGAAAACAGTATGTCCCTGGATCCACAGCCTAACTCCCTTTGTAGATGTACTCTTGTGGCCATAGGTAAAATGGCAGATGGCTCATTAGCATCCATTTGCCTTCCTGCTCTTTTCCCACAACGTTCCTTAATGCCACCAGATTTTAGGAGCAGTTTGAATGTGTACAGGGTGTTAACACTGGTTATATTAAAAAAGTTATTTAAACATCATAACGGTGTTATAAGTTTATGTTCTAATTTTGTGCAATAGAATATTTTTCATAATGGCAATGCAGTATTCTAAAAGAAACAGTTTTAAATAAATTGGAAAAATATAACTGCACTGTTGCACTTCAGGGTTTACATTATTATGTATGATAACTGAAGAGGAGTCTAAGCCAATCAATGCAGCAAATCGGTGCAGTTATTAAAGCATAAGTGTGTAATTTGTGCCCTAGTTACATAATTCTCTATTAAGGGGCGTCTGGCTTGTTTTTCAATACTGGTACAATATTTATAATCCCATAATCTGGTTGACAGCTATTTTCCAGAGTGCAGAGATTTGTAGCATCATTGCACAAATGTTTATCAATACGCATACTTTCTTCTTCTAGTGATTGCACATGTGCATTCTGCTTTTTGTGTGCACAGGTGCTGGAAATTTTTTCCCTCAGTGGTACCCATCAGGATGGCTTAAGCGCCCTCTGCTGCCATGCGCCGTTGGTGTCGGTATAAAGGGCCAACCGACCCCAAGTTCCCTCAGTTCCTTCTTACTGCTGCCCATGGTGGCCTCTGGATCTGCTCTTCTTGCATTTACAAATTCTGTCAGTGAACTGTGTTCTCTTGTATTGTAAATAGTTGGTGTGATTAAGATTATTAGTATTTAGTTAGATTTAAAAAAAAAAAAATCTCAGTGTATTGGTCGACTCCCAATGCCGAGGGATGTCTGTGACCGGGCTTCAAGCCCTGCATTTTCTGCAATAAGGCTATGCCTGTCAGTGACCCACATTCAAGTTGCTTGAAGTGCCTCAGGGAAGCTCATATTGGAGAGCATTGCCAAATTTACAGGGACTTTAAGCCTCTCACAAAGAAAGATCACGAAGCCAGGGTAAAGTTTAGACTCAGGGAGGTGGCCTTGAGACTGCCTTCTGAGCCAGGTTTGTCAGACTTGGTGCCAAGTGCCTTGGCATTCGTGAGGAGTGCACCTCCTACCATACCTGAGTCCCAACACTGCTCACCATCCCCAGTACCTAAGAAGAGGCATAAGAAGCAGAGTGCTGAAAGGGGGAGATCCATGTCTGCTAGGATGGGGATAAGAGTAGAGTGTGGTCTAAGCCCAAGCACTTAATTGCTTTGGTTCCTCAAAAGATGGCAGTGTTTACTAGGGTGCCTAGGCATGTTCTGTCAAGTCCAGAGCTACATCTGTGGCACTGAACCGTAGTGACCATGCCGCAGGCATTTGCTGCTGCCAGGGACTTCCTGACCCTGTTGGTGCCAGTATCGCTGGCAGTACAAGAGTTGACGCCACTGGTGCCAGTGGACAGGGGAGGACTGGCAGGTTTGCTACAATGCTGGGTACCGTACCAGCTTCATGTTGCCCTGATGGTGTGCACTTTGGTACAATCCAAGGGGAAACCCATGATGCTTGCTTCTTTTGTGGGCTTCTCCAACTCGGTACAAGTCACCGGCACCATCTGGAACTGCATCTCCATAGTTAGTGGAAGGAGACACATCTTCTGTATCGGAGGTTGGGTCCTACCTTTCCCATCCTCGTAGCAACTCCTCCTTAAGACCTTTCCACCCTTTCAATGGATCCTGTCACAGGAATACTGTGTGGTGGTTTGTCAGGAGGTCACTGGGGACCCAAGCCTATCCAGTGGCCTCTTTGGATTATCGGTGGGGCTTTTCCCCAGTTTCCTGATCGTATTCCTGGCACTCCTATTTGGTAACCTCGGAAAGGTATGTGGCAGCGACCCACCTGTTCCTGACTCTGGTACCGAGCCTGGGACCAGACTTCAAGTGCCAGTTCAACAGGACCCTGCAGATCAAAAAAAGGAGGAAGAGCATCTGCAGCCAATACTTGCCTCCTTTTCCTCCTCCCCGATGAGGCAATGTCAGGGTGGGGGATGAGGGGGAGAGGCCATGTTACCTCCTCCAGATGACTATAAGGCGCACCAGGAATTGTTAGAGGGTTGCCTTAAGTCTGGGCATACAGGTGGAGGAAGTAAAAGAACTCTCATCACCTGGTTGATACTTTCGCCACTGCAGGTGCTTCCAGAGTGGCCCTGCCTCTTAATGACACCATTATGGACCCAGTTAAGGGACTATGGTAGATACCTGCATCCCTTCCCCCAACTTGAAAGACGGCTGAGCAGAATACCCACCCAGCGTTATGAGTTTCTTTACTTGCATCCCCTCCTGGGGTCCCTGGTGATACCTGCTGGCAATGAGAGAGAAAGGCAGAGAAATCAAGGTGCAACCCCAGAATCAGAAGACTGAAAATATTTAGACCTGATTGGAAGGAAAGTTCATTCTACTGGAGTGCTGCAGCTCAAGATTGCAACACTCTTTTGCAATGCACTTTTGGGCAGGTATGACTTTAATGTATGGGACTCCATACTGAAATTTAAAGACATTCTGCTCCCAGCAGAGGCTAGGCAGGAGTTCTTCTCACTAGTGGATGAGGGAAAATAGGTGGCGAGGACTGCGGTGCAACTGGATGCAGCTGACTTGACCGCCAGGTCCATGGTTTTTGCAGTGGCCATGCGTAGGAGCTCCTGGTTGCAGTTCTCTGGACTCCCGCAGGAGGTCCAATGGACTGTGTAGGACCTACCTTTTGAAGGATCCTCGCTCTTTTCAGAGCAGACTGATGCTAAGCTCCATAGGTTAAAGTACTTCAGGGAGACATTAAAGTCCCTTGGGTTGTACACCTCAACCCCTTCCAGGAAGCGCTTCTGTACTTTGCTTCAGCTGTCCAATAGGATCTGCAGAGAAGGAAGAGTATAGGTTATAATTGTAGATTGCCACCTCCTCCTACCTCTGCTTCAGTGCCTGCTTCACCTAAACATCTAGTGCATTATAAGCAGGCATTTTGATGAGACCCTCAAGGATGCTAGACCACATTTTTCCTTTGTTTGCAAACTGCCTTTCCCATTTCCTCAGTACTTGGTCCTGTACCACCACAGACTATTGGGTGTTGAGTGCTGTAGAAGTGGGATACGCCCTCCAATTTATTTCTGCCCCTCATTTCCACCCTCCCTTCTCGTCTCTCTTTAGGAACCCCTCTCACAAAGAACTTATGGTCCAAGAGGTTCAATCTCTTCTTCAGATGGGAAAAGGTTCTGCAGAATTTAAGAGGGAAGGGTTTCTACTCCCGTTATTTCCTAATCCCGAAAGCTGAATGTAGCCTATAGCTAGCTTTAGCATTCATTTTATTCAGCACTAATGCAAGGAAACGACAGGCCTGTATCCTGTAAGACATTGCTTTAGCAGTTAGCATAAGGCTTGAGGCCTGTGAACTTTGGCACAGATAAATGGTCACCCCTAAGTTTTGGGGAACTGGCAATAGAGTATTTAAGTGGGAGTTTGTCCATAATGACTCCAGACAACCGCAAGAACATGAGCTAACCCCAGTTCTTGGTTATTTTAGGAACATATGCAGATGTGTGACCACAAGTCTATCCTTTGCTCAGTGCAGATGATAGAGTTTATAGGGGCTGTGTTGGACTCTACTGTGGGAGTGCTCCTCCGAAAGTCAAGGTTCCATTATATTCAATCTCTTGTGACAAACCTCAAGATTCAACCAATCACAACAGCCTGAAACTATGTGAGACTCCTAGGGCACCGTGGCCTCGTGCACATATGTAATACAACATGCAAGGCTTCACCTCAGACCTCCTTCAGATGTGGCTGGCCTCAGTGTACTTGCCAGGCCATCTGCATCACAGTACCGTAGCAGGTTCTAATTTTTCTGAATTGGTGGTTGAATCCTCTGTGTTTGTGCAGGCATTCCCTTCCTCTGCCCTCAGCTGTCAATGACTCTAGTCTCAGACGCGTTGACTCTAGGGTAGGGAGCTCACCTGAGGCCTCTCCGAACTCAGAGTATTTGGTCCTCGATGAAGCTCACTCTTCTTATCAGTGTCAGAGAGCTCAGGGGGATTTGTCTTGCCTGTCAGGCTTTTCCTACCTCATATTGGGGGATAACCTGTTTGTCCTTATGGACAACATGTTTTATAGGCTGGGAGGAGCTTGGTCATCCCTCCAGTGTCAGGAAGCAATTCACCTATGGGAATTTAGCAGAAGCCATTCAATCAACCTCAAGGCCTCTTACCTTACAGCGGTGCAGAATAAGCTAGCAAATCACCTGGTCAGGTCTTTCTCCAGTCACTCCGGGTGGTCTCTTCGCCTGGATATAGCCAGATACATTTTTCAGCAGTGGGGGACTGCCCAAATAGACTTATTTGCAAACAAGTACAACAGAAAATGTCACCAGTACAAGGCCACTGTCTGGGTTCTATCACTTGATGTCTTCCTGCTACCCTGTACAGGAAAGCTTTATACAATCCCACCATTACACGGAGTGCTACTAAAGGTCAAGCAGGACCACTCCTGTGTTGTATTAATAGCCCCAGCATGACATGCCAATGCTGTTTCTCTACTGGACTTCACAGTGGCAACTGCAACTCTGTTGCACCTAGATTTGATCCTTCAGGACCATGATGGGCTGATCCACCTGAACCTGTGAACCCTTCATTTAATGACCTGGAGGTTCCATGGTTAAATCCCAAAGGGTAGGCTTGCTTGGAGCAAGTTCACCAGATCTTACTAGGTAGCAGACAGTTGTCATTCAGGGCCACTTACCTGTCAAAATGGAAGCGGTTCTCTACCTGGACTTGTCAAACTGGAGTCTCACCGATGCATTCATCCATCCAATAAATATTCTACTGTTTGCTGCACCTGAAACAGCAAGGCTTAGTGATTTCCTGTCATGGTTCACCTGGCAGCAATATCAGCTTTCCGCCCTCACATGCATAACTGTTCTGTTTTTTTCTAATAAATGACAATTAAATTCCTTGAAGGTCTGAAAAGATTGTACCATCAACTAAGGGAGCCCATTTGCCCTTGGGACTTGAATTTAGTTTTGTTTAAACTTATGGGACCACCATTTGAGCCTCTAGCAACATGCTCCTTATTATACCTTTCTTGGAAGGTGGTCTTCCTAATTGCTATCATCTCTGCTAAAAGGGTCTCCAAACTGCATGCCCTCACATCCGAACCATCATATACAGACTTCTTTCAAGATAAGGTGTACTTATGCCCTCATCTGAGGTTTCTCTCTAAGGTAATTTCAGATGCTCGTATCAGTCAATCAGTTTACTTACCTGTATTTTACCCCAAACCACACACACACAGGGACAAGCAATGGCTACACACATTGGATGTTAGATGAGCAGTGGCATTCTACATAGACAGGACCAAACTATTTCAGCAGTCCACCTAACTGTTCATGGTCATAGCATACAGAATTAAAGGTTTTCCAATTTATTATCCAAGAGAATTTCATCTTGGATAACTTCTTGTATCCCACGCGTGTTATGATCTGGCAGGCAACTCACCTCCAGAAAAGCTGACTGCCTACTCTACAAGATCACAAGCATCCTCAGTGGCATTCCTAAGGCAGATCCCTATCCTGGACCTTTGGAAAACAGCAGCCTAGTCAACAGTGCACACTTTCGCCTCCTATTATGCCATCACTCAGTATTTGGTCGAGCTGTACCGCTGTGTGTGTGTCTGTGTGTGTGTGTACATGAAGGCCGATCCAAGAGTGGAATGTACACATGCAAAACTTGAAGAAGAAAAAAAGGACTAACCTTTCATAACTGTTGTTCTTCAAGATGTGTTGCACATTTCATTCCACGACCCGCCATCCTGCCCCTCTGCATCATAGTTTCCAGAAAGAAGGAATTGAGGGAACGCTCCTGTGGCAGCGCTTTGAAGTGTGAGTGTGGTTGTGCGCAAGCGCTGGGAGAGAGCTCTCCTAGTGCTCCTGGTAATCCACCTCTATGAGCCAGTGTAATCCACCCCCCCGAGCCAGCAAGTTAGAGCGCTATAAAATGTAAGTGTAGACAAGCCCAGAGTCATCTGGGCCCCATATACTGATGCCAGCAGCGTGCAGCATCAAAGGGTGTTTGATCCTCCCCATTGGGTACTACTGAGGGGGAAAAATTTTCTGGAAAAAATCCTAAATTTCACATAAAAGAAATCAGAGAATAAGGCTTATAAACAGTTGTGAGAGTGTTTTACTCTACCCCCCCCACTCCAAAAATACTGTTCTTCCTAGCCTCATATCTCACTCCCCAAATCATTCCATAAAGATCAGTTGGGCTTTCGTTCCCAGAATGACTCTTATGTTTTTGTGTACATTGAGAGTTTCTAGTCCCACATCTCAATTCAATTAGGGGGGAGGGATAGCTCAGTGGTTTGAGCATTGGCCTGCTAAACCCAGGGTTGTGAGTTCAATCCTTGAGGAGGCCACTTAGGGATCTGGGGCAAAAATTGGTCCTGCTAGTGAAGGCAGGGGGCTGGACTCAATGACCTTTCAAGGTCCCTTCCAGTTCTAGGAGATTGGTATATCTCCAATTATTACCTTTTTTTTTAATTTATTCATCTGTGAAGCAAAATGTAAATCAAATATATTGCAGTTAATTTAGGGGCCAGAGCCTTGGGGAGCTGTCGGTATGGAAGGGCAGAAGGGAGAAGAAAATGATGACAGAGAGAAGGAGAATGAGAACAGTGTGAAAGGCAGGAACCAGATGTGTTATAACTTAATTTTTATTTATTTATTTATTTATTTATTTTATTTTTGCCTTTCAGCAATTTGACTTGCTTGGTTTCTTTATTTCATTGAATTTAATATTTGAATAGCTTGTTACATTTCTTCATGATAAATTTAAATTGCTTCCTGTTTTAGAAGTAAAGTGATAATCATATCCTGGGGTAATAAAATTTGGCCTTTGACCTCTGAGGTCAATTTGCTAGAAACACATTTGTCTTTGGGCTCTGAGTTTCTTCAGCCTAAGGTTCAGTGATTGTTTTGTAAGCAAGAAGCACCCTCAAGTTATTTAAATAACATGTATAGATACCAAATGGCACTTTTTCTTAGACCTCCATATGCATCCATGTGTATTTGATAAAGACATAGTGATAGTCCTTGTTGCAACTTTTTGCTTAAAAATTAAATATGAAAATATATTTTCTAAGTATGTAATTGCTTTGTTTCAGTTTGTATCAGTTTCCAATTGCAGTGTAGTACTTATATTCAAAATATTTCATTATTCTCTGCTACCAGTCCTTTCTCCAATGTCATCCTGCATGCTGATGTATCTTCTATTCCTATTTTTAAGATGCATTTAATTACCATAAAACATAAGGGGACTCTTCATATGGGGTCATAGTAGTTAGAGGTGGAAAAAGACCTTTTAGGCTATCAGGTTTATCTTATGGATGAAGGATGGTCTTGTGGCTAAGGCCCAAGACTGGGGTGTAAAATATCTGAGTTCTGTTCCCAGCTCTGACAGGCTTTTTGTGTGGTAACGTGCAAGTCACTTAATCTCTTTTTGCCTCTGTTCTCCAGTTCTAAACCAGAAATAAGACAGGATTCTAAAATAGAGATAACACAGGGGTGTGGTAATTGTATTTGTTAAGCACTCAGATGCAAAACAGTGACAATCTATAAATAATCATTCCATCTTCCTTAAGCAAGATATAGTTCCCAACAGAGGGCATATAAGATGTTAAACTAAGACTATGCTTTATTAGCTTGTGTACCTCATCCAGTGCACTAAATGCCCCGGTACCGATTTTGTGGGTGAATCACTATGCTCTCAAATGAACTCACAGCAAAATGATTTTTTAAAAAAAACCCCAAAACACCATATTACTCATGGGCAAACTCTTCACAAAATTATCATTCCATACCTGACCCCTCCCAGTCCTCGTCCTCACAACACCTGCAAAAGGTAAACCTGGAAGCTTAAATTCATAACTTTGTCAGACAAAAAATCATGGACTCAATCAAGACACTGGATTTATGGCTCATTACAACAGTCTATTAACCACTATCCCTCTTTTGTTTTAGAACTACAGAGGTGTTAAGTGCCCACTTCACCTTGAATAGTCTCTGACACGTTGACTCCTTATGCTAAACAATCTTTTCCACCATGTATAGAGGCCAGGTCTACACTACAAACTCACATTGGTATAACTATGTCTCTCAGGGTGTGAAAAATCCACACCCCTGAATCATGCAGTTAGACCAACGTAACACCTGCTGTTGTAGACAGCACTATGTCAACAGGAGTACTTCTCCTTTCGATGTAGCTATTGCCTCTTGCTGAGGTGGATTAAAGATGCCAACAGGAGAAGCTCTCCCGTCGGATTAGTAGTGTCTTCACTGAAGCTGTACAGTGGCTGTGACGCTGCAGTGTTTTAAGTGTAGACCTGCCCTTAGCTGTGACACTGAGTACCTTTCCCATACCTGAAGAAAAGCTCTCTCTAAGCTCAAAAGCTTGTCTCTGTCACCAACAGAATTTGGTCCAATAAAAGATATTACTTCACCATCCTTGTCTTTTGAATATCCTGGGACCAACATGGCTAGAACACTGCAAATGTTATAGAACTAGTCAATAATATTTTGACTATGTTGATGAAGCTTAAAGCATTTTAAAAAGGAAACATTTAATTGATTTTGTATTTTAATTTTTATATTTTAAGGTCTATGGTCCCACTGCTTCAAGTAATATCAAGGGGATCTCCAATGTCTTTAGAAGATTCCAGTCGGATCATTCCACTCTTCTACCTTTTTAGTTCTTTGTTTAGTCATTCACTTATTTCTATACATGATAATGAATTCTTTGGTGACCCTATAGAAGGTAAGAGCTTCAAGCATTCTCTAGAATCTGATCTGACAGACCGTACTCTCTTGAAATTACTGTTGATTTCAGTAGGAGTTGTGTGAGTTACTCCCGGGGGAATTCTGTGCTACTACACACGTGCATATTTTTAATTTTTTGAGCAGAAAAAAGCTTCTGCTAAAACGTTGCTCCAGTTCCGCCTTTTGCCTACCAGAGGGCATGGTTGTGCAAGAACAGCAGCAGCTCCCATCAGAAAGAGCAACAAAGAATCCTGTGGCACCTTATAGACTAACAGACGTTTTGCAGCATGAGCTTTCGTGGGTGAATACCCACTTCTTCGGATGCAAGATGTCTTGCATCCGAAGAAGTGGGTATTCACCCACTAAAGCTCATGCTGCAAAACGTCTGTTAGTCTATAAGGTGCCACAGGATTCTTTGTTGCTCTTACAGATCCAGACTAACACGGCTACCCCTCTGATACTTGATCCCATCAGAAAATAACTCTTGCAGTTATGCGTTTTTCCCACCAGAGGGCTCTGTGGTGCTAGAACACAGCAGCAGTTCCCAGCCAGCTAGGGAAAAGAAAGAGCCTGCCGTTTTCGCAGCACCTGTCAGGCCATGTCAGGTGATGGGCTATGGGGAGACCGACTGCTGTGGGGGGGGGGGAACAGATGGAGGCTCATAAGGGCTACTGGGGGAGGACAGACTGGGGCAGGAGCTGAATGAGAGTGCTGGCACAGGGCCACAGTGAGGAGGGAGGTTCAGGGCCACATGGTGATGGGGGAGGGGTGCAGAGCTACATAGAGGGACAGAGGGTGGCTGAGTGGGGGCACAAAGGCACAGGGGGAGGGGGTATAGACACACAGGACAGGGGACTGGCCTGGTGGGGGCATAGACATGCATGGGGAGGGAGGAGAGGGTACAGATCCACATAGGAACAGGGGCTACAGGGCCACATTGGGATAGGAGGAGTGGGTGTCTGAGTGGGGGTGGAGGGACACGTGGACAGGGGGTTCAAGGACACATGAGGTTGCAGGAACACATGGGGACAGGGGCAGATGTGCCTGACCTGCATGGGAGAGGCTAGGGGTCAGCCGGCGTCTGCATGGGGGAAGTTCCCTAACAATCCCTCCCCACCCCTGAAAAAAACCTGTTCCATACTTTTCTCACCCATACCCAACAACCCTCCAAGTTCACACCCAGGCTCCTTCTTAGCAACTTACTTCTCTCTCCCTCAGCTTCTCTGTTACCTCTGACTCTCCCAAGCCTTTGCACTGCTTTTGAGGGGAGCGGGAAATATGGTTTTGTAGTTTGTGAATTTATTACTCAGAGTTCTGTACTAATATGCCTAGTAAGGAATCTATTTGTCAAAAAACATTTCCTGAAACTTTTTTGTCTGTATTGTTACAGACATACTTGCTGACAGGTATTTTGAAATAAAATGACCAAAAATCATTGAAACTGGTGTGATTATCTTGTGTTATTTTGAAAAAGAAAATATGCAGAATTTTGCAGCATTTGAAAATATTGTGTGCAGAATTTTTAATTTTTTGGTGCAGAATTCCTCCAGGAGTAAAGTAAGGACCATGAAGATTGGGTCTGTAGGCTGTTAGCTGAACAATAAGTATGTAGTACAAAAATTAAGTGCGCATGTTAATATCCATTTCATTGTAATTTTAAGCCAGTACTATTGTAATAATAAAATGACTTCTAGATTCATTAATTTTTGCCAACTTCTTATGTTTTGTAGCTTTTGTTTCCTTCGTGCGTCTCCTTTCTCTATTGTGTGACTATTGTTTTTGCACTACAGAGTAAAAGAATAATTATATAAATATAGAAAAAATTGATTAGAAATGTTATTTTAGAAATGTAACCTTATTGTTTATGTAATTGTAGGTCAAAGACAATCATCAATGATGCCTTTTACACTAGACGAGCTGGTAATATTATCACACTGCCTTCGAGATGCATGTTTAGGAATCATCAAGTTGGCTTACCCAGAAACAAAGCCAGAAGTTCGTGAGGAATATATTGCAGCATTTAGAAGTGTTGGAGTTACAACAAATACAGAAATGCAGCAATGTATACAAACGGAACAAAAACGATGGATTCAGCTGTTTAAGGTACAGGATGTCATTTTTCAGTTACAGATTAAACAAGACTTTTAGACCTTCTTATATTGACATTTACCATAACAGTATTTGGCTGCAGTTTGTTTCACAATTCTACTTCTATCTCAGAGGTTATCTTTAGGAAACGTGGAATTTGGAAATAACATTTGCTTTAATGTAAATTCTGCATTTAAGAGTATACAGAATAACAGTGTCATTTTGGTGACTGTAAATTAAATAATTGTAGCTTTTTTTTTTTGACATGAGTTTGTTTCATATTTTAATTGACTTATGCAGGAGTTGGTATAGAATATGAGTATTAATTGAGGCCCAATTCAGCAAGACGTGACTAATTTTAAGCATGTGAGAAGTTTCATTAACATCAGTGGACCTGCTCACATGCTTAATGTTAAGAGTTAGGAAGGAACAATAAGAACATAAGAACGGCCATATTGGGTCAGACCAAAGGTCCATCCAGCCCAGTATCTTGTCTACTGAGAGTGGCCAATGCCAGGTGCCCCAGAGGGAGTGAACCTAACAGGTAATGATCAAGTGATCGCTCTCCTGCCATCTATCTCCACCCTCAGTTTGCACACATACAAATGGGAAATGACTGCCTAGGAAGGAGTACTGCGGAAAGGGATCTAGGGATCATAGTGGATCATAAGCTAAATATGAGTCGTCAATGTAACATTGCAAAAAAAAAAGCACACATCATTCTGGGATGTATTAACAGGAGTGTTGTAAGCAAGACACAAGAAGTAATTTTTCTGCTCTACTTTGCGCTGATTAGGCCTCAACTAGAGTTTGCGCACACACAAAATGGAAAATGACTGCATGAGGGAAGATGGAAAAAATTGGCTTTGTTTAGACTGGAGAAGAGAAGACTGAGAGGGGACATAACAATTTTCAAGTACATAAGAGGTCGTTACAAGGAAGAGGGAGAAAAATTGTTCTCCATAGCCACTGTGGATAGGACAAGAAGCGATGGTCTTAAATTGCAGCAAGGGCAGTTTAGGTTGGACATTAGGAAAAACGTTGTGACTGTCAGGGTAGTTGAGCACTGGAATAAATTGCCTAGGGAGGTTATGGAATTTCCATCATTGGAGATTTTTAAGAGCACATTAGACATAAACCTTCCAGGGAATGGTCTAGATAATAATTAGTCCAGCTATGAATTCAGGGGACTGGACTAGAAGACCTCTCGAGGTCCCTTTCAGTCCTGTGATTCTATGAGTAAGTGCCTTGCTGACCTGCAGACTCATGAGATTGATATTCACTGCTGTTACACCATTTCACAACTGCATCGAGACCAGTAGTGGAAAACTGCTATAATACATTGGTGAATCAGTCCAGTGAAGTAGACTTAGAGTACATCTGTACTGCAATAAAAAACCCGTAGCACTGAATCTCAGAGCCCAGGTCAATTGACTTGGGTTTGTGGGGCTCATGCTACGCGACTAAAAATCACAGTGTGAGTGTTCACTCTTGGATTGGACCCTCCCATCCTGAGCCTGAATGTCTACACTAGTTTTTAGCCGCAGAACCCCAGTTCCTACAAGCCAAAGCCAGTAGACCTGGGCCATCTGCGGCTGTGCCGCAGGTGTTTTATTGCACAATAAACATACCCTAAATGTATGTGTCCGACTAAGTGGATATTCACCCACAAAAGCTTATGCTCCAATACATCTGTTAGTCTATAAGGTGCCACAGGACTCCTTGTTGCTTTTTACAGATCCAGACTAACACGGCTACCCCTCTGATACCTAAATGTATGTTATTCTTAAATAACTACCAATATGTTCCTACCCAGTTTTACCCATGGAAACCGAAGGTATAACTTAAGGAAAGCTGAGTATGTTGGCAGGAAAAAAACGAAGAATATAACTGTTGGGGGGGGGAAAAAAAGAGTACTTGACTTGCCATGAAATTTCTGCAGCAAACACATCTAGTCAGCTAAAATTGCTCATTAAAGGAGTGGGAGCAGAAGAAATGCATTTTCCAAATTGAATGCTAGATTTACAGTCCGTTTAATACTGGTGACCTCTCGCACACTAATGTTCAGTTCGAGTCATCAGCTGTCCCTTCAGGTCTTTTATCACTGCTTTTGTCAAGCTATCTATTTAATTGAAAGAAGTTAATTGAATGAAAATGATCAACTAAGCTTGTATTAATATTGCTAATGGAACTTTCTTCTTGGCCATGTTTGGAGAAAGATGTCATGCTAGACTTTAGGAAAGGCCCATTAATGCTTGCACTTAACCTGATGGGCTAATTAAGGAATGCTTATTCATTCTACAAGTCTATGATAGCCTCTATCCAGCCCATTCTGCCTAATTTTACAACACATTTCACTTATGAGCATGAGCATTAGTAGCAGTGAGAGTAACTGATAATGTTTTGATTGCATTGAATACAGTCCTAATGCATCACTGAATTTATAATTTGGGCAGATTGATCTAATATATGTTTGCACAATTTAATTTAATTACTTGTCTTTAAATTACCAAATAAACTTTCAATTTAAAGGTCACAAATTGAGATGCCAGTATTTCTATTTTACTGGGAATGACAGCATGTTGCATATTTTTATGTATGTGGTTTATATCATGTCTTCCTCTATTTGTGCCTTTTAGTTTATCCTATTTTATCATGCTCCTTCACTTGAAGTTATGATAAAATTGGCTTAACATTTTGTTTTCTTTCAAGCAGCTATTGAATTCGTGTCTTCTGATACAAGATGATAGTTGTGTATACAGTACAAAAAAATTACTCTTTTCCAGACAGCTACTAGACTCCAGAAAAATTATCTGAACTTATTTACTTTTCAGTTTACCTATACTATTCTCAGCAGTTTGTGTTTTGTCTATTAAGCAAATTATAAATGTAAATCTTAGATATCTTGGTCTCTAGTTCTGATCAGAAATGTGGTTAATAACAAAACAGCACTTGTTTACTTTTCAATCACATGACTAATTTATTGATAAAATTTAACAGTCAAGGCTGAAATTCACCTTGTTTTGGCAAGATTTCAATGTATGGCACTAGGTCTTTTCCAAAGGAGACCATCCAGACTTGACACTTGCTTTGCACTGATTTACAGTAAAGAAAAGGGAGCAGTATGTTTCCCAACCAAAAAAAAAAAAAAAAAAAGTAAAAATACTTTGCTGAAGTTAGAAATTGGAATAGCTTATCAAATAATAGACTGTTGCGCTAGATGAGTGTAAATATGTCTTAAAATACTCAAGGAACTGACTGAGGAGATATCTGAGCCATTAGTAATTATCTTCAGAAAGTAGTGGAAGACAGGAGCGATTCCAGAGCATTGGAAAAGGGCAAACAGACTACCAATCTATAAAAAGGGGAATAAGGGCAACCCCGGGAATTAGACCAGTCAGCTTAACTTCAGTACACAGAAAGATAACGGAGCAAATAATTAAGCAATCAGTTTGCAAACACCTAGAAGATAAGGTGATAAGTAACAGCATGGATTTGTCAAGAATAAATCCTGTCAAACCAACCTAATAGCTTTCTTTGACAAGGTAACAAGCCCTATGGATGGAGGGAAGCGGTAGATGTGGTGTATCTTGACTTTAGTAAGGCTTTTGATACTGTCTTGCAGGACTTTCTAATAAAAAAAAACCTATGAAATATAACCTAGATGGAGCTATTATCCTGTGGGTGCATAACTGGTTGGAAAACTGTTCCCAGAGAGTAATCATCAGTGGTTCACAGTCAAGCTGGAAGGGCATATCAAGGGGGCGGGGTGCGTCCATCGGGGATCAGTTCTCGGTCCAGTTCTGTTCAATATCTTCATCAATTATTTAGATAATGGCACAAAGTAAACTAATAAAGTTTGCGGCTAATACCAAAATGGGAGGGGCTACAACTGCTTTGGAGAATAGGATAAAAATTCAAAATGAGACCATTTCTTCAGTTTGTCCAGATCAAGTAAATAGGATGAAATTCAATAAGGACAAGTGCAAAAGGAACAATCATTTGCGCACATATAAATGGGAAATGAGTGGCAAGGAGTACTGCAGAAAGGGATCTGGGGGTCAAGGTGGATCACAAGCTAAATATGAGTCAACAGTGTAACACTGTTGCCAAAAAGCAAACATCATTCTGGGATGTATTAGGAGGAGTGTTGTAAGCAACACATGAGAAATAATTCTTCCGCTTTACTCTGCGCTGCTTATGCCTCAACTGGAGTATTGTGTCCAGTCTGGGCACCAGATTTCAGGAAAGATGTAGATGAATTGGAGAGAGTCCAGAGAGGAACCATGATGATTAAAGGTCTAGAAAACATGACCTATGAGGGAAGATTGAAAAAATTGTGTTTTGTTTAGTCTGGAGAAGAGACGACTGAGGGGGGACATAAGTTTTCAAGCAAGGGCAATTTAGGTTAAGTATTAGGAAAACTTGCTAACTGTCAAGGTAGATAAGCACTGGAATAAATTACCTAGGGGGGTTGTGGAATCTCCATCATTGAAGATTTTTAAGAGCAGGTTAGACAAACACCTGTCAGGGATGGTCTAGATCAGTGGTTCTCAACCAGGCGTACACGCATCCCTGCGTGTACGAAGAGGTCTTCTAAGGGAGTACATAAACTCATCTAGATATTTCTCTAGTTTTACAACAGGCTACATAAAAAGCACTAGCGAAGTCAGAACAAACTAAAATGCATTTCTTACAATGACTGCTCTATCTACTATACACTGAAATGAAAGTTCTCTCTCTCTCTCTCTCTCTATATATATATATATAATTTCAATTGATTTATTTTATAATTATATGGCAAAAATGAGAAAGGAAGCAATTTTTCAGTAATGTGTTGACACTTTTGTGTTTTTATGTCTGATTTTATAAAGCAAATAGTTTTTAAGTAAGGTGAAACTTGGGGGTACACAAGACAAATCAAAGTCCTGAACATAAGAACGGCCATACTGGGTCAGACCAATGGTCCATCTAGCCCAGTATCCTGTCTACCAAGAGTGGCCAATGCCAGGTGCCCCAGAGGGAGTGAACCTAACAGGTAATGATCAAGTGATCTCTCTCCTGCCATCCATCCCCACCCTCTGACAGAGGCTAGGGACACCATTCCTTACCCATCCTGGCTAATAGCCATTAACAGACTTAACCTTCATGAATTTATGCAGTTCTCTTTTAAACGCTGTTATAGTCCTAGCCTTCATAACCTCCTCAGGCAAGGAGCTCCACAAATTGACTGTGCACTGTGTGAAGAAGAACTTCCTTTTATTTGTTTTAAACCTGCTGCCCATTAATTTCATTTGGTGGCCCCTAGTTCTTGTATTATGGGAATAAGTAAATAACTTTTCCTTATCTACTTTCTCCACATCACTCATGATTTTATGCACCTCTATCATATCCCCTCTTAGTCTCCTCTTTTCCAAGCTGAAAAGTCCTAGCCTCTTTAATCTCTCCTCATATTGGACCTGTTCCAAACCCCTAATCATTTTAGGTGCCTTTTTCTGAACCTTTTCTATTGCCAGTATATCCTTTTTGAGATGAGGAGACCACATCTGTACGCAGTATTCAAGATGTGGGCGTACCATCGATTTATATAAGGGCAATAATATATTGTCCATCTTATTCTCTATCCCCTTTTTAATGATTCCTAACATCCTGTTTGCCTTTTTTACCGTCTCTGCACACTGCGTGGACGTCTTCAGAGAACTATCCATGATGACTCCAAGATCTTTTTTTCCTGATGCGTTGTAGCTAAATTAGCCCCCATCATATTGTATGTATAGTTGGGATTATTTTTTACAGTGTGCATTACTTTACATTTATCCACATTAAATTTCATTTGCCATTTTTTTGCCTAATCACTCAGTTTTGAGAGAGGGTACATTCACTTAGTTTTCTGAAAGGGTACGTAGTCTGGAAAGTTTGAGAGCCACTGGTCTAGATAATATTTAGTCCCACCTTCAGTGGAGGGGACTGGACTAGAAGACATCTCAAGTCCTATAATTCTATGATTCTGTGATTATTGAGAAAATATTTATTTGCTTTTCCTTTCATTTTTCTGAACCATATAAAAATGGGAAAAGATTACTGGTTCCTAATGCCATGGCTACACAGCTAAGAAAATAGGGTATAGTCTTTTCTATGAGCTATGCTCTGGATTTCTCTTGTTTTGCATGTGTTCCATGTTCCCCCTCCATTAATGTTTATGGAAAGCACATGTATGCAATATTTAATACTGATATACACTTAAATCCTAATCCTGCAAATGCAGATATGCTTAACTATAAGCATGTGAGTAGTTTCAATTTAAATGAATGGGATTACTCATAGTAAAGTTAAGCATGAGCATAACTGGGGCATGAGAAGTGACAAGATCTGACACATGGAACCATCTGACCTCTTTCCTTTTCAGTAGAATACCTCTCTTCTTATGATATGAATATTGAAATAGAAATATCTGTCAAAATATGATTTGATGCATTTAGAATTCTAAGCCTTTCTGTGGAATCAGGAGTTTTTCAAACACTTAAGTAGTTGATTATATTTTACTAAGTTCTGAGTTGGCCATTCTAAAACAGTAGAATCAAAAACTACGTTTCCTGAAGTTTAACTTGCACTGATGCTTGCGTCTGGTACATTATTAGAAGGAAACTCCCATTTTTATGTAGTTTTTTAAAAATATAAACAAATTTAAAGGACATTGAAATTTAAACATTTTTGTTTATTGTGCTTTTCATTTTTAAGAATCCAATACATTTTGTTGGGGTAACTCCAGTCCCAGCTAATTTAATGCAGTCTTCTTTAAACTGTTTAAAAAATTTTTTTTATTAACACATCCTTTTACTTCACATGGAAGATTTCTTTCTAGATTTTGTAACGGGGGGTGGGGGGCAGCTAATGGAATCTCAGAACTTTAATGACTGATCTAGGCTGCATTGAATTTTACAAGGGGAAGGTGATGAAAGAATTCCTGTGTAATCAAACAGTTCTCCTAAAGCATTTTCTTTCAGTCTTATTCCAACCTGCGGGACCTTCCTTTACAAACTGGATATTAAAAGGTCCTTTGTTTAGTATCTAGAGACAAAGCTCTTGGGAAGGTCCATTAAGTTCTTTGTTGCTTTTGACACCTGCCCATTAAGACTGTGTTTAAGCAAGAAATAGCTTGAAAGCACTGTCTGTGCATTTCTTCTACTCGTTTTTCAAGTGCTATAATTTTAAGTGGCAAAGTGGATTCCTACTTGTGGTAGCTTTGGTAACTTGCTTTAGGCTAGTTCTCCTGTAAAAATGCATCCTTCCATTTGTTTAACATATATTTGTGTAGGGTTACTAAGTCATTTCAAATATTTGTACCTAGATTTGAGAGCAGGAGGGGTGTGATCAGGGGTGATATTTGTGGGTGCAAAAGGGTATTGTAAAGGTACTGTTTGATTTGATATTTCTGAGTGGTTATTTTCTGCTTTTGGGGAGCTGCTGATGTGTCCGTTGTATTTTTTTTAATTGTCAGAGGTGCCTGATGCCCAGGATAAGTGTTTTCCCCAGCTTCCTCATTTTGTTATATAAATATATAAAAATGTCAGATTTTTGTGTTTACCTGTACTCTCATTCTCTTGGACCATCTGATATTGAAATGGCCTTACTTCTTTTATTTTAAATTGCTTAATTTTTGTCAGCTATGTATGAATATATAAAATAATATTTTGGTGAGACGATTGGAGTTATACAATTTCAAGACTAAATATAATTGATTTTATTTTTTTACATTAGGTCAGTATCTGGTGTTTGTGAAAAATGTGTTTGGTGCTGGGGAGAGAAGAAGAAGAAGTGGGGAATGTTCTTAAAAAAACAATTTTTCTAATCTAAAATTGGAGCTGGCAGCCTGAGATGTATACTCAGTATTAGGATATGGGACTGAGGTGGTATGATATGCTTAATGTAAAAATGTTTAAAAATCTTATACAAGGCTCAGGTAACTTGATACGCACAGTATAAATACTTAGAATTAGCTCTTATTTTTAATAAATGATCCTACGGAAGGAAATTATTTTGTGCTGATGTGATTACTTTTAGCTTTTCTGAGTTAGCATATCACTTTTTTTATACGTTAAAGATATTCCTGTGATCTGCAGAAGGGGAAGCACTTTTCAGTAAACTAATTCTAGTGGTGATTTATGGCCAGATCTCAATTGCTTAATCACATCTTCTAAAGTATTTAGCAATGAGAACAATGTAGTGATATTTAGGGGGTGAAATAACTTAACCTGACACACTATTACATGATTTCTTTAGAAATTTGCTTTGAAGAATTGCCTTTTCTTTGCATGGCTTCATTTAGTGAACTAGTTTATATTTAATAGAACTGTTTGTGTCATCTAGGTCATCACTAATTTAGTGAAAATGTTGAAATCTAGAGACACAAGAAGAAATTTCTGTCCACCAAATCACTGGCTGTCAGAACAAGAAAACATTAAAGCCGATAAGGTAACAATAATGTTTCTTCACACAACATTTTAGATATTTACCTTGAGTTTTCCCATCTAGTCTGTATTTTATCAAGTATATTTAAACTCCCAAATACAGGGAATCAGGTTTTCTTGGGAAAGTGTGCACTAGTAACAGCTAGTGCAAGACTAAAGTATATGATGTTTTAATACATAGTCAGATATTTGCTGTGAGGTATAAGAATTACTTTTGGAGTGTGGCATCGATATTGCACAGGAATTAACTTAGTTTAAAATCTAGACATATATTGCTGTTCTCTTAAACATCTCTAGTTAGTCTTGCAACTAATCAGACATTACATGTAGTCTTATTACCAATTTGTAAAGTGGAACCTACTTATAGTGATCCTGGATGTAGTATTGTTCTATTTATAGTGAAAGGAGAATGCAAGTCCCAAATTGTCTCGATACATTACAGTGGGCAAATTACAATTTGGGTTATAGTGAGCCTCTTCTCACTGTAAGGAATATACATTATGGCAAGAATTACTTCATTGAAAGAGGATTTCTCTGAATTGTAGCGGAAGCAGTCAAGCTTTGCTTTTGAAATAAAAATGTTCATGCTTGATCTCACCCTAGAAGAGAACATAAGAACAGCCATACTGGGTCAGACCAAAGGTCCATTTAGCCCAGTGTCTGGTCTTCTGACAGTGGACAATGCCACGTGCCCCAGAGGAAACGAATAGAACAGGCAATCGTCAAGTGATCCATCCCCTGTTGTCCATTCCCAGCTTCTGGTAAACAGAGACTAGGGACACCATCCCTGCCCATCCTGGCTAATAGCCATTGATGGACCTATTCTTCATGAACTTATCTTGTTCTTTTTTGAACCCTGTTATAGTCTTCCCTGTACAACAACATCTGACAAGGAGTTCCACAGGTTGACTGTTCGTTGTGTGAAAAAAGAGACTTTATTTCCTTTAAAGTTTGAGCAAAATCATGTCTGTTGTTTCTGAAGAGAGAGAGAGGGAGAGTGTGTGTGTGTTAGAGATGGAATACTAATATGCCCGTGAGAAAATTTGCACAAGCATAACTGGAACAGTTGAAGGCTTGGATCTAAGAAACAAGCCAAGTTTGAAGTAAACTGGTCCAGCAGTTTTAACTGTATAGCTCTTAGCAGCTGGTAGTGTTGCTCATGCACAATAATTAAAAAAAAAAAAAAACCTGTTTATTTTATGTGATGTACACACTTAAGACTTCCCAAAGTTTGAGATAATCTAAATTTCTGGAATGGTCCAGTTCTTCATGCTTGTTAAGATCTTGTGCCTGGATATCTCACAGAAATGCTGAAAAGAATGAGTTTTCATTTGACACTTAAAAAACCAAACTATATCTGAAGAATGTGTGTTTAGTGCTGTAACTTACTTTATGTAATATACAGTAATCGGTAGTGTGAATTATACTGTATATTGTATTTCACCAGTGGTTTACAACCATATTTTACGTTATAACCACAAGGAGGCAGAGTTAAGGCTTACCTTTCACCTAGTCACGTCCTGATTTTTGAGTTCTTGATTTCTCTATCTTAACATTGCATTTACTCTAGTTTTAGTTGAATATTATTTTAATAACTATTTAGATTTTCAAACACAACTGCTTGGACTCATCAATGTACTATTTAAGCATGTATTTAGTTGCATCTTTAATAGGAAATGCTTAACTACAAGGTTTATTAACTTATTAGGTTACACAGCTTTATGTGCCATCAGCCAGACATGTTTGGAGAGTCAGAAGAATGGGAAGAATAGGACCACTGCAGTCTACTTTGGATGGTAAGATACTGTGTCCATAACACTTTTGCCTTAGGAACTAGAGCAATCTCAATTTGTCTCTCATAGGTGGTGGTTATAAGGAAATATAGGTTTTTAAAATTCAGTTGAATAGTTCAAGCTAACCATAATGGTTCCTAATAGCAATGTAGTGTTTAAGTTGTAATTTGCTCTCAGTACCCTCGCTTATTTAAAATGTGACTGACTGTGATGTAGAGTTAGACTAGCTTTATATTTTTTTAAATACATATAGTTTTAACTTTTCTTCTGGGATGGAAGAAGAAGCTTCCCTTAAGCCTTCTGCTGCCATTCTTATATCAACGATGAGAGAGTGAAGAAATGATTAGGCTTGGTGTGTGTATACATAATATGTAAAATATAAAATCAGACTATTGTATAATACATAAAAGCATCTCATTGTACTCTTATGTTATATGATGGGAAATTCATGTTTTAAAAGGCTACCCATTAATATATAAATATAACAGATGAGTTTTATTTGCCATAATATGTAAATATGAGGGAGAAACTTCACTGCATAATCAGCTGATTTTCAAACCTTTGTATTTTCACTCCACTTCTTTTAGGATTTTATCCTGCTGCACTCAGGCAAAATGTTCACTAGGTCAATAATTTTGCTTAAGTGAAGATTTGAGAAAGTAATGGAAGATAGGGTCCTTAACTGGAGGGAATTTGGGAAGATCGGGCAGGAAAAGAGGACAGAGGAGATTCAGGGGAGGTGGAGCATGGCTGTTAGCTTCTGCCCTCTGCATCACAGTCTCTTCACTTCAGCCTATTAGCACAGAAGAGAGACTATACAGAGTAAAAACTGGAAAGCACTCTAATGATACTATGAGTGTCCAATAGTTCCTGCTGAGGCTGCTGCTTGTGTCTGCTCCTGCGAGCTTAAATATCTCAAACCCTTGGGATTTCTTTCTTCCCCAAGTTCATGTAGGAGAATGAGGGCATTACGTGTTATGCAGCCTGAGGGAATAAGAATCACATCTCTGCAGTTCTGGGTTTGGGAAATTCTGTCGGAGGGAGTTATGACCTCAACTTAACATTGTGGAATACAGACTGTCATTTCTGTTGAGTTGTCTGCTTCAAGAGTCATCCATGTTGTACAGGAGGTGCCAGATATGCCTTCAGGTGTTAACCTGGGTCCTGAGAAAGGAGAGGGGCATTTCAAACCTCTTGAGGGCCCCCACTGCCAGGGAAACTCATGTAAATCTAACAAAAGGACTGTTTGAAGTGCTTCAGAGTGAGTAAGCTTTCGAAACAGAAGCTCAAGTTGGCCAAGAATATCAAGTGCCAGGGCTTAGTATTAGCACTGCCTGAGTTGGCACAAACTCAGTTTTTCCCATGCCTTCGGCAAGCCCAGCAAGCTACTTCACATAGAGAAAACATCACCACTGAAGCCTAGGTTCTGCCAGTGTATGCAGCTCTAGGCATTTGGGTCACGAGTGCTTCATGTTGGTGATATTGAGCTCTGGCTCATTGGACAAGGCAGAGCTTCCATGTGAGAGACCAAGGGAGGAGGTTCCAAGACAGCCTCGCCTCATATACCTAACTTCATATACCTCCGTACTGAGACCTTGAGATATTCCCCTCCTGAATTCATGCACTTGAAGGAGAGGAAGACTCCAGCATCAGGATATATTTGGCAATCGGCCCAGATTGCTCCTGGCTCTCTGTGGGTATGTCTACACTGTAATATAAGCCCAGGGTTAGTGGGACTCAAGTCAGCTGATCCTGGGTTAGAGAACACAGGGTTTGAGCATCTACACTGATTGTTAACACTAGATTAGGAATTTTCTAACCCAGGCCTGAACCTGGGGCTCTGGCATCCGTACTGCAGCACACAGACCCTAGTCAAAGCAACCATATCCCAGACTCCTTCGTCCCCACCAAAATGTGGCCACTCTCCAGCCCTTTGTGGTGTGCTGTGGGAAAACGTGACTCTCCATACTGCACATTACAGGAAGTTTGAACAGCCCGCCAACACAGCCTGCTGAGCAGTCATTTTGATTAGTGCATTCCCAGCTACTGGAGCCAGCAACATGAAAGAGGCACCTTCTGAAGAACTTCTATTGCTTGCGTTTTCACTCCTGTGTCAGGAAATGGGCAGACCTTCTGTAAGAAACAGGTGGACATTTCGGCAGCATTTTCTGACCCTGCCACAGTTTATGATGGAGGTGGAGGAGTACCCAGGAATGGCAGACTTGAATAGGCTGATTCTGTTCACTAATGCTTGGTATAGCTGCTGATGCCCCCTATGTCGACAGGTGCTTCTGGACCAGAGCCCACAAGCACAGACTGGTGGGATCGCATGGTCATGCAGACCTCGGATGACCAGCAGTGGGTGAGAACTTTCACATGAATACAGCTATGTTTCTTGAGCTTTATGAGCAGCTAACCCCAACTCTCCAGCATAAAGACACATACATGAGGATACCCTTCCTGGGCCAGAAGCAGGTTGCTGTAGCCGTCTGGAAGCTGCTATAGGTCCATTGCCAACCGCTTTGGTGTTGGAAAGTCAACTGTGGGTAAAGTGGTGGTGGAGGTTTCTGAGGCAATCAGTTACATGGTTTGACCCAAAGTGAGGGGCATAAAATATTCCTGAAGTAATCGCTGCTTTTCAGAGAATGGAGTTTCCAAACTGTGCTGTGTTGCCTGATTCTTTAAGTGGTTACTGATTCTATTAATATTTTCCAGTTAATATTAATTTAAAGAGCTGGGGCTGATGAGGTCTAGTCCCAGAATCAGGCACAACAGAATTCAGGTTATCAAGTTCAATATCTGGTTGGGAACCTTGAAGTGCACAGAGATGACCCTCACACTGAGGGCAAAGCCTTAAGCAATTTTATTAGCACACTAAATAGACACATGCTCCAAAACACACAAAAATATAGCAGTAATATAATGTTAAAGGTAATCTCTTGTACCATTCCTCACATATACTCTCACCCTTTCTTGGGGATCTGGTGGTAAAAGACAAGTGGTATCTACTCTGTCATGCCAAATGAGTTTGATGGTTCAGTTTCCCCCCCTTACGAGCTTTGGCTTGTGAAACTACACTGATTTCAGAGGCCCTTGGCAAAAGGTGGTTTAATTACACTCTCAGCAGGTGCAGGATTGTTGTTGAAAATGCTTTTGGCAGGTTGAAATCCCATTGGAAATGTTTACAGACCCTTTTGGATTCCAGTGTCGTCAGTACTGTCCACATTACTATGCTCTTCACAATCTTTCTGAAGCCAGAAGTGCACCATTTCCCCCCGAATGGAATCTATGACAGTCAGGGGCCGCTGAATTGCTACCCTCAATGGAATTGGATGCACTCCGGCAACAGAAGGGATGTTTTGTGCTCCCATATTATGGACTTGCGTGGCCCAATGGAAGAGAAGGAATAGTATCTTTATGAACTTGCTTGTTTGTGGCAGTGGTATGGGGACTCATTGATTGTGGGGAGGAGTGTGAAATTTTAGTGCCATGCAATGCACTAATGAATGACATGACAACTTATGAAATGCGGGGAGGGGAATTATTCACAGTATGGAATGATGTAAGAAAGTGATTGAAATCTGAATTGCTATAGATGACTGTATTGAGGGATAGTATTGTCATGCTAATTCCTAATTGTTCATGATAATCTGTTTACCTTTATTATTTTGATTACATGATGTGAAGCAGTGATAGCAATAAACTTTCTTGATGAAATAAACTTTATTTGTAAACATGTATTAGAAAAGTACAACCTTCACCCATTTCCAGGAAGGCCAGCTGCCATTACTACACCAAAACATCAGTAACAACAGAATCTTACAGGAAAAAAACAATAAAAACAAAGTACATGAACAAGTGTGAACAGTGAAACCACATACAAGACGCATACCCCCTACTGTGGCATGTCCTCTGGCCACCCATTCTCCTTTCCCTTCTTTCCCCCTTTGCTGTGCATGTGGAACGGTGGGAGGCATTCACAATGGAAGGGGATCAATATGAAGGGCTGCATGGGCAAGGTTGCCCTGCCCAGCCACTCATGGGGCCACCCAGCCATTGAGGCTTCCAAGCTGCTTCTGGACCATAGCACAGGTAGCACACCGGGACTTAGATTGTGGTGTGGGTGATGCAGGCGGAGTTGCTGCTCTCACAGTCATTACTGATATGAGTCACTTGGACAGCTTTTTCTGCTGAGCTCTGTCCTATCTTAGCTGCCATTCCTTTTCCAGGATCTGTGAAGCAGGTGCTTGATCCCCTGCTAAAACTCTGTCCTCAAGCTGTGCAGCCAGCCTGAGCCTTTCCTCTTGCCTCTCGGCAGGCCTTTCCTCTAACCACAAATCTCTCTCTTTGGTATTGCACCTGCTTGTTGGCCCTCTCTAGCACTTCAACCATAAGTTCATCACAAAATGTTCCTTCTTCTTTGAAAAAAAACAGGAGTACTTGTGGCACCTTAAAGACTAACAAATTTATTTAAACATGAGCTTTCGTGAGCTACAGCTCACTTCTTCGGATGCATAGAATGGAACACACAGACAGGGGATATTTATACATACAGAGAACATGAAAAGGTGGAAGTATGCATACCAACAGGCAGAGTCTAATCAATTGAGATGAGCTATTGTTAGCAGGAGGAAAAAAACTGTTTGAAGTGATAATTAAGATGGCCCATAGAAGGTGTGAGGAGAACTTAACATAGGGAAATAGATTCAATTGGTGTAATGACCCAACCATTCCCAGTCTTTGTTTAAGCCACAGTTAATAGTATCTAGTTTGCATATTAATTCAAGTTCAGCAGTTTCTCTTTGGAGTCTGTTTTTGAAGATTTTTTGTTGCAAAATTGCCACCTTCAAGTCTGTCACTGAGTGGTTAGAGAGGTTGAAGTGTTCTCCCACTGGTTTTTGAATGTTATGATTCCTGTGTCCATTTATTCTTTTGCGTAGAGACTGTCCGGTTTGGCCAATGTACATGGCAGAGGGGCATTGCTGGCACATGATGGCATATATCACGTTGGTAGATGTGCAGGTGTATGAGCCCCTGATGGCGTGTCTGATGTGATTAGGTCCTATGATGGTGTCACTTGAATGGATATGTGGACAGAGCTGGCATCGGGCTTTGTTGCAAGGATAGGTTCCTGGGTTAGTGTTTATGTTGTATGGTGTGTGGTTGCTGGTGAGTATTTGCTTCAGGTTGGGAGGCTGTCTATAAGCGAGGACTGGCTTGTCTCCCAAGATCTGTGAGAGTGAGGGATCATCTCTAAGGATAGGTTGTAAATCTTTGATGATGCGCTGGAGAGGTTTTAGTTGGGGGCTGTAGGTGATGGCTAGTGGTGTTCTGTTATTTTCTTTTTTAGGCCTGTCCTGTAGTAGGTGGCTTCTGGGTACTCCTCTGGCTCTGTCAATCTGTTTTTTCACTTCAGCAGGTGGGTATTGTAGGTTTAAGAATGCTTGATAGAGATCTTGTAGGTGTTTATCTCTGTCTGAGGGATTGGAGCAAATACGGTTGTATCTTAGAGCTTGGCTGTAGACAATGGATCGTGTGGTGTGTCCGGGATGGAAGCTGGAGGCATGTAAGTAAGTATAGCGGTCAGTGGGTTTCCGATGCCAGCTCTGTCCACATATCCATTCAAGTGACACCATCATAGGACCTAATCACATCAGACACGCCATCAGGGGCTCATACACCTGCACATCTACCAACGTGATATATGCCATCATGTGCCAGCAATGCCCCTCTGCCATGTACATTGGCCAAACCGGACAGTCTCTACGCAAAAGAATAAATGGACACAAATCTGACATCAGGAATCATAACATTCAAAAACCAGTGGGAGAACACTTCAACCTCTCTAACCACTCAGTGACAGACTTGAAGGTGGCAATTTTGCAACAAAAAATCTTCAAAAACAGACTCCAAAGAGAAACTGCTGAACTTGAATTAATATGCAAACTAGATACTATTAACTGTGGCTTAAACAAAGACTGGGAATGGTTGGGTCATTACACCAATTGAATCTATTTCCCTATGTTAAGTTCTCCTCACACCTTCTATGGGCCATCTTAATTATCACTTCAAAAAGTTTTTTTCCTCCTGCTAACGATAGCTCATCTCAATTGATTAGACTCTGCCTGTTGGTTTGCATACTTCCACCTTTTCATGTTCTCTGTATGTATAAATATCCCCTGTCTGTGTGTTCCATTCTATGCATCCGAAGAAGTGAGCTGTAGCTCACGAAAGCTCATGCTTAAATAAATTTGTTAGTCTTTAAGGTGCCACAAGTATTCCTGTTTTTTTTTGCGGATACAGACTAACACGGCTGCTACTCTGAAACCTTCTTCTTTGAGTCATTGCACATGTCCATTCCAATGTAGGTATGTGCACACCCCAAGCACAGTTGTCGGAATTTTTTCCTTCAGTGGTGTCCGTTGGCTTGCCTCTGGTGCCTTCAGGTGCCGCACGCTCATAGCACTGGTGTAAAGGGGCCAGCCGACCCCACGTCCCCTCAGTTCCTTCTTACTGCTTGTGACTGTTGCTGGAACTTCCTCTTGCTCTTGCAAGTCCTCTGTGGACTGTATTGCTGTTTGTATATAATTTTCAGATTATTCATATTTTGTTGTTAGCTATTTAGCGGCGTTTCCTCTGCTCCCAGTACTGAGCCATGCCTCTTGCAACAAGGCTATGCCCCTGAGTGACCCGCAGTCCAGTTGCCTGAAGTATTTGGGTGAAGCTCACAGTCGGTGCCATTGACTCTGGCCTTGATGCAGGCACTGGTAATTCCAATCCTGGATGATCTGTCAGCACTGGAGGGTCAGTGTGATGCCAGCACTATTGCAATGCCATCCACGCCAAAGGCCTTCACTGTAGCCAGGGACGTTTTCTTACTGTTAGTGCCACCCTCACCAGCAGTGCAAGGGTTGATGTCCGCGGACAGAAGGGAGCATGTGGCCATCAGTTACTGTTCAGTACCAAAACCCATGGTGCTATTTAAAGGGAATCCGGCCATGATGGCCCTGTCCTGGTCCTACCCTCCTTGGCACCGATCG
Source organism: Mauremys reevesii (assembly GCF_016161935.1). NCBI lineage: Eukaryota > Metazoa > Chordata > Testudines > Geoemydidae > Mauremys > Mauremys reevesii. Next base: position 20,234,705 of record NC_052624.1, read on the forward strand.
CCAGCACCAGTGGGATCCACTCCAGTGTGGTCGCAGGGCAGAGATTCCTCGTCATTGGAGTTGGAGGTGGAATCGAACTCCTCCTGTGCCAGAAATCAACCTCAGCATACCTCCTGTTGGCCCTACCCAGTGGTGGATCCAAGCCAGGCGATGCCTTTGGGTACTTGGCTCCCTGGCCACTGGCTGGTGCCTATGCAGTGGCCATTTTGGAACTTCGGGCAGTTTTCCCTCCATGCAGAGACCCCAGTCAAGGCATTCCTAACTTAATGACAGTCCCTGATCCAGACTCTGGTACAGAGGCTAGTGCCAAGTACCAGGAGCTGGTACCGCGGGACCCATCCAGTGCAGAAGGTGAGGAGGAGTGCCGATGTTGGCCTCCTCTTCCTTCTTCTCTCCTGATGAAGCTGTGTTGGGGATGGGCGCATCGCCTTCCCAGGATGTCTTAAGATGCACCAGGAGCTGTTGAAAAGAGTATCCAAAGATTTGGGCATACTGGTGGAGGTGGTAAAGGACTCCTGCCATACTTTGGTCAACATCCTGACCACAACAGGCCCGTCAGAGTTGCATTATCTCTCAGCGAGGCCATCATGGATCCAATAAAAAGGCCATCATGGACCCTGTGGCAAATCCCCAATTCTCTCTTCCCCACAGCCATGGGGACCGAAAAGAAGTACTTTGTAGTAGCTCGTGGGTATGAGTTCTTATATATGCATCCTCCCACACCCAAGATCCCTGGTGGCTGCTGTGGCCAGTGAATGGGAATGACAGAGGTTGCAAGGGGCGACTCTCAAAGCGAAGGACTCAAAAAAGCGGGACCTTTTTGGTAGAAAGGTCTACTTGACTGGGGGTCTGCAGCTCAGGATTGCTAACCAGCAGGTGTTCCTGAGCAGATACGATTTCAACACGTGGGACTCCATGTCAGAGTTCAAGGACTTGCCCCCGCAAGAGGCCAGACTGGAATTCTCACTTGTAGAAGTGGGGAAATCTGTAGCAAGAGCCTCATGAACAATTCCTAGACCAGGAGGTTCAGTGCCTCCTAAGGGGTGGGTGCCATGGAAGAGGCTCCACAAAACCTAAGGGGCCAGGGGTTCTTCTCCCATTATTTCCTAATCTCAAAAGTCAAGGGTGGTCTTAGACCTATTCTAGACCTGCACCAACTCAACAGCTGCCTCAAGAAGCTAAAGTTCTGCATGGTCTCATTGGCTTCTATCATTCCCTCCCTGGATCCAGTGAGATTGGTATGGCGCCCTCGTATACCACCCCTAATTAAGAGATGCTTACTTTCATATCACGATTTTCTGAGGACACTGGAGGTTCCTCAGATTTGCTGTGGACCACATGCACAACCAATTTGCAGTCCTCCCGTTCGTCCTGTCGGCAGCCCTGCAAGTATTTATGAAATGCATGGCGGTAGTGGTGGCCTTCCTGAGGAGGTATGGGGTGCAACTTTACCCATATCTGGATGACTTGCTGGTCAGAGGTTGGTCCAGAGCTAACATGGAGTCCAGCATTCTCCTTATTGAGTCTTTCCAAACCTTAGGCCTGCTAGTAAACGTTCAAAAGTCCATCTTCATCCCAGTGCAGAAGATAGTTTATCAGAGAAGTGCTCAACTCTGCCCAGGCCAGGGCCTTCCTCCCAGAAGGTCATTTCCAGATAATCATAGCCCTCCAGGGGTACCCAGTTGCCACAGTCAGATCTTGCCTAAGGCTGCTGGGCCACATGGCGTCATGTATTTGTGTGGTCCAATATGCAAGACCACACCTCAGGCCTCTCCAGACATGGCTGGCGCCACCATCTGAACTCAGTTCTCATGATTCCTCCCCTGGTTCTTGCCTCCATAGACTGGTGGCTAGATCCGCTGGCAGTTTGTGCAGGTGTCCTGTTTTCTTGGCCCCAACTGTCGATTTTCCTGGTCTCTGACGTATCAGTGCTAGGCTGGGGAGTTCACCTGGGGCCCTTGAGGACCCAGGCCTTTAGTCTCATGAAGAGCTCTCTCTGTACATCAACATCAGGGAGCTCAGGGCAGTCCGTCTGTCATGTTGGACGTTCCTACCTCATCTTGTAGGCAAGAATGTCTTGGTTCTCACAGACAACACGGTGGCCATGTTCTATATCAACAAACAGGGAGGGGCTCATTGTCCTCCTCCCTTCCACACATACCCACCTGCCCGTCTAGAGGCAGTTTGGCTGTAGGAATTTTCCATAGCTCATTCGATTCACCTCAAGGTCTCCTTCCTGCCAAGAGCGCAGAATGGGTGGGCGGAATGCCTCAGCAGGTCTTTCTCCGATCACCACGAGTGGTCCCTTGGACCGGATCTAGTAAAGAACATTTTCCAGAAATGGGGAACTCCCCAGATAGACCTGTTCGTGACCCAGTTCAACAGGAAGTGTCATCAGCTCTGCTCCCTCCAGGGCCACAGCCTGGGGTTGCTTATGGATCTCTTCCTACTTCCATGGAAGGGTCACCTATACTATGCATTCTTTCCTATTCCGCTCATACACAAGATCCTGCTACAAATCAAATAAGATTGAGTGCAGGTCATCCTGATAGCCTTGGCATGGCCCTCCCCTAGAATTGGTTCGCCACCCTGCTCGGCCTCTCTGTGATGACCCCCCAGACCCTTCTGCACCCAGACCTAATCTCTCTGGACCACAGTCATCTGCTCCACCCAAACCTTGGCTTCCTCCACCTCATGGCCTGGAAGCTCCATGGCTGAATCTGGGAGAGCAGGCCTGTTCGAAGCAGGCTTGACAGATTCTGTTAGGTAATAGGAAACCCTCTAACAGGGCCGCTTACCTCGCTAAGTGGAAGTGGTTTGCCCGCTGGGATGACCAGATGGAGGTCTTGCCGACAAGGTCATCGCTGCAGCTCATTCTGGACTACCTACTACACCTGAAACAGGGGAGTTTGGTTATCTTGTTGTTCAAGGTTCACCTGGCAGTGATACTGGCTTTTTCTCCCTCAGGTTGATAACTGGTTCATGTTCTCACACGAGATGTCTATGTTTCTTTAAGGGACCCAAGTATGAGAGCCTGTCCCTCCTTGGGATCTCAGTCTGGTCTTATCAAAGCTTATGGGCTCACCATTAAAGCTGCTAGGGTCATGTTCCTCGCTATACCTCTCCTGGAAAGTGGCCTTCTTAGTGGCCATCATTTCTGCTAGGAGGATTTCAAAGATCCGTGCCCTCACTTCGAAACTGCCATACACGGTTTTCTTTAAAGATAAGGTGCAGTTGCATTCTCACCCCACATTTCTCCCAAAAGTGGCCGCCTTGCCAGTTTTCTACTCTTAGCTGCATGCAAACAGGAAAGAGCAGAAGCTTCACTCATTGGCTGTTAGATGTGCACTAGCATTCTACATAGAAAGGAACAAACCATTCTGGAAGTCCACCCAGCTATTTGTAGCGGTAGCAGACAGGATAAAAGATCTTACCATGTCTGCTCAGAGAATTTTCTCGTGGATCATATCATGTATCCACACATGTTATGAATTAGCATAGGTGGGAGTGGAACACCCACTGACTGCTCACTCCACAAGGGCACAGGCATCCTCAGCAGCATTTCTGGCAGAGGTTCCTATTCAGGACATTTGCAAAGCTAGGATGCATACATTCTCTTTTCATTATGCCATCACCCAGCAGGCCAGGGATGATGTCAGATTTGGTTGAGCTGTGTTGCGGTCAACATCTCTGTGAACTCTGAGCCCACCACCTATTCAACTACTTGGGAGTCACTTACATTGGAATGGACATGTGCAATCACTCGAAGAAAAAACTGTTGCTAACCTTTAACTGTTGTTCTTTGAGATGTTGCACATGTCCATTCCAAAAACTGCCCTCCTACCCTGCCTATTGGAGTTGGCCGGAAAAAAGGAACTGAGGGAACATGGGGTTGGCCGCCCCCTTTATACTGGCACTACGAGCGCATGGCACCAGAGAGCCCCAGAGCCGAAACAATGGATACCATTGAGGGAAAAATTTCTGGCAACTGTGCTTGGGGCACACACTCACCTACTTTGGAATGGACATGTGCAACACATCTTGAAGAACAACAGTTACAGAAGGTTAGTAACCACTGTTTTTTTAACAGTCCACAAATGTGGAGGTACTGCAGCCAGTAGAGATGAAGGGGCCTGGAACAGGCCAAGAAACAGAGGGTTGTTATCTCAAATAGCTCACGTGCAGGAGCACAGGAAAAATCCTTGTGGAATTTCAAGGACATAAACTGAACTTCAGTATATTGTGAGAAGGATGCTTCAGACCACAGAAGCCCCCCTGGATGCAGCTTGGTTAATGGCAGCAAAAGAATTTCAGGCACGATGATAAGTTAAAAATGCAAAGCTGCTTTTTTGATTTTAGAAAACTGAAAAACTACTTGGATTGGGGAGGGAATGCTGCCATCAGTGGCTGTGCTACAAAAGCTTTTTCTGTCATTTCAGGCCTTTTGTGTTTTGGAGGACATAAGTTATTGTGGTGCCCAACTGGCAAAGGGAGATGTTACTCCAAACTGCTAGTGCGAAACTTGCAGTTTATATAACAGAAGTATTCAAAAGTATAGTGACTGAACAGCACATCTGTGAGTGGAATGGGCTGGTCAGCTACCGAGGTGGCCTTGGAAAATGCACCATTCCCCAAAACGTGACTACCTATCTGGAGTTCCTGCTACAGGCGAAGTTTGCAGCCATCAGTACCCAGGATTGGCTCAGATTTCATGAGGGAATCAACAGGATGCTGTGTTAGCTTCCACGTGTCCTAGCCTGCTATGACTGCACGCAAACAGGCAGAACTCCACAGCCTTCCTCCATCCTGCCACCCCAGCACATTTCTGGACAAAATTTCAAACCACAGTTGTATTTGGGACAAATGTTTTCGTCCCTATAGACTGCACAGACTACCTCTAATTGAAATGGACTAGATTTGGGAATGGAACACATTTCCACGTCCCCCACCCTTATACAGTTGATTGTTTCCAGGCAGCTTGTTAGACTGCTGAATGTTTACAGTGACATACGCATTATTATTGTTAAGAAACAGGAATAACCTTCGCAAAAATCTGTGACTTTCCAGTAAAAGTTTACTTTAAAGGTGTTTACTGTTTGCATTTCCTGGTCGCCATTTTGAACGTCATGTGTAAGGGAAGGGGGGATGCCAAGGTACTGGTATAAAATCTGCCATTAGCAGATACATGCTGCTAGCTGGGGTTTCTCATAGCTTATTGGTTATAGAGTGGAAATCTCTCCCATTACTGTAGTAATAAATATTAAAATGGAGTCAGAAACTTATCGGGCTCAGGGGTGACTTCTGTCCATTCTGAGGCCTGGTCTACACTACGCGTTTAAACCGGTTTTAGGAGCGTAAAACCGATTTAACGCCACACCCGTCCACACTAAGAGGCCCTTTATATCGGTATAAAGGGCTCTTTAAACCGGTTTCTGTACTCCTCCCTAACGAGAGGAGTAGCACTAATATCGGTATTAACATATCGGATTGGGGTTAGTGTGGCCGCAGATCGATGGTATTGGCCTCCGGGCGGTATCCCAGAGTGCACCACTGACCGCTCTGGACAGCAATCTGAACTCGGATGCAGTGGCCAGGTAGACAGGAAAAGCCCTGCGAACTTTTGAATATTTCCTGTTTGCCCAGCGTGGAGCTCCGATCAGCATGGGTGGTGATGCAGTTAAAAATCAAAATAAAGAAAGAGCTCCAGCATGGACGATGCGGACGTGATCGCTGTAAGGGCAGGCAAATCTGTTCTATCAGCGCTCCGTTACAGAAGACGAAATTCAAAATCATTTTTTAAATATCTCCAGACAGATGCCATAGCAGGGACTCAGCGCACTGCTGCGTGGCAAGCGTAACGGAAAGCCAAAGAATCAAATGGACCCTCATGGACTGGAGGACTCAAGCTATCCCACAGTTCCTGCAGTCTCTGAAAAGCATTTGCATTCTTGGCTGAGCTCCAAATGCTTCTAGGGTCAAAAACAGTGTCCGCGGTGGGTCAGGGCATAGCTAGGCAATTTACGCACCCCTCCCCCCCCACCCCCAGAGGTGAAAGGGAAAACAATCCTGTCTTGACTGTTTTACATGTCACCCTATCTTTACTGAATGCTGCAGATAGACGCGATGGTGCAGCACTCAACACCAACATCCTTGCTCCCCCCCCCCGCCATGGGTGGCTGATGGTACAATAAGACTGATACCCATCGTCATCATCAGCCTATTGGCACATGGGGCAGTGCAAAAGGACTGGTAACCATGCGTACTAGCATCCGTCAGGTCGATCAAGGGCGCCTGGCCCTAATTTTTCCTGGTAGATGGTACAATATGGCTGATAACCATCATCATCATAGCAACAGGGGGCTGAGCTTCATCAGCCCCCACCCTTCATGTGTAAAGAAAAGATTCAATTGCCCCTGGACTAGCAGCAGGATGCTGGGCTCCTCTCCTCCACACTCCTTAATGTCCTATGTGGACTATCATAGCAACTGGAGGCTGCCTTCCACTCATTTCTCACTAACAAGTATTCCTGCATTCTTTATTACTTCATCACACAAGTTGGGGACAATGCTATGGTAGCCCAGGAAGGCTGGGGAAGAATGGAATGAACAGGTGGGGTTGTTGCAGGAGCACCCCCTGTGAATAGCATACAGCTCATAATCTATGCAGGATCTGACACAGAGCAGCTGTGCTCTCTGGTTCTCTGATACAGTGGTTCTCTAGTACACTTGCCCATATTCTAGGCAGGACTGATTCTATTTTTAGATATCAAAAGGAGGGATTGACTCAGGAGTCATTCCCAATTTTGCTTTGCGCCCCTGGCTAAGAGCAGCCAGGGGCACTTATGACAGCAGCAAATGGAACAGTGCAAAAGGACTGGTAGCCATGCCCATCTTATTACCAATTTATGGTATGGTAGATGGTACAATATGGCTGATAACCATCTCTGCTATCATGCAAAAGCAAAAGCATGCAGCTGTATAGCACTGCTGAATCGCCTCTGCGAGCGGCATCTAGTACACATACGGTGACAGTCACAAAAGGCGAAACAGGCTCCATGATTGCCATGCTATGGCATCTTCCAGGGCAATCCAGTGAAAAAAAGGCATGAAATGCTTGTCTGCCGTTGCTTTCCCAGCGGAAGGAGTGACTGACGACATTTACCCAGAACCACCCGCGACAATGATTTTTGCCGCATCAGGCACTGGGATCTCAACCCGGAAATTCAAAGGGGGGGGGAGGCTGCGGGAACTATGGGATAGCTACGGAATAGCTACCCACAGTGCAATGCTCCAGAAATCGACGCTAGCCTCGGACCGTGGACGCACACCACCGATTTAATGTGTTTAGTGTGGCCGCGCGCACTCGATTTTATACAATCTGTTTTGTTAAACCGGTTTATGTAAATTCGGAATAATCCCGTAGTGTAGACGTACCCTGAGTCTGTTGCAGGCTCAGCAGCAGGTTGTTCCTCAAGGGGTGCATCAAACTGCTCTTCCAAGCATGGACCCAGAATGTGCTGCTGCTCCTCATGTTCCAAAGCCTGCTCTGGGACCAGTTTCAGCAACAGAGTGACTTCATAGTCCCCAATTGGTGCCTGCTGCTTGCTCCCATCAGTCTCCATGTTGGATTTAGGGGCCAACAGGGTACCATCCCGGTCATCATGCACCACTGTTGGCTCTGTGCTTGGTGCAGTGTCCAGTACCAGGTCAAACTCCTCACTAAATAGGAATGATTTTAGCAAGTTGCCTGAGGTGCAGTTCTGGTCCCTGGTTTTCTGGTACTTGTTCTAGAGCTGCTTAATCTGCTCCCTGCCCTAGGCAGCTGCCAGTTTTTTTGTTATGTGTTAGTATGTGTGGTCATTCCTGGTACCCTTTCTAAAGTCCACAGCTTTGCTGGCTTTGCACCAGAGATTTACCAAAATCAGGCTGTGTTCCCATGACCACTTTGCAAAAGGCTTGTTCTGCGTTTGTAATGGAGACTGACCATAAGGCTCTCTGATGGTGTGTTTGCAGCTTGGTAATCAGAAGACAATGGAAGTGTTAAGTGCTGACTCACTGAGCTGCAGCAGTACACCAAGGAGGGTGGTTCTGTTTTCAGTGGAGTAGATTCAAGATGCTTGGGATAGAGAGGACAAAAGAAGTTGGGCCATGGGATTATGGGATGCTTTTTGGAAGACTCCCAGGACCGGAGTTTTGAGGGGCTCTGTCTACGCTGGGACCCTGGGTCAGTGTAATGTGTGTGTAGATGGAAGGAGTAAGTCTGACATTAAAGCCCACAGTATTGCATTAGGAACATTGCTCTCATTCTCTGCCAGAAGGTAGTGTACTTTCTGCACAGTTGGAGCACTTTTTGTGCCAAAGCAAGCACTGTGTCCTGGGAGTCAACTCTCAGTACAGGAAGCTCAGGTCTGTAAACTGGCACATCCTGTTCCAGAAGCTCCACCTTGGTCTGAGTCGGTGTTTTTCCAAAGCACTTGTGACCAGAAGCATCAATATTGCTTTCAGCAAAACAGAGTTTCAAGACACAATCATTATCCTTTTGCATCTTAACTCCACTAAATAACTATCAAAAAATGCAAAACTTAGGCTAAGCTCTGGTAGAAATGACCAAGACAATATTGTACCATGAGTCGTTGTTGTTAGCTTTATACAATGTTTGCTTTGCCATTGGTAACTTTTCTTGTGACCCTCCATCCATCACCACATCCGTCCACATTGCCTAGAGAATTTATAGCTGCTTGTTTGGGACAGTCTGAATATCAGGGTGATGTGAACTACCCGTCTTCTTTGCAAGTGACCTGTCCAGGTCCAGGATAAGGCATGTGTGTGAGGAAACTCATGCTGCAGTTGCCTGTGCTGTCCTCCTCCTTTAGCTAAATAAAGTGCTTCAGCCTCCAGGGATGTCAGTCTGGCACCCTTCATGACCACAAAATTCACTGATGAAGAAAGGTGTGATCTACGTGATTGTGTGAAAACAAGCATTTAACAATATACGTAGGATCTGTTTAATCCACTTGACTCCATATGGGATAAAGTCAATTAATGTGAAAGTACTGCTGAATCACATATGGTAGTGTTTATTTGTGCTTTTTCATTTACTTAAATGGCAGACTCTTGAGTTATAAATGCACTGTGTATTGATGACTCCATCCAATATTTCTTTTTAAAGATGGAAACCTTGATGGAGAAATGCAGATAAAATTGACTAATTGACCAGAATAATTGAACTGTCGAAGTTGGATAGTGGTTTACCTTTGCTGTACATGCACTTTCTGTTTAAAATGCTTTTAACCCTTAGCTTAAGAGGCAGCATACATTGACTTTAATTAAAAATGTTTACTAAGAAACTAAGTAACCTCAAGGAAGCACTTTATCAAAAATTCCAGGGGCTTGCAACGCAGAGATTTGCCAAAAGTGAATATTCATCAAATATACTAATATGTGGGGTCATGTCACACTAAATCAGTACCTAAAATAACTCTACTTAGAAATGATTTGGGAAATTTAAAGTACAGCACCCTTTGATAATGATCATTGATGTGGTGCTTCGCTGCAGAAGGGCAGCCAAGCATCACCACCCCATAAACAGATGCCAAAGGAAAGATTGCAAATGCCAGTGTAATCTCCTTGGCCCCATTAGTTACATGTACTATTTACTTCAGCTTTATTTTTATTTTTTTTCCTACTTTGTCTGCAGACAGCCTGGCCTTGCCTGTGGGGCAACTTTTTTCTGGCTCTGATAAGCAAGAAAGTGAAAATGTCTGGGGCTTTATTATCTGGTATTCGGTCTGTAGCTAGATGAATCTCCATCTACACAATCAAGGAGGTTAATATAGCCCATAGCATCTTGTGTTGGTTTCATGTCTCATGCTGCACTTGAATTTGTTTGCTGTAGTATGAGGCATGTGCCCAGCTGACTTAACCTGATTTAATAGCAAGAAAATTAAGATGATATACTTTAAGTATTCAAAACCCAAATGGGAACTATTTCTTAAATACCTCCTTATGGGATACACCTAGAAAGTTCCAAAAGAGTTGCATCGTGGTTTGAGACTATCTTGGAGTGGGAGCCTTTTCCTTTAACTCCTTATGCTCTTTGGCTATTTTCTCCTTGCTGTTCACTCAAGCAGCTAATGTAGCTTTCTGATGTTTCCTTCACCTTTCCATGGGGACTGAAATTTAATTTGATCACAGGACAGATGTCTTTTTTTGCACTTTCCAAGCCTATTGAAATAAATGAGTTGACTTGATTGGGTTTTGGCTGTCATGCACTAGACTGTCATGCCAAAATTGGTGTGCAGGACAAAAACAGATTCCATGGTTGAAAGCTAAGTACATGAAATTACTGTGGGAAATGGAGCCCTTTGGTCAGTGTGATAGGGCCTTTGAGTGCTCCTTTAATGCAAATAATAATTACAACCTTCCCTTAATTAGCTGATAAGATTCTAATATTTAAAATTTTATTTTTCTGTTGTATTAAACAACATCTAGAAAAGCAGAAAACATGATTTTTCTAAATAAGATTAAAAAGCACAATAGCATATCATTTCTATATACTTGTATGCAGTAAGTTTTAATTGCTCAATTTTCACTTTACTGGTAGAAATTGCAGTATTTTAGGAAGGTAAGGCTCATGAGAAGCCAACTTACAGCTGGCTACTTCACTTCCACTAAATCAGTTGTCGTCTTCATGTGTGTAGTTTTTTGACTGAATGCAAATTATGAATTTATTTTGACAAGGTAAACACTATTAGAAAAGCAGTTTTTTACCAAAATTGATAAACTCTTTGTTCATATTTTTAAGTGGGTTTGGAGCCAGCACCTCTTTCTGTGTCTGAGGAGCGACAACTTGCAATTCTGACGGAGCTACCTTTTGTAGTTCCTTTTGAGGAAAGAGTAAAGGTATTTAATTTTTTTTATTTTTTGTGTATTTTGAGGATCTTATAGTAAATGTAATACAGTGAGTTCAACTATGTGGGGAGTCAGACCTCAGATCATCCCTCTATCCAGTGAAGAATCAGGCCATGTTGCCCTTGTTTGTCCCCAGTATTTGCATGGCCACTACAATGCAGAAGATGCTGGGCAAGATTTACTGTTATGTCTTTCAATTTATTTTCCCTTTTTACAATGTTTTAGAATCGTTTTTCCTTACTTAGAAGGACAAACTATGCTAACATCACTTGAGAAATGATAATGCCGTATAATAAGCAAGCATAGGTCCAGATTCTGCAATTGGATCTATGTGGGTGGACCTCTGCACCAACACTAAACCCCATTGCAGTTAGTGGAGCTCCAAGTAGATGCACAGTGCATCTACTTGGATCTTATTGAAGGGTCCAAGATTCTCATATACAGTGTACTCATTAACCCAGTACAATATGAATGAGTCATTTTGGGGAAATAATGCCCAGAAGTTAAGTTTCTGCATTCAATGGTAGTTGGACTTAAAGCAGTGGTCCCCAACCTTTTTATCTGGCAGGCACCAGGCAAAGGACCGTGGCGGTGGTTGAGCATCCGCTGAAATGCTGCCGAATTTCTGCGGCATTTCGGCGGCGACACCTCTCGATGATGTCGCTTGTTGGCAAGCAGCGTCATCGAGAGGTGTTGCCACCGAAATGCCGCCGAAATTCAGCGGCAACGCCTCTCGATGACATGGTTATCAGCAGCAAGCGGCGTCATTGAGAGGCATCGCCACCGAAATGCCGTAGAAATTCGGCGGCATTTCGGCGGATGCTTGACCGCTGGCCAAGAACGCAGGTGCATTTAGATGCCCCCACGGGCGCCATGGCACCCGCGGGCACCACGTTGGGGACCCCTGACTTAAAGGAACACTTAATTACTGTATAGGAAAAATGTGACTTTCAATTCCATATGTTGTTTATAATTTGGTTATGAATGCATTCTGGATCTTAAGTGTATACTTTTGAGGACCGTGTTTTTTTCAAATCCCACAATGCTACCATTGTGACATTACCCCTAGAAACAATTTCTGAGCTGCTTCTGTTGGCTCTACAGCATCAGTTAATTAACAGACTATTCCCAGAATTGTGTTGGAATCATTGTGTACCAGCACCATCAAGGAAATGAAAAATAGTTTCATGGGGGAAATAAATCAATGTTTACTGAAAGGACAGTGACAAATTTGGTAGAAAAAGAATGTGTATTTTTAGGCTTGTATCAGAAATTGGAAACAGTAGAGAAAAAAAATTATTTAAAACCTATTCATATAGCATGGCACTGTGATAATGCAAGTTCTGATAGGTATTTTTTCCAAACCATTCAACATCCTGTTGTGATTATATCACTTGAGATTATTGTTCAGTGGCTTTCAGTATTGCATCATAACATAATACATTCTGTACAGCTAGGACTTGAGTAATCCAGTCCCAGTTTGTTTGATGTTCTTCAGGGGCCTCTGTGCATTTCCACTTACAGGATTAACTCCTTTAGTGTTGAGCTGTGGAACTGGGTAACAAAGCCATGCCTCCTAAGGGTGCCAGAATGCTCTCACATTATGATGATCAGCTCTGTCCATATAAGGGAATATTACCCCTACCGCCATGACCACCCAAGTTTCTTCTCTGCCACTGCTGAAAGCTAAATGGAACTACTACTTGTGTCTGTGAGCTAATTAGCCTAATATATCATCTATAATTAGTTAGTTAGTTACACATGGTATAGTTAGGGTAGTTGAGGCTACTTGCCTTCATTTATCCTGCAGTTATGTTGGGTCCAAAAGTTGTGCATCCTGCTCAGCAACCTTTCGAGAGACAGATGCACATGTTTGGTGCCTAGTGTTCCTGGGAAAGGCTCACTGAGCATGCCAGTGTCCCGTTTGCCATGCCTTTACTCCTTGGTTGAGGAAGGACAGACAGTTAAGACTGCAGGCTCACTAGGCAACTGTGAGCCATTAGCCAGACCATTCTTGTGCTCCCTCAGGAGTTTCAAGGTGTGCCTGTTTGCTGAGGCCTACTGTAAAGAGACCTCTGTGCAGCCCTCTTTGTTGGGGCTGAGGTTGACCTCCCTGAGGCAAACACTTACTGGAACTGACCCCTGGCCCAGCACTATCCAGGACTGCAGGCTCTTGTCAAAACAGATTGCTCAATCACCTCAGTCTGCGATGACACTGAAGACTCCCTCACTGTCCTTGGAGTTGGCAAAGTTTGACATCACGAGAGAGAGTCACGCTTACAGATACCTTAAAGCCCCTGTTTTGGGGAAAAGAAAGGAAAAGAGGAAGTATTCTGATCTGCAGACGGGGCCCAAGGAGAAGAACAAGGGAGGAAGCATTGTTTTCATTCTCCTCTGATTCATATAATTTTTGGAGATGCTTTACCAGTCTCAACACTGCTTCTAATACACACTCCTCCTCAGCTTGATGCCACAATGCTGAGTGACTTGGACACCTCTCTGGCATGCATGTCTCTAGCACCATTGACTCCTCTCTCATGGCTGAGGTTTGTTTATCAAAGCTTTTGGCTACACCTTTGCATTTTGACTCTGTACTTCAATATTCATTGCCAGTATTGATCCAGAACATCCTTCAGGAGCATGGAATTCCCTTGGAATTGAATATGCTAACTCCTCCAATTTGCTCCAGAAAGCCCAGCTGACTTCCCTCCACAAAAACTCCATATGTCTGAAAGATCTTATGAAGGGATCTCTTCAGTTATTAATGTGGCCCCACATTCAGGAGCCAGTGAAAGTTTTGCTCAAGGCTGCCAAAACTAGCATGGCACTAACTTCAGCACTAATGAGAATGTAGACACCAATGTCCCTTCGGGCACTGAAGCAGCTCAGTCAAGGCTTGAGAGTTTTCCTGATAGCTGACTCACCTCAGGCACCGCTACATTCAAGAACACCCATATTTCATTTGGCACAGATACGACCGGCACTATTGCCTCCTCAAGAAGATTGACAATGGGGAGGAGATGCCCAGAGGAAATGGAGCAATTTCCTATAGCGGAATATACATTACTTGAAGATGAAATGGGGACTTTGTCCATCTCCCCTCCTGATGACCAGAAATTATTTCAGGAGTTGATGGGGAGAATGGCTAATATCCTTCAGTTACACTGTGGAATTTCAGACAGTCTGATCCCCTTTTCAACATCATGCAAGCACTGAAAAAAGACATTTTGCTTTTCCTATTCTCAATCCAGCAAAGGACGTTTGGCCTTATCCTCTGTTTTTACCATCAACACTAAATAGCGTCTCATTGCACATCCAGTACATGGCTGTCCAACATCTTGAAGATGAAAGAAGATGCGACAAAGTTGGTCTGTCAATGCTTAGCAGTGGTATGGGAAAAGAGCTCAATGCACAAATGGCAAAGCTTCCCATGTGGTTACAGGTCCACTCACCATGTGGAAGTTGAAGCATACTCTGCTTTCTGGCTCACCTGAGGGCCTCAGCCTGGGCTCTCTGATGGTTCTTTGAAGTGACCACACCAGTCTTAACATGGCTTCGCCAAACTGAAAAATTATTGGCAGGATTATCCCAATTGTCAGTGGGAATGCTGAATTTCTTGAGGACTTGCTTGACCTTATCGCTGTATCAGAGGTTTGACCTTCCTCTGCATTGCAGGCAGTTCTTAGGTTGACCATAAACCACAGCTTTCAGCAGACGATCTTGAGGCATGCACTCCACATGTCCTAACCAGCAAAGCCTGTGAACATTCAGCATAGACTGTATTCCAGTTCTCTTAAGGGTCTTGTTATCGGTGATCCATCAGTAACAAGTAACTAAGGATTTTTCTGAGAAGTGGAAACTGTTCAGTCAGCACTCCTGCTTGGAGTAGGTAACCCAGCTTTCATAAAAGACATAAAAGAGGGTACTAAGGACACAAGCCTGATAAACAGATGCATTTGTATTCAAGGTTAGCAATTTGTTGTTCCAAACACATGAGGTTAAGTTTGCCTTTGGTAACAGAAGCTTTGCCAATTCTTATATCAAGTTCCCTATCAAGGTTAGGTGAGCCAAGATAGCAGAAGTGATCCACGTTGTCCAGAGCTTCATTATTGACACAGATTTTAGGTGGAATGTTGGTACCTTGTCACATGACAACTGTTTTTTTTTATACTGATTACTGTGCCAAACTTGGTACATGCATCAGAAAACTTGTTCACCATGACCTGCAGTTCATCAGGTGAATTGGAGATGAATACAGTGTCACCTGAGAGAGGCAGATCCTGAATAGTAAGCTGGATGACATGCTTTCTGCTCTGGAATTGTCTGATGTTAAACAAGCTGCCTTCCATCATTGATTCAACTAGTACGCCGGATGGATCATTTCCAAAAACGTACTTAAGAAGAATAGAGAAGAAAATACCAAAGCCATTGAGTGCTAATATGCAGCCTTGCTTCATACCAGTATTAATAGTAAACTTGGATGATCCAATGTACACAGTCTGAAAAGGAAGCTGATCTTGTTCCTGCAGGTGCTTCAACAACTTCATTGATGGTAGAGCAGAGAAAATTCACTCCTCCATCCCCTACTGTTACAGTCACCACAGAAGCCTGCACTTTGGGTTTTCGTGCATGTGGCCACTGGAACACTTGGGAATCCAGATTCTACACCAATGTATTGAAGAACAGGTCTGTAAGATGGGTTCTAAAGCCCTTGTGGCTGTCCATACATCACATAGTACAGGTGCTCACAGACAGTACCATGGCCATGTAGTGCATCAACAAATGGGGAGCACATTCTCAACTTCATCTATGGAGGCAAGGAAGCTATGGCTGTGATGTATTCATCATCACATTCACCCACTAGCAGCACACATAGCAGAAAAGGAAAGTATACATGCAGATGCACTCAGCATGAACTCTTATAACAAACACAAATGGTCCCTAAACCAGTTAGGAGTGTCTTTACTCTTACTCGGGTGAGGTCAACCTCTAATCAAAGTATTCATGTCTAGTCAGAATGCCAAGTGTCATCTGTCCTGGACAAGGACTTAAAGTGACAAGAAATCTTTATTGGATGCATTCCTTCTGTATTGAAGCAGTCATCTGTCTTCCATCCCATTCCCTTGATACCCAGAATCATAAGGAAATCTGAGAGGACAGAACTGGTATCCTACTGATAGCACTAATGTGGCTTAGGCAACATTGATTTACAGATCTTCTCCAGCTAATCACAGAATCATCCGTTCATCTTCCTCCGTGCCCAGACCTCCTCTCTAAACAATAAAGGAGGATTCTTCACCAGAAAAACCAAAGATAGTGAACACACAAGATCCATGGAAGTTAGGAGTGTTCAAGCACTACTGTTAGTCATGAAAGAACTAAAATGGAACATGGTTTATGTGCTGGGTGAAAAGTAATGAGTTAACCCCATCATGCGAAGGAGCCCCAGCCATTGGAGTATCTCTTGTATTTCAGATCACAAGGTTTAGCAATAGTTTCCATGAAGGTTCATTAAGCTGCTGTTTCTGCCTCTTACTGTTTTGTTTGACAAGTCTTTATTCTTTCATTCCACAGTCTCCAGGTTTCTTAAGAGATGGTT
Source organism: Mauremys reevesii (assembly GCF_016161935.1). Lineage (NCBI taxonomy): Eukaryota > Metazoa > Chordata > Testudines > Geoemydidae > Mauremys > Mauremys reevesii. Next base: position 20,251,214 of record NC_052624.1, read on the forward strand.
AATGCCTTTCCTAGCACAAAAGGACCTTTCTGGCCAGGGATATGACCAGGGTTTTAACTGCTGGTAGTTCTACTCTGTGAGCCCCTGTCTCAAGCTTCCATAGATACCTCTCTGTCAAAACAGCATTTTTAATAGATATTACTTCTGCTAGGAGGGTTAACAAGCTCAGTGGCTTGTTGGCCTTTCTAACATTTACAGTAGTACATAAAGACAAAGTCATTTTGAGATCTCACCCAGCTTGATGCTGAAGGTGGTATCAACTTTCATCTGTTGCAGTATGTCTCCCTCCCTGTTTCCTTCTCCAGAAACCATGCTTACCCAGAGAGTCCAGCTTAGATATGAAAAGGGCTCTGTGCTATTATCTGGACAGGACTAAGCCCTTAAAATACTCTAACATTGATTGTTGCCATACGGAAATGTGTAAGGCAGAACCTTTTAGTAAACAAATCGCCCTGCCCTCTCCCCCCCTGGATTAAGAGGTGTATTGAGTATTGTTATACTGTAGCCAGAAAACCAGTACCACTTGTCTTAAAAACACTCCATTAAGGCTATGGCGGACTCTCTAGCTTGTTTGAGACAGGTTCCTATTGTAGAGATTTGCCAAGCAGCAACACTGAGTTCTGGTCATACTTTCACTAAGTGTTATTAATTGGACTTGGCATCGGTTTGGTAAAGTGGTGCTACAGTCCATTTTTGCCTCTAATCCTTGCCTACCATCCTCTCTTGGGGGCACTGCTTGCTAATCTCCTATAAGTGAGGCGGCACAGAGGTCCTTGAACAAGGAAGGGTTACTTACTAGTAACTCTTGTTTTTTGAGAGTTGCCTCTGTACATTCAGACTACTCATCACTTTCCCCTCTGCCGTGGAGTTCTTCGTATGTCAGAATTTTGCCAGCTAGGCAGAAGCAATTGAGATTGTCAGGGTGTGCAGGGTGCACTCCATTAGGCAGATGGAATTCATTATGTTGTCTTAGCTCAAGAGTGCTCTTCTCCCCCCCTCCCCCACCTCCCCTTAGCAGGTATGGTATAGTGGTTCCATAAATGGCCACTAGAGGCACCAAATCTCATACATGCGAATGCACAGAAGCAACTGTTGCAGAACAATAATTACTAATAAGGTAACCCCGTTTACTGAAAATGCAGATTTCAGTATGATTATTTGATTTCTTTTTCTACTTTTTATCAGATCTTTCAAAGACTGATTTATGCAGATAAACAGGAAGTTCAAGGAGATGGTCCATTTCTGGATGGAATTAATGTCACTATCCGAAGAAATTATATTTATGAAGATGCTTATGACAAACTTTCCCCTGAAAATGGTATGTTTGCATTAAAGTTCTACAATATACTAAAAATAGTATTGGTTGATTGTATAAATCTCACCATATAATTATATATTTGCCTTTACCTGACTGGAAGGTTTAAAAAAATAAAAATAAAAAGAAGGGGTATCCCGAACTCTGAGATCCCTGGCACTTACAAGTGAGAGAGAGACAAAACTGAAGTGCTTCACAGCCCCATAATGTTTTAAACTCCACTAAATTTGAATTAATCTGTGGGGGAGAGAGATCTGCTTTGCTAGATTTAAACTTTTATAACTTCAAAGATACTAAATTAATCTTAAACACTGACTCTTTGGTAGATCTTTTTCATGCTTAAAAGGAAAGGGAAATGTACTGTATTTTATTACATGATTGTCTTCAGTTGGTTGCCTTAATATAGTCCTAATATTACTCTTTCTTGTAACTAGATTTTTATAGTTGCTTCAGGGAAAATGTGGTACTGAATGTTGGGTCTGTGGTGTATCCATGATAGCCTCTCTGTTTTAAGAAGAGGTTCACAATATGGCAACATACGACAAGCACTCCTGTATTATCTGATGTGTGGTCCAATTGTTGATTATATTTGCTGTAGGAACAGAAGGTGAATTATCTTGTATATTTTTTGTGTGCATTTATTAACCTTTGATGTGGTGGTGGTGGTTAAAAATGGATTTGTCACAGAACTGGTACTTGAGACCTGAATTCTGTCCCTGGATGTCATATACTCAAGATGCATGTGACCTTCTGCAAGTCACATAACTTCAGTGTGCCTTTGCAAAAATGGAGATGATACTAGAGTTCTGGGAGTAGTTGGTTAAAAAATGATTGAACTTTACAAACAGGAAAAGAAAGGAAGGAAAATATGAATTTTTCAAATGTTTTTATTCAAAATTGTAATTTTTTTCAGCAAATAAATCTTGGTCTGCAAATTGTTCAGACGGGTTGTTATGAATGTTCACAATTCACACTGGGTTGATTATTACATAAGTCACATATTTTTTCTGACTAAGTAGCTTATGTAACTAATCAACATAGCATGAATTGTGAATTTTTACAAACATAATTTAAAATTTGCTTTTAGCATGTGCTTGTTTATTCAAGCCTCAAGTGAGCTTTTTGCAAGTATTCACTCTGTTAAAGCTTCAGTTCTCATACGGTCACAGAGTGCAAACAGGAAGGTTCAAGAGCAGAGTCAAACCAAACTTTATTTTTGAATCTGAACTAATATTTGCAGATTTTTTTTCCCCACTCTCTGCTCCGCTCTATTACTGTATGCTCTTTTTTTAAAAGTGTTTTGAGTTCTGTGGATAAAAGGGCAAGTAAGTCTACATATTGTTGCTTTCCCTTCCATACATGTATAACCTGTTTTCATTTTAAAGGTCATTGTATATGTGTCAAATGAGACTAAAAGCCATTTACACTAAGGGGTTCTAGTAATGGTATGAAGTTTTCCACCTCTAATTTACAAGCTCAGATTACTACATCAGAAGTGACCAAATGCTGTTACTGATGTTGGCTGTTTGACCTATATGAAATGACTCAATGGTCTTCATCCATTTCCAGATGGACAAGAGTCTCTATCCCCAAACTATCGTCACATGTATTATCAACTAACACACTTGTTGGTAATCTCATTGAAGACACAGAATGAGCATGGAGTTTGAACTATCCTTTGACACTCTCCCTCCCCTCCCCGAGATTATCCCTCCATGCCAGATATAGATACATTCCAAACACAGAATAAATGTTTACATGCTGCGTATAGACTGTTTTCCACACACCCCCTCACATACCCTTCCCCTTTCACAATAGGAGGAGGAAAATGTTTGTGCTTGCGCGCACTCTCTCTCTGTGTGTATATATATCTATATATACACATAATTAAATCTCTCTCTCTCTCTCTCTCTCTCGATTTATTTATTTATTTATCGCCCACTATAGTTTCTGTTGATTAAACCAGTTTCCACATGTACAGGGTTTGGACTGAAACTGAACAGTATTTAAAGTGTGTGTGTGTGTGTGTGTATATATATATATATATATATATATATATATATACACACTTAACAGTATTTAAATATTAAATATATATATACACACACATATGTGAATACTGTTCGGTTTCAGTCCAAACCCTGTACATGAGGAATCTGGTTTAATCAACAGCAGCTATAGTGGGTGATAAACATACATACATTATATATTTCACTGTTTATTTTTTGAGTCAGTATAGTTGTATGGAATAGTTCTAGTTAGATCCAGGGTGGTTCAGATACAGTGAGTAGTATAGAAAAGAAGAAATTCCTAGAAACTGTAACAGGGATAGTTTCAGGATCATAGACTGAATTGATTAAAATGGACCTGGAAGATTGAGTGCACATAGATGAGGTCTTAGAAGTGATCAATAGGAAAAGAGATCACAAAAGAGCAATGGGCATTGATTTTGGAAGAAGGCAGCCAGTTTTTCCACATGCACTCAAGTAAAAGAGAATCATTATAAATTAATGCTTCAGTGGTACCTTACTCAGTCTAGATCATTTTAAAAAATAGGAGTGGAGTGGAATGGAATTGAGATTTTGGAGACAAAGACCCCTTTATATGTATTAGTAGGACTGCCTCAAGATCATGAGTGGCAAAGTCATGATTTATGCAGGCCACATCAAACAAGTGTTGATAAAATCCTTACCCCATACCACACCTACATGTATACTGTAGATGTCATCACATGTGTTATGGAAAAACTATTTTAGAATTGTTTGAGTTTCTAAAAATTTTACTGGGACCATTTTTTATCCTCCACCTGTAAGCCAGATACATACTGACTGTAAGTCCAACTGTATAGGACTCACAGGAAGAGAGAAATTATAACTAATAATTAAAAAAAAATCTCTGACTCAAAACAACATTTGCATATATGAAATGTAATGCTTAATAGCTTAATTAACTTCCTGACAAGTAATGTATGTCACTGACACTGAGAAGTTCCTCTTCTCAGTGGTATAACACTCCCTTTTCTATTGCTGAATAGTCATAAAGTATTGGACCTTACAACTGTCATTGGTACCAAGCTGAACCTTGCCCATTCTATGTCTCAGGCCAGTATGACTTTGTGGAAGAGGGCATTCTGTAGTGGGAGAAAGCAGAAAACATTTTTCTGACTAGTGGATTTTTTTTAAAGTAGCTGAGTGAAGTTGCTCAGAGAACTGGAATCTTAGCACTAGTTCCAGTGAGATGAACTATTGGGCAGAATGCATGTGAAGCTGGCATTTATTACAAGATACTGCAATTTAATCCCATGAATATTACCTACATATATGATGTGCTATATACAGTATGTATTGCAATGAAATAGTTTTATCAGCATTTGTTTGGTATTGGTCACATTGATCAACAACAGAGTGACACGAGTTGGCCCAAACAAGTGCTGATAAAAAAAGTTTATATCCTCCTTCCCGCTTGATTGTGCTTTATATATACGCTATACGTTTTATAGAAAAATGATTTCTGAAATCTTCTAGAGGGGAAAAAATAAATGGATACTATATTTTGTACCCTCCCTTGTAAAGCCCGGCTCCCTAAATACCCTGAGCCCAACTTTCCACAGTTCTGAGGGACAGAGGAATTACAGCTAATGAAATGTAAGAAATCCCTGTGACAATTACCTAGTTAATCCTGTACTTTTAAGGTCTATAATCTAGACAGGCCTAGGAGCAGGTGTTATGTATCCTATTAGAACTCTACCCAGTGCAATGGAATAAATCTCCTGTTTCCAGCCATTATATGTTATTAAATGTCAAATCTTCTACCTGTGTTGGATCTGGACTGAATAATGCCCATCCTCTGCTTTGGGCAGGAATAATTTTGGAGGAAAGAAAACTTTCAGGCAGACTTTTAAAAAAGAAAAAAATGTAGGTGTTTGCAACCAGCTTTCAAGTGTGAAGACATCACTGGGGCTGTATATGGGTGCAGCGGTCTATCCACCTGTAACAAATTGCAGAATCAGGAACTTAATGTGAAGAGTACAGATAAGGAGGTTTGAAGGGGCATCATCAGTGAGTATCACCCTCACACCACACCTGTCAGGGGTGTGTGTGTGTACAGTATGTGATATTTTTTCATGCCCTTTGTCAACTGGACTTGGTCCTATGAATCATCTCCCTGAGATGACTGCTGATATTCCAAATCTCTGATCAACTTTCAAACAGCAGCCTTCCATTTTATTTAAAAAAAAAAAAAAAAAGACACAAAATGTTTTCTTCTTTGCTTCCCTAAAGCGGAATTTCCACACCTCACCCCCTGAAATTACAGTAAGATCTAAGGTGCAGAATGGATAATATTCAGTTCTGGACTAGTGACAGATTTAAAATCCAATATTTCATGAACCAGAACATGCATCTGGACTAAAAATGTTTTATCTAGTGGAGGAGCTGGACAATCCTCTTTTCTAGTGAGATACATAGCATTTGTTTCTAAACCTGCTAAATTGGAAGATATTGGGTCTTAAACTCCCAACATTACGTAAAGAGTAGCTATTTCAAAAAATTCATGGAGGTTGCTATAATTTCTCTCTGCTTTTGAGGCCCATATACAAGTACGTTGAATTTACTACGCGAAGGGAGACTCGGTTTACAGGTGGAGAGACACCCAAAATGGTGCCACTGTTACACTCTCTAAAACTGGTGTACAATCGTTTTTCTGTAAAAAATAAATTTTATAAACAGCATGTGTGTCCAGGTGGTTTGGTATGAAGTCTTTGTAGCATTCATTTGGGATGAGCTGTATTATTCACAAGTTACTTCTCTGCTTTTGAGTAATGCAACCATCTCAAACTCAAGCCAATAATAGATTTCTGCAACAGCACAATACACTGTTATATATATCTGTACTGACATCTAAATGTAGTGTGCATGTGTTTTTTTTCTAAAACAAACTTTGTATAGGTTCTTGTATGTGACTTTTCTTTTCAACTTTTTCCCCCCAGAACCTGATCTGAAAAAGCGAATTCGTGTTCATTTACTTAACGCACATGGCCTGGATGAAGCTGGTATTGATGGTGGTGGAATTTTTAGAGAATTTCTGAATGAACTGCTTAAATCAGGATTTAACCCTAACCAGGGATTTTTTAAGACCACTAATGAAGGACTTCTTTACCCCAACCCTGCTGCACAGATGCTCGTTGGAGATTCTTATGCCAGACACTATTACTTCCTAGGAAGGATGCTTGGAAAGGTGAAAACTTTTTTAAAAAAATTATTGTTGTACAATACATAACATTAGGAGTAAAAAGATAATTTACAGTGGAAGCTTTTTTAAAAAGTAAATTTAAGAAAGGAGGAATAATTTGGGGAAGTTTAATGTTTTTCTTTCTCAGTTTGGAGGGAAGGGAATATTTTTATTTAATTATAATGTAAATAATATTGCCACTTTATTTACTCACTGGCTGTATAGCTAGATTATTGATGCACCTGCATAATTCTCATTAATGTTAATGGTAGTTACAGAGTTGAATAAGAAGAGAATTAGTTGTGTTAAATCCCAGTCCAGCAAAGCTTTGAATTTCATATTTAGCTTTAACCACGAGTTTAGTCTCATTGAAGCCAATGGAAGTACTCACATGCACAAGTCATCGTGCATTAGGGTTTTAGAAACTATTCTCAAGAGTTTGGGTGCAAATATTTTTTCATCATGCCAGTTATGTGAAATAAATATTTGTGTAGGAATTAGCAGGTTTTTGGTTACACAAGGCACATTGCTAAATTTCAGAACTGTTGCTGTGATCATTTCTAACCAATGTGACCTAATGATACCATATAGAAAAGGTGCATAATGTAATACTGAGTTAAGTTCTCGTTCTCAGTTTCTTTTCCTACTCGTTACTAGATTCTAACGTGGGCATCATCTTTGACTTGGACCTCTCTCTAGGTCCTCACATCAGACTATATCTTGCAGACACTTTCTGCATAAAATCTCTAAGAAACAACCTGCCTATCAATTCAAGCTAAAACTCTCATTCAGGCTCTCATCATCTCATATCTCAATTACTGCAACATCATTTTCTCCTTGACAAATGGAATCCTGTCCCACTCATATCCATTCAGAATGCTGTTGGAACGATCTTCACTTAAAGGCCCTTAGCAGCCTGTCCCCACCCTGAAATATCATTTCTCATTTGCTGTTGAGATGTTGACACCTGCCTCCGATTGGCTGATGATGCCAGTCTTCATTTTCCATTTGTTAAATTTTCAAGCAAGCACCTTTGTGCTTTTTCCTGTGCTGCTTCTTTACTGGGGGGAGCTCACTGTAAACAATGACAACACTACCTTATTCTCTTCCTTTAAATTCCTTCTCTAAACTCTCTTTTTCTATGATGCCTTTAAAAAACTTGACAACAATTAGGCTGCTGGTGTTCTGAGATCACTGTCTGTCATGCTGACCAATTTTGTCTCATTGTTTCCTTGTGCTCCTCTATCTGTCTGTATCCATTTATTTTCTCTTGTCTTGGATTGTAAGCTTTTGGGGGCAGTGACTGTCCTTATGTTGTTGGTTTGTATAGCTTTGAGCACACTGGAATCCTGGTCCATGATTGGGGGTTCAGTACTACCAATAATAAATAATGTATTAAATTTTGGTGCCACGTACTATAGAGGAAATAATATTTTAATTCTCTGTTTTTTGGCTTTAAGTAACTGAAGTGGATAAATACCCAATTGCATGTGTAGGTATTGACTATGTTGATAGTTCACAGGGTTGGGAGGAAAGGAAATGTTTCCTTTACAATAGATTGGGAAATGTAGAGAGCCGTTTTTCAGGAATTTAGCTGTACATTTTGCACTGGCAATAGTATTCCATAGTTAATTCTCAACACACAGCTCTGAAAAACCTTTCTTCAGGTTTACTTTTAAAAGGGGAAAATTTTGGGTGCCAGAGTTTTGGTTGTAATGAGGATGTTCATGAAGAATTTTAGCATAGGAGGGAGCTGATAAAGAGTATTATTTATATAGTAACTTACACAATGTTTGAGTTTATCATTTACTATGCACCTGTGTTATAATTTTGGTACCGTGTTTTGAGGGCTTTGGTTTTTGATGCTGTGGAAAGCCAAATGACAATAAATTACTGTTGAATGGAGCTAGTTAGTAATGAAAATTAACGTTTAATGAGAAATGGGAACTTAATTTCACTATGACTTCTGTTAAAATTTGTTGCTGTTTTCTGGCCAGCTCTGGTATTGAGAGTGTCTTACAAAGAACATTGAGGCCTGGTCTACACTGTGGGGGAGGTCGATGTAAGATACGCAACTTCAGCTACGAGAATAGCGTAGCTGAAGTCAATGTATCTTAGTTCAACTTAGCTCCCATCCTCACGGCGTGGGATCGACGGCCGCAGCTCCCCCGTCGACTCCGCTTCTGCCTCTCGCCCTGGTGGAGTTCCAGAATCGACGGGGAGCGCGTTCGAGGATCAATTTATCGCATCTAGATGAGATGCGATAAATCAGTCCCCGATAGATCGATCGCCACCTGCCAATCCGGTGGGTAGTGTGGGCGTACCCTTAGTATAGTTCTTGTCAACATTCTTTAAAGCCAGGAACTTCTAACCAGTAATTTTGAGCATTTGTATTTCAACCATAAACATAGCAATGATTGCTATTGTTTTAATTGATAAAAATTGTGGGTAAATTTTCAAAGGCACCTAGTATCCTATTTTCAAAATTAATTTTGGCACTGGTGTGAAACTCCCATAGACTTCAGTGAGATTAAGCCTCTGAAGTCTCAGATTTTGAAAATTTTACTCTCCATATTTAAGGTTAAAGGAAAACTTTTGTCATGCATTCAGATGGATTCTGTATTTTTAGTCCTTCGCTACTTCATGAGACTATCCAGATGATGGAAATATGTGTGCACAGGAGTGAGTGGGCACAAAACCACAGGTATACATCGGGGGGTGAGTTGAGCCCCCACTTGCAATGTATGTGAGCAGAGTAGGGAAGTTACACCACAGCCAAAATTTAGGACTGAAAAGCAAAGTTTTATACCAGTGATTATCTCACAGAAATGTGTTTATGGATTTTTTTTTTAAAGTTCTGTAGAAGCAGGTTTTTTGGAAGAAAAAAAAATCAGTGCACGAGAATAAAAAAATGATAATATGGACTAAAAACTGGTTAGAAAAATGTAAAAATTGTGTGAAAAGTAAACTTTTGGAACAATGTTTCAGTTTTAATAAACTACGTCATTAATGCAAGTAAGAACATTTTTTAAAAAAAATTGTTTTTAACCTGACAGTGCCCTCTTAAAAATAGCAAAGAATGGAGTTCTGGTCTAAAAATTAATTTGGGCAACCCTCCACCTTTAGATCTATCCAAAGGATCACTACACGAAGACTTGTGAAACAGGGAAGGATCCAAATCAGCCACTTCCATTAAAGCAATGTATCCATTTTGAAGGACATGCTGTAATTAGGAGTGGGCCAAAGCCAAACCTCACATCCAAATAGCACTGAACTATGGAAGATGTTATAGGTCTGTCCTGCCTATAGATTCACAACTTTGTTCTCTCCCTGGTCTGCAGGGCTCAGCAGCTATAAGTCTGTTGGGGGCTAGCGTGGGAATGGGGATCACAATTGTTTAAAAGCTGCCTGCAGTCTCTTCTCTTTTGAGGGCTCAGAAGGTGCCTCTCAGAGCTCCAAAAGAAGTTGGAGTTGATCTGGAGCAGACAGGGCTGGGAGATGCTTATATTTATTGGAACTATTTTTCCACAACTGATTGCAATATTGGACCCTTAATTTTATTTATTATCAGTTCAACAGCACTTCTATGATTGCATCTTAAATATTAATATGAGGGCATGAGAAGTCAGAAAGAAAAAGTGATGCTGTCCATTGTTTAGAAAGAGCTCTATCAGAACAAATGTTGTTTTGTTTTTGCCCTTTGAAATCAGAATATATCATTTAACATTTTGAAGGCAGAGATTATTGTTGTATTTGCAGTACGTTTGTGTAAGGTATGAAGTGACAGTGTTATTTAATAATTAGCTCTATCCAGGTGCAGAGACACCTTTTTACTGGCATGTTTAGAGAGCTGATTCATTAAACAGAAAGATAAGGCACGGCCTTACTATTCAGTACCTGCCAGTATTGTGGTCTAAGTTAAAGACATTATTGAATAGTCATTCATCCATTTCCAGAAATGCTTCATTTTATGCATTTGCACAGAATTATTTAAAAGCAGTAGTACATTATTAAAAGCTTTTTTGTAAATAAAATAGGAATACTGCAAAGGAAGCAGTCAGGCATCCACAGCAATTTCTTATTTGCATAAACCAAAAGACAGTAGTGCCACTGAAAACTCTCACTTAAAAAGTTTCAGTGTTATCAGAAAACAAATACATTAAAATTTAATAATTTACATAAATTCTGTGTATCCCAGTAACCATTCAGTGCTATTAGCCAAATGTGTTTGACTTTCAGTAATGTGTAGATTCATAACCGGATTTACTTTTTTCTGTTTCCTGTCCAGAGGTTTTTTAATAATTTAACATGTATCCATAATGCTATTTGATTCATTAAGAAAATTAGCTAAGGTTTAATTAAATATCTTCTAAATCTTATGTTTTCAGGCTCTTTAAACCTAGATGATAATTACAAAATTGCTACCAAAAAGCTGTTAATTGTTTAGGTTGCAAAGTCAAGCGGTTGAAAGTTTGGAAATGTAAGATTTACAGTTGCCCACGCAAATTTATTTCTGCCCCTTTGTGCATTTATTCTGTACGCTGAATGAGTCAGGGCAGCGGTCCTGTGGGAAATAATAGTTGTCAATCATAAGTAATTGCCTAGTTTTTTTAAAAAATAATTCTTCTGTGTACAACTGCAAAAACTGTGTGTTATTAGCAGGGTTTGAATCTTGACCTTGTAGCACTGCAGCACAGATTTCTACTACTTGAGCTACAGGACTAACTACATTAGCTGGCAGTAGGAGAAGGCTATTATCTCTCAGGGGGATGGACTGCTGGTGATATGGACTATCCAAGGGTTATGTGTTTTGGGGGATGAGAGGGGAAGTATATGGCTTGGCTTTGCTTCCTTTCCATCCCCTCCACAACAGCTGTTCTGCCAGTTCCTAGATTTCCCAGTGCAGTTTCTGCTACTTTGGCAGCAGTGTGACTCTTTAGAATGTTAAGTTCAGTTGTTTTGTTAGGCTGCCAAAATTTTCCTGAGGAACACAAGTAAGAGAAGGAAAGTTGTGATTTCTAACAGTTTCTAAATCAGCTAAATGTGAATGGAATTTCATGGGACAGTGAAAAGGCACTTCTGTGGCCGAAGAACTTTCTATCTGATGAATCCTGTGGCACCTTATAGACTAACAGACGTTTTGCAGCATGAGCTTTCATGGGTGAATTTCGTGGCTTGCATCCGAAGAAGTGGGTATTCACCCACGAAAGCTCATGCTGCAAAACGTCTGTTAGTCTATAAGGTGCCACAGGATTCTTTGCTGCTTTTACAGAACCAGACTAACACGGCTACGCCTCTGATACTTTCTATCTGATGAATTTCAAAGATCTGTTGCAAACATGGAGGTGTTGAAGCTTCCCAAAAAAGGTTACAATTTTGTTTTATAATGGAAAGTGTTAGGCGACCTAAATAAACACTCTGTATAAAAATACTTAGCACTTATGTAGTGCTGTGAAAACATAAATCAATCTTACAACATCCTTATAACTGTAACTGCCCCCATTGTACAGAAGTGGAACCTGAAGCAGAAAAGTGAAGTGGTTCACAGTCAGTGACCAAAGGAGGATTAGAAATAAGAATCATCAGGGATAAATAGTCAAAATATGTAATTTGGAACCTTGACATTATACATTAGATTATAAAAGGTGGGATTTTTGACAGTTTTAGTTATATTCTTATGCAGAATCAGCAGCTAGTTGAGAGAGGTGTCTAAAAGATTGTTGAACAGAAATGAACTTGTTAGTCCTCTCATGTTTGGAACTAGAACTTTTATGGTTTCTTACTACCTCCGTTTTGGAACAGGCCTGATAGTTCTGAAAATATGACTGTTTAGTTGTGTCATGACTTCTAATGTCTTTGACAGGATTTTTGTTTGCTTCAGACACTAGTATTCCATTACACTTAGACTCAACTGGTTCCCAAGACCCAATGAGCTATCTCCTCTATTTGTTCTTTTTGACTCTAGACCATTGATAAGGACTAGTGAGCCATGGATCGGTGTTTCTGATTCATTTGTATGATCTATCAATGTGAAGCTTCTTTGCAGAAGTCAATCAAAAGTCCTCTAAAGACACTGAAGATTTGTGAAAAAGAATTTGAAGTTTGTTTTGTCACGGTGTTTCCTATTTCTTGGAAAGGTGGCAGGACACAGAATGAAGGGTTTGTTCTTTGCTTGCTTTGAATTATGAAAGTCTGTCCGCTTGGGAACCAAATTACTGGTAAAGTAGCATTTTGGGGACATGTTAGGTAGAGAGGCAAAGATGTTTAACTTTTAAAAAATTGGTAGTAGTATTTTGATGATAGTATGCAGGGACATTGTCGTTAATCTATGCTAAAGATCAATCACAGCAATTAATATTAACATAGGACTGAAATAATTGATTTATTGCCTTGTGCACATTCTCCTGATGCATATTAAAGAAGGTACTTTCTAAATTGACTAGATTGCACAACATACTATAGTTTGTTAATATATGTGGTGATCTGATTATGGTGGACTATGCGCAGTGAGATCTAAGAGTGTTATATTAAGCTTAGATATTTGACAAATTAAGTTTTAAAGCTGTTTCTTTCAGTAAGATTAGATAACTACTGAATGAAAAGGTATTGGATCAAATTCTAAATGGCTTATTTTGACTAAATCAAATCGAAATAGGGAACAATTAATTATTGATTCTAATGAAATTTAATGGGTTACATTTCTGAAATATGAAGAGTTTATGTTGTGATTTTAATTGACAAATCTAATGGGATAAATAGTGCACAAAGTTTCATATTTGTGTATAACTAAGGCTTCATATACAATGTGCAGAATTCCTGTATATACAGCTAATCCAAAACTTGAAATATTGCAAACTAGTTCATTAAAAGGTAATTGGTATATCTCCAATTATTACCTATCTCCTAGAACGGGAAGGGACCTTGAAAGGTCATCGAGTCCAGCCCCCTGCCTTCACTAGCAGGACCAATTTTTGCCCCAGATCCCTAAGTGCCCCCCTCAAGGATTGAACTCACAACCCTGGGTTTAGCAAGCCAATGCTCAAACCACTGAGCTATCCCTCCACATTTTGTTATTGTGCAAGATATTATCCATAGGTCCAGTTTTAATCTTATTGATCTTTACACTAGTCTTTTAAAGATTAACTAAAATGCTTTTTAATTGTCTTAGGGACCAATATAAAACCCATTGAAATCAAGCGGAACCTTTCCATTGGCTACGGTGCATATTGGATTATGGCCTAAACTCCTAAATCATGAACAGAATACATGTGAAGGCTTTGAGTAAATGAGTTTTAAACAACACACATATGCATACATCCCTGCACTAAAAAGATGAATAGGCAAAACAAAGAAAGAGTAGGAAAAGACTATAGAGATGACAGTTAAACTTCTTATTCATTTTAATAGCTAAAATCATGGTGCCTCAACCACCGCACTTGGGCCTAGTCCACACATAAAAGTTAGGTTGACATAGCTATGAAGCTCAGAGGCGTGAAAAGACTCCCTGTGTGGTTCATTCATTTCATTCATTCCCCCACCCCAAACCAACCGGGCCGCCAACACAACCATAGTCTCCTCTCTCTCCCGGGCCACATTCGCTTTGCTTGGTTCCAGGTAGGTTTTTTTTTTTTCAACTCAAAGGTCGCGCGTAGGTATTTTTTTGGCTTGCCTTTTTCCGCTTGCCTTTGGGGGGGTTCCACTGGTGTGCCTGTCTGGTGATGTTTGTTGCTGCTTGCGCGTAGTATGTCCTATCCAGCCCCACCTTATCTCCCTGAGTGGTGTAGTTATGCTGATTTAACGCCTGGTGTAGACATAACTCAGTTGATGGAAGAATGCTTCCATTGACCTAGCTACCATCACTTGGGGAAGTGGAGTTCCTATAGCAATGGAAAAACCCCTTCCTTTGCTGTAGAAAGTGTCTAAGATATGGCGCACTAGCTGTGCCGCTGTAGCACCCATAGTGTTAGACGTTATCGTGGTAGTCTTCTTCTGCCTAGTTTCTCTAACAGTCGAGAATTTTTTCCTAATTTGTAGGCTATACTTTTTTCCCTTTAGTTTTGTCCATTTAGGAAAGATCTATTTTGGTTTGGTTTAAATCAGTCAACTGTATTATTCATTTGTAGTGCAAGCTCCATTGACAAGCATTAATTCCCAAAAAGGTGTGTGTGGAATTAGTATGCTAACAAACAAGAGATTGTTTGTACAAAGTCATTTATATCATTTCAAACAATAAAATGGAATCAAGGAGTCAAATATTGCTTAAACTTACAGTACTTTTGTGTTTGGTCAAAAATGACATGAATCTTCCTTACAATGACTTTAAAAGGAAAAGTAAGCAGTTTAAAAGATTGTTCAAAAAAGAAAAATATATCTTTTTAGCAGATCATTTTTCCCTAAGTTTTCTGATCTGTTTAAAAGGGTCAAAATAGTAAATCCCCAAAATAAGTTTACCATTGAAAGTTGCATGTTCCATTAATTATGACATCATAATATGCAATAATAGGAGATATTTTAAAGGAGTTGCTCAGCCTCTTTATGAATATTTACATACATCAGTATGAATTTATTTTCTAACATGGTTATTCAACCTGACAATTCCTTTGTGTGCTGGTTTACTTAACCAATTATCTTTTGATTACAAAGTACTCAACTTAGTACCAACATTGTAAATATATGTCCAGCACTAAAAGGCTACTAAAATGTGGTATTTTAACACTAAATCTTTAGGAGGGAAAAGAGTATATTGATTGATTGTGATATTTATTAGGTCATAATGTATTTAAATTTTCTTTAATGCTTATGTTAGTGATTGTTTACCGATAAAGTGCACAAAGGTCTCTGCAAGCAGCTCTACATGGAAAGAATTACCTCATGTCAGTGGTCACTTATCAATTAAAAGTTCCATTAGCAGATTATTCTGTTTCTGGTTTGTGTACTGATTGCATTTTATTGCCTCTAAATCAAGCTCCTGGACAAGAAATAAATAAACAGTTAAAGTATGTGGTAATGGCACCCTGATCTTTTTTCACAGTTGGAAACACCTAGGTCCATTTAAGTTAAGTTCAGAATATTTACTGAAATGAATTCTTCATTGTATTTGAATTCTTATTAAAAATGACTGGTTTACTTATATTAATAAATGTTGATTTATCTTGATAAAGTGTGTATAGAGGTTAGAGAAATAATAGACAACTGGACTGTTTTTAAAAGATTGTAATTCAGATGATAAAAGTAAAACTTTGTTTCTAATTTACTTCCGCTATCTCATTTTACTTCCCATCAAATTATGTTTAAACCTGAAGCAAGAAAATTCTGTAAAACAGATCACTGGAATTTCAGTTAGGAACACTCACAGTGTAGTAGTTTAGTAACTACAGTTCATCCAGGGTTTTTTCAAATGTGCAGAATTTGTATGCATAACAAGAAAAGCAAATTATATAGCAGTCTAGGGTACAACATAAATCAAATATTGATCCCAACCCCTAAGCCCCACCCACCTGACAGTGCACTCTGGGATATTACTTCGAGTCGAGATAGACACATGATCAGAAACAAGGATTGTGTGTGATCCCTCTAAGAACTCTTCCCACCACTCTTTACCAATCAGAATCGGTTTCAGCCCCGTAGGATATCCCCAAGAGTGAGTATAACCAATAAGGGCAAGTTCAGGGGCATGGAGACTTGTCCAGAAGAGGGATGTGTGACCCCTCTAAGAACACCTCCCACAGCCCTCTACCAATTGACATGAATGTTTCACCCCCTTAAGTCCTCCTGGAAGGGAAACGTACCAATCAGAAATAGGTATAGTGCGAGAGTCTAGGCCAGAACCCTCAAACTGTGGAGCTCAGCATTTGCCCAGTTGGCAGCACCACCCCCTGAAGCCTGATCACTGTGTGGAAGAAGCCATCAAGAGTGTGTTTTTCAGAAATGGTGGAAACACTGAGGGGAAACATGACCTCCTTCATTACCCCCATGAGAATTATGGAATTCGTTTTAGTTCCAAGGCCGCTCAGTCACCTGCAGAGAAAGCACTAAGTCAGCAACAGTTCTGAGGAGCAGGGAGCTGTCGAGGGGAGCCCTTTAGTCCAGCTGTTGATGGATATGTTGGAACCTGACCCTGAGACCCAAGTGCTCATGAGGCAGACTGACAAGCATGATGGCCACCGAACATTCACCCCCCTGGAGGAAGGCAACCGTGGCTCATCAGAGTCAAACAAGGTGACTGTCGAAGACGTTGCTCAGGTAAATAACTGTAAAAAGGATGGGGTTTAACGAGTAGGAACTGATCTGGGGTTGCATAAATCTAAAAAACAGTGGACTTTCAGCTGTTTTTTCTGAAAATCTCTTGACAGCTCGACAAGGCCTTTGAGAACCCACACATCAGTAGCCCTGTGTGGGTAAATCTGTCATGCATCAGCTGTTTTTGCTCATGCGTGAGACAGATCTCAAGAGCAGACCTTGGATAAGAACAAAACGGAAGAATGAAGCAGCTCAGACCCCATATAGGCCAGGGTCTTAGTGTCCATTTTTCACAGTCTGCTGTAAAATGGTGTGTTAAATCAGCTGATTAATAAAATTTGTTTAAATTTGTCATTGTGACCGTGTCACATTCACACCAGTTTACTACGTTATATTATCAGTTCTGTCAATATCTTTTCCTTCAGTAACTGTCTGACAATGAAGTACTCGCCATAACCTTTGGAATTGTGCGCTGTGAATGAGTAGTCCTGGAGCTTTTCCAAAAAAAGTCTTAAAGGCAAAAAGACACTTGCTGCCCTTAAACTCGCAGGATTTTTCTGGCTTCAGGGACGTAGGAAAAATGTACCTGGACACATGCAACGCTGTCCCTTGCGTGCATTCAAAATTGTAAGAAATTATACTTTTCTGATAATTCAGGCTTTCTAAGTTTATCCATAAAATACAGGTGACTGTTTACATCCCTGGAGGTGATACCTTGTCTCTGCTTACAGCACCTCGCTTTGCATTTGTGCCCCATGTCAACATAAGACTGACCCTTATCACATAAAGTTTTAGACATATGACTTGTTTTTTTCGTGCAGAGTCTGCATCTTTCTGAACGCTCTTTGTACCTGCAATATAGTCTACAGCTAGGGCATCCTACTTGAATGCCCATGCTGTCTGCACACATTGTGCTTAAGCAGAGGCAGCACAGATACCTGCAAATGTTGGTGACTGTACAGCCTGTGGCAGAACTCTCAATAATTTCTCACATCAAACAACTTCTTTACCTCCGGAACTTCATAATAATGCTTATTGTACAGCAGGCTAAAAAAAGTCTCGAGATACACTGTGTCCCACATTTAAAAACAAAACCCCGCCCCCCCATCCTCCACATAAAGCACACCTGTATATTGACTTGTAAATGCTGTTCAAACAGTGCTAGATCGCTGAGCATAATCTTTTGATCTGACCACCCCAGTTTCTCATGGAACTTTCTTGACCCATGTAACAGTTCTGCATCTGTAGGTTTACTGTCGGACATGACAGCCAAGAGACTATGTGCAACAAACAGATTAGTACTGGTGTAAGTCAAGTCAACTAAATACAGTTTCTTTTTATGGATGATTAGATTATTGTGGATAGAATTTAAAACTCTACGGCCACCCCCATCCATGTTTTTTACAATTGTCACAATGATGCATATGGTCCCATCAACAAGTATCACCCTATTTCTCTTTAGCAGTTTAGCAGCCTGGTCATTCCTAGTTCTTCTTACTGAAAACAAAGAATTGTTTAAATTACAGCTGTCTAAACATAATTGAACAAAATCATCTGGGGCTAGCCTACCATTAATGTTTTCAAGAACTAACTGTATTCCCCTGTGTATGGTTTCAATAACCTGCTGGCTTGAATTTTTACATTCAAGATTGACAAAATGAATTCCTCAGAATACATCTCATTCCTAAATCTGTATAATACCCATTGCCAGCTTCTTACTCATTCCATATACACATTTGTTTGGGGATCTGCACCTACATTTTCAGAGTGTTTGGAGGTTTCTCAACAGAACCCTCAGGTGTGTCTTCTACATCAGACACTATGTGAGAGTCAACCTCCAAGTCAGCTTTACAAAATCCATTTCAGGCTGTAAAACAAACACCGACACAAAGGTTTTGGTTTCTTTCTCTCCCTAGTGGTTCTCCAATACATAGACATTTTTAATACAAGCATGTTGTCCCCAGGGACCCAAAAACAAAGTTTGCAACAAAATCCCTTTTTAAAAAACCCACCCCTATCTCCTGCATATGCCCTAAATCACAAATAACAATTTAATCATTAAAACCAAACTTTTAAAAGAACCATTTTAAAAACACATTTAAAAGTCAGTTACAGAAATTTACTTCCCATCACAGGGAAAAGAGATGCTAGCACATGGTTATTTTCCCCTCCAAGTGTATTTGGGCCTGTGGGTTAAAAAACAAGCAAAATTTTAGTAGTATTCCCCAAATGCACCAAACTCATGTACAACCTGTTGAATACCACTTTAAAAAATAAACAAACCAGTATTAAGCACAGCCATAGTTAAAATGGGATTGTACTTTGCTCTGGTGAAATACAGCTTGAAGTTGCTCTTTCCATATTAAACAGATCACACTGCAATAAAGACATGTATCATCATTAGTAAGGACAGCATGTACAAAGAGTAAGATTATATAATATATATTTCCAGAGTTAAAAAAAGCAACGTTTTGCAGTCCATCAGCAGCCATTCTGGTTTCTGTTATAAAAGACAGTCTCCAGAAAAGCTCACGATTTTATATCAACCTCTTTTTTCAAACAAACTTCAGTGTCTGTAGTTAGCAGGTGCTTTGATCACTACAGCTCTTAATAAATAGATACATGAGGAGTTTATGCACCCCTCTCTAAACATTCCCTTTTGTGATCTATGGGTGAAAATGTAAACTCTTATTAAATTCTCTTAATGGTTTTGTCTAATTTTTAGTTACAATATATTTTTCTGTTTCAATCAAAAACAGAGCACTATAGGTATATCTTACAGAATTAAACAGTAGATCACCATACACAACAATCCTCAGTGTTACTGCACCCTCTCCTGACTGGGGGCCTTGTAGATCTCAATGCATGTCTTAATTTTTTTCATTTTAAACACGTTTCTTTTGTGCTTAAAGTTCTGTGTGCTTAAATAAAAATGGATGTAGCACAACCATAGTAAACACCCTACAAATACTCATAACTTTTAAATGTTTGATTGTTCTTACAGTATGTTCTTGTTTTATAAATATAATGGAGGTTTGTGAATCCTTGCAAAATTTCATTTTTTGGGTTAAACCATTGTTTATTTTTGAAAATCTAGTATTTTAAAACTTGAAATGACTTTTGAGTTACTAGAAGGACTGACCCATAGTAATATACAAATTTCTGAGGTTTTATTTAATTTAATATTAACAGAGCTTACCTCCCCCACTTACTCTGAGTAAATACCCCTCAAACCTAATTACTGATAATTTTTCCAACCCCAGCAGGGCCTAATATGCATAATCCTGATGGAACATTAAGGAAACATGGGTTTTGGGGGGAGGGATAGCTCAGTGGTTTGAGCATTGGCCTGCTAAACCCACGGTTGTGAGTTCAGTCCTTGAGGGGGCCACTTAGGGATCTGGGGCAAAATCAGTACTTGGTCTAGTGAAGGCAGGGGGCTGGACTCCATGACCCTTCAGGGTCCCTTCCAGTTCTATGAGATAAGTATATCTCCATATATTATTAAACATGGGTGTGTGATTACACCCGAAGTCAGTAGATCCACACAACCCCATTTTTTCAATAGGTCATAGTTAAACCATTGTAGTTCGATGGTATTGAGTCAACTCAGTTGTACTCAGATATCTGTGTTTTATACAGAATATAGGATATTTTTTGCTTTAAACTTGTTTTTCCTTCCCCCCCCCTCCCTCAGATTCTACTACATGCATTTTAGCTTTTTGCTATAAATAGGTTTCTTCTATTAAAGACGCAATAGCTGAGTTTTCACAAACTATTTATATTTAAAAGACACACAACCCTAGAAAACAAACTGAGATGCCCCATCAAAACTTTCATCTTGTTTAAGGGCCACACAGTCCTTGTAACAGAAACACAGATACTCACAAAGACCTTTTCAATAGATATTTTTATTTACGGATACCAAGTTTTATAATATTTTATATCACATGCTTGTTCCCTTACTATTCTCTAACTTAATCCTTTTAGATTTCTTAGTTAGTCTTTTTCCTAATCAATGTTCTGTAACTTTTTATGTGGCTCACGCAGTCAATATAATGGACTAAGTGGGTATCCTTTGGTTTGTTAATTTTGTTTAAAACACTGTTAGAATCTCAAGCGCTGTGCACAGCATTTACCAAGGTCACCTCTGGTGCTAAATTTTCTTGGGTTAAGCACAGGCATTGCATAACCTATGGCAATAATGGCGTTTAATAAGCTTTACAAACACAGGTCAGCACACAGGGTCTGGAGCATGCTGTTTCTATTCTCTGAAGTCCAATTCATTCAGTTATGATGCCGCTGGTCTGGCACATCTATAACACAGCCCTAACAGTCTTCAAAAAGCTTCTCCCAAAGACAAGATCAAGGACAGCATAAACAGACATGCTTACAGTAGACTGCTTGACTCGTTTACACTCTCAGCATGGCACTGGTTGTTAGTGCTATGGCAAAGACCTTCCTTAAATCCATCCTCCTCCTCACACTTTGTGTCCTCTTCAACAAGTTGGCTTGATCTTCAGCAAAAACAAGTTGGATCTGATTCACCTTTGCTCTCTGATGCAGCGCTGTACAGCATCTCCAGGTATTTTAGAAAGGTTGTCATTGAGCTGTCGAGACTTTCAGAAAAGAAACAGCTGTAAGTCTGCTATTTTTTGTATTTATGCAACCCTAGGTCAGTTCCTACCCCACTACACCCCATCCTTGACTGCTACTTTTTATAGTCTGTTTACTTGAGCAACATATTTGCCGTTCATCTTCTTCAATCAGCCATGGTTGCCTTCTTCCATGGCTCGGTGGCCATCATGCTAGTCAGTCTGCCTCATGAGCGCTTGAGTCTTGGGGTCAGGTTCTGAGGTATCCATCAATGGTTGGGCCAAAGATTCCCCTCAACAGCTCCCTGCTCCTAAAGTAGTGCTTGCTCCACAGACAACTGAGTGCTCTCAGAGCTAAAATGAATTCTGTAATTCTCATGGGGGTAATGAAAGAGGCCATGTTTTCCCCTGAGTGTTTCCACAATGTCTGAGAAATATGCTCTTGAAACAAAATGGCTTAATCCACACAGCGATGGGGCTTCAGGTGTGGTACTGCCAACCAGCCAACTGTTGAGCTCCGGAGATTGAGGATTCTGCCTAGATCCTCGTTCTGTGCCTATTCCAATTTATAAATGTTTCCCTTCCAGGAGGGCATAAAGGAGTGAAACCCGTGCCTACTGGAAGAAGGTGGTTGGAGGCGTTCTTAGAGGCATCACAGGCCCCTCTTTTGAATGGGTCTCCCTGTCCCTGAACTTGCCCTGCTTGGTCAAACCCACTCTCAAGGAGGTCCTACAGAACTGAAATCCACTCCAGTTGGTAGAGGGTGGTAGGAGGAGTTCTTAGAGGGGTCACATAATACCCCTTGTTTTTAGTCATATGTTAATCTCAACCCTGGAAGTAATTACCCAGGGAGAGGGACTTATGGTGACAGGTGGAGGGGGCCTTAGGGGTAAGTGGTGGAGTCAATGTTTGATTGACTTGTACTCCTAGACTACTTTTAGCTATCAATTGTAGTGTAAGTTAGAATGATGTTTGCCTGTCCTCATTATAACACTCCCTGATAGTGAGTAGATGTGAAGTGCTGTATATTGTTTTGGTGATTTAAAAAATGGCTCTCCACTATTCTTGTAATACAAATATTCTTTGGTGTGAATCGTCATTTATGAATCAAAATGACTCAAGATCATTATAGCAGAAATTCTCAAATAGTTTAACTGGAAATGTATTCTATGATATATAATTAAGAACCACATCCCTAGATTTTTAAGATAATATTAGTCACTAGTACATTCTCTGCTTATCACAAACTTCTAATCAATTTCAGATTTTTACATTGACTGCAGCAAATTTGACAAGCAAGCTTTCCACAACCGAAACACTCAGTTACCCAAAATGGCTGGAGCTTTTATGAACTTGTACTTGCTGACCTTCAACATTTCCAGCAGGCAAGAAATCAAAGATAATACCAATTTACAAATGATTTTGCTTTATCTGAAAACTTTACTCCTCTGAAGAGCTGAGGATTTTGGTAGTGCTGTGGTATGTTGTGGTGGTTTCATGATGTTAATAAATAACTAGCAAGAGTTAGTTTGAGACCACCAATCTCATCTTATTTTATATCCTTTGAAAATCATATTTCAACTTACAATTCCAGAAGTAAAATATTAGCATATTGAAGTAAAATGAACCTTTTTCATACTCAGCACTTTTGAAAATTGGGTCACTTGTTTAGGTGCCTAAACATGAATTTAAGACACAACTTTAGGCACCTGTACTATAAAGTCTTAGCCTTATGTTTTATGAAGCAGAAGAGCTATGCAGTAGTGGCCAAAAAAAAGTACAGCAATATTTAAAAGAAAAATATTTTATATAGCAGATTTTCAAATTTTAGAATGACATGAGTGGGTCTTTCTATACTGCAATAATATAATGCATTGCATTCATTGAAATGCAGACTGAAGGGCAATGGGTTACAGCAACCAAATAGTTACACACGGCTGATATTCTTGTTTTATAATTTGTTTTTCCATAATTGTGTTAAAAGCAATATATTAATCTACTTTTTCTCACTTTCAAAAATTTTGTTATGCTCATGTCTATAAAAAATGATTCCATGCTTCAAAATGAGAAAATACTAGTTTTGAAAAAAAAAGGTAAAATGAGTAAGGAGAGGGCAGTGAGTCACGATAAAGAAAAAACACTTCTTGAATTATTTTTTTATGCAGTCAGTCTTCACATTTAACTTTTGTTTAACCAGGCCACAAAGAATTAGGCTATTTTAAAGAGGGATTTGTGAACAGGATGAAATATAAATAATATAAGGTAGGAGAAAGTACTAATGATTCTCTATTTTTCTATCATTTTTATTAGCTTTGAAGATGAATTTCACTATAAAAGTGCTAAGTATTATTTAATAACTGTTTACAAATAACTAAATTAGAGAAGGTTACTCTCTAGATTCCTGGGGTCTTGAAGGCTGATGAAGGAAATAACTTAGTTTTAAAAGACCAGTCTTTTCAAATTCAGTCTTTTCCTTTGTGAGCCTTCTAGACCACACTCACTTTCTAGGTGTTTTTTACTTTATCATTCCAGTGCTTTTTTTAAAAGTGGTGTTGGGTTATAAAGGGTTAATGGAGAGTATATAAAGTAATCGTAAATAATTTTTCCTCATACAGAAGGTATTGGGAATCATAAGTGAGAACTTATTTGGGCCCCGATCCTGCAAAAAAAAAAAAAATCCACTGGAGCAGACCATTTCCTGAAGTCCCATCACACTCAGTGTGGGTGCCTGGGTACATGCATGTATCTGCTTTGCAGGGTTGGATCCTTAATCAGCCTCTCTAACATTCATGTAAGATCTGTTATTCCAAGCTACTAAATTCTTTGTACATTCTGTATTAACTTGTTGCACACTGAAATGACTAGATCAACTCAAAGCGTGGCCAATATTAGAACACAATACAAGAATTTCCCTTTGGAAGAGCTTTTCCATCATATCTGTCTTTCTGCCTCTGACCATAATACGCAGCTCTAATGTGCCTGTGTAGTACGTAAGTAGTAGGATAATGGACAATATACATAGCCTTAGGATCTGTGGAATGTGCTCAGTATTGTGCTGAATATAGAAAAGGTGTAGTCCCTGCCCTGAGGATTGTTTTGATGATACATGATGATAACAGCATTCTCAAAACATGTTAGCTTATCTTCTTCTGCTGTCTCCATGACATTCTGTTATCTCCTGCCCATCCACAAATGTCCCTCAGAATTTCAACTCTCAACTTTTCCACTTTGAGTGTCACTCAGAAAGTAATAAATTCACCATCTGAGTTTCTAAAATGCCCTGAACTGACCACAGCAATGTCTCAGCACATTACAGTAGGAAGTACATCAGGACATTGGGCTACAACTGCCAAGAGACACTGTCAGCTTTGATAATCCTGGAAAAATGTCATTTATTCATTTTAGCCTCTTAAAACTTTTAAAACATCTTACTTTGCCCATTCCTGTCTTCAATATCATAAGCAATAATATGTTTAAAACCTTTTTTTAAAACCTGATTATTATGATATATCATGTGGTTTAGGCAAACACATTTCTACCTATGTTGGTATGCTATAAAAGGTGTAGAAGTCAAACAAATTGTCCCCTTTGCCTATCCCATATTGTAACCAGTTGCACTTCAGTCTGGATATATATTTGTTCTGAATATATTCAGGTAACTTTTTATTTATATTTGTAAATGTAACTATTTAATATTATAAAGGGAGAAAAGATGGTCTTGAGGTTAAGGCCCAGGACTATTTCACTCCACCAAAGACTTTTGTGACTTGTGGCAAGTTGCTTAAATTCTCAGTGCCTCATTTTTCCATTGCTATGGAAAATAGATAACAGAATACCTACCTCAGGTGGGTGTTGAGAGGATAAATTCACTAATATTTGTAAAACTGTAAAATCCTTAGATGAAAAGCATAATAGAAATGTAAATTTTTATTACTACTTTTATGGTATTTCAATAGAAGTGTTACATCCTAAAATGAACATAACTATTTACACAGTTCCTATAAAATTGCTACAGTATGCCTATAGTATAATGCTATGGTATTTGATCTCTGTGATGCAGTGTGGCAACCATTATAACGACCCCAGCAAGACTATCCAAAAATAGAGGTACAGAAGATGAGGAGGGAGAATACTGTATCCATTTAAAGCAGTAGATGAGAGAGAATGTAAGCAACCTAATGAAATTTATCCAAGACACTAGGTACAACAAACAAAAACTTTTCCCTACAACCAGAAATTTCAGAAAAGTCATTAAAATTACAGGACAGGTACAAAATCAGTTCTGGTTTTTCATGAGATGATATTGGTAAACATCTCAGAGCTATTGTTTTTATTGTTTTATATAACATTTGCTTGAATGTATTTGTTACACATTTAAGGTATTTGATACCTTTTGTGTTTGAGAAAAATATCTTATCCTCTTCTCCATTTAAAAAAAACACTTTGTATGTGTATATGTAGAATGACCATTTCTTTCTATGGTGTGTTGATTTTTGACAACCAGGAAAGTGCTGACTTGGGCCTTTATCCTGCAATGTCTCCATGCAGGTGGATTCAGTGGGACTTTGGATGAGTGCAAGGGTCTGCCTGCAGGGATCTGGTTGCAGGATTGAGCACTAGGATTCAAAATTTGAGGAATGATAAATGAGTGGCCTGAGCTGGGTTTTACTGGCAGTCTTCCCAGTCCAAGAAAGGACCCGCTTCCACTTCTGCTCTTTTTAAAATCAGTGGGGGCAAGATTGGACCTGATCCTGGGAGACACTATTTAGCTTTCATTGTCTTTGAAGATGTTAGTCACCTATTAAAACCAGGCCCATAATCTATTCATTCTCAGGTCTTAGGCTAGATTTGCTTCTTTCATGAGTTTCTGTTTGGGTTATTTCCTTTCTGTAATTATGTGCAACTCCTGGGTCTACAAGATAATGACAGATTATCCAATGCAAGGGAGTAAATTAAAGGGCAAATTAACATAGGAAAGTAGGGCACATGATCTCCCAAGCACTAGTGTCATCCTCCAATGGATTCTAAAAGAGCCAACCATTAAGGGCTAAAGGAAGCTTGGCTGAATGAAGGACTAGAGTTCTTGTAATAGTAGCAAGGGAGTGAGTTTGTTTGTTTGTTTGTAATTGGATCAGCCATTATGGTTCCTTGGTCTCATGCACCAGGGTATGAACAGGAGACATCAGAGTTGTGGTCAAAGAGAAGGAGTTAGAACAGATCCCATCTAAAGTGTAAGCTAATTTCTTCCCTCAGGCGTTTGCTGCTCTTAGTCTGTGCTTGAAAGATAAAGGTTCACAATCTAGGCAGATTCCTGCAGAGTAGGGCATATGTCCACTTCAGTGCAATGTTGGCTTTGTTATACTATACTTCACCTCTTTGAAAGGACTGAAACTGATCGTGACTTAAGTTATCAAAGAGAAAACTTTATTAGGACATTCATTCGATACCAAAACTTAGCTTTGACACTAATTAGAATATTAACTGTTTATTTTACCTTGTTAACAAATGAACTTTACTTTTTATATTTAGAATCACTTGGCTAACATAAGCTGCAATTAAAGTTATCACCTACCTGCACAATCAAGGTGGCTTAAAAATGTTTTATATAGTTTTTAGATTGTTATAAATGTTCAGTTTGGAACTACCTGAAGATTGATAGTCATGCATTTGAAAAGCATTATTTTTTTATTGATTCTTAATGTAGTAAATTACTAAAGTTATTTGGCAGCAAACAGAAATGGCCTGTGATGTTGTTCACATTTATTCTCCTGATAGCATCACGATTTGCATTAATTGCATCGCTAGTGCACTCACTTATATTAAAAGGCTTCTACTATAATTAATCCTTTTTATTTCAGATCATTTTGGCACAATTTCTGGCAATAAACACTCATAAAAGACAGACACTTGAAAAATAACATACAAGTTTCTTCAATATACCTATTGCTATTTTTTCTTGACATAGAGTTATTGATAGGCTTCTAGGAGCAAGTGTTGCAAGTGGCCAAGAATTAAGACCAATATGAAAAATGCTAAGTGGATTATTTTGCATAAAAAATAGACAGTTTTTGAATTTGTGTAATTAACCTGTGTTTAGAAAATACCTTGATTTATGCCTACATTTGTATTTCAGTTGCATACATTATGGAAATTTAATTTATAATCCATTTAGCTGATGTGATCATGGTTTTTAGTGCTATCATTTATTAGTCCTTGTATATTAAATGCTTTAAAAGTTTAAACCTGCCTTGTTTAAAAAAAAAATTATACCTCTGCATTTACATTTTATGAGTCATAGATGGGATTCCATTTTAAATTCAGGTAGCTTTGATATATTTAAGGAATTACAATGGTTTTATTGTTACTAATGCAGGAATGGCAAACAGTGACCTTATACATTGCAAATTAATGATTTACACTTTTAGTTTACTTTTAAAGTCAGCTACACAAATGCGGGGTTCAACTTCCACCCCTTGAATAAATCATATAGTTATATGTATAATACATCCTTTGGTTTTGAACTCATTATTCATGCATTCTTAATGGTTAGTCTAACAAGACAACCAAAAAATGTTCCTTCAAAAGTTTAAGCAATTGTGAGTTTTTTCTTTAACACCTTTGTTAGGCTATCACTGGGTGATTAGTGCTCTTCATTGTTTTCCTTGCTTACATATTATTTCCTTTTCTAAATACTACAGCAATCTCAGAGGAATTGAGTAACACATAAATAGCTAAACTTTTAAACAGCATAAAGGGAAACGGTCAGTAATAGCCTCCTGATGCCCTTTTCCCCATTCTCTCTCCATTGGTGTAGTGGGAAATACTGAGGTCATGATTGTTGAACTGTGGTCTAGAGAAAAAATGCTAATATGGCTAATGAACAGTAGGAGAAGGTCTGAATGTAAGATGCACATTTTTAACTACTTTTATGTTAAAAGTGTATAACATCTGGATGCTTTTCCTTCTCTCCACCTCCCCCCACACCTCTACAAAATTTTAATCTACTCTCTCTTCCTCCACACATTTCCCCTTCTCCCTCTTTTTGAGGATGGCTAGCATTGGATATTTTCTCTGACCCACAGGTTGGACTATGCATGGAGTTTACATAGAGTATAATCACATTTCAAAGTTCGACTCAGTAAAAAAATGGATTAGTGGGCTCCTATGTAGCGTCACAATTTCTAGATCAAATACTTTCAGTTTACAGTTTATAAAAATAAAAATCCATCAATGATGATGGGAACTGAAAATCAAGGTGGATTCTTTCATACTCTCATGTCAACAATAATAAATGTTTAGCCAGGCTAACTTATGCCTTTGATTGCCCCTGTGCCCCACCAATGACTTTAGTTTGGTATATTGCACAGGTATAGCTGATAGGCATTGTAATTGGAAATTAGCAAATCATGTTGATGATGCACAATAAGGAATAGAATCCAGCCATTTCTCAGCTGTTTTTTCTTCCAGTTTAACAGGAGCAAAAAGTAGTAATGTTTTTTGTTCACCAAAGTATGCAGCATTGACTCTGAGTACAGAAAGAATGAAGATCTGCTATTTATTAGTAAGAAGAGGCAATTTTTACATAATTATTTTTCAGAGTAGAATCGCACTCACGTTTTACCTTTGAAACAGCTGGCAAATTAGAGGGTAAGAATGGAAACTCTGGAATCTGCTTCACAGTAGCTGTATGGGTTGACTAATGGCATAGAAGAGAGATCTTTCATCTGATATGAAGACATTCTGGAGGAGGTGGTATTGGCAATGATAACCCTTGTTTTTCTTGTAAATGAATGATGGTGTCTAACAGGTTCCCAGCAACTGTTATATTCATAGTGTCGATATATATTAGAATATGAAAATGCCATGGCTTTTGCAATGGGCAGATAACTTATTTGTAAAGTTTTAAAGCATGATATTTCAAAAGCAGGATTGTTAAAATTTCAGACTACAGTTATATATGTAAATAGATACAGTACATGGATATTTTTACACCAAGAGGTTCTATTCAGACATTAAACTAAGGGAAAGTTACAGAAATGTAAGAAACAGATGATAGATATTAAAAATGTCTTTGTAGTACCCATAATGAAAGCTAATGTAGTTTTCTTAATTGTTTTTATTCTTAGGCACTGTATGAAAATATGCTGGTAGAGCTGCCATTTGCTAGTTTTTTCCTCTCAAAGTTGCTGGGGACAAGTGCTGATGTGGACATTCATCATCTTGCTTCATTAGATCCAGAAATGTACAAAAATTTGCTTTTTCTCAAGAGCTACGAAGGGGATGTAGAGGAACTTGGGCTAAACTTTACTGTGGTGAATAATGACCTTGGGGAGGCACAGGTAAGTGTGGCATTTTTTTCCCTTCCCAGCTTGACAAGTTAATCATTAATTTCCCTACTACATTCATATTTGGATGTAAAAGTGATAAGGCACATGTGTAACAAGTGCTGTTTGTGCAACTTTAAGTAAAGAGGCACAGTGATTCTGACTATTTCAATATTTGGAGTGAATAATAACTGATCCTGTACTTATACAAAGCACAAAAAAGACTCTCATTTGTGTCAGCATTGCTTATTTGTTGATAAAAAGTCTGATAGTTCTAGTAGTAAATTGCCCCAAATATCCTAGTCAATTTCTTGAACAAAGTATTTTATAATAGTAGGAATACTTCCTAATATGTTGTGTATATGTTTTCCTCACTGAGTATCTCCAATGCTGCATCTTCTGCTGTTCTGATCTTCCCCAAGTAGTAAGTGTTGGAAACTGACCTGATTTTTGTCAATTTCACTGCTGCCCACAAGGTTCTGACCAGCAAAGCTATGAACAGCAGCAGAATCAGAAGAGCAGTCTGTCTGCAGACTTCTCATGCAGATTTTTCAATTAACACTCCAATATCAGGATATCCTATAGTTCTCCTGCTCTCAGGGTCTCAAGCTTAAGCAAAGGAGTGATTGCTCTCCTTTGTAAAGTGCTTTGAGATCTACCCAAGTGCCATATAAGATAGATGGTATTTCTACATCTCCTGCATTACTTATAATCGGTCCAAAATAGCAGTCTTCACTGTCTTGTAATCTATAGCAGCATCCTCTTTCAGGGCCTGATGTTAGCGTGTACCTCTTCTATAAGAAAGGAGGCCAAACAGATAACTTGGGACTCTGTCACACTTAGATGTAGTAAGCCTCATAGTTTTTCACTAAATAGTGACCGGGTAGACCCTCTGGGTCCTCTTCATTTCTCAACTCAGACAGGGAAAGCCTGAGTTTAGTGGCAGCCTGGCTAATGAAACAGTTAATGAGCCTCTGCAGCAGCCACTCCTGGAATTTGTAACTCCTGGTTCCAATGCTCTTGCAGCAAGTCTGGGTTCTGGTACTTTTGGCGTACGGCTTCATCTTGCTGCTCTTGTTTCTACTGTTCCAGCATCCATTTCTCTTCATTTTGCAAGATCTTAGAACCTGACACCCTGTTACATTTTTAAAGTAATATCTTCAAATTTGGGGATTATAAATCACATTGAAAGGTGGCTAATTGTGTAACATGAATAATAGTTTGTGTAAAATGTAACCTATTTATTTCTGGATTACACATCAATATGTTGAGATTTGTGAGTTATGCGTGTCTGTATAACAACATCCAAAATTGAAAGCAGTGATCTAATGTACTGTTGTATGGGAAATCATTTTCTCAATTTTATCCATCTACAAATGTTCTTGTCAAGTGTTTTGCAGTTGCCTTAGAATTGTCCAGTCAGTGGACTCAGTTTTATCACTTATTGATATTTGGTTGCTAAGGTCACCAGATATACAAAGTGGTTGCCTCAACTTATAAACATGAGTGTTTGTAATAATAAGCTGCTATTTGTTTTGTTTTAAGTATTAGTCCAATAGCATGAATTACTCCTTTCAGAGCATTTAAACTGAGGGTTTAATAATACAAACAAAAAACAGTTCAACCCCCAATTCAGAAAGTTGTTATTTCATGGAAGGATTCCAGTCTCTGATCTGTTACAACATATCTGGTCCATCTGTGCTCAGAAAGTCAGCCAAACATCCAGTGGAGAACGTAGAGCAACAAGCAGCTGGAGAGATTAAAAACAAAAAGCTGCCAGAAAGAGCATTGAGGAAGATTCTTCTTGATGGAGATGCTGCCAGCTCTAACTATTAATACAGATAAATTGTACCAAGTGCATTCTTGTCAAGCAGTTTGAATTTAATTTCTTTGTTCAAATTCTCTACCAAAGGGGTGCGGTTAATAGTAACAAGGGTTTTGATTGTTAATTGTAGGCATATCTTTAAAAGAAAGGTTGAACATAAAATGCACTTCTGATTAACTAACTGAAATCCTGTCAGGTTGTTTAAAATTGAGTGTTCTTGTTTATACTTGGATAAAGAACATTTTAGCCTTGAAGAATGAGACCCTCTGGATTTTAGTGTAATTGCTGCAGGACTAATTGATTTTTTTAATTATCTTCTGCATTTGAGTATTGAGGGGTTTTTTCTAGTTTTACTTTAGTATGTTAATAAACCTCATATAGACAAATATATTCTGTCCTGTGTTTGATCACCAGAGCTTGTTAAGCATTGAGTACTAATTAACTGTATTAAGGTAAGGCTAATTCACTTTGTCTGGAAAAGGCTGAGTATTTAATTTATACTATATGTCGAGTGTACATTATCTCTAGTTTTCAGCTAAACAACCACTTTAGTTCCTAATGAATTAGTGCCTAATAAATGAACCATAAATCTACCATTGTAAATAGCTGTCTTCATAATAGTGCCCACCCAGCAGCTGTGGCACAGACATTATCTACAGTGAAAGTCACTTTCAGTAAGGATTCTATCAGCAAGAGTGGTTGGAATTCTGTTACCAACACATTAGGTCCAGTCCAACAAGGTGCTAAATGCTCTGTTATCGTGGACTTTCAGTCAACTTGAAGTTGCTCTTATTAGGATTCCTAGTTAGGGGAAGGAACACTGTACCAGGCCATTTGAAATAGCAGTAGCTCCTGATAAAAAGAGCTAGCTCCTGCAGTGACACTGGCCTGGTTTTTCACTGGGGGCTCAAGTGCACAAAATGGCAGCCAGTAAAAAAAAGTCTCACGGAAAAAGGCTCTTCCCAAATGACTCTAATTCTTTCTGTACTTTAACTCCTGGTTTGGCAGGTAAGAAACTAAAAACTCTTGTAAAATGCTCAGAACGCAAGGATGAGACTAAGTTCAAACAGTCTTTAAAAAAAAATTAAAAAATAGGAAAATGCTTTCCTCTTCCTCAGAGTCCTCTTTGTCCAATGAGGAAAGTGAACTCTGTCATTTGTTTTGCTAAGAGTTTTGTCTTCCAGCTAAAGGAGATTTTCCCCCCTTTTAGACCACACACAGTGTAGAAGGTGTGATAGATATGACAATACCTTGGAGAAGCCTTATTGAATTAAGTTTTGTAGGTGTTCATTGTATTAGAAATGCAAATATTTATGTACTGTGGATGGAGTGTATGTATTTCCACAGGAGGGGAGACCACAGCCTTCCAGGAACTAAGCCCAGTGTGGGGAGGGATAGCTCAGTGGTTTGAGCATTGGCCTGCTAAACCCAGGGTTGAGAGTTCAATCCTTGAGGGGTCCATTTAGGGAACTGGGGTAAAAATCTGTCTGGGGATTGGTCCTGCTTTGAGCAGGGGGTTGGACTAGATGACCTCCTGAGGTCCCTTCCAACCTTGATATTCTATGATTCTTAGGGAAGAGTTGGAGGGTCCTTGGCCCACTGAGACCCTACAAGATTTGGTTGCTAGTTTTGAGCAAAAACGGTTATGAACTGGTGATCACAGGAATAACCGTATGTGGGGTTTGAAGGACTAATCACCAACCAGAGCCCTTGTTGGAGGTGATCTCCGGAAGCTTTGTTAACGTGTGTAGGTTCTTTTGTTGTTCGAATGTTTTCTTTGTAATGCTTTTACCTTAAGAACAAAAGTGCTCGGTTAGAAAGAACTGTGTGGTAACTTGTATGTGTTGGGAATTACACTGTCTACTGTCACTGAGGAGAGAAGCGAAGCAAGCCTGCTTAGGCATTCAACTTTTGGGGAATAATACGGTGTAGGAATGGAACTCTTCAACCTGGAAATATCCCAGTCCCAAGGGAGAGAGAGAGACAGGTATTTACCCAAGAGAGGTGATAGCTGAGGAGCCTGCTGGACCATCAAGGGGAAATCAGGTGCTCTGAGCTGTGACAGAAGAATCTCTGAGGAAGAATTTTGAGGTCTCAGAAGTTGCTATGAAAGCTTCTGTCTCCGCAGAAAAGGCACAAATTAGTGTATCGGCATCACTTCTTCTTATCGATGGTCAGCTGCCTCTGGGTTCACCTGCATAGGTTCAGGAGTCTGGTTTTGGGCTGGCAGTGTGGGGCAGTGCAGCCCCTCCTTTCTCCTTCGACACTCATGCAGCTGGTTATCAATCCAGATACATATGGCAGTACAGTTCCCAGCCCATGGGTGGCTCCATGCGGGCTATTTGTCCTTGGCTTCCTCACTCAGCTCAATTCAGAACTGATATAGTATGACTGCCTCACTCGATTCCATGTCTGCCACGAGCCAATGGAAATGCGCTACACGGGATCACAGTCAACCCCTGACCCTGTCAGTTTCCACGGATGGCTTTGTCCATGTGCGTAGGATGGAGATCTCTGAAGATGGTGGAAGGAAGGATCCCCAACACTGTCAACATCACATCATCTGGCTCCAGCAGGGGAGAGAACCAGTCCAAGACTTCTCCTGTCAGCAGGCTGATTACCTTCTTAGCCCAGTACGGGGGTTAGGTCCAGGGACGGAGCATGAAGAGCAGGTGACTCTGCCAGCATTCCATTTTTGCCAACTAGAAGTTTCATACCTGGTTCCACCCTGCACTGCTGACAGCCTCCCAAAACCCTGCAGTTACTGATATGGTACAGTGACTTCACCACATTCAGAAGCAGCTGAAGGGTCATCTTAACAACACCAATGAAGTCTATATGCAGGATGTGTCAGAAATAGAAAAGCCCAGCCTTCACAACTGGACAAAAGGTGTTCTATCCTCTAACCACCTCCATATGGACAGGCTGTCTCACAAGGTGGATCACCAATATCATGGACCACATCAGATCTGCCAGTGGATTAACCATGTAACCTTTAAACTTCAGCTGCCTACGTCCCTTAAAATACACCCTGTTTTTCACATCTCGCTCCTGAAACTGCATACAGAGAATCTCTTATCTGGTCATATATAGCCACCACTTCTGCTTCTTAAGGTCCTGGGTCATGAGAAGTATGTTGTCAATGCCATTCTGAGCTCCAAACTCAGACAAGGCAAGTTGTGGTACTTGGTGGGCTGGGAGGAATACAGCCCTGAAGAGTGTTTGCCAGTCATATACATGCCCTGTAACTGGTGGAGGCCTTTCACAGGACCCACCGTGATAAGCCTGATCAGGCAACATTTGAGGGCGGGCTGGGGTGTGAGGCTCCGTGGGGCTAGAACCTGGATTTGCTGGTCACTGAGTGCTGCATCCACACCACAGCAATGGCTGTGACAGAGCACTGTTTGTGTAAGTCTGTGAGCCTTATGGGATCAAGCGCCACTGGATGTCCTGTCCATGGAGGTCCTGACTGGCAGAGCCTACTCTGTTCCTTGATTGGCCCAGGCACACTGTTCAAGGCCTAGGGGAAACACCTTTAGTCTGTCTGTCTGCAACTAGGTGGATCCCTGGCTTGCTGCTGCACACAGACCTTGCTGCGCACTCCTGATACCTACCTTGCCTTGCTCCTGATTTCTGGCCCCAGCCCTGCTCCTGATACATAGCCTCACTTCTGTTTCATGGTTCCCTGCTCCAGTCCTGACACCTCTCCCTGACTCTGGTTGACTCACTTGACAATGAACTGATGCAGCTCATCAACTTTGACTTCAGCCTGACTCTATAGCGTCACACTAGTACGGACTGGTATGTCTGGCTGTGACCCTCTAGACTGAACTCAGACCATGTTCCCTTCAGCCCAGGTATTTTAGCATGCTAGCTTGACCAGAGCTACCCACCACTGAGAAGCACGCTCCCAGCTGCAGGATAGACATACCCTAAGAGAGTGCTCTTTCACAGCTCTCTGGTAAGATTGGAACTGAGGTAGAAGGGGAACCGAAAGATCCACCCCCGGTTATCTGACCCCCTGCAAATCCAACAATGCTAACTTAAGATGACCACTTCCTCCCCTCACAATAACAATGTGTAGAGGGAACATTATCTTTTCTTAAAATATGTATATCCCCTCTCTGCCCCCAGAATGCCCCAAAACACCCTTTCTTCCACCTTCTCTGGTGGAGGGGCCAGATTTACACCAGCAGAAAGTTCCTCTATGCAGGGGGACTACTTCACCAGCTGCCTCCAGTTGCTTTAAGGCCTTGTTTCACCACAAATTGTCCTCAGCGAACTCGGAGAGTCTTGCTCTTGGATTTATGCACCAGAAGTCAGCGAGCTTTTTTTCCTTTCTGACACTTGGAAGAAAGACTTGCTAACTTATAGTACCCAGGCCAATATGAAATACAGGATCTCAGAAAGAAACCTATCAAACAAGGAACAAAGTCTCGTCCAAATAAATAAAATTCATTGTTTGACCTATGGCCTCCCAGCAGGTAAGTGTTCAGAAGCTTCTCTACTTATGTGAAAAGCACATAAAAAGCCAGACATTGTCATTTGAGCCCTTTAAGAAACACGGAGGGAAGGGGTTGATTCAGGCAGGATGGTATCTCACTTTTAATTGAAAATGTAGTTGACATCCCAAAGGCCTGATCTAGGATATAGAACAACATGAAGAAACTTCAGTTTAATAACCATAGCATCCTGTTTTTAGTCCTGCCGTTGGACTATTTTTATGATTTTCTCTGAGCCTTCATAATTATATTTTAAAGTAAAATCTCTCAATTATTTCAGTGCCATTCCTTAACATGTCTGGAAATCTCTTTGCAGTAGGCATACTATATTGTTATTGAACTGAATTATGCTCACCTGAGCAATTCTATTGCCAGCTCCAGACATGAGGAAATAATTCAGAGATCTACACCGATGGACTTAAAATCATTTGTGGGGGCAAACCTAAAATAATTATTCACACCTTTAAAGCGTCTAGCTTCATAAAACAAGTGAAAGTTTTGAATTTTGTTTTTGCTTTACTTATAGGAATATTAATGTGAATTAAGCAAGCTGTTTTTTCCCCCTGAATATGTTTTCTCCCTAAAAGAACACATTACATAGGGGGTATCGAACTTTTATCGAGATAAATGTCTGAGATCAATTATCAGTTGATAGTTTTAAACTGATGGGTTTGGTTTTTTTATTCCACCTGAATTTTTTTGTCATTGTTTTTTAAAGAAACACACAGTTTCAATACATGAAATAGAATTCTTTTAACCTACTGAACCCACATTGTATGTTATGCCTATTGTCCACAGAGTAATGATTTTCTTCAGACCAATTTCTTTTGAAGTTTAAATGTATTGTTTTGGTAAAGAACCTCTTCACGTACTTAGGAAGATTTTTGGAAGTTTTTTAACTTTGACATATTCAAAATGAAAATTAAAGCTGTTTCTATAAGTGTGCCCTTTTTGAGATGCTTTCCACTGAGACTTCGTACATAAGTACCCATACTGTTATCTTGCACCATCTAGTGGCAAAAGTTGAACAGACAGAAAAGGCAACAACATAGCCTGTCTTAAAGATCTATCAGCCTGTTATGTCATTGCTAATGGAGGGTGTCTGATATGCAGCCAGGCGAGTAGTGCGTCTTTCAGAGTTGAGTGGCAGGTCTACAGGAGTCCATTTGAAGTTCTAACTAAATAAAGGCTGGGTTCAAACTAAACTGCACCTAGGTCCACACAAACTCTTTTGTCAGCCCAAACTTTGCCCCTTGTGCAAAATGTCTTTGGGTCTTCCTGGCATCGTGTGCCTTGTATGTATGTCAAATCCGTCCTACTACTCACAGAGTAAGACCCCACTGTTTGAGTACAGATGATAGAACTGATCCCATGTTGGTTGGAACACTAGGAACATGTAGTTAGCAAAATCTCCAAGGATCTTCTTTTCAAGCAAATCTCTTTACTTTTGTCTTTGGTATCACAGTTGTTTGCCATGGAAATGTTACTGTGTCAGAAGCAAGATTATTTATTGCAGTGAAAGAAGAAATAGGAAACAAGAAACTTCCTAGGAAACCAGGATTCTGGTTTTTTATATTTATTTATTCAGATTTTTAAAATACATCTATAAGTGCCCATCCAGCATGCTCGGCACCTAGGTCATAGACTGAAAATTACGGTGTAATTCTAGACAAAGGGCTGTCCAAAAATATATCCACTTCAAACTACACTGCCCTGAACAGAGAAGGGGAAAAAGATGGGCTTTTCAGCATGCTGGGATAGTTAACAAATCCAGGCTCTGGTGGATCAAGTGCAGGAGTGAGTTCCGAATTTGAGGAACCCTCACAGATGATGCCCTGCCAATTGCTATTGAGGGAGCTCTAGCACAAGTGTTTTGATTGATCTCAACTATCTTGTAGTAAAGATTAGGAAAGAGAGCTAATAGAAAATGTGATACCCAAATGGAATAGTAGCTAAAGATTTGTGTGCGTACAGAATTTGAAAAAGTCGTAAGACACCTATTGGTCTTTATTAAAACAAATAAAGCACCTTTGTAAGATGGCTGCAAGCAAACTCACATTTAATAAGGCCAAATGCAATTTAAACTATACTTTCAAGATTAGGAATTGTATTCTGTAAAGCAGTGACTCTGAGAAGGACTCTGGAACCTAGCGAGGGGAGTGGGTCTCAGAGCTCAGGCCCCAGCCCAAGCAGGAATGGTTACACTGCTATTTTTAGTTGTGTAGCATGAGCCTGAGTCAGTTGATTCAGGCTCTGAGACTCTCTGCTGCGAGTTGTTTTCTTGCAGGGTAGATATACCCTAAAAGAGCTCAATCTACTTAGTTTATCAGACAGAAGGTTGAGATGTGACTTGATAACAGTCTGTAGGTTCCCACATAGAGAGACCAAATCTAACGAGGGCCCTCTTTAGATTAGCAGATGAAGATATAATCAAATGGCTTGTAGCTGAATTCAGCAAAATTAAAATTGGAAATAAGACACCCATTTTTAACAGTGAGGGTAATTAACATTGGCACAGATTACCAAAGTATGTGGTAAATATTTCATCAAGATGTGAAGTCTTTAAATCAAGATTGGCTCTTTCTAAAAACTATGTTCTAATTCAACTACAAGTGTATTGGGCTAGATGCTGGAATAGCTGGATTGAATTCTGTGGCATATGTTGTTCGGGAGGTCAGACTATTAGACCATAATGATCCCTTCTGGCCTTAAAAATCTATGAATCAATAAAAATAATGCTAAAATTATACAGATTATCATATTAGCACTCTTCATTGTGTGTGGTATATAATATAATAATAGGAGATATACCAATCTCCTAGAACTGGAAGGGACCTTGAAAGGTCATTGAGTCCAGCCCCCTGCCTTCACTAGCAGGACCATTTTTTGCCCTAGATTCCTAAGTGGCCCCCTCAGGGATTGAACTCACAACCCTGGGTTTAGCAGGCCAATGCTCAAACTACTGAGCTATCCCTCCCCCCGGTACTAGAACATACTAGAACATCTTATAGTCTGAGATAGTATATTACATAAAGAAGCCATTTTTATTAACTCTTTTTGGACCTGTGTGTCCAAAGCTGTGACCACTAGCACCAGTTCAAAATGCAGTGGAGGGTAGTGTCTGGAAAAACTGTGTACCAGAAGGGAATTTACCTATCAAATCAAACACTTTTAAAAGGGTTAGGGAATGTTTACACTGCAAGTGAAGGTTTAGTTATATCACAGGTAGGCATACTTACATTAGCGTTAATCTAGCTAGCACAGGTAACAATAATACTGTACATGGGGTGGTACGGGCTAGCAACCATGGTACAAGTCCAGTGTGGGGACACTGGATATGTACTCTTGTTGCTAGCCTGTGCTAAACCCATGCCCCACTACGCCTTCACTATTGTTACCTGTGTTAACTAAATTAAAGTGTAGGTGTGTCTGCTGCTGCTTCAATCACACCTTTACTTGCAGCAGTGTAGATGGCGTGGGGGTGGGGAATCCAGATCTAGCCCAGGTTAAGAGAGCCTGATTTTAGAGATTGAGTACCATCTACAACTTTGAGTGACATTAATATGAACATAGGGTACTCAGCACCTCTTTAAATCAGAACCTAGGTGTCCCAAATGCAGTACCCAAAAACAATCAACCTTCCAATAAGATTAGATTAAGTTAGATAGCTTAGTTTTTACCCTTGTTTATTAACAATCTGTTACTTACTTAGGTTGCTGACCCCTGAACTAGATTTAACTTTCAGAAGTGGTGTGCCGAATCTTCATTTATTCAGTCTAATTTAAGGTTTCGCGTGCTAGTAATACATTTTAACATTTTTAGAAGATCTTTTTTAATAAGTCTATAATATATAACTAAACTATTGTTGTATATAAAGTAAATTAGGTTTTTAAAATGTTTAAGAAGCTTCATTTAAAACTAAACTAAAATGCAGAGCCCCCCTGACCAGTGGCCAGGACCCGGGCAGTGAGAGTGCCACTGAAAATCAGCTTGCGTGCCGCCTTTGGCACCTGTGCCATAGGTTGCCTACCCCTGATCTAGTTAGATAGCCATTAAACTAAACAAACTTTCATTTTCCCGTCCCCTAGTTTTTACCAGGGACGTCTCAAATATGCCTGGCTCTCCAGGCTTTAAAAGATGCACTTCATGTAAGGACGCGATGCCAATCTCCAATTGTCACTCCCTTTGTGTCCGATACTTAGGTGAGTCACACATACCGCAGAAGTGTGCTCACTGTAACAATCTTAAAGCTAGAGCAAGGAGAGATAGGGATCTTTGCCTTAAACTTATTCTAATGGAGAAATCCCTCACTCCAACATCAGATCCCAGACAAACTGCGACAAGGGACTCCCCGGGCGTATCCTCCATGGACAGACTAAATGCCAACACCTCTATAAAATTGAGGAAAAGGGCCATGTCTCCACCAAGCCGAGAACAGCTATAAAAGAAATGGTCTCTGGTGAGATCTCTGCCCGCAGTGCCGACCTCCTCCAGAGTAAGCACTTTTGACGCACTGAGCACCTCCAGCACCGTCTGCTCCAGGGCCTCTGCTGACAAGATAAAGGAGTTGAGTAACAGGCACAAAGCAGCATCCTCTTCCATGGCACCAACTACCCCTGCAAAGGGCACAGTACCACAACCTTAACCACCTGTGATGGCTTCCCCTCTGGTGCTGAGTTCATTGGCACCGACTGCGGAACCGCCGAGACCTGCATCTGCAGCACCTAAGAAGGCTACACACAAAAGGCCTGCACAAGTTTCACTTCCACCTAAAGAGGCGGCACAAAAGGATACAGCATTGCATACGTCGGCACCGATCCCCCTTTATGCACTCATCAAACATGCAAGTGTCCTATGCACCCGGCTCTCCACTGCTTGGCACTGCCTGCTCTCTGGTACTGACGGCACCTGAATCTCCTATTGCTCGACCTTTTTTTCAAGGAGGATGATACACAGGAGGCAGTTTTCTCTTCTGGACTCTCCTCTCCAGCAGGCACTGAACCTCATTATAGACCATGGGAACAGAATACTAGGGATCTGCTCCCATGGCTCGTAACCCATGGATGTGCCCTCCCATGCCATTTCCCATTCAATTGCTGCAGTGGGATCCATGGGAACCTAAAGGTCTCAATTCCACAGACCACCTACTTCTCAGAGGAAACCCATACGCTCTGCAATGACATCAGTACCCAAACCTTCTAAGGTAACAGAGGAGAGGGAAGAAGACCACAGAACAAGAGACATCCCAGCTCACAACTCCTCTTCTTTCCCCGATGAGGCAGTTATGCCTCCGCATCCCCACTACTACAGATGACTTCAAGCACTTTCAGGAGCTATTCCGACAGGTGGCACAGAGTCAGAACATTCCTCTCGAGGCGGGACCAGGGACACAACACCAGCTCCTCAAGATCTTACACATTTCTTCTATGATGAAGATAGCATTGCCCATAAACAACGCTTTGATGGAACCTGCAGAAACAGTGTGGCAAACACGTGCCACCATCCCCCCCAAACAATAAGCATACGGACAGGAAATACCACGTGTCAAATAGAGGCATGGATTTCCTCTTCGCACGCATACAACCTAGCTCCTTAGTAGTGGAGGCAGTTAACCAGTGGGGCAAACAATCTCAATTCAAATCCATGCCCCTAGACAAACACTGGACAAGATTAAACCTCTTGGGGCGCAAAGAGGTTTAATCTTTATAGACTCTTACATTTTGCACGAACAGTTACACAGAGTTACTTGCCAGCTACGACCATGACAATTATACCAAATTGAGTGATTTCGTCCAGGATATTCCAGAGGGAAAAAAAGAACACTTCCAAGCCATCGTCAACAAGGGCCAACTTATTGCTAGAACAAAACTGCAGGCATCCAACGACGGTGACAGCCATAGTTACGTGCAGGGGATCATGGTTACACTCATCAGGTATCCCAAGGGAACTTCAGAACAAGGTAGAGGACCTCCCCTTTGCTAGGGAAAAGCTCTTCTCTGCTAAGATGGATGAGGTCCTCCATTCCATGAAGGACTGTAGAGTGACACTGAGGACCCTTAGGATCTACACGCTCCCTAACAGGCTTTACAGCCGTAACCGGGACAACACATCACAGTGCCAATAGAGACCATATGACAATCAGAAACAAAGGCACAGACCACAGAAACATCGCCCTAACCAATCTCAGGCCGCAAAGTCCCAAGCGCCACCAAACAAGATGCAATTTTGAAATGTTGGTCAAGGGTCTGACTGACTTTCCCTGACCACCAGAGTCATCGGCTTTGACTATTTTACCAAACGTAGGCCTCTATCACCATGGACCATTGGGTTTTAGAGATCATTCGAACGAGTTATACCATCCCCTTTACCTCCATCCTACCTACTCACCTCCCTTCCCTCTTCAGAGACCCTTCTCACAAGCATCTATTGAGACAAGAAGTACATCATCTACAATTAGGGGCCACGGAACAAGTTCCACCACAACACAGAGGGAAGAGATTTTATTCCCATTACTTCCTGAGTCAAAAGAAAAACGGGGGTGGAGACCCATACAAGATCTTAGAAAACTCAACAAATTTGTCCGTACCCACAGATTCAAAATGGTCACACTGAACTCAATCATTCCTGCGCTGGAAGAGGGGGACTGGTTCTCAGCCCTTGACCTACAAGATGCATATTTCCACATTACCATCCATCCCCCTCACAGATGATTCCTACAATTCACAGTGGGACAAAACCACTTCCAATACAGAGTTCTGCCATTTGGACTGTCAAAGGCTCCACGAGTCTTTACCAGAACCCTAGCGGTGGTAGATGCTCATTTGCGCAGACAGGGAATATTGATACGAGACGTTTTGTTTACTTGGCATGTCTGCAGGCATGGAGCCCCTCCAGGTAAACAAAACGACAATGTATTAGATATTCGATTCAATGATTCCATAAAGTTTAAAATCATCAAATTTTGGTGTTTATAAGCCGACCCCCGCTCTTTGATGCGTCACTTTTTTACCAAAAATATTCGGCTTACAAATGAGTATATACGGTACTCAACAAACCATCTCTCTCTTTCAGTCCCTGGGGCTACAAATCAACGAAAAGAAATCTACCTTAACTCCTGTACAACAATTAGACTTCATAGGAGCACACCTGGACTCAGTGGAGGCCAAAACATCAATACTGATGCCCC
This sequence comes from Mauremys reevesii, assembly GCF_016161935.1. Lineage (NCBI taxonomy): Eukaryota > Metazoa > Chordata > Testudines > Geoemydidae > Mauremys > Mauremys reevesii. Next base: position 20,294,429 of record NC_052624.1, read on the forward strand.
GATTCATAGCAATGACCTCCCTCATATCGGTGGTCTCAGGCAGCCCATGGGTGTCTGCATGCACCTGCCTACAATTTTTGGGACATAGGGCGGTCACCACTTTTGTTGTAAAACAAGCCAGTCTACACATGTGCTGCCTTGAAGGATGGCTGAGCTCAGTATATATTCCACAAAAGCACAGCATAAACAAAAGACTCACGCCGACCCCTGAGGTTCTACATGCGCTACGATGGTGGACAAACCCAATAAATGTTTGCTCAGGTATCCCGTTTCAGCAGGATCCGCCATCCATACAAATCACAACAGATACCTCACTGATCAGATGGAGAGTTCACCTAAACCAATATACCATCCAGGGCACGTGGTCCCCCTCGGAAACACATTTACAGATAAATCTGCTTGAATTACACAGGGTCCGCAACGTATGCCTACATTTCCTCCCTCTTATACAAGACAAAACGATAAGGGTCCTGACGGACAACATTGCGTGTACGTTCTATATAAAGTGCCAGGGTGGAGCACGTTCCCACTCCTTAGGCACAGAGGCTGTAAAACTATGGAACTGGTGTATAAAACACATCACTATTACAGCAGCATACCTCCCGGGTTGGCTGAACATAATGATGGACATATTAAGCAGACAGTTCTTCCAAGAGCACGAATGGGAACTGAATGACAAAATAACACATCATATTTTTCACAGGTGGGGATCCCCATATATAGACCTGTTTGTGACGCCAGCAAACAAGACATGCCCAAAGTTTTGCTCATGAGCACGATCCCTAGGGGACGCTTCAAATGGAATGCTCCTCTCCTATATGCATTCCCAACAATACCTCTGATCTCCAGAGTAATACACAAAATACAAACCGACAAGGCCAAAATAATACTCATAGAATACTGACATGGCCCAGACAGACTTGGTTTCCTTACCTGACAAATATGGCGATCTGTACGTCATTCACTCTCCCTTTTCCTACGGAATCTTCTTTCGCAGGAGGACAGTCAAGTTCTCTATCTGGAGCTGGTGAAACTTCACATGAAGGCGTGGCTCCTTCATGGCTCCACCATGTTGAACTAACCTGTTCAGAACAAATAAAACAAGTGTTGTTAAACAGCAGGAAACACAACATGTTTACTGCTTACCTCCAAAAATGGAAGTATGTCTTCCTAAGGTGCCAGAACAAACAAATATCTGCAAGCCAGGCACACTTCCACTAATCCTGGAATATTTATTATCCTTAAAGAATTCAGGGCTTGCTATGAGCTTGCTTAGAGTTCATCTCACTGCCATCACAGCCTTCCATTAACAGGTAGACAGCACCTCAATGTTCACTAAGCCATTTCTAACAGGCATACAGAACATGTACCCAGACATTCGAGAACCCATGCCAGAATGGGACTTAATTCTCATTCTCAAAAGTCTAACCAGAGCCCCATTCGAACCCTTAGCCACATGCTCATTACTTGTGAGTATTGAAAGTGGCATTCCTGGTTGCCATTACATCAACGCAAAGAGTCAACAAGATAGGGGTTCTCATGGCTCACCCCCCATACACAATATTCTTCAAGGATAAAGTGACACTTAGAACACATCCTAAGTTTATGCCCAAAGTATCGTCTTCGTTCCACCTCAACCCAACTGATTCACTTAGCTACATTTCATCCAAAACCACATACTAACGCTCAAGAGACAGTCCTGTACACATTAGATGTTCGCTGTGCCTTGGCCTTTTATCTGGACAGAACAAAGCCCTTCCGAAAATTTCCTAGACTTTTTGTGTTGACAACAGAATGATCAGAGGGCTCTGCCATATCTACGCAAAGATTATCTAAATGAATATCCAACTATATCTACATGTACTATTCACTACACAACACTGAAGTCCTTCTGGGCATCAGAGCCCACTCAACAAGAGCTTTATCTACCTCCATAGCATTCCTCCACAATGTGCCCTTTCTAGACATCTGCAGGGCAGCCACCTGCACCTCTGAACACACACTCACGAACCACTATGCAGTTACTCTCGGTTCAAGCTCAGACACAAGACTAGGCCTCACTGTACTAGCTTCAGCAACAAATTCAACTACAAAGTCCCTTCCGTCCTCATGAAAGCACTGCTCTACATTCACCTGAAGTGGACCAGCCACAGGGACAGCACTCAAAGAAGAAGAGAAGGTTACTCTCCTTGTGCAGCAACTGAGATTCTTCGAGATGTCCCCCCTTGTGGGTGCTCCACTACTCACCCTTCTCCCCTCTACTTCAGAGTACAAGCTAAACACTCCATGGTAGAGAAGGAATTGAAGGGGTCGGGGTGTGCATGTGCTAGATGAGGCACCAGCAGCGGCACAAGACTGCTACTGTGCACCCCCAACCAGACACTGCTACCAAAAATCTCAGATCAATGGTGCCAGGACACACTGACACCTGAAGTGGAGCACCCACAGAGGGACACCTCTTGAAGAACCTCAGTTACTCCATAAGGTGAGTAACCGTCTCTTTTCAATATGATGAAAAATGATAGGCCTGTTTTTTCAGAGATGCGAAGCACCCACAACTCCCATTCACTTAGGTTGGAATTGTGGATGCTCAGCATTTCTCTGAATCAAACCTATATCAAAATCATAACTTTTGGCTAGTGGGAATTGGGATTTCCTGTAATGTGATGCTGCAGAATGCACTAGTACCAGTGTTCTCTTTACCAAACAGTTAAGCTAGAACAGCACAGTCCAGCCAAACTGAGCCTTTTTAACTGCTGCCTGAAGGGAACTCTGAGATTCATACACTTGTGGAAGCTACTCCTATTCCAAAGAATAAATATCCATGGTGAAAGCCTCGCCCCACTGAAGTCAATGGCAAAGCTACCATGAACTTTAACAGGCTCAGGATTTTGCCACCAGTCTCTAGCTCAGTGGTTCTCAAACTGTGGGTCGGGACCCCATTTTAATGGGATCACCAGGACCGGCTTAGATTTGCTGGGGCCCGGGGATGAAGCTGAAGCCCGAGCCCCACCACCTGAGGCCAAAGCCTGAGGGTTTCAGCCCTGTGTATTGGGACTCAGGTTACAGGCCCCCCACTTGGGGTTGAAGCCCTTGGGCTTCAGCTTTGCCGCTGCCTCCTTCCCTCCCCCCCTACTCCTCTTGGGGTAGTGGGGCTTGGGCAGGCTCAGGCTTTGGTCTTGAGGGTCGTGCATTAATTTTTAATGTCAGAAGGGGGTCGCGGTGCAATGAAGTTTGAGAATTCCCTGCTCTAGCTGATTCATAATACTCTATTTATTTAGTATTTTACACCTACATTCTTCCTAGAAGTGGAGTTTCTGACACCTCCCAGCCCCAATTACTTTATGGTAATTGGGCACGGGGGGGTATATGTGTGTGTGTGTGTGTGTGTGTATATATATATATGTGTGTGTGTGTGTATATATATATATGTGTGTGTATATATATATATATCTATCTCACTATGTAGTAATAAGGCCTCATGATATTCTTTTCCCCAATTTTGTTGATTTTATAATATATTTGTTATTTTCAAGTATGTAAGTCATGTCCTTGAGTTTTCTGTGGTTCATTTTTGGAAGCGTAAGTTTTCCATTTACGTGCAATATATAGAATTAGTGTTTACCAGGATTATGCACAAATACATATTTTTATGTTTACAGGTGGTTGAACTGAAGCCAGGTGGAAAGGATATTCCTGTCACCAGCGCAAACAGAATAGCCTACATCCATCTTGTAGCAGACTACAGACTAAACAAACAGATTAGACAACATTGCCTTGCATTCCGACAGGGTCTTGCCAATGTTGTTAACCTTGAATGTCTTAGGATGTTTGATCAGCAAGAAATACAGGTACTTCTGTTTAGCTATGTTGGAGAAGTGTTTGCTTAATAATTATTTCAAAACTGAAAAAATTGTTCAGTTTCTACCTCAAATCTAATCATCTAATTTTCACCACATGCAGGTTTTGATTTCTGGTGCCCAGGTTCCCATTAGTCTGGATGACCTTAAATCCTTCACAAACTATTCAGGCAAGTATATCGCTACTGCACAAATGAGCTATCATGGCTGATTCACAAATAAAGAATTTTAAAAAAAAATTTGTTACATTTTTATCCTAAAGCAACTTCTTAGAAGAGGAGACGGAGCCCGGTCTTGCCCTTTTGATGTCAGTGGCAAAGCTGTCAAAATGAGAGGCCTTTGGATTCCCTGAATTTAAGAGGGTTGGAAAAAATAAGATCAGATTTATCAAATGTGGGTAACTAGAGTTGCACAGATAAACCCATGTTTAGGTACCTAGTTATAAATAAGTGGCCACCCATTCAGAGGGGTGAGCACTGCAGCTTTCATTGACTTCAGTAGGAGTTGGGGGGCTGAACAGCTCTAACTAAGGACCCAAGTGACTTTAGATTTCTTTTTCAACCATCGCATTCAGATACTTATCTTCAAAGGAGTCAAGAAGGGATAATTCTTCCGACCTTACTCTACGAGCTGTCCATTGAAAACTCTAGTCCTCAGTGAAAGGCTTTGCTCAGGGCTGCAGAATTGGACTATACATAAATGTCAATGCATGTTTTAAAAACTGATTTTGTCTGTGTTATATTTACCCTTTCCTGGGTATATTGATTTATGGGAGATATACAGTCTTGCTCACCCATTCCCATTACTCCTTCTGTCCTACCTCTTTATAATAATTATTACATAATCAGTTGTGAAAACGACTAAACAAATTTGGTTCAAACCCATTTATCATGCTCATTTGACGCATACCCATCTCAGAAAAGATGTCTTGAATTAATATTTTAAGTCTGCCAGAAGTATTTTATTTCTGAGTTATTCATTGCATCTCCATTTTAATCATAAAGAAATGCTTTCCTCAGTATTCTGCACAGCGAAGTTTTCTTGCACGTTATGATTTTACCCAAGTCCAGGAATGTATTTTGTGCAGTGAAATGTTCTTCCATTATAAAAAGACAAATTAAATCATACATTGCATGGCAATTCTGTGCATTGTCAATTCATAAGTACCAAAATACAGTCAAACTTTTTTCTTTCCACCAATGAATATTCAATTATAGCTGTATAAAAGCATATTATGATTATATAAATGGCTATCTTTGAATATCCTAGCTATTGCTGTCAGTAGGCTTTCAATATTGTCATTTTTTTTTCCAATTATTTTTACTTCCCTTTAAAATAATTGTTACTAGTAATGTTACTGCAAAGGGGGCCAGAAATTTTTTTTTTAAATGAGATTCATCCTGGAAAAGTGCAATTAATAGGACTGGAAGAAAATGATGCAAAACACAGATACTAAGTGGAAGGGAGAAGTTTGTGAATTACTAATGTCCAAAAAGGCCTGCAGGTGATAGTGAACAGCAAATCAGATGAATTGGCATGATGCTTTTAATTTCTTTTCAATCTGATTAGAACTGATAGGATAGTCTCTAAAATGATATATTAAAAATAGTTTGTCTACTTGCGTATTGTATAAAATTGATTTGTTTTCTTTTAAAATATTTTAAAATTGTATTATAGGTGGATACACTGCAGACCATCCTGTAATAAAAATATTTTGGAGAGTTGTGGAAAGCTTCACTGATGAAGAGAAACGCAAACTACTCAAGTTCGTAACAAGCTGTTCTCGACCTCCTCTGTTGGGTTTTAAGGTACACACCTTGCTGAATTTTGATTAAAATTAATTACATGGCTTTGATTAGAGTGCTTGTCAAGACTACTAGTAGTATCCAATTATCACTGAAACAAACTGGCTGGTTTAAAATATGGGCATTTATATCTTTGGGAATTTAAGAAAATGCAAGAAAAAAAGTCTGTTTATAACCACAATTGCTACTTAAACATTTGCAAATGTGCATAATAAGTATAGTTAATCATATAGCTTATAAATATTGTTGTGAAACAGTATTTCAGATTCATGTATTCTGATTGGAGAGTTCCTTTAGGTGGGTAGTGGGACTTTGCAAGAAGTACACATCATTCAAAATGTTTGCACTTTGCTGTGAAGGATGCTTGCTGCACTGCTTTTACTGCATCTCATCTCGATTAATAGTGTACATAAAGCAGCATTGCCATCAGTTTCAGGGAACAGATTGATTTTAGCTTGAATGTGTTCAGAAATAGGCAGAAGAGGATTTAGGATATATCAGCATCCACTAAAACCCATCAGCATTTGAATCCGGGAACATATTTCTCATGTTTCCTTTTGAATATCATTTATCTGCTTATACTTCATTACCCATCATCCAAATATTGTGCTAACAAGTAGCTTTTCTTAGACTGCTATTTGCAATAGAGTCTGAATGTGGAGAAAATGTTTATCTGCCACTTGTAAATATTAGTGATGGGTCTGTGCAGATCTCAATCTTAAAATGTCTTCAGGGATGTTCAGACCAGTGGTTTTGGTTTACTCTGTTTTAATAGAAGCAATTCTGACCCAAATCTGGCTTTGGATTCCAATTCCTCTAGAAGTTTGGGAATGTTCAGTGCTTGTCTTTAGTGAATATATTGTAAAGAATAGACTGTTGAATGTCAACACTGTAGTACAGTAATAGTAAATGTTGTCAAACACTATAGTACTGTTCTGTCTAACAAATTAATACAAATCTGTGCTTATCTGGAATGTATAGACAGTCATCAGTGCAGACAATCACTTTCAAATAACTGATATATTGCTCTCTTTTGCTCTTATCTTAGATGTATTGCTGAATTAACTTAATCTTAGGCTATACAGTTAATAACATTTCACATTATAAGGCAATTTGAGGTTATATTTAACTAGCAATGGAGTGGCAAGTCATTTTTCATGTTTACTGGATAAATATAGGCATATGTACTAACGGCAGATGAATGCAAGTTCTGTGTCAAGTATGGCAATTCTTATCACTATTAGATTACAAAACATCTGTACTTATTTCTATTTAGGGTTGTGAGTGAGATAATTTTCTCGCTAAATAAATATTTCCAGAGCAGTTCTTAACATTATTTTCAGTAAGAACATTATTCAGTTCAGATGAGTGCAACAGCATGGAGATGAGGAAAATATATTTGGAGTTCTGCACACTTTCACCATACATGATATATTAAAATTATATCTAAAAAACCTATGGTAAAAGAACTGTATGGTTTCAAAGTCAAGCACTAAGAAGTTAGGAAGTGCCTTAATTGAGGTTGCCTGTGCAACTTTAATTCAGCCTTCTTGTGTGTATGCATTATGATACGGGCTTTTATTACATGATCACATACTATTTTTTCCTCAGGACTTCTGCCCTACTCAGTGAATGAGTAATTATTTAATATTTCTTTTGATCACCATTCAGTGTGTGGCTCCAGGCACTCCATACAAGCCCCATCTTAGAAATGTCCACAAGGAAGTGAATAATTCTAATAAATATAGAATTATTCATTTCCTAGTGGACATTTCTGTGATGCTCTCACTGTAGTATCTGAGTGCTTCACAAATATTAATAAATTCATTCTCCCAACACTTCTGTGAGATTTGATGGTGCTATTGGTTTCCCCATTTTGCAGCTGGGGAACTGAGACACTAAGAGAGAGAGGCCAAAATTTTCCACTAATTTCGAGTGTTTTGTCACAGAGTGATACTAGCCCTTTACGAGGGAGCAGGGCCAGTGCACATGTGACTGGTCACCTGACCTCAGCTGAGCTGTAAAGAGGGCACCTAGGTATGGAAAGGGCGAGCCTGGGTGAGTCAAGCTGTGTCAGGAAAGGGGCAGAGAGAGTGGAAAAGGGGCCCTCACTGCCTGCTCCCTGGGACTAGGGAACCCTGGAGCAGCAGGACTGCCAGAGTTCCCTGGAGGGGAAGCAGAAGGAACCTGAGAACTAAAAGGGCGAAAACCTCTGAGAACTGTAGCCTGGGGTAAGTTGAGGAACTATATGTTTGTTGATTTGACATTGTTTCGACAGTAAAACTGCATAAAAGGGACTGTGGTCATGGCAATGAGTCCTTAAGCTGGGGAGAAGCCCTTGTTACAGTGCTCAACTTGGGACACCTAGCACTTGATTTTTTCCAAACTACTTCACATTTTTATAGCACTTTGTGTGTTCAAAGCACAGCTCCAGTCAATTTTTAGTTGCAGCTGTAAGTACACAGCACTTCTGCAGATCTGGCACCAGGTGTTTCACATGGGAAACCTGAGGAACTCACAATTAGTGGCCAGCTGTGAAAAGTTTGTTTTAAGGGACTTGCCCAGGTAAAGAATCTACTTCATTCAATTTCTTTAATCATGAAATCATGAGGATTTCCTTAATCCTGTACTCTGTTGCCTCATTCACTATACAGCCCTGAGGACTGAATGAGGCCAGGATCCTGTGGAAAACTTATATGTGATCATGAAATTAAAGAAAAACATGTTTTGGCTGATACAGACTAACATGGCTAGTACTGTCAAACCTGTAATTAAAGACCGTATCATGATGCACAAAGGGCTAAATTAAGGTTGAACAAGCAACCTTAATTCTGGCATTTCCTAACTTTTGTGTGTTTGGCTTTGCAACCTAACATGGGGGATTTTTATGTTATTTCCTAATTTTAAAACATCTGGAAAAAACACATTCCATATGTAGAGTCATACTGACGCCTAACTTGGGTCATCAGCAGTGTTCAGATGCTTCAATCCATAGCACATACCTCTTACACTTGAAGTAATCAAGTTAACTGATGTCATCTGCTATGTGGATCCAGTCACTAGGGGCAGAGGGGGGAGACACTTTGCCAATGGGTTTCACAGCTTTTTGCTAACAGCAGAATAATATGAAACTTGAGGACCCCTGTTTTCAGTTCCATATTCTGCAGGTGTTCTCAAATGGCTATATAGACCCTTCTTCCGCTGTGCCCTTCATCTGTCCTTCACTGCTCCTATCAACCCATCCCCACTTCAGCTCCTCCACCTCTTCTCTTATCTAACATCTACTGGCTCTGCTTCCCCCGACCTCTCTGCACGGGTATGTGACTGCTTCCTCCTCCTCCTCACTTGCCTGAGTTCCAGTAGCAGGGGAGCACTGAGAGTGCAGGAGAGTCTCCCTGCTCCCAGTTCCAGAGCCAGATGTGGCTAGAAGAGGGGTGGGCAAACTTTTTGGCTTGAGGGCCACATTGGGGTTGCACAACTGTATGGAGGGCCAGGTAGGGAAAGCTGTGCCTCCCCAAACAGCCTGGCCCTCGCCCCCTCCCACTTCCTACCCCCTCACTGTCCCCCTCAGAACTCCGACCCATCCAACCCCCCCTGCTCCTTGTCCCCTGACTGCCCCCTCCCGGGATCCCCCGCCCCTAACGGCCCCCTCTTGGGACCCTACCCCCATCCAACCCCCCCTGCTCCCTGTCCCCTGACTGCCCTACCCCCGACAGGCCCCCAGGACTCCCATGCCTATTCAACTGCCCCGTCTCCTGACTGCCCCCCAGGACTCCCTGCCCCTTATCCAACAACCCCTCGCTCCCTGCCCCCTTACTATGCTGCTCAGAGCACCAGTACTGGCAGCTGCGCCGCCCAGCCGGAGCCAGCCATACCACCCCGCAGTCTAGAGCACTGGAGCAGGCCGGCAGTTCTTGCAGCCGCATTGCCCGGTAGGAGCTCGCAGCCCCGCTGCCCAGAGCACTGGCACCACAGGGAGCTGAGGCTGCGGGGGGGGAAGGTGGGAGACAGCACGGGAGGGGCCGGGGGGCTAGCCTCCCCGGCCAGGAGCTTAAGGCCCAGGCAGGATGTTCTGGCCTGTGGGCCGTAGTTTGCCCACCTCTGGGCTAGAAGGAGCATTTGTGGGAAAAGTTTTGCTCCGTCCTGGGCTGTAGCATGCTCAGTGCGGACGGTATCTTGAAAGAATCGATCTACCAAACTTAAGTCTCTACTGAGCATGTATAAACTGATTTTACAGAGGCTTGTAAGTGCCCAGATTCTGGCATATTTTCATGGAGAAAGCAAAAGGCATACCACTGATATCAGGGCAACTACTCTGCTAAATTTTAAGGGCTTTTTCTAAGGCATGGTGACACTAGAACATCTTAACAAAATGGTTGTAAGAATTTAACAACATAATTTTCCCTGGCCTCATTCTCAGCAATGGCTGAACCATTGTGGCTGAAATGCTCCAAAACGTTCAGCATGACACAGATACAGTCTGCCTGTGGAACTCCTTGCCAGCGGATGTTGTGAAGGCCAAGACTATAACAGGGTTCAAAAAAGAACTAGATACATTCATGGAGGATAGGTCCAACAATGGCTATTAGCCAGGATGGGCAAGAATGGTGTCCCTAGCCTGCTTGCCAGAAGCTGGGAATGGGCAACAGGGGATGGATCACTCAGTGATTACCTGCCCTGTTCATTCCCTCTGGGGCACCTGGCATTGGCCATTGTCGGAAGACTGGGCTAGATGGACCTTTGGTCTGACCCAGTATGGCCGTTCTTATGTTCTTACGTTATACACAGCATGTAAATTTCTGCCAAACTAACCATTTATGTTAAATTATAAGTAACTGAAGCAGGGTCTTATAGTGGGAAGTGTTGGGCAACTGTAAGGAGAAGCAGCATTACTAGCTTCACTTACAAAATGTTTATTTTACTTTATTTTTACCCACACATGTGGCATATACTACACAGTATGTGATAATTACAATGTGTGATCATTTGAAACTCACACCATGAGTGGTCTTGGGCTGTCCCCCTCATCTACTGTATTCAGATCTGGGCTCAAGTACACCAGGATGGTAGCAAGGTATCCAGTGAGACTCCTCATATATGGTTAGTTATTTGAAAAGCCCTCAAAAACTGCTGTCAGTACCCCCAATTGTCTGCAATTGTATGGTAAATTAGTTGCTACATTATTCTAGTCTCAAGACCACTCCAGATGGTGCCAGTGAAAGCAGAGATTAGACTCCGAGGAGATGAGACTCAAGGTGTATAGGACAGGACACAATTAAAACTGGCCATACACCAAAGGAAAACATAATAAAAGAGAGAGAGAAATGCACCAAATCGCCACTTGTTTTTCTAACAAAGGGGAAAAGGGGAGGGAGGGAGACTAGTCAGCAAAAGCAGGAGGAACAGATTGACAAGCACTGAAGCAGCCTATGAGATGTAAGGAAAGATGTGGAATGTGAATCCAAAGAGGTCAGTGCTCAAGGAGAGGCTTTAGAACCCCTGTGTAACTGGGTCACGTGTGAAAGGCAGGAGAGCAGCTCGGGGCTGTTGGCTGTAGCATGGCCGTGCTGTGCCAGAGGAGAATGGGCGGCTTAGAATAGTCAAGGGCAGCATGGTCAAACACCTCAGCAAGGAGTTGGAGTTAATTGTAGAACTGAACTACAAGCCATGCCCCACACAGTTGCTCTGGCAGTAGGAAGTACAGCAAAATATATTGCTGCTTTATGTGGGCAGCGCTGAGCACCAGCCAGTTCCAGCACTTGAGGGGTGCATGGATTGGCTAGCAGTAGCCCCCTACCAAGTAGGGCATGCCATTGGCATCATGGGGCTCCCCAGCCACCCAAGAGAAGTGGGCTGCTCATAACTGTGCCCCAGCAATCTAGTGCTAGCTGCTAAGGCCCTTATAGGTGCCCTCAAGTTGTAAATGAATACCGGAATAGGCAATGTCTGTTGGCATGAGTGTTCATATAGTGGTAGCCTATGATTGATGTTTGTACAGTGCTCGCAAGATGAAAAGCACTATGTACTGTAAGTGCTAAGTATTATTAGCAGTCAAATGAGTATATGAGTTTGTTATAAAAAAAATTGCAATATGTTGAGGGTTGAAATTAATGCAAAATGTCCTCAGTAATTAATTGTTCTATAGTTGTATTAAAATAGATATTAAATTTTGCTATTAAGAACACAATCACTAGCACTCAGACTCTAAAATCTTGTACGTACTGCATTGTGGAACCTTCACTTTTGCTATAGTTCATATTTATTTAAGAGAAGGGATCGTTTCAGAGTTCATAGCTTATAAATAGCACAGTCTGGGTTTACAGCATTTTAAAATTATTAGAACTCTTAGTGCCAGATTATCGGACTCAGACTAACATTTGCTAAAGCTAATTAAAGTTTAATAAGTTTAATAAATGTGATTGTTACAGACAAAAAAATCATTAAAGTGCGGTTGAAAATTGTTAAGTTCCAATCAGGTCACATAATAAATTGATGATACTTCTTACTTCCAAACTGTTGCAGCTTCCCGTTGTAGAGTATTCAATTATGCAACAAATGGTGCCCTTGGCGTGACATTTCAATATAGAACTTCATTTTTTACATTTTTAAAGCTTAAAGTAGGAAAATTCAATTAGCATTTTGAAAAGAACACTAAAATTGCAGCATTTTAGCTGTGAAACACATTTTAAGGCCTCCATTTAAACAATAATTTAACTTAAAATCTCATTGACCTCCTGCTTTAGGGTGGTGGGTTGTTTTTTTTTTTTTTTTTTTTTTAAAAATTTATAAAACCTGATGATCTATTTTAGCTCAGCCAAGCATTTGTTGAAATTAATATGCCCTTGCCAATGAAAGCAGAGAATTAGGTGTAACAAATAAATGTCCTCTGCATCCCCATTTGTCTTGGCGAGATAAACTTGATTTCCTAAAGAAATTAGAAAAATATACATGAAATAAAACCTCAGATACTTGCTCAGCATATCATAGAATCATAGAAAACCAACCCAAATTTGGCTAGTTTCTACCTTAAAGGGTTTTATATGTAGGTACATAAGAACTACATGATTCTGTGGTATATTATTGGTACTCTGCATCTTAAAAAGCACAGAAGTGTATGGTCCTTAAAATGAAATATTATGCATCTTGTCTGGATAATATTATGTCTCATTAATAGACAATTTTAGGTCCCAGTCCTGCAAAAATGTACATATGTGCTTAATTTTACATATGCACATACTGCAATTGTCCTCATTAGGACAACTCATGTGTATGTGCATACAGTTCAGTACATGCAAAAAGATCAGGACCTTAGACTGCAAACTCTTTGGGTCCAGGACTGTCTTTAATCTGTGTCTTGGATAGCATTAGAGACACTGTCAGAATTTAGCAAATAAAATAATATTTACATGTCCTGACTTATGTGCAGTAGGAAGATTAAGTTGTTTGGTAATGTGCTTGGTATGTGCTTTCTGGCCATATTTATTTTGCCTATTCTAACTGTACTAAAAAATAATCTGAGGACCGAGGAGGAGGTTGAATGTTGTTTTTCGTATGAAATTCAGGTTGTAGTCTGAGACAGATGGTCACATGGTAATATAACATTTAACCAATGTTTATTTGTGGCACGGCTACTCCTTAATCCAGCCTTGGCTTGATACGATGTGGGGTAACACATTAATGTCAATGTAGAGAGAATTGAAATTTAATTTGAAAGAAAAAGTTTATTTTAGATTTATATACAAATTCTAACTTGTAAGACTTGCTTAACTAAACTCTATAGAAAATCCATTTGACTGTTAGCAAGAGAAGAAGGGTCTTTTATTTTTGTTAGAGATCTTCATCTATATAAGGGTATCAAGGAAAAATATGAAGCAATAAGGAAAATAACAAAAGAAGTGTAATTCAAAGAAGAAATCTTGTACTTTATGCAATGCAAAGTGGGCTGAACAGGCCCAAGGACCCAGCCCATTATGCTTGCCCCCACTACTGCTGGTGGTTTTTAGCTTCCAATCAGAGCTGAGCAAATAATGGATTTTTTTAGTTCGGGAAGTGGGCAAGGAGAGAGGCAGGCAAACTGAAAATACAAAAATATTCCTGTTCAGTTTGGACCAAATCCTTTTCCTCAAAGTTTTTGTTGAAACAAAACTTAAAACAGTTTCATTTTGAGATGACTTGAAACAGAGATTAGACTTCTTTTGAGTTTTCATTTCGAATCGGTGGTTTCAGATGTTTTTCATCTTTTATTGATGTGTGTGTTTTTTTGTTTTGTTTTTAATTGGCCATTTAAAATACCATTTCAAATTGAAAAGTTTAAACAAAACATTTCAAAATAGTCTGAAACTTTTAAATTCTTTCAAAAACTTTCTTTCTTGGGGGTGGGGGGAAGTGGGTGTCATCTGAAACCCTTTGCCGAAATCTACTTGAATAGATTTTAGGACCCAAGAAACGCTTTTATCTATGAAAAACTATTAGCAATTTTTTTTAATATTTTTTTTTTTTACTCAGCTCTGCTTCCAATGCTTAACACTGGTGCATTTTCAGTAAGTATACAAGTGTTATGAAATTCCAGTGCCCAGCTCCAAGTGTACAAATTCTGTTGTGATGGGGAAATAACAGGAATTGTGCATGCTTGGAAGACTTTGTAAGGCGAGCCTATACTTAATTGTACCTAAGATTTCTGTAAATAATTTCTTAGTTGCAAATAAATCAAAGACCTCTTTCTGCATGCTACTATATTTTAAATTTTCATGTTTCACTGTTTCTGTAGAACCAGATATTTGCAGAATATAGCATGTGAACAATAACACAGCTAGCTACCCTCCTCCCCCCCATGCTGGACCTTAAGACCTTATGTTTTCTACAATATGGCCATGATTATTATTTTTATTTTTTTTGCCATACCTATTTGGGCATGCTTTTAGGGCAACCAAGGGAACATAAAAACAGCCATACTGGGTCATATCAATGGTCCCAATAGCCTGTCTCTGACAGTGGCCAGGGTCATATGCATCTGAGGGAATGAACAGAACAGGGCAATTTCAAGGGATCTATCCTCTGTCGTCCAATCTAAGGGTCTGGCAGCTGGAGTATGAGAGACAGCTGGAGCATGGGGTTGCATCTCCGACTGTCTTGGCTAATAGCCATTAATGGACCTTTCTTCCGTGAACGTATCTAATTCTTTTTTGAACGCAGTTATACTTTTGGCCTTCACAACATTCCATGGCAACAATTTTCACAGGTTGACTATGTGTTGTATGAAGAAGTACTTCCTTTTGTTTGTTTTAAATCTGCTGCCTATTAATTTCATCGGGTGACCCCTGATTCTTGTGTTATGTGAAGGGATAAATAACACTTCATTATCTGACAGGTTTCAGAGTAGCAGCCTGTATCCGCAAAAAGAACAGGAGTACTTGTGGCACCTTAGAGACTAAGGGCTAGTCTACACTTACCAGCCGGGTCGACACGGTGAGTTCGACTTCTCGGAGTTCGAACTATCGCGTCTAATCTGGACGCGATAGTTCGAACTCCGGAAGCGCCGCGGTCGACTCCGGTACTCCACCACTGCAAAAGGCGGTGGCGGAGTCGACCTTGGAGCCGCGGACTTCGATTCCGTGGCATCTGGACAGGTGAGTAGTTCGAACTAGGGTACTTCGAATTCAGCTACGCTATTCACATAGCTGAATTTGCGTACCCTAGTTCGACCCCGCTTCTTAGTGTGGACCAGCCCTAAGTATGCTCAAATAAATTTGTTAGTCTCTAAGGTGCCACAAGTACTCCACTTCCTTATTTGCTTTCTCCATACCATTCATGTTTCATAGACCTCTGTCATATCACCCCCCCCAGCTGTCTCTTTTTTAAGCTGAATATTCCTATCTTTTTAATCTCTCCTCATATTGAAGCTGTTCTATACCGTAATCCTTTTTGTTGCCCTTCTCTGCATCTTTTCCTGTTCTCATATATCTTTTTTGAGACGAGGTGACCAGAATTCCATGAAGTATTCAAGGTGTAGGTGTACCGTGGATTTATAGAGTGGCATTATGATAGTTACTATCTGATTACCTATCCCTTTCCTAATGGTTCCTGACATTCTGTTAGCTTTTCTGAGTGCCACTGCACATTTAGCAGATGTTTTTAGAGAACTGTCCACAATGTCTCTAAGATCTCTTTCTTGAGTAGTTAAATTAACAGTTAATTTAGACCCCATCATTTTGTATGTATAGTTGGGATTATTTTTTCCAATGTGCATTACTTTGCTTTAATCAACATTGAATTTCATCTGCCATGTTGTCACCCAGGTTAGTGAGATCCTTTTGTAATTCTTCACAGTCAGCTTTGGACTTAACTGTCCTGAGTAAATTTCTACCATCTGCAAATTGTCACCTCACTGTTCATCCCTTTTTCTGGATCATTTATGAATAGGTTGAACAGCACAGGTACCAGTACACATCCTGGTGGAACCCTGCTTTTTACCTCTCTCCATTGTGAAAACTGACCATTTGTTCCTACTCTTTCTTTCCTATCTTTTAACCGCTTATCCATGAGGGGACCTTCCCTTTTATCCCATGACTGCTTAGTTTGTTTAGGAGCCCTTGGTGAGAGACCTTCTCAAAGGGTTTCTGAAAGTCCAGGCATGCTATATCAACTGGATCACCCTTGTCCACATACTTCTTGACTCCTTCAGAGAATTATAATAGATTGGTGAGGCATAATTTCACTGTACAAAAGCCATGTTGATTCTTCCCAACATACCATGTTTATCTATGCGTCGGATAATTTGTTCTTTACTATGGTTTCAACCATTTTGCCTGATACTGAAGTTAGGTTTACCTGCCTGTAATTGCCAGGATCACCTCTGGAGCCTTTTTGAACAATAGACCTTGCATTAACTATCTGCCAGTGATCTGGTACAGAGGCTGATTTAAGTGATAAGTTACATATCACAGTTAGTAGTTCTGCAATTTCATATTTGAGTTTCTTCAGAACTCTTGGGTGAGTACCATCTGGTCCTGGTGACTTATTACTGTCTAATTTATCAGTTTGTTCCAAAACCTCTGCTAGTGATACAGTAACTCCTCACTTAACGTCGTCCCAGTTAACATTGTTTTGTTATGTCACTGCTCTATTAGAGAACATGCTCGTTTAAAGTTGTGCAATGCTCCCTTCTAACTTTGTTTGGCAGCCGCCTGCTTTGTCCTCTGCTTGGAGGAAGAGCAGCTGTTGGAGCTAGCTGGTGGGGGCTTGTAACCAGGATGGGCCGGCAGCCCCCTATCAGCTCCCTTAGTTCCCTGTGCGAGAGCCGCCCAGCAGGCTACCAATTGCCGGGAAGTTCAGATGTCCCTCCCTTCACTGCCGTGTGCTGCTCCTGCCCTCTGCATTGGAGCTGCTCCCGGGAGCTTCCTGCTTGCTGGGGAGGGGGAGGGGAGGAAGAGGGATCTGATGTCAGGGTGTACCCCATCTCCACAGAGCAGGGAGGGACATGACAGGGCTCAGGACGGAGGGAGCTTGCTGGCAGCAGCTGCTGTCTCAACTTGCTGATCTACTTTAAAAGGCAGTGTACTTAGAGTGGGGTCAGCATACTTGAAGGGCCAATGCATGTGTCTGTCTCTCTCTCTCTCACACGCTGTGTGTGGCGCTCTCTCTCTCTGACACACACACACACACGGCACTTTGGAAAGTGGTGCGCTCCAGTGGGAAAGTGTGGGTTCATCATCACTGTTCAGGTTCCACAGGGAGTGTTTGCAGCCACTGTCATGTGTCTATTGTGTCTCCTCCCTCCATTTGTGCTGTCTTGTAGAGTGTGAGGCTACCTCAGTGGCTCTCAAACGTTTGTACTGGTGACCTCTTTCACATAGCAAGCCTCTGAGTGCAACCCCCCTTATAAATTAAAAACACTTTTTAATATATTTACCACCATTATAAATGCTGCAGCAAAGCAGCGTTTGGGGTGGAGGTTGACAGCTCGTGACCCCCCCGTAATAACCTTGTGACCCCTTGAGGGGTCCCGATCCCCAGTTTGAGAACCCCTGGGCTACATTAACAACAATGTATTATCCTTGAGGTTTCAGCCGAGTGCTAGTTCATCATTTAGCAACAAGGCATTCCCTAGGAAATATTCCACCCTCTGACTCCACCACCTCAACCAAGCTTCACAGTTATCATTGCTGTGTACAGTATTCAATTGTTTGTTTAAAACTTATACTGTGTGTGTGTGTGTGTGTGTGTGTATGTATATATATATATATATATATATATATAAAAATATGAATGTCTTTTGTCTGGCAAAAAAAAATTCCCTGGAACCTAACTCCCCCCATTTACATTAATTCTTATGGGGAAATTGGATTAACTTAACATCGTTACACTTAAAGTATCATTTTTCAGGAACATAACTACAAGGTTAAGCAAGGAGTTACTGTACCTCAGTGTAGGCCAGTTCCTCAGATTTGTCACCTATAAAATATGGCTCTGGTTCCCCTTTTTGAAGTTAAATGCTACTGTGGTGGGTTTCTTTGGCATTTCCCCCCCCTACAAGTGTGTTAAATTTAATTACATTATGGTCATTATTATGAGCAATTCAGCGATACTCATCTCTTGGACCAGATCCTGTGCGCCACTTAGGTCTAAATCAAGAATTTCCTCCCCCGTTGTAGGTTCCAGGACTAGCTGCTCCAAGAAGTAGTCATTTAATGTGTCTGAAAATTTTATTTCTGCATCCCTTCCTGACGTGACGTGTACTCAGTCAGTATGAGGATAATTGAAATCCCCCGTTATTATTGCATTTTCTGCCTTTATAGCCTCTCTAATCTCCCTGAGCATTTCCCAGGCACCAGTACCAGCCTGCTCAGGTGGTCGATAGAATATTCTTATTGCTATACTCTTATTGTTCAAGCATGGAATTTCTATCCATACAGATTCCATGGTACAGTTTTATTTATTAAAGATTTTTACTTTATTTGATTCTACTTTCTTTCACCAACAGGGCTGCTCTCCCCACAAATGCAACCTATTCTGCCATCCCTATATATTTTGTACCCTTACCATTGATTATCCTCAGTCCACCAAGTTTTTGTGATGCCTATTATATCAATATCTTCATTTAATGCCAAACACTCTAGTTCACCCACCTTCGTATTTAGACTTCTAATATTTGTCTATAAGAACTTCTACATATTGTCAATATTCAGTTGCTTGCCTTCATGTTATATTTAAATAGGACTTTTTTACATTTGACTGACCTCACAGCTCCTACCTGTACTTTACCAACTTCATTCCAATCCTCTTTATTAGGATATAGAGTTCCCCCTTTAATAAATTCATCCCTAACAGATGTCACTGCCTGAAGCTTGTGCTCCTCCGCACCTGTTGGCTTTCCCCCAGCCCTTTGTTTAAAAAATCCTCTATGACCTATTTAAACATTTGGAAATGCCATTGAAACAGACTTAAATTCTAATTGCTCCTTGCCCAGAAGTTTGTGGATTATCATGGAATTATTTTTTAGCCTGGGTGTATCTATCTTAATTTTTTCCTTTTTTTGTATTTTCCAGGAGTTATATCCTGCATTTTGCATTCACAATGGAGGATCTGACCTAGACAGGCTACCCACTGCCAGTACCTGCATGAACTTGCTGAAACTTCCTGAGTTTTATGATGAAAACCTTATGCGGAGCAAACTTCTTTATGCCATTGAATGTGCTGCTGGATTTGAGCTGAGCTGAGTTGAACTGAGGTTTAAACAGAAGCTCTGCAGAGGAACTAACCAGTGCCTACTCCATAAGCAGCACCCGTACCCAAGCAGATGAAGGGAACTCAGTCTAGGTTTCTGCAGCTCTCATTTCTTATCAGATACCCTCAAATAGGTTTCATTTTTAAATACACAATTTGTTAGTTAAGTGTCATTAAACTTACATTGGCACTGCTTTATTATGACTCAAAATAACGAATGCTGTGTGCAGTGTGGTTGGGGTTTGTGTTTATGCCAAGCAAGAGCACATTTAACGAACAGTGACATCTCAGTGAAATTAACCAAAGATGAAGCTTTGGCTTTGTGCTGTTCAAATATAAATAATTCTACAAGCTGGCAATAAAGTTGTGTGTAGTGCAGCACGTTGGGATAAGAGAGGTCTTAACATCCTGTTATAAATCTTTAGAGGGAAGTAGATGTTTGCAGATATCCCAGAACTGAGAGATTGAAAACGCTTGTTACTGATAACCCCACATCTTTTCTCATGTGGTAGAATTGTTTACAAAACTTAGTTGTTGCAATTAAAACAGAATGGATTTGTTTTAAACTACCATCTCTTGAGATGGCAGGCACTGAGATATTTTATTTGTGCTTTCTGAAATATCTTCAAGAAATTGGATTTGCATGGTTATTTTTAAGTTCTACCTTTGGCCGTGTCATGATCAGCTGGACATTGTCGTAAACAGATGAGACTACCCATGCTTTTCTCTGTTCTGTTTCTGTCTCTCCTTTGTGCCTGTAAAGATTTTTTTTTTAATGTATCAAACTCCTATGGCATACACAGTACATACAGTAGTCATGACTTTGGAAAAAATATACTTGTAACAACTATTAAAAGTATTTCAACCAAAGCATCAGGCTTTATCTTTTATATCTGAAGCCTGCAGTATTCACATTCCTTCTCCCTATCATTTCTCTTCATCTTAAATACCATGTATGTGCTGTAGAAACTTGTCTTAATTCATTATTTTTGTGACTAAGCAGCTTTTGCATCCATCTGGCTCTTAGCAGTTCTGCTCAGACAAGTAGGTGGGAACATGTTGCTTAACATAATTTGATTGCCAAGGGAAAAATTGGATTCATATGAAAGGAATCAGTTATCTAATAATAGGTACATCACTGAGTCAAGATTTGTGTTCACATTTAATTTGCATTCAATTAAAAAAAATAATTATAAGTCAAACTATAAGATGCGTAAATGTGCATCCTTTCTGGTTTTTAATAATAACTAACAAAAAAACAGAATTTACAGACATTATGCTAAAACTATTTTGCTGTCACTGGAAGCTCTTTTGGGTTTCGTATTTAATAAGCAGTAACCAGCAATATACTTTTAAATGTGGAGAAACTGAGTGGTTTTAAGGTGTTTACTAGTATCAGTATAAAATGTATAATTTCCTAATTTGGGTAATAAATGAAGTGTTAAAATACTATTTGTAGTCTTGATGTACAGAAATAAAATAATTGTTTTCTTTTTGGTTTTGCTTTAGGCTGTTTTATTTGTTAAATGTTACAAACCCAACGTATCCTTTACGTAAAAATTCGTTTCTTGTATATTTTTCTACATAAATTATGGAACAGAAAACTGAAAAGAGGTCAGTGATAATATTACTGCCTCCTCTTAAAAGCAAAACCTGAGCATTTCCTTTAGATTACATTATTTATTTTCCAACCCCCTACTTAAAATATTTTGAAAATATTTTTCAATTGAATTAATTTGCTACAATTTGATAGTGTCATGTTTGTATGTTGTAAAATGCAAATTAAATTTTTTCTATTAAATATTCACATTTCCAAGATTGTGTTGGAGTCATGCCACATAACAATGGTTGGTAATGTGTACATTTTGTTATTTTTATAAAGAGACCCTAACACACACCCATTCCTAGACATTGACACAAGTACTGGTGGAACAGAGACTGGGGTAGGCATGAGATTACAGGAAGAGGAACAGTGTACTTTATACATCTGACTATATGACTATAAAATATAAAAATATTGTTGCAGGAGAATGTGACTACAAGCTTTGTAGACCATTAAGAAATATTCCACATAATCAGTTTTTTCTGTAGATTTGGTATTTAATCCTCAATCATTTTGGTTTTTAGCCTTTTCTACACATGAGGGGAGAAATCCTGAACCTGCTCCAAACTTTCCTTAGAGTTAAAATTTGCTTAAATGGGAGCAAAATTTGGTCCTTGCTCCCATTTATCTCAATGGGAATTTCACCATTGATTTCAGTTGGATCAAAATTTGACCAGGGTCTGTATGTAAAAAGGGAGAATACATCCACATTCCTGTTAGGGGTATCCCATGTAACCCTTCTGCCAGTTGGAGTTGGCAGCAACAAGGGCCAGGTTCAATATCTAGGGGTTCCTTTTCAACAATACAACACAACTGGCTCGAGCCCCCACCCAGTAACCTGGGAAAATTACACATCACCCCCTAGACGTCTCTGAGAGGCAATACTTCCCCACTCACAAGCACAGAGTCTGAGGGTAGAAAAGAAACTTTGAATAAAAGGAGGGAAGTAACCTGGCATTAATTTGGGAAGACGCCACAAGCAGGATTCATAAACATAAAACCATAAGCAAATTACCCACCCCAGAGTATGTTGAGCAGTGTCCTTTTGCCTCAGGTTCTTAAGTCCAGCAACCAAAGGCTCCTTTTACATGCCCCTCCCTCCACCGCATCCCACTCACAGTTGTCATTGGTCAGTGAAGACCCAGAGTTCAGAGGTGCATCTGCATGAGCTCTCAGGGCGGGACATCTTGGTTGCCCTGCTGTCTGGACACTTCCTCTGGCATCAGCTGCCTTGCTGGCCGCTCGCCTCCACACCCTCAGGGATGTCATAAAATCCCACCATTTAACACAGCTCTCAGAGTGATTTTAGCGGTGTTAGTGGGGAAGCCTCAGTGCTAGTGCAGACTGGGAAGTCTCTTGCATCACAGACACTGTCCCAAAGCATGCCTAATGCTTAGGCCGGGTTATCCGTGATTTCAGCTCTGTTGGTGTGCAACAAGACTCTCAACTGAGGGCTGGTCCACACTAAGAAGCGGGGTCGAACTAGGGTATGCAAATTCAGCTACGTGAATAGCGTAGCTGAATTCGAAGTACCCTAGTTCGAACTACTCACCCGTCCAGACGCTGCGGAATCGAAGTCCGCAGCTCCAAGGTCGACCACCACCGTCTTTTGCAGTGGTGGAGTACCGGAGTTCGAACTATCGCTTCCGGAGTTCGAACTATCGCGTCCAGATTAAACGCGATAGTTTGAACTCCGAGAAATCGAACTCACCGCGTCGACCCGGCTCGTAAGTGTAGACTAGCCCTGAGTCTTAATCAGCTCTGTTATTACACAGGGGAGAGAGGAAGAGTCAAATAGACAGGGCACACACCACCAGGTACAAGTACTTGTCCTCACCCTCTCTCAGCTCCCCTGGGCTTTGGCACCCATGTCTCCTGCCTACCACATGCATTTTAGTTGAGGGTGAGTCCCTCTATCAGGGTATGTCAAGCACAGTTCAGCTGCCCTTTTGATTCACACATCCAGGATACCATCCCTTTAGTACCCCTACCCCAACAGCAAAGTGACTTTTGACCCAACACCAGCCAAAAGTGATCATTTGGGCAAAACAGCGCCATCATGCTGAGCACCTCGGCAGCATGGGTGTGCCCATGCAAACAAGGTCGGCTCCTGAAGTCCCCTTCCTCAGCTCATCACTAGATGTCAGGGGAGAGCTCATTCAGACCCTGCTTACACCCATAATTAAAATAAAATTAGTTTACTGGTGCTGTTGGCAGTGGTCTGGACAATTTTTCAGCATCTCTTAAAGCAAATCTAATATCAGTTTCCTAATCTGAACCACAAAAGGGTTTGGAATTCACAGTGAGCAGTTTGGGAAGTACAATGAGCTAATGCTGAACTTCAGTCTGTTTAAACCAAAAACTATTCGTAAAATGTTAGTGGGCAGCTGTGATCTTTTCCTACCGGATGAAAAATGACACAACACTCAGACAAAACAGGAACATTGTTTTTCTTGGGTCATTTTTGTGAGAAGTGAAATGATGTTTGTTCTGTATTTATTTATAATTATACAAAACAAATGTAGGTGTATACCTAAATCTGTGTGAATAATAGCCCCGATGTAAAAGCTTGTGTTAATATTTTTCTGTTTTCTATGACAATTTGCCTCTAATTAAAGGAGAGGAAGAAATGAATATGCTGTGTAGACACAGAGCAGGATATCTATATTTTTATTTAACTTAGATTTTGAGAATAAAGTAATTTTGACTTTTCTTGAAAGTTTTTTCAGCAACATTCTCTTTTGTTTTTGGAGTAAATCTGGTCACTTTCAGAACACAGGAAATTTTCCAAGCTAAGGTTATATGAGACTAAAACAGAGCTTCATAATGTGGAAGTTAGTTGTGCCCTATAATGAGGTAGAGGCTGCTACAGCTCCATGATTCTCTGAGGCTGTGACAAAATTGCACACATCTAGCATAAAGCCTGTGACCTTATTCTCACATTCAAAAATTCCCAAGTACACCATCAGCCAAACTGTGTCTTGTTGGCTTTGTTTTGTTTGCATATCTTTGAAAAACAAGCCTAAACATCAATGATCCCCTTTTTAAACAGCTTATCCTATACCATTAGGAAGAACAAAACCCTCCTTCAGTGAATGGAAGCATGAGAGAGAGCGCACTCATTGTAGAGAATGTTACCCTTTGAAGAAGCAAGCACAGGAATGAATTCTCACAGAACTTCAAGTAGTTCTATTTTAGCTCTTAAGAAGATATGCCTTTGGAGTTTACGTTTTTCTGCCTGTTTCTTTTCCTTCATGCTCGTCTTGCTGTTCTCTTAACTTAGACCCCACTGTTTCACAATATTAATAGGTTCCATGTGGTATGCTAGTTAGAGAATGGTTTTCAAGAGCTCGTCAAATTTGTTTTGGGTTTTTTATCCTGCAGAGGCCATCACCTGCCAGCAAAAATGTAGATAGCTGCAAAAGTTTTCAAGAATTGATCTTGAGCCTTTTCAGAATTTAGCTGAAATTAGTGTGGGTCAGGGACATAGAGCCATGAACCCGCAAACTCTTATATGCATGCTTAATGCTCTGCTAGCTGAGTATTCCCATTGAAGCCAGTGAGACTACTCCCATGCGTATGTGTGTATTTGCAGTATCTGTAATCTCATGACCGAGCCAGCAGAAGCTTGAATTTTAAGCCAGGGCTTCCCTGTGGCTCTTCGATCCTGCCACTGCTTCCTGGATTATTGTATGAACCGCTGGGGCAGAGATCTGTTCAGACAATAAATCTGCTGTCTCTGCGGCATAGAGGGAAAAAGTAGATCATTGGCATAACAATACGAGGAGGCATTTCACTGGCTGGCATCCATTCCACCCATCTGAATGAGGCCTTCTTTGGTTATTTATTTAGCAGGACATAATCAAAGTATTCACTGAAACTTAAACTATTTAGGCCTTCACAGATGTTTTGCACAAATGCTTTAACTAAACTGAATATGTATCATATTTGATCTTGGCTCCTGTGCGGATTATACATTGAAACTTGGAAAAGCAGCATTCCTAGCATAGTAGGGCCCCAATCTTTGGGGCTCCTTAGGACTGCAATAAAAACAAACCATCCTCATGAATTAGGGGGCTACGATGGAAAACAAAATGGCGTAAATACCCTGCAGAGCACAGTTTCAGCTACTGGCGAGGCTCTAGCCTCAAATCCTTTTCCCTAAATTTTATTATGGCAGAGCCCCATCTGTGGAACAGGAAACCTGTTTATTTCGGGTCTCTTAATCCTTGTACCTTTAAGGATAACTACAGTGATCACTTTTAATATCTTGTTCATGCGAAACTGTATACTTAAAAAAAACAAAAACTCTCAGAAATTTTCAAAAAGGTTTTTAGAATTACCTGCATCTCTTTCAGTATTTCCTGTGTGATTGTGAATGGTGCTGGTATTTTACAGAGAAGTGCCATTTTGTTGTTGTTTCCTAGGATAGTATATGGACAAATGACTGAAGGAGAATTGTGTGGGTTTCTAGGATGGGATTTTTTTTTGTAATATACATACAGGGCAGAGATCCAGTACTTTCAGTTAATCTTCAGTGAAACACAAATATCCTGCCCATTTAAAGGAAAAGTGAAGAGCAGGACAGCAACCAATGGGAGCCTAGTCATGAATTGAGAGCACCGGTGTGCTACTGAAACTCCACTCTTAACTAGATCAGCTCCTTCCAATAGTGGCTACTATTCTTTCCGACCTGTCACAGGTCAGGTAACCTAACCACCCATTCCATAAAGGTGTCTAAAAACAAATAACTGAATATGAGAACAGCCATACTGGGTTAGACCAAAGGTCCATCTAGCCCAGTATCCTGTCTTCTGACGGTGGCCAATGCCAGGTGCCTCAGAGGGAAGGAACAGAACAGGGAATCATCAAGTGATCCATCCCCTGTCGCCCATTCCCAGTTTCTGGCAAACTGAGGCTAGGGACACCATCCCTGCTCATCCTCGCTAATAGCCATTGATGGACCTACCCTCCATGAATTTATCTAGTTCCTTTTTTAATCGTATTGTAGTCTTGGCCTTCATAACATCCTCTGGCAAAGAGTTCCACAGGTTGACTGTGTGTTGTGTGAAAAAATGCTTCCATTTCTTGTTTTAAACCTGCTGCTTATTAATTTCATTTGGTGACTCCTAGTTCTTGTGTTATGAAAAGGAGTAAATAACACTTCCTTATTTACTTTCTCCACACCAGTCATGGCTTTATAGACCTCCATCATATCTCTCTAGTTGTCTCTTTTCCAAGCTGAAAAGTTCCGGTCTTATTAATCACTCTTCATATGGAAGCCGTTCCATACCCCTAATCATTTTTGTTGCCCTTTTTTGAACCTTTTCCAATTCCAATATACCTTTTTTGATATGGGGCGACCACATCTGCATGCAATATTCAAGATGTGGGCATACCATGGATTTATATAGAGGCAATATGATATTTTCTGTCTTATTATCTCTCCCTTTCTTAATGATTTCCAACGTTCTGTTCGCTTTTTTGACTGCCACTGCACATTGAGTGGATGTTTTCAGAGAACTATCCACAATGACTCCAAGAGTTCTTTCTTGGGGTATAAATTAGCTGTTACCACTCATCATTTTATATGTATAGTTGGGATTATGTTTCCCAATGTGCATTACTTTGCATTCATCAACACTGAATTTCATCTGCCATTTTGTTGCCCAGTCACCCAGTTTTGAGAGATCCTTTTGTGGCTCTTCACAGTCTGCATGGGACTTAACTATCTTGAGTAGCTTTGTATCATCTGCAAATTTCACCACCTCACTGTTTACCCCTTTTTCCAGATAATTTATGAATATGTTGAACAGGACTGGTCCCAGAACCAGACCCCTGGGGGACACCACTATTTACCACTCTCCATTCTGAAAACTGACCATTTATTCCTACCACTTGTTTCCTATCTTTTAGCCAATTAATCCATGAGAGGACTTTCCCCCTTATCCCATGACAGCTTACTCTGCTTAAGAGCCTTTGGTGAGGGACCTTGTCAAAGTTTTTCTGAAAATCTAAGTACACTATATCCACTGGATTCCCCCTTGTCCACATGCTTGTTGACCCCCCTCAAAGAATTCTAGTAGATTGGTGAGGCTTGATTTCCCTTTACAAAAACCATGTTGACTCTTCCCCAACAAATTATGTTCATCTATGTGTCTGACAATTTTGTTCTTTACTGAAATCAAAAATGTTCTAAAAATACGGGGCTAGTTCCTCAGTTGTTGTAACTGGACATCATTGGTGGAACTCTGTCAATTTACACAAGCTGAGGATCTGACCCTGTGAGTAAGAACAAATGTGAGATTAAGGGATAACCATGGTGATTTGACTAACTTCTTACCATAGGAGAATCCTGTTCATTTTCAAGCCTTGCTAGGGCTCAGGATTGATGAAGGAGGCAAAGTGCTACAGCGACAGTTTGTAAATACTCCATGTAATACTACCAATTGATCAAAAAACTCTACAGAATTAACTAATATCTGGTATGGGCCTATGAATAAGAAAGGAAATCATAGATCAAGTTAATGAAAGTGGAATGTTCAGCATAATTGCTGATGAAGCTCTGTGTGCAACTAATAAGGAACCACTGCCAGATCGGTGGATAATCCACAGCAGCAATTCTCAAACTGGTCCACAGACGAGGTTTGATCAGTGGAGTCCCTGCTGGTGCCCAATGGAAAACTCCCAGGGCACACGTGGATGGCTGTTCTTGCTTGAGTTGTGTCAACAAACATCCATTCAATCTAGGCTCTTAGGTCCAGACCCTCAAAGGTATTTAAATTCCTAACTTCCATTGATTTCACTATGCATTGTTGTTGTAGCAATGGAAATTAGGAGCCCAAATACCTCTGGAGATCTGGGCCTGAATTACAAAGAGGAGTCTGGATGTATGTAAACGCAGCTGGATTCAAGAGAAGTTGCTGAGCAGCATGTATTAATATAGTTCTGATGAAAAATTTGTAGAGAAGCTTAGGAGAGTAGCATGAAAGCTGCTTATTTCTTTTTTTCCTTTTTGTGCTTTAAATATTTCTGTTGAGTCTGTTTGGAGTCTGAAATGTTCAGTGTACCACCAATGTTTCAGACCTAATTGTTTCTGATAAGCTATCAACAAGAAGTTAATGGTAGTGTTTAATTAAATGATACTTTCCAGAATTGCTTTGCTGGTTTTACTATATTTAACTTTAAGAACAGTCTTTGATGCATCTCCTAGCCTTTTGCTAATTCCAAAAATAACTGCTATCTGTAAATAGAAAAACTAGATGCATTAAGCAGCATGCAAGAAAGGCCATAATCATTACTATGTCAGGAGTACTATATTAATATGTCTCTAATGTAGCCTTTTCCCAACATTTCTTCTATTCTGTTGGGTTTATCCATATATGACCTTCATATATCATAAAAATTAATCCAGAAAGCTGGGAACTATGTGAGTGGCTTATACCTCATGGAATGAAGCCACATTATTTTCATGATAGCGCAACACCCGTCATTTTAAGTGCTGACATCAGGTGAAAAAGTTATAGACCCGAGTACCAAAATTTTTTATCCTACAGTAATAGGGATTTATTTCCTATGACTAAAGGCTATTTTCTCCTGAGGCATGGAGGAGTAACTTCTTCTCTCAAAAGGATGCTCCTTTGTTGTGACTGTCATAGGTACCAGCTGAGTGCCCCCACTAGACAACTTAAAGAACCCTGCCAAGTGTTTTAAGAGTCAACAGCTTTAATGGAGCCCAGCGACTGCCTCAGTCTTGGGGTCCCTAGGTGCACAGCCAGGATGCAGATCCTCTGTCTGGCACCCCCTCCTCAGAGTTGGAACTCACCCTTCCCTTTGGAGTCCTTGGGGACCATCTGTGTTCAGGGAAGTAAGCAGTGCTCCTCCTCCCCTCCCTGTCTCAACTGGCAGTGGCACCTACCTGCTGGCTTACTCCTTCCTTCTCTTGAACTGAAGAAAAATGTCCCTAAAAAGAGCAGCTCCTGCCTGTTTATAACGTTCAGTAGCCTCTGTCAGCAGACTAGAGACCCCTGCCAGCTGATTTTGTGCCCCTGAAAGTTCTCCTGGTTGGGAGCCAGTCTACTGTTTAGAGCTGTTCCCTTTCAGTGGGACAGCACTTTAAGTCAACAACCATCTTTTGTTATTCTTTTGCCACCAGCTTTTGGAATTTCAGTCCAAAATGGAGGCAAATAGCTAGCCGAGAAGACAGAGGCATATTTGGCTGATGAAAATATTCTTGGGTCCTAAGCCCAGCCCACACTCCCACTGAAGCAGTGGTCCTGTCCCAGGGGGCTGGAACAGGTGCCCTATTCCGGCCAGCTGGCTCTCACCCATCTCAGATTTGGAGAAGCCAATGACAGTATCGTTTGTGCATGTCCACACACAGATGAGACCCCCCAAGTCCAACCATCCCTCTTCCTGTCCCCAGCACCATCGGCTGTGGGGCTTTGCCTGGCGAGCTTGGCATGCACACAGGAAGCTCAGAAAATAAGGCAGAAGTAGATTTAGAGGGGCTAAGCCCCCTCTAGCCCTAGCCACCCTCCACCACCTGTGCAAAGAGGCTGCACATTCAAACTGGAGTTTGTGGCTCGGCAAAGTTACATACAGAGCATTCAGTCTCAGACAGAATTCATAAATTGTACTGACTGATTCCCAGGTTGTCTCAGTCGCGTCCTCTGATCGCTCTGTCTTCTTCAAGTTCTGGTAAGAGATGCGGCAGAAGCCTCGCTTGGTCAGCTACTTCTTCAATCTGGACTCAGTCTCCCAGTGGTTGGAGGAAGGCTCCATGATAGATAAATATACAGAGCACTTGGACGTTGAAAGAGCTTCCCACCTTTCTGAACACCTGTCTGGTTGTATGCCCTCAGGCCCTAGACCACTACAGCAAGCCTGCTCTGGATAGGGAAAGGAGACATGGACATTTTTCAGACCCCTTGGTTTGCTTCATCCAGGAGCACCGCCAGCCTTTTTGCTGCCCTAGGCAGTGGAAGGTCCCGCCCCTGAAATGCCGCCCCCTGACAGAGGCGGCGGAAAGTCCCGCCCCTGAAATGCTGCCCCTGACAGAGGCGGCGGAAGGTCCCGCCCCTGAAATGCTACCCCCGGTTGCGCCAGCCCTGGCTCCATCCCTTCTAGGATGGGCTTCTTAATATGATATGAAGGGGACTTTCCAGGGCCGATAATGCATCGAGTACTTTCCTGTTCTACCAGGCTTACTAATCCCCAAAGTGAGCCATCCCAAAAGTCTAAGGTTCTCCTATCTGCCAACAAGCCTGAAAAAGTCTCCCCATCCCAGACATCTGGACCAACAGCTGGACCCATGGAGCACTTCAGTGCAACCAGCTGTGGTGACTTGGAAGACTAGCGACAAACAGAAGCCTAGAATGCCAACAGTGGGCTGGGTATCCTTTTGAAGGGGATTCTCCCCTCCAGCACAAGTGCTAGGTGAGGAGAAACTGTGTGCTCCAGTTTCAAGATCCTCTCTAGTTTCTGAATACCATTGGCTCCCTCTTCGCCACTGCATCAAACACTAACTTCGTGATTTTTGCCTATAAATCTTTCCATAGCTTAGCCCTGCCTCACATATCACCTCTTATATGTTGTTAAACTGTTGATGACAGCCTCTTCTCTGCCAAGTATGTCAGTCTTCTCGTTATGGCAATTTTCCCTGCAGTGTTTTTGTGCTTTTTTTTGCCCATGCTGCCCTCTGTGCTTGGGGGAGGGGCAGCTACGTGTACAAATCTGTGAAGCCATACTTTGTACTCTTTCAAATGCCCCCTTCAATGCTTCTCTGCTGTGATGCTTGCAGAGGTTAGGCAGAAGGGTGTGCTGCTACTGCTTCTTATTAAGTTAACCAGGATTGTTTCACAGTTTACCTTCAACTCCTTCCCTGTTTAGTTGTTTTATCCACTTGGCATTGCATCATACCTAGAGAATGGAGGGTTTGGGGGCAGGGATTGTCTTGCTGCTATATGTGTGTACAGTGCCTAGCCCCAATCTCCTATCAGGGTCTCTAGGTGCTATTGTTATTCTGTGATGCTGGCAGACCAGGTGCCACTCAAGTCATGGTCCCCATGTCTCAGCTGGACACTGACAGATCCATAGCTGGAATCTATTTGGGTCACTTGTGGGTTAATATTGATAAAATAGGTAATAGAATTATAAGAAAGTGTTTGGACTTTACTGAATGCTTGTGATTTGCTGCATTTGGGGGAGGGATAGCTCAGTGGTTTGAGCAATTGGCCTTCTAAACCCAGCATTGTGAGTTCAATCCTTGAGGGGGCCACTTAGAGAACTGGGGTAAAAAACTGTCTGGGGATTGGTCCTGCTTTGAGCAGGGGGTTTGGACTAGATGACCTCCTGAGGTCCCTTCCAACCCTGATATTCTATGACATCCATTAATCTTGCTTGTAATATCTGCGTTCCATATTGTAATGTAGTATTTGAGTGGTTGTATTGTGAGCCTCTGTGACTACATGACTCACCATACAGGAGCAGGATGTTAATTAGTGTAAAGAGTTGCTTTTCTACAGAAATTGTTATGCCTCTTCTGAAAGAGGAGACCCGTTGATGCCTGATGGGCTAGGTTTGGCTCTTACAACTGGGAAACTCCTTACATCTGGATTGAGACACCACCAACAAAAAGACTAAAGACTCTTATCGTAGTTCTGCTTTCCTCCTCATGAAGCTGACTCATGCAAATGGACTCCTCCCATCACCTGAGTTTGCAGCTCAGAGCACGTGGCAGGAGGGGGATTAAAAACCCCAAACAAAAGAAACTAGGCATTTCTATGCTGCTTGGACTCAGGGTGGGAGGGGCAGAGGAAGTGATTCTAGGCATAAGCAAGAGATCCCCAGCCTCATAGTCTGGGTTTGCCCTAAAGATCAAATAGAGCCTAGTCATGAATTGAGAGTAATATAGATGTCTATATTACCTTTTGAAACCTAAGACTGTAATTCATTCATGTGTCTGCTTGCTTGCTTTAATCTTGTAAATAACTCTCTTTAATAAATCTTCATATAATTTATTACAGGATTGGCTACGAGCATTGTTTTTAGTGTGAGTCTTTCAAAAGCACAATTGACATGGGGTAAGTGACTGGTCCTTTGGGATCAGGAGTTACCTGAATATTGCTCAGATTCCCTGTGAAAGGGGCCATTGATTACAGAGATACTTGTGTGTGTAGTAGTAGGATTTTGTTTGTATTTTATATAATTTAGAATGAAGGATAAAGAATAATGTAGCATGTATTGGTGTATGATTTGACCATATCCTGCCAGCCACCCTTTTTGAATAACAGAAAGGAATGGCCTAATGTGCCATTGGTAGAGAGAAATCAGCCAGAATCTGTGTCTGAGCTGATTTCAAGACAGTAACGGACCTTTCAGGGTCACCACTTTGTTGTAGGTTTAGCATTTTAAAATAAGTAAAAGAATGCAATGATTGCTCTTCTTTTGCAGTGCAACTTGATGTTCCTGTTCAAAATGTTCTGTGTAAATTACTTCTGTTCCGTGTGTGATGAGGAATGTGTGTGTTAAGAGAAGTGTGAAGGCCATTGCCGAACCAGATTGTTTGGGAGGAACCGGAGAGAGACGCAAGGATGGCAGGAGGTCGCACCATGCCCCTATTGAAATGTCAGAGGAGGGCAGATTGACTCAAAAGATGAGACAGGAAGCTATCAATGGGGACAAGATAGCTGTGATCAAACCCAGCATGGGATAACTCCCTGAAGAACTTGATGAAAGAACAAGATAAACGATGAGAAGGACAATTTAAGAAAACAAGCACTCGTCAAGCAATAATTGATTACAGCATGACGGTGAAAAACTCATTGGTCCCAATGAAGGAAAATCACTATATAAACAGAGTGCCTTGCCAAGAAACTTTGCATTCATCCTGCCAAGACTTCCCTGGAGCATTGTGTCGTGACCGACAGAACCCAGCTCCTACCTACCCGTGATCAACCTAGCTGGCCACTAGATTGCTCTGGAGTAACTATAACATCAACTGACGGGAGAAAGAGAGAGAGAGTGAGTTGTTGTAGCTTCAATAAAAATGGATTATTGCCTTTTCCCCTGAAAAAGATCCTGTGTGCTTCTTATAAGCATAGCATGTGGGTGACAAGAAAGGTCAGAATACCCAAGGAAACTGTCTGTGTCTCCGTGTTAAGGCTGCTAAAGTGCCTGAGGAGTTTGCACTTGGTGCAGTTGGTTCAGGGCCGGCTCCAGGGTTTTTGCTGCCCCAAGCGGCGAAAAAAAAAAGAGCCACAATCGTGATTGGCGGCAGCTCCATCGTGCCGCTTTCTTCTTCGGCGGCAGGTCCTTCCCTCCGAGAGGGACCGAGGGACCCGCTGCCAAATTGCCGCCAAAGAGCACAACGTGCCGCCCCTTCCCCTGGGCCGCCCCAAGCACCTGCTTGCTGAGTGGGTGCCTGGAGCCGGCCTTGAGTTGGTTAGTGAAATCTAAGTTTAGAATTCACAGCCAATTAGGGTTTGTGCCCTGATTTTTAACAGTCTGCCCGCAGGTTGATATTCACGCTCTTGCATCACAGTCGGGAGGATTACAAATATAAATAAACATTAATATTTAATTATAAAGAAAAGGGGACAAGGAGAGATCTTAGGGTTCCTCAGTTCAGACACCCTTAATTTACAGGGGGCTTTTCTCTAATTTTCAACATCAAGGAGTGTCATTCCTAAGAAAAAAATTGATTCTAATTAGGAAAAAGACTCTGTGTTGGAAAACTCTGTCTCAGCACATTGAGAGATTGCTGATTCTGCATATGCCATACTGTAAATGCTAAATTACTTAGAGCTGGAGCAAAACAGGAGAATTCTCTTCTCTATAGGTTTTTATACAATACTCATCACCATAAGCAACATGACTAACATCGGTCGCATGGCATTTGTTCTCTCATCCTCTCCCCAAAAGGAGAAGTGTGCGCAGTGGTTTTGTTATGGTACAGTTTGATTTTTATTGTTATTAAATAAATATACCTGTTCAGGGTAACAACCAGAATTTCCCTAAAGAGGGAGCCTAGTGAGAGGACCCATTTTCAGTAGGGTGCCTGTCCCAGAGTGAAGATGGTGGGGCACAGCTTGGCTTCCTGTACAATTTGCAGAGGGCAGAGCCAGCCACAGGCTGGGCTGCAGGCACAGAAGGAAGTGCTGGGATGTGCTGAGCCTGAGTCCCCTGTGTCAGGGCAGGTTGAAGTATGGAAAGGGCAAGGGAAGGTAACGTGCAGCCCCACGGGCCCTCAAGCACCCCCACTCTTCATGGAAAGCCCCGGTATCTGGGCTGGAGCCCGATACCTGCTGCTACTCGCCGCAGGACAGGGAGCTCAGGAAGGTGCTGGGGACTCCCCTCCCGGCCTACAGCACTGGGAGTCTGGCAGAAGGTCCCCATTGGGCAAGGATGTGGGTGCCCCAGCCTGTTATCTCCTGTGCAGGCAGTGGAATCTGGCCACAGGGCTACCCTGTATTGCCAATCTCAGGCATGACCAGGAGGGGAGGTGGTGACTGCTGGAGCCAGATTAGAGCAATGTAATATACCCAGGGCATGAAACCTTAAGTATTTAGGAAACTCCAACTAGTACATAACCTGATGCTCCCCTGTGCTGTGTCTACATGTTTATGTTAGAGAAGGCAGGTCAAAGAAATGTGCCTTGCGTGTGGAGCAGAAAGTGGTGAGGTTTGTGATGGCCCTTAGTTGTTGGGGGAGATCATGCCAAGTCTCAGACCAACCCCAAAGAAAGTTCTGTCTCCTGCACAGCAGGAGCACCCCCAGCTTTTTTGGCGCCCTAGGCGGCGGAAGGTTCCGCCCTCGAAATACCGACGACCGGGGTGGTCTAAGATCCAGCCACCACAGTCGCCGCCTCCCAAATGTTAGTGCCCTAGGCAACCGCCTAGGTCGCCTAATGGGTTGCACCAGCCCTGCTGCACAGACATGCTTTACTCTTATTGTTGAGAGTTGGATTGTGCCAGAGAAACAAACTTGTCAACCATGGTCTTTGTTCTAGAGCATCAGGTACAGGCCATGGAGCCCTTTGAAGATAAGGACTGAGACCCTGAGCTTGATCTAAAATTCTATAAGAAGCCATTGGAGAGAATGGAGGACAAGAGTGATGTGCTCATGGTAGCTTTGTTGCTGAGGAGAGGCACTGAAGTGTTTTGTACTAGTTGGGGTTTCCGAAGTGCTTAAGATTTCATGCCCTGGTATATTACACTGCTGTAGTCCAGCTGATGAAAGACGATGAAGGCATGAATAACTAAAGCCACGTCTTCATCCGTCAGGATGGGAGAGAGTTTCATAGACAACCAGGGATGGTAAAAAGCATTACGTGCAGCCATTGTAAAGTGAGATCTCAGCATCAGCAAGGAATCCAAGAATACTCCTAGACAATGGATTGAATTGATCAATTGTGGATGTGAACCATCAATCAAAGGAGACTGTGTCATGGCTGCAAATGCCTCAAAATAGTCTCCTCTGCCCATCAGTTTCACCTCCTTTTGCTCAGGTTAAGCTTCAGCCTGCTGTTCTGCATCCATGAGCTGATCTCATCCAAGCACTGGCCATCTTGGTGATAGTGGTGAGGTTGTATGTAGTGAAAGATCATTACAGCTGTGTGCCATCTGCATATTGCTGGCTCTTGAGTCCATGTCATCTGACCAGTTCACCTAGTGGTTGCATGTAGATGCTGAAGAGGACTGGAGAGATAATTAATTCTTGTGGAGGCCTCTTTCTGGTTGTATCTACACAAATAATGAAGTTATCGCAGGAACATTGATTGCATGAAATTACTGGTTTCCTTGATAGTCCTGGTTGCAGTTCAGGCCACTCACATAGAAAAGCTGATGCTGAAGGAGCCATTTTTGCACTGTTATGCAATCCACCTTCCAAATATACCAGCACATAATGAGACTATTGACTAACCTCACTCATATTGCTCAGCACTTCTTGCTTGGAGTGAAAAATCTGGGGGTCTCCAAAACGTCAGGCATACTTTGTGCTAAAGATTTAAATATCAAGTCCCAATTTCATAAAGGAGAAAAAACACCCCCATCAGGGTATGTGTTGGTTGTGGCCCAGCATGGGTCATGCTGCAGTCATTTCCCTTGCTGTATGCCTGATGTGTGATTATCTCATAACCATGGACCCTGTCGTGTGGTAATACTACACATAGGACCAATGTATATTTCAACAGTTTCAATATTGAAGCAAAAAGTACATAACTCAAAACACTCCATATTTCATTTTATTTTCATTGGGCAAATCTTGCCTAAGGAGACAAATAGGTTAGAAACGCCATGAGTCCATTGACTAAGAAATGAACAGCAGGCAATAGAGACCATGGAACCAGTTCCATGAAGGTGAGATTGTGCGTGAGCTGGTGTGGGGTATTTACATAGCCCTACTATCCCCAAACACCACAAGTTGGGGACCATGGGCCAGGTGTCTTACTTCTATCTCACACACTGGAGTAAACCCTGTAGCCCAGGCATGTGCTAGCTGCTACAGAATGGAACTGAGGATTCAGTTCTTCAGCCTTGTGCCTTTTGAAGGCCTTTGTAAGAACAGAGAGCTCACTTCCTCAGGCTGGATGCGCTTTGACACGGCACTTACCAGCACACAGCATCACCTTTTTCCTGCTTTTCATACAAATATGGTGTTTCTGTATCGACTTCTGTCAAGGCTGAATCCCCACTCTGTCACTCCGAGTGCAGGAAGGAGGGGCCCGCACGGATTTTAAAAATTAATACTTGGCCCTTCAGGCTTGTATTAAACTCCCAACGTTAAAGCTTCTCTCTGACCTTGGCTTGGTCACCACCCAAATGCAAAAAAAAGAAAAGAAAAGAAAAAAACTTTGAACCCAGGAAGGAGCACTTGGGAATTCCTCCCTGTGGGAATAAGATGGAGAATATCTTATTGCCCTTATATAAATCCATGGTACGCTCACAACTTGAATACTGCGTACAGATGTGGTCTCATCTCAAAAAAGGTATACTGGCATTAGAAAAGGTTCAGAGAAAGGCAACTAAAACGATTAGGGGTTTGGAATGGGTCCCATATGAGGAGATATTAAAGAGGCTAGGACTTTTCAGCTTGGAAAAGAGGAGACTAAGGGGGGATATGATAGAGGTATATAAAATCATGAGTGGTGTGGAGAAAGTGAATAAGGAAAAGTTATTTACTTGTTCCATAATATAAGAACTAGGGGCCACCAAATGAAATTAATAGGCAGCAGGTTTAAAACAAACAAAAGGAAGTTCTTTTTTACACAGTGCACAGTCAACCTGTGGAACTCCTTACCTGAGGAGGTTGTGAAGGCTAGGACTATAACAGGGTTTAAAAGAGAACTAGATAAATTCATGGAGGTTAAGTCTATTAATGGCTATTACCCAGGATGGGTAAGGAATGATATCTCTAGCCTCTGCTTGTCAGAGGGTAGAGATGGATGGCAGGAGAGAGATCACTTGATCATTACCTGTTAGGTTCACTCCCTCTGGAGCACCTGGCATTGGCCACTGTCGGTAGATAGGAGACTGAGCTGGATGGACCTTTGGTCTGACCCAGTAGGGCCATTCTTATGGGTACCCTCAAGCCCTTTCACCCCCAACCCCTGTTTGGAGAAGAGCTGAGAAAGCCACAGCTAATTTCCTTTGTTTTCTATCAGCTAATCAACCAACATGCGCAAACCTCTTAGGACACCAAAAATCCAATCCTGTTCTTATAAAAGGTAAATTTTATTAAAAACAAAAAGGAAAAAATACATCTGGAACTTAGGCTTTTTGATAAATCTTAAAAGAAACAATTACAAAAATTAAGCACCCAAAACAGCTTTCTTGGGGTTTCAGCTTAAACGTTACAAGCAACAAAAGCATCTGGGGTTAGCACAGAGGAGAGCCAGAAGCCAAAATAAGAAATAAACCTTATCGCGTCTAGCTAAACATTCTGATCTACTTACACATTTGAAGTTCAGATAAGTAGTTCTAGGCATGATCTGATGATTTATGATCGGACCTGGCTCAAGCTTTACACAGCATTCCCGCTGCCCTCTGTTCCTCTTTCATGGAGAGCAACAGACAAAGGGCAGGTTTCTTTCCCCATTTTAAAAAGTTCTATCTAGCCTTCCCATTGGCTCTTTTGGTCAGGTGCCCACTTTTTTCCCTTTTACCTGGGGAACTTTTTAATCCTTTGCAGGTAAAGCAAGTAGAGAACAGCTACCAAGAGAGACTTTATAGCTAACTGGCTGGCTGGGTGTCCATAAAAGGAAGCCTCCTCTTCCCCCCCCCCCCCCCGCTTCATTTATCACAACTTCCTTCTAAAAGCATGAGCTATCTCTAATCCACTACCTATGGCTGTGATGGGACGGGCAGGCCGTACACTGGCAACGAGGAGGTTAATGAGGCAATCACATTTTCCCTTTTCCCCCCTTTATGTTTCTCTCACTCTTATTACTGCATGAAAAAGACGCACAAACAACAATGAAACTGACAGGGATACTGTATACAAACTGCTGTCAAATGCCCAAAGTAAAT
Organism: Mauremys reevesii; assembly: GCF_016161935.1. Classification (NCBI taxonomy): domain Eukaryota; kingdom Metazoa; phylum Chordata; order Testudines; family Geoemydidae; genus Mauremys; species Mauremys reevesii. The sequence continues at coordinate 20,332,950 of NC_052624.1, forward strand.
AAACTGGAAAAAATAGAGAAAAACAATTTATTTTCTCTAATGTTTTTCAATCATCATAATCTCAGGTACCATACGTAATAGTAATAGGTAAAAAATTCACTTCAGAGAGAAGTGAGATTTTTAAATTGATGGTGACCTTTTAATCAAGAATCTTAAGAAAGTTACTATGTTACCATGATATGACAAACCCTACCTGGATAAACTACACTTTAGCAATTTACTATTTCATTAGTTTGTTTCTATACTTTTGCCCATTTGTTTGAATTTTCTATTTGTGGCCTAAGGGATAAAGCAGTAGATTGGGATTTAGGAAAGCTGGATTCTGTCACTGGCTCTGCCACTGGCCTGCTGGGTGACCTTGGGAAAGCCACTAGAACCTCTCTCTGCCTCAGTTTCCCCACATGTAAAAAGGAAATAATGATATTTAGTACTTTTGTAAAGTGCTTAGTAATCTACAGATGAAAAGCGCTATATAGGAGCTAGAGAATATTAAATTATTAAAAAAACACTGGAATTCCCGTGGACAAATGTAAGAATCATTATCACACTTGTATGCAGTACTGTTGTAGCCATGTCAGTCCCAAGATATTAGAGAGCCAAGGTGGGTGAGGTAATATCTTTTATTGGAGCAACTTCTGTTTGTGAGACAAGCTTTTGAACTTACAAAAAGCTCTTCTTCAGGGCTGGGAAACAGTACTCAAGAGTGTCACCTAAATAAAAGGTGGAATGGCTACCTTCCCCCTTTCTCCCCATCCCTGGAGTGGTGTTAATGGGACACTTCACTTTGAATGGTCTCTTGAAATCTGTGTTAACTACTTACTCCTGGGGGAATTCTGCACCAGTGCGCATGCGCAGAATTCATGACTCCTGCAGAATTTCCCCCCCGCAAATACTTCTGCACCAGAAGTGCTGCAGTTCCACCTTTTGCCCACCAGAGACCACTGTGGTGCCAGAATAGCCAACAGCATGGATGTAGCAGGTTGTTCTGGTGCCACAGCGGCCTCAGCTGCATTTATGGGTCAGAATGTATTTGCTGTGGGGAAAAAAATTCTGTGTGCGTGCAGTAGAATCGCCCCAGGAGTTCATCACAATACCCTGCCCACAGAGCCAGGTTAGGACAGAGTAGGGCACAGAGGGCTGCTGGGGAGTCACAGACTGGGGTTCAGAATGGTTAGTGGGGGGGACTGACTGGGGCATGGGCTCAGGAGCTAGTGGGGTGACAGCATTGACCCAGGGGCTGAATGGGAGTGGGGGTGCATGGCCACATAGGGAGGAGGCTGCAGGGACCCATCAGGATGACAGGAGGGTGGCGGACTAGGGCAGATCTGCCTGACTGAATGGGAGAGGCTTGGGATCAGCCAGGGTCTCCCTAACAATCCAGCCCTCCCCCACCAAAGAAACCTGTTCCATACTGCTCCTCTCCCACCCACCCCCAATAATCCTCCAGGTTGACTCCAGGCTCCTTCCCTCTCCCTCACTTCCTCCGTTCCCCTGATACTCCCAAGCCTTTGCACTGCTTCTGACAGGTGCAGGAAATACAGTTCTATATTTCAAAATTCTGTAATAATATGCCTAGTATGGAATCTATTTTTTTAAATTTTTTTTGTCTGTATTGTTACAGATATACTTGCTGAGAGATATTTTGAAATAAATTACCAAAATAATTGAAACTGGCACGATTATATTGTGTTATTTTGACAAAATATGCAGAATTTTCAGAATTTTAAAATATTGTGCACAGAATTTTTAGTTTTTTGGTGCAGAGTTTTTAAGTTTTTGGTGCAGAATTCCCCCAGGAGTAACTACTTATGCTAAATAATCTGTTCCACCAGTGACATTCTGAGGCCAGCTCTACAGTATAGACCTATATCAGCATAATTACATTGCTCAGGGATGTGAAAAATCCACATGCCTGAGCAACATAGTTATATTGACCTAATCTCCCATGTAGACAGCACTATGTTGATGTGAGAGTTTCTCCAGTCAACATAGGGCTGGTCTACACTAAGGGGGAAAATCGATATAAGATACGCAACTTCAGCTACATGAATAACGTAGCTGAAGTCGAAGTATCTTATATCGATCACTTACCCGTCCTCACGGCGCGGGATCAATGTCCGGGGCTCTCCATGTCGACTCCGCCACCGCCGTTCGCGGTGGTGGAGTTCCGGAATCGATAGGAGTTGTTGGGATCGATATATCGCGTCTAGATGAGACGCGATATATCGATCCCTGAAAAATCGATCGCTACCCGCCGATACGGCGGGTAGTGAAGACGTAGCCATAGCTACTGCCTCTCGGGGAGCTGGATTAACTACGCTGGTAGAAGAAGCTCTCCTATGGGCACAGGGGGGTCTTCACTTAAGTGGTAGAGTGGCACAGATACAGTGCTTTAAGTGTAGCTGCCTTCAGGAAGTTTCCCAGAGCTGAAGAAGAACTCTGTGTAAACTCAAAAGCTCGTCTCTCTCACCAACAGAAGCTGATCCAATAAAAGATATTATCTCACCCATCTTGTCTCTATCACAGTTGGTATCGTTGGCAGCTTCAATAGAAACACCAAGGACTGAATGGACATAGAAAGAGCTGTGCTTTTGACTACAGTAGTTCCCTCTTGGATAGTGCCGAGATGAATTTTTTTCTGCTGCCTGTGCTGTTCTTATTTGGTGAATAAACAGAGGACTTCATGTTCCAGAGCTGTCAAAGCGTTGGACTCCTATAAAATCTGGCATAACAATGAAAAGAAATGAATTAATGTACTAATTCTACTGAGGTTGGGATTTTCTAAAAGGATTAAGGGAGTTAAGTGTCCAGTCCCCAGAGAAATTAATTGCACACTGGGCACCTAACTCTGGCCCTTTTGAAAACTTCTGGAGAGGGAAATAACTGATCTTGTTCTCAGATCGGACCATGCTGGGCTGGGGTTTGCCTAGAGAATTTACAGTGAGCAGAATCCTCTGAAACCAGCAAGCACAATAGCTAGAAAGAATTAATATTTTGTGAATGAACAACTATGCTCAGAATGATACTGTCACTGCTCTGATAACACAAGTTACACTCGGATATGATGGTGATAAGGACCATATAAGAATTGGGATAGACAGTAGTTCAAAAACCATAAGTCATGCCTCCAAAAAATTGACTGGTTTAAAAATGCAGAGATTTAAAAATAAAATAAAATTGGTGTTCTTTTCATTTGTCTTCCAGTTTCTGAGACTTCAGGTTCACCTTTTCATGCTTTTCCTCACAACTTTTATTTTTAAACGAAAACTGAGATTCCAGGGGATCACATCAGAAGAAAGAAAAAGAAAAACACCAACAAGTGTGAAACTTGCAATAAAATTATGTGACATGTCAACCATGAGTTAGATAGATACCAGGCTCTTACAGTTTAAATCAGAGATTTCATAGATCCCAAGGCCAGAAGCAACCACTGTGATCATCTAATCTGCTCTTCTGTATTACACAGATACTAGAACTCCTCCAAAATAATTCCTAGAACATATCTTTTAGAAAAACATTCAATCGCAACCTAAACATTGTCTGAGTTGGAGATTCCACCGCAACCTGTAGCGAATTGTTAATTACCCTCCCTGTTAAAAATGTACATCTTATTTCCAGTCTGAAGTTCTCCAGGTTCAACTTCCAGCTATTGGATCATGTTATGCCTTTCTCTACTTGACTGAAGAGATAATTAGCAATATTTGTTCCCCATGTTGGTACCTATAGACTGTGATCAAGTCACCTCTCAACCTTCTCTTTGCAAAGCTAAATACATTGGGGTCTATCACTGTAAGGCACATTTTCTAATCCTTTAATCATTCTTGGGGGTCTTTTCCTATCCATGATTATGCATCCCAGGACGGTATGAGTTCTATTGGCCACAGCCTCGCACTGCGAGGTCACGTCCAGCTGATTATATACCCTGACACCCAAGTTTTTATTAGTCGTTGACGTCTGGGCAGCCTACAGTGACCAGATGTTCTGATTTTATAGGGACAGTCCCAATATTTGAGGCTTTGTTTTACATAGGCTCCTATTGCTCCCCACCCGTGTCCCAACTTTTCACACTTGCTGTCTGGTCACCCTAGGCCACCCTGGGGATCTAAGGTCAGCAAGGTGCAATGCATCTCCGCCCTGCAGCCCGCCCCGCCCCTATGGGACTCGACACAGGGCACCCAGACCCAGTGCAGCTCGGACGCCTTCCAGGTCTCCAGCCCACGACCGGGCCAGCCTGGCACTGGGCCGGCGCCAGCTCTTGGGGTGGCCGCCCTGCGGCTGGGTGCCCCCAGGGGGCGTGTGACGCCCTTTCCCCCCTGCCCCGAGGGTCACTTCGGTCCATGGCTCATGCCTCGGGCGGGGGTCATGACAGGCTGCTGGGGACACGGGGGGCGGGTGCCTGTCGCGCTGCGACGCGCCCTGACGGCCTCGCACGGGCCTCCCCTGTCGCACCACAGCCGCTCAGCGCGCCGCCTACGGCCAGCAGGTGGCGCCGCAGCTCGCGCTCCCTGTCTCGCCCCCCCCCGCCGCGGCTTCCACTTCCGCCTCGAGGGACGAGGGCGAGGTCGTTCCAGAAACTTCCGGAAATAGGGGGCGTTAGCGGAAGTGACGGTCCGGAGTGCGACGCAATTTCTGGTTGTGGCTGCCCGGCCAAAGCTGCTGCTGCTGCTGCTGCAATCGCTGCTGCTCGGAGAGACGGGAGCGCGTCCGCCGTGCGGGGTGAGCCGGGGGCTCGCGGGGGCGGGTTGTGCCGCGCCGCGATGGCCGGGCCCCGGGGGGAGGGGTGGGCGGGATGCGAGGCGGGCTCGCGCCCTCAGCAACAGTGTTGTTGGTGATGGAGCCTCTTCCCCCCCCCCCCCTTCCGCTGGCTGCAGAGCGGCGGGGGAGGGGGGCGAGCGGGGGCTCCCGCTGCTGCCGCCTGCGCCCGAGCCGCTGAGGGGGCGCTGGGTCGCCTGGAATGGCGCCGTGCTCGCTGGGGGCGGTCGGGCCTACGGCGAGCCTCGACCCGAGCTCCGGGGTGAGGCGGGACCCTGGCGTCGGCCGCCGTGGGCAGGGGGAGGCTGCGGCGCTAGGCTCCCAGCTTTGAGGCTCGGTTACTCGCGCCGGCCGCTGGGTGCCCTGCAGAGGCGCCGCAGCTCTGAGCGAGGGAAAGGCCCGTGTTGGTGCCTCGCATCGAGGCAAACTCAGGTCGCGCCAAACCTCCGAGGGGTCTGAGGCTGCTCGCGCGTGGGGCGGCGGGAGAGCTCGGAGCACCCCAGGGCGCTCGCGTGTCACGAAGAGCTGACTCCCAAAAGCCGGTGCGCAGCCGCCTCTTCGCTCTGATTCCGCCTCAAGTTTTGGGGGTGGCGCCGTGTGCTAGTTTTTTTTAAGCGAGGGAAGCAGCCACGGAACCACATGCTGCCACTGGAGTTCTTGTACGTTACTTGTTTACAGCAAAACTTTCATGGCCTTGTGAGTTTCCTGCTTCAGTAAGTAAGTAAGGGCAATGGTAGCAGCCCAGTGTGGTGCTCGGAAAGGCGAGGGGCCGTTGGATGTTTTGTATTTGATGTTGCCAAGTTTCCCACGCCCAGTGTCCCTGTGAAGGTGAGGCAGATGGTTCATGTCAGCACTACTTGCAGGATGACTGGGATGGCAGTGAGTGGGCAAGTGGAGTCTCTGGTCTTGGTAATAAAACTTTAAACTAGCTTCAGTGTGATCACAACTAATATGATTTGAAGTTGACTTGTCTGTAAAACTGGTTTCCTCTTTTGAGGCAAGAAGAACAGAACAAATTATTCAGGATGTTAGGATCATTGAAGCTCTTGACTAGTAACTTTATAACAATAGATAGAAATTGGTGTGTTTAGCATAGAGCATTGTTCTAACTGGGCCAAGATGACATTGTAGAAGCTAAACTCTTGTAACAAGGTTTTAAATGCATATGGTCAAGCTTGTGACCTGGCATTGCAATTTAGTTGTCAGTCTTGTGCAGGGTGGATAAAAAATGATTAGGAAAAAAATAAAACAGAACTGGATTTTTTTATTTAAATAAGTTTTTTCCTCAAAGCATTTAATCAAAAAAATGGGATCCAAAGATAATTTTAATTATGATACATTGTAGCTGAAAGATATCTCATCATGGAATAGGGATTATACATTCTAATTCTATAGTATGAGACTATATATTCATGTAATGTTTAAGAAAAAATTTGTAAATAAGTTCTAATAGTTCATGGATTAGGGACCCAATCTTATGGAGTTCTGGGGGTTTCTGTATAGATTATTTAGGTTAATCTTTCTATCTACCCAATGGGACTCGGTGCTCAGTCATACCATCAGAGATGCTTAGTTTTGCAGTTCTCAAACTGTGGATTTGTGTCTCCAGAAATAACATGCTTGTTAACAGCAAAAATGTTTTTAAATAGAGGTGAGAAATAACAGACCTCAACCCTATTGTCCCTCTGCAAATTTGTGTACATAGCAAATTTTACCTCTCTAAAAGTACAAAGTTTCAAAAAGCTCAATGAATAGAAGATTGTGGGGGGCAGAATAGATCTGGACAAGGAGAAGTAGCCAGGAGATAAATGTGGGAAGGGAGGGACAGACAATAGAAACAAAAGTGAAACTGTTCTGAGCACTATGCCCCCAGATGTCTTGAGTTCTTTCTGAGAGTAGCCTTCATTGATTTGAGATCTACCATTCTCTCAGTAGAAGGGGAAAACCTATAATGGCAGCAGGCTGTAGAAGAGACCCAGTTTGGGAATAAGAACCATTCAAAAAATGTTTGCTGCTGATGTTTTAAAGACAGACACACCAGTGAACTGGCAGAAATCACTTAAGCACTTGGTGTCAAGTATCAGAGGGGTAGCCGTGTTAGTCTGGATCTGTAAAAGCAGCAGAGAGTCTTGTGGCATCTTATAGACTAACAGATGTTTTGGAGCATGAGCTTTCGTGGGTGAATACCCACTTCGCCGGATGCATGTAGTGGAAATTAAGCACTTGGGTTAGAGACTGTTGAAGTGATGATTCTTACTTTTAACAGCAGTAGCTTCTTCTGCCGGTGTAGAAAGAATATTTTCTTCCTTTGGACTAATTCATTCCAAATTGAAAAATCATTTGGGATTTGAAAAAGCAGAAAAGCTTGGTTTTCTTTTCCAGATTATGAATAAACAGGCAACTGAAGGTGAAGACAACTGAGTTAACTGCAGAAATAACCAAACAATCATTCATTTTCTGATATAGCTGTAAAACTACTCTGAAAAGTTTTAAAAATAAATCACTTTTAAAAATGTATAGTGTGTACCTTCTAAAAATGAAACCTGCATCTGTCTCTGAGTTGTGAAGAATATGTATTAAGGTTATAACAACCAAAAATAATGCAGTTTTATGTAGAAATCCATGATTAAATCGAGTCTTCCTAACTAGTGATTTATATCAATTTGACTTAAATCAAATCCACCCTGGTTTCGTGTATAGAATATGAGGAAAAAAACCATGGTTTTGGCCTAGTTTGAGTGATGGGAATGGCCTTGGGCTCTGTTAGTTCCATGCTCTGATTATATGGTCCTTTGGCAGTTATTACTGTACTTCTGAAGGGTGAATAATCATATGGGTCTGGATTCTTCAGTTTTTGGCGTATGAGGTATGTGTAACTCCAGTTAGAAAAGGTGTTTGTCTCCAGATGGGGAGGTGTAGGAACTTGGCAGTTAAGTTAAGCAGCAGTTATATTACCTTACTGGACTGACTAAATAGCTGAAGTCTGTGTAAACCAATGGCCAAATCTGCTTGCCAGGACACTTGTGATTTGATTTTATTTTTTTTAAATGTGAAGAACAGGGAATGAACAAATTACATAAAAGTTGGTTTTATAAGTTAGTTCATTCATTTGAGCCCTATAGATAGTCCTTGTGTTAGCTCTGGCTATGACCACAGAGCGCTTATCAGATGTTTTCATAATTTTGTTTTGTTTAAATCCTCTTTCCGGTTTCTTATACTGAATTCAGTTTGTTAGTGGACCTTCGAGTTGTTTATGTTTTGTCACAAGAAAATTATCACTAATGTCCAGTGAAAACATGAAAATAACTTCCCATTGAAATTTAGAAGTGAGAACAGCAGGGTTTTTTGACTTCCTGTAGCTGAACAACTAGTCCCAGCAAAATCAAAACTTCAGATATAAATTAGCATAATTTCAGAGCACTATAATATGTTAAAAATAAACCCATCTAGTTTCTCAAACTTTTTTCACCTCCCAAAAAAGGATTTAATCAATCCTTTTTAAAAAAATTATTTGAGAATTTTTCTAAATCTCCGAAAAAAATCTTAACCTTTTGAAAAGTGGGGAAATTCCCACTTGCAGTGGGGGAAAAAGGAAGGGAAGTAAAAATATGAAGCGCAGAAGAGAGAAGGAAAAGCCTAAAAATTCAAAACCATTTTCTTCAAACAAGCAATTTTCAATATTTTCATCAAAAAATCAATTTCAACCAGCTTTACACACAAGTTATTGCCTTTTTTCAGCATAACCTGTTTTTCTGCCTCACAGTTACTTTCGGTTTCCACAAGTTAATTGTTTTCCAGTGCTGTCTTCCATCATGGATAACACTTCAGGATTTTTTAAATTTTAATATAGGGTTTTAAAATTTTTTATTTCAAATTGGAAATTCAGTCTGTTAAGCCCCCAACTTAACATATTGAAATCCTTTAAACTAACTAAATAAAAAATAAATAATAAAAAAAAATCAGTCAAACCACAACTTGTGGAAGTCATTGTTTCAGCACCTGAAACCAGTCTGTCCCTGTAGTGTCATAGCAACTTTTTTTTTTTGAGGTGAAGATATATTTACCATTGAAATAAACTGACATTGGAGACCAGGACATAGGCAGTTGTGAGCCAGATCTAATGCTGCTGCAGCCAGCGTGAATGCTGGACACAAACCCCAGGAAAGGCACTGCACTAACAAGTCCAGGGCAGTTCTCCCTACTTCTCACGAGGCTTGGAACAGCCAAGCACCGTTGTGGGGTGCAGGAGGTGCGAACCACAGCAGACTCAGAAGTTGCCTGTAGCATCCTCAGGAAGGCTCCCCAGGTGGGGAGATAAGCTTGTAAGATCTATTGTTCTTAATTTGATGGCTGGCTGGGAAGGACCCATTCTAGACTGAGAGCCTTTGCCTAGTGGGCATTCATAATTTCAGATGCAAAAAATGATCCATTCATACAAATAGGATAATCATTCAGCAAATCATAAAATTCCCAATGACCTATCACATGACTTGCATAAAATACGTCAGAACTATGTCATAATCATATCATAATATCATTGTGAAGAATATGGGATGGAAATGTGACACTGCACCCCAATTCCCAAGAAGTCCCAGTTCCTAACAGTAATGGGGCAATGTAGGGAGAAGGGAAGTGAGGATTGTAATAACATTAACTTGCTATTTCTATGGTGCTTTTGAGCACTGGTCAGGGACCAGCACCCCGTTGTACAAACTCAGCAAAAAGATGGTCCCCCTGCCTGAAAGAGCATAAGTCCAAGTGAAGGTGTCTGACAAGTGGCAGTAGTAGCTGTCCCAGTACAGGACAGTTTGCCAGAGAAACTGCTCCCTGGATCGATGGGTTGTGATTGGCCTGGATGTTTGGCTTACCTGTTTGTTTATTTTAATCACTTAACAGCCCTACTAAATACACAAATGGTGGGAGGAGGGGAGAACTACTTTGATGCAAACTAGAGAAACCCCCCAAACAACAAAACTTATTAACGTTATGCAGCTTCTTTTTAACCAATGCAATATTTTATCTATTGTCTATCCCTCCTCCCCATCGCACTTTTAAACAATAGAATACCATTTATTTAAATATTTTTGGATGTTTTCTACATTTTCAAATAGATTTCAGTTACAGTACAGAATACAAAGTATACAGTGCTCACTTTATATTTCTAATTACAAATATTTGCACTGTAAAAACCAAAAGAAATAGTATTTTTCAAGTATTGTAGTGCAATCTCTTTATCATGAAAGTTGAACTTACAAATGTAGAATTATGTACAAAAACTCATGCATTCAAAAACAAAACAATGTAAAACTTTAGAGCCTACAGGTCCACTCAGTCCTATTTCTTGTTTAGCCAATCGCTCAGACAAACAAGTTTGGTTACATTTGCAGGAGATAATGCTGCCCGCTTCTTGTTCACAATGTCACCTGAAAGTGAGAACAGGTGTTCACATTGGACTTTTATAGCCGGCATTGCAAGATATTTACATGCTAGATATGCTAAACATTCATATGCCCCTTCATGCTTCGGCCACCAATCCATAGGCCATACTTCCATGCCGAAGACACTCAGTTTAAAAAAAAATAAATAAAAAAAATTTGTGACTGAACTCCTGGGGGAAGGGGGAAAGATTTGTATTTCTCCGGCTCTGTTTTACCCGCGTTCTGCCATATATTTCATGCTATAGAAGTCTCAGATGGTGACTCAGCACATTTGTTTTAAGAACACTTTCACAGCAGATTTGACAAACACTAAGAAGATACCAATGTGAAATTTCTAAAGATAGCTTCAGCCCTCAACCCAAGGTTTAAGAATCTGAAGTGCCTTCCAAAATGTGAGGGACAAAGTGTGGAGCATGCTTTCGTAAGTTTTAAAACAGCAACACTCTGATGCAGGAACTACAGAAGCGGAACCACCAAAAAAGAAAATCAACTTTCTGATGGTGGCATCTGACTTGGAGGATGAAAATGAAGATGCATCAGACCACCCCGGTTTGGATCCTCTGGAATGGTGGTTGAAGCATGAAGGGACATTTAGAGCCTCTGGCATGTAAATATCTTGTGACGCTGGCTACAACAGTGCCATGCGAACACCTGTTCTCACTTTCAGGTGACGTGAACAAGAAGCAGGCAGCATTATTTCCTGCAAATGTAACCAAACTTGTTTCTCTGAGTGGTTGGCTAACCAAGAAATAGGACTGAGTTTACTTGTAACAAAATCTACATTTGTAAATTGCACTTTCACGATAGAGATTACATTAAAGTACTTGTATGAGATGAATTGTAAACAAGAGTATTTTTCAATTTTTACAGTGCAAATATTGGTAATAAAAAATAAGTGATCACTGTACACTTTGTATTCTGTATTTCTGTAATAGAAATCAATATATTTGGAAATGCAGAAAAAATCGAAAAAAATTCCAATTGGTATCCTATTGTGTATTAAATATAACAGTGGGATTAAAACTGTGATTAATCACGATTAAATTTTTTGAGTTAATTGCATGAGTTAAATGTGATTAATCGACAGCGCTAGTATTTAGGCTTATGTTGTCTGCTTCATATAAACTAAACCAGAACTTCATAAAACTGGCCATAGAGGCTGCATGCTCTAAATTTGTTAGGCACTTAAACTGTGTGCAGTTTTTTTTATTAAAACAATTTGAGAAAGCTAATTTCAAGACTGTGGAACTTGAATCACTTAAACCATTTACTTACAAGGGTATGTTAGTGTGATGGGTTCAGTGACAGACCCCCTTGGGACTTGTCACCAAATGTGCTGAGATTACCTCTGAGCCCATTTTCCCTGCCAGCTTGGGACTCCAGAACCCCGTCCTATTGAGCCAGACATGCTAGTCTTCTGCAACACAGACCCAGGTCTGGGTCATGCCCCCGAAGCTGCAGACTTTAACCAAAAACTGCTGACTAGGTCACTTATATCCAGTTCCCAATGGGATCCAAACCCCAAATAAATCCATTGTACTCTGTATAAAGCTTATACAGGGTAAACTCATAAATTGTCCATCCTCTATAACACTGACTGAGACATGCACAGCTGTTTGCTCTCCCAGTTATTATTCACTTACTCTGGGTTTATCAATAAACAAAAGTGATTTTATTAAATATAAAAAGTAGGATTTTAAGTGGTTTCAAGTAATTATAGACAGAACAAAGTAAGTTACCAAGCAAAATAAAACAAAACAAAACACGCATGTCTAAGTTTAATACATTAAGAGACCGATTACAAGTAAACCTCACCCTCAGAGCTGTTCCAATAAGCTTCTTTGACAGACTAGACTCCTTCCTAGTCTGGACCCAGTCCTTTCCCCGGTACAGTTCTTGTGAGTTCTAACCGGCATCTTAGATGAAAAGCAGGGGCTTTCTCGGGGCTGGGGCCACCCTTGTCCTGCTCCACCCCCTTTTTATAGTTTTGGCACAAGGCAGGAATCCTTTGTCTCTCTGGATTCTCTTCTCCCCCCCCCCCCCCTTCTAAATGGAAAAGCCCCAGGGTTAAAATGGATTCCAGTATCGGGTGACATGGTCACATGTCACTGAAAGACCTCATTTTTCATTAATCGTCTGGCGCGCACACCTGTACAGGAAGGCTTGCAGGTAAATAAGCCGTTTACAACCAACTGTCCTAGTCAGTGGGAGCCATCAAGATTCTAAACCAGCATTAATGGCCCACACTTTGCATAATTACAATAGGACCTCAGAGTTCTACTTCATATTCCTAGTTTTTGATACAAGAATGATACATTCACACAAATAGGATGAATATATTCAGTAGGTTATAATCTTTGTAATACCTTACAAGAGACCTTTTGCATAAAGCATATTCCAGTTACATCATATTCACACTTATAAACATATTTCCATAAAACATACAAAGTTAGTGTCATAGTTTTAACTAAATAAAAGCTTTTCTGTTATTCTACTGCAACTAAGTCACTGTTTAGAAAAACTGAGGCCATGTCTACACTTACCGGGGATCGATGCTGCTCTGGTTGATGCACTGGGGGTCGATTTAGTATATCTAATGAAGACCTGCTAAATCGACCACAGAGTGCTCTCTGACTCAGTTACTCCATTGGAATGAGAGGAGTAAGGTAAGTCAGTAGGAGAGCGTCTCCCGTCAACACAACGAGGTATAGGCACCGCAGTAAGTCGACCTACGCTATGTTGACTCCAGCTACGTTGCTTAGGTCGATTTACCCTGGTAGTGTAGACAAGGTCTCAGTATTAAACTTTCCTCAGTTGGTCTTAGGTCGCTACAAGCCATAGCCTTTGCTGGCTTAATTGATTCTGTATTAATCCCTCTTTTTAACTAGTAATCTCTACGTTTGTGACGCAATGCTCAGGCTTTGTTTATGTTTGCAGTGGTGTGAAGGATACGTGTAGCTACACACTGCAGTTTGAGGCTCTGGTGTAAAGGTACCGGCGTACTGTGCTGCAGTACAGACGTGGGAGGCACTCCGTGGATGTGTAGAGCCATGTAGGGAATATAGCCTAAGATTCTGGTGTGCCTGTGCTTTTTTCATCTAAGGAGTGCCTCACTGGCTACACTGCTTTTTGTACCCTTAGTCTGATTAGTTTCTGTACTCTACATGCTGCCATAAGTAGACCTACCTTTAGTGAGATGATTCTGGCTTCGTGTAAACTTCTAGTTTTTTCTTCCATTGATCATTAATTTTTACTGTGCAAATTCTTGTACAGTTGAACTTTGTGTAGGGACTTCTTGCCAACTGATAGCTCGTGATAGGAAGTTGCTTTACAATGGCAGCACTAATTTCACAAATGTCTGAAGTAGCAGATCATGATACAGTTTCAGTTTCTAAGCTAGTGTCTAAGTCTGACTTGGACATCTGTGCACTTACTTCTACTCTCTCTGTGCAGCTTGTTTCAGGTACCTTTTAATAGTTATAAAAAGCTCCTTTCTGTCTGAAAAAATGTTCTGAGACTAAGCAACTTTCTTAAAAAGTTTGTCAACAAAGTAATTGAGCTATAGGACTCAAAACAATTATCTAACCATGGCTGATGCAATCTTATCTCAAATTGCTTGTTTTAAATACATCAGGTTATATCCCATGCTGACTTCAAAATGTAAACCCTGTTTCCACATTTTTCATGGCTATTTAGTTCAATTTCATAGAATCATAGAATTCAAGATCAGAAGGGACCATTATGATCATCTAGTCTGACCTCCTGCAAGATGCAGGCCACATAAGCCGATCCACCCACTCCTTAACATAAAAGAAAAAAATCGTCTGGTCAGCTTGTTAGGGACACTAGAGTATCTGTGCTGAATCAGGTCTGAGATCCATATGAAGTCCAGTATGCTGTCCCCAGTACCACATGCATCAGAGGAAGATGCAAGAACCATGCAGTAGGTTAATTGGCCTTCCACACGGGGCTTGTCCTGATATTCAAAATATAAGGTTTAGTATCTCTTCCAGAATTTTTTTAGCGCTATGATAATTCTGGATATTTTTAATATCTCTCTAACAAGATTCCAAAAACGACTGGATATATAGATTCCAGTGCAGTAAAGTCTGAGACCCGCCGTTAATGCATTGACCGAGCTGTTCAAAACTGAGGAACAGGATGTAGCCAAAGTTTGGCAAGATTTGTTCTATGTTTGCTGGACACAGATGCAGTTATTTTTCCCAGTGTAAACCCGATTTAAGTAGGAGAGAAAAAGAACTGTTTGTAGTGGTAATGAAAATGGCCCATTTCCAGCAATTGACAAGATGATGTAAGGAACTGTGTGTGTGTGTCGGGGGGGGGGGGGGGGATAAGCATGCAGAAATAGTTTTACTTTGTGTAATGGCCCATCCACTGCCAGTCTTTATTCAAGCCTAATTTGATGGTGTCCAATTTGCAAATTAATTCCAATTCAGCAGTCGCTCAGTCTGTTTTTGAAGCTTTTTGTTGTAATATTGTGACTTTTAGGTCTGTAATCGAGTGGCCAGGGAGATTGACGTGTTCGCCAACTGGTTTTTGAATGTTAAAATTCTTGATGATTGATTTGTGTCCATTTATTCTTTTACGTAGAGACTGTCTAGTTTGGCCTATGTACATGGCAGAGGGGCATTGTTGGCACATGATGGCATATATCACATTGAGGCTTTATTCCCAGCTCCTGTCAGTACTGGGCTGAGTAAATTTGCTGAACGGGGGGGGGGGGGGGGGCGCGGTAATAAAAAGCTTAAATTGCAGTCTTTTAAAAAACAGATGTATGAAGTTAAAATAGTGGATATAGGACCTCATGCACACTTCTGAGTAGGTCTTGGTTCCAAAGATATAGAGCTACTGCCGAAGAATTTTTCCCTTAGGCCATGTCCACATTTAAAAAAAAAATAAATGAAAATAATCCCTACCCATTACTCTGGATTTACAAGCAATCTCATTAAACCTGCTTTACTGTGTTAAATGCCAGAAGCCTTGGGAGCTTAGTCTACACTTCCAACTGACAAAATATTTTTTTTATAAACTTTCACTCTTATAAATCAGACCCCAGACACATCTGCTCCCCTTCAGCATCAAAAGACAATTTGTCTGTGTTGCAAAACAAGCAGGTTAAGTTAAAGACTAAGCCTCCTAGGTCTCTTCTTGCCACCTAGGATTTACAGCAATGTACAGAGTACAGGCACTACACATGTAGCTATACACTGCAGTGAAAGGCAGGCCGTGTCCACATTTGTTGCTGGTGTGTAGCTACATGCAGCAAGGAAAGGCTCCACCAAGGGAAGGCAGTGGGATACTACAATCCTAAAAATAGCAGTGTACATGTCTGAGGCACTGTGTAGGATGTACACTCTAGGGAGTTCAGGCACTGTAGGGCATTTTACTTGCCTAATCCATGGCTCCCTGTCTCCACCGCTATTTATACCCGTGCTAGCTGGGTGTTCAGTTTCTGTACTTTACATGCTGCCATAAGTGTAGACATACATTAAATGTTCTAATAAAAGGACAGACTTCCTAGTTCTCAGGGAGATTGTAAACCTAGCTGTGCTTAACACAGGGCCTCTGTAGCTGCATTTTAGGTTTAGGTTAACATCTAGGGCAGTACTAAGCATGGTATTGATACTCTTGTTCCCCCAATTTCAGGCTATTCATGGCCTTTCAGTAATCCTCTGTCATAGGGCCTTTCTTGACCAGTAGAAAGGTGATGCATTTCAGTTGTTAGCTCACTTGAGCTACCTTAACCTGACTGGCTGCATTTTAGCCTCGAGAGGAGCCAGGTAACTCAACTTCAACTTTGTTAGCATCTTAAACAGGATTTTTTTCATTCATGTTACATCAGTCAACTGAGCTAACGTGACTGAAGACAGTACAAAAGAAATGAAGGTGGAGAAATTTTTCTCAGCTGTAGTTGACTTCTAGAACTTGTTCAGTTTACTGATAAATCATAGTTGCTCCTTGAGGGCACATTCAATAGTCGTTACCACCCAATGACAAATGAAACTTATTTTAAATCTGGGTTTTTAAAAACGAGGATTAGTTCTCTGAAAGGCACGATTCCCGCTAGTTTGGTAAGTTAGTCATAGAATCATTTGACCTAGCTTGTGTCACGATCAACCTGATTTTCTTGTTTTCTCTATAGTTGCTTATTTCCAAGTTGTATAGTCTTAGAATGGAGTTATGACTACTGTAGGACACAGCAGTCATTCGTTAGGATTGCTTTTGTTACTTATGCTATATATCCTTCTGTAAGAAGATGTTTACAAGACTTTAGAACTCTAGTTAGATGTACTGGCATATCTAGTAAAACGCATGAACCATTTCTGAGAAATACTCAAATGTACTTTCAATTTTAGTTTCTATATGTTAGATAACATAACCCATTGTCAGGGTGGATAAAAAATCTTAAACCCTTAAATTGGATTTTGGTATAAATCTTAAACATGTTCTAAACATTGGGAATTATGGCAACCTGTATTAGGGCCTAAATTTCACCACTGAACTAGTGGAAGTCACTGGTCAGTTACCTGGAACTACTCTGAAGTGATAAACCAGTTTTTTTTGCAGCATAGTCTTTTCTGCAGGTGTAAAGAGAACTTTCTTTTTAGTTTATTTAGCTAGTTCAGTTCAGTGACTAATAGCTCATTCAAAGTTGAGAAACAGTTAGGGAGTTGAAAAAGCTGGAAAGCTTGCTTTCCCCTTCAATCTGTGAATAACATTTAGATGTAAAAGGATTAGATCTGCAGCATGGGGCATGGGTCACTTGCTGGAGGATTCTCTGCAGCTTGAGGTCTTCAAACCACAGTTTGAGGACTTCAATAACTCAGACATAGGTTAGGGGTTTGTTACAGGAGTGGGTGGGTGAGATTCTGTGGCCTTCATTGTGCAGGAGGTCAGACTAGATGATCATAATGGTCCCTTCTGACTTTAAAGTCTCAGTCTATCTTCTAGTTCTAAAATGTGTATAGAGTGCATCCTTCTAATTAGAAGAAAAAACCCAGATTATGCCAGCCAGTGAGAATCAACTTTCCTCTAGGAAAATGAGTAAAGTAAATTGTAACACAAGATTAAAAGTGGTGATTTACATCACTTCACCCTGCCCATTTTTACATTAATGATGCTCCATAGTGTTCATCGTCATTTCTAATGCGCTATTTCATTCACCTGTCCCCATGAACACAAGGCTTTTTTTGGGTCACATCAGCTTGGAACTTTGTACTTAGGCTGAAAGTTTGTGCTGTTTTTTCTTTTGACAGTTGTGACAACTGAGAAGTTGAAGTCAAATCTGTTCCATACTTGCTAAACATGTGAATAGGCGACTTCATTTTGAAAATGCAATTTCACTAGCACTTTAAATCTTTCATAAATTTTCTGTGATTCTGATAACTTTTTTCAAACTATAAATAAGGACTAACTACTGAACAGAATGTAGTCCAGTTTCTTTAATTTGTTTTGTCACATACTCCCCTCATACGGTTTCATACCTTGGCTATTTTAAATAGCATTGCTCTAAACAAATTTGAATAAAAATATGGTAACTTAGACATTTTAACTTTATATAGTACTGTACAAACTAGCAAATCCTTTTAAAACCTAATCCCTGTTCGGCTTTCCTAGAAGTTAATTACATATGCCATACAAAGGTAATGTTAGTTGTACAGCTAAACATGCTAAAGAGAGGTTTCAGAGTTGTAGCTGTGTTAGTCTGGAGTACTTGTGGCACCTTAGAGACTAACGCATTTATTTGGGCATAAGCTTTCGTGGGCTAAAATCCACTTCATCAGATGCATGGAGTGGAAAATACAGTAGGAAGATACATATACATAGTACATGAAAAGATGGGAGTTGCCATCTTTTCATGTACTGTGTGTGTATACACACACACACACACACACTCTCTCTCTCTACATGAAAAGATGGCAACTCCCATCTTTTCATGTACCGTGTGTGTGTATATATATCTTCCAACTGTATTTTCCACTCCATGCATCTTCTGAAGTGGATTTTAGCCCACGAAAGCTTATGCCCAAATAAATTTGTTAGTCTCTACAGTGCCACAAGTACTCCTCGTTGCTTTTACTCTAAAGAGAGGAAATGTCATTAAGTTTGGTATAGTAACTTTGATTTTTCTTGTGCATAAAACATTTGCAGTGCAGCTACACTGTAATCACATATGTATATCTAGGGCTATAGAAAATATAATGCATATCGCATAACTTTGTTCTCTTTTTTTAATTTCACAAAGAATCAGTTTAATTTATACTTGGTTCTCTAAGGTGTGTATTTAATGTCTAGTATCCATTTACTATCCATTTTCTTCTCTTTAGTCAGTACTCCAATGCAGTTCAAGTGATGATTCCATTAACAGTGAAGTTAACTGTAGATGGCCCATATGTGCTGGCAAACTTTCACTAAAAGCTGTATGTATCTGACTCTTATGGGCTATGTCAGACATAAGAATGTCTACACTACAAATGCTGCTTCAGCTGTGCCACTGTAGTGTAGATGTTTGAATTGATGGAAGGTAGTTATTCCACCTCTCTGAGGTCTGGTCTACATTAGAAAACCAACTAGGTTGGTTTAATTGCACTGGTCAGGTATGTGGGGAAGAATCCACACTCCTGAGCGGCATTATTAAGCTGAGCTATATCCCTGTGTAGACAGCGCTGGATCACTGGAAGAATTCTTCCATCGACCAACTACTGCCTGTTGGGGAGGTGGATTGCCTACACTGACTGGCCCCTGAAGCATTACGGTGGTGCAGCTGTAGAGCTTTAGCATTTTAAGTGTAGACAAGCCCTCAGAGGTGATAGCTAGGTTGACAGATGAATCCTTGCATTGACTTAGGGCTTGGCTACACTTGCAGATGTGCAGCGCTGGGAGTTACAGCTGTGTAGGGAAAGCGCTGGTGTGTGGCCACACTCACAGCTACCAGCGCTGCAGTGTGGCCATATTTACAACATTTGCAGCGCTGTTGGGACTGGTGCATTATGGGCAGCTATCCCAGCGTTCAAGTGGCAGCAATGTGCTTCTCAAAAGAGGGGGGTGGGGTGCAGTGTGACAGGGAGCGGGGGAGAGAGAGTGGATTTTTGGAGCCAACATTGTGTGTCAGCTCCCTGCCTTGCAAAATCTGAACATTTCCTCGACCCCTCATTCACTCTTAACTGCAAATAGCCTGGAGACCAGATAAGCAGCTGCTCCAACGGACTCCCTTTCTCCCCCTCCCCCCGCTGTTTCTCTCCTCAAGCAAACACTAAGCTGTAGACATTCATCCCCCTGCCTGCCTCATTCACAGCAAGGTATTGGGTTATCTCAATTGATTGTTCAGTCAGTTACAGATTGATCACAGCAAACAAGAGCTGTGTTTGTTTTTTAGATAAGCAGCTCCCGATCCCTGAGTTCACAACAAAACAAAGAGGCATCATAACAAAACAAAGAGAGTAATTTAGTTAAAAGCATTCTGGAATATCTCCTAATACCCTGGAGGCCAATAACAGCGCTGGTGTGTGGCCACACTTGACGAGCAGCGCTGCATCACCAGCGCTGCACTCGTTATACCCCAAGCAGACCAGGTGTACAACCAGTGCTGCAGCCAGGGAGTTGCAGCGCTGGATGTGCCTTGCAGGTGTGGACAGTTACTAAGTTGCAGCGCTGTAAAGCCTCCACCAGGGCTGCAACTCTCCAGTGTAGCCAAGCCCTTAGCTGTGATTACACGGGGAGTTAGGGTTGACCCAGCTGTTTTTCAGAATGAGACATTTTTCACAGCCCTGCGGAACATAGCTAGGTTGATCTGATTTTAAGTATAGACCAAGTCACAACTTTTAGGCATCTAGCCTCTTGGAGAAATAAAATGTCATAATGCAAGTAAAGACTGAAAGCTCTTCAGGGCAGAGACTGTCTTTTGTACTCACTGCAGCACCTAATAAAAAGATGCCATGATCTTGATCGGAGCATCTGGGTGCTATTGTAACAAATAAGTGTCAAAACCTAGCAATACATATTTTGACTGAGTGAGTGCTTAATCCTGCAATTTTTAACGTGCTCAACATAGTGGGGGTGCAGAACATCCCTAATCCACAAACTACTTGTTTGGAGGAAATAGTGAATTAGCAACAGGTCTGTTTTGAATATTAGTATTTACCTTGGGAAAATGAACTCATGACTGGGTGCAGCTGAACTGAAGCGGAACATGATTAAACTGCAAACATAGCCAAGGACAAATTCTGTACAGTGCCATCTCATACAAAAGGTAACTTGATCTGTGACAACTCTCTTTCTAATTTCAAACATGAAACTATGCCAGGTGTTTAGAACGATTACTTAAGCATCCTTGCAAATTCTACTTTATCATGGGCACAGGGCTGGCTTTAGGAACTGCAGGGCCAGATTCGAATACCCGGCGGTGGTCCGGGACTTCGGTGGTGGTGGGGGGGGGTCCTTCACTCGCTCCGGGTCTTCTGTGGCACTGAAGGACCCCCTTGCTGACGAAATGCCACTGAGGTCCCGGAGCAAGTGAAGGACCCCCCCCCACCACCACCAAAGTGCCACCGAAGACCTGGACTGCCGCCGGGTGAGTAAAAAAAAAAATTTTAATTTAAAAAGGCGTGGGGCCCGATTCCAGGGAATTGGCCTAAAGCCGGCCCTGCATGGGCAAGTAACCTTTTTGTTTTAAAGGAAAAATAAAATATCAGTAGGTCTAAATCATGATAGAATGCAAAGGTTGACTTTTTGCCTTGGCTGGTAAGTTTTCATGACCATTTTGCAAGCCTACATCAAAAGGGATGTGGAGATGTCAGATTTTTCTCAACTGGTAGATTTTTTTTTTCTCGTTCAAAAATTGACTATTTCAGTAACACATGCCTTTTAGCTCCAAGGGTGGATTTCGCAACAGATCTTCCTCATACAGGCTCTCGTTATTGATGGGTTAGCTTTCATCTCATTTAGCTTTTGTTACAGTGAAAATCACTTGTGCTCATAGAAAAGTTTCCTGCCTTGAATATCACTGGATTTTTTTCAGTTGATGTATATACTCTAGCATTGTCATGATCATGGAACAGTATGATTTTAGTGCTGTGTACTAGAGCAGTATTTTTCAATGACCTGGTCCGTGGACCAGCACTGGTCCTGGAGATCTCACTGATACAGTTTAGGAAGGCATGAAGCTGGTTCCTGGTATCAAAAAGGTTGAGAAACATTGTACTAGAGCAGTGGTCCCCAAGCTTTTTGTCTGGCGCATGCCGGACGAAGGACCGTGGTGGCATCATCGAGAGGTGTCGCCTCCGAAATGCCGCAGAAATTCAGCAGCATTTCAGCGGATGCTCGACCACCAGCCAGGACGCGGGCACATTTAGATGCCCCTGCGGGCGCCATGGCACCTGCAGGCACCGCGTTGGGGACCCCTGTACTAGAGAACTATGCCGAGATGCTTTTTCTACATTGGTTCTATTTAAATCAAATTGTGTAACATGCTGGTGATTTATGAGCAACAAGGACTTCCCAGTAATTTCACATCTTGTTAGACATAGTCACATCTGGACTCCTATTACAAGCAAGTAACCTTTGGCCACTGTTCATAATAAAGGAGGCTGAAAGTATATTTTACTTATGTAGGGCATAAGTAATTGTGGCACAGGTTAGTCCTGGGGGGATTCTGCACACTATTTTAAAATTCTGGATATTTTATTTTTCAAAATAAAACAATATAATCACACTAGTTTCAATTATTTTTGGTCATTTATTTCAAAATCGTATCAGCAAGTGTATCTAACAATACAGACAACAAAAAAGATTCAGGAAATGTTTTTTGACAAGTAGATTCCTTACTAGGCATATTAATACAGAACTCTTGAGTAATAATTCATTTAAACTACAATACAGACCTGTATTTCCCATGCCTCTCAGAAGCAGTGCAAAGGCTTGGAGTCAGGGATAATAGAGGAGCTGGGCGAGAGGGAAGTAATTGCTGGGAAGGAGTCTGGGTGTGAACTTGTTCCATACTTTTCCCACCCATGCCCAAGTTTTTTTTTTTGTTTTTTTTTGGCAGGTGCGGGGAGGGATTGTTAGGGAGCTTCCCCCATGCAGATGTTGGCTGACCCGTAGTCTCTCCCATTCAGTCAGGCACATCTGCCCGTCCCTATGTGTCCTTCTACCCCATCCACATGTGTCCCTCCAACCCCACTCAGACACCCACTCCCCCATCTCCATGTGGGCCTGCACTCCTCCCCCACTCCCCATCTGTCTCTGTGCCCCTACTCAGCCATCCCTCCCTCCCCAGGTGGCCCTGCACCTCCACTCCCATTCAGCCCCTACCCCAGTCTGTCCTCCCCCAATAGCCCTTACGAGCCCCTGTCTGACACCCCCCCCCGCCCCCCCAGCAGCCTCACACTGTCTGTCTCCCTGTAGTCCCCATCTCCTGATCTGGCCTGACTGGCACTGTGAAGAAGGTGGGCTCTTTCTCTTCCCTAGCTGATGGGGGAACTGCTGCTTTGTTCTATCGTCACAGTGTCCTCTGGTGGGTAAAAGGCAAAACTTCAGCAACTTTCCAGCAAAGTTATTTTCTGCTAGTCTGTTCGAGTGCCATGGTGCCATCTGGGCAAAAGGTGGAACTGCAGCAGCTTTCTAGCAGCTTTTTTTTTCTGTGCAAATAATTAAAAATGTGTGGCTCATTAATTATGCATGCACACAGTGGTGCAGAATTTCCCTCAGGAGTAAGCCAGTACACATTCTCCTCTCCACTTTTTCCATACTGGTTGAGATGTCTTGGAGTCATTCATGATTTTCTTTATTAGGTTTTTTATTTTTGTTACGTTTTAATGTTCAGCTACTAAAGTGTCTTGTATTTGTTTGATTAGTTTTGTAATTGTTAGTATAACTTTTATCCTAAGCTCAGCACTAAAATTCTTTTCTTTTTCGGCATAGGTAAGTCCTAGGCCTCTTTAATTGGTTATTATGAGAACAGCAACAACCTAAACTCAAAATTGTTAAGTAAATGGCCTGTGCTATATTTGCCAACACTACCACTTTCCAATACCTTAAATTTCCAGAAGTCAAGAAAACTGACAGGTTTGACCAGGTTTTGCAGGCCGAAATCAGTGAGACTTGCGATTCGAAGTCACTAAAGTGCTCTTAAATATTAGAGCTGAGAAAAGTCTTTTCAGCTATTGGTAAATTTGCCAAAAAGTGCAGTTTTGGGGCAAACAGCTATTTGCAAATTAGGATCAAATTTGCATTTTAGCTAAATAAAAGAGCTTTTTTTCTTTTTTCCAAAGAAAGTCAGAACAGTTTATTTCATTTTCTAAATGGTCTTGACATATTGTTATGAAATGTCATTTTTGACTTGACCCAAAAAACTCATCTTTTTTGTTTTTGTCAAGAAACTGAAAAAAAAATCAGTTTTGGTTTCCAAAATATTAGTTTCAGAGTAGCAGCTGTGTTAGTCTGTATCCGCAAAAAGAACAGGAGTACTTGTGGCACCTTAGAGACTAACAAATCTATTTCAGCATAAGCTTTCGTGGGCTACAGCTCACTTCTTCGGATGCATAGAATGGAACACACAGACAGGAGATATTTATACATACAGAGAACATGAAAAGGTGGAAGTACACATACCAACTGGAAGAGTCCAATCAATTGAGATGAGCTATCATCAGCAGGAGGAAAAAAAAACCTTTTGAAGTGTTAATAGATGACCCATAGAAGGTGTGAGGAGAACTATAACATAGGGAAATAGATTCAATTAGTGTAATGACCCAACCATTCCGTCTGTTTAAACCTAAGTTAATTGTATCTAATTTGCATATTAATTTGAGTTTAGCAGTCTCTTTGGAGTCTGTGTTTGAAGTTTTTTTTGTTGCAAAATTGCCACCTTCAAGTTTGTCACTGAGTGGTTAGAGAGGTTGTTTAGCTTATCTGTACTAAATATGAATTTAGGAGTCAAACATTAGGCTCCTGTGTCTAAAATTATTGGCATGTGTATGAAAATTCATAAAACTTAATGTAGTCAAAGTCTAACCTAACCCCTTAACACTGAAACAATTTTATTGCGGAGTGATACATTCTGTGCCACTAAATTTTTCATAAATACATATTTCTAGCACTAGCAGCTATAAATTTTAAGCACATACATAATGGTAAGCACATGAGTAATTCAAAGTCAGTACTTCAGTGCAACTAATCATGTGGGTAAATTTACACACCTACATGTGTGTCAAACATCATGCTCTGGACAGGCAGCAATGGGAAAAATGGATTGTGCCACCAAGCTCACAAGATTCCAAGTTCTAGATCTAAACCCCTCTATGGTCCGAGTCCTTTTCCAGGTCCCAGCTCAGAGTAGAGGGCAAGGGGGATCTTGCTTCCTTGAGGATGTCTTGAACCCTGCCCCCAGGCGCTAGGATTTTGGTGACCCCTACTCATTTATGGACATCTGACTGCCTCCATTTCCCCCTCATGTGAGTCAGATTTGGGGTGGGGTATCTTGCCTTTCTTGCGGTATGTGAGCTCCACTCCCTGTTTGTGTACCAGGATCATCTATCAGTTCTGCTAACATATCTGTCGCTAGTTGTTGGGGGTGGTTGAATTAAGCTGGCAGGAGACCTCTCTCCTGCTGGCTAAGAGCAGCTACATGGGAGACCTTATCGTGGCACAGATGTAATGGTTCAGCTGTGTCACTGCAAAGTATGTAGTGTAGACGTAACTTGAGGAATTGCATAGCACTGTGTGGCTTAGTGGAAAGACCACTGGACTGAGACTAGTCCTAGCTCTGCCTCTGGGTGACCTTGCCTGAATCATTTTCACTTCTATACCCATTTTACAGATGTGAAACTGAGGCATGATGTAAAGCTCTCTGAGATCTTCTGATGAAAAGCCCTATATAAAAGCTAGGTCTCTTTATTATTACCACAAAAGTATATCAGCTGCAAATCTAAATGAGAACTACAACTACCTAAATGACCATTAACTCCTATTCCCAGGGGGGAGGGATATCTCAGTGGTTTGAGCATTGGCCTGCTAAACCCAGGGTTGTGAGTTCAATCCTTAAGGGGGCCACTTAGGGATCTGGGGCAAAAATTGGTCCTGCTAGTGAAGGCAGGGGGCTGGACTCAATGACCTTTCAAGGTCCCTTCCAGTTCTAGGAGATTGGTAGATCTCCTATTATTATTATAATATTTGTCTAATTTTTAAAAAAAAAATTAGAAAAGTAAATGGCAAAAAAAACCTTCATTAACACAGTTAATGTTGCCTGATGATAGCTCATGACCTTTCAGAACATAAAGTTCAGCTAAACTAAAACATCTGAAAACCGGGAAATAGAGGTAAGGTAAGCACCCACACAGCCTTAACTTTGTCCTCTTTGAGCAAGCCCCAATATGCTCATCACACATACACTTTCTCTCCTTTACTGTAATTAGGCAGTGCCTGTGCTTGCCCTATACAAACATTGAACCTGCTTTCATGACAGAACTCTGCACTGTTACATTTTAACAACCACTTCACATCCTCTTACAACCCCTTCATACTTCAGCACAGGGTCAGTTATACTTTCCCCACCTATCGTTAAATCCACAAACTGCTCTTGTATCCCACTTCACTACTGACAATACCCATGGCAAGAAGACCGAAGTGCTCTGCTGCTGATACAACCTGCACAATTCTGTATTGAAATCATGTAGACTGGAACCTCAAGGTACATATGCACTCTTTTCCTTTGGTAACACACACAGGTTTGGGGGGTGGGGGGTGACTCAAAACCAGATCTCCTCATATCACTGTCACAGTTGCCCCCAAACTACTTCAACTCACTCCTCCACCATTCAGTACAGTTACATGCATTCTAGCTTCATTCACTGTTACATGCAGATAATACCCAATGGCTATTGCCAGCTCCAGAGGGCAGAGTTATGGTTGTATGGATGTTTACCTTAATTCTGTCTTCTGGTTTTCAGAAATTTTAGTATTGCTGAACTCTGCATTCTGGAAGGGCATGAGCTATCACTGAGCAACCTTTACACTGTGTTAATGAAGTTTTGCCATTTAACTTGAGTGACTTTGTATTTCAAGATTTCTTAAATGTTGGCTTGATGTTCCATTGAATTTGTCACTCAGGATTTAAAACTTTTCTTGAAAAAAAGATCAGAACTAGAACAATTGGGTTCAGAGATGACTGGAAATCTTAGTGGAGGAATAAGCAGGGGTAGTTTAATGCTGAAAGGAAGAAAATTTTTTACAGAATAAAGCAAGGAGGTAAAAGCTAGCTGAAGTCTCTGGTAGGATTCCAGAAAGACTCATGTACCCCAGAGACCATTCAGCTTCAATGAGGACTTAGATGAACTGCCTCTAATACTGTATTTCTGTCTCTTAATAGTGACCAAA
Source organism: Mauremys reevesii (assembly GCF_016161935.1). Lineage (NCBI taxonomy): Eukaryota > Metazoa > Chordata > Testudines > Geoemydidae > Mauremys > Mauremys reevesii. The sequence continues at coordinate 20,359,532 of NC_052624.1, forward strand.
AACATCATGGCCTTTTTTTTTAAACTGGACAAGACTTGTTCTAAGCCAAATAAGTCAAAATTTGTTCACTAAAATTACATAACATAAAATGCCTAACTATTTGGCTTTTTAAAGATCTAATATTAATCTTAAAATAAACTCCATTTGGGTATTTTACGCTTAATAAACAACCTTAATCTTGTTTTCAAGGTGGCTGATTCATCTTCTAGATTTGAGTCAGACTAGTGGGTCCTTTTCACTTGGCTATAATTTTCATAATAAAAGAGATGAATGACTAGCAAACTGAATTTAATAATGCTTTATAGACTAATGACGTCTGTAGTAACTTTATGGCTGGGTTTGGATATATACTTAAGATAATTTAACTTTATGAATTGGTTCTCAAGTGACACACGCACACACACACACACATATAGATATAAAATAAATAAAGAATACTGTTCTGAAGCTTCCTTGGGATCTTATGACTAGCTACTAGAAATTACAGCTGTCTAGTTCCTGCGCGCTTCGGTCAACTCCAGTACTCCACCGGAATGAGAGGAGTAAGGCAAGTTGACAGGAGAGCATCTCTCGTTGATGCAGCACAGTGTGGACTCTGCAGTAAGTCAGCCTAAGCTATGTCTACTTCAGCTAAGTTATTCACATAGCTGGAGTGGTGTAATTTAGTTCGACTTACCCTGGTAGTGTAAACAAGGCCTTACAATGGCAGCAGAACTCTGGTATGAAGAAGGTGCTATGGAAATATAGGGTAGCCAGACTTCATAATGGCCTGTGACTATAGAGGTACGGCGTAAAAAGTGATCACAATAGCAATAGATCTTGACTGATTTTAGCATGCAAGAAAATTAGTGTCCACTTACGTACTGTCAGTACTTCATATCCACGAATGAGAAATGACTTGACTTCCTGTCTAGTCCAATGTAGATATCTGCCTAAATGACAGAATTGGAGAACATAAAACCAAATTGCATCAACATAGGAGTGGACTAGTCCTCCTTGTACTACTGTTTGTAAATCATGTAATGGGACAGATGTCATGTTACTCAGTTGTAGTACTGTACCCATTTAGTAAAAGGTTCTTTTAATTGCAGGACTTGCTGTTAAGACAACTGTTAAAACATGGTGGATTATTATGACGTTCTAGGAGTGCATAGGCATGCCTCACCAGAAGACATTAAAAAGGCGTAAGTACCCTTTTCTTTATTCAAGTCAAATCTTGCACACCTTCTCATAAATGAATGTATACACTTGATCTCTAGATATCAAATTTCATATCAAAAGTATTGGTAATTAATACTAGTAATTCAGAAAACTATTAGTGAGTGCTCCAGAAAATCCATCTTTCATTTTATGTACACACATCAGGAAAAATGTTTCATAAGGTGCTTTATTAGGATACAAAAGTACATTAACCATTCTAAAAATTGATCCCAAGCTCTTTTTAAAAAAAAAAAAAGTAAACTTCTATACTTCTTGTTGGTCACTTTCAGATAGAGGTTTTAGGAAATGCACTGGATTAGATCATAATCAGCTGTTCATTCTAGTGTACTTATGCCAGTTTTGTCTCATTTAGACTAGATTAGAAACTGCAGAGTTAAGTAATTCTCTTATTGTAGATCATTTCAGGTTAAAACCTTTCTTGTCTCCCTCATGCTTCCTTGGCTTCAGCCTCTCATCAGTTTTCTTCTCTCCCCCTTGGTGTAGACTGCATGTTTACCAGTACCAAATCTCCTTGTACTTCCTGGAAACACCCACTGCCTCAGGTCATTTTGCATTCTGATGCTGCACTCCTGTGTATGCACTATCCATGCACTATCTGGTGCCACTTGCAAACTTGATCAGATTGGAACAAACACAAATAAGACCTAAAGCAGCCATTCATGTGTGTGGAGAGGAGCTTGTTTTTTAGATTGGGCAAAACGCTTCTAGAAACCCTTAAGGTTCTGGAATTTGCAGAATTCTCAGGAATAGTCACTGTTTCCAGACTGAGCACTTCCTGGAAGTATACCCTGGTCCACCATTTGAGAACTGGCTTACCATGCTATATGCAACTTCCTTTATACTAGGTTTTTAACTGGCTTCAGATTATCATACCTCTTCAAAATGTGGAGTAATGATTTCAAATACTATTAAAGATTTCCACAGAGCACTGAATGGGGCAAGAATAACATTGAGCTGTTAGAGTACTTTACAGCTTCAGCCTAACCATATGGTACCTAGAAGTACTCCCTCCTAATCAATACTGACACTGCCCTGCAAGCTTGCCTCAGATTTTGAGACAGCACAGGTAGTGGCAACATCTGCTGTGTGGATCAGCTAAAGTTATCAGTCTGACTCCATTTCCTTCAACTTGCAAAATATTCAGAATGCCTCAAACCAAGATGAAGTGTCCTCTATTTAAAAAAATAAAATAAAAAAATGAGGCATCTTTGGAAATTAACTCTCCAGTTTTATCGGATGAGATCTGTTTTCCATGCTTGACTTAATGGATTGAACATCTACTATAAAAAGGTGAACACATTTAAATTAGGAAAGTTTTTAGAGAAATCAGATACAGCTTTTAATTTAGACTTTTGTGCATTACTTGCAACTATAAAATTGCTGTCTGGCAGCAATGCTAAAGCGAATGAGTGACACATCTTAGTTTCTAATCACTTTTTTTCAGAAACAACTGAGAATCATGATTTCCTATTTTGACACCTGTATTTCTTGTGTATATCTGTCTGTCTGCTTATGAGTGCAGTTTATTGAAATAGAGTATCTTCCCTTTTCATTTCAGGTACCGCAAACTAGCTCTAAAGTGGCACCCCGATAAAAATCCAGATAATAAAGAAGAAGCTGAAATGCGATTCAAACAAGTAGCTGAAGCATATGAGGTTTTGTCAGATGGTAAGTATCTTAAAAGGGATCTTGGCAGCAGGTAATCTTCGGTTATGGAATGTTGTAGTAGAAATGCTGAAGAAGCATAGTGCTTTAAAGGGGTTTTCTTAAATTAGTCCACAAATGGCACTTTTTTTTGTGGTGAGCAATTAGTTTGGTGCTCTTGGAAAGAAGTGGAAGTAGTTGTACATTCTGGTGCTGAGTGGGTGGGAGATGAGGAGAAATTCCGAGACACAAGAAATATTTTGAATGAATTGATATAACAGTTTAATCCTACATGTTAAATCCTGAGTCTACAGAGACCTGTGATTAAGAATGAATCCTCTACAGCTGTATGCAGGAACTGATCATGGGGGGTGGGTGGGGGTGTGTGTGTGTGTGGGGAATCTGAATACCAAAAGCCTCCCTTCCTCTCCTTTCAGTAGTCAAAACCAGCAATAAGGTAACTCTAAATATAACATTTAATTTCTAATACACGGTCAGAAGGGCAGTACCCTTTTAAGAATTTTGTGGCTTTCAAAATTCGGTGGGAGAGGTGATATGTCATGAGGGAATCTCCTAAACAGATTATGCAGCCTTCCCACATAGCCTGGTGGGTAATGTATGTGGAAGAATCCATGGAGTGGCTCACTGGCAAGAGGTTTGTGGTGTGAAAGAATGTATGGGTGGTGTATTTATGTCTAACTTGTCTTTATAAAGTTAATTTTATAAATTTAGTATAGAAGTTGCTGAAATTCCACAGTTGTCTTGCTTTGTTTTGGGCTCCATAATAAGAGCGCTGACAAGGCTTACAGAATGTTTAGAATTGTCTGAAACTACTTGTCCTTCTTCGAGTGCTTGCTCATATCCATTCCAATTAGGTGTGCGCGCGCTGCGTGCACGCTCGTCGGAAGATTTTTACCCTAGCAACACTCGGTGGGTCGCCCCCTGGAGTGGCGCCGCTATAGCGCCAGATATATACCCCCTGCCGACCCAACGGCCCTTCAGTTCCTTCTTACCGCCCGTGACGGTCGTTGGAACTGTGGTGCGCGGCTTTGCTGATCTGCACATCCCTAGCTTCTTGTAGTTCTTTGCTCTTTACTGTGTTTTATAGTTCGAGTTCTTGTAGTTATAGTTAGTTTTTAGTACTTATATTTATAGTTAGTCTATATAGTTGAAGGGGGGATCGGGGATTACCCCTTTCCTCCGCCCCGGTGTGGGCTCATGCCCTAGGCACCAGGATTCAAACCGTGCTCGGTGTGCCAGAAGCTGATGCCAATAGGGGATCCCCACGACTCCTGCCTCAAGTGCCGAGGGGAATCCCATGTTACTGACACATGCCGCATTTGCAAGTTATTCAAACCAAGGACGAAGAAGGAGCAGGACTTTCGATTGAAGCAGCTCCTCATGGAGTCGGCACTTAGTCCTGCAGCACCGGTACCGAGTGCCCAACAGACTGCCTTGGTAAGGAGCGCCCCTTCGGCACCGGATCACTCCAGTACCGAGAAGGAGTCCCGGCACTGACCTCTATCGGCACCACTCCCTTTCCCCGACTGGGAAACGCCATAGTGCTCCGACCCCAGCCTCACAGAAGGAGCGCTCGTCTAAGACGGTTCGTCGGACACCGGCATCCGCTTCGGCACCGTCAACACCGGCACCGCAGATGGCAGCTCCACCTAGCGCGGCACTGTCGATTCCAGTCCCACAAGGGCCGTTGAGTCTGGTGCCAGTCAGCTCCCCGGCTCATGCTGTGGTTGAGCTCGCTCTACCTTCTACGCCGGAGACCTTTTCTACGGCAAGAGAGCTTATTGCTGTGACAGAGCCGATACGTCCTCAACCCCCGGCACCGCCGGTGCGGGTTGTTCAATCCATCGGCAAGCCGGCCCTGATAAGGCCTCCTTCCGTCGGTCCACCAGAGACGCGTCATTCCAGATCACGGTCTTGGAGACGCTCTCGATCACGCCGTTCCTGCTCCTGGCACCGCTCACAGTCCTGGCACCGCTCTCCATCGCGGTACCAGTCGCACTCGTGGCGACGTTCAGCATCTCGTTCACTGGACAGATACTCCTGGCATTGATCGGCTCTCGGCACTGATCTCGGTACCGTGTGTCCCGCAGTCCCTCCAGGCGCAGGGATTCGAGATCCCGGTCGACCTCCCGGCACTGGCATGGTAGAAGGTCAAGGTCTCGCTCGTGGTACCGCCATGCCCGGTACCGCTCCCCGGTACCGCCCCGGGATCGAGCATCAAGAACAGTGGCGTCCTCCCAGGGTCTCTCAGCACCACCGTGGCCTTCGAGACACACATCAGTATCATCTCAGGTAGTATCATCCTACCATCAGGAACGTGACTTTGATGTTCCCAGCCATTATCCAGAGACACACAGCCATGAACAAGGGCCTCATCACTGGTCCTTTTGGACACCTTGGGCATACCACCAGGCCCAAGGTGCCCCATCAGTGGCTCAACGGTCGGCCCCGTCAGAACACCGGGTACCAGAGGCGACAGTGAGCCACCCTCCCCCCGTGGGCACGGACGAGGCTCCAATTCAGTGTGCAGTCACCGAGGTTCCACCTCATGCAGATGATGCCCCTCACATACACGACCCACCTCAAGACCCATTGGTCCCGGGCCTCTCCTCCTCCTCCTCCTCCCCTGATGAGGCGGTAGCAGGAACTTCCTCCTCAGGCCCTCCCCTAATCGATCTCTGGGCCCATCAAGACCTCTTGAGGAGGGTGGCCCAGAATATGAACTTGCAGATGGAGGAGGTTGCTGAAATAGAGGACCCGTCGTGGACATCTTATCGGCTGATGCACCTCTTAGAGTGGCTCTCCCGTTCATCCGCACTATACAAGCCAATGCGGACACAATTTGGCAATCCCCAGCTTCAATTACACCTACAGCTAGGGGAGTAGAGAGGAAATATATGGTCCCCTCCAAGGGGTACGAATATCTCTACACCCACCCACCTCCCTGCTCTCTGGTTGTCCAGTCGGTGAACGAACGGGAGCATCATGGCCAGCAAGCATCAGCTCCTAAGGCGAAGGAGGCTAGACGCATGGACTGTAAAATATACTCCTAGGCTGTAAAATATATTCGGCTGGGGGCCTCCAACTTAGGGTGGCAAATCAACAAGCCCTCCTAAGTCGGTATTACTTTAATACGTGGGTGTCTGTGGGGAGGTTTACGGAGCTTCTTCCCCAGGAGTCCCGTCCAGAGTTTACTGCCCTACTTGAAGAGGATTAAAAAGGTGGCAAGAACCTCTCTCCAGGCCTCTCTGGATGCAGCGGACTCGGCGGCCAGAACTCTCGCGTCCGGAGTGACGATGAGACTTATCTCCTGGCTACAGGCTTCAGGCCTTCCCCCTGAATTGCAGCAGACCATTCAGGATTTACCCTTTGAGGGCCAGGGCCTTTTCTCAGACAAAACCGACCCCAGGTTGCAGAGTCTGAAGGACAATTGGGGCATACGCCGGTGACCCAACGAAGGTCCTTCCGGCCCCAGCCACACTGCCCTTACAACCAGACTAGGCCACGTCAGGACGCTACCAGAAGGCGTGGCAGGGGGAATCAGCGGAGACAGTCTGGCCCTCAGGGAACCCAAAGTCAAGTGCCTCCTAAACCACCAACGGGGCCCAAACAAAACTTTTGATGGGACGTCCGAGGACGGCCCACCAGTTACCCTGTCGGATCCTTGTCCCTCCTTTTTCAACTGCCTTTCCCATTTCCTCCCTGCCTGGTCCCAGCTGACCTCGGATCGTTGGATCCTCCGCACGGTGGAAGCGGGATACCATCTCCAGTTTGTTTCAACCCCCCCCCCCCCTTCCCATTTCGTTAGCATATAGAAATCATTTATTGTTGCTGGTCAACCACCAACACTTCCAGTTCATGGTGCTTCCCTTTGGCCTTTCCACAGCCCCAAGAGTCTTCACCAAATGCATGGCTGTAGTAGCCGCCTCCCTCCGCCGTCGTCGAGTACACGTCTACCCGTATCTCGATGATTGGCTCATTCGAGGGACTTCCCAGTCACAAGTATCGCAGCACTTGTGCATCGTCAAAGACCTCTTCAGGAGCCTAGGCCTCATGATCAACACAGAAAAATCTACTCTGACACCAACGCAGAGAATAGACTTCATTGGAGCTATTCTGGACTCCAATCAGCAGGTCCTTCCTGTCTCACGAGTGGTCAATCCGTCCGAACATTATCCATTCTGTTTTCCGGAGGTGGGGCTTTCCCCACATAGACCCCTTTGCCTCCCGAGAGAACAGGAAATGCCAGGTGTTCTGCTCCTTCCAAGGACGCTCCCTGGGCTCTCTCTGACGCATTCCTGATCCCGTGGAAGAGGCACCTACTTTATGCCTTCCCACCGTTTCTGCTCGTCCAGAGTCCTACTCAAGTTCCGCAGGGACAGAGCCCACCTGATCCTCATTGCTCCAGCGTGGCCGAGGCAGCATTGATACACCCTGTTGTTCGACCTCTCAGTGGCAAACCCGATTCCCCTGCCGCTCTGGCCGGACCTCATAACACAGGACTTCGGCAGGCTTCACCATCCGGACCTGCAATCCCTTCATCTCACAGCATGGCTGCTGCGTGGTTGAGCCAGTCTGAGTTGCGTTGCTCTGCCTCGGTATAACGGGTACTCTTGGGCAGTAGGAAGCCTTCCACTAGGATGACGTATCTCGCCAAGTGGAAGCGTTTCTCCCACTGGTGCGCTCAGAGTAACTTAGTCCCCGGACAGGTATCTGTCCCTACTGTCCTGGATTACCTCTGGTCCCTGAAAGAGCAGGGCCTGGCGGTCTCTTCTATAAAGGTACATCTGGCAGCTATTTCCGCCTTCCACCCAGGCGAAAGTGGCCGTTCAATTTTTTCTCACCCCATAGTTTCCAGGTTCCTTGAGGGATTGGAATGCTTTGTACCCTCAAGTCAGACGCCCAACCCCTACCTGGGATCTAAACCTGGTGCTAGCTAAGCTTATGGGGGCCCCCTTTGAGCCTCTGGCCACCTGCTCACTGCTGTACCTTTCCTGGAAGACAGCCTTCCTCGTCGCTATCACCTCGGCGAGATGAGTATTGGAGCTTCGGGCCTTGACAGCGGATACCCCGTATACGGTATTCCACAAGGACAAGGTACAGCTGCGACCGCACCCCTCTTTCCTTCCTAAGGTGGTGTCTGCTTTTCATGTCAATCAAGACATCTTCCTCCCAGTCTTTTTCCCGAAGCCGCACTCATCGCGTCGGGAACAACAACTACATACCTTGGATGTCCATAGGGCTCTCTCTTTTTATATAGAGAGAACCAAACCCTTCCGACATTTGCCTCAGCTCTTTGTAGCGGTGGCAGACCGCATGAAAGGCATGCCGGTTTCTTCCCAATGAATCTCATCTTGGGTGACATCCTGCATCCAAATATGCTATGAATTGGCTCATATTCCGGCTAGCCATCTCACCGCCCATTCTACTTGGGTGCAAGCCTCTTCGGCCGCTTTCCTGGCCCATGTCCCCATCCAGGAAATATGTCGGGCTGCTACCTGGTCATCGATTCACACCTTTGCCTCACATTACGCATTGGCTCAACAGTCCAGAGACGATGCAGCCTTTGGTTCAGCAGTTTTGCAATCTGCAACGTCTCACTCCGACCCCACCGCCTAGGTAAGGCTTGGGAATCACCTAATTGGAATCGATATGAGCAAGCACTCGAAGAAGAAAAGACGGTTACTCACCTTTGTAACTGTTGTTCTTCGAGATGTGTTACTCATATCCATTCCAAACCCGCCCTCCTTCCCCTCTGTCAGAGTAGCCGGCAAGAAGGAACTGAAGGGCCATTGGGTCGGCAGGGGTATATATCTGGCGCTATAGCGGCACCACTCCAGGGGAAGACCCAGCCGACCCACCGAGTGTTGCTAGGGTAAAAATCTTCAGACGAGTGTGCACGCGGCGCGCGCACACCTAATTGGAATCGATATGAGCAACACATCTCGAACAACAGTTACAAAGGTGAGTAACAGTCTTTTATGGGGGTTGGGAGCCTTAAATTCTAATCAGTTTTAATATTTTGTATGGATTAACCTCTTGTAGGAAACATTTACTTAGATTTGGTCAGAATCAAAATTGTATAGTATGAGCTACTATAAGCAAGAGGTCACTTTGGTTTCCCTTCAGTGTAACTTCTTGACTTATAAGGAAGCATCTCTTTTGTCAGAACATTGTCAGCAGCTAATTTGAACCATAAATTAAAGGGTTTGTGTATCTTTTATATTCTGTATCCTCAGACAACTTACTGGAGCTGTTAACCTTTTTTTTTATGTGTTTTAAAAAATACTAGTAAAGAACACAACAGGTAATCAAGTGATTCATCCCCTGTTGTCCATTCCCAGCTTCTGGCAGAGAGAGGCTAGGGACACCATCCTGCCCATTCTGGCTAATAGCCATTGATGGACGTATCCTCCTGCTCCAATGTTCAGGTTAATAGAGGAGTAACACCACTTCCTCCCCAGAAATGTCCTTGTGAACTTCACTTGCAACAAGTGACTATGGAAAAGTTCTGCTAGAGCAGCACCATCCTTTGTCTAGTCTGTCTCTCAAAATTGTAGCCTGCCAAACCAGGCCCTGACTTGTTCACCTGGTCTCACGTTTTGGTTTCTGGTGTCTAATTTATAAGGGCTAGGCAGAAACTTCCTCTGTGGGCAACTTATTCTATAACTGTCGTCCTCTAGGTTTCTTGCATCTTCCTGTGAAACATTTGCCTCTGTTAGGGACAGGATATTGGACTCAATGGACATCTGGTCTGATCTGGTACAACTATTCCCATGTTGCACGAAGATGGTTATTTTAGTGTAATGTAGCATCTATAAAACTTGGTTATTGTTCATAATCAGCCTGTACAAATCATACCGTTGATATCCACATGTCAGATTCTGTAGCTTTGATTCAGCGTGGCTAATTTAACCCAGGAGAGTGGTTGGAGATGCAATCAATTATCCTATAATTTTATTAATAATTTTGTCGTCATTACAATTTTGAACAGAGATGGAGTTTTGGCAAGAGTAGCTCTGTTAAGGATTATCCATGCAAAGAATATTTGACTTGTAGACACTGTGCCTGCAGTTCCAAGAACATGAAGTTCTCAAAATAAACTTTCTGTTCTGCCAGCCCGCATGCAGGACTTCCTGTTTCTTGACTGCTGCTTTTTTCTAGGCTGCCCAGCTTCTTGTTTCATTGGTCCTCTTTCACTCGTTTAACAGGCTGTTAAAATACTCATTTTTCTTCGGGAAATCACTTTATTGAAAGGTAATGTTGTAGGTAATGTACAAACTTGTGAAGCACTTGAAGCCAGAAGGAATTCATAAAGGTTCAATATCCAAGAGATAATTTTGCCTTGGACTTGAATCATGAATGGTGGCTGGCGCCACAATCCCTTTAGATAAGGGGTTCTTACTAAATTCTTTAGTGTCCCAAAATGTTAACTATTAAGTGATCATGCTTTTTCCCTGAACAGTCTTGAAGTTCCTGATTAGACTCCCATTAAAGTCAGTGAGAAGACTACAGTGCATGTTGGATCAGACTGTGTGTCTAGTTTTGTCAAATCCTCTGGCAAGTCTCTTGCTTGCACTTCCAGAATAGTGTCTGAACTGCTGGAGCAAGCCCCATGTTCCACCTGGCAGAACTCTTCAGGCTGCTCTGTCAGTAAGTTCAGACTGAACTCTTATAATGCTCACTTGATTTAGTCGCCTTCCTACCTCTCCCCCCTCCGCCTTTCCAAAAAAAATTGCCCTGGGAAAAGATTACTAACAATGAAGTTGCATACCCATGGACTTCCAAACATGGCAAGCAAGTAACTTCAGTCAGCTTTTTGTGTGTTATCTCTCAGTGGAAATTGTGATACGGTATGGTGAACTTGACACTTTATTAGTAGCTACTAGAACTAAATTATTGACATAAAGAGTTCTTTCTTCACCTGCGGTGCTTTGATTATCTTTAGCAAAATATTTGTACTCCTGCATTTTCTGTAACAAACATGGCTTAAATAAACTTGCTGTGATAAAATTCAATGGAGTACGTTAGTGATACATACTGCATTTCTGCTGCTTCCAAATGTAGTTTACTGATGTAATTAACTTTTTTGTAGCTAAAAAACGGGACATCTATGACAAATATGGAAAAGAAGGCTTAAATGGAGGAGGTGGAGGTATGTAGACTTGGCATTTTTTTTCTTCCATATCCTCTGAATGATTTTAACAAACTGTTCCACTCTGCATACTTATTTTAGTTACAGATTAGTTCATGCTCTGAAAAGCATTTGTAGCCATAAAGGCTAAACTCTTTTAAAATGCAATTAAATTATGTAGAAACAGAGCCACTAGTGATGTTGTGTTATCACATACCATAGAGTAGCAACTTGACATGACTCTGATAGGCAAATTCACTAGCTGGAACTAGTCCTATCTAGTCCAAAACATTTTAAACATATAACCGGAATTAGTCTGTATAGTCAAAGTGAGGAAAAACAAGTTAGACTCTAACTTGGCCCAACATTTAAATTTTGAGATTTTTTTTTACAATGCATAAGACCAAAAGACGAGACTACATTTTTCCTAAAATGTATTCCAGTTATCAGGTGCGTTTTAAACAAATGTGACACCTGCAAAGCAGAATCTGAAAGTTTCATTTTTACTTAGTCATGTTCGTTTTAAAAAAAAAAGTCTCTTTCAAAAACAAGACAATTATCAGGTAGTCAAATAATAAATCAGAGGAGAAACTCTTCCCAAATTCTGCTAGGAGAGTCTACAGTCATAAGCATAGTCTTAACAACTGAGGTGTCTAATTTTAGCTTGTATTTGCCAAGTGTAAGTCAGAGATTTTGTGTAATATAAATCGGTGATTTTTCGACCTGTGGTCCCTAGGCCCCTGGGGGTCTGCAGACTAAGATTTCCAAAGGGCTCTACTCCTCCATTCAATTTTTTTTGTGAAGGGTCTGCACATGAAAGGTTGAAAATCACTGACCTAAATCAAAAGCTGGCAAGTGATACTATCAAATAAACCATCACAAGATTGTACTGATTCAGGGAGTAAAGATGCACCAAACTTCAACACCAACAAAGAGCTTTGAGTTTAAAAAAAAAAAAAAACAGACAAGAAGACAACTTCATTTTAGTCAAATGTGTACCTTTAAGTATAATGAGAAATAAATGTTGATGTCTAGAAACCTGCAGAAGAACATAAATGATAAAAATAACTTGTAGAAGCATAAACTACAGATGACCTCTTTGTTTCCATATTTTACTAATTGGACAGTCATTCTTTGCTATTGAAAAACTGATTACAGTAATTCTAGATACAGTAGAGCTTGTTAGCAGAATGTGAGAATTTCACATGAAGTCTCACTTAACTATATTAAATGTGGTTTGAAGAATGTATCGAGAAAATCATCCAATGACAGAGGAATGAACTATTGTGAAAAAACTAGAGTTCTGTATTTTAGAAAATATAGAAACACATACAGCTTATATGTACAACTCAAATATTTTATGCTTCTGTAGTGTGAAGAGTTGTGAAATGTGACTTCTTTTTCTGCAGGTGGAAGTCATTTTGACAGCCCGTTTGAATATGGATTTACATTCCGTAACCCAGAAGATGTCTTTAGGGAGTTTTTTGGTGGAAGGGACCCCTTTTCATTTGACTTCTTTGGTAAGTCAGCGGCTTTTGGGGAGTGGTGGTGGAGCATCAAAGTAGTGGCTAAAATTGATCTCTACATAACGGATGTGTGTAATTTGTCTGTCTTTCACTGGAAATGGTCCTGTTACTTGGATGTTTTAAGTCTTTTTTTTCCCCTCTACTATCTCCTTCCTTTTTGCTGTTGCATGTAGGGTTTTGCGATCAGTTTTTGCGCTCTCAAGGTCTGATTTGTTTAAAAATATATCAAGTTTGCTATGCTCTTTCTAAAAGAAGAAACTAATAAAGCAGAATTGTTCTCTGTGTGATTTAGTAAATGTGGATTGCTCTGTCTGTAAGGCGTACAAACACTTTCTTCCCAAGTCTGGTGCCACATGACAGTCAGAAAAAATGCCTCCCCCCCCCCCCAAATAAATAAATAAAAGCATAAGCAATAGGTGCAGTGAAACCAGCTTCTGAAGCCTCTGGCTACCATGGAGTTAAAGAAAATAATAAAGAATTAGGTTGTCAGCAAAACAGTTTAAAAATACTTTTTTTGCCAGCATCATGCCAATGAACTGTTGGCTTGTGAAGGCACCCACAGCCATACAAAAGATCTCAGCAAAAGTGCTAGGGATCTTATTCAATCTCTGCCAGTGCAGCTGCTTTTCCCTTTTGATCCATAAAAAGGGAACACATCCTGTGTTCAGCCTTTCACTCCAGGAACTGCCTAGAGGAACCAGAGGAGTAACAGCTGGAAGATTGCAAGAAGAATTTTCTGCCTGTTTACAGACAAGACATGAGAAACAAGAAAGGCCTCCTGGCTATTCCATGGAGCTGAAGAGGAATTAATGCACCACTAATGCAAACAGTTGGTGACTTTTCTGATTAACTCCAGAATGGGAAAGGAACAAATATCCTTCTTTTATTATAGGAATCTGGAAAAAATGCATTAGTCGGTCAGAGAAAGCTTATCTCCTAAATGTTCACTGTACACATGTACAGTTAAGGTTGAGTGTGCAGTGGGAGAGATTTGTACCATGAATTTGTTTTGAGAGCAGTGAACCTTCCCATAAAGTAACATACGCACCAACATCTTTTTCACAATCTTAATCATCATGCATGTTTCCTTCTCCCCTTGCCCATCTATTTACATATACGCCAACACTATGTAAGTATATGAAAGATCAAGCTAGGTTGACAGAAGAGGCCAGTTTATTTCCCAGAGATTTTGCCAAGTCTACCAAAACCAGGCAAAACGAGAGAAGATGAAGAAATCTTAGGAAAGGGGAGAGCTTGTTTTCTAATGTTTTAAAGAGGCAGGAAGTGGGGAGGGAAGTTGTGTGTGGTTTTTGTTTTGTTTTGTTTTTTTTTGGCCTTATTTCTTTTTGCTTTCGTTTTTAAAGAGGAAGAGAGGCTTGGATTCTCCTTGTGTTAATAATGGAAAAAACAAATTTCAGTTCTTTTGGAGATGAGCCCCATTGACCTGCAGGAAGAAAAAAGGGCTTATGAAGGAGGGGGAGAAATGAGGAAAGGGAAAGGAGTCAGAAGATTTTTAGTTTCCTATTCAGAAGCTAGCTCTATCTTTTTTTAATTGCTCTTTAGATTAAAAATTACCCAGGAGCAAAAGTGGTTACTTTCAAGTGGAGTACTGATGAGTGGTGTGGTTATTTCTCAACTGCTGTGAATATAAAATCAAGTACTTAAACGTAAACTGAGTGCAAGGAATCCTATGACAAACTGAAGCATCCCTACAGTCTGAGAGTATAATATATAGTAAAATAATAAAGGAAAAATGCCTACACACTTGATTTTAGTGATCAGCTTCTAAAACAAAGCATTGAATAACCGTTCAATACAAATATTAAACCATTTCGTTAGCATATAGAAATCATTTATTGTTGCTGCTTTCCTGTTTAAGTGGCCGGATAATGGGGCTAACTTATAAAGGAGGAAGGTGTTTATAGGTATGGTGACTTAAATTTTTTTAAAGATGACATGCAACTTCATTGACATAATATACTGGTAAGTGACAAAGTAGCTAAGAGCTAATTTACTGGTTACAATGGGCATGTTCCTTTAGGTTCCTACTCAGTGATCATCAGTTGGCTGCCTGAGGAGTCTCATGGAGGATCAGATGATCTGGGAGAAGAATCTAGTGGAGGAATGGCAGAGGAGTTAGTGGAGGGGCCGGAGAAAGAACTCAGTGGCAGATGAAATATTGGAGGAGGATGTCAGAGTAGGATAAGATTTGGTTTCAGCCCTGGGCCCCAGCAAGTCTAACACCAGCCCTGGCGACCTCATTAAAATGGGGTCACAACCCACTTTGGTGTAGTCCAATAGCCTGTTTTCTAACAATGGCCTGTACAAGGTGCTTCAGAGGGAATGGCCAAAACAAGGCAATTGATTAAGTGATCCACTCCTGTCATCTGGTCCCAGCTTCCAGTGGTCAGAGGTTTAGGGACACCCAGAATGTGGTGGTTGCATCCTTGACCATCTTGGCTAATTGCTATTGATGAACCTATCCTCCACAAAGATATCTAATTTATTTTCTGAACCCATTTGTGCTTTTGGTTTTCACAACATCCTATGGCAAGGGAGGTCTCTGCAGGTTTTATAGACCTCTACCAGGCCTCTCTTCTAAGCTGAATAGTTCCTGTTTTTTAATCTCTTCTTGTATGGAAGCTGTGTGTATTCCTAATTTTTGTTGCCCTTCTCTGTATCTTTTCCAATTCTAATACTTTTTTTAAATGAGGTGACGAACTGTATATAGTATTCAAGGGCTGCGTGTACCATGGTTTTATATAGTAGCATTACGATGTATGTTTTTTCTTACTATCTATCCCTTTCCTAATGTTAGTTTTTTTTGACTGCCTCTGCATACTGAGTAGATTTTCCTCCCCGCCTCGGAACTATCTACAATGAGTCTGATTTCTTCCTTGAGCAGCAACAGCTAATTTAGACCCCACCATTTTGTATGTATAGCTGGGACTTTACCCCAATATTCATTACTTTGCATTTATCAACATTGAATTTCATCTGCCATTTTGTTGCCCAGTCACCCTGGTTAGTGAGATCGTCTAGTAACACCCTGTAGTCAGCTGTGCCCATAATTATCTTGAGTAACTGTATTGTGCAGATTTTGCCACCTGACTGTTCAGCCCCTTTTCCAGATCATTTATGAATAGGTAGAACAGCACAGGTCTTTGGGGAATCCATCTATTTACCACTTTCCATTGTGAAAACTAATAATTTAGGAAACAAAAGTAGGAATATCTTTTAATCAGTTCCATGAGAGATCTTTCCCTCTTATCCCATGATGGTTTACTTTGCTTCAGAGCTTTTGGTAAGGGATCTTGTCAAAGGCTTTCTGAAATTTCACGTACATTATATCAGCTGGACTACGCTGTCCATGTGCTTCTTGACTCCCTCAATGAATTCTAATAGATTGAAGCATGATTTTCCCCTTACAAAAGCCAGTTGACACTTTCACGATAACTAATATAATCACAGTAAATATTTTATTAGGAAAAGTATAAAACGGGTCAGCAACCTATGGCACGCGTGCCAAAGGTAATACGCGAGCCGATTTCTGATGGCACGTGGGGCAGACTTGGGTTCCCGCTGCTCGGCACGCGAGGCGGACTGGGGGTAGGAACCCCAGGCTGGCAGCGGGCTGAGACCCCAGCTGGCAAGGAGCCGGTGCTGGAAACTCCAGAATGGCGGCAGGCTGAGCTGCTCAGCCCGCCGCTGCTCTGGGGTTCTGGCTGCTGTCCCCTTGCCAGCCAGGGTCCCCTCCGCAGCCCCACTCACCTTGCTTCCAGTTGGAGTTCCAGCGCAGGCCCCCTGCCAGACAGGGTTCAGGCTTCCGGCTCTGCTCAGCCCTATCAGCTGCCAGCTCCACGCACCTCAGCTGCTGATCTGGCGTTCCAGCCGCTGACCTCCTGCCAGCCGGTTATCAACTTGTAACTCAGAAGCCTGTATGCAGCTTAAAGTATCTAAATAGGTGCCACCAGACATTGGAAAACTCAGCAAGGAAAAGCAAAGGCAAGGATCACACTAAACTAAGATCTGCATTTTAATTTTAAATCTTCTAAAACATTTTGAAAACCTTTGTTTACAGTAGTTTGGTTATATATTCTAGACTTATAGAGAGACTTTCTAAAAAACGTTCAAATGTATTACCGGCACACGCAGCTTTAAATTAGAATGTATACATGAAGACTTGGCACAACACTGCTGAAAGGTTGCCGATCCCTGGTATAAAATCTAGATTGTACATAACTTGATGCTCCCTTGATCTATACTACTGTCTGAAACCAAGATAAAATTATCTGTCCACAACTTATGTATGCATACATTAAATAACTGTATTTGAATTCCAAAATAGTTGAATTTCAGTAGCATGATGCTGATTACAGCCAACAATCAGTATTTGTTATGGAAGCATGCATAGGCTCTGTACAAAAGCAAAGGAAACAAGTCTCTAAGCTTGCAATTCTAAGAAAACCAATTAAGATTGAGGGGGGAAAGTCAATACTATGTGCAACATGATCATAGGCATGTCAAGTTCCATTTTTATAAATATATGCTTGTTCTGTGTCTTTGAATGTAATGTGTCTTTGGGGGGCACTTGAAATCGAGTGAGTAGGGCAGTGGTGAAGTGTACATGAAGTAATCTATGGGGTAGAAAGTGGAGGATTACCCATTGAAGATGAGGAATGAGGTCTGGGCAGTTTCAGGGTTGCAGCGATAGAAGCGGGCATGGACATGGGGGAGGTGGGACATCTGGAGTGTAAATCTACAGCTATCCTATGGAGCCTATGTTGGCATAGCCCCCTAGTATAGGTGCAGCCTATGCTGGCAGAAGGCATTTCTTCTTTTGGTGTTGAAACACCATCTTTCTGGTCCGTGTTAGTTACATCTGTTGAAGCATTGTTCTGTCAGCATAGCTGTGTCTACACTTGGGGTTTACTGGTGTAGCTCTGTCAGCTGAGTGTTTCCCCTCACATCCCCCATCTCCAACCCCTACAGCTTGGCTGATGTAATTTAAGTGTAGGGTAAGCCCGTGTATCATGAGTGGTGATGGCAAGAGCCTGGAGACTTCCATAGTCCCTCCCCTTCAGGCTCCCCCTAGCTTGTGTTGCTATTGTGACAGGGATAAGAAGGATGTGGGTCTGGCACAGGTCACCTGTAAGTGGCCAGTGATGCAGTGGATTATAAAAATATATAGTATAGCTTTGACATGAGTGTGTTTGTTTTTATTTTAATGCCAGGTAACTGAAGATAAACTGGACTATAAATAGAAGGCATAATAGTGGGCAGTAATATAATATAGATCACTTGTATGCATGAGTGAATGACCTTCATAACTCACTAGTGAGTCATTCTCTAACTAGCAGGAATAAATTGGGCTATAGCACTGTTAACTGCAATGGCTTTATTTGCTAGCTAATACGCTGGAGTGAGAGACTCTTGTATGCTAGTCTTTGAAATTGCTACTCCAGGTGTATAATGACTTGGAAATATTAAATTCCAATAATATTTTTGTGCCAAGAGTTCAGCCTCAGACTTGCTAATGCACATATAGTATTAAAGGTGACCTACAAAGGGTTTTTTAAAAAAACAAACATTGAGGTTGATACAAATCTTTGGGGTTTTTTGATGGAAAAGAGGGGCTGAAAGCATTTTGGAGGAGAAAAACAATGCCTGTATTTTACCTCACAAATTTAAAGTCTGGTCTGTATTCCCGGGTTTTGTTGGAGGACCAGTGAGAGGTATAAGATGTTTGTGAGTATTGGAGA
This sequence comes from Mauremys reevesii, assembly GCF_016161935.1. Lineage (NCBI taxonomy): Eukaryota > Metazoa > Chordata > Testudines > Geoemydidae > Mauremys > Mauremys reevesii. Next base: position 20,377,840 of record NC_052624.1, read on the forward strand.
TCTCAACAAAGGCTTCAGTTATTCAAAATTTGTTAATTTGTCATTCGTGTTAAGAAGGTGTAAGCAAACCAAGCAGAGGTTTAAACTGTGACTAAAAATCCCATTTTCCTTTCACTTCATCTTTTTTTACTTGTAATGTTGTCATTTCACTAGCTCTCAGTTATTTGTCTTCCAGCCTAGGTTGGAACTGGATTTTAATTGGGGGGAAGAGGGCAGGAACCTGCTCTTGATCTCTGATCTTCACTTAAAATCAAGTTGGAATTCTAATTGGTTCGGTGGTGGTTATGAATTGGCTGAAAATGACAGTGGCCCAGATTCAGGAAAGCAAGGACATGCTTAACTTTAGATATTGCCTTCAATGGGACTTAAGTATATGCTTAACTCTTATCCTGCATGGGAGTATCTTCCATTCTCTGAAACATCAGAGATTTGGTTTAGAATTGGAAAATTCTATAGTTGAAGAAAATATAAATGCTATTACAGACTGCATATGTTGGAAAATAACTTCTTACAGTTCACTTTTAAACTATTTTTTGCAATATTACATTTTTCAACAACACTTCATCACAGGTCCGCCTAACCTGCCTAAAACTGTTGTTCTGTAGATTACCCATAATATTTGTAAAATATTTTGTAAATGTTACTAGTGTCCTGTGCTGTGTAATATAGGGTCTTGTAAAGTTCCGCTGCAATGGGTACTGAAATCCAAAATAGCTTACGTTCAGAACTAAAGATCTACAACTTAATGGTACGTGGTGTTGTGTAAATCGTGGTCCTACAAAATGCTTATGTTATGCTAGTATGATGTAAAAGTCAAACTTCAGTTTTCTTATACTTAAAAGAAATTCCACTAGAATATTATATCTGGACACCTCTTCTATAACTTTCTATAAAGTAATAACTTCCATATAGGTATTCCATATTTACTTATTCTCTGACCAGTGTTTTATAAGCATAAAAGAAAATCATATTTGTGCCAGGGAATAGAACTAATGGCCTTCCAGTTTTTTAAATCCAGCAATAGGATTTTGAGCTTAAGCACTGGCTGAAGGCCATTTTGAAGTTAATTTGTGCAAGTGCTTGCATAGGCTGAGCCCTGGCAATTTGAGACTTGGTAGTTCATAGCCTCAGCACCTCTGGGCTTGTTACACCAGTTAATAAAAGTGCGTGAGGTTTAAAAAAAAAAATGCTTTAGCCCCAGCACCTCTTTGATTACAAATTAAGCATTGCCATCAGCCCTTATTTTTTTCGTCCCATAAAGCTCTTACCTGAATTTCCTCTTAAGCATCTAACTCTCCAACTAGTTAAACTAAAACATTTGCAGATCACTTAAAGTTGTATTATGACTATTTTAATTCCCTGTCTCCAATACCCTTTACATTTCAGTCTTAATGGAACACTAATTGAGCGTGTCTTAAGCAAAGTCCTGGTGGTGGTGGTCCTCAGATAAATCTTGAATGAAGTTATACAAGAAGTGTTGGCTATTTAGGGGTTGAATCAAACTTAATCACATCAACAATATTAAGTTTAAGCCCCAAAACTCAGCTTGACAGACAAGGTATTCAACAGAGAAAAGGGCTTCTCTTGCAGTAACTTCAGATATTTGACATTCTCATGTTGAACAGCAAGCAGATTGTTGCCTCTCGGAACAAAAAAGTAGTCATTGCTTTCATCGTGCTGTCAAGAAAAGGATTTTTATAGTTAATGGCCATGTGAGGAGGAGACAAGTTCTTAATTACCCAAATGTTAACTGATCTGAACGATCAAACCTACACGAATTTGGTATAAAACAGTGTGTGTGTGCGCGCGCATATATGAACATACATAGCAATTGTATAAGTGATGAGGTTTGCTTATGTAGTATAATTCATGTGGAACACATTTCTCTGCTAAAAACTGAATTTCTGCATGTTCCCCCTGATGTTTACTAGTCACTGGCAAACTGGCACAGCACTAAGGAAGCAGGACTTTGTTCTCAGCATGCCATTACTTTAATGATAGTATCTAAAGTTCTGGAGACCAAGAAGAGTTGGGTATGTGAAAGAGATAATATTGGTCTCTTACAGGTCTCAAAGGAACACAGAATTGCTATATTGAATCAAATCTGTGCTCAGATGTTCTGTCTGACAGTGGCCAGTACCAGATGCTTCAGAGGAAGGTGCAAGAAACTTCCTTCTCTACTAGAAGTCTTCATACTTATTAAATATAGCAACTACTGAATAAAACTGATCACATCAGCCTCCTGTATTAAAATCTGTTTTTTGTTTGTAGAAGATCCTTTTGATGACTTATTTGGAAACCGACGAGGTCAACGTGGGAACAGAAACAGAGGTGGTGGGCCATTTTTCTCTGCATTTAGTGGATTTCCTGCATTTGGGAGTGGTTTTTCTTCATTTGATACAGGTAAATATTTTAAAGCAAACTTCAAGCCAAATTTAATATTGCTAGAGAAGGAGTTTCTCTGGAACAGTAAATTGGTACAACGTGGCTTAGAAAATTATATACCACACTGAGGCCTATCACATCTCCCTGTAGAGTCCCCTAGTTTTAAATAGAGCCACAGTGTTGTAGAGTATTTGTTATAGCTAAAATCTCATGAAAAGAGAGTAAGCCCTGTTAGAAGGAAATTGGATCTATTCTGCTTCTTGATCTTTTACTGACGCCATTAGACTGGACAAGTCTTAACCTCTCAGTACGTCAGTTTCTATATCAAAGTGTTGCTTGCCTTACCAGAGGGTGCGTTCAGTGTGTTTGAGGCCTCCAAAAGGGGCTACAGTAGTGTGTGCCTTTTAAATGAGATTATGAACTCCAAGTGCTCTCAATTATTGGAGCCTAGTTGAATGCTGAAGGCCTAGTTTTCACCACTCCTCTTGAAGTCAGTGGGAGTAGCAGTTACCCAGCAACTCTGAAATTGAGGAACTTGGTATTTGAAATTGGGGAGCCAGAATTAATAGACCAAAATTTGATGGTCCAGCAGACTGTCCTAAAGAAAAACAGTTGTTAAAGGGTTTCTGATGAAATTATGTTTACAGTGCTTTAATCAAATAGCTACCATGTCTTCCCCCCCAGGTTTTACTTCGTTTGGTTCATTGGGGCACGGGGGCCTTACTTCATTCTCCTCTACGTCATTCGGTGGCAGTGGGATGGGTAGCTTCAAATCGGTATCAACGTCTACTAAAATAGTTAATGGCAGAAAAATTACTACAAAGAGGTAAGTGATGTAAAAAAGATAAATGTTGTTGTAATAAAAATGAGGAGTCCAGTGGCACCTTAAAGACTAACAGATTTATTTGGGCATAAGCTTTCGTGGGTGTAAAAATCACTTTTTCACTCCTCGTTTTTGTGGATACAGACTAACATGGCTACCCCTCTGATACTTGGTACCATGCAAGTTATTGTAATAGAATTAGTCAATATTTTTCTGATAACTTTCTTTACCCTTACTGTTTTGGTTTCCCATAACTTAGATATCCAATTGTGTGACTTGTAATGATAGACCTATTCGATTCTTTTCTTTTCCTACCATTACAGGATGGTTCCCTGCTACAGCATGTGTAAGCATGCAGGGGTTGGGCAAAAAGTACCTAATGCCCTGTAGCCAAAAGTTTATTCAAAAGTGGGGAAAACCCTTAACAGCAGTACACTGTGTAGCCTAATTGACGGATTGGTATATTGATTAACTTCTTTTCTTTCACAGTAGTTAAGGGTTCAGTTTCTTGAACAGCTACAGCATCAGGAAGATTACCAATGTTAGAATGAGAGACCCAAGGAGTACAGGACAAATAATTGAAGTTTATCACAAGTCCCTTTTATTAGCAAATATACTAAACACATAGATGACCCCACAAACACTGAAATACAACAGCAGATAGAGTGAGTGTAATGTGTTTAGCTCTGTGACTGGCATTGCTAACATCTTTTGCAGGGGATCCCCACAGTGTCAGTCAATATACTAATCTTCTTTGTCGGTGTCATCCTGGCATCTCCCAAGGACGTAGATTGGGATTCAGCTCTTATAATGTGTTACGCTGATGCCCACGGATTCATGTATATTTAGGAAGGTTTTCACCTCTTTTCCTTATTTGAACTTCCACTCCCACTACCTTTTGGAGTAGCCTATGAAAAATGGAACAACTTGTTAATTTTCTGTATTATTCCATTAATATTTACATTACTCAGTCATGATAACTTGTGGCTGGCTGTAAAATCCAAAAAATATAACCAGCTTTCACCAGTCCATACAATATATTACAATGTATTGTCTGATCTGACAATAAATTAAGGATATGCATTACAAATGTAATTGACTGTTGTCAAACTGAAATGTTCTTAGTACTTATTAGTGTAGAGCTCATTGGGCTGAGACCTCATACCATGTACTAAATCTTTAAGAAATGGAGCGAGACCTCTAGGTTTCTGTTTGAATTATGCCATCTGTAAACTAGCAAAAATACAAGGTTCTACTGTATAAGTGAACTGGAGAGGTGTCCCTTAGAACAAACCTCTTGACACATGTTTGTAATTAAAGTGAATTAGTGACAGTGCCAAAAATCCCCAGTGTTTTGGTATTTATCCAGTGTCAACTGGACAAATACCATGACACAGAAACTGCAGCCTCAGTCATTTAGCGGCAGTTTGCATTCAAAACGATGCTTAGCCAAGGCCTGGGACATCTTGCCTTGCATCATCCCTTGCAGTGGTTCTCAACCAGGGGTCCTGGGCCCTTGGCCATGAGCAGGTTTCTGGGGGTGTCCACCAAGCATGGCCAGTGTTAGACTCACCAGGGCCCAGTGCAGAAAGCTGAAGTCCTGCTGCACGGGATTGCAGTCTAGAACACCCAGCTCCACTGCCCAGAGCCAAAGCCTGAGCAACTTAGTTTCACAGTTCCCCCTGGTGCGGGACCCCTAGGCAATTGCCCTGCTTGCTACTTCCTAATGCTGGCCCTGGCTTTTATATGCAGAAAAACAATTGTGGCACAGATGGGCTGTGGAGTTTTTATAGCATGGTGGGGGGGGCTCAGAAAGAAAAAGGTTGAGAACCCCTGGAATAGAGGACCTTCTATCAGCCGGGAGGAACTGACATATCTGGACTATTAAGTAGAAAGTCTCTGCTGTTGACAGGGAGGCTGTCTCTATGCCTGTAATCCATTACATCTTTACCCCTGGCTTTTGTAACCAGTTAAGAAGCACAGTCATCTCAACCAGTTAAAAGTAAGATGGTACAGTTTGTGTCCACACAGCAGCTTTTCTGTCATCACAACTACTTCATATGGTCACACCATTGTATCAGTGGAATCTGGGAAAATCTGGACAGCCGTTTTATAGCACATCATGAGGGAATCAGTAGCTCAGAAGACAGGGCAGTGCATCATTTGATGTCCTGTTGCATAGACTTGGGAAGAACAGGCCAAATTAATTACTTTATGCAGACATAATTAGGAGATTCTATCCACAGAGCAAACGAGTGTGGTTAACTGCTTATAGGAAGACAATTGTTTCAGTCTAAGAGCAAAATACTGCTAGCTGACATGATGGTTAACCAAGTGGTACTCTCCATATGTAACAAAGCATACTTAGAACTACCCAGGCCACAAACTTGTTACAAATGTTAAGGTGTAAGATGGACAGGATCTCTTTATCTTTAAGTCTGGTTAAAAATAACAGACTGAATTGCTCCCCAAAGCCGATAAGAAGCCATTGCAACATACAGAACACAGATATACTGTGCTCAACATAAGTAGCAGTCTGAGAAAAGGAGTGAGGCTTGCATGATGACTGGGATGATATCCTTTTGAAAGAAGACAGCCTCGCTTGTTCACAGTTCACAAGATGGTAGAGTTCTTGGCCACTACTACTATTTCCTCTAAAATTTGGGTGTAGTTACATAATTTTAAAAAAAAACAGCCAAAAATCCACATTGAGAGAGAGCAGGCAGTCTTCTTTGGAGAGAACATACAGCATCTGCCTGTTCATCACACTTTTTTTCCTAACCACAACAACTATTGTCTGATTCTTTACTGAGTAGATCCTGCCCCTGTCTGATCATCAAAATAGAATTCTATTAATTGATTTATGAAGTGAAAAGCTTCTACATGTTTTTATACTCTAAACACAGGTTACTTATGGAGAGTATTTAATTCAAACCAGCCCTAAATATGGCCTACACTTGTGCTTTGAACAAACAATTATAATTCAGTGACCAAGAGAATAAAATGGACTGCTTTGCAAACCCAAAATTACACAAACATGTAACAAGGGGGGTAAACCCTACATGCAGCATCAAGATTGCCTGGTGAAAACCAATCAAGAGATGCAAAAGTTAATCCTGCTTTTGAACCTTAACTTGGCCATGTTAAGCACATGCTGTGTAGCACTATTTTGGTGCTGTTGCACATGTTCTGTGTAGTGTTTCATCCTGCTTAACTAGTTAAACATATACATGTAATATTGTGGGGAAAAATATACACCATAAAACACAATATGTTGAACTGCCGCAGTTCCTAACTACTACTTTTAACTGAAACTCAAAGCTAAATTGCATATGATGCTTTTTGAATGGGAGGGTGGGGAGCAAAGGGGAGAAATGGAAAAAAACTTCGACCTAAGAGGAGAACTGTGATTATGGAGAATGTAGTGCCGGCTGCAGTGACTGTTTCAATGCTGTCTACAACACTTCAGTGTAATATGCTGGAGGACTGGGAGTTAGTCTCTTCCAGAAAGGCTTTTCAGTGGGTTGGGAGAGAAGATGCTAATTGTTGTGGCTTCCTCACTGTTAAATGTGATCACTTACTGCAATTGCATCAGCCAAGCTTTGACCCTAGACTTGGCACTGCATTTCATTACCTAAATATTTACGTGTGGTGTACTTTAATCGTATTGAACATGCTTTAAAACTATAATTAAATGGATTTTTGTCCTACAGAATTGTTGAGAACGGACAAGAGAGAGTGGAAGTTGAAGAAGATGGCCAGTTAAAGTCATTAACAGTAAATGGTAAGGAGCAGCTGCTACGCTTGGATAACAAGTAATTCAACGCACGTGTTAACAGAAATTTTAAGCTATAACAAGCATCATTTGAGGAGTAACAGGAACATTTTTTTTTGAAGATTTCAAACGAACTCTTTCAATATCTGTACTTAAAGTATTTATAAACAGCTCATCGGAGCTCATGGTATTTGTCATAGACTTTTGAGTTAATTGTTGGGACCACATCAGTAGGACCATTTTTTGTCCTTAAATTGTTGTAAATTTCTGTACGCACTTTGCTTTTTATTAAACATGATCCAAGGCGAGCCGTGATCCTTCAGTAGTGCTAGGGCAATATGTACACTAACCACTAGCATGAATCTTGCTTTTCCCACTTTGTTTGAAATGTGAGCCAGCTAGTAGTTTGTCTGCTGTGAAGTTAACATTTCAAGGATGAACTTTTCAATAATTTCAACTTTTTTTAATATTTAGTAGTGAAAGATGTTAATACGTTACTGGTAATGCATTTCTGGTTTAAATAAATTAAGGATGTTTTCTAGTTGTGCATGAATGCCGACAACTTAGTAAGTTCTGACAATGTTTAAATATGTAATGTTTAAGCTTAGGAAAATAACAAAAAGTAAAGCTGGTGAGATGGGTCTTTTGTCAATTGCTAAAAAAATTCAAATGAATAAATGCTGATGTTTGTGGTGCATTCTTTCATGGATGGCATTTGTAGCCTTCTTGTGTCTGTGTGTGATTTGGGCAAGTGGGGAACCATATTTTGCTTTTCAACACCTGCTTCCTTCAAGCTTCAGGCTGAGGGGCTTTTCTTTGCAGATGTTTTCTTCAGTCTGACTGAAAACATGGCTTGTAGTTTCCTTTCCAAACCATTATTGTCTTGTAACTAAGATGTTTAACATGAGTATACAATATCTCTGAAAACACTGCATTAAAAGTCCTTTTCTTCATTTATGGGGCAACATGCCCATCTGTCGATGGACTTCCACAAAATTATTAATGTCTGTCATTTCAATGAAAAGCAAACCCAGAATATCTAAATTAGCAGTATTTTTTAATGTTCTGGCGTAGATGTAAAAGGAAGAGTAATTGTGATTCATAAATGTCAGCATCTTCAAACCTGAGTGGTCAAGGAAGTAATTGTAAAACTCTGCTATTAATGTGGTGTCTTCAGCTGCATAGACTCGAGTACCATTGGTTTACACACTAACCAACATTAAAATGGAGAAAAGTGCCTGCCTACTTCAGTGGAATGGGGAGTGAGGTCAAGTACTAATTCTTAGATAATATAACGGTCAGATTTTTCAAAGCCAGGCAAAAGCAATTGTTTGCAAGGCTCCTGTATGCCTGCTTTATACAGTAGAAATTTAAGCTCCTTCAGCAGGTGTCTTGTGCACTGAGTATTTATGTATAAGTGATGCATGTGCAGTTTTATGCATGCAGCTAGCTCTGAACATCTGGCTTACAGTAAATTGTTTAGGCTAGTTTAACATCCACAAACTTTATGTAAGACTTCAAACCATACACTTTGAGGTGATCAGTTAATCCTTTCTAGAGAATACTGTCTGTGATGGTGCACTAATGAATGTCTAAGAATTAAAGTTCAGGAGGTGGATGGAAAAAATTGGCAAAGTATATTCTTCAGGATAACTGATCCAATTTAAACCAAGAACAAATAACCTAACAAATTGTGTTAATTGCTGGTGACTGCAGTGAGGTTAAACACTGAGGTTATAAAATTTTAAATGTTTCTCCCTTTCAGCTTTATAGTCAAACAATTTAAAGATGGTAGGAGAAGGAATAAAATATAAAAGTTATACTTTAAAAATGTACATACCTTCTGATCTCTCAACCTTTCAAGTATATGCCAAGGTCCTCGTAATAGAAGCTCAAAACTTAATCTAGCAACTCTACATATTTCCTTATCAATTTTCCTCTCTCGTGCACACCACTTGTTGCCCAGAAGATGACTAAACAGAGAAACAAGAAGTTAAAATGGTTTGAAATACATTTGTCATTAGGTCTGAAAATGTTAGCCACAATGCACTCCCGCTTCTACTGGCATGTCTTCAGTCTGTTACAACTCCTACCTATGAAATACATGTGGCTTTTCAACCTCTTCATTTAGCTGTTTGGCATAAGCTGCATTGTAAATTGCATAATGAGAGCTTAACATGGTGACTTCACTGAAGATCCAGTCTGGATGGTGCTTTCTCTGCCTTCAGATTTGCATGGTTGATATTTTTCAGTGGTAGGCCCCATGCGGTTTTGAAATATGGCAACAGAGAGAACAGGCCCAAAAAAAAAAAGCTGGCCAGTTGGTCCACTCACTCTAGTCAATCAGTAAAAGACCTGCACAGTATTTAAAAAAATAAATACGCACTGGCATCTGAGGGAGTTGACCTTGGAACCAAATAACTATTTTTTTATTTGGTCCCAGCTCTATTACTTGACTGGCAATCCCACTTCCACATACAGTGGTGTAAAGACTTTAAGGCTCCACATAGTTTCAGCAATCAGAGTGCTGTTATTTCAGAATAAATTCATACTTGCTGCTCACTCTTAATTGTCACTTGCTGTTCATTCTGGATCTAAAAATCAAATCCTGACCTCCACCCCTTCTTCCCCCTTATAGATCCATTGTGCACTTGCAACACAAGGGTGCGAGTTAGGCTTCTGTGCCTGAAACCCTATGACTGCATGTCTCTGGTAGCCTTACTGTGTTAGAATTCTCACTATTGTAATACAGAAATGCATGACTGTTTTCTGCTCTGTTGAAAACCGACTTTTATTAGGTTGCATTTAAGAACTTTGCATCACCTTTTCTTACTAATACGTTCTTTGCATGCAAGACCTGCTCCTTAGGAGTAAAGGGTTACTTTGGGCACCAAATTTAAAGCCTCATTACCTTTCCCTTCTGCATGGCCACTAGAAAAATATATAGTAACTGGTAAACTTTTTCAGTTCCAGCAAATATCTGTACAATGCTTTATCAAATATGTAGAGTAAATTGGAACTAAATGGAAACTTGTCCTCTTAAAGCTATTTGCCTAAAAGTAAGAAATTTTGTGTAGATGGGGAATAAAATGCTAAATATTAGACATTTGAAAAAGCAGGGTGGGACATATGCCAAGATAAAGCTTCCTTCAGATTTAGAAAAAGTAGAGGTGGTTTCTAGAACTACTATCCTTTCTGTGGTCTGGACTTAGTTTTCAGTTACCAATAGTATTCTTCTAATGCTTTTACTTGGTGAAACATCTCAACCCCTTCTGTGCAAAATCTGGATAATTCTTTACAGGGCAGTAATTGTAAGTACTGTATGTTGTACTATATAGTATGGGGGGGAGAGGGTTGGATTATCCAGATTTCAATCCTTTCAGTAGGACACAGTCACAAAATGCTTTATAAACTAATGGTTTTGACTGAATGTAATTAGGTGGCAACATACTATTTGTTAATCTTATTCATGTTTGAAATGTGTTTACTGCAGCATTCAGTTTTAATTTGTAATCCATAAGGAAGCTAAACCACACTGAGCTATATGGTAAAATGACAAAGCTCTACACGTATGTTGTATAGCTTGGTGTGTGGGCTACAGTTATAACTCTGAATTAAATGTTTATGTCTAGTCAGTAGATGAAATGTCATTTTACCATGGGATTGATGTCTAGCATGTTTCAGAAAAACTTGTCCCTGCTGCAGTTTGTAGTGTCCTGCAGTAACAGTAAATTGTCACTGTTAGCAAAGCCATTGATATGAAACTTTAACTTAAAATTCCATCAAAAAGGTCAGTAATAGTTTGACACGTTCCTGTCTGTGTTCATGCTCGTATTTGACTTTCCTGTTGTCTGTGTCTGCCTGGCTAAGCGCAGTGAGTTTTATGTGAAAGTGATGCTTCTTAGTGTTGTTTGTATATAGTTGTACTTCTGTGTGTGGTATTGTCTGTGGGAAGCACCTTTGGTCGAGGAGGTTTGGAGACCGGAATATCTAAATCTGCCTGTGTCCTGTTTGTTGTCAGTGAGTGGACTCACTTCTCTGCCTCAGTTTCTTCATCATTAACATGGGCATAATGCCCACTTTCAAGACTGTAATCAAAGTAAAATGGTTATACCAGCGTTGTATTACACTTGTAGTTAAGGTTTATTTTAAGAAAATATAGGATGGGATTTTCAAAAGCATTCTGGCACTGGCCTAGCTATGCTTCCATTGAAGTTTGGTGGTAAAATTTCCACTTAAATGGAAGAATAATTACCCAAATTGAGTACTTGGGAAAACCCACCTCTAGCATCAATGCTTAGCACTGTCTTTAATAATAATTAATAATTATTATTAATATATTATTATTATTATTATTATTATTTTATTTTATTATTAAAAAAACCCACCAAGGATTTTCCACAATATGGATGCACAATAAGTATTATCCTGCCAGCAAGCTGCAACTCTGACTTTAAGGTTTCTTTTTTTAAGGGAAAAGACAGTTGAATCTGCCTGTTCTGTCCAAGACTTGTTTACTTTGGAATTGAATTGTGACCAAAAACTCACTTCCCATGCTACCATCTAGATACAGATGGCTTCCTTTTTATCCCTGGGTTTGAAGTGACTACAAGTAAAAGGTTTTCACCCCCTCATTCAGTTCCCTTGAAACAGATATTAAGACTTAGAAAATGGGTTTCTTTTAAAGATTACTTGCAAATAAGGACTTGTATTGCTTTACTGCTAAAACCCAGAACGATCTTAGACTTTGGGCTATTGTACAATGTGCATGTATTACATGAGGTTGTCCACATAGGGTATATTATATCTTCAGGCTTCTAATTACTATGGGATTTACTATTTTGTTCTGATCTTGGATTAAGTAAAACTCTACTTTCTATAGTAAAATGGAATGAAAGGTCAAATTGCCTCAATGCACTTCTGTTGAGTTTGGCACCTTTTTACAGTGATGCCTTGCTCCGTTATCTGTCTCCACTATACAAAGGGAATATTCCTGTCTTTTCTCTCCCATGCTATTTTTATTCTGTTTAGGGCTTGTCTACACTACCAGCTGGATTGACAGGCAGCGATCGATCCAGTGGGGGTCAATCTATCGTGTCTAGTATAGACATGATAAATCAACTGCCGATCGCTCTAGCGTCTACTCCAGTACTCCATCTCAATGAGACGTGCAAGGGGACTCGATGGGAGTGTCTCCTGTTGACACACTGCTGTGAAGACACCGCAGAAAGTAGATTTAAGTACGGCGACTTCAGCTTTGTTATTCACGTAGCTGAAGTTGTGTAGCTTAGATTGATTTCCCCCTTCCCCCCCATCACCCTATAGTGTAGACCCTCCCTTAAAGTGTAGTAGTGCTCAAAATGTGCTACTGGTTTTCTCACTCGAGAGGAAGACTGTCCCTTTCCTGAGTACCAGTCTAAAAAGGCAAGGGCTGGTGGGTGGGAGTGGGGAGAGACACCTCATGCAAAGGATGGACAAAATGAATGAAGGTAAATAGAAGATTTAGGCTTGGTCTACGCCAGCAATTTATGTCAGTATAACTATGTCACTCAGGGATGTGGAAAATCCACACCCCTGAGAGGTCAGTATAACTGCGTCGAACTTCCGGCATAGACAGCACTGACAGGACGGCTTCTCCCTTTGCCCTAGCTACCACCTCCCGGGGAGGTGGATTACCAGTGCCAATGTGAGAAGCCCTCCTTTCAGCATAGCTAGTGTCTTGACTACAAAGTTATGTCTACCTAAGTTATGTCAGCATAGCCATTGCAGTTAGTACGTTGCTTGTGCATGTGCACACTTTTTGCTCCTTGGTGGTGGTGTGTGTCCTCACCAGGAGTGCTTGTATTGATGTGCAGTGCACTGTGGATAGGTATCTGACTGCAAATCACTACTGTCTAGTGCAGGGTGTTTTGGAAAGATTTTGCAATGCCTGATGGGGCCAACATGAGTCATGTAGGGGTGACTGGGAGCATGGGGTTGACAGTGTTCTCCATCCTATAATTTTATCTTATCCCACAGTATTTTGCACTTTTTCAAAATCTGTACAAACCTGTGTCCCGTCTTGCTGTCTGCTATATCTGACAGAAGCATGGAGCCTGCACAGCTCTACACTATATTGTCATGAGCATTGCAAGCACAGGGCACGCCATCTTGCAGTATTTGCAGAGCCGCAAGAGGAGCTGTGGGGAACATGATGATTCACTGGAGGTTAGATTGCTATGGTACATAGAAACAATTCAAGGTTGTTGGTGGCATTCATGGAGCAGCTAGAGATGGTAGAACACTGCTTCTGGGCCCAAGAAACAAGCACAGACTGGTGGGATCACATTGTCATGCAGGTTTGAGATGACGAGCAGTAGCTGCAGAACTTTTGGATACACAAGGCCACATTTCTGGATCTGTGTGCTGAACTTGCCCCAGCTCAAGGACAACAAAATGAGTTGCACTGACAGTTGAGAAGCAAGTGGCGATTTCACTGTGGAAACTGAATACTGGCACAGTTTTCTATGGGCAGTGATGATTTTAGCTGATATCTCACTCCTGAGGGTAACACAGGCTGCTGTTGGCATCCCAGTGACACCTGTGCCCATATGCTGCTAGCCTGTGTACTGCAATAGTGCCTGCTGAAGTAGTTACTGATTGGTGTGGGAAAGTGTCCTGCCGTGGCAGAAGAAAGAAGGCCACTCTCCACAGGAACCTTCGGCAGAGAATTGCAGAGAACCTCCATGAAAGTTTTTTTTTTTATTGAGATCTCTATGGAACATCCCGGTGGACATAAACTGCTCCATGTGGCTCCCTCTGCCTAACTCTAGAGGGGAATGAAATGTAGCTAGGAACTCTACCTCTTAGTGGTTCCACTACTGCTTCTAGCATGAGAGAGAGTAAATCAACAGATGAGCTGCACTTTGGGAGTTCCATCCCTATAATTTCAAAGCAAACTACATACTTACCAGAGGCGGCTCCTCCTACGTCAGGCTCAGCCATGATCCACTGTTGGGACTGGCGGGACTGCAGTAGAGTCAAAAACAGCCTGGCTCACTGCATAGCTGGATCCCCCTAGCAACTCTCCAGCAGATCAATTGTTGGCTTCGCTGGCCTTCTGGTACACCTGCTGTAGCTCCATGGCTTTCATGCGATACTACTGCTGATCCCTCTTGTAGCCCTTCTGCATCCCCCATGCAATCTGCCCATAGATGTCCACTTTTCTATGGCTGGATTGGCGCTGTCCCTGTACAGCCTCTTCTCCCCTCAGGCCCAGGAGATCCAATATCTCCTCTGTCCTCCCGGCAGGAGCATGTCTGCAGTGTGTAGCCAGTCTGGTCAGCTGGGCAGTTACACTCAACAGTGGAGACCTGCTATGTGTGCTTGCCAACTAGGAAAAGAAATTTCAGAAATTCGTGGAGCTTTAAAGGGAAGGGCAGATTCCTGTCTACCTGACCCCTGGACAGCAGACTGCACAACAGTGACCAGAGCAGTCAGTGTGGGGCATTAGGACAGCACATGGAGGCCAGTAACAATCGATGTCAGTAATGCAGTGTCTACAGTCTCACTGTGTTGACCTCACTGCATTGGCTTTGACTTCATGCCACTCAGGAAGGTTGTGTTATTAAGTCGGTATAGCGGGGCACTTGTTGGCAGGAGTCAAATTTGAGGGCTTTTTTTCAGTACGTGCTAAATTGGTACTACTGCAATCGATGCAGCAAGCATCGATTTTTAGTGGGTCTGGTGAAGACAAGTCGATGGGCGAGCATCTCTCACCGACATAGTGTGGTGTAGACACTACTGGAAGTCTATCTAAACAACCTCGACTAAGTTATGTAACTTCCGTAATTTAACTATCGTTACTTAGATTGACTTACTTCCTTAGTGTAGACCAGGCCTAAGTCGTGACACATCCACAGCTAGGGCATTGACCTAAGGTTGCAGTGTAGACCAGGCCTGAAGCACAGCAGCAGCATCGCTGCAGCCTTTTAAGTGTAGACATCCCTTTAGTTATGGATGTTGAAGGGGAAAGGTGGGTTTCATATGGGATTTAAATGAGAATAGTGGCTTTGCAGCAGGGTGGGTTGGTTTTTAAATTAGTGATTTAGATCATGATTTAAGTCAGCTAGCAGGAAACCTGAATTTAAAGAACTGGTGTTAGTCTTGTTTTGCATTTGTACTTTGTTTTCCTAAAGAGGTTGATTCTCACTGGCTGATATAATTAGAACATGGTGTTTTGCCACCATTTATTGTCTTTACGCTAAATTTAGCATAATCTTTCTGGTTCAGAGTATGATCATTGTACATTTAATTATATAGCTTACACTTCTTGAGATTCTTAATATTTATCTTTTTTTTATTGTGAAAATAGTGAATACTTATTTACTAGATTTTTTTTTAAGATGAGGATTTATGTTTTGAAGTGCATTTGGGTGGAAATTGGAATTAAAATACAAGAACAACATTTTAATATTAAATAAAACTACTAATGTTTGGCAGGAAAGTCTACTCTGCCGGTCTCAGGAGGAACATTGCTAGCTTTCAGGTGCTTCTGGCAAAATGACTACTCTGGGACACGTTGTTCATTTATGGAACGACTCATGCAGAAGCATGGAAGAATTAAAATCCATCATGCTGGAAGGGCATCTTATAGCTGGGGATTCCTTGCTGGCTGCTTGGGATACATTTGATACAGCCTCATGCACCATGGCCACATCAGTGGAGATGTGAAGATCCTCCTGGCTCCAATCATGGCGAATACTAAGGGAAATACAGACCACGATGAAGGATTTGAGGACTTGTGATCAGCTCAAATACAGGTGAGGCCCTCCACTTGTGAGAGGTCTTGAGAGCCATTTTTCATTCTCTGGTCTTACATGTACCAGACCAAAGGAGAAAGCACATCAGACTACAAACCTCTTTCAGTCAGCTTTCCTCTCCTTCATACTTTTACAACTCACAGAGGGAATTGGAGCCACTGACGGAGAAGCAAAGGTCCAGTGCAGATAACCTCCCCCCCACCACCACCACCACCTTTTTCTTAGCTATGACTCATTTGATAGGCTTCTTGCCACAGTTCAGAGCCTGGCATAATATCTGGAGTATCTCTACTCTATTTAGCATATTTAGCTATGGCCTTTTTTTTTTTTTTTTGGTGGGGGAGGGGGACCTGTGCTAGAATTGCTGTGGACAAGTGGGGCCAAGAGATTGTCAGCAACCGGTATTGCATACAGTTCCTGTCTCTTCAGGGACCCCGCATGAGATACCGTTGAAGCAAGAAGCTAATTCTCTGCATCTTGGAGCATTTGAAGAGGTGCCTTTAGATCAGGTGCTGACAGTCAACACTGCAGCTTTGCATTATGTCAGTAGACAAGGAGTAGCTAGGTCATCTCTACTCTGTCAGGAGGCTGTTTGGCTCTGGACTAGCTGTATCTGTCACTGGATCATACTGCTGGCCCCACCTCCTTACAGGTGTTCAGAACTCATTAGCAGATCACTTCACCATACAGTTCCCAGGCAACCCCCAGGTGCTGACTGAGGGCCCAGTGTTGAACCACTTTTGCAAATGGAGATTGCCACAGACCAGAACAAGAAATGTCATGTTCTACTGCAAAGTGGGTTCCAATCAGGGCTGTTCCTCATGCTTTTCTCATCCCTGGACACTGGGACTAATGTATGCTTTCCCTACCCCCAGTCCTCATGACATTAAGGGTCCTGAGAAAACTGAGGCAAGATGCTGGATCAATGATAATGGTAGCCCTGGCATAGGCTAGGCAGTTTAGGTGTTTGAATCTGGTGGCTCAACACAGTACTGATTAGCTTGCCTGACAATGTCTGAGAATGATAGCCAGATCTTACACCTGGGTGCTGGTTTGCTGATAGCCATAGAGAGAAGCAGTTCAGCTGAAGTTCAGAATATTTTTCTCCAAAGCAAAAAGTCTAGTTGAGGCTGACCTAGAGAAACTTTTATTTAGCTTTACAGCTTGGCATCTCAGCACCTCAGCATTTCTCCCTTTTATAGCATTCAATTAAGTAATACTGGCTATTTACTAGACTTGAAACAATTTTCACATTCTATTCATAAGGGTCCATCTAGCACCAATATTTGCACATCACTTTCCTATCAGGGCCCCACTATTTTTTCCCCACTAGCTAGATTCTATAAGTGCCATATCTGTTTTCCCCTAGCTTGGGAGCCCCCTCCTTCTTGGGACTTCAATAGATCTTCCTTATTGAGCCCTTAGCAACCTGTTTCTTATACCATCTTTCAATGAAGGATGCCTTTTGTAGTCATTACATTAGCTTAAAGGGTAAGGAAGAGTGAGGCGCTCAGGGATGGGTCCCCCTATACAGTGTTTTCTTAGATGAAGATTAGATACAACTTTAGATAATGTTTCCCCAGCCAGAAGGCCGAGAAGTTGTTTGTGTTCCATAGGAACCCAACTTATTTTCCAGTTTTCTTCCCCATGCCTCATTCAACCCTAGGGGAATTTAAACTTCAAATTGTTTGGCAGTTCCCTTACTATCTTTTAACAGGTCCAAATCAGGAACTCACTTAAAAATTCATTGAATATCAGGGTTGGAAGGGACCTCAGGAGGTCATCTAGTCCAACCCCCTGCTCAAAGCAGGACCAATCCCCAGACAGATTTTTACCCCAGTTCCCTAAATGGTCCCCTCAAGGATTGAACTCACAACCCTGGGTTTAGCAGGCCAATGCTCAAACCACTGAGCTATCCCTCTCCACTAGTAGATGGTTTTGTAGAGAAAATACAATGGTTCAAGGGAGGACACTAGATTTGTTTATGGGTCATTGCCGTAACCCTATCAGCAAAAGGTCAAGCAATATTACAAATTATCAGAATGTGTTTTCAAATGTATAAGAACATGTTATTAGTTAACCAAGTTAGATCCACCTAGCTAGTCATTCCATTTTCAGAGAGGCAGCAGAGGCTGTCTGAGCTGAAGTCCCTAATTCTAAAATTTGTAAGGCAGTTCCATGGAGTTCGGTCCACACACTTGACACTCTTCTTTGGAAGAGGCTTCCAGATCAGATGCCTGTTCTGGCAGGGCCATCCTGAAGTCACTGTTTTAAGTATAATTCCTAGAACCCAAGCAAACATAACTGTTTGTTAGTTGATCATTGCCTGTTAGGTTCACTCCCTCTGGGGCACCTGGCATTGGCCACTGTCGGTAGTCACATACTGGGCTAGATGGACCTTTGGTCTGACTTGGTACGGCCGTTCTTATGTACCAAGAGGAATCCATGTGGACAATTTCTCAGAGAACAGAATTGCTACTTACTTTATGGTAACTGATTTTGTTTCAGCTGTGTTGTCCACATGCATTCCATGGCCTCCCCTGCTTTTTTGCTACTATGGAGTAAGTGTAAGTGAGAAGAAATTGAGGCATGATTGGGACTCCTCCTCCCTCTCCGCCCTAAAATGTGGGGGGGAGGGGTGAGAGGCCCTCTACAGTACAAATGCAACCTCAACGGGGGGGGAAAAAATCTGATCTTGCGTGTATGAGGCACGTGTGCACCAAAAGTGGAATCTGTGGACAACACCTCTTGAACCATGCTTATTATAAGGTAAGCAACCATTTCTTGTCAGTGAACAAACAGAATATTGAGATTATTGGTATTGCTGAAGTGGAGAAAACTCTAAATGATGATAAAAAGGGACCAGAGGTATACCTAGGACCTTGAAGGCTGTTGCAAGGAGTTTGCATAGAACCCGGTGCCCTTGTATTCTTCATATCTTGGCCCTTCAATGAAGCACCCTGAAGCTACAGAGGGTGAAAAGGTCACATTACTACTCCTGAGATGAAGAGATCTCTTGCCAAGTGGCACTTTTGTGGTAGAAAAAGGATCATGACTGGCAGGTTGCACTATAAATTTATTTTTTTAAAATTTGGATACTGCCTTATTGTGTGTACGTCTTAAAGCTTGCTCTAGTAAAGCTTTGAAAGCTTACCTTAAATTTTGTGCTGTTACAATTAAACAAATAGCCTGTCCCAAATTGTTTTAATTACCTTTTGGTAGGATTTTGTGTCTAAGATTACAGAAATATAACTTTTTCTGGTGTGTCTGTCTGTCTGTCTGTGTCTCTCTCTCTCTCTCTCTCTCTCTCAGAATTTGTCTACATGAGACTCGTCTGTGTAGACACTTAATTTTGGTTTTTATCTTAGAATCATAGGACTGGAAGGGACCTTGAGAGGTCATTTTGTCCTGTTCCCTGCACTCATGGCAAGACTAAGTATTATCTAGATCATCCTTGACAGGTTTTTGGCTAACCTGCTTTTAAAAATCTCCAATGATGGAGATTCGACAACCTCCCTAAGCAGTTTATTCCAGTGCTTAACCATCCTGACAGGAAGCTTTTCCTGATGTCCAACCTAAACCTCCCTTGCTGCAATTTAAGCCCATTGCTTCTTGTCGTATCCTCAGTGGTTAAGAACAGTTTTTCTCCCTCCTCTTTGTAACAACATTTTATGTACTTGAATACTGTTATCATGTCCCCTTTTGTTTAGTCTTCTCTTTTCCAGACTAAACAAACCCAATTTTGTCAATTTTCCCTCATAGGTCATTTTTTAGACCTTTACTCATTTTTGTTGCTCTTCTCTGGACTTTCTCCAATTTGTCCCCATCCTTCCTGAAATGTGGCACCCAGAACTGGACACACAATATTCCAGTTGAGGCCTAAACAGCGTAGAGTAGAGTGGCAGAATTACTTCTCGTGTCCTGCTTACAACACTCCTGCTAATACACCCCAGAATGATCACCTTTTTTTTTTTTTTTGGCAACAGTGTTAAACATATTTAGCTTGTGGTCCACTATGATTCCCAGATCTCTTTCCACAGTACTCCTTCCTAGGCAGTCATTTCCCATTTTGTATGTGAGCAACTGATTGTTCCTTCCTATTCCTAAGTGGAGTACTTTGCATTTGTCCTTATTGAATTTCATCCTATTTACTTCAGACCATTTCTCCAGTTTGTCCAGCTCCATTTTGAATTTTAATCCTATCCTCCAAAGCACTTGCAACCCCTCCCAGGTTGGTATTGTCCGCAAACTTTAAGTGTACTCTCTCTATGCCATTATCTAAATAATTGATGAAGATATTGAACAGAACCGGACCCAGAACTGATCCCTGCGGGACCCCACTCATTATGCCCTTCCAGCATGACTGTGAACCACTGATAACTACTCTCATGGAATGGTTTCCCAACCAGTTATGTACCCACGTTATAGTAGCTCCAGCTAGGTTGCATTTCCCTCATTTGTTTGAGAAGGTCATGCGAGACAGTATCAAACGCTTTACTAAAGTCAAGATATACCACGTCTACTGCTTCCCCCCCTTATCCACAAGGCTGGTTACCTTGTCAAGGAAAGCTATCAGGTTGGTTTGACAAGATTTGTTCTTGACAAATCCATGCTGACTGTTATCACCTTATTATCGTCTAGAAGTTTGCAAATTGATTGCTCAATTATTTGCTCTAGTATCTTTCCAGGTACAGCAGTTAAGCTGACAGGACAACCCCAGAAATTACAAACCAGAGTTCCCTTTTTATAGACTGGCTCTATATTTGCCCTTTTCCAGTCTTCTGAAATCTCTCCCGTCTTGCATGACTTTTCAAAAAATAATCGCTAATGGCTCAGTCAGCTCCTTGAGTATTCTAGGATGTATTTCATCAGGCCCTGGTGACTTGAAGACATCCAACTTGTCTAAGTATTTTTTTAACTTGTTCTTTCCATATTTTAGCCTCTGATCCTATCTATTTTACCACAGAGTTTTGTGCTACTTTAAAGGCTTGTTTTTAAAAACAGATTGATTTAGCTAAACCAGTACAAGCTTGTGAGTAGACAAGGCCTAAGAACTATCACTCAACCAGTCATGTAAATATTTACTTCAATTTTTTTTCTTCCAGAAAGTTCATAAACCTTTGAAACCACAGGGATTTTGCAATACAATCTGAAGAAATAATTTCTGTGCAGGTTCCTCAACTTTTTTGGAACAAATACTACCTTTAAAACCCAGGGAACACTAGACCACTAATACAGCCTTTCTACATTGGAGTTTACCATAAATTTCCTCAGACGTAGTATATTATCCACACTTCTTTAATCAGATCTTTAAATTTGTTCATAAGGCCTTGTCTAAACACAAGTTGTACTGCTTAACTGTACTGTTATAGTTAAAGTAGTGTAACCCCCGTGTATGGAAGCAGTTATGAAGTATAAGAGTGTCTACATTGCAGGAAAGAAAATACACTATACCAATTGCATTACTTAACTGTGTTAAGTTTTTAGAGTTCAATAATTTTTATCAGTACAAAATGTGCATACGCTGCCCAATGATTCAGAACTGTTGATCCAGCTTTTTAAGGACAGTTGGTCATTTTTATTGTAGGTGTTTTGAAATGCATGTTAGATGGTCAGTACAACTTCAACAGAAATATTTTTTTTGTCAGAAAATGCAGTTTTGTCCATACTGAAACACTTTGGGAAATCTTTCACAGAAATTTTGTTGTGGGAAAAAACATGTTGAAATGTCCCTTTTTTTGCATTTTTGGAATGAAACAATTTGACTTAATTTTGAAACTATTTTTCTTATTTTTAAAAATGTATTCTATAATATGCTGAATATAGACTTTGTTGAAATGAAATATTTTGGTCAATCTGAAGTTTTTTTTAGTTTTTCTTTCATGGTGATCTTAGAAATTTCAAAATGGAATGAAAACAAATCTTGAAATCCCCAAATTCTTGGCAAAAATTTTCATCCTCAGCACAGCTGTAGTATACAGTGACTGATTTATATTCTATCAGTCTTTGATTGCATAAGAAGCAACAGTTCATCTAGAAAATGATAGGTAGTGGGGCTTGAGCTAGATTTAGAACCGGAGAGCTAAAGATAGCTAAGCTTCTGTTAAGGTGTTAGACTCACTCCTAGGTTTTTGAAATGTTACTTAAATGCTGTCTGTGTTCAGTGCTGTACATGACTGTTTAAGATCACATTTCCAAAGCACTGCATGTTTAGACTAGCAGGTTTGAGTTTCTTATTGACTTTGAGCCGTCTTGAAAGTATTAATCAAAAGGATATAATGAAGTACAGTCAACCTTTTAGTAAGGCTTAAAAGTTCTTAGGTGCTGTTTGTCCCTGAATCCCCTCAGCATAATTTGTGGTCTTTACCATCACATTTTCTTGTCTAAATTTCCTTCCTTTTGCAAGTATGTCTCTTTTTACACAGCAGTGAAAGAAAATGAGACTCAAGCCTGGTCTACACTGGGGGGGGGGGGGTCGATCTAAGGTACGTAACTTCAGCTACGTGAGTAGCGTAGCTGAAGTCGAAGTACCTTAGCTCGAATTACTTACCATCCTCACGGCGTGGGATCGACGTCCGTGGCTCCCCATGTCGACTCCGTACCGCCATTCACGTTGGTGGAGTTCCGGAGTCGACAGGAGCACGTTCGGGGTTCGATATATCGCGTCTAGATGAGACGCGATATATCGAACTCCGAGAAATCGATTGCTACCTGCGGGTAGTGAAGACGTACCCTAAGCAAAGTGTTGTGAAATGCACTAAATAAATTTAATGTTTTCTAGATTACAGTAATCTTAGATGTTGATTACAATAAATTTTAAAAAAATCAAATGGAAGTGTGATTATATTTAAATGAGAGGATGGTTCGTTTAAGCCTTCCCATTTAAAAAAAAAAAAAAAGTTTGCACTCTGCTACTTGAAGAGTTACTCTGTCTCCACACATATAAACTTTCCTGGGACAAAGCACATAAGATTACATCGATGGTGGTAATATTTACACTAAATCACTGTGGCTGGGTGCTCAAATGTTCAGTGTATTGTGGTTTTTTCCCCTCTGGACAAAAATTTCCTACTATAAAAGGCCATTTCAGAAGAAGTATTGTTTTGCCTTGCGTCTCTCAGCTATGTAAGTAAATAGCCAACTTTAACTGTTAAGTGATTAGCATCTGACTGTAAATTCATTGCTAGTTTTTTTTTTCTAGGCGTGGTAAGAAAATTCCCTAAATTGTTACTGTCTTAAGTGTCAAGTATGGGCCTGTTAATGGCAAACAGCCAATTTTAAGAGATTTGAAATCCAGTTTCTATGTAGGATATATAACACCCACATAACGTGAGGCATAGCCTCCTCAGTTTTACATTAATTATCTTGATTCTGGCTAGTCTCCTAACTTCAAAGGTACTAAAATAAACTCTTAACTTTTTTAGATTGAGATAGACGTTTCAGTTATTAACACTACTTTGTTCTAGGGCTGTAGTCTTTAATTTACCCAGTGCATAAGTGTCTGCATAGAGAATTTCATTCAGTGTGTATTTTTGGGTCTGCAATGATTATACAGTATTTAACATTTCTGGTAGAAGAGAAGCCCAGGGAGACATTATTAATGACGACTTTGTTATGGTAGAACTGGGGTAGGTGTATACATAAAATTACAGCTGTATGTGCTGTAAGAATTTGCACCTGCTCTGGTTATGATAATATGTTAACACAAGATTTGTTTAAACGTTTAGATTATGGTTAACAGCAATTATATAACCAGTCTTTACAATGTCTGTTTTGATCAAGGATTTCTTTCAGGAATGTCACCCTGATGTTAGTACCCAGATTCTCACCTAATTCTTTGTAAACTTAAATAGGGGAAAAACTACTAAATGTTCTCAGTTTAGTTTTCTTCTTTCGGAGTACAGACTCCAGGATGTGGCAAAGAGTAACAGGTATATGCAAGATACCGGGTATTGTCAGTTTTCTCTATTCATATTGTTTTGAATCTGCTTTAAGGTCAGAACATTGACTACATGAATCTGGTACACCTTTTTCTGTAACTTGTGCTAAAATGAGCTAGAGGACAACTTTTAGTTATGGATCATGTAAATTTGATGCATTTCGCATTTGTCAGTATACTTAAATCCCTGGCATGTGTTTCTGCAATTAAGAGGGATTCTGAAGTAGAATTTTTAGATCTTTCTAGAGGTCTATCAATACTAAATCAATTTTCTTACTCCTCAGTGCCTGGTTTCCAGACTGACAATAATTGACCTTTTTTTGTATGTGAATGAAGTTTCATCCAGAAATAGGACCAATCAAAACTTATTTCAAGCATAGATTCCTATTGCATATTAATTCTGACTGATATTTGTTTGAATAAGAGGGTTTAGAAAGTCCACTATAATATATTGGCGCACAACCCGTTGTATGATGTGTTCTAAACAAAATTAGTCAGTTGTGGTTACTTAACACACACAGAGAACACACTTGTACATTTCAATGCCTAGTTTGACACAGGAATTCAATAGGAGCTGCAGGTGCTCAGCACCTTTAAAAATCAGGCCACTTCTTCAGGTGCCTAAAAATAGAAATCCATTCTTGAAAATCCTATCTGCATAATTTATGCTTTTTTAGCTCCATGTTTATTTTAATATAATTTCACCACGTGGCTGCCACTGTCACTTTCACCTGTCATTCAGGCATATGGTTCAATTCAAATGAAGAAATTGTTCCCAGTTTCTTACTGCTTCTCCAACCTGCCAGCTCTCCAGTGTGTTCTTTTCTCTTAACCTAAGAGATGTGGCTGCTTTGTCTAGTCACCATTTTGTTTGGTGTCTGGCCTAGACCAAAGAAATGATATGGAACCTCAGGGAAACTTCAGGAAAGTGTAAGGCAAGAGAATGGAGGAAGGGACCAGACTGCCAACCCCTGGCCATCCTTTTATAGCAGGCCCACATAAGGCTGCTGCAGC
This sequence comes from Mauremys reevesii, assembly GCF_016161935.1. Taxonomy (NCBI): domain Eukaryota; kingdom Metazoa; phylum Chordata; order Testudines; family Geoemydidae; genus Mauremys; species Mauremys reevesii. The sequence continues at coordinate 20,402,577 of NC_052624.1, forward strand.
CAGTTGACTGCAGAAGCAGGATCAAAATAGGCATGTGCTCATCATGCTTCAGGGCACCTAGTGGAGGAAGGTGTTCCCACAAACATGCAGGGAGAGAACCCTGAAGGAGAGGATGTTGCCACATGTTCGCTTTCTTCTCTCTGCACAAGAACCTTATTCCAGGAGCCATCCATGGAATTAATAGCCTATTTTTTCTCTTTTCTCCCCTCCCCCCCCACCCCCCCAGGTTGAGAGATCCTCTTTCCCACCAAAAAAGTTTGAGTATGTGCGCAATCCTCTTGCTCCTTCTTTAGTCCTCTCTAGGGACTTTTCTTCTCCCTCCATTCTCCCAGTTTCTCTGTCACTCCGTTCATAGTTTTTTAAAGCCAGAAGGACCACTGTGGTGATCTCGTCTGACCTGCATAACAAAGGCCATAAGACTTCCTGAATTCTAGAGTATCTTTTTTTTGGGGGGGCAGGAGGGAAGCACCACTTGATTTAAATTGCCGGTGATGGTGAATCTACAGTCCTCAGTAAAATGTTCACTCTTTCCTTCTCAATCCTTTCTTCTTCACTTCAGCCTAGACACTAGCAATATTTATATTTTAGTAGTTCCCAGCCTCTGATCATGATCCGGTATCCCCACCCTTTTCCTACCGAGGGCTTGGGTTGTAAAGCACCTTTACCCACAGGGCTCTGGGAAAAACCTGGTCAGTTTAAGTACCCCCCCTTTCCCATGGGGCTCAACAATCTACAGGTCTGCAGGATCTTTTCCCAGTGAAAGAGCCTTACACAGCTGTGCTCTAAACATCTATTTATTAGCAACATGCACGGAATACATATGCCAAGCAAATCTGTTTATGCTCACTACTCCCAATATACAAACTTCACCTGTTGGCCAGTAAGGATCCACTCAACTGGGCAGCAATGTCTCTGCATGACTGTGACATACAGAGGGGACAGAATTCCAGCAGCTTGATGTTGAACTGCAGTGTGGAGATGGTTCCCAAAGAACTTAGTTTTATCTATACAATGTAAATGAAAAACAACCTCCTTCAAATTTACTATCACATTATTCAATACCCCTAGGTAACAAAATTTAACCAATCATGTACTGGCACCTATGTTTCCTCCTCCCTGCTCAAATCTTTTTTTACGTTTTATCTCTTGTGCTCAAATTGTTACTTATTTATGACCTTTTTTTGTTTGTGCAGATGGTCAGCATAAATTCGCTTGTCAGAGCTTATCTTATCTATTTTATTGTTTGTTGGGCCTTTTTGTATCCTCAAACTTCCCAGCACATAGGTGTCTACTTTACAGCCCTTGGTGTTATAACTCCTGTTAGGAGCATTCCTGAGGTGGGGGTGCCTTAAGAGCAGCAGAGCATTTTTCTTAATTTTAGTGGTGAGATCCCTGAGCTTCAACACAAGCCTAGTCAAAGCTAGCTTAGTGTGGGGGTGAGTTAAATCCTAGGCTACAGCAGTGCTTCCCCCACAGTTTACAATCTGATAAGACATGATGCAAGTGTGGATGATGGGGTAGGGGTGGGTAGAAAGGAATTGTGCAGTCCCTTGAATGCTGCTCAAACACACAATCTGTACTAGTGCAGCCATTCCATAGACAAATACACTGTTCTTACCTGCTTTTCTGTGGCCTGGCAACACATTCTCCACCAGTTGTGCATATCCTGGCTAGGTATGTAGTCTATGATAGACAGTATAACCTAACACATTGCAGCATTATCAGTTATCGCCCTGGGAGGAGTCAGGGTAATATATACCTCATCCTGACCGGGCATTTGCTGCCAGAGTGCAAGTATCAGTTCTTCTGTAGTCACGCCAGAGAAAATGATGGGTAAAAATTGTTTTGCATTGATCATAATAGTTGAAAGAATTAAATATCTTTTCACAAAAGAAGGAAACTGAGGGAATTAACGCTCTGGTTCCTAAACCCTACTTGTTCCTGTTATGACTTGTGCTCAAGGCATACACGCAAAGAGAACTGCCTTCCTGGTGTATATATATTATGGTAATTTATCTATTTACAGCACTCAAATCTGAAAAATCCTAGCCCTTCTTTGTATCTCCAGATTGAGCTTTTGACTAGTGTATTGGCACATGCAGAACAGTTCAGTCGCGCAAAAAATAGTGATAAATGCCCTGGGCAACCAAAATGGATGATAATCTTGTTTTCGGCTTAAGCTGGAGATGGCTGAGAAATTAAGGAGAAGCAAAAAGGATTTGCAATGCTCAGTTGCAAAGGCTTTCTTTGAGGAGTTTCTGTAAATTATGACAAGACTATTCAATCTGAACTAAAATATCAAGTCATCTTAGGCCTATGGAATGGAGATCTGGCACTGTGGCAACCTGAAGGAGTTCATATGCAAGTTCACTAGCAGCTCTTTCCTTGGTGTCTCAGTATTATCAAACAAGACTCTCAAGAATTGCTTAGCTTTATTGCAGGTGCCTTTTTCGACACTTTAGCTGAGATGCTGGACAGCAAGACTGGTTCTCATGCCAAAGTTTATCAATTTTTAACTGTAAGCCACAATAAACATATAAAACTATGACCACAGGATTGTAGAGCTGAAAGATTTCCCACAAATGAAACACTTGCTATTTCCAAGATATTTCCAAATTCCCTTTTTAGGAAATATATTCTCTGCTTTCCATTTTGCTCTGTCTTAACCAAAAACTGCCGAAGATTCTCCAACGTGTTTAGTTAGAACTTACTTGGTGCATTTCAAAAGTCTTTGACTATCAAGTGTCACCATGAATGGCTGGACAAATCTAGTTATAGCTATCTGTTTGTTCCTTTCCACCCAATGATCAGATTAAGCTTTTGAGGCTATCCTCATGAAAGAAACTTGGATGGAGTTAATGGAGAATCTTGGCATTCTTTAATTTGCAGCCCCATAAATCAGGGGGGGATACATAGGCATTGCTTGGCTCTGCCTATTAGGCCTGAATCTGTCTAGCTTCATCCAATTCAGTTCACACGCATCAAATTTGGATCATATCTGTCAAAAAACAACCTTCTTAAACAAAAAACCTTGCTTGGAACTGGTTCTGAGTTAATTGCCTGCATAGGTTTTTTTTTCTCTGTTATAGAGATTCCCCAGGTGTGAATCTCTACAGGTGATACTCCAGAATCTGGTTAAAATTAGAGTTTCCATAAGTAACTAAGCCTGAGGGACAGCTGCTTGCTTTTTTAGTGCTTTGCAAATATACTTTCCTACAAATGACCATCATAATGGAGTATAACATTATGGACACAACTATGCACAAAAAAATCTGTACACCAAACACACCTGCTTAAAGAACATCAGTGTAATCTTCGATACACTTCACTAACATTAGTGTTTGACTTAAGAATTTAACTATAATGCTGCTACTTCCACTTCTGTATAAGAAAAATGTTCTGAAAAGATCTTAGGACAAATATTTTCATGGATTGCTGGCTTTGTGGTAAACCCCTTTTGCTAGTCACCCTCTTAAAGAGACACCATCCATTTGAAAATCACACACTAGCAGCTAAACTTCTGTAGCAAATAACAAATGGATACATTAAAGACGTTTCCGTTTTTCTGTGTTAGACAACATTTCTAGACCATTTCTTTAGTCAGTTTCTCCTTGTGTGTAGAGTGAGGGAGGAGTCTTGCAGAGAAACAGGGAAGAGACATTTTCATAATTAAAGAAAATATAATCAGAAAACCTCTAAAATTGAAAGAGGATCCTGAGGCACTTTTATCTAAAACTATTTTACCTGTGGGCTTGTCTGCACTTGGAATTTTTATACCAATATACCTACTCTGGCAAAAACACCCAGTGTATGTTCAGTACCAGTCTGACTTTACAGTGGTTTGAAATGAGTGAATGACACATGCAAACATTGAGATCAATGTCCTCTTGGTTTCCTGATCCTTACTCTCCATCACTGAAGACAGAATACAAGCAGAATCAATGGAGACATGGTTATGACATGTGGCTTCTATAGTTAATCTTGCTTTAACTGCCCCAGAGCATTTTATTTCTATCAACCTTTATTTTTAGCTGACTTCAGAATGAATTCCTGCTACACGCTTCTTTTCCTGGCTACTAGGTTCACTTCTTATTTTGTGTGATGATTCAAGTTTTGCTACAAAGGTTATTCCCAAGTCTGTCACATTTAGATTTTTAAATGTAGCTTTGACCTTGTAGCACTCATCACTGTGCAGATCTTAGCAGCTTTGATCTGCAGTTGCCCCTGAAGACTTCAAACTCTTTTTCTCTGAAGTGAGATGAAAATGTTTTTCTTCCTAGTAGTTGCCTATGACAAGCTGTGGAATTAGTTTTCTTTAAGAAAATGTTTTTCTTCCTAGTAGTTGCCTATGACAAGCTGTGGAATTAGTTTTCTTTAAGAAAGGAAATAATGTGTTCTACCCTACAAGATGTCTGAGTTAGAGGATTGGATTAGAGGAAGAGTCTAGCAAGTTGGGAGGGATAGCTTAGTGGTTTGAGTGTTGGCCTGCTAAACCCAGGGTTGTGAGTTCAATCCTTGAGGGGGCCACTTAGGGATCTGGGGCAAAAATTGGTCCTGCTAGTGAAGGCAGGGGACTGGACTCAATGATCTTTCAAGGTCCCTTCCAGTTCTAGGAGATTGGTATATCTCCAATTATTATAAAGAAACTGTCCACCAGAATTCAAATACTTATGGGTCAGAAGTTCTTTACAGTTGGCTGGAGGAAGACTTTTCGTATACAAAAGTTGTATATAATACTGGTATAATCTTGTTCATTTGCCTTGGTAGTGGCAGTAGTCTTGCCTAAGTGTAAAATCACTTGCCTGAAAGGATAGTCGCATGTGGTATTTTTTTTTCTTTTTTTTTTTTTTTTTGTGGGTTGGGTGACTCTTTCAGGGAAATTGCACCAGATCTGATAAACCATGGGTGAAGATTGGGCTTTATTTTGTTCTTAAATGTGTAAAATTGTTAGTGCAGCATCATGATTAAAGCTCAACATACAGATGAGGAAAGCTGAAATGACAATAGTTATTGAACTTGGAAGACTCTTATTGTAAACTAAACAGGGTCACTACAATACAGAATTTGAAAACATGCAACCATAATTCTTTGCTTCTCCAAGCTTTCCTTATGGTGTCAGCTGATCTAAGAGCCAATTTACTGAAATAAATTAAGGCATTTGCCAACTTAGTGTGCTAGTGCTGGCAAAACAGATGACTCTAAAACCCAGTATTCATCACACTTTTGTGAAGCTAATCATAAAGTCCTTCTATAAGTTAAAGCTATCATCGAATGCTTTTTGTTTTTAATCAGTTTATTTCACTACCTCTTAAGAATCTGAAAATAATTGTGCATCTCTTGTAAGACTGAAATTTCCTTTGTTGCTTTCAGTTCAAAAGTAAATCTGTAGATCACAGGCTGTCACTTTATTTATCTTGGTGGCTTTACCAAGTGCAATGGTCATTTTCTGTCTCCAAGACCAGGTTTTTAAGTAAGACACTTTCTGTACATTTTAACTTTAAAAACGGCCAGGCTGGTATAAATATATGCATTGTAGTTTTATCTCCTGAGTGAAGGGGATTTTATAACTAATTTGAAGTCAACAGGCTTTAGTCTAGATCTGAAAACCCTTGATCTAGCCCTCTCTTTGGAGGGGGGAGTGGGAGGTGAAACAAGGAGCTCTTCTCTAGGACAGCTAAGGAATATTTTACGTTTATGTATAGTCTCTTTATCTGCCTTTCCTGAAGTTCTTTATTTTAATCTTGCAATGTATCTGTGCAAGCGCTCTTTTGAAAGTACAAATAAATGAAAGGAACGTGACCCAGAGCGAATCTTGATGTGAATGAAATGTACAGCAGTTGGCTCATGAAATTAGGAGACTATCATTTGTCTTGGAGCTATTGAGTCAGTAACAGGATGTTGGTTGACCCTTAGAGTGCAAAGTATGATGTAACTAGTGATGCATGAGTCGTGTGGATTATGGAGTATTGTGTGAGAAGGTATCGTTTTGAAATGTTTGTAGAGGATGTGTAGAGTGTGTCTGGCAAGATTTAATGGTTTTGAATTCTTATAGATTCTCAGTTCCTCTCCACTGATAGCAGGGGTGGAATTGGTGAGACGATACTTTTCCGCAGGGGGCCCTTGTGCTCCCAAACCTAAGATTTCACTTTTAGAAAATTCTTCAGCCTTCGTGGTTGTAGAGGTGTATGCCTAAGTCTGCAGGCCAGCAGGCTGTCTAAAATAGCTGAGAGGTGTGAACTGCCTCTGTGGGTATCAACAGGGTGTCGATTCTGAAGCCTAATAACTATTTAAATGTTAGTGTCAGCTGTTTCACTGCTGGGGGAGAAAGCATGCAAGAACAGCTCATTAATATATAAATCTGCACCTCTCCTGAGTGGCATGGCATTTTAGTGTCACGAGGATGGAGCATGATTTGTAGACAGAGCCTGGGAGAGTACCACCATTTCCAGTCTGACCCCTAACTAGTATACGAGTGGTGAATCAAAGCCTGCCGTGAAGAAAGTGGGAACAAAGATGAGGCACTGTACTGAGTTAGAGGACCTCTGTTCTACTCATGTTAACTCAAAGTTCCTGTTTGTCCAACACATCAGTTACTGGTTTCTGTATCACTCAGCATTTATTAGCTGCAAATTGGACACAAGGGAGCTGATCAACAGCCGCATGAATTACTCAAATAGTAGATCTTATCCACTGAGTTGTAAGAGACAGAAAATAAAGACTCAGAACTGTGACCTGAAATACACTTGCCATTAAATTATAAAGCAAAATGGAGGGAGGGCCTCCCGTGTTTGGTGTTTTCTGTTGGGCTGGTTCACTCTCTCCTGTTAGACAGCCGTAGAGGAGCAGAAAAACTCTACTAAAAATGTCCTAAAGGATTTTTTAAACCATTCTAAATGCTTTTTTGTAGAGCTTGCAGTGTTGTAGCTGCATTGGTCCCAGGATATGAGATGCAAGGTAGATGAGATTTTTGATTGAACCAGCTTCTGCTGGTGAAAGGTTTTCAGGCTTCTGAGTTGTTTTTCACGTTTGGAGAAGGTAACTAGGGTGTCCAAGCTAAATACAAGGTGAGATGGGTTAAGAATAAGGGGTTCACACATGCTGTAGGAGACGATTTAAAATGAAGTGGGCAATTAAGGGTGAGCAGGCAGTAAAATGTTACAAATTGTTGAAATCAACCACAAAACCAGGGTCTCTTAAGTCCATGGTTTTTTAGTGTCCAGCAGAGTTATGAATTTAAGTTCCTAGGCTCATCTGAGGGTGTTGTGCAGGTTTCCTTTGAGGACAAGGACTGAGAGTTCGGATATGAAATTATCACTTTGTGACATGTTCTCCCACATGTTTTTTTTTGTCATTTATTACTTTCATTCTAGAGTGTAATGACTGATTTCATCCATGTGGTTATTGGGGCAGATCATCGACTGGATGAGATACACCACACGCTGTGTTAGGGATGTGTAGGACCCATGGAACTTAAAGTGTGTTGTAGAGGGTATTAATCACCATAGCAGTGGAGATATGTCTGCATGATTTTGAATCTGTTCTGAGAGGGTCTGCTTTGAGTGGTGTCCTGGTCTGTGGGGAGCTTGCTTCTGATGATCTTGCTGAAGTTGGGGGGTGGTTCGCAGGTTGGGAGAGATGTCTTTCAGGATATGGTTCCCCCTCAAGAATGGGTTGCAATTGTTTGATATCCTGTATAGGTTTTAGTAGAGGGTAGTAGGTGACAATTAGGGGTGTGTGTGGTCCATGGTGTATTTTTTTTCCTGTATTGAATCAGGGGCTCTCAGGATATTTGAGTGGTCTGTTCCATGATGCAATCTGTTTCTCCAGTGGAGTGGTCTTGTTTAGTGAAGGCAGTTTTAAGTGCGTATAAGCGTGTATTACAGACTTTCTCTGCGATACATTGATAATATTTTCATCTTCTGCACTGTCAACTAAACTCCATCAAATTCCGCCTGGATTGCTCCCGCACCATCATCAACTTCCTGGACACCACAGTCATCCTCAGCAGTGGAGCTTTGCAAACAACTATATACAAGAAACCCATGGATCACCACAATTACCTCCACAGAAACCACCCCAGACACACCAAGAAATGGTATCTGCAGCCAGGTACTCAGATACCAAATTTGCTGCAAAGAGAGAGTCCAGGATATGCATCTAAGCACACTTTAAACCAAGCGGGGGAGGGGGGAAAATCAGTCAGCTTGTTTCCAAAAGGAACATTGTCTAATGAAAAAATTTGCTTCAGTTTCATATACTTAAACTCAAGCAGTGGCCTGTCAATAGAATGGTCTCAGTTCTTGCTTACTGGAGACATGAGGATTGATATTCTGTCTCCCTCTCAATGCCCCATCTCGGAGACCTTCCTTCTGTACAAGGACAGCAAAAATAGCCTCTATGGGGCCTATTATGACTGCTTCTACAAGAGTGACAATTGCATGTGGTTCTCCAAGACCTAGCAAAATCATGTCACTACATTTCATAATGGAAGTTTTAGTTCCTTTTTGTGCTCACAGTAAACTTAAAAGAGCTGCTTAAGGGCGTCGGACCCAAATACTCTTCCTGTGTGAAAGCTTCAGCATAAATGCTGCCTCTGATAGTAAACTTTGGCAATGGAAGGGTAAATTCAGAATTATTTGCCACTCATCAGCTGGCATTTCCATGCCGTAGGCTGCACTATTTCAATGTTATCAGATGCTGTCAGATGGAAAAACCATGAGCAGTAGCATAACACACACTGGAGGCAAACCAAATAGGCAGCTTGTATCTTATCCTGCTAATACCTGCTCACTGTGAGAACATTACAGGAGCAGAGCCTTAATGACTTTTACTGTATTTATAGTACTGTACCGTGTTAAGTTAGTGCTGATTTTTGTTTGCACAGTTCATATCCAGCATACTGATTAACTTTAATAATATAAAGCAATAGGAAATTTGTTTTAATGTGTTCTTCAGTATCTGTTCTCTTTAGAAAAAAGTTTCTCATTCTGAAAGTTGCATGCATGTTAACACATGTTAAACTACAGTGCACATTCTAGTCATTAAGGAGCATTTGTTTGGCTGGCTGGAAAATGCTGTCTGTGTTAAGGTGAACACACTATCTCAGTGCTTTTGAATCTATGGCATTATCTATCTTAGTTTTTTCTATGGTGTCAAATAAGGTGAAGAAAGGGGTAGGTTTACTGCAAAGTTAACCAGAGGAAGTTGCTCAGTTAGGGGAGAGGGGCAGCAAAGGGGAAAGAAGGGGAATTCCCCTGCCCCTCCATCCCATTAAAGAAAGTCAGGACTGTAGGAACAGCATGAGCTGGCATGGGAGTAGCTGGATATGAAGTCGGAGATAAAAGGACCGAGTCCATTGCCAGCTCTCAGAGCCAGAAGGGAAGAGGATTGCCTTGTTTCTGTTAAGCAAGAAACAGCCCTGCCCTTTCCCAGCGATTGAAGCATGCTGAAGCAATGGCCTTTCCATGACAGAAATAGAACAGTAGTGCTTACTTCATCACTCTCCATTCCTTTTCGTTGTCCCAGATTGCCTGCTATTCGCCTCTTGACTTACTGTTTTCTTCACACAACCACCGATCTCTCCATTCCCTGTCCTGCTATAAGTAACATTCCTACATTTTTTCTCTAGCCACTTCCCTCACCCCTTTGGCTCATAAGTGGTTGTTGAAATCCCCAGTGTATAGAGTGGGTACATTGCTGTTGGAATTCCCATGCTACTAAGGTTCCATTATTATGCCTCTAATGGGAAATCCCCAACCTACACCATCAGTTGCACATGCAGCAAGATTGTTGGAGGTGGGAGTTTTTCTGAGCAGCATTCCTACTTTATAGGTGAGGATTTAATGTGGTGTGACTCCTTGCCTGGGGTCCCCATGTTAGAACCTCAGAAGGTGGTAACTGTGGGAGAGCAACTTTAACCACTCTCTAAAGTCCAAACTGGATTTAGAGTGGCCTTGATAGGAATAGGTTCCTATGGCAGTGTTGTGTGGGCTGAAAGCAGGGTGGTAATTCCAAAAGGGATGGAGAGACACAGGATGGGATCAACTTCTTTTATTGGATCAACTTCTGTTGGTGGAAGGGATGGACTGAGATGGGATGGGGCAAGTTTCTGAATAGATCATTGATCAAGAAACCGTAAGGCCTTGTGTATGGTAACACCCATTGTTTCTGTGTGTGTGTGTGTGTATGTATCTCTTCCTACTGTATTTTCCCCTACGTGCATCTGATGAAGTGAGCTGTAGCCCACGAAAGCTTATGCTCAGATAAATTTGTTAGTCTCTAAGGTGCCACAAGTACTCCTGTTCATTTTGCAGATACAGACTAACATGGCTGCTACTCTGAAATCTACCACACCAATAACAGTTGAGCATCAGAGAAATGCCTGGAAATGGATTAAATTGTGCACTTGTAGAGATTTGTGTGTGAAGGGTTTTCCACTGAGCAAAGAGGGTGAACGATAGCTCCATGGAGATGGGAGGGCTTATTACATTGCTCTTGGAGGCAAACCATTATTTTTGGGTTCTCTGTATTCTTGAATACAATGATAGTGAATACATGCACTAAAGTGGAGTTACCTACGCCCAAAGGAAAATCCATATTAGTGAATAGTGGTCAAAGTGACCAGTTTATCCGAGACCGGTCAAAGTTCATACTTTTATCTGATAAACTATAATGAACTATGTTGAAGCTACGCCCTTTACAGTTTGTGGAAATGCTGCCATGAGAAATAATGGTGCACACTTAGCAGCTGCTCTAACATTCCATGGATAGCTTCTGAATGATTTCAGGCCCTTTTGGCTAAGAGGCTATAACTGCATTTTTATCAGTAGATTTTAGAATGGCTGTTTATTTCATATGAACATCTTTTTTAAAACATGTTCATTGCCCGCCTAACACAGAGCTACATTTTTCTAAAAAGATTTAATGAAAACTTAGCTTCTGTTGAGCATGGCAAAAATCTGCAGAGCACGTACTTAAGTGGATTTTATAACTCTCATCTTGTTGAGCTTTGCTGCAGTATTAGTATTTCCTGGAATTTTCTTTTGCACAACGTAGTTTGCAGTAGCATACCCTGAGCACAGACTTTTCTGTTTTGCTATTTGAAATGTTATGCTCAAAACTTAGAAAGTGGCCTCTGAATTTTTGGGGGGTTTCGCTTCGTGAGTTCCAAATTTTAGAAAAAGCTTGGGTCTGTTCTTTTTTCAAAACTTTGAGGATCTGTAACTCCAGTTGAAGTTGATGGAATCTGTCGGTGTGCAGCAACTCTGAAAATTTGGTCCGAATTCAGCACCCAAAATCAGAAATTTTAAGTTGGCCTTGGTACTGTTTTTTATGTCTCTAGGTTTCAGGATATCTCTACTCTTCACATGGTCTGCTTTCTGTTTGTGCCCTCATCTGCTTTTTCTGTGTGTGTGTGTGTGTGTGTGTGTGTCTCTCTCTCTCTCTCTCTCTCTCTCTCTCTCTCTCTCTGTCTATCTAGATCGAGACGTCTATAGATATAAAAATAAAATATGGCTTTCAAGAGCAGAACAGGAGAACCAATTTATCCACTTGGGTTTTTCTGTATACAGTAATCTAGGACTACTCTGGTAACTGTTTAATTGAATAAGTTGTCTGCTCTAATGGGCTGTTCTAATAGATCATATTTATTTGAAATATTTTAACTTTTTTACATGTGCTGATTTCAGATTGGGTGGGAAGAGTTTTGAGCAAATAAATCTTAGCACATCCAAGGGTATTATACTGCTAAAGCTCTGTCCTGTCTAAGAGAAGAAGCTGCACTTGTGTCCATTGTTTACCTCCTCATTCATGGTAATATCCTGAAAGTACAATTTTTATCCTTAGGAAGAGGTGAATGAAAACTAACATTTCTAGGGCAACACTAAGCCCCATAATGTTTAATTGAGCTTATTGATTCCTAGAACAGCTGTCACTGGGTGGCAACTTGGGTGGTTTTACAAAAAGTAGATCGTGCCTAAACCAGCCTGATTTTCTTTGAGAAGATAACAGATTTTTTAGACAGAGGAAATGCAGTGGATCTAATTTACCTCAATTTCAGTAAGGCATTTGATACGGTTCCACATGAGGAATTATTAGCTAAATTGGAAAAGATGGGAATCAATGTGAAAATAGAAAGGTGGATAAGAACTGGTTAAAGGGGAGACGACAACGTGTCGTGCTGGAGGGAGGTTACTAGTGGAGTTCCTCAGGGATCGGTTTTGGGACCAATCTTATTTAATCTTTTTTATTACTGACCTTGGCACAAAAAGTGGAAATGTGGTAATCAAGTTTGCGGATGACACAAAGCTGGGGGGACCAGGATATCATACAGGAAGATCTGGATGACCTTGTAAATTGGAGTAATAGGATGAAATTTAATAGTGACAAATACGAGGTCATGCATTAGGGATTAATAACAAGAATTTTTGTTATAAGATGGGGATGCGTCCGTTGGAAGTAACAGAGGAGGAGAAGGACCTCGGAGTATTGGTTAATCACAGGATGACTATGAGCCACCGATGTGATATGACTGTGAAAAAAGCTAATGCGGTCTTGGGATGCATCAGGCGAGGTATTTCCAGTAGAGATAAGCAAGTGTCAGTACCGTTATACAAGGCACTGGTGAGACCTCATCCGGAATATTGTGTGCAGTTCTGGTCTCCCATGTTTAAGAAGGACGAATTCAAACTGGAACAGGTACGGAGAAGGGCTACTAGGATGATCCAAGGAATGGAAAAGCTGTCTTATGAGAGGAGACTCAAGGAGCTTGGCTTGTTTGGCCTAACCAAAAGAAGGCTGAGGGCAGATATGAAATAAATATATCAGAGGAATAAATACCAGGGAGGGAGAATTATTATTTAAGCTCAATACCAATGTGGACACAAGAACAAATGGATATAAGCTGGCCATCAGGAAGTTGACTTGAAATTAGACAAAGGTTTCTAACCATCAGAGGAGTGACGTTCTGGAAGCAGTGGGGGCAAAAGACATATCTGGCTTCAAGACCAAGCTTGATAAGTTTATGGAGGGGATGGTATGATGAGAGAGATGAATTATTTGCCAAAATTAGGCTTTGCCTATTAGTGGTAAATATGCCCAATGGTCTGTGATGGGATGTTAGATGGGGGTGGGGTCTGAGTTACTACAGAAAATTCTTTCCTGGGTGTCTGGGTGATGAGTCTTGCCCACATGATCATGGTTTAGCTGATCATCATATTTGGGATCAGGAAGGAATTTTCCTCCAGGGCAGATTGGCAGAGGCCCTGGAGGTTTTTTGCCTTCCTCTGCAGCGTGGGGCACGGGTCACTTGCTGGAGGATTCTCTGCACCTTCAAGTCTTTAAACCACTATTTGAGGACTTCAGTAGCTCAAATATGTTAGGGGTTTGTTTCAGGAATGGGTGGGTGAGATTCTATGGCCTGCATTGTGCAGGAGGTCAGACTAGAAGATCATAATGGTCCCTTCTGACCTTAAAGTCTCTGTTTCTATGATTTTGTGCCTAGTGACTCAAGTCAATCAGGGCTCTACCAAATTACATCTTGTGTACTCCTAATTATTTTTGATTGGTTGACTTAAGTGTCAACAGAATGGCAGAATCTCTTATTAACCAAAGCAAGTTTTAAGCTATTTAATGAAGATGTTAATTGCTGCAAAAAATCCCACTGTTAACTGACTATAAAGATCCGCAGACAGCACCTTGGAAAGCTTTATATTCAGATTGTTTTAAAATTTGTTTGCAAAATAAGCTTTATTCCTTAAGGAGTTTATCTGCTCTTTCATTTTTAGCCCTAATCTTCACAGCAGCCACTGTTGTCATGGACTCTTGATCTCCTCATCAGGAGCAGAGGTACTCACGAGTGGGGTATGTCTGTACTGCAGCTGTGCCGCTGTAATGCTGTTAAGAAACAGACATAACTAGACGAGCAAAACTGGGTGTTCTTCTTTTACAAAGTCTTATTGGTCATTCATCCCCAGTGATAAAAGTGAAGTCTCCAGGGGCAATGCTTGAATAAATAGTTCCAGTTTTGACCCCATTTCTACAAACAAATAGAAGCAGAATTGTTTCCACACTGAGGTGTGTGGGTTTTTGTTTTTGTTGTTTTTTTTAAATGTGTCATGTTGTATCGCAGCTCTTGAGGAACATTAATATATGTTAAAGATGCTTAGATATTCTGGGCACCTAGAGGAACCTAGGTAAGGTGGAGAGGGAAAAATTAATAATTTATTTTAAGGTGCTTTTATGACATTTCTGAGGCTCAGCATAACTTTAGTTGTGAATTAGTGAGTTATGTCTCTGTGTCATCATGTGCACCTATTCCTGACAGTATTCACAATAAGGGTATTTACTTTCACATACTCCCAAAAAAAAATAAAAAAATTCTTCCATTGGGCTGTGCATAGGCCAGTTTGTACTATTGTTGCGCAAAACGGGACATTATATTACTGGTAATGTAAAAAAATAAAAAGCATGTTCTAACCTTTCCTTACTGGAACAAACTCCTCTTTCAACTTAGATAATTTTACTGTCATTATTTCTTACTGAAAAGGAAATAAATGATGCAATGTCTTCAAGGTTTTCCCACCAGTGCAGGTATTGCATGTTTACATCACTGTACCAGTAAAGGTGTGCTGCTTCGTAATAGGGATTTCAAGTCCAGTCACGCTTAGCCATACTAATATTGACTTCTTAAAATGTAGCTATGTAGAGGAGAATTTAACCTTCCCTTTAAAAGGCTTATGTATGTTGTATGAACATTCAGATGTTCATTGGAGCTGGAGAGCTCTCTGTTAGGAAATGAGAATATATAATCCTGTGTAATTTATCTGTGGTCGTAATATTTAGTTCTGTTTAGATATGGCTGCTAAATGAGGGCTACTTCTAAACTGCAATCCACAGGGCAAAGATAATTTAAATAAAATAAATGCCACTTCCGTATCCCCTTCTGTTCAAGGACTTCAGTGTACATTGTGAAGATAAACTTAATTTCACAATATGCACATGAGGTAAGCAAGTATCACTATCCCGCTTTTACAAATGGGGAAACTGAGGCACAGATTAAGCAACTTGTCCAGAATGACATGGGGAAATCTGTGGCAGAGCCAAGCCCAGGTTTCCTGCCTCCCAGTCCTGTGCCTTAACCAAAATTATTCTACCCTTGTCTTCTAAATGAAGGTGTGTTAAAATAACCTCTTAATGCAGAAGAGACTAAATTGCAATAATCACTCACTTTTTAGTGAAGTACTCAGGAAAACTTTTATTCTTGCTCTCCAAAAACCATTTTTCTAGCTCTTATGAATTTGTTTTTTTGTGAAGGGACAATTGCTAATGCACTGTGCCCCACCTGCATAAAATATTACCTACCATAGACAACTGCTGGTTACCAAGTACTTTTTCTTTCACTTTAAGAAAGTTACAAGGGAAGAGGTGTTTTTCCAGGAGCAAATGAAGCTTGTACCTGAGTGGCATCCCCATTGAAAGTGCTTGTTTAGTGAAAGAATCTGTTTTGTTTTAGGTGTGTAATACCTACAGGATGCAAATACTTTTTATTAAATGAAAGGCTTGACAGCTATCTTACTTTGACAGATGTGTTTTTCTTTTGATATGCAATATTGCCCTCTGCTGGTTAATGGTGGCTTAAATGAACTTAAGGCTTTTCCCTTTAGATCAAAGGACCTTGATCTAACAAATTATAAGACCATATTCGGCCCAATGAGCTGATTTAACTGGCTGTAACAGAAGGTAGAATTTGGCCCTAATTAAATTAGTTGTAAATACATTCTATGGTAGTTTGGATTTTTCAGCTATGCAAAGCACCAGGAGCCTTGTTCTAGTTGTAGAAGTTCTGTACTTCTAAATATAAATCTCAACCTGTATAGCCTTACACAATGAAAGTATTTTCTCTAGGGGTAGCAAATAATGAATAATTGATTCCAAGGGTCTAAGTATTTCACATGTAATGGTAAACATACCCCCCAAAAATCTGTTTTCACAGACGAAAATACACACACATGTTTAATCTTGTGTAGTATTTAGTAGACTAAAGATCTAAGATATAATCTTCGATGCTTTCAGTTTTCAGAAGATTACCCTTCCTCACAAAAACACAGATACTGTGCCTCTCATTTATTCAGTACAAACGTTGCAGCTAACAAATAACTTGTAAGTGTTTGTGTAAACACACTTGTGTGTGTGTATATATATATGCAAATATATAGATTTTTAAAAATGTCTTGCAATGGCTGTTTTTTATAGTAGTTTTATTACTTGTGTTCAACAGTTGTCTGAATTTTTACAAACAAAATAAAGATGCAAAATCAACCTAAGTAAAGAATACAGCATTCACATGCAAAGTAAGCTTTAATCTGTTTTAGTATACTATGGAAACAAATATAAAAATTTAAGTAGTCAACTGGAGTATAGACGCAGTCATCAATACAATATTTGGTGCACTGTACACTTGGTATTATTGCATATAGCTAATTGTGAGGAACATTCAAATGCTTCTAGATGTCATAAATCTAGGAAGGGGGAAATGTTTTTTTCCTCAATGTCTAGTGAAGTGAAATTTGCAGTGCATTTGGTTCAGAGGAAGATAAGCTAAATCCTTGTGTACTGGAAATAGGGGACATAGAAGTTAGTGGAGATCCTTCGTTTTTATGGTTGGGGGGAGGGGAAGAGGAGGTGTGTTTATAGCTTAATGAGAGACAGCTAACTATGTTTTACTTTTTTAATTAGGGTAAATATTTCACATCAATAGTATTTGTTCTTTAGCAGTTTTAACGCTGTATATATGTGATGTCTGTGGTGTACAGTTACTTAATGTGTCCCTAGGCGTCGTTACACAAGGCAGTATATAAGGAAATGCAATTTCTTGCAATAAAGTGCTCATGAAACTAGGTTGAAGATTACAATTTCTAGAGGGGTGTAGTTCCTTCGTTGGAGAGACACTAATCAAAATTCCTTGAGGAAACCTTAATTCCAGGATAGTACGCAGGACTTACGGAAATAAATACTTTTAACTTATTTATAACAGGTGCTGTATTGCTGTGTTCCATATCACAGAACCGTAGTGTTTTAGTGTGGATTGCTATCCCCTTCTAGGCAAGAGATGGACTTGAGCTAGTTTGGAAACATCCCTTGCCGGCTTTGCTCTTCGCTGACAGTGCCTAAATATTTCATATTTTTCCACATCACGCTAAGCCTTTTTGTGCTTCAGGTGCAGCTGCATCACTCAGATACGCCCCAGACAGGGTGAAACTGGTCTTGTGTTGATGACTTGATTTTGGCAGACCAGGTGTTAAGAAGCTTTGTGGGTGCAACTTTTGGTACACAGTAGCTAGCATGGCTGACAAATCAGCTGGCTTCAGTGGCCTGTGGCAGTTTGCAGTAGCATACTCACGTGCCCTAGACATGGCTATATAGTTTTCCCTAGCCCAAATAAGTACCACAAAACATTAGGCGATTTCTCTATCACAGAATAGCACCTAGAAGTACTAACCAAAGACCTTCAAGGGCTAGGCAGTGTTCTCTTTGAAGATGGTCCTTCCCAAATTGCTTACTCTAAATGATAAGGATAAAGAGAATTTTAGAGATGGGGGCTGGTGGCACAAAGTAAGTGACTTGCCGAAGGTCACACAGTCTGGCATAGCCAGGGATTAAACCCAGATTTCCTGGATCCCAGTCTACAGTTTTAACTAAAGACCATCCTTCAGCACTTGGTACAACTGAGGTCTAACAGGAAGAGCATCTGCCATGAAATTCAGTAGAAGCCAGACAGCTGTAGCCTATCTCTTGCCAAGAATGTAATTGAATTCAATGGGAGTTGAGGGCATTTGGCATCTTTCAGAGTACTTTAGTCCACTTAAAATAAGTTTTAATGTGTAAAATGTCATTTTATAAGCCTGGACCCAAGAGGACTTTTCTGCTGCTTTCTTAGGCGTGTTTTTAGTGCAGTTGCTAGTTCCTGGAGTATCTGTATGACACACCCAGATGCAGAAAGAAGGGAGGGTAACTGCTGGATAGGGGTTTAGGGTGTAAGAGGCTGAGCACCAAATCGTGCTGAGGAGTGTGCTCCTGGGGTTGTGAGATTACAGTACTCTGAATTCTGAGTCTTTCAAACTCTTCCTTCATATTGACTGAATAAAAGTCAAAACTGTTTCAGAGTGGTAGCTGTGTTAGTCTGTATCAGCAAAAACAACGAAGAGTCCTTGGGGCACCTTAGAGACTAACAAATGTATTTGGGCATAAGCTTTCATGGGCATCTGATGAAGTAGGTTCTAGCCCACAAAAGCTTATGCCCAAATACATTTGTTAGTCTCTAAGGTCCCACAAGGACTCCGTTGTTTTAGTCAAAACTGTGGAATTCTGGGTGTGACAGGGACCTAGCTGGAATAGTTCAGTGAATTCAGTGTGTCCATGTTTGTGTAGCATATAGGTAGGTAATTTAACACCTACCCCAGTATTTACAGTAGTGTCCATTTTCATTTCAGCTGGTATAAAGCAGCCTTTCCTGAAAGGGGTACAAACATAAAACTCCTACAACTAATGGCTAATGCACATTTCTAATGTGTACCTGCTTTGAGATATAAACTATAAAAGTGCACCAGAGAACTTTGATGTACATCAAAGGGAGAGCTGTGCAGCCTGTGTTCCTGTAGGAGGGGAGGAATCTCTTACCGAGCTTGCAAAGTAATTTGTTAGGAAATCAACTCCCTTGATCTGCCATGATAGCTTTAATTGGTACATCGGACTTTTCCACTGAGTCTGATTTCTGTTCTTACCATTTTTTAAAAGGATTCCTCTTAACAGACCTGGTGTAATGAGATTGATACATGTGTAAGAAGTACCTGTGCCAAGTGCTGCATAGACAGCATCTCAAACGATAGCATGGACGTGAAACCCTTCACAGGGACTCTAATTCCAATCTTTAGCTTCCTGCAGGAGAAACTAATGTTTGTTCCTTGGCTTTGATTGTGCACAGTGCAGAGCACTCTCCGCTGCTTTCCATAGCAATGTCAGCTGAAAGTACTCTGCTCCACATGGGATCGAGGCCATTGCATGTTGGGTGAAGTCATACTGCCGGGGATCTCCTACTGACCGCACAGGAGAACGTTAGGGAACAGCTTGCCAATTGTGTTCTCTTAAAGTCAATATAACAAGCACAGCCAGGCTGCACCTTCATGTGGAAATATCTGGCTTTTTTTTACAGAACTTCTCTTCCATCTCTCCCTCTTGCTTGTGTCTTTCAAATAGGGGGAGGTTTGACTGTTAAATCTATGAAGGAGGCCAAGGCCTAACCAAAACATTGTACAGCGTAGACAATCAGTTCTGCCACCTCTATAATACACCAGGTTATAGTCAGGAGTATGTTCAAAACTGCTGTCAGGCTAAATTCACTCAAATACAAGTACAATAAACACATCTGCCACTTGTGTAGGATTTTAATTGCTTCATGTGGCTGAGAGATGAATTGTCCTGTGAAACAAGTAAAAATTATCCCTATCTCCTTTTCCTGATCCCTAAAATATAATCATATACAACGACCTTTAAAAAGAAAACAATAATCCTTCCATGTGTAAGTATCCCAGCACTGTTTTAAAGCACACAAGAGTTGCTTAGGTAACTGGATAACAACTGACCCCGGATTACTGTTGTTGCTTAATGCATACATAGTGCTTTTCCATCTTCAAAGCATTTCCCAGACATTAACTAATGCAACACACCCATCCCTATGCAGCTGAAATAGTGTGGGGAAAAAACGTACAGAATGTGACATGCCGGTTTTGATGCATGTAAAATGACGCCACATTTCCTCAAATATTAAGTGATAAAATAATTGGATTAATAAAAAAAACAAAGCTCCTTTGTCTCCTATTCACTTCCCTCTTTTCCTTCAGTATAACTGTTATTCAGGTCTTCAGTTTTTTTTCCCATTATAGATTTTAGCTTCTCTGTGCCTTTTTCCTTCTGTTCCTGTTTGAAGTTTTTTTTTCCTCCCTCAGTACTGTGTTCCTTTCAGTGTTTTTACTCCTAATGTTGTTTTGATATGGTAGCTCCAGCAGAAGGGGCTGAATTCTCTGCTTTATTGTATTGCCGTTGTCACAGCTAGTGCAGCAAGGCAAATTCACTTGAACTCACAGTGGTACGACTTTTTCTTCTACAGTTTCCTGAACTCTTAAGCTTATTTCCATCATGTTTCTTTTCTTCTGTGTGTGTGTGTGTGTGTGTGTGTGCGCGCTCTTTCTCTCCCCCTTTCTTTCTCTTCAACCATATTTCCTCTCTCCTACTTTTCTTTCTTCTTCAGTTTCAGAATCTCAACTCTCTTCCTTCCCTCCTGAGAACCAAATTCACCCTCTTCCCTCATCCCTGGAGTCAGCCTAACTGGACTCTTTCCCTCTTGGCAGTAGACAGTGCTTCTCTCTGTTGCAGTGCTTACTCCTTCTGTGGAAGCCTCAATCAGAGCAGTAGTGGGATGGCTTTTTCAGCTGCAGCAGGGGAAACAAGGAAAAAGCCCTTTATCAGTATGGCGGGGCTCAGCTTGCGTGCTCTGTTGCTCGGGCACGAGCATCTTGATTTTGCACCAGAATCTGGCAGGGTAACTTCTGGCAGGGTGGATCCACTGTGGTAAGATTCTGGGGGGAAAGGGGGACATTCCCAGTCTTTATGCAGTAGCTCAGAGGACAGTAACATCAGTGAGTGGTAGAGAGTAATGTTATCCCTGTCTTTACCATGGAGAAACTGAGGCATGAAGAGTTTAAATGGCTTGCTCATGGCTACAGACAGTCTGTCAGTACCAGGGTGTAACTTAGTGTTCCTGACTTCCAGCCTGATTTCCAGTTGTTTCAGGTTAAGCTAAAGCCTTGATGTGCTTCCAGCTCATTTCTCTTGACTTGTCTGCTTTTCAGGTGTGGCAGATGAGGAAGCTCTTGCTGAGGAGTGCAGCCGTAGAGGACAACAGGCCCTACCTTTCCAGTCTACCAATATCCGCCTCCCGAAGTCCCACAAGCCTGCCACTTTCCCCAAACATGCCTATCATAACGATGAGGTGGAAGAACAAGATAGAGCTCGGGTTACAAGCAGCTTGGAGACCCCTTTATATACATCAGGTGTGCACATAAAGGTTAATGAGAAATGTACAGAAAATGACTCCGTTAGTCAAAAGAGAGAATCAAAAGCCCAAGAAAGAAAGCATTGCTGTATACTAACTTAATGCTAGCTCCCCAGCAGGTAACGAATGCCAGCTTGTGGGCTTTCATTCTGTACTAGCTGTGCTCTGCAATTCAGTCTAGATTCACAAATGCCCTGGCTGTATATGGCACATCCTCCAAAGGGGGGTGAGTATGACCCTGTAGGCGTGAGCAAAAAGTAATGCACTCAAAAATAATATCCATACTTTTTGCCTTTAAAGACAGGGAGGTCCTTAACTAATCAGTGTGCTTTCATATTTATTTAAATAAACTGCTTGGTTTTCCTTCCCCAAATGGAAATAAGTCCAGACTTCAGCAACTGAATATTGTTTCTGGAAGTGGGAATTCCTTGAGGCCGAAGTCTACAGTGCAGCCCAGGTAGACAGACTTGCACTAGCATGCTAAGAGTAGCAGTGTGACCATTGTGGCTCAGGCTCTCCAGCTCCCTAGGTCTGAGCTTGAGTGGCTAGCCTGAGTCTCCACCAGCACCGCAACATCCACACTGGTATTTTTAGTATGCTATCATGGACGAAGCTAGCACAGGTCTGTCTACCCAGGCTGGGAGGCTTGCTTCCAGTTGTAGCATGGATATACCAAAGGTGCTTTGCATGGATTGTGCATCTTGATTTCTAGTTCTGAGAGCTGAGCAGCCTCCAGAGGTAAATAAGGAAGCCCAACAATTGCCATGGATACTTTTTGCCATAATTTTGACCATGTGATCCTGTCATCCATCAAATTCTAGATCTGATTAGATCCCACTGTATTCTTGCCTCCTGTAATACTTATGGCTACAATACATTTGGTAGCTAGGACAACAAAATCCATTTGACTACTTCAGTTTGTCTGAATAGCAAGTCCTTGGCCATGCATAGAACTTGGTCCTGTGGTCCTCAACGCAATATATGGCAAAACCCCTATTATAGTTAGCTGGAGATTTGCATACCCAAGGACAGCAGATTTTAGTGGCCAAAATGAAGGGTTTTTTCCAGCAATGGTGAAGTAGGCCCATTGCCGTAGCTTTCAACAGGAGTTCTGCCTTAAGGAGCAAATGAAGTTGAATAGGGCCTAGTAGAGGAGGTGATGACTCCCTAAAAATACCAAAAACATTGGTGGGAATATTTCTATTCATCGACCCTATTTCCTTGCTCATCAACGCTGAAGGACAAAAACCACCTATCTTAAGTTCCTCAGCTCCTGCTGTTTCTCCACCTATGATCCTCTGTTTGTGACATTCTTGCACCACAGCTCAAGATGTCAAACACAGATTACTTTAGATTGGGAAATCAGCAGAAATGAGTGAATGTTTGAGAAACCTTCTTTTCTTCATCATGGAGTCCCTGGGAGTTTTGCCTGCATAAGGCCTGCAGAATCAGGCCTTTAATGTGTATATATGATGTAGTAAAAACTCTTCTAGGGATTAGTTTGAACCAAACCCTGGAGCTGAAGATTGGAAATGAATCTGGATTTGAACTGTGTGGCTGTCCCTGTGTGACCTCCAAACCCTAGATCTGACCTTTGAGGGAATTTAGATTCCATTTCCTCTCACTGGAATGGGAATTGAACACTTTCTAAGCAGTATCCAAGTTTCTGACACATTTGAATTTCCTTGTTGCCACCTTAACATCATTTACATAAAGTTTTTAGTTGCAAATCTTTTTACACACCTATGTCCATTAGGCTGTAATTAAAGTAAGTCTGAAGTAAACGTGCACACATACCTAAACGTGACTAATGTAGCTATAGGTCACTGTCTGCTGTACAGAATCTTCTCATCTCTCATATAATCCCTTGCCACTTTTTTCATGTTCATTCAACAGATGGAAGGACTTGGGGTGGGAGGGGAATCCTGACCGATTAAAGTAAGTTTTGCCAGTGACTTCAGTGGGGTCAGGACTTCACTGTCATTCTGTAAGTATTTTATAGCTACTGCTTGTTCCCCTGGCAGACCATGATTGCCGAAGAAGCTGTTTGTAGGTTTACATGATAGGATTCAAAGTTCAAAAAATACAAAAAGCTCCCACCCTTCTCCATTAAGACTTTTTTTTTGTAATTGAAGTTTAAGCCAAGAATGCATTTCTTACTGGCTAGGTTATAAACCTCTGCGTAATGAGCCTTTACGATAGGAAGTGGACTCTATGTGCACCTGCTGCCCCTCACAGCCTTGATTATGCAGATGACCTCCACTCTGGCTGAGATCCCAAACATCCCTGTGGCAGCTGCATCAATTTCTTAACATTCTTCCGTGAGAGCAACTATCCAATGTACTATCGGCATCTTTTAGAGCCTGATCCAAAGCCCATTGACGTCAATGAGAGTTTTACCGTTGACACCAATCAGCTTTGAAATGAGGAGGAGAAGCTAGCACAATGTGACCAGCAACAAATGTCCCTGGGACACAGACCACAGTTCGAGAACCACTGCTGCAGCACAACACCTGAGATAAGAGTGAGGTAAAATAATTTAACTATTTTTGTTGAAGAAGCCCTATATTTCCAACCCTCTTCAAAAGTGGGATTAAATTTGTGGCCGTCGTGCAAGACTGTTGCAAATTAAAAAAAAAAAAAGTCCCTGACAAGTGTGTTTGGGAGAAATTAAGTGAGAGTTTCCCATTCAGTGGGACAATTTGTCACACAAACAGAACATAATTTGGGTGAAAGGTTTTGGGATAGAACAAATCTGTACTCACATTTTTATCAGCTTCATGTTGCCTTCCTACAGAAATGTGTTAAATCTCACATTACTAATGATTTTTAGTGGATAGATGGCTTAGCTGCCTTTTAGAATACAGAAATCCATGTTGAAACCACATTTACCTCAAACCGTTCTATAAGTAGAACAAGTTCATTTGCTATTTGTGAAGTCCAGATACTCTCCAGGTATATCTGAGTTTGAACTTTAAAAAGCTTAGTTGCGTAGTGAAGTGGTTTAAATGTTATATTGTTAAAAAATAATGCATATAAATTAAAAGTTCTTAAATTGTAAATTAATACATCAAGATTTGTGTTTTCCCTTTTGAGTGATAGTTTCCTGTATTAACCTATATCTTAAACCCTAATCCATTCATTACTTGACACCCATTTTCATCTGCTGGCATTATTGAAAAGGAAACCATTTAAAAAAAACCTAGCTTAACTAATCTTGAACTAATTCTGGCATGGATTCCTCAGCTGAGAAATTAAGCTACTAGAATTTACTGTATCCACAATGCGGTCTTTCTTTTAAATATCATGAATTATGTTACTAAGTAGTAAAATCACCAAATAATGTTGGTTACCCCCAATTTATTACTCTCTAATTTACCAAGGTATTATGATTCGTCTGTACAATGGATGGAAAAATGTTTGGCAAGCTGCATGAGCAGAGTTGCTGGGTTTTTTGGGAGGGTGGGGAAGAAGGTGGGAATGGAGACCTAACCCAAGGAATCTTTGGGAGGCAGGGGTAGAGCTGAATAAATACTCCCTAGCCGCTGCTAGACTGCATGTGACATGGTAGCAGCTGCACTCCTCTGTGCTCAGAGGGTGGGAAAATTGGCCAGTGGATTTAGTCACTGGCTTGCTGCCTCTGGCCTGGGCTCAGAGCCCTGCTTTCAGGCACTGTTCTCATGAGGGTGGCATCCCCCTGCACAACTGTCCCCGTGAAGAGAGCTATGTTGGTCAGTCACTTTTGGTGTAGGGCTTCCTAAGCTGCATAGCCTGGCAAGCTTTTGCTTGCCCAGGGTGAGTTTAAAAACAAATTTCAGGGTTTCTTCATTAGCAGTATCATTGCAAAAGGCAGGCAAGTCGACTTTGTTCAGGTCATTGTATTTTCATGGCATTCTGCTTGGCTGACTAAACAAGTAGGTAACATGTAGCTTGGTGAACAATGTAAAGGGAAGGCCTACATAGGTGGTTAAAGTGGTTTGTTTCTCCCCCCCCACACACACACCTTCCTTAAAAGCCTGTTTAACTTAAAAGTGAAGCTAAATTACTTCAGATGGCTAGAGGATGAAGCTACATAAACTCCGGTTACAAATAAGGTGCAGCATTTGAGCAGTGAGGGTAGTGAACAATTGAAACAACTTACTGAGGTATGAAGTGTATTCACTATCAGTTGAAGTCTTTTTAAATAAAGATTGCTGTCTTCCTAAATGATACACTATAGCTCAACAAAGTTATGGACTTGGGGCAGGAATTAGTGGGTGAAATTCTATGGCCTGTGTTATGCAGGGGGTTAAACACCCTCCTGGTGTTACAATGTATCTCTGAATAAAATCATACCTAAATAGTTATTTGCAGTATAACTTATTAGGTGTGAGGGCTTTGTAATGGCTCATAGGAAGGTGTGAATAATGTAAAGTAATTTAATAACCTTTAGATCACACCTTGTTAGCATTTGTTGTGTTTGGACTGAAAGTAATCAAATATATTTTAACGCAAAATAATAGAAGATATTTTCTTCTTACGTATAGGCCAATCCCCTTTGCCCCTCCCATAGTTGTATGTCACCCTAGGAAGCCCTATGTACGGAACTGAGCCACTGCTGTTTCACTTCATGGAGGGATTTTGTGCAGGGAGATTCCACCCTCATGAGAGTCTGAGAGCAGTACTTAAATGTATCTCTCTCTGGGACTAGAGGCAGTGAGCCAGTGACTGAATCATTGGCCAACCTTCCCACCCTCAGCCCACACAGGAGAGCAGCTGCTACCATACTTCAAGCAGGCTGTAGCAGCAGCCAGGGAGCAATGCTGCCAACCTGGAGCTGAGGAAAGATTGATTCACATCCATCCCTTGCCTCCCCAAGATTCTCTGTGGTAAAGCCAATGTTAAAAGATCAGGATGTGTTCCTTGCTGCTGACCACAATGGGTTGTGGGGCAGGAAGAGGTAGAGAAGCTGTTCTAGGGTATGCACTTTGTGCTAGTTACAGGCAATGAAGCCAGCCTGCTGAGTGCATTGTTCCTCATTGCTGCCTGCCAATCTACTTCGCTTATTCTCCTCTCTCTAAGCCAAGGGGAGAGGGAATGGGGCTGCTCTCACCATCCCACGGGGCTGCTCTCACCATCCCACGGTTCTCCCACTTTTGCCTCTCTCCTGACCTGATTCTATCAGGATGAAGAGGACGGCAGAGGAGCTGGGTAGTAGTGCTCTCTGCAGGGCACTAGTATATTTAGGTATACACTCTGTCCATACGTCCCTCTTTGTTGCTTCTCAACGGTGTGATGTGCTTTGAAGCCCTAGACTAAATACATCTGTCTCATGCCTTCTGGAGATTCAGAAACATTGTGTGCTCTGAAGCCCACTTAAATGGAGGACCCAGAGCATTGGAAAAACTAAAGTAAGGGGCAGCCTTGGACCCAGCGAAGAGGCTGTCAGATTTATTGATCCCTGATAGGGGGAGTTGTTTGAAGTCATATAGCTTCAGTTTTACTTCAGTGGGCTTTTTAAGTATAAAGCTGCGTTCAGCTTTTTAGAGAAGTGGGGTGGTCAGGTGGGGCATGACGTAGAAAGGGCAGGTGAGGAGGTAGTGGCATGGAACCAAGGTTTCAGGTTCTAGAAATGGGTCAGTTCCAGATGGTTACATTGGCTGGACTGCTTCACCTGGCTCTGTTTGTGACAGGAGTCAACAAAAGCAGGAAAGTTCCAAGTTAGTGGCTGCCATCTGTCCTTTAAATCGGCCTATTTTCTGCATATTGAGGCTTCCTGCAGCTCTGATAAACCTTCTTTACAGCCTCCCTATCCATGTGTAATCTCTGCGTTGCAATACCTAACCTTTAGAAAGGTACCATGGTCATTTCTGGATGTGAGAATTCTCTCTCCTCCCCCCCCCCCCCAATTAAAAAACAAACAAACAAACACTGTTTGGCTAAAGAGAGACTGTAAAAATCCTGAGCCTGTTTCACCAAATCTTGATTGTGACTTCTCATCTTGTTGATCACTGACTGTGTCTCTGACTCTCCAGAGACAAGTATTTCAAATTAATCAAATATTAACGTTAATGAAGCAGCAGTGTCATTATCTCACCACGATTTGTAATCTGCCTGCCTGCTGTTAAATTCTGCTGCTTGGTCATTCAAATAACTTTGGGGGCAATCTTGCATCCCATTGAAGATTATTAGATACGCTTCAGTTGTGAAGGTCAGTGGGACTATTCATATAAGAGTTAAGGGGCTGAGCACCTTGTCTCGTTAGGAGTTATTCAACCTGTTTGGGTTAGATTCTCTGCTGGTGTAAATCACAATAGCACCACTATCTGTGGAGCTACGCTGATTTATCCCAGCAGAGATTCTGGTCCACCTTGACAGGAGAGGAAGGACTTCTTCATCACAGAAGCTTAGAAATGGAGAAGACCCATTAGTCCTGTCTTTCCAGGAATGGTCCTTATTGTAGCGTTTTGGCTGTCTAGTTTTAAATGTCACTGTTTCCCATGAGAGATCATTCCAGAAACTGGTCAGAGTTCTTGCTGTCAGTCTCCCAGTTCCTTAGTCTCTATTCTAACATTTAGTATTAGTTTTGGTCATTTATTTACGTAATGAAGCAAATTGTGTCCATATACAACAAGTTCACTTAACCAGGATGCAGATAATCTAATATAAGTGATATAGGGTTCCTTTCTATGTTTTTGAATGTTTTTTTTAAAAGCCATCTAGTGAAATATCAACTTCAGAAGCAGTGTCACCTGTCTGTAAAAGCCTCTTCAGAGTTACTAAGAGTCTTTTGTGAAGGGAAAATGAGAATAAGGGCGTAAATCATTAGGCTGTAATGGTTCCTTTCTGAATATCCTTGCTAACATAGTCATTAAACTGACTGGTTTGGAGTGGCTGATTATGCTACTGATATTGCCTTTCTCACTAAAAAGAAAAATCCTGTAAATTCAGCCCATTGCTAACTGATTCTTTTTTATAGGAGATTCTTCACCTGACCACCTTATTCTGCATTGTCTTCTCTTCCCTATTCCAAGGGGGCTGCTAGTGCCCTTCTGAGATAAGATCCCTCTGGTCCGTTGCATTCAGATATAAGGCAACTCGAGGAGTTTTTCCAATTGTAGGTCAAGTGCAGTTGAAGGGGCTTGACTTTCAGTGTGAACTATAATACATGATGCAAAGTGTTGATGGTGCTTCGTTCTCAGTAGTAAGCACATGTTCAATAACCTCTTTCTCATGGCAGCATCTGTGGACACCAAGGTGGTATGATGCGTTTGAATAGGAAAAGCTTTGTCAGCATCTCCACAAGTTACACTCAGAACACTGCTGCTTTTTCTCATCCTTAAACAGCAAAACTGGTTTTCTCTTTAACTTGCCCAGGCTAATAGCACGTGGCTGAACTATTAAATAAGGATCACAGTTTCTTAAACCCTATGGTTACTAAGCATAAATTATGAAATAATGCTGCTGTACACAGTATAGGAGCTGAAATAATAGCCAAGGAAGAAATTCACCATTGGCATAAATAGGTTCAACTCCAGTGAATTCAAAAGCTGTTTGCTTGTTCCTGAAGTGAAATTGGCCCAAAAGAATACCATATGGTTCTGCTGACCTGAAGCTGGAAACTTTCCCTTAAGTACTGCAGTTGTGAGGTGGGCAAAACTCCCACTGATTAAATAAGCATTCTGCTTATGAGAGGACTCAAGGGTAGAGCCCACAGAGAGATTGTAAAGCACGATGGCTAATACGTAGCTCTTTCCTAGTGTTTTTAATCAGTTGACCTCAAAGTACTTAATGTCGGTAGGGAAGTATCATTATCCACCCTTTACAGATGAGGGAAGTGGATTTAGAAGCGAAGTGATGTGCTCATGATTACATAGCAGGTAACTAGCAAAATCAGGATCATAATAGATCTCCACATTCCCAATCTAGTGCTTTATCCTACTTACTCCACTCTCCCTCTACAGCCCTATATGTGAGATGTGGTTGTGAGACTTTATCTGTTTTGTGTCTGCCCCGTCCACCGGATCATGCTCCTGCTCAGTGACACAGTATTGCTGAGTTAGAAGCGTGTTCTTTTTCTTAAAGCTTTGCGTAGCAAATCTTTAAGGGAATTGTAAACTGATATCATCAGTCTAAATCTATTGGCTTTATTTCAGATTAGAATTAATTAGACTTGAATGGAGATGGTTCTGTTTTCTATGGTGAGTTGTACACAACAAAAGCCTGGGTGGACAGTTCCATTTTACCCAGAGTTTGAGAAGAAGAGGTGGGTTCTGATACACGACTCTGGTTTTCACATCTCTCTTAAATGCATGAGAGAGTGCGCCAGTGCCGTTCTAGGGGTAGGCAAGCAGGGCAGTCCTCCCAGGGGCTAACATCTAGGGGGTGCTGTCCTGCTTGGCCTTTTTGCTCCACTCTGATTGGCTGCCCTTTTTTTCCTGGCTGGTGGAAGTGTGACCAAAGAATTTTCTACCCTGGCTGATATAATGGCTAGGGCCGCTTTTGCAGTGTGATCACATGACCTGATGGAGAACCAAGGAAAAAGCATATTAGGTGCTTCAAAAACAAAGACTTCATTTGCATATGCTCCCCTCAAGTGGAGCTAGATAGTTACTTGAGTTTATAAGTAGCTTAGTCCTGATATTTAATCCTTGTTCTCTTGCACAAGGCTTACAATATAAATCCACTTAGTTTAACTAGCTGATGAAGCATGCGCAGGCTGATGTTCGGCACACACAGTGGGCGTCACTAAATGTTATGCAAAATACTATCGTTTTTACTCAAGATCATTTTCTATCCTTAGAATGAGGAAGACAGTGCAAGTACTATGGCAACTTCAAATGCTGGGAACAGGCAATAGCACTGTCTGCATATGCTCTAGGCTTATTTATTTGTGTCCATTTTGTAAGTTATCTTTATTTTTGAGGCTCTTCCTGAATGGCTTTGAAGTTCTTTGGTGCGTGTTTTTACATCTTTCCAAACTTCAAAGCTACTGAAGCTTTTTCTTTCCTAGCTTTGTATTAGATTTAGTGGTCACTAAAGAAACAAACCAAATTAGACCAGGTCTTCTTGAAAGAATATCTAAACCATTCAGAAAACATGTGTGCATTTATAAAGGAAAAGTCAATTGAATATTATGAACTGTGTTTTACAAGCCATATCTCCTCAGGACACAAAGAAGGCAGCAAGAGGAGGAGGCAGAAGCAGAGAGAGGAACAGAAGAAGAAGAAGCCAACCAAAGGAAATCACTAAAACGGACTCCTCCGATACTCAGTACCTTTACAATGACACCATATGTTATCGTTACATTTGAGCACACTTTTTTGTGTATATTTTTTTGGATTGTATACACTGTTAGTAAGGAAGCTGATTCATATTTAAAACTACACTAAAATTGCACTATATTACCCTTTAGCAGCACAGAGTGGCTTTTTTGCCAGTCAGATTGGGGACTTCAAAGTAGGCTGATCTTGGTTAGAGGTGCATTGTATTTGAAATTTGGAAAATCTTGCAGAATCACTTACTACTTCCTTCCCAGCAACTAGATCTACTGTAGTCCTAGTGTTTTCCTCTAGGATATAAGGGGTTGTAACAATGTCTCTTTATGTCGTCTACTCCTGGTATCCTCAGGCCTGTTAACATATCTGAGTTAAACCTTGATCCGCTTCCCTTTGATTTCAGTGGGAGTAGGACTAAGCCTTTAGAAACTAGCTTTAAGAAACAACCTAGTAATAAGTATGCAAACTTCATAATTGCATTTTACGTTAACTTTTTTCTAACTTAGGCAGAAAAATTATTTCTGTTATGATTAAATATGCTGTCACATGTTGCATTGTGAGGTTACATCTGGTGATTTAAGAAAGCCAGTGTGATTCTGGTCTCCTGTAAATATTCATACTGATTCATTATGCATGGTAGACTCCCGGAGAGTCACTGAGTGAAATCATTCCTTGTGTTTTTCATCATTTTCAATTTCTACCAAGTCTCTCCAGATAAATTATCTAAATGTTGTTTTAAATTTACACTTGATTTCTGCTGAGTGGATTTCAGATCCTGAACATGTTTTTCAGGTTCCATATGATTCTACCAAGTAATTCTTTGCAGAAATATTTATCTAGAATGTCAGTCACACATGAGGAAAGTATATTTACATTAGTTATATTGCAGGACTAAACTTTTTAGTTTGGAAACATTTTCTTCACTTTTAAAAGAAATATGTTGAGTCTGGCAAGATTACTTCCTTGCTTCCCATAATTGTTTCATGTGCATGACACACTGCTTCTCCTAACCTTTTAATTGAGCACTAAGTAGAATCTTTCTATTGTCTTAACTACTTCCCTGCATGTTCCTTGCCAGTAGGTTGCCTTTTCTCTTTAACCTATGAATAGTAATTATCAACCATGTTTGTTTTGTTCTTTTGTGTCTGCTCTTTTTGCTAGTATGTTGGTGATGTAACTGACTTAAAACTGGCACTGTTGGAAACCCAAATTTCCTGGAGAAATTCACTCATCCTTGGTATTTACAAAATGTAGCAATGTACACAATGATGTAAGGAAGATGCTAAACAGAAAAGTAAAATCTGCTGCTCTAGAATGACTGTTAAAATATAAGAAATCTTGGTAATCTACAATATTTGGATGGTTTAGCATATAATGCTTGCATTAGGAAAATGTAACCGTATGCAGATTGTTAGGGTACTTAAATTAGGTTTATCTGAAATTTAAGATTGAGAACAGTTTTGGTTTGTCACTTATAAGTACCACTTAATTGTTTTGTGCAGTGTTACTAATATTTAAAAATAAAGACAATTCTCTTTATTCTTTGTCATTTTTAACTATAAAAAATAGTCTTGCTCTGACATCAGTTGGCTATGTCTAAATTAAGCTTCAGTGTACTAAAGAAAATGGAGGCTATACATTCACAAGATAGTCAAGTACCCATGAGGAATGGTTTCTTTAGCAAAGATTAACAATATACCGTATATTTGTACATATGGTAAACATGCTACAGTGGGAACACAAAGTTAATTCTAGTTTTAGAGTATTTCCTTTCCAAAGTTTCCCTACACTTAAAATAGTTAATACTGCTAAAACTAGAAATATATTGTAGAGTTCATTCTAATGGAAATGCACCTGCTGTAAGCATGGCATTCATATTGACACCACAGGGTTACTTTGAATTCAGCTATTCTGTGGGATTTTGAAAATTATTCCATTTGGGGATTTATTTATTTTTTGGAAATATCTCCCCGTTGCACACTTTGAGATTTGCTCAAATGGTGAGTACTAATGGCTTACACGTGTGTGTTACAGTAACAGAAGGGTGACAAGAAGAGGTAACAATAGTTACTGCATCATTGTTTAAAATTTCATTTTGAGAGTCATATTTCAAATGCTCGCAGGTGGGGGAGAGGAGAGAGATACACATATTAAAAAAAAGTTGCATGTGTGACATTCCATTCCTCCTGGTGTTATCTAGACCAGTGATCTGCTAGGCCTCTCCAATCCTTGACTCTGGGAGCCAGTCTTACCCTGCTGTGCTGTGAGAACCCCCACTCCTGGGCTGTTCACGCACAGCCTCTGGCATGTAAGCTGCTCCCAGCTACTTGCAAGCAAATGACACTAGCCAATATCTCTGGTCCAAGACAACCCTAGGAACCTCCCGCTGGACGCTGCAAACTTATGAGTTTGTCAGTTTAACAAAGAAATTGATATATACCAAGCTTGTTATCCCAAGGGGAGCCTCTGACATGCTTCAAACCAAACAGATTTATTAACTATAAAGATAGATTTTAAGCGACTGTAAGTCAAAGCATAACAAGTCAGAGTGGTTACCAAAATACAATATAAGCACGCAGTCTAAACTCTCAACCCTATTAGACTGGGCAGCAACTAGATTATGCAGTTTTTCTCACCCCACTGGATATTGCAGTTCTTGGCATACAGGACTTAAACCTGGGCCGATCTCCTGTGTTGGAGTCTTGTCGTCTTCTCAGGGTTTTGGTTGCTTGCAGCATAGGTGGGGGCAGGAGAAGGGCCCACTATGTGTCCACTCTGTCTGTTTTATACCCTCAGTCCATGTGCTTGTAGAACACAAGTCCAGGCATGTGTGGGGGGAATCCCTGAGTCTCCAAGCAAGGTTGAGCAATTCCCCTGGTGTGGCCTCATGCAGGTGAGTCACTGCATTGTAGCGCTCTTGCTGGACAGTGGCTGTTGATGGGTTGTTTGACACCCCGCCCGGGCATTGGTTACTTTCCTTGCTGTTGCCTCGGGGGCGGGGGGGGGGCGCTAATATCTGTCTGATTCCCCCAACTTACAGCATGCTTTAGTGACAACCACACAACACAATTCTCATAACTTCATGTGCATTAATGATTCACATATCTGGATAGAGAAATGACTTTCAGCAGATCATAACCTTTCACTTGATACCTTACAAGGCATGCTTTATATGTAAGAGCACGATGATGTGTAAATGAGGAATATGGGGATTACAGTCTGCTCCTCAAGGTACAGAGCATCACAGTGCGCTCTTGGTGGTTAGCTGTAATACTGAAAGGACTGAGCTCTTGCCTGTGCTTCAGCAGAAATGCAGGCTCAAGTGCAGGAAAGATGAGTGCATTTAAGCGCACAGTCAAAAAGACTTACTGCACCCCACAGCCCTTCCTAAACCTGGAGAGTGGTTTTCTTGCCCAGTGCAGGGCCATGTGGATCCCATGAGTCCAGCCAACAATACACCCTCTGCTTCAAGGGTTGCTTGATGTTAGATCATTGGGAGATCGCACGGCACTTGATCTTAGCAGAACGGTGTCAGCAAGTGTTTCCGCTACAGGGCAGGGGCATATTTCCCAAGTTAACTTCCAGTGTTGTGCGATCAGTGTCACTGCCTTCGGCTGTGCGTTCACCTGTTTGAATTGACTGAGTGTTGTGAAGATTCATTATACTGACTCTAAGTCAGTTTTATTTTGTCACCACGGAAGCTGGATGAGCAAGCATCTCAGAGAGGTGATTAAGAAAAAAGCAGAAAGCCTACAAGGAGTGGAAGATGGGAGGGATTAGCAGGAAAGCTACCTTATTGAGGTCCGATCATGTAGGGATAAAGTGAGAAAGGCCAAAAGCCATGTAGAGTTGGACCTTGCAAAGGGAATTAAAACTAATAGTAAAAGGTTCTATAGCCATATAAATAAGAAAACAAAGAAAGAAGAAGTGGGACCGCTAAACACTGAGGATGGAATGGAGGTTAAGGATAATCTAGGCATGGCCCAATATCTAAACAAATATTTTGCCTCAGTCTTTAATGAGGAGCTTAGGGATAATGGTAGGATGACAAATGGGAATGAGGATATGGAGGTAGATCTTACCACACTGGAGGTAGAAGCCAAACTCAAACAGCTTAATGGGACAAAATCGGAGGGCCCAGATAATCTTCATCCAAGAATATTAAAGGAACTGGCAAATGAAATTGCAAGCCCATTAGCAAGAATTTTTAATGAATCGGTAAACTCAGGGGTTGTACCGTACGACTGGAGAATTGCTAACATAATTTCTATTTTTAAGAAAGGGGAAACAATGGTGATCCGAGTAACTATAGGCCTGTTAGTTTGACATCCGTAGTATGTAAGGTCTTGGAAAAAAATTTGAAGGAGAAAGTAGTTAAGGACATAAGTCAATGGTAATTGGGACAAAATACAACATGGTTTTACAAAAGGTAGATCGTGCCAAACCAACCTGATCTCCTTCTTTGAGAAGGTAACAGATTTTTTTAGACAAAGGAAATGCAGTGGATCTAATTTACCTTGATTTCAGTAAGGCATTTGATACGGTTCCTCATGGGGGGGAATTAGTTAAATTGGAAAAGATGGGGATGAATATGAAAATTGAAAGGTGGATAAGGAACTGGTTAAAGGGGAGACTACAACAGGTCATACTGAAAGGTGAACTGTCAGGCTGGAAGGAGGTTACTAGTGGAGTTCCTCAGGGATCAGTTTTGGGACCAATCTTATTTAATCTTTTTATTACTGACCTTGGCACAAAAAGTGGGAATGTGCTAATAAAGTTTGCGGATGACACAAAGCTGGGAGGTATTGCTAACACAGAGAAGGACCGGGATATCCTACAGGAAGATCTGGATGACCTTGTAAACTGGAGTAATAGTAATAGGATAAGCAACAAAGAATCCTGTGGCACCTTATAGACTAACAGACGTTCTGCAGCATGAGCTTTCGTGGGTGAATACCCCCCACGAAAGCTCATGCTGCAGAACGTCTGTTAGTCTATAAGGTGCCACAGGATTCTTTGTTGCTTTTACAGATCCAGACTAACACGGCTACCCCTCTGATACTTGACAGTAATAGGATGCAATTTAATAGTGAAAAGTGCAAGGTCATGCATTTAGGGATTAATAACAAGAATTTTAATTATAAATTGGGGACACATCAGTTGGAAATAACGGAGGAGGAGAAGGACCTCGGAGTATTGGTTGATCACAGGATGACTATGAGCCGCCAATGTGATATGGCCGTTAAAAAAGCTAATGCAGTTTTAGGATGCATCAGGCAAGGTATTTCCAGCAAAGTAAGGAGGTGGTAGTACCGTTATACAAGGCACTGGTGAGACCTCATCTGGAATACTGTGTGCAGTTCTGGTCTCCCATGTTTAAGAAAGATGAATTCAAACTGAAACAGGTTCAGAGACGGGCTACTAGGATGATCCGAGGAATGGAAAACCTGTCTTATGAAAGGAGACTCAAAGAGCTTGGCTTGTTTAGCCTAACCAAAAGAAGGTTGAGGGGGGATATGATTTCTCTTTATAAATATATCAGAGGGATAAATATTAGGGAGGGAGAGGAATTATTTAAGCTTAGTACCAATGTGGACACAAAAACAAATGGATATAAACTAGACACTAGGAAGTTTAGACTTGAAATTAGACAAAGGTTTCTAACCATTAGAGGAGTGAAGTTCTGGAACAGCCTTCCAAGGGGAGTAGTGGGGGCAAAAGACACATCTGGCTTTAAGACTAAGCTTGATAAGTTTAGGGAGGGGATGATATGATGGGATAGCTTAATTTTGGCAATCAACTTGGTAATTGATCTTTGATTATCAGCAGGTAAGTATGCCCAGTGGTCTGTGATGGGATGTTGGATGGGGTGGGATCTGAGTTACTACAGAGAATTCTTTCCTGGGTGCTGGCTGGTGAGTCTTGCCCACATGCTCAAGGTTTAACTGATCGCCATATTTGGGGTCGGGAAGGAATTTTCCTCCAGGGCAGATTGGCAGAGGCCCTGGAGGTTTTTTGCCTTCCTCTGCAGCATGGGGCACGGGTCACTTGCTGGAGAATTCTCTGCAGCTTGAGGTCTTCAAACCACAATTTGAGGACTTCAGTAACTCAGACATAGGTTAGGGGTTTGTTATTGAAGTGCATGGGTGAGATTCTGTGGCCTGCATTGTGCAGGAGATCAGACTAGATGATCATAATGGTCCCTTCTGACCTTAAAGTCTAGGAGTCTATAAGCCCCTAGAGAGGCTCCCTTCCTTGCTTCCCTTTTGCAGGAAAAGTGCGACCTTTCTGTGGATTCAGAATGTACTGTGTTTGTAGATGCCACTTCCACATTTTTCTTATGAAAAAGGCTATTTTTTTGAGAAGTCAGATACCTAAAGACATGCAACATATATCCCCTACCTGTGACTGAAAATGAAGATTGCTCTACATTGCCTTTTTCCAAACTATTTCTTAAATTCATAACCGCTGTGACCCTCCTGCTCTCCAACACGGATTGCAGAATACCCACCACCAAACTGGAGCATGCATTTGGTCTGAGTCTGAGACTTGGTTTATTGTTACATGTAACATATAGTGTTTTTCTCCCGGACATGTTTCTACGTTTCTAATTGCACTTTACTTCTCCAGTCTGATCCTGTTGCAGCTGAGAAATAGATAATCTAAATGAGTCTGATAAGAACCAAGATCTGAAATGCAGCTATCATTTGATACACAATCCTCTGCAGACACTCTCAATCTTTTATCTCATAGCTTTGTGCAATATTCAGTTTTACTTCCCATGTTTTCCTCTATATTGACTCTTTTCCCTTCTCTTTGACTCTTGCATTGGGGCAGAAAACTGAACAAACTAATAATGGCACTTTACAGTTTCCAAACAGGGTGTTGTGGGGATTAGATGCATTGAATTCTCTCCCCTTTCTGACAGATGAGCTGAAACAGTTTTAAGTGACTTCTCAAGGCCATCCATGAGTCAATGTAGGAGCTCCAGTCATGGCTCTTACTGCAATTCTCAGTCTAGTTTTAGGCGTCACTGGGTAAGGAAAGGAAGCTGCCTTCCATGTCTAGATTTGACTGCTTAAATTGGGCACCTCAGTCCCTAATAGGGGCACAAGAGTAGGTACCTAGGTCTGAAACTGCAGAAAATTCAGTTGTCCTGTGTGAGTTTAGTTCAGTTTCTCATTATAACCCTTTTTCTACTAGAAATCTAACTTTTTTTGGTCAGATTTGTAAGGTATCCCGTTGGTCATCAGTGACTTCAGCACCCTCGCCTCGTTTAATATTTATTACATCCTGAAACCATACTGAGATGAGCCAACTGCCCCCATTCCTCTCAGTGGAGCAGTGTTAACTCTGAAACCTAATCACAAAAATGTCCCCATCCACATTAATTATTTAACTGGTAATCGTTTAAGAAGGAACTTCTTCCAGATGTGCTTATCCTGAACTGTCTCCCATAGCTCTGCAAACAGCTTCAGTTGTCCCCATCCAGTTGCCAAAACTTCTTGCTTCCCCTGTGCCAATTTCTACACTAGGACTGTGTAAATATGAAAATCTTTGCCATGTGCAAAGCTGAAAATGTGTTTTTAATGTATCCCAAAATGACATGGACTATTGTATTGCATATATTCATCTTCCTATTTAATTCAGAAAACTGAAATAGTTTAACTTTAAATGATTGATGCAGAATTTCTAGCCAGCCACAGAGGAGGAGGGCCGGGGGATGGGAGGCTCTTGCTGCATAGTTTAGGTCCCATGAAGTACATGAGACTTTGCTTGTGACATTTGATGGGAACAGCCTGCCCTCTGTCTTGTACTTTCAAACAAGACACAGATCCTGGCTTTAGCAGCCCCTGATGAGTCACAAGTTTATCAGCTGTTTTTGTGGGGTTCAGTACATATTTGACATGTACTGTACACTGACCTGAAGCATAGCTCTGACTAGATAACATTTCTTTGAACCTTTTTTTTCTTTAGTAGAAACTTATATCTATTTTTCTAAAGAACCATGACACAGAGTTCCTTTCCCAGATCTGAGGAAGAGCTCTGGGTAAGCTCAAAAGCTTGTCTTTCTCCCCAGCAGAAGCTGGTCCAATAAAAGATATTACCTCACCTTGTCTCTATTAAAGAACATGCTCTTTATCCTTTAGTATAGAGTGCAGCTGCTTTCAAAGTTGTATTTAACAAGAAGCAGAAACGGGCTGGTTGTGGCTGTCGGGCACACACACTGATGTGAGTAACCTGCAGTAAAGGTGGGTTGGTTGGAACCTTTTGCATTGTCAAGGTGTTGGCTGCCTGTGTCTCCAATGACAAGCAGGGGACGTTAGAGGCACTGAAACATTCTCCACTGTTGTAAGCCATTGCCCCCGTGTAGGCTACTTATGTAGTGTTTCCAACTCTGCAGTTGGAATTTGAGGTTGTCTAAATAAGCACAGCAACTATTGACAGCACTGACCAATTTAACAAATGTTCCACACCAATTTGGGACGGGAAGTGAAGAACGGTGTATCTAACTGAAACTACAGGGGCTGCAGGGAATTTAAGAGGGCAGACTGAAATTGTAGCATTGGCTAATGCCTCAACTCCTGCAACTACACTGTTGGGCTCTGTCATAACCACAAATGATCAGGAGCTTTGATTTTTCACATCTTCTACAAAAGATGATACCCTCATAGCATGGCACCATTCGTGCCCCTCCTCCCCCCGTTCCCTCCCCATTCCTCAAAAACACTGTTGGGCTTTCCTTCACTACTGATTCAGAGCATCACCTACTGACTTACGAACGTCACTTCTGCAGCACCTAAAGGCTCCTTAAATGGCTCACATGAGGTATTGGCCCAGTATCTCCATACTTAGCTTGTGAGTGCTGACAGTCACAGCACAATGCATACAAAATAAATATTCTTTAGTGCAAAAAATAGGTAATGTTAAAAATGCCAGCCTGTGTGATCCTAGGAAATAAAGAGTTCTGACTATGAGGACTACACAGGCGTCAGGTGCCGATAAACCTTGGAAAGGTAACTTGTTCCCCTTTTTGGAATGTCCATTGATGCAGCTGTCTCATCAGATAGGCAGTACACCGCTATCCCGATATAACGCTGTCCCCGGGAGCCAAAAATCTTACTGCGTTGTAGGTGAAACTGCGTTATATTGAACTTGCTTTGATCTGCTGGAGCACGCAGCTCCACCCCTCTGGACCGCTGCTTTACCGTGTTATATCGGGTCACGTTATATCAGGGTAGAGGTGTACTTGGAACGCTAACTAGCAAGCATTGCTATTGCTTCTTGAATATCTGCTGAGTTATGGGTACAGAAATGAGTAGTGCTGTCACTTCCAAGGAACATTAGGCCAATTTAGTAGCCTTTTTCTCCAGCTCACAATGGTAGTTAATAACTGAAGTGATTTGGCCATGCCATTCCCCGCTGTCCCCTGTGTGTGTTGGCTATTGCCCCACTGGATTTCAGGGCTGCCTACTTGACCTGGCAGCCCCCCTGGATAGGCTGTAGGGGAAGTGGCCAGACTGCGTCTCTAGTTTCCTAGAAAAGCAAGGGTCTGTGGGGAAGATATGGAAAGCAAGGGGAAGGACTGAGCTTAATTTCCACTCCTGAATTGCAGAAGTATTTGTCTATTTGGCATCCAAATCCCAAAGGTGATTCCAAGATCCACCATTTTCAGAAGGTGTTTCAGTCTGAAGTTCTGCTTCTGATCCATCTCTAGTTTAAATACAGTTTTGCCTAGCATGGTTTCAATTCTAGTGCAGACGGGCCTAATACTGCAGGGAGGTTTCTGACTGTAACAAATCTGTTTTTTAAATATTCCATGTTGCGGTTGTAGGATGGTGGGGTTTGATTTTTGCTTTGAAAATATATTAATATGCAGTTGAACCATAGCCTCTTTTTGGTGAATGGCATTGTTGTGGTTTTTTTTTCTTCCCCTCAAATCAACAAATGACTTTTTCCTCAGAACAACGCTTTTTTTCCATCATGAGTGCTTAGGAAAACATTGTTCAGCCAGTGTGTTATGTCGCATTAAGGGATGGAATGTGACTGACTCACTCGTATCATGTTCTATCTAGTATCATGTTTTATTGTGGTGTGTCAGCTGACAAAGCTGGAGCAATTCAACCAACCCCACTTGTGAAACAAATATGCTAAAATGACTAGATATTTCCTATGCTATTAAGTGAATTTTTTGCTGTGTGGTTAAGCAAGTTAAAAGAGTTTAACAATGGTCTACTTCACACACTTTTCCCAACTGCATGTGTCAAGGCACCTAGTTAGCTAGAATTCACCTTTCTTAGCACCTGAGTCATCCAAATTAAAATGTGTCCATTTGCATTTCCAAAAGTTGGCAAGGTTGCCTCTGTTTATTTCAGGCTTGCTTTGTGCCCGTTCCTCTGACTCACTAAAATGAACAGGATTTGGCCTTAGGAGAAGGCACTGATCTTTACAGTGCTGTTCCAAATATCCCACCCCACATATGACTTCATTTGTTCTTCCTGTGTATCTCAGAGTTTAAAGCCCCATTTAAAATATTGGGGTGAAATTCAGGAACTCAAAGGAGTTGCACAAAGGGACAAAGCTGGCCTGGTATCTTCTTGTCTGGTTCAGGAAGTGGAAGAAACTCAGAGGGAAAGAGTTTTCTAGGCATGCTGCATTTACATGGCTGCTGGCCACAATGCTTAGCGAGAGTGCACACGTGCTGATATACTACGTACATACAGCTGTACAAAGTGGTGTGATCCACCTGGAGTGTCAGACTTTGGACCTGGGCTCTATTCTTCCCTCTGCCCTGATATTCTGGGAGACTTTAAGCAAGACATTTTGCCTTTTTGTGCAATGCTATGTATTTGCCATGACAGCATATGCAAATAGCTGGTTACATGCTACCTTGTGCATGCATTTCTTGCACATTGAAATGTGTGTAGCTAACTCAGAGAATAAGCATGTGTATACCAAATTCCAGTCTGGGTTACATTTTATTTTGAATGTGAGTGAAATCAGTCCTAGAGCCAATGCTATTAATCCCTCACTTTCACAAGACAAAGGCAGGTAGGATTCAAGTTTATCCTGCTCTAGCTCTGCTACTACATCCTGTTGCTGACTTTTGGCACTCCCTGTGCTCTTCCAGCCCTAGTTTTCACTGATGTACAAATTGCCAATTGTGCCAAATGTTTTGTGGAGTTGATAAATGAAGATTAGATTTTTTTCTTACCCACGAAAGCTTATGCCCAAATAAATGTATTGGTCTTTAAGGTGCCACCAGACTCCTCATTGTTTTTGAAGATTAGGGTGGGGACCATTCAGATCATTTTTGCAGCAGTTTGAACTCCCCACTTCTGTCTAAGGAGAATAAGTACAGGCGGCTAAAGATCCTGAAAAATGAGGTGTTGGAGCAGGGACTGGACAATAGAAGCATTGACAGACCTTTCGTTGCATGTCTCATACATCATTCCTTTGCTTTTTGATCTCTGGTTTCCCCTCGATCAATAACATTCATCCTACTCAATGAACAAACTTAGTTTCTCTCTTTAGGATACAAAAATTATTGTTGCTCTGACTGGCTCCTATTACCAATTGACACTGCTTGTCAGGAAACAATGATTCTTCCTGTTGTTCAGAAAGTGAACTGGATTTATGAGAGCAGCAACC
Organism: Mauremys reevesii; assembly: GCF_016161935.1. NCBI lineage: Eukaryota > Metazoa > Chordata > Testudines > Geoemydidae > Mauremys > Mauremys reevesii. Next base: position 20,444,592 of record NC_052624.1, read on the forward strand.
AATAGCTGTCTGTGTCTTACAATCATGGCACGTGCTTTACTGAAATAATTACATGTGATAAAGAGGGAGGCACAGCTGTTTGGCACAGCAAAGACGCTGCATTTTTGGTTACAATTCAGATTTTATTAAGAGAACTTTAAATAACAGAAATAAACCTTATTTGTGGTTTTAAGGACTTTTTCCAGCAGGGTACATGAAGGCAAGCACAATGGGCAGGAAAGGGAGAACAGGAGGTACCTGCTTCTCCTGTATCAATGGGAGTGCTGCAGAACAGCCATAAGATTGCTCCTGCCTAGTAGCAGGACCTTGGGCTGAGGAGGAGGGACACACATCTAAGGACATCCATCAGCATGATTGAACACCTAGAATTAGCCATCAGGCCTGAATCTTGCTAATTCTTTGGGTGGAAGTTCTAGTTCTTCGAGTGCTTGCTCATGTCCATTCAACTTAGGTGTGTGTGCTAGCCACATGCACTGGTGCCAGAAGTTTTTTCCCTCAGCAGTATCCATAGGGGACTGGCTCCAGTGGCCCCCCCCCCCCCCGTTCCTTCTTGCTGCCAGTGACCAACAGGGCCTCCTGGGATGCTATGACTTTAGCATGTGGCAAGCCAGGGCCAAGTGTGAGGGCTCCCTCCCTGAGGCTTCTAGGAAGGTGTTCCAGGCAATCATGGAAGAAGGCATGACACTCCAGGCGGCGTCAGATGTGGCGGATGCTGCCACCCGAACCATGGCCTCAGCCATCACTATGCGCCGGGCATCCTGGCTGCTCCTCTCTGGCTTGTCCATGGAGGCTCAGCAGTCGATGCAAGACCTTCCCTTTGATGGGCAAGCCCTGTTTGTGGAACAGACGGACAATAAGTTCCATGGCATCAAGGACTCCTGCATGACCCTTCAAATGTTGGGCCTGTATGTTCCCAGCCCTGCCCGCAAGCAGTTCAAGCCACAGCAGCCTCAGGGCCAGGGGAGCCCCCCTTGCCAGGAGCCTCCCCATAAGAAACCCAGAGGCGACTAGTGGCGTTCTCGCCAACAGCCTTCATAGGCTTCTCAGTCAATCTCGGCCCACCAGCCGCCTTCCTTCTTTCCTCCATGCATGGGCATCTATAACATCGGACCAATGGGTCTTCAGTACGGTGGTGCAGGGTTACACCCTTCAGTTGCTTTCTATCCCTCCTTCCCACCCACCTCTCCCTGTCCCTCTTCAGGGACCCTTCTCACGAAAGTCTTCTTGTGCAGGAGGTAGAGGGGTTACTGCAGATGGAGGTTGTTCCTCTGGAGTACAGGAACAAGGGGTTCTATTCCCGTTACTTTTTAATCCTAAAGGCTAAGGGTGGTCTGTGACCTATCCTGGACCTGTGAGACTTGAACTTCTTCCTAGAGAAGCAGAAGTTCCACATGGTCTCCCTGGCCTCCATCATCCCCTCCCTGATCCAGGAGACTGGTACGCTGCCCTCGATCTAAAGGATGCGTACTTTCACACTATCATTTTGCGGTTCTCCCATTTGGCCTAGCGACCAGGGCTGGCTCCACGTTTTCTGCCACCCCAAGCGGCAAAAAAAAAAAAGCCGATCATTGGCACTTCGGCAGCAGCTCAATCGCGCCACTTCATTCTTCAGCGGTGGGTCCTTCACTCCATCTCTTCCTCTTCAGCGGCACTTCGGCAGCAGCCCAAAGAGAGAGAGAGGGACTGAGGGACCCGCCGCTGAATTAACCGCCAAAGACCCGGACAGGCCGCCGCAATAGCGGACGGAGTGCCACCCCTTTGTATTGGCAATGCCAAGCACCTGCTTCCTTAGCTGGTGCCTGGAGCCAGCCCTGCTAGTGACAGCACCGCGGGTATTTACCGAGTGCATGTCAGTGGGGGTTGCTTACCTCAGACATCAGGGTGTCCAGATCAACCCATACCTCAATGACTGGCTAGTCAGAGGCAGCTCCAGGTCCAAAGGGATGTCGCGATGCTGTTAGCCACTTGCCGTCGCCACGGCCTGTTGGTAAATGACAAAACATGTTAGTTCTGGAACAGAGGATAGGGTTCATCAGAGCAGTGCTCGACTTGACCTATGCCAGGGCATTCCTGCTGCTGGAGAGATTCAGGGCATTGACAAACCTCATTGCGGAAGTCTCTGAATTTCCCCTGACCATGGCCAGAGTTTGCCTGCGCCTCCTGTGTCATATGACAGCATGCACATATGTGGTGCGCCACACCAGGCTCTGGATGCAACCCCTGCAGCAATGGCTGGTGACGGTTTACTCCCAGTCCAGAGACCACCTGGAGAAGGTCGTTACCATTCCCGCAATGATACTTGCCTCACTGTGATGGTGGACTGACCCTGGGAAAGTCCTGGAAGGAGTTCCCTTTGTCAGCACTCCTCACTCAGTCGAGTTGGTTTTGGACGCCTCAGACCTCAGCTGGGGGGCACACCTCAGCACTTTCCAGACCCAGGGTATGTGGTCCCCAGAGGAAATGATGCTACACATAAATGCGCAGCGCATGCGTGGTCTTCCTGCCTTACCTGTTGGACAGAGTGGTCAGAAGTATTGATGGACAATATAACTTCAATGTTCTACATCAACAGACAAGGAGGAGCAGGATCCTTGGCCCTTTGCCAAGAGGCACTTTGTCTCTGGGACTTCTGCATCAACCACGGAATCCATCTAGAAGTGCATCACCTTCCAGGTGCCAGGAACACTCTAGCAAATCACCTAAGCAGGGACTTCTTCTCTCACCTGCGTGGGTGCTCTACCCAGAGGTAGCCAGCACTATCTTCCAGAGGTGGGGAACTCCCCAAATGGATTTGTTCACTATGTGACAGAACAGGAGATGCCACAGGTTTTTATCCAGACAGGGTCTGGGAAAGGGCTCCCTCTCCGTCTTCCTCCTGCGGTGGGCAGGAAGCCTGATGGACACGTTTTCCCCCAGTTATGCTCATCAGCAAGGTCCTAGTGAAAATCAAGAGAGACAAGGCTCAGGTTATCATGATCACCCCGGCGTGGCCTCGCCAGCACGGGTTCGGGAAGCTGTCAATCCTGGCAGCGATCCCTCTGTGGCCCCTTCTGAACCGACTGGACTTGCTGTCACAGGATCACAGTCGACTCTTGCACCCCAACCTCATGTCCCTCCACCTCACAGCGTGGATGTTGCGTGGCTAAACCCTGAGGAATGCGCCTGTTCAGTAGGGGTCCAGAAGGTCCTCAAGAGTAGAAAGCCCTCGACTAGACAGACTTACCTGGCAAAGTGGATGAGGTTCTCCCACTTCGCATTCTTTGGTGCAGTTGATCTTAGACTAACTGCTTCATTTGAGGAACCAGGGCCAGGCACATACCTTTATCAGCGGCCATTTCTGCCTTTCATCTGCCCATCCAGGGGCAGATGGTGTTCTCCTATAACAGGACGGTTGTGTTCCTCAGAGGTCTTGAGAGACTTTTTCCACAAGTTCGGTCCCCAGTCCCTCAGTGGGATCTAAACTTGGTTCTGTCCAGGCTCACGGGCCCGCCCTTTGAGCCTTTGGCCTCATGCTCCCTGTCTCACCTATCGTGGAAGGTAGCTTTCCTGGTGGTGGTGACGTCGGCGAGGCGAGTCTCCAAGCTGCGAGCCCTGACCTCAGAACCCCCGTACATGGTCTTTTGTAAGGACAAGGTCCAGCTCTGGCCACACCCTTCCTTCTTTCCTAAGGTGGTATCTACTTTCCACATGAGCCAGGATATCTTCCTTCCAGTCTTCTGTCCCAAGCCCCATGAGACTGGTGAAGAGAGACACCTTCACGCTTTGGACGTAAGAAGGGCCCTGGCTTTCTTCCTAGATTGGACAAAGCCTTTCTATAAGTCGACTTAGCTTTTCATCTCTACCTTTGATAGGATGAAGGGCCTCCTGGTGTCCATGGAGAGGATTTCTAACTGGATCACCTCTTGCATTCGGACCTGCTACAAGTTGGCGGGAGTCCCTTTGCCGCCGATCATTAGAGCCCACTCAACCAGAGCGCAGGCATCTTCAGGCAGCCTTTCTGGCACACTTTCCGATCTAGGACATTTGTCGAGCCATGACATGGTCCTTGGTGCACTTGTTCACAGCCCACTACGCCATCACTCAGCAAGCCAGAGACGACACTGGCTTCGGCAGGGCTGTGTTGCAATCTACACATCTGTGAACTCCTACCCGCCTCCAAGGAGTACTGCTTGGGAGTCACTTAAGTTGAATGGACGTGAGCAAACACTTACAGAAAAAGGTAGCTCTCTTTTCTTCAACTTGTGTTCTCCGAGATGTGTTGCTCGTGTCCATTCTACAACCCGCCCTCCTTCCCCACTGTCAGAGTTTTACAGCAAGAAAGAACTGAGAGTGGGGGGAGCCGTGGCTCCCTATACACCTTGGCATATGGGCGCCACTCCAAGGAGCACCGAAGCCAGTCCCCTATGGATACTGCTGAGGGAAAAAACTTCCAGCACCAGTGCATGTGGCGAGCACACACACCTAAGTTGAATGGACACGAGCAACACATCTTGAAGAACACCAGTTACAGAAAAAGGTAACTGTCTTCTCTGAGGAATGATGGCTTTGCAGAGAGATGACAGAGTCATCTGACAGCTGTCTGACCACGGGGCCCTATGTGCTTTTTGAGAATGTGATGCCAATTCAATGGCAAAAGAGATTCATGCAGCAGTGGGAATGGTCCCAGGGAAGATCCTCTATCGAACGTGTCCCACCATAGGACCTACTGCACAGCCAGCTTCTCCAGAGCTTGTACAATCAGGACCAGCTCGTCAGTGGAGCAATGTTCATTCATGACATCTGAGGAGCTGTTCAGTTTTTTAAAATCATTGGTGAAAGGGCAAATTAGTCAAAAAAGGCCAGACTGAATTTTCACAACAGTGATGTGTTGTGCGCTCTCTCTCTCTCTCTCTCTCTCTCTCTCTTTATCTTAGAGACCCAGGTCCTGGAGTCAAGTGTTTACATGAGAATTCTCAGCTTTAATTTTTTTTAAAAGTGAGTTTCTAACCCTCATAGTTATGGAGAAAAGCTTGGAAACATGAACCCTACAGGCTCAAAAACCAGAAAGCAAATAAATGCTAAAATGTAGAGCCCTGGCTAATGATTTTTTGAATGTGTGGGGCTGACAGTACTGTGGTGCATGCAGCACATGTTTCGAAGTTAGGCCTCAATCCTACAGTGAACTCAGTGCAGATCAACCCCCACTGAGTTCAGTGGGCTCCTTGCAAGTTCAGGGTATTGTTCACCATGTGTTCTGTTTTTTAGAAGCCAGCCAGAGCAGCGGTATCTTGACCTTGCATGTTGTATATATTTAGTAAATGTGAATATTTGGATCTCATCATACCCAGGTGGTTTCTTCATGCTGCTATTTTTGTGTAAAGGACTCAGTGATCTAAATTCTGCTCTCCTTTAGAACTGATACAAAATTTTCCCATGCAAATTTGAATTTTAATATTAAATGCTGTTGTGTGGGTAATATTTATTTACATTTTCTTTCAAATGTAAATTTGAGATTGTTCATCTATAAAACTGAGTTTGTTTTTTAAACATTTGTAAAGCACCTGGAGCCACCTATGGAGGTGAATATAAATACATGAAATATCTTCCCTTCCTCTTGTGCTGTTCCATGCCATGCTTGATGGGGATTGCATGAATCGAGGGGATGTTAATCAAATGAACAGAATTTTGGCACTTCAGGTACATCAACACAGCTCGCAGAAGCGAGCCTCACAGCCTGGGTCAACAGACTTGGGTTCATGCTAGCACTCTAGAAATAGCTGTGTAGACAGTGCTTGGAAGTGGGCTTGGGCTCTGAAGCCGAGGGAGAGGGGTGAGCTTCAGAGCCTGAGCTCCAGCCCAAGCTGGAACTTCAACGTGCTGCCAATACAGCTACTTTCAGAACACTAGGCTGAGCTGCAAGCACCAGAGTCTATCAACACAGGCTGGGAGGCTTGCTGCCCTGGCTGTGTAGAGATACCCCTAAGGGCCTGGTGCAAAGCCCACTGAAGTCCAGAGGGGTTTTCTCAGTGGGCTTTGGATCTGGTCTTTAGAATGTAAGCCGTTGTGTTTGTACAAGTACAATGAGGCTCCAATCCTGATTTATAAATAATTTAATAGATCTGTATAGCCAGAAAGGGAACACCATGGTCCCGTTTGACCTCCAGAACACAACCCTGGCCATAGAATTTCACCTACTAATTCCCACGTCTAGCCCAGTAGCTTATGCTTCAGCTAGAGCATCTCTTTTTAGGAAGACATATAGTTGATTTAAATAAATAATTATTTCTTCATAGTTATCGTCTTACAGAACATGCCTCAACCTCTCTCAATCCAAAAAATAAGATGCTCCCGCCTATCTGTCTAGGTTGTGTAGTCTCTGCCATTCTTCACCGCAGGAGGTTCAGAAACAAGAAAGCAGGTGGAGAAGTCTAGGGTTTGATTGATACAGTGTTTGAATCAATTTAACTATTTCAGGGAGGGAGCTGGTTTTTATTTTATTTATTCAATTTACCAACAATTAAACCAGTACATCCCCTCATATGAGCAGTTATATCAGTATAAAGGTGTTTTATTACTAAATTTATAGGAATATTCTATAGTGGTATCAGCATTTTTATACCAGTATAACTACATTCCACACTTGAGTTGTATTGCTTTAACTATAATGGTAGAGTTAGTGGTACAATTTCTACACATAGACAAGGCCTCACACGTGTTACGCAGACTAATGTTAAATAGGCCATCAAGCTAAATCTCACACCTGAAGGTGTGATTTTTATTTTGACAGACAAACAGAACTGTTACGTTAGGTAACAAATAATACATAATGCCTGATGAACTCTAGATGCCACTGAACATATTGTATGAAAGATTCTACGTTCTTCCAGTTTAAATTATGCACTGCATTCTGTACAATACTTTCCTGCAACAAAACTAGACAAACCTCTCTTCCGATCTGTCAGTTTCTGTGCTATTTTTGATAAGTATTCAGTGACTTAAATCATGAGCTTCCTTCCAAGTGCAATAGTTAAGAAATCCCGTAAACACACATTAACATAAACCAGTCTTCTCAAACCAATTTGGATTGCCTCAGAATGTGGAATTTATTACTGGGATTAGTTAACTTAAACACTGACTTAGTAAAAAGTAAGCCCTGTTATCATTTATGAGCCTAGAAAGAGCTGGTTTGCTCTGCTGAGTTTAATGTACTCTGTTCAATTTTTTGAGCTCATAAATAAAGCAATGTTTTGCTTTACCTTCAGTAACCATGGCATCATGTTCCTGAGACTCCAGATTAAATTGGAATGGATGCTAAAAATCTCTTCTTGGCATCCACCAAGAACTTTCACATTCTGTGATACCTGCTTCTTATTTTGATATAGCTACACAATAGTACGTCAGACATCAAGTCTACAACTAGATCTGTTGACATGAAATATTGTCACCCCCACCCCCCACAACTTCTCAGTCTTCTGCAGTTTCTAAGGGTTCAGTGCTGTGGAATTTATCAGCCTGGAGCTCTGGAGGAATCAGACCTTCAGAGATCAAGTTAAGTGAGAAATTAATTGAAGTTAGGGTAACGTGGCGTCAACAAGTGATTTGATATAAGGCCACACAGTGCCGTGCATGTTTGAACAGCTCCACAATTTGGAAAGATGGTCTTGGTGTTGAGTCTGGGCTGGGACTTAGAAGATCTATGTTCAGTTCTTGACTCTGCCCCAGACTTTGTGTGTGAACCTTGGGCAGGTCACTTAACCTCTCTATGCCTCTGTTTCCTATCTGTAAAATGAGGATAACATTGCTTCCTTTCTCCCACTCTTGAGCCCTTGGCTATTTAGATTGTAAGCTCTCTGGGGCAGGGTCTGTTTCATTAGTATGTAGGACAAGCACATAGTAAAATAACGTGACATGAACTTACTCCATCACATGGAGAAATGGATTAGTAAATCATATGACTTGGGAAAGCTATGTAAGGGGCTTCCCACTTCTAGCAATAAGGATGAAGCAGATGTTCTCAGTATCATAAAAACACAACGTTTTTATGGGAGATGTCTGTTTGTGATCTAGTGCATCCTTCTGGTAATGCATATCTTCTAGTCCTTTCTATCTAGCAAGGTACTTGTTATATCAATCACTGTAGAATCTGAGGATCTCCCCAAATAATAGACTGTTTTTTCTCCCATCCAGGCCTGTCAGCAAAAGAGTTTGATTAATTTATAGCAAGTATGTATGTGTGAAGGAGACATTGAGGGAAAACTATGTAGAAGAGACTAATAAATTTTAAGGCCAAAAGGGACCATTATGATTATCTAGTCAGGTCTACCACGTAACACAGGACATAGAATTTCACCAAGTGACTTCTGTCTCAGGTCCATAACTTCTGGTTGAGTTAGAGCAGATCATTTAGAAAGACATCAACTCTTGAGTTAAAGACTTCAAGTGATGGAGAATCCACCACATGCATTGTGATGGTGAAGTCTAGCTTCTACGAAAGTTTCATCTCTGCATTCTCAAAACTGCTGCTACTAGTTAACAATTTCATTGTTTCAGTCTGACATTGCTATCGTGAAAGGTCAAGGTCCTAAAGGTCCCTATGCTAGCTAGAATAGCTTCTAGCTGGAGTTTTTTAGGTTGCCTGGTTTTGTTCCTAGATAGATGTTCCAATAATCCAATGTGGAAGTCATGTGTGTGGATAACCATATCCAGCTTTGTCTTAAGGGATGGTGCTCAGTGTTCTGCCCAATCACAGGGCAAGATGTGGGGAGTAGACTTTTTTTGCCCTTTTTAATGTATATATTTGAACATCCAGTAGCACAGGGAAATCCAAATGGAGCTGAAGGCCTTAACAAATGAGTACAGATGCCCTCAATGTAGAGGATGTTAAAGAAAAGGAAAGTTCTGTGAAATGATTCCTTCTGCCCACTAGTATTGTTTCAGTCTTTCGTGGGGTTATCTCTCCACTAGATCTTTCATTTAGTCAACAGAAGCCCAAACATATCTATACATGCTGAATACATTGGGTCAGGGTCTTTTCTATGATATGGTGGCAGAAAGGGGTTGTAAAGCCAACAGATCCAACTAGATGGGAATTCTCCTAGTGTTACCAAAGTCCCTGGTCAGCATAACAATTCCCCCCTTCCCCAAGTGGTGAGAGTGTGACTGGAAGAAAGAAGGTGTGGCCAGAACTGGACTCTGTTCCAGTAGTTGGAGGCCTCTTGACACTGGTCAACAACATAATTTGAAGTAGCCTTAAGGCTAATCTAAAAAACTCTAGGAACCAGGCCAATGTAGAACAAACCCCAGGATTAGCGTGCTGCATTATAAGCCTTCTGTGGGTACAGCCAGTGTCTATTGGCTGCAGCTGAGAATGTAGGCTAGAATATAGGCTCCTTAAGTGCCCATATGAAAGCAGTTTAAGCTGTCTTTTTCTGTTTTAGATAAAACATAATCCAGCTCAAGCTGACCTTGCCAAGTAGTGCTACAACGATGCTATGAGATCTCTGAAATCAAGAGCAGAAGAAGCAATCTTTAGAAAGATCCTAACAATAGCAACATTTAATGGAATTGTATAGCTTATCTAAATAAATAAAAGAGAAGTTATTTCTTATGGCAAAGGCCGATCTTGGAGATTTCCCTTGAGGGAAAATCAGTAAAGCAAAAAAATCTCCATTAAACCAAAGGGATGTGTCAGTTAGACAGCAGAAATTGGAGAAACCACTCAAGCAAGAAGAGGATTAGGCTATCGCCTATCAAAACACATGTGTACCAGTTTGTTACAGTGAGTTACACAGAAAGCTGTTCCCCCCTCACTAATTGCAGCTACTGCAAAGATGGGAGGAGAATATATATAATATATAAAATATGCATTCCTTGAGCTAAGATCTTCCAGATGGGACCATTACAAGTCTGTTCTGTTCTTATCCTGGTAACCTAGAAGGAAGACTGAAATAGATACATTGTGGGTACTTTGAAGACAGGAACAGTAGCTCTAAATATGCAAGTGCCTTTGACCTTCAGGTCAGGGAATATTTGCTTCCTACATTATTACCAAATATAGGGGTTGCACTATGTAGAATACAGATGGGAAGGGACCAACTTCCACTTGATTCTTCCTGTAAAATGAAGCGTTATTTGCATAGCCAGTCCCACATTATTACATCATCGTTGCATAGCCTCTCCCATAGTGGAACCATTAAACCAACATTCCTTTCCTCCCACTCACTTTTTGCTACTTTAAGTTCTCAAAGTAACATGTTCTGTTTCACTTGTTATAAGTTATTTCGAGTAGATTTTTTTCGGTAAATGATTCTTGATTAAATTCACATTAGCACCCCCAAACCTTTTCTGTGGCCTCTGTGTGAGTCTGTACTCTGCATCAACACCTTTTGTTTGGGCTTTTTGGAAGCGATCAGATGGATCATAACAAAAGCTATTGCACCATCACAGTACTTGTCCTGGGCTAGAACAAAACAACTTGTCACCTTTGCTTATTTTTTTAAATATCTACTTTGATCTACATAGTTTAGTGAACATTTTTTTCCTCACAGCGCTGCTGGAGTGATGTTCTTCCCCCCTCCATCAGTCAAGCTTACCTTACTAACTAATTTCTCCCTAAATAAGGTCTAAGTTTGGAATTTAGCTCTGCTTTTTCTTCAGACCATACTTGGAAAATTGTTAATGTCAGCATATGTAAAATTAGGTCTCTGTGCTTCAGTTTCAAAGATGGCTAATTTTGAAGTAATGTGTATCTGTCCATCTCTGTCTAGCTGTCTGTATGGCCCCGCCGTTATAATATGACTGCCAACTCTCCTGTGAGATAGGGACAACACAACTCTCCTGTGAGATAGCGACATATTATTCTCATTTACATGTGGTGAATGAGGCACAAAGAGATTGAGTGAGTGGATTGACCAAGTTCACATGTGATTTAAAGATGGCATAGATCTATTTACTTCCATGCTATGGCTCTCTGCAATGTGTGTAGCTCATTACTCAATTTATATGCCACATAGAGTCCATATCTTTACAGTTGTGGCTTCTTATATTAGATTCTGGCTAAAGACAACTTTCAAGTGGCTTGTGATCAGTTTCTAAATATTTTTCTCTTCTGTATTAAGTTGCCTAGTGCTTTCTGTTGCAAAAATTCTCCCAGCAGGGTTTTGGAAGACCTGTAGTATCTCTCAAGTTTGCAGCAGGAATTTGAAATGTAGGAGGAGAATATTCTTGAGATCAGTGAGATGCCTTATTAGCCCCATGAAAAGCCATTAATATTTTTAAAACTATGAACTGCTGAAAATGGTCACTTCCCAGTGATGCTTTGCTTAGGACAGCTTGCTGCTGGAGTGCTGCCAAAAACTGGTCAGCATTCCATTTGCACTGTCCATGTACCACTCTTGTGTGTTACCTCATTGTGTCACTGATCTGGATGGGACACAGACAAAATGGCAGTGGCAGCTATTGTTGCTACTTTAGTCCCAAAATGCCCTTTGACCTAGGGGAAGATGCACTGGGCTGAAAACCAGGAGACTGAGTTCCAGTCTCATTTCTTCTATTGATTTGTGCTGGTAATTCTGTGCCTTCACATTCCTGTTTATTAAGCAAGGCCTCATGCTGCACTGAGAGGTTACACGAGCTGAGAACAGAACCCAGATCTCTAATATTGTAGACCTAAGTATCAGGCTTTTAGCCACACTGCCTCTGAGAGAGAATCTACCAAATCTTTATACTGTCTGCAGCCTCCCAGAGTCCTCTACAATTACTATTTTAAATAGCTCAGGAGCGGAACTAATACCAAATGTCATTCACTTACGCTGTTCATAGAGCACAAATTTTATTAAGTCACTAGTTCACAGCCTCAGTCATCTAGCTTTTCTTGCCAAAATACCTGTCCTCCAGCTGACACAGAGACCAGTTTGCTTCTGAGATCTTAGCTTTGTACTTTAATAAAATGGGATAATGTTAATTGTATGGCTTTATTTAAATTTCATGGATCAATAGATATTCATACTTTATTTTGCCTCTCAATTAGAGCTGTAGAATTAATTAGCCCTATTGCTAAAGACATGGGGATGCCTGTAATATTTTATGGATATTATTCCATCTGTTTGGCTGATTGTGGTGTTTAGTGCACATATGCGAGAGGTTAGTTTAGGAGGGGCAAGCAGCACCTATGCAGGAACGGGAGAAACAATGGCTCCTGATAACAGCTACTCTGCAAACACTGGGACAGTGCAGAAAACTACTCACTTTGAAATCAACCGCTGACCCCCAATGAGCCGCTTAAACCAATTTAACCGTGCTCAAGTGACACAGGAAAAAACAAAGGAATGACTAATAAAGGGACACTTCACTTTAGGGAGAGAGAGACACAGGTTTTTAACTACAGTTAACCCAGACTCCAGAGGTTGGTGTTGTGGCACCCTGGTACCCCAATATTCATCACTGTCATGTAATTAGGATATATTTTGTACGAAGTATGCCTTGTGAGGTATCATTCTAAAAGTCTTCATCTGCTAGACGTTAATATCTCATTGGATGGTCTGTGCTATTATTGTATGTGAAGTTATGAAGTTTGGCTGTGTATGTGTTACTGAAACATGTTGTGAGGTTGAAAACCCCCTCAAGCAGCCTTTCAGGTACAACAGTAAAAAGGCCAAACAATGTTAATGGCTCATTGAGGAAATGCCCACAAGCACAAGGATTACCCCAGGGACTGTGAACAATAGAAAAATCTCAGAGGCAGCACTACACAATGGGAACTGTTTGACCCAGGTCACAGCAAAAGAGTTTTCCAGCACGTGGGAAGAAGATATAAAAGGGAGCCAGTGACATCATGATGGTACCTCACTCTCCCTACAACAACACACCTGGAAACACCCAAGGGGCAAAGACTGAACTGTGGGAAGTGATGGTCCCAGGCTAGAGGGATTTTTAGCCTGTGTTTGAAAACCTGGGAAAGCCAAGGCAGCTTGTGCCTTAAGAATCTGCCAGCCTGTATATCACAAGGGGTGACAATTTGTTAATTTATATCCTATTTAGTGTGTGAAGCTCAGTTTGCGGTTTTGTTTATTTACTAAGGTAATCTAGTTTGATTTGTTTGCTAGCCCTTATAATCATTTAAAATCTGTCTTTTGTAGTTAATAAACTCATTTTGTTTTGTCTAAAGCCAGCGAGTGTGTAGAAGTTATAATTTGGGGCAAAAAGCTGTTGCATCTCTCTCTCCACATCGAGGGAGGGAGTGAATTTCATGAGCTTATGCTGTACAGTTCTCTGTGCAGTGCAAGACAGTATAATGTTGGGTTTACCCTTCAGAGGAGGGTGTGCACTTGAGTAACGGGGCAGGTCCTTAGCTGAGCCTTGCTATGCAGAGCGGATCTCGGCATCTGTGTGAAGCTACAGCCGGGTGTGTTCCTACCTGTGCATATGCTGGTGAAAGAACAAACTTGGAGAGCGTAATGACTTGTCACAGCAGCACAGTGTGAGAGGGAGCCCAGGCAGGCTCAGTGGTACCCCAGTTCCAAGTGGCTGCCCGGGGGGAACCATTCACAAGTGTGTCTGGGATAAGGCAGTTTACTGTGGACTATAGGTAAGGTGGATATGTATGTAGGCCTTTTATTGTGGTAAAGACCCTTTTCTCTGGTTATCCTTTGTTGCGTCCCTACTGTTAAGATTAAAAAATACTTTGTTCTGAGGAGGCTGTTTGGAGTCACTGTATTAACTACCAGTCATAGCTCTCAAGGGAAGACTTGTGGGGCTCAAGCCCAATAGGGCCCTCTGAATAATCATGGTTGGTGCACAGATGGCAGTAGTGTGGGGAGTTGGTCTAAGAGTGAGAAAATGGTGAGATCCATCCCAGGACAAGTGAAGGCAGGAGACCTAAGACCTGAAGGGGGTGCACTCAGTGAGACCAAAGGAGGGGACAGAGGTGCAGTCAGCCCTGAACCATGGCCCCTATCTTTAGGTGAGGGTCTCCTTTTACAGTAACTCCCGGCTTTTCCATTTTAAGAACTTTGGTTTCAACTTTATTACGGGAAACTGGGATTTTTCTTTGGTGCATGTTTCATTGATCTTGGGCAAATCATTATCTTAATAGGACATTTGCCTAACTAACTCCCCTAGGGTATCTAACTTCTACTTTTCACAAGCACTATGCGGTGCTAAACTCATGTCATATGGTGGGTCTGATCCAATATCCTGCCACTTGGTGTGGGCCATATTCAGCAAAACTTATTAAAATAAAAAGAAAAAGATGCGCCATAAGAGAGCCACTGCTGCTCCCTGATACCTGGCATCTCTTAGCTTGAACCAGTACATCAACATTTGGAGCGAATGACTCGGCTGTGGCTATCTTGAGTACCAAATTCAGGCGAGTGTCACTTAGCTGAGAATGTAGTTTAGATTTGTTGATATTTAGGATGGAGAATACTTGCTCACACATGTACTTACTCACAAACATGGAAAGCGTTCTTGCTGCAAAGGACTTCAAATTGGGATCATTTGATTCCAGATATTGGTAATACTTGGGAACGCCAACATCAGGAAAACTTGCATTTCTACAGAGTGTCACACTGCAGTTCAATATGCTCCATTTGGCGCTCCTCTGGTCCATCACGCACCTTGACAGAAAATAGCATGCTTCAAATTCTCCTTTATGGATCCTGAGGTCAGAGAACCATTCTTGAATTTTTTTTCTCAGTTTAACAATTTTGCCCACATACCTATCTGTGGTGTCACCACATTGAGTCCCAACAGTGTCATGTAGCGATTTCAAGGTGGAAAAATGTGCCAAGTTACTCTGGGAAAGTTGCTTCCCATTTCAAAGGCATGAATGTTGTCCTCTTATTCTGTGACTACTTGTATGTACTTCTGCTTTCTTGTGTTGAGTGAGTTCTGGTACTCCGTAATACCTGCTATGAAAGCAAGGTTTTGAAGCCATTCATTGTCCTGTAATTCAGTGACATCTTCCCCTTTGTTGCCTGACCCTTTTTAAGCTTAATAATGTTTGGATCAATGGCCAAGTGATCTGATTGTGATAAGGTTCTTACTCCAGAATCAGGCTACACAGAACTAATGCTATGCAGTTCAATATCTTCTGGGGATTTTGGGGTGGATGACAGGGGCACTCACACTGAGGGCAAAGTAAAACCTTAAATATCTTTATTAAAATAAAAAAGCCAGAAAAGGACCAAGCCACATAAAAAGGTAGCGATAACCCTGATTATTGTACTATCTGTGGTAGCATTCTTTGCATAAGCTTTTAGAATCGCATACTCACATCCTTCCTTGAGGACCTGGTGCAAGAGAGAAAAGAGACAGGCCTGTCTCTGGCATGCCATGGTGTCCGGTCTAAGTTTCTCAATGAGTTGAAGAGTCAAATAGTAGAAAGCAAACAGTGATGGAAGAAGTCCAGAAAAGAATAGGTCCCCAAACCACATGATGGCTGTCCTGTTATAGGACCTGAACATCATCTGCTCATGCTTAGTCCTTCATGCCAACATTTAGCCTTTTCACCCTCATAATATTGAGATGTACTTATTCTATTGGTTAACACGTGTAACTGCCATCTTAGTTCATTATCAGACCCAGTCACCTCTTGCTTAAGCAGATTTGCGGTTATTACTTCCATGTTTCTTGTGGTCGCACTGACTGGTACATTCTAACTCCTACCATTGAGCAAGCTCTCCTTAGTTCCCAACATCTACAGGTAACGCTTAGGCCATTTATCTATGCCAAGGATTACGGCCTACTTTAGCTATGCTAATGCTTAAGCTAATGTCTTACAGGATACAGGCCTGTAGGTTTCTTGTGTTACAGCTGAATATAGCAGCTAAATATAATGAAGGCAAACCAGTGAATATAATAGGCAAGCTTGGGCTATACCTTTCTGTTCCATGAAAAATTGAATCTCACCATAGAATTCAAAAAAGTGCTTCAACACAGCTCCCTGACTTAGCTACCGAACTTCAGTGTGATATGGCGGTCCACCATGAATGTCACATTCTTCCAACAGCTGGCTGAACTGTTGGTGTTTGAGACCTCCAACTCAAATGTTTTAACCACATTCTTACATGATTCATTTTCAAAGTTTTACTACAGCAAGCATATTGATGCTGCTAAACTGTGTGCTATAGTTGATAGTTTGCAATTTGGCCTTCAGTTTTGTCACAACTCCAGCTTTCTTGCCCACCACTGATGATGCCACTATGGCCAGACTAACAGCACTTGTCCAGTCCACATGCAATTTGTTCCGATCTTCTCCAAATTGTTGAAGAGGTAATTTGCTGCAGTCTCTCACTGGCACCAGTTCTACAAGCTCCTCTGCTAAGCCCATGTTCTCATCAACTCCATGAATGGACACTGCTAGCTGAGATGCATTACTTATATCTGTGCTTTTATCAATTGCAACTGGACAAAGCAGCAAAGGACTTTGCTTTGTCCCAGGGTTGACTGTTGAAATTCTCAGATACATTATTGATTCTCTCAGCAATTGTTTTTCTTGAGAAGCTGATATTTTCTAAAGTTAGCCGCTTATCCGGACACAGTATTTCTGCAGCTTTTAGCATACAGTTCCTCAAAAATTCTCCCTCAGAAAATGGTGTCAATGACACAGCGATTTCATGGACAATAATATAGTTTGCCTTAACAGCAGCATTGCTTACATTACGAGAATTAGTAAACACCAGTTGCAGCTTTTTCAACTAGTGTGCTAATTCAGCGTATTTATCTTCATGTAACTTTCCTGTGTACTTATATTTTTTTACCATGGTTTGCATCATCATGTCTCTGAATGTTGTATTCTTTTACCACAGCTACCTGTTTCTTACAAATCAAGCACATGGGCTTTCCATTCATGTCCACAAAGAAATACGAACTTTTTCATTTCTTTTGAAATTCATGACAATCTTGACTGATCTTTCTCTTCTTGGATAAAGACACGATGACCACTTGTCACAAGCTGAATGAAGAAAGGAAAGGGTAGAAGGAAAAATATCTTCCCTTCTATTCTTTTTTTTGTTTTCATTTCTATTTAAAAGGAGTCTATCAGTCCAGCAGATGCAATAAGCATTCATCCTTTGACTCATTTGAAGTTTTCAATTCTTTGATTTGCAGATTGGGTTATCTACTGAGCAGCCGTCAGGTAAGTGCTCTTCAGTGCCATTTCCCCTTACCCAGACATGTACCAGCTTCCACCAGGTGTGTGCTTCTCTGGCACCTCTTAAATACCACCATTTGGTTCTACACCTGTATGCAAAGTTGTGCTAGATTGCTGCACTGAAGTCTGGATTATGCGAGTGTGACTTAGAGCACGCCAGTGTGTTGCACTCTAACTCCCCCGTGTGGACCCTGCTGCTGTGCACTGAATGTTCCTTAATGCACCTTGATGTAGTCCTATTTAAAACAGCACTACATCAATGTACACTATCAGGTTCTACATGGGAGATTTACAGCATAACACAGTGGTGCATTCTCCAAACCACACCCCTGTCATACCGACTCCAGCATCTTATAGACAAGCCATAAGATCAACAGGAAGTCAGTGGGCTGGATGAAATTGTACCACAGAGCGGATCTGGCCCGTGGGCCATATGTTTGACAGCCCTGCACTAATGGCACTTAAAAGTAGCCAAGTATTCAGCATATCTGATACCCAAAGCAAATCATGCTCCCCCAGGAATACTCAGGAGTGAACATTTAGATCAGAAAATAAAACTCTGTGCAAGCACATATAATACTGTCCCCTCCTGGTTTTCCTCCTTTCTTGCTAATTGTTCCCTCAACATGTCCTTCGAGGATCCTCCTTATCTCCTCACCTCCAGCTTTCTTTAAGGGTGTTTATAGGGCTCTTTCCTGGGTCACCTTCTCTTCTCCTTCTGCGTTAACTCTGGGTAATCTCATCTGCAAACGCAAATACAGCTACCATCTCTATGCTGACATCTCACAGGTCTACCTTTCTTCTCCAGCCCTGTTTCCTTCTATCCAAACTCAGATCTCGGCCTGTCTCTCTGACTTCTCCTTGTGGATGGCTAACCATCATCTCAACCTCAACATGGCTAAAATGGAGCTCTTAATCTTCCCCATCCTAACCTAAAACTCTCATCCAGGCTTTTGTCCCACATTGTGCTTATTGCAACTTCCTTTGCTCTGGCCTTGAAAAATGCGAAGTTGCCCCATTCATTTTTGTTCAGAATGCTGCGGCAAACATTATTTTCCTAATTTGTCACTTTGACTATGTCGCCCCTTTCTTTGCATCCCTCCATTGACTCCCCCTTATCAAACATAAGCTGCTTGTCTTCCCTTTCAAGACCCTTCACAGCCTATCCCCACCCTACCGATCATCTCTCATTCACTGTCGAAAGATTGAGTTCTGGCTCCCATCAGCCCTTAGTGCCAGTCTCCACTGCCTACTTGTTACAAAAACCGTTGTACTCTGCCCCATGATGCCCCACACACTTGGGAGGAGCTTTCCATAAACATCTGCAAAGCTACCTCATGGTCAGTCTTTCAAATCCCTCCGTAAAACTCCTTTGCCTGGAAGCCTACAGAACATTTGGCAATGGCTAGGTGTCTCTGATACCACTGCCTGTCACGCTGACCAATATTCTCACCGTTTCCTTGTACTCACCCATCTTTCTCTGTATCCATCTGTTGTCTCCTGCCTTATACACGGATGGTAGCTCTTTGGGGCAGGGACCATCCTTTTCTGTGTTTGTACAGCAGCAAGCACAGTGCAGTCCTGATCCATGACAAGACACTATGGTAGTACAAGTAAATAACTATGAAGGAGAGTAATAATTCTTGTTTAACACAGCACTCTGCCAAAATTTCTCCTCAGTCTTATGCTTTTGAATTTCATTTAGAAAAGTGAAGTTTACACCACTTTACTACTACAATCATCCAGCTAATATTGATTTTTTTTTAAAAAAGCCCCAAAGATTTTGCTTAGCCTTGTGAAATGATATTGCTCTTTATTTCATTCTATAGTATAGTTTACCAGATGCATTTTTTTTTAATATGCAGTTTTTTGAGAAGCCACTGGAGGGACACCTCCACTACAAAAGGAAAAACAGTTGCAGCCAGCACACACACACATGCGCCCGCACTCAAATGGAGGACTGAGCAGATGAGTCAGTTCTGGATAAAAATCAAAGGCCCAACGTGACTCAAAGTTATTAGTTTAATATACACTGGGGAGAAGAAAGAAGGATAAGAGCGCTGCATGGTCAAAGGGTTACCTTTAAAGCCCTCAATTTCATACAGCTGATGTAAGGTCTGATCATGCAATCCTTACTCACCAGAGCAGTCCCTTTTGATTTCAGTGGGACTATTTGCATGTGCGGGATGGCTTACATGAGTAAAGGTTGCAGGATGGGGTCTTTACCATTCATTGGAATACAGTTTGAAGTAAAAGTGTGTGTGTGTGTGTGTGAGAGAGAGAGAGAGAGAGAGAGATGCAAGTAGCAAAGCAGAAATCTGCACGTTGTCATTTAATCCTCCGTGCAGAATCTCACCTTCCTCTCCTCCATCTCCCAATAACCCCGCTCATGTTATTGCAAGATCACATTTGACAAATTAGAATTTCCCCAACCAAATAGAGAAAATAATATTCGTGGCCATCATTTCCAGTACCTTTCAGTTAAAATAATTCAATCACACAAAAAGTGGTACTGTAATATGAAGACAACATGTCAAATGTGTCCAAAACATATCCCAGAGCAAAGATTATTCTATCTTATATGAAATGGAAGGCCTAACATTTTAAAGTTTGTGTGTGTCAAAATTTATATTAAAATGATTGTTAAGCTCATCCATAGAATTTGAAAACTGTTCTGCTTATTCAATTTTTTTTTACAATTAATGTTTCCTCCACAGAGGGCTCTGTTAGATGCCAAATAATGACTAGCTGAAGACATGTTATAGTCTTTCTCTAAATGTTTTTGTTCTTTCAGATGCAAAACATAACACGGCTTTTGTAGCATGAAAATGTGCATTTTGCAGTCCCATAAAACTGTCCTGTCATTTCCCTTGTTTAACTTTTATTGATCAGAAGAACAAACTTATAATATCCACATAAAAATAAAACTACAGGGAAAGGTTTCATTGTGCTGTATAATTTTGGGACACGAAGCTATGTTTTGCTTTAGCTTTTAAAAAAGTCTTTTTTCAGTTAATTATAAGACACTGCTAAATTTAGCCTAGTTCTTAACATAGATCCTTATGTTAAAGGCAATTATTGCTGTGGACTGTGTCAATCTCAAATGACAATAGATGTCTTGGGTAGTATTTTTGAAGTCTTTAAACAAGAGCATTCTTTAAATCACGTAGGACCATTTTGGTGCCATTCTTTTAAAAACCAAATCTCCCATTTAAGTCCTGCTTAAATTCAGTGGCATGCTATGGCCCATTGTTTGCTTATTTTTGTACAATGTTGAAAATTAAAATTTAGAAAGGAGATCATATGTATTCATGCTCGTCCACCAACTTCTTCACAGCTGATCTATTGCATTTAAATACATTTGATATTAGAAATAGCATACTAACAAACTATTTCTTTCTGCTAACAAGCATCCTCAAAACACCAAACACAGAAATAACTGTGTTTTAAATAAAGTTCCATTGTTCTTCCCGTCATTACTATATTCTTGTATTTCAGGTAGTAGGTAGCTACACTGAATGATGCTTAGCTGCAGCTGTACCCCTGAAAAAAATATAAATAACAGTGATTCATCAGCTAAGGGAACTTTTATCAATAGTCAGAAAACTGGTATTATTTATTATGCAGCAGGGTATATTTCAAACAAAGCTCCTACCTGATACAGCATTTCTCACTATGTATATGATATAGTACCTACCTCAGATGAACAATACAGAGTTTTATAGTTTGCAATATGACTGATCTGAACTTCCTTGCATGTGCGTCTCGCCTTTATCTAATAGATATATTTTCCAGGAGCATCATTGTAATCCTGTATTCACAGGTTACATTTATCACAGCTGGTTTAGGTAGAGATGGAATTAATTAGGAAATGTCAGATCATTAAAAGACATTGTAAAAAGGTAACTTGTAGTCTTTCGTGAGCAGGCATTTTGCAAAATGAATACAGATTCCTGAATCAAATTGCATTTATTGTAAAATATTAATTTCTTCTTTCCAGTTGCTTTTAGGGACAATGTACATGGTTCCAGTTAAAAGTTTCTAATTTGATGTGAATGTCAATGGTAGAAGTCATGATTAAGAATTTATTTTAATCTCTAAGGAAAGGCTGAACAAATATTTAATTTGCATTTTACATTATTATTGAATAGATTTTTCTTTTTCTCTTTTCTTTTTTAAATCCCTCTGCAGTTTATTTTAGTTCTTCATTCTTTGGTGGAAAAATTACAGGAATAAGCTGAAAAACAAAGAGTAATAAAAACAGGTAGTGTTTATTTGTTTAATGCATGATCCTTCTTTTATTAATTATTGCCAATTAGGTACAGCAATATTGAAAACACAAAGCAATACAGTATATTTTTAATTCCTCACATTCTAAAGGCCAGATATTTCTCCAGTTGAAATCAGTGTAAAAACTCTCATAGATATCAAGGGGAGAAGGACAAGAACCATAACACAGTAATAGGGGAAATTTGCAACCAAACACTATCTCCCATGATGGAGAATTCTGTATCCTTTTAATAAACTATTTGATTCCAGTGACATTGAGACCGTTTCTGTATTGAGGTGCTAATGTTACTTATGTAATGTTAAACAAAATATAACAAACTAGTGCAGAACATTGCTCACAGGGATAACTTACTGTACTCCTTTCCCTCTCCCCCTCAGATGAATCTGTTTACACTGAACCCTCTTTCATTTTAGTGTCACAGTAACTTAGACAGCATTAGAGAAGTGGGTGGATTGAAAGAGATCTGCCTATGTGACTTGGGCAGTTGTAGGCTGTACAGTGAAGGTAAGTATCCTTACTGCTATATCTAGCTCAGGAAGCTACTGGTGCCATGCAGAAAGTGCCTGGAGTATATGTGCAAACAAACCTTTCTTTGTCATAGGCACTACTTCTACAGAGCTGCAGTGGGAAGGAGAGTCACTTTTATGTGAAGATATTCACATTAAATACAAGTGCTATAATTTTTCCACTCTTTCTGTGTGTGTGTGTGTGTGTGTGTGTGTATATATATATATATCTCAATATCAGAACTAGGCATAACAAGGAGAGGAGTGCCTACTACCAGAAGTGGGGAATATATGATTATTGTGTTAAACTCATAATATAATTTGTCATATTAATGTTAAATTATAAATACTGAACAGTGAGTTGAAGTGTCCTTGAATATATTTAGAGAACTCCATTTTTTTGTAAGATGCTAAGATACTTTTAAAAGCATGAGGCTCCCCCACAGAATCTATAGGTTGCATTTATAGCCTGCAGGCATCTGCCTACCTGGCATGCCCCAGTGGCAAAGCTCACAATTTCAGTGCATGTAGCATTGGGCTATTGTTGCATTAAAATCCATTAGACTGGGTCCTTCTGCAGTAAAGCTCACAGGACGGGCCTCAAAGGTTGGAAATCTCCCCTAAGAGCCCCTCACAGAGTTCTGCCCCAATCACTGTGGTGCAGAGGGGGAGTTTGCCCCTCCTTACCACTGCAGAATAGGTCCTGGGACCTGCTGCCAACCTTAATAGATGCCTAGGGATCCATAGGAAGCCAGCACCATCTGTATGGAGGCCCTTTGCCTGTACATACGCTTTAGTTTTTGGCATCCCCCTTCCTCCCACGCTGATCCCTGGCATGACTCCAGTGGACCTTGTGATGTGGGAGGTTGTCGGCAGAAAAGTTCATATAGCTCCAGACTCTGTATTTAGCAGCACTGGAGAGGGAGATACAGCTGTGGCTGCCCCAGACTCCACTTCTCTGTTCAGACCCCAAAATCATGAAGTGAGTGTGGATTGTGCCACAGTGATATGCCTGGCAGAGCTGAAGAGGAGCCCAGACCTGGGGAGGGTGAACCAGACCATTGTCTTTAGAGATGCCTGAAACAGATACCAGCTCCTGTGAGTTTGAAGGCAGAGGATTTTGAAGTCCATATCTCAGTGTTTTAGCCCAGGCCCGTCCCTAATTATATTATATTTTGCACGTGGTACCTGTTGTCAGATATGACCTAGTATAATGTTCACACTTGTGGTATTGTCTAAAACAAAGTGAACTTGAAAATGCTCTATAATGTGTCTGAAGCACACAGTGCTTAGTGAGACAGGGAGCATGTGTGATACAATTGCCTGCTTGTTTTAAAAACAGAGTGTATGGTCTTAAATAAAACCCAAATCCATCCAGACTGGACTGCGTCTGATGTCCCCCAAGTCTTACCGGTTACCTTGACTCAATCTTCCTTTGTTCTTACCGGATACATGCAGTGTTGAAGCCATGTCAGTCCCAGGATATTAGAGAGACAAGGTGAGCGATCCTTACCTGATGCCACATTTTATCCCTCCCTGTACGTGCCCCTACTGAAAGAACAAGAGTTAGTCAGTCATTGGTTAAGAGGGAGCAGCAAACACTACATGCATGTATTCTTGGATTTTTTTCTTTGTGCGCAGCTATAAATTGCTCCTTGAAGATGGCAATGCCTTTTATGGCTGTCTCCATCTGTACTCACTCTTCTTCCTCTTTTGAGCTAAGGGTGTTTGAGAAGCGCAGGTCATGTTGTGTGAGAGCATGGAACATACGCAGTCTCAGTGCATGTATCACAGCTGTGCTGTTTTGTTCATACAGGCAGTATAACTGGGGAGGTTTCTGTAAAATAGAACTCTTTCTATCAACAGACTTAGACCGCGTATTTTCAAGAGGAATAAGATTGTTCAGACAACAGTAATAATAAATAAGGTCTGGTTGCTTTTTTGTTTCATTTTATATGGTGATTAGTCTGAAACAGGTATCAATTATATTTGCGCAAGAATATTTTTCTCACTGTTTTTAGCCTCATGTGTTGCCCTGATTAGGGGCAATTGATCTTCACTGTCACACAGAAATGGAAAAGCAAACATGAGCTGAATAACTGTATATGCTGGACTCAAAAACCATAACGTGAGAGAAGGGGAATTGTGTTGTGGATTAGTCAGACCATGCAGACGAGTCTATCAAATGAACAAGGTGTCATATCCAGATTTCTGGTTAGTGAACCTTCTGTCCCAGCCTCTACATTTATCATTGTCTCCCTGACAGGAGCTCTGCCCTGTTATCCTGACTTGTATGTCATTTATCAGTGTTAAGTACAACAAAAGAGTATCTCTTTAAACCCCCTTTACCCTTTCACATGCTTCTACCCTTGAATAATGATATCTGTCTCTGCAGCCACAAATATTCCATTTCATCTTTCTTTATATTGTTAGTTGCTCAATAAATGATTAAAATAGCATTGGTGGACTTTAAAATGAGAATTATTATATTATTGCTCAAGTCATGTGTAAGAGAAGAGATAACAGCACATCAGTGTTTTTGCCCGTTTATATGCCTGTCAGACAAATAGAATTTTATTAAAAATGTCTGAACCAAACCCAGAACAAAACAAAAAACACCTCCCCCATTAAAATAAAATTAAAATACCCCTGCCCCCCAACCTGCAGCTGTGAATATCAACAATTGTTTCCAGAGCACAGTGGTGTTAACTATGTCATGAATATACAGGTCCTAAATTAAAATAGTTTTTGTAAATGTCTGCAGACAAGACTAACTGCACGTTAGCAGGATTCTACTACAGCTAGAGTTTTTGTGTTTCTAAAATGTACAGGCTGTGAGATCTGCATCAGTAGAAAATATTCTTATTTCCTAGGCTGTTAGGATCAATGTTAGCTATACTAAATACCAGAAACTTTACAGAGAAGGAGTTATTTCTGAGAGAGGCTATATTACCTCATATTCTCCTAGGAGAGACGACTTATCAATAGTCACTTATGACAAAACTTGGTTCTAAACACAGTCCACGCCCTTCCAACTCCCACTGAAATTAACGTGTCATTTCATTGACTTTTAGTGGGAGTTGGATCAGACCACATGGCATAAGTTGTAAAGTCCTATTTTAAACTGAGATCTAGAAGTAGCAAATCATAAAGGGAAATACCCTGATGTTTTTGAATATCCCTGTATTTTTTTAGAGTGTGGAATTTTGTGCCTCTATATGGATCAACATAACAAAAAAACCTGTCCTTAAACTGGAGTTATAGTGAGTTGCTCAAAGGCAAAAGACTAGGGACATACACTCTCTATTCAGCTGTTCATCTCATTTTATTCCTACTGTATTGATAGTGTAATTATCTGGCTCAGGTGGATGTATAATTTCTCCGCTGCATAAGGCCATATTTGCTCAACTGTGTGTCATAGTTTCTATACCGCTAAACATAGATAATACATGTAAAGAGGGTTCTCATTTAATAAAAGTGCTGTGCTTTGTAGCAGGAGGTTTTGAGTTTTATCTAGAGCTGGGTAAAAAAAATCACAATGCATAATTTGTCTGAATTTAGCTTCTTTTTTAAGCTCTCAGAAAATATATGACCAAGCGGTGATTTCCTCAGATTATTCATTAGTCAAAAGTATTCCATTTCTCATGTGATATTTTTTTTTTTAAATCTCTGGATGGCTCCCAACCTGTCTTTGTGTTAGTGAGTTTGTGATTGGCCCAATAAATCATCTGGTGGCATTTCTGTTCGCTCATTGGGTGCTTTTGGAGCAAATACTTAAAAGAGCAAATTTTAAAATTCAGTTTCTGGGAATACACATGTAACTGTGAAATTTGCTTTTTGTGAACATTCCTGGAACTAGAATTCAGTTGCATGAATATTTATAGAACATGAACACAAAAGGAGCATGAACATGGTTGAAGCAATTGTATTTCAAATTTCAAGCCAATAGTTGTGGAAATACTTTTTTAGAGCATCTGTCTTACTCGGGTTCCACCTTTCCCACTCTGGACATCCATGGTTTGCAGCATAGGGACACCAGCAAATTCCTTAGGTAATCACAGGTTTGACACAGTAGTTTCCATGGAGTGCTGTACAAAAAGCGTTGATTCGAACACCAGGTTCTATGGTTTGATTGGGATCTGCAGTGGTCACCTCAAATAGGCAGCTGTCAGCTTAGATGTAGATCTGAAAATGGAGCTACAATGGACCATTACTGCTCAGAGGAGAAAGAGATGATTAAAAGGAAACAATCACTATTATTATGAAAATAGCTTATCAAATCTTGACCTAGAATGGGAAAGGAGGGTTGTCAGTTAGTTCTGCAGGCACGAGGCAACTGACAAATAGATCAATGTTTTTGAAATACGCATACTACTGTTAGGGATTAAACTGGGGCACCAAGAGTGTGATATTTTGCATCAGTGAGTGGGAGGGGACAATAAAGAAGAAATACATAGCTACATTTTTTTTCTTTTTTAATTTCTTTAAGATGTGCCCACATAGCTGCAGCTGTGAGTGGGAGCCTTGAGAAGCATCACTAAGGCAGGAGCGGGCATGTGAATTTAATTAAACTCCACTAGGCAGGTGAGGCTGGAGTGCTAAGTTTTGTTATTCGTGAACTTTCATGATGCATTTTGATTTCGCCTACAAAGACATTATTTTCTCTTTCTCACACACACACACACACGCACTGTCTACAGGGAAAGAACATTGAAGGTTATGACCAAACCAATTAAAACTAAAATGAGGAAATTCAGACATTTGGAAAGCTAATGGCACTTTTCATCTTCAAAGCATGTTATGAACGTTACCTAATTAAATCCCACCACATTTCTGCAATAGCTACATATCATCAACCCTCAATTACAGATGGGGAAAACTGAGGCACAAGTAATGATGGTCCCAATTCAGCAAAACACTTAAGCAATTGCTTAACTTTAAGCATGAGAGTAGTCCCATGGAAGTTAAGCATATGCTCAAATGCTCTGCTGAACTGGGACCTTAATCACTTGTGCCTCAGTTTTCCCCATCTGTAAAATGGGGATAATGAGACTGTGTGCTTAAAGATAAGCACATATTTAAATATCTTGCTGAGCTGGGTCCAAAGTAATTTGTGTAAGGTAGAGAAGGAGGCAGGGGTAGCAATGCAATTAGAACACAGTAATTCCTGGCTCCAAGTCCTCTGCTTAGACCATTAGACAAAGTGGCATTCTAGTCTTGTCCTTATCTGATGGTGGTCTGAGGAGATGAATGGTCCCAGCCAAGTAGTTGGTTCAAAATTTGACATCCTAATGTGCAGGAAGGCTCTGAGAAATGCTGAACATGTGTCAGTGCTTCAGCAAAAAGGAGGGGTGTAGACTCCTAGCTAGCAGTGGCTGGGGGCCAGGCTATGCCACCTCAGCAGCAGATCACACCTTCTAGCTGCTACAACATAGCAGCTGGTCCTCACTACTAGAGCTCTGCTGATGCTAAGTAGAGGTTCTCTCTTAATACTTATGCAGGGGAAATTGAGCAAAGGCGCAGAGCAGAATGTGGCTGTGTGCATGTTGTACTCTCTGTTTGCTCCCATTCCACCTTCTACTCAAAATTAAAGGAAAGCTGTTAGTCTTTAAGGTGCCACAAGTACTCCTGTTCTTTTTGCGGATACAGACTAACATGGCTGCTACTCTGAAACCTGCAGTGATTGGTTCTGCCATCCTGAGTCACACTGAGTAGTATCTTACTCTTCAGATCAGAAATTGGCATATATTTATTTACTTACGAATAAGGGGACCAATAGCCACTCTGCTAGACCTCAATGGAAGTCCCACGTGCTACGGAACTGGCCAGAAAGAATGTATACAAAATGCATTTCAAGCAATTTTTAGACCTACCTTTCATTGTTTTCATGGTATTAGTGTTGGTATCTCTACATGGCAGCTGGGAGCAAGCGTCCCGGTGGGGATAGACAGACGGGCTAGTGTGCTAAAAATAGCAGTGTGGCCGGGGGTAGTTTGGGCAGCAGCTCAGGGGGTCCAGAGGATTCGTACTCCAGCAGCTAGCGCATGCTCCCCACAACTGCACTGCTCTTTCTAGTGCCCTAGCTTGAGCAGAGCTAGCGTATGTCTGTCTAGCCAGGCTAGGAAGCACGCTCCCAGCTGCGGTGTAGATGCACCCTCAGAGACAGCTTCCGTCTTACTGGTGCTCCCCAGGAAGAACCAGTCTAATTACATACCGTAGTTTGTATTTAAGTTTTGCTACTGTTTTGTTGAACTTTGATTAATGATGGTTTAAGAAGCGCTGTGATTTCTTAAGGCTGCCTCATAACTGTGTCCCCTACTAATAGTAACCATTACCAAGTTCCATTCACACACACAATTGTTTTAAAACATACTGAAACGTTTGCCGCCGGCCTGCAAAGCCACCTACTTCTCTGACTGATTCCTGTGCAGAATGATGCTCTTCCCTGCCTGCTCCATGTCACTTTCAGCCTCATCATCAAACTGGCACTTTCAGTAATGTAATCTGATTATTTATTTTTTTAACGCTCATTATAATTTAATTAAAATAAACCCCAGTTGCTAACGTTTTGGGGATTTTGCTTTGCCAGCTAAGGGACATTGCTGGAGATCTGGTTGTTCTACTCAGACCTAGACTATAGGAGTCAATTGATGAATGGCTGTTTGAAATACAGCATCCCTAAGTATCAGTTCTGTCCCCCGTGTGATTGAAGGTGTAATGGTACACTTCTTGGTGAGTTCATTTCTAAACCCAGGGCAGAGTAGCACCAGCCTGCTGATGGCATTCAACTATATAGCTTTTGATCCATGAGCCTGCAAATTGGTTCCCTGTTCTGGAGCTGTAAAGCTAGCTGGATGCAGCTGTGCTACCTTATTTTCAACTTTGGTGAAAAGCCTTGCTGCTGGGTAGAGGTCACTGCTGTCTCTCTTTGTGCCCTTGCTTGTTGAGGTGATTCATTGGGAAGTAGCAAATGAGGTTAAGATTTGTGGTACTATTTTCAAGCAGACCCTCTCCAAGGGAAGCTGAATGTGATGCAAAAATGTTGTTCCAGTTGCACAGTCTTCTCATGCTGCACCCTTTTTATCCCACTATGACCCCACAACAGCAGTGCATGTCCTTGTGACCCCACGTGGCTCAGTTAGCTGAATTCATTCTTTGCCAGGCTTACAGCAGGGCACCTCCATGTAGTGTGCTTGGAATGCAGTAGCACATCTGTTAATTAGTTTGAGAATCTGTGATCATATTACTCCGCCCTTGACTTCTTTATAGTGGCATATTGAATGCAAGCAGATACTGTGGGGTTCCAAAGCTCTAGATGGTACGGGCTCTGGTGAGATGAGAGATCTGCTTTCTGGCTGTGTCTTTTCCCCTTACATTTTCTCACTGGTGGTAGCAACATAGGGAATACTAGTGTAGACAGAACCTCAGTGGCCATCAGTATTTTTTGTCAGCTTGGATCAAATCTTGCTGACCTGATGGTAAAAATGCCAGCAGATGCTAATGTTTTGTCCACACCACCACCCTAAGGCTAATGTCTGTAAGAATATTGAAGATATTTTCCCCTGGAATAACCAGGAAGACGTGTAGCCTCACAGATGTTATCTGTATGGCAATCCTTGGATCTTGGGTGGGATGTTCTCATGGAAAGCTGCTCTCTCTACGTTATTTCATGGTAGAGCTGGCCACTTCTTTTTAATCAAAAAGTTTTGACCAAAATGCCTTTTAAAATTAAATTTTCACGTATTTTTTGATTCTTTATAAAATATATTGGTTCTTCACTGAACAAAAAAAGTGGTATCAGATCTATACAATTTTTTTTGTTTTTTGGTGTCCTCCTCCATGGCTTTCTCTTCCTCCCCTTTTCCAGTGGGAGGAAAAATGGGCGAGAAGGTGGGGAGAGGAGGGAACCAGAATTTTTTTGTTTATTTTGATGAAAAAACCTGCAGCAAATTGTGAATGAAATGAAAAATGCCTGCTATTTTTCTACTCCCTACCCTCCCTGCCGGAGCCTTGCTGTCAATGCCTTCTCTTTCACCTCCATTCTTCAAAGACTTCTGAATATGTGAAGCAGGAATCCCTTCAGAACCAAAGCTAATAGAGTCCGACAGGTATTTTCCAGCAGGTGCCCAGAGATCAGATGATACTGTGTAGAGTTACCACCATCAGTTCCAACCTTTCCTCCCAGTAATACAAGGGGCCTACCATCAATCTAATGTAGGTCCCGCCCCATGACTCATCAGGTCCCACCCATATGTTACCCTAAGACCTGCCCCTAGGGTATTGCTTTTGGGGTCAAGACAGACACATGACCAGAAGCAAAGAGTGCCAT
Organism: Mauremys reevesii; assembly: GCF_016161935.1. Lineage (NCBI taxonomy): Eukaryota > Metazoa > Chordata > Testudines > Geoemydidae > Mauremys > Mauremys reevesii. The sequence goes on from NC_052624.1 coordinate 20,474,849, forward strand.
GTGACCCCTCTAAGAACTCCTCCCACTGCTCTCCACCAATTAGGATGGGGGTCACCCTTGTAGGACCTCCCCGAGAGGAGATTTGACCATTCAGGGGGTGTTCCAGGCAGGGGCGGCGGGCGCTGCCAAGGCTGCAAGCCAAGCAGCGCGCGCCGCGCCGCCCGCTCCCCCCCCAGCCCCCGGGTCCCTGCGGCTCCGGCGGGCGCGGGGGGGGGGGGGGGCTCGGTGGCGGTCCATGCCTGCGGCATGCGCGCGTGCGAGAACACCCGGAAAAGCGGACCGCGCCTGCGCGGCTGCGGGAGGAGCTCAGCGGAGCCGGGAGACGGGGACCCGCGGCGGCACTGGGCCGGCGGCAGCAGGTCCGCGTCCCGGGCTCCGGACCGCCGCCAGCATGCGCGGCGAGGAGCTCCACCGAGCCAAAACTCCCCCCCAGGAGCGCCCGCCGCGGGCGCTGGGCGCTGGGTGCCCTAGACCGCCCCTGGTTCCAGGGCAGGTTGATCCATCTGGAAGTGGATCGTGTGACCCTTCTAAGAACTCGTCCCACTGCCCTCTACCAATAAGGATGGGTTTCAGCCACAGAGGACCTCCCCAAGGATGGATTTGACCAATTGGGGAGAGTTCTGGGGCAGGTAAACCAACCAGAAGAGGGTTGTGTGATCCCTCTAAGAGCCCCCACCCATGCCTTCTACCTATTGGAGTACAGCACACACACCCCCCCCCCCAGAAGTTCCAGCACCACGCAAAAGAGGCCATTTCATTCTAAGAACACGTGTTTTAGAAATCATGGAAATGCTGAGAGGAAACATGGACTTCTTCACCACCCGCATGAGAACTTCAGACTTTGTTTTAGCTCTGAGGGCCTTCAACCACCCATGGAGGAAGCTCTACATCGGCAACAATTCCAAGGTGAAGGATGGAGAAGCCCTGGGGAGCCCTTTGGCCCAGCCATTGATGGATACGCTGGAACCCTATCCTGAAACCCAAGCATTTGTGAGACAGTCCAATGAGCGTGATGGCCTCCCATTGTCCACCCGTATGGAGGCGAACATGGCTCATGGGAGTCATTGGTGGACCAAGTGAACGGATAAGATGTCACTCAGGTAAATGAATGATTAAGAAGTGACAGTCAAGAATGGGGTGTAATAGGGTTAGGAACTGACCCGGGGTTGCATAAATCTTAAAAACAAGCAGTGTGGGGCTTACACTGTTTATTTTCTGAAAATCTCTCGTCTCGACAGTTCAGTGATGCCTTTCTAGAGGCCTTTGAGAACTTACACATCAGTAGTCCTGTGGGAATAAATCTATTATGCATCTGCTGTTTTTGCTTGTGTCTGAGAGACAGATCTCAAGAGGAAAATCTGGAAAGGACAAAATGGAAGAATGAACCAGCTCAGACTCACTAATGGTAGGGTCATGGTGTCCGTTTTCACAGGTGTCTGTAAAAGGGCATGTTAAACCAGGCGATTAATAAAACTTGTTTAAATTTGTCAATATGAATGTGTCTCCTCCATATTCATGTTAGTAAAAGACGTACAAGTAATAGTCATGTCTATGCAGACGGTTCTGTTAAAGACAATATATTACACCCCCGCGGAAGTTGGGAGCTTCAGAGGGGTGAACCCTCTTTTTCAAGCAGCCAAAAAGCATAGTAAAACTTTGAATAGAAGACAGATAACAGCTTGGCTTTCATACCAGGACGCTTACGCTTTTTACAAACCGTCTCAAATAAGTTTTAAAAGAAACGACCATTGTTTCAGATGTGAATGTGCAATGGCAAGCAGATTTGGTGGATATGCACCGGTTCTCCAAACACAACAGTGGTTTTAAGTACATCTTAACAGATAGACATTCTATCCAAATATGCCTGGGCCTTAGGCCTAAAAGACAAGACATGTGGTGAGGTATCCAAGGCCTTTAAAGCTATTTTCAGTGAAGGTTGTGTGCCTCAAAAATTACAAAGCAATCAGGGGAAAGAATTTTTAAACAAACCTTTAAGCAGATTGTTAAAGCAGCACGGTGTTCACCATTTTGTTACTTATAATGAAGTCAAAGCAGGGGTTATGGAGCAATTTAACAGAACTTAAAAAGCTAGAATGTGGAGATATTTTACAGCCCATAACACCTTTCACTACATCAACGTGTTACCTGACTTGATAAAGAGTTACAACCAGAGCTTTCATAGAACTGTATGTAGCAGACCCGCTGATATTAACCCTTCAGATTCTCTGAAGGTATGGAAAACGGTTTACAGAGATGAGTTAAAAATAAATCCGGTTGTTCCCCTTTTAAAAAAGGCGACCATGTGAGACTATCTAAAACCAAAGGAGCTTTTGAAAAAGGTTATGAACAAATGTTTACCAATGAGATATTCATAGTGGATGAAGCCTTAACCAGGGGCCAGAGACCTGTATACCGATTAAAAGATTATGAGCGTGAGAGTGTTACTGGATTTTTTACCGTGAAGAATTACAAAAAGTAAACCCCAAATGCGTCAGGATTTACAGGATTGAAAAAGTTCTAGCGGAGAAAGGAAGGGGGAGAAAAAAGCAGCTATTAGTGAAATGGTTGGGGTGGCCCGATAAGTTTAACAGCTGGGTGGAAGCTTCTCAACTCTGTGACATTTAGACATGAACAAAAACTATTCCTCCTGCAAAGAGAGAGAGAAAGAGAGAAATGAGCGACGGCGGGGTTTACATCACTTTGCCCAGCAACGCCAGCTCTGGGGTTTCTCCCCAAAACACCAGCTCAAATTTTACAATACGGCTAATTAAGCCCTTGGATCTCCTGGGTGCCTGGGAGGTGGGGTTAGTGGAAATTACAATATCCACACAGCTTGAACATTATCAACGAAGACACCCATTTTGAAATCACCTTTGGAGATTGGGTGTGGAGTTTCATCCTATGACAAGGTTATTACTCGTCCATACCTGAATTACTGGATCATATGAACAGTACAGGGAAGAAATAGTAGAGGAAGCAATAGTGGATGGGAACCTGGGAGGTAGTGACCATGAGATGGTCGAGTTCAGGATCCTGATACAAGGAAGAAAGGAGAGCAGTAGAACAGAGACTCTGGACTTCAGAAAAGCAGACTTCGACTCCCTCAGGGAACTGATGGGACAAGGTCCCCTGGGAGAATAACATGACGGGGAAAGGAGTCGAGGAAAGCTGGCTGTATTTTAAAGAATCCTTATTGAGGTTGCAGGAACAAACCATCCTGATGTGTAGGAAGAAAAGTAAATATGGCAGGCGACCAGCTTGGCTTAACAGTGAAATCCTTGCTCGTCTTAAACACAAAAAAAGCTTACAAGAAGTGGAAGATTGGACAAATAACCAGGGAGGAGTATAAAAGTGTTGCTCAGGCATGCAGGAGTGAAATCAGGAAGGCCAAATCACGCTTGGAGTTGCAGCTAGCCGGAGATGTTAGGAGTAACAAGAAGGGTTTTTTCAGGTATGTTAGCAACAAGAAGAAAGGCAAGGGAAGTGTGGGCCCCTTGCTGAATGAGGGAGGGAACCTAGTGACCGAGGATGTGGAGAAAGCTAGTGTACTCAATGATATTTTTGCCTCTGTCTTCACAGACAAGGTCAGCTCCCAGACAGCTGCACTCTGCAGCACGGTATGGGGAGGAGGTGACCAGCTCTCTGTGGAGAAAGAAGTAGTTTGGGACTATTTAGAAAAGCTGGACGAGCACAAGTCCATGGGGCTGGATGCGCTGCATCCGAGGGTGCTAAAGGAGTTGGCTGATGAGATTGCAGAGCCATTAGCCATTATCTTTGAAAAATCATGGCGATTGGGGGAGGTCCCGGATGACTGGAAAAAAGCTAATGTAGTGCCCATCTTTAAAAAAGGGAAGATCCAGGGAACTACAGGCCAGTCAGTCTCACCTCAGTCCCTGGAAAAATCATGGAACAGGTCCTCAAGGAATCAATTCTGAACCACTTAAAGGAGGGGAAAGTGATCAGGAACAGTCAGCATGGATTCACCAAGGGCAAGTCATGCCTGACTAACCTAATTGCCTTCTATGATGAGATAACCGGTTCTGTGGATGAGGGGAAAGCAGTGGATGTGCTATTTCTGGACTTTAGCAAAGCTTTTGATACAGTCTCCCACAGTATTCTTGCCAGCAAGTTAAAGAAGTATGGGCTGGATGAATGGACGGTAAGGTGGATAGAAAACTGGCTAGATGGTCGGGCTCAACGGGTAGTGATCAATGGTTCCATGTCTAGTTGGCAGCCGGTATCAAGCGGAGTGCCCCAAGGGTCAGTGCTGGGGCCGGTTTTGTTCAATATCTTCATTAACGATCTGGAGGATGGTGTGGACTGCACCCTTAGCAAGTTTGCAGATGACACTAAACTGGGAGGAGTGGTTGATACGCTGGAGGGTAGGGATAGGATACAGAGGACCTAGACAAATTAGAGGATTGGGCCAAAAGAAATATGATGAGGTTCAACAAGGACAAGTGCAGAGTCCTGCACTTAGGACGGAAGAATCCCATGCACTGCTACAGACTAGGGACCGAATGGCTGGGCAGCAGTTCTGCAGAAAAGGACCTAGGGGTTACGGTGGACGAAAAGCTGAATATGAGTCAACAGTGTGCCCTTGTTGCCAAGAAGGCTAATGGCATTTTGGGTTGTATAAGTAGGGGCATTTCCAGCAGATCGAGGGATGTGATCATTCCCCTCTATTCAGCACTGGTGAGGCCTCATTTGGAGTACTGTGTCCAGTTTTGGGCCCCACACTACAAGAAGGATGTGGATAAATTGGAGAGAGTCCAGCGGAGGGCAACAAAAATGATTAGGGGGCTGGAGCACATGACTTATGAGGAGAGGCTGAGGGAACTGGGATTGTTTAGTCTGCAGAAGAGAAGAATGAGGGGGGATTTGATAGCTGCTTTCAACTACCTGAAAGGGGGTTCCAAAGAGGATGGATCTAGACTATTCTCAGTGGTAGAAGATGACAGAACAAGGAGTAATGGTCTCAAGTTGCAGAGGGGGAGGTTTAGGTTGGACATTAGGAAAAACTTTTTCACTAGTAGGGTGGTGAAGAACTGGAATGGGTTACCTAAGGAGGTAGTGGAATCTCCTTCCTTAGAGGTTTTTAAGGTCAGGCTTGACAAAGCCCTGGCTGGGATGATTTAGTTGGGGATTGGTCCTGCTTTGAGCAGGGGGTTGGACTAGATGACCTCCTGAGGTCCCTTCCAACCCTGAGATTCTATGATTCTATGCTATCTGGACCGCCTGAGGAGGTCATGAACTATGACCCTGTGGGTAGAAAAGTTTGACTTTCATATAAGCCTTTCCTCCCGACAGCTTGCACCCATATGTTTTCAGGCCGGTTGACACAAACTCGGTGATGTGTTGATCTGGCAGGATCTCACTTGTGAGGTCCCCTAAATAATCCCCCAGAGGAGGGTTCCAGTCACCCTCCCTTTTCACAAATATCTCCGAGTCAGTGGTAGAGGCACCACTCTTGCAGCCTATCTAGCAGGTTGTATAGTTCTAAGCAGGCATAAGCAGTGGTGAAACAGGCTATGAAGAGGTTGGTATTGGCAGAGACCGAGTAGCGGTCTTTTGCATGCTTCCAAGACACGTCAGGGTCTGTCACGATGCTAATATTGGGTAGGTTTGTTCTTTGGCCGAATTTACCCCACAGAGAATTTAAAAACAGTTTAGCAATTTGGTTCTTAGCGGGGTTCAACATGTTCTCATGTTGGCGTAAACGCACGCCTTCTTTCCAGTAGAAATCGTTAACAATCTTATTTTGTTTTTCTTCATCTGTGCACCAGCTGGGATACCATGAAGCCACTTGTTTCTGGCGGAGGTGTAATTTTATGTACTCTGAAAAGAGTGTGTCAGATTTTTCATCAAAATGCCAGATTTCATAGATGTTAGCCACCGCGTACCCCTTCGCTATGGCTGCGTTCAATTCCACTGTGCACCAAGTCCCCAGGATGGCCATTCTCCATCAGTATGGGTGCATGTCTCCTGCTGCTCAGTTTCCACATAGGTTCGGCATAGTGGGAACATAAGTTTGCCACTCAGTCTGACAGGTAACAATGGGAAAAAGAGGCCTCATGCAGGGTATATTTTAACTTTTTTGCAATTCCAAAATAATTTGCGAGGGATCCAAATTTGTCATGAACTATATCAGGGTATCTTATATGGTATTCTTGGTTTTGTTTACAAAAGGGTACAGGCTGGTAAATCATAATAGTGGATTTCTTCACTGGGGTAAGGTTTGTAATATAGGTGGATAACGTTAGTCCTCCCCCCAAAAAGAGCAACCCTAGGCATGAGATGCTGAGGTTGCTGGGCTTTGTTTAAGAAATCTGCAAGCTCCCTGTCTGTTTCTATCATCACCACCCACTTGTGCTTCCAGACAGTCCTCACTACATAACCAAGTCTTTTCAGATAGTCAGTCTTGAACTGCGTCTTGTAATAAAGAAACCTAAGAGTTGTCGCCATCATAGGGTTCTGTGCTTTTCCACAATAACAGGTGACACAGCCGTGGAAAAAATACCCGTTATACTCAAAGGCTGTGTGGGATAACTGTCAATGATGGGATAACTGTCTAGAAAGTAGGGGCCTACCTGTAATTCCCCACCCCGTAAAGCATGCCGTATCTGTATATTTTCTTTGTGAGCAGTATACAACAGCCACTGGATAGAGGGGGTTGAATATCTTTCTGCCTGTGATAGTTGTCTGGAGGGAGAAGAGCTACTGTGTTAGCCTGCAGAAACATAAACCTGTACATAGCCATGCAGACAGATGCCAGCATTATGTACCGGAAAAGATCTATACACAATTTTACCTCTGTGAATTTACCAGGGCCTCTCTCTACATAATATCTCAGGTCTCTGTCATTTTCATGATCTCTTCTCTGTACAGGATACAGGCCCATCTCAAAATTTTGACACCCTGCTGACAATAGTACACCAGCTCTTTCTGCAAGTCAGATGTCTCATATCTGTTGTCCCGAAATTCTGCTTTCTCCCTGGGCATCATGCTGTCTATGCCATAACACACCACCCTGGGGATAAGCCCCATGTAATTTTGGTTTTCTAAAGTGTGTTAAAATTTTTTGGGAAATTCCCTTTGCAATCTTCAAATCCCATTGCCTGCGGGAGTTTGCTAAGCTTCCTGGGCAAGAAGTTTAAAGAGTCTATAAAATGAATACCCAGGGACTTAACTTCCACACACATTAGTTTACTACCCTGAGTTATCAATCCTATGCACATCTTTTTCTTCAGTAACAGTCTAACTGAAAACAAAGGGTGGTTAAATTATGACTCTCTAAACGTAACTGAATGTAATCGTCAGGGGCTACCCTACTGTGAATGCCATCGAGAACTAACTGTATCCCCCTATGCATGGCTTCAATGACCTGCTGAGCTGAATTTATGTGCTCAAGGTTGACAAAAAGAAATTCTGCACAATACACCGACCCCCCCAAATCTAGGTAATTCCTGTTGCCAACTTCTCACTCGCTCCGTATACACGTCTGTTTGGGGAGGGGGTCTGCATCTGTATTTTCAGGGTTACTTGGGAGTTCCTCTATGGGACCATCAGCTGTGTCTTCTACGTCAGATGCTATTTGAGAATCAGACTCCGAGGGGCCACCACGAGGATCATCAGGAGTAGACAAGGACCTATCTAGAGAGCCTTCTGGGGAATTTTCTAAATCAGACTCTGTATGACAGTCACCACCGCCCCACAGGTCAGATTTCGCCTCCCCATTCTCAGACACACCAGTTTGAGAGCCTCCAATAGGGGCATCTCTTTTTGTTTTTTTCTCCTCATCACCTCTTTACCCTTTTAAAAAAATTTTACAGCAACCCTGGCCCGTAACTTTTGGGCAGCCATCCGTTTATCCCCCAAATGCTGTCCCCCCATTTGTTTACACCTTAGCTGATGTGTACCCTTCAGGATGCCCCTTTTACCCAGGTCCCTTTTCACAACTAGTCATGCCTGCTCAGAGCCACCCTCTGGAAAAATTGAAGTATTTTTCAAAAAATCATTCAAAAAGAGCTTTTGCATTTTTGATGTAGTTTCCAGTCCTCCTTTCTTTTAGAACCCCTAAGGATCCAGCGTCCATCAGCTTTCTGAACGAAGCGTCATATTTTTCCCAAATCTTTTTAGAATACTGAAGACCTGTGCCAAGCTTCCTGTGTTGAGAGAATGGTTCATAATAATTTTCAGATACTTCATAAAGAGATACCCCAGCATCACAGGCGCTTTCAGTCCTTGGTTTTTCTCTGTAGGGTGTGCTCTGAGTTTGTGAATATGTGTGTTTTTGTTCACAGTTTTCTCAGGGTTTGGTGTGGTATTGACCGCTGAGGAACTGGAGTTGTGTTTGCATGGTTGCAATACCCCAGCATCACAGGAGCTTTCGGTCCTTGTTTTTTTTATTCACAGCCTCTACAGCCTGTGCTCCGGGTTTGTGAATATACGTGTTTTCACTCAGTTTTCTCAGGGTTTTGTGTGGTGTTGACCGCTGAGGAACTGGAGTTGTGTTTGAGTAGTTGCTTTTTACCAGAGTCTTTTGTTTTGTCCTTGTGTTTGACACATACGAGCTTTGGACTGCCCTGATGCTTTGTCTGCGCTCTTGTGCTGTTTTGCGTTGGCATTGTTGTTGTTAAGGGTCTCAGAGCAGAGTTCTGGTGGAGGTGTCCCTGTAGCTCTGACTACAGCATTGTCAGGAGGGCTGCCCAGGCCTGATTAAGAAAAACAGAGATGTTCCAATTTAACATCAAATAAACATTTTACAAAACTTAACATCTTTCTCACCCACACCTATGTATTTGCTTAAAATACAAAACCTCATAAAATAATCAAACCAATAAGCAAATTATATTTACCGGGATTCATCCATCCATCAGCCATTGATGCTGGTGAATTTTCCTTTTTAGCTGTCTCTTTCCTTTTTCTTTTGAGCTTCTTTACCCTCTGGTCTAAGAATCTCTCATGTTTTGACCGTATTGTGGAGCAGACAACATTATTATTATAAAACACATGAAACTCTCTTGTAAACTTAAAAAATAAAATACTCATTTGGGTGTTTTTCTATTTAAAAAAATCATAGCTTTAAAACAAAATAATCCATTCCAGGCTGTACAACAAACACAGGGTTTGGTTTGTTTCTACCACTAGCGTTTCTCTAAAGCCTAGACATTTTTTAATACAAGCACGTTTCCACCAGGCACCCAAAAACAAAATGTGCAATAAAATACTTTTTAAATCCCCCACCATAACTATGTGTTGCGCAGGCCCCCTAAATCACCAACAACAATTTAAACACTAACTAATTTTAAAACAACCCGTTTTAAAAACACGTCACATTTTGCAGAGTAAAAAAACCCTGTTAGTTTGAAACAAACCAAACCAACAGTTTGCAACCATATACTTAAAAAAACCCCACTCCTATGTCTTGCATAGTCCCCTAACACGCACAGACACACACACACAAACCAACCCAGCAGTTTTAAACACACCAAACCAACAGTTTGCAACCAAATACTTTTTAAAATCCCACATTTATCTCTAGCATAGGCCCCCTGAATCACCAACAACAATTTAAACATTAAAACTAATTTTGAAACAACCTGTTTTAAAAACACACATCACATTTTGCAGAGCAAATAAAACCCTGTTAGTTTGAAACAAACCAAACCAACTGTTTGCAGCCAGGTGCTCAAGGAATCCATTTAGAAGCACTTGGAGGAAAGGAAGGTGATCAAGAACAGTCAACATGGATTCACCAAGGGCAAGTCATGTCTGACCAACCTTATTGCCTTCAATGATGAGATAACTGGCTCTGTGGATATGGGGAAAGTGGTGGATGTGAGATACCTTGACTTTAGTAAAGCTTTTGGTATGGTCTCCCGCAGTATTCTTGCCAGCAAATTAAAGAAGTATGGATTGGATTAATGGACTATAATCTGGATAGAAAGATGGCTAGATGGTCAGGCTCCATGGGTAGTGATCAATGGCTCGATGTCTAGTTGGCAGCTGGTATCAAGCGGAGTGCCCAGGTGTCGGTCCTGGGACCAATTTTGTACAACATCTTTATTAATGATCTGGATGATGGGATGGGTTGCACCCTCAGCAAGTTCGTGGATTACACTGAGCTGAGGGGGGAGAGGTAGATACACTGGAGGATAGGGATAGGGTCCAGAGTGACCGAGACAAATTGGAGGATTGGGCCAAAATAAATCTGTCACATGACCCTCTTTTGGATGGGTCACCCCGCGCTGGAACTCCCCCTGATTGGTCAAATCCATTCTAGGTGAGGTCCTCTGTGGCTGAAACCCATCCTGATTAGTAGAGGGCAGTGGGAGGAGTTTTTAGCGGGGTCACATGACACCTGTTGCTTCCGGTCATGTGTACATCTTGACCCTGGAAGTAATACCCCTGAAGGTGGGGCTTAGGGTGACAGGTGGACGGGGCCTGAGAGGGTCAGGCAGTGGGGACTACCTTTGATTGATGGTAGGCCCCTTAAACTACTCCTCCCAACCAACACACAAAGCTTCTCCATTGAGGAGTTTTCTCTGGCGTGGGAGTGATGTGGGGAGGGCAACGATGCTGCAATGGCTTTTCTCAACTCTAACAGTTTTGCGGTTATCATGGCAGACACCATGTTATTTTCATCAATTCGGTGCTTAAGCAGAGAGGATGCTCTGGTTCTAAGCATGCCAAGAAGTCCAGCATGGCAAATTATTCAGCAAATATTTTGCTTTTTCAAATTTGGTCTGCATATCAAATATGTGTTTAGCTGATAAAAGCCTAACAGCTCCTTCAGAGTCCCTTACAGTCTATCAGCTAAATACTAAGTATTTCCCAAATTCATTCACACTATATCCAGTAGATCTTAATAAATCTCTCTTGTCAAAAATTCACTTTTACAAGAAGTGTCTAAATATGGTTTCATCAAGAAATTAGTTTGCTATGTAAATGCTTCGTGTTTGAAGAGGTAGCATGTATACCAAAATGCAGCCTTAGATAAGAGGCTATATTGACTCTTTCAGGCCTAGTATCATGTGTATGATAAATATTATTGTGGTTCAGAATTGTTGTACTTTACTGTATACACATTTACCCGATAAGCCATATGGTCTTTCACATCAATAAAATGTGTCTGCAGTTTAAGAAAGTGATGTATCCCCCCCCAAATCTATGTACATTTGGCTACCTGTAATGGGTACAAAGCAGGAGTGGATTTACCATGAAACAAACCGTGCAGTGGCATGGGGCCCCCAGTGACAAGGGGACCCCCCCAAAATGCAGGACAAATATCTGATAACCTGCCCCACGTCCCAGCCGGAGGCACAGAAGGGCTCAGGCAGGCAGGTTGCCTGCATGCCATGGCTGGTGGCTCCATGCCGCTCCTGGAAGCGACCAGCTGCTGGCACGTCTCTGCGTGCCCCTGGTGGGGGGGGCTCTGTATGCTGCCTCCACCCCAGGAAGCGCACGCAGACCTGCTGTGCCCCCCCCCCCGGGTTGTGCAGAGATGTGCCAGCAGCAGGGAGCCCCTGGGGTGGGGATGTCTCCGCGCGCTGCTCCCAACCCAAACACCGACTCTGCAGATACCATTGGCTGGGAAGTGCAGCCAATGGGAGCTGCGAGGGTTGCACCTGCGGGCAGCAGCGTGCGGAGACCCCCGGTCCCCGCACCTAGGAGCTGCTGCCAGATGGGTGTGTGTGCCGGTCGCTTTGGGAGTCATGCTGCCTGAGGTAAGCACCCCTTCTGCCCCCTCCCACACCCCAACCCCCTTACCCAGCCCATAGCCAGCCCCCCCTGCACCCCAACCCCCTGCCCCAATCAAGGTACCTGACTTTATTTTCATTTACTTCCCATTACTTATAGGAGGAGGATGAAGACAAAAAGAATAAAAAATGGGGAGTTGGGTGGGAGATTTGAGAGAATGTTCTTTTTCTTGGCTGGGTCCTGAGGGGGGGCCCTGAAAATGAAGCTGCACACAGGGCCCCCCCTAACTCTAAATCCACCACTGGTACAAAGAAGCCATTATTACTCAAGAATGCATAATTAACAAAGCCCACTTCCACATAGGTATGTATTTACATGATCTCAAGTAGATAGCTATGCTGCTGGGGTTTCAAAGACCTTATTCATTTCTAGGGAACATTTTGACAGAGAAACCACATATCAAGGGCATTAAAGTTGGTGAAACCAATCAGCGATGGAGTGGCAATTTATAGTAGCTAGTTACGGCTGCGTTTTTGTCCACATTATTGCCGTTCTATTTTTTTACTCCCTCTGTATTGTTCAGATAATACAGTCCATATAAGGCCTGATCCAAAGCCCACTTGAAGTCAATAGAAAAACTCCCCTGGACTTCAAAGGGCTTTGAATCAGCCTCATGTTTTCTTCCTGGCTGCAAGCATAAGGCCCAATAATAATAATTGGTGAAATGCTTCTCCCACTCCCAGATGGCCAAAGGTCAGTGGAATTACTATAGTTCAGCTGTATGCAGGATAAGGGATAGCATTTTTCATTCATAAATTTCAAAGAACTTTACAAAGGAGGTCAGTATTATCTTTCCCATTTTAGATATGGGGAAATTGAGCCACGACGAGGAAAGGAACTTGTCCAAGGTCACCTAGCAAAGCAATGGTAGAGGTTTGAATTGATCCTATGTCTCCTAAGTCCAGCCAGGTGGCCTCCCCAGCCCACTCTATAGAAGCTCATGGTGAGGGCAGAGGGGTTGGGAATGTGGTCAGTAGATTTGCAAATTGCATGAGGCTATTGGCCATAAAATCTACTCAGAAAGCCAGCCACAGCTATTACAGTCCAAGAGGGAGTCTTCACAAACCCTGTGCTGCCGTCCTTCTTCATGCAAAGCTAATTTACTCTGGCTTTGCACAGTATGTGTGAAATATACTGACGAGAGGGAAATTTCGCCTTTCCAAATATAGGCAATTCAGCATTCTACAGAAAAGACTCCAAACACCTTAAGAACATTACTGGAAGTTGTGCTTTGAACCAAGGCTGTAGAATACTGTAGTGCTGTATTGGTTTTAAGTAAGGGAGCCCCTGGTACATAGCGGAGCTTCCGCAAATATTGGGGAAATGCATTCACAAACATATTAACTGACAAATCCCACTCCAAATGAGCCAACCATGGTCATGCCCCTTTTTCTTCACTATTTGCACACATTTGTGTGAATGGGATTTTAATTGGGGAATAATTGTTCTTCCTATGAATACTCGCATTTGTATGCTAATAGGGTACTTGTACGTGAACAAGAGCATTTAGCTGTCATTCCATAGTTTCCTGTTTACACAATTTCAGTCACCCAATCACGAAGCATAAACCAGGCCATGTGACCAGTCACACAGTGTGGCTAACTAGTAATGAATAGTCAAAGAACAATTCCCTGAAATTGTTCCCTCTAAACTATCAAACAGTTGCGACTGATGAAGAAATCCTTCAGAATCAAAGTGATGAGAAAAATGGGCTGAACCCACAGAATTAACTATCCGCCCACAGGTAACAGGGGGTTGTGAGTGACCGCCCTGCTGCCCATAGTACTAAATGGGAGAGGAGCTGTAGTTGTATCCTCGATCAAAGAGGGGGTGGGTCTTAGTGTGAGGAAAGGGGGTCGCATTATGGAAAAAGCTGAGACCTCCAAGGAATTATTCCTGACTAATAGTTTAAGCAGTTCTAGCATAGGCCATCACTTGGCATCTTAGGACCCTCCAATGGCGCCAGTGGGCAGATTAAGAATCTAGTTCCAGCAGGTGAGGAATGAACTCTGACATCCTGCTGTGTTCCAGGGTTTTTGTCAGTTTAATAGTATTTAAAAGTAGTTTTGCCTTGACTGGCTAAATTAATTCCACAAAGCATGCAGTTGAAATGTAAACATTATACTACTTTGATTTCCTATGAATATAGAACACATGCTGTTATGAAAAGAACGTACAAGATTGCCATGCTTCTAGAAATCAAATGCTAATTGAGTCTGGACTGAAGGATACAACAAGCTTTCTGACCATTCAATGTGGCCATACATAATTTGCAAGCATCTACAATAATCATTCTTTGAAATGTTTTCTCTTTCCCATGTATTTTCACCCCTTGGAACAAAGAGAGCCAGAGCGCCAGTTCCTAGTTCTACTACATGGTGCTGTGGCTGCAGGCCTGGTCTAATTCTGTCTAATGCAAGGGAGAGATCACTATTACATCTGTGCTCCCCTTCACAACTCTCCTCCAAGCATCAGTGTCCAGATACTCAGCTCAGCTTTTTAAAACTCTCAGCTATGTTGTAAATGTGCTATTGATGCTTTATGGGCTACGTTGCACAGTGCGTTTTTGATGAAAATGTTCTTCTCTCCTATGCATATTGAGTCTGTATATCAAGCCTGGAATGAGAAAATAGCACAGTCATGAGCCTGAAGCTTCCATAGCATCAAAATGAAATCAACGGGGATGCAGGTACTTTATCTTCCCAACAATTATCACAAGCATCAGCCCCTAGAGTGTGTGTTTATGCGAGAGTGGGGATAGGGGCATGGTTTTCAACAGCAAGCAAGAAGCTGGCTTTCAGATTCACTGAAAAAGGTAGCTAACTGTATAGAAACTCCTTCCCTAACTGGGGAGTTTGGCTTCTAGATTCCTTCTCTTGATTTCCACCCTATGATATTTTGTGTGGCTTGATTATTATTTAATTAACTAAAAAGAGAGAGAGAGAGAGCAGCTGAATCCCATTCAAAATTTTGCTGTTTTTAAATGGAAAATTAAAAATGAAAGAAGGCAGCAGAAACCCTGTAATTGTAAACATGCATCTTGACTAGTCAGTGCCTGGTATAGCAGTGGCTGAAGGCATAGCTCCACTTTCCCTAGCACATGGCAGTTCAGGAAGGACACATGAGCAGAGCAGAAGGGCAACTACACCGCTACCTCCATATAACGCCACCTGATATAACACGAATTTGGATATAACGTGGTAAAGCAGCGCTCCGGGGGTGCGGGGCTGCGCACTCCGGTGGATCAAAGCAAGTTCAATATAACACGGTTTCACCTATAATGCGGTAAGATTTTTTGGCTCCCAAGGACAGCGTTATATCGAGGTAGAGGTGTGGTTGGAAAAAATAAGTCCTATCTTCCTGCTGTCAAACCTTAGCCTATTCAGAGAACTAAACTCAAACCTTCTTAAATACCTGGAATTGGATATATTTCCCTCCCCACCACCACCCATTTTGATGTATACCATTTGCTCTTTCAGATTCTGAAAATCACAAAACAAAGGCAGTTCTGAAGGCATTTCCATCCTGAAATGGTAGTGATGGTAGGGATCTCACGGACAAATGATTCCCCTGAGACTCCCAGCACAGAGTTACAATGGTCAAAAGGCTTTGAATAAACATCTGACCACCTTCGGGCTGCAGATCCAAACCAACCCAAACTCTGAACCTTTAGAGGCGCTCTCATTGGTATTATTTGTTAAGCACTAACAATATGTTCTGTCCTCAACATGACAGAAAATACAGATGCTCCCTACTCTGAAGAGCTTTTGGCCCAAACAATATAGGCAAGTCCAGTGTAGGAAGTCAATAGGAAGGGAGGTTGATTTTCAATCTGAACACTAAAAAAGAAATACATCAGAGTATAAGCCATTATCTAGCTGATGGAGGTCAGGAAGTTTTGTTTAGTTTTGTTTTGCATTTTCCTCTAAAGCAGTACTGGCCACTGCCAGAAGTGGCTTGCAAGCCTGCTCCACTGTGGCAATTCCTATAATGATATTATTGACTAGCGTGGATATTGTGCAAGAAGTGGATGTTCGGCAGAGTAGTGGCTAGACTGGCTAAAATCTGGAGGACATCTCTTTTGCACATTTTTCATTTACATTTATAAGCATTCCCATTTCCAAATGGTTTCTGCACATGCCATTGAAAAACAAACAAGCTTGGTATTTAGAAGTTTTTTTCTCCATGCCTTTTAACCTGACTGTCTTTAAACAGCCCACATCCTCCTTCGATCTGTTCATGTTCAGCATGGAGATTTGTAAGGAAAAATCATGCCATTTAAAAATAAAAATAGTTGAGCTGACTTCTGCACTGTTTTCTTTAATCAGCATCAATACAACTGATAACTGAGTCTTGATTACACCTCTTCAAAGGACACCCCCTGATTTTGCTTTACATCCCTGATTTTTTTTTATTTTATATTTTTTTCACTCTTTCCCGATTTCTCGGTCACAGAGTTGAGGCTCGTTCTTGCTTGAAATGGATTTACTTGCTTCTCAAGGGCAGGTTTTTTTTCTTACAGGGGCTGTGGGTAAATGTGCTCCCTTTTCAGAAGAAGCCTGAAATCCCACTCATCACATATTCCTCGAGTCCTTTTTTTTCCCCCCTCCCAACCCCTGTGGAGAAAAAGATTGGGCCAGGAGTCATTCCTCCCGACCTCTCCCCAGCCCCCATGGAGCTAAAGGGCAAGGGGTCATTTTCTCAGATTCCCTTTGGCAGAAAGAACCAACGGTCACCCCTCCCCCGATCCACCCTGTGTGGATCTGAGACACAAATTCAAACCCCTTTGAAAAGGGAGGGGAGACAATGAGAGACCCTCGCTTTACCCAGCCTGGAGAAGAGCTGTGTGTGCCTTGAAGCTCAAACCCATTCAAACTTAGCCTTGGATGCAAGGCTCAATGCTTCTGTGAACTTCAGCAGATATGGGCAGCGATTGCTCACCCAGTGGAGGAGCTGCCACAGCCCCTGCCTCACAGCAAGCTTCCCTTGCTAGCCCCCAAATGTGCCTTCTGCCTCCAACAAGCTCCCAGCCGCCCCTCCCTCCCTTCTTCAAAGGGATGGCCTAGGGCTTGGTAGGGAATAATGAGGGGTTGTTGGGGGCGGCGGGTCAAAGAGACTTGAACCTCTCAGTGAACCAAGCCTGGTTTGCTTCCAGGCTTTGTGAACCAAACAGCAGGGTTCGTTTAGCGAGCCCCTTTACAAAGCAAACCCTACGGGGCACATGCAGCCTCGCTGTGAGCCATTTTCCTTGCCCACTGCGCTGTCACTCTTCCAGCCCCTCTGTGGATGCAGGAGGTCTACTTAGGGTTACATGCTGTTTCCCAGGAGGGAAGAAGAAACTGAGGGATCTTACTTGAGCATCCGGCCTCCTTAAAGGAAAAGACTCTTTCTCCTGCTTTCCTGGGTGAGGGAAAAAACGGGGACTGGTTTTAGTTAATTCCCTTGACTTGGCTTTGGAGGAAAGGAAGGGCAGATCAATGGTTATTTCACTGGCTTCCTGGCAGAAGGCACAGCAAGAGTCACTTCCCCTGACTTTGTCCCATCAGCAGGGAAGGGTACTCTGTATCAGTGCCATGGTCCACTCTGTGGATGGACAGATTCCTTCCCTTCCTTCCCCCTCCCCCGAAGAGGGGAGGCTCTCCTGGCTCTCCTCTGTTCTCTCCCTCTGTCTATACAGGAACTAATGACCTGGCCTCCATTTTGGAAGGAGACGATAACTAAGGGGGAGTTTTTAAGTTTTATCTGTGAAGGCTTTTGGTGGCGTGACACAGGCTGCCAGGGCACTGTGGAACTGGCCGAGCAAAGCTTTTAAAATAAAAGTGAAATACAGATATTGAGCCACATTCCATGTTCAGTTACACTGGTGAAGGTGTCTGCTGCGGCTACAAATGGGCTCATTTCACTTGCAAATGCTAAACAAGACATAGTCACCTGCTTTCCTAATTGTCCTTCCAGATTCTAATTGTTGTGGATTATTCCTTTAGGACCTGGATCTAAAGCCCACTGAAGTGAGTGGGAGTCTTACCACTGATTCAATGTGCTCTGGATCAGGCCTTTTTTGTGCTGCAGTTGTTTGATTGCTCCCCAGAAAGATCACTGAGGATTTAGAATTAGGTTCCCCAGCAAGAGATATGCTGTTACAGATGATCTTCTGAGTTTTAAGTCTTAGGGCCGAATTTCGCTCAGAGATACGACTGTGCAGCTCTCATTGAAGTCAAGGATCTGTTCTTTTCTGCCTTCAAAGAAGGAAAAATAGGAGGGAAGGCAACTAGGAGACCAGGGAAACAGGAGTTGCATCATGCATGCTTATCTTGAAGCCAGAATTTGGCCCGAAGGTTAAAGTGGAAAACACACGCCTAAATTATCAAGATGTATTAAAAACACAGCCTTTGGTATTTAAAAAGAGAGCAGCGGTAAACTGCTCACAAAAGCCACATGGGCTTCTCCTTCCCCATTTGCTCATAAGGCTCATTGAAAAGGAAAACAAATTAGGCAACATAAATTAAAATGAAACACGTGCCTGGAACCTGCATGTGCAACGTTCACCAGCTTTTTGCTGATTTCTTTGACGCACTCCAGGTTTGTTTACAGTGGAACCAATTTATAGTGATCATTGAAAAAAAAATCAGAACAGCTTTCCTTTAAGCAGATGTTCATACTAGAACTATGATTGCAATTTGCACATTTCAATGCACTGAAACAATTCAAGACTTTCATGTTAAACTACTGCTGCAGAGGTGGTTGCATGTTAGTGTGGACTGACTTAATCCTTATTCCCTATCTTGCCTATCCCAAAAGGGATGATGTGAGGCTTGATTAATTAATTATTGCAAAATGCTTTGAGATCCTGGAACAGAAGTCTCTATAGAAGTGCAAAATATTATTGATGTTATTATTCAATGCAGTTTCACTATAGCTGAGTTCATCATGGATGACTTTAATCATTGCTTTATGCTCATTTACAAGAGGAGAATTTAGTCTTTACAAATAAAAAGAATGCATTATTCTACAGTTTGGTTTGAAGTGGTGCATAGCCCTTCGACTAGTTCTCTGTTCAGAATTCAATTTTGCCCTCTGGATCCATTACTATTCATGGACTTCAAGGGAAGCAGAATCAGTCCTTCTATGTTCCGCACTTTGTCTTGAACTGAACGTAGAAGAATTTCTTATGTCGTTATTATTTAGTTAAGTTATTGCCACACAACTGCTTGTTAAGATTTATACAATGAATTTTATCCATTGTAGGTTCCCCTCCCCAAATGGAAAGTACAAATCCACTTAAAATGCTGAGATCTTTTGACTTCTGCCAGAAACTTTGATCAGAATAAGAGGATAAGAAAACCATTTGCTTAAGTTGTATGATTCTAACAGCTCATTAGAGAGCACTGTGCTTTTTCAAAATGAGCATGCCTCTAGCTCTGCGTTGAATCCGTCAACGTTAAGAATGAAGGTATGGGACCACTTAACCATCTTGGAAGGCAATTTCTTATTTTTAACTATGTAGACCACAGGGTTCATTAGATTATTTTAATGAACAGTCATAGGCCCAATGTTCAAATTCCTCTCTCATTTTGTGTCTAATTGCAACCAAAATATGAAATTACCAAATAGAGCCACCCTACCAAGGAACTGAAATGTAAATTTCAGTCAATAAGTGCAGTTTCATTGTGAACTATTGTTGTTTTTTATAAGGTAGCATAAATATTTTGATTTCAGTTTGAACCCCTGCAAAAAGCCTGCTGTAAAATAATCTTGAATGGCTTCTCTTCAGATTGGAGGAAAAACAGCCAACTTTAAATAAAAGAAAAGCATTATAATTAGGTTTACTGATTTCCTGGGAAACTGAATTATTAATACAGGGATTTTAGCCACTTTTTGGTACCAAAAAGTAGTTGGGAATATGATGCTTTTCATCTGTGGAATCTCAAACAGCATCACCTGACAAAGCAGGTCATTTGCAATACTTTATAAAATATATGGGGGGAGATTGGAATATATTTTTCAATCATCCCCTGGCAGCCTTTACAGCTTTAGTCAATTTATGCATCATCTGTAAAGTTCAACATAGGGCACTGGGTCCCAAAATGTAGTTTGAAGCATCCATAGCAAATCTTCTAATCTTGGCTTTCACTAGCTGAGCAACGTATGCATTAGAGTGGAATTTAGGATAAGCTTTCAGGTTGAGGGGCAAGACATTTACTCAGATAACCTACCATATCTTGGCTTCAAGTGCAATGTTCAGCTAGGGGTAAATGATTGCTTTTCATTTTTACCAAAGATAAATGATAAAAGGTAAAGGTTTATATGAGGATTTATATGCCTCTGTATCTGCAAGTCTGTACAGTACATACATGCAAATATAGCATCACTTTTAAAACTTAGATTAAGTGCAAATATTCCAAGTACAACTATTCTCTTATGCCAGCAATGATTAAAATCATATTCTTTTACAGATACATGTTTCAGTCCTATACCTTTAATTGTCGGAGAGTGTTTATGGGCATAATAGCCTTATTTAATCTAAACAAAACTCAATATCATTCCTCCCTCTCAAAGAAAACATGATGGAAATCACATGAGTTTAAGTTTGTGTTTGTAATGCTGTTATGACCTTATATCAGTCAACAAAACTTCACCTCAGAATTGCATGCACAAGGGCTCAGGGCTTTCTTTCTTTTCTTTTCTTTTTCTTCTAAACCCTTTTGTTTCAAAGTATAGATTATACCCCAAAGGATTTGTTATTGTTTTCTATTTCCATTTTGGCTCCGTATGTCTTCTGCAATTTCTTTTCTTTGTTCTCCCTGGTGTCATTTCAGGACAGCCAGCATATCACATGATGTAAGATAAATTTTTAGCATTCACAAAATGATTATTATGATTGTAGATACAGAATGTTACAAATTTAATTCACAAACTGACCGTTCCAAAGGCAGATCTCATAGTATCTTTCATTTGTGAAGTGTTATGACTTGAGTTGTAGTAGTAGCTTCAGCTTTGTAAAGGTCTGGGCACTATAAGGACACATTCACAATTAGGCCGTTTCTTACAGCTCAGCATCTGATGATTTAAAAAAAAAGAAGATGAGGTTCCTATAGGCTTTGTGGCTAACCATAAAAACAGTGTAAAACATTTCAAGGGTACTTGTTCTCAACAGATTAGTGATTCTTGGGATAAAAGAGCATTTTAAAATGTAGTTTCTTGTTTACAATAAAACAATCTTAAGTATTAATATTATTATTCCTCTAGAATCAATCAAAAGACTGAATATTTTAATATTAACATATTTTGTACTTAATCTAGCTGTGTTTTTAAGGTTTTGTTGAATAGAGAGTCAGATTTACCCAGTATTTCCTATAGAAAAAATCAGCACATCAATGACATGGCCTCAGATATTTTTGTCCCAGTCAATGTATTAGTTGTTAGTGAGAATTCCAATAGCAGATTAGTAGAAAACTAGGCTCATGACAGTATTACCAGTTGGTTGACAATATTTCTGTCTCTGTCGCCCTCCTGGATTGGTTAAGTGGAATCAGAAAGCCTAACACTGGATTGGCTGGGATTTGCTGCTGTTGCTATGACTCTGTTGCTAGGATCTCTGCTGTCTCCAGGCCCTGCAGGAAACATGTAATGAATTATGGATGGTTGATTTTCTCAAAGAGACCTGATCTGTAATGCAGATGAGCTCCAGGTCCCCCCTTTTCTTCTGGGTTCTTAAAAAAAAAAATCAGAGTTTTAAATCAGAATCTGGCATTTGCGTAGTCCCCAGTCACAGCAGTGACTCCTGAATACTGATGTTAATTCTTATGCAAAAAGAGGGCCAGAGGTCACTATCTATTATTGGTTCAGGAAAAGCTTGTAGGATTTTCACTGAACTCTGCGACCCCTTGGGGTATTTGTATTTATTTATTTATTTTTGTTTGGAGACAAAATAGGATATAAACACTGCAAGTGGTATTTTCTATGACTTTTAGACAGGAAATTGTCCCCTGGACTGCCGTGAAGGGGGGTGGGGGTGGGGGCGGGGTTGTGGTGGCTAGTCTGGCCAGAGGACTAGCTATTAAACCTTTTTTTTTTTTTTGTGTCCACTTAGTATAAGGTGTCTTTGCCCAAATATGATCTACGCCCCTCTGTCTGCATACTGTGCACAATTTGGGTCTCTAATCGATGGCTTTGATAGGATTTGTCTGGAGAGAGGTGCTCAGTTCCTGTTACGTGTACAATGTGCCTATTTCATACAAGTGAAAACCAGAATGTAATTGCACACATTTAACTCCCCAGCTGGCATTCACTACATGAACAGTGCATTTGATCCTTTAAGTTTAGGTAGCGGGGAAGTAAGCAGGTTTGGATGAGTCATTTAACTTCCCTAATCTCCTGCACACACATCAGTTAGGAGGTACAATGTATACTATGCTACTTAAATGTTAATATTTTTCTATATGTATCAGTGATATCATCACAACAGACACTGCCTGGGCATAAATAAGAATATTTTATATTTTCACATACTAGTGATAAAATGATTTAAACCCTCTTTATATCAGACCTTAGTGGACAGATGTGAACAGGAAAAATATTGATCAGGCTTAGAGATATGGCCCTGATTCTTCTCTCATGCTGGTTTTAAGCCTATATAACACCATGGATTTCAGTAGAGTTACTTCTGATGTGACCCACTATAATGGCTTGATCCTGCAAAGTGTGGAGCTCCTGCAGCTCTCACTGAAAATCCGTTGAAGGGGAGGGCACGGAGTACCTTAAAGTATCATGACATTAGTGAGAGGAGAATCAGGCCCACCATTTTCCTTTGAAGTTCGGTATTTAATTCAGCCACACGTTAAGCAATTTACCCAGCGCTGAAATTAATGTAAACCAATCAGATACATTTCTGCAAATTTTATAGTGAGGGTTATGCTTTCACACCCTACAGTTTCAGCTGCTTCATGATTCTTCCTCAGGGAGAAGTAAATGACTTAAATAGGAGCTCTGAAATGAAGATGAAATACACAGTAACCCCCATGTGATTCACAGGTACGATCATGACCTGTTTTCCAGGATTATTAAGCAAAATGTTCTGTTATTTAAGAACCAACAAGCAACTAAAAACAGTAAATGGAGCAAATTAATTAAATACAGTGAATACAGAAAAGACAGACTTTGAAAACACCTTTTACCTGCTTTGACCATCTGTCAATTTTCTAAGAGACCAATTTCTAGACTGACCATTATTATTATTATTCTCTTATTAAAAGTTTTTACGGTGAAGAACATGGTTAAGATGAAAACTGCATTTCCCATCCCAAAGCTTCCACAATGATAGAGTATTAATCAAACTCCATTAAAAAACCCAAACCAAAACAAGATAAAGATGTGTCATTAGGGACTTGATGATGCTTAAAGCCCAGAAATGGCTAAGAGATGCAGTTTGCTGAAAATACTCTGTCTGTCTGTGTGTGCGCGCGCGTGCGCACACGTGCTTGTGCGTGTGAACGTATATGATTGTTCTGTGGAAGTGATTTTCTCTAAGATATATTAAAATGGAAAACACATTAGCAATCTGAAGTCACAGAAAATGTAAGTCATGTTTTCCTGAACCAAATAATTATATTTTTAAATGGTTCATTCAGTGGCTTTTATTTTATGTTTAATACCCTAAAGCTAACATGCAGGAAAATGACTGTTCTCACAGTTTTATAAATGCACTATCCCACATGAGATTGGGAATACTTTAAGTATTCAGCCAGGCCCTGATAAAACAAATGACTGAAGCACATTCATAACTGTAAGCACATGAGTAATGCCATTGACATTAATGGCCCCAGTATCCCTCCATGGCTTCTATCAAGCAGCCACAGGTGCTCAGCCAATGGCAAAGCCATGAAGCCAGGTGGTACGGCAGCCAGAACAGCTGGGCATCATTGCAACCATCCCTGCAGAACAATTCTTCTCTCTTTCCTGGATCTGCTGGTATGGTATGAAGGCCTCATCCCCAGAGAATTCTGTGGCTCCCCTAAGATGTTTTATAGGAAATTACTCAAGGGGACCTGCCTGAGTTTTCCTGACTAAGATGCTATATTCTCTCCTAAGTTTTAGGGGGAGGGGGATGGGAAAAGAGAGAAAGTGTGTGTGTGTGTGTGTCAGTCCAAGGAAGGGCAGCCATCTCCCAAGGCCCCTGTGGTAGAGCTGACCATCTAACTCAGGTGGATACAATAGTTCAAGTGCCAGAAGGCCTGGAGACAGTAACAGTGAGAAGAGCAGTGCCGGAAACGTTCACAGAAGAAGTGGTTCTTAAGGAAAGATGTGAGTGAGCATGGGCAGTGGGAAGTTAGTATGTGAATTGAAGGAGTGTGAAGAAGACCTTGAGTGAGTGGTAATGAGAGGGAATATTTTGAGAGAGAATGCAGAGGACGTGTCTTCTGGTCGACTTTTGTCTTTACAGTTGCAGCAACTATGAAGCATCAGCTAGGCATCCAGTACTTTTGCTTGATATCTTTATGATTTGTAAAATATGTGCCATCGATTAGAGCTGGCTGAAAGGTGCAAATCCATTGTCACCAAAAAAATGTTAAAGTGGGTATAGTTTCAAACAGTTTAAAACAAACTATATTTCTTTCAAAAATATTTTTATGTAATTTTTGTTATTGAAAATCCTATCAACCTTTTTCATGTACTGTAAAATGGATTTTTGGTAAATGGAATATTTGACAGCATTTTTATTATAAAAATTAAAAAATGATGACTTTTTCACAAAAAAAAAATTTTTTTTCACGTGAGAATTTTTTTCAAAATCCTTTACTTTGGAATAAAGGCCGTTTTTATAAAAAATAAAAATTAGAAAAGTTTCAAGCAGCTCTACCATCAATACTCTTTGGTTGAATTTACAATCAGTTGAAAACATCATATAGTGCAATGAAAGTAATAAGAACTGACAAAGGTCAAACAGGACATCCCAGCCCACAAAAAGAAACCCACTGCTTAATGCCACCTGCTCAGGAAGTGCTGAGTGAATAGACTGGCCCTACAGTGTGAACTAAAGGTCACCAAATTGCAGCTTTGTTAGACCAAGGGTGAAATGAGTTCCAGGCTTAGGGCACTCCTTGGGAATACCCTGTCAGCAGCTCTAAAACTCCAGGGATTAGTATGAACAGCCCAATGATCCTAACATCCGGGTTGATGCATGGAAATAGAAAAGGTCTATGACCCAAACCACAGTGTTTCCCAACCCAGGGGCCAACCATCCTGCAGAGAGGGTCAGCAAAACTGCATGCTCCTGGATTCACCTTGAAACAGGTTGTGGTGGGCAGAATGCTAGCTAGCTCCTTGATGCTTGTGGATGAGCTCTTCTTATTTATTCTAAACCAAAATAAAATAAAATGCATGTGTACAGAGCTAGAGGTTCAAGAAGCTGATTGGCAGCCCTTACTCTGTGTGCCTGTTCTCCCAGGACAGAGTTTAGTTGAGAGAGAGCATGAGTCTTGACATCCATTGCAATGAATGGACTCCCCTCATACATCCACCACTAAAGCACCATTCAGCCTTCTGGTAAGTAAGGGAAAATGAGAAATAGAAGGGGGAGGGGATAAAACATAATGTCAAGAGCAACTGTAAATAAGAGGAGTGGAAAACAAAATGAATAGTGGGGAAGGTGAAAGAATGGCAACAGAAAAGGAGGCAGAATAAGACGATAGAAAAAGTAGAGATATGACAGCTGTGCTAGGGCATGGTTTGAAGAGATGGGGTAGCTGTTGTCTGTCCACTAATATATTACACACAGGGACTCCTAGAATACAATGATTGAAAACCACCGAGTTAGAGGATTGTAATGTAAAATCAAGACCCTGAATTGCACCTGGAAACAGACAGTCAGCCCAGACCACAAGAGCACTAGTGCTACGTGCTCATACATGGCAGCAAATCAAATCCCTGAACTTTGATGGGGAGACAGGCTGGAATCCAGACCTGGACCCTCAGACCTATAATTGATCTGGATTATATTTCTATAATGGACAAAAACAAAACCCTGGATCCTTTAAGCAAGTAGGCTGCCATAGTCTGCATTAGCTGATTTTTCAAAGTGGCCATCAGATCACAGCCTCCAGTAAAGTGCATTGAACTGGGGGAGCTGTAACTGTAAATGCTAGCCTGAAATGTATATGGCTATCTCTGCCTCTTGTTGAAGTCAGTAGTAAAGCTCCCATTGTTGTGGAAGCAGGATCAAGCCCTAAGCCTGAAAATATCTATGGGGCAGATCCTCTGCGGGGTAAATTGTCATAGCGCCATTGAAGACAATTTACAGCAGCTGAGGATCTGCCCCATAAAGCTATTTTTTGCCCTTTTCCCCATCATGTCTCCAGAGTTTCCTTTTCATGTCCTGCACTGCCTCAGGCCGGGCACTGCCCATGGCCAGCAGCAGGAGAAGAACAGGGAAATATTGAGGAATAATGGTAGGTTCCTAAATGCACTGTCCAATGGTCAACCATTGGTCAGATCTTTGAGAGAGATAGAAGTTGTCCATTGAAAGGCAAATCGATATTGTGAGGAAAATATATCTAAACAACCCCCCTCACCCAGCCTGCTCTTAAGATGCTGAGTAGTTCTTCTAGTTTGCTGAGTGTATGTAGTATGGGGCCATAATGCTAGCCCGTCAGCTGATCTAAACTAGCCTAGCTCCACTGTCATCAAAGAGGCCAACAGAGCCACACCCATTTCTACATAGGGAGAAGATGCCCCTCACTGTACAAAAAGGATGGGCTGATGTTGCTGAACATTAGAAAATGCAATAGTAGCTCTTATTGCTGCAATTGTTCTAGGTACTGAATGACCTCAACCTTCTGAGTTCCAGTGGGATTTGAGGGTGCTCACGCCACACCTCTGGGGAACTGTACATCACCTTGTGGGATCAAGTCTAAGGAGCACAGTGATGAATTGTATCTAGAGCGCCATTCAGGACAAAGGGATTTATAGGATATTTCTGTGAATAGGTAACAGCTCCTGAAATTTGTGCTCATTCTAGCAGTAACCTGTGTAGTTAACAGGATGCTGCTTTCGTATAAATAATTAGACATACTGTAAGTGCAAAGCCAATTTATTAGGCTAAGACAGGGCCACTTGATTAATGAATCCCATTCATCTAGTTATGTAACTAAACAGAAATGTGTTCATAGCCACACTGTAGCTAGCGCTCTCTCTCTCTCTCTCTCTCTCTCTCTCTGGGGATTTTTTAGTTTATTACTGATTTGTTCTTTTTGAAAATGTGGATTTCAATGTGGAGTCCTATTGGTCATCACTTACTCATCTGAATATTCCCATTGATGTCAAGGAAACTACTGAGATGAATAACTACTCACGTGTGGGATCAAGGGCCCACAATCTAATGTTAAATCATTAACCTGACACGCGTGACACTGAACACAAGCTAACGATACAATTTCACAACTAATTTTATATTCGGATTCATAGTGTCCCACCCTATTATTATAATTATCTATGTGTGTACTTATTATTGATCATTTATATTGTGGAAGTGCCTAGAGGCCAACCAGACGGGGGCCCAATTGTGCTAAACTCTGTACAGACAGATAATCAATGACAGTCCCTATCCCAAAGAGTGTACGGTCCACAAGATAAGATACAACAGGTAAGTGGGGCAAAGCAGGCTGGGGTGGAGAGTGAGAGAGGTGAGGTAACAAAAAAAAAATGTTGTGTGTAATTCTTAGCCAATCAGGAGCCATGATCAGCACTCAACACCTGCCTACCTTACTGTTCACTGTGTATATTATGGAAGATGTGAGTTTGGAAAGAGTGACTTATTCTGCCATATTTTTTCCCCAGGGAGAAATAAATGGTTTTAAACAACAGCTATAATATATACAAAATTTAATTAAAGCATCCACATGATTCAC
Source organism: Mauremys reevesii (assembly GCF_016161935.1). Classification (NCBI taxonomy): domain Eukaryota; kingdom Metazoa; phylum Chordata; order Testudines; family Geoemydidae; genus Mauremys; species Mauremys reevesii. The sequence continues at coordinate 20,502,514 of NC_052624.1, forward strand.
TGAAGCAATCATACCATACTTCGAGGCTCAAAACAAAGCACAGGCTGAATTCTGTTTAAAAAACAGATTGTATGTGTTATCAATTTGTTTGTTGTTAGCTTTTTCTTAGACCTGGCTTCTGCAATTGGATCTATTCTCTAGCCCACTGAAGTTTCTATAGGAACCTGTATAGAACGGAATAGAACTATGTGGACAGCTCCTTTTATCCACAGGGAGTCCCGCCGAAGTCACTGGGGCTGTGCATGGTCTTCAGGGTCTGCACATGTGAGTCTGATTGCAGGATCGGGGGCTCCTTAATCTGTAAACTTGTTGGCGCAGGACAACATCTTCCTATATGTTTGGACAGAGCCCTAGAATACCAGTGTGGGCAAAAGCACAGTATCAATAATGATAATAACAACAAGAATCCATTATTTCATCCAGTGGAAAACCCATCGTTTTTGAAAGCATGTGCGTTCAAACAAGAAATGTCATTAATGGTTACTTGTGAATCCTCATCCATTTTTTATTGCGTTTCTCTCTGTGTTAGTGTTTTTTGCTTTTGGCAGTTTCAATATATTAAAAGGTTTTCATTGATGAGATTAAAAAAAATAATTACTCATCTGCGAAGTTAGCCAGCTGATTGGCTTTAGTCTCCTTGAACTTTGACCGTAGACATAGGGTGTATTATGTTCCAGAGCTTTTATAGAGTATGTGGTATAGGTCCCATGTTTAGCGCTGGGGTTTTTTTGCGGTTGCTTTTCATTCTGGCACTGAGTGGGTAGACGAGACTCTTGAACAATCTGTAATTATACAGTGTCACAGTTGATGAGGTTACAAAGAAGTAAATATGTAGTTGGTATTAGAGGGGATATTTTTAACAATACTCGTGCTACATTTAATGGAGTGCATCTGTGTCCTCTGTGGGCAATCTGCCTTTGATAATATACCAGAAGGGCGAAGGGGGAGAGAGGAGCATAATAAGAGCTGCATAGTTCTTAGTAAAAAGAAAAGGAGTACTTGTGGCACCTTAGAGACTAACAAATTTATTTGAGCATAAGCTTTTGTGGGCTAAAACCCACTTCATTGGATGCATAGAATGGAACATTTAAGAAGAGTGTGTGTGTGTGTGTGTGTGTGTGTGTGTATATATATATATATATATATACACATACAGAAAAGATGCCATACCAGCTCTAAGAGACTAATTAATTAGGTAATCTTAGTAGAATCATTTTCTGCAAATATGTGCTTGAAATGTGAACTCTTTCCCACTGATACTGCTCCTACTGATGTCAGTGGGAGCTTTGCCATTGTCTTAAATGGGAGCAGGATCTGGCCCTGAGAGTTGATTCTCTTCTCACAGGGAAATGGAAGTTTCCTACCATGTATCATCATATTAATCAGAGACTGGGAAGTCTTATTGGTTAATGGTTCTCAGCCTTGGATCCTAAAACGGTTTTGAGGAAGCACGACCACTCTCCCCTTCTTCCTGGCTGTGCAACCTCATTGGACCAAAATATACCATGGCTTGGTATTCTGCTGCTGAATGAGTTACTCTAGTGAAGGGACATGTATACATTATATACCAAGGCTTTGGTAGAATTTATCATGGCTATTAACTAGTTGTGTGCCAGCAGAACCGACAACGTACCACGTGTGTGCCTACAACACACTCTGTGCCCCGAAGTACATCATTTACATATCTGGGCCGAATCCTCAGCTGGTGTATATCAGGGTACGCCACTGATTTCAAAGGAGCAATGTCGATTTGCACTAGTTAAAGATCTGGTCTTGCATATAAGGATATTAATCAGACAATTCTGGAATGTCATCTCCCCTCCCCTCGCTCCCTTAATATTCAAAATATTCTGATCTTTAGAAGATACAGCCACTGCATTCAATTCTCTAGCTATTACAATGCACCGATTGAAGTATTTTCTGTGTAGGGTTATTCGTTGGCTTTTATACTGTAGCAATGAAGCAAGTCATAGGTTTTTTGTGTGTGTGTGTGTGTGTGTGTATATATATATATATATATATATAAATAAAAGGCGATAGAAATGTGTGGCCTCTCAAAACCAGCGGGAAGGCAGACCTGGCTTGTTTTCTGAAGTTGTTTGGAAAATTCCTGAGAAATGGCAGCTCATTTGTTTTTGTTTTCCTTGCCACGCTCATTTTCTTTTTTCCTTCAGTCGTGATGGTTTTCAGAGTCTGACAATAGCACTGCCTACACAAAACAGCAGAAATGATCAAGAAGGAGTAAGGGGAGTGGTTAGCTGATCTGCTCCTTGAAACAGCCTCTGCAAAGAGGCATCTTTTCATATGAACGTGGAGTCAGAGACGGTGGAGGAGAAATCAGGGGATGAAGTATGTGGCTTTTTTCTCCCTCCACTTCTGTAACAGCCGCAGGAATGGATTGAAGGAAAGCTTCAATATTCCTGGGCTTGTTGCAGGATTTACATCTTCCCCACGCTGCTATTTGATTTTTTTGGGTCTGTCATTTGCTTTATTTTCCTTGCTCGGGGTTGGTATAAATATCCCCTCTGGGTTCCAGCCAAATGGGATGCAGGGGATGTAATAGACTTGGGGCTGTGTTCTCAGGACCATGAAAAGCAAAGGGGAATCAGACTTTTTCCCGACCCACCTTAGCACATCTTGCAGAGTCTCTTCCCAACCCTTGACAACAGCATTCCCTTTGTCTGACTGTTTCCATGGTGGGGGGGTTTCTGTCCACTCAGTCATATGAATCATCCTTCGCAGTTCTTCCTCTCTTTGTTTTTTTTACCCTTGCCATTATACACTGCAGCATCTGGGTAATATGTTTCCCCACCTCACCCTCCTCTTTTCTTACATTTCTTTTACATGATGGAATCGGTTAACAATGGAAGGAGGAAATAAGAAATCCTCTGCAGAAATCCCACAGATTCTCAAAATACTTTGGAGCAAAATCCTGCCAATTTAGAGTTTAAAATAAACCTCACAGATTGATTTTTGGCTGCTTTACACTCTGCATTTTGCTGACGTCAAGAGCTGGATTGTTTCTGTACAGTCCCATGCCATGCAGGTAATTGCTATGCATTCTTTTGTGTTGCTGCCACCACCTACAGTACCGTGTACTTTCTCAAACAATCATTTGCACGGGCTTGGAGCAATCTGTCTCACTCTAGACACAAGGATAACAGCACTTTGATATTAAGGGTCTCCTAGGAGCAGGTGAGAATCTTGCATCATTTCCTGGAAATCAGATAGAGTGTATTTTTAACCTCTTCTTCCAGATCATTAGCAAAGACGCTATATAAAAACTGAGCTGTCTCTATAACAGTTGCAGTCTCTTGTCAATGGCATCTCATTGGCCATCACCTTCACACACACACACACACTGACTTGATACAGTGTCATTTATCGTTACCCATTGTTTGCAGCCATTCAGCCAGTTATCACTCCTTGAGACAAAGCCCACATTCAAGCCAATATGAATTTATTTTTCAGGGAAGACTTAATGAGAGTAAGGCTCTGATGCTGCTCTAAAGTCCAGCTTTCCCTTTGTCGACCATCACCGATTACATCTGTGACTTGACAAAATAAAAAGCAACCAGGCTGAGCATGATTTCTACATTCTATATGTAACCCACAATCTTCCTGAGTGTGGTGGTCTGGCCAATCTAGTGGCACCAAGACCACTTAGAGAGAGATTGATGAGTCTGTTCTGCAGCCTTCGCTAAGAGGCCTATGCCTTTTTGCTCATGCTGTAGAGGCTCATGCACTAAGATCCAGAGGTCCCAGGTTCGATGCCACCCACCAGCAACTGGGGTCTGACGGTTACAATAGTCATGTTCTTTGTTGCTCATAGTTCTGTTATCTTCCACTTCCTCACAGTTTTCATTTTTACTTGACACTGAACAACCTTTGTAAAGCACTTTGAGATCTACTGATGAAAAGTGCTATACAAAAGCTAGGTCTTATCAATGATTAATATTTTGTCGTATTCATTCCATTCAATTACTTAGGTGAATAATCAGTGTCAGGATTTCACTTTTTTTTCTTTTATGTCTTGTAGGCTATTTTCCCCTCTAGATCTAGAAACATAAAAATTTCCATGCTCCGTCAGATGGGAGCTCTATCAAGTTCAATGTCCTGTCTCCAACTGGGGCCAGTACCAGCTTCTTTGGAGAAATGTGTAAGAATGCACAGTAGGCAGTCATGGGATCTGACAGCATTAGGACTAAACAGTGTGGACTCTATTACTTGTCGTATAAGGGTGACACCTGTCTGACAAATTTGGCTTGAGCATACTCCAGAAATGAGAATCATTACACCAGGAACAAGATCGAGTAAGCCTTAGACCCCCATTCAGCCAAACAGAGCTCACAAACCATGGCCAATTTGCAGCATATGCAGTTTTTCTTTCAAGTGTATAAAAATCTTCCTGCCAAGGTCTGCAGGGGTCCAGGGGGAGCTCCCAACCTTGAAGACCTTTGAAGTTCTGCAGGAGAGCAGCTCCACAATGGCAGACTTGCCACACTCCAGGAAGTCCATCAGACAGGCTCTGGGAGCGGACCCTTGCTCATAGCTCACTGCTGCATTGTGTTGGTTGCTGAACTTTAAGGCAGTCCTTTGGGTGAAAAGTATTTTCCCCAGTGGCTTCTCATAGGCTGACTTTTCCTGTCAACACCATGCTTTACATCCCACTCTACGTCAGAAGTAACTGACATAAAGCCAGTCCTTGCCTTCACACAAACGTTGCACTGTTTAGTCATTGTTATTATATTGGTGCAAATTCATATGCAGCTACACTTACAGTTATTTAATGCAGAACTGTATCAGTTTATCTCTAGGCATGTGATAGTATGGTGCTTGAATAATGTAATTAATTAATGCTGGATCCAGGTTAGGTTTAGCTAGTGTTTGAGTTCAGTGCCAAATGAGCACTGGGTTCAGGCTTGATGTGCTAAAAGGAGAATTCATCAATTTGGTAAACACCAGATTTGAGTCCGAGGGGACAAGGAATCATGAATCAGAGGGAGTAAGTTTAATGGCCTTTCTAAAATCTTTAACCGTACATTGAGAAAAGCCTCCTAAGGGAAGATCCCCTAACTGGTGCATCACAGAGCTGCTAAATTAACCTCTACTACAGTGACAAAGACAGACCTGAGTTTTTAAAATACAACAGAGGTTGAAATCCTGATCCCAATAAGATCAATGTGAGTTTTGCCATTGACTTCAGTGGGACCAGGATTTCACCCAGAGAATTTATAGGTTTTCCCTGTATCCCCACCTATGACACAATGGACAAAACCACTTTCTCTGTAAAACTTGTGACTTTCCTCCATGAGGTTTTCTGGATTCAAGTAAAATATTTCTCTCCTGTTAGGGAAAATTAAATGGTTTAGTCCCTAGGAACTTTGATTCCATGACAGCATTGCAAGTGGAAAAGAAAGAACTGAGACTGCGCATAGGGACATGTCAAATGCTAATGGTAAAGAAGCACAAAAGAATCACTTTCTTCTAACACTGAACAAGGAACTCCATCAGAATAAAGCAAAACTGTGTGATTGCCAAAGCTACTCTGTGTCTTTCTGCTCCGCTGCAAAGCTTCTGCCTAGCCCTTCCCTAACCTTACAGCTGCCTGACCTCTTGCTACAGATTTAAAGAAACAGTGCACATATCCTTACAGTGGCGGAGCCTTTTGTAGTTTTGGGTTCTGGAATGTTTTGATCACTGAGCAACAGGGAACATTTAAAAACTTTTCTACTGATAGTGTTTCTGCAGCACACAGCTTTGAAGGGCAAATACAGTCTTACTCAAAAAAAAAAATGAAAAAAATCCCATATGAGATTGGCTTAAAAATCATGAGATGTAAAAATTTTGAGACCTATAGTATTTGTCTTTTGGTTTCTGAGCCTTTAAGGTGCACTTGGGGTCAGGATTTTAAGCTTTTCTTCACAACCACAAGGGCTAAAAAGTATATATGAGAACTAGGATTTTCATGTAATCACTTGAATCCGGCAGCTGGAGATTTATGAAAAATGCCAATAGTGATTAGCGCTGGCAATGCTGCAAATCTGCAGGGGCAGTTCATGAAGGAGAATAGCTGTTGTCAGCAGATTATGGTTAAATATATAGCAGAAGTGGAAAACAAGCCCCTTTTAAGTTTGGATGAGGTCCAGGCAAATTCCTCCTAGCTCCAAATAATAAGGGGTTCCAATATGAGTTTTCAGGCTTTTGCAGCTCACTCAGTAATAGCTTTTCTTTATACTTACATAATGTTCTCATCCCAAAATCTACTGTAGATTCAGGAATCATTCCACTCACCCCTGAAATGTGGCTACCTCTGGTAGCATTTTGTAGCTTTCACAGCTCCATTAAACAACACTTCAGGGTAGGTGGATAAAGTATAACTACCCACAGTCAAATGTGGCCAGGACATTGGCGCTGACGCTCTTATGCTTGTGAAGAGGGCTAGAGACCGGCTAACGACCACAAGTGATAAAGACCTTTGCTTTTATGGTTTCCTCAGCTGGCAAAGTTACCTGCCTCCCCATTCAGTAGGGCAATGGTCCCCAACGTGGCGCCCGCTGGGGCATTTATGTGCGCCTGCCTAGTGCTGCAGAGCCCACTGCAGCGTTGCGCCTGCCAAGAACAGAGAACTCCGGGGCTGCAGGCTGCGGCCACCGGTGTTCTCTGTCCCTGGCAGGCGCGGGGCTGCGGCTTAAGCCGGAGAGAAGCCACGGCCCCGCACCTGCTGGGGACAGAGAACTCCGGGGCTGCAAGCTGCGGGCGCCGGTGTTCTCTGTCCTCCCAGCATCTCTCTGCACTGTCCAGAACTAGCGCCAAAAAAAAAAAACCAAAACCAAAACAAAAAAATGCTCTGACTCTGCAGAATGGACAGAAACAGAATGCCGCCCCAGAGCATGTGCTGCCCCAGGCACGTGCTTGCTCCACTGGTGCCTGGAGCCAGCCCTGTAGGTGACTAATTGTTGGCGCCCACCACACTCTTCTGAAAACATGAATGTGCTAGTGCCCACAAAAAGCTTGGGGACCACTGCAGTAGGGTGACCAGACAGCAAGTGTGAAAAATTGGGACGGGGGTGGGGGGTAATAAGAGCCTATATAAGAAAAAGACCCAAAAATCGGGACTGTCCCTATAAAATCGGGACATCTGGTCACTCTACCATTCAGTAGGTACTACACTGTGAGTTCTAATTCATGAACCATGTTGTTTAAAGCACTCTGAGGTCGTTGATGCTATATATAAGTGCAAAAAGACAGCGGTACGGCACTGCGTCCCCTAGCCCCAGGACATTGTCTTGGTACTATTTATGGGGGTGAATGCAACCTACATTAGCACTGGCATTATTCCCTTACTCAAGCACATGCTCACATCTGAGTACGTGAGTAACCCCATTGCGCTTTTCTGATTTCGGACCCTTGAGTCTTTCCTGAAAGGGCCTCCATAACTGGTGTGTACAGGACAAATACTATCCCTTTAAATGGTTGGTGAGCCCTCACTGTCTTCTGTGATTCAGGAGCTGCCAGAGGCCTGCTAGAGCAACACTGTATATACAGAGCAAGGCCTTGAAATTATGTATGTTAAGTATTAGGACCCTACCATGCCTGTGCATTTTCCTTCATGTTTCATGTATTGTGTAAAGAGAAACAATACAAATTCAGACTAAGGTAAACTGTGGTTAGATCTCCCAAGACCACAGGCCATGGCGGCACAGCTGTAGATGGCTTTGACGCAAAAATTGAAAGGAACCAGAGCCTGATTCAAAGCCCATTGAAGCCAACAGCAATCTTCTCACTGACCTCAATGGACTTGGGAGCAGGTCCGTCCTTGACAGACATAGATGCATGGTAGAAGCAGTGGAGCATAACTTGTTTAAAGCTGCATTATGTTAATGGCTACTATAGTGTCATTAACACGGGAATCTTAGATTTAAAATATAATGAACCAGCACAATGTTTTGTAGCAGTGTGTACTTTGGAATCATAAGCACACAATTTTTTGATCAAATTTCAGCCCAAAGCAAATTTTCACAGCTAAGTAGCTCTCTAATCTATCTTTCCACAAATATATGTATTTGCTTTTAATAAAACTTGTTAATATTTACCAGACATTTAATGGCACTTTTATTTTTGCACAGAATGTGCACACTACCTATTAAATGTTATCTAATCTTTCTAATACCAGATTAAGCATAGAGATTAGCATCAACCAGTTGAATTTAGGCATTATTTCTAAAAATCCAGCTGTTTTTAAACATTGTAGTGTACTGAAAAATATTGCTACCTTGACTGTTAAATTATATTTTTATCCTATTGAAGCTAAGTGAGTTAAATTATGTGATTAATTAACTGTGCATCTGCACAATTAGGTTGGCATTTTTGTTACATTAACTTATAGATTTATTTCTAATTGGGAAAAAAAAGGAACTATAACATGGCAAAAGAAAGAACATTTTTCCAGCATAAGAGAGACCCAACAGTACCATTATATTGTGGTTAAGGGGCTATCACTGTTTCCATTATAAACCTTTGTATTCAGTGGTTTATAACCCAGTTATGAAAATTTGATCCGTGTTGAAAGGTCTCAGACAAAGGCAATTTTATTCTACTTTTTTTTTATTGTAGCAAAAAATGTTATAGTGCAGAAGTGTCATAAAAACAGACTTTGTTGTTGTAGTTTGGTTTTCATGCAGTTTTTCCATGTGTAACGCAAAGATGCCTTTGTTTTTTTGTGTTTTCAATTTTATTTTGCAATAACATAGGACACTAGCTCCTTAAAATTACTTATTTAGCATTAGCTTGTTATAGCAACCTGCATGGAACTTAGAGGGAGGTGCACTTTTTGCAGGAGGAAAGAGTTTCTGGAGAGGCACCAGGAAGTTAGTCTGTGTGCACATGGCTAGGAACCCTAAGTTCAGCTGGAGCCGCTCTTTAATAAAGGACCTGTCTAGTTCAACAAGAATGGATGCCTCTGAGGTTACTCAGACAACAAACCGGTGCAAGGGAGCAAAAGGGGGTAGGAGCCCCACTCGTGCAGGCTACTTGGATTCAGTGTCAAATGATACTTGCCTGTTTACTGCCCCACCTCTTCCCTGCCCCTTCCTGCCCAGTTCCGCCCCTCCCCTGAGCATGCCCTGTCCCCACTTCTCCCCCGCTCCCTCCATCATCTCCTGCATGCCATGAAACAGCTGATTGAGGCAGGCAGGAGGTGCTTGGAGGGAGGGGGGAGGAGTGGATTGGTGGGGGCTGCTGGTGGGTGGGAGGTGCTGGGGCTGGGGGAGGTTGGCTGCTGTTGGGTGCTGAGCAGGATACAGGGTACAGCACAATGCCGTATCAAAGCAAAGGTGCCCCAGCAGAGCTACAAGAACACAAGAGACAAGAACAAGACCTCCAGTAGTACTCCCAGTACCTGCTACGAGGGGATGGACCAGATTTCTGCAATGCTTTGAGCCTCTCTCTGCCTGCACACCCACTTCTCCTAGCATGCTCAAAATGGCACCAGTGTAAAAGATTTTAAGGTCTAAAGCAATTATGTCCCTGATGGCACCAATCCCACAACTAGCAGTCAACCATTCCGCCCCGCCCCCAATCTCTCTTCCCATGTTGCTTGATTCTCTTTCTCCCTCCCAGCCAGCCATAGGCCCTGCTCAAGATGGTAGCACTATGAGGATTAAAACATGTAATTAATTAAACAGAGAAACAGCTATCTGGGAGAGCTGGTGGACTCACCATTGCATGGAGTCTTTAAAATTTGATGAGATATCTTTGTAAAATATATGCTTGAATCCAGCTTCTGGGATTAATTCTACAGCCTGTTTGTGCAGGGAGGTGTGGGGGTAAGGGGAGGGTTGTGAATCTGTGAATCTCCCTGTTCATCCCCTTCCTTCATGGGCTGTAGGGAAAACAGGATTGCCTTCGTTGCCCTCAACATGCTCATATCACTTGCAGCTCTGCATTAAGAAAATGCCTATAATCAAAGCTCATGCTTCAGATGGTGGCCTGTAGGGGTCAGGAAGGAATTATTTCTCTCCCAAAGCTACAGTTGGCTGTATTCCATTTGTTTGGGGTTTTTTCCCTCACCTTCCACCAAAGTGTCAAAGATTGGCTGCGGCTGGAGACAGGACACATGACTGGTTGGATGCATGCTCTGAGTTGGACCAGAGATACTCTTTCTAGATGCCTGGCAGGTGAGTCTTGCTCATGTGCTCATGGTCTAACCGATCACCAGATTTGAGGTTGGGAGGGAATTTTCCCTCAGGTCAGATTGGAACAGATCTTGGCATTTTTCACCTTCCTCTGCAGACTGTGGCCTGCTTTGCCTGCTGGGATCATCTGGACATATCTCACCTTATCAATTCCCTGCAACTGCATAGGCCTTGGGGGTGGTAGCACCTGGTCTCTCTTGTGCTCTGTCTATGGCACACAGTTTAGGCTTCTGAAATGCTTTAGTCTAACTGAAGTCTTTGGCTTAATATAGGGGTAGCTGGGTGAAATTTAATGGCTTGTGATATACAACTCTATCAGACTATGAAACATCAGCCACATCACATGCTTATTATAATGGCAGATAGCGAAAAGGTCATAGAACAAATACTTCAGCTCACAATTTGATCAGTACCTGGGATTTTAACTACCTTTATATTGTATGAGGTAAATTGCCGAAATTAACCCTTAGGCACATTTCAAAATGCATGGAGAATGAGGCATCCATGGCTATTTTTTAATCACACCCTCAGCACTGTTAACTCCTTGGGTTCAAACCAATTACTCCAAATGTCTATTTATTTTGACCACTGTGCTGATGCAGGACCAAGTAAGTCTACACCATCCCTGACAGCTGTTTGTCCAACCTGTTCTTTAAAAAACGCCATCGATGGGGATTCCACAACCTCCCTTGGAAACAGGTTCCAGAGCTTAACTACCCTTATAGTTAGGAAGTTTTTCCTAATGTCTAACCTAATTCTCCCTTGCTGCACATTAAGCTCATTACTCTTGCCCTACTTTCAGTGGACATGAACAACTGATCACCGTCCTCTTTAAAACAGCCCTTAATATATTTGAAGACCATTGTCGGTGCCCCTCAGTCTTCTTTTCTCAGGTCTAAACACGCCCAGTTTTTTTAACCTTTCTTCATAGGTCAGGGTTTCTAAACTTTTATCATTTTTTGTTGTTTGCCTCTGACACTCTCCAGTTTGTCTACATCTTTCCTAAAATGTGGCAGTCAGAACTGGACACAGTACTCCAGCTAAGGCCTCACCAGTGCTGAGTAAAGTGGGACATTTCCTCCCATGTCTTACATAGGCCACACGTGCTAACACCCATCTCCCACCCCAAAAATAATAGCCTTTTTTCACAGCTGCCTCTCATTGTTGACTATTCAAAGTGTGATACACTATAACCCCTATATCTAGTAAAGTAATAAAAAAAGTAATAACTGGAGCTATACCAAGCTCCTAGAACTGGAAGGGACCTTGAAAGGTCATTGAGTCCAGCCCCCTGCCTTCACTAGCAGGACCAATTTTTGCCCCAGATGGCCTCCTCAAGCATTGAACTCATGACCCTGAGTTTAGCAGGCCAATACTCAAACCACTGAGCTATCCCTCCCCTTCCCTGTTTCAGTAGTACTCTCACCTACCCTGTTATTTCCCATTTTGTAGTTGTGAGTTTGATTTTTTCCTTCCTAAGTGACGTACTTTATTGACTTTCATCTTGTTGGATTCAGACCAATTCTCTAATTTCTCAAGGTTGTTTTGAATTCTAATCCTCTCCTCCAAAGTGCTGGCAACCTCTCCCAGTTTAGTGTCATCTGCAAATTTTATAGGCATACTCCCCGGCGTGTCAAGATCACAGAACTCAGTAGTGTTTGCTCCATGCTGCCTGACAGTAAACAGATGAATTATGAGATGCCTGGAGAAGAACTGTGGGAGTTTGTTAGTTTGACCCCATCTCTCAGAATTCCAGTAAGTTCAGTGCATCCCACAATGGACCAGGAGAAAAATCTCAGGCTGCATCGAGCCTAGTGACAGAACATTGCACCATGGCCCATCTGCCTGGAATGCTGTGCAGTTATTTTGAACAAGGGCAGAGCTGTGTGGACACAATGAGTCACAAGGGAAGAAGCTTAAACTAGCATAAACACAGTAGTGTGGCTGCACTCTTTTGTGCTACATGTACTGGTGAGGGCAAATATATACAGAAAAACCTTTCCATGGCCTAAGGGCTGCAGAGGTTCTGGACAGGGATGGGGGGAGAGTGGGGGGAGAGTGGGTGGAGCCCTGGCCCTCCAATTTATCAGCCACAGTAGCTGGCCAAGAGCATCAAGATGGACTCAACTGGCCACAAAAAAGAGTGAGGTAATTATTTCTCCCCCCTGTTTGCCAGTTGCTCAGGGTGGACAGGAGGAATTGTGGCTTTGAGTTTCAGATTAGCCTCTGCTCTGATGCTGGGACTGTGCAGCTGCTCCCTCAGGGCAGACTGTAAAGTCACAATCTAGCCTAGAGTGGCTGCTCACAGCAGAAAAAGCTACGCTTGGTTGTAGGCATTTTCAGGATCAGGCACACGGTTTGTAATCCTGCTCAGATCCACCTTCTGCCCTTGCATACATACAGCCATCCATAGCACATTTGAGAACAGTCCCAACCAGAAATCAGGAGCCCTGGCGATATTGTTTTGGTTACAAGGGTCAGTATTGCTTTTATTACATGAGTGAATCAGTCTCTGTACCTACCATTTTGGGTCAGTACAGTGGCATAATTCACTTTTGAAATTAAATTAATTTTTAAAGCTAATAAAACCAGCATGATTTATTGGCAAATATTTTATAAATCTGCCAGATCTTTAAAAATAAATCGAATAGAAACCTAGACAAATTTGTCTAGAAATGATTGGAAGATAACATACCATTTTGCTGATAATTAAATGAATTCTAGAGTGTCCAGTTTTTTTTAAAAAAATGCTGTTTTCATTTTTGACTTCTTATGTATATTTATTTCAATTTAACACACAAAAAAGTATGCCTCTAATCTGTTTGTGGTTAAATCCCTTGGAACACGTCTGTCTATTAGAGTTATTGATGCAGCGCATTGGTTCAATGATCAGGATGATTTTTGAATCAATATAAAATGGGAGTGGATTTGAAATACGGCTACCACAAAATATAATCGACTACCTAGCATATTTGTCTGAAGAATTATGAAAGCATAGAATGCAAAGTGGCAGAAATAGAACTATAATTCTGGTAAAATCATCAAAGGATGCAATAACCGAGTTAGAAAATGCAGTGACAGATCTAATTAACGAACTAAATTACAATTCAGTCAAAAAATAATTGTAATTAGAAGGAAAATCACATTTCTGTCTGAAGCAGCTCCTCAGCATGTTTGCTGCAGTGATTGGTTAAAACTAGAAAGAAACCCACTCTCATTATTTCTTTAATGCAATTATTACACACAAAAATCAGTCATGAAATCAAATATGCCAAATTAGCAAACTGTTCCCAGCTGGGGGAGGAGGAAAGAAAGAAAGACCCATACAGGTTTAATCTAGAACTAATAGTTTATGCTATTCTCCTTTTGTGGGCATGTCGAATTCACCACTATTTTTGTCCTCATACATTTTTTGCAATACTTTTGTTTTCAGCATTAAAATAACGGACCAATTAATTTTAAATATTCTCCTGGCTGTGACGCTAAGTCAGTTGGAGGATATGTCATAGAAGGAAAATACTAATAGGATATCTGCCAATTTGCAGTTTAAGTTAGTCTGCTTCTAATATGAGCTGAAGAGCTTTTGTATTAACCTCTAACAATGGATAAAATCAGCCGCTGAAGCTGATTACTTAAGCAACCTCCAGATACATTCACACAACAGATTTGAATTCCAATCAGTTTGCATACTATTTCCACCTATGTAATTGTCCACTGGCCCTTATCATTATTTATTATGCAAAACTGAATTTTTTTGGAAGCGCGAAGAATGAAGTAATTTAGTATGCAAACAGTTAAAATTCTCATGTGTATTCCCATTCCGTACGTGTTGATAAATTCACTTACGATGAGTGACAGTGTGAGATTTTTGGGGTCATACCGGTCACTCTTTCCATGACACTGATGAAAATGATAAACTAAATGCCAGAAGTGTCCCGGGCGCATCATAGGATGAAATGTGTAAAATGTCAGAGTCTAGCCAGTGTCTATTAATAACTAAATATGATTGCGTGTAATGAGCAGAGATTTTCATGTTGATTGAAGTATGATTTCTTTTGATCTTCCAGATGTTGCTGCTTAGAAATTCATATTGCTCTTTTGCGGCTAAATGCATAATGACCTTTTAAAACCTTTTAACTGTTAAAAACCCTATTATTTTCAACACTGAAGTCAAGCTTGTGAGCTTCTATTTTTCACGTTGATTTGAAGTTTCTCTTTTATTTTATTTTTCTTTTTGGTCTGTTCTTCCTTTGTCTTTTTTCTATGCTGCTTTTCCTCTAAACCATTTATGAGCGGGGTTACTCACTGCACAATGAGTCCTGCACACAGAGGGACAGCTGGAACAGTCAGACTGAAATCTGCTCTCCCTTTGGTCAGTGCCACTCCCTCGAAGTCAGTGGGAGTTATGCTACTGGATCAGAGTGAAATCTGGATCAAGCCTTGCAGCCAAACTGCTACCACTCCTTCAAACTGCAGTGAAGAACCAGATGATCATATCAGCTGCATGCCCCTCGTTCTAGGCTCGAGGTTAGCCACATGCCATGCAAACATGTTGTCGCCTCCCTTTTATAATTGAAAATTATAGCTGACAGAAATAAAGACTCACAATGCTGAGGTTACAGAGAGCTATTTGCTCTAAAGGAATTCCATAGCATCACAACTTTCCTGCATGAATAATTTATTTGTATCTCTCATGTTGATGCTTAATCACACTTTTCACCCTTAGTGCTCACACCAATGCATGAATGGTGGATAACTGAGAACTAGGAAGCCTGAAGTCCTCTAGGAAGCCATAACATTGGCAGTAGCAGTGTAAGTTTCCCCACACGAGTCAGCCATCATGACTCAACCCTGTTTAGGGGGCAACAGTCTTTGGGCTGAGAAGTGCATTTAAGATCTTTACTGATTCGCTCATTGGCCCCTCTATTAAGATGGCCACTAGTGCTGATATTTTTCCTAATGTAGCTATTTGGACAGTCGTCACTGGTGTAAGAGCACTGAACTGATATCATGTAGGACAGAAAAGCATCACCACATGGGAATTACTTTTGTTCAGCGCTATGTGTATATTGCCCGATCTACCTAAGGTCTTCTTGAGGGGACTGCAAAAGTGCCGTACGTACATATTAACTATAGTATGCCACTCTATTGGGTAAGGGTCAAATCCTGCCCATCTTCTTCAAGTGAATACTCCCCTTTACCTCAAGCATTATTTAAAACAAATAACTTGTGTGCTGTGGCAAGGCCCAGAGGGCTAAAGGAACACAATTTTCAATCCACTGGAAACAATCTGATCACCTCACTGTTCAGTGACTTATTCTAGGCCTCCAAAACCAGAATTGTTTAGACACAGCAACAAAGCACAGTGGAAATTGGAGTGCACAAATGCAGTCTGCTAAATCCCTTAGCAGAAGCTGGACTTGTGGTGCTGAGCACCCTTTCATCTATCACTGAAGTCAAATCTGGTTTAGGGCACTGCTCAGCCCCTCAGAGTTTCTGAGGTGCATTTTATGTTCTTAAATGGCTAAATTGCATATGTTTATATGTTTGTTATCATGTAACACAGCAAGAAAAGGCACCACTTCTGCACAGATGACATGCAAATAGGGAAAGGACATGGATAATCAATCTGGACAACCCCTCTGAAACAAAACAAATTCAGACCAGATGAATTTGAACCAGATTTTAAAGAGCGATATGCTCAAAACTGTTCCCTCTGACAGTTCGGCTGCCTTGTAAGTATGTCCAGCTTTGCCAAGGGTGCTTTACGAAGCCAAAATCTGAAGCTCTTGCTAGAGCTGGAAAATGCCAGCAGGCCAAATTTCACCATGGTGAGAGTGAGGTGCAACCTCCCAGTGGTGATTGTGTCTGCTTACCCCAGGTCCATTGTGTTCGCATTCAGATATTGTGATCCACATGGTAGCAGGAAAGTGTCCATGAAAATGGCAAAATTCATGAAGGTGGTTGTGTTTTTTTGGGGTTAATCTCCATGTCCCAGCTGGGCTAGTGACACTCTCAGGCCCTCTCTGGTGCCTACCACCTCTGTGGCCTATGCCATATACTGTAACATGCATTAGATATGCCAGCCTCATCTGGTCTGGGTGGGGCTGCACCATCCTCAATAAAGATTATAAATAACGATGACAAAACCTGGATCATTTTTGTTTCATTCTGAAGGGGCCTGTTATGTGGTGCATGGTGAAATGTTTTGCGTATCTGACAGGGTCACCAAGTTCTCCTGGGGTAAAAGTTTACCAGCTTCGTTCAGTCAGATTCATAGAAGGAAGTGCCTCTGGAAGCTCAGCTGAGAAGGACACAGCTCTTGTTCATCATCCCTTCTGGCTTTCTATGGAAATTTATTATAGACTGTAAAGCTACAGTGCATGCTGTAGGGTTCAAGGATGCTACTGTGAAACAAGCTGTTTAAACACATATAGGAATGGTTTCATTAGCTTGCTGCCAAAATACTAAAAAAACCCAAACAAAACTATTGCTAATACTGGATCAACCTCCAACACTCCATAATTAAGCGTGCATTATTTGGAGTGTCTGTCAGTTTAATACCATTAAGAGAAGACAGCGAGAAGACATCATTACACAATGCACCAAGGGAAGGGGAAACTGCAGAAAGTAATGTAGATGAATGTTGAAGTTTAGCATGTGCCTTGTTTGTGCCATTATTTCTTCAATGGGTCCTTTAATTAGTAATATATTATTTATTCATTAGTATTATTATTTTAGTGCCCATAGTTTTGCGTAAGTTAAGTGACAGAGGGTGGAATGGACATCACGGAATTTGAAGGCCTCCTAAAAAAATTTGTTTCCAGGAGAGACTTGAAGATGGAGAGGATAGCAGCATGCCCAGGTCAAGGTGTATACCGCAGAGGTTTTCCCCCATCCTTTATTTCCCTTCCTACTTTTGGTAATAAACTGAGCCCAAGGAGGGGCATTATTAAGGCAAGCAAGCGGTTGTGAAGTTACTGAAGGGTGGGGGGGAATTGAGGCAGGTGCGCCGGTGCTGCCACAGTTTGCCACAGACGGGCGCTCCAGAAGGGGTCACCCTAGCACAAGAAGCTGGAACACTGAATCTTGGCTTTTGTTCAGGGGCCACCTTAGCTATAGACAAAGTAGGCAGCTGCCTAGGGGCAGCCTGGTCAGACTTGAATGGCGCTGTGACCCCCAAGTGCCAGGTCACAATGGCACTCACCCAGATTTGGCCCAGTGCCCCAACATGACAAAGGGGTGGCCAGCTAAATCTGAGTGAGTGTTGCTGCAACTTGGTGCTTGCCCCTCCACAATCACCACCAAACCATCAGAAGGTTCACCTCATGGCCCCCCGAAAGTCTGATGCACACACTCTCAAAGGGGGGGAGCATCCCCCCTGGTTGAGAACCTCTGTTCTAAAGGGTAGGATGGGGGGAGCAGCACACACAAGTTTTGGCGAGGGTAGCAGCTTGTCTGGAGCGGCCTCTGCTTTTATAACAGAGATGGGAGCAGCTCCGTGGCTTGCATGGGCACTAACCAGAATGCTTTCACCGTGCCCTTTTATGCAGGCCCAGCCCCAGGCCAGGTTCCCTGATTTCAGTGTGTTAGGATATAAAGCACATTTCCACTGGTCTGTAAGTATACCTCCTTGCAAGCGACATTGTGCATGATACTGTCACCCTCTAGCTAGGTTGTCTTCCTTTAGGAGAAGATTTCAATAACACAAGAGAGTCCAGGTACAGTCTTAGCTTGACTTGCTTATATACCCAGATCCTAAAACAGAGATGGTCCCAAATGGCATGAAGGCAATCCCCTCTTTAAGAACTCTCAGGCAACATCAACAATCAGTTCCCAGGGAGCAATTCTTCCCCACTAATTGATTTTGGTTAAAGAGATTAAGGCAGAGAGCAAATTCTCGTAGTTTGCTGCAGATCCACCAAAAAATCCTGCCTCAGAAAACCAACAATACTAAAGGTATTTCTTCCAAGACTAAAAATTTGCTTACATGTTGAAATGAACTTGTAAAACTACATATAATAGTGCCATCTGGTGACTCCTGACATAACTGTACCAAACAATATAATAGGTTTCAGAGTGGTAGCTGTGTTTGTATCAGCAAAAAAAACAAGGAGTCCTCGTGGCACTTTAGAAACTAGCAAATTTATATGGGCATAAGCTTTCGTGGGCTAAAACCCACTTCATCAGATGCATGGAGTGGAAAATACAGGAGCAGGTATGGAAAGATGGGAGTTGCCTTGCCAAGTGTGAGATCAGTCTAACGAGACAATTTAATTAACAGTAGGGTACCAAGGGAAGACACAAAAGAATAACTCTGACATCAGGAATTATAACATTCAAAAACCAGTAGGCGAACACCTCAATCTCTCTGGTGATTCAATAACAGACCTAAAAGTGGCAATTCTTCAACAACAAAAAACCCTTCAAAAACAGACTCCAGCATGAAACTGCAGAACTGGAATTAATTTGCAAACTGGACACCATCAAATTAGGCCTGAATAAAGACTGGCAGTGATTGGGTCATTACAAAACCTGAACCTAATTTCCCCCATACTAATTTCCCCCTACTTTTACTCATACCTTCTTGTCAACTGTTTGAAATGGGCCAGGCTCATTACCACCACAAAAGTTATTTTCCCGCCCTTGGTATCCTACTGTTAATTGAATTGTCCCATTAGATTGACCTCACATTTGGTAAGGCAACTCCCAACTTTCCAAGTATTTATACCTGCTCCTGTATTTTTCACTCTATGAATCTGATGAAATGGGTTCTAGCCCACGAAAGCTTATGCCCAAATAAATTTGTTAGTCTCAAAGGTGATGTCAGTAGGGTCAGAATTTCATCTCAGGTGTTCAAAGATATTTCTATTACATCCATGAGCGGGAATCAGCTCTTCAGAGATGAGCAAGAGAGAGAGAACGACATAAACGGAGGTAGCTATTTACTGGTTGAAAGGAGGGATTTGCAACCTGCAGCAGTCAGAAGCAAAAGGGCCACTTTGAGGTGGGAACTGATTGTCTCTCTCAGATTTAAAGGGCCAGCTCTGGGGATCCTATGCTGAGAAAGGCTCTTATAAAAGGATAAACCCAAACTGAGGCGTAGATCAACAGCCGCATTTAGAAAGCTGGGAGACTATAGCGAAAGGGTGCTGCATTCCCCTTTCTGAGGCCTCTGGATATGGGTGATAGCATGATTTCCAGAACTGGAGGGGTGTGTGTGTGAGAGAGAGAGAGAGTGGGAGAGAGAGAGAGAAAGCGCTGGTGCTATGATAAATATCCAGGTCTTTTTTGTACAACAGTGGCTTTCTCTGCTTGAGTTTTGACACACACACAAACACATCTTTCAGGAGAAAGTTTGTCTTTAATAATTTTCATGTAGGGCCAACCCCGAACTCACTGTAGTCAATGGAAAGCATTCAGACCCTTAGTGGGTTGCTATCTCATGCTTTGGGTGTGCCCTTGGAGTCAGCCCCTTTAAGCAAAGGTAGGGCTAGCGCACTGAGAGTGTTGCTGAGGCTGTAGTTACTTGAAACATACAAATCTTTGAATATTTCATCATCAGCCCAAAATGGCCTAGGAAACATCTGTGCTTCAGATTTGTTCAGCAAATATGTTCCTTGTAGCACTTCACTTTTATTGCTTCCATATTGGCAGAAGTAATTCAATGTAGCCTGATAATTCTGTTATATAGGACCCAACACTGCTCCCACTGAGTTCAGTAGCAATTGGATTGATATTACCTGCATGTATCTTTAAGGAGATGCTGTTAATGTCATTACTCCAACAGCTTCATCAATACATTAATTGGTGTTAAAATGTTGACAGCCTGCCCTTATGGTTACTTGGCTGTAAATAACCTGAAACTTTTAGTTAATAATATAATTCTTGTATTCCCTTAAATTGTTTTGGAAGATACTGAATGATAGGAGTGCAGGTAGATACGCTCTTTAAGGAACATAATCCATAATATAATACTATTATAATTTGTTTTTTGTGGTTCATTTGTGCAAAAGGGCCTTGGTCAGGATCAGGGTCCCATTGTTCTTGGCACTGGGGCCCAGAGCCACAAAGGTATTTAGGCTTCTAACGTCTATTGATTTGTGAATCTAGGCCTGTACGCATACTTGCAGTCTATTTCAGAGTGTGTCACAATCAGATTTATATATACATTTTAAAAAGACCCAATATCTACCCTTTCAGAATGCTCTAAGCCGGCCTTCCCAGTGGATCGCTAGTACAAACTAAAATGATTGTATGGGACAAGGATAGTTGACACAATTAATACTAAAGTTTCAGTACTTCAGTAATACTGAAGTAGTTACTGGAGAAAAGTCCCATGCCTGCCAAAGGCTCCATAAGGGCAAATCTTTGCAACCCCAGGGACCCTTTGGGAAAATCGAACATCTCTGATAGGAATACAGCTGTCTACTTTTCTGTCTTCATTAACAGTCTCCAAATCGGTACAATGCTGATTCTTAATCTCTCCTTCCTTCCACATGCAATTCTTAGAATTTTCAATTCACTTTGTACCTCCTGGAAGGTCATGAAAGGGGGACTTAGAACAATCCTGAAGGACAAATAAAGTTTAAAGTTTTATGTAGCTGGGTGGCCACTATAAAATAGGCACAATTTTGCACCCATAATAGAGACACAAAATTGGAGGTGTAATTATGTGCACCTGCAAGTGCCCAGACACAGAAGCATAAATCGGTGATTTGTGGATGCAAAATTGCATCTGTGATATTGCAGGCCAGTTTTGAAGAATTAGGCCAATGTCTGCTCATTAAAAAATAGTGCGTGGGGTTTTTATTTTATATACTTTTAAACACTTCTCCAGATGCTTATTTCTCTGAGTAATATGTTATATGAATCAGTGAATTGATTTTTTCATTCGTTCGTATCTTTAATATAGCCTGGCAGTTCACTGGTACCTCAAATGGAACCTCTTAGAAGACAGGGCATCTTTCTTATATTTCAGTTCTGTGTTCATATTTTTGTTTCTGAACACCTTAATAAAAGGCTTAATTAAAAGAAACATCTGGATCTTTTCAGTAATCTGACTCTTCAGCTACCAGCGTATATACTAAGCCTTTGAATGTGCCAATTCTTACAAGTTAAGCAAGATTGTGCTGCTGGGTCAGACCTATACATACCTGGGAGAACACTATAGGATTCTGACTGTAGGTGCTGATCATTCAGTAGGTGGCACTCTTCCCTCTTGAGTTAGTACTAAGCCAAAGCCCCAGCAGTGTTAGGAGATACTGTGCAGCTATAAGTGATGTCTTTGGAACTACTCTGTTGGGTGTTTCTGCATGAGACATGAAACTAAGTTTCTACTTCCAGTGCACAGGGGTGTTAGCTGTGGCATGCTACTTAAAATTCAGTTTGAGTAATTTCATTCTGCCTATTTAAATCCCCCTGGCAATTTCAAGCAGACATTTTGTTCTGCTTTACTTCCTGCCCTAAAATCTGCTCTGTTGTGTTCAATGTACTCCACTAAAACAGTTACTGCCTTCTACTCCAGAGGTGGCTGCATTTCAGTGGTGGGAGATATGACCCTATGCAATTCTTAACTCAGTGTCGAATCATGATTAGTTAGCCCTTTTAAAGTGCTTTGATATTCCCCAGAGAAAAAACGATATAGAAGTGCAAAGTATTGCTGTTCATTATTGATTTAGCATTTTAAAAGCACAAATCTGGCCACAAAAATATTCTAATTCCAAATTCTGCATGAGAAAAACTCAGGACCACAAGAGAATTTGGAATGTTCTTAATTAGGCAGAATTTACAAGGCAGACAAAAACTGGGAAGATGAAGATTAGACCAAAAACCCAACAAGAATATATTTCACATGAGTCTGCAAGAGATAGAGAGAAAAAGCATAGCATAGTGACAGAGAGAAACTTGGTCTAGACAGCAGACCACTGCGGATTCACCCAGGAGATACGCATACTTCAGCACATCCAGCACTATTAAACACATTGGGTAAAACTTCATTGGAGTGACACCAGGGACAGATCTGGCCCCTTTTGTTTAGTGGGTGTCACCAAAGCATAGTCAGAGAATTAGACTGACACTGCTAGCTGCTTGCACTACAGTTAGAGGAGAGAATGATTATTTGTATGTTGCTGACTCTATCCCATAGGGGTTTTGAGACTTGGGCTTTTTTTTTTTTTTTTTTTTTAAGAAAAGCCTGTGGAGAAGGAGAGAACAGTTAAATACATTACCAGTGAATCATAAACAAGTAGCAGACCCGCTGCAGCTTTTGGGATAGGAAAGCTACCGTATGCCTCTTGTTTTGTTTACTGGGTAATGTTAGTAACCTCTTACCGTAAAATTAGACACAAAGTGCCAAATTCCACTCCACAACCTGAGTGTTAATCTAGGCTAATATCGAAACCACCGGAGAGAATCTTGGTTTTACACTGGTGTAACACAGAATGGAATTTGACCGCCTGGCTGAGCAAAAAATAGCATAATTGTTACATAGATGAAACCACCTGCCTGGACTGGTGCCTTATTTTATGGATGCCATGACATGACCCATTCATTGCTCTTCATTACACCTTCAGATGATCCACATTTGCACAGAAAAAAGGAATGGTTTCCTTTTCTTTCTGTTCTTTTACTTGTTTCATCCATGTTCAGGAAGCAATGGTCTATGCTCATTTCCCAATCTTGGCACCAGATACAGCAATCTCCATGATGATAGTATGCAGAGTGTGTGTGTGAGACACTACAGTGAGTGATTGCTTCATCTGGGACCTATACAGGATCCATGCACCTTTTCAGATTCTGACATGCTCAGAAAGATGTTGAACGCTCACCCACCAAAGTCCGTTTTCCTATTGATCAAAGGTTCTGTCATTGCTGGGTTGATGCGAATGATTCTACTGGGTTCAATTGACTCCTCACATCATTTTTAATCCCTCTGTCTTTCAGTCCATTTGCTGGAATTAGACACTATCTATATTTTGGTTCTGTCTCCTTGTTCCTTAGCAATCCTTAATCACTTTGTTTGTACTACCGCAGTTCCCTATTTGATGGTCTTCCTAAATTCTCTCATGCTGCAGCCATACTGCTCAAGAAATCCTAAATCCCTGCCTCCAACTTCAGTGGCTTTCTATCCATCTCCAAATTCAGGTCAAATTTGCTCATACGAGTCTCAGAATTCTCCCTCCACGCTATCAAACTGTAACCTTCATCCCACTTATCTCCAAACTCCCTTCTCTTATTTTGGCTTCCACTCATTCACCATGACTTGTTTCTTCAATATTGCCAGAGGAGGAGGTTGGATATTGATCAGTTGAATCTCCATTGGTTTTATGTAGTCTCCATAAACTGATGTTTCTTTGGTATTTTTACTCAATCCACTAGAGAGCGAACCTTTATTAATGCTGCAAGTGTGTGATGTTGTGTAAGTCAGGTGCACAGTGGCTGCCTGCTTTCTGCTGTTGAACCTTCGTGTTGTTCTAGGAGGCTTCAGCAGAGCCTCATGGCCCTAGGGCTTTGTATTGAAGAGGGTGGGGCAAAAGGTCCTCATACTAGAACAACAAAAACAACGGCATCAGTGTTCTGCAGAACGCTGAATAAGAGCAGCGGTGGTGCTGAACATGTATCTCTGAAGTTTGAAGAGATCCTTGCCAGTGAAGAGCAGGCTATGTCAGTATTGCAGAGAACAAGGGAGCGGAGGAAGCCACTTCCATGGTGATATTAAAGAGAGGCTGAGAGGGGGTCTCTTGCCTTCTTCCAGCTGGATGAGTGGCTGCAGGACATATGCGCAGAGAGTAGCTTTTGTAAAACATATATCGAGATGCATGTTGAATGTTAAGGATGTGCTTGAATTGTCATGTCTATCTTGCCACTCAAAATGCACGTCATACGTGAACTGACAAAGACTCCCATTTCCTATCGCTTCATCAGTTTCATTGCAACGTCGTGTTATTTGAATTAATTCTGTGGGGTTTATTACAGAAATGTCAAGCTAAATCAGCTGTAATATCTCCTATGCCATACCACACCCCCATGATCCCATTGTCTCGTCTCACCTGGAAGGTCAAGCATGTGTGTGGCCCTCTTATAGAGCATGGTGGTTTCTCAGCCTGAGATCCCCCTGGGCTTGATTTGAATTCCTCCATGTTTTTCTGATAGCAGCAAATCAGGAATTTTGTCCTCTGCTGTGTTTTCATTGAAATTATTTTACTTTAGTTCCCGGCATCCCTGCAGTTGATTATGTTTTTTGATTACCATTTGCCCTAGCAGTCCTGATTTGCATGGCAGAATGTTATGTTTATTCCACTTGACAACAAAGGGGCCCATGCTGGTTGCTGGAATTCACCCCTGATTGTGCCATAAGTCCTTCAACAGAGAATTCAGAAGCTACAGCATCTTTCACAGCAGGAAGAGAAGCAAGAGCATCATGAGGGCTTCTGGTGACTGTTCTGCTCTTTCAGGAGGCCATTCTAAATATTTTTGTTTACCTTTCCCACCCCAAATATATTTATGCTGTTGAATAATAAAGATGAATAAAGCTCATACAAGTGCAACTACATATTAACCTAACAGGCACTCTTTCTACATGCCCCCCACCCGTGGCCATGATTATTTATGTAATCAGTGGAAAAATGCATGATGAACTCAACTGTGCAGGTCAGTCTGCGATCAGTCTGATTGGGATGATCAGAATATGATGTAATCATACAAATCATCCTGGGAAAGAGAGGATCTGCAGTGAGAGAAATGCAGGAACAACAGTGAGTTGTCATAGAAGAACCCTCTCGGTTGATTCACTCCTGTCATGTGCCTTGTGTAGTCATTTACAACTATACAAAGTGATTGCAGGACCCTACTGCTATTGTAAATAAGTGGCAAATGGTGATGCATTTTACATCAACTTTGCACCAATGTCAATGACTATCCACAGTTTAAGCTAGTGGAGAATCAGGTTCTTTATCTTTGATATTAACTTTGTGATACAATGAAAATAATAAACACATTATCATTTACTGCATATTGAACCAAATAATTTCAAGGCTGCCACAGTATTCTACATGCTATTCAAGGTCTCAGTGATAATATATATAGGCCATAACAATCTAAGGCTGTGTCTACACTACAAAGTGACGTTGATGCACCTTATGTGGGTATAAAGGCACTGAAGTTGGTACATTCCTTGTGCGCATGCCTCCTTGGCTCCGTGTGTCGGCAGTACACATACTCACCAGACATGCTTGTGTCACTGCACCTTGGGTGTGCAACCTGCCACCATTCAACACACTGTCTTTCGGAAAGTTTTGGAAATACATGATGGGCCTGAAATGAGTCACACAGTGGTGACTGGGGAGCATTTGGGGGAGAGGGGTTCAGCTTCCCAGTTTGCAACAGTCACCATCCCATAATGTCATCAGGATCCTATACTGATTGTGCCTTTTTGCAAAATCCCCAAATCCCCCGCTGCCGTTCTCACTCTCCGCCATCTTTGACAGAAGCATGGTGTCTGCACAGCTCTGCACTAGTGTCATGAGTGTTGCAAATACAGGGTGCCCAATCCTGCAGTATTTGCAGTGCCACAAAAAGAAACAAATCAGTGATGAACATGACAATTTCTTGGAGAACAGTTTGCTGTGGTACATAGCGAGAACCAATGCAAGGTTGTTGGTGGAGTTTACAGAGCAGCTGCCGATGGTTGAGCGCCACTTCTGGGTCTGAGAAATGAGCCATGACTGGTAGGATTGCATTGTGATGCAGGCTTGGGATGACAAGCAGTGGGGGAAGAACTTTCAGCTGTGCAAAGCCACATTCTTGGCGCTGTATGCTGCACTCACCCCAGCCCAGGAACACCAAAATGAGAGCTTCACTGACAGTGGAGAGGCGATCACACTGCTGAAGCTTGCAATGCTACTGCCAGATTGCTACCAATGAGTTGGAAATCAAGTTGAAGTTGGGAAATCCACTGTGGGGGAATCTTGTCTTGTAAATGTGAAGCACTATTAATCTCCTTGTGCTATGCAGGACTGTGACTCTGGGCAATGTGCAGCACATAGTGGCTGGATTTGCAGCAAGGGGTTCCCGAACTGCAGTGGAGCGCTAGACAGCATATCCTTATTTTGGCACCAGAGCATCTTGCCATAAAATACATCAACTGAAAGGGCTACTTTTCTATGGTTATGTAAGTACTGGTGGATCACCAAGGATGCTTCACCAATATCATTGTGGGCTTGTCTGGAAGGTGCATGGGGTTGCATTTTTAAGAACACAGAAATTTTCAGAAAACTGCAAGCAGGGAGTTTCTTTCCCAATGAATCTGTATACCGGGCATCTTGACAGCACCAAGGAACAGCTTAACTACACACAGGGCCGGCGCTTCCATTGGGCGACCCTAGGTGGTTGCCTAGGGTGGCAGGATTTGGGGGGGTGGCATTTTGCTGCCCTCGGTGGAAATTCGGCGGCGGGGCGGGTCCTTCCGCTCCGGGTCTTCGGCGGAAATTCGGCGGCCGGTCCTTCACTCGCTCCGGGACCCGACGCCGAAGTGCCCCAAAGATACGGAGCAGAAGGACCCCCGCCGCCGCCGAATGCTCAGAGGTGGATCGCTGCCGCCTAGGGCGGCAAAAACCATGGCACTGCGCCTGACTACACAACAGGTGCAGAATAACAGTTGAATGTGCTTTTGGTCAATTGAAAGGTCGCTGGCATAGTTTACTCACAAGATCGGACCTTACTGAGAAAAAACATCCCACTGATTATAGCTACCTGCTATGTCCTGCATAATATATGTGAATCAAAGAGGGAAAAGTTTCGGCCAGGGTGGAGGTCTGCTGAGTTTGAACAGCCAAACACAAGGGCTATTAGAAGAACTCAGTGCAGAGCTCTATGGCTCAGGCAGGCTTTGAAAGGCCATTTTGACAGTGAACAACAGCAATGTGTTTTGTTGTAGTGTGATTACCTGACTTCTTGTTTTGTGGTGTCTTGGGAATTGTGTGGTGATTGCTGTACATGTGGGAATATAACATTGTCAATACATCTATTAATTTTGTTTGTTGCTTATCCTATGAGTTGTATCACATTGTCTGTAACAAGCAGATGTTGCAAACTAATAAAGATGAACTATGGTTTAAATAATAGACCTTTATTTTGTAACAGAATTCAATGCAAAAGAAGAACCATTACCTTTTAAAACAAATATATTTAAAACAATTAAACTTAATACATTAAGAGAATAGAATTTAGGAAGGGGAAAGAACATTCAGGCCATTTCAGTTCACATACACTGACCTGTGAACGCAATGGTTGGTGTATGTAAAGCTGCGATTGTCTTTAATGTCCTCTAGGGTGGAGTGTAGGAGCTGTGCAATGACCCCCTGATACCACATGGAAGGTTCAGGGTGGATATAGGGAAGGCCCGATATTGAGTTCTTAATGGGTTGCAGAGGGAGGTGAGCCCAGGGTTGTTGAACCTGCAAGTCCACTAGAGTCTGCAGCATCTGTTTTATGCTGCCTGAGAAGCCCCATTACGTCTCTTTCCCTGTGCCTTTCTCCTCTCCTCTCTTTCCTTCTCCAGACTGTCCCCAGTGTTTATCCTCCAGGCCCTGTGCTCACAGTCTGATGCAGCACTGGCTTGCAGGCTCTCACTGCATCCCAAGTTGTCGTCTTTCTCCTTCTTATCTGGGTCAGGCGTTCCATGGGTGTGGAGGGGGAGACCCTGAAGGCTGCAATGGCAGCTCCTGCAGATAAAACACACATAGCTATCATTGTCAGTCTATTCACTATGGAAAGCATAACATTCTCACTTCTGCTTGGGATTGCATGTGCCAGTCACAGCACCAGCCATAGTGAGTCTGGCCTGCTGGGGGCTAGGGAACTGAGGAAGGAATTGCTCCATTTCATGAATCTTGTAGTATAGGGCAATGGCACTAAATACTGGAACCATTTTCCACAGGTGGTGCTGATTTTAGCTGACGTCACTCCTGAGGGTAACAAAGGCAGGGAGAGCACAGCTGCCACCGGCGTCCTGAAGCTGCCTGGGGACATGTGCTGCCAGCCTGTCAGTGTTATGGCTGACGGGCATGAGAAAGTGTCCTACTGAGGAGGAAGAAATAAGGCAGCCCTCCTCAGAAATCTTCAGGAGAGGATTACAGAGTGCCTCCATGAAAGGGTCATCCAGATCTCTCAGGAGGACCGAAGGGACATTCCTGTGTATACAAACAAGCTTCTCCACATGGCCACCCTGCCTTATTCTCGAGAGGACTGAAAAGCAGCTCACAACTCTACCTCTCTAGCTTGTACCTCTACCTCTTCTAATATGAATAAATTAATGAAGTCAAAAGCTTATCTTACTATTTTTTGGGAGGGGCCCATCCCCATAATAGAAAATGTATCTACACACGTACCAGCGGTTTCTTCCCCTGCACGGGGCTCACCTGTGCTCGAGTGATGGGCCTGAAGTGGAGTCAAAAAGAGGTTCTGGCTCACTGTGCACCCCCCCATCTCCTGCCCCCCATTATCCTCTTCCTCATCCTCCACCTGACTGTTCACAACAGGGGCCGGTGACTCGGGCGTCTCAGATGTATCTATGCTGTTGTGTAGGGTAATAGTGGGGGGGTCTCTGCTGAGTTTGGCATGTGGCTTGTTGTAAAAGCAGCAGGTCTGCTGCTCAGCACCAGATCGATTGTTGGCCTCCCTGGCCTTCTGGTACACCCGCCGCAGCTCCTTGGCTGTCACGTGGCACTGCTGATGGCCCCTGTCATATCCCTTCCCTTGCATCCCCTGAGCAATCTGGACGGAGATGTCCATGTTTCTACAGCTTATTTGGAGCGGTGCCTGCACAGCCTCTTCTCCCCACAGGACCAGGAAACCCACTATCTCCAGTCTGCTTCAGGCAGGAGCGAGTCTGGAGCGTGTAGCCGGCATGGTAAGCCTGGCAGTTGCACTCACCCACAGAGAGCTGCTAGGTGTGCTCACCAAGCCAAGCAATCAGGGAAGGGAATTTTAAAAACTAAAGGGGAGGATGAGCTTCTGGTCTAAGTGACCCCAGGGCAGGGGACTTCAACCTGAGCGATCAGTTTCAGGCATTTGTGGGACAGCTGCTGGAGGACTGTTCGGATTGACATAGGTGTCTACACATGTGCTGTGTCGAACTCCAGACACCAGCCTCAGCACAATGCCGCTCAGGGAGGTGGTGTTACTGTGTCAGCATAATAGGGCACTTACATCAGTGGGGGACAAACTGAAGGGTAGACACATGTAACTGGGTCAACACAAGGCAATGCGCATTGACATAACTGTGTAATGTAGACCAGGCCTAAGCCCGAGGAACTTGAGAAATCACCAAGGCAAAGTTGGCCAAGAGGTCACTGCTCGCCATCCTGAAGTCCCATCTAAATCGGGGTAGTGCAAAAGATCAGTGTAAGGATTAGGGAATCCCTCAGCTCAGTTACCAGAAAACATGTATAACATTCTCTCCCTCCTTGAGGAGGTTTGACAGAGTTCCTCTCAATGTACAAAGCTTTTAAGAGGAAAAGAAAGTGTCAGTCCAACAAAACAAACTAGTGACTGTGAGAGTACGTCGGGCTACACGTCTCTTTCAGGGGTCCTGACAAGAGAACTGAGTGTGATAAAATGTTTAGAAGGATTTTAGCCATGAGCTAATATAAACTGAAAAGCTTCATGTTTGCCACCAGAAGTCTGTGGACCAGTGGACAAATATAACCAGTTACAAGATGTAGAACAGTGACCCAGTCTGTTGTGGGGGTGGTCCATTCTTCCATCTCAAAAATCAGGAAACAGGTGGCACTCGGTATTAAAAGATTTGAAAGAGACCACACGGTGGTTACTTACAGAAGCGATTTAGTAACAATTTTGCTGTAGCAGCAGTGAGTGTGGATTAGATCAAAGTCTCAACCTTGGCTTCATTTGTCCAACAATGGCCCCAACAATAGCTTCAGTAGAAAAGAATGCTGGTTAAATATACATCCACACCGTGCTTCAGGCACCTCCCAGACTTGCTTTACAATTACTTTCCACTCCTGACTAGATGTCAAAGGTAGCATTCTCAGTACACTGTGCTGCATGTTTTCTGCAAAGAGCCCAACCAACACACTCGCATTTCACCTAATCCAGGGTTCTCAAACTTCACTGCACTGCAACCCCCATACTATATAACCCCCAGGCGGGGGGAACTGAAGCCTGAGCCCCCTTGAGCTCTGCCCCACTCAGTGGGGGGCCAGGGCCAAAGCCAAAGCCCTGGGCGGCGGGGGGGGGGGAGGGGAGACTGTAACCTGAACCCCACTGCCCAGGGCTGAAGTCCTTGGGCTTCATCCCCAGGTGGTGGGGCTTGGGCTTCAGCCTGAGCTCCAGCAAGTCTAATGCCAGCCCTGGCAACCCCATTAAAATGGGGTCCCGACCCACTTTGGGGTCCCGACACACAGTTTGAGAACTGCTGACAACGTGACAGACTGAAGAAACATATTGTAGCTAGGGTACATGTGCAAGAGAGAGCCAAAGAATAGGTATTAAGCCTAATAAAGAAATTAATGCCACATATCAATAAACCTATTTAATTAAAAACTATTGATGAGTCTATTTGATTCTATGCTATATAGGTTCTTATACTGCCCTGGTCACCATACTATCTAAGTGCTTTCCAATAGGACATTAAGCAATGTGACTAACATCTGTCATGTGTTTGTTCTCTCATCCTCTCCACAGAGAGAGAGGTGTATGCAATGGAGTGTCTTGGTCTGTTTTTTTTTTTAAATAACAGCGAGAGAGAGCAAGAGAGAGAGCTATGTGCTTATGTATATGAGGCATGTTTATGTCTAGGCAACATGCCACAGAAGCTACATGAGTTAAGATTGCAATTTTTTTTCTAGATGCTTCTATATATTGTGTACAGTGATGCTGATGTTTGAACTCCCCATATGTGCGTGTGTAGTGGGGGAAGGGAATGTCTCCTTGGCATAGGACTTATTAGTATCATCAATCATCAGGGGTGTCATTTCCAAATTCCCTTTCCCTCACCTAATTTGCTAAACCTAATTCTTTATCACACTACAGAAGCCAGCATGAGAGATGGGAGTGATAATGAGAGGTGGCTTGCTTATCCATGCTCTACTATACAGAAGCAATGTGAGCCTGGCAACTTTCAGAGAGAGGTTCCCCCCATTTTTTTTATTCCTTTCACTGAAAGCAGAAAACAGCATCCCCTGACTGATTTTATATGTAGCTTTCTTTTTTTTTGCTGTCTGTGTGAGTGTGTTTCATAGTCTAAAGGTGCTAGTCAACCATCTTTTGTTGCTGGCTGCACACAAGTTTGCTGGTGGTCTGGAGGTATTTTGCAGCACCACAAAATATTTGCTGATGCATCCAGTTCAGGGTCCCGACAAAACGCTCCTCATTAATCACAGCAACAAAAGGTCAATTTTTTGTTCAGCTTTAAAACTAAAGTAATTTAAAAAAATCCTTGTCACAAATATTTACCGTATATCACTTGTTTTACTGAATTTGCCAACCCTTTTGCATTTGGGCAGAAAATTGCTTATCCTTAAAATCTGGGAAAAACATGAATGAAATCCTGGGCTCATTAACAATGGCAAAACTCCTGGAGACTTTGACAGGACCAGGATTGCACCCCTTGAGTGTGACCCTTAAGGCCCAATTATGCAAGCCTTTCTCATGTCAATGACGTTTTACTGACACCGAAGGCTTCTTGATTTTCCTGGGTCTCTTCACCCAAGTAAGGCCCTGAGCTGCCATTGTGATCTATGGGGAAAGGGAATCAATGGAGCTTCATGTAAGCACAACAGTCTGACCACAAGGATCCCAAGGCAGGATCAGGGCTTACGACCCAGATCTCCATAGGTAGCTAGATGCCTAACTCGCAGTGAAACCAGTGTTCTCGGTTGGGCCCTAAATCCATTTGAGGATCTGGGTCTAAGTGCTCACCAGTATGAGCCAAGGTTTCACCACCAGGCCTCTAATACATAGCTCCTTGACTGACACAGCCCCCTCTCACTGGGTCTAACAAAGACAGGCACAAAGCCATGGCAAGAAAACAGAAACAAACAGAATTAGTAATAACTCAGGTCCAGAGCCCCAGTGGGAAATGACCTTCAAAATCCTCGCTCTCTCTCTCTCTCTCTGTGAGAGAGAGCATCTTATTCTGACAGATAAAAAACAAGGAATATATATCTAACGTGCACAGTAACACAAGCACAAAGACTCAGTGCAGGCACTCTTGACTGACTTTTCTAGTTGAAGGAAAATGCCAAAATGCTTTTAATTGGAGGCTACAAAGGAGCCTTCAATTAAAAGCACTTTTGTTAGGAATTCTTAGATTTTTAAAAATTGGCCAAGAATGAGAGCTTTAGTTTAAACCAACAGGAGATTTTAACCAGGCAGAGAGACAGACATACGGTATTGGGGGAGTTTTTCAAAGGCACCAATGGGAAAGAGGCGTACGGGAGTTTGTGCGGGGGCGGGAGGGGTGTGTGTCATCGCTCCCCATGTGAACCTTTAAGCCTTAAAGATAAGAAGATAAATAAAAAGAATCCAACTACACAGTATTTCTTTTTAACAGGGGCTCAGGCAACTTGATGTTAATCTGAACATTTGTACTGCATCATTCTGATTGATTGCTGTTGAACTTGCTTGAATACAAGCCATTTTACCAGGTTCCCCATATTCAGCATAGGGAAATATGGTCACCCTACATAGAGAACTGGTTTCTAATGAAACATTTTGGTAACTGGGGAAATATAATGAAAGGACAAATTGTGACCCCGTTCCTCCCAAGGGTATGCTGCAAGTGCACCCATTGACTTTAGTGGGATTGCTTATGGTTTAAGGTGCTGCTCAACACACGTACGCGCATCACAGTGTGGGCCAAAGTATATCGCGGTGATAATTCCAGCAATAAACTCCGTGGTTTACAAAGAGAGAGTTACTGCTCCTCCTCAGGAGAGGTGTTTCCTTTCCAAGTAACTCCCAGACTAAAAACCTGTGTTAAATCAGAGTTTTATTGCTAATAGAGAGCTAAATGACATTACTCAGGGTATCCTTTTGATCGTAAGATCATCCGGGCAGAGACTGTGTTACTCTAGTTTCTACATTCCTTAGCAAAATGGTGCCCTGTTCTCGGTTGGTCCCTGGGCACTACAGTAAACTAAATAATCAATAAGTGTCCCTTCAAGAAAAATACCTCATAACATAATGACCTTTATGACACAAAGGCTGCAATGTTAATACATAATGAGCCAGAAAGTAATCAAATTAAAAGGAGACCGTGTAGTGTTCACAGACTGCTCCAATCATAAGTCCTGCTTTGATCCAATCTTTTGATGGCCCAGTGGTCATGGAAAGTGACCATCAGGCCGTTTGAAAACCATCCAGGGCTAGATGCTAGGCTAAGATTATAAGTCAAAAATGTCTTCTCCCATAAATTGGAGTAGAGCAACTATTGGACAAATTCCTGGCAGTGTCTACTGATAGATATAATTGTCCCATAGCAATAGCTGTCTCCGTGGGGAGATCACAAAACTTCTTGTTGAGGCATGGACCAATGACTTCACCAGTAGAGACTACAGAGGGTCGGCCCAATGGTTCCTTGACTCTTGGCTCTGCCTTCCCTAAGGCCAAATTTCAGTTTCTTTTCACACTGTAAATGCATAAAAGTCTCGAGGCCTAGTTCAGCTTGGCATTTTAAAAATTAGAACTGGAGACAAAAAACATAAAATGAAGGATAGATATAAAAATAAACATGACTAGACATATAAAATGGAAAGTATCAGAAGGCTGGCAATAAAGCATAAGTTCCTGAATATTAAAATATTACTACAGCATGGCAGAAAACATCCTTTTTCTCTCTCACAGCCTTAAGCTGTCTGCCGCTGCCTCTCAGATTAGTCCAATCAAGTGTCCCAGAGTGACATGTTCTGGAATGTTCCCAGAGTCACTGACAAACCTGTAGATGTAGCCCATAGGCTTTGGCAGCACAAGTTTTCTCCATTAGCTTGTGGCATTGTATTATCTTCCAGGCAAGATCAAGATAGTCATTTCTCTTATGGGGATTCCTCTTGTTAATAAGATGAAACACGTTCTTTTCTGACCCCTGATTTGAGCTAATCTCTGTTTCTTCGAGTGCCAACACTGAATATTAGTCAATATTCTCCTTATGTTCCTGTTGTGACGTTATTGACATGAACTGTGACCGTATAGATCATTGTTGCAACAAAGGTCCTATAGTTGCACCAAATCTTGCACAAAGGAAGTCAAGTAAGATGTCTATAGAAAGGTTATAATTTGCTGATTATGATTATGCTGTCTGTATGTGTGTATCATTTTTTTATTTGAAGTTATGAATGTTGGCTATGTACTTGTATCTCAATGTGTTTGATTCTAAGTAGCCTCAGTGAAGCATTTGGTCAACTTATTGAGAAAGGACTATTCTCAGTAAGTGCCCAATCAAGAAACACTTAACTGACAATGGACTTTGGGAGACGCCAATCCACATTTGAGCTTTTCTGGAAATACAGTGGTTTGTGCATTGGCCTGTTAAACCCAGGGTTATGAGTTCAATCCTTGAGGGGGGCATTTAGGGATCTCGGGCAGAAATCTGTCTGGGGATAGTCCTACTTTGAGCAGGGGGTTGGACTAGATGACCTCCTGAGGTCCCTTCTAATCCTGACATTCTATGTTTAAAAAAAACATGTAAACAATGGCGTAGACCTGCAAAAAGCTGAATCATTCATAGACATGTGACTTGCCCAGGTGGCCACAAATTCCATCTTGTTGCTGTGATTTTGCCCAGAAGAACAAAGGGGTTTCTGCCCACAAAAGAGAGAATATAAAAGGCCCTTGAAGTTCCTCCATTTTGTCTTCAGCTGGCTCAAGAGATGGCCTCTCCACCCAAAAGAGATGCCTGAAAGGACAGTAACTACAGGGGTGTGAGAGATTGCTGGAGTCAGACTAGGAAGGAGTGCAGTCTGTGAAAGAAGCATATTGGAACATCTCTGGGGGTGAGATTTCTCTGTAATCAGTTTCTTAATGTATTAGGCTTAGGCTTAGACTTGCATGTTTTGTTTTATTTTGCTTGGTAACTTACTTTTTTCTGTCTGTTATTACTTGGAATCACTTAAATGCTACTTTTTATACTTAATAAAATCACTTTTTGCTTATTAATTAACCCAGAGTAAGTAATCCATGGGGGAGCAAACAGCTGTGCATATCTCTCTATCAGTGTTATAGAGGGCGGACAATTTATGAGTTTACCCTGTATTCGCTTTATACAGAGTAAAACGGATTTATTTGGGGTTTGGATCCCATTGGGAGCTGGGTGCTAGAGACCGAAGCACTTGCTAAACCGTTTTCAGTTAAGTCTGCAGCTTTGGGAGCCTGGGTCAGATCCTGGGTCTGTGTTGCAGCAAATTAGCGTATCTGGCTCAACAAGACAGGGTTCTGGAGGCTCAAACTGGCAGAGAAAACAGGCTCAGAGGTAGTCTCAGCACATCAGGGGACAGTCCCAACGGGGTCTCTGTGACTGAACCCATCACACCCTAATAAGCCTCCTCAAATATATAGGCCACTCCACCCCATGTATCTATCATTTCTATAGATCCTATCACCAGAGTATGTGAGCACTGATCTCTCAAGGTAGTGCTGTAGTCCTGCCCCTCAAAAGCATGTAAGTAGTCATTGGTCACCTTTACAGAGAACTTCCTTGAGGCCAACCTTTGAGAATACATTACTTGGTCTGTCTGCCCTGGAATAATACATTCCTATCTATTTCCCATCACACCATTAATATACTCAGATAACTTCAAACTCACCTCTCTGAAGAGGGCCAGCACAAGGCCAATCCAACACATCAATCCCATTAGAAATTACAGTGAAATCCTGGCCCCAGTGAAGTCAATGGCAAAACTCCCATGGAGTTCAAATGGAGAGGATGTCACCTGGCCTGGACAAAAGAAAGTGAGCCAGAGCATCAATTGATATAAAGCCATGTAGCTGCATTAAAATCTTGTTGTTATTATTATTATTTATTATATCTATTGCCAGAGCACCAAGGAGCCCCAGTCATGGACCAGGACCTCATTGTGCTAGGTTCTGGACAAACACAGAATAAAAAGACAATTCCCGTCTCAAAGAGTTTCCCAGTCTCAGTATAAGACAGGAGGCGATAGGTGAATGCAGACAGACAGGGAGCACAAAGAAACAATGAGATTATATGGGGTGGCAGAGGCCTCAGCTTAGTAACCCCCCAACCCCCTCACCTAATTTGAACTCAATGGCCCTTTGCTGATTTTCACAAGCTGAGATTCTGGCCCTTAAGCCACTTTGACATCAAACAGTTTCATACAAAACCTATACATGAACAATCATAAGAGAGGAGTGTTGGCCAAACATGGCCCTGGGAATCAGAATACCAGAGTGTTAACCTTGGCTCTGACATCTGTAAACTTGAGCAAGTCATTCACAGCCCTATGCCTCAGTTTCCCCATCTGCAAAATTTGGATAATACGTCCTTCCCAACAGACAGAATTATTGTGAGGCTTCATTAGTTACAGAAGACACCCACCCACTCACCCATGACAAAAAATTTTTTACACATAAGTACCATAAGTACCAACATCATTAGTATGTTTTGTTAACACCAATCATAGTAAAGGGCCAACTGCGTGGAATTTATGTTGTATCTGGTAAATTGTCTTGACAATTTTGCAAGGTTAAGTGTGTCTATTATTACATCCAGATAACTGTCATAACCACTTGTACTTGGATTATCCAGCAAAATATTCACGGAGGTGCAATGCAAGTTACAACTGCTTTGAAAGTGGTTATCGAAAGCCTGTTTAACAATTTTGTCAGAGCAGACAGCTGAGCACTAGGTTAAAACAATAGCAATTTTCACCTTGAAAACAGATTTAGTGGAATGCATTGTTATTAATTTGCAGCTTTACGAATTGTAACTGTCTCTGTCTTATTTTCCCTGTGAGAGACTCATCTGCTCTGATGTGTGTAACCATTGATTCTCTGTATTAAGGAACTGATAAAATAGATTAGGCACAACAGAATGTTAATTAAGACCATGTTTCACAATCAGCTGCCCCAAATCATTGGCTTTTTGGTAAAAAAGCTGAGCCGCTATTTGCTGATGAACTACTGGCTGTATAGAAAGTCAAAACCAAGAAAACAAGAGATATGGACCAAGCAGATATGTGGGCATGATGCCAAAGATAGCAAGAGTAACGAGAGAACACAATCATGCTTTCACTGTGTCCTGTTCTGGATTAGTGTGTCTGATGGCTGCAAACAAGACACTCCATGCACATTTAGACTGTTCATTGAATTGGCCATTTTCTGACTGGATTTGCTGTAAGTGCAATGAGTTTAGTGAACAGGGACTCAGGAGCCATGTGTCCTGAGCTCATGCCGCAGCTCTGCTGCGTGACCATTGGTAAGTCACTCATCTCTCTGTGAGTCTGATTCCCTTCTGGCCATTTTGTTGGCTTGTTTATTAAGACTATAAGTTCTTGAGAGGCAGGAGTTTCTCACTGAGTGTTTGTACAGAGCCCGGTGCAATAAAGTCCCATTCTCAGCTGGAGCCTCTAGGTCAGGGATCGGCAACCTTTGGCACACAGCCCATCAGGGAAATCCGCTGGCGGGCCGGGACGGTTTGTTTACCCGCAGCATCCACAGGTTCGGCTGATCGCAGCTCCCACTGGCCGCGGTTCACCGTTTCGGGCCAATGGGGGCTGCGGGAAGTGGCGGCCAGCACATCCCTCGGCCGGCGCCGCTTCCCACAGCCCCCATTGGCCGGGAAGGGCGAACTGTGGCCAGTGGGAGCTGCGATCAGCCAAACCTGCGGACACCTCAGGTAAACAAACTTTCCCGGCCCGCCAGCGGCTTTCCCTAACGGGCCGCGTGCCAAAAGTTGCCGATCCTTGCTCTAGGTGCTACTGTAATACAAATAATAATAATAAATTAAAATGGAAGGGCAAGAGGCCTTGTACTGCCAGGTTTTTGGCCATCTTGGGCCCAGCATGGCACCCTCAGAGTCATCCATAGCACTACTCTGGGAAAGGCCTTCCCCATGCCTGAGTGACCTACCGAGGCTGTCACTTTCCCTTCCCTCTGCCGCTCCAGAGCTCTGTGTCCTCAGAGAGGATGCCTATGATTTTTTTATTATTTTTTTTGCATGATGTAAGACTCAGTGTCACCTGTGTTCAGATTAGAGTCAGAGAAGTGTCTCTTGGCAGTTTACAAAAGAGAAAATGGAAAATGTCATTGTTTAATGTGGCACGTGGCAGAGAGTCTATGCCAAGCTCCTCTGAGAGGCCCAAAACTCCAGTCACATGGGAAAGCTGATAAAAGCTGCCTCTGTACAGTGACTCAGCTCCTCTCTCTCCCCCTTGGCAGCAAGTTACCGCTGCACATGCCGTCTCTTCAGGGAAGAGCGCCAGTAAATCCACTTTGAGTTCTGGGCAGAGACGACTTGCAAGGGACAGCCCACTGTGTTGAAACAGTAGTGTAGGTAGGACTAAGTTAGTGGGAATTTATTCACTGCAATCAATGGGCTTTGAATCAAGTCATTAGTGATTTGTCTCAGGCCACACAGGGAAGCAGTTATCAGTGCTGGGACTGGGAATCAATATGAAAGCTGAGATTAGAACACCAGAATTCCTGGCTGCCTGTCCTATGAAACAATTTAAACATTTCGGGGGTAACTATTACCTTTCCGTAATGCCAAAACCACTCCAATGTCTCTGTTAATGCCATTCATCTAGCAGTAATATATCTATGGCGCTGTAAAGGGAGAAGACTGCTTTTCAGAGGCACCATCAATGGTTTTGAGAAAAGTAAATATATATTTCCCATATATAAGAAAGATGAATTCAAACTGGACCAAGTATAGCTCAGTGGTTTGAGAATTGGCCTGCTAAACCCTGGGTTGTGAGTTCAATCCTTGAGGGGGCCATTTAGGGAACTGGGGTAAAAATCTGTCGGGGGATTGGCCCTGCTTTGAGCAGCGGGTTGGACTAGATGACCTCCTGAGGTGCCTTCCAACCCTGATACTCTAAATACAGAAAGGGCTACTGGTGTGATCAGAGGACTGGAGAACCTATCTTAGGCGAGGAGACTTAAGGAGCTTGATATATGTAGCCTAAAAAAAACAAAGGATGAAAGGTGATAAGATTGTGCTCTATAAATACATCAAAGGGATAAACACCAGGGAGGGAGAGGAGTTATTTAAGTTAAGCACCAATGTTGGCACAAAAACAAATGGATATAAATAAGTTTAGGCTTGAAATTAGACAAAGGTTTCTAACCCTCAGAGGAGTGAAGTTCTGGACCAGCCCTCCAAGGAAAGTAGTGTGCGTGTTGGCAGGGAGGAGGGAAATATACTCGTTTCAAGACAGCTTCATGAGTTTATAGTTTGATGTGAAGGGATTGCCTACAATGGCCCATGGCTCATCTATGACTACTATTAGCAAATATCTCCAACAGGCAGAGAGGCTTCTGAGTTACTACAGAGAATGCTTGCCCAGCTGGCTGGCTCACCCACACTCATGATACGGGTTCAGGGAGGAATTTCCCCCAGGTCAGATTGGCAGAGACCCTAGGGAAGGGGTGGGCAAACTTTTTGGCCCGAGGGCCACATCAGGGTTGTGAAATGTATGGAGGGCCGATGGATTTTCAATGTTGATAAATGCAAAGTAATGCACATTGTAAAAACGATCTCAACTATACCTATAAAATGGGGTCTAAATTAGCTGGTGCCACTCAAGAAAGAACTTGGAGTCATTGTCGCTAGTTCTCTGAAAACATCCACTCAATGTGTAGCAGCAAAAAGGGAACAGAATGTTGGGAATCATTAAGAAAGGAATAGCTAAGAAGACAGAAAATATCATATTACCTCTATATGACTCCATGGTACGCCCACATCTTGAATACCATGTGCAGATGTGGTCAACCCATCTCAAAAAAGATATATTGGACTTGGAAAAGGTTCAGCAAAGGGCAACAAAAATTATTAGGAACAGGGCCGGTGCAACCATTTAGGTGAACTAGGCAGTTGCCTAGGGTGCTAGGATTTGGGGGGGGGGGGCATTTTCTTCGGCAGCGACTGTGGCGGCCAGATCTTCAGCCACCCCAGTCGCCGCCGGCATTTAGGCGGAGGGAGCTGGGACAGGGGAGCATGGGGAGGGCTGCCTGCAGCAAGTAAGGGGGTGGGGGCAGCACGCAGGGGAACTCCCCGCCCCAGCTCACCCCTGCTCTGCCTCCTCCCCGAGCACGCCGTGGCCGCTTCACTTCTCCTGCCTCCCAGGCTTGCAGCGCCTAAGTTGATTAGTGAACCAATCTACAAGGGACTACTTGAACGATCAAATCTGGGGCCAGGTCATGACTATATGATTTATTCTGACACAAGAACAGCGTAACATAGTGCTGAGAATCACAAGCTCAGCACAGCAAATGTCCTGCGATGTGCGCGAGGCGTTATGGGTACCAGCATTCTGGGGATGTGGAACCCAGGCATTGTCCACTCCTTGCCTCTTCTTGCCTACTCATTCAGGGTGGTACTCTACACTTCTATCCATGATGCAGGCAGCCTGCACAAGCACCTTACTCCTTTGTACTGCAGCACAAGCTGGGCCACGGCTTGGCCCTTGGGGAATTAATAATGTGTTGTGTCAGAGCCCTGTATAATGCACATCTAAAGGTGGCGTGGATGGGAGCCCATGCATCTAGAAGGTGGAGACAATTTAAACAGGGGACTTGATTTATTCTTCTCCACTTGCAATCCATGCATTAAGCTCCCTGAATTCTCCACCCCCTCCCACACTCATTTTAGTGATAGCTATTATTCCTTTCCACGATCTGGGGAAGAAGAGCCCAGGAAAGACCTCTTGGGGGGGCTTCCGAAAGTAAAGACCATTTCATCTGTCAATCAGGCCTTGCTTTTCATTAATTCTATTTCAATGTGTTGTATATGAACAAGCTTTTGCTTTTGCCACCACAAGGAATCTCAGTGGGATGGAGAAGCTTAATCGATCGGCGATCCCATTCACCCAGAAAGAGTGTTAATTGGCTTGAATACTTGAAACATGTGACACAGACTGACCTAATCACCAGCACTGGAGGAATCAATAAATTAGAGGAGAAATACAGGTGGGCAAAACAAGGACCCAATCCTCAAAATACTGCTGTGAGCGCTCTCATTAAAACCAATGGGACTATGTGCAAGAGGAAACGTATTCACATGAGTAAGTGTCTGCAAGATCAGGCCCTGGAGAGCTAAGAGTGATACTAATTGGCTAGCTTTGCTTCTTATTCATCTGTCACTTACCTTTTGCAGCCACAATTCTTTCATTAAATCTATGAAAATTATTTGTTTCCTTGTCCTAAAAATGCCAACCCATCTCAGCTTGCCTTGTGCACACAGTGTGACACACACGCACAACAGGTGAAGAAGGGGGGTATTCAGGAAAAAGGGACTGGATGGTGAAGGATGAGGCTGCTATAGAGAGGCTAAGGCCCAGCACTTCTAGGCACTCATGCTGAAGTGTTTGGTACTGCCCAAAAGCTGTTACCATCAGAAGGCAGCTCAGATGTTCTACATGAAATGAGCGGTTGGTTGCAGCTCAGTTCCCACTAGAGAGTTGTCCACATCCCTAACCAGCACCACAGCTGGCAGCCTGGTCGCAGTCCCATCAGAGGGGACAAGGCCTAGATGAGGCTGAACTGTCTCCTGTCCCCTACAGGTGGTCTCTTGGGAGAAGCATTGAACCATGTTAGGAGCATAGAACTAGATTCATAAAGGGATTTAGGCATTGAATTCCAAAATTTAGAACCCCCAAATCCCTATTCAGGGGCTGTCTAACCCTGTAGGTGCCTAAATTCCGATAGAAATAATTATTGGACCAGACCTTGAGTCTCCCACTTGCTGGGTGAATGCCCCAATGTCTGGGCTATAATAGCCATTCTCACACTTTTACTTCCCCTGGGATTATGAAGTAGTTCAGACAACGTGGCTTTACCTCCACAGGAGAGACCGAGAGCCACTCAGCTCAGAATACGCCTTTTAGGGCACTTAGCCGAGGTGCGGGAAAACCTGTGTTCAAACCTCTGCTCCGCAGCAGGGGGATTTGAACTAGGTGCTTTTACATCTTGGGTGTGCTTGCTAACCACTGGGCCAAAGTTTATAAACAAGGCTCCTCTACCCCCCTACCTCCCAGAGAGGGTTTGCAGCTGTGAATCCTGAGAACACCAAGTCTGGGCAGGACGTGGGCACTTAACTCTCTTTGAGGAAAGGGACTTCAGCCGCACCCTTCTTCCTGGGGGCTAGCTTAGGCAGCTCCCCACTCAGGCTGATGGCTCTTGGGGATCCCAGTTTCAAAGTGAGAAGTTTACCCCTCACCCCACCCCGCCACACACACACACAAAGCCTGAGTAAATGAGAAGGAGGCACATGTTGGCAAGGCAACAGGAGCCACCATCTCAACCTGTGACTAGGGACTGGGCAGAAATTGCACACACGAGCTCTGCACACCCCAGTATGAAGGTCTGTTGTCAGATGTTCACAAAGCCAGTGGCTGCATTCCAGCCCCTCTCTGTCTCTGTTCCAACTTACCTAGTGCCAGGACTACAAAAGCCCCATACAGCCACTACACAGCCTGTGCCTCCCCGCCCCCAGCCACTCTGCCCTGGACAAATTTAACCAAGAGTGAGCCATAAGCTAGGAACAAAGCACTTTACAAGCCCAGGGCCATTTCCAGCTTGCTATGTCACAGCCACAATGCTAGATTTACAGCTATACCCTGATCAAAGCTTCCTCTAGGCTGAAACTTTGCACATAGTGTCACAGCATAGGAGAGAATTTCCCCTCCCCCTCATACACACTGGATCGGAAAATTAGAAAACATGTGGTTCAGGGGATTTTAAACTATTGACAAAGAGGCTGATTTAAATGTTTCCATGGTTTTGGCTTTTGCTGGGTTCCCCCCGCGCCCCGTTTTTGGCTACAATTCCTTCCTTTTCTAGTTGCAAATCTGCTTGATTTGAAAGTGAATGGGTGTTGGTAATAAACACTGCCCAGCATAGGCAACAGGTATAATAGGCCAGGGCCGACTAAGCCTCTCCTGGCACAGCTGTGGCCGCTGGATGCTGGTTGCGGGATTTGCATGGGAAGTTTTTGCTTATTATGATGCCCCATGCAGGTTCCAGGTGGCTGAGGAGGTGGCATGGAGTCCAAGGAGATTACTGATGAACCCAGGAAGCTGAGTAACACATATCACCTCCTCAGCCACCCTGGAACCTGCATGGGACATCAGCAAGCTCAGGTTCATCAGCAAGACAAGAGCTTTTCCCATGGGATGGCTTGGGGTCTCAGAAGGGCAGGGGAGAGGAGGTGCAGCATGACTGAGGGGGGCTCCAGCCGGCCCGGGGCTCCTCTGGTCGTGGGGGGACTCGGGGCTCCAACCATGGTGGGGACACTCGGGACATCTCCGGAGGGTGGGGGGTGTGCTTCAGCTGCGGGGAGAGGAGCCCTCAGGCAGAAGGGGTGGGTCAGAGGGGGCTAGGCTCCCGAAGGGAGGTTCCACCTGCCGCCCATGTG
Source organism: Mauremys reevesii (assembly GCF_016161935.1). Classification (NCBI taxonomy): domain Eukaryota; kingdom Metazoa; phylum Chordata; order Testudines; family Geoemydidae; genus Mauremys; species Mauremys reevesii. The sequence goes on from NC_052624.1 coordinate 20,546,323, forward strand.
CCCGGGCTAGGCACCTGGCACTTTAACATGATCAAAATATTAGGATTGTAAAATGAATTAATAGTCATTTTGCTCTTTACATGGCTCCCGTCAAAGCATTTCACAAAGGCAAACTAGTTAAGCCTCAGAATACCCCCCTCAGAACCATACAGCCCTTTTACAGATGGAGAAACAGAAGCAAGAATGCTATTTTCAAAAGCTTGGCCTGCTGGGCACTGCCATTGGGACTTAGTGCATGTCTGGGTGCTTAGGTGGGTTTCAGAACAACTTATTTAGTCATGGCCTTCTCCCAGAGTGCTCCACAGGGCTGTGTAGACGAGGGTTTGAGGGCCTCTTTAAAGCCATGTTGCTTGATTGCCACTGCCAGTTAAGGCTCTGCCTACATGTGAACCATTTTTGTTAAACTGATATGAGTGCCTATATGGATACACACATTTCAATTTGTGGCTTATTTTGGTTCAGCTTAAGTCAGTTAGGAATTGGTTTAAGCTAAACAGACATAAGCCACTCACTCTGAAATAAGTATGTCACATAGCCTTTTGCATTGGTTTAAAAACTGATTTGGTGCAATTGCCTCATTTAGGCAAGGCCTGACCTGAGTTAACAAAGGCAACTGTTATTGCTAGCCCGGACACTCCATAAACGTTTCAGATCAGGTTAGGTCAACCTCGTGGGTTAAACCACAACTGCTTGTGTCCTGGAACAAACATTTGCAGGGTGTCTAAACTAACATCTACAATTGTGTGAGTTCACTCGAAATTAAAGCAGGACCACAAACTCTAGTCTAGCCATACACAAATCGGGTGGCTCTGGCCTGTAGGTAAATAGCCAGCCCCTCACTCAAAGACATTCAGAATCACCCCAGTGCCTATCCAGGGAAGTGTCTTTGCACTGCCTCAGGTGGGTAGCTCAGTAGTGGCACCAATTCAGTGTATTACTAAAAAACAGTACTGAGAAATCTCTTAATCTTCCCTCTTGAAGCCTGGCTCCAATGGTATGAATCTCCCAAGTTTTACCCTGCAAAATTCAACACTCTCAAAAATCCCACAAAGTTTGTGTATGGTTTCATAAGTAGCATCTGCACAGGCACTGTGGTTGTTGTCCGTAATGCATAAATAGTTGGTGTTCAGCAAGCCTGTGTTCTGTTTGTGCTCCCCTAAATTATGTTTCTGAACCACATAACAGAGTTCAGAGAAGGAAACAGAGAAGAAAAACAAATGAGTAACATGTATTTCTGAACAGTTTCTGGATTATTTTGGGGTGGGGGGAGGAGGGGAACATACTGGAAATGTAAATGGCATTTCCCAGTAAAAAGTGTACAAAATGGAACATGGAATCACATGACAACTATCCTTTAGGTGCTGTTATCTCTCAAATGAGCCACAACTGGGATGGAAGAAGCAAAGAGGACTATGGATTATTAGATTAGGATTTAGATTCGACATTGTAATGCCTAATGTTTAGGCAGATGCCACAGCCCTGGGTTAGTGTACAGTGCAGGGAGAGAGCTGGGCACCTAAGAACAAAAGCCCGCAAACTCACAAAAGCCCGCAAGCTGAGCAGGGAGCTGCCTAAAATAGCCAATAGGAAATGCTGAAGAGAGGGGGCGTGGCCTAAACCTCATGCCTCAAAGGGAGTTCAGCACCTCACTGTGGGCTGAAGGGAGGAGCCTCCCTTCACTCAGGATTAACAGTTATGAACCCTTTTCTGGAGTTAGGCACATAAGCCAGGTTAGAAGCCATGACGGTGGTGCCGCCTACCCCGATCCAGTAGTTACTTACCCAAGATGTAGGAGACTGTGACGGGGTCTGCTTACCCTGCACTAGCCCAGATAGGGCTAAGCTCATATTATTGACAGCGGAAGTCCCGCCACCCTGGCAAGACTGGGCATGCTCCAAATGCTCTAGCAGTATAAAGGGAGGGAGCCCAGCTCATTCTGCGTTGGAGGCTGCAGAGGAAGGACCTGTCTGGGAAGAGCCTGTGGATGGCCAGCCATAGCCCCTGATTGGAGAAGCCATTGGAGGTGACTGGCTCTGCTGACCACAGAGTCAGTGGCAAGCTGCTATGCCACTGTTGGGGCCCTGGGTCGGGGCCTGGTGGAGTCAGGTGGGCCTGGGCCCCCTTACCGGGGCTAACACACCCCTTAGTGGGTGCCCCAACTTCATAGACCCTGGCTGCTAGGCTATGCTGCCCCGCACCGAAGGGCTGCTTCATAGACTGTGACCAATAGGCCATGCTGCCCTGACCTTAGGGGCGTGGACTGTCACAGTGGCTATATAGGCTTTGGCTGCTGGGCTGTGCTGCCCTGCACTGAAGGGCTGCTTCATAGACCCTGGCTGCTAGGCTGTGCTGCCTCGTGCCGAAGGGCTGCTTTATAGACTGTGACCAATAGGCCATGCTGCCCTGACCTTAGGGGTGTGGACTGTCACATGGATCCAGGCTTAAATCCCCAGTCTAAATGAGTCAGAGCAGGGACTTGAACCCCTGTCTCCAACCTTCCAGGTGAATGCCTTAACCAAGGGGTTCTATAAAGGTCTGTAGATCAATAGCTCCTGTTGAAGCTATTCCATTTTGTACAAAATACTTAAATATTCACGGATCCAGAGAGAGAACTTGCAGGCTACAGAGTCAGTCTAAGGTGCTCATCTGGGAGCCCCCAGTTCTAGTCCTTGCTCCAGTGAAATGACACCAATCGTGCCTTCAAAGAAAGTGGTTTTAAAAGGGAAGCTGGGCCGAGAACCTCTTATCAATCTGGCCCTTAGAGAAGGACTAGCTTATTGAGTTGTCCTTCTTGGACGCCTGCCCTCCCTCTTTTTGCATCATGTATGAAATAAGTTCATCAGCAAGAATACTGCAATTATACACCCGCAGGAGCTACGTATGAGTGAGACTGTGAGCTCTTTAGGGAGGGGAACTTTTCTTCATTTGTAACGAACCATATACATTTGTGTTTGATGTTTCTAATTATTATTATTTATTTAGTCAATAGTTGTAGGTCTTAAATGCACTGGACTCTAGCCCTGCCATTTTTTTTTTTAAAAAGGGGGTCAAAAGCAGCTTGGGAATGCACACATGCTTTCTCTAGCTCTCTATTTTATTACTAGTGTCCAAATACTCTGACCAAACAAAGCAAATCTGGGAATTCTCTCTGTAACGGTCTCCTCTTACTAGCTATCTTCCCACAGTCTACTCCAGAAGAAGCTGACTGCCCCTTGTCCTCCTGGACGCCAATACAGAAAGCTAGTAGCATATAGCAGGCAACGTATGCTCTCCCTGCAAGGCCCCAAACTGACATGGGCATTGCCACACTGGATCAGACTCATAGACCATCTTAGTCCAGTATCCTGTCTCCAATAGTGACCAATACTAGACTAGAGAAAACCATGGGGTGGGATATTATGCTATTGCCAACCCCAAAAATGAGTCAGCCCTACCTTTCTTCAGGGGTGAAAGTAACTGAAAGGACTTACCGGTACGCTGGAGTCCTGAGTGGGGGCGTGGCCTCAACCAGAAGAGGTGGGGCCTCTCAAGATTTAAAGGTCCTGGGGCTCTGGCTGGGAGCCCCAGGGCCTTTAAATCACCCCGGAGCTCCCAGCTGCTGAGGTGGCTGGGAGCCCTGGGACTCAGGGGTGAAATAAAGGGCCCAGAGCTCCGGCCGCTATGGAGCTCCAGGCCCTTTAAGGTGCTGCCTGAGCCCCGCTGCTGGAGCTCTGGTGGTGATTTAATGGGCCCGGGGCTCCCTGCAGCAGCAGGAGCCCCGGGCCTTTTAAATCCCCGACCAAGCCTGGCTGCTGGGCTCCGGTGGGGATTTAAAGGGCCAGAGGCTCCAGCCGCTGTGGGGAGCCCTGGGCCCTTTAAAGCGCTGTCCAAGCCCCGCTGCCAGAGCTCCGGCAGCGGCACTTTAAAGGGCCCGGGGCTTCCCGCAGCGGCTGGAGCTCCGGGCCCTTTAAATCACTGCCCAGGAAGCTGGTCCAGTCCGGCACAGCATACCAGCTCTTGCCGGTATGCTGTACCGGACCGTACCATCTTACTTTCACCTCTGCCTTCCTCCCTCCTCCAGATCATCAGATTGGCTTAATGAGATTTTTAAAAATACACTGATTTCTTTTTATTTGCTTTCTGTTTTTTGGATTTTTTTAGGGTATACTGAAGTCAAATGTTAACACTTATCTCCATAAACATGTAGTCTTACTTATTCACAGGACTCCAGGAGCTGAGACTTTAAGAAAAACAGTTGACACAAGACTTATGATAAAACTGTAAATTGGGAACACTGAATAGGATAATCTGTTATCAGGGGAAGCTCTTCTGAGCTAGAGCTGGTCAAAACTTTCTACATTTTGAATTTTCAATTACATACTTAAAGGTGAGTAAGCCTCATTATCTTAATTTTATAGATGGAAAAACTGAGGCACAGAGAGGCTAAATTCCATCACTAAGGTCATATGATAGCCCAAGTTTCTTGACATCGAGTTTACGCCCTGTCCACTAGCCCAGCTTGTTTCTCTGTGTTAATTAGATTTAAATGCATTCAAAAACTTACCACCTCAAAAGCCATTAGGTAAGAAAACCCACCAATTCCTATATGAGTAGAGATAGTGATGAAGATAGTGAAAGCGTGGAAGTCTCCCACACTGCAATGTAAAGGAGTCACAGATGTACAATTTTGAGTCAGTGAACATGTGCTTGGTAGGCGTATTACAATGAGTCTCCATCCATAATATACATCTCAAGGTGCACTTGCCCATCTGTTGTATATGTAGCTGTGTTCTTTGGGGGTTTTTTACTCACCACTTTAGAGCTTTTTAAGACAGATAAACATCTGCAGTTAAGGCCTCAGATGCACTGGCAAAATGCATCATGCTAGAAAGGAAGTTAACTCAGAGGCTTTAACTAACCCCTGTCAAACAAGAGTCAGAAGCGACAAAGAGTCCTGTGACACCTCATAGACTAACAGACGTATTGGAGCATGAGCTTTCGTGGGTGAATACCCACTTCGTCAGACACACCCAGGAAAGCTCATGATCCAATACATCTGTTAGTCTATAAGGTGCCACAGGACTCTTAGTCTGGCTCTGTAAAAAGTGACAAACACGACTACCCCTCTGATACTCAAGAGTCATAAAGGCTCTCATGGTAGTTAAAATTCTCTCACACAATGCTTTTTCCTACATAGACAAGGCCAAAATGACCATATAAGATAAAAATTAACAAGGGGTATGAAATGGCAGACTGCTCTCTTTTAAGTAACGAGAGGTGTTTTCATAATATGGGACCATATAAATTAAATTTGCTAAATAAGGAAGGAAGAGATTAGATTAGCACTAGGAAGGACAGACAAACCAGAAAGGCACAGGGAATAGACGTTATAGGTATTTCTAACCAAACAGTGCAAAGATGCAGGCATCGCTCTGGCACTGCATTTAATATTTCATTTTTCTGGAGCTAACAAAAGGGAGCCGTACGCCATGTCACTTTCCTCTGCTGGCCTTTCAGAAGGAAATCTGGCTGTATTTAAAAAAAAAAAAGCAGCTTTCTGTTTGTATTTTAATAATGAAACATGCCCCTGTATCAGATTACCAGGCCTGTCATGATTCACCCACAAGCTGTTAATTTGCCTAATGAATTTATACCCCATTCTCTAGGGGCAGGAGAGCTTGTCGTTCAGAACGGCACCATTATCAGCATCTCCCCTGCAGCAGCAAAAAGAGGACAGACATTCCTACGTAATATTATTTGTGCCAGCTTCACATTCTTGCTGGGCCTGCTACCTTAGCAGTGCAGAGAGATGCTCAGCCTCAGCATTGCTCCCCAGTCCACTCAACAGGCAGGGCTTCTGCTCCCCCGTTTCATTCATTTTAAGGCCGGAGGAGACCCTTACAACTGTCTAGTCTGACCTCTGATCCCACTTAGAGGGGAGTCTGCCCCCACACCCCAAAATAGAGCACATAAAGAATAAGGACCATGAGTGAAATCCTGATCTTAGTGAGGTCAACAGGAATTCAGCCATTGACTTCAATGGGGCTAGGATTTCACCTCATAACTCTGTGATGCAAGCAGAATGTTTTGGGCTAAGATTCCCGGGGTCACAGCCTGTTCTTGGGTAAAATCCAACGTGACTTTAATGAACACAAGTGGCCATGACTTTATTTCTACTTGTCCAGCAACACAGAGCAGTTTAACTCCAGGCCGGGGCAGCTGTTCAGTACTGACTCAGAACAAAAAGCCAGCTACTGAGCACCACCACTTCCTGCAGCAATTGGGTTTTCCTTGGGAGTTGCTCATCTGAATGATGGGAAGGCCTGAGGGTGCTGCGCATATGAGACATGACACAGAACCAATCTTGAGCGTGCGTTCAAATACTATTTCATGACACAAGCTATAACCCACTTAGTTAGAAAGCCAGGTCATGACTGCGTTGTGAATATATTCTCTTGCTGAACATGGTTTTTTTTTTAAACCGGTTTTAAATCTATAATTTGTAAAATGCAGATGAAGCTTTTGGATGTTTTACAATCTCCACCCCTAAACTTTTTATTTCTGGAATCATGTGCTGCAGTCCCCTCAGATCTCACTGCTTCAGCAGGGGTCGCTGCATCAGGGAGACACTGCTAAAGTGTTTCTCAACCAGGGGTACACGTACCCCTGGGGCTACACAGAGGTCTTCCAAGGGGTACAGCAACTCATCTAGATATTTGCCTAGTTTTACCACAGGCTACAGAAAAAGCACTAGCAAAGTCAGTATAAACTAAAATTTCATACAGACAATGATTTGTTTATACTGCTCTATATACTGTACACTGAAATGTAAGTACTAATATATATTCCAATTGATTTATTGTATAATTATATTGTAAAACTGAGAAAATAAGCCATTTTCAGTACTAGTGCGCTGTGACACTTTTGTATTTTTGGGTCTGATTTTGTAAGCAAGTAGTTTTAAAGTGAGATGAAACTTGGGGGACACAAGATAAATGAGACTCCTGGAAGGGGTACAGCAGTCTGGGAAGATTGACTGTCACTGCACTAAACAACTCCAAGCTACTGCAAGAAGAGGGGGTGGTGTTTCCTCCTACCCATTACCAACCCAGTTCCAGACCTGCACTTGGGGCACCAGGTGAGCTGTAAAGTTCCGGCTACATACTTGCCCGCTCAGGGAGCTGTATACATGCTAGTTTTAATCAAGCTAGAGCACGAAAAATAGAAGCATAACCACAGCTGCAAGGGTGGTGGGAGGGTTGGCCATATGAGTCCAGTGGCTCCTGAGAGCCCAGGTGTGTACGGGGCTAGCCTGCCCTGTCACCATGGCTGCACATCCACTAGTTAGTGTGTTCACTCAATCAAAGTTAGCACGCGTTCGTGTACCCAAGCTAGAAATTACACCTTCAGCATGCGCATAGTTGTGGTCTCCGGCCTTTCCCCACGTGTGGTCTCTAAAGAGCTTTTTGTCAGAGAAGCTAGTTCAGCTCAGTCAGTTACATTCTGCCTAGCCAACTCCTTCCCTGGCATTTCAGTTGGATCCAGTATTGCACACTTCCAGTTGTTGATTAAACAGCTGTTGCATGCCACATACGTTGGTGGTCGCTATGGGTCCTATATATCTTACCTACTTTAAATTAACATTAGAAAAGTGCTTTGAGACCCATGGATGTATGGGTCATTCTAAATGCTATGCATCCCTAGTCTTTTCATTTTAACTTCCTACATACTGGTTGTTGGTTTTCCCCAACATTATATTTACTAGTAGCCACAGAAGCACTGGGAGGAAAGTATTGGTGGGATTATATTAAGTAGTTCTACCACTCCAAAGCGTTCCTTTCTCCATTTATTCTTACTATAAATTCATTTTCATCATGGCAACAAACTCTTGAATAGTGGCACTAAACACAGCCTCTAGAAAGTTATTACAGAGTTTTTAACAATCCTTTGCCATTACAATGCTGCGTGTTACCTTCCATCTCCTGGAACTTCTAACCTTCAGTAGTTCTTCAAATACTCCAGCTACCTCAGGCATATTCTGATTCATATAAACAATTTTTATTAAGAGCCTTCCACTAGATTTCTGCTTCCTCCCCCAGAACCTGAACATACACCCAAAAGGAAAGTCAAACAACTTTGCTAATTAAATTACTTTTCCTTGACTTAAAAATGTTATTAAATGAGCTTTAACAGCTGGCAAAAGTAAAAATCACTATGGAATTTTGATTTTAATTGTTAGTTCATTGACTTAAATGCTTAGATTAGAAATGGGTGTAGCACACACAGGAGCATCTTCCTTCAGACTAGGCCTTTAAAAGGCAACTGCCTCAATGCAGCACAGAGTTGAGATATGTAGCTTGCTTATATTTATAACTGCAGAATAGTGTCTGGGGACAAGAGAGGGATGGGCACTAATGCTACCACAGCCGCTTTCTGTGTCTAGCTGGGCATATGCTTCCTCATCTAAACTCAGCATGATTTTTCTTTTATCCTGCAGCCACTGGTGTGTGCTGGAGAGAGGGATATGGCTGAGCTCTGTGGCTTGAGGACTGAATTTCCTCTGCCATCTTACTTGATGCCAAGAGGACAAAAACGATTGACCAGTGCTCCCATTTACTGAGTTGGATAAGTGTATGGGGAGGACAGTACATCTCAGAACAGGTACTTAGATGGGTTGTCAAGTCACTGACTAAATGTGGGGAAGTGGATCTGCTTTTTCGCTGGGTGCAGTAGGAACTTGAACAGGAAAAGAGATGTTAAGCATGGTAACGTGGCAGCATCCAGCAGGGTGACACTTATACACATACAGCTTCCAAAAAACGATCACACGCTGCACACAACCTGTTGCACAAGCTGAGGTGGGGTTGACCATCTCCTCTCTCTCCTGCACTCCTGTGGGCTCAGACAACAGTGCGCTGTATGGTGCATAACATCAGTGGGTTTGCCCATGTACCCCCCGTGGCAGACTTCCTGGCTTTCTCATGCAGGAATTCTTCAGTGCCAGGATGGGGCCACGGCAAGTTTCACAAGCCAGTGATTTTGATGGCTTTGGGTTTTTCCCCTGGTTTGATGCAAATCTGTCATGTTGGAAACTTACAGAAAAGCTAACTGGGGTGGCATGGACTGGGGGAGGGGTGCAAATTTACCCAAAACTTAACGGCAAAAATATTCACAAAATTGTCACCACTTGTGTCAGTTGAGCAGAGCAATAATGTTTCAGAACAGGACATGGAGGGACAGTGAGAGGAAAATGCTGGTCAGCACTGAAGGCTCCTTTCCCCCATGTCTCTATACCAGCACATGTTAAATACAGGCCACTGTGCCCAGGTGCTGCAGAGCACCCAGGCTGGCCCTCCAGCTGTCATGTCTTTGTGAGAGGTATCTGCTCCTGTGCTTTAAGTCCTGCTTTGATGATTCACTTTGTAGCAGGACTTGGGCTTGTGTTCAGAGTCCAGGCCTCTGGGACTCCTGTCATCAGTATTCCTGCCATAGGCATGTCACTTTGGCAGCATCCCAAGGTGTTCTTGGCTCCTAAGGGTTAAGGTATTGGGAAGTTATGCAGACACAGTGAGAGAAAGGGAAGCAAGGGTTTGGCACAGTTTTCTCCCTGTGCAAACCATTGTAAACCTAGTGTCAGCACAGCACACAGATGCAAGGAGGACTCAGGAACACAGGGATGACAGCCTAGGCACACAACCTCCTGACAGAAGTGAAAATGGGTTCTTGGTCACCTAAGAACATAGTAAGGAGCGGTTAATCTCGGTGGGAGACTTGCAATGAAAATGAGAGAGAGACAGGAGTGTGCCATCATTCACATCACATGAATGCTGTTATCCCCCAACCTGGTACCTGAGCATTCAAGGGAATCAAGGACAGATCACTGTCTGCTTCCATGAATGAGAGATCTTATTTTTAAAAGCCATGGGATCCCCATATTGTGAAAAATAGAGCTAGCGCTGGCAAGATGGGGAATCAGCAATGAGAAGGGCTTATCCTACATGGTACATCCTGGTGGTCCAAACTAAGCAGCTTATTTTACTAGTCCTCTTCAGGGCCATGCTTGGTTCCAGACACATGCAGCAATGAATAAGTGTACCAAACAGCTCACCTATGTTAGTTTTTGCAGCCTCCAAGAAGCAACACTACAACTCCAGAATTTTCCTTCAAGGATGAATTTATATTTCTGCTCCTTTAAATAAAACCCAGACATGAGCAAAAAGCAAAGGAACCCTTGCAAAAGGCTTATTTACCCCCAGCCACATGCAAGAACAATGGTTTCATTTTTGGAATCTGTGATGTCTTTAGCAGGATCCAGTAGCTGTGGATCCAGCTTGGTCACTGCCCTACAAACTGGTCAATGGTAGCCATAGCTACTGATGTAATAGCGACTAGGCTGGAGCACTCTTGCTCATCCACAGGCTAGAGCGTAATTTGCGGTGTCGTGTTGGGACAAACTTTCTAACTCGGAAACCAGAGAAACGTGCTGGAAAAAGCAGCGGTTTTCCTGCCTAAAGGAAATGGATGCTGCATTTAGAAACGAGGGCCTGAGGACAAGGTGATTCTGTAGTTTTACATAAAGTCAAAAAGCTAAATACCTTGCTTTTGGCCACTTCTCCTCAGGCTAGACAGCCACAGCACCTCCTCTCCCAGGCTCCACTGCCACAGGCTGTCACGCACAGTGCAGTTAAGTGTTACCCAACATAAATCCAAGTCTCCAGTCATGCCTCTTCTCCTGTCACCACTGTACCTCCTGCTCTGGTTCACATGTAGCTTCAGTGGCAAAGGGTCTTACTCATTTTCTTCCATGAAATACACAGTGAGAGCTACTAAAACCTCCTGAGCATGCTGCACAAGGCCAACAAACCTAAATCTCTTCCCCATATCAGCTTCTCTTGGGCAATGAGTGTGCACAAGACCACTGTATAATAGCAGTAATGACAGTGTAGGGGTGAAAGTGTGCCCCACCGTGGAAATCCATCGTGCCTATTGCTGAGATGTATGTAAAAACAGCTTGCTAGACAGAGAAGCTAGAATATCAAAGGTACTGATGTGGGCCCTTTTACCATAGTATCTGAGCACTTCACAGCCTTCAGTGCAGTTATTCTCACAACCCCTCTGTGAGGTAGGGAGGTGCTATTGGCCCCATTTCACAGATGGGGACTGAGGCACAAAGAGACTGACTTGCCCAAGGTCACATAAGAAAACCGAGGCAGAGCAGGGAATTGAAACCATTTGTCAGTCTAATGCCCTAACTCCTAGAGCATCCTTCCTCTCAATCATATCCCCATCTCCTGAAGTGCCAGTTTTATCTGCCTGTGAGGAAGATTCAGATGTCGCTGTCACAATGGATGCTTACACAATGGACCAAATTCATCTTTGGTGTAACTGCAGCCAAAAGATTCACACTTGGGATGAATTTGGCCCAAGCATGAGCTGTCCCAGTCCCATTGATGGACTGAGCATAAACATGACACCTTTCCTTGGATGAACACCTGGCATATCGGTTCAGCCTGCAGCACAAACACGTCATGGCTTATCAGCCCTCACCTGAAGTTTTGTGACAAGTTTTAAAAATAAAGCCAGACTTTCGTATTCAACTACAAAGCTCCCTCGTTTTTATTGTATACACACGACATGTCTGCCTGAAAGCATTGCTACAAAACCGTGATCATCTGAATCAAAAGGGGGCACGTTTATTATTGTCTGGCTCGTACAATTAGAACACACAGTGCTGTGGTACATGCCATAGTCGAACACTGGAAAGCATCAGCATTGTGGTATGACAACAGAGCGGCTACGTTATGCCAGTCTGATTAGTACCTCTGTGCTAGGAATGTTTTACATTACTGCTGCAATTCACACCATAACCGGCTACACAAGTCTCAGAATAGTTTATGCATCAGATCTATGGATATCAAGAAAAGCAATGCTGATTTACACCATCTGGCCTGTGTCATAAATATGTGTAACATGAAACCAATGCAAACATTTCACAGCAAATGAAGCGATATACGTGTAAGCTTCCTGCTTACCTATGAGATGTAGAATGCTCCCGTAGTCGTATAGTTAAATGCATTTCTGTTTTTGTCCTCCAGCTGATGTCACCAAAGGCTTTAGAAAGCTCTATCGCAGATGAAAGGCTGGTAAATTACACTGCAAGGAAAATAGCTATAATGGTACATGTATGTTGTTTCCAAGATGAAAGTCACCTTCCTGAAAAAACTGCAGATATTAAAACACATAACTACATAAACAAGGGTAGAGAATGTAAAACAAGACTCTTCTGATGAGGAAAAATAGGCTATCAAGCCGTCCAACTTTCTGCACATTAACATTTTTATGGTTATTTTAGGGGAAAAACCAAAGTATTTTGATTATTCTTCCTCAAAGGAGAACCAAATACAACACACAATTTAGAGACATGAAAACTGCCATCCTGGGTCAGACCCATGCCCCATCTAGTCTCCTATTCTGTCTCTGATTATGGCCAGTACCAGAGGTTTCAGGGGAATTTACAAGACTCCTCATAATGGACAATTATGGAAAAGCTTGCCTATGGGGAAGTTATTTCCTATCCCAGGTATTTACGGGTTAGCTTGGCTGTCTAGTCTATTCTGTGCCAGTCCTACCTGATGTAACAGTGGATGTTCTCATTATCCATATAAATATTTTTTGAATCCTACTAATCTCTTGCAATCAATGACATATTGTGGCTATGAGTTCCACAGGTTAATTGTGTGTTGCCTAAAAAGGCATTTACTTGTAGCAGCTTTAATTCTGTTACCTTTCAGTCTCCTATACAGGGGCAGAGAGATGCAAGAAGTGCCTAGTCTACCTTTTTCTGTACCATTCATTGTTTTGTATATATCTATTGTATGACTCCAGATTTGTCTCGTCTCTACAGAAAACAGTCCTAATTTTTTTCTCCCCCCTCACATGGGATGTCTTTCCATGATGCTGATCAGTTTCCTTCCCTGACTCTGGATTCTTTCCTGATCCAAACAAGGGCTGAGGTTCTCTGTCAATCTGAACAACCTCCACCCAGCTCAGGATGGAGAATCTTCTGCTGGAACCGGCTGTCTTTACAAGCCATACGTTCACAATAAGTTGAGGGTGGCTCTGCTACATTTTCGGTAAATTAGATGAAGCCCTCTGGGCTCCTATCAAGATACCACTGCAGTTCTCAGTTGGCAAAGTGCGAATGTCCCAGATATACAGAATGCAGCTCAAACAGTAACTTGCACATAGGTACAAAAAGGCACCAGACTATATTGCAATGTTCACAATACTTCACAGACAATGCCACTTTATTCACAAGTGAGATTTTTACAGAGGTAGAACAAAATACTTCGTATAATCTTTTTGTTTGTCTTTATTATATACATATAAAGAATCTATTATAATCCAGTGAGCACGAGAGAAACTTCTAAAGACAAAACAATGTGTGCCATCAAATACAGTACAAGCATGCACAAAACGTCTTCAAATAAGATCTTGCTGGTGTAATTTTATTTTAACATGATAAATGAAGACTAGTGAAAAAAGTGTCAAGCTTTAACTGGATTAAGTATGCCACAGTTTTGTAAATTTTTGTTGTTGGTTTATTGTAAAAATAAACAAACTATTTTTTCTTTACATCATGGTGGGGAATTTTTTTTCCCAAAGGTCCAAGGTAGTCATAACAGAAAATATAACAATCAAATCTATAAAGTGTGCTCCCATTTAAAAAGCAAAATCATAGAAACTGTACAATTTAAAAAAGTGAATTATCACAACTGCTTCCTAAGAGTTTCCTAAACAAATAGGCAGAAAAGTTAAAAGACAGCCACTGTTCTGTAACAATGCTAATCAAATATTTATTTTCTATTCTAATAAACAGCTTTTTAAATTAATGTCTACTCCAGTAATTATAAAGTGGGTTGGGTTTTTTATTATTAATGTTCTACTTGATTAATAAAGCACAAACCCACAAATGACAGGTATATTGCTGTCATTGCCTCCTGGGATGTGCTGGGGTGGTTTTATGCATGCGTTTAGAATCAGATTTTGGTTTTTTTTAAAGCATTTAAATAACCACTCGGGGATGTGTGTGTGTGTGTGGGGGGGGGGAGCGGTTCTCCTTGCTGTTGGATTACATTTGCATATTGTAGTCTCTGCTAAAATTCTTTCTGAGCCCAATCCAACACCAAGAACACCCACTGGATTTTGGTGGTCCTGGATCAGGCCCTTAGGATGAGATTCAGGACTGCTGGATAAAGCTCATGGGTGAAATTCTTGCCCCAGTGAAGGCAATGGCAAAACTCCGATTGATTTCAGTAGTGCCAGGACTCCACCCTGAGTACTTGGGCTTTAGGCAATTGGGTATATTGCAGCTGGTGGGGATGAAATCTCCCCCATAAAACCTGGGGAGTGACAGGGGGAGGAGGGGAGCACAGTGCTGCCTCTCCAGGCTACAGACAGGAGTAGCAGCTACATCCCCTCTGTGCTCTTTATGCAAGTGTTTCCAGCCATTGGAGCTACATATTCCTGTATCAAGTGGCCTCTCTTCCAGCCCTCACTTCCCCCACATCTGCATATTCAGAGCTGGCATGGAGTCCCCTCTGTGGCACACTTGGAAAACCTGGGCTCTTTACCCAGACGGCAGCCCTCTCAAAGCAATGAATAGGTGGTGCTCCCTCAGCACTGGGATTAATTTAATCCTTTCTTCACTTCTCCAATTATGCTTTAGGTCCATGGCAATTAAAGATGCAAACACACAAACAGCATCTGTAGATTTGTTTTTTATCAATGAGATTAGCTAAGCCACTATGTAATGCATAGAATGTATTCCAGCCCTCCTAAGAGTCATATGCCAGCCCAAGTTTCAATATTGGACATCAGTTTAACAATGATCAAGCTACTCCACAAAGTACTGCAAAAAGGAGGGTTTGTGATGTCCAATATCTTATTTGGCTTAAGGCAGATGCTTTGCTGAAATAGAATCAGGAAGAACCCTTTCTCATGTTGATTCAAAATGCACATGCAAGACCGAGGCTACTTAAATGGGCTGGTGAATGGCGACAGCAACCGAGCCAAGGGCAGGTATGTAGGCACAAAACCCACTGCAAAATCATTTAGATTAAGCTAACTGCTACAAAAGGGATAAACTTCATGTGACAAACAAATTCTTCTTTACATTCTGACATGCCAGGTTGCATCAGGTAATATTTCCAAGCTCTGTCTCTCACTTGAAGATGAAATGACATGACACCACAATTTAACCCGATGGGATAGAAATGTGAATTTTGCTGATAGATTCTATATTTATTATTACTGTGGGAAATAGGATTCTTTCATCCAAACTTTTATGAAGATTAGTGGCCAACACTACCTACACAAGCAGGATCCCTAGGTTTGCTAATTTACAGTGAGTACTGCAAGTCTGGCACCTCTCTGAAGAAGAAAGCCAGAAAATCTCTTGGCCTTGTAATGCTGTGCAATAGTTTTTAGATTGCTGGAAGGTGCTTTCTGCTTTCAAGGTTATAATCACCTCCTGACCTTATGGAGAAGTACTATAGTATTTAATCAGGATGAAAACAATTGAGTTTTAAATGGGATTCTATAGAAAACCTATATAATTTAATGAAAAGATGATCATCTTTCTGTAGTTTGAACAATTCTATGGAATTTAATAGATAATTATATTCCTGCTCTAGCCGTTTCTGAATTAATAGGAATAACCCTTACATTATTAACCTGAAACATATCATGATTAAATATTTGCAGAAGAATTAGGTTGAACTTTAAACAGAAATTGTAACAGTTTGGAAAAGCATCATGAAGTGCTTTACAAACCCAGAGGAATTGAGGATTGCCACTGCCACTCAGGTTTGCCGTGGGTATGGGGAGAGTGAGCTCTGAAAATATTAACGAATCACAGCGCAAGGATCTGCCCTCTGAAAAGCTACCATCCCCTTGGGTTGTCAGTCAGTAAGAAAACAGCATCCCTGCAGTGAGACCATTCCATTTGGCAACAGGAGGTGGGGGCCAGGATGTACCAAGTTTGAATCTTCGGTAGGTTGGTTTGGATGTAGCTACCTATATTTTCAGAAAGCCATGTCACACTGTCTCCACAATAAATCTAATTCAAACACTGGCAGATATTGTTCAAACTGATTTAATCTGCCCTGATCTGCAATTTTGTGTTAGCTAAAGTAATAAAGGAGTCCTGTTGAACCTAAATTATCAAATGAAAAAGGCAATTTTCTCATTCATACCCCATTGGTTTTTTTAGTTATTGCTAGGAAAGCTCTAAAATGCTTATGCCATAAAATAAACATGTGGCTTAATATACAGTATGTGTACTTAAGAGGACGATGGCATCTGCAGTAACTGCTCTATACTGCCAGGGTAATGGGATGCACAAATTAAGCAGTAGCAGCACACACTGAGAAGACTGTACAAAAACGTACATAGAAAAGTAACACGTCTGGCGCTTTTTGAAATAACTCTTTAATCACCAAAAAGAAGAAATCACCAACATCCATACCTACAACACAAAATTGCAACATGTTATTTAATTCCAACAGGTGCCTGTCGCCTCTCTTTTAGCAAAACTACAATGCTATTTTTTAAACAATTCATTGAATAGTGATTTACAAAAGACCCCACAATTAAAACCATTGATATATTTTGCAATTCTGAAATCAAATCGTTTAACCTGGCACAATTAAAAGCATACAACACTTTCAAGTAATTTTGAAAAAATATAAACTTGGAAACTACAACCATATTAGGTAACATTTTCAAAAGCATCTACGGGGCCTAAGTCCCATTTTCAAAAAGGAGTTACTCTTAGGAGTCCAAGTCACTTCACTTTTAAAAACGTTACCCATAGTCTCTCATTCGAATAAATCAAAGTGTTTCTATCAGCAGTTTTATTTCCCCCCCAGAAATAAACAATGAAAAATGTGGGTGTGTTTAAGCAAAGTTACATCACTGGATCGTCTCCAGACATACTTTAGCATATAGGTATAAGAATTTAGAGCACAAGAACCTTAGAAATTCTACCCACATTTCTTCCTCCCATAATAATGAATTAAAATGATATGTATAATTTAGAATGGGGAAAGACCAGAAATATTGCAGAGAGATGTAACCAGTGTCTGCATGGAGACAAATTCATACAAATGTAGATTGAAAACTTTTGTTTCAGGCAGGAATGCCTGGAATGCATTTACTGAAATATCCTTTCTGGTCTAAAAAGAATGGTAACAACATGGTTTTAGGGGGGAAAAATTAATGCCAAAGTATAAAGAAGCTCCCATTCTCTCCAGTAATCCTATAAAATCAACAATCTGCTTTCATAACAGCTCAGGCCATTCATCCAGCTGCTATATGGGGCCTACAACTCACTTCTTGAGGTTAGACTATCCCGCTTCCTTTTCTGCTAGGCCAGTGATACATAATAAGTGTTGTTGTGCTCTTTATACATTGGGTTCCCATTAATGTGACCCACTTGTTCTCTGTAGTTGTGACAACTGTGCAGGGCTATTTACTTATAGCTCAGGTTTTCTCCCATTGATTGCACAAAGCTGAAAAGTAAACAACAGTTAAGAAAACATTTGCTTGCCAAAGCCCAGCATGAAAAGGCGCAGCCTCTTTGTGCAAGAGGCCAGACCTGTGTTTACTAACACACACAGCATTGTTTCATGCTCTTGCTTGGTATTGTGTAAGAACAATCCCAGTCCTTTTCAGGCCCCTTGCTCTTCTTATTCAGCCTCTGAGAAGTTACAAAATATAACAGAACACTGTGTTTTCTGAGAATATATTGACTGCACTAATTACCCACAATACTGTATATTTGCTATTAAGAACATGAACGTGTGCTTTCAAAGTGTGAAATTCAGGCCTCTCAGGGTGTGAAAGGAATTAGATGGATTGTTCTGTCACTTAATCCGAGGCTTCAAGGTATCTTTTTTAAAATTTTAAAAAACAGAAGCAGAATACACATTTTAACTGTTGAACTTTTACTGGCTATAGAAGTTTGTAAGGACCCTATTACTATGTGGTTACAATAGAAGATACACAGTTAAGGTCAGGTCACGGTTTCCAACAACATTCACAGGGACTGAGAATAAGGAAATGAGCGATGGATTCTCAGGGAACCTCAAGGAGACGGAACCGCTCATTGTGGAAGTGCCTTGAGTATTGCATTCACTTCCTCTGCAACCGCTGTCAATGCGAACTCAAACTGCTCCTGTAGAGAGAACAAATACACAGTCTGAATAATAAAACAAAACATTCCAGGAAGGAAGCCTGGTGCACTATTCAGTTGTGAAGCATCCTCAAGATATTTAAAAATATGAATATGCAAGATGAACTGCACTTTCCAATGGAAAGGAACAAAATGTTCTGAGATTACTGGTGCAATATACCACATTTGACAGGATCTTACAACTCACAGTCCTCTTCACAGAGAAAAATGCAGATAGCAGAAAGCAAGAAGCACTTGTTATTACTGCTGGATATTAGCATACAATGACATATTACAATTGCATGGTCAGAAAGGTCTGTGAGCAACTGATCACTATCCACTTCCATCTGACAGATGGAAACTGGTTAAATATCCATGATTGACGTATGGGAATAGGTGGGGCACTGGATTTGCTTCCTTACCCCAGCATTTCCAGACTAACAACTACAGTAAATCTTTCCCCACATTATGCACACTGTAAGAAAACAATGACTGTAACGTTTTGATTTTTCAGCACACAATACCTGGAACAAATTACCAAGCATTCTTCAATCACTACCCTGTCATTTAAAAACATGGGAGTATTTGTCTGAAAGGAGCTTTTCTTTGCTACTGACTTTACAATAAACACAACTGCCAAAATTACTAAAAATCAGTTCTGTACTGGATTATTTTCGGAGATTTGCTTTCGAAATACTGACGTGACCTGGGCTTGAGTGATCAAATGAAATCACAACCAGAAGTGGGAAGGCTGCAGGCACACACACCTGCCTTATAG
This sequence comes from Mauremys reevesii, assembly GCF_016161935.1. NCBI lineage: Eukaryota > Metazoa > Chordata > Testudines > Geoemydidae > Mauremys > Mauremys reevesii. The sequence goes on from NC_052624.1 coordinate 20,565,315, forward strand.
AATGCACATATCTACCACATTCTAGTCTCAGATAAGGACAGAGAAGTTTCATTTCCTCAAGGTTAGTAGGTGTGAAGACACTGGGATACAGTAAGACAGTATATGAGAGAGAGAGAGAGAGAGAATATGTAAACTTAATTTTCATCTCTATTTTCTAAGCAAAACTATTTTGCTAAGAAATTTAGTTTACTGAAATGTTAGAATCTGCATCTACTTTTTTTGTTTTTGTTTTTTACATGAAAAATCTTTTTATATTTGACTGTCCAGTCTGTTCACACAAAAAGGAGTCACGAGTTGCGTGGAATGAATAGTGGATCTGCTCAAAGTATTCTAAAAAGTTTTATTTCACACTTTGCATGTGTTTTAAAATAATCTAAAGCATCCAGAGTTTCAAACAGACACTGGAAAGGTTCAAGTAAACATGGGCGCCAACTTATATGGGCTCGTGGAGCTAAAGCCCCAGGAATATTCAAAATCAGGGGCTCTGCTCCACCAATATTTGGAGCTAGGTTTTGCCCCTTTAAATCCCAGCCGCGGCAGGGAATCAGAGGTCTCTGGGCTGCCCGCTGCGGCGGGGAGCCCAGAGCCTTTTAAATCCCAGCCGCGGCCGGGAATCAGAGGGCTCTGGGCTGCCTGCAACCGCAGGGAGCCCAGAGCCCTTTAAATCCCAGCCGCGGCCGGGAATCAGAGGGCTCTGGGCTGCCTGCAACCGCGGGGAGCCCAGAGCCCTTTAAATCTCAGCCGCGGCTGGGAATCAGAGGGCTCTGGGCTGCCCGCTGCTGCGGGGAGCCCAGAGCCTTTTAAATCCCAGCCTCGGCTGGGAATCAGAGGGCTCTGGGCTGCCTGCAACCGCGGGGAGCCCAGAGCCCTTTAAATCCCAGCCGCGGCCGGGAATCAGAGGGCTCTGGGCTGCCTGCAACCGCAGGGAGCCCAGAGCCTTTTAAATCCCAGCCGCGGCCGGGAATCAGAGGGCTCTGGGCTGCCTGCAACCGCAGGGAGCCCAGAGCCCTTTAAATCCCAGCCGCGGCCGGGAATCAGAGGGCTCTGGGCTGCCTGCAACCGCAGGGAGCCCAGAGCCCTTTAAATCCCAGCCGCGGCCGGGAATCAGAGGGCTCTGGGCTGCTCGCTGCGGCAGGGAGCCCAGAGCCCTTTAAATCCCAGCCGCGGCTGGGAATCAGAGGGCTCTGGGCTGCCTGCAACCGCGGGGAGCCCAGAGATCTTTAAATCCCAGCCGCGGCCGGGAATCAGAGGGCTCTGGGCTGCCTGCAACCGCGGGGAGCCCAGAGCCCTTTAAATCTCAGCCGCAGCTGGGAATCGGAGGGCTCTGGGCTGCCCGCAGGGGCAGAGAGCCCAGAGCCCTTTGAATCCCAGCCGCAGCGGCTGGGATTTAAAGGACTCAGGGCTCCCCGCGGCTGCCAGCAGCTCAGAGCCCTTTGAATCCCAGCCCCTGGCTGCTGATTGCCCCCTCCCCGGACCCCCACCCGCTATCTAAGCGCCACTGGTCCTTGTCCCCCGTTACCCACTCCCGAGACAACTGCCCCTAACTGCCCCTTGGGACCCCAGCCCCTATCTAAGCCTCCCTTCTCCTTGTCCCCAACTGCCCCCTCCTGAGACCCCACCCAACTTCCCGCCAGGACCCCACCCCCTACCTGTCCCCTGATAAACCCCCTGGACTCCCATGCCTATCCAATTGCTGCCTGTCCCCTGACTGCCCCTCCGAACCTCTGCCCCATCCAACCCCCCCCCCCTGCTCCTTGTCCCTTGACTGGCCCCTGGAACCCCCTACCCCTTCTCCAACCTTGTAATCTTGTGGCACTGACGCGTTGTAGCTTCATTTTATATCGGCTTACAGGGCGGGAGTGGGGTGGGGCACCACCATTTTGGGCCCCACCCAAAATTATACTAACCTGCCGCCTATGCAAGTAAATACAATATTTCAGGCTACATTTCTTATGGTTGCTCTGAGGATCACTCTTTGAAAGGCAGGACAAGCTGGGAACAAAGGGGGAAAGCAGGAGGAGAACTGAAAGAACATGCAGGCCAACTGCACTCAGATACCACAAGGATTAACATGGTTTAAGAACATGCATAGAACAGGACTGGGACAGAAAGCCAGGGTTGTTGGGTGTTATATCCTTGGGGGCAGCCGGTTTAGGAAGAAATCACTTGAGGCCAAAGAGCAGACAGCTAACAAAACTACCATTTTATTTATAGACACAGAGCTCACCCAACCGGCCGAAGCTGGCTGGGCTATCCCCTAATAATCTAACTCAGTTGCCATAGGAACAAAAACCATGACAACCAAATACACAACATTGGGGAAGGACTGTGACCATAGCTCAGATGTGCTCTGCACAATATGGATTGGAACCACCAATGCAAATACCTCCATTCAATAGGGTAATATCTGTCACCAGAGGTGAGGGAAGTCCCAAATACAAGTACCCTCTAGCCCCTTGGTTTTGACTACATGACAAGTGCTGCACAATGGGCTTGAAGTCCACAGACTATACGAGCCAATGCAGCAGTGGCTCATGGCCTCTGGAAACAGACAGTCCCCAAGGTGATTATTGAAGATTGGACTAAGGATATGCAATTGCATTTTGTCTCCCACAATACTCCACCCCAGGTCCAGGTGGAAAGCTAATGGAAGGATTGAAGGCTAGGAGGACTCACAGCTAATAGAGCTAACTGGAAGATGACAATTCTGGTTCATATCAACTGTCGAGGTTTTCAAATTTGTTTTCATTCCACTTTGGAACAAAACCTTTTGAACTTTAAAAAAAAAATGGAATTGTATCAAAATGTCCATTTTCTCTGATGATGCAAGTGTCGAAATGTCCATGAGACAGAAGCCTGGTGGTCAGGATGTTGGAGACATGAGGTCAACTCCCTGTTCTCCCTGATTCAAAGCAGAATTTTTCATCCCAGCTCTCTCTGATTCAGGCACTTGACTGGGTCTTCCCACCTTCCAGGTGCTCTAACTACCAAGCTAAGAACGTGAGTATCTCTCTCTCCCCCAAAAAAGTGTTTGGGTTTTGACAAAACAACATATTTCAAGAAAATTTCATTACACTAAAAATGTTTCAACTGGCTATTTCAGACGCCACAGAATACATGACGACTTGTACTTTACCCATTTCAGTGTCAGACTTCTACACCCTCACCCAGTACATTGCAGAGCCAATGCCTACATTGACTAGAAAACCGTATCGTGCCACAATGAGACATAGGTAAGGACACAGTTCCTGGAAAGGAATGGGGTGGCAGGGGAACTAGAATAACTTCTCAGATACATCTGAGATCATGAGTTGTGCAGTCAGCCTGGCAACAGGTATAGCCAAACTAGCACACATGTGCAGCTTCAGGATGGAATTAGCTGTCAATCAGCCCTAGAGAGTGATGGCTTACCCTTGCTAGGCATGGAAGGATGATGTTCAGATACAGAAGCTACCCCATGACTTGGGATGATTTGTCTACGGGGATTAAAGTAAAATCTGAAGTGCTGGTGGCCACCCAGGAGAAGCAGGAATGGGATGCTGGTGCTGATACAGCACACTGAATTCATAAGAGGGCAGCATGAGCAGCAGAAGGCCAAGAGTGGGAAGCAAGAAACCTGGACATACATTTGTAGGGGCACACACGAACACAGCACATAATTCTACTTATTCGGAACAAGTTACTCTGCTACAGGAGAACCTAACATGAAGACCAAGGGCCAGAGATGGAGCTTTGGAGATTACTTCAATAGAGCTACACCAAGTTATACTACCTGAGGATTTGGACCTAAATTAGGCACCTTAACCTACAAAGAAAACCCCTGACCATCTAGGGTTAAAACCAACCATACAATACTGCAGTGAAAGGGATGGTACAACTGATGTGCAGCACTGTTTCCCCAGCACAGGGCTACGTCTATCAGGCACAGCGAACTCAAAATGCTATAGCTTCCATGGATGCCCATGGCTAATCTTTAGAGAGAAAAAACATCTAACCTACCTCTCCCACACCTTTAAGCTAAACCTCCTACATCTAGAGAACATGAACTTTAATCTTAGCAATGTTTAAGAGACCCACTCTGTTAATCTATATTCAGCTGTGCTACAATCAACATGTGTTACAGCTCAATACAAGACTGAATAAGTAGAGCTGAGCCTGGATGGGCAAACTTGGGGTAAAGATCAGAGCTGGAAAGGGATTTTTGGTTTTATCTCTAATGCAGAGGCAGAATAAATCCAGTATCTTAGAAAAAGAGCAATACAATTGTGTTTAATTTTGATTCCAAGTAAAAACTGGGAAGAAAACCACTGGCTATGTGTTATATGTGATACAGTGATGAGCCTTGACTTAATATTCCAGCTTTCAGGAAGGAAGATCTGGTAAGGGAAAAAGAGAAGGGAAGGAAGAATTTTCTCATCCCAAAAGATTATACTCATTCATTACTCTTTCATGTCACATGTGACATTTCAACAATATTTTGTGATTTCCCCTGAAAAAAAACAAACCAAAAACCCAAAACCACGCAACATTTATTGTACCCATCAGAAACCCAGAATGATTATTTTGTTTATGTTTATTATGTACCGTGCCTTTGAATAAAAGATTGTTTCTTACAGACAATATGTTGCTAACAAATCATTCACATGATTATTGAAAATGTGGAGCACTGTCTGCTGGAAATGCAATGACATTGCTGAAGTAACTCAGTACATATTTGCCTAGGGACATTCTGTAATTGGCATTCTAACCTGGTTTTTAATCCATTGTTTTAAATTACTCCAAGAGCCTGATATTCCTTATTTGTATTCAGCTGGGAAAGCACATGGGTTTGTTTAAATACAAATAAATAAATAAATCTCTGAGGACAACATAGCACTGGCATGTAACCAGATATTTACGATTTACAATATGCTAGCTTGAATAAGTGATTTTGGGCAGTTCTGAGAAGATGATAATGGTGGAGGGAGAGACAAGAGAGATGAGCAGTATTCAGTATTTCAAAGCATCAGATTAATTTTATTTATGAAAGTTCTCCAGCTACACGTTTTAAGGGGAGAACACCATACTGAAGTGTAACGATCAGTGAGGTTTCCATAAAAAGCAACAAAAGAGTCCTGTGGCACCTTATAGACTAACAGATGTATTGGAGCATAAGCTTTCATGGGTGAATACCCACTTCGTTACATTTCCATGTGATCAGCTGATCAAGCCCAGATAAGTTTACATTCCATTTTCCTACTCTGTAGTTTAGGAACGTGGTGGTGGTGGTGTTGAGGGTAACGTACCCTTTTAAATCAACAGAAAGGAATGCCAGAGTAAGGATTCAACAGAAAGACTGACATGTACAGTGGGTGCATTGACAGTATGTGTCAGGATTTACATTTTTTCTAGGAATCAAATACGTGCTCAATTAGATTCTGTATGTTATTGCTTTTTCTAATTTGAAAATCAGAGTAAAAGAAGAATTTGTGATACAGTAGAACCTCAGAGTTATGAAAAACAGTTATAAACTGACTGGTCAACCACACACCTCATTTGGAACTGTAAGTATGCAATCAGGGAACGGAAATGGAAAAAAGCAAATACTGTACAGTACAGAACTGTGTTAAATGTAAACTACTAAAAAAGGGAAAGCCCTAAAAAAAAGGAGTTGACAAAGTAAGGTAACTGTTTCTGTGCTTGTTTCATTTAAATTAAGATGGTTAAAAGCAGCATTTTTCCTCTGCAAAGTAAGTTTCAAAGCTCTATTAAGTCAATGTTCAGTTGTAAACCTTTGAAACAACGACCATAATATTTTGTTCAGAGTTACGAACAACTTCCCTTTCTGAGGTGTTTATAACTCTGAGGTTCTACTGTACTTTCCACCTCACTTGCAGATAAAGATTGGACAACTTCAACTACCCAATGAGCATCAGTCTTCCTCCACCTGCTGAAATCGCACAAAAATATCCCTGACAGTTCTCCAACACCAGTTTTCCCAGGTTAGATAGGGAACAGAAATGAATGGGATTGGGAGGAATCCATTACTTCCTCAAGAAAAATTATGGAACTGTCTGGTTCAGAAAACCATCTGTTCCACAACTACCCAGCAGCAACTTTCACTTCCCATATGTTGAAGATATTTCCATCAGTACCTACTTAATTGTGGGACCCTGTCACATCATTGCTCTTTGTGGTCCTTTTACCCACACTGTAGGCTCCAGACTAGGACAAAAAAAACGAATGATGCCATTTTCTGCCAATGTAACGTATGAATATCTAAATAGATATTCATGACGCTCCCCGTCATGAATGAGATTCCTTAATGTCATACATAACTACAAACTTTCATTTTATCATTGTAGCTCTTAACAAGCAGCAAGTGAGGATAACCCAAGGTATTTTTCCATCTTTTAATTGATGTTACTTATAGCAGCAGCACAAAGATGAATTTCAAATTTGAGATGCATATAAAACAGAATAACACTTTTCTTTGTAAATTGATGAGTGTTGCACACTGTGCCCATTAACAAACAAGTAAATTATATTTATTGCACTTCACCAGAAGATACAAATGTAGCCTACCATGCAATATGTATATAAAAGAACAGACGACAAGCATTTAAAAGGAAGCACAAGGTTTCAACCATCATGTGTGCAAAATGCATTATTTCAGAAACAGGCCTGTGTACTGTTACTCCCCTTTAAAGGGCTTGATTTCCTCCTGAACTATATCCTGTAAGCTGAAACTTTTTCAGTTTTTCAGAAAAACTGAATGCAGCAGTTATGTTCTTAAGTGATTTGGAACCTTTGGTTTACATATCGCATGATACTGAACTGCAAATACTCTAAGAAAATAACCTATCCTTGAAGATTAGACCAAGAACTTTTTTTAGCATGCATTTTCTTTAATAGACTAAAGATTGCTGTCTCGACTGTCTTTCATATATGTTAATCAAGATAGATGTGGAAGATGTTACAAGAAAGAGCAGTAAACATAAAAAAAAGTAGCCTAGATAAATCTTCAGTATAAATAAGCCACAGTTGTAGGGAACCAGAGTAATCAGCTAGCGACTTGTTTTATATTAGGTCATGCCCTTTCTCTTCTATCATGAAAATAACTACAGTGAAATACCTTTAATGTATTTAAAATCCCAGTGGATGTATTGACAGTACCTTTGTCTGGACCATGCCTGGTCTCTGGTCCCTCAAGTGCTCCAGGGTAGCAGCAATATCAATCTCTTTAGCACCTGTAACAAACCACAAATTGGGCTGAGTTAAGAGCAAAAGATAATACATGCTGAATCTGTCAATCTCTTGCTATCGGGTTCCCTTTAGGCTAACAGTCCAATTGAAAATTATTACATCCATCCCTCAGCAGACTAGGCAGACAGCTGCAATTTTTGTGTTCATATAGGAAAAAAAAAAAAAGAGGAAAGGGCAGCTTTGATTAGCATTAAATTCAAGAAAACCCAGAGAAAAACAAATTCTTAGAGATGCCGAGACAGATACTTCCCAAAAGCAAAACATATTTATTAGAAACTACAGACCCATCTTGGCAATGCTTCCTGCTCTAAGTTGCTCCATTGCAGGCACAGGGGATATGCATGATATTAAGTACCTGCAGGATTAAGCCCTAAGCATTTACCATTATCAGTTCTATCACATTTTAAAAAAAGATGAACCATAAATCACATGAGGTGCAGACATTGTAAGGTCTCAAAGCCAACTGCAGTCAGGTTTATGCTAATATAAACAGCATAAACATCCTCTTTAAGAGAGAGAGAGTCCCACAGTTCCCCTCAATAGCACCTTTTCAGGAAAATTCACACTCAAAACACTCACGAAAGGCAATTTAAAACAAACAGTTTAATTTTGTTTTAATGTGGGGAAAAACACCATGAAAATCTTTTAAAAACAAATCACCAAGGCTAAGAAAATATATCAGTTTGTAACACCTTCCTGAAAATGAGCATTTCTGTATCTGTATCAGAAATAGACCTTTATTCATACAATGGGCATAGCAAGAACAGCTCAGAGGTCAAAGGTTGCCACCTCGGCTCTCTACATACTGCATGGGAATTTACATGGAGGTATTTGATAATAAAGTAGGAAGATGTTTAAGACAAAAATAAAGATCTCCTCAATAAACCAAAAGAAAAGACACTTTCCAAAAGTGTAATAAATAAAATAAAAATAAAACAACATCACATCTCAACCACAGCTGATTCAGCTAGAATTTCCATGCAAAGCATCAGTTCAAGTGAGGATTGCACCACAGAAAACTACAAACAACTGTTGCCCTTGTCTGCAGAACAGGAGCACCTTTTTAACAAGGTGAATATTTAATTTTAATGGGAACACTGTAGCTTAGTCCACACCCACACAGTGAGGGAGGGATTTTCAAAGTTTCACCTTTAGCTACAGTGGGGGAAGAGTTATGCTGATGCTGTACTTTTTTCAAAATCCCACCTATAATTTTTATAAAGGATGGCAGCCTCTATGCCTAGGCATTAAGATTAGAATGTCAAGATAACCCATGAGGGAAAAGGTTTGTGCAGGAATCCAATGATACTGGCCAATGTTCAGACAGCCTCCCATACCCCCTTTTATGAAAATTTCAATGTCAGACAAAAGTTGATTTTTACAATATACATTTCTCAAACCTCTTGAGAATCAACATTCAGAAAAATCTGAAAAGTGCATTAAATAAGCCATTGAGCCCCTTCCTTTCTATTGTACAGATTATGGTGCTGAACAGGGTGCTTACACACTACCAACAGGACTACTGCCCTGGTAGTGTGCCTGGTAATAATGTCTGGTAATAAGGCCCTGATTCAGCAAAGCAGTTAAGCACATGAGTAGTACCATTGGACTAGCGAGCTTAAAGCTAAGCATGTGTTAAGTGTTTTGCTGAATCTGAGCATAAGTGCTTGGAAGACCAGACTTGGTGTGGTGTTCAGCGTATACACCATTACTAATCATAGACTATGTTAGTTGACAGAGGAGGGAAGATAATGAAGGAAGATCAGACAAAATACCCCCTTGCCTTCCCCAAGAGACACATACATTACTACCTACTCAAGCTACTTTTACAGGCAGAAGAGGAAAGAGAAATTGTTTTGCAGCTCTTAAAAAAAAAAAAAAAGACCATGACTGGGAAATGCTCAGAGACTATGGTAGTGGGGCCTAACTAAATGCCTAGAGAGACTGGTCAACTGAACATAGGCTGCAAAAATGGGCTGCTGCTTTGAAAGAAAACGTGTGGAACAAGAAAATTCGGAGCAGAAGAGGGCGATCTATTGCAAGAGGTAACACTGGTAGTTTCTCTCTACGTGAGCAAACCTCCTCCCTCCGAAACACTACCATACCTTTCACCTCTATTCCATTATTGTGCCAAACCCAACATAAATGTATCTCACTATTCCTCTCATAAAACTCTGTGTGATGCAGGCTTTTTCTATTCTAAATATGTCAGATTGGTAGCATATTACATAAGCTCCACTATATTGTGTGTTGGTCTACGGAATAGCTTAAGTCACAATTCTAGACTAAGGAGGAGATTTTCAAAGGCATTAAGGGCAGTTACACACCCAACTCACATTCAAAATCAAGGGGAGCTGGATGCCTAACTGCCTTGTGTCTATTTGACTATGTCTTCCTAATTGCTTTAGTGGCACACATGACATAAATTCATGGTCTTCATCACTTTGAGGTTTTCCCTTTCCACCTGGAAATGCAGAACAGTGACATAATAGATAACATTTTTCATCCTGGAGCACACAAAGGCACTTTACATACAGCATCACTGCTATGCAGACATCCCTGGGAAAGAGGTATTGTAGTGGGAGAAAGGGAAATCTTATCTAGGGACACTAGGTCAAAATCCTGCTCATACACAGTGTTCTCCCATGGAATCCTTCACATCCACATGGAGCTGAAAGAACTGTAGATTTTTATAGGTCTCATCTGAACGGCTCACACACAAGCTACAGTGTGGAAGCTATAGTGGAAAAACAAGAGCTGAGTCAGCCCTATCAGGACTTGAACCTACGACTCCAAGGACACCTAAATATTGCAATTGTTTTGCTTAGGCCCAGAGCTGGCTCTACTGTTTTTGCCGCCCCAAGCGGCGTGGGGACAGTCCATGTGCCTTTTGGGCGGCACACACGTTTCCGCGGTGGTGGCAATTCGGAGGCAGCTTCTGTCTTCAGCCGGAAGACAGAAGCTGCGCCGCCCTGAACAGCTGAACATAGAAGCTGCCACCAAATTGCCACCAACACGGAAACGCGCGAGATGCCCTAATGGCACACCGACTGCCCCCCGCTGTTTGCAGCAGCAATTCAGCATGCTGCTTGGGGGCAAAAACACATTGACTGCTGCCCCTTGCAGATTGCCGCCCCAAACACCTGCTTGGGATGCTGGTGCCTGGAGCCGGCCCTGCTTAGGCCATTAACCCATCCGCTCCACCAATAGAGAAAAATACCAGTATGCTGTCTTTGGAAACAAACTATATCATATAGGAAAGAGTAAAAAGCACTGGCTCAAATCTAGCCACAGATAATTGGAAAGGAGAAAGCCGAATACGTCAATAAGGCAAGGTTTTGTGTCTGCTCTCTACCAACACATACCCCTCTGTCATATAATGCCACTGGCGTCAGGAAATAAAGTTACAAGGGCAATGTCTAAACTGGATATTTTACCTCATAGCCAGGGTCTTCCATGAAATAAATATGGTCTCTGCTTGCCATAGGCTGCCTTTTAATAACAGATTTCTGTGTTTGTTTTATATGTATCTAAGAGCAAAGTTTACTGTGAGATTGAGTCGCTGCTGTAGTAGTAGCAGCAGTAGTAATATGAGAGGTGAATTTGTAAGCATTTTTACAGCATACACCTTAGCTTCTGTCATCTCTATTTACACTGAGCAGTACCTGACTCCCACTGAACTCATTAGGACCACACATCAGAAACCAATACTCAGTAGCAGTAAAGGGGGCAGAATCCGGCATTTGGTAATTAACAATAACATTTTTAACAGATCAAGGCATTTACAGTGAGCAGTCAAACAATCCACATCAGAAAATGTTAGCAGCCTAAACAGAGAGAAAACATGGAAAGACGCAAGTTGAATTATATTTTGCCCCAAGGAGAGAAACAGTTTCTGAAATGTAGGGTCAACCCTCCTCCAAACCCTGCTCCTCCCCTGGGCAGCAGTGTAGGAACTGGCACTAGGCAGCTGGCGCTCCTGATTAGCAGCCCCCAAAGGGTTAAATGTTTGGCCTGCAGAGAGTCACATCAGTAGAGTATCCAGTAATACAATAAATAACAGATATGAGCTAGTCAAGATCCACTAAAGTAGGTTGTCTCAAGGTCCCATTGGCAACTCCCAATATCTAAACAAACAGGAAGTTAATATTACTCATACGACTAATGCCCAGAGGCCTCAGTCAGTATTGGGGTCCCAGTGCGTCAGGCACTATAAAAAACATAAAACGCAGGCCCTGATGACAGCAGCATTTCTTTACAGGAAGTTTGTAAACAACTAAAACATGACTTTATTTATTACACAATATCCTCACACATGCTTACACTGATGCCAAGGGCAAAAGCCTTATAATGGGTCCAGTGTCTTCCCTGAGCTAACCATGTATTACACTAAGGAGGATGTTCATGCTGGAAACCACTTTCAGATGCATCAGCAAATGCTCTAGAAAAAGACAAAAACTGTGTAAACTATATGTGAACTTATTCACAAAGAACACTGAAGGGTGGGTTAAGGAACTCAGGAAATCTGGGTTCAACTCCTGGCTCAGAGAGAGATTTCCTGTGTGACCTTGGGTAAATCATTTACTCTACCCTGTGGCCTCAGTTCATTATCTGTAAAAGGGAATACTTCTCCCTCTCACACAGGGGTATAGTGAGGATAAAATCCAGAGCTGTTTTCAGGGGTGGGCAATCAAGATGATGGGCCTGGATGCCAACTTCCAGTGGGCACCATGCTGGGGGTGGGGTCTGGAATGTCTTCCACCTGTTAAAATCATTCGTGATTGTGAGTTGCTCAGTTAGTATAGGGACGAGGGCTAGACAGATAATCTATATTACTCTTTAAATAGTTGTGACATTGGAGTGTGAGTTACTAACATGGGATTATGGGGACTTCCATTGTATCCTTAAGGAGGAGGAGATAGCTGTGTGAGAATAAGCTCTCATCCAAATAGAAAAAAATGGAATACGAAAGGGAATACGGAAAATGACCTGTCATATGCATTTCTTTTTGTGCCATGTAGGTGTTCAATTTCATTCCTGTGAGCTATTCCCTCTCTAATGTATCTTTTTATATTTACTATATAATAAAGATTTTGTATTAGTTCTTGAAGGGGAAAGGGTCTTGTTAGGTCAGATTAAAACCTGTCTTATTAAAATCTCCAAGGAAACAGTCCTGAAGAGCCCCTAGGTCAGTTCTTTTCAATGATATTGCTAGAAGCTGAAAGAGGTCCAATTAATATTTGTAAGATGCTGCTGATTGGCAGCCTTTTAGCTTCAGTCATGTACTTTGCTGTACTTGCAGTCTGTCAGGCATGCCATGAAAGAATCATTTTGGAGGAGCATGTTTTAATCTTATGAAATGGTGAAAAATAGTATATGTGAAAAAACCCTTAAGGACAAAGGTATGAGAGCAATGGAAGTCCGATGTCTGATCAAAATCTGCGTATATATATTGGGAGAACATTGCCAGGTCACTGATCATTAGTTTCAGTGGCACCCCAGCTATAACTCCAACTCCATCTATGATCCTCACTGGACAAAGGCTAAAAGACCCCATTGCCAGCCATAAAGGGCTCTGCAGGGAGGAAGTGGGACCTCTTCTTTCTTCCTTATCCTGTTTTGTCTCAAATGCAAGTGAAATAAAAAATACCCTTGTAAACAATGTTTGATGTAAAAACATTTTTTTTAAACTGAAGGTGATGGATAGAAACTGTAACTATTTACGCAATTCTCATTTGCTGTAACTGCTGGAGGTCTGTTACAGGCTGAGAGGGTCACTTAATGTCATAACATAAAAAAACAGAGAAAAGCCTCCGCAGAGAGTAGGTGAAGCTGCAACACTTTTGAGGAGGAATGCCCCTGCCTCAATCATTTTTAAGGTTAATACAGGAGATCATGGATACAAACTGGAGTTGTCAGTGAAAGCCAGTTATCCCACGCTTTTGCAAAAAGTGGATTCCAGGGTGTGTATCTGGGGATGGGAATAAAAATAATAGGTTAAATCTAAGGGCTTGTCTCCACTTTCTGGTGGATCAATGCCTAGTGAAGACCCGCTAAATTGACCACCGATCGCTCTCCCATCGACTCTAGTATTCCACCGGAACGAGAAGAGTAAGGGGAGTAATGGGAGAGTGTTTCCTGTTGACATAGCATAGCATGGACCCCGTGTTAAGTAGATCTAAACTATGTCAACTTGAGTTATGCCACTAACGTAACTCAAATTGAGTAGTTTAGATCAACTTTCCCCCATAGTATAGACCTGCCCTAGAGGCTCATAGTTACTTTTTCAACCCAGACAGCAATACATTTTACTCTAATCCTATTAGAAACTTTCCACCTCCGTCACTATATACACAATGTGGATTTAAAAAAAAAATCCACAATCAATCTCTGTTTTTCACAATTAACAGGAAAAATATGCATGTAAACAGTGAAAAGAACATTAAACTACAATAATGAAAAAGGATAAAATATCAACATTTTAATAAAAGACAAATATTACTATGCCATATAATACTATATATACACAATTTTTATTAATATTAGATAATACTGTATATTGAATTTATCATGCATTCTGAAGGAAAATGATTGAAGTTATCAAGTACAGGTCAGCTTGTATATCCTATGTATAATCGTATGGGGTAGAGGGAATCCATAACCAGCCAGCCCACCCTAAATTACTATAATTTCAACAGTCTTGTAGGGCTTGAGATTCTGTACTACCTATGTCAATTTTAAGCCAATATCCTTTGTCGCTGCAGAAGAATAAGTAACTGCAGAGATAAAAATTGTGTAAATTTGTCATTGACTACTAGAGAAAACTCTGCTATACACAGTCAATTGACAGCATGAAAATGCAGAAACCAATCAGCACTAATTGGACGTAAAGAGGTGCTGACTTCTACTAAGCCAAGGGAATTCTACTCTTAGCAGGACTGGGTTTATTTTAACATTTAGATACTCCCACTCAGTGGGAGTTGATGGTCTTCTGCTTTTTACAAGATTCCATCCTAGCTATTGTACTTGAAAAGAGGATGTAGGTAATAGAAGATTACTTTTAAAACCCGAAATGACACCTGTATGATTAATGTTATGGTCACACTAAAGGTACTGCTACATATAAACCCTTTCAAACTAACATACCAGCATCAACTATGACCACTGTAGCATTCCATATATACATGCATACAGAGGGATACTAGTTTTGGCAACTCTAAGTCAAATTTATACAGGGGATTCTATGACCCCCCTACCTTAGCTATTTCACAATGTAACAATTCTGGACAATCCATTGTTTCCAGAACCTGTGCCAGAAGCTGTAGGCTAGTCACCTGGAAGACAATTGTTGAATCAAGTGCGGTTTTGAAAATGCCACTCAGTGCTGTGTTTAACTGTTTGCTCAAAGAAATCCTGCTCCTTCTTGGATCCCCATATTGGAGTCTGCACATGTGCATTACATAGACTGGTGTTGAAATGCAGCTGGCCCATATAGGTCTTTCAAATTGCAAGATCTATATTTATTTTACTCTGGTTTTTTATTGCGAGTACATTAGCTAGTGGTAGAGCACCCATGAGATACTACACAGAATGAACTGAGGAAAATATGAAACAATTCTGGACAAGTCTTTAATAAAAGGTAACCTTCTATAAGAGTCACAATGGGATTGGTTTAAGATTATGACACTAAAGTATAATTTTTGCACAAACTATATTGTAACTTTAAGGGCCAGAAGACTACCATCTGGTCAATTAAACACTTCTCTTGAAATCCATCTATGGATTGAGTGCATAAGATTAACTGCAAAAATGTAGTTCTTCACTCTGTATTTACCTCATTTTCCAAATGTTTGCCCAGCTGCTTATTGAACGGATCGCACACCATTCTATGGCTGGCTTTTTCAGTTTGTTCCATATTCTAACCTATCCTTTGTGTGAAGAAATGCTGCCCAAATTCCTTATATGCTTGTCTCCTCCTCGGCTTCAGTCAATGACCTCTTGTTTTCAAATTAGTTACTATCTCAAGCTGCTTGCTGACATCAATACATTCCTTTCATGATCTTCCAAAGCTCTATGGGGACCCCCCTTAGTTTTTCTTTTCCCAAGATATAGTCCATGTCTGATCAATCTTTCTTCACAATTCACATGCCCCATACCCTGAATAATTAGGATTGCTCTCTAGCATACTTCCAGTCCCAACACCCTTTTATAAAATTACCAGGATTGCACAGACTCTTCAGAAAACGTCTCTTACAGAGTAACCTTTGCAAACATATACTCCAAAGTATTTAAAAAGAAAAAAAAATCACATCAATAACTTGTTTGCCTTTTGTTTACAATCACTATACATTATAAGGGAAACTATCAGCACAATCAGTCCTCAGAATATGCTATGGGAAATATAGACTAGTATCACTTTCCCAGTGAGCTCTCACTCATTTTTCAGTAGAAGCTTGCTGGAATGTTCAAATTTTTCAAAGGTTTTTGTTTGATTTATTATTAATGGATTACTTTACAGTGCCAATCATCCATTCCAAAAATGTATAAATGTAATGCTACCCATCGAAATGTTATTTAAAAGCAGAAATGTATACAATTAAAATGTGCTTTTAAGTTGTTTGCTCTAAGTAGCACAAGTTTGCCTTTCATGGAAGGCTCTACCATTAAAAACAATTGACCTAGACATCCACTGTCACTTTTGCCTGTGGCTTGGGGCAAAGCTCCCTTTGTGGTCAATTATGTGGTGGGAAAGCCTGCAACAAGCAATACTGCTTAATTGTGTTTCTTGGGTAATTCAGTGCCAGTTACATTACATAAAACCAACTCACTTGCAGAACTGCCCTGATTAATATATAATATGTATACATGGATGCAAAGAACTATCTTCATAAAAAGACTGAAGAAGAGATGAAGAAGAAACCTGAAGAATTCTGTGCAAGTTTGAAAGTTTCTCTCTCTCTCATCAGCAGAAGTCAGTTCAATAAAAGCTATTACCTCACCCACCCTGTTTCTTCATAAAAAGCAGCAGTAACATTTCAGACATTATTCAACCACCATTATTGGTGAGATTTGGGGCCAGGTTGTGGACAATACAAAAGTGCAGATACCAAAACCTAGAACTTTGCTTTACTGACCTTAATTTTTTCCTAAGATAATTATACAAATCTAATTAACTGGATACAGAATTCAAGGCGTAGCTATATAATGGATTCAAATCTAGAAGACAAAAATAAACAAACAAATCCCAACTACCCATTTTAAAACTCTGAATTTTCCTGCCCTAAATTTTCCACAGGAATTCCATCACTTTCTAGTCCCACTTCACAGCCTCTGAAATATCAAACAAATAATAAGATGACAATCTTCTCTCTAAACCATATTTAGTCTGTCAACTATGGTAATAAACACTCTGTAAATTCTGTGTTTACAGTGGAAACTGGCTCCTAGAATGAAATCTTCTCTCATTTACTCCAGTATAAATCCAGACTAACTGCACAGAAGTCCAGGAATTTGATCCAGATTTACATCATTGTAACTGGAAAACAGAATTTGATTTAATCTTTATACAGAGACATAAAAGATAATACTTGTACACATTAGTATTTTACATTGGATTTAATCTGTTAATTTTTACACAGGCTTCTTTTTAGTGGAGGTGACCTTTTATTATGCTTGTTAGATCTGTGTTATGAATAAACAAAAGGCCCCAGTAAAAAGGGATCTGTTTAGCTAAATACTTTGACATACTGCAGTTGGTAATGAGGAGTCACAAGAGGAACGAAGGAATCCTTCTAGCTTTCACATTTGGAAGAGGTTTCACTGAGTTTGGCTATGCTACATCCAATCTTTATGCTGGATTCTCAGGTTCTGAAATTTATAATGTATTTCAATAGAATTTGAAAACTCATATTTTTCCTCCTCTAAATTCCAATGGCTTCAAAACACAAGCAATTAGTATCCAAAATTCAAATAATTATCTGCACTATGAAGACCTCTCAGAAGAAGAAAACGAAACTGGAAATCTCATATAATTTTCCTTCAGATTCCTTCCTTCCTTCATCATGCCAGAGAATACTCCAATAATAGTCTCTTGTAGTATTTCAGTACTTTTGGTCACTACCAGAATGAAGAAAGGCAGAAAAGAAAGATGAGGAAGGGAAGAATGCTAAAGTTCTTTTGAGTTTCAAAAAAGAAAAAGCTCAAGCAGTTCAGGTTTGGTGTGGCTTTGGGGGAATGTTCAAATGGATTATTTTATCTAAACCAGTTTCTCCAGCCCTGTGAAAAAGAGCTAAAAAAATCTTGCTGAATGTCTTAGTGTGAACATATGAATGAAGAATGTTAAAATTCATAATAGGAAATTGCCGCTGAAATGCACCATAGAAGCATTGTCTAATCATCAAAAGACCATGAACTGTCATTTTCTTCCCTCATTCAAACACTGAAAGTGCACACTGATTTCAAAGGAAACCTCTAAACTTTTCACACAGGACCAAAGCTTGGACTAAAATGTGCTTCTGGGAACTGAAAAGGTGGTATTCCCCGGACACTCTTCTGTAACACCCTTAAAATTCCATTGTTAATTGAAATGGATTATCATCATTTAGAGGTGTCAAGTCCTAGTGCCTTCAGTAAGGCTAGATATGAGGCACCACTCAAGCCAATGGGAATGTTGCGACTGATTTCAATAGTAGCAGGATTAGACCGTTGTTATGACGCTGCTCTGCATAAGGAATAATATAACCAATACCTGTAGCAAAAGTACCCGGATGGCAAAGCATAGCACTGAGGCTAGTGGAACTTAAATATAAGAATAAACGTAACTGTAAAACTTTTCACTGACCCCATGCTAGAGGAATAATTTGGACATTTAGATACAACTGATTTGTGACAGCAGAGCATAAAACTGAAATTGAAGAGACTGCTCGTGTTGAAAATTTGTTACAGAATGGATATCATTGTCATCTGTCTTAACTATTCCAATTTTATACAATTAGATTATTTAACATGGCACCTTTAAACTAATGGATTTTACAATGCATAGATACAGCCACGATATTTATAATAAAGAGTATACCATAATTCATTACAAACAGACAGCCCAAAAGGAAATCCTTCATGATGATATGCAAAGTCAAAGGGGCTCCAAAAATGCATGCTGAAGTTGTTTGAATAACAATGGCAACCAGGGGACTGGAATGTGTTTACTCAGCACAGTGCTTCCCCCTGCATCATGAGATCTTTTCATATGCCCTGCCCTCTACTCAAACACAAAATGCAGGAGGAAATCCTTAACATTTACGAGGAAAGTATTCTGGCAGTACCAGTTCTATGATCAGTGTTAGCTTCAATGTTCCCATGCAACCACAACTGAAGTGCAGTAGAATAGTGTGGGAGTTTTTTGGGTGTGTGTGGGTATTGAGGCTGACTTGGCAAATGTTGTATCACTGTTTGTGAAATTGTATCACTTATCAGGGAATACGAAATCCTTGCCAATTGATTTCTGCTGCCACAAATTTGAATAATTTAAATAACTGATTGTTTGCTTTAAGTGTATAAAACAGTATAGTTTAGTGCAACTCTGACCAGCTGTAGTAGCAGTAGATCTGAATTTATAACATATTTTAACAGATGTATTAGCACTAATTTACTATGTGATTAGGAGTGCACATTTTAAACGACAAAAGCATTTACAGTTAAATGTCTAAAAGAAACCATTTCAAATGTAGAAAAGTAAATCATTACATGAAAAAGAAGCACCCTTTTCTAAATCTGCCCTATTAAAAATCCCACTAAAGAGCCAAAGCGTTTTATTGATTGTTTTCTACTTTCCCACTGCTGAAACTAAATAATCCTCTATTTACATTGATTTAAAAATGCATTATTGTCTACTTTCTAATAAACCAGACTGTGGAACAAGAGCTCAAATTATTCTAAGTTTATTCTTAAAAGTCTTTTTTTTTTGTTTTTTTTGAAAGACTGAAGCCTTAATCCTTAAAAGCCTTTTTGAAAGAAATGTTAGTAGATGCTGGCCTTGCAGCTGGGCCCAGATTGAAAGTGCACTTACATTTTTCTGTTTAGAACTGAAGGACTCTAAAGTTAGTGCTAGCACTCCACATAAAAGCTTTGGAAATGGCATTCTTTGGTACTCGTGCAATTCATTCTTTAAGAAAAGGAAATGGAAAGAAAGATTTCATGTCCAGGGCTTCAGGCCTTTGATCATTTGATGAACATTGGATCCTCAACCTGGGCCTCAAACTTCTCAGGCCAGACAAAGAAGGCCTAGGCCTCACAGACTGGGCCTAGATTCCTGTCAGAACAAAACCTTTGGCTGCCTCACAGTGTGACAGCCTGGGAAAGGCCCACCTCAGCAGGGTTGAGATGCCCGCTTTGCCCTTTGATCTTTCATTTAAACTACAGCCAAAGCACCAGGTCAGAGGATTTCAAATTGCACATCCCCATTGGCAGAGGGGAGCAGGTCAAGAACAAAATGGGGGTGACCAATCTAAAAAGCCCTGTGACTCCTTTCTTTGGCCAGTTTCACATGACTTGTCTTGTATTGTGCAACACTAAGCCCACACTTAAAATGGAATTTGACATTACATGGTACAATGGAGTCAATAAATGACATTCTTTAGTGCTCTTACAACAAAGTCAACCCTTCCTTAAGTGGCTGAAAGCCTGAAGTTAGAAAATATTTCTCATTTATTTCTCTATGCAAGCAAATTTCATATATTTTAAATCTAGTTTTCATCACATCCTCTCCTGGCTGAAGGCTGAAATGAGTATAACAAATATTTAACAGAGGTGTACATCAGTTTTATCATCTATCACAGCTATTATTTGGAGAGATGAAGTTGCCACTTGAAATATAAATGTACCAAGTAGCTGAAATTCCTACATATTCTTTCACAAAACACACTTTCCAATGAGACTGGAAAAAATCATCTCATTTTGCTGGAAAATTTTCAGTCTGGGACTTCGCATAAGGCAGGCACACAACTTCTTTTCACATCAATAGCAAGTTCCACATGATGCTCAAGGGCACAAAACACAGCCCTTTGTGTGTGTGTTTGATGAGACATGTTAACAGTCAGAAACAGGGGAGAAGAAATGTCAAACTCCTGTATCTGAAGGAATGGAATGTCATTTCTGGGACATGACAATTTCAGAAGCAACAGAAAGATTGCAAAACATGGATTTTATTTTTAAACTATGTATAGGAAGCTAAGATTAAACGGTTCATTGAATTAAATACTGTTGGTACAGTGATTAGAAAACAAAAAGCTAAATATTATTTCTACATGTATATGTCAGCTAATCTGCATTATCATTTTCTTGTAAAGTGAAAACTCACATACACAGAGGGCAAGATTGTGACTGGCCACAGAACTAGCTTCAAAAAAGGGATGTAGAAAGACAGTGATGAGAAGGCATCACTGCTATTTATTTATTTCTGAAAGTGCTAGGTGCTGTACAAACACAAAGGAAGACACATTCCCTACCCCTAAAAACCTTCCACTGTGAGACTATAAAACAGACAGAAATGAGGTGAAAGGGAAGTGTTGATTGACCAAGTCCTTATAAAATAGGGTAGGGCTTTAAAAGTGTTCAGCATTGGCTTGCCTCTGCGCCCACTGAGATAAATGACTAATGATGAGCACTTCTGAAACTCCCAACTATTACACTTTTAACACAGTGGGTTATTTACTTTATTTTACTGTCTATTGCTCAGACAATGACTATCTCCATGTACCCCAGCATTTCCTATAATCAAATATTTATTAGGGGAATAAAAAGGAGTACTGCATCCTTCCCTAGGGGCATCCACAGACTTTTTTTTAAAAAAATAAAGGTATAATATATAATAAAGTTGATTACTTATGATTTTCAGCTGTGCAGCTAAAACCCTTCATAGAAAGGTGCATTTCACAGATGGGCAAAATGGAGGCACAGGGAAGTTAAGCGACCTGTCCAAAGTCTGACAAACAGACAATGGCAGAGCTGAGACTAGAATGCCGGTCAGCCAACTCCCATTCCATTCCATTGCCATATCCACTGAAATACTCTGTCTCAAAAGGCAGGCAATTGTGTTTAAACTACTGCTATGTAGGTAAGAAGTGCTTGCACAACCCACTGAAAGGAATTAATTTACTGATGAGACAACACAAAATATTTATCATATAGTTCAAGCTTTTTTTTTTAGCTGTAATAAATATTTAAAATAATAAAATTAAAGATACAAATTCTGCCTCTTCCAATAGCATACATGTGTAGGCTCCATTCATGAACAGCTTTTTTTTTTTTAAATCACTACGAGCACTGAAAATAAACTTAAGATCATTCAGTAAAGGGTACAATTTGCCTCTAATTTATTCTTGGGCCTTCTGTGAATACTTCTCTGTGTGTTACTATGGTAACACCGCCACATCTTTCAGCACTGAGAAAGCCACAAGCTTTTTGATTCTCACCTTTGGCCATTTTATTGAGAACCATGTCAATTAGAATGTAGGTTCCACTTCTTCCTGCACCATCACTGCCAACAGAAAGGGAGAAAGAAAAACCCATCAATGAATATCTAGACTCGAGAAAGAGAAAGGTAGCTATCATTATTTTTATACTGTGTCATACAAGGGGAAGAGAGGATAAATGGTGAGGGAAACAAGTGTAAGAGGCGAGGGAGAGAAAGCTTGCAATGGCTTTAATTAACACAAGCTGTTCATGTAGGATTAACTATTGTTCTACATGGATAGCAGGATTTTGTTTTATAGAGCAAAAGATGTGTTTATTTAAAAAAATAATTGAACAACAGTGAAAGGGTCAGTAATCCTAGAACAGGCAGCCATTTCTATGCACAAAGTGTTCACATAAGATCAAGAAACATAACAGGATAGTCCACGAGAGCTGGGAAATAGAATAGCATCTAGAATCCTCCAAAAATGATTGTTAACTCTATTTGTACTTGAGCAGCTAGGTTAGTCTGCATATGCCCAGAGTGGTGCATTTCCCTTTCAGTTACATTCCACTCTCCTTGACTCCTATCCAAGAACTTAGAATATTTTATTACTTAAGGATCAAATTCTTTCTTCACCAAGAAATAGGATGCTAGACATCTGGACTTGAAAAATGTGTCTCTATTGATTTCTTCTCCCACCCTCCTTGTTCAATTCTGCCTCAGTTGCAATGAGTGGGAAAAATATCATCATGTGATTTCTAAAAAAATATATATCTTTAACTTTAGGGTACTTCCAATCCTCCCTTGGAGAGGTGTGATCAAGCCTTGTGAGAAAGCAAAGCTCCCTAATCTGAATGCAGCTTGTGTTCCTGTCAGGGAGCAGCTTGTAATTGGCAGCGTGATGTTCTTTTATGGTTGCTGTTAGCAAACATAATTAAGACTTTAAGTAATAGACTTTTTTCACTTCCCTCCCCAATATTTCTAGAAATGGGCATGTGTGACCAATTGATTAGTCATTTTTTATCAACTAAATTATTTTTAGTGATAGGTCGCTCTGTCTACAGTATTACTAAGGAGAAAAAATGCAACACTGTAATGCACTTTATAAGTTCCATTTACACATAGGCTATGAAACTACATCTTTGATAAGCCTCCATAAATGGGAGAAGTTTGATCTGTTTCATTTACTAGAACAATTTTTGCAGAGAGGCAGCCGGCGCTACTAAGCTCTCTCTCTTTACCCCACGCCTGATTCCTGACTGTGAAGGAAACAAAGAAACAGAGTCTTATTAATTCATCCAAATAGTGAGTGACAATGTAGTGACCAGACCTAATAAAACAAGAACTGCTAGGCTGAATGTTAGAGACATTTTCATCTGTTAGATTAAGAGAAGGCCTGCAAACATTTTAAAGGACAGAGCTTTCTACATTATATTCCTTCCTTCTTGGACCTCCTTAGAGAGACACAGGCTCCCCTCCATATTGTGAATCTTCTTGGAGAGTATCACTACACAATGTGCTATATGATCTTGTCCCTCCATAATGATCTCAGCAGGCTTGTGACACATGCAAAATATGCTGCCCCTCTCCCCCACTAACATGGAGGAGCACATAATAAGCTATATGTGGTGTTTCCTTCCAATGCTATGATCTTTCCCCTGATCTTGTCCACAAAAGCATCTTAGCTAGTAAGGAAGTGGCTAAAGAATGAGAGCATGGCATTCACTGTGTATCATGGTCCCTCCCTACAACTACAAAACCTAATATTTACATTATTACTTTAAGTTTTGTAGTGAGCTATCAAACTGCTCTCATTTACATTCACCACACTGGCAGGCCTAAAGGGAATTTATGTTTGGAAGGTTTAAGCTTACTGCCCAACCAGTGGGCAATTTTCCCCATCCCATTTCCTCTCATCAGGATTATAGAAGAAACAAAAATAAAAACATTTATCTAAATATTAACAATGCAGAACAGAGTCTAAATTGGGAATACACGGCATTGCAATAACTTTGAAGCATATTTCTGAAATAAAAAAAGCTGTAAATGAGATTTTTAAATACAGAAATCAGATGTAACTTGTGAATTAACATCTAAGATCATATTAAAGGGCAGATTTATATGAAATCAGATCATCAGCTTTACTAGCATAAGAACTAAACTAAATAAATACTTTGACCTGGTTCATGAGGTATCATCTTATTTGTGTAGTGATATATCTAAACCTTTAATGTGCCCATTTGGTTTTATGTATGTTAATTTCTTACAGCACAAAAACGTCTCTAAAGCTATTTTAATAATTGTACTTGCCTGCAGTGAACAATTACTGGACAAGAACGACCCTTGTAGCATTTGTTTACTTTTCTGCAATAAAACAGACAAAAATTAATAAATATATTATGTACAATTTCCTAAGCCAACTGTCAAAAGCATAAATGGTAAGAAAAAGCAAATATTCATCCCTATTCTTAAAGAAATATGCAGTTTGATTAGCTCATGTTATAACAAATAACTAAGTTACATACATAGTTCTGCTTCAAGTTTGTTTCTATTTTCCTGTTACAACAAACGCATTTAAATTTCAAACATTGTTTCATGATACTCGTATTTGCTGGTTAGCCAACAAATAAAGACACTCTCTTCCCAAACTCTTTGCAGGTTAGGCAGAATCTTAGGTTATGTATCATAAGATGTTTTGAGTTTCAAAGTGAACCTTGAGTTCATGAACTTTTTCCACAGAAACTTTTAAGTGCATTGTGTGAAGCCAAATTTGAAAGCAGGTATTACAGTCAGAATAATGTGGTCTTGTACAAAAAAGAGATTATCTCCAAAAAAAGCAAAGAGTAACTACTCTAAAGAACTTCTTTCAGACATCTAATTATTTATGGTAGGGATGACTAAAATACCAGGGAGCTATGTCGCTATGGTCCCAATAGAAGAGTTTTACACACATAAAATGTATAAGTAGTTTTATTGTCTAGATTTCTGAAATATATGAAAAATATATATCTGAAGCCCCAAAAATGGCTACTAAACTGATATGCTGTTGTATTAATGTATTGGGACTAATACCTATTCTCGTATCAATGCAGACATTTAAAAATGTTGAAGCAAACCAAGATACTCAGTATGGGATTTTGAATACATGACACTAAAGAACTAAAATCTATTTAAATAGGTTTTTTTTTTAAATGTTACTGCTCTAGATTTTATATGTGAAACACATTACTCATCTAAAAATGTAAAGTGTCTATGCATACATTAAAAACGCAAACAGAACAAAGGATAAAATGGGAAAACACTCTTTCTAAGAAATCAGAACCCTTCCTTCTCCTTGATTAGACATTTGATCTTACTATAAGGTCTGCTATAAAACTATTTTATAAGACAGCTTCCAAAGGAGGTCTAGATGCACCAAGGTGCTAACTGTTAAGAGTAAGTATTTAACAACATCTTAACTGCTAAGAAATGTGATAAAGGGTGCTGCTGGAATCTGGCAACTATGAGTATTAGAAATTTTAAAGCATCACTAATCACTTGAATCATTTAGTTCTTGTCTGTTCATCTATATTCTGTAACATCTGTGCTGGGTAAACATTCATAGATCTTTAAAAATGGTTTACAGCATAGCCTAAAGATACTTGAGGATCTATGTTTGAAAGGCAGTCTTTCAGATGCCCACAACTTGACCTAAACAGGCTACCAAGGTTACAACGATGTTCCAAATAACTCTGTTTTCACAACTGGCCTTTTGTCATATAAAAGTCTAACCAGATACCATACATAGTAATAATGATACTTCATTCTTGTAAAGCACATAATACTTGTGACAGCACTCTGAAGATATAAACATTAACAAATGAATCTTCACAAAACACGCGTGTGGTTGATAAGTATGATTAATCCCCATGTTAGTGGGAGGCAAACTGAGGCAGAGAGGTGAACTATATACTCAAGGCTTCAGAGCAAATAATTAGTAGAGCTGGGACTAGAACTCAGAATTTCTCCATTCCCAGGCATGGGCTTATTTATGTAAACCACACAACCTCTCACAACTCAACATAGGGGTTGTATCCATATTCTTACTGTAAGTACATGAGTTCTGATAATGTGCTAGAATAAGTCACATTCTCTGAAATCATGTAAAACCACTAAAGAGAACCTGACAGCGGAAATTAAGTATGCTCTCCATCTACTTTCACTAGGGTATTTTTACAGGTACTGACAACAAACTAATTTATTACCATACAAAACCTGAACAATCACTATCCCCCAGTTTTAAAAGATTTTTCTAATTGAAGAGTTAGATTTTTCTGTACAAATACATCTTTTAATTATTTCTCAGTGTCACTTATACAGAAGGCTTATAACCATCAGAGAAATTTCATATTTGGGAATCAACTCCATGAACACAAAATTAAACTGGATATTTAATTATTTCTGTATTACAGGGTAAATTAGATTTCAAATGTCTATTATGTAACTCAATACAATGATATGTCCAATCTGCAGCTGGTCGCTCTCTACCCTCCTCCACACCCACAGCCACCTTTACAAAGTAACTTTCTCCATTTAAAGCTAACAAGCTGTGTTTGTGATTTCTTTTGCACTTGTGTGGTTCCTTTCTTTATTGCATGGTAACATTTCCAGGATATTAAGTATGTTGTGATTAATTACAGAGGAAAGTATACTCAACAAAAAATTGCACTAAATCTATTTGTAAATCAAACAGACAGAGACACATGTTGGGAAAAATACAACGTATGTTTATCATTTTTATTGATAAAATTTCAAACATTTTTATCATCATTTCAGAAAACACATTAAAACAAAGGGGTTCAGTCCTGCTGATTCCTAGCTTAGTCTACAATTTTAAGAAAATATTTAAGAAATGCACCAGTATGCCATTTCTAAGCAGAATGAATCGAAAATTCATCAGTAAGCAAAGGTCTTGAATGCTTAAGAAAATATATATATATAAAATATACAGGAAGAATTAACTTAGAAAAGAATGATTAGTAATACAAACCAACCCTTGGCTCATTGAGTGAAAAAGAAATCATCATGCAAACCATCAGCAAGCAAAGGTCAGAGGTCGTTAGAGGCTCAGAAAAGGGGTTTCCCACATTGTCCCTGCAGCAGAGTCACAGTTTCCAATGATCACTTTTGTGACTATGCAACTGGGCTCATATTACTAGCTGCAACATCACAAAAATGACACTGGCAACCGCTAATTAGCTGGCAAAATAAGAATTTGTCCATTTTTAAAGTGAGCAGTGTTAGTAAATGCCATTGCACACAGCAAGAAGTGATAGCATAATATATATATTTTAAGCAAAGCCCTCACATGTGATACTAATTATCTTTTAGCTTAGCAGTCTCTCTTTAAAGTGTAAATGTGCTCCCTCTGGGCTCAAGAAATATTTAATTACACATATCAGTGCATGACTAACAAGCTAGACCAGAGTTATAATGATTGGTCTATTCTTCAAAATGAAATTAGGACTCCAGAAGCATTAAAACTGACCAATGGTTTCTGTCGCAGCCTCACCTTTTAAGCACTGCATTTTGTATGGACTTCTTAATATATAAAATAATCTTGTTTCAGCAATTTATACCTAAAAGAACTATATTAAAATACGATAGTTTTTTTCCTCTAGGTTGGATTCATCTGCTACATGCAACATCATCTAAAACACTGATACACAATAGGAAGAGAAATGTAAACTTTCAGTTTCCAAAGAGACTTACAAAATTTACTTCAATAATAGTTATAGAATCCATATTTCCAGAGACTCTGGGCAAGGTAATTTGGGGAATCCAATTTTTCTTAGTGATGAATTATAAAAATAGAGGGTTGGTTATGTATATGCTTAACTTCATATATGTATGTGAATATATAAATATACACACATATCCATATATATACACAAACACATTCAATGCACATAAAATTATGGATATTAAAGGGATGAGAGTAGCACTTGCTAGCACCACTTTAAATAAGGGGATGTCGATATTCTGTTTGACACCAATTCTGAGGGCTTTATAACTCAGTTGTGATAATTCACCACAGGTGAAACTTTAAATAGCTGGTTTTGAGTGTAAAGCATTTATTCTAAAAACCAATTCTAAAATAAATTCTCAGCAATAGTGCATTACCTTTTGTCATTAAAAAAACAACGTAAGATGGCCAAGAAACTGAGAGAGTCATAAAAAGCAGCTATTGTGCATGCAAAGATTACTTTTCAGAGGAATTTTACTATGCATTCAATATTATGGATCTATAATACAAAATCTACACTTGAGGAATGGTTATGTTAGGCTGTGAATACATATTAAATGAACACTGAAATTCAGTTAAATCTTTACAGGTTCATTCTGACATCTACCTCAAGTAGGAAGCATGCCAAATGAACTACCTTCCTCTTCCAGTTTTAATTTCTTTTAAAATACAGTGAGACCCTTTCATAGTGTCGTTATTCATCTCCCACACAACTTCATTATAAGACTGCACACTTTTTGAGACAGGGATTGTGTCTCACTATAGGCCTGAACTGAGTAACTTCTATTCCTACTGAAGTAAATGAGAAATGAAGGTGCTCAGAACATTAGACAACCAGGCCGTATGGATCCATTAATGTTTTCATGGCAATCCATAGCAAACTTTGTGTTTGAACAGTGTTGTGGACTTTTACACCATAATAGAACTGATTTTATTAAATTGTTTGTTAAAGTGGAAATTCAGAATTGCAGTTTGCATATTGCAAAGCATGGAACCAATTCAGGACAATACAGGATAGTTCACTATAGGCACTATTCTATTCCACAGTTCCATTAAAAAGAAGGAAATCAAGCTATAAAAACCATATTACAGTAATATTAAGAGTTTGGACTAGAAGCCAGAGCAAAATCCTTGGAAAATTCAATTACGGCTCCAACTCCATTCTTATGCTAGTGCTCTGTTACTCCCTTCTCCTATTGTTTTGCATGAAGACACTGTAGCATATATAGAGCATTGCCCTGCCAAAATGCACATAGATACAGCTCCTGCTGAAATCAAAGTATCAAACCCACGATACATAAGGTAACCCACTGTATATAATGTATAGGAGCACAGTGATGGCTCAAGGACGGAGTTTTTTCCTTAATTCCAAGGGTAACATTTTGCCAGCAGACAATTATGCAAACTCCCACCAACTTCAGTTGGATTTAGGGCCAGTTTCTTCCCTCAGATGCACATGCATAGCTTCCAGTGTCTTCATTTATTGGAGGGAAGAAATTGGCCTTAAAATTCCTTGCTTTTGAGCATTTAACTGAGACCTTTAAATTACCGTAGCAGTCTGTAGATTTTTATTACAGTAAAGAGAAAACTATACGCTTGTGTTTGACAACTTGCAGGATTTTGAACTGATTGCTCAAACTTTTCAGAGACTCTTTTCACTGGCCACAAATTTATCACTGTGGAGTATCTAGTACAAATTAACATCTACACTGGACACATTAAGCATGGTTTTCAAGCAGAATGAGATTATTTCACTCCAATCTTTGTGATTCCTGGCTTTAATTTTGAAATTTAGATTAACAGTAAATATTCAAAGGATCCACTACTTAATTAGAAAGATGAAAAAGTTTAAAATTTTGTCTTTGTATATTAGTGTGACGCCTTTATTTTAAGGCAATATCAACTTCCTTTAAAATTCTGGAGAGATCATACTTTGTCAGAATTTGCCTCTCCCTCCCCAGACTTCTACACCCTTTCAACCAAATAAACTCTAAGGGCCTGACCCGGTGGTCCTTAAAGGCATGCAACTCCCACTGGCTTGTCTTCACTGGCCTATAACTCAATGGTAGTTTAGCATGTACACACTGCACAGTGATTTATTTGTGAGATTCCTGCAGCGAGGGTCAGAGGGTAGCCACACAAAAGGTCTTGAAGATGCAAACCCAGGTAAATAGTTGTGAAACAGAGAAATGCAAAGCCACAGGAAAAAATGTAGAGGAAACAAATGCATTCATTCCTTGGATAAGAGAGTGAGTCTTTAGAGCCAGAGAACAGTTAATATGGAAAATTACCTCAGCCTCCCTTCTCCCTCTATCCTGTTACCAAAAAAAAAAATATCACTGTTTATGCATACATATTGCAGAATGAGAGCCTACATTTGTATATAAACATATTGCTCTGGCTTCAAAAACTTGGTATAGAGTTATTAATTGAGGGACCTCTCTCCAGTACAGATATAGAAGAGAACAGAAAGTGTTTCCTATACAAATAGTTCCCCAAATTTGTATTAAGACGGTTATGCTTTGTGTTGTACCTGCGAAAATCCAGAAGTGACCTTGTGGAAGCAGGAACTTTCTGATCATGCCAACTAAGGAAATGGAATTGTGTCACGGTTCGGGTCTCATTGGTCTGTAGGTTTTTCAAGTAGAAGCTCCTCACTAGGAAATCCTCACACCAGATGTGCTCAGAAACCAGATTTACCTATATTACGTAGAAAGGAAAAAAACAGCAATCAAGAATTCAAGTTGAAAGTTGGTCTTTCAAAGAACATGGAATCCTTTTGAATGATAAGAACAAGCATAAGATTTATTTATGAATTGGCAATACCATGGAAATAGTTTGTTATTTAGTAGCTATTGTAGCTGTTCTTGCTACAGTGTTGGGGAGTAATTTTTTGTTTCATTAAATTACGTTTAACATTTCTAGATAATTTTCTCACAAGTCAAAAAATCTCTAAATTGAGATTTTTGACTGATTATGATGGGTCATATATCTATCTATCTATCTATCTATCTAGATAGATATAGGAAAGACGCTGCTTGATAATATGCCTTAGATCCACCCTTTCATTCTTCACTTGGAGACGCCCACAATGCATTGCCCTCCAGAAAATTGTCTAGGATAATTTGAGTAGTTCTCTTTAAAAAAATAAATAAATGAGTATTTTTCACTTGAGAACTTTCAGCCAATTTATGCTGTTCTGCAGAAGCCTACACATAATATGAAGAGCAGGATCATTTTTACAACATAATATTTTTGGGGAAAAAATGCATAACTCTGGGATTCAACTAACTATTATTCCTCAGAATCATTTATTCTTTACACTGTGCCCATTATAGTATTATTGTCTTCATTCACTAAACCAGAAGACTAGGAAAAATAATGGACACCCAAAAGTCATGGTATATAGCAACAATGTGATATGATTGATATACTGGGCCAAATATATCAAGCAGAAAGAACGTAAATATTTTTTCACATAACTGAGGCTGAAGCTAAAAAGTAAATAGCTTTAATTACAGAAGAATTTATATATATAATTATATACACACACACACACAGGCTCTCTCTATAAACCCATATATAGCTCTCCTAAGGCACAATTCATTATTTATAAACATACTATTTTCCTTAAAAATATAAATAGTCAGTTATTACATACTTTCATATATTAATCACAAATCAATGAGTAGGAGATTCTCCATCCTTTATCCTACCAATATATTTGACCCATCATTTACTACATTTTCTTCTATGTAAAACTACACTGTCATCAAGATATGCATAGTTTTTTCTGTGAACATAAAACAACTCAGAAGTACCACTACATTAGCATAATATGGGAAACCTCAACTCAATTTACAGGTCAGATCCGATTAAACAATATTTTGCTCTGTATGAAATCAATCCACACACTTACTGTCAAGTTTACAACCAGATATTTTGTTTAAGTACCTCATAGATGTGGTAGAGGTTTGACCCTTCATCTGGCCAATAGTGGTAGCACTGCTTGACTCCATTTTCAGTAAGGGGTGTCAGCATGACAATAACCACACAGCCGTTCTCCCAGACCATCTGCAGACAAAGACAGACACCGTGGCCACACTGTGACTGCCTAATTATTGCGTGACATGTATAATTATTGCACTCAGATACACAATCAAAATTTATTCCATTCACAGGAAAATTTATTTCATTTTCATTAGACACTTTTACTCTGCAGCTGCTTTCAAATCCCTGAATAAACTGGCACTATATTTTGCATCCTTCCCTGAAATATTAAAGAATTTCTAATGAATTCAATCCATGCGCTTAAACAACAAACAACAACAAAAAAGAAAACCCCACAAAGCTTCCCATCCCTAGGACTGTTTTCAGCTGTTTTTCTTTCACACTTTCAGATCCATAAAGGAAATGCTTAAAAAAAACTCAATTGTTTAGTGTCTGATGTTTTACACTAAAACAGCATGGACACATGTAATTAACAATACATTGACTTGCTAAGGTAATACAAACTGAAATCTGTTTGTATGCTCAGATTTGTTTCTTTTTGCTGTTTGTTATGTACAAAAAGCTGCTGAACAAGTCATAAAAGTTGCATCCAACCAATCTTAGGGGCAACAAAAAAACTTTCCTTGAGAACTATTTCAGGTGGATAAAATGTTCCTTTCAAAAACATTGTGTTAAAATATATGTGCAGACAGGTACATTTTTAATTTAAATTTTATGTAGGATATAAAATGAAACAGTGTAACCCATCCTCCAGGCTATCCACTCCCCGAACAAGACAGCAGGAGTACAAGAGAACAACGAACCAGCTAACAGCATGACTGTTTAATAATTTAAAATAGCCACAGAGTGGAAAATAGGAATCCAAGGCTCTTCAACTAAAGGGTTTGTGGATGTTTTCACACAAACAAGAAAATAAGCAAAGATCGTCTGGCATATCTGTGTTCGAAATACAGCTCATGAGTGAACAAAAACACTGCTATGAATTAATATTGAGCAGCATAATCATGAAAAAACATTATTATGGTGTACATTGATGTTATACTTGCATACAACTTTCATTGTCTTTTTATTAGCATATTAAATTACCGAATGAAAAGAAAACTGCTCTTTTTGTGAAGGGTTAAGTTTATTTCACAGAAATATTTATAAGCAACTATATTGACATGTAAATTTGTAAATACAAAGGCCTTTATCTAAACTGCACAAAAATGATACATTCAATTACATTTTTAAATGCATATTATAAAGTCAAATAAAAAGATTTTCCATTTAATAGTATTAAGTCTCTTCTTTTAAATCTATCTTGCACATGTACAAAAATATTTTCCTTAAAAATAAATTTGTTTCCTTATGCAATACAATAGTTAACATCCTTAAAGCATCTTTTTATACCAAAACTTAGTGAAATATATTATGGGTTTCTAAAGTTTAGGTTTTTTTTGTGATTTTGATGTGTGTGTGCGGGGGGCCCAGACAGGCAAATTATGGCTACTTTTTTTCTTGGAGTAAATCCATTTTTCCCTCTTCTCCCCCCGCACCTCCTGCCTGCCCCACCCAAAAAAAGACTGGTCATCTCTGAATGAACCAAGGTTCCTAACAAGATCTTAAGAATCCACCAACCCCTTCTGCCACCAATTCTCAGCACTGCAAAAATGGTAAACTTTGGTTAAATTGGTATAGAATTTATTAAAATTATTCTTTCTTTGGTGGATTTTTATTGGTTTTATCCTATAACTGGACACCTTATGTATATTGGGGAAGATAATGCCATTTTCACCCAGGCCCACATACCTTCAGACTTCTTTAGTTCAAAATCAGACTAAGATAAGAATTCTTACTTTAAGGTATACAGGCTTTAAAACGATCCTCACTAAATCAGTACTTTCATCACATAACGATTTAATGTGCCTTTAGAAGGTATAGAAGCTCATTGAAGCCATTACGAAAATGAGGAGAAACACAGTTTTTATGAGTGTAATAAAAATACAATGATCTAGACCATAAACTAATCATCTAGCACTCTGCTTGTGCCACCCAAGTGTAACATTATAGAAGCCCACTCATTTAGAGAGGAATCCTTACAGTTTGGCTACACTGTTCATTGGTTCAAAGATACAGAATTTCATTACAGAGGAGCCGTCTGAATCTCTGAAGATTTCATTAAGCATAAATCCAAATGAAAGTTAATTTAAACAAACAATTTCAAAGTTACTCTGGGGTATAATATTTCTTTAAGGTAATTGTTTGAAAACATAGAAGTCAAATACACTAAATCAAACAGACAATGCAGTCTAGTACCGTCATCACCACCACAACAGGCAATTGTGACTGTATCTCCAGTGCTTACCATACATAAGAGATATTCGCTAAGACTCACT
This sequence comes from Mauremys reevesii, assembly GCF_016161935.1. NCBI lineage: Eukaryota > Metazoa > Chordata > Testudines > Geoemydidae > Mauremys > Mauremys reevesii. The sequence continues at coordinate 20,599,186 of NC_052624.1, forward strand.
GACTGGGACTTTAAAACACTGTGTTGGGCCATCAGGCATTTACTTGTATTTCTTCATGAATAAAAGTAGAAGAGGGATGGACCAAATCCAGATCACAGAATTTTACATTGTGGCCAACGTATGACCTCATTCATAATCTGGGGCTGAGGCCTTCAGAAACTACAACTCCAGAGCACAATACTTCGGGCCCTTGTTTCCCAGAATTTCTTGCCTCCTGAAGTGTAGCCAGTTCCTGCCCAAACGCTAGTGTTGCTTTTTAATCTCCAATTCCACCTTTGTCTAGATCAGGTTCTGCTCTAACTTTGCTGCCTGCATTATAATTTTTTGCCAGGAAGCATATACTTCTGTCAAGTCCTGCTTAGCTTCCTCCAGTTGTTCCTCGAGGCTGTGAAGATGTCTCCGAGTTTCCAAGTGATCTAACAAGTCCCTCCAATCCTCTTATATGTTCCCATAAGGGCTAAGCATCCCTGACTGTAGCTGCAGTACCTGAGTAGGTTTCTCTCTTACTGGCTCAGGTACCATCCCCTACCCCATCAAGGCCAGGAAACCTTGCCAGTCTCTGCCCTGGATCACAGGCCATAGAAAACTCCTCACCCTCTGACTCTCACTTAGCCACGCTGGCCTTGTACCTCTAACTCCACCACATCTGGTGGGCAGACTCGGGTGGCTCTGTGTACACAAGATATGTGGAATGGGAGGTGTCAGTCTATAATACCAGACTGAAGTCTATTTCCCCTGGTAAGAGTTTGCCTGCAGCCTGAGTCCCCCAGGCCCTTCAGTACCCGTTGCCTCAGTTAGATGGAACCCATGAAGGGTGGTGATCAACCCTGACTTAAGGAGCCTCTCAAACCACAATCGCCCACAGCTGAAACACAAAATGAGGCTTCCCTGGCTACTTTCCATGATGCTTCCCCTGGAGGGAGCAACTGGGCTGGAGGTCGATGGCTCATCTGAGCCCCAAAATTTAGGGCTGCCCAGGATTCTTCTTCCCAGTGGGGATTCCTCAGCCTCTGGAGACTGGGATCTTACCTCTTCCTGCCTTCTTGGGGTGATGTTTTAACTCCAGACCAGCACTCAGCTTCTTTGGTACTATTGGTACATTGCCAAGAAGGCTAACGGCATTTTGGGCTGTATATGTAGGAGCATTGCCAGCAGATCCAGGGATGTGATCATTACCGTCTATTCGGTATTGGTGAGGCCTCATCTGGAGTACTGTGTCCAGTTTTGGGTCGTACACTACAAGAAGGATGTGGAAAGAGTCCAGTGGAGGGGAACAAAAATGATTAGGGCTGGAGCATATGACTTATGAGGAGAGGCTGAGGGAACTGGGATTATTTAGTCTGCAGAAGAGAAGAATGAGGGGGGATTTGATAGCTGCTTTCAACTATCTGAAAGGGGGTTCCAAAGAGGAAGGAACTAGGCTGTTCTCAGTGGTGACAGATGACAGAACAAGGAGTAATGGTCTCAAGTTGCAGTGCGGGAGGTTTACGTTGGATATTAGGAAAAACTTTTTCACTAGGAGGGTGGTGAAGCACTGGAATGGGTTACCTAGGGACGTAGTGGAATCTCCATCCTTAGATGTTTTTAAGGTCAGGCTTGACAAAGCCCTGGCTGGGATGATTTAGTTGGGGATTAGTCCTGCTTTGAGCAGGGGGTTGGATTAGAGGACCTCCTGAGGTCCCTTCCAACACTGATATTCTATGATTCTATCTGTCTCCAAATAGGCCTCTTTTCTTTTCTTTCCATTACAGTGCTGGCAGAAAATGTCCAAAATGGCCAGACTCAGCTTTGGGCTCCAACTTACAGAACCTGCAGAAATTGTTCTATGAAAATTTGATCCATAATTCCCCCCTACAGAGTATGTCTTTGTGAATAGCCTGCACAATGACAGGTCTCAGAGCCACTGAGTCATCACCTTGGGCTGTGTTCTGTGCGGGAACGGTTCCATTCTACAGTGGTGTTGATAGGCTTCAGGTGTCAGCTCCAACTGATCTAAAATGACTTCTCTAGCTAGGGAATGTGACTAGGGGATATATTCTGCTTGGGCCTCCCCTGACAGAAATAGGGCTACCTGGGACACCCATCTGCTGCCCTAGCCATCCATTCAAATATATATAAAATGCCTCCAGGTTATTGTCTGACCCCAGCTTCACCAACCCTGAAACTGGCATGCTGAGGTCTCCTTCACCAGGAGGCACTCAACTCCCTCAGGTCAATTTTCCCCAGGCATTGCAGGAAATGCTCCTGCTGCAGCTGCTGGGTTGCCTACTGCTTTTGCTAGAGGCAGCCTGGGTCTGATCCTGCTGTGCAGCCAACATGCTGACTATGTCCTCTATTCTGCAGCTTTTCCGTTATTTCTCCTTTTTCAGAGTGGTTCTCAGTGGATCCCAGACGAGCCCCCACCTGTGACAAAGTTGTCATCACAACATGCCCCCCCTTGTAGCTAGATGTGTCATTGAAGCAGCTGTGCCTCAATTTCCCCTACTGTCCTTTTGGTCTATGCCAGCTGCAGGAGTGACCTAAGTATATTAAGTAAACCTTCAGCACAGCTGTTGCTTATCTTCCTCCTCCTCCCTGGTTCAATCAATCCCCTGATCCAGGGGCTGGCATGCTCCTCCTATTACTCAGGGTTCCAGGCAGGCTTCAGGTCATCAGCGCCCCATCTCAGCAAGACTTCCAGCTTTCCCTGGAGAAGCCTGTCTGATCCTTTTTCCCCCCTTTCTCCCTCACAGTCTTCTTTTCAGGCTGCTTCCCAGTGAAAGGGCACTTCTTACCTTCTCTTCTCGGGGTCTCCTCCCCACAACTAGGCTCATCCAGCTTTCTATGGAGACAAACCCTGCCCTCCTCCTGGTGCATTTTACTTCTAATTAGTCCTGGCTTACCTTCCAGGTGCACCAAGGCTGGTTAATTGGCCGCTCAGGGCCATCTTAACCCTTTTGCAACCTGTATGGGGTAAACCCCCCCATCACAGGCCCTTGTGCTTCTTTCAAGTTGGCAATGTGGCACTCCTGCTTATAGAAGATACAGTCAACGACACTCAGAAGGCAGTAGCCTAGTAGGAGAGCTGCTGAAGCTATATAATGACTGGAAGACCAATTACAAATTCCTGAATTTTGCAAATTATGTATGCAATAAAAGAGCAAAGAGATTGTAAGCTCTTTGATGCAGGGACTGTCTCTTTGTTATATGTTATATGCTACTGCAATACAAATAAAATAATAAATAATAATGCAAAATAAGATATTCTTTGTTCATTTGGCTAGTGCAGTTTCATTTTAATAGTTTATTATTTTATAATACTTCCAGTAGACCAAGAAACTTTAAATGGAATGCATTGCATAAACATAATGAAATCTTCGTTATATGAGATTTCACTACTGACTCTGCTATGAAAGCTATGCTGACCAATGAGGACAGTGTATCATTTTCTATGCACTAACTAGAAATTTTACAAACTACATGCACATGGATTAACACAGCTCAATTTAACAATCCTTTAACATGGTTCTGCTGTATGCTTCAATCTCAAGACAGTTCTCACAGGTGAGTAAAACCATCTTTTTCATCCATTACAAATTAAGGGCCGAGTCCTGCAACCCTTAGATGAAAAGTGTATTCCTTTGATATCTTTGGGGCTACTTGTGGGTGAAATTCACCATATGCAGAAAGCCCACACCAGGACTATGTGTCATGTCAGTCTCATATAAGTGGTGACTAGAACTGGTGAGTGCTCTCTGCATAAAGATGACTTTCACTCTATGTGAATTACTTGCATAAGGGTTGTAGTATTGGTTTCCAAATAAAGATAAAAATAAAGCTGTAAATGAAAGAATCATTGCAGTGTAACACTATCATCCAGAGTGGCAACTTTAAAAAAAATTAGAAAATTTTAAAGTATCTCCTTGGTCATTAACTTTTAATAAAACAACTTTGGCTAATCACTTAAAAATTCTCATGTTTCAGGTATTCTTACAAGAGAATGGTAATTGTTTTAAGTGCATATTCAAAATGACTAGTACATCCAAACCCTTTTTTTTGTGGAAGGTGGCAATCCTAGACCTTATTTTAATGATTAGGGAAGTGACCACATATGTGCTTCAACTAGAAATATTGCACTTCTTTAGTAGGGACTGATGGACAAATTTTAAGAATGAATGGGTTTCAGTGTATACAACACATATGGTCATAGGTTAAATCCAACTTCTGTTCATTAGAAGCAACAACAAGCAGCTGATCGTCCAAGTAATAGGCAATATTTTAAAATACATTGCAGCAGCCACAGTTTGGGTATTTGAAGAATGGAAATAAAGTAGCAGCACAGAAAAAAAATGGTAAATGTATTTTTCAGGATTTTAATAAAACCTGACAATTTTAAAGACAAAGAAAAATTTAGCACCAAGATGAAAATTCTTTAAAAATCAAAAATGTAAAATCCAAACCATTGCAGAATCAGACATATTTTACTTGTTAAGTGAATTAAACGTCACAAAATCTAACAATGGTTTATTTTTAACTTCTACATTTCAAAAGTAGAATAGCATATTTGATAGTGTTAATCACAAAATGATTTTCCCCCACCCCACAAAAAGTTTTGATTACATGAAAATGTTTAAATGTAAACTTCTGGTGTTTTCATTGAAAAACCAAAAATTTAAATCAAGGCATGTTTTGAGATTGGATTTGCAGTTTTTCAATTAAAACAAAAAATATCCATACAAATGGATATTTTCCATGAAAATGTAAATTAAGTCAAAAACAACTTTTTGTTAAAAATGTTTTGATGGAAAATGTCTGATGATCTTTAATGTTTCACATAAGACAAGGGTCAAACTGAGCCAAGTCATGGCTGAATCATATGGCTCAACAAATCAGAACTTTGAAGACAGAAAGCAGTTGCAAAAAGTCTGTAGGGTTGCAAAGACAGCCTTCAAAATATGTGTTGAGTTATAAACAATCTTTGCAGGTAGCTTGAAACAATAACTCAAAGGACTGGGAAACTTACATCAACATAGCTACATCTCTCAGGGGTGTGAAAAATCCACACCCTGAGAGACAAGTAAGCCGACCTAACCCCCATCGTAGACAGCACCAGATCAACAGAATTCTTCTGTCAACTTAACTACCACTTCTACAGCTGGTGGATTACCTATACCAATGTGAGGGATTGTCTATACTGCTACAACAGTGCAGATGTAGCGCTGTAGCTGTGCCACTGTAACAGTTTAAGTGTAGACACATCCTAAGAGAGGAAAGAACTGTTCCTAGTCATTTCAATGTGGTGTTAAAAATCAAGGCTAATTATGACAATTTAAATGTCAAGATTGTTGACACTGCCGATTGACACACACAAATGAGGGAAAATCACATTATGAAGATCTGCAAAATATGGTATGAGTGGCATTTCATTTTGGTATGGAGAGCATGGCACTTGGTCAGCGGGCAGAGATTGGGAGGGTACAACTACTACTCCTCTATCCAATTTAAGCCATAATTCAAGGACAAGCATGGTAACCATGCACTGCTTTATTGAATGGCTGTGCAATTACTAATGATGTATTTATTTCACATAGCTTGACATGTTATTAAACCTTGAGGGGATGCAGTTATGTACCCACCTCTCCCTTGCCTTCTTTCATTTATCAAATTAAATTTGCATTTTTATACATCAGATCACTGTGTCTCTTTTTGGCTGCTCCCCTTTTTGAAGATAAGTTCAGTTCCATGCAAGGAAAATAAACTCATGAATCAAGATGACTTGAAAGCAATGTGTTCTGCATGTTTCTCCACAGTCCACAAGAGAAAAATCTGTAGAGATACCGGTAGCGGAGTGATTACCCACTCCTGCCCTGCGGGGCTTGAAACAGCCCAGGAGAGGGCTGTGGTTGGGGCAAGAAGCCTGGGCTGATTGGGGCAAAGTAGGCTCAGCTGGAGCCATGCTCCAATCAGGCCCAGCTGGCCCCTATAAAAGGCTGTGAGCCAGTAGCTCAGGCAGTCTCCCTCTGCCTGTAGAGGGAGAAGGGCCTGGCTGCAAGGTGCCAAGAAGGGAACCTAGACTGGCGCAGCACTGGGGAAAGGCCTGGGGAGCTCCGGCCTAGGAAAGCCGCAGGCTGAAGACCTGGTAAGGCCCATTAGGTACTGGGCTGCAGGGGGCAGCCGATGGGTAGGCAGAGGCAGCAGGTCCGAACCCCCCTTGCCTATGATGAGTGGCTTACAATGCAGTCTGCCCCACAGTGAGCAGGGGGCTAGATGGGGACTGGCAGTAGCCAAACACTGAGGCGAAGTGGGGATAGTGGGTGGGGGTCCCCCTGGGAGGGGGAGACCCTGAGGCTGGGAGGGGTTACTGCCAGGGGACATCACCCCAGGTAAATGGGGCACCGGGGTCCTGAGAGGGACATGGGGCCACAGGTAAGGCAGATCACCGTCCTGCAGAGGGCGCTCCAGAGCTGGAACGAGCTAATTCCCAGAAGTCAGCAGCAGGAGGCGCTGCGGCAGTGAGTCAAGACGCTTACATACCGGTTTGTTTTAAAATCAATTTTAGAGCTCACAAGATATGCCACACTGAGAGCACTAGGGATGGAAATCATTTCTCCCCAGCTGAGGTGAGGACAGCATGCGTCCCCACACAATCCTGCCAATATGCCTGGGACACTCATTCAGTACGTGGCCTGAGACTGCCTATATGTGTGTCACTTGCTATGGTAGCTTTGGTGATGTCGCCCCATGTAGACTAGGAACTGCACTGGGAGACCACTGACTCGTTTTTATACAGGCAGCCGTCAGATGGCAATATATTTGTTTCTTTCTAACTTTTATTAATTTCAGAACCAGAGTCAGACAATCAAAAGCCAGGGTTGCCAAACCAAGGTACAATTGCCTATAGATGGAGGCCACACACTCTGTGGTTCTGCAAATCAAGGGTTGGATTCCTAAGTTATTTGTGTAGTTTTGGAAGAGACCAATATTTATTTATTTTATTTATTCTGATAAGATGCAGCTGAATCCTGACACAGGAAAATACACCAAAAAGAGAACAATGTAGCCATTGCTGTGACCCCCCCCATGGTACTGTTCAGCTCTGCCATGCTCCCCCACCCTAACCTGCTTGTTTGTTTCATCCACCTGTTATGTCTGGTCTTTTAGATTGTAAATTACTTGGGGCAGCGTTTCTTGCTCTCTGTTTGTACAGCACCTAATACAATAAGGTCCTGATCTGGCTGGCCTCTAGGCTTCAAAGGAAGCATGGCACAGTGGCTAGGGTGGTAGCTTGGGACTCAGGAGATCCAGGTTCAGTTTCCTGCTCTGATACAGGCAAGTCACTTGATTTTCTGTACCTTAGTTGCCCATCTGTAAAATAGGGTTAAAAGTATTTCCCTAACCCTACACTAAAAATTGTGAGGTGCTCTGATACTATAGTTTGGGGGGGGGCATAAGGGAGGTAGAGAGGGATGGAAGGATAGACATATTCCACAATCTACATGTTAAATACATATAATTTGTGGTCTTGTTTCCCAGGACAACTAGAGACTGCATATTTGGCCCTTGGCACCTCAAATGACAAAGTGAGGAGAGGTGGTGTTATGCTCCACAGAGATTCTCCTCTCCTAATCCAAAAAGATGTCAGACACAGGCCAAATGAATGGAAAGGTTAAAGCAAGGCAAAATGTGAGGTCCTCAAAGTTCTAATAAGAGGGTGGAGGGGATCATCAAGATGAGGCTTTTTAATATCTTAAGAAGTATTTTTTATTTTTAATATTTTTTTATAATTGGAGATATACCTATCTCCTAGAGCTGGAAGGGACCTTGGAAGGTCATTGAGTCCAGCCCCCTGCATTCACTAGCAGGACCAGTACTAATTTTTGCCCCAGATCCTTAAGTGGCCCCCTCAAGGATTGAACTCACAACCCTGGGTTTAGCAGGCCAATGCTCAAACCACTGAGCTATCCCTCCACCAGTAAGAAAGGGGTAAGACCTTGTAAAGCAAATGTAATACATACCAACTGTGATATCAGGGATCCTAGCAAATTTACAATTTACAAAACAGGTACAACTAAGATTTTTTTCTCAGCAGAAGGATAATTGATTCTATACATCTGACTATCTAACAACAGTATCTTACTGGAATAATATGATCAAAGATCTTCTTAAAATAGGTCAATGTTCACAAGTTAAAGTGAAATTGAGGTAAGTAAAATACAGGTCTGTCTCATCTTATGCTGGGGTTACATTCCGCCGTCAGCGCGTAAAGCGAAAACCGCATATAGTCAAAATTACATTGAGTGTAATGGCGGGCAGAATCGCCTGCACTACAGGAACAGTATTTAAATTTTTTTTTTTTTTGCCAACCACGTGAAGCTGAATTCGCGCACGTTAAATGCGCGTAAGATGCGACAGACCTGTATTTCACTATTTCATGGAATTACATATGCAGTATATATGCACAATATTAAAATGTTATGCCTCCAAAATTATTCACAACATGAAACTCCTGATGGGATAACTTGTTACATACTGGAAATGTTCTCTCTCCTGTTTTCAAGTCATGTTCCAGGAGGAGTTGAATTTTACTGTGTTAGTGGTGGGGCAGGGAGTGAAACCTCAGTGAAGCCGATGGGTGTAGTCACTGACATTCATTCAGGATAAATGTAAGAAATAATCATCCTCCTTTACAGGACCAGATAGATGAGACAATAGGAGCCACTTTCAAAAGACCCAGGCAAATGGCAAGGCTAGAGCAGAAGCTGAACCACTGGCCCCAAGGGGTTTCCGTAGAGACTAATATAGAAAACTCGGGGTCTAGGGAATTGATTGGTGGAGCCATGTGTAGGAAAGAAAAGAAGCAGGATACAAAGAAAGAGCAAAGAAACCCCAGTTACAGTCAGAGAAGCCCTGGTAGGGTGAAATTTAGGAAGAAAGCTGAGAGAACACTTTTGGGTAAAGTGCTAGCTAAAGGAGGCTTGGAATTGTGAATAAAAATCTCTCTCATATTGTTCAATTCCTATTGTGTTCAGGGAATCAGGACATTGAACATTCTGTGTAAATAAACTGGATTTCATCAAAGAAATACCAGATTCCATCATCAGTATCTCCTCCTAACCAAAACAACCTGCAAGGCCACCCAAATCGGCTACCTGCTTGGATTAAAAAGGAATAATACTGCTGTAAAGAGTGGGATCTGGTTTCCAAGGAGGGAAGTTGTGAGCTGGTATTCCCGTTGAACCAAAATGGAATAATCGGGGTGCTCATAGAAATCAAAAATGCCCCAAAGGAATTAAAACAAGACCTAAAACAAACACTGGCTTCACAAATGGGTTTAAAGCAGCACCTGAAAGTTTCCCAGGAAGATTTTGGGGAATGATTTACAGATGAAGATATAACACCCTCCGTCTGGAATGGCAAGATGGATCAATGCGGTGACCAGCAACCTGAATGTCATTAATCAGAAAATTTTCCATGGAGGAGACCAGGAAAGCTTGGTTGACTTGGAACTTGCTAACAAAGATGAGCGGCAGCCAGGACTTAAGCAGCTGAAAAATCATCTTAAGGAGGAAATAAAAGGGTCAGAGCACAGAGGGAGGTCAGCTGCCTAGATGTGGAATTGGGCCAGCCAGAGAATTTGGTAAGTCTAGACATTTACAATAATTTTTTTAACCCCACCAGTAACCCTTAGTGGGCCAGAGGGGGCAGATCAAGCTGTCCCAGATCAAATGATGGAAAACTCCACTATTGTTGAGGAAAGAGACTTCCTAGGAAGCTTATTTGGCTCAGTTCAACATCATAGCTCAAATGAATGGCTGGGAATTTCTAGCAGCCAGCGTAAGTGGTCCAACTCTGATGTGTTGAACAGGGTCGCCCCGGGGGGGGGGGAAGGAGGGGGCAAGTGGGGCAAATTGCCCCAGGTCCCACAGGGGCCCCGCGAGCCCTGGCCAAGAATCCCTTCCCTGGCTACTCACCTGGTGGCGGTCCGGGCCTTTGGCGGCAGGCCCTTCACTCACTCTGGGTCTTTGGCGGCGGGTCCTTCAGTGCTGCCAAAGGCAGAGAGAGTGTGAAGGACCCACCACCGCCCAAGACTCAGAGCAAGTGAAAGACACGCCGCCGCAGACTTGGAGCACTGCCTGGTGAGTACAAGCGCCGCAGTGGGTGGCGCTTTTTTTTTTATGTCCGCTCCCCCGTTTTACCCCAGGCTCCCTGAATCCTCTGGGTGGCTCTGGTGTTGAAGAACCTACCTTCAGGGGGGAAAAAAAAAAGGCTGAGTTATCAAGATCTGGTGGCGGGGAAAAAGTGTGGTGTGACAATATCACAGTAACAGAGAGGCCTGGGCACAAGCATGGTAATCAGCACAGTGAGAGATAGGAAAATTATATGGCAAATTCAGCCACCATGGAAAGTAGCATCACCTCAGAATACTCCAGTAAAGGCTTTCTGGCTGCAGTCGGAGAGCCTGGAGTTTAAAGATGGAAAATATTGTATAGGAAAAGGGGAAAGCCAGCAGGTGATAGGTACAGGGATGGGCTGGTTGTACCAAATACCTGGGGTGGGGGGGAGTTCTGAGGTTATGTCATGATTTTAAACATACTAGACATTTTGGGGTTGCAAAAACCTTAGCTATGCTAAGACAAACTTTCTGTTGGAAGACATGCAGGCAGGATATAGAAAACTGGTACAGGAAATGTGATGCTAAAGCAGGGCCAGCCCTAGGCAGCAGTATCTCATGGGGGGCACCAATGGAGCATATTGCTGCTGATGAGCTTGGACTTCTGCCTCAGACAGAGTCTGACAATCATTATTTCACAAAATGGCCTGAAGCTTACCCAGTAACCAAGGGGGGAACCAAGAGACTGTGCCAATAGCAGAGGTCCTACTTTATCAATACTTCACCAGATGTGGAGTCCCAGCTGAGTTACACAGAAATCATTAAAAAGAGTTTTTGCACAGGTTTGAGAGGTTCTAAGACACTCAGAAGGACACGGAGAAGGAGCAAAGAATTCCCAGTCAGAGAAGCTCTGGTAGCATGACTCTGAGGAACAAAACTAAGAGCTTTTGGGTAAAATGCTGGCTGAAAGAGGCTTAGAACTATCTCTTGATATTTGATTGCTACTGTGTTCAGGACACCAGGACTCTGCATGTTTTTTGTAAATAAACAGGTTTCATAAAGGAGATGCTTAACTGCATCAATTTCTCCTCATAATCAAAACAACCTGCAAGGCCCTGAAAATTGATTAATAGCTTGGGTCACAACGGAGTAATAAATGTATTAGGGAGAGGAGGCAAATTTAGCCACCAACATATCCAGGTGTGATCACCTCCAGCTTTTCTATTAGTAGCAATGCTGACATTTCATATATAAAAAGTTTGTTCTTTAAGTTCCTCATTTAAATATAAGAAGGGGCATAGTATGCACCATTGCATATGTTATTTCCATAGTGCATCAGCAAAAGTGGGTATTTAGACATGCAAATGGCCAGTTGGCATATAATGAACTACCTGCAATGTATGAGTACTTGAAATATGCACACAAGTTTTTTTTTTTTTTAAATCAGGCTCTTAATATATTTGCCTGAAAGAATCATGAAAAGTTAGCTCTTTCGCCAAAATTACCCCTTGCAGCCTTCTAGTTTAGGCAGCAACAGAGACAGCTTCTTATTACAACAAGGAGGTGCTTCCCTCGTGTAAGTGACTACATAATGAAGCCTTTGCTTCATGCTGCTACCCTGGCTGTATCACACCCCACAGAATTCCCACACATGGCTATCTGACTCAAGGGAATAAAATAAGAACGCTCAGTATGTCCCTTATGTATCCACCAAATATACTGACATAGGGAAGAGTACCTCCTTGGCACAGGCTCAGGGAAGAACATAGAAGTCACATCTCCCTGGGTGGCCTTCTAACTAAGGACTATAAGCAGAACTGGCTCAGATCACTGAGTCTAAGGATCTGACCATCCCCCCAAAATTGGCAATTAAGGGGCAGTCCCATCACTGACAGGTGACAGAATGCCCCAACTCAACAACTCTAAGGTTGCTGGTACTCTAGACTGTTGGGTTATTTTTTATTAAATAAACTCTGCCTGAGATTCAGCCCTCTCTCTCTCAACCAACTGTCCAGTGTACCCAAAAATCAGAGTTTAGAAAAAATTTGACCTGGTGCTTCATTTGTCAACAATCATAAAAATATAAATGTGAAAGGAAAACGTGAAAATACTTTGAGATCAATTGAATATACAATATTTTGTAATAAAGATGAGCTCAATGTGTATGTCTGTATACGGATAGACAGATGAGGTGAGGCAGAGGTTTGATGACATTCAATGGGATATAGGCTCCTATAGCACCTTTGAAAATTTTATCCACGGTCCCTCAAACTTCATCTAAAAAATTCTCTAAATTTGTAATGCAAAACAGTAGAGTACAGTAGTGAATAAAAACATTTTCTGCTCCTTATAATAAGCCCTAGAATTGTAATGCTGTTTGTTTACCAACAGCTTGATGTTTAGCACGTTTGCCAGCATAGACTTATACTAACAAATAAATGTTTAATTCTCTCTTTGTCACTTACACACATGCATGATGTGCATTGGCAACTTACCTACCCAAGTGTTTGCCCAAGTCAGGGTTTTGCATGTACACTCCCAATGGAGTGCATGCAAAGTAAGCCCACTTTTGCACCTGGGTAACTACAAACTTAGGCCCTGATCCTGCAAAGACTTACACACTCTAAGCTTTATGCATTGTGGTCCCAATTCAAGAAATCTTCCTTGTCCAGGAAACCACTTAAGCATGTGCTTAAATGGAGTAGAAAAGGAGTAGATTTCATAGTTCTACTCACTATGGAAGTCTCTGCAGGATAAGGGCCTTACTCTACACCAGGTTCTAAGGGAGGTCAGAATGTCAGAAAATCAAACCATTTTTAAGTAGATGTCTAAACGTGGAGTTAAGAGCGTAAATTAGGCACTCATGTTTGAATATTTTGGCCTATGATTCTACAGGTAATGTCTACACAAGAACTTTTTAAACATAATTCATATATTTACACGACTTGGTTAGTTACATGTGATATCTTTAAAAGACATGTACAAGCTCAGGATCACCTACCACCTAAATGACAAACGCTGTCTAAAAGATAATTGGTTTTATACCTCTAACATTTCTAAAAGTGCAGGAAGGTTTTCAATGCATGACATAAATCCAGCTTCAGACATGAACTTCCAAAAAGAAAGCTAACCGAGAAAGATTTACCTGCCAGAAGTCAGCAACAGTAGCAGGAAGAGGGCCCTGAGTAGCAATATATGCAGGGTTCCTGGGATCATGGTCCATCTGAAGTGAGAAAAGAGAACAGACTGAATTTATTCAAAGCAAAAAAAACCCCAACCTCTAGATGGGTTAGGGAAAGAAAGTGCTTCTGTCTACAACCAAGGACCATTTAGAGGACTGCTGTGCCCCCATGTCCTTTGACGGTGAGCAAAACATTTTATTTCTATTCATTATGTCAGAGGAGCTTCCTTTCCACAAAAGAGTCAGGTTACCAGATCAACATCAGCATGACTGATTCTCAGCATTCTGTGTCCTAAATATGTAGTGTAAGATCATTTAAGAGAAGTTGCAGACAAAAGCATTTACTTGAGATCCATGATCTTGGTTTCATAGCAACCCAGAAGTCATTTTGAAACATTTTTCTTCACTGAGTGTTAGGAATGCTGGGCACATCTAAATAACTGGTCCGTTTCCACCGTGCCACTGAAGGGCACATATAACAAGCAAAAATGGAGAACAAATTCAGTTTCTGGCTAGTTGGTTTGTCTAAATCAGGGGTCAGCAACCTCTGGCACGCGGCTCGCCAGGATAAGCACCTGTGGTTCGCTGCTTCAGGCCAATGGGGGCTGCGGGAAGCGGCGCTGGCCGAGGGATGCGCTGGCCGAGGCTTCCCACCGCCCCCATTGGCCTGGAGCAGCAAACTGCGACCAGTGGGAGCTGCGATCGGCCGAACCCGCCGACGCGGCAGGTAAACAAACTGGCCCGGCCCACCAGAGTGGTTATCCTGGTGAGCCGCGTGCCAGAGGTTGCCGACCCCTGGTCTAAATGCATGCTTCTAGCCTCAATAGAGGGAGTTCTGCTTAAAGACCTTAATTATAACATTTAATTCAAAGACTGATTGAACAGGGAGGAAAAAAAAAGCTAAGAAACAAAGCCACCAAGAGTAAATAGGATTAGTGTGTTACAATGAATGTTTTCAAACTGATGGGTAGTTTTCTTGGTCTCAAATCTCAGGCCCCATTCTCCTGATAAAGAGAAGATCGGCTGAGGGATTTTTTTTTTTAAATACTCATTCTAACCCTTAAGAGACCAACACAAAACTTTGAATGTAAAGAGAAAGGGCCAAATTCTGCTCTCGTGCAACTCCCGTTGAAGTCAGTGAGAATAATTTGTAGCCAATGCCAAATTACTGCAAACTGAATTTGACTCAAAAGACTTTACTTCACCCCAACACAGTTTTTTGCACTATACGTGAAGTTAAGATCTTAATAGGAATGAATGCAAGTCATATTTCCGTTAACAGGCATCTACTGAATTTATTCATAGCCTATCAAAATTTTCAGTGATGGTGGATGTCAGCATAAAAGAAGGCACCTCATAATTATGTGCAATAGAAAAGAGGGAAAGAACATAAAAGAACAGATGTAAGTTATTCTAATAGAACAACAATGTGATGAATGTTGCAAAAAAGTAGAAAAAACCTTATGCTTCTAATTTTCTGATGCATAATTAAAACTGCACCTAATATTAAAATTCACCCATGACAACACAATGCAAGTAAAATTATGTTGATGAGTCCATTTTAATAAAAGCCTACTTTTAAAATACAACACACTGTTAGAAGAAACCTTGACAAAAATAAAAGTGTTTAATTCCTTGTTTGTATTATACTCTTGTTTGAGCGACTGATTCATTGAGATGTTTCCCTATTCTGCAAACAATTTGGCAGAGCAACGCTGCCTTTTGTCAAAAGCAATTCTGGAGGCAGGACATTTAGTATTGCAGGTATTTTGAGATCAAGAAAAAAATAGCTTTTTTTCACAAACAGAAATATGATTATCAGCAAAATTTGGGAATCAGGTAAGAAGGACCCCATTTTTCAAAAATAAAGTTTATAATTAGGCATCTAAATAAGGGCCCAATTTAGCAAAACATGTGATTAAGTCCCATTGACCTCAATGGGACTTAAACATAGACTTAATTGCTTTGCTGAACTGGGCCTAAGTAGTTTGGTTTTCAAAAGCAATCTGCCCATAAGGTCCCACTGAGCTCAATGGAAACTGCAGTGTGCTTAGCACTTTTGAAAGCAGGCCACTTTTTAAATATCTAATTACAGATTTCAGAGCTTGACTTTAGGCTTCTCCCTGAAAATCTCAGCCAAATCAACTAAGTATTAAAGATCATAATTTGTCTGGATTTTTTTTAAACTGATCACTTGTGTGCATGCATGTGTATACACCAGAAAACAAAGGCATAAGAAGTCAGTGATGATGTAAGTAGCACTGTCATGGAAGAAATACTTCTAAACACTCAGCTATCTGATAAATCAGGAATAGGCCACTCTTGGCATTTCAGCATTAATCAGCTACTGTCACAAAGGTGCTGTTTGGAACGTGGCAAACATCATAATGAGCACAAAGTGGTGAAATGTATCATCAATTTAACAATAACTCAGAAGACAATTATAAGCGTTAACATTCTGAGCACATTCTGTTGTACAGAAAATAATTATAAGCAGGAACACTTTGTATGCTGAGAGCAAATAGAAGATGGCAGAAAGCCCCATCATGCTATTAAATTATCTTTAATTGAACAAAAATAGAGCAAAGACTAAACTAATTAAACATAATTCCTGTTTTTGTTAACTTTTTTATATTTACAACTCCAAAGACTACATATTTTATTAAGACTTTGAAAAGTCACCACTTTGATCAAATTTGATATGATGTGATCTGGATAATTGATGGGTCTATTTGTTTATTAATGTACTTTTAAAAGACGGTCATAGGCACCAGATGGGCCCTCTTTTATTGTAGTTAATAACTGGAATAAATAAATAAAATCAGTAACATTTTTTAAACCAACTGATCACTGAGCAAAGCACAGCATTTTATATCCTCACCTAGTCATTATCCTCCCTCCAGGATCCATTACCCCGTTTCTTCCCCCAAATTAGACAAAAAACAAGTCATCCAGAGCAGAAGACATCAGACCCCAAACTATCAGCTTATTAAAACAAAAATCAACAGGCCTGATTTGCTAAAGTTTTGTCCTGGAACAATTTTTAGAAACCACGTTACATATGTAATTGTTCAGTGAGAACAAGATCTCTCTCTGCGCCTACCCCTCTCCGCCGCCCCCCCAAAAGCTCAAAGTTCACATGCTTTACATCAGCAGTAAATGGCTCAGCCACTTTTAGAAAGAAAGTGGTGCAATTATTACAAATGTTCTACTATAATGGAATTTTCATTTTCCACTGCTACACAGGAATGGCAGAAAACGTTGTGTGATAATGTACCAGTCTATTTTTCCATGATTTCATTTGGGGAAGGGAAAAGAAAAGGATCAAGGACCACTACAAACCAAAGCGCAATTAACTGCATTAATTATGATTACTATGACTGCTAAAAGTTCACAAGAAAGAAAAACTATGCAAAAAGAACCTCAAAGGAATTATCTATCCTATTCAGACATTGTCAGAAAACGGAGTTTTGTAGAAGATCAAATCAAATAACTCATAAACCTAAGATGGGTTAATAACATATCTTGTGGCTTTCTAGGGTATTTTAAAATGAAAGTTGCTATACAATATCTTAAACAGGAGAACAGCACAATGAACATAATGTCATGATTAGTAGTGCCCAACTTTAACTGCAATAATTTCAGGTTCTGATACTACATAATTATATTTCCATCTTTACATAGGTACAAAATTAAAACTACTACTTTAATTCTGCTTTTTGTTTTTCTGAATACAACACTATACAACTTGCCCATGCTAAGACTTTGCACAAATCTCATTAATTTCTACTCACAGTAAAAACTCTTTGTTTCACTGGGTGTTTTAGACAAATTAGGCTGTTGCATGATTTCACTGATATTGCTAATGAAATACAGCAAAATCAGTATATTCCAGTTGTAATCAGCCAACTGTACTGTATTTGGATTTAAGTTGTTTGTAGGTACCTGATAACTATTGTTCATAAAAGAGCAAACTAAAAGCATATGTGTATATCTACATTATTAACCATTATGAAATCTTATGTAATTTATAAATTTATTACACTGACATATTCATTGACCCCTAGGATCATTACTATACACAGACTAATAGATAGATATGCTGGGTCTGATATGAGCTCATTTACACCATATTTACATGGATTTAAAACCACTGACTAATAGAGTTACTCCTAATTTGTACCGGTGTGAGACTGGAAACAGCATATCCACCTTGTATGCAAGACTGGTACATCTATTGTTTCTACAGTTTTTATCATTATAATGCTAGGAAAGCAGGTTAAGCACTCACCAGTGCCTTAAAATATACATATAAAACAAAGCAATTTAAAATGCAGTTCTCAGATCTGATTTTTTTGCAACATTAATACAGTTTACTCCTACATATCCTTTCATTACTTACAGGGACTGTAAATATTCGTGTGTTAGCACTGAAATTTCTTTCCTTAATAGTAAGCCTAACCAGCAAATACAGTACTATTTAGTCATCACTTTCATCTCTACGTTAAAATAAAAAAAAGGTGGGGTGGTAATTGGTCCCTATCTTTATACTTGAATTAAAATTTAAAACAATTTAAAAATCTCTCTCTTAAAAAACCATTATGGAATGAAAGAAGTAAATCTGGTTGTGAATGCCATTATTAATTTCAGTGTCTATTCTCCATGATAAAATTTGTATGCTGTGTTTGAACAAACTGTCATGTTAATGACATTCCTCAGTCTGGTGTCTTCAGTAATAAGCAAGCTGAGTTTTTAATGTAGTTGATGGGGTTTTTTTCCCCTCTCAGACACCCTATGAGGAAAAACAGAATTCCCATTTACTTTCATGACCTCTGATTTAAAAGCAGAGATTGCACATTATTTACTACTGGATGATTTCCCTGAAATTTAATGAGGACTAAGTACAAATATGACAGATGTAATTATCACAGTTTTATTCTGCACAGTCAGGGTCTCCTTGTGCTGTAATTGCAAGCTTTTCATTCAACTGCTGGTGGCAGAGTTATCATCTTAGTACTCGATGTTATTTTGAGGAAAGGAAAGCAGACCTCCACCTCACTTTCACGCCATGGAATTTCATAAGAATCCCTTCTGCCTGATTTTACACTAGAATAAAATTAAAGGGATAAAGAAAGAGCATTGATCAAATCGCTCTATTAACCTTCCCCACACACTTTCAACCATGTTGAGGCCATGAGTCCAACCCCTGTTTTCATAACATACTGGGAGAAATGGAGGTCTTGAAGAGGTAGCTTTTTTAAAAAGAAAAACATGTGGGCAGGTGGCCAGCTCATTGTGTAGTGTGGAGAATTTTTTTTTCAGCCTGTATTGCTGCACTCATTTAGACTTAAATCAAGGTTGAGTGAGCCCCAGCTGGAGATGAGACCACTAACCCCAAAGCTGGATATATACACAGCTACAAGTACACCCCTGGAAGCCTCCTTTTCTGAGTCTTGAATATAATTGCTTTATTTTACACTGCAACCTCAGACGGCTCACACATGCAAAGGGAAACAATCCTCTTCTAGTTCAGTTCAGACTGTACTGATCTTGTGTTATTAATGGTCACACTGCAGTATCCTACAATACTCACTTCCAGTCCAAGCACTCCAAGGCACAAGTGCACCAAAAACGTCATTGTATTGACATGATAATTACTGAGATTATTTAAACTGAAAGGCAGAATTCTAAAAAAAGATACGGTATGATTATTGCAAGAATGAGTAAGGAGGAATCACTGGTATTTCAACTCTACTGTATGTTTCAAGAAAGAACAAACCAAGTATGTAGCAAATAAAGCTAAGAGAAAATATGTCAGACAAAAGCAATAGCAATACGCAATACAGACATTAGGCTCTGCCTTCAATGACCGTCCTAACTGGGTAAGGCCTGCAGATCAAGCTTTCCATGTGCTCTTAGGGACTAGTTCTAAATGGGTCCTGACCTGGGGACAGAGGAAGGATTGTGAAGTCTCAAGATTTGCTACAAACTAGAATGGCTCAGTCTTTCCAGTTTTTCTCTCCATTATCTGATGAACTTATACCAAATTAACAAATCTAGCTAAAACAAAACACCCTTGGCTTTGCTTAAACTTAGCGAGCTTCTGACAACTAGGTTTCCACTGTGGTCTTACAGATGCCCCAGAAACCGCCCACTGCATCACCTTTGGGAATGACACAGTCTGTTGGTTTGCAAACAGTTAAAATTGAATACAACAAACCCTTAGGAAACCATTCTAACCTTGCAACAGTTTCCTTCTTTCATGTAACACAGACTGTGTTTGTCTGATCTCCACAGCCTTTTAATAAACCTGGGCCAGACTGTTTCTCCTGTGGGGTAAACACTCGCAAGTTTCTCTTTGCAGTTGTCCCCAGACGGTGGGCTCAATCCTGCAACATACCGCAGCTCTTAGCAGGACTATCCGCACAAAGGTTCTGCGCCTTTGCACTGACTCTGGGGGCTCCATTCCCACCTATGCCCAGGGGACACCTTTCTCTGGTGCCCCCGCCCATTCCATCACCTCAAGCGTCTGTGTATTTTCATTTAATAAAGTTTAAAGGAACAGATAACCTAGAGATTTGTATACGGGTCCATTCCCAAGCACTCTGGGTGCTTTACAGCTATATCAGACAATGAAGACCAGACTGCTGGACTCTTACTCACAACCACTACTCTTGTAAGCAAGTGCTCACTAATACGAATAAGTGGTTCATACCCTAGCCCTTAGAAAACAGAATATCATGTTTACAGCTCCCAGTCCTGTCTTCAGAGCAAAACCTCTCAATCCGTACAATTAAACTAAGGCGTGGTCTACAGTAGCAATTTAGGATGCTATAACTATGTGACTCATGAGTGTAGAAAATCCACACCCGAGTGATGCAGTTATACCAACCTAACTTCCACTGTAGCCAGTGCCAAATCAACAGGAGGGCTTCTCCTGTCAACATAGCTACCACCTCTCAGGGAGGTGGATTACCTACACTGAGAGGAGAAGCCTTTCCATCCATGTAGAAAGCATCTTCACTGAAGCACTACACCACTGCGGCTGTGCCACTGCAGCCTTTTAAATGTTGACAAGCCTGAAGGCTTTGCAAGGCTTGATCAAAACATAACTCATTGACTGTGTCCTGAAGAGAATTAAACAATGAATGATGGGAAAGGAAGAAGCCTTAAAGCTCCAGAGGCAGAACCTCAGGTCTGGTTGAGTTGTGCACAGTGCACAATGGGAGAGTGAGGGAGTGTGAAATGGTGGCTTTAAGCCATCATTATGATCCCTTGATCCTCATGCTGACCAGGGAATGGTCCAGTCCCAGACAGATACAGGGCAGCCTAAAGGCTGCTCTAACTTATGCTCAGCTGCCCTTGACCCTAAAGGGGCCATCCCAGCAGCTGGGGATCCCTGGAGTGCAGTGATACTCTGGTCATTCCCCTTTTCCCTAGGGCAGGAGCCACAAATGGCTAGTATGCCACCAAAAGGTTTTCTTACATATTGGATCTAGCCATATGAGGATTTTCCCTGACTTTTATGGCTGCTTTGCATGACTGAACATTAGAATAGTCAGAACTGGACTGGTGGTCTGGTACCCAGAGTACATATTAGGCACAAAACCCTGATACTCCACAGCACCCTAAAGACTTTCAGGAGATTTGGTATCTTCTACTGAGTCTCATTAAACTGTTTTATACTCAAGAAAATCAAACCTTTCAAATTCTGCTCAAAATACCAGATGCGTAGCTCAGAGTACAATCCCAACAAGATGCTCTTTTAGAAAGGGAAGTGTTGTCAACAAAAATAGGAAGGAAACAACCTGCAATTTCAAATCTTTCTGTTGCAATTTGCCAGTTGCATAGCCCACACAAAATGATTTAACTGAGAGAGTGACACTGGAAACTAGTCCAGGAGCCAGTAATAAGATACATAGCATGGTACAGTGTCACCTAATTCTCCAGCCTAAATGCTTGGTCAAAGTTATTTCTTTCTAATGATTGTCAGTGTCCTAAAGTGACACAAATAAAAATCACCAGTATAAATAGCCCCCCAACTGGCAGCCTCAGAAAGGCAAGGACTAAGTGGACAATGAGAGAACACTACTCCCTCATGCCTACAGATGGTTCTACCAGGTCAGGATTGAGACACCATGACAGGGCAATGCTGCTAGCTGTGCCATACCTGTTCTGTACCTAAAAATCAGAGAGGCTTTTGATCTCTAAAATGATTGCTCTGGTATCTTTCACGGACAAAATAAAAGATGCATATTCAATTTGTGTGGGATGGGAGAAGTACAAGGTGGCTTGTTAGAAAGTTTGGAGGGATATGACCTAAGAACTTCATTGACCTAAACTGGCATTTGAATTATAATATAGGTGGTGGTAAGAGATTATATTCTCTGCTTTGCCAACAGCAAGATCAAAGGTAGACACAGATAGCTGCAGAAGTAAATCACTCAGCACCAAGAAGGCAACAGATGAAGGAAGGAAAGAGGAAGGGTCACCTCTGAAATT
Source organism: Mauremys reevesii (assembly GCF_016161935.1). Lineage (NCBI taxonomy): Eukaryota > Metazoa > Chordata > Testudines > Geoemydidae > Mauremys > Mauremys reevesii. Next base: position 20,620,959 of record NC_052624.1, read on the forward strand.
TGAGGAGCAGCACTGACTGGCTTTACAAGAAGCAAAGCCCAGCCCTTTGTGGCTATAGAAACCATTCTAATACATGGCAGTTTTTAGGATGGGGAAAGTAAGAGTGAAAACTTAGTGTGACAGAAAGGCAGGCAAACCTCCTTACACAATGGAAAAGGTCTGTTGAATTAAAATGTACCATGCTGAGTTGTGCAGTTGACAAGTCACTACTGTCAGGTACAGGAAAATAATATGTAGATTTAAGACTAGTTATCTATTGGCATTATTGTCCTTTGTCTACAATCTTCAAAAGGCATTATGTGCAAGTGTATGGAATTTATGTATTTGTACTCCCAAGTGATGGCTTGAGTCATTAATGTTGGGGAACTGGAGGTAGAGATAGACCCAAGACACTGTTATTACATTGGTGCCTTGCATCAAGTTAACATTTTATACTGATAGGCTAAGGATAAATGCTGGATTATTTGGATTAATTCACATTGTATATTGTACTTACAATTGGGCTGGCATTGATGTAGTCAGAATTGTCATGGCTATTTTCAGCTTTCAAGCATATCCTGGAATGATCATCTGTAAAGGCAAAATAAAATATAGCATTTCCACCCAAATTTTCCACACTTGTTAAGTTAAAAATAAGTAAAGGCAAACTAATGTACATTTCAAAAGCAGACAATGTAAAATATTGGGGGGGGAGTTATTTTATTTTAACTACTACGTCGGTTTAGCTTTGCTACAGTCCCAACTTCATTCATGAAATGAAACTCTTTGAAAGAAGATTTTAGATGCTAACTTCCGAAAACATTTTCTCATCAGAAATAACAATCTACCAGATGTGGAACAGTCTCACATAAGAAGAGGGACAAGCTCCATTGCTCATGAAATTTAAGACTAGACTAGGAAAAAATCCTAATCTGTAGAGAACAATCCTGCACTTGCAGGGAGATGGAAAAGGCCCATTGGGTCATCTAGTCTATCTAGCTTCTTTATAAAATGATATTGTTCTGAAACAAAGCCAGGAGTTAATACACACAGACCTTGCATTTCTGATTATTTCCAACAGGAACAGCAAAATACAATTTATGGCTGGATTGTGAGATAAATTGCCCCGATTAAGGGACAGCACATTGTTGGGCTGCTGCTGGAGCAGCGTGGGAGGGAACTTGTGATTCAGAGTCCCTCTGCCACTTCCGCTGGGAGACAGTAAACTGTGTCCAGTACATACCCAGTACATGATCTGGCAGAGCTACCCTGCTCAGTGCAGAAGTTGGATGGAACCAGGCCCGTCGACAGAAGTCTGGGGCCCTGGTACATCATGTTCACTGGGGCCCCATTCCCTCCCTTTTCACTTTATTCACACATGCTACAGAAGTTTTTTTGGTGGCCCCCCTGAAATCAGAGACCCGGGTCAACCATTCCAACTTCCCTCCCCTCTCATCAGCCCTGGATGAAGTCAAGGCCCTGCCTGATCCCCATTCCCTCTCACCCATCTGTGCAGCTCTGAGAAGCTTTCTTCGACTCTCACGGTACTACTGATGATGAAGGCAGCCTATGCAAGGTTGCACGGATGGGCTTTTGGTCTCCCTGCATCACCACACTAACGAGGCCATGATTTGGCTCATTAGCACTAATAGAATTGTGTCCCAATTTTATTAATTCTCTACACTGTGTAACATTTAATGGGACATCCAACAGCACAATTAACACACAAGGAATAAGATGAGAAGACATTAGATCTGCCTACTTTTATTTTTGAGGGCTGAGGTGGGTATTGAGTATGTAAACAAGATGGAATGACCACCTTGTGTTTTACATCAGATAGATTGGATTTCTCATTTGTATGATCTCATGAAATGTTATTTACAGCCATTTGATCTCATCAGCAAAATTACCCCAGCAATGGGAGCACTTCTGCCGAAATCCAATTAGAGATACAAAAATAATGTAGAAGGACTGAGCTACTCTTGGCTCCTCTCATAAAATTATTCCATAAGTGGCACATCAACATAAAACAAGAGGAACACCAAAAGACAGAGGAAAAAATGTCAAGCTATTCAACTCAGGCTTCCCTGTGAAACCACTATACAAAATTAAAAAAAGATTTATGATCCAAAACGTTAGTTGTAGTAGATCTCTTAGGAGGAGAGATCCGTACTTAGGGTATATCTACATTGCAATCCAAGGTGTAACTGCAGCTCAGGCAGACACACCTGCCCTAGCATGGTTAAAAACCACCAGTGTAGATAGCATTACAGGTGTTGGGGCAGATTGTGCAGGCACACTGGGGACCCAGAGGACCTTCTCACATATATATATATATACACACACACACACACACACGTAAAACACTGTACTGAACTGTAGAACCTGTGAACTGTTGAAGAATAAAAACTAAATATTATGTGAAGCTACACACGATCCTACTTTGCACTTAGTTCACTTGATATTAGCCAAAGGTTAACTTTTCTCACATTTGTACTGAAATCTAGTTAACTTATTTCACAGTACCATTCATGCAAGGTACACAAGGAAAAACATGCATGGTAGAGAATTCATACTTACTAAATGAGTCATTTATTTTTTAAAAGGGTATATAGTTTTCCATACAAATATATAACCATCAACCGATCAAAATGTAACCGTTGAAGTTCTGGCTCACATTTCTTCACCCATCACTGAAATACCTCTGGGGTATAACATGCCAGCTTTTTAACACAGCACAGCAACAATGTTACAATTTAGGAAAGAAAGTGAAGCTTACTCTGTCCAATTCAGACTACTAGGGGAACATCAAGTACATTACTAGGCAGAATGCAATTTCCAACATTTAAATTTTCCCAGGAAACTGGGTTTTAGCACTCTTACTTTTGCAAAAGTACTATGGGATCTTTATTGGACTAAAACACCTCCATTCTAAATCTCAGCTCTCCACAGCACAGTTTCCCCTACCACCATACAGTATTGGTTCAGCTTGGACTCAGAGGGAAGAGTCACCTGCAGAACAACCAATACCTTTTCTTGGAGCATCTATGCTTTCCTTGGCAGCCTTCCACTCAACTGCTAACCAGGGATGATCCATCTTAGTTTATGAGATGGGACAGATTGCAGCTCAAAGTGGAATGACTGCAAGTCCATACTCACAAGTACACTTTAAGAAGATTCATTTTGAGCAGGATCTGTTAACAAGAGTGATAAACTGTTCCATGCTATGTCAGCAAATCTTTTTTTCCTATTAGCACTTAAAAGGATGCAAAAGTCTTGCAATTCTTTAGCTCTGGCGGATAAAGTTACTTTGCCAGAACTTGGTGCTTATGACTGCACTTCTGAGATAGAAACTTTTCAATAGGCCTGATTCCAAAGCCCACTGAAGTCACTGGAATCTTGCATTTTACATCAATGGGCTTTGGGTCAGCTCCACAGTCACCAAAGCAAATTGATAGTGCAAAATTGACTATTCTCCACTCTGTATTCTTCTGGTTTATGTACTCTTAGGAAAGATAGTGTTGGGAAGGGAACCTTGATCATAACCAAGCAGAATTAAAGGGCTTCCCCAGCTGCCATGCACTGAAGAGCTAAGCTAAGTAGTAATGTTGCACTGGCAACCCTTCAGCTCTAATCCTGGCTCTGACTCAATGTGTTACCTGTCTCCATTTTCCCAACTGTACAATGTACACTTGCAGCTGTCACAGGGAAAATTAATGTTTGCAGAGCACTTTAAAAATGTAAATGGTTAATATCTGCCAAACCACACAGCTGGATTGCAGGCACGCTTTGAAATAAAGCTGCCATTGCAGCTGTGGGTCCTGACTGTTCTTGGTTTAGGTTTTGTTCCACTGGTTATTTAATAAAAATTGTGGTCAATTTCTCTCTGTTTTTGGGGGCTCAACATTCAGCAAATAATGTTAGTGACAGCCAATGGTGTAATCTAGTAGAAAATACATACAGTGGGTATCCTGCTTGTATTTATACTCACAAAGACAGCCTTTTACATACCCCACCCCCCCGGATTCTAGGAATACAAATATTGGCCACTTTCAGCCTTGTTTTCCATCCTAAGCCTAAACAGAGAACAGCAGCCAGTTCCTAAGCTTTTCCAATTAAGCCTATAGGGGCTCACTCACTACAGCTGAGTATCTGATGAACAGATTACTCTGGCTCTCATTACAAAGTGCTGGTATTACTGCTTTGAATTAACATGATACCAGCTCATCTAAAGCCAAGCCAAGCTTATTTGTACTGAATAACCATAACTGCTGATCTTGCACAGAAACTGCATGACAATGTTTGAAAAGTATGCTGGGTGTTGATTCATATGGCACAGCACTTGCTGTCACTGTTCTGAAACGTCCTGTGATATAGCTATACATTTTGCAAGTAAAACATAAGGAGACAAGTCAAAAGTCTGACAGGACAAACAGGCTGCATATCAAGCAAATATTGAAAGCTGTGGTTTTCTTTTAGATAGAAACAAATGCTGTTTTGCATAGTGCTTTGCCCTTCACATATAGCTCTGATAATGCTTTACCAAAAAGGTGGTAAGGAGAACATCAAGGAATTAATATACATATTCACTCCAATTTCAAGGGTACATACATGTTACGACACTTTGAGAGCGATTCTTCTGGACATTCTCCTCCTTCTGGGCAACGGTCGTAGCATTGGGTTCAGCTTGATAAGCACAAAGGGCCTCCCACTCTTTCTCCAGACGATTTTTATTCTTCAGATGGTCTTCCATATAGGACTGAAATGAAAAGAACATACCATCAGGCACCGTTTTATATACGGGTTAGCAATGTACTATCCAAATACAGGCCTGCGCTAAAAGAATTTATATACTGTATTTGGGGTTAAAAGTAAAACTGGACCAAACGTAAGGTGGTGCTTACAAAGCCGGAAACCAGGGGTGGTTCAGATCCTGCTCCAATTTTCCAAACTCTCAAAGATTGAATAGGGGAGAAATGGGGAGTGCAGATAAGATGCTTCAGTTTGGCTTATCTGTAGGGGCAGGGAAGAAGTGTTGAGAATATACATACAAGTGAAAACGACAGGAATTCTGAACCATGTTTGAATAGAGGTGATGATACACAAAAGGTATTACTGTTAAATCACTGATTTATATTTTTTTAAACTCAACTGTGACACAAAAATATGAATAAGTGCTTTAGCTTTGCTCAGGTGAAATGCTTTTAGACACCTCTCCAGCCCCAGCCATGGAACCACACACACAAGCTATTTCCTCTTCAATAGCTAGAAAAGTGCAAAGGTCCCTTTTAACCTCAGATCAAGGTAGGGTGACCAGACTGCAAATGTGAAAAATCAGGACAGGTGGTGGTGGTGGGGTAATAGGAGCCTATATAAGAAAAAGACCCCAAAATCAGGACATCTGGTCACTCTAGACCAAGGAATGGAAGAGAAGCTTATGTCCATTATTCAAACAATTATGTAACATATGACGATCCCACGTAAGATTGTGTGCTCTTCCAGGCAGGGTCCATGCCTTACCCTATAAAGTGCTGGTGTCCTCACAAGGTGTAATGAACTTGCAGCATTTACAAACACTGCTGTTAAGAAGAGTATAAAATTGTTGGCCAAACAACATTTTTGTGATACTACATCATAAAATGCTGGAGGGAGGGATAGCTCAGTGGTTTGAGCATTGGCCTGCTAAACCCAGGGTTGTGAGTTCAATCCTTGAGGGGGCCACTTAGGGATCTGGGGCAAAAATTGGTCCTGCTAGTGAAGGCAGGGGGCTGGACTCGATGACCTTTCAAGGTCCCTTCCAGCTCTAGGAGATTGGTATATCTCCAATTATTACCTTTCTTCCTGCCTTGGAGAGGTATAGATGGGAAGAGGAGGCTGATTGGATTGTCTGGGGAGAGCGGAGTCTGGGGGAGTGGGAGAGAGGGCATCCTCTCTGACACCCAGACTCTTGCCTGATGCCTTCCACATGCTCTGCCTCCCATGCCCACTCGCTGACCAGTTGAGAGGAGGTGAGGAAGCAGACTGGCTCCAGCAAGCCCTCCCTCCTCCCTTTGTGCACTTCCAGGCACTCAGCAGACTTCTTGCTGCTGAAAGCTTCCGCACAGGCCATGCCCTCTAGGAGGTGTAGCTGTCAGAGCTGGGTTTCCAAGCTTGCTGAGGGTCTGGCCAGATGATCTTTTACAGACTGGAATTCTCTCTCCCTCTCCACTAGACTGGCGAGATGCCCATGCTCTTTTATTCCTTGCATCATCCATAGGCCTCCAAGATGCTGTGAGAAGGCGCCGGGGGTGGGGGGGGGGGGGGGAGAAGGGGAACCCAGCCACCACTGGATATATTGCTAGTCACACCCTGAGGGAAGATTTCTTCCTGACTCCAAAAGGGATCTGGATAAGGGACAGTACCATTCTAAAGGAGATTGTGATAATAAATGTGAATAAATAGTGTTGCAAATTGTTGGCATCCAGTGCACACAGAAGGCTTTGAGAGGCCAGCTCCGGGGTAAGTCCAATCACTATACCCTGATTGGTGGACCCTGTTCTCCATTAGCCTGTAAGGTATGGGAAGGTCTTAAGTTTTTGCAGACTTAGTTATTCCCTGTCTGCACTCTCATTGCAGCTCATGGGGAGAGAGATAAGGGTTTGACTCATGAATTTGGTAGTGGGAGTTTGGCAAAAGGTGGCTAACAATTCCTTTAAGTCCGCACTAGATCCAATTAATACCTTGTAATTTTGAGGGTAGGGGAGATCAGTCCCTTCCTTTAATAGTAAAGTTAACAAAATTATGACCTGCTACTTAAATCCAATTACATGTCTACATCTTCATTCTCCTGTATCTCCTCTTCAGTCGTAATAAGCAATAAAATACTTGGGGAAGCTGAGGGAGAAACTGAGGTTTGAAGAGGTTAAATGACACGCTAAAGGTCATGAAGGAAGTTTGGGGCGGAGTCATAAAAAGAATCCAGAATGCCTCATTTTGAATCCTATACTTCAAGATCATTGCTCCTTCAAGCCCTTTGTTTGCAGTCAAGGCAGACCATTTTTTATTGTTTGCTTTTCCAAGCGCCTACTAACAGTTAATTCCACTGTGACACTTGCCTACAAATAATTGCCGGGAAAGATTTCCCAAAAAGCATTCAAATAGAGTTTTCGTTCCTCAAAAATATTTTATGAAGACAATCCATACTATGCCACATGCTCACTTCAAGACGTATTTCAAGGAAGAGAGGCTATCATGCCCTTTCTGCAGGTTTTGCAGAAAGATATCATAGGCTTTAAAACTGTCTTCTGCCAAATGCAAGCTTTGCTAACATTACCATCTCATCATGTTTCCTATAGAACAAGCAAAGCAGGATACTATTCTCTCTTGCAAATCAAACTATGTTTATCTGTAAAGAAATGGTGTCTGACACACAGCTTTGTTTTCTGCAAAACAGGTGTGTCCCCCCCAGTGGTGGAAATCAACCCACCAATACTGAAAAGCAAATAAATAAGGACATTTGTAGGAAAAAGAAAAGATTCAGGTGTACCTTAAATGTCACTGAAGCATATTAGACTAAAAGAGATTTTGGAGAGAAATAGTAGTGGCTTAGAAACACAAGATACCTATACCTGTTGTGGCTAACGTGCCTGAGACAGGGTGAGGAAAATGGCATTTACGTTGTTATGCAAAGATTATCCCTCTTAAAGGAAAGTTGGCACATATGGAAAAAGAAAATTAGTGAAAGAGTGGTATTGTACAAGAGAATCAAGATTTTTGGTATTGGAGATAGGGTGACCAGATGTCCCAATTTTATAGAGACCGTCCTGATATTTGGGGCTTTGTCTTATATAGGTGCCTATTACCCTCCACCCCGTTCTGATTTTTCACACTTGCTGTCTGGTCACCCTAATTGGAGAGCTGTTTATTATGAGATGGTCAAAGAGCAGACGACAATGACAATTTCTGAGGACAACCAATAGTATCTTCAAATTTTAAACCACGGTCCTGCAATCTGATTCGGGGGAGGAGACCCTACACCTGTGTAAAAGTCCCAATAGCATCAGTGGGACTCTGTACAGGTATAAGGGTCTGACAATACAGGGTCTCTTTGATCAGATTCCTAAAATGAGGCCTTAGGTAATAAATAGTTTCCACCACCATCCTACCCAGGGCGTTTCCAGTTGCTTCTATTTGTCACCTCAAAGATATTTTCCTTTCATCGTTTACATTCTCTGTAAATAGCTGACTATAGAACAGTTAAGGTTCTTGGTTTTTCGGGTGTGTGTGAATTTTAAAACAGCTTATGCTTTTTTTTTTTAAAGGAATAACTTCCTATTCTAGACAAATCTTAATTTTTCCAACACCTGCCTGTAAACTTTAAGTGAAAATACAAATGAATAAGGAGGAAATGCACTCAAAACCTTGCCTCTAACAAAAAGACAGCTGTCTCTCAAATCAAAATCAACACTTAACTTTGTTCAAACTGATCAGAGCAACACAAACCATTTTCAGTATAAAGCACCAAGAATGATGAGATGTTTGAATGGCTATAGCCAGATGTGAGGGGGTCTTGCTGTACAGGGTGAGCTACTAGTTAAAAACAATTGTGCAAGCAAATGCATTAAAATGCATTTTAAAGAAAAAGAAAAAAAAACAGGAACAGCTTCAAACCACTCAGAAATCAAGAAACTGTAATAATTAAGCTACATACTTTAATTTATGGTCCCTTAAAGCAAACCCCATTCCCCACTGCATTTGGCTAGACAGGAACCTAGACAGGATATTCTGAAACATCCTCTTGGGAATTCCTAGGAGTATGCTACACTCACTGGTGTGCTTCTGATATTTCTGTCTACTCAAATCCACTCACTAATTAGGATATTTTCATGAGACATTCTGCAATGCTTGCCTGGCACAATGGAAGTTCATTAACTGCATATCAAACACACACTGTCTCACAGTTCTAGAGTAGCACACAAGAGAAAGGGGAGGTTGTCAGAATTATTTTAAATGTTACTCAAAGCCCTATGTACACAGGCAGTGGCTGATCTCACCAAGGTGCCCACTTCTAGATCCGTTCTCAGCAGTGAGCCTGCAATCCTGAGTGCACTGCTGTTGTCTACAGTGTTGGGTGGAAGCCCAGATTCAAGTCTCCTTGGGCATTTAAGCTTCATGAGGTTTTCACTTTCCTCAAGCAGACAGGGGCCCAGTGATGCTGCGCATTCATTTGTAGCGAAGCTTACACTTTCCTGTCTACGTCCAGATGAGCTGTTCTTGCCACTGAGCATGATCCAGGGAAGAAGGTGGATTCAAGTGACGCACCCAGTGCCCATGGTGGGTGCCACGTTTCTTAAATCAATTAATAGCCTATTTTGCAATCAGCAAGGAAATGCCATTTCAAAAAGTCTTAGTGTACTCCACTAGGATTCTGCCAGGGTATAAGAAAGCTGTCCTTAGGGAAAGGCAGAACTAGCACACTTGGTGGTTGTCTTGTGGCCCATACTAAGACAGATCACAAGTTCCTGAAAATGGGCAAGTAGCCAACACCTAAAGATATGGTTGGGGCTTGGTAAGGACTTCCTGCCTGGTTTGTATTTGATTAACTTGATTCTTATAATAGAATAGCAGTTAAATTTGATACACACCACTTGTCTGTTTTTATTTAAGGCTTTGCATTTGTGGTAAGTGTTTTGTGGATAAATTAAGATTGACAAACCTCAAACTGAAATCCTAATAGTTCCGATGTATCTCCAAATACACTGTCTGTCTACGTGTAGTATGGCCACCGTCTGCTTTCAAAGCACCTATTTTGTCGTGGCTGTTCAGCAGTTACAAAAGGCAATTATTTTTGGCAAAATACTTCCTGTATTGATCATTGCTTAGAAAAACACTCCTTTGCTGCACTCCATCATGAACAAGGATGCCTCTTCCAGTAAAAGATCAGCAACTTTAATATGATGGACCTTGGCAGGTTTAATCTAATCTCAAATGTCAGCTGTGAAGGGTGGATTGAATATTATCTTAATCCTTGGGATCAGTGACCACACAAATCCACACCTTACTCCTGATGAGGTGAAATCCATTGCCCTCAAAGTCCAAGTTGCTTTTTACAAAGACCGTGCAAGGAAATCAAAATAAGGATTTGACATGTGAGAGCTTCAGAGTGGCGTAGATTGTACGAACCCCCTCCCCGTCGCAATACCTCCCTTGATTGGAAGCAGGGAACTCAGAGCCCTGCATCCTTGTCAGGCACTGGGTTTAACACCTCTCTTCCAAGAAAAAGTGCAGCACTACACCACAAACTCCATGGACTCCCCAAGATCTGCAGGGTGCCAAGAGCCATACAGAGCTCAGCAGCTGCTCTGGTGCTGCTCCTTGGACGGCATCTCTCATCCCAAGAACTCCACTAAAGGCATGAAAGTGACTGATCCTGTTTCCACACAGAAAGTTTAGGGAGAAATGCAGATGGGACCCTCTCCATGCCAATCATAAGGGCTTGGTGTTTTTGGGATGCTGTCATTTATCTCCTAAATGGGAATTTAGATACAAGAGAATTGGCTCTATACATTATATTGCACCTGAAATGTCACATTAAACACTGAAGCAGCTCATTTCCTGCTGTTTCCTCTTGTTCTTTCCAATTTGACCCTGAGATAATTTTTTTTTTAAAAATAGGAATTTTCCCTTTTGTTATTACCCCGTGGTTCCAAACCTTGTTTTGTACATTGTGTTGGCACTATTCATCCCATCCCACCATCATCCCATAGCTTCTTTCCATCCAGTCTCTTGGTCTATTTTTCTTCATATATCCCTTTGCTGCTTCTTACACCAATATTTTCCCCCTCTTTAAAGAGTAACTTTGTTTTACTTTCACATGTCATATGCTTTTTTCATCATTTTTCTGCTTTACTATTTACTCCATAGTGGTGTCAGGGTAGAATTCTTTCCTCCTGCCTGCAGCTCCCAGAATTACAGAAGTCAGAGATGTAAAAGACCTAACTAGCAGTTACCAGACTTGGGGTCACAACCCCAAATGGTCATGGTCATGCCATCAGCAGATAGAGTTGCGGAGATCCCTACTTGTGCGGACAATGCCATTTTGGTCCACACAGCGTGACCTCACCTGTATGGTGTGTGCAAGGTCCCGATTCATAGAGGATGCCATTTCACTCTACAAAATGACATCCCCTGCACAATGTGACCTCGCATGCACTGTATGTAAGAGGTCACACTATGCAGAAGTCACCATTTCATAGAGCAAAATAGCATCTCCCATGCTGTCTGGGGTCCTGGCAGGAAATACTTGATTAAAATGGGGTTGTGGTGGCAAAAGATTTGGGAACCCCTGGCCTAGCCTATCATCCAGTGCCTGTTCCTTCAAATGCAGGATTGTTCCCTGTACTTCAGTTGCTAAGTTTGCCAAGCCTAGTTTTAAACATCCAACATCTGATAGCTCAAAACAGCTTACTATCAGGAAATCATCTCTGACTTTCCACCTAAATCGTCTTTTTCCTAGTTCCATTCCACATGTACTAGTTGGATCTCTTTCTACTACCAAAAGGTCCAATGCAGTAAGCTGGTACTATGCAAGGAGCAACTGTTGGACTGAACCCCAAAGAATTCTCTTCCTTCTTGGAATTCACATCCTTTGAGTGTGTGACGACTTATCTAGCCCCATAGTTAGCTACCACTCAGCCAGGTGGGGCATCCAATTTAACCTTTACATTATATATTGATCTCTCCAGTTCTGTGATATTTTTTTTTGGTTCACTTCTGACCTCTTTCTAGTTCGTAACTAGTATTTGGGAAATGTGGTACCCGGAATTGAACACAACATTCCTGGTGAGGTAAAGACCCTATTAGCAGGGACTATTAATTTATTGCTTTTGCATATGCAGCCCACCACTGGGCTGGTCTTGCTTACTTACAAACTTATATCTAATTTGCTGTCCAGTGTAGCCCTTCTATTTCTTTCAGCCTTCTCTCTCACTGAAGAGAAGAGAAGAGAAGAGAAGAGAGATGTCCTTTACGATCACTTTCCCTTACATGTATTCCTGCTTCATCCTTATGCTGGTTTGTGAGCCTGTGGAGCCATGCAGATCATAGGCCCCCACTGGTCACAACTCACCCTGTATTTAAGATGAATTTCATTTTATCTGATGTCTAGGTTTTCAGTCCAGCTACGTGCTTTGGTACTATTGCCCCATCCTCGTCGGTGTTCGCAACACCTCCTAATTTAGTCCCACTTGCAAATGTCACTAAAAAGCCAATCCCTCCCACTTCCAGATCGTAAATTAAGATGTTAAATAAAACGGCACCGAACACCAATCCCGGTGGTACTTTGCTAGATACCACCTCTATCTATTGCTGTTTATCATTACTCTGTGTGTACCACCCGTTAGCGTTTCAATCCATGACAGTCCCCTAAAATAATTCAAATTAAGCTTTCAATTAACATTTCATGAGACAGTTTCAATGCTTTATTAAAATCTAAATCTATTACGTCTACCATTTTCATTCCACCTACTGATTTATTCTATTTTAAAAAAAGCAATCAAGTTTGTTCAGGCAAGATTTATTCTTTATTAAACCTAGGCAGATTCTGACTTATGGTGCAGTTTCTCTCTCTGAGAGATGCTGGGAGATTTTCAAACCCACAGAAAGAACCACTAGGCACCTAATTTCCCCCACTTCCCCCCCCCCCCCGACTCAAGAAATCAGTGGGAACCGAACATTTAACTCCCTTTTGTCTCTTTGAAACTCTCCTCTACTTAGTGATTTCTGCTTTTAATGTTTGTTCCCTTATTTTCTAGCGATAGAGTCTGGACGTAAAGAATGGCAATAGCTATCACTTCTCTCATCCTGAGAGAAACAACGTTTGCTTTTCTCTGAATATTTTGGTGCCTCCACTGTTGTCCATGGTACAATAAATCCTGTACTAATTTCCTTAAAACCTCAGTATGCATAGTATTCAGACCATAATTTTAATAATGATAAGAGTCTCATTTTTAAAGGAGCTTCCTTGCTTACTAAAGCTCTGATTGTTGCTGAGAGACCTGTGTGTCCATATGGAGCCCAAATGACTTTACTGGGATTTGAGCAGAAGCAGGCACCATCCATGGACCTCTGTTGAAGCCATGGGTCTCCCTATGGGCACATGGGTCTGCTCATGCACATCAGATTGCAGGACTGGGGCCTAACTATGCGAATTTCTGTTCCACATTTCTCAGTGAACACAAGACTTAAAATATTTTTAAAGTCATTTTAACTATTCCCCAGGCTCATCTAACATTTCCTCCTATACTGATATATTGTGAAAGCCCTCCCTTCCCCATCAAAATAATAATCACTAATTCAGCATTAAAGATATTTATGCTGCTCAGATCTTACAAAATTACAATAACTTGGAGTCTGTAGGGTTTGCCACATTTGCATATTAGAGCCTGCACACTTCTGCTAGAAAGCCAAGCTGCAGACATTATAGGCTATGTGATACTGATTCCCATTTTTCAGTTTAGGTGGGAAAGCAGGGGGAATTTATTGGGCCTTTTGTGCCCTCTGAATAGGGCTACAAAAAAAATCTATTAAAATAACAATAGAGACCCCGTAGCTCATCACCTGTGTCTCACTGGTGAGCTCACCTTTAGAAACAAATTCAGTAAATTAACAGTCACAAAACCTCATGTGCTTTGCAACAAATGGGGGGAAATCCTAGCTCCATTGATGTTAATGGTAAAACTCCTATTTAATTTCAATGGAGCCAGAATTTCACCCATACATTACATTACCTATCCATTTCACACAACCATCTAAACCCCTCCTTCTTTCCCTTCTACTAAAGGGAGAGAGAGCAAGCAAGCGCCTGGTGCAAGACCTGAGGCCTGAACCAGATGCTGTAAAACAAAGCCAAGCCATGTATTAAAGCAGATGCTTACAAGTTCACTGTCCAGTACGTACAGTTGGCAAAGTTGTTGCTAGAACTAGGGGTCAAATGAAATTAATAGGCAGCAGGTTTAAAAACAAAGAAAAGAAAGTATTTCTTCATACAACACACAGTCAACCTGTGGAACTCTTTGCCAGAGGAGGTTGTGAAGGCCAAAAGTATAACTGAGTTCAAAAAAGAACTAGATAAGTTCATGGAGGATAGGTCCCTCAATGGCTATTAGCCAGGCTGGACCAGGATGGTGTCCCTAGCCTCTGTTTGCCAGAAGCTGGGAATGAGCAACAGGGCATGGATCACTTGATGATTAACTGTTCTGTTCATTCCCTCTGGGGCACCAGGCACTGGCTACTGTCAGCACACAGGATACTGGGCTAGATGGACCTTTGGTATAACCCAGTATGGCTGTTCTTATGTAGTGCACTAGGCACCAGATATTTACATACATGTATTTCAGCTAGTACAGATACATCCCAATCTAGTACAAGATAAGATGGCTTGACAAAACAATGAAAAAGGATGTCATGAAATACGTAAGGTGGTGTGTAAATTGTGTATGTGAATTGTTTGTCTCAGCCTATGTATATTGGGGTACTTTGCCTTAATTCTTTGTTCGGCCGAGGGGGCAGCGGAAAGTCCCACCACTGACTGAGCTGTTCCTTGCCACAGGGCACTCATGTGTTAGCATACCTATAACCATGGATTCAGGGTGCTAGGACTGTGACTTGCCAGCAATAAACCTGGCCGAATGCCTTTGTCACTGAACCGTGCCTGTGGTCTTTCTTTATGAGTAACATTGAAGTCTGCAGAATGAGCAGGCTACCCTATCTTCTCCAAGGACAGAAGCACTGAGCAGCCTAAACAGTGTTACTGAGGTAACAACATTCCATCCTTCAGCACTTAAGAGCACTGAGTAGTATTACGAGGTTTGCTGAAACAGCTAGACAGCATACTGAAAGCACACACACAAGGCAACTGACAGCATCCCTGCCCTATCAGATCTCTTGACCATTCTCCAGAAGATCTGATGGTTTAAACTGTGTTTCCATTGTGGTCACAAATGAAAATCTATGTACAATAGATAGGGCCCTACCAAATTCAGAGCCCATTTGGGTCAATTTCATGGTCATAGGATTTTTAAAATAGTAAATTTCATGGCGTCCTAACTATAGGGGTCCTGACCCAACTCTGAAGGCAGCAGTGCAGAAATAAGGGTGGCATGGTACGTTATTGCCACCCTTACTTCTGCACTGCTGCCAGTGGGATGCTGCCTTCACAACTGGGTGCCTGGCTAGCAGCCACCACTCTCCAGCCACCCAGCTCTGAAGGCAGCACAGAAGTAAGGATGGCAATACTGCAACCCTTCTTAAATAACCTTGTGACACTCCACACACAATCCTCTTTTGAGTCAGGACCCCAGTTTGAGAAACGCTGGTCTCCCCCGTGAAATCTGTATAGTACAAGGTAAAAGTACACAAAAGACCAGATTTCACGGTCCGTGACATATTTTTCATGGCCATGAATTTGGTAGGGCCCTAACAATAGGGAAAAAAAGGGGAGGGGGTTGTACATCATCTGTGTGAATCTTCACAAACTACCGTAAGTGAGATATTTTTCTCTTCAACATTTAAAAAATATGAGCACAATACTGTGCTTTAGTTTAATTTTTCCTCAGACTTCTCAATATCTGATCATAATTGGAAGAAAAAGGGCAGTTTTTGAAGTAGTACGTATGCCTGTTAACTTGGCCTGGCAAAACTATCGGGAAAATTTACCAGCGCAAGCACAGGACACCCTTAATATGATGGATGGGGATTACAAAAACAAAACAAAAGCAAAGAAATAATTCTCTCAGGCAACTACGCACCTTAGGGGGAAGAATTTTGATAGACTGTTTTAACAAGATTACATGATTAGTAAATAAATGCTGATTTCTATTGTGCAGTGGAACTGTACTCAGAGAGCACAATATTGCTATAGCATGTTATATAATATAATTTTAAAGATCACCCCTAGGATCTCTAGGGAAATCTCATCTTTGTACTGAATAGCACATTACAGAATCTGCCAAACTAAACTACACAATACAACTTTTGGAATAAATGTTTATTCACAAGGAAGTTAAATGGCAACCTGTGTTCTATTTACCTAAATTAATATACCCTTGATGCAGTGGATATCACTACCTCCCCCACTCTTAATGCTCTGATAATAGAGTTTTGTAACGTGTAAAAGGATTATTTCAATCCAATCAGCAGGTGCTGGGATCAGTGTGTGTCAGACAAACACTTGCTAATCCCTTTTCTTACAGCTCCCAGCTGCCAAAGGTGCTCACTGAAATCCAAATGAAATAGTGGGATACAACCTGTGTGGACCTAGGCAGATTTTCAGCTCTGTTGAAACTCCTGAAAATTACATGTTATCCTGACCATTGTTAGAGGCAGAAAGGATGGGGTCAGTAGGCTTTTTTTAAAAAGGTAAATAAGAAAATGAATACTGAAGTACTTCCACTACCTAAAATGTAGTGTAAGGCAAACAAACTCCGTTTATAATCTCTTCTCAGATTACCTGCTAGTAGTGGTGTTTGCTAGGTCTTAAAACAACCCCCAACCCACATACAGCTATCAAATTATACCTATAAAGTTTCATCCCTACAATTACTGTGCTTTAAATAAACCTTCAACAATAGGGAGAAGATGATTACCAAAAAGGCAATCCAATACTCTGTTACAATTTTTGCATTTCTGTAGCTCCTTCCGTCCACCTATCTGAAAGCACTCCCAGCACTCCTGCAAGGGAGACAAATATTACTGCCATTTTACACATGGAAAACGAATGGGCAATTGACTTCAGTGCTTCTGCCCTAGGTCACAGCCTATCGTACAGCTGGGAAAAGAACACAGATCTCTTGACTCTCAGTCTTGGGCCTTAACCTTCCTTTCATGGCTGTTCATAACAGGTCTAAAACTAGCATTAATGAATACATTTGATGACACTGTAGTAATTAATTAGGAATTAGGTGTTTTTAAAAGATACAGGATTAGAGTTGCTGGTGAAGACAGTAATGTAACAATGTAATTTAACACAACTCTTATATTCTACTTATACATGAAATTCCAGTTAGATACTGGAGGGGCAAAGGATGAATTAACTCAAAATCTTTTTTTATTTTTTCCTACACCCCCATACGCTGGCTCTTGATAATAAAGATTTAAAATAAACGAAGAGGGCTATTTTCAAAAAATTGAAAAATCAGATAATTTAGCTGAATGTTGCCATTTCACAGTATTTGACATATTATAATTAGGATATGCACAAAACTTTAAAAAAAAATTGAAGTCAACTCTGCACAATGGGAAGAGACACCAAGAATGGATGCTGTTAAATTATTCACGAGTGGTTTTGCTATGAGCTTTCAGTAGCTTTGCTAAAAAGCAAAATCACTAACCATGCAGTTATATCAAAATTAGCAGATGTCACTAATTAAAAAAATATACAAACTAAACAACCACCTCATCACTGGCAGAGTTATAATTTCAAATATATGTGCCAGAGTTGTACCCCAAAAAGCTCAGAATTGCTTGCCTGTTCTGGTGCACAATTGCACTTACACATACACTTTCGTTCTTTTTTTAGAAGATTTTTTAAAGATGATCCATTTTGCTTGCTTCCATTTTCCACTAATGATCTGCACATCAAACAATAAATGCAAGATGCAAGTGTGATTTACTAACATTTCCACATGGGAGTGTTGTGTGCCTAAATGAGAGGTTTAAAGATATTAAACACCTACTTACTAATTGAGAACACAAAAACAAAAGCCACACCTCAAGGCCCATTAACACAATTATGCATCAAAGTTTGGGTTCCCTATCGGATACTACATTTGCAAATTAAAGCCTTAATTATCTTTTTCAAAGCACTAAGACATTCATATCCATTTACTATACACAGAAATTTACTGATGAATAAATATTTGGTTCTAAAAATGTTCAGTCTCAAAAATGTGCGTCTATTGTGTTGAGTTCTACAAAGATAAAGAGACCAGGGAAACCCTAACCAACCATGACAAAAGACATCAAAACAGATACAACATACACAGTGACTTGTAGATGTGGGGCCAACCTATGGCCCTGCTAGCAGTTGGCCATCTTGGGGGGGGGGGGGCGGGAACATTATGTCTACACACACAATGCATAGTACAAAGCACAGCGTGCAGCAACGCCTACTACACGTCAAAGAAGGCAGCCAATTATTTCTTGAGACCAACCATGCCCGATTAAGAAAACATTAAAAAACAGACCACTTATGAAAGACAAGAGAACAAGTTATTAAAATGGATGATGGGACAGTGTTATATAAATATATATATTACATGCATACACATTCACATCTCTCTCCCTCTGTAGCACACAGAAGCATACATGTAAGGGAGAAAAAAGGGGCAGAGGGATGGAGGGCAAAATCAGCCCTTTCATGGGAACCCACACAAGACCCATGACCAGGAAACTCTGGCCACAAGGGCTTCTCACCATTAAACCCTGGATCTCAGGATCACGGTGAAAAAATTCCATGGATCTTGGGACATCCACACTACTTTCCCAGTAGTGCTGGCTCTCTTGGTAGCAACAATCAAGAGCTTCCAGGCCGGCTGCTCAGACTCTTGTTGCAGTTTGTGGATTTCAATAGTGCATGGTCTAGACTTGAGATGAGAATGCAGGAAGTATGGGGCAAAGAGCAAATTAAGGGGAACACAGGGAAAATAATATGACATGGGGAGAGAAAGACAATTCAACAACAGCAAACATGGCTTAATGGAAAAGACACAGATTCTGATGAAAGCAGATGCTGCTTTCTAAAGAGAGAGAATTACAGAAATGAAGAAAATACACACGATAAACCAAGAAAATGGTATGCAGAGTGAAGAAGAGACACTTAGGAGCATAAATAACATTTGCTCATATTTTATTGCTTTCCCCTGGCAAATGTCTCTTTTCACACTCTAAGCTGGGAGAAAAGGATAGGAGAGCTGTTCTGAGCACTTGGTAAATTAGTATTGCTGCCTACTCAGAATTCTGCAGCTAAGTAGCTGGAGAAAACAACATAGATAACCTAACATTCACAGTACTAATGATAGTTGAGGGTCTGGCAGCCCCCAGACTCAGCATATTTGAGGAACCGCCCCTTGAAAAAGGAGATTTGTTAGCAACTCTGCACAAACCGAAATGCAAGCAAATGGGCACCACTCTAACTGTGACAGTGGCGGCTAATGATGGCCTAAACACTACCATTTTGGCTTAAAAGAGTCTTTCAGTTTGGAGACTGCCACAAATGTCTTTTAACCATTCTGTAGTCCAAGTAACAAATACCTTACTTCTAGATAAAGAGACCAATGCTAAATCATCTCTCAGAACAACTAAATATGAATAGACTAGCAAATCTACTAACAGAACTCTCCTAATGTTTTCACGTTATCACGTAAATTGGGTGGAGAGAAACAAATGGAAAAAAAATAGTCAAAACACTCCACCCAAGGGCCTGATCCAATGTCTAGTGAAGTCAATGAGAAGGCCCCAACTAACTTCAATATTAAGGCCTCATCCAGTGAAAAATCTATTTGAAGAGCAAGTATTCTGAAGCAGAGCTGATAGAAAATCCTTTTTTTTGTTTGTTTGTTTTTTTGGTCCTCTGAAATCTGACCCATGAAAAATTTTGATATAGAGATAGATACACACAAATTGGGACAAATAGCCAACTTTTTTTTTTAAATGAAATAAAATTACAAAAAAATATCATTCAGGTCAATCAGAACATTTATTTAAATAAAACAATATTTTGAATGTAATTTTGACCATTTTAATTTTTTTAAATTAATGTAAAATAAATTTCAAAACAAAAATGTGTGTCAAAATGAAAAACTGAATCTTTCAAATCTAAAAATGTCCAAATGGGATTTCAAAAAACTTTTTTCCAATGTTTCTTTAAATAAAATTCCATTGGAATTAATACGATTGCATGCAAAATTTCAGTTTAGTTGAAACATCACCGAAAGTGGCAAACATGGTTTCAATGAAAGTTTTTCAGCCAGCTCTATTCCCAAACTGTATTATATTAATCTACATCTGAGACAATCCAGGCCTTAATCCTCTCAAGACAAGGGCCTACACAGATCCATACACTGTTCTGTTTACTCCAATAGTACTCACATGGATACATGTGGATGAATCTCCTTTTGCAGGACTAGAGAATCAAACTGTTCATATTTCAAAGTAACTAACATTTTGGTCTCAGACTGTCTGAACTGATGCTTTCATCTGCTACCTATTTTCTTCCTGGTAATAAAGAACATTGCTCGATTGCAGGGAGGAAGGATACACTACTGTTTTGCACTAGACAAACAGCTTGTATGTCTATACTGAAATCATGAGGTGTGACTGCACATACCTGAGCTAGTTAGAGCAGTACCAGAGCACTGAAGCTGCAGCAGCACATACAGTTCAGCTAGGGTTGCCAACTCTGACTGAAGCTATTCCAGGAGATTATTGCGCCCCTCCCCCCAACATGACGAAATGTCATTTTCTTAAAATATCCTATTAAAATCTCCTGGATTGCTTTCAGTAGTCACTGGGAAACCAATGCTGATTCCAGGAGACTCCAGGCCAATTCTGATGGATTTGGCAACCCTAACTTCAGCATGGACAAGCCCTGGGAATAATTACCCAGGGTTCTAGGCAGGCTTGTATACCCCACATCCAAGTGTGCATTGCTGCAGGTTCACTGATCCAGAACCCACGCTAGTTAGATTACAGTTAGCTTGTGTATATCCACACGTGGGGACAGATTCACAAAGACACTTAGGGGTTGCAGTACTGAGCCTCTCCACCCCTATCTTTTAGGTACATGGAAAAATCACTGGGATTCACAAAGCCTGAGTTCAGTGCCTAGGCTCCCTATACCTAGGGAGAGATGGGCACCCCAGAATGGGAGTCACAAAAGCCAGCATGCACCTACGCTAACCAATGGGAGATGCCAAGGAGAGAGATGGGTCCTAAGACCTGCCCCCTCCTGAAGATAGGCACCAAGTCTGGGCTGCAGGGAGGCACCTCCCTCTACTTGAGATTCTTAGTTGCAAACGCTCTCTTGGCATTAGGCACTTGTGCCATTTTTGGAAGAGGCCGTGGGATGGAGGAGGATGACGATGACCTTTTAGCCCAATGATTCTTTCATAATTTATTCACAGTGGAAAAGCTTCAACAGAAGAAACTGAGGGAGCCCCTCCCATCAGAATATCCTATAGCCCAGTGGCTAGGGGGCAGGGACCTGAGAAGTAGCAGATTCCTGTTCAAATGCCTTCTCCACCCCAGGAAGAGAGGGGACTTGAACCAAGAGTCTCCCACATCCCAGGTGAGTACCCTAATCCTGGGGCTAAAAGTGATGAGGGAGCTCCTCCTCCTCCACCCCAGCTGTTTTGTGCAAGTTTATCTATAGGACCCAAATCTGGTAGACAAGCCCTGAGCCCGTCTACTGGATCAGGCCCCACAGGAGAGTGAGGTGTTCAAACACCTTTCTTCCCCCAGTTTGTGCATTGCTCTGGGGCTCAGGTGTTCAGATGCCTAGGGCAAAGCTGCAGTGCACTTGCCCACAGGCTGACACATAGGTGCCTACGGAACTTTTACTGCCAAAGGTTAGGTGCTGAGCAAGGTTAGACACCTACAGGGCTTGGCAGCATCTGCCTGGGGACTGCAAGTATCCCGCTGGGGCCTGATTTTGGGATGAAAGCGCCTATGTTCTTTTGTGACTCTAGCCCAGCGATCGGCAACCTTTGGCACACGGTCTGCCAGGGTAAGCTGCTCCAGGCCAATGGGGGCTGCAGGAAGCGGCGGCCAGCACATCCCTTGGCCCGCGCTGCTTCCTGCAGCCCCCATTGGCCTGGAGCAGCGAACTGCGTTCAGTGGGAGCCGTGATCGGCTGAACCTGCTGACGCAGCAGGTAAACAAACTGGCCCGACCCACCAGGGAGCTTACCCTGGTGGACCGTGTGCCAAAGGTTGCCGATCCCTGCTCTAGCCCATGCTGCAATTACACCCCATGGCTGCCATACAGATGTATTAAAAAAACACAAATAAGAGGAGATCCATCAGTAAATGAGCAAGGAGGCAGAGATCAGTGTGCAAATAATAGCACAAATATTTCTGTGAATCTGACATCGTGCTGGGTGCATGTTGCATCTAAATGCTGAGATAGGTGCACTCTTGGGGATGTAAAATCCCTTCTTTCAAGCTGCAAGATTGGTTGATTGGTTTAAGCCCCATCTTAGACAAATTCTGTATCATGTAATTACATCTGCCTACCAAATTTTCACTGCAGTTTCCTTTCAATGTAATATTCAACTCCTGCCCTAAACTGTTTGTTTATTACAGATTAAAAAGGCCACCTATCTATCTGCTTAGGTGCTTTTACAATAATTTAAAATGCAAATATATACAACCCACACCATTATAACTAAATTGTCTCTTCCACGGTGTTATATATTATTACTGTAGGGTGTTAAACAGCTTCCAAGTTCAACCTAACAGTTGGCTGCATTTCAATGATGAATGAAGCACCTGTACATAAACAGTTTATGGGGCTCAGTGCTACTATCATTCTGGGTCCAGGACTCCTGCCTGAAGTCAATGGCAACTGCTGTGGAACAATAGCAGGACTAGACCCATAAGGCTAATTCTGCTTCCTTTAATCATCTGAGTGAGCTGAATGAAGTGCTTGAGAGTAGACAGGTGGGTCTCATGGTAGGGTAGTGCTTTGGGAACTCACAGGATGATAGTGACTTTTATGTAAAGTATATCTGTGTACACAATCAATATCCTAAACTTCACATTTAAAATACAGTCCGAAAATTTAGCTGACACTGACATATTAACAATCTTCTTTTAAATACATTTCTTTTACTACCTGTGTGACTAAAATCACTGCAAATTAGATTCTGTACATTTCAGCTTTACTTTTCACCATTTATACTATTTCATTTTTACACATCGCTCATCATGGGCAATGAAAATAGACTAGGATTCTAGGATAGCAAACATTGCAAGAAATTGTTTAAATTTAAAAACTATTTTACCTTAATAATTTAAAAGATATATGTGTGTGCGCATTAACATATAATGTGTATATAACACACATGCACATACACTTAAGTGTGTGTATATGTATTTATACACACACAGCTTTAAATGTTCAGCCTAAGGTATGATACCCTCTAACACTGTTTCCAAGAAGGCTAACGGCATTTTGGGCTGTATAAGTAGGGGCGTTGCCAGCAGATCGAGGGATGTGATCATTCCCCTCTATTCAGCACTGGTGAGGCCTCATCTGGGAATACTGTGTCCAGTTTTGTGCCCCACACTAGAAGAAGGATGTGGAAAAATTGGAAAGAGTCCAGCAGAGGGCAACAAAAATGATTAGGAGGCTGGAGCATATGACTTATGAGGAGAGGCTGAGGGAACTGGGATTGTTTAGTCTGCAGAAGAGAAGAATGAGGGGGGATTTGATAGTTGCTTTCAACTACCTGAAAGGGGATTCCAAAGAGGCTGGATCTAGACCAGGGGTCGGCAACCTTTCGGAAGTGCTGTGCCGAGTTTTCATTTATTCACTCTAATTTAAGGTTTCACATGCCAGTAATACATTAACATTTTTAGAAGGTCTCTTTCTATAAGTCTATAATATATAACTAAACTATTGTTGTATGTAAAGTAAATAAGGTTTTTTAAATGTTTAAGAAGCTTCGTTTAAAATTAAATTAAAATGCAGAGCCCCCTGGACTGGTGGTCACGACCTGGGCAGTGTGAGTGCCACTGAAAATCAGCTCGCGTGCCGCCTTCGGCACACGTGCCATAGGTTGCCTACCCCTGATCTAGACTGTTCTCAGTGGTACCAGATGACAGAACACAGAGTAACGGTCTCAAGTTGCAGTAGGGGAGGTTTAGGTTGGATATTAGGAAAAACATTTTCACTAGGAGAGTGGTGAAACACTGGAATGAGTTACCTAGGGAGGTGGTGGAATCTCCTTCCTTAGAGGTTTTTAAGGTTAGGCTTGACAAAGCCCTGGCTGGGATGATTTAGTTGGGAATTCGTCCTGCTTTGAGCAGGGGGTTGGACTAGATGAGGTCCCTTCCAACCCTGATATTCTATGAAAAACATAGAAACTTGAAAATTTACCATTTAAAATGAGTAAGAAGGCCTGTCTAAACATGAAGTGATGTTGCCAAACTTAATTATATACATTTTATATGTCAAATAAAAATATTATAAGTGATCTAGGGCCAAATTCTCTCCTTATTTACACTTGCTAATCCAGGCTGTGTGGACACAGCCAAAGTCATAATTTGCCCCCTCAAGTTGTGTCATGGTTTTTTCCCCCTTGTTATCTTAACAGACATCTTAACTCTAGCAGGATATTGTGCTACCATCCCACTACACATTCCAGGAATATATACACAGCAAGCAGCTCAGCATCAGCTCACACATGAACAGCCTCAACTCCCATACAATATTAATTCATTTCAAAAATATTTGCACCCTGCTGTCAAACTTAGACAAATTCATACTGAGCTTCAGAAAATGGCTGTTTTAATGGTAAATGATGTTCCAGAAACCTCTTTCAAGCTAAACATTTTTGTCAAAATTATTTTAATAAGAAAGATTAACAATTTCAACATTAGCTGCTAATCCCCTTTCATTTGAAACTCTGCTGATAAAATTCTTTCCTTGTCATTCAAATAGTAAGTAATAATTATAGATTTGGGGCTTCCATCTCTTGCTTCATTAATAGTAAATTGCATGAAAGTCTGAAGCATAAAGGCAGCTTTGATACATCTCAAAATGCAATTTCCATAGCTTTCCTTAGCTATGTACAATTAATTACAGAGTTAATAAGGAGAATATGTTAATGAAAGGGAAATTATTCACTCAGACCACCTGCCTTTATCAAATTTCTTTTATATATTTCCTTCTGTTTATGAATTTGGGTGACAGCAAGAACACAACTGATGATGTATATTACTGTTACTGGCTCCTCTGCTATTTTACTTATATCCTGGTATAACATATAGGCTGCTTACATAAAAGAAAAGAAAAAAGTCTAAGCACTAGCTAATGCTAAAAAATTAATTGACTGTTCCAATTTTGCATTACGTTAAGTTAAGTGCCTTTTAAAGGCATTTTAAAATTAAAAATGCCAAAACATCCTTTTAGCAATTAGATTCTCTGTTCTTTGCTTAGAACCTAAATATTGTGTGTCCAATAAAGAGATACTTGGTCATATTCTGATATTTTGTTTAAAAAACAAACAAAAAAACCCCAAATGTACTTTATATACACAGAATCAAATCAGTACAGAAAACAACTTTAAATTTGCTAGAGCTCCTGGATCCTGATTGCTATGCTTTTGACATGCATGGAAGGTCAGGGTATTGCAGATAGTACAAATGGTAGGTCAGGCAAAAGCCAAAACTTTGTACAGTATATAGATTAAAAATAATGCAGGACAGATGCACAAGTGTATTGATGAAGCAAATTTAAAAAGATGTACTAAATCCAGCAGCTAACCAGCCTCTATTAGCAGAGGAGGAATCACTCAAACTGAGGAAAGAAAAATGTTATGATTTAGGGGCCAGTCACTAACCTGAGCAACATAACCAAACAGAGGTAATTTCAGGGAAACAATCAGTGCAACAAAAAAGGGCCATGCAATCATTCAGTGCAATGACATGGCAGCCCCAAAGAGGTGTGGATTACATACAGTCTGACCTTCCCATGCGTTTTACTTTTTATATGACATCAGTGGGGCAACAAGAGAGCATATAAGAGGCAGAAAATAGAAGCAGTTCTCATCTCTCCCCATCTGTGGACCTGATTTGTTCTGCATGGGCTTTTTGGACACTTGAGCAACCCACATGAGCAGTGGGCCAACTGGGTCCAATGCCTGTAGGAAGCTGAAGGTAAGGAGGGCCAGGGAGACATTATAGAACTGGGAGTGGATGGAATAACAGACAAAATGCAACCCTGCAATTTCAAAAAGAGGGGGCTTGGGCTGAACTGGCAGAGAAAAAGGTAATGCTTCCTTTAAAGCTCCCTCCCCTTGGTGGTTGGGAAGGGGGAAAGGCATCCTGGTGAGTTGGTGGGTGGACCACTGGGGCTCAGGTAAGCCATTGGCCCTGAACACCTGGGGGAGGGTATATAAACCCTGTCACTCCACCCTGAGGCCCCTCATATACCAGGATTAAGAGGTCTGGTTCCCTGATAAACTGGAACTGGAGTAGGGGAAGGCAACCCTAAAGAAGCTTTGGAACAGAGTTGTGCCTCCTAATGTCTCTGGTACAGCCAGGAGACCCTCTTTCCTCAACCCTCAAACCACAAACAAGGAGAGAGCAGTGGGATCCCAGCAACAGGATGGGGAACAGCTGTGAGGGATGGGGAATCCACAACACCAGGCAGAAATGACTGAAGAAGGAATCATGCCCTGCACTGTCGGAGCTATCGCTGGATAGCTCCCAGATGAGTTAAGTTAATAAAGCTACAGCCTAATTAAACCACATCCCTTGCATTTTATCTTTCTTCTTGTGTGTCTAGGACAAAAAATGAGATTCTGCTTCAGTCTAGAACAAAGGAGGAGCTATTTTATTCAGAGGTAAATACACAGGAAGAAAAGAGAACATATTATATAAAGGAGGGTGATGGGAAGTAATTAGATAAGGAAAAAAAAAACCTATTTGATGCTAGAGGAACTCTACTTTGTCTGTGTATGTCCAAAATACCACAGTCTCTTTACAAGAGGGTAAATCCTGTGAGGATCAAAAAGAGGCTGTTTTTATCTCTTTACACATTTAAAATGTAATATTTCTTTTTTTAAAAATACACCCAGTGTGCAACCCTGGGAACATGTGCAATGTTTAATCATCACCACGTACGTATTGGAACGAACGTCCTACATATGAAATCTTCCAAATGTCACCCAAACTGTGATACTCCCACCATCTTAAAATCCCCACTGAGCCTTTTTCCCCAGAAAAGCCCTGCAAAGCAAGAAAACCTTTGCAGGTTGCCTTGCAGATCAGCATACTCAGGTAGTGACAGAACAGTGAGGGAAACAAGTTCCATTTATTAAATCCAACTGTCTACTGATTAAAATCAGGGAATTGGCAACTAGAGCACCTCAACTGATCTTTTCTGTCATAATTCACAGAGAGAGAGATCAGATCAGATCTCTGGAGGTACCATTTAGGACTTTAGGGGCTAACAGCAGAACCTTAAATTACAACCAGGAAGTACAACCAATGCAAATCACGGAGCACAAATGCAAAGTTCCTTTTACAAGAAGCACCATTAAGCAGAGAAGGCAGCTACAGTCTGCACTTTCCATATGTTTCTGGGTGTTCTCAAGGTGTAGCCCCATATACAACCCATTGCCATAATCAAATACTGAAGTGTCAAAGGCATGGTTTACTGCAGTCTGAATGCATGGACTCAATACTGAATGGCACACTCCTGTGTCAGGGCAAAACTCAGCCTCACCCCAACCCCTGCCCAGGTTTGATTTACTGACACCTCAAAAAATGTCACCACAGCCTAAATATTAGCCTCAATTTCCTCTTGGAAAAGTCCTCCCAGAACCTCCTCCTTCCTAGTTCCCTCACCTTCGAGAGCAGTGGTCCTCAACCTTTCCAGACTACTGTATCCCTTTCAGGAGCCTGATTTGTCTTGTGTACCTCAAATTTCACCTCACTTAAAAACTACTTGCTTACAAAATCAGACATAAAAATACAGAAGTGTCACAGCACATTATTACTGAAAAATTGCTTACTGTCTCATTTTTACCATATAATTATAAAACAAATAGATTGGAATATAAATATTGTACTTACATTTCAGTGCGATACTTGAGCCTGTTTTTCACTTGTGAGCCTTGTCTGAAGCCCGAGCCCCATGGGGTGGTGCTGAAGCATGTAACTTAGCGTCACGGGGCTCCTTGTGGTGTGGGGCCCTGTGCAGTTGCCCTGCTTGCCACCCCCAATGCTGGCCCTGTACTTGCAATCCCCCTAAACCCATCCCGTGACCCACCCCTGGGGGCTGCAACCTCCGACTTGAGAAATACTGATCTAGATGAGTTGTCTGCTGGAAGACCTCTGCATGCCCCTAGTTGAGAACCACTGTTCTAGAGAACTACTCCCACCTCTTAGACCAGGGATCAACAACCTTCAGCACACGGCCCATCAGGGTAATTCACTGGCGGGCTGTGAGACATTTTGTTTACATCGACCAGCCACAGGCACAGCCCCCCGCAGCTCCCAGTGGCTGCAGTTCGCTGTTCCTGGCCAATGGGAGATGCAGATCGTAGGGGCGTGCTTGGTCACCATTTCCTGCAGCAACCAAAGGTTGCTGACTCCTGTCTTACACCTTAAATGTCGTTAACAAGCTACATCTGCTATGAGTCAGCAGAACCTCCGCAGCGTCATGCAGGGTTTAAATAAATTCAACAGGATGAATCAACCAGGGGCGGCTCTAGACATTTTGCCGCCCCAAGCACGCCTGCGGGAGGTCCGCCGAAGCCGCAGGACCAGTGGACCCTCTGCAGGCAAGCCACCGAAGGCACCCTGCGGCAGAGCGCCCCCCGCGGCTTGCCGCCCCAGGCACGCGCTTGGAGCGCTGGTGCCTGGAGCTGCCCCTGAATTAACAGAAGAGCACCACATTACACAAGGCACAACCTCATTCCAAAAGAAAAGATCAACCTCCTGGACAAGTATAGACGATAAACATTCTGGGCTGCCGCAGCTCTCTAGACATCTAGAAGCAGCTGAAGATCCAGTAAAACCCTAGTTTTTAAACCTGAGTAGCCAAAGGCAGGTGTACTCCCTTCATCCAGAGACCTCTTCCACTTCTTCCAGTGGCTGCCACCAGCTTTGCCTTGGTCTTATCTGGATCTGAACTAGAGCTGGAGAAATATTGGGGGAGATGGATTCTGCATATATTCATTGCAACTTTAAACTGGTTTGCTTTGATTGTGTTCATGGCCCTTTTGTGTTTGCTTTCTGCTAATAGTCTAATAAGCCAGTTCTCTGGGAGGAATTTTTGTCAAAACAAAATTAAGTGAATATTGAAAAATATTAATGGAAAATGAATTCTGATTATTTGCACTGAAACTGTCTCTACCTAGGAACAGAAACCTATCATGTGACCTGTGTGTCTAATCAAAACAGCTGAGTTTTGAAAATTAAAGCCTTGAAATGACCTTCTCACAATCAAGCTCCAGAAAGATTCACATTTGGCAAGTTATTTCTAATAATGAATAAATTTGAGAAAAAAAGAAAGACAATTTAGAAAACAAAATATTGAATTTCATAGAACGGTTTCCCTGCTCTAACATTAACCCCTTAAATCATGATGGTTCTGGAAATTTGTGCAAATTGAGCATAAAGCAAACTGACTGGAGGACTGACAGCAGTGGGGCTGGTGGTGGCAGGGAATCAAATTGAGAGCTGGGGAGATTGATTCTGCTGGGAACTCCCCTGTCCACTCAGCTCCTGATTTGAGTCCCCACCATACCACTATCCCCTGCTGCTCGTGTTGGCAGGTAGAAAGAGGAAAGTATTACTTTTGTGGTACCAAAGCAGTGGTTTAACTGGTGGATGTGGGGGTGGAGGGGGAGGAGCAGAGGCATGAGCAGAAACCCAGCCCTGGAGGAGCTGCTTTTGGCTGGCATTTCAGCACTCTGGGTTTTGCAAAACCTTTGAAGTCAGAGAAAATTTAGCATACCACTATGTTAGAATGGCAGAACCAAGGGGTTAATACACTTAGCACGAGTCTTTCCCCTCCATCCCCAGTTCTTTCATATAATACACCCACACATTCAACAGAACTATAACTAGTCTTCTGAAAAGAAGGCTGAGCAGCGACCTGATAGACTTATAATATGTTAGGGCTCTTATAAAGAGGATGGTGATCAATTGTTCTCCATGTCCACTGAAGTAATGGGCATAATCTGTAGCAACAGAGCTTTAGGTTAGATATTAGGAAAAGCTTTCTAACAATAAGGATAGTTAAGCACTGGAAAAGGCTTCCAAGGTTGGTTGTGGAATCCCCATCAGTGGTTCAGGTTTTCAAGAATAGTTGGACAAACACTAGTCAGGGATATTCTATGTTTTCTTGGTCCTGGCCTCAGCACAGGGGCTGGACTTGACTTCAAGGTTTCCCGCCCTCACAGCCTACCTTTCTATAACTCTGTATACTAAGGACAGCATTAGGTTCTCTTTAAAAAGATACTTATTGCTGTTGCCAGTTATCTTTGTTGCCATGCCATGGCAGCACTTTAACGTCCCTGCCCCTTTTGCCTTCCCGTTGGTGGCCCAGCTGGTACGGTCCATACTGGCAGGGCTGCCAAGGGCGGGGGGGCGGGGGGGGGAGGAGAAGGGCTGTTAGCAATGTTAAAGCACTACCATGGCAAAGGACCCTACTTAAAGCGCTGCTGGGGCAGCACTTTAACGTCGCTGCCCCTTCCCCCCGCCCCCGTCGACAGCGCTGCAGGGCCGCCAATGGGGGAGGCAAAAGGGGCAACCACGTTGAAGTGCTGCCGCAGCGCTTTAACATTGTTGCCACTTTTGCGCCTGCCCCCCACCCCCCGGCTGCTCATGGGGGTAGGGAGGCAAAAAGGCAGCTGTCCCGGGGCCGGTGATTTACAATGGCCCGGGGCTCCCGGCTGCCGCTACCGTGGCAGCAGCCGGAGCCCCAGGTCCTTTTAAATCACCACTGGAGCCCTGGGCAGCGGGGACCAGGCAGCGCAGATGGGCTGGCTGGGGGAGGCTGACCCCAACCCTGCCCCTTCTGCCTGAGGCCCCACCCCTTTTGGGGACCAGAGCAGCCCCCATATCGGGTAAAAATTTATTACTACTTTCACCCCGTCTACACCCATTTTTTCTTTAAAAAAAAAAAAAGTAAAATCTTTGTCATAGGCACTGTGCCTTCTTCATATTTGTACAGCACTCAGCACATCATGGTGCTACCGAAAACAAAGAAAATTCAAACAAAAACCAAAATAGTCAGACATTCTTGTCTGCAGCTCTTTGATCTTATTAGTAATTTTGGTTTCTCCTTCCTGCCCTCCTCACCTTTGACCTTCCCCGAGTAAGTCTGTATCAACAGTGGGCATATGCCACTGTCACTTGGTGGAGAGCTCCCAGGCTATAGATCAATCTCTTTCTCCTCAGGAAACACTCTCTCTGCTGCCTCTTTCTGCCTATTTTTGGGTTAGACACCAGGCAGAGTGTGTGCGCTGGTATCCAGCCTGGTAGTATCAATCATTGCATGTTGGGCACTCCTTTGTTTAGCAAAGCATTTTAGATGCTATAAATCGAGGCAGTTCAGTGATTTTTATTAATGGTTTAGGATTAAATCAAAGCCTTGCAGCAGTTTAACAATTTAGTGGGCAGTTTAACAAGTGGCTTTGCAGTTCGTCTTTGCCATAATGTATTTTTAAATACAGTTCAGCACTATTTTACAGACCATTTAAATGAAGTCTATAGGGGATACTCCCTGCTTCTCAAAAAAAGATTTTTTTTTTTTAAGTGTGTGCACAGTGCCTTTTTTAAAAAAGGCCAGAATTACTATGGCAAAGCATAAAATACAAATACTGTTTGAAATCCCCACATACAAGTTCTAGGGGTCTCTATTCCTTTCTTGCAGCTCCACTCAAGTCTATGACAATCACTTTGTCAAATCAACATCAAGACTAAATCAAACCACACCATGTGAAAGGTGGAACGCAGAACTTAAGTTTCCATCTCTGTACTGTCTTAGGTTTGGCTAGCTTCCCAACAGCACTTCTAGGATCTATGTAGTCCAGTTCTATTTTTATTACAGAAAGTCCTCCCACAATGGAAGGTTATCTTTTGAAGAAACATCTTCTGAAGAGCCCATCCTGCACTCCTCAGGTTACTAAGTCCTAGCCTTCAGTCTCCCATTCTCTTTGCTCCCAGCATGCATAGTGGTGATGAAATATCCCATGCTCTTCTTGTTTGAAGAGCACTATGTGCATGAAGTATCACCAACACTTCGACGGTGTAATTTTTCCAAAATACATTATTTTTGCACATGTTCTCAAGGGAAGACTTCTCAGACCTCCAGTTTTAATGTATTATTTTTGTTTGGGTGTTTAGAAAGGCAAGACCATTCACTCTCTTTCCCAGATTCTAATCTGTGCCTGGTGCTTTCAAATTTCACACCTTCTTTACTCATCTCCCATGCAAAAGATAAAATAAAAAAGCAAACCATGAAAAGTCAGTTCTGCTTCTGCAAACTCTCATTTCACTGACAAAATATACAATATTTAAACAGAGATAAATTTAGCACTGTCTCACAAAAATCATACAGTCCATTTCTTGATTTTAAAATAATCATAACTCGTTATGAATTTTCATCAAAGCAGCATGGATACGAATCAACATGAGTTCTTATCCTTCCCCTCTCTCACCATGACTTTTCTGAAATTGCACCCCTCTTTTTTTTTTTTTGCAAGATCAAAAGGTATCTTAAATTATGACAGTTGCTTCTTCTTGTTGTTCCTCACATTGCTACCAAGGTCAGGATTCAGAGTCACTAACATGGTGGCATAAAACATGCTTCTCATTATATCCTCTCTAATCAAAACTTCCATAGGTCAAACACTGGGATCTTTTCACAAGAAAAGATCATTAAGAGCCGTGGCTTTCTATTTACCTGCTAAAAATGTGGGGTTTACAGAACAACCAACCAACCACAAAGGGACAAAAATTACACTTTGTCACTAGTCAAAATTACCCCTCTGGGTCTTGAGTTTTCTCTACTACCTAACACAAAGTAGTTTATACTACTATCAGCATTGCAGAGGCAATATATCGTGGAAGAGCAAAGTGGTATTCCGCCATTTGCCAAATAGCAGCAAGCTGAGTTTAGGTTCTGGTATTTCTGTCTATGCACAAGGGCAAATAAAAAAGGGTGGTTATCAATTAAAAAATTGAGGAGGGGAAAGGGATAGCTCAGTGGTTTGAGCATTGGCCTGCTAAACCCAGGGTTCTGAGTTCAGTCCTTGAGGGGGCCATTTGGGGATTGGTCCTGCTTTGAGCAGGGGGGTTGGACTAGATCTCCTGAGGTCCCTTCCAACCCTAATGATCTATGATTCTAAGTCTAAACAGGATACCTGGGTAAGGTAAGTGAATTCCTCCTCAATGGTTTCCATAACAGATCTGCTCAATTTACAAGTCAAATCAAGATGTTTCCAACTCTGAGCTCTTACTGCTATCTGAACATCACAATGTTATTTCCTCTGGGAAGATCCAAGCCACAATAAAGATTCTAGAGTCCTAACTCAGCTGGCTACTTCATTGCTGAGCACTGTAAAACTGAATACCACTTTGCTGTTCCATAAGTCTGTTTGCTCTGCAGTGCTGACAATGCTTCCCATCCTTATTAGGCCCTTATTAACTTTTGCCTTTTTTTGTACTAAAGCATCTCTGCATAAAATATCTATAAAGTAACTTTTTAGTTCACGAGATGATAGCAGCAGGAGAGGATAGAGTTGCTAAGCATCTTGTATATTATCTGATTAGAGTAACCAATGACATCTACTAACTACAGGATGTATGAAAAAGCTGATCACTTGCATGTTTTTCTTGCTGCTGAACTCAAACAAGCAGCTTTTTCAAGAGACATGCAAAAAATTCAGGCAAATAGGGTATTATGGTTGCTTGCATTTATTTTTGACCAAAACATAAATCAGGTCAGCTCTCAGGTTCCTGCCAGGCTGCCAACATAATTGACATGCATGGCACTGGAAATTAAGTTCAATCAGCTGCTTCAAAGGAGATCCTTCCATAAAAACCTTACCTAACTTTGCCTTAAAGAAATCTAGCACTTATACTATAACTACCTCTTTAAGTAAACAATTCCACTGTTTGCTTAACTCTCCTATGAAACGTGTCTTGATATCTAAGCTAAATGCATCCTTTCAAATTCTAACCCCCTTTTTTGCTAATTGTATCCTTGAGGTCTATTAAGAGTAATTATTTTCCCTTTTCTGTACCGTTTGCATCTCTGCTTCTAAATGTGGGAAAGGGAGACTTCTCTGAATTGCTAGTTTTTGTTTGTTCATTTTAGGCTAAACAGGTTTAATTTTTTTTTTCACTCTCTCCTTATAGGTCATACTCTCAAGGCATTGTAGCATTTCAGTTACCCTTCTTTGAACCCTCAACATCTAAGATTTAACATATGTTGTTAGATAGCTAACATATGCATGAGTTCACTCAGGGTTAAATAGAATTGACTGAATTATGGACACTGAACCACCACTGCCACCACAGTATTCCTAATCAATCTGTTTGTTTTTTAAAACCCATTCATAGGTTGCAAACAGATGGCTTATTTCCACACACACTTGGTTGAACTTTTGGGAATATTCCCAGATCCAGAATTAACACTACTTGGTTCCCTTATGCAAGTTTCTTTCCTGTTCATTTGGCTTTGTGTGATTTTTACGTTTATTTTAGTAGTATCTTTGTAAACTATTTTGCTCCATTTAAACTAGTCTCATTAACTGTCTTCAAATCTTAAGCACACACATTGCCATCTACTTAGGCTATTTTGTACTTTTTGTTTTACCCACAGATACAAATGGGATACAAGCATTATATCACTACTTACTCTTGTGCCCTTCCTTACTTTAGGGGTTATTTGAAAGGTAGGGTTTGGGGGTGGGGTATGTGTTGGTAACTACAATGTCTCAATAACTACAGAAACACAAAAACACGTGAAAGGTTGTCGTTCTGAGTAGGTGAAAGTGGGATTGTAAGAGCCAAGGTCATTGACCTTTTGGGTAACATATCCATCCCTCAATTCCCAGGTGCACTTGTGCATCTGTTATATATCAAGTTAAAAACCTAACTCTCCTGTTTGGAAATGTATTTACCCAGGAAAGCTCTGCTCAGACACAGCATCTGGTTTTCAAGCAGATCCTGCTTTTACTCAGTTTTATAGCTGAGCTGACTGAGGCTGATGGAGGTCAGTGACTTGGCTAAGGTCAAACTGGCACTCTAGCTTCCATTCCATTTTCTATTAGGCCATATGGCTTTCCCACAAAACTTGGAAAATATTTAAGTAGATGAGCAGCTTTATCTACAAAACCATCAAAAGGGAAAAGCTGCAAGAGAGAGGGAAGCATGATGAGACAGCATGACATGGACAGAGCACAGATTCCTTCCCAGAAATCCCATTGGTCAGCCTTCTCAGAGCTATATAAATACATAGCTAGTGAGGGGCAGCAATTTATTGATTATGATTAGGTCCATCTGGATAATCTTAACAGAAGAGGGTAAATGTAGAATAAATAAATAAATACCACCACCATCTAGCTCCTTTCATCAGTAGATCTCATGGCACTTTACAAAGGAGATCAGTATTACTACCCCCATTTTACAGATGGGAAAACTGAAACACAGGGAAATGACTTGCCCAAAGTCACCAACAAAGGCAGAAATATAACTCAGGTGTCTTGAGTCCCAGTCCAGGGTCCTAACCTCTAAGTCATGCTGTCTCCCCTGGGTAGTGAAAAGCATTTTACTAGCCATATACGCACACCCATGTGAATAAAGTGGCCATTTCCCACAATGTTTTCTAGCCCAGTCTTAGAATCATAGAATATCAGGGTTAGAAGGGACCTCAGTAGATGATCTAGTCCAACCCCCTGCTCAAAGGAGGACCAATCCCCAAATCCCTAAATGGCCCCCTCAAGGATTGAACTCACAACCCTGGGTTTAGCAGGCCAATGCTCAAACCACTGAGCTACCCCCCAACAAACAAAACATATTTGTGCAGTTTCAAACATGAAAAAGATCCAATTACTTTAAAGGAGGAATATCAGGTTAGGCTAAAAATTCAGATCCCTCCCCACACACCCAGTTTCAATTAAAACAATTATTTACACATTGTTAATATTCTACTGCAGCTTTTGCAGCACCATTATACTACATGCCAGAAAGAAAAACTGACCAGAAATCAAACAGTCTTATATAATTGTCCAAGCCAAGTAAAATGGTGAAAGTAAACCAATAAGACAAAAAGAAAAGTAAATTATCTTCTCTTTAAAAAAAAAAATCTATTTTAAATGTCCAAGCTCAGAGAATGTATGCTAAACAGAAAACAAACAGCACAATGAAAAGTAATGGTTTTTTTTAAAACCAGTTTTAGTTTTAACTATTTAAAGGTTAGATTAATATAACAGGTGAAGGATTTTTTTAAAAAATGTTGTAAATTGACAGTATCCCTTTAGAAGTTAATTATTTTTCACAGTCTACTTTAAATTGATGAACTACCGATTTCAATTTTGATTACATTTCACATGCCATAAAGGAAACTCTGCTTACCAGGATCATGTGACCGGTGGAGATGTCCATGTTAGACTGAACTGGTTCTTCACACCAGGATGATGTGCTGCTCCGAGCAGAGGGGCTGGCAATGGGCCCATCACTAAACTGTGACGAGACACTGTTTACGCGAGAAGTGTGAAGGGGCTCTGGTCGATCAGATGATTTTACAGCCATGCGCTGACGGCACAGCTCCTAGAAGACAGAGAGAAAGAAGGGAACAATCTGGAGTTAATAGCAGCCACTATGGAATAAAAGTCTGCTAAAGACAACACTGTTTACAGTACATCTCTCGAGTGGAAGTGTTTTTCTTCCCTTAAGGGCTAATAGTTTGGTATTCTGATACTTCTCATATATACGTTTACTAGACCCACTATATGAAATAAACTAGATGTTGACCATCCCAGTCTCATGCAAAAAAAGTTTAACTATGAGTGCATGCACGTCACTCTTAAGACTGCCTCATAAATAATATTTTGGGGGTCAAATTCTATTAGCAGATGGATAAGTTGTTTTATACCATGCTTCATTCTATGAAGCAAATTCTGCACTGTACAGCCCACTGACGTTAATGGGGTTGCTCAGGTGTAATTGAGAGCAGAATTCAGCCCTGAATTTGCAAGCTCAGCAAGCAATAGCAACTGAATTGATGTGCTCTTTAATATAAGAGCTAGCTGATAGATGTGCCATTTCTCTTCATTAAAAATAGAGCATACACACCCCTTACTCCTAGATGTGGGGCACAGAAAATGAAGAATGACATTAACAAAGAATAAAAAAATAGCAGCTTTGACAAAAAGAAAACTGAACCTACCAGACATCCCAGTCCAACCCAGATAAAAACACCAAAACCAACAAAAATCAACCTTAAATATGGCATTTCAGTTGCACCATACATGAAACCCATGTCTAAAATATATTATGTTTATATAATAAAGGAAAATGCTGCTAGTACATATGTTTCCAGAGAAACAAGGTACTGTATTTTGAAATTCTGAATCTAAATTGGCTAAATAGACCCTTGGTTATATTATCTCTGTTACAATGCATTTAAATTCACCCAGGTGCAGTACAATTTCAAAGTAAATAGTAAAATTAGCATTTTTACATATGTCTATTGCCCATGAAGGATTTTTGGAAGCCTATGCTGCACAGTAAGCCTGGCTATGTTCATGGTGCTTGGACATATTGTACACGTGGTGTGGTTGCACGTTTGTCTCCAATTACTTATTTTACAGAGACATGTACTAAGAGCTTAGTTACTTGCCTCCGGCCATCAAAATAGATTTTGAAGAATTCATACTGTTAAAATGTGATGGCCTCTGTTTTCTTATTCAATAAAAATATAATTGCAACTCAAGAGTCATCAGTAGGATCACTTTTAAAAATTCATATATCATAGGATATAAGAGGTTTTCTTCTTCTGATAGAAATGCATCCATTTAATGCACAGATTTTTTTTTTTTAAAAACATACAACTGGTATCTTTCCTTCAGCACAG
Source organism: Mauremys reevesii (assembly GCF_016161935.1). Classification (NCBI taxonomy): domain Eukaryota; kingdom Metazoa; phylum Chordata; order Testudines; family Geoemydidae; genus Mauremys; species Mauremys reevesii. Next base: position 20,658,798 of record NC_052624.1, read on the forward strand.
CTGTGACAATGGCTCTGGCATTCAAATCTAATATCCTCCATTCCCAATAAAAATCTGAATATAATCATATATCAAGATAGCTCTTGCCACCCCTAGGCAATAGACTAAAGATCTATAGGCCAAAGACCATCCAAATGGTATACATCTGCCCTTAATCCTAAGCCGCCATTTTACTCAGTATTAAAGATCTTTCTACAGTGCAAGGTAGTATTTTTTTTTTTTTGCGGGGGGGGAGGGGGAAGGGAAGGAGTGGCACACATTAAGGGTACGTCTTCACTACCTGCCGTATCGGCGGGTAGTAATCGATTTCTCGGGGATCGATATATTGCGTCTCATCCCCGAATGAGCTCCTGTCGACTCCGGAACTCCATCAACCCGAACGGCGGTAGCGGAGTCGACATGGGGAGCCATCGATCCCGCGCAGTGAGGATGGTAGGTAATTCGATCTAAGATACTTCGACTTCAGCTACGCTATTCACGTAGCTGAAGTTGCGTATCTTAGATCGATTTCCCCCCGTAGTGTAGACCAGCCCTTATATATAAATTAAGGAGAGTGTGAGACAAAAATACTATAATGTGTAATATAAAGATACACATTACTCACTTGTGGCAGATGCAACAATTATGCAGATCATCCCAACTGAATGTCCATAAAACCCCAAAATATAACAGTGCTGTGGTTTTTTCCATTCATGGCCCCTTTTACAGAAGAAAAAGGGATTTATTTTTAAACAGACTGTGGCTTTTTTTGTCTTTTGTACTGACATAGTTTTCCATATCTCCTTGTTTGTAAATCTAGGTGCCTTAGCCTAGTCTACACTACATAGGTTCTACCAATACAGCTATACTGGCAGAGCTCCCTAGTGTAGACGCAGCATATGTCGACAGAAGGAGGTTTTTCAGACAGCATATCTCCACCACCTTCCTGAACGATATTAGCTATATTGACAGAAGTATTCTGTCAGTATAGCTGCATCTATACTGGGGGTTTTGCCGGCATAGCTATGTCAGCTGAGGGTATGTGGTTTTTTCACATCATTGAGTGACACAGCTTTGCTGACAAAACTTTGTAGAAGAGACCTGGCCTTAGTTACCTGGTACTGACCACAACATGACAAAAATAGGAGAATAAAAATTTAAAGTCTAAAAATTAATTTGAAATAGCTTTTATATTTATTAGTGTGTTGTGATGTAAGGTAAGATATCAAACTATCGGGGCTAAGCATTTACATCACAAGGAAGTCTAAGTTCTCTGCTTTGTAAAAGGATAAAGAGAGTGTTTCTCTCTCTCTGAAGGGTCACACAAGCTATCAGACCTTAAAAATATCACTAGTTAAGAATGACTTTTGCTAACCTTCGAGTTACCTTGGAGCAAAATAATTTTAAATCCTCCTTTAAAAATAATAATAAAAAAAAATAAATAAAAAAAAAACCAACAACACATTCTACATTTGGGAGAAATTCAAAAATGTTTGTGTGATGGCTTTTTATTAAAAAGTAACAGCTGTTCGGATGTCTAAATATTAAACTTATTCCTGGTAGGGATGGATTATTGGACAAAATGAAGTGGTTAAAAGTAAAACATAAATGTAATTTTTCATGACTAATAGGTAAGTGGCCCTGTACCATATTTGTCTCTCCCCATAATGTGGAATCATCCAGGAACCTGCCTAGTCCTGGAATAAGTTTAAGCAGGCTCGGGGCTGCTATAGTTTGTGCTCTGCTGCTCACAGCCCTTACAGGGAATTGCAGCTGCCAAGGATAGTCAGACCACACTGGATCCCCTGTCATGACTTCTATACTTAGTCGTCCAAGGGAGTAGCATAGCCAGCTATGAAGACTCTATGCCATACATGGAAACCACAGCACTAGGGGTATCTGGGTGAGCACATGTGATGCCTTTATGACACTTCAGTGGTGAAAATGGGCCATAAAGGGGCTACAGGATAAGGAAGAACCATGTGTAAGATACCAATGTTCCTGTTTTTGAAGATGTAACCTCCTGCTCCAGTGGCAGCTCTAGGAGGGATTGTGCTTCCTGCATTCTTGAGAATGGCTATGCTGTCTTCTCCCTGCCCCGGGGGGGTTTCTTTGTACCTCTGGTAGTAGAAGCAGGAACTGATCACAAGAACTGTGATATTGGCCAGTCTGTGCAAAGGGCATGGAGAGGAGTCACTGTTTGTCCTCACTCCTCCCCCAGACAAGGCCAGGGCACCAGTTTAGTCACAATGTTAGGAACGCTTAAGGAAGTGGTCTGGGCTGTACACCATATATTAGACAAAAAGGGACCTCCATGGTGGGCATTACAAATATTTATTCAACCTGACTGAGTTGTTGATATCACTGAAATTCCATCACTGGGCCTTGACAGGGTTGACATCACTTTGTTTAAGCCCCTAGTCAAGCCCTGAACATTTAATACCATAGTTAAGAGGACCATCAGCCATCTACACATTTCTCTGCACTCTTGAGTGTTTACATTTTTAATTCTGGAAGCAACAAACATCATGTCCACCAGATGAGGTTCAGAACCCAACACTGAACCCAGATGTGAGGGTTCCAAACTGAACTATGAACTCAGTGAACATTGGTATAAGCACAGACCCATTTAATAATCATTTGCAAAGAGAGAATTCAATTTATGCATCACACTTTTGTATTTAACATAGCCTTGGCCACTATTACTATCCTACTGTGACTATAATGTACTGTCTTTGTATACTGCTTGTCATTCTTCATTTAAAAGCATCATTTACACCTAAAAAAGCAATCATACTGCATACAGTGATATATGAAGGAATGATCCTCCTGACCCTTTTGGGCTATGATCTAATGGATGGGTCGGACACAAACATTTATTTAAAATGTAATTTGAAGTTTATGACATTATTTCCCATTACATAGGAATTGCTATAACATGGAGGCAGTGCCTCTGTTTTTTATTTCCCAACATTTATTATCAAATTTATGTGGAAGTGACATGTAGTATATAATGGAAAACTAATATCACAGTATGACAAAAACTGCAATAACCAAGATAAATATTCTGAAAATAATGTCCAGTTAAATGAGTTTAAAGTACAGTGTTATAATCATCTGTAGGGAGCTTTTTCATTTGAGAAAGAAAATTGATAAATTATTGTTTATGATGTGTTTAGGGTTAAGAGAAACCTTGGAACTCTTCCAATGAGATTTTGAAGTGGTCCTAATTTATCATCCCACAGGGAGATGGAGGGGTGAAAAGGAACATTTAAAAAAAAATTATATAAAAACAACATTATAAAAAAAGTGGTGTCAAAGTAGATAAATCAAATCTTTAATTGGGATTAACACACTGTAGATTAGCGGGTACATACAATTTAGCCAATTCTAAAGAAGAGCCTTAATTCACCCAGTGTTCCTCATTACAGGCACAACAGTTTGCCTTCTCAACCCAGGAGCAGGAAGTCAATCTTAGCGCAGAACTTTGTAGACCATTATACAGGGAACTTACGCAGTGAGAAGCCACAGTAAGGAAATCTTACTACAGCACTTTTTTGAATTGTGATTGAAACCCTCTTCAAGCAGCCAGATAGCAGCTGCATTAGTGAAAGCCTCTCTTTAATCAAAAAGACAGAATGGACACATGGTTTGTACATTCCTGGCTAGGACTCCTAACTATCACAACTGATTTTCATGCATAACCTCAACTCCCTGCATTCCCACCAGACGCCAGGAGGCATCATGCCCACTCAGAAATGAATCTCACTCTTTCAATGAGGTGTCAAGCCAGGGCTGCTTTAGAAATGCAGCCAACATAATACGGCAAGTGCCATCTCTTCTTCAGGATGTCCATGTTCCATGACAGTATTGCGCATTTGCTGCCACATGCTTTTACAGTGGATGACAGCCGTCAAGTATCAGAAAAATGTAGGAGAGGGAACTAGAATTCAGAAGAATTTATATCTACCAACAAGACAGGCCAACAATACACCAGGTTTGTGTATTTAGTAACATGGGTTACTAAAAGGCCTATCTTGAAAGATTCCTTACAATGGAGTGTACATGGGTTAAGTTCATAGCAGAGGATGACACTTAAACTAGCCTGAGGTAGGGCTTCAGTGCTAAATATCAACTTGTTTCCTCATATGTAATGAATAATTAAGCTTTCCCTAAATCTGAACCTTGGGCTCCACCACAAAGGAGTCTAGGAAGAAATTCTCAGAGCATGCCGAGTATTTGCTCTAAAAAGTGTACTGTTAGCCAGAGATAGCATACTGACATAGCCAAGTACACAGCCTCCCTGCTCCACCCCACAAATCCTCTGATAAACATGGCAAAGTCCAGAAAGACCCTTTCACGTATGCTGATTCTGCTTATGCATAACTGTGCAATACATGACAGTATGTAGTACAGGCAAAAGTTAGAGCACAGAACTAACAAACATAAAATAAAACCAGATGACTCCTTGCCATAATTAGTCAGAAAATGGAATCTGATCAGCACAGTAAGGTGCTAATATCAAGAGATGAAGATGGCAGTTAAGAGATGCCTGATACACATCTCTTGCTTATGCTCATTTCTTTTAAAGATGAGCTGTTGAGTGTTGTCACCCTCTATCCATGGTGTCTTATATGCAGATATCACAGTTTATTAAAATGTGTCCACACAGTCTGACTGTGCTCTGTCTGTGTGTCTTGAGGGGCTTTGTGGTCCTAGCCCAGTAACAGATTTTGACTCCTGAATCATTCTCACCTAATGAAAAACAGACTGCCATAGGAATCAGCAGATGTCTTGCAACCCAGACTCCAGGTTACATGGACCCATGGTAAAAGATCCTAAACTCCATATAGATAGTTACGTAGACTAAAACTTGATCAAGAGACTCTCACTCTGTAGTGGTGACCTATCTTTCTCAAAAGTTGATATAACCGGTTATAAATGGAATTGCTCAGTCTGAGCAGTGGTCCCCAACACCGTGCCCTTGGGTACCATGGCGCCCGCCAGGGCATTTATGTGCGCCCGCCTAGTGCCTAGCAGGGGAGAGAAGCCGCAGCCCCGCACCTGCCAGGGACCGAGAACTCCAGGGCTGCAGGTGCTGGTGTTCTTTGTCCCTGGCAGGCGCGAGGCTGCAGCTTCTCTCCAGCTTCTCCGGAGCTGCAGGCTGCAGGAGCCGCTGTTCTCATTCCCCGGCAGGCGCAGGGCTGTGGCTTAAGCCAGAGAGAAGCCGTGGCACCGAGCCTGACAGGGACAGAGAACTCCGGGGCTGCAGGCTTCATTCTATGTTAAAGTAAGAATAATAAATATATTTGGACCAGCAGTTCAATGTTATACTTTTTTAAAATAAATAAGATGAAAACTGTTTGATATTTATTTTGTAAAAACTCCTTAATTAAAAAAGAGCAAATTCACATGGTAAGGTAAAAGAGTAATTGCCAAATAAATTTAATTAATACCTTTTACATGTAAAATTACCCTTATCTTATGGATTCATATTATGTAATATTAAATATGATGTTTTTCATATATTATTTAATGTACAAATACAAAATAAGCCTTGAAAAAATTGTTGGCGCCCGCCACACTCTTCTGAAAACATGAATGTGCTACTGGCCACAAAAAGGTTGGGGACCACTGGTCTAGAATAAATGCAAGTAGTCTCACAAAATCTGATGTTTTGTTATTCTGAACTGTTAATTAGGGTTGCCAATGTTCTAATTGTAGAAAACTGAACACTCTGGCCCAGCCCCCTGCCCTTCCCTGAGGCCCCACCCCCCGCTCACTCCATCTCCCCTCTCTCCGTCGCTCGCTCTCCCCCACCCCTCACTCACTCATTTTTCACTGGGCAGGGGCAGGGGTGCAGGATGGGGTGAGGGCTCTGGCTGGGGATGTGGGCTCTGGGGTGGGCCAAGGATAAGGGGTTTGGAGTGTGGGAGGGGGCACAAGAGGGGGCTCAGCAGGGGAGTTTGGGTGCAGGAGGGGGTTCAGAGCTGAGACAACAAGTTGGGACATGGGAGGGGATTTGGGATGTGGGCTCCAGGGAGCACTGACATCAGGCAACTCCCAGGAAGTGGCCAGCATGTATCTCTCTAGCTCCTAGGCAGAGGGGCAGCCAGGAGAGCTCTGCACTCTGGCCCTGCCCACAGGCGCCGCCCCTACAGCTCCCATTTGCCACAAATTCCTGGCCAATGGGAGCTGTGGAGCTGGTGTTAGGTGGCACCTCTGATGTGGGGCAGCACTCAGAGTCTCCCTAGCTGCCCCTCTACCTAGGAGCCGGGGGACATGCCGGCCACTTCCCAGGAGCCACACAGAGTCTGCCTGCCCTGCTGCAGACAGCTGGACTTTTAGCAGCCCAGTCAGCTGTGCTAACCAGAGCCACCAGGGTCCCTTTTTGACTAGGCTCGTTCCAACTGAAAACCTGGCAACCCTAGTTGTTATTCTTCCCAGCATGTTTACCTCAAATCTATTGAATAGGAACCTAGAACTAAAGGAATTCATAATTTTCCAGTTTATTTAAAACAAAACAAAACCCTGCCCTCAACACTATATACTAGTACAAAAGTCAAATTTCTTCATTATGCATCTGAAGTTACATAACCTAGACAAATCAACAACAATCCAATACAAAGGCCTGTCATTCTCAAATTTTGTTAATCTCTTGTTAACCAAAACCAAACCAAACCCATCTCTGCTTCTTCATACACATTTGAAAATTGTGAACACCAGAGATGGAATCAGAATTATCCAGGGAATAGAATTAGGAGAAATGCAAAGATACCAAAAGAAAATTCAAGTATATTAACAGTGGTGGACACTTACATAGCATGCCCTTAAAACCTAAACCAGACAAGCATCATAGAACATAATGTAAAGCAACAAACTCACTTTAACCAGAAATAAACAAAATGACCTAATATTTCTTTTCATTTATAACAGAATTAATGTTTGTAGAGTGAAATGAACATTGTGAAATATTAAATTTTAAAAAAGATTCTGTGCTACAACTGCTAACAAAACATACTGTGGATACTAAGAACATATGCAAATTATATAGCATGACCTTTAAAATTACTCAGGAAAATTCTCCTCCAGTATGCTTTCCGTCTCACTTATTTGAGCATTTTTCTTATTTTTCTTTTAAAATTACAGAACTGCCCTTTACAGTTAAAGCTGAACTGAGTTTTGCACATACAGCATGGATTCAACAATTTTGTTGCACATGTACTGACACCCCAATGAAAACAAAAACTGAAAAAGTTTACTGTATATAGAAAAATCAGATTAATCTAAACCAGGACTACAAATACTATGATGCACTAATTACAACTGTATGGTGTCACTACAGAGCAGAATGAAAGTTGTTTAGCTGCCTTCACTGTGCATTTCCATAGCTTAATGTGTTTGGATTTCTTTAAAATTTCACCTTAACTGATCTTCCTGGGTTTGTAATCCTTGTTTGGGGGATAATTACAACCTCCCTGTAACTGTTTTACTCTTAAATTACTGAAACAATCTCAACCTTAATTCAATTTTAACAATTTTTTTGTCCGGGAATATAATAAATAATTCATATGTTGGGAATAATTATGTATATAATTTTGTTTACAATTATGAAATGTTAACTATTGGAATCAGAGTACATTCCAACAATGAATCACCTGATAAATACTGAAATAATGCTTAAATGAGATGTATAAAGAACAAAATGCTACCTTTGGACTAGATGCATCCTTATAAATATGCATTCTGTTGCTCTTTTAACCCCATCCAGACTGGTATGTAATAGAACCCAGAAGAAGAGGAACAGAAATTTTAGATTTATTAATTTAGCTGTGGATGCAGAATTGTTCTCTACATTTTAATTGTCTACCCAGGTTCTGATACTGCATCCATCACCACGGTCTCCAAGCCCATTATATAATCTCAAGTACTTTGTTGAGATTTAGTTTTTTAAAATGACTTTGATGATGGAGCTGTTCTCATTTCTCCTGGGATACTATTCCAGAGTCTATTATCTTCCAGCCAGAAATCATGCAAGGCTTTGATAATCATGTTTGTGTTTTTTTAATAAGACCCCAATTTTTTTAATCACGCCCCGTGAAATGAAAAACTTCAATTAGTTTAGCACTCCAAGTGATTCTTGGTCATGACTCGTACAATTATGAGCCCATACCATCACACACTCAAGAAAGCAGAAGTAGCTGCAGAGGAGGGGAAAGGAAGGAGAAAGTTAGTGTTCCTTAAACTGGAGAGGAATTTTTTGGTTTTGGTTTGTTCCCTTCACTCCTCGGTTTTAAACATTTGAACAACAGAGCGATGAACTATCCTCCCACCATAAGAAAGCCACATACTACAAGGCTATGAACACATCTATAAAAGCTCAGTGGACTTGAGCATTTCCATTTTTCTATTATGCTAACACTACAATTACACCATATTTAATATACAAGATTTCCATACACTAACTTTAGTTCCCCAACTGGCCCCTCAGAGCAAATGTTGAACAGCCTAAAGCAGGGGTTGGCAACCTTTCGGAAGTGGTGTGCCGAGTCTTCATTTATTCACTCTGATTTAATGTTTCATGTGCCAGTCATACATTTTAACGTTTTTAGAAGGTCTCTTTCTATAAGTCTATAATATATAACTAAACTATTGTTGTAGGTAAAGTAAATAAGGTTTTTAAAATGTTTAAGAAGCTTCATTTAAAATTAAATTAAAATGCAGAGCCCCCCAGACCAGTGGCCAGGACCCGGGCAGTGTGAGTGCCACTTCAAATCAGCTCACGTGCCACCTTCGGCACACGTGCCATAGGTTGCCTGCCCTTGACCTAAAGCTTGTGTTTGTTTTCTGTTGTAGGGATCTTCCCTTTATAGCAATTCCTGGGCAGACGCAACCAGGTGAGGGCCTAATAGTGATAGGTTCCAATGAATCTGTACTGCCATGGACCAACTGTGGTGTGGTTTCTCTTGACACCCAGAGGCACAGGTCTCCTTACAGAGGATATGGGCCTCCATATCAGTGAGGTTTGGGGGCAACAGTCAGTCTGTTCTGCCACTTTCTCCAATGGAAGAACATGGGAGATAACGCTGGGCGGAACCTCAAGCAGATTTCTTCCCCCTTGGCCTCCCTGATGTGTCCTTTCCTAAAAAAGGAGAGGACTGAGGGGTTATTAGGCCAAGAAGTAGGAAAAATCATCTTATGAAACCAGTGCCTTTGGCTACCAAGATTCCAAATATAAGTGCTTCAGAGAAAGAGAAGAAATATTAAGAAAGTTCTAAAACTTTCTTAAAAGGGACCTCAAATAACTTTTCCAGCCACACCTGTAAGATGGGATGGAAGGATGGACTTGTGGTTAAAACGCTGGATTAGCATACAATAGAGAAGATTTGGATTTGGTTCCTAGTTCTGCTACAGACTTTGTATATGACATAATGGCCAGATTCTCAAAGTGCTGAGCTCCCCGTGAGACCAATGAGAGCTGTTAAGTCTGAGCACTCTTGAAAAATCTACTCGATTCACCAACTCTTTACTTCCTTTTCCCGCATCCTTTGTCTCTTTTCTATTTACACTGTATGCTCTTTGGGTCAGGGACTGTCTATTATTATGAGTTTGCGCAGCACCTAGCAAAATGGGATCATTACAATACAGTAGGGGTTATTGTAATACAAATAAATAATAATGGCATTATTCATGTGATAACACCGGTAGAATCATGTGATAAATGCATTTATCATGCACCTTTGACTTCATCTCCCCACTAAGCCAATTTTTTCCTAAGACACATTGAGCAGCTTTCAGCAGCTGCTGTTATTTAATGAGGTGGGAGCCAGAAAAGTGTTTCCTCTTCCTCTCCCCAAATGCAGAGCTGTTGGGTACCCAAACCGTGCAAAATTTAGTCCTGAACCAGCTACAGTTTCTCAGTAGATAAAAATGTTCAGACTATATAGTCAGTTGTCTTGTGGCCCTCAGCGGAAGAAATTGGGTTTTATCTCATTAAAAGGAAAGATTTCCAGCTTCACAATGAACCTCAGCGTTTACTTCTAGCTCTGGAAGGACCTGACATGAGACATTTCCATGTCTCAGGAAAGTAACTGTTTCAAAATCTATTGTAGCCCATTTTAGAGGATTCTGTGGCTCTGCCTGAAACCTGAGTAGCTGGACTCACAATAACTGAGGCAAAATATAGTCCCAATAGTTTTTTTAAAATCTAAAATAGTTTTTTCCTGTCAAATTTGTGGTATATACAGAGTAGGCTCTTATTTGGAATGACCAACATAATTCACTTCTGTCTAGTTAGGTTTTTATAAGGATACCCATCATTATGGTCTCTTAATTGCTGTCCATGGAAAGTAAACACAAAATCACTCTCCACTTCTACTCCCGATAGCAGGAACACACTTAAAATTCAGATTTTGTGCAAAATACATATTAGATAAAGTATGAAGGTGAGGTTTAAGAGGGACAGCATGAGGGAGTTAGGTCAACAAGAGGGCTTTGCCTCTTGTAAAGTAATGTGACTATCCCAAACTCTTACCCACAAGAGTCTGAAGTTCTCTGGAATGACAGCAAGTGTGTGCATATATGTTAAAGAGTATGAATGATCTCAGAACAGGCATTCTTCCCTTGGTTGTATAGCCAACAAAAGCTAGGAGTAAAAAGGATTAATAAAGACACTAAGTAATATTACAGATTCCTCTTAAACATTACAGGAGACACTGAAAATTAGAACAGACTTTGTATCAAAACCTTAATAGCAACACTTACAAGAACTTGAAGATTTAACATTTGGGGGGAAAACAAAAATACAGAACAACTGGACCAGTCTTTTAACTGGTCTTTTTTAATTGCTATGGCACTGCCAGTGATGAAGAGATCACTGCAGAAGCCCTGACTTGCCTTGCTGCTGCCATATGTAATAAATCTCTCATTGCAACAGGCACAAGGAAAAAAGGAAATATCTGATGCCATAATTGAAGTTCCTTGGCATCTTTTTTTTTTTAAATATAGAAAGTCACTATGTAATTATGAACATAGGTATTGCCATATCGATTCAGAACTGGGATCAATCTAATCCAGTATCTTGTCTCAGACAGTAGCGAATACTAAATGCTCCAGGAGAAAGTGCAAGAAACCTTGAAATAGGCAGATGCAGGAGAATCGGCTCTCCAGAAAAAAGTCTCATCCTAAATTAGATATTGTCTTAAACCCTGAAGTGTGAAGTTTTATGTCCCTTCCAAAACTTTTTTAGAATTATCTATTTTAACCAGGATATTTGTCCAGTTCCTCTCTGAATCTTACTAAATCCTTGGTCTTGATGACATCCTGTGGCAATGAGTTCCATAGTTTAATTATGCATTATGTCAAAAAAATTTCCTCTATGAGTTTAGAATTCTCTATCTTGTAATTTCATTGAAAGTCCCCTCATTCTTGTGTTATGAGAACAGGGAAAACAGACATTTTTGCTTTCTCTTGTGTGTGACATTCATTATTTTATATACTTATTGTTAATTGGTGATAAAACAAGTACTTGGAAGTACCAGAAGAATGGCCTCCCACAAGGATCAGTATTGTCTCCAATGTTATTGAACTTCTATTCGAATGACCTGCCATATACTGGGTCTTGCAAGGTTGTTTAGGCAGATGACATATGCCTCGGCATTCAGTCACACTCCTTTGACATACTTGAGAGCGTTCTGAATGCAGATATGGTGGCTACGGACAATTATCGTAATCGGTGGTGCATGATACCAAGTGGAAATAAGATTGTACCGAGCGACTTCCACTTACATCATGCACAAGCAGGCAGAGTGCTGAACATAATTCTCAATGGTCATCAAATAAAGCACAATTCACACCCAGTCTATCTAGGCATCACACTGGACAGAACTCACATATCATGACCATCTTACAAAGATAGTGACTAAGGTCAAAGTGCAAAATAACCTGCTCGGAAAACTGGCTAGAACAACATGGGGCACCAACACCCAAACATTATGCACTTCAGCCTTGGCACTCTGTTATTCAACAGCAGAGTATTGCGCTCCAGTATGGGCTCGCTTGTCTCACACAAAGATCAACATACAACTTAATTCCACCTCACATATTTTTTCAGGCACACTTAAATCATCTCCTCTACGATGGTGACCAGTTCTCTGCAGTAGTGCTTCACCCTGTGTTTGTAGAGAGGAAAGCGTAGCAAAGCTCATGATGAAATTGCATGTGTCACATCTACTATTAAAAAGACTTGTTTAATCCACCACATAACAAACAATCTCTTTTCATGTGAGTTTTCTATGCCCCTAATCATTTTTGTCTTCCTTCTTTGAGCCTCTCCAATTCTGCAATATCCCTTCTGAGATGGAATAACCAGTATTGTTCACGGTATCCAGAGGAGGTTGAATCACTGATTTATATTTAACTAACTTCTAAGGCTCTCAAATAGAAGAATACGATCAACAATCCTTAGAATGCCCCTGGGTTGATCCAGACTATCAAGACACAGTCAAACTCAGAACAGCCTATTAGGCAATTCTACTGCATATTTTAATTTCACAGTCAAGCGATTTCTAGTGAGGTTAAGAAGGAAAAGTTCTTCTGCTGTTTGGTAGGTAGTATGGAGAAAAGTCTCTTGACACCATCTCTTTTCCAACAGCTGGTGGTAGATACCTTCCACAGAGAACTATGGAGGCAAAGTGTTTGGGTTGAATTCAGGGTTGTGATTCAGTGACAGGGGTTTCTTTTCTCACTATCACCTTCCCCCCAGTCCATCTATTCCTGGCTACTGGGAGAGATCAATATTTCTGTCCTCCTCTATGCAAATATTCTGCCTGATGCACTTAGGAGCCAGACTTGGGAGTGCAGCCCGTGGTACTATAGCTGGGTAGGAGCACCTGTGTGCTACCATACCAGTCCACTTCAGCCTCTTCCACTGTTGCTGGCAGAAATCAGTTGGAATGGAGAGCTTTGGAGCTAGAAAGTCTTGGGTCTCAATTCACGGAGGGGGGAGGAGAATGGTTTATCCCAACCAAGTTAAACATTTAAACTAGAGAATGAAGAAAGGTCTGGATTGTGATAATGATGAACTGTTCCCTATTGGGAGGGAATAAGTAAGCCACTTATGAGACCTATATACTGGCAGAACAATGCTGCCCAGGTAAAGCAAGAGCAGCGTAAACACATGAAAAAGCTGTACAGCAGCCTGCAACTAGGTTAGCTAGACTAAAAACAGAGCGTTTGCACGGAACAGGAATAGAATTATCTGCCTGAAATATTAAAACACAAAATATTTCCTTGATCAAAACTGCTATTCAGAATGCAAACAGCAATAAAAAAAAATCTAGGATCTGTAGAGCAGACTACAGTAGGAAAAACCCAATTCATTTACCCATTTGCTTATATCATCTGCATCAAACTAGATTTCCTCCAACTCAAAAAACTATTGGTCTTCTCCTAAAATAAATGATTTGTTCTTTGAAAGACTTCAATTCTAGACATGTGCTTTCAAAGTTTCCCTTCCTCGGTCTTGATGTAGTCATTTTATATAAACTGAAGTGATGACAATTCAATCTGTATGCTGAAAGGTACCATCCCCTTACCACCTGAATATGAAATGCAACATGAAAGAGGTAAGATTATTTCTGTTATGATGGAACACATCAGTGTCACTACAGCCAAAAATATGTAATGGTGAAGTAAATTGAAACAACATTTGTTTCAGTTCTTTATTGTATCTTGTTTTGTAGAATGTCTGAAAGAGGAGCCTCTGTTTTTGTTTTTTAAACTACCAGGAGGTTATTGCATCTATATTTAATGCACAAAGAAAAATGCTATCTTGGATAGCAGGTACTTTCACCCTCTTTTACAGGCATATTTGGAAGGATCTGAACAGTTATATCTCATGAAGTGATAACTCAAGCTGCAGCTCATCCTGCCCAAACATTTTTCCTGAGGTTTATCTTGATATATAATTTAAAAAAATAAGAGCAAAAAAAATAATCCTTGTTTTGGTTTTGCTTTGCAGAGTCTGCCTAGTTCTTACAGGAGTGGTATGTGATCATATGCAGAGGTGGTGAGTGGAGGATCCAAGAATCCTTCACACCACATAAGGTCCAAGCAGAGGTGGACCATATCTGGACTAGGAAACATTATCTGGTTGTGTTCGCCTTAGGTTCCTCACTGGGGCTGACTGCAACCAGATAACGCATTTAAATATAACTTAGTCTTTCTAGACTATGTGCAAAGCTCCGTTGAAAATCATGCTAGGTTGTGTCTCAAACATTAGCTAACACATTTAACTATCTTCCTAGCCTAGACATGACTTTTCAGTCAATGCACTCAGAGAAGTTCAGGTTCTGCTTCATCCACAGTCCCATGGTACTTCAAAGGGAGTGAAGAGACAAAGCTGGGCCCTTAACCCTTCGTCCCCAACAATGACTCATAGAATGGGACTGACAAGAAGGGTGTAGCAGTGGGAGTGCGGCTCCTGGAGATCAGGGAGACATATTGCACCTGGGCTCCTCCCAGAGAGTGCAGTTCTACACCAACCCCCAACAGACATGGTCTACAGAAGTCTCATATGTTTAACTAATCAGCCCCTACTCTGTTCCAGGGATTGTGATTCAGCTGCACATAGTTATTCTGAATCCATGGTAAGACTTCTCCCACATTAAAATAAAAATGAATAGCTTTATCTAGTCTAAATGAACTGGGAAAAATAAATGAATTGACCATGTACAGCCAATTTAGCTGCTGGATGCCCAAAGGAACACAGATTCCATGGACATGTCAGAGTATAGTAAAATGGTGATGGGCACTGTGGAAAACCCTCAGACAGAGAGAGAGAGAGAGAGAGAGCGCGCACACAAGCAAACAGGTATAGAGGAAAATCAGTCCCGTTCTTTCCAACTTCCACTGTTGTAAATCACAAATAACTCTGATGAAGTCAATGGAGGAGAAATCAGATCCCCCACCCTGCATTTATTTTTAAGGAAGGTAAAGATGCACCCCATGGGACTGCAGATCAAATACTTCCCAATTCATTAGGCAGGGTTGTGGTTCTCTCTGCCTTCTCTACATGGTACAAGCATTGTGCCATAATTGATTTACTACAGGGAGACAATCCATTGCGCTGTGCCTGAGAGTAGCCTGAAACAGCTCGAGCTAAATTGGCAGTTAGCCAGTGGTGTCAGCACGATGAAATTGGGGCAGTTCTGGGAGGCAGAAGTAGGGGTGAGCCAGAGTAGGGGTCAAGACCTTGTCAGTCAGGTAGTAGCTGTCACATCAGGCAGAAAAGCCAGAGTAACTGCTGCTGCAAGCTCAGAGAGATGCCCCATCATTGTCAGGGAAGTATAATTGTTGGGAGCTCTTGTCATATTGGTAAAGAAAAGGGATCTGAGTGTTTTTAGTGCCAGTTGCTTGTAATTCCTGCTGCCACTCTTGCCACCCAGAAGAGCAAAATCCAGGAAAAGAGTATATCTGAATAAGAGAAGTTTATTTCAAGACCAGAAATCTAAAGAAAAAGGCAGGAAAGATAGTTATGGTTACCTTCGGAGTCCAGAGGCACTGACTGTCCAGCAGAGTTTTCTAAGCAATGCTTTAGGGTACGTTTGGGAAAGCCAGAAACACTACCTCATAATTAAAAGGAAATCACTAATTTAAACTACCACTCCCACTGTTTTTTCTTAGCATTCTCTTATACCATAAATGAACAAATGAATTATAGCAACCTAGCTTTTTATTTGTTCTGTGAGGAGCTATACCCAGCTATGCTACCTATAGATAGTAAAATAATAAAGATGATTGAGTTATATAGAACAAATTCAAATAATAAATGTAATGGGAGAAAAACCCTCCCCCTGCTCCCTGCTGCCATCTAGCCACACTAGTCAGCTTCTTTTTGTAGGCCCTCAAAGAACATCTCTCCAAATCACCCACTTCCTACTCCAACAAAAAAGTGTTCTAGTATGGACTGCAGCGTGGGCACTGCAACAACCACGAACCTGTCTTGGAGGGTGAAGCCTGCCTATAGTCAGGGTGAGTCATTCCTCTCCTCCTAACATTCAGCGGTTCTCAAGAGTTTATTTTTCAATGTTCATATTTAAAAATATTAAAGCTTCGGTGGACAGCTGAATGTTACAGGAAGGGTGGAAACTCATGCTAATAATATGCAGATTCCACTCTGCAAAGCTGTTCCATAGGGGTTACAATATAGCCAGGACTGTACATGCTAGAACATTTAGTCAAAGCAGCGAAGGAGGTAATTAGAGGGGACTGCTTCTCAGAGATTTAGACAAAAACTAAAACAAGTATTTGTTGAAATGCGCTCTAAATCCATTTATTTGGCCTTTCAGAAGCTAACACTTACACTGGGCATTTTTTATTAAACATTTTCTGCAGATCACTTAAATACTAGGAGTACAACAGAAGTGCCTGACAAATTTCTAATGCTTTTTAAATTCACAGTATTATGTAGTTACATTACTATTTGCTGGGTCCTACTACTATAACAGGCAGTTGAAGTTGAAGAAAGTCATATATTCCATTGCACTACAGCAGTTGTGGATCATCCTGTAAAGTTAATCAGATAAAACCTGATTAAGAGCTAAGCCCACCTTTGTACATCACTTGTTTTGCCTCATCCTCCTTTAGCCATATATTGTCTAACTGACCTTAATGAAATATTTACTTCTACATACTCAATTTAAATGATTTTTTAAATTTCAAGCATTTACCCTGATATTACCACCTTTAATCACCTTGCATAATTCCGCTGTTATTATTATGCACCATTTTTGTATTGAATATACATGGCTGCATATAAACACTGCCCCATACTGTGGAACAAGATTTCATGTTACAATGAACTTATATATAAAGCAAATTTATATAGGGTTATTTATTTGCTTATTTTAAAGACAAAAATCCAGTTAATTAATATATACAAAATTGTTTATACTGCAACTTTACATAACACCATAAGAGCTCCAAAATGAGCAAGTTTGGTCTAATAAATATAATTTCTCAATGTACTTTTATTTGATAGGCTATAAGGGTCTGTCCTGTCACTTTATACTGCCATGTGAGTTTCTATCTTTTATAAGAACACAGAAAAATTATATTCCAGTGTTAAAGTTCTATATATTCCTAGAAACAAAAAGAAGAAATGAGCCTCGGGGCTAAATTTTCATCCTTCCAGTACCCTTGCTTGATTTACTCCTTACTGAAATATTTTCCATACGTATATTTATGCACCTCATACTTAATGCTACCTTTTATGTCTAGGTATGATGCGTGAATGATTTTACATATCATGCTTGCTATAATACTTAAGGTATTTTTAAATTTCCAACTTCATTACTTAGTCACAAAAAATGATCCTGTTTTTTGTTCATTAAACATAGCTTATTAGATTCCACTGTTCTATAGTGTTGGTATGTCAACACCATAATAAGACACATGTTATTTGTGAAAATTGTAATCTATTAAATATTAGTGTGTAGGTCAGATATAGAGTCTGAAATATGTAGCTACATCATATACAACATAGTATACATATATCTGAAGATACAAGACTGACAAGATGGTCAAATAGAAAACATGACTCCAGTGGAGTCCTTCAATCAGATCCTGTGCAAAAACAATTTGTTTTTGGCAGAATCAATTTGCAAATTATTTGTTAACGGGCAACTGACATGCATTTTTTTTTAAAAAGCTATATCAACGCATAAATCAGAGTAGAATCAGGCCTTTCAAACCACTGGGAATTTTACCATTGGCTTTAATAAGGGCAGGACCAAGCCATTATTAAGAATAAATTTTACAACAAAATATTTCAATAGCATTTTCTCTTATTTATCTGTCAAGACCAGCTATCTGAGCTCTGCCAAATCTAAGGACATCACGCCCCACTTGAACTGATAGTATTCAGTGTTTTTAATGTAAACAACTCTTACAAGATCACTAGACTCTTGAATGCAGACCTCAGGAAGTATAAGAGAATAAAATCATCCTTGATGTATCACTTTCTAGTACATATCTCAACTCAAGTTCCTTTACTTCACTCTCTGAGGAAGTAAATATGTTCTTCTGTGCTGCAGTGAAACAAAACTAAATACCCCTAAAAATTGTATCAGCATAATAAGAATAGAGCTTACTGAGGTCAGCATCATATATTTGAACTTGCGTGTTTAGCCTCAACCATAGTGATGTTGCATGGACCACTATCAGTGATGCAAAAAAAAAAAAATTATGTTCACTAGCAAAGTTCTCCAATTCATAACATAAAACAAGCAAATGACTTAACATCTCTTTGCACATCCCAGCATTCCCTACATAGCAGCCGTCACCAGCATACACTGTCATTACATTAATAAATTGCTCACTAACGGGAGCAGTGACAACTAAGATGTGCACTTAGCAGCACTGTTTGCAGGCTGCCCCCAATGCCTGTTTTTCTCTGGGTTGTGTCCCAAAGGCTTCAAAGTGCACAAGAAAAATCTGCTCAGTGTTGTGAACTAAATCAAAGAGTATTTGCTGAAGATTCCTAAGGAGCTTCTGCCCTAATGTCATGGAAGGAAGAGTGAGCTTACCCAATACAACATTTGCTTTCCAAAGAAGATCAAAGCAACAGGAACAACAAATGCAAACATGAGAGAGAGAGAGAAAGGGGAAATAAGGACCTCTCTTTAATGATCTCTGAACTCCTACACTAATTTAACCAGCTGCTATGCATATAATTGGATGAGAATATGAACAGTAGAAAAGGTACACAAAAATAGACGGTCTGTGTCTATGCATAAATTGTGTTTCATGTACATATAGCATTTGACAAGATATACTACTACAATTAAATCTGAAAAACTGCTTGACCACAGCCTTGCAAAACCAGGCTGCATCTTTTCTTTGCAAATGGATAAATTAAGTCTGAATAGCACATTTATCCTTCCAAGTGTTTGAACATTACTTTTTTTTTGTTTTAAGTATTATAATAGGGACTGGCAGAACAGCTAGTTAAAAGCGAGCTGTTTTCATTATATAACCTTCTAAAAATCAAGAATTGTAACTCAGACATTTCAAGTTTGTTTTGGGCTACTAACTGACAGGTTCTTGGAAGGTCAATTTTACCCCTAAATTTTAAATGGTTTGGAACTTTTTATTTAAAAAGGTAGTTCACACACACTACATATATAAGAATTATTCCTGCTAGGAAAAATAACTGATTCTTCATAGCAAAGCTACGTTTCATAACATTCATTCTGCCTCAGCGCCCTACGCTGCAGGCTACGTGCACAGCATGGCTATTACACAGACTTTGTGTAGTAAGATTTGCATTGTAACTGTCACAGATCTGATACAATATCAACAGACTGGATTGAATGCCAGCTCCCGCTACTAGCATCTTAGAAGGATAACAGTGTATATGTTTTTCCATTGACAATGCAGTTTGTCTATTTTCTCCCCATCTGGTATCATAGCATACAGACTACAAGGAGATCCCAAGTGTTGAAAGAACCCTTCTATGTCCACATGTAAAAATAAAGAATAAGAAGGGAGGAAAATCTTGAATTAATTAGGTTAAATCCATAATGGTTTTGTTAAGAATAGAAAAAAGTAGGTCAGTCGTGTTTATATGAAAATAGGACCCAACTAAAATTTTGACAAGTATTTGCATTAGAGTTCTTCCGACTTAAGACCTGACCATTGTTTTTACCAATTGATTTTCTCTCTGCACTTAATTGCACAAAAATTAAATCTGATGCCATTTAAGCTGCAAACAATAGTACATTATCAATCTGTAAATGCCTTAAACTTCAGCAGACATGTATTCTGAGTCTGCACCGACCAATATTAGATTATGTCACGTATTTATTAACACATGAGTAATTAAGTGGATAACTAGGCAATACTTTTAAATTGATAAAGTAAGAATAGTTTATATCTTGTGTCCAATTTTCAAACCAACTTTCTGAGGCTCTTTTCCTCCCCAAATATTAGCATGGCCTGCAGAGTTGCCTTTAGGAGTGCCAGTCAAGTTTAGGCAAAAAGGTAACTTAAGGCTTTTCCTGATATTTGTTTTGATGATGCAATGCAAAATTTCCATCCCTCAAATATTACAGATATGTCTTAGACTTAGTGGGATTCAATGCAAAATTTTATTTACTCTTAAAAGGACAGGGGCTCAATCTTGCTCCCATTTAAATCACTGGGATTTTGTCACAATTTCATTGGAAGGAGGATTAGGTGCTGCAAATACACCTTGCTAAATCACTGCTGGTTGAAAGTAGCACTAGAATCACCAAAACTGTCTGAATATTTCATTTGGCTCCCGTTCTGGGGGCTGCTCCTGCTGCCATTGAAGTCAGCAGCAAAACTCCCGTTGACTTCATTGAGAGAAAGATCAGGGTTTTAGGAATCACTGCATCTAGAGCCAAATCATGCTCCCCCCCCACCCCCCACCCCACATGACAGTAGTTCCACCAGAAACCAATGGGACTACTTAGGAAAATGAGGTTAGCAGGATTTAGTCAATGGCAAAGGATATCAATTTGATCTCAACACTGAAAAACTGAACATATTGTTAGCATTTTCATATTTTGTTTCACAAAGCAGATCCTTAGATCTTATTTGTAGCAAGTTTTTTTTTTAAATATAAAAATCTGGCAAGAAGAAATGAAGCGCACATTTCATTTAGTGTCTGGATTACAGATTCTTATTAAACAAACCAGAGCTCATTATAAAATCAATATCAACTTAACCACCATGCCCCCAAGAGAAATGGCAAAAAAGGTCACTCCAAAAAATTCAAACAATTTTCCTGCTGGAAGGGCACGATTTTAATTACAGATACTATTAATTAGAACTGTCACTGGGAAGACTGTCCTGTTAATTATCAGAAATTCAGTTTCAAGTCAGATTTTATAACCTGGAGGGCTTTTAGAAATACTAAGAATTATTTTATTCATGTTTAAGTGAAGAAAAAAAAAGATTGCCTAACTATTTTGAAGTCAATAGCAGGTTCCCTATTTTAAAACCTCTGCTCCTCCAAAACAAACCCCACACCTTACATTGACAAGGTCTTCTTGACTACAGGCAACAAAACTACTTTAGCAATTTGTCCATACTTTGTCTTGGAGGACATGGCTTCGCTTCACTGATAAGCGCTAGCTTGCAGGCTCGCTCTCTCCTTGATAAACCCGGACTTTGTACTAAAGTTTAAAGGTTTTTCTTTCAGAATTAGATTTTTTCCCCTTCCTTAGAACTAAAGGTGAAGCCATTCCATTGAAATGCTAATAGCTATGTATGTGTTTGAATTCACTAGTTCTTTATTGAAGAATTCTCTGGACTGCTTCCCACCTCTCTACACAGGAGGAAATCATCTTTAACATGATTACTGAAAGACTTCAGAACTTTTGAATGAATTTCTCTTTTAAAGACTTTTAGTCTCAAACTTCCAGCTATTGTAATTTACCAGAATATAGAAAGAGCACTGCTTAATCTTCAGTAGAACAGGAACAGAAAAATAAATGCAAGTAGCTTTAATTCAAAAGCACCAAATAGAATATATTTCATTTTTTCAAGTGCAGTGAACTAACAGTAAGGCAATAATGTCTATATAAAATAGCATTCCAAATGTTTGGGGGCACCAGACATGTAGTTGCAGGCAGTAACATCTACATTTTCAGATAGATAACTAACCAGGAACTAAACACTGATTATCCTAAAGAAACCTCAAAACTAAGCAGTTGTCTCTTAGCCAAACGCTTCAGAACCTGCATGCTCAATAGTCCCATTGACTTCTGATTTATTTCAGAAGATTCGCCTGAAATATCATTGCGTTACTTGGCACACATCTGCTTCTATTATGCTCATAGAAACAGTCCTGGGTTTACCTCCCCATCTATCAGCATTATATTTCACTTTATCTGAATAACGGCAGAAGGTGGCAACAGATCAGGTCAAAGGCTCCTTTCATATCAGACCCTGAAGAAGTCGATGATTCAAAGAGAGAGACATCTTCTGATAACTAACAGTGTAAGCCATTTCTCAGACCCAGTGAAGAGTTTGGCTCTGAACAAGGCGGGGGGGGGGGTTGTTTTTTTGGAGAGTTCCAATAGCGACTATTTTATGTTTCTAATTAGACGCACGTGTCCAGCAACTGCAAGAATTGGCTAAATTAATAGCCCACAGTGAAAAGCGGTTACAGTGTGTCTGCGGGGATATTACTATGGACGCTCTGAGCCAGCATTGTAAAAAAACAAAACCACCTCCTCAACTATGAATAACTGATCTCTCTCTCGGGGCTGATAAATAATCTGTTTAAGTGTGTGTGTGGGGGGGGGGGGGGAAATAAAAAGCAAGGGCTGGAGGCACCCCGGCCTTACCTGGTAAGCAGCAGTGGCATCTGAGCTGGTGTCAGTGCCCAAGGCGGACAGCTTCTCTTTCAGCCTGTGATGAGACTGATGGCGGAGGCAGTAGAGGACCCCAGAAGCAACGAGGACCCCAATAATGCAGGCAATGGAGAGAAGGGTGAGGATGATGAATTTGGTGGAGTCTTCATCTTCCGTGGCGCGGTGAGGGAGAAGCTTCAGTTTGCTTTTCTGTTGGAGAGAAAGAAGCAACGACTCAGCATTTGCTATAGAAACTTCAGAGACACGGAACTTGCCACTGGAGGGAGGGAAAAAACACTTTTAGCTCTGTGGGTTTACAATGATGCCAGGAAAACCACCACATGGCCACAGATGCAAAGTTTCAATCAAGCACCAACCACGCCAGGATGGAGGGAACCGGGCTCGGCAGAAACCAACGTGACCCACAAAGATGAAAGCATTATTTTTGGCGTGTTAATGTTAAGACCAAAAATAAAAAGGAGATTACATCCCTGTCTCCCATACCTTGTCTCATAACTCTGTAAACATTTGCATAGCTAATGGACTGAGAAAACGTCTTGCGAGCCTACCACAGGGTAGTCAGAAAAAATATTCCCAACAATAATCACTTCACGTCTGCAACAGTTGTCTGAATCGTAGACGACTTTCTTTCTGTTTGTTTGTTTGTAGTTAACCTGGGAGAAGAAATCCCTCCGATTAAATGACCAGTCATCCTGAAAACTGTTCGACTTGTTTTTAAAATAATAGTGGTCACAACCAGTTCTGAGTCCCACAAATCACCAACAGATATTTTAATTTTTATTTGTTGTTACTGTATATGGGGGAGGGTCGTTATAAACAAAGATCCATTTTTTCCCTCTACAGTGAAAAACAAAACTACAGAACAAAAAGTAGGTGCCTTAACTATGTCTTCTGTAGAAGAAAAAAAAAGTAACAATTCCAAAGTCCTCCAGATTTTTTTTTTTTGAAGCAATAGGAGAAAATCCTTCTGGTGCATTTCACTTGTCTCCATGTGCTAAAAAGTTGTACAATAATTTCCCCTCATTAGCTTCATTATAAGCTATATTAGCAACAATTAAAAAACGCAACATGAAAATGAAAAGACCAGGCACGCAAATTGCAGCAAGACTCATTTGGCCAGCATTCCCCTTTTCACAATTACCAGGGAAATGAATTGAAAAGCACGCCCCTGCCTCAGTCCTGGTTGCTACAAGATGAGAACAATTAGCAAACTCCTTTCCACCACCTAATTTCGCGTGGTAACAAAATGGATTTTTCCCCATGAATGCCTAGCCGGCCTATTCATTATCTCTCCTCTATTAGTAATTTTCTGCTCCGTATTCAGATAGCCAGCTCTTAATTTCCTCCTGTCTTGCAGTGTACACAGTGGCTCTTATGTCAGGCCCGGTCCATTTTTATCTTGTAATCATAAAGGCCACCAAAGCAATTATCGCTGGTCTTGACTGTAAAAGCTTGTCATTAATTAGCCTCCTTGCCTTCACAGTGCCGCGGATTAGCTGGAGCTGGGGCTGAGTTAATGGAAATGCAGGTTCAATAAGACTCCCAGATTTTCTTGCCTGGCTGCGCTGAGCAGAGGAGGATTGTTAGGTCCGTAAGCCCCGGGAGGTGGAGTGAGGGGGGTGGGAGCAGGAGCGGGTTGCAGTGCGTGTGCGGCTGCAAATCCCCCTCCCGCCAGCAGCGCTTTCACTGCGCGGCGGGTGCCGGCTTTCGCTCCCTCCGCTCCCGCCCGGCCGCAGCTGCTTCCTTCCCGGGAGAAGTCACTCCCGCGCCGGCCCCGCTGCCTGCCCCTCCTCCAGCCCAGCGGCGGCTCGGCACCGGCCTGCAGCGAGCCCAGCCTCGGTGCTGGGGGGCCACAGCCGCGCGCTCCTCCTCCTCCTCCTCCTCCAGCGCCTGATCCGCCGAGCGCGGCACCTGCTAGCGCTTCTCCACGGCCCCCAGCGCGGGGTCCCGCCCCTCCCCTGAGCCGCCGCCGCCGCCAGCCCGGCTCCCCGCGCGGCCTGGCTGCGCCAGCCGGAACCTCCCCCGCCCAGGCGGCCTCTCCCCTGCCGCGCTCGGGCCACCTCGCCCCGCTCCGGCGGGAGACGCGCCTCTGCCCCCGGCTTCTCGCAGGGGGCTTGCGGAGAGGAACGAGCCCCGGGCGGCGACAGGGGAGGGCGGCTCCAGGCCGAGGGACCCGATGCCCGCTCCGGGCGCTGGGAGTGAAAGGCTTCTCCGCCCTGCCCGGAGCATGTCGGCCAGCGGGGGAGAGGTCGGGCTCGGCAGCCCCCGGGCACGTTCCCGGGAGGGCCAGCCCGCCGCTCCTGCGCTACGGGCCAGCGACCTGCCGCGCCGCGCACTTTCACCTCCCATCACACAGCGAGATGGTTTTCCAGGCGGCCCGGCCCGGCCCTCAGCAAGGCCCGGGGCTCCGTGCAACGGCCACCGGAGTGCAACAGCCCTGGCAGCGCACCCCGCCAGCCCCGGGGCCCGCCAGCGCCCCAGCCGTGCGCTCTCCAGCAAGGGGCCACCTGCCAACTCTCGACTCTTCCCCCAAGAGAAACTCTGGCCAGCAAATGCCACCGTCTTAAAGAGCGGCGTGAGGAGCGCGCCCCGCACAGCGCAGCATCCAGGGACACGCAACGGCCAGGTCCCTTCTCTGCCCACGGCAGAATCGATCCCTACAGCTTGTTTGCCAATGCCCTGTCCAATTAGTTTTAAAAGTCTCCGCTATGTGCAGACGCACAGATCAGCCTGGCTACGTAGCCACTTAAAGGGACACCATCAACAAATCTAGTCGGTTAAGAAAAAAGAGTTAAAAGCACTTTCAGACACTGCCCGGAATCCCCGCCAGTTTCTGTGGTTTCATAATCACATTTTTAAACGATCTTCTCTCCTCTGTTGCTGTGTGAAAGACCCCCGCCCCAAACAACAGGGGAAAGGACTATACGGGAGAAAGATGAAAATAACCAGGCAAGGTGCTGTCAAATGGCTTAAGTAAACAAACTCAGAAGATGGACAGAAATATCTATCCCTTTTCTGCCTTTCTACGTGAAGGTGAAAAACAACGGACACCTTTAAAAAACAGTCGTATTTGTTTGTAATTGTTAATTTTGTATATTGGAGTAACACATTTCTAGCCCGCTCTGTGGGTCTGCGGATTTAGTTTTCAAATGCTCTGCTAATTTCCATTAAAATAAGCCAGGGCTTGAAATCAAACGGAAGAGTACACTATATCTGCGCCAAGGCATATCTTTCAAATATGCACGGAGATTTCTCTACTAGAAGCATGAACAAGGCACAAGGGCTATGTATGCTTCTAAAGAATCACATTGGTGAATATCATTTCAAAGCGGATGATGTAAAACCTCCTCGGTATCAGTTGGGACGGATCCAATTACACGGCACTGGCCCATCTGAAATATTCTGCAATTAAAGGGGTCAAATAAAAATCACAGGAACCTCGAGGCTTTAAGAAACCTGGCCATACTGATCCTTTCCACCGGGGAGTCTTGCTTAAAAATGCAGGCGTCGCTGTTGTCCATTTACTTGGATTTGGGGGTGGGATGGAAGCGTCCATTACTCTGTCATAATTTCTATCTACTTAAATTCCTTAAGCGTCACCTCTCGGGCGGCTCCTTAAAGGAGAAAGTCATTGAGCCAAATCTTGCTCGCCTTTCCCACACGAGTAATGCCTTGATTTCAAGGGGGGCTATTCTCCTAGGGCGAGAACGAGATTTGGTCCAGAGCTGCTTCTCCCCAGTCACCTCAATGCCAACGTTTCTCCTTTCGGTATGTTGCAGTTCCGGCTGGCATTGCTTTAACCCCGAGAGACCTGGGCTTTGCTCTCTCTCCTGCGGTCGCTGTTCTCCCCAGAAACTAACGCGAATAAGAGCTACAACGCAGGAGAGCAGAGATGCAGACACCGCTTTCGCTGCAATGTTCCCATCCAAACACCCGACGGTCACCAGGCTCTAAATGCCCGATCTCGCTCACCCTGAAGTCACTTGCTGCTCCCCTACTGGGATCATGAGCGGCCCCCGGATTATCCGAAAAATTAAGTTTATAGCATTGAAAGTGAGAGAGCCCAAACTCCTCGATCCGGAGCGCGGTGTAGCACGGGGGAGGGGAGGGAGAGCCACTGTCTGGCTGTTGGAGAGGCAAGTGCTGTTAGACACCATCCTTTAGCCATCCTTCACAATAAGGAGTGAGCGTCACTACAACGCAGACTGTTGGAGACGACACACGGGCCTAGCAGAATTAGAAGGTTTACCAACTTTGAAGTTTAAAACGCGCTAAAGTGAAATCGCATATACAAGGAAAGGAAAGAATGAGCTGAGTCGGGCCATCCGTTTACAAACTAAACTAAGCTCCCCCTGGCAGTTACAGAAAACCCAGGGAGAGCTTTGTTTCCAAACTGATGGCAGGACGAGGCCCAATATTAGCAAGTTCTTGTCTTAAGAACACTTAACTAATCCTCTGCTGATAGGTTTGCTTTTCTAGCAGCATGGCTCTGCAAAGGACACCAATTCATATTTAGTGATTTCTTAAAAATATACAAATAAATGATTTCTGATCCCCAGACAATGTGACTCGGTAAAATAAGTGCAAGTTGTCTTTTTTGCTTTGTGAGTTTTCTGACTAAAGGTTCAGTTATAAATGATGATCCTGAATTTGACTCCATCTCATACCCTCCCACCAACTCAGCTCCCATCAGCCAGGAACTTAGAATTTCCCAGTTTGACTAAACCCCTGGATTTTTCTCTGAGATTCTGCAACCAGGCCTCAGCCCGGAACAGAACGTCTTGTCAGTCTTGACTTCAAATTGAAAGAAAAAATATTTAAATATTTATGAATTTGACATTTACAGTCAGATGTCCTTTAAAGCAGGACACCTCTCTCCCTCCGCCAGTTCACTTTACTATGGCCTATGTGCTGTGGGGGGTGAGGAGGAGGGAAAACAATGGCTGTTTCATAACAAGAAAACCAAATAAATACTCTTTTCTTTCAAGGCTTAACAAATCAACTGATTATAGAGGTTAGCCATCATTAAATAAATATTAATCCCAGACACATGTAACTATGGATTATCAGAAGAATCTATATAACTGGAGTACACAGGATATTACTTCTGAAAGATTTTTCTCCTTGGAAAATATTGTAATATTATAGAATCAGTGGTATATGAAAACAACTGATGGTTTAGGAAGTTAGTTTAAATACAAGCATTTTTGAGATTATATCCACTGTACTCATGCTTTTCAATGGTTATGGTCCATGCTTTAAATGCTATAAAAGCAGGTATGCATTTTGTCTTAGAACAACATTAGTCCTACTATTTAGATTTAAATCAAAAATATTTTAACTGCATCATTTGTATAGGCTTTTCTAAGAGAAAAAAGGCGCTTAGGACCTGAACCTTTGTGAATTTTTTTTTTTGCTGGTAAACTCACTGGATTATCCACCACACACTTGATATAAATTCAAAAATGTACAGGCATATTTAAAATATACTGCTATACAACACTAACATAATCAAAACACAACATATTACTCTATTATCTAAGGATGCAGCCAGATAGTTATTTGTATCTGTAAGTCTTTATATTTCAAACACAGCGAATGTTTGTAAATATTTAATGTACAGTTTCATGTACATAAGTTCCCATGCCTATGTTTGGAATGTGGGGGAAACGCTCTGAAGCGACAGAGTATGGCTCATACCTGGTGATGTAAACCTTCCAGATATAGCAACACCATTATAATTTATTTATTTATTGCTTCAGGGTAGAAGGCCAGATTGTGAGGTCCTTACTTGACCAAAACTCTCACTGAAGTTAATGGGATTTTTGTTCTAATTAAAGACGACAGAATTTGGGCTACAGTTTGCCAATCTCAAAAGTTATTTCTAGGTTGAGATAATACCTATTAGTCTGCCAATTATTCTGTTTTTCTGATAGTTTGAAAGAAAAGTATTCATTAACATTCATTTTACAAAAATATAACATACTATATATTTCCTGGAAAACTCTGAATTCTTTAGATGGAGTCTTTAAAATTTGAGCATTGCGTCTAGGTTATATATATTAAACAATTCATTTCTGAGCATAAATAAAAATGAAAAACAAACTACTTCATAAGCAAGGGCAACTTTAGAATATGATTTGTCTTAAAATATTACAAAGTTAAAAATTTGAGTGCTGTTTTTAATTTGGAATTCACTACAGAATCTAATAAATGAGAGAAGTGAGGTGGAAATAATCACGTATTAATTCTCTGCATTACAAAATCTTTTCAGGAGCTATTATCAGAGCAAGAGGCATTGTGGTTTGGATTCAGGGTGGGAGAAATCCTTTGTGCAACTGAAAGCTATTGTTCCTCTGTGCAGATGAAATTGTACTTG
Organism: Mauremys reevesii; assembly: GCF_016161935.1. Classification (NCBI taxonomy): domain Eukaryota; kingdom Metazoa; phylum Chordata; order Testudines; family Geoemydidae; genus Mauremys; species Mauremys reevesii. The sequence goes on from NC_052624.1 coordinate 20,687,562, forward strand.
CAAATCTGCCATTCGTGGGGGGGGGGGGGAAGGCAAGGTGCTTTGGCAGAAGAAAAGAATTATCCAAGAAAATAATTATTCTTAACAATAAACTTTCCTGAAATCAAATTTAGGTTCAGCGGTTTCAAGAAAGGATCTATTGCTAAGATTTTCAGGAACTGACATTAAAATAAAACAGACAATTAGAGATTTTTTATTTATCATCTTTTTAATACTGGCAACATAATGAGGGAGAATGTCTGTTGGTTCAAAGAAATCTGAAATTCAGAACTGATTTTTAGTAAATTCCCCATGTAAGCTGGTTGGGGTGCAGTTTGAGAAACGTGTTAAGTTTTGCTAAGTAGAAGAAAACAGAGATGAACAACTCTAAAACAGAACAAACATGGCGACCCTCCTAAAAATATACTTGCAGGAAATTTTCACAAGATATTTGACTTCAGTAAAAACAAGACTCAACACCACCACCACAAAGGATAACGATTCTCTTTCCTCTTTTTTGTTGGCTCTTGCTTGTCCCATTTACACTTGCACTCAGAAGCAGTTAAATCAGAATAGCAAGGCCTGATGGTTTACATTTTCCATGCAAACAGTGTTGTTTACTTTGGATACCACAACTCAAAGCTCTATAATAGACTGTATTTGTTGGTGTTTTAAGGTACTCTTCTTCAGTGTTGGCAAGAGATTTGTAGATAAAGACTCAGCTCTCCTCTCATCCGACCCTCCCCTCTACCACTCCTCTAAAAAGTCCTACTTGCTGCTAGGATATTGCTTTAACATCACTTTCAGCAGATGTCAGTTCATCACCTGAAACGGGGTCAATTTAACGCTTTGACTTGGGGGACTGAGATCGGATGGGAAGGTACTTTTTTCTTCTTTTAGGCTCTACATAGGAGTCGGAAAGATTAGACAAAATCGACAAACACAAAAGGCAGATGGATTTCTGGGAACTCCAGCTTATTCAAATCACTGAGAAAGGTCACTGCAAAGACCACAGATCTATTCATTTGAAGGAGCACAATGATCCTTCCTCAACCTTCAACACCACAAAGCACTCTGGAGCTTCTCTATACCTTTTAGTGGGATTAATATCCCGAACAATGACTGAATAAAATCAAGAATTCCGCGAGTTCAAAGATCCCTTGATCAATGGCAGATACTTTCCTCTCCTTTCTTAAAGGCAATACACAGAAGTGAAGTTTTTGGTTAGATTTAAAAACACACACTGTAGTTTGTATTCTACTATGCAATGTGATGCTATTTTAATGTAAGAGATGTCAAAATACCCAAAATAAGTTTGTGGAATGGAAGACAGTGTTGAGAAAAGTGAAATTTGGAGAGCTTCAATATTTGCTTTAAGTGAGTGACACAAAAACTGCAACAGAGTTTAGGCGTTGTTGAAGTAAGAAGTGACTAGAATGTTGTAAAGATAACCAGGAAATTGAACGGAATACATGTTTGTATAGAATGTGCCTATACAAGATACTATGATTTGCACACTTTGTCTCAGAGATGCCAACAATGTAAATAACGAAGAGGAAGTGAAAGAAGTGGAATAAAGGAAAGAGGAATGTGTCCAAACTTTAGTCCCCATTCTATAAGGACTTGACTAACTAAGAAGCAAATGGGAAAAGACAGAAGCACTGGGTGCAGTGACTGGAAAATTTAACTCCCCTCCTTGTGCTTTCCACACAGAGTAGAACAGATAAATACAGGGATTTATGCAATATGTCCCAGGTAGGGTTGTCAGAGCCAGAACCAAAAGGATGCTCAGCCATAGCTGAACTCAATACAATACGTTCAACAAGAACATAAGAAGAAATCTCAGACTTTGCCAACGCTGAACTAATGCTGATTTTGAAGGCATCTCTAGTTTAGGAATTAAACGGAATGCCTCTTTTGAATGTCAACAGGAGATACTGTCTATGGATCCCACACTGTCAATATACAGGGCGCCGTTGGAATAATTTTATTGTGGCAATGGCCCATCCCACAAGGTATCAGGTAACCATATATAGTTTTAGATGACAAAAATAAAAATGAAAATCTACAACAAAAAGACCAACTGAACATCCGATCCATTGCTGCACGATTTGCAGCAACTTTTGGTTCTATTAGCTATAGATTTGAAAAGCATTCCATTCATTTTCAAAAAAAGGCTTTCCTCGATTTTTGACACAAAGAGAGAGGCACAAACTTGAAGTGGTTAATGTAAGGAGCAGGAATGGAAAGTAAGTGTCCTTCATCCAATAGGCTCTGAGAGAGTGGTGCTGGTGGTGGGGGAGGAAGGCAGCCAACAAATCGGAGTGGTCACCCTTCCAAACTCTCCAATTTAACTGCAAACACGCTCAACCAGAAAATCCAAATGGAGAAGAGGAAAAGACCTCTTGACAAGGGGTGGGGGGAGGATTTTAAACAATGAGCAAACAGAGTAGACGGCAAAGTCGCAGCATCCACTCTTTTTTTCTTTTAACTTTCGAGCTCTTAAAAATATCACACAGAAACAATACGTGTCACAAGGATGAATCACGTACCCCGCCGTGCTACAGTTACAGAAAGTGGCTTTCAGCCTGCGGTAAAACCCCGCCATGGCATTGCCCTTTGCCACCCTACCCCAGTAACTGGCTGGGTTGTAGCCGAGCGAGGAACTCCAACAGGGCTCTGGCCGGCCGTCCCAATCAGGCAGGCAGCTTGCAGCACAGCTCCCAGCCTGTTTCCAGACCCGGAGCCAACGGCGTCTATCGGTTTGGATAAAAAGACGTTCCCCCCAAAGCCTCCCCTCCCGGTCCCCCCTCCACAAACACTAACCACACACATAACCCCCCCGACCACCTCAGGTTCAGCCCAAGCCGGGGCAGCTTTCGCCCAGGGACAGCTCAGACTGTCTTTTACCTGATGCCATTGTGCGCTCAGGGCTGGAGAAGGCTGCGGAGGGCTCCTGTCCTGGAGGACTAACGCGCACCACCTGGGCGAGCAATCCTTCTTCTTTGCCAAACTTCTCCATCTCCCCCCACCCCCTCCTCACCAGACACAAAGGCTCGCGGAGAGCCGGGCTCGCCGCTGTGCCAGGGCGGCTCGGCTGCAGCCTGCCCCAGCCCCCACGAGCGGCAGGCGGTGGAAGAGGACGGGCGCCGTGGCTGTCCCCGCGGAGCTGTCCATCACCGTAGGGCGCTAGGCGTGTGCGAGAGATTCCGGAGCGCCCGGGCTCTGCCCCTCCTTATATTCGCCCGCTCGCAGCCCCTGTCGGCTGCAGCACATGGCCCATCCACCGGTTACTATAGCGATGCCTCCTCTCCACATGTTGCTGACAGCAATTGGCTAAGGAGGCCTGGGCCGTTAATAAACCCTTCGCCGGAGTGAGACTATGAATGGACATTGGCTTTGTCACTCATTTGTAAAGCTGCTTGGGGTTTCTGCTCCCCCCCGCAATATTTTTTGTGCCACTCTTGCAAGATGGAAGCGGAGGGGAGAACAATGAGGGAGCAACCAAAAAAAAAAATTAACGCCAAGGAAAAACTAAAGATCATTTGCATGAAAATAACGCAAAGAAATTTGCATCGTCTCCTCTTGCAAAGACTTTTCCCTAGGGACCCCCCCCACTAAATAATAAAATAATAATTATTTAATAATTAATAAAGCACAACCACAAACAAAAAGAAATTCACTCAAACTTGGGTTGTATAAGGTCGTCCCAATATGATGCATCTAAATATTTTGCATTAAAAAGATAGCTTTAGTAAACTGTAATACTTAAAAAAATCTTAGTTTATCATGAATTTTAAGCTTAGGCTTCTCCCCACTTTAGCAAAACTGTTTGGACAAATAACTCTAGGGCCAGTGTGTTTGTAGAACTCTTACCTAATAAAACATGAATTATTATATTATTTATAATAATAAAGGCACTTAATTATTCATAACTAGAGGCGGGAGCCCTCTTGTGCTAGGGGCTGTACAAACACGCAGTAAAAGGGCATTGTAGAAAGGACAAAGGATATTGTTTAGAGAACTATTAACTTATTTGTTCACTCAGTACTCTGCCAACTTGGCTAGTTACACTGTTTTTTGGGAGGTATCCAAAAGCATAAAAAATGACACTCCCCAAATGTTACTGGCCTAATCTCCACTCCAGTAGGCTTAGTAGGGAGACGCCTAGGTTAAACTGAACATCTGTTTGCAGAGTGCGCTTGAAAGCCCCACAGCTGCAGCAAACAGGAGAAGAAAGAAGCTCGGGGAAAAGGGGATCTTGTCAGATGCAGCTGACAAGTCTTTGGGAGGCCTCTTTAGTCTCTCCTGCTCTCGAAACCCGAAGGTCCCCTCCCGCCTCCCCTCCTCCATTGTTTCCCCCTTGCTACGACAGCTGGAGATGGCAGGCCCAAGCAGGGCCAAGCGAGTCCTTCCCTAACGACCCCTCCTCTCCCCCTTTCGTGGGGCCCCCAGCTGCAGGAGGAGGCAGCCGGGCCTCGTCCCTACCGCCCCTGTAGCGCTGCCTTCTCCCGTGGTGGACCCAGCTGCAGAGGCCAGAGACCCGCCTGCTACGCACAGCCCCACCGAGAGGCTCCTTTCGCTGCGCCTCCCCAGCCAGAGGGAAGCACATCCTGAGCTTTCCCCACTTCCTTCACCGTCACAAATCTCTGCCCTGAGTTCTTCCAATGAAACCATCGCAGGATTCCCCCCACAGCCACAGCCCCCCGAGGCCAGCCGCGTAGAGCGGGTTCGGGATGTGGGGTCGGGTGCTCCCGCGCCCAGCTACGCTTCGCGGGGGGTGGGGGCGAGGAAGGAGGGCTCCCACCGGGACAGTCTGAACGAGGCTGCGTGTGTCTCACTGAAACAGACAAACCCTTCCCCGCCCGAGAGAGGGTTTCCATTACTCGGGAACGGGGAGCCAGGGCGATTGAGCTGTCCCCGCCCTCCCCTCCGTCACACTGGGCAGCTGTGCGGAGCCGAACTCACAAGCACCAATATCTGTTCCTCAGCACAAATGCCCCCCCCGTGTGTTCACACACACATGAATATATACACACCCCGCACCCTGAAGCCAGCACGGGCTCCCCGCGCCCCCCTCCCCACCCAGGCGCTGTGGAAACGCGAGTCGCTCCGCTTCTCTCTGCGGCACGTGGGGCTGAGGCGGCGATGACGCCACCAGCAGCGAGCGGGGGGGGGGAGGGGGGCGGAGAACAGGAAGGCGATGATGCCGCTCGGAACGAGCTCCCCTAGCAACGGGGGCCGGTTCGGTTCGCCCCGCCCCGCCCCGCCGCCGGGAAGAGCGGGGCGCTGGGGGGCGGGGCCCTGCACGGGGAGGGGGTCACGCCTCGGTGCCCTGCCTGGGGAGAGCGACCGCCTCGGAGGGAGCGGGACGAAGAACCTGCCCGGGCCAGGATCGCTCAAGCCTCCCGCCCGGGCAGAGGCAGCTGGGCTGGGGGGGGGGTGTCCCGGCCGCCCTGCTCAGGCGGAGGAGGGAGGTCAGAGGCAGCGCAGCTCGGGGCATCGCTGCCTCGCTCCGGGGAGCTGCGCCGGGAAGCCCCCGCCTGGCTTCCCCGGCCCTTTGCAGGGCTGTGTCCACACAGCCCCAGAGGGAGGGAGTGGGCCGCAAGCAGCTACATTCACCCCCTTCACCCGCGCTGTGACCTTTCCACTCGTGCCTGTGGGGAGGGGAAGGGAAGCAGACCTGGTTTAGTCAGTGGGAGATCGGTTTGATGGGGGAGGGGAAGGAGAACAGACCGGATTCTGTTAATGGGGGATCAGGTTTGGCTGGGAAGTAGAAGCGAAGCAGACCAGGTTTAGTCAGTGAAGGGATCGGGTTTGGTGGGGAGGGGAAGGGAAGCAGACCGGGTTCGGTCAGTGAAGGGACTGGGTTTGGTGGGGAGCGGAAGGGAAGCAGACCGGTTCGGTCAGTGAAGGGACTGGGTTTGATGGGGAGGGGAAGGGAAGCAGACCGGGTTTGGGCAGTGAAGGGATCGGGGCAGATGGGGAGGGGAAGGGAAGCAGACCGGGTTTGGGCAGTGAAGGGATCGGGGCAGATGGGGAGGGGAAGGGAAGCAGACCGGGTTTGGGCAGTGAAGGGATCGGGGTTGATGGGGAGGGGAAGGAGAACAACCGGATTCTGTTAATGGGGGATCGGGTTTGGCTGGGAAGTAGAAGGGAAGCAGACTGAGTTTGGTCAGTGAAGGGATCGGGTTTGATGGGAAATAGAAGGGAAGCAGACTGGGTTCGATCAGTGCGGGATTGGGTTTGATGGGGAAGAGAAGGGAACCAGACCGGGTTCGATCAGTGAAGGGATCAGGGTTGATGGGGGAGGGGAAGGAGAACAGACCGAGTTCGGTTAATGGGGGATCGGGTTTGATGGGAAGTAGAAGGGAAGCAGACTGGGTTCGATCAGTGAAGGGATTGGGTTTGATGGGGAGGTGAAGGGAAGCAGACTGGGTTCGATCAGTGAAGGGATCGGGGTTGATGAGGAGGAGAAGGGAAGCAGACAGGGTCTGGGTGTGGAGCGGGGAGAGGGGGCAAGCTGGGGTTGGCCTGGTTGCAAGGTAGGATTCAAAGAGCCACAAGGTGAAATGGACGCTCTCCTCCCCAGTCCCTGGCATGCAGCAACGGGCCAAGTGCAATTGCAACAGGGCAATGGGAGTGTCGCTTGCTTTGCCTTCATGAGTCTGTCCTGCGCCCGGGCTGGGGAGTTCCAAGGCTGGGCTCTCGCGCCGGGACGGGGGTGTGGGGCAGGACTGCGAGGCAGAGTGCGTGGCCCTCACGCCAAAGCAGGGTCGTGAGGGTAGAAAGCTGGGGCACAGGGAGGTGGGTTAAGGCAGCTTAGCCCCTTCACATGAGAGAGCCCGCAGAGCTGCCAGCCACGGCCTCCCTCTCTTCTCCCCCCAGGTAGCAGAGCCTCTCCCTGGAAATACTGCAGCCCGCTCTCCGAACATGCCATGTGCAAGCCGGCCCCGGCCTGCACAGCACTGACAGCACAGCTCATCCCCAGCGGGGGTCTTACACTTCCCGCCGCAAGCTGCTCCACTCTAATTCTGGCTGCTGTGCAATCTACGAGACAGAGGAGCTATTACCGTAATGTACCAACACAGCAATATCTGTACAATTATCGATTCACAATCAAAGGACTTCGCTGGCTTTCTAAATGGCAGGAGAGCAATTCATTGGGAGCGTGGTTCTTATCATATACTTCCTCCCTACAGTCTGCGATCTGCAGCCAGCGTCTTGATTGTTATCCGCTCTTAGCCACTAAGCAAAGAAAGCAAACAAAATAAGAAGGCAAACCATGTCTCCACAAGCACTATCATCACCACATGGACAGTTCATTTCAACCCCTAGGACATTTGGAAAAGTATCATTTTAGATGACTACACTAAGGTTGGGTACCATTTTCAGAAAGAATGCACACACGCGTTCATTTTTAGATGTAAGGTTACTGTGTATATTTACAGAACATGACTTTTTTGGCAATAGTATTTTCAGGAAGGGCAAGAGGGTAGCCACAGTGACTATTTCAACCTGACCATCACTACACAATGGAAAATGCTTAGATTTCCAAAGATGAATGCAAACCCATTTACCTATCGCCTACAGATACATTTTTAGCACACATTACACATTCATATTTTGTTAATATGTGTCTTGAACACGACATTTTTAGTCTTCTCCTATCATTATATTGTTCTGGTAATATTGTCATAGCATACACGATTGGCTCACTAACCTATATTTTTTAAACTCAGAGATAAACGGACCTGTCAAGAGACTTCATTAAAAGGACATATTTGTGTTGTGCAAATTGATCCTTTTAGTGAACTGTCTCAGAAACTGATAAAGAATTCTGTTAGCATTGTAGCTTATTTTCCTTATTTACAAATCCTTTAATTGTTGTTTGTAGGAAAAATATTGCATATTTTCAGAATCATTAGACAATACATTATTTGAACACAAAATTAACTTGGTAATAGTATCATGAAAGAAATGGGTATCTTAAAAATATTTATTTGAATTATTTTATTTTTTCAAATAATGACATCTTTGGACTTAATTTCACAATAAACTAGTTTATATGATTCCCATTATTTCTTTGACATAGAAGAATGTTAAGCATGAGGCAAAACATAATTGAGAGGTATGTTATATAGATTTAATACTTTTTATGTAGAATAAATAATGAACGTAATATTCATTTAAAACGATGTTTTGTCAGATATAATAAACATAATAAAAACATGTTCAGTCTATGATATATAAATTATCTAAACAATTTAAATAGTTTTAAATGATTTCCATGTATGATGCAAAGCTGTTTTTAAGGCATGTTCAGCAGTTATTTGTAAAACTTAATGTTCTGTGATAAAATCTCATTTTTGATTTAAGGAACCCAGAACTGCCATATAAGATATTGAAGTGATTTAAATATACTAAATTATCTGAGAAAATGTATTTTTAAACAAGGTGAAAGAATGACATCAGCAATAGTTTTCTCACTAAACATTATTTCTTGTTTGCCTGGAATGAACTTAATTTCTAAGTGAAAAACAAATATATTTGAGACACAGTCTCTATTTTTATTAAATGAAACAAATACTAATATTTTGAAAGGTAATGCAGGCTAATAGTCATTCAAATTCAAGAGCTGTATTTGAAATATTTCTATATTCAAAACAGTCAGGATCTCAAATTTAAATATGAACATTTTGGTTACATAAATCCACTAAAGTTACAGAACAAAAAATTATGTTTAGAAACAGCAACATCTAACATTCCATAATATTAATAGTTGATTACTATATTTTTAAAATTTCATTAAAATGTTTCTTAACTTTTCATGACTTCTATTACCATAAATCTCATTACAATGCTATATTTTAGATTTTATTATATACTAGTGAAAATGCACACATGAGGTTTTGTATTAAGTAAACTTCTCTCTCCCTAAAGGAAGTCTGATAGTGCATTAACAAAACAACAAATGAAAATAAATGATGCTCTATCTTTATTTAAAAGTTTTGTCTAACATTCTTTGGAGCCTTGTTATTTAAATGCAAATCCTAGTATGCTGCATAGGCTTTTCAAAGATATTTTCTGTCCCTGAGGATTTTAGGATGAATCAAAGTTGAATTTCATTCATTCCCAGGAACAAAAATTCTCTTCCAAATATTTGTTTCAGCTTCCTATGCATCATGTACAACTCAATTCTTCAAAGTAAGTAATGTTTACCTTACTTTGACACATGTACATGCTAAGACGAAGATAGATACTCTCTGGAATTAAAACATTAAGTCTCCAGGAGAGAAAAGTCCATTTCCAAATTATGTTCCTAGGATTAGTTTTTAATTCACACTTTTAAGCACCATAATTTAGTGAATTTTAGACACTATACTAGTAGAACAAAAAGTATCTCTCTTCTTTTCCCTTGTGCTTTGAAGAGCTGCACAAAGACACTTCCCATACCCAACAAACTCCAGAGCTCTTACCTTAACATTAAAAATATGATTTGATTTTGGCTAAACTTTGAATCTAATTAATCTATTTTATGTTTTTCAAACAATCCACTCAGTTCAACCTGGATATTCTACTTCAGAAACAGTTAAAAAAATCATTAAGAGGCTATTTTACACCCCCTGCCCTTTTAATTTAATGGAATTAATATAATTTCAACAAACAAAACAGCTTTTATGGCTTCATCTGAGCAAACAAACTTGGATACAAATTTCAATAATGATTAGTTCACTCTCAAAAACTGTGTTCACATTGGGGTTTTTGTTTGTTTGTTTTTAAAACATTAAAAGATGAGAACATTTTTTTCCTTAGCGAAGACTGAAATCAGCCTGCCTGAAAAAGGCCAAGTCAACGCTAAAGCACATTGACACTGTCCCTTTGAAAGCAGCATTATGATAATAAATAGTTTGTAGAGATGGTCAGTGGTATAAACCTTGCTGCCTTTATAGATATTTTTAAACAAGTGCAGGTTCTCTTTTTTGTTGATGTTGTTTGCGTGTTTTGTATCATGCTTTTCAAAAATAAGCACAAAAAGCCCATTGGCTATCTTTGATCCATTATGTATAATGGGAACAGATCCACAGAAAAAAAATCCAAGGTAAACTGCTAGATCATGCTTTAAATATTCAGCCTAATAAAAGACAGCATAATGCCTTAGACCTGCATCTGATCACCTTTCAGGAGCAAGGCCACATGGTAAGACAATGCGGTGGTCTTGTTAGTAGTGGCGATGCTCACAAGAAAAATGGAAAGTGAACAGTTCAAGAGCGATTCTCTCCTACAAATGGCTATGCAGTATTATTAATTGGAGACAGAATGGAATATAAGAAATGCATACAAATACTCATTTACTGCATAATTAGGGGTCATGGTGGATGTTATAATAATATGCCATTTATAAGCTTTCAACCCAGTTTGAATTCTTTTGTAATTTCAGGCCCAATCCTGCACACACTCCCTCTCGGGTAGTTCTTTATAAGTCAATGGGACTAATCAGAACACGCAACAATAAGTGTTTGTAAGATCAAGTCTTATGGTAGGAGGATCAGTATTCCAAGAAAATGTTCATATATCTGAAATTGTAATTACATAATAATTAGCTTTAAACTCACAAATTTAAATTAAAAATAAAAGATATTTAAATTTAAAAAGTGTGCTTAAGTTTCAAAATGTGACTTTAAACTTCAATATATTGAAAGTCTGATTTAGCTTTATTAAAAAAAAAACAAATCAAAACAAACAAAAAAACCCTGCCCAGAACCTGTTCAGCAGTGAAATTTGGAGGGGAAAGTGTAGATAAATAATTTTGTGTTGTTCTTTTGTGTTACAACTGAACATGTCTGTCATTGAAACTCCAAACTTATTAGGATATATTTGGAAAATATTTGTACATAGTATGGAAGTAATGTAACTGCAAAGAATGAAGGCAGATGCTAAGTACCAGTATTCTATGGCTTAACACATAACTTCTATTAAAGGACTATCATAGTAATAAAATGTTACTTAAAATTATACTGTGTGGTTCAATATTTATTCTCTTCCGGACTTCCAAATAAACTTGTTAGGCTTACAAATGAAAAAATATGTTTCTAACAGCCAACACTGCAAATTCAGTCTGAAATTTGCAAATCAAGATGTGTTCTTTCTGTGTCTTACATCATTACCACTCTTTCTGGTTCATCATTATCTGATTTTGAGAGGCAAAGTACAGTCACTTGCCGAGATAAGTTTACAGTAGAGAGAATTGTTCTTCATTACTGACCTAAATTTACCTCTACCCTATGTGAATCTTATGCTAGCATGATTGTATTGGTTTTAAATTATTTGCATTATTAATTTAACTATTAAAAGAGTTTCTAGAAATAATTATATGCACTAGAACAGGGGTTCTTAAACTTCATCGTGTGGTCCATATTTTAATATGGAGATTTGGTATACCTTCCCTCCACTAATAGTTGCATAGAGCATCCTTGTGGCAAGTACAGCAATTTCTTAGTATGAAAAAGTAACATTAGAATAGACTTGAATGCATTTTTATCTGTTTTATAAAGCAGTTTAGCAACTGGAAATAAGCAGGAGTAGATAACACCATGAGACCAACCAGTGCTCTGTAGACCACCTGTAGTCCATCTTATCTAAGATTTATAATTAATAGTCTAACTGTCTAAGTGTTCCTCACTTGGGTCTTGGTTCTACATCGAGACCCACATTCATATTTTGGAAGATTGCAAAGTATTAGCAATATCGCCAGTAATAAAGATCCCAGAACAGAACTTTAACTGACAATTTTGTTGATGGGGCCACTGCTGCATTGTCTCTAACAAGAACAAAACTTTATTTTAGGTCCTGAGTCCACCACCACCCCCCGAAAAACCCTTTGCCAGTAAAGCAAGCAGATATGTCACATAAAATTGTGCTCTTTTTAATATAGCTAGTTTTCTGAAGATAACACTTCAAAATAAAGAAGACTCCAAACCCAAGTAGAAAGGAAAACAGAGAAAGACAGGAAGAGACTTGGTATCTTTCAGGAAGGTTCTTTCCTTTTGCCAGTAGCACAAGTCTTGAGGGACTTTTAAAACTTTCTCCCTTTTCTGGCTATCAAGGGGGCAAGGTAACCTTACCTAACTATACAACTAGGAGTTCTAAAACCTTGATACATGTTATAACAATGGTATGAGAGCAGTTAAGATGAATATATCTCAGTCCCATTGGTTAAACCTGTGCTTTTTGTTTGCACCTGTGGACCCCATGGACAGGGGGAATATTAATGTGAGAGGTGTCCACAGTACACTTTAAATCCCCTACACACTTCAGTGCGCGCACACATACACACCCACACACACTGTAGATTTTTACAAGTAGCTTCAAAGCAAGGACCCGTCCAGTCCAAATTCCATTAAAATGAATGACACGTCTATGGAGCTACTGATTTCCACCTGGGGGTATGCCAATTTACATCAGATGAAGATTTGTCCCAGTCTTTTAGCTATGACTGCTCACTTGGTGGCTGATCTGATTGCCATTGATGTCCCACTGATTTTAATAGAGCCAAAGTCAATGGAGCTATGCTTATTTACACCAACTGAAGCGAGGGCTCCATAAACGAGGAAACACTGGTCTTTGAAACAGCAGGACGAGGGGACAGATTCTGCATTCCTATCAGACTCAAAACTCCTATAAACTTGAGGAGTTTTAGGAATGCAAGGAATGTAGGGGCAATGCCAAAGATTGGTAAGATACTTTAAGTGACTGTAAGTGCGGACAGAGCCTGAAGTTCCTGCTAAACAAGGCCCCTCACACGAAGCAGACCTTCTTGTCAGACCTTCTTTTTTTCCTAACAACAACACTGTATTGGTTTTTTTAAACTTTTGGGCTGATGAATAAGGAAACTCAGGATACCAGAGAAGTTAGAGATTGTAAGTGGATTTTTTTTAATCCCTTGTTTTTGGAAAATGGATAATCACAAGGGATAATATTAAATGTAAAGGACTTCCCATCATTTGCTAATAAATGTTTGTTAATATGACAAGAATATAATAGCTTTTTGTATCTATATTCTTGTTATTTGTAACCAGGTCCTTGATGCAGCTGGCATTTAAACAAGGCCACTTTCTGCCCAGGGCACCAATTGACCTCAGTGGGAACGGCATGTACCCAGGGGTGCTAGAACAATTTTTATGATGGGGGTGCTGAGAGCCATTGAACCAAACTGTAAATCTTGTGTATGACAGAAGCCACTTCAAGCCAGGAGGTGGAGCAGCAACCTCAGCACCCATAGTTCCAGCATCTATGTATGTACCTGTGTGGAAAAATCTGAACAGTATTCTGACAGAAAAGAAACTATGTTAATCACAGGTTCAGAAATTGTCCATATTATGCACATGGTACATCCACAAGTATCTTGACCAGTTCAAGTTTAAAATTGCCAGTAATAATGATGGGTCACACCATCCCCATAGTGGGCTACTTCCATGCAGGTCTGAAGAAACTCTTTGAGGTTCCCTTTATGGAGTTTCCTATATAACCTTCTAGTGTGAGTTCGGTTTCTCTCCTTATTATGAATTAGAATGGGATCCAGCTCACAAAAACAGCCAGTCCTCTTAAGATCTGCACAGATAATGAGGAATCCATGACGGCCAGAGCTATTTATACTGATCCTCCCAGCCCCTCTCTGATCCTGTCAACAGGGCTCTTGGGTCATGCTTCCATGGGCTACCCAGCAGGCTGCTGGACCCAGAATTCAGGGTAGATGTTAAGATCAGCCTTAACATACTCAGTGAAGTTCTGCAGGGTTGGTGTCACAATGATACCCCCATCCTAAGTCATGAATCCAGAACCTTATGATGCACCATCCTCTACTGGGATAACTGAGTGGTTGGGAGCAGGGGCCAATGATGCAGCAAACTCTTAAGCTTAAACTCTTGCAGGCCACACATGCTTGGATTTACTGTACTCTCTGCTTATGGGAACAAAGGGTCTGATTGGGCCCCATTCCACTACAAAAGGTAATTGTGCCTTAAAATATTCCATTGTTTAAAATCATTAATGTACTGAAAGCTTTTAAAATTTTATTTATAGCAATATCAATAATAGCAACATTCTAGTCTTTACTTCTTTGTGCAAATGAAAAAGACACTGCTGAGAAAATGACATGTACAGCCTTGTTTTAAGGTTTTGTTTTACTTAGTCATTACTTCTTTCAAAGATTTTTATGTACATTTTTCAATCCTTTTGCTTCCTCTTTGCTAAGTTAAAACTTGGGATTTATAATATTGTCTACAACTCTGTAGCCCATCTGGTATGTATCTTTAGTGTGAGGTAGTCACTAATTATATTAATCTTTTATATTCCAATAAGTCAAAGTTTTTCAACCTTTCCATATTCAAGGCCTAGTCTGTCATCTCAAATTCTTTGCTGCAACATCCCGTCATCCTTTGTAATCACATCCTACAACACACTGCTTATGTTGTGGGTAAAGTTCATTAATTTCCAGAAGGTCAAGACAAATATCATGAAATACTTTAGCCACATTTTAAGCCTGCAAATTGGGCCTTAAGTTGGACTTCTTTGGTGCATAGGACTTGTTCTGGCCCTCTGAACACAGGTGAATTGAAACAAGAATTTATTATAATTAATCAAATTTAATGGATTAATTAATAGAATTAATGATTGTTAGAATTATTAGAATCTATTAAAATAAGAAATGACAAAAATAAAAAATATTTCCATAAATTGTCATCATGGTATTTGTAAAGAATTTTAAAAAAGAATTGTTAAACACTTCCATTTTTTTTTAAAAAGCCATTTTTCCCAGTGAAAGATGTCTATTTGAAAAACAATTGACCAGTTTTAATTATTATTATGATACTGAGTCCTGTTTCAGCAGAATTACATTGAGAAAAAGGAAGGATCCCATGAAAGAAAACTCAACTTTCAAGAAGGTACAGGAATACTGGCATGCTGCCAGGAATTTTTGAGGCTGAAAAAATTTGCAGTGAAAAGTATCATTGAAGTAATATGCCTTAAAAGAAGTTTTGCTTTCTGATGTATGTTTTGCAGAAGATTTCCAATCATGGAGATGATTGCAAAGGTAGAAGGCTGAAAGTAGTCAGCACTTTCTCCTAAAAAGCAGAGATGGAGGATTAGGCAAAGGTTGGTATGGAGTTATAACTTTAAAAAATAAATCAAAGGCAAAATACACAGAAAGAATTCAAGCTGATCCAAAAGTTCCTGATCTTTAGAGTTTTTAACACTTTTTAAAGTGGAGTAGTTTCTTTACAAGTTCATTCTATTGACAGATATTTCTCATAAAAATATCTAATTTCTAATATCTACTGTTTAAAACACTCAAATCTAACAGAACGGCCACATCAACGGCAAGCAGGACCACAGGCCTGCTAAAAACAGTCTTGTGAGAACAAAGTGCAGAGAGATGTACATCCAGACTCCAGCAGAGAGAGCTATTTGTCCCATGTGAGATCAGTTACAATTTGGGCTGTCAAATGACTAACAAAATTAATCGTGATTAACAAAATTAATTGCACTGTTAAACAATGATTAAATACCATTTATTTCAATATTTTTTGATGTTTTCTACATTTTCAAATATATTGATTTCAGTTACAACACAGAATACAAAATATACAGTGCTCACTTTATATTTATTTTTGATTACAAGTATTTGCACTGTAAAAAAAATAGTATTTTTCAATTCACCTAATACAAGTATTGTAGTGCAATGTCTTTATCATGACAGTTGAACTTACAAATGTAGAATTATGTACCAAAAACCTGCATTCAAAAATAAAACAATGTAAAATTTTAGAGCCCGCAAGTACACTCATCCTATTTCTTGTTCAGCCACTCGCTCAGACAAACAAGTTTGTTTACATTTGCAGGAGATAATGCTGCCTGCTTCTTGTTTACAATGTTACCTGAAAGTGAGAACCGGCATTCTCATGGCACTGTTATAGCCAGCACCGCAAGATATTTATGTGCCAGATGCGCTAAAGATTCATATGTCCTTTCATGTTTCAACCACTGTTCCTGGGGACCACTGTCCATGCTGATGACAGGTTCTGCTTGATAATAATCCAAAGCAGTGCGGACTGAGGCATGTTCATTTTCATTATCTGAGTCAGATGTCACCAGCAGAAGATTGATTTTCATTTTTGGTGGTTCGGGTTCTGTAGTTTCTGCATCGGAATGTTGCTCTTTTAAGACTTCCAAAAGCATGCACTACACCTCGTCCCTCTCAGATTTTGGCCGGCATTTCAGATTCTTAAGCCCTGGGGTGAGTGCTGTAGCTATCTTTAGAAATTTCACATTGGTGCCTTCTTTGTGTTTTGTCAAATCAGCAGTGAAAGTGTTCTTAAAATGAACAACATGTGTTGGGTCATCATCCAAGACTGCTATACTATGTGGCAGAATGCGGGTAAAACAGAGCAGGAGACATACAATTCTCCCCCAAGGAGTTCAGTCACAAATTTAATTAATGCTTTTTTTTTTTTTAAACAAGCGCCATCAGCATGGAAGCATGTCCTCTGGAATGGTGGCCGGAGCATGAAAAGGCATACGAATGTTTAGCATATCTGGCATGTAAATACCTTGCAATGCTGGCTACAAAAGTGTCATGCAAATGCCTGTTCTCACTTTCTGATGACATTGTAAATAAGAAGAGGGCAGCATTATCTCCTGTAAATGTAAACAAACTTGATTCTCTTAACGATTGGCTGAACAAGAAGCAGAACTGAGTGGACTTGTAGGCTCTGAAGTTTTACATTGTTTTGTCTTTAAGTGCAGTTATGTAAAAAAAATCTACATTTGCACTTTCACGACAAAGAGATTGCACTACAGTACTTGTATGAGGTGAATTGAAAAGTACTATTTCTTTTGTGTCATTTTTACAGTGCAAATATTTATAATAAAAAATATAGACTGATTTCAACTACAACGCAGAATACAATAGATACGAGAATGTAGAAAAATATCCAAAATATTTAATAAATTTTAATTGGTATTTTATTGTTTAACAGTATGATTAAAACTGAAATCAATCACAATTAATTTTTTGAGTTAATCCTATGAGTTAACTGCGATTAATCAACAGCGCTAAATAAGATATAGATATGTGATATGAAATACTCAGTGAGATGCTTTTAACAAAGGAAATACAAATGAAAAAGACTTTTTGATGATTGTGTTTATAACAAACACAGCATCAGATGTTTTACACCAAAATGTATCACTTGAAAACTGGGGTGGCCAAACTTTGCCCAGATTACCATAATCCAGTCTTTGATTTATCGATTCAAAGTCATCAGGGAATATGACAAATCCACCTAGTTCCCCCGGAGAGCTGCACTTTGCATGTAGATGTCAAAGTTAGCTGAGAGAGGTGCAAAAAATCACATATAGGCAGTGAGCTCCCTATTGACCACACATCTGAGCACTGTTTATGTGTAGAGGAAGTGTGAGAATTGCCAAGAAAGGTGCCAATTTCTTCATTCAGTCTCCTCACCTCTCCCACCAGGAGCCTTATGCCCCCTCTCCCTCCATCAGACTCTCCTCACTCTCACTTCCTTCCATCTATTAAAAAAATGCAATTAGAGACCAATAAGAAATCCCGACTTGGGGTCCAGTTCTACACCCATTACTCCCACTGACTTGCCACTGGGCCACTCATTAGTAACACGGATCACTACAAACAAAAAATCTGTATTCCACTTCCCATTATCGTATAGTTTCTCTCTGGCGCAGAAGTCAATGGAGCTATGACAGTTTACAACAGATGTGGATTTGTCCCACTGTGTCTCTGCACTCGAGTTGTGTACACACACACACACACACACACACACACACACACACACACACACACACACACACACACACGCGCGTTAAGAATAAAACAGTAACAGCTGAAAAAATTAACAAGTCTTTAAATAATTTAGGGCTTAATTAAGGGTACAAGAGGGTACTGTTCTCTTGTATAGAAATGAAATTGAAGATGTGGCCAGTGGGTAAATTCAAAGATATAAGCATATGTTTATGTATATTACATGTACCATGTGCCCTGTCTAGTAGTTCAATCCAGCACAAATTTCCTAGTCATTTCTTTCCCCAGACATAACATAGACCTACATAAAAACTATGATTAACATTATATGAAAATTAAACCATCTTGAAATTGCAGGGTTTGGAACCACATCCAACATATGTATGACAAGGGAAAAACTATGCATCTCTATAACAATTTGTATCATACATGGATATTGGGCTAAATCCTGCCCAGCCCCCGGTTGTTTTGCAATGGTCTGGTGAATGCAAACTAATTGTAAACCTGGCTTAACCAGCTCCCCAAGGATTGTCCTTGTGCGTAAGGCGTAGAACTAGTGTAGACCCACTGCAGTAGTGCTATATGCCACCTTTCTGCTATTCCCAGAGAAGAAGGTACCCACCCACCCCAGAGGGCACGGGCATGTCTAAGGCACATTAAAATAGCTCAGGGATGTCATGCTCCTTCTGTGGTGAGAGCCAAATTCTATTTTTAATTATGGTCTGTGGCCTGGAGCAAACATTGAGGACTACATACTACACTCCATCTACACCAGAACATCCATCCATGTCAATGGGAGGACTGCAGAATTTCTTTTTGCATTTCTTGCCCAGAAAGATCAAGGCATGACATGGCTGTTACTTCGTTATTATTACTGCAGTATTTAATTTTTGTCAAGTGTATTATTGACACATTTAATGTCAGTCAGTGAGAAAATATGCTCCTGCATACATGTCCTCTGTTTCTGCCCTTTCTTTCTTTTCCTTCCCTATACTCTTTTTTCTGTTTCTCTCCCTCTCCCCTGTCTTTGTCTTTCTTTTGCATTTCTTGCCCAGCAGCAATTTTCAGTTTCCATCAACATGGGCTTCTCTTCTTCTCCTTTCCATCTACTAAAATGCTGAACAGTGAAATAGTTAATGTTTAATATTAAAATGGGATTTTGAAACAGCATCCCAAAGTGATAAATGTAGCAGGGCAGTGGGAGTTCACACCACCCAGAATCATCATTTCAGGCTGTCTGCAGGCGCAGGAAGACAACTCAACTTTTGTCCCATGCAGCCTTTTAACTCTGTTCCTTTGTGTGTGTGTACTACCACTGAGTCTTTAATTCCATGATATTTTTGTGCAGGACCCCTACCTAGTTCAGTCTGTAGGCTGGACAGGAAACAAGGTAAGGATGTGTAGTGAATGAATTTGAAGTTTGACACACCCCTGCCACATTCTCTACAGACACTGAAAGGTAAAGAGTGAATGAGACAGTGGCACAAAGGAGCTCCAAACTCTTTTAGTGCAGAGACTGGATGATGTACAGGAGTGGTCTCCAACCTTTTTAAGCACAAGATCACTTTTTGAATTTAAGTGCAACCCAGGATCTACCTAAAAGAAAATGTAGAAATAACAGTAATCACACAAACACAAATACCGTTGCCTGGCCTGTGCCCTGCCCTTTCCCCCAAGGTCATGCCCCTGCCCCACCCCTTCTCCGAGGCCCTGCCCCGCTCATTCCATCCCCCTTCCCTCCATCGCTCACTCTCCCCCACCCTCACTCACTTTCACTGGGCTTGGGCTAGGCGTTAGGGTGCAGGAGGGGGTTCAGGACTGGGGCAGGGGGTTGAGGTATGGGAGAGGTTCAGGCTGCAGGCTCTGGCCGGGCGCCATTTACCTTAGGTGGCTTCTGGGCAGTGGTGCAACAGGGCTAAGGCAGGCTCCCTGCCTGCCCTGGCCCTGCGCTGCTCCTGGAAGTGGCCAGTATGTCTGGCAGTGGTTCGGGGGGGGACGAGCAGGTGGCTCTGTGCACTGCTCTTACCTGCAGGCACTGCTCCCTCAGCTCCCATTGGCCACAATTCCCTGTTCCTGGCCAATGGGAGCTAAGGGGGCGGTGACTGCAGGTGAGGGCAGCACGCAGAGACCCCCTGCCCTTCCCCCTCAGGAGCCACTGCCGGACATGCTGGCCGTTTCCGGGAGTGGCACAGGGCCAGGTAAGGCAAGGAGCCTGCCTTCGCCCCATTGTGCCGCTGGACTGTTAGTGGCCGATCTACCAGTTTGGCTGTAGGACAGTTGACAACCCTATCGTGATTGACTGGTCAATCGTGGAGCCTCTGACAGTGGATCTTAGTCTCAGTGACTGAGACTGAGATCGACTGTCAGAGGCTCCACGATTGATGCAATCTACCAGTTGGTGACTACTGATGTACAGTGTGCGAGTCAGGAGGTAATACAATTAATGTTGAAGATAAAGGTAAATATTGAACAGCAGTCTCCGTTACTGAGCTTTGTCCAACTTGTACACTGTATGATATAGGGTCCTGCACCAAATAATAGTATGTGATCATGTAATTAATGACAGGTATGTCAAACATTCAACCTGCTTGATGTATTTCTATGGCCTGCATTACATACTCAGATTCTGCAGAATCTAAGCCTACATTTTCTTTAAAGTAAGTTTCTAGCCCTCATAGTTGTGAAGAAAACCTCCCAAATATGATCTGAAGATGAACTTTAATTCTGGCATTTTCCTGACTTTTGAGTACCTCATTTTGCAATCTTAATGTTCCATTAATGTAGGCTTTTGTATGTAATTCAAGGCTAGTAATTCTAGGCTATTTTAAAAGAAAAAAAATAACTCAAATTTCAGCATGTGCAATTATTTGCTAGACAGCAGAAGAACACTACGCTAAAAATGTTCATTCAATATCTATCTTTGCATATCATATGAAATAACGCAGGGCTTCTTTTGAGCTCTCCATCCTTCTATCCATGATGCTAGGTATTTCTACTCCTCATTTTCCTCTCAACCATAATTTTTGTAACCTAGATATAAGAAGTTTAACTTTGCCTTAATGTACATGTTCTGAACATCTGTACAATAGAGTTAACAAAAAATTGTTTTGTAAGTACACTGAAGGACATAAATCCACACCGTGTAGAGGTCAAGCATAGGAGTTTATTACACACAGCGCTGGCAGAGTGTCACCTTGCTTATTAGGCTTAGAGACACTGTTAATCAATTGATTACAATAGAATTTATAGATTTTCCATGGGTGGGGGAAAGTGACAGGATAGGCAGTTCCACATCCCGGGATAGGTTTTGCAGCAAGAAAAGATAGCACATTAGCCAATGGTTAAAAGGTTACATAATGTCTCCGCCCATGGTCTCAGGTTAGCAAGTTAACATTTATTTAATACTTTGATAAAATGTTATTAGTATAAAATATATATATGTTGAATTCTGATTTGGGGTCCATAGGAATGGAGCAACTCCTTTGATTGTCCACCAGGTACATTCCTAGGGATTAAAGCAAAGAAACAGTGAAAGTATATGGATTGTCCCCTTTATGTCTTAAGGCAGGCATTGGTCTCTGGGAAGAGAGGTGGAAGGATAGACTCATAGACTTTAAGGTCAGAAGGGACCATTATGATCATCTAGTCTGACTCCCTGCACAACACAGGCCACAGAATCTCACCCATCCACTTCTATAACAAACTCCTAACCTATGTCTGAGTTACTGAAGTCCTCAAATTGTGGTTTGAAGACCTCAAGCTGCAGAGAATCCTCCAGCAAGTGACCCGTGCCCCATGCTGCAGAGGAAGGCGAAAAACCTCCAGGGCCTCTGCCAATCTGCCCTGGAGGAAAATTTCTTCCCGACCCCAAATATGGTGATCAGTTAAACCCTGAGCATGTGGGCAAGACTCACCAGCCAGTACCCAGGAAAGAATTCTCTGTAATAACTCAGATCCCATCCCATCAAACATCCCATCACAGACCACTGGGCATACTTATCTGCTAATAATCAAAGATCAATTGCCAAATTAATTGCCAAAATTAGGCTATCCCATCATACCATCCCCTCCATAAACTTATCAAGCTTAGTCTTAAAGCCAGATATGTCTTTTGCCCCCACTACTCCCCTTGGAAGGCTGTTCCAGAATTTTACTCCTCTAATGGTTACAAACCTTCGTCTAATTTCAAGTCTAAACTTCCTAGTGTCCAGTTTATATCCATTTGTTCTTGTGTCCACATTGGTACTAAGCTTAAATAATTCCTCTCCCTCCCTAATATTTATCCCTCTGATATATTTATAAAGAGCAATCATATCCCCCCTCAACCTTCTTTTGGTTAGGCTAAACAAGCCAAGCTCTTTGAGTCTCCTTTCATAAGACAGATTTTCCATTCCTTGGATCATCCTAGTAGCCCGTCTCTGAACCTGTTCCAGTTTGAATTCATCCTTCTTAAACATGGGAGACCAGAACTGCACACAATATGCCAGATGAGGTCTCACCAGTGCCTTGTATAACAGTACTAACACCTCCTTATCTTTGCTGGAAATACCTTGCCTGATGAATCCTAAAACCGCATTAGCTTTTTTAATGGCGATATCACATTGGCGGCTCATAGTCATCCTGTGATCAACCAATACTCTGAGGTCCTTCTCCTCCTCTGTTACTTCCAACTGATGTGTCCCCAATTTATAATTAAAATTCTTGTTATTAATCCCTAAATGCATGACCTTGCACTTTTCACTATTAAATTTCATCCTACTATTATTACTCCAGTTTACAAGGTCATCCAGATCTTCCTGTAGGATATCCCAGTCCTTCTCTGTGTTAGCAATACCTCCCAGCTTTGTGTCATCCACAAACTTTATTAGCACATTCCCACTTTTTGTGCCAAGGTCAGTAATAAAAAGATTAAATAAGATTGGTCCCCAAACCGATCCCTGAGGAACTCCACTAGTAACCTCCTTCCAGCCTGACAGTTCACCTTTCAGTATGACACGTTGAGGTCTCCCCTTTAACCAGTTCCTTATCCACCTTTCAATTTTCATATTGATCCCTGTCTTTTCCAATTTAACTAATATTTCCTCATGTGGAACCGTATCAAATGCCTTACTGAAATCGAGGTAAATTAGATCCGCTGCGTTTCCTTTGTCTAAAAAATCTGTTACCTTCTCAAAGAAGGAGATCAGGTTGGTTTGGCACGATCTACCTTTTGTAAAACCATGTTGTATTTTGTCCCAATTACCATTGACCTCAATGTCCTTAACTACTTTCTCCTTCAAATTTTTTTCTGAGACCTTACATACTACAGATGTCAAACTAACAGGCCTATAGTTACTCTGATCACTTTTTTTCCCTTTCTTAAAAGGGACTATGTTAGCAATTCTCCAGTCCTACAGTACAACCCTTGAGTTTACTGATTCATTAAAAATTCTTGCTAACGGGCTTGCAATTTCATGTGCCAGTTCCTTTAATATTCTTGGATGAAGATTATCTGGGCCCTCCAATTTCATCCCATTAAGCTGTTCGAGTTTGGCTTCTACCTTGGATGTGGTAATATCTACCTCCATATCTTCATTCCCATTTGTCA
Organism: Mauremys reevesii; assembly: GCF_016161935.1. NCBI lineage: Eukaryota > Metazoa > Chordata > Testudines > Geoemydidae > Mauremys > Mauremys reevesii. Next base: position 20,710,967 of record NC_052624.1, read on the forward strand.
TCCTACCATTATCCCTAAGCTCCTCATTAGCCTTATTAAAGACTGAGACAAAGTATTTATTCAGATATTGGGCCATGCCTAGATTATCCTTAACCTCCATTCCATCCTCAGTGTTTAGCAGTCCCACTTCTTCTTTCTTTGTTTTCTTCTTATTATATGGCTATAGAACCTTTTACTATTGGTTTTAATTCCCTTTGCAAGGTCCAACTCTACATGACTTTTGGCCTTTCTCACTTTATCCCTACATGTTCTGACCTCAATAAGGTAGCTTTCCTTGCTAATCCCTCCCATCTTCCACTGCTTGTAGGCTTTCTGCTTTTTCTTAATCACCTCTCTGAGATGTTTGCTCATCCAGCTTGGTCTACAACTCCTGCCTATGATTTTTTTCCCCTTTCTTGGAATGCAGGTTTCTGATAGTTTCTGCAACTTTGACTTGAAGTAATTCCAGGTCTCCTCCGCCTTTAGATTCACAAGTTCTTCAGTCCAATCCACTTCCCTAACTAATTTCCTTAATTCTTTAAAGTTAGCCCTTTTGAAATAAAAAACCTAGTCCCAGATCTATTTTTGTTTATCCTTCCATCTAGTTTGAACTGAATTAGCTCATGATCACTCGAACCAAGTTTGTCCCCTACAACCATTTCTTCTGTGAGGTCCTCACTACTCACCAAAACCAAATCTAAAATGCCATCCCCTCTTGTTGGTTCTTCAACTACTTGGTGAAGAAATCCACCAGCTATCACATCCAGAAAAATCTGAGCCCTATTATTATTACTAGCACTTGTCCTCCAGTCTATATCTGGGAAGTTAAAGTCTCCCATGATCACACAATTCCCATTAGTGTTTACTTCATTAAAAACATTAAAGAGGTCTCTATCCATATCCAAATCAGATCCCGGCGGTCTGTAGCACACCCCAAGCACTATCTCAGGGGAGGCTCTAGTAGCTTTCTTTCCCAATGTGATTTTTGCCCAGACAGACTCTGTCTTTCCATTCCATCCATTCTTATTTCATTACAGTTAACCTCATCACTTCTTATTTCATTATTTCATTATTTCATCATTGATATACGTTACTCCACCACCTTTGCCTTTATTTCTGTCTTTCCTAAACAGCACATAGCCTTCAATACCTGTACTCCAGTCATGACTACTATTCCACCATGTTTCCATTATCCCTATAATATCAGGTTTCACTTCCTGCATCAGTAGCTCTAGTTCCTCCATTTTGTTACCTAGGCTCCTCGCATTAGTGTACAGATGCCATATCTTATACTGACATGTGCCAACTTTTCATAAACTCAAGGTTGGATTTGTGGGAAGAACGTTCCCTACAGAAGAGACTGACCCAATAGGAACAGGGATCCTTTGTTCAATTTGCAACTTTGAAAAAGACACAATTATTTAGTTCTTAGCTTCAACACCTGGCAATTTGCTGACCAGGCCTATTTTAGCAAAAACGAGATTATCTGTTTACCCCAGCTTTCTCTTAGCTAATTACTATTTGCTAGGCCTCTAGTCTCTGGACCAAACTCTGGACTTTGGGTCTGGAAAAGAGCTGGCACAATCCATATACCAGGTTGTTATATAAAATGCACATGGATTTTAACTCTTCAGTCCCTCCTCTTGACCCTAGGGTTTCCTAACCCTCTAGGTCAAATATACCAATTTTAATGTACCCTGCTTACTGCAGAGTTGCCGATAAAGCACCAGTATCATTAAGAATGTCAGGATAGACACTCCCCACATAACGACAAAATAGCACCCAGATCCATCCCCAGGGGACCTTGTCACCTGAGATGGCATCGTTCATAATTATTGGTTTAATCTTCACTGCCTGGTTCCTTGCCTTTGAGTACTTCACATCGGCCTGGTTCACGGTTTCCCCTATCTGAGTGTACCTCAGACAGCCTTCCCCAATATGCCTCTGGGCCTCGGCCACCAACTCCTCGATCTTCGCCTGCAGGGCCTGTAGACCCTCCTTTAGATACTTATTGCCATAGTGCCATTCTGGATCCCATGTTAGGTTACCCATCATTGGCGGAGTATGGTGGAGCCGCATTCCGTTAACAGTCAGGGTTCACCTCCGAGGGACCGTCATGCACACGGATGGATGTCTCGAGGGGCAGGGCTTTTCATTTAGCTTAATGGAGTGGTTCTGGGCAGTTACACACCAGTAGGTACCATTTATTTGGACCAGCTCCATGTGCACTAGTTTCTCAGCAATGGCCACTTTGAACCTAGACAGATTTGTTAGAACATTATATGGGCATGTACACAGAATTTCTGCACCAAACTATCCTGCAAGGGTATTTAGTAATCCCATCTTCTGTCTAGTTTAGCGCTCACCAATTTGGTTTGTTAGGCTAGTAATGTTTTTACTTATTCAAGGCTCGACATTTGCACATTGTCTGTTCACTTTCTCTAAAGGAATACGCACCTCAACCCTGTAAGTGTGGAATACCACCAAGGTGAGGACTGGTAGGGCTGGTTTTATCATTATTAATTCTGGTTTTGGAACAGGGATTTGTTTAGGGCATGACACATAATTGGGTGGTTCCACTTTGTCTCTGATAACCTGGTTAATTGTTACCAGTCGTGGACATTTTAATTTGGGCCATTGTTTAACAAATGTATGCCATGCCTTTGGGGTTACCTTCATCCTTGCTTTAAGTGGCAAGCCCCATCCTGATTCAGCAGGCCCAATCTTAACTGGTACCATGTTAGTATAATTGACACATAATTTTTTATGAGTGTTTGGGGTTTTTTTCCACAAAATTCCACATAAATTTTAGTATTGAGGTCTGTGTGTTTTCTTTCAAGCCATCGTGGCAATATGCCATGTAATTGTGTTTAAATGAGGGATAGCCCAAGACTTTGTAGTCCCCTTCACACATGGCACACTACTTGCGTCCTTTTTTATGCACCACAGGGATGGCAGGAGCCACAGCAGAAGCCTCCCCATGGTCATTTTGGTTGTTCTGGTCACCCTTCAGTCCTTTCTCTTTTACCTTTTATTGTTTACCTGTGGAGACATCTGTGGAAACATTGTCAGTATTGACAGATGCTGATTGAAACAATTTTAACTGATTTTGGTGACGCCAAAATGTTTCCAATTTTCCCCAAATCTTTGCACATGTATTAGTAGTTAGAAGGACCCTTATAGGGCCTTGCTATCTTGGCTTTAAAAAATTTTTAACCTCTGGGTAAATGCGACACATTACTAAATCCCCAACTTTAAATGCAGGTTTGTCCAGACTGATATTATCATTCAGCTGGGTTTGGTTTTCCTTTACTTGGTTGTTTAAATTCTTTAACTCTCTGTCCAATGCCTTGATGTAGTTTTGCAGCCTGTCTGCAAAAATCCCTGACCCCCCCGCAGGGAGGATTACAGTGCTAGGCATTCTCATTGCTCTTCCTGTTATTAGCTCAAAGGGTGTCAGTTGAGTCAGCCTAGTTGGGCTGCCTTTGATTTGATACATTACAGCAGGAAGCATACGCGCTCATTCTTCCCCTGTATTCAGTACTGCTTTTGTTAAGGCTGTTTTTATTGTTTTGTTTATTTTTTTTATTATTCCCGAGCTTTCAGGGTGGTATGGTATATGGAATCTTTGCTTTATTCCTAGTGCTTTACATGCTTTCTTTATTACTCGCCCAGTAAAGTGAGTTTCTTGGTCAGAGTCTATTGACAGTGGCAAACCCCATCTGGGTATTATTTCTTTGCTAGGATTCGAGCTACTGTTGTGGCAGTACAGTTCTTGGTTAGGAATGCTTCTACCCATCAGGTAAAAGTGGCAATAATTACCAAAATGTAAGTGTACCCTCTGCTTTGTGGCAAGGGTCCAGTAAAATCAATCTGCAAATTTTGCCACGGTCCATCTGGTCGTGGTTGGTGATTCAGAGGCACCTTTTTCCTTCTACCCACATTTACTTGTGCACACATCACACATTTTTTGAGAAATTGTAAAGCTTTTTTTTTCATGGTTGGCCACCACCAGTATTTCAGAGCGGCCCTTATTTGTCTCCACCCCAGATGAGCTGGAGAGTGGATGGCATGGAGCAGTAGAGCCCGTATGCACTCCAGGGCTATCAGCTCCTTCCCCCCGGCCCATACCAGAGGTGATTTTTATACATACAGCTTTGTTTTTTCAATTTACTTGTCCTTCCTGGGCATATGGTTGCATACAGCTTTTTTAAATTCACCTCTTCTGGCACTTTAGCCACACAAACCTTAATAGGACTTGCTTGTGCAATTTTTCTGGCACGTTTATTTGCCCAATAATTTTTTTGTTTGTTTTTTACTTGAGATTTTATTGTGTGCTTTTAGTTTTACTACTGCTAGTTCTGATGGTAGTTTGGCAGCTTCTGTTAGTCTTTGAACTGCTTTTATATTATTAATTGGCTTGTCAGTTGTTGTTATAAAACCCCTGCGTGACCACACGTCCAGGTAGTCATGCACTACTCCAAATGAATATTTGCTGTCTATGTATACAGTGAGCTTCTTGCCTTCCTCCACTTTCAAAGCTTCTGTGAGGGCTGTTAGCTCCGCTTCTTGGGCTGACTTTGATTCTTTCATTTGACCTGACGCTATTACTGTCCCATCACTGAGTACCACTGCCCATCCGGGGTGTGGCACTCCATTTTTATACTTGCTTGAGTCATTTACATACAAAACTATATTTGGATTCTTTAATGGCTTTAAAAAAAAATTTTTAACACTTCCTTTTTTTTATTTATAAGATATTTGTGTACCTTTCCCTCTATGTTCAGACATTCGGCTACATTTATTCCCTTGTCTCTTACTACGGAGAAGTTAGGGTTTTGCAAGCACAATGTTGATTCCCACTGACTCCTGCGGGCATCTGTTACAGATTTTAGTCACCCAGTGTTGAGGAGATTAATAAGTGTATGGGGTGTATGGAGCACTAATTTCCCTGTGAGAGTGTATGATTCACACGCTTTTATAGCACAATCTAGAGCTGCTACGCACTCCGGTAATCCCTGGGATACAGGGGGTTTTAGGGTAGATAGGTATGCTACCTGACGCTGTCTGTCTCCCTGAAGCTGGGTTAGCACAGCTGAGTACTGGGTCCCGCTGCGGCTGCAGTAAAGGTGGAATAGCTTTTTTATATCAGGTAAACCCAGGCTGGGGGCGGAGGCTAAAGCCTGTTTTATTTTTATAAATGCTTCTTCTTGTTCTGTATTCCATATTACTAACTCATTTGCAGGCTTTCCCCCTCTAGTGAGGTTTTGAATTGGTTCCACCATTTCTGAGTACTTTGGTATAAATATAGGTTCTACAGAAATTAAGGAGCCCTAGGACCTTCCGCACTTCCTTAACTGTCTGTGGTTTCTTTAACTCTTTAATGGCCTGCTTTCGGTTTACTGTGAGTGTCTTTTCTCCCTTGGAGATGTTATGCCCTAGGTATAAAACCTGCTGCTGTTGCAATTGATATTTCTTTGGGCTTAATTTAAATTCTGCCTTGTGAAGATACATGAACAGTCTGCTTAGGGTTTTTAAATGGTTCTTTTTATTTGAACTGGCAATTAGCAAATTATTTACATACTGCAGCATCACAGTATCCCCTTCCAAAGGCACTCGTGCTATTACTTTTGCCATTGTCCTGTGGAATATGGAGGGAGAATTATGGAACCCCTGAGGTACTCAGGTCCAAGTGTACTGCTGGTCTCCTACTGTAAATGCAAATTTCTTCTGACTCTTTTGCAAGGGGAATACTCCAAAATCCATTAGCTACATCCAGGACTGAAAATACTGAGTGTCCTGGTGTTAGCAAATTAAGAATAGTGGCAGGGCTTGCCACAATAGGATGTGCCTTTGGAGTCACCCGGTTAAGGTGGGTGTAGTTTATAGTTAATTTCCAGGTCCCATCTGGCTTCCTGACGGGCGAAATTGGGGAATTAGTTGTGGAAGTGGTTTTTTTAATTACCCCTTTAGATTTTAAATTAGTGACTATATTTTTAACTGCCTCTAAGGCTTCTCGTTTAACTGGGTCCTGCCTGTGGGCTTTGTGAGTTGGTTCTTCTACAGATACAGGCTTCATGTTTACTAGCCCACAATCTTGTTTATTTGTTGCCCACACTTCAGGGTGAAGGGAACACAGGGTTTCTACTGGACTTCCCCCCACTCTGGTATTATTACCCTATTACTGGCAATCATGGCTATATTTTGAGATGCTCTTTTCTGTTTGGACCCTTCGGCCCATTCAATGCAGCTAGCTCTGGGACTGATTACTCCCCCGAGCTCCTTTTACAATTACTGCATGTTTTGATTTTAGTTTTATTTTTACAGTCATGTGCCAGATGTCCAGGCTTATTGCAAGTGAAGCAGGTAGTGGTTCTGACGGCATGAACCGCTACAATTTCCTCAGAGGGTGTGGTTGCTGCTACCTTCCTTTTTTTTTCTGTTTTCTACTTCTGTGGCCCATGTCATTACTGCTGAGTATGTTTCTCCCACCGAGATGCCTAATGCCAGGACTGCTTGGTGATCTGCAGACAGCCCTTCCTTTAGGATTTGAAGGAATACATCATGGTCTCAGGATGTTATATTCTCCAGACCTGAATAAGCTCGGAATGCATTCAATTTTTTTTTTAGCATAGGACATGGCAGACTCCCCCTTCTGCTGAACCACAGACTGCAGAGCCCCCCAGTTAGTGGTCTGGGCTCCTAGAACAACAGATAGTGCATTCCTGAATTCTGGTACAGTGCCTGCGTCTGGGTTTGGGATTTCTGCTGGTTCTTTAGCCTGATCCCTTCCCACTGGGTTGGGGTTATGATCTTCAGCCCAGCGCCATGTCTTCCATGTATTATTTAGGTTCTCCCACACATCCCTGGGGGCACTTGCACTTGACCAGGATGTGAACGTCCTTCCTATGGAGGCCATGTATTTCAGTCAGGCCATCCAGCTTGTCCCAGAACTCAGTATTCTTGTTATTACACTTGAGTTTGGGTAAATTAGACAGTAGTGCCTGTTTTTCCTGGGGGGTGAACGGACAGTAGATTTTAGTTGTTTCTGTTTTAACTCTCCTTACTGGTTCACCCTCTGCATTAACATTTCTGAACCTCCTTAGCTGTGTTTTGATTGGAGCCATACGCTGTACTTGCTCCCCTGGGGCAATTAATTTTTGTGGTGCTCCTTTATTATTTCTGTGGGTGCTTAAATTTGGCCTGTCATGCGAAGAAATGTATGGAGGGGGTTCTGATTCCTCCCCTTTGCTTTGTGCTGCTGAGTTTTCCCACAGATAGTTAATTGGTGGAGCAGTTGGCTGGCAAATGCCAGGAGTGTGCGCTTTTCCTCCCAGTCTGGAGGTGTGTCCCAGGCATGGTGATTCTCTTGCTCTGGGATCTTTTTTAATTTTTAGACAGGGGGAAGGATAGCTCAGTGGTTTGAGTACTGGCCTGCTAAACCAGTTCTGAGCTCAATCCTTGAGGGGGCCACTTAGGGATCTGGGGCAAAATCAGTACTTGGTCCTGCTAGTGAAGGCAGGGGGCTGGACTCAATGACTTTTCAAGGTCCCTTCCAGTTCTAGGAGATAGGTATATCTCCAATTACAGAAAAATAATATTTTAGTGCATAGGCTCTTATCTTTCAGAGCCTGATTTTCAAATCTTAAAGTTACATTTTCTTTTTCCTTTATGTTGAGACTATTTAATAAAACTATTACTGCTTTGTTTGTTTTGTCACTTTTTTGATTATTCCATCAAGTAACCAGATCTGCCTCTGGTCCGGCTGCAGAGTAGTTTGCTTTTTTAGCTGCTGCCTGCCGAGTTTTGACATGTTTATATTTCAAGTACTCTCGAGGCCTGATTATTGCCTCTTCTTTTGATGCCTGCATTTTTAGTTACCCTGATTGCTGACCTTGAGGGGAAATTACGTCTTCCCCCCTAAATGCCTGTCAGCCTTTTATGAGGAGTTACTTTTCCCCCCTTTTTTATGCTATGGTCTTAACTTTCCACAGCCTTGAATTTTATGAGGACGTCTCCCCACCTTTTTAATACCTTGCGTGTCTTCAGTTACATACACATGCCGGACTTATGGGTTGGAGACTTTGTGCTATTCGAAAGCATGTACGTCACATGCCTGGAGGGGGCACTCCCCTAGGACTTGCAATGTTACGTGCAATGAGGAAATGGACCACCAGTTTGCACTGACTACCACTTGCGTACCCAGCCAATCCTGGGCTTAACTCATGGCCAATCACCTGCTGGTGGGTTATCCAAGTCCTCCATAACACACCCCTTAGTTGTTTAAACAGTACATGACCCTTTTGCACAAGTCTTCCCTCCCAAGTGGTACCCTTATTCAACCCCTCTGCTTGGACTACACGTGTCTAAAGTCCTTCACACAAATTAAAAAAGGAAACAAGATGTGTCTAAAAGGGGATGAGAGACTTCTATCCCTGGCCTAATGAGGTGGTAAAGTAAACATACCCACCTCTTTTTGCATTTCAGTCTCAGATCCTCAATCAGCTCACAAACTTGAATCCCAGATGAGCCCCCAAACTGAAGGACATAAATCCACACCGTGTAGAGGTCAAGCATAGGAGTTTATTACACACAGCACTGGTGGAGTGTCACCTTGCTTATTAGGCTCAGAGACACTGTCAATCAATTGATTACAATAGAATATATAGATTTTCCATGGGTGGGGGAAAGTGACAGGATAGGCAGTTCCACACCCCGGGATAGGTTTTGCAGCAAGAAAAGATAGCACATTAGCCAATGGTTAAAAGGTTACATAATGTCTCCGCCCATGGTCTCAAGTTAGTAAGTTAACATTTAATTAATCCTTTGATAAAATGTTATTAGTATAATATATATATATATGTTGAATTCTGATTTGGGGTCCATAGGAATGGAGCAACTCCTTTGATTGTCCACCAGGTACATTCCTAGGGATTAAAGCAAAGAAACAGTGAAAGTATATGGCAATAAAGATTGTCCCCTTTATGTCTTAAAGCAGGCACTGGTCCCTGGGAAGGGAGGTGGAAGGATGCCATATCTTATACTGACATGTGCCAACTTTTCATAAACTCAGGGTTGGATTTGTGGGAAGAACGTTCCCTACAGAAGAGACTGACCCAATAGGAACAGGGATCCTTTGTTCAATTTTCAACTTTGAATAAGACACAATTATTTAGTTCTTAGCTTCAACACCTGGCAATTTGCTGACCAGGCATTTTAGCAAAAACAAGATTATCTGTTTACCCCAGCTTTCTCTTAGCTAAATGCTATTTGCTAGGCCTCTGGTCTCTAGACCAAACTCTGGACTTTGGGTCTGGAAAAGAGCTGGTACAATCCATATACCAGGTTGTTATATAAAATGCACATGGATTTTAACCCTTCAACACAAAATAGTATTTTTCCACTAGTACTTTTTAAAGACTACTTCTTTACTAAATGCTTAATCCTATTCTATTTTAATCTTCAATTTAATGAGATTCAACATAAAGATACAAAGTAATAGCATATGCCACTGATGATACAGTGTATTTACACCAAGGATGTAATAGAGATGGCTAATGCCTTTTAGGGCTCATTCCACTCCGCAAGGTGTTAGAATGACTACTGAACGTCCCAAGCTTGCAATTTAATCGGTGTGGGTGAACCCTCATCTTTGAGGGACACTTTTTGGGAGTAAGGGTGTGCATGTGTGGACCTGATTACAGGATCAGGGTTATGCTCAAATAAATTTGTTAGTCTCTAAGGTGCCACAAGTACTCCTGTTCCTTTTACAGATTACTTTTGGGTCTTAGGATGTCACGGCCTGCTGGGATAACTTTCTTTTTCATTGGGACACCCATTTTAAATGTATTTTTATACAGTGACAGTCTCTGAGCATTTAAGCTACTATGGAATGTATGAAGGGGTTGACTAAAGTGCAGCGGATTATCCAGTCACCTTGGCTGTCCTGGGGGCTGCAGTTGGCAACGTCAAAAATCCCATTCAAGTTCCCAGCTTCTATTCAGCTGAATTAGTTGCCAGTTAGTGGGGAGTAGAGAGGAGATGCTTAAGGCTTCAGGACCACGCAGTGCCCAAACTGCAATGAGACCTAATCTACACCAAGGCTCCCCCTTGTCCTCTGTAACAAATTGAAATTTTTGTTCTTGCCTTGAAGGTCCCTCCTGGTTCTACATCATCATACATCTCTGATTATATCTTCTTCCAAGTTCCCTTCCCAAGTAGAGAACACCCTCCCTATTCCAGTTTGCTCTTTCTTCATTCAAGACTTTTTAAAGGTTCACTTTTTCTGTGATGAACAAAAAATAACTGTGAGAGGATAACTGCTATTTTAGACAAAGGAAATACAGTAGATCTAATCTACCTGGATTGCAGTAAACCATCTGAAGAAGTTCCACATGGGAAATTATTAGTTAAATTGGAGAAGATGGGGATTAATATGAGGATTAAAAAGTGAATAAGGAATTGGTTAAAGGGGAGACTACACTGGGTCATACTGAAAGGTGAACTGTCAGGCTGGAGGAAAGTTACTAGTGGAATTTCTCAGGGATCAGTCTTGGGACCTATCTTATTTAACATTTTTATTAATGACCTTGGCATGAAAAGTAGGAATGCGTTAATAAAATTTATGGATGACACAAAGGTGGGAGATATTGCCAATACGGAGGAGGACCGGAATATCATACAAGAAGTTCTGGATGACCTTGAAAACTGGAGTAATAGAAATGGGATGAAATGTAATAGTGCAGAGTGTAAGATCATGTATTTAGGGACTAACAAGAAGAATTTTTGATATAAGCTGGGGACTTATCAGTTGGAAGTGACAGAGAAGGAGAAAGACCTGAGTGTACTGGTTGATCACAGGATGACTATGAACTGCCAACATGATGTGGCCATGAAAAAAGCTAATGAAATCTTAGGATGCATCAGGTGAGGTATTTCCAGTAGAGACAGGGAAGCATTATACAAGGTACTGGTGAGACCTCATCTGGAATACTGTGTGCAATTCTGGTCTTATGCGTTTAAGAAAGATGAATTCAAACTGGAACAGGTGCAGAGAAGGGTTACTAGGATGATCAGAGGAATGGAAAACCTACCTTAAAAAGGAGACTCAAGGAACTTGGCTTATTTAGCCTAAACAAAAGAAGGCTGAAGGGAGATATGATTGCTGTCTATAAATACACCAGAGAGATAAATAACATGGAGGGGAAGGAGTTATTTAAGTTAAGAACCAATGTTGACATAAGAACAAATGGCTATAAACCGGCCATCAACAAGTTTAGGCTTGAAATTAGTTGAAGGTTTCTAACCATCAGAATAATGAAGTTCTGGAATAGCCTTCCAAGGGTGGAGGGCAAAAAACCTAACTTGCTTCAAGACTGAGCTTGATAAATGTATGGAGGGGATGGTATGATGAGATTGCCTATAATGGCACGTAGCTGATGAGGAACTGCTAGTAACAATATCTCCAATGGCCGGTGATGGGACACTCGATGGGGAGGGCTCTGAGTTGATACAGAGAATTCTTTCCTACATGTCTGGCTGGTGGGTGATGCCCACATGCTCAAGGTTTAAATGATTGCCATATTTGCGGTAGGGAAGGAATTTTCCACTGGGTCAGATTGGCAGAGACCCTGGAGGTTTTTCACCTTCCTCTGCAGCATGGGGCACAGGTCATTTGCAGGTTTAAACTAGGTAAATGGTGGATTCTCTGTAACTTCAAGTCTTTAAATCATGACTTGAGGACATCAGTAATCAGTCTGAGGTTATGAGTCTAGTATAGGATGGGTGGGTGAAGTTCTGTGGCTTGTAATGTGCAGAAGATCAGATTGGATGATCATGATGATCCCTTCTGGCCTTAAAATCTTTGAATCTAAGTGAACTGTTAATTTTTTTTGGTTATTTTTTTTAAAGTCAATCCCTCCTCTGAGTTGCTCACCTCTCCTGTATCTGTTGTCTGAGTATAACCTCTTCATGACAAGGAAAGCCTTATACAACTCCAAGCACATTATGATGTTTTACAAATAAAATAATATAAAATGAATGCTAAACAAACAGTAACACCAATCCTTTTGGTAATCTAGTGGGGAAAAAGGATGCATTCCATAAGATTAGGAACAATATTAGTTTGTCACTTACAAATCAAATCAGCATAGACAAAATACATTAAACCTTTAATCCAAAAGCCATATATAGTTGTAATTACGAGCTAAAGAACAATACTATAAACCACCCAGAAATTTCACAGGAAGTATATGAATCTAAAAGGCAATCTTATGTGTCAAGCAAATCACACAGCTGGGATGTTTCCCATTTATTGGATTGTGGTTTAAGGCTATGATGAAAATTCATAATTTTTAATGGTGAGCTCCTTGAGTAGAGTGCACAGGCTGAGGTAATGGGCTCTGTGCTCAAGCAGATGTGCATGGTCTGAGGAAGGGATCAGTCCACCCTAACCTGCAGTAGCTGGTGCATCAGCTGTGTAGCTGCTAAGTACAGAGTCAGGGCAGGAATAGCAGGTCATAGGTTGCTTCTTCCCCATACTCAGATTTATGGGTAGGTTTGTGGAATTACTTGCTATGCCCAAGTATGCCTCCACCATTTCTCTACTATGTAGTCACCCCAGAGCTCTGCTCTATGGGCACAGTAGTGTGTGGAGACCCAAGCCTTTTTATGGCCCAGCCTACCCAGAACATGCAGGAAAAATGTGTTGATTTCCCTTGCAGTCTGGGCCTTTTTTGGGTTGGGTAGGATTTGGTTCTAAAATAGAAATTCCCATAGCAGAGCAAATTATCCCAAAATAAAGAAGAATCTATAAAGATGCACATGGAAATTTAGCATTAACTCAGTCAATGGGCTTCAAGGTTTTTGTTTCAGAAACATTTTAATGGACTAAATTGTGCCCTCAGACATGCACATGCAACTCCAATTGACTTCAATGGAAGTCGCAGTTATGTGTCTACAGGCCGAATTTGGTCCACTGAAATGATAAAAAAACAACCAACCAACCTTCTTATACTTTTTATTCACATGGAAAAAGGTTTCTATACCAAACAAAGCTAATGAGTGTACATACATATCCTCCCCCACCCACCACCACCACCACCCACACACACACAACTTAAGAGACCCATGGAGGAATTTTAACCCCACTAAAGTCAATGGAAAAAATTCCCATGGACCTCAGTGGGGCCAGGATATTCGCAAATATTTTGAACTTGATCCCTGCACTCACTGAAGTTAAGAGTTTTGACAATGCTCTCAATGGATGCAGAATTAGACCCTTATATTGCCAAGTTCCAACAATGGCTATAGAAAATGCCAATCCACAGACTGAATTCCAGTGACAATATCCCAAAGTAGTCAGAGATGATGGCACACATTTTAGGTCTAGTGCCTGCAAAAGCTGAAACTGCATATTCATCTTCTTACAAAGTTGTTGGATTCTTTACAAGTGAAGAAAATCAATTACTCTTACAATTGCATTGGTTTAAAATGTTAATATGAAACTATTTGTCAGCTTATCTCTAAATGATTGTTCAACAGATTTTGTGTTCAGAAACACCAAAGCATACCTTTTCTTTCCTTTGCTGAAATTTAACTATAGATTCTGTGACTTAGATATGCTTTTACTTTAACACTACTCTGGTGGCTTACTGCTTTCCATTATTAAAGAGGGTTACCTACAGTGTATTTCCCCCAGCCCCTCCCAATGTTTCACATGTGAAAATTTCTGTTCACGCTAATATCCAAATATTATACTTTTTTACTGATGATCAAACCTGAATATCTTGGCCTAACAGAATAATAAGATGTGTATTCCATCTCAAAAGGGATACCTCCTCAATTTTTTTTAGAAAGAAGGACAGGATTCTTTTACCAAAATGTAAATAATTCAAGTAAAAGAGGATTATAGAAAGCCCCTGTGAAATGAAATGTCCAATACAAGGGCCAAATGATTTTTGCTTAAAATGGAGAAGATTAAAGTAAGTAGAGGCTGGGGGACTTTATCTATGGTGTAGGTGGTATTTGGCAAGGAGACACCCAAGCTGGTTCTATGCATGGGAGGTTTTGGGCAGATGGGAAGGAACTTGCGGGTTGATTGATCCACTGGAAGGATAAATTGAAGAGGTTATCCTTGAAGAGTGAAAGATGGTTTTGCCAGCTGGCAAAAGGTCATAGAACTTGTCAATTGAAAGTGTTGCTCAGTCTGTAAGGGCCTGTCTACTTTAGGAAAGTCTGCAGTGATGTGAGCCCCATCTTACACATTGGTGAGTGCATCTACATTAGGGGTTTGCATCAATGGAGGTACAATGATGCAAATTTCCTTAACAGATTCAATCTCTCTCCTTCATTATGGATTCCTATGACTATCTGTTTGGCCTAGCAGTTCCCCGGTGGTAACCTCCAGGATGCTCTCTGTTTTAAAGGTTGTATTTTGGATCCATTGATCTTTCCTTTTGGAACTGCTTTGCTTTCTGGACTGCAATGGCTCCATTTGGGCCCCCCACTACCAAAAGGATGTGGACAAATTAGAGAGAGTCCAATGGAGGGCAACGATTAGGGCTCTGGGGCACATGACTTATGAGGAGAGGCTGAGGGAACTGGGCTTATTTAGTCTGCAGAAGAGAAGAGTGAGGGGGGATTTGATAGCAGCCTTCAACTACCTGATGGGGGGGCCTTCCAAAGAGGCTGGAGCTAGGCTGTTCTCAGTGGTGGCAGATGACAGAACAAGGAGCAATGGTCTCAAGTTACAGTGGGGAAGGTCTAGGTTGGATATTAGGAAAAACTATTTCACTAGAAGGGTGGTGAAGCACTGGAAGGGGTTACCTAGGGAGGTGGTGGAATCTCCATCCTTAGAGGTTTTTAAGGCCCAGCTTAACAAAAACCCTGGATAGGATGATTTAGTTGGGGTTGGTCCTGTTTTGCACAGTGGATTGGACTAGATGACTTCCTGAGTTCTCTTCCAACCCTCCTGAGGTCTCTTCCAACCCATATGATTCTATGATTACCTAGCTCATGCCAGATCTCACAAACCAGGATATGGAGTTGTCCTGCCCCAGCCCGGCAAAAAAGTATAGTATTCTGTACACTTTTGGACTCAGCATCTTATACACAAGGTGCAGTGACAAGTGGCAACCCAAGTGACCAGGGTTACAGCACAGGATAGGGAATCAAGAGGTCTGAGCTCTGTTCCCATATCTGTCACTGACAGACCATGTGACCTTGTGGAAGTCATTTAATTTCTCAGTGCCTCATTTTTCTTATCTGTAAGATGAACATCAGAGAACTTAACAGCCTCTCAGGGGTGTTGTGGGACTAAATTCATTAATATATGAAAGGTGCATTCAGATCCTTAGCCCAATGGTGCTGTATAATAGGGAAGATTTCTCTTCATATCCTGTAAAATCTATCACACACTATGAAGCCAACTTTGAAGAAAAGAAAATTGTTTCCTTCTATTACTGTAGTATTTTTATATAACAAAAATCAAAATGTTATAGGAATATACTCATATTAACACATCGATTTTGAGGAACACAAGTTTCATTTGGATGTACTGCAAGGGGACAAATATCTAGGTTGCATGAATTTCTGACAAACTTTGTGGCCAGCCAAGACAAATGGTGTAACTGGCTATGTAGGGAAAAGTTTTCACAGTGCTCAGGAAAGGGGAAGAGAGTGCAGTAGGACTTACATAAGTAATGTATCAGAGGGGTAGCCGTGTTAGTCTGGATCTGTAAAAGCAGCAAAGAGTCCTGTGGCACCTTATAGACTAACAGACGTAACATGCACATGCATCCAACGAAGTGGGTATTCACCCACGAAAGCTCATGCTCCAAAACATCTATGAGTAATGTAGTTCACTTTTGTATTAGGAGTGTTCCTAATTCACTAGTTAGCATTCTTGCCATCATGACAGAATGTCACAGGTTCAGATCCCAGCTGAGGAGCTTTGACATAATCCATCTTTCAGGGAGGTAGGGAGTTGAAAATGAAGTTAATATTCTTTTTCAGGCAGAATTAATAAATAAATCAATCTGTTTAATTCTTTGCCTTTCAAAACAAGTGGAAGTGGCAGAATTGCAGTCAATGTAAATGTCTGCTGTCGGTCAATCTAAAACATAACTGATAATACACATACATATATACATGTACAGAGAGAGATATACAGACAGGCTACTCTAATGAGCAGAATAAAACAGACACACAAACTGTGTCAACTCATCTTTGTGAAAAAGACTGTAAATAGAACACAAATGGCAAAAAAATATCAATTTTTGTGACAAAAATTGTAACAGGACTTGAAAATGGCACAACATTCACCCATTATCATTATGGTGCCAAGACTGTAATTTTATGGTCTTCCTTGGATACCATAATAGGCTGTGGATATGGAAAGGCAGACAATCCGTCTCGCCTCCACCCCCTAAAAAATGAGATATAAAAAAGTATCTCTAAAATTTAATGAGGTTGCTATTCACTGATAGTTTGAAAAAGCTATTTCACTTCAAAAACACCCCTCCTCTGTTTTGATGTAGTCTTCTGGAGAGAGAGAAAAAAGAAAGATGTGAATTGTTTGGCAAAAGCCAAGTTAGCTCTGAATATGTGGGTACTAGACCTGCTACCTTCAGAGTGACAGGATGAATTACCTGCACATCAAAAGACCTACAAAAGATTAGCATGGGTTGTGACTATTAAGCGCCAGTTTAATAACAGAAAACTAGAGGAAGAATTGTACATAATTATTAAGAAATGACCTGTAATCAGGACCCCTGGGCTCTATTCTTGGTTCTTCACTTACCTTGGATATGTACATTAACCTCTCAGAGAGATTTTTAAAATGCCAAAGGGATTTAGGAACATATATCCAGTTGACTTAATTTCACTCATGATCCTAAATCCCTGGGTATTTTTGAAAATCTGCCCCATCTCAGTTCACTTGCCTGTAAAAAGTGTAATAATTACAGTTGGTCAAACCATGTAACAAACGATATTATCTACAAATTTAGCACTTTTTCAGATGAGTGACTCATTTACAAACTAATCCTGATTTTCTGTGACTGTACTTGCTACTCAAAAGTATTTGCCACTCATAAATATTTGCCAAACAAATAATTATTGACAAATGATTTTCATACTGTGGATTGTATGTGAATAGTTCATGGGAACTACTCTCTATTTCATATTTATGTCATTTGGTCGATCACATAATTCACATGATATTATTTCTGTACCCTGTTCAAATTATAGAAATATTTGAAATGGGAGAATAACCAATATTAAATACTAAACATGCTTCTTGTATTAAGTTTCAAACAAATAATCACACATGCTAAGATTCATGATGTTTTGGGGATTCATAAACATTTTCACAAATACCGAGCAGTTTTCCTAATACTTGTGAATGACAAAGAGTATGACTCCATGAAGCACAGCAAAGCAAACTTGGCACATTTATTCAAAATAACATATATTTGTATTATTTGATTGGCTCTGCTTATTTATCTACTTTACGGGGTCGGGTTAGCCAACTCTTCAATTGGCTTCTAATATTTACCTAGGGTGACCAGACAGCAAGTCTGAAAAATCGGGATGGAGTGTGGGGGGTAAGAGGTGCACATATATGGAAAAGCCCCGAATATCGGGACTGTCCCTAAAAAATTAGGACATCTGGTCACCCTATACTTACCTAAAGTCCCATGGGTGTTAAAGTTCAATTAATTAATATTTTCACTGTGCTTTGGGATTTGTTGATGAAAAAGCCCTATTTTGGGTATATGTGTGCTTTAGAAATAATATGGACATTGTTGCATACTAGACTTGCCTTTTATTATATAAATTTCCTTCCACCATCCCCCTACACCGAATTTTCTTACCTTATTACTTCTCATGAAGTAAGAAACTGTGACCAAGATAGATTTGACACAATGGTGGTTGTGTCAGCTGAAAATATTTTTACACAACATACCTCACTTCATAATAATGCTGGAGATGGAAATAGGAGACAAGGGCCGGGGAATTATAACAGAAAATATGGAAATGGCAGAGATTCTTAATGACTTCTTTGTTTTGATTTTCACCAAGAAGGTTGGTGGTGATTGGATGTCTAACATAGTGAATGCCAGTGAAAATGAGGTAGGATCAGAGGCTAAAATAGGAAAAGAACAAGTTAAAATTACTTAGACAAATTAGATGTCTTCAAGTCACCAGTGCCTGACCAAATGCATCCTAGAATACTCAAGGAGCTGATTGAGGACATATCTGAGCTATTAGTGATTATCTCTGAAAAGTCATGGAAGATGGGAAAGATTCCAGAAGATCGAAAAAGGGCAAATATAGTGCTAATCTATAAAAAGGGAAATAAGGACAACCTGGGGAATTACAGACCAGTCATCTTAACTACTGTATTCAGAAAGATAATGGAGCAAATAATTAAGCAATCAATTTGCAAACATCTAGAAAACAATAAGGTGATAAGTAACAGCATGGATTTGTCAAGAACAAATCTTGTCAAACCAACCTGATAGCTTTCTTCGACTGGGTAACAAGCCTTGTGGATAGGGGGGAAGCAATAGACAAGATATATCTTGACTTTAGTAAAGCTTTTGGTACTGTCTCACATGACCTTCTCATAAACAATCTAGGAAAACAAACTAGTTGCAACCTAGATAGAGCAACTATAAAGTGGGTGTAACACTGGTTAGAAAACCATTCCCAGAGAGCAGTTATCAGTGGTTCACAGTCATGCTGGAAGGGCATAATGAATGGGGTCCTGTAGGGATCAGTTCTGGGTCCAGTTCTGTTCAATATCTTCATCAATGATTTAGATAATGGCATAGAGAGAACACTTATAAAGTTTGTGAACATTACCAAGTTGGGAGGGGTTGCAAGTGCTTTGGAGGATAGGACTAACATACAAAATGATCTGGACAAACTGGAGAAATGGTCTGAAGTAAATAGGATGAAATTCAATAAGGACAAATGCAAAGTACTTCATTTAGGAAGGAACAATCCGTTGCATACATACAAAATGGGAAATGACTGCCTAGGGAGGAGTATTGCAGAAAGGGATCTGGGGGTCATAGTGGACCACAAGCTAAATATGACTCAACAGCATAACACTGTTGCAAAAAAAGCGAACAGCATTCTGGTATGTATTAGAAGGAGTGGTGTAGCAAGACACAAGAAGTAATTCTTCCGCTCTACTGAGTAGGCCTCAACTGCAGTATTGTGTCCAGTTCTTGGTGCCACATTTGAGGAAAGATGTAGACAAATTGGAGAAAGTCCAGAGAAGAGCAACAAAAATGATTAAAGGTCTAGAAAAAACCTATGAGGGAAGATTGAAAAAAAAATGGGTTTGTTTAGTCTGGAAAAGAGAAGACTGAGGGGGGACATGATAACAGTTTGAGTACATAAAAGGTTGTTACAAGGAGGATGGAGAAGAATTGTTCTTCTTAACCTCTGAGGATAGGACAAGAAGCAATGGGCTTAAATTGCAGGAAAAGTGGTTGAGGTTGGACATTCGGAAAAAACTTCCTAACTGTCAGGGTGGTTAAGCACTGGAATAAATTGCCTAGGGAGGTTGTGGAATCTCCATCATTGGAGATTTTTAAGAGCAGGTTAGACAAATACCTGTCAGGAATGGTCTAGATAATACCTAGTCCTGCCATGAGTGACCTCTTGAGGTCCCTTCCAGTCCTATGATTCTATGATCTTTGATTCTTTTTTATAAAGTTTCTGCATGTATTTAAAATGACCATGTGTTGAGTTTGGAACCCACGCATGGACACCACAGTTCCTACTATTTCAAAGGCATGACACTTCATTTTGTAAAAATGAGAAATCACTGCTCACAACAGCTGGGTGGGAAATGGTTTTCAGGTCCCATGAATATTTGAGAGTTTGGAAAATTTTTCCCATTTTGCAAACATGGGGAAACAGCTAAACAGGAGAGATGTAGAGAGACTCCTAAACTCCCAAATAGCCAATAGCCTGGTGGTTAGGGTACTCCCCTGGGATATGGGAGACTTGGGCTCAGGGCCCTGCTTTGCCTGACTTGAAGCAAGGACTTGAACCCAAGTACCCAACATTCCAAGTGAGTGTCCAGCAGGCAGTTGACTATGCTGGGCTATTGTGTCTCTCTGTTTTGATGAAGAGGCATTTTCCAATGAAAAATCATTTGATCAAAAACTAATTAACTCTACTGCTCCCCAAATGCTCCTGGTTATACATCTGTTACAAGTTATCTTGAAACAAAATTCTGGGACAGTTCAAAATCCACATCTGCATCTATCTGAATTTAATAGCTGGGTTTTTAACTCTATAAAAGGTCAAAACAAAAGGCTGCATCCAAACACATCCTAACTTTGTGCATGTGTGTGTGAGTCAAAGACAGGGAGAGAGAGATGCAAAATTTTGATTTGAATATTAGGTGCCAGATCAGTCTCAGACCTATAACATTAAAAGGTACAGTTCATCCACTAATTAGGCCCTTGATCCTGTAAAGCAGTTAAGCACGTGCTCACTTGCCCAGTCCATGGACTGCTCATGTGAGCAAAGTCAAACATGAGTTTAAGTGCTATGCATGATTGGATCCTAGATAAGCAGAACCAAAGTCTCCCTTTCTCTCTATAGAAATGTAGATGGTTAAAAGACATCTCCTAGTCTAGCATTTCCATATCTAAGACTTCACTAAAACCATTGCTGTCACTATGTAGAGAATCTCCTTGTAATAGCAAAGTACTCATTACAGCAGCATTTCCACTGGCAGTTCATTGCACTTTTATGACTAAGGTTGCGAGTCTGTCACAGAGGTCATGGATGTCACAGATTCCGTGACTTTCCGTGACCTTTGTGACTTCTGCAGCAGCTGGTGATGGCTCAGGAGCTGCCTGGCTCAGGGCGGTCCTGGGCCAGCAGCAGCAGTTTGGGTGTGTGGGAGGGGGCTCAGGGCTAGAAGCAGGTGGTTGGAGAGTGCGGGGGGGGGGGCACTTACACGGGGTGAGGAGCTCCTGCTCCCACAGGCATGGCACCCCTGCAGCTCCTAGGTTGAGAGGGGCTGGGGTCTCCGTGCTGCCTGCACCCGAAGGCCCTGCCCCTGCAGGTCCCAGTGGCTGTGGTTCCCAGCCAATGGGATCTGAGGCAGCCAGCGCTTGTGGCGGGAGCACCGTAGCCCCTGCCCTGGCCCCTGCCTCTGCCGCCTAGGAGCTGCAGGGACGGGGAGCCAGGTAGGAAGGCCCTGCCAGCCCCGCCAACTCCCCCCCACCCCAGCACCAGTGGGGGTCTCAGGCCATGGCCCGTGCCCCCCTTCATCCCCCAGCACCAGTCGGGGTCCCAGGCCACCTCCCCCAGCACCTGCAGTGCCCCTAGACTGCCCCCCCCAAACACCCACAGCCCCCCACTCAAGTTTCAGTCAGGGCGGGTATTTTTAGTAAAAGTCATGGACCCATGAATTTTTGTTTACAGCCCGTGACCTGACCATGACTTTTACTAAAAATACCAGTGACTAAAATGTAACCTTATTTATGACTATTTGACTATTCCCAGCAGTGGGCAGCCATAAAGCTTTGTAGAGGTGGGTTAATCAGTATAAAAAGCAGCACAATAGCAGTTCAATAATATGCAGTTTCACAAACACAAATGAAAGATTAACTTAAGAGAGAGCTAGGGACATCTATCTTTAAAATCTAAAATGGATTTTTTTATTCATGTTATTATTAGATTGCTGTCCTTTATATGCATTCCCCCCCACCCCCGCCCACCAATGCATTAGCAGGTGAATGTGGCAAAACATGTTTAAGCAGGGGGAAAAAATTAACACAATAGTCTGGCACATGGTAAATAACTCTGTCAATCATCATTTTCTTCACATCCATTTACTATCATTTCCTGGTCATTTCTACAGCAAGTCCCAAATACCAGGCTATAAAAGGCAGTAATATGCTAACACAGAACTCACTTACCTAGCTGGGAAACAGTTGGCAGTGTATTTGTTGCACTGCTTTGTGAGAACCTCAGCATCTTGCAGAGTCATTCCCTCATTGCTATCAGGGCCAGCTCCAGACCCCAGCGCGCCAAGCAGGCGCGTGGGGCGGCATTGTCCTGGCAGGGCGGCATTTGGCTCCGGCGGACCTTCCGCAGTCATGCCTGCGGGAGGTTCACTGGAGTCCCGGGACGAGCGGACCTGCCGCAGGCATGACTGCGGAGGGTCCCCTCTTCCCGCGGCTCCGCTTGAGCTCCCGCAGGCATGACTGTGGCAGATGCGCTGGTCCTGCGGCTCAGACGGAGCTCCCGCAGGCATGCCTGCGGATGCTCCACCGGAGCCGCGGGACCACGGGACCGTCTGCAGGCACTTCTGCCCCGGCCACGGGAACGGGGAAAGGCGGCGTGAGCGGCGCTGCCCGCCGCCCTGCTTGGGGCGGCGGAATTTCTAGAGCCGCCCCGGATTGCTATAACACTGTCATTCATAATGGGTTTAACCAATGTCTGTCTATAGTAGGTACTTATCTGGGTCCTATCACCATAATATCTCAGCAGCACCACACAATCTTCAATGTATTTACACTTCTGTGAGGTAGGGCAGTGCTGTTATCCCATTTCATAGATGGGGAACTGAGGCATACCGACACTAAGGTCCAGATCCTCAAAGATATTTAGGCACCTAACTCCCATTAAATCAACTGATCATTATTTTCAATGGGAGTTAGACTTTGGGCCTGTATGACTTGCCCAAGGCCACACAGAAAGCTTGTAACAGAGCAGAGACCTGACCTTGATCTCCTGAGTCCTACGCTGGTGCCCTAACCACTGGACCACCCTTCCTCTCCCAGCAGTAACTCATTTGATTTTAACAGGTTTTGGAATAAGCCCAATATCTATTTAACAATGATAGTATTTATAATACTATCTGTAAATAGTCTTTGGCATTATACCCCCATTTGCCCATTATTATACCTGGATAGGTAAATTATGGCTAAAACAAGGCACATGTCATTACACTCATTTATCCATTATTATATCTAGAGAGGTGATCTAAGAGACATTGATTAAGTGACCTGTCCAAAGCCACAAATTGTAACAACTATGGACCCTTGAAAGGATCTGGAGATAAACTCTGCAGATCTCTAAACACTGACAGAATGTGCTTTTGCAGAAGGAAATAATCCAGTAAAGGAGCAGTGGAGGTTGATGAGACAACGGGAGAAGTAGGATCAGTGTATGTAGGATCAAGCTCTGCTCCCTGCCATTTTAAAATATATGCTGTCTAAAATTAGACATTTAACATCTTATTCGTTGGTGTAACTGTCACCTGCAAATTATATAAATATGCAGATTCACAAACTGCTGGTAAACATGCAACATGCTTCTGCAAGCCTGTAATCTTATGCAACAATCAATAAACATTTTATATGCGATGCTACTGAAAATAATTTTACAGAAAATGCCAAGTTCAGCCTAAGTGTATTTGATAGCAAGGGTTCCTAATACATTATAAAGCTAGTGAAGTCTAAGGGGAATGAGGCTTAGAAAGTCTTTGTAGCAAAGAAAGTAGCATTTTAGCTCTCTGAAGTTATAACATTTTGCCTTTGGATAATTTTCTTGGCATGTACTATCGTCCAGTGTCAGAAGGGGAGGAAAGAAAGAAAGACTGTACAATACTTTCCATTATACGCATCACATGGTGTCTTCTGGTTCAGTAGACAAAACAGCTTTAAAGTTGAAGACTAATTCAAATTGGATTTAAGAAACACAAAGTCTTAAAACATTTGCACCAAACTAAGGGATTACCACTTTTATATTATCCTCAGAAAAGCTTTTGGGAAAAAAAATAGTAGCTCATATTTTAAATTGGGACCTCAAAACGTGCTTGTCTGTGGCTGTGTCGTCTGCTTGGTTGCCTATTGCCAAAAGGTAAAATGTCATACTATTGAGAGAAGGATTTGCATAAATTGCTTTCACCTGCTGGCCATCCTAGGTTAAATAAAATAAAATAATAATATAAAAATGCAAGCAGCTCTCTGAGCCTAATCTTTCTTAACTCTTTCACTGCTGTAGCGGATGAGCAGAATGTTACCTTAGTCATCTTTCTTTTAATTTTCAACTTATTCCTGCACCCCCTACCCCAGTCAACAGCCCCCTCCCACACCCTTCTATAGGCTGGTTAAAATATATATCAGAAAGATTTCAATTTCTATTAGTTTGTATATTTATAGAGTATTTTCTATAGAACCCTACTGTTGTCCTCTCTATAGAACTTTGCCATAACGAAGATGAAAAGCTTCGAAAGCATATGGATGCTAAGATACGAGATTGAGTTGAACACAATGTTGTCATACTTAATTAGCAGACTTCTAATGTTCAAGTTTTAAAAGAACTTGAGTTTGGAACTTTGTCTTTTTTCACCCTTTTGGATTAAACAAAGGAGATTTCTGCTGATGTCCTAGCTATATTGACCTCTCAGTTCAAGAGGCTTAATAAATTTACACACACTATACTGACCTTTTGCTTTTAAAAACACATTGTGGGCAAGTTCCTTACAACTATTACATACTACTCATGTATTATTACTGTTAAATGGTGAATTTATGGTCTACACAGAGTATCATAAATATTACAGCTATTGCCAGAGCAACACTTTAGATGGTCAGTACAAATCCTCATATAGTTTTAGTATATTTAATTTACTATTGTACAAGACATTTTCCAATAAAGCCAAATAAATCCATTATCTAGTTTCTGTTCTTTACAGTTTAACCAATGCATACAAGACTTCCATTAATATTCATGCAGTGTTGTTGTAGCTATGTTGGTCCCAGGATATTGGAGAGAGAAGATGGTTGAGTTAATATCTTTTATTGGACCAACTTCTGTTGGTGAGAGAGGCAAGCTTTTGAGCTTATACAGAGGTCTTCTTCAGATCTGGGAAATGTACTCTGAAAGTCAAAGCTAAATACAAGGTGGAACTGATTGTTTACAATTTCATCCTCACCCATAACAATTTTACATTCAACAACAACCACTTTGTCCAAACCATGGGAGCAACCATGGGTACAACGATGGCTCCTCACTATGCCAACCTCTTCCTGGGCCATTTTGAAGAAGATTCCTGCACAAATATTATAAATTTAATAATATACCTGAAATACATTGATGACATTTTAATTCTCTGGACAGATGACCTAAACTCCCTCACAGATTTCCACCACAACTTCAGCAACCAGCACACATCCATTAAATTATCTCTGGAATGCTCCTACACTAGCATAAACTTCCTGGACACCATGATAAGCTTCTATAATGCAATCCAACAGACAACTATATACAAGACACCCACAGATTGCCATACCTACCTTCACAGATCCAGTAACCATCCCAAACACACCAAGAAACCTGTTATCTGTGGCCAAGCACACAGATACCACAGAATATACGCCAGGGAGAAAGTCTGGTTAAGACACCTTTAACACACTTAAAACCACCTTCACCAAACAAGGACACTCCATCAGAGAAGTGGACCACATCATGGAAAGCGTCACCCAAATGCCGTGAGAGAACCTACTTCAATACAGAAATAAACCCCCCCTCTGACTGCACACCTCTAGTTGTCACATGCCATCTCGTCACAGGGGAATCTGCGTGTGGAGCCGGACTGCCCCTGTTGGCCCAGCATGGGGTTGGTATGCTGCATCACAAATCTGTCGGGACTCCCTGTGGGATCAGGCAATTGTAATAAGGAGGGCTCAGGACCCCTGGTGGGGCTGAGCAAAGTAAACAATCAGTCTTCAGCCCCTGGGCAGGGCAGAGCTAAGCAAACTGTCTATGGCCCCTCAGCCTCCTGGCGGGGGCAAGCAATGGCAGTTGGGAGTTCTGACCCTCTGAGAGGGGCAGAACAATGAGTTTGTAGCCCCTGGGTGGGGCACAGCAAGCAAGCAGTAGCCACACCTAATGACAAGTGTGTGGGGAGGGTAGGGGAATCCGGGCCCACTCTACTCCACCAGGTTCCAACCCAGGGCCCTATGAAGCCAGGAAATTCCTAGTTAAGGGTTGAAGCATTGGCTTCTAATACATTCCCGGGGTCACTTCCTACCAAAAGGGCTCATCTCGGGCATCCTCTCAGTTGGCAGAGGGTCAGCACCCCAGTCAGTCTCTGCAGTCAGCTGGTCGTCCACAGCGTAGTGGGGTCACGTCCATGGTTCCCACTGCTTGGAGAGTTGCAGGCTCCTCTTCAAGAGCCTGCAGCACACGTCCTTCTTCTTCCTCCGCCAGCCTAGACTGAGCTGGGGGGCCTCCTTTTATCTGTCTCTTCCAGCTGGAGCATTTGCAGCAGGGACAAAGGGGCATGGTCTCCTAGGCCCACAGCAATTGGTCAGACCCTGTTGGCCCAGTGTGGGGTTGTTATTCCCCATCACACACCCCATAATGGTACCCATATGGGATATCATCAAACAATTGCAACTCATACTCAATAGGGACCACAATCTGAGAAAAATCTTTCCTGAACCCCCATTTCTGGCCTTCTGACCTCACAAAGCTCATCATCAGAAGCAAGCTCCCCACAGACCAGGACATACCAACTCAAAGCAGCATCAGACCCTTCCAGGACAACAGATGAAAAACCTGAAGACATATCTATGGTTATGATGACCAACACCCCACCAGAACACACCTTTCAAGATGAATATGCAAATTATATACAATTAACTCAGGCCTAAACAGAGACTGGGAATGGTTGGGTCATTACACTAATTGAATCTATTTCCCTATGTTAAGTTCTCCTCACACCTTCTATGGGTCATCTCAATTATCACTTCAAAAGTTTTTTTTCTCCTCCTGATGAAAGCTCATCTCAATTGATTAGACTCTTCCTGTTGGTATGCATACTTCCACCTTTTCATGTTCTCTGTATGTATAAATATCTCATGTCTGTGTGTTCCATTCTATGCATCCGAAGAAGTGAGCTGTAGCTCACGAAAGCTCATGCTGAAATAAATTTGTTAGTCTCTAAGGTGCCACAACCATCTGCCTGTCCCAAGTCAGAGCCTAGAAAAAGGAGGGTCTAGGTTGCAGCAGAGATGAGGAGCAACCTGACCCCTACTAGGCATTAGCGAGACAAGATGGGGACGCAAGGGACAGAGAACGACTGTTGACAGGAGAGCTGTTGCTGTATTCAGGACATGAAAAAGCAGGCACAGAGAGCATTGATTGGTTGGGAGGCACATGGTCCCAGGATCATCACAGCATCCTTCAGAACTAAAATGAAGAGGATTAAGATGAATGTTGTTCAGTGCGCGCTCCCAACCAATGACAGTGAGAGAGAGGACAAAGACTTTTTTTAACAGACTCCAGAAAATATTAGAGACTCTCCCAGACAAAGACATTACCATCCTTATGGGAGACTTAATGCCAAAATTGGACCTGATAACACAGGATACGAACAAGTCATGGGGACCATGCTCTGGGAGAGATGAGTGAGAATGGAGAGAGATTTGTGGATCTGTGTGCACTTAACAATCATTGAAGCTGAAGCTGAAGAAAGGACCATAAGACCAAGGAAGATTTTGGATTGACGCTGAAGAATAAGTTTTCAGTACTACAGGATCGGTCTGAGGAAGAGGAAGACAGTGTACTCAACAGATGGCAGAAAGTGAGAGACACACTTAGGTCAGCATGCCAGGAAGTGCTTGGAATTAAGAAACACCAGCAGAAAGAGTGGATCACAGCAGAGTCCTTGACAAAGATAGAAGACAGAAAGAAGAAGAAGGCAGCAGTCAACAACAGCAGGACTAGAGCAGCAAAGGCCAAAGCTCAAAAGAGTATGCTGAAGCCCACAGAGCAGTGAAGAGGAATATTAGGAAGGACAAGAGAGATTATGTGGATGGACTGGCAGCAGAAGCAGAGCAGGCAGCATACAGGCGACTGTCTGGAAAGTTCAGCAAAAGTCTATAACAGGAATATAACTACAGATGAACAGATGGTCGGAGCAATTTGATGAACTCCTGAACAGACCAGCACCACCAAATCCACCATACATCGACCCAGCCACCGAGGACCTCCCAATCAAGTGCGATAAACCAACCAGAGACGAGATCAGAAAAGCCATCACCATGATGAAGAACAGATATCTCATCAAAATCCCCAAGAAAGGACCTCAGCAACTGTGTGCCAACTAGAGGGAATCACACTCCTGTCGTGCCAGGAAGGTCTTCAAACGAGTCCTCTTAGAGAGAATGAAGGATGCGATCCACAGCTACGAGATGAACAGGCAGGTTTCGGCAGAACAGATCGTACATCAACTTTGTTGACTATGAGAAAGCATTCGAGCTGGATCGAGACCCTCTGACTATGGCATCCCAGCAAAGGTGGTCAACCTGATCAAGAGAAATACGACGGACACACACTGTAAGAGTGATCCATGGGAGGGCAGCAACAAAGCAGCCAGGGTGCGCGCGAAGTCAGACAAGGATGCTTGTTGTCACCACTTCTCTTTCTTCTCGTCATCGATTGGATTATGAAGACATCCACCAGGTTGGCCAACATCAACCACAAGGACAAGACCAAAGAGGATCAATTCCATCATCAGCAACAACGCAGTCACACTGGAGAGAAGCCCTGAAGAAAGTGCAGTCTTTCACCTACCTAGGTAGCATCATCGACCAGCAGGGTGGGACATCAAAGTAATTGGTAAGGCAGAGCAGCTTACAGCAGCTCAAGAACATCTGAGCTCCAGAGAGCTAGCTATCTTAAATAAAGATTCGACTGTTCTCCAACACGTGTCAGTCTTAGTCTACTATGGGGGCTGAAACCTGGGAAGGACAAAAAAAAACCCCCAGGAAGATCCAGACCTTCATTAATAGCTGCCTCAGAGGATTCTCAGAGATCCGCTGGCCACACACCATCAGTAACATCCACCTCTTGAGAGGACCCATCAACTCCCAGCAGAGGAAGAAATTAGAAGGAGAAGGTGGGGCTGGATAGGGTTGATAGCAAAAAATGGGCTATACCTGACCAGCTAAGAGCGAATGGCCCAGGATAGAAGACTATGGAGATCTGTTTGATGGGCATGAATGAAATGAATGAATGAAGGTGCCACAAGTACTCCTGTTCTTCTTTCAAGATCTCATGCCTCTCACAACCTATGGTGTAAGTTATCCAGTGCACTAAATGCCCCAATATTAACTATGTGGGTGAAATGAGGCAAGCTGTACTCTTTTGAATGGATTCACATGGAAAAAATGATAAAAGACAAAAACATCCTATTACTCATGGGTGAATATTTTTCACAAAGCGATCACTTTATATCCAATCTCTTAGTTCTCATGCTCAAAGGAGACCTGCACAAACCTTCAATAGATGAGCCTGGGAGCTTAAATTCATGATTTTGCTAAATACTAAAAATCATGGACTGAACAGAGACACTGGCTTTATGGCTTATTACAACAATCTATAACCACCATGCCCAGCATCTTTTTCCTTTCCCCGCCTATGACTGGAAAGGTGTTAATGGGACACTTCACTTTGAATGGTCTCTTGAAGAATGTGTTAACTACTTATGCTAAACAATATGTTCCACCTTGTACTTTGCTGTGACACTCTGAATACCTTTCCCAGAACTGCAGAAGAGCTCAATGCAAGCCCAAAGCCTGTCTCTCTTACCAATGGAAGTTGGTTCAATAAAAGATATTACCTCATTGACCTTGTGTCATTAATATTCATGTAGGTTTTGTGACTGACAGGAGGATAGACCACAAAGTATAGTTCCCTCACCTACAGTACAGTCTCATTTATAATACATTTTTTTGACTACTGCTCTTTACTATCCAACTACACTAAAATGCATAACGATCAGTCTGGTTGTGCCTGCAGTATGAGACACCCACAAAAGGGTTAATCAGATTGCACAAGTTGCTAGGTAACAGTATCTTTCCCTCAGGATCCCTAATTACTAGACAGCTTGTCTGATGATGTAATGCTTCTGACTCGTGTTTCATTGGCTCAATTTATTATTTCTTGATAGTCTGTTGGGGGTGGAGCTCTTTGCAAACCTTACAGAAGATTCTCGGTTGATTTGGCCTTCCATCTTGATTGTGTAGTTTGAATTAATCTCTCAGTCAAAAACTCCCTAATCATGATAGCGCTAATTGACTTCTGGATTCTTAAATACTATTATGCTAAACATTATTACTCCAAGCACAATAGCACCCTCTCTTTATAATGCTTAAAATTCATTAGAAGGCAGCCAAAGTAAATTTGATTTTGTCAAGCTATCTTGCGAGAGCAGGATTACAGAGACTAGAGTGCATTTATGTTTAGCATACTGTATGCACATAATTTTTTGGTTGCTAAAAGGAAGCAATCCTATTTTTGATTTGCTGACAATAAAAAATAAAAAGGGCAAACCACCCCCACCCCTGCAAACTTAAAGGTAGATCCATCTGTACCTGCAATAGGATTAAGGTCACAAAAACACAACCAACATTTTTCTGCAAATAGCCAGGATTAAAACAAAATTATTCCTATTGTTATAAAAAGCCTATACATTTATTAATACTAAAAAAGAATCGTGTTGAACTAAAAGACAAAACAAGAGGCTTTAACCTGCAGTAAGAACTTAATCTCCATTATACTTTACATTTGGGCCAAAATAACCCAGCAATGGGTTTAAGACTGAAAATAAAATTGTTTTAAAAATATTCATGCTGGGAATGTTTATAAGCCAAAGGACTAAAGTTTGTTTTACAAATGCATAGTAATAAAATGGAGAAACACTGCACCATAAAAAAGCAGCTAGAGAACATCAAGTGTGAATCCACTGGATCTTTCAAAACATTAAAAACAATATGAAAACACTGACACACCAATTCATATAAAAACTGTAACAAGCCAGCAATCCTTTTTTTTTACTGAAAGATGTATTTTGCGTGTTTGGCAGACAGCCCATCTGAAACAGAAAAAAAAAGCAATATTTTTGTTGCATAACTTAGAAATAGCTTTTTCTCTTGTATTAAAATTAATATATGGGTTGGCAATTTTTATGCCAAGTCTCAGCACCTGGGGATTAGAAACAGCTGAGATATTACACAAGAACTTGGGTTTTATAATGTAAAAAATGCTGACAGACCTAGATCTAATGACACTGCTGCTGTGCTGACTGGTTTATACTGGGAAACTATTGTTCCATGGACTATTACTGACAGGGTGTAATGTCTAAATCGTTATCCACTTTTTCAGGCAAAGGAACAACAGGTTTCACAATAAACTGAAAAGTCCAGACTATCTGCTTTATTAGATTTTAGAGCAGTAGCCGTGTTAGTCTGTATCCACAAAAAGAACAGGAATACTTGTGGCACGTTCGAGACTAACTCATTTATCTGAGCATAAGCTTCAAAACTATATTGTGCCTTAAACACCCCATGTGAACAGCCAGCACAAGGACTACCCACCAACTAAGCCCCACGTAAGACCTTAAATTAGGGTTTAAATGGGTCTTGGTGCATTGGCCTTATGTTGGCTGTCATAAGGAACCCCCACTCTGGAGTTCTCTCCTGTGGCAGGTCATGGCATGACAAGTGCACCTGTCTCAATTTCCCCTTTAGAAATCCAGAAATCGCCCAAACTGTCTTTCTGAATTTATATATATCCGCCATAGGGTTAATTTGTTACAGAAGTCTCATGCACATAAATCATAACAAAATTCCTATAACCATAGTCCAGAATTCCCCAGCATAGTCCAAACGGTATGTGCAAAACACCAAGTACAGCTCCAGCGACTCTCACCAGGTCTCAGCCCTCCAGTACAGTTCTGGCAACCCTCGCCATACCCCAACTCTCCAGTACAAATAGCTGAGTTTGCAATGACTGGGAGAATGGCATGTTGACTTGCCTGCCTGGTGCAAAAGTTGAGGATCTCTTTTGAAACATCTAGACAGAGTTATGTGTAGTACTGTGGAGGAGCCAGTGATCGTTGTACATGTTGGTACCAACGACATAGGCAAGGATAAGAAAGAGGCCCTGGAGGCCAAATTTAGGCTGCTAGGTAAGAGATTGAAGTCCAGGACCTCCATGGTAGCATTCTCTGAAATGCTTCCAGTTCCACGTGCACGGCCAGTTATGACGGTGTAGGGAGGAGGGGTTTAGATTTATTAGGAGCTAGGGAAACTTTTGGGAAAGGTGGAGCCTATACAGGAATGATGGGCTCCACCTAAGCCAAAATAGAACCAGATTGCTGGCATTTAAAATTAAAAAGGTCATAGAGCAGTTTTTAAACTAAGGGCTGGGAGAAAGCCGACAGGTGCAGAGGAAAACGTGGTTCAGACAGAGACATCCCTTAAGGGAGGATCTACTAATGGAGATTCTCTATGTCCTAGTAAGGAGGAGAGTATGGAGGATAAAATACAGGTAGGAGCTGAGGAGAAACAGTCAAATGAAAAAAGTCTCATTCAATTACATCATGTAATGGGAGACAGCTAAAAAGTGACAAGTTTTTAAAGTGCTTATATACCAATGCTAGAAGTCTAAATAATAATATGGGTGAACTAGAGTGCCTCGTATTAAATGAGGCTATTGATATAATAGGCATCACAAAAACTTGGTGGAATGAGGATAATCAACAGGACACAGTAATACCAGGCTATAAAATATATTGGAAGGACAGAACAGGTCGTGCTGGTGGGGGAGTGGCACTATATGTGAAAGAAAGTGTAAAATCAAATGAAGTAAAAATCTTAAATGGACCAAACTGTACCATAGAATCTCTATGGATAGTAATTCCACGCTTGAATAATAAGAATATACCACTAGGGACATATTATTGACCAACTGACCAGGATGGCGATAGTGACTGTGAAATGCTGAGGGAGATTAGAGAGGCTATTAAAATAAAAAAACTCAATAATAATGGGTGATTTCAACTATCCCCATATTGACTGGGTACAGATCACCTCAGGACTGGATGCAGAGATAAAGTTTATTGACACCTTAAATGACTGCTTCTTGGAGCAGCTAGTCCTGAAACCCACAAGAGGACAGGCAATTCTTGATTTAGTCCTAAATGGAGCACAGGACTAGATCCAAGAGGTGAATATAGCTGGACTTCGTGGTAATAGAGACCATAATATAATTAAATTTAACATCCCTGTGGTGGGGGAAAAGAGCTAGTGAGGAAAATAGAAAGGTGCATAAACTCTGACAAATGAAGTGTAAAAATATAATTAGGAAGGCCAAAAAAGAATTTGAAGAACAGCTAGCCAAAGACTCAAAAAGTAACAGCAATTTTTTTTAAGTACATCAGAAGCAGGAAGCCTTTTAAACAAACAGTGGGGCCACTGGACAATTTAGATGCTAAAGGAGCACTTAAGGACGATAAGGCCATTGTGGAAAAACTAAATGAATTCTTTGCATCGGTCTTCACAATGGAGGATGTGAGGGAGAATCCCAAACCTGAGGCATTCTTTTTAGGTGACAAATCTGAGGAACTGTCCCAGATTGAGGTGTCATTAGAGGAGGTTCTGTAACAAACTGATAAAATAAACAGTAACAAGTCACTGGGACTAGATAGTATTCACCCAAGAGTTCTGAAGGAACTCAAATGTGAAATTCCAGGTCTACTAACTGTAGTCTGTAACCTATCATTTAGGTTCTGTAGCAAATGACTGAAGGATAGCTAATGTGACGCCAATTTTTAAAAAGGGCTCCAGAGGTGACCCCGGCAATTACAGGCCACGAAGCCTGACTTCAGTACCGGGAAAACTGGTTGAAACTATAGTAAAGAACAAAATTGTCAGACATATAGATGAACATAATTTGTTGGGAAATAGTCAACATGGTTTTTGTAAAGGGAAATCATGCCTCACCAATCTATTAGAATTCTTTGAGGGGGTCAACAAGCATGTGGACAAGGGGGATCAAGTGGATATACTGTATTTAGATTTTCAGAAAGCCTTTGACAAGGTCCCTCACCAAAGGCTCTTAAGCAAAGTAAACAGTCATAGGATAAGAGAGAAGGTTCTCTCATGGATTGGTAACTGGTTAAAAGATAGGAAACAAAGGGTAGGAATAAATGGTCAGTTTTCAGAAAGGAGAGAGGTAAATAGTGGTGTCCCCCAGGAGTCTGTACTGGGCCCAGCCCTATTTAATATATTCATAAATGACCTGGAAAAAGGGGTAAATAGTGAAGTGGCAAAATTCGTAGATGACACAAAACTGCTTAAGATAGTTAAATCCCAGGCAGACTGTGAAGAGCTACAAAAGGACCTCTCAAAACTGAGAGATTGGGCAACAAAATGGCACATGAAAGTCAATGTTGATGAATGCAAAGTAATGCACATTGGAAAACATAATCCCAACTACACATATAAAATAATGGAGTCTAAATTAGGTGTTACCACTCAAGAAAGGGATCTTGGAGTCATTGTGAATAGTTCTCTGAAAACATCCACTCAATATGCAGCAGCAGTCAAAAAATGTTGACAAAAAATTATTCCCAAACAGAATGTTGGGAATAATTAAGAAAGGGATAGATAATAAGACAGAAAATATCATATTGCCTCTATATAAATCCATGGTACGCCCACATCTTGAAAACTGTGTGCAGATGTGGTTGCCCCATCTCAAAAAAGATATATTGGAATTGGAAAAGGTTCAGAAAAGGGCAACAAAAATGATTAAGGGTATGGTACGGCTTCTGTATGAGGAGAGATTAATAAGACTGGGACTTTTCAGCTTGGAAAAGAGACGACTAAGGGGGGATATGATAGAGGTCTATACAATCATGACTTGTGTGGAGAAAGTAAATAAGGAAGTGTTATTTACTCATTCTCATAACTCAAGAACTAGGCATCACCAAATGAAATTAATAGTTAGCAGGTTTAAAACAAATAAAAGAAAGTATTTTTTTCACACAATGCACAGTCAACCTGTGGAACTCCTTGTCAGAGGATGTTGTGAAGGCCAAGACTACAACAGGGGTTAAAAAAAGAACTAGATAAATCCATGGAGGCTAGGTCCATCAACGGCTATTAGCCAGGATGGGCAGGGATGGTACCCCTAGCCTCTGTTTGCCAGAAGTTGGGAATGGGCCACAGAGTATGGATCACTTGATGATTACCTGTTCTGTTTATTCTCTCTGGGGCACCTGGCATTGGCCCCTGTTAGAAGACATGATACTGGGCTAGATGGACCTTTGGTCTGACCCAGTATGGCTGTTCTTACATTCTTACAGCCCTGGTGATCCTTACCAGGCCCCAGTCCTCCAGTACAACTCTAGCAACCCTCACCAGACCCCAGCTCTCCAGTACAGCTCCGGCAATCCTCACTAGGACGCACCTCTCCAGTCCAGTTCCAGTGACTCTCACCACCCCGCAGCCCTCCAGTACAGCTCTGGTGACTCTCACCAAGTCCTAGCCCTCCAGTACAGTTCCAGCAACCCTCACCACACCCCAGCTCTCCAATACAGCTACAGCGATCCTCACCAGGCCCCAGTTCTCCAGTACAGCTCCAGTGACCCTCACTAGGCCCCAGCTGTCCAGGTCAGATCCGCTGACACTCACCATGCCTTGCTTGCTCCCAACGTTCAGCCCTGTAAACATAATCTAGTGTGGATTTGCGCTGTAACGTTCAAACACCACTAGCAGAGTCTACATGGACTAACCAATGTGCAACATGTCACTGAGCTTAAGAAATCACACCCCTGTAAAGTGCCTTACTCCATCATGTAGACAAGCCCTATGCATAAAAATTCCTTGAGGTGTGAAGTAATTGCAAGCACCTCGCTGTCATGACAACCGACACTACAGCAATTGATAAAATTTTAGATGTGCTATATTTGAATATGTGGGAGAGCCTAGGTTGAAGTCATCATAAGCCTGTTTTTTAATCACTCCTCTTCAAAAACTTCGTCTACCTAAAATCAGCATGTGCATCTCACCCATAGATAAAGTGTTCTTGGGAGACTCCAAACTTGTCAGAAACCTCCAGGGATGGCCCCACCGTCAACTCCACACTAACTGCACACTGCTGAATTTGCCCACCCTGAGCAATAATACTGAAAGTCTGCAGTCTTTGGAGAATGTAAGCCTTCAGTTTTACACAATTTGTGCTCTTAATTATCAAGAAGTAATGTAATACTGCCTAAAACACCATTCACTGATCAGCTTTACAGCCATCACATCAGCAGGGTCTTCTAGCCAATGTCATGCTGCCCTGGAACTGAGAAAATCAATGGAGGTTAAAAATGCACATATCAAGGCATTGTGATGATCCACATTGCCATTAATTTAAGTCATTTGGGGCAGCTAAAAAGCAACCTAATTATTTTCTATTTGCAATTCAAGCATAAGGCTAAAACACAGTGCAGTATCTAGTATATAAGGAAATGTAAACCTGTCAGTTTACTGCTAAGTGACCAGCTTATACAGCTGCAATTAGAAAGTTATTACACTAGAGCCTGGTTAGCCATGACTTCAACTGAACAGCTCTGCTGCTAATACTATCCATTAAATTGCATCCATTTATAGCTCGAGCACTAACACTCTTTAATAGCATTAGTCCTAACAATCAACCAGTATGGGCTCTTTTGAACATTAATCCTTCTCTTCCACGGGCTAATTAAAAAAACAATATAAATTAAAATTAAAAGAACCTCCACACTATTACTGAAAGTCCCCTGCTTTGATTAGAAATGAAAGCCCTTTCTTTCAAGGATACACACACTTAGGGTCAGATTTTCATCAGAACTATGATCTGCTTAGAACAGGAGAGTGGGATGGAGAATCAAGGAGGAGCTGGTTACTCCTACCTGATTTTCTGCCCTATACAGCTCCAGCTCTGGCCAAAGGGCTGCTCCAATAGCTAGCTGGCAAAGGTCCCTGAGGAACTGAAACTAAAAATTG
This sequence comes from Mauremys reevesii, assembly GCF_016161935.1. NCBI lineage: Eukaryota > Metazoa > Chordata > Testudines > Geoemydidae > Mauremys > Mauremys reevesii. The sequence continues at coordinate 20,747,830 of NC_052624.1, forward strand.
CTGGAGTGTAACAGTGCTCCAGCTATACACTTTCACGCCTCTTCCTCCTTCAAGACTGTGTAGGGGAGTGTCAGAGGAGTCAGCTATGCAACCCGTATACCAGCTAAGAGCTCATTCTTCCCACTGGGGGAATTCTCAGCTAGCCAGATAGGTCACATATTCAACCCTGTTGAGCCACTGCAGTGCAAAGGGACCAGATCAGGGAGAGAACCTGACCCTTAGCATTCACCATAATGCATTTTGGTTCAGGTAGGGAGTGTGCCAAACAATTATGAGTTTACGCCACCACAAAGAGAATGTCAGGATAGTGGATTTTTTTTTTCCGTGTAGTGGTGCACACATGAAAGGCTCAATCCACCCTACAGTATGTGGGTGTTCATCACCCCAGACTTTTTAAAATCACCACTGTTTCTTCCACACTGGGCTGTCAGGATTCAGCGTTAGGGGTGGAATTTGCCCCTGTTCATTTTAGGCCACCTAAGATCCATCTGAAAGCCTCAAAATATGGTTTAAATGGAAGTAAGTGAGAATTAAGCCTTTTGTGGGTCTTCTGCATGGGGATGAGCTAAGTTTCAATGACTTTTTCTCTGCTTATATTTTTATTTATACTAACTTGACTAAGTATGATCTGCCATACTAGCACGATGTGTATCACACACTAAACTGTAGCCCTTATTTAAAAAAATGAGACACTTCACTAATTTTAAAAAATCGTTTTGCTATGTTTATACCAATGTCATCTTACTGGAGGCTTTAAGAGGGAAGTGTCTAGTATTCTGGACTTGCACTGCATGGAATGATTTAAATTGACCAGAGTGTATCATATTTTTAGGAGAACTCTCATCTATTATGTGGAAGCAATCATAAAAATTGAATGAGCTCTGGAAATAACTTGCTTTTTTCTGAAAATACTCAGAATCTATTTTTATTTTTAGATTAAAAATCTGTCTTCACTTTAAACCACACATACATGGTATTCTTACTTACATGACTCCCGTTTAGAACTGAGCATGCCAGAGTGCTCTAGATCAGGTTTTGGGAACCTTCTTTAAGGATGTGAGCTAAACCAAATGCAGCTTGATACAGACAACGGCATATTTAATAGCATCAAAATGCCACCTGTTCTCATACTCCTGTAGGTACAATCGCCCACCTAGTAAAAGTATGTGGGGATATGGGCCCATCCTCCATATATTGCTAACATTTACTTTTGTAGTTAGGAAACAGTGGGGGAGTGCTCCTCCCATCGCCAAGGAAAATATGCCTCGGCTCAGAAGTGGGACACTTTATTTTCTCCCTCCTACTCAGGAAGTAGTGCTAAACCCAAAGCCTATGGGGTTGCTTGCATTACCCACTCATGTCCTTAACCTATACACCCACTGCATTGAATGCCATACACACACACACAATTGTTGAGTTAGCTTTTTCACAATGACTACGTATACAAGGAGAAGCAGTGTTTCATTTTGAGTATGTAAGGTAGCTACATAGATTTCGTCAGGTGGGCAGAATCATTTTCACATAGAATTTTTTCATGTAGAATATTGTGAAAGATGTGCAAAAAAAGTAAATCTACATTACATGAAGCATTTCAAATAAAAGATTGTATGCACTAAATTGTAAGCCTTCCTGGCATTATGCACTAGAATAACTTAACAGAAAAGCAGAGCACAAAACCTTTCCCCCCCCCTTCCTGTGAAAATCTGAGATTCTGATAATTTTTCCCATTCCAGTTTCATGAACTGACCATCTGAAAAAAGTTTCAGTTTGGGTCAATCAAAACCTTTCATTTTGATTCTATCAAAATGTTTTCCTTTTGCTTTTGACCTTTTAATTTTTTTTTACTCATCAATTTAAATTTTCAATGAAAAAGTTGTTTCTTACTAGAAAATTTTAATTTTTCATTTTGAAAATGCTGAAATGGGGCATTTTGACAATTTTAAAACTTTTTTTCAAAAATTTTTGAGTCAAGAAATTTGCCAAAATCAACTCTTTCCCACAAAAAGTTTTAGTTTTGATTAATCAGCATTTTGGTGGAAAACCATTTTGCTGAAAAATTCCCGCCCAGCTCCACTTAACATAACAAATCATGTTCTGTTGAAATTCCAGCACCTCTGCATCAAAATTACAGGGCCTTAACACAATGAAATACAGCATTTCCCATCAGAAACACATACACATCATATATCAAAAACATTAATACAAAAAGCATCAGCACTTTTGGGGGGTGCAGAGCTCCTAGACTGCTCCACCCTCCCGCATATCTGCAAAACAGAGACATGCATTATTAACAATTAAGCCATACATGGCTCTTGGGCAGCAGGTTCCCCATTGCTTCCTCTAGATATCAGGCCTGTATATCAGATGTTCCTTTTCCACAAAATACTTAAGTCAGTGGCTGTTAAGGTGTCAGCACCTTGCAGGATTGAGGCCTGTATCTTTCCTCATTACAACATTTTATTTTTTAAAATACTGCTAAAACAAAAGGAAGAGACAAAGGTCCTGATCACAGGTGAATCTCTGTGCCTGCATGGAACCCTAATATAGTCAATGGGATTCTGTAGCAGTCTGATCCATAAAAGCAGCAAAGAGTCCTGTGGCACCTTATAGACTAACAGATGTATTGGAGCATGAGCTTTCGTGGGTGAATACCCACTTCGTCGGATGCATGCATCCGATGCATCCACCGAAATGGGTATTCACCCACGAAAACTCATGCTCCAATACATCTGTTAGTCTATAAGGTGCCACAGGACTCTTTGCTGCTTTTACAGATCCAGACTAACACGGCTACCCCTCTGAGTCTGCTCCATGTGTATCACCTTGCATACATGGGATCACAGGGAGCAACTGTGTTTACAAACAATAGTACTGTTAGATACAATTTTATTTTAAATGGCCCATAGATACAATTTTATTTTAAATGGCCCAATCTGGGTGTGACACTGCACCCCATATTCTTCATAGTGATATTATTATGATATGATTATAGCATAGTTATGATGTATTTTATGCAAGATGGGTCATGTAAGGTATCATTGGAAAAGTTATGATTTGCTGAATATGATTATCCTATTTGTATCCATGTATCATTTTTGTATCTGAAGTTATAAATACTGACTCTGTATCAGTACTTCAAATGTAGTTACACCTGGGTAACTCCCACCAGACAAGATGCTTTCAGTTTAGACAGCTGGTTGGGAAGGGCCTATTCAGGGCAATGAGCCATTAGGGAAAACAATAAGTCTTAGGAGAAGCTTATCTCCCACCTGGTGAGCTTTCCTGAGTACACTCCAGACAGCCTGAAAGCAATGGCTGCTATGACTCTGCAAGGACATGTGACCAGGCCAAATGATTCTGGACTCCATCTTGGGATGTCAGTATTTTTCCACAAACTGGTCTGGGAACCAATTTTTGAAACAAAGGGTTCCCACCATATGCAAAAGTTATATAAGGCAGGGAATGACATCATCTGTGGTTCTTAACTCCCCACACAAGAAGACTCCTGGAAACACCTGAGGGACAAAGGCTGAACAGGGGGAAGTGCTGGACCCAGGCTAAAGGGATTTCTAGCCAGTGTATGAAGACCTGAGACACCCAGGCTGTAAAGCTAATGCAGCTTGTGCCTTAAGAATCTACAATTCTGGCTGCATCATCAATTAGATTGGATATGAATAGCAGAGTCTCACTCTATCTAGTATATTAAGCTTTAGGTTCTGTTTTTGTTTATTTGCTAGGTAATCTGCTTTGATCTGTCTGTTATCACTTATAATCACATAAAATCTATCTTTTGTAGTTAATATATTTATTTTGTGTTTTAATTTAAACCAGTGAGTTTGGAGTGAAGTGCGTGGGAATCTTAGCTCAGAGAGTCTGTTGCATATTCCTCTCCACATTGAGGGGAAGGTGAACTGGATAATAAATTCAGACTGGTTGGGGTTTGGACCAGGGCAGGACAATATCACTCTGGGGTCCTAGGCTGGAAAGCTGGGGGTTATTTTCGCTGTAGCCTCTCTATTGTTGGTTCACATCTATTGACTGGTGAGAGAGCTTGCACATAACTGCCGCTGGGTGTGTCCCTACCTGCGTGTATGCTGGTGGACATGTAAGATCCGGCGCATGTCTGCGGCTTGTCACAGCAGCTCAGTGTGAGAGGGAGCCTAGGCTGGTGGGTCAGAGGGCTCAGTGGTACCCCAATTCCAGGTGGCATCCTGGGGGAACCCGTCACACTGGGTATCTAACATTTGTTTAAGTTATAACTGTGGAATAAGAAAACAAGATCCCATATGTTTTTCTAGTTCTTGTCTTTCTAACTATACAATTTGTTTTCCAAATTTGTTAATGATCCTGTTTCCAAGTACCATTCTGCCATGTTCCATCACCTGTGCAGACTTCCTTTTGCTTAAAATATATAGCTTTCACTTAAGCCATTAGCAGCAATTTCCCTTTTGTGATTTGGACATCTCATATATATAAGTCTTGTACTGTGAAATTTCTGAGATCTGGTATACATAGTCGAATTATCATGTTTATAAGGGGCCTGGTTCCCTCCTAAAAACAGTTAATAATATGGCAGAGCTAAAGAAGCATACTGTAGCATAAACATTTCAAAATAAAATGGAAAGGAACAATAAAAGCATATTTTCGTGAAGTTTACATGGTAGAAATTTAGGAGTTATAAAAATTCATGTTAAAAATAAACCTCTCATATATTGTACAATCCTTTTTTTAAAACATATTCTCTCATACTTGTAAAATACTTCAGGCTTTTCAGTCATTGGAAATGGATCCATAAAATTAAGTAAACAGCCATGAAAATTTAGAATGTTTTTGTTTAAATCTGGTGGAGCATTTAGGGAAGATGTATTAGTTAATTTAGTCTAATAATTTAAAAAACATTAATCACCAGCCCCAGATGATACACATCTAAGAATTCTGAAGAAGCTTAAGTATGAAATGGTTGAACTGTTGACAAAAATATACAATCTGTTATTAAAATATAGCTAACCTGAAGGGTTGGAGGATAGCAAATATTGTTTCTTGTTCTGTCATCTGCCAGCACTGAGAACAGCTTATCTCCATTCTCTTTGGAACCCCGCTTCAGGTAGCTGAAGGCTTCTATCAAATCCCCCCTCACTCTTCTCTTCTGGAGACTAAATAACCCCAGTTCCCTCAGCCTCTCCTCATAAGTCATGTGCCCCAGCCCCCTAATCATTTTCGTTGCCCTCTGCTGGACTCTCTCCAATTTGTCCACCTCCCTTCTGTAGTGGGGGGACCAAAACTGGATGCAATACTCCAGATGTGGCCTCACCAGTGCCGAATAGAGGGGAATAATCACTTCCCTCGATCTGCTAGCAATGCTCCTACTAATACAGCCCAATATGCCATTTGCCTTCTTGGCAATGAGGGCACACTGCTGACTCATATCCAGCTTCTCATCCATTGTAATCTCCAGGTCCTTTTCTGCAGAACTGCTGCTTAGCCATCAAGGCAAAAGGTTAACAGCAGGGTACCTGGAGGTTCTGCATTATGTCCTGTGGTGTTTAATATATTTATTAACCATCTGGAAAGGGGGAGAGCAGTAAGTTGGCAAAATGTGCAGATGATATAAAATTATTTAGCGTACTCAAGTCCTAACCAAGCTAGGTTGTTGGGCAACGTGATAGTAGATGAAGGCCAATATTGACAAATGCAAAGTATTGCAAACAATATTGATAAATGCAGACAAGATGGTGGGATGTAGGGATGGTCAAAATTATTCCATCAAAACTTTTTTTTTCAATGGAAAATTGGGTATTTCATTACATTTTCATAGAAGCATCTGCTTTCTGTAGAACTGTCTGCTTTCTGCAGAAAATTCTAATATTTTTGTCAAAAAACGGAATGCCCCAAAACGGGTAAGTTTGGGGTTTTTTGATATAGGATAAAAAGGGGGGCTAGTGGGTTACAGTTTGTTGTAATAAGTCATTAACCCAGTCTCTCTGTTCAGTCCATGATTTTTAGGCCAGGTCTATACTACACACCTATATCGGTATAACTACGTTGCTCAGGGGTGTGAAAAGCAATGTAGTTATACTGATCTAGTGCCCATGTAGAAAGCGCTACATCAGTGGGAAAGGGGTGTTGGAGGAGGTTTTATTTCTGTACTGAAGCAGGTTCTTGCATGGTATTTGGGTGCCCTGTTTCATGATGCAGTCTATGTCTCTGGTGGATTTATGGCTTATTACAACAATCTGAAACTCACTAGCCCCCACCACCCCTTTTTGTCCTGTGACTGCTGAGGTGCTAACAGGCCACTCTACCTTGAATGGTCCCTTACTACATGTGCTAACTACTTATGCTAAACAATCTGTTCCATTTTGCATTTAGCTGTGACACTGGAAGACCTTTCCAAGACCTGAAGCTCTGCATGGATAAAAAGCTTGTCTCTCAGCAGCAGAAGTTGGTCCAATAAAAGATATTGCCTCACCCACCTTGTCTCTCTAGGTTCCTAATAGTTTCACAGAGGCTTTGAAGATGTAAACTGCTATGTGAGGCCCTGAGCTAGGACAGCAATTGAGCATGTTCTTACCTTTAAATGTGCAGTAGTCCCAATGAACTACACACGTGCTCAAGTGCTTTGCTGGATTGGGACCGAGGTGTTCATATTTATTATTAATAACAATTCATTAGTTAAGAGAAAAATCAAACTAAACGACATGTATTCTAACGACCCTCAGACTGAAATATCAATTTGTGTTCAGTCACTTTCTGTAGACGAGGAACTCTCTCGTTTTCCTGGTCTGTCAGAGACCGTCCCTCTTCATTTCCTTCTTAAAACCCATTTCTGCTATGAATCATTTAAACATTGATCCCGTTTGTGCATAGACCTTTCCTAGTGCCTAGATATTACAGTGAAAATGTGTGGTGCAGTCTTAAATATCTAAACAGACAGACAAATTTACCATAGCCAAAATTTTCAAATTTGAGTCCCTGCATTCAGGCACTTAAGTTCAGAATGAGTTACCTAAATAAGGGGCCTGATTTACAGAATTAATGAGCACCTGTAACTCTAAGCTGAGGATGCTCAGCCCTTTTGAAAACTAATTCTCTCATTTAGGTGCCTAAATATGGATCTAGGTGCCCAACTTCAAATGCCAAGTTTTACAGTGTTGGCTTATGAAGGGATACCATTTTGTTCATACCTGACTGGAGTCCAGTCCTGAAGTCCTTGTGCCCTTTAAACTCCAATTCAGTTCAATAGGAATTGAATCATGCATAAAGGCTGCTGTAAAGGGCCCTGAAATTGGGTCAAAGACCAGGCTGCCTGCTGAGAGTTTGCACAGTGCCAAGCACACTGATAGCATTTAACAAATGACACAAATAATCTGTGCACCTATAGAAGAAGTTTTTTAGCATGAGCTTTGTGGGTGAATACCCACTTCTTAGCAAGCAAGAAGCAAGCTAGAGATAATGAGGTTAGATCAATCAGGAAATTTGCAGATGAATTGGAGCTCAGTTTTTCTCTGAGTGTCTCTCCTAAAGTTTTTTTGTTGTAAGATGCCACTTAACATCTGCTATTGTGTGGCCAGGAGGTTGAAGTGTTCTCAGACTGTCCAGTTTGGCCGATGTACATAGCAGAGGGGCATTGCTGGCATATGATGGCATATATTACATTGGTGGACGTGCAGGTGAATGAACCGTGAAACGTGCAGGTGAATGAACAAATAATCTGTAACACATACGAAGTGATAGAACTCGTCAATTTCCACCTCAGGGAGTGTGACCTTTTACAACTTCCTTTACAAGAGGATGCAGGATTCAAAGATCTGCTTTAGATTCCAGGTTGATGAAGAAACTGATGGTGCTTTGGTGAATCAACGAGTTCAGAACAAACTATGAAATACAAAGCTCTATTGTACAGTGTACATGGATTCAGCTGTAGCTCCTCAACATGCACTGAACATAAACCTAGTATTCCACAGCCCACCATTACATAGATGTATATTCTATGAGCTACGTTGCAGCCAGATTCTGCAGGGGTATGCAATGGATGGGTACAAGTCTTCCACCCTCTCTGCATCTTCACCATGCAGAGACCAGCCCCTTTTGCAGTGCTGGAGTTCTTCTGCATTCAGGGCTGCTACCCTGTAGTGTTCCCTGAGGTAATTTGTCCCCTCCCTGTGTGCCAGTAAGCTCTGGGAGGCTCTGCTCCTCTCAAGAGGGGCAGTGCTTGTGCTTTAATGGCACAATCTTGACATACATAAAAACACATTGGCATTGCAATGTCAATACAGTAACTCCTCATTTAACATTGTTCCGGTTAACGTTGTTTTGTTGTTACGTTGCTGATCAATTAGAGAACATGTTTGTTTAAAGTTGCGCAATGCTCCCTTATAACGTTGTTTGGCAGCCGCCTGCTTTGTCCACTGCTTGCAGGAAGAGCAGCCGTTGGAGCTAGCAGGTGGGGGCTTGGAACCAGGGTGGGCCGGCAGCCCCCATATCAGCTCCCCTAAGTTCCCTGTGTGACAGCCGCCCAGCAGGCTACCAATTGTCGGGCAATTCAGCTGTCCCTCCCTCCACTGCCCTATGCTGCTCCTGCCCTCTGCCTTCGAGCTGCTCCCGGGAGCCTCCTGCTTGCTGTGCAGAGGTAGGGGGAGAAGACGTGTGCTAATGTCAGCATGTCCCCCTCTCCCCCGCTCCTTTACCCCATCTCCACAGAGCGGGGGTGGGGGGACACGACAGGGCTCAGGACGGAGGGAGCTTGCTGGCAGCAGCTGCTGTCTCAACTTGCTGATCTACTTAAAAGGGCAGTGTACTTAGAGTGGGGTCAGCATACTTAATGGGGCAATGCACATCTCTCTCTCACACACACATGGTGTGTGACTCCTCCCTCCATCCATGATGCCTTGTAGAGTGTGAGAGAACATTAACAACGTGTTAACCCTGGAGGGCTCAGCTGAGTGCTAGTTCATCATTTAGCAGTTAGGCATTCCCTGGGAAATATCCCACCCTCTTCCACCCTCTGACTTCACCGCCTCAACCAAGCATCACAATCATCATTGCTGTGCACAGTATTAAATTGTTTGTTTAAAACTTATACTGTGTATGTGTGTGTGTGTGTGTGTGTGTGTATAGTTTTTTGTCTGTCGAAAAAAATGTCCCTGGAACCTAACCCCCAATTATGGGGAAATTGGATTCACTTAACACTGTTTTACTTAAAGTAGCATTTTTCAGGAACCTAACTACAATGTTAAGCGAGGAGTTACTGTATTCCTATTCTGTACTGAGTCCATACACAGTCACTGTTAGTTGTACAATGCTACTGCTCTTTCAAGCTGCGTGGTACATTCAGTCAATAAATAACTGTAAAGATGGCTGTTTTTAGGTAATCAGGAAATTATGTATATTTGATGTTGCAAAAGTGAGGACTGGTAAAACTCTTCACATCTTAAGCATGTCTTTGCTTAAAGCTACAACATTTCACTTAGCATTTCGTAACCTGAAGTAACTAGTAGAGAAGTATATTCCATCTATTAGAAAGCAATAATATTTCCTTAAATTCCAATAATGTGCAATATCATTCTCACTACCTATACAATAAATGATCTCACTTTAATTGTTCCAGAATCATATGACAGAAGAGAAGGGAGGATGTCAGGTCTATTTTGGTCTTGTGTGTGCACATTTTAGAACTTGCTGCAAGTTATCTGTGCTGTTTGCCCAAGATGTAGTCTGATCAGTAATTTTCCCTTCCTAGTTACTATGTATAGCAACATACTGGACCCCTAAGAGGAGTTTAGCCAATGCAATTAACACATACACGGGAAAATGCTTCATTTTCAACTAGCACCATATAGCCAAGGCACAGCTTGAGCATGTTTATTCTGTACAAGGCCCATAAAGAATCTGCATTAGAAAACAAGGACAAATGGAAATGTTGGCTCTGGCTGCTGTTTTTAAAGCAAAGCAAACGTCACCCAAGGAACTATTTACCTATCAACTACATTCTGCTGTTGATAATGCCAGCTTCAAAATATGATTTTTGCATTTATATTTTAGGAATAATAGAGGACGTATTTTGTACCATGCCGTTCTATAAATAATGAAGTTTATTTGATGTTAAATATTTATTCTTCTCTGACCATAATGGTGGTTTTCATATTGCATAAATTTACTGTGAAATAATGCATTTTCAACTGTCTTCAATCTGGTTTTAATTATTATTTGTTAATCACAATTCATTAAAACTTTAAGGTTTTATGGATGATCTGTTTTGCTTTGAATAGCACAATGAAAAGAGAAAAGTAATTTGGGTTTAGTATGTGAAATTTAACTAAGCCTTATTTCTTTTATTGTCTGAAGTAATAATAGGCAGTAATTTAAGTTCTTTAACATGGGCTTTTAGTGGTCTTTTGAAGCACAATCTCATTAACGTTAACATGAGTTACATCTAGGGAAGAATATTTCCCTTAATGTTTATTCTTTTTGCAAAGAGGGTGAATTGATAAACTCAGGAGCAACAAATTACCAGAGCTGGGTGATGATGCTGGTGTTTTTGGAAGTGCTTTCATGGTTCTTTTACTTCATCCTGAAGGCAGTAAGATTTGTGGTCATTCAGAACAGCTGAGGAAGGGAGTGCCACAGCCACAGGCCAACTACTGAGAAAGCTATGTCTCCTTCTCCTATGACCTTTGCTGCTAACATGATGATCTCACTTTTAATAAGTAGGTCCTGACCATGGATAGAGAAGCAGAGCCTGTAGTAGCCTGGGAGAAATTGCAAGCTGAATGGTAAATGGAATTTATCTAGCCAAGCTAGAATTTGGTAAGAATGCTGGACTACCAACTCTCCACTTGCAGAACATTCCATGGGCTTCCTGACCACCCGAGCACAGGACTCACATTTCATTCAAAAGCCAGCCAATGTGATAGGCCAGTAGAAGCAAGGAGGGATCTGCATTTCTGACCCCCGGTCTACACTATGAGTTTAGGTCAAATTTAGCAGCATTAGATCGATTTAACCCTGCACACGTCCACACAACAAAGCCGTCATTTTCGACTTAAAGGGATGTTAAAATCGATTTCGGTACTCCTCCCCCGACGAGGGGATTAGTGCTGAAATCGACCTTGCCGGGTCGAATTTGGGGTAGTGTGTTTTCAATTTGACGGTATTGGCCTCCGGGAGCTATCCCAGAGTGCTCCATTGTGACCACTCTGGACAGCGCTCTCAACTCCTTTTCCTGTCTACCTGGCCAGTGCATTGGCCCGCGAACTTTTGAATCTCATTTCCTGTTTGGCCAGTGTAGCGATCTGCAGGTGAGTGCAGATCTCATCAGCAGAGGTGACCATGATAGAGTCCCAGAATCGCAAAAGAGCTCCAGCATGGACTGAACGGGAGGTCCTGGATCTGATCGCTGTATGGGGAGACGAATCCGTGCTATCAGAACTCCATTCCAAAAGACAAAATGCCCAAACATTTGAAAAAATCTCAAAGGGCATGAAGGACAGAGGCTATAACAGGGACCTGCAGCAAGCCTACCAAAATACCAGAGGCGCAAACGGCCGCTCCAGGTCAGAGCCCCAGACATGCCGCTTCTATGATGAGCTGCATGACATTCTAGGTGGTGCACCCACCACTAACCCACCCCTGTGCTTTGACTCCATCAATGGAGTAGCACGCAACAGGGATGCGGGTTTTGGGGATGAGGAAGATACCTCACAGCAAACAAGCAGAGAAACCATTTTCCCCGACAACCAGGAACTGTTTCTCACCCTGGACCTGGAATCAGTACCCCCCGAACCCACCCAAGGCTGCCTCCCAGACCCGCCAGGTGGAGAAGGGACCTCTGGTGAGTGTATTATACATGGTTTAAAAGCAAGTGTGTTTAAGGATTAATTTGCCCTGGCATTTGCGGCCAGTACAGCTACTGGAAAAGTCTGTTAACGTGTCTGGGGATGGAGCGGAAATCCTCCAGGGACATCTCCATAAAGTTCTCCTGGATGTACTCCCAAAGCCTTTGCAAAAGGTTTCTGGGGAGGGCAGCCTTATTCCATCCTCCATGGTAGGACACTTTACCACGCCAGGCCAGTAGCACGTAGTCTGGAATTATTGCATAACAAAGCATGGCAGCGTACGGTCCCAGTGTTTGCTGGCATTCAAACATCATCCATTCTTTATCTCTCTCTGTTATCCTCAGGAGAGTGATATCACTCCTGGTCACCTGGTTGAAATAGGGTGATTTTATTAAGGGGACATTCAGAGGTGCCCATTCCTGCTGGGCTGTTTGCCTGTGGCTGAACAGAAATGTTCCCCACTGTTAGCCACGCCGTGGCGGGAGGGGTGAAGCGATCATCCCACAGAATTGTGTGTGTGGGGGGGGAGTTTAGCTGGGTTTGTGCTGCACGTTAACCTGAAAACTGCAGCCCCACCTCCTTTTAAATGGCCAACCCAATGACTGCTTGGAATGGGAAATGAGGGTGCTGCTGTTTGAAACCATCCCAGCACTGTACGTTAATCCCCATAGGGAGGTGGAGTACGGACAGCGCTGGGAGAGCTCTCTCCCAGCGCTGGCGCTCCAACCACACTCGCGCTTCAAAGCGCTGCTGCGGCAGCGCTCCCGCGGCAGCGCTGTGCAGCGCTAAGTGTAGTCATAGCCTTAAATGTGTCTTTTTAACTACCACTCTCCTTTTTTTTCCCTCCACCAGCTGCATATGTTTTAATGCTCACACTATCTTCTCCTTCCCAGAGGCTAGTGAAGGTTAGAAGGCAAAAAAAATGCACTTGAGATGAAATGTTCTGAGCTCATGCAGTCCTCCCACACTGAAAGAGCCCAGCAGAATGAATGGAGGCAGACAATGTCAGAGTCCAGGAAATCACAATATGAATGCGAGGACAGGTGGCGGGCTGAAAATAAGTGGCGGGCTGAAAATGATAGGTGGTGTCAGCTTACTGACAGAAGGCAAGAGGCAATGCTGAGGCTACTGGAGGAACAAACTGATATGCTCTGGCGTATGGCTGAGGTTCAGGAAAGGCAGCTTGAGCACAGACCGCCATTACAGCCCCTGTGTAACCAAACACCCTCCTCCCCAAGTTCCATAGCCTCCTCACCCAGACACCCAAGAACGCGGTGGTGGAGGGGCCTCTGGGCACCCAACCACTCCACCCCAGAGGACTGCCCAAGCAGCAGAAAGCTGGCATTCAATAAGTTTTAAAGTGCAGTGTGGCCTTGTTCTTCCCTCCTCCCCCACCCCTCCCGGGCTACCGTGGCAGTTATCCCCCTATTTATGTGATGAATTAATAAAGAATGCATGAATGTGAAGCAACAATGACTTTATTGCCTCTGCATGCGGTGATCGAAGCGGGAGGGGAGGGTGGTTAGCTTTCAGGGAAGTAGAGTGAACCAAGGGGGCAGGGTTCACCAAGGAGAAACAAACAGAACTTTCACACCATAGCCTGGCCAGTCATGAAACTGGTTTTCAAAGCTTCTCTGATGTGCACCGTGCCCTCCTGTACTCTGCTAACCACCCTGGTGTCTGGCTGCGCATAATCAGTGGCCAGGCGATTTGCCTCAACCTCCCACCCGCCATAAATGTCTCCCCCTTACTCTCACAGATATTGTGGAGCGCACAGCAAGCAGCAATAACAATGGGAATATGGTTTCACTGAGGTCTATCCAAGTCAGTAAACTGCACCAGCGCACTTTTAAACGTCCAAATGCACATTCTACCACCATTCTTCACTTGCTCGGCCTATAGTTGAATAGCTCCTGACTACTGTCCAGGCTGCCTGTGTACGGCTTCATGAGCCATGGCATTAAGGGGTAGGCTGGGTTCCCAGGGATAACTATAGGCATTTCAACATCCCCAATGGTTATTTTCTGGTCTGGGAAGAAAGTCCCTTGCTGCAGCTTTTGAAACAGACCAGAGTTCCTGAAAATGCGAGCATCATGTATCTTTCCTGGCCATCCCACATTGATGTTGGTGAAACGTCCCTTGTGATCCACCAGTGCTTGCAGCACCACTGAAGAGTACCCCTTTCGGTTTATGTACTCACTGGCTTGGTGCTCTGGTGCCAAGATAGGGATATGTGTTCGTCTATCGCCCCACCATAGTTAGGGAATCCCATTGCAGCAAAGCCATCCACTATGACCTGCACATTTGACAGAGTCACTACCCTTGATATAAGTAGCTTGATTGCATTGACTACTTGGATCACAGCAGCCCCCACAGTAGATTTGCCCACTCCAAATTGATGGCCGACTGACCGGTAGCTGTCTGGCGTTGCAAGCTTCCACAGGGCTATTGCCACTCGCCTGTGAACTGTGAGGGCTCCTCTCATCTTGGTATTCTTGCGCTTCAGGGCAGGGGAAAGCAAGTCACAAAGTTCCATGAAAGTGCCCTTACGCATGCGAAAGTTTCGCAGCCACTGGAAATCATCCCAGACATGCAACACTATGCAGTCCCACCAGTCTGTATTTGTTTCCCGGGCCCAGTATTGGCGTTCCATGGCATGAACCTGCCCCATTAACTCCATGATGTTCACACTGCCGGGGCCCGTACTTTGAGAGAAGTCTGTGTCCATGTCCTCATCACTCTTGTCACTGCGCTGCCGTTCCCTCCTTGCCTGGTTTTGCTTTTGCAGGTTCTGGTTCTGCATATACATGTGCGTTATACAGTGCTCATAACTGTGGTAATCTGAGCGGGCTCCATGCTTGCCGTGCTATGGCATCTGCGCTGAAAAAACAATTGTCTGCTGTTGTGAGGGGCGACTGATGACATGGCTTACAGGGTTGTCACACAGAATGGCCCACTCAAGGATTGAGCTCACAACCCTGGGTTTAGCAGGCCAATACTCAAACCACTGAGCTATGCCTCCCCCCACTATTCATGAAGGGAAGGCGGGAAGGGGGAGCAAATCAATACAAATGAATATAAAACAAATATGGTCTCTTTATTGTTTTGATCCACTCCATCTCTCTTATACATCTTAGGCTGGCAGCAGATGGTGCAGTATGACTGCTAGCCATTGTCATCTCCTGGCTGCTCGCCAGAAGACGGTGCAGTACGACTGCTGGCCATTGTCGTCTCCCATTTATGTCTAGGTGCCCCTGGCCAACCTCACCGAGGCCAGCCAGGAGCACACATATCTGCTCAGGCGCCCCGGACTGACCTCACCGAGGTCGGCTAAAAGAGCACCCAGGAGACGACGATGATGGCTACCAATCATAATGCACCATCTGCTGCCAAAAGGCAATGAGCTGCTGCTGTGTAGCAATGCAGTACCACATCTGCCAGCACCCAGGAGACATATGGTGATGGTGAACTGAGCTGGCTCTATGCTTGCAGTGGTATGTCATCTGCACGGGTAATTTAGGAAAAAAGATGAGAAACGATTTATTGCCATTGCTTTCATGGAGGAAGGGGGGGGGGGCTTGATGACATTTACCCAGAACCACTCGCGACAATGTTTTTGCCCCATCAGGCATTGGGAGCTCAACCCAGAATTCCAATGAGCAGCGGAGACTGCGAGAACTGTGAGATAGCTACCCACAGTGCAATGCTCCAGAAGTCGACGCTAGCCTCGGTACTGTGGACGCACTCCGCCAAGTTAATGGCCTTAATGGTCTTAAGTGGGGACACACAGAATCGACTGTAAAAATTGATTTCTAAAAAATCGACTTCTATAAATTCGACCTAATCTCATGGTGTAGACATATCCTGAGTGGAGTTTCAACCTCTCTGTAGTGCGCTTTACTGTAAAACAGGAATGTAAAATGTAAATAAGGTCCTGCCGCTTTAAGGGCTACAGAGACTAGGTCTTCACTCTTCCAAAGTAAAGGAATAAGACATGGCCTGCATTAGCCAACCCGAAGCAAAGGCCTAACACACAACTCACTCCAGCCAGATT
Source organism: Mauremys reevesii (assembly GCF_016161935.1). Taxonomy (NCBI): domain Eukaryota; kingdom Metazoa; phylum Chordata; order Testudines; family Geoemydidae; genus Mauremys; species Mauremys reevesii. Next base: position 20,763,718 of record NC_052624.1, read on the forward strand.
GTGGAGAGGAAGAGGCAAACCTCCCAGGGCCTCCCTGGATTTCAGCCCCAGCTCTCTTTTTAGAACCAGTGTGGGTCATTAACTTAGTACCAATTCACAGGAGGAAAGAATTGCTTACTGAAGCACAAGTACAACTTCCTGTTGCACCTCAGCACCCTGTATATCATTTAGTCAAGTCACGATCTAACCCAGACCTGCTTAGCTGGTGAGAACTGATGGGATCACAACACAAGCAGGTATATCTACAAAATCAGAATTGTACATGTTATTGATTATTAGTTCAAGAGGCAGCATACACTAAGATATGCAGAACCTTCACAAGAGCTCTTAATAAAATGTGTTTTCACATTGTAATTGCTCCAGTAATAAGGAAAGATTGATTTCTTCCTCTCATGTATGAGAAGCAATCATACAGATTTATATTCAGAAGGATGCATAGAATATATTTGAAAAACTAAGCATGGAAAATCAGGGTAAATTTCAGAGTGTGAGAACTGTAGAAAAAATAATCTCTCTGTGGTCTTACTACTAATGCAATAGGGTTCAGTTTTGAATGAAGGCAATGAGAGTTTAAATTAAATGTCAAATATAATTTAACATTAAAGCATGAAGTGGTTGACTGTGTTCGTGAAAAAAACCTGTCAGCTCTTCTGAGTGGTTAATTGCTATCCACCCAGTAATACCCTATAAAAAGATCTCTAATTTTCAGTAGGTGAGTCTTCAATCTACTTCCCTAGAATAACCCTAAAAATGTAAAGCTCAGAAGCCTTTTCAGTCAGCTGAGGTCTGAGTGATTTAAAAACTCCCTTCCTAAATGAATGCTCTAGTCAGGCCCCTTTTCAGCTGACAACACGTCTAAGCTTATTTATTGTTACAGGTTATTTCTGGCAGTGCCCACGTTGTGCTAGGCACTTGCCAAACTTAGAAGGCATCACAGTCCTTGCTCCAAGGGACTCAGTCTAACCTTAACAAAGAAGTGACTGGCAAATATTAGAGCAGTCAAACTGCACTAGGAATGAGCAAACCAGTACAGATAAGCTAAAGTTCTGATCCTTCAAGCACTTACACATATGCTTAACTTCATGCACATGCGTAGTCCCATTGAGTCTAATGGGACTAGTCCTGTGTGTAAAGTGAAGCATTTGTGTATGTGTTTGTGTGACTGGGCATGACAACTAGCTGGGTTTGGTACTGTGATATGGAGGTTTGAAATTGGGATAGGGAGCACATATCTTTCTATAGCCAGTTCCAGTCCAGACCAAGAAGGCATTGACCAGAAGTTGTAACTCTCTAATGGCTGTTTGCTTGCCTATGGGAAATGAACTGGCACTTTCTAAGCGGCAGATGTCTGCATTGCAAAGTCACTGGATCTAGCCAGGAATCTCCACAAAGCAAGTGGAGCTCTAGGTGAAAGAGGGAGGTGCCCAGCTTGGATGGAGGAAGATGAAGTTGGTTGACTTGGAAGAGGGGTGGGGCACACATGCTCTGTATGCTGGCGGGTTCCCCTGTCGTAATGGTGCAGTCTCAAATAGAAAGACTCACTAAATTCAATATTGTGCTTCTTTACCACTTACCTTTTAAAAACTTTAAAAAATGATAAATGATTCTGGTTTAGATATTCAAAAACCAAAGAATTAATATAATGAAAGACAAAGTAGGATGGAACCTTGACACATTTTGATGAAATGAGGAGAAATTATGATTTAATTGTTTTTGGTGTTCTCAGATTTGTAATACATAAGGTCCAGATCCAAATGAAGTAGAAACACTTGGCCAAAATCATGTCGTCATTAAAGTCAATGGCAAAATTCCCACTGACTTAAATGGAGCTGAGGCTTTGGTCCCACTGTATTTATGATCACTCAAAAACTAAGGAAAAAGATAGTTTCCAGAATATGAAATTCTAATAGATCATTGTAATGATTCTCTGTTACCATTTCTGTCAAAAGCAGCAAGGAAGAAATTTAAGGTATGAGATAGCTAAAGAAAACTAGATTCAGATTTGCAAAGCTATAATCATTGGGTTAATGAATATAAAAATCATACATAAATTTTCAACCATACAGTTTATTGTATTTTTTCAAGGCTATGCAGAATTGCACTAATTGAAGATAGATGTGACACAGCTGAGCAATGTAAAATAGTAAGAGGAACCTTTTGTGTTCATTTGGGCATGTCCACAGATGCAGAAGTTTTGATAAAAGAGATCACAAAGGCTGTCCTCATGGGCGTGTTAATTAGGGAAATTTGTAAAGTGCTTTCAAAATGAAAAATGCCGTCTAAATGCTAAGAATTATTACATAAACACAGAAGATACACGCCTATAATAAGAAAGTGGCAGATTTATTATGGAATGGAAGATAAGAATGAGAAAAATAAAGTGAACAGCCTGGAAAGTGCAAAAGGAGGAGCCAGGTGCAGTTACACATATATCGACGGGTGCAAGTGCCATTGCCCACGAGATAAATGGTAATGGTTCTAGGTAAAAGCCCCTCTAGCCCCCATGTGAAGAGACTCCAGTAAAACCCCCATGTGATATGGACACCGGATTTGTCATACCTGTAAACTCTTCTGGGTAAATTAGGAGCCTAAGTTCCATTTTCAAAAGTGACTTACGCGTGTAATAGACTAAAAGTGCCAATTTAGACTAAGACATTGATATTGGCATAACTATGCCGGTGAGGAGAAATGGATCCTAATCCATTCCATTACTTGTTCTTTGAGATGTGTTGCAGATATACATTCCACTTCAGCTGTGTACACACTCAGTGCACTGTTAGAGATTTTCCTCTCTGCAGTACCCGCTGGGGCAGCACATGCACCCTCTGCTGCCTCACGCCACTGCATGATGGTATAAAGGACGGAGCCACCCTGATCCCCCTCAGTTCCTTCTTACTGATACAGAGGGGAAGAAGAGAGGTCATGGAATGGGCATGTGCCATACATCTCAAAGGACAACAGTGACAGAACAGGTTAATAATTGTTTCTTTTTCTACAAGTGAGTGCACATATCGATTCCACTTCAGGTGACTCATAAGCAATTTGACCTGGAGCTGAGACTGGAGTTTACCTGAATAATGATTAAAGGACCACACTGTGATATTCCCAACGGTGATGCAAGAGTGTGCGTACCAATCTCGGGGCAGATTTAAAAAACGAGGGCATAAACCCCAAATTGGTTGTGAGTTCTAAAGTTAGATTTCACCTACCAACTGTACCAAGTGCAAACCCCTCAGGCACTAACAGCCTTAAATGGAGTCACAGACAGTCCCCTTGGATACTCTAATTTGTCTTGCCACCCAGGTGAGTGTATCTCTGTGATAGATGGCCCTTAAGATAAAAAATCACAGCGATATTCAGGTACCTCCTAGTCCCAAAGGACCAGTCACTTATCCCAGGTGAGTTGTGTCTTATATCTCACACCAAGGACAACAATTGTAGCCAATCTTAAAAAAAACCCTACATGAATATTTGTTACATAGGAAAAGGAAACTAGAGAGTTATTTACAAGGTTAAAGCAAGTGAATATAGACACACAAATGAATTTCAGTCTTAGGTTTTTAAAAGGTAACAGAGGCATCTATAATCAGCAAGCTCTATTTGTCTTTTAGTGTTAATCCAGGCTAAGCAGCTGGGGATCTCTTGTTTATGCCTAGGAAACTCCTTGCCCCTTCCTAGAGTCTCAGCAACATAGAGATCCTTAGTTTCTTTTGAAGCAGCAAAGAATCCTGTGGCACCTTATAGACTAACAGAAGTTTTGCAGCATGAGCTTTCGTGGGTGAAAGCTTGCACTGCTTGCATCCAAAGAAGTGGGTATTCACCCACGAAAGCTCATGCTGCAAAACTTCTGTTAGTCTATAAGGTGCCACAGGATTCTTTGCTGCTTCTACAGAACCAGACTAACACGGTTACCCCTCTGATACTTAGTTTCTTTTGTTTGGGGTTTTTATCCCCCTTCTGCCATGTGCTCTGAGCTGCAAACTCAGCTGATGGGAGGAGTCCACTTGCATGAGTCAGCTTCATGGGAAGGAGAGCAGAATAACAGTAAGAGTCTTTAGTCCTTTTGTTGATGATTCCTCAATCCAGATGTAGGGAGTTTCCAGTTATAAGCTCCAACCCTAACCTGTCTAGTATTGATGGGTCTCCTCTTTCAGAAGGGGCATAACAATTTCTGTATTTATACAGTTACAAAGTTTCACTCTACACCCACTCAAATATTACATTACGATAAAGAACACAGCTACTACAGGTAAGATTAATGCATATAGCAACTTACAAGCCTTCAACAGAGACTAAATACTTTCTTATAATTCTAATATCTATTCTATCAATATTAACCCACAAGTGAGCCAGACAGATTTCAGCTATGTATCTGTTGGTGTTGAGTTGAGATATGGGGACCTTGGCATGAACTGGTGCCTGGTCTGCCAGCCTCACAGACATGTCCAAACCTGGCATCATCTCTAGATTGCTAAGCGATAGCACAGTGAGGCAAAAGTATGCACTGAAGACCACGTTACCACTTTTCAAATTTCTAGGATAGGCACTTGAGTTAGAAACACTGCAGAGGCTGCATGAGATCTCATTGAATGTGCTAGTATTCTGCTCGGTGGAGCTACATTGGCCAATTAATAGCACAAGTGTATACAGGAGGACATCCGGGATGAAATTCTTTGAGAAGAGACTTGAAGCACTTTCTTCCTTCTGCAATTGCCACAAATAGTTGCAAGGATGATCTAAACAGTTTAGCCTGTCCAAGCAGAATGCCACATGGAAATAATCATTTTTTTAAGTTGAGGGCAGCATACCAGTCTCCAGGGAGAGGATAATGGAAGCCAGTGTGACCATGGAAAACTTTATTTTTTTCAGATGTTAGTTGAGCTGCCACAGATATAGTGTGGGTCTCAGACCTCCTTTTGCTTTCAGGATCAGTACTTAGTGGGAATAAAAACCTTTCCCTCTGAATAATTGAGAAGTATTCTCTATCGCTCCCACCTGGAGGAGAGACTGCTCCTCCAAAAGGAGAACCTCCTCATGAGAGTGGTCCCTTTAAAAGGCTGGGGAAGGGGAATAGGAAGTGGAAACAGAAATAAACTGAAGAATGTATCCCAATTCCACCGTTCTTAAGATCCACTGGTCTGTAGTTATGAGAGACCAAACACTTGGTAGTGGGATAGGCTGTTTGCAAGCACAGGGGCAGGCAAACAGAAAAGAACCCAGGACCTGATCCATGTGAGGAGAGGGGAGAAGCTGCTCCAAATATGGGTCATACCAAGCATCTGTGAGAGCAAAGGGAGCAGGTGTAAGCCATATCTTGGGGAAGGGGCTAAACCAACATAGTAAAAAATGAAAAAACTTTTAAGTGTAGACAAGGCTTCAGACTCATTGAAAGTTGATTGGACTTAGGCTCAAGTCAGTTTTGAAAATGGAACACAGAATCCTAAGTCACTTGTACGCTTTTGAAAATCTTACCCAAAGTCTGGTATCCTGCCTCCTTCAGTGGCTCAATGCTGCAGTAACATAATTCACTCACTCATCTAGCACTCTCTATAAGGCTGACCATGTAAGGTCAGAGGGTATATTCACCCACGAAAGCTCATGCTCCAAAACGTTTGTTAGTCTATAAGGCGCCACTGGACTCTTTGCTGCTATTCTTAAATGAAAAATGATCAGTTTGCACCTGAAGCAGGGGATTTGTATTCCCCTATTTTAGTTTGCATAACTGCCAGTGATAATATTAGTCATAATAGTATCCAGCCCTACTTAAAATCTAGCTGCAGTATTTTATTCTAAAATCTCCTGCAGCCCTGAGTTTCATGTAATAATTAACAAAAATGAGACAAATCCTGAAATATTTACTCAAGCAAAACTCCTGTTGAAGTTATTAAGAGTTTTCCCTGAATCTTCAAGATTTGGTTCTCTGTGCAGAAGTATTTCTCGGTATTTGTTCTGACTTTTTTGCCATTAATTTCAATCTGGATCTCTGATTATGATACAGGGTAAAAAGGTGGTTATTAGAGGACAATGCATCTTCACCATATGCTTAATCATTTAAAAGGACCTCAGTTGATTCCCCTGAATCTCTTCTCATTCTACCTTGTCTGGATACTTCTGACACACAGAGTGGAAATATAAAATGCCAAATGGATTGAGATTTTTGGGATAAACTCTTCCTCCTGCCTCTCAATTGTCCCATGCATAATAATCATCAAATTTTCCTTTTGTCTTGATTTTCTTTGGTCTCCTCCCTTCTTAAATGCATAAAGAACTAATTCATGAATGTATAAACTTCTCCATCTCTAAAGTAACTTTAAATAAAAATTCCTAAAATGAATAGCTCACTGCACTTCTATCTCCCATTCCCTCAGAGGTTGTACCAACTTTTGTACCAACCTGTATCTCAGATTTCTTCCCATCACTGATTTCTCTGTGAAGTTCAGACCTATAAGCTGTGTTCATGTTTTGATGACATGTTTTGGTGTTTTTTCTTTCCCCTTTTTAAATTTTTCTTTTTGAAATGTGCTCAGGATAAGTTAACCAGATTTGAGGTTAATGTCCATGCAGCCCCTCTTTTTTTAAAAATAATCATGCAAGGCACAATTGAGTTACTATGTAGATAGATGGGCTTAAGACTAGATGTAGGTTTCACCAAAGTTCAGGAGCTTTTCAGACCCAGAGTTTGGTCTACTGAACAGAGAGTTCAAGGATAGAAATAGGGGCTGGAGCTCAGATCCTTGGCTGTAACCAAAAAGGGCACAGGATACTCATATTACATACTCGTCCCTCCACTCCTTGTCTAGTGCCTCGGTTTCTCACTTTGAAAATCCAGGTGCCCTATGTTAAGCTGGACAAGAATGGTGACCTTCCTGTTCTGCTAGGGCATTTCTGGCAGACCTTGTAAAGGAAGTTGTCTGCAGGCATGTATGGGATTTGTCAATTGTATCTGGATTATATTAATTCAATACTATTTGGATGCTCTTTCTTGTGACTCCTTTTGCGGCTGGTTAAAATGTTTTCATTCATCTGGTTAGAATGGAGCAACAAAGTAGCAGAAATGGACTCAGCTGTAGAGCAGAACATATCAGTGGTATGAAGAAATCTCTCCCCTAATGGAATGGCAACTTCTATTTATGCCTTTTTATACACACTTTTGCAGTAGACTCACTCTCAGGAATAGGAAAATGTTCGTTAAGAGGCAATGGAGAACTCCCAGTCAGAGTAGTGGGAAATGTGTCCTTCTGCAGCTCCTGCTCACTATTGGTGTTCCGCAATAAAAAGAGAATTGCAACCATGAATCACAAACACTACTGTGCTGTCTTAATATTGTCTTTCAAGAACTGAAAAGACAAATACTCCTCAGACAAGAAGAACTCTGCCTATATCTGATACACCACTAGATGCTTTGTGATTCATCTTTTTTTAAAAAAAAAACAAAAAACGAAACAAAATAAAAAACACATGGGGAAAAAAATCCCACACCAGACATAATTTAGATTTCTAAAGCTTTGATGGAATGAGGTCATTGGAACTTTACCAGGCAAAATACTATAGTAAAGTTGTCAAAAGAGCTATTCTCTTAGCTTGTTGTGCAGTAAATAAAACATCTTTGCTTCTTTAAATGGTTTGTTTGCATTAAATGATTCATTTGCATTTTTTGTCTAATCTGAGAGAGGCTATTATAATACAGCACACTCACACACTCAGTAAGGCTATTCTTTAGGGCCAAGTGGCAGCATGCATACTGGATTTTAGCAGAGTTGGAATCCACTACATAAATTAAAGAGTTCACTCTTCCCCATTGTACTTATGCTTGCTTGTTGAAACAACACAAACTTTGGAGCAACAAAAGGCAGCATGGCCAGGGGATAGGAGATAGGATTGAGAGGCAGGAGATCTTGTTTCTCTTCCTGGCATTCTCATTGATTTAACATGTGACCTTGTGTGAATCACTCAGAGCCAGATTTGCAGAAGTGCTGATTATTATTAATACTTAGAGTAGTAAGTATTTATATTATGATAGCTTTCAAAGGCCTCTTTGGGATTTTAACCACTTTGTGCTGGAGCACAACTCCATTTGAAGCCAAGGAAAGTTTCAGCGCTTCTGAAAAATCAAGCTCTCAACCGCTCCGTGCCTCAGTTTACCCATCAATAAATGGGGATAAAGGTATCCACTTTTGTAACAAGCATCAAGATCTACAGCTGAAAAGCAGTTGAGTGCTAAGTGCAATCAGAAAAGACAATGACGTGGTAGCAGGGGCACTATTACATAATGGAATTGGAGATTAGTCCACTGAAGATTTACATTCTAAGTGCGATAAACTGCATGACACAGAAACTGGAAGTTAAACAAACAGAATTTGTAAACCCATTCAGAATTTGTAAAAACTATTGTTGTTTTGTTACTGTTTTTTATCTTGATCGTATTTGTTCTGCTTACCAGAAATAAAACACAGGCAGTCCTGGCTTTAATTGCTGGGCCTATTCTTCAGTAAACAATGAAAAGTGATTAGAGATGTTTTTTGGCATGCACAGTCCAAAGCCACCAAGTGAGAGTTCAAAGAACAAAGCAAATGCTTACTAGAAGAAATTACTCAGCTAACTAAACTTGTATATCTTTGAGTCAGACATTTTTTTCAGCATCTTTACCCCATTTATCAATGCACAATTACTGTCACTATTGTGTTGTGTCATTAGGCATAAGGTTACAAGTGCCAGTCGGAGTAAAAAAATTGCAGTAATGTTGGCATAATTTTTCATTATCATCTTCATTAACCACAGCTAGTGGGAGTAAGAGTTTATCCTTGCTCCTGTCATCGTCATGACAACGCTTCCAAGGCTTGTCTGCTGAGAGTCCACCAAATACAAAAAACTAAATGTCCTCATTATTCCGCCTCTCACACTCTCACCCAAGCCAAGGGTGATCTGGGATGCACAGGGGCCTTGATTTATCCCCTGTGATTTCTCTTGACAGCCTGGTATAGTGTCTCGGCTTTAAGGCAATCGGTCTGATTTCACAGTTTAATTACTGCTAATCTGAAGGAGCGTGGCCAATGCTAATGAGCCACCAGCAATCAAAGCAATAATGGCTAAACTCACCCTGTTTCATTCTTCTTTTTCTTCAAAAAAACCCCAAACAAAATAAAAGCCATCCCTGCCTTGAAATAAGCAATCCATTGTCTCTCCCCCATTACAACTACACTGAGAGAATATAAGAAGTTTGAGCTAGTATCTGTTATTTAATAATTTCTAAAATAAAAGAAACCGTTACTTACTGTAACTGGTTCTTCGAGATGTGATACAGACGTGTATTCCACTTAGGCCTGGTCTACACTAGGGTGGGGGGTCGAACTAAGGTACGCGACTTCAGCTACGCGAATAACGTAGCTGAAGTCGAACTACCTTAGTTTGAGTTACTTACCCGTCCAGACGCCGCGGGATCGAAGTCCGCGGCTTCCCCGTCGACTCTGCCACCGCCGTTTGTGGTGGTGGAGTTCCGGAGTCGACGGGAGCACGTTTGGAGTTCGAACTATCGCGTCTAACTCCGAGAAGTCGAACGCTACGCGTCGACCCGGCAGGTAAGTATAGACCTACCCTTAGGTGCGTGCGCACCCAGTGCATTGGAGCTGCAGAAATTTGCCTAGTAGTACCCGTAGAAGGGTGGTATGTGACTTGTGGCCATAGTCCCTCCCCTGGCTACCTGAAATGTACCCACCCTCAGTTCCTTCACACTTAACGCCCAGAAACGAGACTCTGATGCACAGTGGATGGAGGGTGGGTCGTGGAATACACATCTGCATCACATCGCAAAGAACCACAATTACGGACAGTAAGTAACCATTTCTTCTTCTTCAAGTAGATGCAGGGCAGCCATGTATTCCACTTAGGAGACACACAAGCAGTACCCTTATGCAGGAGGTGGGACTCAGAATCTACCTAAACAAAGACTGCAGGACCACTCTACCAAAGCTTGCATCTGCCCTAGAAGATGCAATTATGGTGTAATGGTTTGTGAACGTATATATGTATCAATGACCACACAGCAGGCCTGCAAATGTCCAATATGGAAATGTCACTGAGGAATGTGATGGATGTTGCTTGTACCCTCGTAGAATGAACTCGCACCTGTTGAGGGGGCATAGATGAAACTATTTCATATGCAGTCTTGATGCAGGATGTTATCCATTTGGAGATTGCCTAAGAAGAGACCAATTGACCCTTCATATGATGTGCATAAGACGCAAATGAACAAGGTGAAGCACAAACCAGTTTAGTCCTGGCCAGATAAAAGGCTAGACATCTGTTGACATCTAATATATGGAGATGCTTTTCCTCCGGAGATGAATCAGGCTTAGGAAAAGACATAGATAAATATACCACCTTGATCAAATGAAACTGAGAAACCATTTTAGACAAACATTTTGGATATGGCCATGAAGTCACTTTGTTTTTGGAGAATCATGTAAAAAGAGGCTCTGCCATCAGAGCCTGGCACTATCACACACTCCTTGCGGATGTCATTGCTACTAGGAGTGCTGTTTTCCAACACAAAAGCAGAAAGAGACAAGATGCCATGGGCTCAAATGGAAGCTCCACTAAGGCCAGTAGGACTGAGTTAAGGTCCCAAAGAGAAATTGGCTCTCGGACCAGAGGATGTAGATGAAGGATTCCTTTTAAGAATCTTGCTACCATGGTATTGGAGAAGACTGATCTTCCCTGAATCGGGGGATGAAATGCCGATATCGCTGACAGATGCAATCAATTAAACACAAGCCCCAATGGCTGAAGGTGCATCAGGTACTCCAAAATGTCCTGGATACAGGCCAGCATTGGCTGGATTCCGTGGCCTAACAACCACACTGAATTCATTTAGCTGAATAGGACATCTGGGTGGAAAGTTTTCTACATTTAAAGAGGACTTGTTGGACAACCACCACACATTGCTCTTCCTCATTCAACCATGCAGCAGCCATGCCACGAGGAGCAGGGTGTTGAGCGCAGGATGCAAGCTGAGGCCTTGGTTCTGAGTGAGTAAGTCGGGATGGGGAGAGAGCGGCATGGGAGGCTGAACAAACAGTGAGAGAAGGTCAGAGAACAAACACTGTCTTGGCCACACCAGGGCAGTGAGAATGATCTTGGCCAGATGTGCCTTGAGCTTGAGGACAACCTGAGAGATGATCGGGATTGGGGGAAAGGTGTACAGGAGAGCCAACTGCCAGTTGAGGTGGAAAGCAGTGGCGCTGGAACGCTTTTTATAGCAGGGATGCTGAAAGCCAACAAAACTATCCCCAAACTTTTTACCTCCTGCCCGCCCCCCCGAGCTGAGGCCGGGAGCAGGGCTGTGTCTCCAGGACGGGGGGACACAGGCAGGGATAAGGGGGCTGAGGCTGGGGCACAGCAGAGGGCAGGCATGGGGCCAGTAGTGGAGCTCTGCATGTGGGACCGGCAACCAGGACCCTACATGTACGGTCGGGCACAGGGATAGCAGCTGGGACCTGCATGTGCGGCTGGGATTAGGCTGGCTGTTGGGACCCCCAGGCAGAGGGCCAGCAGCCGTTATGTAGGACCCTGCATGCATGGCCAGGAGTGGGGATGGCAGCTGAGACCTCGCATGCATGGCTGGCAGCCGGGACCCCTCATAAAACCCGGGGGTGTTGCAGCCCTCCCCCGCCCCATACCCCTACTTCCTGTGCCTATGGTGCAAAGTGTCAGCCAGGAAGCAGAACACATGACATTTCCTGTTGTCCCCTGTAGCAAAGAAGTTGATCATCAGCATGCCCCAAGCTGTGACGATGACCTGGAGAACACTTGTCTTCAGGGACCACTCATGACTCAGGGGGAAAGTATCTGCTGCGATTGTCTGCAAGATGATTCTGAACCCTAGGCAGTGAACGGCTATTGGAGTAATCTTCTCTCGATGCAGAACTGCCTTATCCTTATCTCATCAAGGCAGAGCAACCTGGAGTGTGCTTCTCCTTGTTTGGTCACATAGTACATTGTAGTAGTATTGTCAGTAAATATGTGTGACAGTCTATATCACTATGTTCATCCTCTTTACAAAACTATAATCAATTTTGTACAAAATATACCTTGTGAGGTATCATCTGAAAACTCATAATGTAGTTAGTTGTACTGGCTTAGTTTTCCTCAGTGATCATTATTGTCCTGGTAAAATATGTGTCACAAGAATGTATGTAAAGTTATAAGATTCTACTTTACAACATTACTAAGACACATTCCAAGTTTAGAAAAGCAGCAAAACCAGTTCCAGATGCCTGAGCCAGGTGTCAACAAAATCAAATGGACTGGTTAAGTGGCCATTTGTCAGCAGGAAAATAGCGTGAGCAAGAGATCTACATTTTGGCAAAGAAAAGGCTGGTGGTTCCCTTCAGCTGGAGATGATTTTCAAAGAAAAAGAGAACTACAAGAAAGGGGAACAGATACCCCAAAAGACTCCTCCCTTTCTCTCTGCCCATGGCATCAAGAATAGCTGAAGGACAAGATAATTAACACTGAACTGGGGGAGGGTCCTGGCTGAAAGGGTTCCAGCCCGTAAGACTGCTGAAACGTGGTGAGAGAAACCTTTGCTGAAGGAACTGGCTATGTTTAGTTTGGAAAAGAGGAGATTAAGTGGGGGACATGATAGCGGCCTTAAAATACTTGAATGGCTGCCATAAAAAAGATGGAGAAAAGTTGTTCTCTCTTGCCGCAGAGGGCAGGACAAGAGGCAACGGGTTCCAACTACAGCACAGCAGATTTAGATTAAATCTCAGGAAAAACTTCCTAACTGTAAGAACAGTAGGACAATTGAACAGATTGTCTTGGGAAGTTTTGGAAGCTCCTTCACTGGAGGTTTTCAAAAGGAGGCTGGACAGGATAGGAATCTGCCTTGGATGGTTTAGACACAAAAAATCCTTAATCTTGGCAGGGGGCTAGACTAGATGACCCTTGCGGCCCCTTCTAACCCTATGATTCTATGAAGTTCTTGAGCCACTTGAGATAGTTTCTTAAACAATCTGCAGATTGCACAATGCTCTAACATGGGCCTCGCTGAGACAGAGCAAGCACCATGTGTGGGGATAGCTGTTGGGAATCGCTCCCCCACACAAAGGACAATGTTTAAACCCCGGTGAGGGCATCACTGAGGAAAACTAAACCAGTTCAACTAACACTAATCTAACAAACACTAAGGGTACTACTAACTATATACAACAAGAGAAAACTAAACTCGTTAAGAGGTTGTGAGGTTAAGATCACACAGAGCTCCGACTCCAGCCCTGGGTGGTAAGAAGAAACTGAGGGGGCATTGGGGAGGCACTGCCTCATGTAGCTAGAGGAGGGGCTACCGCCAAGAGGTGAAAGGCCGCCCTTCTACGTGTACTGTTAGGCAAATTTCTCCAGCTCTGGTGCACACGTACCAAAGTGGAATACACAGCTGCATCTACTCGGAGAAGAATACAGCATTTTTAACATTTTGCATTCAAAACACACTTAATCTGTTTGCTTTTATACAGCTTTGATTTAAGAAAAGAAACACACATTATTAACTACACTGCCCAGTGTATATCATGGCACACTGGATCCAAGTTCTAGTTCAAGACCTTGAGTTCTGCAGTGTGCTAGCACCAAATCCTGTGGCAAATTAAAATGTCTGCTATGGTAGTGCAAAGATGAATGCAGACAAATTCAAAGAGATGTTTTATTTATAAATATAATTAAATATTAAAATGAATAACAATCAATACTATAGAATACACAAGGGCCTAAGCATAAATTAGCCAGTGGCACAACAGCCTAGTGGGAAATGTTAATTAAAAATACTTGAACAGAAACAGGCTGAGGATAAAAAAAAAATCCTATACTATGTGCTTTCATATTTGAGACATTTACAAAAAACCCTCAAATCTCTACATTCATTTCTGAGCTTCTCTGCCACTGTTAAAATACTTGGAGGAAAAAGCATAGAAAATATCTTCAGGCTTGAATCCCCGCTCACCATCAGTATATCAGTCTGGACTAATGCCAGTGAAGTTAAGAGTTGTGGCAGCATATAACTTGTGTAAGCAAGAAGAGTAACAGGCCCTTTATCTATCTGTATACAGTACATTAAATCGCTCTTTCAGACAAACTGTTTCTCTGGATTCTTCCTCAGAGAATGTTAGCAAACATCCTGTGATGGATCTACTGAAGTACAAAACCTCTTAAATTAATGTAACATTTCTCCAAATAGACAACTGTATATAAAAACAACAGGTCAAACATTTCTGTACATCTAGAGTAGCTCCATCAAGTTGCTTAGAGATACTGCAACGGCTGAGAGCAGAATCTGACCCAACATTTAGGTATCTTGCAGAAGAAGTGAATTTAAATGTGCATATGTATAATTTATATCATCTAAACAGAAGGTTATGCAAGGCTTTGCTTTGTTAAATGACACAGAAAAGAGAATGACAGAGAAATCAGCCTTAAATAAAAAAATTCAGAACAAATTCGCACGAGCATCTGGTACCCTTGTGCTTGCCTCAAGTTCACCCTTAAACTTTACTCTGGTTAGTTATCCCCAGGTAAAATGGGATTTTAAGAACTTGAGAGGCCCTCACCTGTGCACTGCTCCTCCTTTGTAGATGAAATGTTTAACCAAACTGTAATTATTAGGATATGAAATTCTCTTTTAAAAGCAATGTAATTTTAATATGTAATATAGCAAGATAATGCCACTACATGGGATTAAGTATATTATAAATCACATGATTTCATTCGTTCAGTCAGATGGTGCGCCTGCCATATGCATGAATGTTTCTTTAACATTCACACTGTTATGTTTAATGACAGAGAACTACACACTATAACATTGTGGAGAAATCTGTTAGACTGCAGCACCACACACTTTTACTCATCTTTGCTGCTCAAGAGAAATGACTGCAAACATGCAGGAAACATGAAAGTGTGGCCATTTCCATACTATATGAGAGAATGTGCGACATGGAAACAGGGAAATATCACTCTAATGACATTTTGCAAACATCATAAGATGACAATGGAGACTCCAAGTCATTTTAAAGAACCACTTAATTTATAGGGAACAAGTTCATTCCTAATTAAGTTGGGAAGCCCCAGGGGTTTTCTCCAGCCTTTGCAATTCTGATTTCCTTGGGGGACTCCTGGTAAGTCTGAGAGATCCAGAGTGATTAAAGCTTTGTTGACATAAAGATCAAAACTGTGCTAGTCAAGCCATGCCATAGATCTATTTCCTTTTACAAAAGGTCCCTGCCACATTGCTTTAGTACAGGGAAACTAGCAATGAAAAACAGGATGGGGAAAGTATGAGAAAAAAGGTGGTTAACATCAAGATGTAAGAAAGCTGTCAGTACTCTATTTCCATCTATCTTACGTGCATATTAAATGGTCCCTATTATCAGAGTATCTTTAGTGTATTTATCCTCATTTTATAAATGGGAAACCGAGGCACAGAGACAGATGAAGTGACTTGTCCAAGAGCACATAGTAAGTCTGTGATGGAGCAGGGAATTAAATCCAGGTCTTTTGAGAGCCAGACTAGCACCCTAACCACTGGACCATCCTTCTCTCTCAAAAGAACTCATGGTACTACCAAGAGCTGTAAAGTTTTAGTCACCCTTGAATGAGGAGACATAGTCACATGGCAGGAGGTGGTATTAGTGAACATAAGGTATTTCAGTGTGACCAATGAAGTTAATGGCCTTGTTGCAAACAGCAACATGGTAGTGGGTGGGGCTTCCAGGAAGACTTTTCATGGTCCTTCTGCAGAAGGAAAGTCATGAAGATAAGGAGACAAAGAGTGCCTTATGTACAAGATAGAGCTGGGTGTTGGTTTAAAATTTGGAAGATGTGTCAGCTCAGTTTGGCTGTAGGGCTGGCAGTCTGGTATCCTCCTGAGCAGTAATTTCTCAAATACCGGTAATATTCAGCTCACTGGCAAGGTCTGATGTTATTGAAACTGTATTTCTTGAATTGCTTGAACTAGCTCAATTTATAACCTATAATAAAGTTGCCGCCTTTTGTTATTCTAAAGCAATGCTGCTGCTGTTTTTCTCCAGGAAAGGGGTGAAATAGTAGTGGACCTGTCTCTGTTATGAAATGAAGAAATTTGAGAAACAGAAAAGATGAAATAGAACAGGACACATTTGAAACAAGAACAAGGAGAAGGAAAAACAAGATGAAGAAAGCTGGTGAAACTTTCAAACAAAATGATGTGGCAGAGCCAAAAGGAAAATAAAAACAAGCTATATGCAAGATTTCCCATTAGCAACCAACACTAATTCCAACTTCCTTTTAGAAAAGACCTTCACAAAGATCAAAGGACTCAACCATTCTGAATTCCACTTGGGTGATCAGGGATATCATGATTAGATCTGTATTTAATACATTTCAATTATTAGAATAACTGGAGCTAAGTGCTCCTTCTAGTTAGGCCTAAATTATCCAGTCCCCAACAGAAAGTGAAAAGGCACACAATATTGATACTCTGCATCACTTAGTAGAGCTGTATAAACTTTTAGCAGTCATGAGCATAAATGAAAGCTTTGCATTCAGTTCCGCTGGTTATCAGAAAACATACTACCATTTTGCTTTAAGTATTTGAAGTGTAGGGTTTTAGGCCACAATCTTCAAAAGCGGCTAGTGATTTCTGGGTGGTCAAATGGAGACACCTTCAAGGTGCTAGCCTAAATGGTTTGCATTTGTGCCTGTCACTGGTTGCTGGACTTGGAGATGGTGAGGAGGGAACCAAAGATTTTTTTTTAGCAAGGCAAATATCCTTTAAGAATCCTGTGAACAATTAATGTGGTTCCAGTGCTTTATAATTGGATATCCATGTACCGTAACTTGTGCCTAATTTTCACATATGCTGAACACCCCCAAATCCAAATGAAATAAATGGGAGACAGGATGCTCAACGCTTTTGAAAATCAATTCTTTAATAAGTAACATCATATAAATATTGTACTGAGTACACTATTCTTTAAAAGTTCCCCATTTCTAAACAGCGGGGGGTGAAATCCTGACTCACTGAAGTAAATGAGAGTTTTGCCATTGACCTCACTGGGACTATGATTTCATCCATTATTGTTTTGCCACAGGACTCCAGGGTCTAAGGTTTCCCAAGGTCCACAGGAGTTACTTGTGTGTTACTGCAGAAGACTTGGGTTCTGTATAGTTTCAACTAACCACAAAGAGTAGTCATATATAAGTCAGCCTTCGTGTCCCCTTATTAAAATAAGGTCAGAACATTCATTATTATTCATTGCAGATTTCATTATAAGTAAAATACATAGTACCAAAATAGCTGTGAGATTCATTTTTTCTCCCCAAACCAATTGCTATTATACTGGAACATAAATGAGATATTGTTAGAGAATAGAATCAAAACCGTAGATCTGGGCTTCCAGGAACTTTGGCAGGCTTAAAACTTGAGTTTGGAGTGAATGTTGTAGCTGGGGTCTTTCTTTATAATGGGTCAATCCAAACTCCTTGCCCCCTAGGTTCTGATTGCTCTTAAACTTTGGGGAATCAAATTCCAGATCTAGCTCAAGTTCATCCCCAATATAAACTTGCATTGGCTGCTGTCATTTCTTATACCAGCAGTTACCAACCAAAAATTAAAACTACAACAATGATATCCGGCATTTAAGAAAAAAAAGCAAGAGAAATGTCATTCTATAGTATTACTGATTAGGTGATGTTTATGAGAGAGTTCCCAAATTCTCCAAGCAAGTAACTCAAACATTCTAAACAGAAGACACATCCCTAACTACTCTGAAAAATTAATGAAGATTATTTTTGGAAAGAATAATGAGAAATCATCCATAGTCAGACACGTCAATGAAAAAGATCCCTCAGTCACAACCTTTAGCTATATGGAGATTGAATATGCTGCACAACTGAGAAGAGGGAGTGATAGAAAATGTCTATTGCCGCAAACAGAATAATTTTTGATTCCTCATTAATGGACACCAGGCCCTACAGGCGTGAGTGAAGTCTGGAGTTCACATGCTCTATGACAGATAGATTAGCTGTGGTAGTAAGTGATGGAATGTCTGATGGGATCAGCACCCATGTTTAAGGAAAAGGGGAAATAGATTTTGGGGGCATAATATTCAAATGATCAGTTAAAACGTATCAATCTGCAAATTCACATTAACACTGTTTCTCAGATATGGTATGTGATACAATTGTATTGATTAAAACAAATCTATTATGAATTCATGGTACGTAAATGTCTAACCCCCCAGGAATTTTTTTGTAATGTGCTCCCAGTTTTAGAATAATAATATCAGAGCTATTTAAGAATTATGACCTGCCAATTTCTTTACTAGAGATTGCTATAAAAGATTTATTGTTTCAGTTTGTATTTCTTGTTACTTGATATCATCTGAGTGTTGAATAAGAAATAATGTGCATTGATCTTTCTTGTGACAAAATAGTAGCATCCTACTGGTGTGGTATTGAGATGATTATAGTGGAGAATGTACATTTAAATGAAAAATGTGTATTAATATAACAAGATCAATGGAGTTTATTTGGGTTTATGTTTTCTTTAAGAGAATCAAGTGCTTGCAAGGTAATGAGGAGGATTTGCACTGATTTCAGGAGATTCAAAGTGACAACACCACTCTCCTAATGCGATTCAAGCAGAGAACCCTACGAGTGTATGACACAAGCTTCTTCTGTCTCTAAGAACATGACAATTCATAATCCCAATGCAGTGATATAAACCACTTCAGGGTCCTACATTGCTCAGTCCCTGCTTACATCATTGACCTATATCCCCTTTCTCTCTATTCTGTCAATGATGCCAATCTCAGTATCCCCTTTTATTCTCTCAAAAGTGTCTCATTGCTTTCTTCCATGGTGCCCCTTAAACTCAGAACACCTCTCCTCAGCCCCCTCTAATCTGCACACAGCTACCTGATTGCATTCAGTTGCACACATATAAAACGGGAAATGACGGCCTAGGAAGGAGTACTGCGGAAAGGGATCTGGGGGTCATAGTGGACCACATGCTAAATATGAGTTGCAATAAACACTGTTGCAATAAAAATGAACATAATTCTGGGATGTATTAGCAGGACTGTTCTAAGCAAGACACAAGAAGTAATTCTTCCACTCTACTCCATGCTGATTAGGCCTCAACCGGAGTATTGTGTCCAGTTCTGGGTGCCACATTTCAGGAAAGATGTAGACAAATTGGAGAAAGTCCAGAGAAGAGCAACAAAAATGGTTAAACATCTAGACAACATGACCTATGAGAGAAGATTGAAAAAAATGGGTTTGTTTAGTCTGGAAAAGAGAAGACTGAGAAGGGGACATGATAAGTTTTCAAGTACATAAACGGTTGATACAAAGAGGAGAGAGAAGAATTGTTCTTAACCTCTGAGGATAGGACAAGAAGCAATGGGTTTAAATTGCAGCAAGGGAGGTTTAGGACATTAGGAAAAACTTCTTAACTGTCAGAGTGGTTAAGCACTGGAATACATTGCCTAAGGAGGTTGTGAAATCTCCATCATTGGATATTTTTAAGAGCAGGTTAGACAAATACCTGTCAGGAATGGGCTAGATAATACTTAGTCCTGCCATGAGTGCAGGGGACTGGACTAGATGACCTCTCGAGGTCCCTACAGTCTTATGATTTTATGATTCAAATTCCTCCTAACAACTTACTTTTGCAGCCTCAACTGTGAGAAGTGAAAGTGAGGAAGATGTATTTTAAAAAGTAAAAGAGCCAACAAGACATGCCTTACTGAGTTATCAGCTTCCTCATCCCCTTCCCACTTGTCTAGGAGCCTCACTTCTTGTGTCATAGTGAATGTCATTCACACACTCCCGAGCAGAGACAATGGCTTTTCATATTTTGTGAGGGGTCTAGCACATTTTTTGGTGCTTACAAATAATATATCATAATAATAAAGGAGAGAGAAAGTGTTTGTCTCTTTTATCTTGCTAAAAGCCAGATTAGACCCAGTAAACATTTATCTATAAACATGACATCTGTACAATATATAAATTATGATTCCGTTGTTTTTGGTTTAAATAATTTCTGAAAATGTTAGGGGTGCATGTGGTGTTCCCGCCAAATAAATCCTCCAGAAGGAAGCTGACTTCACTCATAAACTGCAGTTCTCTTCTCCCTGGTATGAAAAACTGTGCTGTGCAAGTGCAAGTGCTACACTTAGGAAGGAAAAATCAAATGTACAACTACAAAATGGGCAAAAACTGGCTAGGCAGCTGTACAGCTGAAAAGGATCTGGGGATTGAGTAGATCACAAATTCAATATGAGTCAAGAATGTGATGGAGCTGTATAAAAGGCTAATATAATTCTGGGGTTTATTAACAGGAATGTTGTATATAAGACATGGGAGGTAACTGTCCCGCTCTATCCAACACTGATGAGGCCTCAGCTGAAGTACTGCATTCAGTTCTGATCCAGATCCAGTTCTGTATGTCCCACTTTAACAAAGATGTGGAACAACTGAAGACAGTCCAAAGGAGAGCAACAAAAATGATACAAGGTTTAGAAAACATGACCTGGGAGGAAAGGTTAAAAAAACTGGGTACGGTTTGTCTTGAGAGAAGAAGACTGAGGTGAGGGAGCTGATAACAGTATTCAAATATATTAAGGGCTGTCATAAAGAGGACTGTGATCAATTGTTCTCCATGGCCAGTGAAGGCAGGACAAGAAGTAATGGGTTTAATCTGCAGCAAGGGAGACTGAGATTAGGTATTAGGAAAAAAATTCTAACTATAAGGGTAATCAAGCTCTAGAATAGACTTCCAAGGAAGGTTGTGTAATCCTCATCACTGGAGGTTTCTAAGAACAGGCTGGACAAAACTTGTCAGGGATGGTCTAAGTTTTCTTGGGCCTGCCGCAGTGGAAGGGGTTGGACTAAATGATCTCTCGAGGTCCTTTCAGCCCTACATTTCTATGGTTCTATGAATTCACCACCCAAACTAGGGCCTCACTTCATGTAAGGAGCAAAAGTGTGTGTGTATGTTTATCTGACAACTCACTCACAAAGTGTGTGTGCAAGTTTATCTGACACAGAAGATTCAAGTCTTGATCCTGCAATCTGATCTGATATATGCGCCCCTGGAGTCCTATTGAAGTCAACAGGGGACACAGATCTGAGTCGAACAGACTGCAAGGACCTTGGATTGTATTTCATCAACTAGAATTAGCCAGATATTCTTCCACTGAGCAAGGGGACAGGAGAGGATTAAAAACTAGGCACAACTGTTAGAGAGAAAGAGAGATATAGTTGCCCTCATCAATAACTCTAATCATAACTAGTGACGGATGTGCAGTGCCCCCAAAGATTTGTAGTTTCAGTTCTGATAAATCCATATATATATATATATTATTTGAATTATCTAAGCCATTTGAATGTAGCTCCCTCTACAGTGACCCTCCCTTTGCTCTCTGGACTCTTCACTTTTCCTTATGGCAACAACAGCCCTATTAGAGGGAAACTTAGCAATTTTCTTCCACCTACATGGAAGTGTTCGGAAAAAAAGCTCCATGCTCCTTACTAGCCATCCGCAGCACTCTTTAGGAAGGGTCTACATGAGGCAGCAGTGATATTGGGCCTATTGCTGTGCCTTGAGTTTGTTTTCTGGGACCTTCCTGAAAAGCTTCCCCAGAGAACAAGCAGTATGGGAACCCCATGCTGCATGAGAGTGGGTGTTTCCCAGGAGTGCCGCACTCTCAGATGTCACTAGGAGCCAGAGCATCTCCAGAATGCAGGACAAGCCACGCTCAGCAATCAAGCTACGGGAACAACAAAATGAGGCCTGGACCCTGGTTGGGGCCTTTGAGTACATCTTAAATCATCATCAAAAGGAGAGCTGTAAAGGGACAGATGCAAAAATTAACCAAAATTTCCTGACCACAGAAGTTTGGTTCACTTCGGTTCAAGGGCTTGATCAAGTCAATTTTTCTGTCCCTTATATTTAATCCTCTCATACAACAAGCTCAGCCCTTGAGTCAATTCCCTAACGCAGCCTCTGCTGGACAGGAAAAATAACAAAACTATATGTAGTGGTGTATGTGTTCAGCTGAACTACTTCTGTCAACATCAAGCAGAGGATGCTGCAGGCCTTATTTAAACAAAAGCTCTAATTCAGGTTACTCTCTTTTTCACAGTTTTAAGCCTGCCTAGAATTTTTTTAATCATGTTCTTAAAGGTCGAGTGTTTCTGCAAAAATGTTTTTAAGCTCCTTAACCATGTTCCTCATGAACAGAAAAGCTCTGACTTTCATAACATTAACCTTTTTGGAAATTTACAGACAGGAAAAGAACCAAAAGGAAATAGTCACAAATGATCTTTAGGTTACCTATTTGGTATCATTTTATGATCTAGTAAATACCAACTAGTCCACTTTAGGATTTTGCTCTCCAGTACTAAATGGTATTAATGTAAATCATCTTGAAATTACCCACAAATTACGAAAAATCCTCTCATCGATATACTACTGGGAACTGCTAAACAAAAAGACACATGGTTGCAAGTTCATTTTTAAAATAGGAATCTTATATTTATTTTTTAAAAAGTACTTTTAGGTAAAGACAAAGTTAGAGGCTAAATTTCTATCAAGGAAGCAAAATGAAGAAATTATTCCATCCTAAGATTGCAGTTGTCCAAGGACTGAACTGGAAAATGGTGACACTGTTCCAAGCTCAGCCCACAAGAAAAGCTCAACCCACCTGAGATGACAGAATGAGATGCCGCTCACAGAAGACTGTGCAGATGTTCAGTAAATCAGCAGGCGTATTCTGTAGGGTTCCTTAGACTCTGCTTTCCCTTAGTGGGGCTTGAACAGCCTGCTGCTTTTTGGGGCTTGATGGAGGAAGAATAAATATGTGGTTGTACTCTATCAAGTGCCACCAGAGGTGGATTAAGGTTTTGTGGGCCCTGGGCTAGAGCAAGGTGTGGGGGGGGGCTGACCACCCCTTCCGTCTGCAGTCCCGCCCCTGTTCCACCCCTTCCACCTGCGGCCTCACCCATGGCCACACCCCTTTCTGGCCCTTCGCCCCATGGCCCCACCCCATTCCACCCACAGTCTGCCCCATTCCGCCTCTCCTCCATTGCAGCCCCATAACCTGTTTGCTCCTTTCTGCTCCCTCCACTGTGGCACCAAAACCGGAGAAACTCTGTCCCTGCCCCGCCCTGGCCCTGGGGCCACAGTGGGGAGTGAGAGCTCCCTCAGCCCTGAGGCTGCAGCAGGGAGCTAGAGCTCCTCCAGTCCCGGGGCCCTGCCCTGCCTGCCCAGCACGCCTGCTAGAGAGAGGAGTTGGGGTGTGGGGGCTTCCCCTGGCCTGCTCACCCAGCGCTCCTACTGGGGAGCGGGGTCAAGGGCTTCCTCTGCCCCACCCAGCGTTCCTGCCAGGGAGCAGGGTTGGGGCACAGGGACTTCCCCCACCCTGCCCTGCCAGGCTGGTGCTCCTACCAGGGAAGAGGGCTCCGCCGCCCTGTCCAGCGCTCCTGATGGGGAGCAGGGTCAGGGTGTGGGGGGGCTTGCCCTGCCCCACCTGCCTGGCACTCCTGCCAGGAAGCGGGGTCAGGGTGCCGGGGCGCCCATTTTTCCAGGGCCTCCCAACTGGCCAAGGCCCCTGGGCCTGGGCCCAGTCAGTCCAATGGCTAATCCGCCATTATGCTACCCACTTGGAGTATCAAAATGAGACATCATTCACAGGAGATTATGCAGATCCTCCTTACTTCAGTACTTTGATCAGCAATGAAATAGTTAACAATGTCGCCATTTAAATCATCATCCCTGACGTGAACATGAATGGTGCAGTTCACTGTTCTCAGAGTTATTGTTTCAGGCTGCCTGCAGAGTAAAGCAAACTTCTCTCATTGGTTTATACTGAATTCATGTTTTCCCCATTATCTCCTCAACCCTGGGCATGGACTAGAGACTTAGTTCTTATTTTAAATGAAAGCTTAGATTCTGGAGCACCAGACGGCAGCTTAAAAGAGGTATTGACATGTCATGATACCACATACTGTTCCAATTCAAACCTTGTTGCTATCTTTGGGACACCCATTAACATTTATGAAACAAAATATATGGTAGCTTTGGAGATCTGCATGAACAGCATATATATAAATAAACTGAAAATAAAACCACCTCTGGGGTGGAGAGATGGGTGTCAACAGATGGCCAACTCCTAGAATTTGGTAGCTTCCATAGCTGATAATGATCTGAAGGAGGGAGAGGTGGTTCATCTCCCACTGTGGACTGATCCTACATAAGCTACCATTACTCTACTAACTGCAGGCCTGTGGAGTGTAGAATGGATGACTTCATGACCTCCATTTTGCTGAAGTTTTCTTCAGGTGAAGACATTAGGCCTAGGCGAGGGCCAGCTCTAGGTTTTTTGCCACCCCAAGCAAAAAAAAACAAAGAAAAAACCTGCAAGAGCGCAACTGCCGAAGCAAAAAAAAAAAAAACCCCTCCAAGAGTGCAGTGCCGCCCTGGAATTGTGCCACCCCAAGCACGTGCTTGGTTTGCTGTTGCCTAGAGCCCGTCCTCGCCCAGGCTGACTTTGAAGAGTGCTTCTAGATGAAAGAGTTGGGAGGCTTTCTGCACATTCTCTAGGAATCCAAGATATTCAATTAATTGGACAGTTTGACTCAAATTTTGCCATGACATTCCATTAACTGGACTGTTTGGCTCAAAATGTGCCATCAAGAGAGGTACCTGCTGAAAAGCAGCCTCCTCCCAGGTCATATGTACAGGCTGAGGTGTGGGATAGCTCCTGTCACTGAGAGTCAAGCATAGGATTTGGGCACTTTGAAGTTGCTGTTGGGATTTAACTGCTTCTTACTACCAGGCTAACAAAGCCCCCCCCACCCTCACACACAATTCCTGCATCACCCTTTCCCTATCAGATGGAGGTCAAGGTGGAGGGAGAAGGAGAAAACTGAAGAAAGTCTGTCTGAAAAAGCCTAAGGCTGAGGTCTGCCTCTGAGGGTAGACGAACAAGACTAGGGGGAAATATGGCTGCAGTTTGAAAAGACTAGATACCTAAAGTTGGCTGTTCACGGAGCGGGGAGTTACAAGAGGAACATCTTGTTCTGATTTAAAGTTGAAAAAGGTGCAAAAACCCAGCAGTTTTCTAAATTTGAGGTAGTGGTGGATTCCCATAAAGGAGAACAGGTAAAATACTCTGGAGCACTGAAGACGGTAATGCCTAAAAAATTGCTCCTTGCTAATCTATCCTCAGCTATACCAAAGCTGTCACAAGGTCTAACAAACTGGTGGTTCATTAGGGTAATGTCCTGATTTGATGAAGGAGGAACGTGGAACAAAATATAAACAGTGAACATATTCTGGGAAGTCACTACGTATAGGTGCCTGACAGAAAACGCAGACAGGGGATGCATGGAGCAGCTGTTTTCAGGATCATATTTAACTCCCACAAAACTCATGTGCAGGCCTCTCTGCAAGCCTGCCATAAGAGAAGCCTTGGAAGGGTGATCTGGGGTGTAAGGGAGTGGGGTCAGTATGTTTCTGCCATGCACACGATTTGCTAATTACACTTGCTCCTCCCCAAAATGGGCCAGATCCACGGCTGGTGTAAATCAACATCAACATCAATGCAGCTATGACAATATTCACCGACTGATGATCTGGTCCGTTGCGTGGACTGCTAAGAGCCAGGATTCGAGCATACATTCATGCTGCCTTTTTGGCGTTAGTGTGTGCCCCTTTGGTTTCACACTTATGAGGAGCCAATCAAACATCCTAGAAAACTGCTTCTATCCAGCATTCAAAATAGTGGTAAAACTGCTACCCAAGAGAAAATTTTTTTAGTTATCTCTGCATCATGTTGGATGAAGTTGGTATTTGCAAGGTACTAGGCTGCGTGCCAGCCTGAGGTGAGGTGACTTGACATTTTCACTGTTATGTATCTTAAAATCTAATCTCTTCTGGGTCAGACATCCCACTCTCCCCGGGGACAGCTTCCCAGGAAGGAAGAGTCACTGCCTTCTATTCATACAAACCGTATGACTACCTCTGTCCTGGAACCTGCTTTGAAGCAAGTGTCGCTGTTCTCGACGAAAATGCTTTGAAAGGAGGCAGGGCCCACATTACGGCTGAGCGGTTGTAGCATGGCTGAATGGCTGCATTAGACCCCTCAATTTTCTAATGTAATTAGAAAACAGCTGTGAAGGAACAGTCAATTGTTTTTCGGCAGTAATGGTCCATTTTTCACCCATAGAAATGATTAATCAGACCCTGAAATCTTATAATATCTGCTGAGAGTGTAATGGCAGAAGCCATGCTCATGATTTTAAATCTCACTTACTTCATTTTTGATTGGCTGAATTATTCTCACGTCCCCTGGGATCCTACAGTGTGTTTGAATTCCCATATACATCATAACCCTACTGGGAGGGAAAGGCAGAGACGGTTGTTGGGATGTGAAAACAGTACAGCCACAGGTAGTGTCTTTTATACCTGGCTCCTCTTTGGCATCAAAGTGATGATGGCACCAGCACTGGTGGCAATAATGTACCTATTTTTTTTTAATTAAACGAAGAGTGAGCAGTGGCCCTCATGCAGAGGAGAGGAAAAGAGGGGAATTGAAGAAACTAGTAACCCTCTCCCCATGTCAATTCTCACATCTCACCAAAATGTGTGTAAGATTGGCACTAAGGAACAGTACTGTGGGTCTGGATGCTGCTCATCTCCACCTCCACAGGAACTAAATTTAGTCGACTAGCTGTCTATTAATGCAGAAGATAGATTATGTTATTAGAATAATGCTATTCCTTACAGCCTGTTCCTCATCTCTGCTTCTTTCAATAAAAATATGTCAAAGTATGATAAGACTATCAAGCTTCTGAATGTGAATTGGGATTCTTTCCTAGACGGCACGAGTATTACTGACTAAACAATTAAAACAACTCTAAAAATATCCAGGGCCAAATTTTCAACTGCGGTCCAAAATAAATGTCTGTGTCAGTTATGACAGGATATGCCACCATATGCATGCGGAAAATGGGTAACTGCTAAGAACATATTTTTGCACTTGTTTCAGTGCTAGTTTACATGCACAAATGCAAATTAATTGTCAAGATACACGAGTGCAAATATTGCAATTGCAATTTTAGACACAACATCTGAAAATGTGGCCCTTTGGCCTCCTTGCTCTTCATTGTTCTGGTCTGGAAAGTTGTTCTCTGTCTTCAAAATTAAACACGTTGGCTTGATACTCTCTAATCTTAACAGAGCTAGCTAGCCTTGGACAAAAACACCACCCAAAAACAGATTAACATTTAATCTGGTAATCTGATCCCATATGGCACCTAGAAGAGTGGGAGAAATGAGAATTTGGTATTAAAGAAATTACCCATAAAATGGCTGCCTAAACCAGGATCAAATTAGCTCATCAGCATTCAGCATGAAAAGACAAAAATACAAGAACAAGAGAAGTTAAAAAGTCAGCAGAGATAAGAAACCTAATGTTGTTTCTGAAATGATCAGGATACAGATAATAATGATATGATCTACACATAAACAGCACCTCCTAGAGTAATGGGTCTAAATTAGGTAGACTTTTCCATTTATCGCATAAGCTATGAGTGGAGGAAGGCAATACAAGGTGAGACCTAATATTGGCCAAGCTCTATGCTCAGATACACTGTGACTTCCACTGACTTTAATGAGAGCTTCGTGTGTGCATCAAAAGGCAAAATTTGGTCCCATACTTATAGATACACATACCACTAAAGAGAAGGAGGGTGGCCCTGTAGTTCAGTCACAAGGTTGAGCATCAGGAGATCTGGGGAGTGATAGCTGACTCGGCCACAGACATCTTGTGGGACTTGTAGGCAAGTCAGTTAAATCTCTCTCTGTCTTGGGTTCCCAATTGTTATTGTCTACATAGTACCAAAAATGTGCTAAGTTACTTGCATATCTAATATAAGGTGTTTCTCTGCCCCAAAGACCTTACAATCTAAAAGGAACAGGCAAAGAGAGAGACGCAAGATATAATCAAAGGGGCCCAAAGATGTATTGGGCAGACATCTTGTTAATGATGATGTTTTCCCTTTGTGACCTCCTCTTTTCTCATCAAGTTCAGCTGCTCTTTGTTACCCCACATTTGAAAATGTCCTTGTGCTACACCTTCCCTTCACTTGGCCATGGGTATCACTGGACCTGATCCTGCTAGGTACTGAACAGCCTCATCTCCCAGGGAAGTCACTGGAAGATGAGGGTACTCAAACCTCGCAAGAGAAAGCCCATTAGCCCTCTTGCTGGAACACCTTGTAATACATTCTCTTACACTGCTCACAAGAGCAACTGGGTCCTTAGAATCTTTCCAGGCACTATGAAAATGTGAATCAACCCAGCCGTGGGCCAGCCTGGACCTTCTACCTACTTTGTGGTGTCAATTTGACCCATGGGATTCATAATTAAACCAAAACAGACAGTTTCATTTGGTTGCAGGTTTTACCCAAACTGCAACCAAATTAAACTGTCTGTTTTGGTTTAATTGAAAGAGATTTTTCTACTTTGGGTTTCTTATCTTGGAACTCTTGGCTTTGCTGTGTGCTTATACACACACACCCCACACACAATTCTCAGCTCATACAAAGCTAGAAAATCCCACCAAAGCCAAGAGTTCCAAGATAAGAAACCCAAATTAGAAAAATCTCTCTTTCAAGTGGATCCTGAAAACACCTACAACAATGAAGCACAGGGCTTTCTGTCCCACAGAAGCCGATGCTAGTAAGCATTACCTTTGCTGCAACGTGTTCTGTCCAGGCAGAGCCCATCGGGCGCTATATGAGTGCAGGGAAGTGCCCACAAACAGCCATTTGCAGTCTTGGGTCCTGAAGTAGTAAATGTTTGCAGGATCTGGCCCCTATTTATTTCTCTTTCTCTCTCTCGCTCCTGTTCCCTTCCTCTCACTCAGAGGCATCCACCTCTCTACAAAATGTTCCCAATCTCTCCAAGCCATTCAAAATTCACTTCAAGAAAACTTTCACTTTTAACTGCTTCTCTAAAGCCACCCACCTGCTGAGGAAAATACACACAACCTAGCAGCTTAAATTTTGTATGGGGGACCCCTTTTTAGAATATACTTTAAAAATAATAGTGGAATCCTTGAGACATTTCTTAAAAATAAATACAGACGAAGAATCCCTGGAATAGGCCTGGGGAAATCTCTTCCTGCAGCAGTAGGGTACATCTACACTGCAATTAGACACACGTGGCTGGCCCATGCCAGCTGACACAGGCTTGTGGAGCTCAAGCTAGGGAGCTGTTTAATCACAGTGGAGATGTTCCAGCTCGGGCAGCCCAAGCTCTGGGACCCTCCCTCCTTGCAGGGTTCAGAGCACAGGATCCAGTCTGAGCCCAAATATCTACACCTCATTTAAACAGTCCAAGCCAGCTGGCAGAGGCCAGTGGTGGGTTTTTAATTGTAGTGTAGCCATACCTTTAGTGTCACAGTTATAGGGTAAGCTGCACTTTAGACCCCCTTCAGCACCTCTTGAGTGCATCCCTCCGGTGACAGGCCTGGCTTCCTGCACCTCTCTCAAAGGGTAGAATCCCAGGGTACAGCCACACTTGGATTGGATCTCTGGGCTTCAACCCCCTCTGTCCCAACTGTGTTAACAGGCCCCAATGTATTTGCCACCTGTAAGGCCTTTTCCTCCAGGGACCTCTGACCAGCAGACTAATTAAAGGGACTTAAAAACACAGGTTCTTCTCGAAGCATTATTTATTTATTCAAAGGTACAAAGCACACAGAAGGAAGAGTAGAACAATAAAGATCTAGGCACATCTTTCCCCTTACCAAACCGTAATCTTTCCTTACAAGCCTGGGTAAGTTCCATTAATTCCAGTTACCTCTATCTCTTAGCTGGGAGAAGCAGACTGTGCTGCTGCAGAGTGCTCTCTGTCTCTCTCTGTTAGAGGCTGCCCTCCAGCTGCCGTTGACAATCCGCTCCACTCCTCCCCTTTCTGCCTAGGCTAATATCGTTAAGGTTTTAGTATCCCCTTTGATTCAACATTTGGCCTGGGAAGAATAAACTTTGCCAGCCTAGCTGGAGCCAGGCCAAGGGGTATTCCTCAATTAATAGCTTCATCATTGTTTTCCCTGAGGACCCTTGGTATTCTCTGAACTGTACCTTATCATTAGCATTGTTTCCTTTCCTGCTGCCCCACCCCTTCGCAACAGCCTCCTTTGCTTTAACTCCTTGGAGTCAGCCAGGATAATATAAAACAGTTTATGTGAGGTGCACCTGATATTCAGAAAAATAATACACCTAACTTCCTCATTCTCCACACTGAGGTAAGACAGGAGTTCCCCTTTCCTGAAAATGACATTTTGTTTGCACAGTGTAAAAAGCATTCCCCACTATTAGTGTATGCTTGGGATCACTGGCAGAGCAGCGGCCGCTTCCCTATCAGCCTTTGGAACAGAGTCATTTATTGGCAGCATAATGAGCAAAATTGGCAGATGCAATGTAAACAGAAGCAACTATATCAATAATCCTTTACTAAACCTATCTCAAAAATGTCCGCCAGATTATAATCTTCTCTCAGCAGTGGGGTGGGGTGCAGGGAGGATGCTCTTTCTTGTGTCAGAGTTTGGCTAAAATAAGTGCTTAAGAAAGATAACTTGCCTTTTTGATTACTATAATATCTTCTTAGCTGTCTTTTATTTAATTATAGGCAATATTTCCTCCCTTGATTTGTAGTATTTAAAAGTCAGGAAAATAAAGATCGATCTTATGTGTATGCACTACCATGTTTCCTGCAACAAATACAACAAAAGAAGTACCCTTGTTTCAGCTCAATAATCTTGTTTAATTACCCAGTTTTTGGATATGAGAAAACAGAGGTCCTGATACTGATCTAACACAGACCAGTGTATATGAGGAATAGCTCCACTGAATTCAGTGGAGTTACATGAGTGTAAGGAAGATCAGAATCAGGTCACAGTCTGTTTAGGGGCTTGATCCTATATAAGGACCCTAGCCCCAGTAAAATAAAGCACTTAGGCTTGCGCTTAATTTTAAGCACTAGTAGTCCCACTGTCTTTGGCTGGTTAAACTGGGGATATGACTGCCTCAGCCTTGCACCCTTGAGGGAGCACAAAGCATCCAAAGCATATCAGTGAATCTAGACCAAAATTGAAAGTCATATTTTCTAGAAAGGCTAAAATTCTCCTTGAATCTCTCACCGTCCAGTGCCTTTATGATTAACCTTCCAGTACTGTTTAGAATACTGCTTAATAACAAAAGCACAAACTGGAGACCAGAAAAGGGGTGAGTAAGACTTATGTCATCAAACCCAGCTAAAGATGGAGTTAATGGATGGAGCTCACCAATCTCAGATCATATTTGTTACAGAGGCTGCTCAAAGTGAATATATGCCCTAAATATAGAAGGGCAGCGTCACATACATGACAGCTATAAAAGCAGGGTCAACAGTTGCCTTGAAATATTTTTCTTAAGCAGTTGTGATGGATTCCTGGATGGTTGAAAGTTTTGTGACATATTGTTGTTACGAATTTCCTGGCATAAAAACGCCAAGGCCATCAGTTAGAGCTGATACCGTTGAAGGAGTTTGTAGAACCTTGAACTCTTCTTGTTTACAGAAACAATGTTAGTATAAGCCACTCACGGGATGCCAAGACATTGCAGGAGTGCTAAGTTTTGCCATCAAATGATATGTATTTCTTTACTTTAACTAGTCAGAAACAACAACTCAGTCTAATCCAAAGCACACTGAAGTCACTGCAGGTATTACCACTGACTTTCAAATTAGACCCATAGTGCCCTTTTCATCTTGAAGGATCCCAAAGCACTTTGCAAATTTATAAACCAATGAAGTTCAGCTACTTCTGGAGTGGTCATTTTAAAATCATATTTGAAAGATGATGCTTTCAGCAGTATTGTGTAGATTAGCTCTATGGTGAGGTATTCACTTAATACTGGCTTCTACTAAAGGACCAACAACTCTTCCTGCAGTACTTCCGTTTTTCTTGGTGATCTCCCACCCTAATTTTGATCAGGCCCAAGCTGTACTAGTGTAAGTATAAGGTCATGATTGAGGTAATAGGGTTGCAGAGTCCACTCTGGGGAGGTGATTTGCTTGAATTAATAAATATTAAAGAAGTTATAAAATGCAAA
Source organism: Mauremys reevesii (assembly GCF_016161935.1). Taxonomy (NCBI): domain Eukaryota; kingdom Metazoa; phylum Chordata; order Testudines; family Geoemydidae; genus Mauremys; species Mauremys reevesii. The sequence continues at coordinate 20,795,911 of NC_052624.1, forward strand.
GTGTCCTGATTCTTCACTGGCTAGTCTAGTCATTTACACCTATGCTCAGTGGGCATAAAATGCTGCCATTGTGATTTGGCAGCATCTCACTCCTACTTCACAATCGTTGTGCAGAGGTGAAAAAAATGAGTATGCCAGGCGGTGGTTAATGAAGTCCTGTATCTGTACTTCCACAATAAAACCTTTCCATTGTTTTGTGATGTGGCTGTAAAAATGTGCACCAAGAATATTTGAATCGTGGCTGTTCAGATCTAAATCAAGGGGGAATTTTTGAACACCTACATTAAATGTAAATCTCCTTTTTTGCCCCCAGTTACATAAATGCAAAAAATTCTATATCAATGTTAAAAACAAAGGTTTTCTTTTTCTGCAAAAAATCTAATTCAGAATGTTCTCATCTTTGTTGGTATTTTGGTTAAAACAGCAACAGGACACTGTCAACTTTATTTAGTTTTACTATTTAAAAAAAATGTTTCCTATTATTTCTAATACACTTTAGAATCTTGGAAAAATGTTTGTCCTACTAGTTTTGATCATTTCATCTGGTAACTTTATTTATTTATTTATTTATTTTGCCCTTCTGTTTCTCACAGAGATTAAACCTTTTCATCAACCTCCTTGCTTTTGCAGCAGCTTCATAAATGAATTCTGTACAGCTCTAACAAGAATGTTTGCAAGTTAACAAGGCTTTTCAGTCAGCAGGGGGTGCTCACACATAGTTTTTTGTTGGACTTGCGCATATTGTCTCTAAAAATGTCCACTATCAGGGATGGAGTGGATAAGCAATAAAATCAGAAAGATTTTCCACGAGTATAATTAAGATTCAATTTTGAAGTCTAAACTATATGATGGCTTCCTTTGTACTTTTAAAAATGGCTATTGCTGATATAAAATTACTTTATCAAGAAATTACATAACTATTAATATTCCTTGCTTTATAGATATTTACTTGACACATAATAATGGAATGAGGTTTTCTATAAGATAGGCTTTCTATAGGTTCTCATCATTACAGAATATATGCTGTGAGTGGTAGCTGTACACTTTGATTTATTGGCTTTTGTCTTTTTTTTTACTTTCTTTCAGATGTCTGAACATTTTCTTTAACCACAAAATCAGACTAAAATCAATAGAGACTTTTCTGGTATCTTGGGAAAATACATTTCTCTGCTAAGACAAAAAAGACAAAAAGAAAGACCTGCCTACCTACCTATAGGGATAAATTATGGCTCAACTTGAGCAAAGTTAAGAAAGCCCAAGTTAGCCTTCCTGTGTATTATACTTAATCCAATATGCACAGGGGTGTCTGTCTGTCTGTGACACACACACACACACACACACACACACACACACACACACACACACACACACACACACACGCATACGCACACGCATGAGATGAATGCTTCACTGCTGTCTAATGTACAAACCCAGGTCCAGTGTTGCCCAAGATGGCCTATTCCTCTAAGAAATGCTGACAATTCACTGAATGTTTGAAGAATATTGCTGTGTTCTCCCACCAAACAGAGGCTGCAGTGGAAGGCAAAAGTGAAGAGTTTGAAGGACAGTCCCATATTTGATTTTTACAACTGGCCCTTTTTTGGACACATCCCTAACATTGTTTAAAAACTGCCTTTTCCATTTAATGCAAAGCAGGGGCAAGCCCAGTGCAATTTCTGGAGGAGAGAAAAAGGAAGAAAAAAATACGGACCTTCTAAATAACAATGGCCGAAGCAAGCTGCAGAGAAGAGTAGATGCCCAGATGGTGCCTATTGTGATGGGTGCATTAGAAATACCATTGATTAGACAGAGAGACAGAAACTGGTCAAGCTTAGCCAGTGGGGAAGGGAGAACCAGTCAGGCCCCCTCTTTATGTATTCTCAGGTGAAATGGAAGATCTCAAAGGAAAATGTGCATTTTAATAAATTGGCTATGTTTACTGCTCCGACATTGGCTTCAAAACAACAAACACAAAAAGCAAGAGAAAACACTGTAACCTTTTCAATATTCTTCATTAGACTCCACTGTCTGCGGCCCCCAGAGTAAATTGCATCATCAAATCAATGGCACCAAAGCCTGCTCTAATTTATGAAAGGCCTCACCGTGGAGTCTTCATATACTAGTTATTTAAGCAATGAAAAGTCTTACCTATAGATCCTTAAGTAATTACACACTGAGCAGACTCACGCAGCGCAGATTTTCAGCTAAGGGAGGTCACTATAGAAACAAAAGCCTTTCACAGCTGTAAACAGGCATGTACCACAGGTTTGGGGTTTTACGGCACTGTGTTATGAGCTGAATCCTGATTCCCTGCACAACATCAGAGAAAAAAGACTTTTCAAGGAGTAACTATGAAGGGTGTAGAAGGGACAAAATCATCCCCATCCAACACCAAGGGAGAAAACAGGCGGCTGTCCGCAAGAGTAGTGCCTGAAGCCCTCTGCTAGTCCTGGGCTTTGGGGCAGGGGATCTATACTGTGTGATCATTCCCCCTATATTCTGTCCCCAGTGCTCTTGCGGGGGAGAGAGCCATCACTGAGCACTGGGTTCTGGGTTTGCAAAGTCCTGCTGCAAGGTCATTCTACAAACTGGCCCTGACATGCAGCAGAAATTCCCATTTCTGCCACATTTTGGGGAAATGAGACCAAACCTGGTTTCCTTGTGCTTACAGCTCAGTGGTTCCTTCCACTGTGTAGCACCATAAAATTCCAACAGAAATGCCCTTTTCTTGACAAATGTGGAATAGTAGAGATATTTTTGCTTGTCTTTCAACTCATTCAGAAGATCCACAAATGATAGTCTAACCAGGCAAGTGAAACTGTCCCCATCCTTTCATAAAGAGAGGTAGGGATAGGATACAGAGGGACCTAGACAAATTGGAGGATTGGGCCAAAAGAAATCTGATGAGGTTCAACAAGGACAAGTGCAGAGTCCTGCACTTAGGACGGAAGAATCCCATGCACTGCTACAGACTAGGGCCCAAGTGGCTAGGCAGCAGTTCTGCAGAAAAGGACCTAGGGGTTACAGTGAATGAGAAGCTGGATATGAGTCAACAGTGTGCCTTTGTTGCCAAGAAGGCTAATGGCATTTTGGACTGTATAAGTAGGAGCGTTGCCAGCAGATCGAGGGACTTGATCATTCCCCTCTATTCGGCATTGGTGAGGCCTCATCTGGAGTACTGTGTCCAGTTTTGGGCCCCACATTACAAGAAGGATGTGGAAAAATTGGAAAGAGTCCAGCAGAGGGCAACAAAAATGATTAGGGGGCTGGAGCATGTGACTCATTCGTGAGAGGTCGAGGGGACTGGGATTATTTACTCTGCAGAAGAGAAGAATGAGGGGGGATTTGATAGCTGCTTTTAACTACCTGAAAGGGGGTTCCAAAGAGGATGGATCTAGACTGTTCTCAGTGGTACCAGATGACAGAACAAGGAGTAATGGTCTCAAGTTGCAGCGGGGGAGGTTTAGGTTGGATATTAGGAAAACCTTTTTCACTAGGAGGGTGGTGAAGCACTGGAATGGTTTACCTAGGGAGGTGGTGGAATCTCCTTTCTTAGAGGTTTTTAAGGTCAAGCTTGACAAAGCCCTGGCTGGGATGATTTAGTTGGGGATTGGTCCTGCTTTGAGCAGGGGGTTGGACTAGATGACCTCCTGTGTTCCCTTCCAACCCTGATATTCTATGATTCTATGAGAGCTCAGGTAAGGTGGTCATCACTTCATCTCCTTAAATCTCATTTGAAGTTTTTAGTAGCAATGGGCAAGCTGATTCAGATCAAGTCAGAACTTTTGTCCCATACTCAAAAGAAACCCCAAACATTTGCTGAGGTTTGAACTAATTTAACACTTTTTACCCCTTTATTTCTGAGCATCTCTCCATTTCTTGGGTCCTGTCAGAAATATTAAAAGCGCACCTAAAACAAACAAAAACACCCACACTCAACAAAACCAAACAAAGCAAACTGCACCCGTTTTCCTCATCAGATCAGCAGCCTAGCATCTCACGTCAAGAGTGATTATTCACACCAAACATCCAAAACTTTGGTTCATCCAGCCCAACATTTGAGCTCTTCATTTGTTTCAATTCATTACTAATATATACTCACATATAAGTTATATATAGATATATTTTCTATACAAAGTTATATATTAAATAACTAATATAATTATAGATCCAATTTAAAGATACAATAGTGTCACTCCAACAGTATGGTTGAGATTTTAAATGCACTCAAGTCCAGGGAAGGCAAAACTATGGGTCCCCATGGCAACAGTCATGTATCCATTTGCATACACACTGTTCTGTAATACTATAGTTCTTAATGGTTATATGCTGGAAAATAAACATGGGATGTGGTCCATTATGAGGAAATCACCATAATTCATAAGAAAGACTAGCTTGTAAACTGTAAACCATTAACGGCCAAATTCTACACCAATTTCGATTTCAAGCTTACTGAAGTCAGTGGAGTTGCACAGGGGTGCAAGATAGGATATATTTTGGCTCTATTTTCTTTATGTCACATAACCATATTTCCTGAACACAGACTATATATATCAAGTGATGATTGACCACTCTAACAATAGCTTGCTGGGAGAATATACACCTGACAATCTGCTCTTAAAACCAGTTCTTTTTATTTGTGGATTTCTCATTTTAAAGTTTTGATTTATCATTTAATTTAAGAAATATAAAATCAGTGATAATTTAATTCTAACTATAAAGCATGTCTAATACGGATCAATTTTCATATCATGATTATGTGATCATCTAAACACCAACTGATGCCTGATGGAAAACTTTGACAAACATTCTGTTTAGGAATATAAGCTTCTGACTTCATGTGGAGAAGAAGCATGAGGTGGGCAGATGAACTTTTAAGAAACAAATATTGTATGGAGCAAAATTTCATCATTCATGCCTGAGACAGCACACCTTATTGCTGTGTTATGCTTGTATTATGAGAAGCACTGGATTAGGACTTCAAACAGAGAGCTAGCATGCCCCAACTTTCCATTCAAGACTGGAGATGTTTGGATATAATAGCTTTCATGGGACTACACATCTGTTCAGACCTTGGGTTAAGAAAGCCCAGGTGGCCATCAGAATTAGGTGGGCCTGTTTAAACCTTGGACAATTAGGATACTCAGTGTTAGGAGAATATCAAAATAGTTGAACCTGTGCCCGTTCAACCACCGCCAACACTGTTAACTGTAGATCTTGCCTTGTTAAGTTTGATTTAATAAACTTGAGAGACAAGGTGGGTGAGGTAATATCTTTTACTGGACCAACATCTGTTGGTGAGAGAGACAAGCTTTCTTCAGAAGAGCCCTGTGTAAGCTCGAAAGCTTGTCTCTCTCACCAACAGAAGTTACTCCAGTAAAAGATATTACCTCAGCCGCCTTGTCTCTCTAATATCCTGGGACCGACATGGTTACTACTGCACTGAATAAAGTCGAGGCATTTTGGCCACTTTCTAGAGAAATTAGGCCTATGCTCATTGGTCACTGATCCCATTTTCATAAAAAATAGCGCTAGTACTAAAGCTATATACTAAATTACATTAAAAAACTATTTTTAAAAGGTCATTTAGATTACACAGTTGAGCATTTGAAAGTCAGGAATGTATCAGATTTATAATAGTACCCATAATCATCTCAGTTCTTCTCTAGAGTATTTTGAAGCATCAAGGTGGAAAACAAAAAAGATCCATGTAGAGGTGTGTGTATGTCTATTTTAATTTTTAAAATTGTGTAAGTACATCTTTCCATTATGACTCTCAATTTTGGAAACAGGAATCAGGAAACAATAAAAGGAAAACACAGAATGCATGCCTCAAATTATGTCACCATGTTAAAAAGAACTAATGAACTTCAGGTATCTACTGCATAGTTTGGGGCCTCACTGAGAAGTCAGCTCTGTGCTGTCATTGTTGGTCCACTCAGCTCTTGCTGTGAGGTCACCTGTGCACCAGAATTGCCACTGGTTCAGCTTAGTCCAGTCTCACAGAATCACTCCACACAGGATTCAGAATCAGGTAGGGAACCCAGGGTGCTTGGACAGAATCCTCAGTCCTTGATCCCTAGGACAGAGCCTTCTATTCCCTCTTTTTGGAACTTGACTTCTGTTCCCAAACCAGATTCTATTTACTACCTGCAAAGTCAGGACAACTCAGTTACTCCAGGGCGTATCTTGCACAATTTCTGTGCCCTTTCATAAGCACACCACAGTAACGATCTTTTATCATTTATATAATCAGTACATAGATTCCAACAAAAACCAGTATGTGAACTATGGGGAAGCAACACTATAACTTATGTGAATGAGGCTGGCCAGTGCTGGCATTTCCCCTCTTCCCCTGCAGAGACAGTAGAAAGTCCCCTAGCTCTGAGGCTTACAAATTTGTAGTTATCATAATGTAGGACCTTTTTTAATATGGATACTTTCATATGATTTGGTTAATATGATTAATCATTAGACGATTAAGAAGTTTAAAAAAAATCTGTTTTGGATAAACACTGAACTTGGATGAGATATAGTATGAATAAATTAAACATAACAATGTGCTATCAAACAATATTTTCCCATTCCAGACCAGGCTTGCATAAAACAAGTACAAGGATATCCAAACTTTTGCTTAAGCGATTGCTGTATTGGGAACTTGTCAGAACTCTGATGGCTGTACCTAAATTTTGGATTTACCTCTAGTTTTGTAATGTGATCAGCAGTGATAGTGATATCTCTTTTTACTTTCTATGTTATTTGTTGATTTGATCTTTAATACTTTTTTAAAAAATGGAGAATTTCAATATGCAAATATAGTTTGTGCAGTGATGTCTAGTGGCATATGTGTTTCTTTGCATAGAGTTGCATTTATAGACCAAAATGAATCTCTGTGATATATAACTCTCCTACAGAGGCAGTTCAGCCAATTATTTTGTTAGTGCTGCCAATTTATGAATTCTTCATATTAACATCCAAAATTGTCTGGGATTGTATGAATGCATTTTTAGCATCTATTCTGCTTAGCTCCATAATAACTTACTTTTACATATTTTGTCTCATCCCAAAAGATTGCAACAAGCTTTACAAACTTAAATTATATACAAATGAGAGAGAGGAGAGAGAGAAAGAAATTCATCCACCTCTGAAATTCAGCAGCAGTTTAATAGCACATATGAACACTATTCAAGAAATCATCTTGTTCTCTTATGGTTACTTCTGCAAACTGCAATAAATCATTAATGAATAAAAAAGATGACTTTTTTAAAGCAAGAGACAAGCATTTAAGAAAGTCTGAAAAATGATATAAATTGATATATTAATACTTGCAAAAGCAAAATAACCCAGTCAATGGTGTGTTATCAGTTTGGGTCTGAGAGGATTTACATCCCCTTGTAAAGGGCATATTCATGTAATTTGGATGGGAAATCTTTTATCTGATGTATATGAACTCTGTTTTCTCCCATCTAGATTGGGACTCTCCTGCACAGGCTTTTGCTGGGAATGAGAAGGTGGTGTATAAAGCCTGTTTAGATCTACAAATTGACGTTCTATTTACTGTAAGTGCAAATTATTATTATCACTAATTACTGTTCAAAAGACAGATTCTATAAACATCTTATCCAACTTCTTCACTGTGTTTGTGAGCCCATGTGTGAGCTCCTGCATGGAAATAATGGACAATGTTTTCATTCAACTGAGATCTAATATCGAAAGAAGAAAAGTAAGTCAGCGGTGCTCTAAAAAGGCATTATCCTCCCCCTCCATTCTTGCACTTAACTCTCATTGAAATCTTTCTATCTAAGGGTATGTCTATATTACCCGCCGGATCGGTGGGCAGCGATTGATCCAGCAAGGTTCGATTTATTGTGTCTAGTGTAGATGCGATAAATCGACCCCCGAGCGCTCTCCCATCGACTCCTGTACTCCACCGGCACAAGAGGCGCAGGCAGAGTCGACGGGGGAGTGGCAGCAGTCGACTCACTGCAGGGAAGACACCATGGTGAGTAGATCTAAGTACGCTGACTTCAGCTACGTTATTCATGTAGCTGAAGTTGTGTAACTTAGATTGATTCCCCCCCAGTGTAGACCAGGCCTAGGTGTTTACACCTCAAACATCATTGTGGCTTCTAAGTGTCCTACAAATTCTAGAGAATAACAATACTAGAAGATGTAAAATAAGGATGGTTTATAATTCTCACAATCTGTCTGGTTAAAACAAAAGATCAGTTACTTGCCAGTGTCTAGAGAACCAAATGTCACATCAGAATTTAGGGTTAAAGTTTGACAGTTAGGCCTAAGTTTGGATCCAGTATCTTAACCAAAGCAGGAACCTCATGTTCTTGGAAAATCCACCGGGGAGGATTGGAGGAAGGACACACATGTACACATACAAAAACCAACTCAGGGTCAAGGAAAGCGTGAGGCAGGGCATCAAAGATGGGGAGGGCCATACCTGCACACTCTGGTGAGAGCCAATTAGCTGGAGTGGGGATCCAGGCCAGCCATGCAGGATGCGAGATGCTGTGGAATGAGTGCAGGGGTATTTTTGCTCTCCAACCGCCATTGGGGCCAGGACCCAATCCTTAAGGGCAGGGAATGGGAGAGGAACCCAACTGCCATAGTACACAAGATCTTAAAATTCTTTAACCTGGCACTAGATCTGGATTGACCGTCTGGATTCAAATAGCTCTTGGATTGGGGGCACCTCATTTTCTTCATCATCAAGATCTAGTATAATTTGTGAGCTACAGAAAACAGTGCTCTAAGTTTATATTAGCAGATCTACTGTCTATATTGTGGAAGTATTTTCACTGGTAGCACGACTTAACACTGGGGCTGTGCAAACCATTTGCTGGAGCGAGTCAAACAACTGGTGATGAATAATATTTGTTGTTGACTTTAACCATTTCTCCCTACATACAAATAAATGTTTTATTCCTCATGAGCGCTAATATTTGCAAGAAAATTCAATATCATTATTAGAGGTTTTAACGTTTTCTTTTACTTTTGTAAAGGTTCAACTTTTGTAAAAAAAAATCAAAATACAAAACCCAACACTCACAAAACTGAAGTATTTCAATAAAATAATATTGTAATTATTATAGTCAGAATGGTGCCATATTCAATCAAATATAGTCATATTTCTGAATTTTAAAACTTTCAATTGAAACATGCCCACTTAAGAATTTCATGTGTTTAAATGCAAAATTGCTATTGTCACAGAGCCCTGCTCAACATCCATATGGCTCTTTTCAAACATAAGACCAAAGACAGTCCTAGCATAAGCAGGTGTAATTGATTAGAACCACTGTTGGGTCTGACTACCATTGAATTCAACAGAAACAATAGGGAATGATCAGACCCTCAAGTGCATGTTAGTATCCCTATTTTATGCAGCAGAAAACTAAGGCGAAGCGGTTTAGAGACCTGAGCAAAACCTTGGCGGGGTCAGTGTCAGAGTGTAGATCAGAAAACCATAGTTCCTAGCTCCAAGTCTTGTGTTTAGACTGCTAGGCCACACCTCCTTTTCATTTATTTTTGGACCATCTTTTGTTCCATCTCACCATAAAAAATTTTTTTAGTCAAAGAAAGACTTTTCTAACATTCTGGCATGATAATACAATTCAGAATTGACCTTCATACTGTGTTTTCAGTATGGCATTATTGCATTTTCACACGTAATCTGATTTCATTACACAGGTCTGAATTACTCATAACTAGAATTTGAACTAATAACAAGAGGCATTATTGATTTCTCTTGTCTCTTCATTAGAAGATTAGACTCTAGTTTATCTTAAAAGGACCTTCAAAAGAAAATATATTTAAGCATAATCACAGAGTTAAGCTTTTCCTTGCTTTTTCCTTTTAACACAAGGTAACTGTGGTGGTTTATTTTTCTTTAGATTGCAAACACATATCATTATCCATTTTTGTAAAATGTCACACTCTCAATACAACCGCAGTGCCACATGGTTTTTTAATGCAAACCTCTGCATGAAAACACAACATAAATCCCCAGTTCTTCACCCGATGTGCAGAGGAATCTGTGGGTGACACAGTGCAATCAGAAAGTCCATTTGCAGCCTGTAACAAAATTAATGTGATGATGGAAAAGAGAAAAGAAAAGGAAACATTTTTTAGAAAGCACCTAAATCATCATTTTGCATGTTTGACTTGTCATGTTATAGCTTTATTGATTAATAGGATTAGAGGATACGTTTTATTAAGGGAACTTATTCAGAGTTGCTTGTATTTACTCTGGGATTAGGAACCCATGTAAGGGGGAGTATGTTATGTATTTTGACTTTCATGTGTGTTATTGTACTTTTAACACAGTTTTGTCAACAACTAAAGTTTATATTAGTTTACAGATGGAATTATTTGCTTACACCATAGCAGAGGAACCATTGTTCCCATATGTTACAGTGGAAAACATAATGCTTACTGCTTTCTAATTACAAAAATAAGGCTCCGTTCCTTCAATTGACTCCACATTGGGTACAGGTGTCTGCTGAACAGTCATTTGCAAGATCAGGGCCTATATATTATACACTATGTAATTTTATTTATTTCTTTGAAGATAGAGGGTTGTGATATTTTCTTTAATTTCAGATTTAGGCCAAGATGCAGCTATTGGATCCTTATAGGTATATCTCTCAATCCACATGGAGCCCTACTGAAGTCAAAAGATCTGACTGCTTCACGGGGTTTTAAATCCCTTTAATTAATAGATCCAGAAGAGAACAGTTTAGATCCATTCTACATCATCACTGGCAACATGTACAATGCACTCCTTTTATAAAAATCACATCTGTCCCCTGGATGATTTGATTATTGTAAGTGGTTGATTCTTACAAGCGGAGTATTTTAGTTAGCTCAGGAATGATTTTGTCCCAGTAGTTTTGATCACTATATTAGGTTGATTCTTATATCAGTGATTCGTATAAATGGAGTGCACTGTATTTATACTAACGCACGTAGCAAACACATTAAGAAGCTGAAGCTAATGGTAACTCCAATGTCAGTGCTAGATCAGTGGGATTACACTGGTGTCAAACTGATGTGAGAGGAAACTTAAGGCTAGAGACTATTTATTTCTTCTGGTTATTTGTGGTTTTACTTACTGTTTGTTTTATGCCACACACTGAAAGGGTTCTTTTTATTTCCCAGAATTTTAAGTGACTTATAAATTTGTATTTCTATTTTAATGAAAGTTAAGCAAAGCTGAAAGGATGCCAGACTTCAAGAGTGAAAGATGTTACAGACATCCCGCCCCTCCAAAAAAACACATCTGGTTAAAAGTCCAAAGCTTTCATTTGCTTATAAATTAGGCTGGAATAAAATACAGTGAGCAAGATAACAAGAAATATGATTTTTAAACACATGGAATTCAAATAGGCAGCAGTGGCAAAAATTAGACGCACAGGACTTAGATTACTCCTTGATATGTCCCTGGTATTTGACACGCTTGGGTTATTTTTTAAAACAAGAACACGGATCTTAAAAGATGTTCTTCCTTACTGAACAAACAAGACCAAAATAACTATTGAGTTATATTTCACCACCATTTCATTTAAAAATTAATATACCGGCCAAGATTTTAAAAAAGCTTTTTACTGATTTTGGGTGCCTAACATTAAAAAGGCCCTGATTTTTCTAAGGACAGTAATAAATAATATAGCTTTTTTTCATCAATAGAGCTCAAAGTGCTTTACAAAGGAGGTAAGTATCAATGTCTTCATTGTATAGATGGGAACACTGAGGCACAGAGAAGTCTAGTGACTTATCCAACATCCCCCAGCAGGCTACTGCAGAGCCAGGAACAGAATCCAGCTATCCCGAGCCCCAGGCCAGGCTCTATCCACTAGGCAATACTGCCTCACCTCTCAATAGTGTTACAGACACACTCCTTTAAGGAATCTCTAGTTTGATACCTAAAAACTGAGATACCACAAAATCACTAAAAACTTCAAAATTTTAGTCACCATCTATTCAAATGAAGAAGGAGGCAGTGCATGGGCCCAGAAGAAAGATAGCTACTGTGAAGTGCCCAAAGCCAATTTATCAAAGGATAGGTCACGCAGTCTCCAGGGCTTTCTTTGTACTAAGCTGAGGTAATATAAAATTATCACTTTTGGCAGTGAGTGTGTGTGAAATTACTGTAAAATTGACCGTTTTATGTAGAAGATTATCATTTCTCTGTGGACCTTAATTTTCTCTTCACTGCAATTTATTGTGGGTCTAGTCTAAATTTTAAACAACATTTACACGTAACACAGGGGAGGGAGAGCTGGAGGCAGAAGAACACTGAAGCAGGAAATTTGTTGCAGTGAGGATACTGCATGCCCATGGCCATTAGAAGTTGGACTGGCTGGGAAAGAAAAATTTTGTTTTGTGAAAAAATGTTGAGGTTTTGGCATTTGGTTTCGTTCCACAGCATGATGAAAATTTTCAAAATTTTCCCCAGAGTATCAGTGAAACCCAGCCCAAAATAGCCCACTGGTTAGTGCATTCACCTGGGATGTGGGAAATTCAGGCTCAAGTCCCTTCTCTGAGTGCTTTGGAGCACTCTAGTAATCAGGGTACAGAGTCAGTGTCTCTCTCCAGCCCAATCAGTATTTAATGGTTCATACAAAGTGAAACAGCTCTAACAGGAGAGACTGAGACACGCATCCCCGAATGGCCAATAGCCCGGCAGATAGGGCAAATCAGCCTGTACTGGGTCTCCATATCCCAGGTGAATGCCCTAACCATTTGGCTATTCTGGGGTGGGTTGCTCTTCTTCATTTCGACCAGAAATTCCATCCTGCACTTGAGGAAACTTCCCAACATAAGTTTAGTCAAAACTGTCTCTGCAAACCATTTTGGTTTCAACAAATTGGCATTTTGCAACCAAAAAACGTTTCACTGAAAAATCCCTGAACAGCTGTGATTAGAAGGCCTGTTAATTGCAAGTGCCTGACAGCCAGCATTGAAATTTGAGCTACTAGTCAATATTGAGTCTACAATGAAGCAGCAGCAAATAGCCCAGATAAAATTGCAGAAGGTCACATAAGGAAATTTCTAAAAAAAGCAGAGGCCATGGCTAAGCCCTAATTAGGAAATTTGGATTTCAAATGTAGACATTTTCTTATTTCTGGGGTTAAGATTAAAAACATATGCAGGCTGGGATAACATAATTTTATTCACATTAACATAAATAAACTGCATGTCTGTTCTGATTTTGCAACTGTTACATCACTACATAAAGATCGTTTGGGTTTTCCAAAAGGAAAAGGAGTGTCCTACAAGAAACCCACACTAATTAAGTGTTTGTGTCCTTTCTGGCTCATTAGATTCTTATGCATTTTGGCCTACATACATACTGTAGGTGGAAAGATGCATTCAGGATTGGTTACTGATTGCACCCCAATTTCTAATTTCCATTAAAATCTCAGTTAAAATGGCTAGTTGCCATTTCTAAAATTCTGATCTACAGTATAGCTTCACTTTTACACTTATACCGAAGTATCCTTCCTGAGGGTTACTGCTCCAACAGAAGAAAGGACTATGTAAACCAGAGGTGGCCAACCTGAGACTGAGAAGGAGCCCGAATTTACCAATGTACATTGCTAAAGAGCCACAATAATACATCAGTAGCCCCACCTCCCACCCACAAGCAGCCCCGCCAACCAGCGCCTCTCCCTCACTCCCCATACCTTCTGATCAGCTGTTTTGTGGCATCCAGGAGGCTCGGGGGCAGGGGGAGAAGGGGAAGGAGCGAGGGCATGCAGGTTCAGGGGAGGGGGTAGGAAGGGGTGCAGGCAGGACCTGTGCTAGAGCCAGGGGTTGAGCAGTGAGCACCCCCCGGCACATTGGAAAGCTGGTGCCTGTAGCTCCAGCCCCGGAGTTGGTGCCTATATAAGGAGCCGCATATTAACTTCTGAAGAGCCGCATGTGGCTCCGGAGTCACAGGTTGGCCACCCCTGATGTAAACGCTTTTGCCTTAGCCATCTTAAGTGGGTGCTGAAAGGATAGCGCTCTTCCTGAAAAAGAAAGTGCATCATCTCCATCCCTCCTGTGCTGATCCCTCATCAGCCTGCCAAGCAGGAGATGCAAAATCATCTGCAAACTCAAGGTCCCATAGTTTGCAGTGCTAACACTGGTGAGCAATCCTTTGTGTAGAGCGGTTATATATATTCTTTTGTGTTAAAAATGGTGATCGCTTTTCTTGTTTGTGGGGTTTGTTTAACTTCCTTGAGAATTTTGGCTGTTGTGCTATTAGACTTCAGTTATCACATTAAATAAATTGTTGTTGTACATTCAAACAACCAAACTTTACTATTTAAATGTTAAAAAAACTAGCAGCTTCTGTTTACTTCACAGTTGATTAGAAATCTGCCTTTTGCATAGAGACTATTTACAGGGTATTCATGTAGCAGACAGACAAAGTAATCGCCTTTCTCTGTGGCTGACAGCATACAGAGATTTTCAACATAAAACTGAACGATGAACAAGGAATTTGTCTGCTGTGAGATAACTGGTCCTTTTCTTAACTCTCTCCTGATGGATTGTGGGAGGCAGACAAAATAAGAATCTGCTACACAGCTGATAAGTCATTTCTGATCTCTAAAAAAAGGAGAGTAGGGCCATATTAAAGACAGACCCATTTATAAAAATAGCCTGGCATAGAAGGAGATGGACAAAAGGTTACATGTGACTATTGTGTACCTATTAAGACATGCGAGAAGACAAAAACATATTGGATCAAAACTGCATTTGCATGTGTCACAGGGTGGCACTGGCCCTTGAAGAGGGAGCAGGAGACAGTGCACCAGTGACTTGCAGCTGCAGGGCATCCGGCCCTAAACAGGAGAAAGAGACCTGGTAAGCCAGGGCGGCTGAGAGCACAGTGAAGGAGTCCGTCAGGAAAAGGGCAAGTGAGAACGGCTGGTGATCAAGCGACTGCAGGATGTCACTGAAGGAAGCCAGAGGCAGTTTCTGGGGGGAAGACTAAAGGCAGAAGAGCGGCACAAGGGGTTTGCTGGCTGACTCTCCCAAGCCAGTGAGCCAGAGCTGGAGAGGGCTGAAGCCAGGCAAGCAGCAAAGGGAGTTGCATGCTGGCTTTCAAGATGGAGACCGAGAGTCAAGGGCCAAAGAGGGCTGAAGACAAGGAGCAGCAGAGGGCTCTAAAGGACTCCCACACTGGGGAGCTAGAGCCAGAGGGGCTGAAGGATTCCCACCAGAAAGGTGGGGGTGGGGGAAATCATGGTGGGGAGAGCAGGGTTGCACTCCAGCTGGAAGGGTTGGGGTGGCTGTCCTGCTACAAGGACAGTAGAGGAACAACAAAGAGCCCACGTGTGGCAGAAAACGCCCCAGAGTATTGTGTGGAAGGAGTTCCAGCACGGAAGCTGAGCAGAGTGGGGGTTTTAAGGACTATACATACTAGGTGTGGGAAATAGACTATGTTTGTGACTTTTGTTGGGGATTATTTGAATTATGTTTTGGTAACAAAACAGTCCCAAAGAGGAGTATTATTTAGGCAAGAGAGCCTGTTGTGGAATTAATGGGGACTCTGAAGGGAGGAAACTGAGACAGGCATGCCTGTTCTGCCCTTGCCTGCCACAGGAGGGAGCCCCAGGCCAGGCTGCCCGATCACAATATGCATAATAGTTCTGGTACACACTTTTAAGAAATGTAGGCCAGTTTATTCAAACCCGAGTTCCTAAAATTAGGCCAGGGGTTCTCAGACTTTTGTACTGGTGACCCCTTTCACACAGCAAGCCCCTGAGTGCAACTTTCCCTTATACATTAAAAACACTTTTTTATATATTTAACACCATTATAAATGCTGGAGGAAAAGCAGCGTTTGGGGTGGAGGTGACAACTTGCGATAAAATAACCTCATGACCCCTTGAGGGGTTCCAAACCCCAGTCTGAGAACGCCTGAATTAGGCTCTTCAGTCCATAGTTAGGCACCAAAATAAGTGGCCCAATTTTTCAGAAGTCTGGGTGTTCAATACTTCTGAAAATCAAGTAACACATTTAGGAGTCTAACTAGAGCTTTATGTTCCTAATTTTATGCACCCACTTCTGCCATCTAAATATTTTCTTTATTGGGATTAGAAATATATTGCCAAATTTCCTCTTTTTACAGAGGTTGCAAGTGCCAGTATTGTACATGCTTTCACCACTAGGATTTATCAACATTAATGGGCTGTTGTCTGGTTAGACAAACTATAATTAAAACAAACTTGTGTTACCTTGTGTTACTACCTTGGATTATTCTACATTATAAAAAAAAGATTTAAATTACTTAAAAAAACTTTCTAACATTGATTTAGGTATAAAATACCAGCAAAAGAGCAAGAGTTTGTTGGTAAAAAAACAACTTGGATTATGTGAAATCTACTCAAGGACCTTATATCATAGCACTCACATTTCCAAACAGTTACCAAGGAGTAGAGTTACCCTGAAATATGTTACTGTGATAAGATTAATTGATTCTTGCAAGCACTCCTTTCATTCTTTTTTATACATTAATATAATTAAACTATTTTAAAAAATAAAGTGAAGTGAAAAAACTCTAATTACTTTTCACTGTATTTGCTACCTCTTTGAGTTTCTGCATTTCTCTCATCTTCACCAAAATAAATTAAACTAGTTAGTTTCACTATAAGGAATGAATTATAATGAGTTTTAAGTCAGTTCTGCTTCCTGGTTCTCATGCACCAAAGCAATGATGCTATGTTTGGGTTGACAGCACTGAAGGATAATTTTTTTAATCCACTTTTCACAAGAATTTTGTTTTATTAGAAAGTCATTGAAACATTACCTTTGGCTTAGATTTTATAAAACTTGTTTTTACAAAACCTATACATTTTGGCCTCACATTTTCTGCAGGTGACTACAGAAAATAATGACTAAATGGAGCCAACTTCCTCAAACATAATTTATTTTCTATGGGAGCCAGACTTTGTTTCAGTTTCAAACTTTACAGAAGCACCAAACAGCAAACCTAGAAATTACAGACTGGACAGGTAGTTTCTGCAGAATGTGCTGAAATTTTATTTGCATTTCCTCAGCTCTCACCACCTTAATTCTGTCTTTTCTCCCACTGAACCAAGCCTATAGTGCTTGCAAAAGGAGTCTGCAGAGATTAAAGGCCTGAGGGACCAGGTCCTTATTCAAATATTTAAAGTGAGTTTATTTTCAAAAACTAAAATAAATGTACTCACAGCCAAATGAAGACATCATGTAGTAAAACACATTTAAACATTTATTTCCCACTTCTCTGATTCCTACCTCGACCCCCACCTCTATACATGAACAACTATGGAGCCAAGCCAATCTGCAACACTGGAGCCAGAAAACTGCTCTTTTGGCTTTTCATCAAAGAAGAATATTTTTATGTGGACTAGAATAAAAGAACATGCAGTCCTCTTTCATTTAACGACCAAAAGCCAAGAAAGCCTCTTTATTCATGCAATTCCAAACTTAGTGTGGAACTCTCTTAGAGTATGTTATATTGACACGAGCTGATTTTTATTATATCACACACACAAAAGCTATGTTAAAAGAACATTAAGGTTATGAAGTCAAGCACTGAAATGTTAAGAAAAGCCAGAGTTAAGGATGCCTATGCATCCATCCTGTGGATCGTCAGTGCTCAGTGAGTTAGCAGCTATTTAATATTTTGTCAGGTTTCAGAGTAGCAGCCGTGTTAGTCTGTATCCGCAAAAAAAAACCAGGAGTACTTGTGGCACCTTAAAGACTAACAAATTTATTTAAGCATGAGCTTTCGTGAGCTACAGCTCACTTCTTCGGATGCATATTTTGTGTTATCCTTATTGTTCAATTTTTGACTCTAGATCTTACTGTATACAAGGGCTGCGTGGAGAATGGAAATTGCACTTTGTGGAGGATTTCAGTGTTTCAGAATTACTTTCTGTTCCAATTCAGAATGAAACCAGAAAATTTTCAAAAGTCTCCACAAAAGAAAATTCTCAGAAAAAAAAAAAGGTTTTGATCAATTGAAACATTTCGGGAAAATCGACATCATTTCACAAAGTGTTTTAATTTTGACGAAAGTGGATTTTCCAAAGGAAAACTATTTTGTCAAAGTTCTTCTGACCAGCTCTACTACACAGTATTCAAACCCTGCTCTGAGCACAGAATTGTTAACTTGCTCACCACTACAGAATCATAGCACTGTAGGATTGGAAGGGACCTCAATAGATCATCTACTTCAGTCCTCTGCACGGAGGCAGAACTAAGTATTATCTTGACCAGTGATAGTCAGACTGTGGCTCTTTAATGTGTGTCCTGAAGCTCTTTGCAGCACATGATATTAAAACACTGTGTGATTTATTAACTGATCAAAGGTATTAACCAGTCAAGATGCTTTTACTGTGTTATTAACCAATTATCAAGTTGCATTAAGTTATTAACTTACTTGCTGTGAAAATACTATATAATATATAGATTTCCACGGTCATTCACACTACTGTGCCTCTTTTGGGTAATGTTGATCACTAATTTGGCTCCTGAATCACTGAGATCCGAGTATCACTGATCTAGACCACACCTGACAGCTGTTTGTCTAACTTGTTCTAAAAAACCTCCAATGATGGAGATTCCACAACCTCCCTAGGTAATTTGTTCCAGTGCTTAACTACCATAACAGTTCAGAAGTTTTTCCTAATGTCTAACCTAAATCTCTCTTGCTGCAATTTAAGCCCATTACTTCTTGTCCTGCCCTCAGTGGTTAAGGAGAACAATGTATCGCCCTCTGTTTATAACAACCTTTTAAGTACTTGAAGATTATTATCGTGTCCCCTTCAGTCTTCTCTTCTCCAGACTAAGCAAACTCTAGTTCTTCCGTTTTTCCTTGTAAGTCACGTTTTCTAGACCTTTAATCATTTTTGTTGTTCTCTGGATTTTCTCCAATCTGTCCAAATCTTTCCCAGAGCGTGTAGCCCAGAACTTGTCACAATAATGCTACTGAGACCTTATTAATGCTGAGTGGAATGGAAGGATTACTTCTTGTGTCTTGCTTGCAAGACTCCTGCTAATACAGCCCAGAATGATGTTTGCTTTTTTGCAACAATATTAGATTGTTGACTCATATTTAGTCTGTGATCCACTATAACCCCCAAATCCTTTTCTGCAGTACTCCTTCCTAGGCAGTCCTTTCCCATTTTGTATTTGTGCAGTTGACTGTTCCTTCTTAAGTGGAGTACTTAGCATTTGTCCTTACTGAATTTCATCCTGTTTATTTCAGACCATTTCTCCAGCTTGTCAAGATCATTTTGAATTCTAATCCTGTCCTCCAAAGCACTTGCAACTTCTCCCAGCTTGGTATTTCTGCAGACTTCATACATATACTCTGTATGCCATTATCCAAATTATTTATGAAGATATTGAACAGAACTGGACCCAGGAAAGATCCTTCTGTGACTCCCACTCACTATGCCTTTTCAGCTTCATTGTAAACCATAACTACTCTCTAAGTATGCTTTTCCAACCAGTTCTGCATCCACCTTACAGTATGTTCGTCTAGGCTATATTTCTCTAGTTTTTTTATGAGAAGGTCATGTGAGATAATATGAAAAGCCTTACTAAAATCAAGATATGATGTCTACTGCTTCCTCCTATCCACAAGGCGTGTTACTCTGTCAAAGAGGGATACTAGGTTGGTTTGACATGATCTGTTCTTGACAAATCCGTGTTGACTGTTACTTGTTACCTTATTGTCTTCTAGGTGCTTACAAACTGAGTATTTGCTTATTTGCTCCATAATCAGTCCATCATTTCATTAAAATTAAGCAGACTGGCCTATAATTCCCTGGGTTGTCCTTATTTCCCTTTTTATAGATAGGTACTGTATTTGCCCTCTTCCAGTCATCTGGAATGTCTCCTGTCTTCCATGAGTTTTCCAAGAAAATCACTAATGACTCAGAGATCTCTTCAGCCAGTTCCTTACGTATTCTAGGATGTACTTCATCAGGCCCTGCCAACTTAAAAACATCTAACTTGTCTAAGTAATTTTTAACTTGTTCTTTTCCATTTTTAGCTTCAGATCCCACCCCATTTACACTGATGTTCATTATGCTCGTTGTCCCATCACTACAAACTTTTTTGGTGAAAATGGAAATAAAAAAGGCATTTAACATTCTGGCTATTGCTGCATTTTCTGTTACTGTCTTTCCCTCCTCATTGACTATTGGGCTTACCCTGTCCTTAGTCTTCCTCTTGCTTCTAATGCGTATGTAAAATATTTTCTTGTTACCTTTTATGTCCCTACCTAGTTTAATCTTGTTTTATGTCTTGGTCTTTCTAATTTTGTCCCTACATGCCTGTGTTGTTTTTTCATATTCATCCTTCGTAATTTGACCTAGTTTCCACTTTTTGTATGATGCTTTTTTGAGTTTCAGGTCATTGAAGATCTCCTGGTTAAGCCAGGGTGGTCTCTTACCACACTTCCTATCTTTCCTATGCACTGGGATAGTTTGGTTCTTGTGCCCTTAATATGACTCTAAGAAACTGCCAACCCTCCTGAAGTCTTTTTTCCCTTAGATTTGCTTCCCATGGGATCTTACCTACCATTTCTCTGAGTTTGCTGAAGTCTGCCTTCTTAAACTCCATTGTCTTTATTCTTACCATTCTTTAGAATCATGAACTCAACCATTTCATGACCACTTTCAACCAAACTGCCTTCCACCTTCAAATTCTCAACCAGTTCCTCCCTGTTTGTCAGAATCAAATCTAGAATAGCCTCTCCCCTAGTCACTTTCTCCACCTCCTGTAATAAAAAGTTGTCTCCAATGCATTCCAAGTACTTGTTGGATGATCTGTGTCCTGCTGTATTGTGTTACCCTTAATTGTTAATTAAACACACAGTTCTTTGCTATCAGATGCAAAACATTAGAGCTGCATGGGAAATGGTTTCCCCATCCTGCAAAAAATTTTAGAGATTTTAAAAATTTTTCCTGTCCCATATCTGAATGAAAAGTCAAAATCTCAACATTTTTCACAAACCCGAATTTAAAAAAAAAGTTAGCTCTGGTCAATAGAAATGTTTTGTTTCAATAATTTGGAAACAATTTGTTTATACTTTGTCCATTATTTAGTTTTTAATTTTTTTTGGTACAATTAGCTCAAATTTTGAAACAAAGTCGTTTTCAACTAAAAAACTGGAATTGTTTGTTTTGACAATTTCAAAACTATTTTTAGAAAATGTTTCAAGCTGAGAAACGTTTGGAAAGCAATACTTTCCCACAAACTGTGCTTTACAGCCCTCAGTGTGCGTTGGAAATGCCAGCTCCAGAGTCTACAGCCGTGGTGGGCAACCTGTGGCCCGTGGGCTGCACGCAGCTCGTCTGTCGGGGTAATCTGCTGGTGGGCTGTGAGACAGTTTGTTTACACTGACCATCCACAGACATGGCCACTCGCATGGTTCACCGTTCCCAGCCAATTGGAGCTGCAGGAAGCGGCGCAGGCTGATCTACAGAGTATTTCAGGTTCAATGCCCATTCAGTTCTAGGCTCCTACAGTGGGATTTCCATGAAGATTGTTGTTTAGTGCAGGGGTTCTCAACCTTTTTCTTTCTGAGCCCCCCCTCCCAACATGCTATTGTTTTTCTGCATATAAAAGCCAGGGCTGGCATTAGGGGACAGCAAGCAGGGCCACTGCCTGGGGCCCCACACCACACAGGGCACTGTGAAGTTAAGTTGCTCAGGCTTTGGCTTCAGCCCCAGGTGGTGGGACTTGGTGCCCCAGGCTGCAGTCCCATACAGCAGGACTTCGGCTTTCTGCCCTGGACTCTAGCGAGTCTAATCCTGGCCATGCTTGGCGGACCCCCTGAAATCTGCTCATGGCCCCCCAGAGGGTCTTCAGACCTCTGGCTGAGAACCACTGGGTTAATGCAAGTAGTTATTATTTTTTGTGTGTAATAAGTGGATACCTGAAGTCCACTGGATGGACAATGTCAGCTGGGGCCGAAAACCATTTTGGGAATTAGGATGAGGCCATTTTGATTTGTGGCTGAAGTCAGTATTAGAACTCAGAGCTAGTGCAGCGATCGCTGCTACACCAAGCCCCTGTCAATTCTGGGTCTAAGGATGCAGTTTCACAAGAGCTATGATTACAGGAATGCTTAAGAGCCAAAAGAGGCCATATAGTAAAGCAGACCTGGTCCCATGCCCCATCAAGTGTGCACACGTCACTCCTTTCAGGTACAGGCTCGCAAAATAATGCGGATCATCTTATAGGGAACTACCTTTTAGATTTTCTCTGTTTCTTTGAGAACAGGCCTGCATGTTTAAGATCTGAATTTATACTATCTCTACAAACAGAAAAACAATAGAAATAATCTTGCATTACAGTATTTCATTCTTGACACGCAATCTCAGTTTAATTAACAATTAACTGTTATGTTTTTGTGGGCCACATCTTAAGACTGTCACACATTTCCTTCAGTACGCTCCCTTGCTTTTGGAGAAACAACCACCCGAGTGACAAGCACATGAAACAAAATTACCCCCCTTGAATCAGAAGAAGGTGTCCTCTCAAGGTCGTACTCAGACAGATGGCATGAGCCGCGTACTAAATCTACAGCAATTTACTGGGGCTCTGGATAAACAAAATACTTCAGTTTCCTCCAAAGCTCTAATGCCACCTCCTCTTCCACCTCAAGTATCAAATTCAGTGCAAAGTTTCAAGGGGGAAAAGTACACACAAAGGTTATTATGAAATGAAAATCAAAATTCGTTTTCACACAGAATTGAACCCATCACAGACACACAAACTAGACAAAGAAACATGAAGGGACACTGATACCCCACTAATTCCATTGCTAGAAGAAACAGAGGACTTCAATCAATCTTGAAATTAATTTTGTATTTAAAAAATGTAACAGCCTTTGCACTGAGTACAGTGTCAACTCTTTTATCTTGATTACTTGTTATGTGTCAAACCATTTAGTCTCACCTCCCGTTGTGCAATGATTGAGTTCACGGTAGCAGACATACTGGTCATAACCACAATGAATGCGCTATCTTCGCTCTAAATATTTGTTTCACAGAATCTGAATAATCACATGCAAATTGTGTTTTTTTCCCTCAATGACTTTAATTTAGTTCTTTTTAATTGGTTGCCTGTAAAGGTGAACCCCCCTTTTCTCTGTAGTAAGAAGAGCCTGTAGAAGAAATAGAAGATAACGGTTCATCTGCCTGTAAGTATATTCTCAGATGCATGCCAAAAGTGTCTGTTACCAAAATACTCTTCCTCGCCCATGTATCATCTCCCTTTTGTCTAAATTGATTCATAGAGCTAGATAATGCCCAGCTCTGTGCAGGTGGGCAAGGGAGAGGGCACAAGGAGCCTTTCTCTGCCGCCTCCCTTTTTCACACCCTGGGCAAAAGCCAGGTACAGTCCTTATCCTCTCAATTTGCAAGTCAACCACCAATATTTACTCCTGAAAGGGTATTGAGTAAAAACAGAGCCATAGCTCCATCTCTTCTTCACACTGACCAGCAGAGCTGGACCAGCATCGGAGGAAGCATGCATTGCACACTGCTTAAGGAGGTAGGAAAGGCCACTAAAGCTTATGCTGCTAGAGGCACTGAGACAAGGGCCATGTCTACACTACAGACTTCTACCAGCATAGCTGTGTCAGTCAGGGGAGTGCAGAGGTGTGCCTCTGAGTCACACAACTGTGCTGGCAACCCCCCCGCCCCCCGTATAGACACAGTTATACTGGCAAAACTACACACTGGCTGGTATAAACTGCATCCACACTAGTACTGGTACTGGTACTGTACACTGGTATAGCATCTAGTGTAGACACAGCTTACAAAAGACTAAGGGCTGGATTAACTGAGAAATTTTGGTGTGGTGATGCAGAACATCACCATGCCTCACTTTTAGGCACCTAGCACATCACTGAAATTCACACAGCTTGAGTTTGGTGTCTAGGCTCCCTATACAATGAATGGAAGGAGACTGGTGCCTAGCATGGGATTCACAAAAGCCAATGTGCTAGGTGGCTCCTTGCCAAGGTTAGCCAAAGAGAGCTGCCAGGTTAAGGGGTGTGCGCTAAGCCCCACCACACTCTCAGGACTCCCCTGGCTGTTTTTTGTAAGCTTGTCTATAGAGGCCCAATTCGGTCTGCGAGCTCTGAGCACGCTTACCAGATCGGGGCCCACAGGCTAGTCAGAATACCACCTATCTTTCCCCAGTTTGTGAATCGCTCCGGGGTATAAGCGTCCAGACACCTGGCAGGGGGCAGCAGTGCGCATGCTCAGAGACACAGGTACCTAGGGAGCTTTTACTGCAAAAAGTTTAGGCATCTACGTTTAGGCTCAGTGGCAGCTGAGAGGGGGCTTTGTGATTCCCAGTGGGGCCTGATTCTGGGTTTTAGGTGCCTGACGTGGCTGTTAGGTGCCTAAGTCATTTTGTGAACTAGCCCTTAGTGCTTCTGACATCTGTTGCAGGCCTGCACCCCTCCCCACTCCAATGCAGGCAGGGGCAGGAAGGCGAAGTGGAGCCCATATTCGTTAGTAGTTCTGAAGGTTACATAGCACACAGAGAGAGAGAAAAGGTTAGGACTGAAAGAGGCCAGAGGAACTGACGAGGTCCATCTGCTTTGTGCAGTTAGGTGCTTTGAGAATAGCTAACCATCCTAGTCCCTGCTGATGTCTGGTATAAGTCCAAAATAGGATATCCATTGGGTCCTATGAGTTAATCACTCTCTTGGGCTTTCTGTCTGTTTTACTTTCTTAAGGTATTTCCACTTAAGACACAAAAAACTGAACTGGCTGTAGCTTACTGAGCACATAGTAGATGATTTGCTTTGCAGAAAGCGTTTTGTGTAATTTCTCCCTTTAATATCTTCCCCCAAAAAGAGATGGGAGTCTCCCTTACTGTTAGAGAAACTCTGTGCTCCAGGATACTATATGCTGTTTATCAAACTGCTGTTTGATAAGAGACATTCTGCTTCTTCTATTAAATTAGGTGCTTATTTTGATTTCTTCTCTCCTCCCGCTCAATACACTTTCACACAGAAACTGAAAATAGCACTTCAGTCTTGCAATCCCCATGTGAATATTTGAATAAAATAATGAAACTAGGTGAAAAATCCACCATATAGAATTTACAAGAAGTTACAAAAGAACAAGGGACTACTTCTGTTGTGGTTCAGAATAAGAGATGGTGGGATAACTTGGAAAGGCAGAGGGCATAAAACCTGTTTTGCAGTGTCTACTTTTACATGAGTGTGCTGCAGATTATTGCTACTTTATTAACTCTCCTAAACATTTATGCAACAATTCAAATGATATTATATCAATCAATGGAGTGGGAAACCCAAATTGATGCCTGGACTTGGGATTCAGCTCCCAGATTTATGATCCTTCAGGGCTCGAGCAATTATTGTTGTTCAAGGGTCAGACTGGAAAAATAACAAGTGATTATGCTCTCTTATCTCTACCCAAAATCCAAGCTCCAACCGCACACGATGCCAAAATGAGGTGCATCTCACAGTAGAGTGTGCAGATTTGCAGATCCTCCTAAAATGAACAACACTGACTTTACATGATCATCCTTAGGCTTCACAGTTAGCACTCTGATGAGGTGAACAGGACCAATTCAGAGTTTACAGACAGAGATTCTTTAACGTGTCTCAAACATCACTTCACAAGTTGGCATCCAGTTCACATTTGGAAGGTTTTCTTTAGTTTTGCAGGACACAGATTTGTGGTATAACCATTTTTTGTTACATAATTTTTATGAAAGAAAGCCTTAGCTTCTGGAGCACAGAGTGAGAGCTACCAGACAATAATACTGGCTATCTGATTCACAATGAGCCATCCAATCTGACCCATGAATTTGCAATTGGAGAGTGAAAAGTGGAAAAAAATTATCGATGGAAGAACTAGTTCAGAGAAAAGACAAGATGATACCAAATCAAACAACTATTAATACAGTAACTCCTCGCTTAACGGTGTAGTTATGTTCTTGAAAAATGTGACTTTAAACGAAACGATGTTAAGTGAATCCAATTTCCCCACAAGATAGGGGGGGGTTAGGTTCCAGGGAAATTTTTTTTGATAGACAAAAGACATTATATACATATACAGTATAAGTTCTAAAAAAATGTACACAAACAATTTAATACTGTGCCTCTTCCTGCCCCACCCCCGCCCCGCCTCTTCCTGCCCCTGCTCCACCCTCTCCCCGAGCGCACCGCGTCCTCGCTTCTCCCCCGTCCCCCCGAGCCTCCTGAATGCCACGAAACAGCTGATTGCTGCGGGCGGGAGGCGTGGGGAGTTGTTGATCTGCAGGGCAACCAGTGGGTGGGAGGCGCTGGGAAGGGGGTGGAGGGGAGCGGATGGGGGGCTGCTGGCCAACCTTGGCTCCAAGCCCCCACAACCAAATAACGTTATAAGCAAACATTGTGCAACATTAAATGAGTATGTTCGCTAATAAATCAGTGATATAACAACAAAACAATGTTAACTGGGATGACGTTAAGTGAGAAGTTACTGTATTTAATTGTTAATATTTATAATTCATAATTTATAAAAATATTTTTCTGTGTTTCTCAGTTCGAGGAGTAAATATACTAAAACTGCAAGAGCAACTGTTGCCATATATAAGAAACTCACACAACACTTTGAAAATATATATATAATGTAGGCCTGCGTTCCTACTTGCATTGCATCAGAAATAAGGCCCTGATCCAGAGCCCATTGACCACAATGAAAAGAATCATTGGCCCTTGGATGAGGCCTGAATTCCACTGAAGATACAGTGGTGTCAAACTGGTGTCAGGGAAAGAACAAAAAAGCCTTTTGCAATTTCATTTACAATGGAGAGCGCAAAGATGTGCTATTGTCCACCCGATCATGCCGTATTTAAAAACACAATGGCCTAAATTTATAGTTGGCACAAATTCAGGGATGAATTGGGTCCATTTCTTCTAAAATGCTCACTATTTACAACTTGCTGACTGATTAAAGATAAATCAGTTCTCTGAACCAATCTTTAAGCTATTATTTTTAAAGGGGAAAATGGATAAAAGCTTGCTCGGGGCAAGCTTTCAGTGTTTATTCTCCCCATTTTCCACCTGACTTATAATATCTGTGATTAGGGACAAAAGAATCCTGCATTTTTACAGTATCGTCCTCCTTTTCCTCACTTAGCTCAGGGACCTCCTTCAGGGCATATCTATACAATGTTTGCTTTATAAGACGTCTTTGGTTGATGACAATGGTTCCAGCAGCATTAAAAATGTGCCTGGAATGTACATGCTGGATTGGGCAGCTAAGATAGTCCACAGAAAGTGCATTCAGCTTTACCCCACTCTTGACCAGACTGTGACGTAAGGGCTCATTATATGGCACAAGATAACTTTAATGGTGAGAAAAACCTTAAAAGATTTAGTCTCTTACAAACATGTTTTTTACATCATTATAGCGACAAAAAGACTTTCAAACTTCTTTTCAAAGTCCCTAATCACAATGAACTATATAAACCAGGGTAAAGAAAGGATATTTTGCTGGACTGAGTCATTGATGTTTCAGAATGTTATCGACATGAGAAACTTATTCAGTAATTGTCAGCTATCAGAACCATCAGCATGGATGGTGCCTAGATACTAACATGATAGGCACCTTAGAAACACTTCAGCAAGGTAGATGGAAAGCACTTCCAACATTTTGGTATAATGGTTGAGCAAGAGGCGCATCTGTTAATGTCCTTGCAATATTCAAAGCCTTGAACAGCCCCAATGACAGAAGTGTGATACTCTCAGGACAAGGGGAAAGGAAAGGAAAGAGGATCACAACTATGGGATTGTTTCCCTCCACACCAGCTTCATGTTCTCCTTCCACAAGACTTTCATCCTCCTCAACAGCACAGAGGCTGTCAGACTGGGGTGGGACTGTTCTACTGTGTCCCAGAGAGTCTCATCTGTGGACCTCTCTGTCTGCCTTACCTCCTCCAGTTAAGCCACTCTGGTCTCAAGAGCCCGTATTCTGTCCCTGAGGGCCATGAATTGCTTTCACCAAATGGACACATAGTCAACTTACCCACAAGGCAGGTAATAATGCATACTGTGTTCAGTGTAATAACTGGATAGCCCCCCCTCTGCTGCAGGGCTACTTCCTGCATTATTTTAACTCTTGCAGGATTTTTTGTGTGTTTGTTCGTTGCCTGTGTGTTTGGGGGAAAGGACGCTGTTACTGGACTAAGTTTATAGAATATTTGTTAGGTGTTTCTGGCTCTCACGCCCTCTCTCTAAACCCCTTCACAAAACTCCAATTTGCTACTCAGGTTCACTAGCTTCTCTGGCTGCTTATGAGCTGGCTTTCTAAACCCCCAGTCTCCCTGAGTTATCCCTGCCCCCTCATCAAGGGATCCTAAAGGACTTAGGGATAATAGGATGACAGGCTAGAACCATACCTAGCAGGCCACTAGACTCAACACACAGCCCCCCTAAACAGACCATACCATAAACATCAATCAAGCAGGCACATGGCAAGCAAGCAAGCACTAAACAAACAAACAAACAAGCACAATTTCTTATATGAAGCAAGGTGCTGGCATCATCCTCATGCAAGAATGCTCATGCAACAAAGGACACAGTTTTCAAAGCAGTTCTGCAGTTCAACTCCAGGGGTGTCAAATTCCACAAATGGGAAGATACAGCAGCCGTCCAAGGAGGAGAGCACGTCCATCACAAATACTGAAAGTACCGCTGGAAATCACCAATGAAGACACATGGACAAGGACATGTAGGTAGACATATGGACATGGACATGTAGGTAGTCTGGTTCTTAAGAGACCACCATCAGCTCATCATAATAATCATCTTCACACTCTGCCCATACAATGCCTTCACAAACTCTTAATTGAAGTCAAAACCATACCAATTATGAAAACCATGTAGTTTAAAGGGAAAGGTTTAAGTTACACTGCCTGGTTACTAATGCCTCCTTCAACAACACCCTTGTAAGCTATCAACACCCAGTGACAAAATCCAAGAGGTAGCATAATAGGCATATGAGCTTCAGGTTCCAGCTTGATTTAAGATGTAGACCACATAAAGTACACTGCAGTAGCATGGACTAGAGGTGACAAAGGCATGGTTTATGGTAGCAAGGTCTGCAGCTGGAAAAATGGTCACGGTCTCCTAGCCAGAAGGAGGAAGAAACAGCCTTCCTAGAAGCTGTGGCTACATGGCCACCTCACAGCTGCTGAGGAGCCAACATTATCCTGAAACTGCAAACTCTAGTAACCAAATGGCAGGCAAACACCCTCAATAAAAAGGGTAGATATAATCCTCACTGTATCTTCACTTGCTTTTTACAGCACACAGCATCACCTAAGTTTTATTCACACTGACCTTCACCTAACTGTCTCTAATATATATCCTGTGTTACGCAGGAGGTCAGACTAGGTTATCAGAATGGTGTCTATGGATTTAAAGCCATCTATGAATCCCTGACCCACAGACACTGGGTAAGGATCTATCAACAGTGGATGCATCAGATGAAGCAGAGAAAGAGATCTGGATGTCATGACCAGGGTGGAAGTGGTTAATACATTTCCATGGTCGGGAGGAAAATTTTCTGCACCCCCCACAAAGGGAGAGTCTGAGCTGTCAGTCATGGAGGAGGCTGGGCATCATCAGGGAAGTAGGCCTTTAAAAAGGAGTACTGGAGTTGTGGCAGTGGCCCGTGGTTCTATTGGAGGAAAGTACTTTGCCCAGAACCTGGGCCGAGGAAACTTAAGCCTACAGAATCTACGGCTAAAATGCACGGCCAATATTTTCAAACTTAGGTGCCTACATTTAATCCTCTACATAAATGGCCTGAATTTCAGAGGTACTGAGCAGAAAGACTGGCCTATGTATTTAGCCTACTTCAGACTCACAGGACTATTGATTTAGTTCCTGTGGGTAGAAAGGGACATTCACTGTGAGTTAACCACACCAGAGGGTCTAAAATAAAACTTGTTTAATTCCTACCACTGCATTATGCTTTGTTTCCTGAATCCTGAAGTCAGCTAGACATCAGAGACCTGCCACAGTATCCGAACCAATAATGAAAACTGAAAATTAACAGAAAAAGTAGAACAGATAAAAGGGAAGTCGTATTAAGTGAACTGCTCTCAGAAAGTGTATTTTGCCTCATCAAGACCTTCCCTGACAAGCTACATCTCTGCTCTTTATATACATAGAAAATTAGCATATCATTTGATAATGACCTATCAGAACCTATGCTTTGATTACAAGCAGCTGCTTTTGATTACAATCAATGAATCACTAATTTGTGCTCAGCCACAAAACAGTTGGACTCCATCTATTATTCATTCCTGAAGTGGAGATCTTATTTAGAACTGGATTCTGAATTTCACTAAAGCTTTCACCCACTTGGTTATTAATAATTTTGTTTTGAAGTTGTGTCTCTAAGGTTTTATGATGGCCCCTTTTGTTTATGCTTAAACTCTGAAATAATATGTGTAGCTGCTGCCCAGCTCAGTGCATCTTTCTCCCTGACCGTATGTCTAGGATGGGCTGATTTAGTCTAACATCCACATGATATTCCTTTGATTTTTCAAAAGCCCCAGCCTGTCTGGCCTGTATAAATTGAGCCATATTCACAAAGGATTGAGATACATTTTGGTCTGTGATTCAGTAACATGGGATCTTTGGGGTCTCTTACTGAGTTTTTAAAATATATATATTACATATATGTGTGTGTATTGGAAGATAAAAAGATACACATATGTCATATTCCTTCTGTATTCAAGGTATTTAGCCTCTAACACACGGGATGTAATGCCGAACTGTATAATGTAACAGAGCCTCCTTGGAAATCAGATCTTGTATCTCGAAGGGTTTATATCTGCAGTGTGTGTGCATGTAGGTACACACACAAAATTCAGCTAGGTACACACCCTTTGAGATCTGATTTCCAGGGAGGTTCTGTTATGTTGGTACTAGTGCAATATAACAAATTATATAGCATTTCTTTGAATATCAATAACGCTGTTCACAAGAGAGTGAACAGCCCCTCCTGCAGACAGAATATGTCTTGTGCAAGCTGGTTCTAATGCAAGATTATCTGGCTCACAAATGTGTGTAGCTCCCTCAGAAAGAATACAAATGACACATCAGCTGATAAATGGATGATGATTAGACTTTAAATGAATCTAATGATCAATGTGTGCTGATTTTCTATAAAATAAATAAATAAACAGTATTCCTAATAAATGTTTTCAGTCAGGTGAGCAAGTACATTTATAATCCAAAAATGCCCTGCTACTCAATTTGGGTGGTAGGGCTGACAGATGGACAGCTATTATTTAGATCTGAGGTGGGCAAACTATGGCCCACAGGCCACATCTGGCCCGTGGGATCGTCTTGCCCACCCATCCTGAGCTCCTGGCACAGGAGGCTCGCCCCGGCCCCTCCCCTGCTGTCCCCTCTCCCCTGCAGCTCGCTCACTCCGCCACCAGCGCAATGCTCTGGGGGGTGGGGCTGTGAGCTCCTGGGGCAGCACAGCTACAGAGCCCGGCCTGACCAGGTGCTCTGTGCTATGCGGTGGCAGCAGCATGGCCCGGCTCCAGTGCCACTAGCCACTGTTGCTCCAGGCAGCGCAGTAAGGGTGCAGGGAGCGGGGTGGGGGGGAGTTGGATAGAGGGCAGGGGAGTTTGGGGTGGTAGTCAGGGGGTGGGGGTGTGGATAGGGGGTGGGGCGGTCAGAGGGTGGGGAACAGGAGGGTTGAATGGGGGCAGGGGTCCCGGGGGAGCAGTCAGGAAGGAGGGGGGGTTGTATGGGGTGGCAGGGGGCAGTCAGGGGACAGGAAGAAGGGGTGGTTGGATGGGGCAGGGGTCCTGGAGGGGCCATCAGGAATGAGAAGAGGGGTTGGATGCGGGGGTCCAGGGGTGGTCAGGGGACAGGGAGTGGAGGAGTGTGGATGGGGCAGGGGTCCCAGAGTGGCCGTCAGGGAACAGGGTGGGGGTTGGATGGGGCAGGAGTCTGTGGGGGCATATAGGAGGTGGGGGCCAGGCCACGACCCCCTCCTCTAACCGGCTCTCCATAGAATTTATGAAACCCGATATGGCCCTCAGTCCAAAATGTTTGTCCACCCCTGATTTAGATGGTCTTCTCTATACAACAGCTAAATGCATTCAGTCTATATGGAAACATTTTCAAAACATCACGTGCATCTCTGAGCCTGAACTTGGGACTTAGGCTAATATTAAATTGGACAGTGATGCTCAGCCTCTGGGTCTCAACCTTCAAGCATGTCACCAGCAGTTGTCTAGGGGAATCACAAACACACTTCCAGATCTTGCTAGAAGCACCCTATAGGTCACTATGCTAATACGCATGGAGCCTTCTATGAAGTGATGCAGAAATTGTGTATCTTGAAATGTATCTGGAAGCCAGTACAAAGTATTCTGGGGTGCATCTCAAAAAGTTGTGGGACCATTGAAAGAAAATGTATCTGACTGGCCGGACGTGGGAGAGATCCCCAGAAAAAAAAACGAGACAAATATAAGGTACTTTGCTCCAAAGACCATATTGTTTATTAGATTTATTTTTGTATGGAACCTCTATTTTTTATAGGTGCAGTTTAGTGCCTGCAATAAAAAGCCACAAGAAATGGGAATAAATTGTGGGTTCAAAATTGTGTGACCAATTTATTGCTGGTGTGAAACTGTACCCACACAAACAACCTGCAGTTTGAAAATTACACCTCTAATTTGGCAAGAGCAGGGCTCACGAGAGAGCCCAGTCTAGTATGGTCATTTAGTTAAAGCTTCCCCACTACCTCCCAAAAAAGTACTTGCAGTCAAATATTGTGTAGTCAGGTCTGCAACGATCTCGTTTATTTGGAAATATTGCATTTCCTTCTAATCCCATAGGATTGGTGGATAATTTTAACATGAAAAGAACAAATGAGACAAAAAAGCATTAGTCGGATAAATGAGCCAACGAAACTAAGTTTAAAACAGATTTTTAAACAAATTGTGTGCACTGATCTTTTAAATAGTTAATAGAGGGCTATACTGTGTAACCCTTACTCACAGTGGTGAGCATTTACTCATATGAGTAGTGCCACTGAAGTCAATGGAACTACTCATGAGAGTACGTACTACTCAGTACTACTCTAGGCCATATTTATTTCCACATTAAGGGCAAAATTTCAAAAAGAGATTTTGAAAATCTGGCCAGAGGTGTCATAATAGGACACTTGGGAGCTGAGCATCTTTGAATGTTTGGCCCCAATTGAACACTTGAAAATCTGCCCCCCCGGAGACAAATCCTGCTCTTGGATACATGCAGCTTCCATTGAAATCAGCATGAGTTATGCACACTTATCCAAGGGAATTAGAATATAATTCCCATATCCCATTTTATAATTTATATTTCAGCAAGATGGTTCATTAGCACAATAGCTGTGTAACTATGGGTCCAGCTACACTTTGAGGGGACTGTCTAATTCCCAGACTCAGGAGAAATACTCTGCTAGCTCCAACTGAGCTAGTGAGCTAAAAAACTGTGGCACAAGGGCTAGCTGGCCTGAGTATGCACCTACTGTCTCAGATGGGATCATACTCAGGGCCACTCATGCCACTGTAGCTACATGCCATTTTTAGTGTTCTAGCTCAATCAGAGCTGGCATGGGTATGCCTCCTGAGAGAAGGGAATTACACCCTTATCTCAAAGTGTAGATAGACCCTAAATGATATGTAACTACCCACACACAGATTTAAAATGTTAGGAAGCGATAAATGTTTTATTTCAAGGTCTATTTATTTCTTAGGGAATGCTACCCAACTTACTAGCCTCTTACAAACAAACAAAGAAACAAAGGAGGAGATGAAACTGCCTTATGTTCTTGAAACACCTCTGGGAAACAGACTGGCTGAACAGAGCAGCCCAGCAATTCTGCTGTAATGGACAGTAGCTTCAAAAACACAAAGACTGCCTAAATGTCAGATTTCCATTACTGGCAGCATGAGGTCTTTGCAACCGAGTTGTTTCTATTAAGGTTTCACGTCACAGTTTGCTCTAATTACTGCTAAAATACCATCTATCGTGTCAGAAATCTTTAGATTTATAAGCACTTCTAGAGCCCAAAGCACAGATACACATGCAATGACACCGTGCACTGAAACTATTATTGATAGTAATAGCAAAACTAAGAGAAGAGGGGAAAAAGGACCTGAAATAATATCTTATCAAGTGACAATACACAGGTAATGTGCTTAGTGATCAAGCATTAGATATTATGGAACTAAAGATTCAAATCCCAGAAGGATCATCTCAGAAATTCATCTCTCTACGATACTATCTACCCAAGAAAGTTTTACACTTACAGCCTAGGTGTGAATTTAAACAGATATAGTTAAACTAGTGCAAACGGCTGTGTGGACACTTTTATTTCTGTTTAAGAGTGGCTTTTTAGGTTTAGCATAAATTGACTGGGAACAAGTTTAAGATAAAACAAAATAAGCCACCCTAACACTGAACTAAAAGTGTCCACGCAGCGGTTTCCACTGCTTTAACTATATTGGTTTAAAAACTTATTTAAGTTAAAGCAGTGCCAGTTTCTATGCAGATTAGGTCTTACATAAGTTGAGGAATGTGTGTGTGTCTGTGTGTATGTGCATGAGAGAAGTATTATGAATTATTATTATTAAATAATTGTATCACAGCAGTACCCAGAAACACCCCTTTGTGCAAGATGATGTGCTCGGGGCTTGGTTCAACTGTCCGCCCCTTTTCCCTTCTTCTTGTCAGTCCTTCCCTGACCTGAGTGCAGTGTACAATGCACTGGCTGTTTGCAATGGTGTATATAGCAGTTATTTTATATTTTGTGGGTTGCGCCTTTAAATTTGCTGTTGGAGACAGTAACCATTTTGTGTTTTGCAGCCTATTACAGAGGAGGCAGACATACTGAGTTCTCTCTCATGGAGACTTTACTTTTGTTCTTTCTTGTTTTCCCTGGACCTAAAATGAAGACCTCAGAGATATTGAAGTAATGGGTCCACTGGTTAAAAAGAAAAAGGTAATTGCTACTTATGACATATAGATTTGGATCATAAGTTGGGCAGTATTTTAATACAATCGCTATTGGGAGAAAAAACTGGAAGCAAAAGAGACATTTCCAGAGCTGAATTATTTCTACTTTCCATAGGCTGGGGATGGGTGCATGGGACTGCCACGGTACTAGGGGTGCTTGAAAAGCATTGGTAAAAGATATGCAGCCTGATTTTCAGAGGTGCTGAGCATCTGCAGCTCCCATTGATTCCATTTGGAATTTTAGATGTTAAGCACTTCTGAAAATCAGGCCTGTCCAAGAAACCAAGTGGAAAGAGAAAATATATTTTAAGTATCTTTCTGCTACCTGTCATGTTTGTAGCCTTCTGCAAAAACACTTAGGGATCATTTTATTTGGGGGCTAAGGAACCATGAATTGAGACAGGCTGCTGAGCTATGTTTATAAAAAAGGAACTGACCCTTGAAAGAGCTGTAGATACAGTTTTATGCTATTTCCAGATCTGTTGCTTGCCTGCTGAGTGACTCAGGGCAAATCATGCCACTTCTCTGTGCCTCCAGTATCCTAATCTGTAAAAGGGGTGAGCAACACTTATCTCCTTTATAAAGCTCTTTTGAGATCTATGGATAAAATGAGCTGTATTTATTATTATCATCATCATCCTCAAATGATTGACAACAAGGTAAAGACTCCAGGAAAGAAAGCTCTCTGCAAAGGCCGTATCTAGAGCTGTCTGAAACTTGGAATATCTGGTTTACCACCAGCTACTTCTAGAAGACAGCAAGCTACCCGAAAAGAGAATCACAACACTATGGGTGAGGACGATGACAGCCCCTTCAGGATCCATCACTCTAGAGCATAGCCTGGATGCTGAAACAAAGTAGCTGTGTCCTCTCGTATCCAAAATTCAATGCTAAATAGGAAAGCTGTTGCAATTATGGTTTCCTTCAGTTGGAGCAGAGCAGACATACATTGCTTCAACTCCTGCATGGCTCTGGTAAGAATTTCAGTAAAAGGATGTCAGCACTTGTGTTGTTTTTCCTCTAAAAAAAGGTATAAATATTCAACAAAACAGGACCCCAGGATTGGCTGATAATAGTAACTTATTAAATGTTTATATTTTTATGTTTGAATTGGTTTCTGAACCATATTCCATATGTTTTAGTTATATTTCATTGCCCTGGGGACAGTGTGAGGCAAATAAAAAGCAAAAGGGAGGCTCTTGATTGAAAAACAAGGCAATCAAACAGACTTGGAAATACTTTCCCTCTGATTGGTTCATTCCACATGTGATTTAGAACCAAATGATCAGATTATTACAAAAAGAGAAATAAAAGCATGATCTGGAAATGTATTTTTGCTGACACATTTCACTAGCCTGTTAGTTTTTATTGTGAGGCTTAATTGAAACTAATAACAAGTCAGTGTACCTTCGTGATGCTTGGAAAATATACAGTGCCATAAATATACATCGTACTGTATCTCCATCTACTGTTAACACTCAGTTATATTGTGCAGTCTCAATATAGTAAAGTACAGATGTGCATGTGGCCCTGAGGTAAATATAACATTTGAAATAGTTAATAAATAAGTAGCAAACAACTGATTGTGAGGTCATGGGCCAAATTCTAGTACTTTTTTTAGTTTTGGCTAGAAAACAGGTGTTTATTAAAATTGCAAAGGCTCTCTCATTATGAGCTTTGAGCTATACTCCCAGACTTTTCTTCTATTTGTGTGTGTGTGTGTGTGTGTGTGTGTGTCCATTTGTGTGAAAGGAGACAAACACACTTGTATGCTCACTTTTGAATATGATCTCTGGGGTTTTCTCTCAGTCTTGTCTATGGCAAAGATCCTTATGGAATTTAGATTCCACTGAAAATATCACAATTTCAATGTACCAAAAAAGACTTCCGAGGAACAGTTTGTTTCCCGTGGAAGACAGTGGATAATACCATCCATCTTATACCAGGAAAATATTTGCTCAGGGGAGCAGCATGCTCTGAATCTACCTAAAAGGGCTGTTGGCCAAAATGTGGACCCTGGAAGCGCATCACCCCTATCCCTAAATATTTCTGAATTGGTGGCCCCTGGCCCTTCCTTCCTTTTTCACAGCTGACCAACTGTGATACTCCAAATAGATAAGGATGACAGAAAACAGACAATCAGTTGCATAGCTACATACACCACACTCTTCCATACAAATGTGTATTAAAATCATTAATCTAATATAATAAATGACACACAAAAACATTAAAAGAACATTATTAAGGTTGCCGAGTCAAGCACTCAAATTTAGGAACTGCTGGAATTAAGGCTGTCTGTACAACCTTTGTTAGGCCTTCTTGTACATATGCATTATGAAACAGTCTTTTATTACATGGTCACATACTATTTTTTCCACAGGATCTCTGCCTTATTTAGTGCACAGCATGGTCAGTGTTCAATTAATGAACAGCTATTCAATATTTTGTTTTCTCCTCATTGTTCAGTGTGTGGCCTCAGGTCTTATTTACTGCACACTAGTCAAACCCTGTTCTGAAGATTATTAATTTTCCTCAGGGGCTTTTCTATGGTGCTCATCATTACAGAATCTCAGTGCTTCACAAATTTAATGGATTTATTTTCATAATATCCCTGTGAAATGAAGGGGTATTATTATCACCACTTACAGAAAGGGAACTGAGGATCAGAGAGGTTAAGGTCAAAAGTAGCCACCAATTTTGTGTGTCCAATTTGACACAACTAGGACCTGATTTTTCAGAATACATTATATAGTACTAGCAGTCAATGTTCAAAGCACAGCTTCCATTTTGCATTGGTGGTGCTAATGCTAGCACATAATGCAAGAGAATACTGTGTTATTGGAAGCAACTTTAATTTTGAAATACGTGACTCATTTTTAATAAGGACAATTTCATTTGTTTAGTTAGAAATGTATTTTAAAGGGTCTGTAACAAGCTGCATTCTACAAAGTGAGTCTATTTATAGGCAAAAGCAAAAACAAAAATCCAAGGACTCTATTCTCAAAGAAATTGTTTAAGCAGTACATACTAACAAACTGAATTTGTTTGTGCACAAAAGCCTGTAGATTTTACTGGTGATTCATAAACTTGTTATGCACATTGGTGGCTTTAGAAGCAGCAAGCGTACAATATTTCCATATCAAACAAGTCTTGACATGAGAAAATGCTCCTGCAAAATGCAAAAAGGCCATATAAACACAGATTTGATACAGATCTTGTCCTAGGTAATATATTTTCAAGATTACATTATCTGAAATGGAGCTGTTTAACTCAGAAGGAAATGAGGCTCAGATGAGAGCCCAAACTGGACCCGTATACAGAGTATGGCTTACCAAGTCCATCAGCATGTTATACTCTCTGCACCCCAGCAGCAATGTTCCCCCAAACTGTCAGTTTCTGGCACACCCTAGGGATCCCAGATCTCTCCCATTCAAGTGGCATTGAAGTCTGGAAGCTGTCTTCCCTACATTCATTGTTTGCCATAAATGCTGAAATATTTCATGCTGGCTTCCTGCATGAATTACATCTTCACCTAGTGGCTTATCCCAACAACTATATCAGCCTTCTACTTTTAGTTCACAGTGGTAGAGGCGTGTGCTTTTAGAGTTAATGCTCACTTGTGCAACTCCACTGATCATCATGGAATGTGTATGTGGTAACAGTATATTACAGTGGCATAAAAGACAGATGTTTGCTCATATCCTTCTCACTGTACTTTGAACAATGTAACTCAGTTAGTTCTGGCTGGAAGTCTGTGAACCAGTGAGGTGGTTTGTACACTTAGAATTCCTACATTAGCTGTATCCTAGGACTTGCACACTAAGAGGGTACATTTAAATGAAGCTTCATTTGGGATGGCACCTCTTCTGCTTCTAAAGTCCAATGCAAAAAATGTGACCCCTTTCACTCTGATCTATATAGCTTTTTATACCGTGCTCATCATCATAGTATCTGAGGGTCTGCCATTAGTTCATTAAACAACATTTTTTATGTCTGTCACATGGTGTTTGTTCTCTCATCCTCTCACTAGGAGGAGAAGCATATGCTTGTTTTGGTAGGGTTTGTAAGGTTTCAGGGTATTTTAGTTTGGTTTGGTGTGTTTTTAAATATACCTGTTGCTATGTGTTTATGTTGGAGGAGGCAAAATCAAAGAAACGTGCCTTGGTGAAGTTTGGGATAGTCTTTAGTTCCTAGGCACTTCACTCCACAGTCTCAGACTAGCCCCCGAAAAAGCTCTGTATCTTGCACAGATAAAGGTAATAATTGGAGATATACCAATCTCCTAGAACTGGAAGGGACCTTGAAAGGTCATTGAGTCCAGCCCCCTGCCTTCACTAGCAGGAGTTTTACCCTACAGTAGAGCATTCCATTCAGCCAGAGGACCATAATTGTCGACCATGGTCTTCATCCTGTACCTTTAGGCAGCCTTTCAGATACCATGGGCCCAGACCATGGATTATCTTGACTAAGACCTTGAACTTGATTAGAAATTCTATAGGCAGCCAGCCAGTGTAGGGAGTGGAGGACAGATCTGATGTGCTTCTTGTGACACTGAAAAGATGCATTAGTGTCCTGAAGTTTCCTTATCAACCTGGGCTCATGATACACTGAATAGACAGCCAGAAATACAGAGCTGTGTCAAAGCAAGGTCAGCTGAACCATACAACCATGTGTAAGGTTGGGCACATCATTCACAATCCGATCAGAGATGGTGCAGTTTTTTCCTGTTGAATAACCTTGCATTAATTAGCAGGAGCAGAAGTTTAGGGTCACTGTATGTTGTTGGGGCAGGAAACTAGACAGCCTGGCTAGCTTAGTAGACTGCCTGGCTAGCTTGGTTGGTCAAGTATGAGACTCTTAAGCTCAGGGTGGTGGGATCAAGCCCCATGCTGGGTGCTTGATCTTGCTGTACTTTGGCACACTAGCATTGGCCTGCTAACACCAGGGTTGGGAGTTCAATCCTTGAGAGGGCCATTTAGGAAACTGGGGTAAAAATCTGCCTGGGGATTGGTCCTGCTTTGAGCAGGGGGTTGGACTAGATGACCTCCTGAGGTCCCTTCCAACCCTGATATTCTATGAAACTAATTTTATGGGCCCCTTAGCCGCTGACAGCTCCTGCCACTGTTCCTGATGTGGGGTGTATGTCTGTGTGTGAGGGAGGTGTGAGGGAGGGAGAGTGAGGACACAGGGGTTTGGGGGAATATAGGCTGAGGTTGCTGCAGGTAGAAGCAGAGTATTATAGGCCTCTCTGTTATAGAAGTCCCGCTAGCAGTCTTTGCCACTGTCCCTTGGTAATGGCTAGGGCCTAGTCCTGGAATGCATGTGAGGAATGGAATAGGGGCCTTGCAACAGGATGTTGTTGTTGTTGTTTTAAAGTCATACAAGTCAGGCTGGGGTGAACACACAAGTGAACTGTCAGCTGTGATGGGATTTAGGAGGATATGGAAACAAAAAGGGAGGGGATTGGACTAGAAGGGCAGGAAGTTGCTTGCCTTGTTGGCTGTCCTGACTCTCCTTCTCTCAGGCAAAGTAACCCGGTACTATTTCAAATGAGGAACTTCTGGCCCAAAAGCCTCAGTCTTACAACTTCCTGGCATCCCACTGAGCCAAGATTGTGCTGCACTTTCTGGGGTCTTCCAGCCATAGAGTGTAGCAGATCATTTAATGCCAGGATTTAGCATGCTTCCTAACTTTAGCCACACCTTCAAAATCTGTCCCTCCACAGCTAGTGACAATGGGTCACATTTTGCTTCACTCACACTGCACACCACAGTGAATGCAAGTCAGTGAAAAAGCTGACAGACAGTACAATGAACTTGTGGCCAGCAAAAATGGAGCAAGAAGTGCAGTTGCAACAAGGCAAGAAGAGGAGCACTGCAAGGGGCACAGAGAGAGGTGTGTGTGTGTGTGGGTGTGTGTGCGTGTGTGTGTGGGGGGGATACCAGGGCACAGCACTCCCAGAACTGAGCCCATCTGAGAATAACTCAAACAAACTACTGTTTCCTTAGTCCCATGGATTTTATGGGTTAAACTACATATTTCAAAATGATGTTTCTAACAAAACTGGGCTGTAGCGCGATGCTGCAGTTTATGTCGTGTTTTTATAAATAAGAGGATTTTTTAGATTGATCTGAGGGAGCTGTATTTTTCAAAGTGGCTTACACTGTAAGTGTACTTTACACTGTGCTAATGGACTTTTCTAATACAGCAGTTCTAATCCATTTTGTCTGCTATGGATGGTTATGTTTCTGCAAACTGGAGATAGTTTTGTTCCTATTTTGCACGTGGATTTGAATGAACATTAGTGATGGGTGAATGGAAATTCTGGAGGTTCAGTTCAGTTTGGATAAGCACCCAAACATTTGTGTTTGAGTTTACAAAATGGAACTGGGAATATTCTCATCAGAAAGGCCTCTTGTGAGATTTCCAGCACTTCCTCTTTTCAGTCCAGTGCCCAGGAACCAGGAACCACAAGGAGAATAAATACATATTGGTTTAAAAAATCTGAATATTTTTAAATTTCTAGAAAGGTTTGGTCATGGTCAGTCTGAGGGGATATTCAGGTGGTTTCTGACTGGTTCATTCATTTGTAGATAATGTATATTAATATAATGCTGAACTGTACCAGATGATGGAAATTCATAATATTTCCAATCTGCCTGACTTTACTGTTCAATATTCATTATATAGCTCCTGGAAACAACTTCTTTAGCATAGAATCATAGATTATTAGGGTTGGAAGAGACCTCAAGAGATCGCCTAGTCCAACCCCCTGCTCAAAGCAGGACCAATCCCCAGATCCCTAAATGCCCCCTTGAGGACTGAACTCACAACCCTGGGTTTAGCAGGCCAATGCTCAAACCACTGAGATCTTTCTCCCCCCTCCGGCAAGGAATGACACTGAAACATCTAAAAACCTTGAATGAACATCATCCAAGAATTATAACGCAGAATGTATTCAGCAGCTTACACATCCCAAATACTGTACTAATATTAACTAACATTTCCTCTTGATATTGTCCACATTTTACAGATGAGTTCACTGGAACAGAGAACTAAGAGATCTGCCCAAGAGCATACAGCAAGTCTCTGGTGGAGTCTCAGCAACTCAGGATACCACCATGATGAATGTAGTAGAGATACTGGCACAGACAGATTCACTGCCAGTATTTCATCCCTCTGTGCAGTCCTTCAGCTCACACTACTCCGATAGAGTACGCAATGTTATGTGACAGCATGAATGTGTCTGTTTCGGAGCTGTACTTTTCTGAAATGGACCAGTACTTTATTTTACTTTTCTGAAATGGTTCAAACACATTTCTGTTCCTGCTGCTCTGATCTCTAAGCTGTTAGAGCAGCATGGTTGTAATGGAAACAGCACAAACAATAGCATATGTGTTTTTCCTGCATGAATCAAAACTGGCTATTGAAGTGTTTTCAGAATTTGGGAGAGGAGACATTCATTTTATCAAGAGTACTGAAGGTGGAGAAGAGGCAGCCTACACACACAATTTTCATTCAGCAGAAGAGATAATGAAACTATTTGCCATGCTCTCAGAATTTCTGGAACATTAATGATAATTTGTATATTTTGGGGAAGCAGAGGCTTAAAAAATGTTCAGTACTTCTCTTGTGAAAATTATGCCTGTCCCTTTAAGAGAAGCATGTTTGCCTTTTTTGCTAAAATAATGTATAAGAAAGCAGGCCATAATGATGACCTTTTTTTATTTTCCTTCAAATCTCTCACAGATCTCCCTCCAACAACCACAGCCAAGTAATTTTTGCCAAAGAGCAGAAGCAGGGACATTTATTCAGCTATGGTGTTCCATAAGTTCCTACCTCATTACTTGCTGTAAGTACAACTTTTCATGAATGGTGAAGGCAGAAGAGTATAATTAGGGAAAATTGTAATTACTAAAAGGAAATCTTGCTGCCATGGGCAGAATATTCAGGTGGATGTAGTTGAGAAAGCAGACATACGATCATCTTTTTGGTATTACATAAAAGATGTTTTGAACCTTGCAAATTTAAAATAAAAACAGTGAAATGTGCATTAAATTTCTTTGAGAAAGACATATAAGGGTCTCTAAATATGCAAATTATTTTTACAACTATATTTGGTTAATAAAATCTCTAAAAGTACCCATTGGTGTTAGATAAAGGAGACTGCAAGCTCTGGAAAGTCTGAATCCATTACTGACCTTGTCAGGCCAGTTAAAACTGGCATCCCAGCTACTAGAGTCTTTGTATTTTCTGGACTGACAGACTTTGCCTCTACCTCATGCATTATTCAATAGAAAGCAGAACAATGAATTAAGTGGGCTTTTAAAAAAAAGTGTGTTAAAAGGAAAAACACTCCGGATAAAGAAAGATTAATCAGGGAACTTGTTGTATTTTTTTCCTACAATTTATGAAAAAAATTGTAGCATTTGTAGAGCTGGAGATGTTCTTACTTGTTATTACAAGAACACCTTCAATTTTGCACATTTCTCCATGCTGACTTGCTGTTCGCAGGGTGCTTGTAGAACACATATGGTATACTGTGGACACTTTTTTTTTTCTTACTGAGATCCACAGTACAGCTTTGGCAAGCAACCACTTAAAGGATCGACATCAAAAGTGGGAGTTTATTTTCTATAAACTATAAAGATCCAATTAAAGATATCCTAGAACTCCCAAAGTCTGGCCTGACATAGCTGTCAGGAAATTGGAAGTGTGCACTCACTTAAATCGATGTTAGATTGTCTAAAACCCCCCACATACAATATAGTACAGATTGTATTACTCAGTACCTCATGGTGAGAAGGGCTATGAGTCAGTGTCTTCAACTCTTATTATTACAATATCACACAGCCTTTGCATTAAGATTTGCACAGTGCTTTGAATTAATTTTCATTAGGCATCTTGTCTTATGTTGATTATTGAACATACTTGCTTTCCTATTGGAAAGATGGGAGTAGGTATTTTAAAACATGTACATTTATTATTGACTATGTTTTCCCAAATATTTTACACACACACACACACACACAGATATACAATAATCAGAAAAGGATATTTATTGTTATAAATATATAAATATATACAATTGTGATAATCACAGAGAATCAAACATTATTTTGAGGGTCTAGTTTTCTATGTAATATTTTAGTCTCCAATCCTGCAAATACATACATATGTGCTTAACTTTACATATGTGAGTACTCCTATTGAAGTCACCACGACTACTTGTGCTTAAACAGATGCATACGTCTTTGAAGGATGGAGGCA
Organism: Mauremys reevesii; assembly: GCF_016161935.1. Taxonomy (NCBI): domain Eukaryota; kingdom Metazoa; phylum Chordata; order Testudines; family Geoemydidae; genus Mauremys; species Mauremys reevesii. Next base: position 20,840,267 of record NC_052624.1, read on the forward strand.
TTCAGGTCCAATGGGAGATGAAAATTCTCAGTATCTGACAGGATCAAGGCCGTGAATTAGCTGGAATTCAATCATTCATAGTTTTAATCATGTAGTCCCACTAATCACATATTTCTTTGCTGATTCTTTTAAAATATTATTTATGCACATATATACACCTCTACTCTGCTATAACATGACCCGATATAACAAGGGTTCACGTACAGCGCGGTAGTAGCAGGGCTCTGGTGGTGCTTTAAAGGGTCCGGGGCTCCGGCTCCTGTGGGGAGCCCTGGGCCCTTTAAATCACCGCTGGAGCCCTGCTGCCGCTACCCTGGGGCTGCAGCAGCAGGGCTCAGGCGGCGCTTTAAAGGGAGCCCTGGGCCCTTTAAATCCCACTGGAGCCCTGCCGCCGCTATCCCAGGGCTGCGGCAGGAGGGCTCATTGGCGATTTAAAGGGCCCGGGCTCCCCGCAGCGGCTGGAGCCTGGAGCTCTTTAAATCACCGCTGGAGCCCTGCCGCTGCTACCCCGGATCTGCAGCAGCGCGGCTCGCCGGAGATTTAAAGGGCCCAGACTCCGGCTGCTGCAGAGAGCCCAGGGCCCTCTAAATCACTGCTGGAGCCCTGCTGCCGCTACCCCGGGGTTGCGGCAGCAGGGCTCGGGTGGTGCTTCGGAGCCCGGAGCTCTTTAAATCACTGCTAGAGCCCTGCCACCTCTACCCCGATATAATGGGGTTTCAGCTATAACGCATTAAGGATTTTTGGCTCCCCACGACCGCGTTATAGCAGGGTAGAGGTGTACTATATGTATGATATAGTAGTGTATTCACACACACACAGAGCTTTATAAAGGAAATTACTGAGATGGAATGGAAAAGCAGCTGGCAATCCATGTTGGGGAAAAAGGAAGATGTGACAATTTCAACTAAGCCAGCAGACAGAGAATCACTTGATTTGGTCTCTACACATCTTTAAAATCATGCTCTGTGAACATTGTTATGACAGGGAAAAACAAGATTTTTTCCCTGTAAAATTAAATGTCACTCTCAATAGCATAATATCTGAAACATCATCCTTCCAAGTCCACACCAATACTTTACACAGAAAATTAAACTCTCTCTGTTTATTGAGTGGATAATGCAGTCTTCCAATGTGTGAGAACCCCTGCTAGGTGAGAAATTAAAAAAGGAGCACTATAAAGACTAATGGTATGTATGAAAAAAAAAGAAAGAAAAAAGAAAAGTAAACTTAATTGGTAATCAGAAGAAATCATAAAACTAATCATGCAATTAATGTCTTAAAAAGTCAGCATATGAGGTGTGTATAATTACCAGAAAACAATGCAATGATGGTTTCAAGCATTAATGATTGTAAGGGGGCCTGATCTTCAGTTTTATGGAATAGCTTTAAATTCATGTAAACTATTACATTGCTTTGTACACACACACACACACACACACACACACACACACACACACACACACACAGAGGAACAGAGGAACATACTATACTGTGTATACACACACACACACACACACACACACACACACACACACAATATTGTGAATAGACGTTTCCAAAATAGTATGGGTTTTTTGTTTGTTTGTTTTAAAGATTTTCCTTTGGAAAAAAACAAATATGATTCTTTCACCCTTCTGATTCACACCCTTCTTCTTTTGCCAATGAAAACAGAAAATGCATTTAAAAGGAGAAAAATATACCCCTCACCACATGTACTAGAAATGACGCAAAGCCTAGTGGAGTTCACCCAGTGCAGGTACCGGAGTAAATAAATGAACATATATTAACATATATAAATATTTTTACATTTTTCTTTAAAATGCTACACAACATATTCATAAATATAGCTCTTTGTTTCATGCACTATTCGTGCTCCAGAGCCAATTATTAATTTACTAACTTTTAGGCACCTAGAAAAATCACTGGTATTCCCAAAGCCTGAGTTCAGCACCTTCACTCCTATACAATGAATGGGGAAAGATGACGCCTCACAATGGGATTCACAAAAAAACAGTACATGCTAGAAGGATGAGGAGTACTTGTGGCACTTTAGAGACTAACAAATTTATTTGGGCATAAGCTTTCGTGGGCTAAAACCCAGTTCGTCAGATGCATGCAGTGGAAAATACAGTAGGAAGATATATATAGGTACACTGGCCTAACCAGACAGTCTCTACGCAAAAGAATAAATGGACACAAATCAGACGTCAACAATTACAACATTCAAAAACCAGTCGGAGAACACTTCAGCCTCCTTGGACACTCAATTACAGACCTAAAAATCACAATTCTTCTACAAGAAAACTTCAACAACGAGAAACTGCAGAACTGGACACCATTAAATTAGGCCTGAATAAAGACTGGGAGTGGATGGGTCATTACATAAACTAAAAACTATATCTCCATGCTAATTTCCCCCTACTATTACTCACACCTTCTTGTCAGCTGTTTGAAATGGGCCATACTGATTATCACTACAAAAGTTTTTTTTCCTCCTGCTGATAATAGCCCACCTTAATTCATTAGTCTCATTAGAGTAGGTATGGCAACATCCATTTTTTCATGTTCTCTGTGTATATATATATATCTTCCTACTGTATTTTCCACTGCATGCATCTGAAGAAGTGGGTTTTAGCCCATGAAAGCTTATGCCCAAATAAATTTGTCAGTCTCTAAGGTGCCACAAGTACTCTTCATTCTTTTTGCTGATATAGACTAACATGGCTACCACGGTGAAACCAGTACATGCTAGGTGGCTCCTCACCTAATCTAGCCAATGGAGGTGCCAAACTGTGGGGTGTGTGCTAATCCCAGCCCCGCTCTCAGAGATAGATGCCTGAATCCAGGCTACATGGAGATGCCGTCCTCTGTTTGGGATTTTGAGTTGCAAACCGTCTCTTGGTATTAGGCACTGCTGCCGTTTTTGCAAGAAGCTGCAGAGGGAAAATGAGCTCCCTCATAACTTTTAGCCTTGGGGTTAGGATACTCAGTTGGCAGGTGGGAGACCCCTGGTTCAAGTCCCCCTCCCAACTGAGGGGGAGAAGGCATTTGAACAGGGATCTGATACCTCTCAGGGGAGTGCTCTAACCACTGGGCTATGGGATACTCTGATGTGTTTAACTGAGAATAAATCATTTTAAAAAAGTCATGGGGCCAGAGCAGAGGTGGGCAAACTACAGCCTGCGGGACCATCCTGCCCAGCCCCTGAGCTCCCGGCCAGGGAGGCTACCCCCCCTCATCCTCCCTTCCCCTCAGCCTCAGCGCGCTGTGCTGCCAGCACTCTGGCCTGCTGCTCCTCTCGGGCAGTGCGGGCAGCGGGGCTGTGAGCTCCTGCTGCTCTGAGCAGCATGGTAAGGGGGCGGGGAGCGGGGAGGTTGGATAAGGGGCAGGGGGCCCTGGGGGAAGTTGGGGAACAGGAAGTAGGGAGCAGTTGGATAGGCATGGGAGTCCCGGGGTGGGGGCTGTCAGGGGCAGCAGTGTGCATAAGGGTCAGGGCAGTCAGGGCAGTCAGGGAGCAGTTGGATAGGCATGGGAGTCCCGGGGGGCCTGTCTGGGGGCAGGGTGGTGTATAGGGTCGGGGCAGTTGGGGACAGGGAGCGGGGGCGGTAGATAGGGGATGTGGTCCCAGGGGCGGTTAGGGGCAAGGATCCCAGAAGGGGGCAGTCAGGGGACAAGGAGAGGGAGGGTTGGATGGGTTGGAGGTTTTGAGGGGGGCAGTCAGGGGGCGGGAAGTGGGAGGGGGTGGGGGACAGGCTGTTTCGGGAAGCACAGTTTCGCAACGATGATGTGGCCCTCGGGCCAAAAAGTTTTCCCACCCCTGGGCCAGAGTGAGCGCTCAAGAGCAAACATGAGAATTGTTTTGTAGCCTAGGAGTCAGAGCACTCATATGGGAGACCCAGTATCCAGTACTCCTACTGCAGTGACTTTTTGTGTGTATAAAATTGCCACTATCATCTCGGAGCACAGGAGTAAATGATGTCATGAGGTGCAAGACGGTGGGGAATCAGGGCTAGGAAGACAGCGCTTGAGTTTGGCTCCCAAAGGCAGATTCAGAGGAGCGGTCCACAAGTGCACTGCCGTATAGAACTGTGGCACCAATGTAACTCAAAACAGAAAATCTGACTCCAAACTAGTATTCAAGCATGTGGGTGTGTCTTTGTCGCCTATATGTGCTGCACAGTATTCTGCCTTTCTGATTACAAAATTGCAACATGCTTGCACATATCGACATAGGGAAAAATGTAAGTGGATGTATAGAATATTTCTAATATTAGTATTGCCTTTTCTTGACTACATACTGCATAGGATATTATTTCCCTAATGTATCTCCAAAAAACCAGAAAACTTACAGTAGGCATCTTTTGAGTTGGTGGGCGTTCATTCACTTTTCCAGTAGCTCTTCTCACTATAATGATAAAGTTCTGTTGCAATGAATACATACATGGAGTGTTAATAAGAAACTTGTCTGAAAAAGACTGATCTATTTAAACTTTTTAATGTTAACTATTTAAACCGTTTAAATAAATCCAAAGTTAAAATATAGCTAGACATTTTCAGTTAGTTTCATTGACATTTCAGATATATACATGATGTATTAATTGCAACAGGACTTTATCATTATAGTGGGAACTACAATAACTGGCAAGTCTTCATATTGTCATGTGTAACAACCAGGAGAAAATTATTTATTTTGAGCTTAGCTTTGCAGGCCTCATTGAAGGACCAGCTCTGCCTAGGAGCAAAATTCCACCCTTGGATGCAAACTCAAGGTTCCCTTTGACTTCAAGAGGAATGCTAGCTGTTCATCCAACCACAGCATTTGATCCTAGGTTAAAAAGCCCTACACGTAGGGATTTCTCTCATTGGAACCTTCTTTGGTAAACAACGGGATGGTGCAAGGTATTTTTCTGGCTGATCATCTGGTTAGAGTTCCTATGATATAGCTGTATAGTTGTAATACACTACAACTCCCATTAGACACCAATGCTGCTGGCAGGGGCTTAAGACAGAGATTGTTAGGCCCAAAACACTATTGTGGTGAAATGAGGTGGTGATCTCATGCTTAATTCTTCTGGAGATGAGTCCTTTAATATGCAATACGGTGTCTAACAGATAAGGTTGTGTTAGCAAACCAAGGAAGTCACTACTGGATGTAAGATCTATTACTCATAAGACGGCTGCCAACAGGGATTTGGCTAAGTGAACAAGGTGCAACCCCCAGATGAATGACTGATCAAGCTCTAATTTTAGATGACCTGGTCTTTAAAGGTTTTTTTCGGTAACTCAGACCTACATTTTCAAAAATATCCATCAGTTTTGGTTGTCTCAGTTTTTAGGAATCCAATTTGAGACAAACAGGTGTCTAAAGTTAGGCAATAAAAAACGGAGACACCCAATATTAGTGGACACTGATTGGGGCTCTAGGGACTATTGCAATATACATGGGAATTAAAAAGATTCTCTAGCAATTTGTAGCAGGCAAAGTGAACCACCTACACAGGGAACTAACATAAACAAGTTATTTAATAGTACAATAATATATTTATACAGAACTGGAAAAAGATAAGATAAGATAAATGCCAAGATAGCTGTGCTACAGCTTTGTCATTTACGAAACAAGGCTGCAGAGCACTGGGTTTTGTACAATCCCATGAGAATGGCACTGTTGGCACGGAGCCTGCACTCAAAATGGTGTCGGCGGCTCCAAGCCGCCTACTGGAATTTTAAAACTGCCTATTATGAACAAATAAGAAGCATATCTGAATACAGGCACAAGGGTCAAGTGTGCCTGGTCCAGATTCTTGTCACACTAAAAACAGTTTTTGTTAGGAGTAACTCCACAGAAATCAGTTGGACTTAGACCAGTGTAAAAATGCAGCCGCCAAAGTCAGAATCAAACCCTCTCTCCCCCTCCACGTTCAAATATGGTTTATATTCTGCAAAGGCAATTAAAAAAAAACCTAACATGCTTATAGCATGGCAACAGCTCCTCCGACTGGACTGATGAGCAGCTTTAAATGTGATCACTGTACATACTTAAATAAAAAGAATATTTGAATAGGCTCTTAAGTCAATATTCAACTACATTGCTCCCTACAAGAAACAAATAAATAACTTCATTTTGAAGCAGCTAAGTCAGGGGAAGAGATGGAAACATGAAAAACGCTGTTTAGTTGGGTATAGCAGCTCCCATATTGTAGAATCACTGTGTCCTGGGTTTGCTACATTGTAATATGACACTGTTAAACCTGCTGAAATCCTGCCTAATGATTTTCTGTGCAAGATAGAATGAAATGCACGTGCATGGTAAAATTCATATGTTATTGAGTGAAGCATATTTGAAGCTTACATTAAATATCATACAAGGAAATAATTCAGCAGTCATATATATCATCATGTCTTCCTGAACCAGCCTCTGTGTTCGCTATTCAGAAATCACAGCAGCAGCAACCTTAAATTGTCTTTGAAAGTGTCCCTTCATAGTATTAATTGGGCCTGACCCTGCTAAAGAGATCAAAGCTTGAAACAATTTGGTTGCTGGCTCAGGTTTTGTTCTGTTTATCATCTCAACTTTTATTCAGTTCCCATATAAGAGCACCTTAAATAATTAACCATTTCAACATGAAACAAATTTATCCTACTCTAAACAACACACTCAATATGTCACTATGGAATAATGAAATGTAAATGTGTGATGTATAGAAATTTGGCGTGTACTATCTAGAAATTACAACAGGTGACTTTTTCAGTGTTTAGTGCACAGAATGTGCAATACATTTTTATTCCGAGTGCACAATATAAGTGTTTTATTATGTCCAGTACTTCACATCTCTCTCTCCATCCACTTATACAGCCCTCACCGAGGTAGTATCAGAACACCTCCGAAAAAATAAAACACCAAAACAAACAAATTTCTCTTTCTTCTCAATGCCTGCAGAAATAGCCTGAAAGCTTCATATGGTACTAACCACATCCTATGTTAGCTTCAGTAGCGTCTGAAATCATAGAATCATAGAATCTCAGGGTTGGAAGGGACCTCAGGAGGTCATCTAGTTCAAACCCCTGCTCAAAGCAGGACCAAATAGGTATAGGAAAACAGAATTTATGTTCCTAATTACCCCAGCAGGTGGATTATGTATTTTAAGACACTGGGTTGGGTTGAGGAAGGTCCATGCTGCAGAAGGAATCCCAGGAGGAATTCTGTGTGAAAAAGCCAAGACTTCCCCCAAAACTCGAGAGGAATGCACAGTGCAGGGGCAGCTCCATCACAGCCTTTCAAAGGGTGCCGCTCTGCTGGTTGGTGTGGAGCAGAGCAGGGCCACATGCCTCCTTTTGGGAGGCTGGCCCACTGGTGCTAGCCAGATGTATTATCTGTGCTCCCTGGTGAAACTGCGCCTCTCCCCTGAAAGGTGAACCAATGGGGTTAGATGGTTAGGGAAAGCTGCTTGCACCCTTCAATCCCTTATGCCCCCAGACAGGGCTGGGCACAATCTACCCCTTGGCATCAGATCTTTTGCTTTTATAAATGCATGATCTTAAATGCATTCATATAGAGCCTGATCCAAAGCCCATTGAAATCATCTGAAAAACAGTAAATATAAAAGAAAAAAAGATTCCCTTGCTAAATAGAAAACTAAGTGATAATCAACAGCCATGGTCCAATCTTGTATTATTCAAAATTCCATGTGAGGAAGGGTTTTCAGAAGAAATCAAACACTAAGTACTTAAGATAATTGTACAAACTGTAACCTGTGAAGCCATGGACTGTTAACTAATCACTATACTTCAACTAATGGCAGCATATAGTTGCCAGGTAATTCTTGATAAGAAGTGCACATTGGTTGACTAAGAATTACTAGACGAAAGTGATTCTCCTCTCCCTGCCATCCCCCAGATATCTGCAGTCACACTGATGACATAGGAATTTCTGTTCTGATTAATTTTATAGGAGGTGGGGATAAATGCTGACTACATGGTGTTTGGCTGGGAAAAAAACCATCAAGCAGGCTAATATATCCTGAAAGATTCAAACCCTGAAGTACAATAGTTGGGTTTGGTTTTTTTGGGAGGGGCTTGTACATTTATTAGCCTTTGGTATAATATCATTGAGCGCTGGAATCCTGCATTTATAGTTTGCTGAAGTTTTAATATGCTGTATTATATATCAAAACATGGGACGAATCAGTTGAGTAAAGTTTGGACCTCTGAAAATCAGCAAAGCGCATCTGCTAGCACATATTTATGAGCAGAGCTGCTATTCTGCCATCTTTGGTATCTGTTTTATCACCTTTCCCACCTTAAAATATCATGGCATAAGACAGAAACTTGAAACTAAAATATATGTAACCAATCATCTTTTTTCTCTATTATGTACACAGCAGATTGTTATTGTATATTGATTAGGAATACTAAGCTGATGTCACTGAGATCTTTTAAGAAACATTTGCACTGGGCTATTTGTTCCAAATGAAAAAAAGTAAAGTAGTATATTAACTAGAGATGGGAAGACAAATGAAGAAGTCAGAAAAATTACTGGACAAGGCACCTTCTCACAAATAATCTACAAAGAAGACATCAGTGGCTGGGATATGTACTGAGAATGGAAAAAGAATGCTTAACAAATACCGTCCTTGAATGGGAGCCAGAAAACGCACGAAAAAGAGAGGAAGACTGTGAATAACATGGAAACGAACAGTTCTGACCGACATCAAGCACCTCAACATGAAATGGGAAGATTTGGAGAGAAGGGCAGTTGACAAGCAAGGATGGCAAATGTGGGTAGCCAGGGCCGGCTCCAGGCACCAGCGAAGGAAGCGAGTCCCTGGAGCAGCCAATAGAAAGGGGCAGCACTCCGTCCGTTATTGGGATGGCACGTCCGGGTCTTCAGCGGTAATTCGGCGGCGGGCACATCCGGGTCTTTGGCGGCAATTTGGCAGCGGGTCCTTCAGTCCGTCTCTTCCACTTTGGCGGCACTTCGGCAGCAGCTCAATCAGCTTTTTAATTTTTTTTATTTTTTTGTCACTGCTTGGGGCAGCAAAAAAACTGGAGCCAGCCCTGTGGGTAGCCCAATGTGCAGCAAAGCACGGGATGGACTAAGGTCTGAGTATAGTAACTTTGCTGGAAAAAGATACGATGATAGAAAAACAATATTTTTTCCACCAGCTATTCAGTCTTATTGAAATGTTTGTGTTCTGTAAAAAGTTTGAGCAAATAACCTTGCCATATCTAAAATCATTACTCCTTGTCCTTGTAAAGCAAACTAACTACAACTAACACAGCTAAAATCACATTGAAACATATTTCACTGCTTTCACAATGTGCATGGCATGTTTCCCTCTAGTGGCTGGTCCAGAGAGAGAATGAGAGATCTAATACTACTATTTCTCCTTTGGTTCAAGTATTACAGATGTGACTTTAGAAAGGAAGGAAATTTGTAAGTGTAGCAAAGCAGACTGTCCTCCCTCTGATGCAGACAGGGAGGAACCATTCTCCATGCACTGGTGGGCAAAGCCAGGCTGGGCCCGCCCCTTGCACCGGAAATGGAGGGGCAGAACAGAAAAGTATAAGAGGCAGGGCCTCTAGCTCAGTTGAGGGAGAGCCAACGAAGGAGCTGGATGCTACTGCCTTGCTGCTGGCCCCGAACCAGGGTCTGAGATGTATCAACCCCTGCCTCAGGAGGAACACCCAGAGGAGCAGCTGCCTGGCAAGTATCCAGGGTAGCTGCTGCCCGGCGAATACCCAGAGGAGCTGCTGGAACTGCCAGTTGCCGAGTACCCCGAGGGCCCATGAGTGATGAAACCTATGACCAGGTAGGGGTAGGAAGTAGCCCAGGGAAACCAGACATTAATCCAGTTGTGTTTTCTGAAGCCACAATCAGTGTGTTTCAGAAGGATCCCCACTGACCCAGTGGTGGGATGCCCCACCACTGTTAGGGCCCTGGGCTGCAACCAAGTGGAGTAGGGTGGGCCCAGGTCCCCCTACCTCCTGCCGCCAACTTGTCTTGCAGTAGGAGGCTTCTGGGTACAGGTCTGGCTCTGTTGATCTGTTTCATTATTTCCTTGTGCGGGTATCGTAGTTATATTGTAGATATAAGGAAACAGATCAACAGAGCCAGATGTGTACCCAGAAGCCTCCTTCTGCAAAACAACCCAAGAAAGAAACCAACAGAACTCCACTGTCCATCACATACAGTCCCCAGCTAAAACCTTTCTAACGCATCATCAGTGATCTACAACCCATCCTGGACAACAATCCCTTGCTTTCACAGACCTTGGGAGGTAGGCCAGTCCTCGCCCAAAGACAACCCGCCAACCTGAAGCATATTCTCACCAGCAACTACACACCGCACCATAGTAACTCTAACTCAGGAACCAATCCATGCAACAAACCTCAATGCCAACTCTGCCTACATATCTACACCAGCGACACCATCACAGGACCTAACCAGATCAGCCACACCATCACCGGTTCATTCACCTGCACGTCCACCAATGTAATATACCCCATCATATGCCAGCAATGCCCCTCTGCCATGTACATCGGTCAGACTGGACAGTCCCTACATAAAAGGATAAATGGACACAAATCAGATATTAGGAATGGCAATATACAAAAACCTGTAGGAGAACACTTCAATCTCCCTGGACACACAATAGCAGATTTAAAGGTAGCCATCCTGCAGCAAAAAAACTTCAGGACCAGACTTCAAAGAGAAACTGCTGAGTTTCAGTTCATCTGCAAATTTGACTCTATCAGCTCAGGATTAAACAAAGACTGAGAACGGCTAGCCAACTACAAAAGCAGTTTCTCCTCCCTTGGTGTTCATACCTCAACTGCTAGAAGAGGGCCACATCCTCCCTGAATGAACTAACCTCATTATCTCTAGCCTGCTTCTTGCTTGCATATTTATACCTGCCTCTGGAAATTTCCACTACATGCATCCGACGAAGTGGGTATTCACCCACGAAAGCTCATGCTCCAATACGTCTGTTAGTCTATAAGGTGCCACAGAACTCTTTGCCACTTTTACAGATCCAGACTAACACGGCTACCCCTCTGATACTTTATACATATGTTTCTCATAGGATAGCCCTTAGATTTGGGGCTCATGGGGATTTCTAGTGGCATTTGTGCAGAACTGTAACTCTTTGCATACAATCGCACAACATTGCAATTGGCATAGCATTGGCTGTACTGAACCATTTACAGCCTCTCTGCTGGCATCAGACAGGGCTCTTTCCATGCCATACGTTATTTTCACAGTTTGATGCAGCAAACTGAGTATATGCCCTAAGACAAGAATATGAAAAACAGCTTTTTTGTTGTTCTCATTTGGAAAATGAAGGCATGCTGCAAACTGCACTGACTGGGAAGTCACAGATCTTTAACCCAAAGTAAATGGAAAGAGAAAAGAAGAAATCATTCTCTAGTCACAGCAGGCACCTTTCCCTTTCCCTGTAAACTGCGCTGTCAGCAGAGTCACCCTTGTGTCACTTTTCAACAGAGGATGAAAAAGAAATAGATCTTTATTAGTTTTGTATTTGGAAAGTTTCTATTTGGGAGTTTGAGGCTACAAGGTAGGGGAGCTGGGGATTTCCCCTTTGGGATGAACTATAAAACTAATCTAGAACAGCTCCATAAAACCTTCAATGCTTAGGCTAAAGGGCAAATAAAACAGACAGTTTTATAATGTGGCCTGTAGTCCCCATTTCTGGAGGTGCAAGCCCGTGCAGACTACAGATCATATCCAGATTACAGATCCCGAAGCTCATCTTGATTATCTATTATTTGTATTAAAGAATATTCCAGAGGCCTCAACTAAAATTAAAGGCCCAACTTTTTAAGTCTTGTCTTTAAGATTATAAGCAATTTGGGACAGAGATTCTTATGTATTATATTGTTATGCTGGAAAGTGTTAGTGGCTACCAGCAAGTCTGTCTTTGATCTATGGGCAATCACCAAGCTCACTGAAGCTGATGGCCATACTAGTCATCTTTCATTTAGACTAAATGGGAGAAGCAATTAAGCTTCTTTGTGGAGTAAGATAGCTGAAACAACAGAAGCCACTATGTAAGGCATGGGACCACATGGAAAGGTCTGAGCAAGACAGGGAACATAATGCAGGGGCTCTGGCAGTGATCGGTGGAGGCGCGTGCATGTGTCAGAAGCAGAAAGTGACCAGAGAGCCAGGAGAAAGCAAGAGAAGCAGTGTGACCATGGCTATGGAAAGCATACAAGAAAGAGAGCTTCTTTTGGGCAGAGGGTTGGCTGGAAAGACAAGCTTAGAAATTGTGAGCAAGGAAACTGCCAGCTCTTGTTTGTTCCTGCTGTGTTCAGGAAAACAGGACTTTGTGGACATTCTTTGTACATAAACGAGAGTGCACCAAAGAATATATACCCGAGTCATATAATCACTTTCCTCTACTAATGGAAACAACCCCGCAAAGCTTTGAATATTGGCTAACTGCTCAGGCCAAGGGGCAACAATATATTTTCACAGCACTTAGTACAACAGGATCCAGCCTGATTATGTCCTTTAGGTGCTAACACAATATAAATGCTAAATAATAATATTATGCTAGGAACATATAGTAAGAGACAGACCCTGCTCTGAAGAGCTTACAGGTTAAATAGACTAGATAGACAAGGACGAGAAAAAGGATAGAAGTATCAGAGGGGTAGCCGTGTTAGTCTGGACATGCATCCAACGAAGTGGGTATTCACCCACGAAAGCTCATGCTCCAAAACGTCTGTTAGTCTATAAGGAGCCACAAGACTCTTTGCTGCTTTTACAAAAAGGATAGACAATATGTCTTCTCATGACAGAGGAATCCTCTGATCTGCAATCTCACCACATCCACAAAGGCCACAGATACAGACCAAACTCTGTGTCCTGATGCCTAGACAGCTCTCCCTACACAAGCCCTTGGAATCGCATCGGTGAGTCACAGTTTAGCATTCATTGCACTGAAGTGTATCAAGTTGCTGTATTTTGTTTGTTTACTGAGAAACGCCTGTCCACAATTCTAAGTGCCCCCAACAACTCTTTAGAATCACAATCCTACAAGAATAACCATCCAGGAACATAATGCTCATATGCCACAGAAGTAAATTAATATAACATATCAGTAATTCAAAGGGACAAAATATGCCTCCTTTGTGCAAAGAACTGAAGGAAGACAATGTTCTTCTACTGTCTTTTGGGTGATTTTTGTAATTTTTATTGAGACATATTGGGTACAGATATAGTTTCACTTCAAAGGCACCCTGTCTCCTCACCAACCTGTTCAGCCCTGTTACATCAAGATTTCACACTTTCTGTGCATTCCATAATCTCAGGGAAAGTTTCATTTCCCAGCCCGCTGCTACAGGCTATTAGTCTGGCACAAAGCTCAGGCTCAAACAAAATGAAAAAGATAAAAGCACAAATGAGGAAAGATAATAGCCACAGCTACTACTGCTCTAGGTCCCACAGACTCTGGATAGTCTCTCAGCTCATCTATCATTAGGAACATAATCCCACCATTGCTATTGCTGTTGCTCCAGGCAACCAGGTACCCCTATCACCCCTTAAGCAGATGGGCTATAGCTGCAGTGTTCCATGCCCAGCTATGACATTCACTAAAGTTGGGCGTGTAATTGGATGGAAGGGATTGTACCCTAGTTGCTGCCCACAGATAGGGTGTAGAGAACTTAGAGCAGAAGAACCAGGAGCAGTACACAACAAGCCAGTTTGTACACGAGAAAGCACCCCAGGAAGGTCACAGGCAACACCAAGGTTTGGATCAAGTCTCAGTCTTTGAGACCTAAGGATGAAAACACTGAAACCCAAAAACTTAATGAAATCCTGTCAGTTTGTTTTTAATATTGCGTTCGCAGAAGTTGGCTTATTTGGGTGAAAAACTAGTTTCTCTGGTTCAGAACAGCATGGTTTTCTTTCAGCATTCAAATTTGCATACCAATATACTTTGCATACCAAACTACACCATCAGCCTCACCCTCTGCATCCCCTATTGTAAAATCCTAGATAAGCTACTAGCTCTTTATAACTAGCATTATTATCTAACTAGTCCATTGGCCTCCTCAGAGCAACTTCATCTGGCATTTTAGTAGAAACAAACACAGCAAGTTCATCCAGTTGTTAAATTTTCAAACAAGCACTTTGTGTTCTCCCTCATGCTGCCCCTCATGGTTGGGAGAAGCTCCCCGTAATCAGCTACAAAACAACCTCATTATCATCCTTCAAAACCATCCTTAAAACTCCTTTTCCAGGATGCCTACAAAAAAACCTGGACAATGGTAAGGCTGCTGTTGTACTGAGAGCACAGCCTATCATGCTGACCAATGTCTCATTGTTTCTTGTATTCCCTGTCCGTCTGTATCCATCTGTTACGTCTTGTTTTATACTTAGTAAGCTCTTTGGGGCAGGGACAATGTCCATGTTCTGTGCTTGTTCAGAACCAGTACAATGGGGTCCTGGTCCATGACTAGGGTTCTTAGGTACTACGGATATAATAATAAGCTATTTCTCTCTCGACCAGTGATTCTCAACTACCATTGTGGGTCACATATGCATCTCTTTATGTGTTACATGAGCCACAGCCACACAATATATATACTATCTGTATGGCCTGCAGGTTGAGAATCGCTGCTCTAGATATTTATCTACCATGAGCATAGTTACTTGTTAAATGATCAGAATTCTGTTTCTCCTCCAACATAATGTTATTAAATCAAAATCAAAACCAAGAGCTTTGTAAAGGTAGCAAAAATTAAAGAACTTGCAGCAGGTGGTACCTGTCTAATCCCAGCCCAAATAATCTGCCACTCACCTGTTCCAGAGAAGAATAAAAGAAACAGAATAGGAAGAGGTAGAGTGAAAACAAATGGCAATTCTTGTCCAAGCATTCCTGTAGTTTAAATGGATTATTCCTAGCAGGTGCAGTAATGCTAGTGGAAATAGACATAGCTAGTACTAGGTGGTAGGAACAGAAGGAATGGATAGCACTTTCATTCAGCAATAATTACAGGGAATCCCCAGAAAATATCTGGCTACTGTTGACTACCTGGCAAATAGAAAATGAAAACACCTGTGTGCCAGACACCTGTATGCTGATCCATCTGCTGTACATACCACATGCTTGCTTCCTCCCACCTCTTCCTCCTGCACAGTTGGCAAGGGAATTCATTAAAAAGAAAAAGTCTCTGAAAAACATTTTGGACAAAGGAGCCAGCACAGATTGTATAATAGAAGATGGCAGCTCTGCCAATACCTACACACCACATTTTGCATGCTGCTTACACTTACCCATCAATGACTTATTTGCATATTAACTGGAATACAGAAAATATACTAGGGATATTACCATATTATTATCTGATGTAGGTCTTGCTCAATGGGAAGAAGACATTTCAATAAGCAGTTATTCTGACTGTCATTAGCATTTGTACCTGTCGCCCTAGCTCAACAAGAAACAACATATTTTCTTTCAGAGTATTCTCTTTTTATCTGTATTCCATCTTTTTCTCACCTTGCTATGGCAATGTAGTTGAATGCTCATGATACAACACCTGAAATTACCCCAAATTTATGTAATTTTTGAGGATGATTTCTTCAGGAATCAAATAAATCAATCTACATTCTTTTGGGTCCTAGAAGGATTGAAATCACTCAGTTACTCATGTGTGTTATGGTAGTACTTAGATACTATTATTTAGTATCTAAAAGCACCTACAAGTGTGCTAGACAGTTCAGAGAAAACAGGGCTTCCTGCTTCAGACAATCTTCAGCCCAGGGTACACCTGCATGCAGTCAATCGCAGAATCGGGGACTTAATGTTGGACTTGATAAAAAAAAAAAGAGGCAATAAAATAAACCAGGAAGCGCAAGGAAGGACATACATTACAGATATACAATTACATAGTTTCTCAGCATAGGTGTGTATGTTGGCTGTGCTTTACTTTTTTAAAATTTATAATGCAAAGAAATTTCATTGTAGGCAATACTGGAGAAGTGTATTTTAGGAAATTATTTGAATTATGTGAGAGAGGAGGGCTGAGAAACAGATATTTGTAAGAGCGTTTCATGCACAAAGGGCAGCATGGATGACAACAGTGATACCGGAGAGGTACCACTGTGCCAATCACCTAGACACGTGATATACTATTAAGGAATATCCTTTAAATGAACATTTTAATAAATATTAAAACATACCTGCCACACATTTAGGATAAACTAAGATGCATTTTTCTAATATAATATTTTAATTTATTTTTATTGTAAAAAAAAACATATTATGGCTTCTAATTAGCTTGCTGCTTAATTCAGTGCAATTCAAGGCCTACAAAAACCAAGCAAAAAGTGGCACCACTTCAGATTGCACATATACATACACACACTCCTACAGCAACATATTGCAGTTTTCTTCCCATTTTTAAATCATACATATTTCATTAAGCTTCGTGCAGAGTGTCTTCTGATTTATGGTAATTGTCAACAAGAGCAAAAAACACAGACATTTTTAACCCTGCAGTATTGAGGATTTAACTGGGATAAAATTAAAGTGTTTAAAAGAAATCACCCTAAGCTACTGGGAGGTTGACCATTGAGACGTTATTTTTATTTTATTTATTTTATTTTATTTGTTGTCTGCAGCAGCAGATGCCAGCAGCAACATCTGATTCACTGGACACCTCCAGTGTTATCCCAGCATGCTCATGGCCTGGAGGACTTGGAGTGAGACTAATTTCCATATCAAACCCAATTTAGATGAAACATCTTGGTTAAAAAAGAGCCTGCACATCAATAGCCCCTTGATTAGATTTTCATCTCCTGAGCAGACAAATATGAATATTTATTACCATGAATGCAGCTTTTCCTCTTTCCATTGCTCTGATCTTGAATATTATCCACTGCTAATTTTTATGAAAATTTGGGCAACATAATGTTTTCACATAAACTGACAGTTCTTGAGATAATCCCGTTATTGTTCGGTGGAAAATGACAGTTTCGGCTTATTCATGTGTTAACGAGGGATTAAATATTGTTTTTCATCACCATAATCTAAGATGGACTGGAAATTAAAATTTGAGCATTGTATATTAGCAAAGCTTTGAGGAACAGAATTTGTTTGCATTCACTTAGCGAAGATCTGTAAATTAGTAGTTTAACAATCAATTGAAAGCAGCAGCATAAAAACACCACTGACATTTATAAAATAAATTCATTACTCTACCTTTTTAGGGCTGAGAAGGTAAAGAGCAAGGTAGCTAAACAGCTCACAAGGAGATATGCCTCCACAAAAGTAACAAAACTGCATCATTGTCAGTATCAAGAATCTTCACATGTGCATGAATTTACGCCGCTTTTCAATGGTAAGGAATCTTTCACTATGTTCTTGTCATGCTATGGTCCTGATGCCTTGAAGCACACAGTGGCCTCAGCTCCCATCGACAGACAGATCAAGCACATTTTGGAATAAAAACAACAAGGAGTCCGGTGGTACCTTAAAGACTAACAGATTAATTTAAGCATAAGCTTTCGTGGGTAAAAAACCTCACTTCTTCAGATGCATGGAGTGAAAGTTACAGATGCAGGCATTATATAATGACACATGAAGAGAAGGGAGTGCCTCACAAGTGGAGAACCAGTGTTGACAGGGCCAATTCAATCAGGGTGGATGTAGTCCACTCCCAATAATAGATGAGGAGGTGTCAATTCTAGGAGAGGCAAAGCTGCTTCTGTAATGAGCCAGCCACTCCCAGGCCCTATTCAAGCCCAAATTAATGGTGTTAAATTTGCAAATGAATTTTAGTTCTGCTGTTTCTCTTTGAAGTCCATTTCTGAAGTTTTTTTGTTCAAGAATAGTTACGTTTAAATCTGTTATAGAATGTCCAGGGAGATTGAAGTGTTCACCTACTGGCTTTTGTATGCTACCATTCCTGATGTCCGATTTGTGTCCATTTATTCTTTTCGTAGGGACTGTCAGGTTTGGCCAATATACATGGCAGAGGGGCATTGCTGACACATGATGGCATATATAACATTAGTAGATGTGCAGGTGAATGAGCCCTTGATGGTATGGCTGACGTAGTTGGGTCCTCTGATGGTGTTGCCAGAGTACATATGGGGACAGAGTAGGTAATAAGGTTTGCTACAAGGATTGGTTCCTGGGTTGGTGTTTCTGTGGTGTGGTGTGTAGTTGCTGGTGAGTAGTTGCTTCAGGTTGGGGGGTTGTCTGTAAGCAAGGACCGGCCTGTCTCCCATGGTCTGTGAGAGTGAGGGATCATTTTCCAGGACAGGCTGTAGATCGTTGATAAGGCGCTGGAGAGGTTTTAGCTGGGGGCTGTATGTGATGGCCAGTGGTGTTCTGTTATTTTCCTTGTGGGGCCTGTCCTGTAGTAGGTGATTTCTGGGTACCCGTCTCGCTCTGTCAATCTGTTTCCTCACTTCCCCAGGTGGGTATTATAGTTTTAAGAATGCTCGATAAAGATCTTTTAGGTGTTTGTCTCTCTCTGAGGGACTGGAGCAAATTTGGTTGTATTTTAGGGCTTGGCTGTAGACAGTGGATCGTGTGATATGTCCTGGATGGACACTGGAGGCATGTACTTAAGTAATAGTGTACACTTGTTTTTAAACTATCATGCTTTCCAAAGAATGGTTTTCATGTACGTCACTGCATCATACTTCTATAGCCTAAGCCATACTGCCCTTGATAAGTACATGCAATCCTATATTGATAATAATGGGAATTTTGCTGCAGATCAAGGGCAATATATAGCCTTAAGGGATCAGTCACCTCCCTGATACCTGTGCATACTGCTTAGTGATCCTAACAGCAGTTACATCCATGTACTGGAGAGAACCTACTTTGTGATGCTGTACATGGCCAAAGTTCATGATCTATAAAACTGCATAGTTTTCTAACAGAAGCTTTTTGGGGGTAGAAAGTGGGTACATCCTTAAATTTGAGATTGTACTTTACCTTCCCCCTGTAACTTTAGCGAAAAAAGATTAAACTCTAAGCTATGGTCCAAACACATCAAACATCTGTGTTGCCAAAATTCCTTCAAACAATTTTACCAGTGAAAAGATGAGAAGATAGTACAAAACCCTCCCAACAAACCAGAACAAAAAAACCACACAAAACAACCCCTCCAAAACAGAGCTTCTACATTTGGAATAAAATAGAAAGTTTCATCTCTAAATTTGGAATGTAGTTGAAAATATTCCAACTAAAATATCATCTTAGATCTACAATATATAAAGCCTTTCATTCCAAAGGATGGTAAAGTGAAGTACACCTGGACACATACAGCAGCACTGAAATCTTGCGGCCCCTTGGTACAAAACAGTAGTTCTATGCAAGGTAAAGGAAATGTTGGCTATCTTTATGTAAAGCAAACAGGACCTTGGCTTTTAAGTCCTGTTGGAAAATAACTAAACAGAGTAAACTGCACAGTACCTTTGTACCTATGCAGAAAAAAATAAGGGCTGAGTTGACTGCTAGAATTTGAACTTCTAGTGCTAAGGCATGTAGGAGCTACATTTTTATAACTACAGTGGTGAAAGCCTGGAGTAGTTCCACAGGCGTCAATGGGATTTCCACCAATGTAACACACATAAGTGTTTAAAGTTTGACACATAGACCATTAAGTAATGCCTCTGATGATAGCCATAAAAGCCCTATGATTTTTTCCTCAGGAAAAGGACAGAACTGTTCTTTTTCTCAGAAGAGTCAACTGCTTAGCCCTTCAATGACCCAGTCCATAGAATATACCACTGTCAAAGATCAGAAAAAACACTAGCTAGTTTTTAAAAAGTGAGGCTTAATAATTTTATAACTAGAAACAACATTTGTAGTTATTCAGGATAAGGATCTAAAATTCTACTAGGTGAAGAGAGCCCTCAACTCCTTTTCATTTAGTGGGAGTTGAGGGCACTCCAGCACCTTGCAGCACTGGGCCTTAAGTTAGGGATAACCAAATCTCAAGCTTCAAGGCATAAGGTGGCCACTGAAGAGATCAGAAAGAATTTTGTCTTCATAAACAGCTTTGATCATCTGACTAGGTGCATTATGGGTGTTTTCACTTTCCTCTGATTCTCCAGGAACAGGTGGAGGAAGGATGCTAGACTTCATGGACTAATAACTTCATCTGGTAAGGACAACCTTATGTTCCTATATAAAAATACTGTCTCTCCCCACTATGCATGTGACTGATGCAGGCTATTACACTAAAGGCTAGATTATGACAATGATTTTGAAGAAGATCTCCATTGATTTCAATGGCACACTTGCCTATGTAGCCAATGGATTCATTGCTTGTATCTAACTAATTTTTCTCTGGAGCTTTTCGGTGGATTTCAGTTGGAAGTTCTGTTTAAAAGTCAATGGCTTGATATGGCTCAAAGACAAGACATAGCCTTGAAACTAACATATGTTACCTTAAAAAAAAGTTGAAAATGTTAAAAAAAACAATAAGAGGATGCATGAGTTCCTACCGCCACAAGGCAGACCTTACCGCTTTCATTGTACACAGTACTGAATAACTGTAGTTACCATAGCAACTGCCACATCACTTGGCACTTCTGCTACTTTAAATCAGAGTACTACTGTAAAGGAATTCATAAACCAACATGACATTTGACTATGTGTGCTTCTTACAATGTTTCATAGGAAAACACACATCAGAATAAACTGATAGTTGCCTCTGCATATCAAGCTCATTATTTCATATGTATATAATTATAATTATAATCTCTTTTTCTTTAACAAAATGTGTAAAGGAGGACAGAGGGATGTCACAATCAGAATGTAAGAAAGGAAATTACCACAGACACCAAATTTCAAAGCAGAAGCTGCAACCCATCATTCACATGTCAAAATACTTCTTTCTATGTAATGTGCATGTCAAATACCGGGAAGAAACATTAGAACTTTGCCCTTTCACAACCAGAATCTGTTTGATAAGTGAAAGACAGCCTTACTATCACCTGGGCATGTGCTTAACTTTAAGTGAGTATATGATGGAAGTCAGGACATTTAATTATGTGATTAAAGTTACACACATGCCTAAGTGGTCGCAGGACTGGTACCATCCTCAATAAAACAAGAACATAAAGATGGCCATACAGGGTCAGACTAGAGGTGCATCTAGCCCAGTATCCTGTCTTCTCACAGTAGCTAGTGCCAGATGCTTCAGAGGGCAATTTATCGAATGATCCATCCCCTGTTGTTCAAGTCCAGCTTCTGGCAGTCAGAGGTTTATGGACACTCAAAGCATGGGCTTGCATCACTGACCATCTTGGCTAATTGCCACTGATGAACATATCCTACATGAACTTACTTAATAGTAACAGTAATAGTAATGGGCGATTCAGTTATTAGACATATAGAGAGTTGGGTTTGTGATGACTGGGAGAACCGCATGGTAAATTGCCTGCTAGGTGCAAAGGTTGAGGATATATCGGGACATCTAGACAGATTTATGTGCAGTGCTGGGGAGGAGCCAGTGGTCGTGATACATGTAGATACCAATGAATAGGGAAAGGAAGGAGAAAGTTCTGGAGGGCAAATTTAGGCTGCCAGGTAAGACATTAAAGTTCAGGACCTCTGTGGTAGGATTCTCTGAAATGCTTCCAGTTCCATGTGCAGGGCCAGTTAGACAGGCAGATCTGCAGAGTCTTAATGCATGGATGAAACGATGGTGTAGGGATGACAGTTTTAAGTTTATTAGGAACGAGGGAAAGGAGAAACCTATACAGAAAGGCCGGGCTTCACCTAAATCAAAACCAGAGCCAGACTGCTGACATGTAAATTTAAAAAGATCGTAGAGAAGTTTTTAACCTAAAGGCTAGAATGGCAGAGGAGTATCTGGTTCGACAGAGACATCCCTTAGGGGTGGATCTGTTAATGGGGGTTCTCTATATCCTAGTAAAAAGGAGAGGACAGAAGTTAATTAAGTACAGGTTAGGAAATGAGGAGAAGGAGTCAAATGAAAGAGTCCCATTCAATTACATCACATGCAGGCAGTCAACTAAATATTGACAAATTGTATAAGTGCTTGTATACATATGCAAGAAGTCTAAATAATAAGATGGGTGAACTTGACTGTCTTGATACCAGAATACAAAACATATAGGAATGACAGAGTAGGTCACACTGGTGCTTGAGTAGCATTATATGTAAAAGAAAGCATAGAGTCAAATACAGTAAAAATCTGAAATGAATCAAACAGTGCCATAGAATCTCTATGGATTGAAATTCCATGCTTAAATACTAAGAGTATAGCAGTACAAATATAGTACTGACCACAATGGTGTCAGTGATTAGGAAATGCTCAGGCAGGTTAGAGAGGCTATAAAAATAGAAAACTCAGTAATAATGGGGGATTTCAATCTTTCCCATATTGACTGGACACATGTCACGTCTGGATGGGATGCAGAGATAACATTTCTAGACACCATGAATGACTGCTTCTTGGAGCGGCTAGTCTGGGAACCCACCAGGGGGGAGGCTATTCTTGATTTAGTTCTAAGTTGCACAGAGGATCTGGTCCAAGAAGTGAATACAGCTGAACTGCTTGGTAATAGTGACCATAATTCAATTACATTTAACATCCTTGTAGAGGGGGAAATACTGAAGAAGCCCACCATAGTAGCATTTATCTTCACAAAGGGGAACTATACAAAAATGAGAAAGGTAATTAAATTAAAATTAAAAGGAACAGTCAGAAGAGTGAAATGCCTGCAAGCTGCATGGAAACTTTTAAAAAACACAATAATAGAGGCTCAAATTAAAAAAAAGATAATAAGAGGACAAAAAATGCTGCCATGGTTAAACAACGGAGTAAAAGAGGCAGTTAGAGGGAAAAAAAGGCATCCTTTAAAAATTGGAAGTGATATCCTACTGAGGAAAAAAGAAAGGAACATAGAAGTGTAAAAGTATAATTAGGCAAGCCAAAAAAGAATTTGAAAAACAACTAGCAAAAGACACAAAAGCTAACAGCAATATTTTTTAAGCACATCAGATGCAGGAAGCCTGCTAAACAACGAACAATCAACCTGTGGAACTCATTGCCAGGGGATACTGTGAAGGCCAAAAGAGAATTTGATAAGTTCATGGAGGATAGGTCCATCAACGGCTATTAGCCAAGATGGTCAATGATGCAACCCCATGCTCTGGGAGTCCCTAAGCCTCTGGTTGCCAGATGCTGGGACTGGACAACAATAGATGGATCACTTAACAATTGCCTTGTTCTGTTCATTACTTCTTAAGAATCTGGCATTGGTCACTGTTGGAGGACAAGATACTGGGCTAGATGGACCATTAGTCTGACCTAGTATGGCCATTCTTTTGTTTTTATCTAATTCTTTTTTTAACCGAGTTACACTTTTGGCCATAACAAGATCCCCTGGCAATGAGTTCCACAGACTGACTGTGTGTTGTGTGAAGAAGTATTTTCTTATGTTTGTTTTAAACCTGTTGCTTATTAATTTCACTTGGTGACCCTGGTTCTTGCAGGGCCGCCCAGAGGGGGGGGCAAGAGGGGCAATTTGCCCCAGGCCCCGGGCCCCACAGGGGCCCCCACGAGAGTTTTTCGGGGCCCTTGGAGCGGGTCCTTCACTCGCTCCAGGGGACCCGGAAAACTCTTGCGGGGCCGGGCCCAGGAGCTTCTTCCGCTCCCGGTCTTCGCCAGCCGGAGGTCCTTCCGCTCCGGGGCGGAGGGACCCCCCGCCGGTGAATTACGGCTGAAGCGGGACCCACCGCCGAAGTTCAGCTCGGTCTTTGGTGGTAATTCGGCGGTGGGGGGCCCTTCCATTCAGGGACCCGCCGCCAAAGTGCCCCGAAGACCCGCGGCGGGGACCCCCCCCGCCGAATTACCGCCGAAGACCGGGCTGCACTTCGGCCGCGGGTCTTCGGGGCACTTTGGTGGCGGGTCCCGGAACGGAAGGGCCCCCCGCTGCCTAAGACCCCAGGCCCCCGGAATCCTCTGGGCAGCCCTGGGTTCTTGTGCTATGTGAAGGGTAAATAACACTTCCCTATTCACTGTCTCCATACCATTAATGATTTTATAGAGCTCTATCATATTCCCCCTTAGTTGTGTCTTTTCTAAGAGGAACAGTCTCTGTCTTTTTAAGCTCTCCTCATATGGAAGCTCTTCCATACATTTCATCATTTTTCTTGCCCTTCTCTATACCTTTTCGAATTCTAATATATCTTTTCTGAGATGGGGCGACCAGAACTGCACACAGTACTCAAGGTGTGGGCGTACCAAGGTGTGGGCATAACATGGTTTTATGTAGTGGCATTATGATCTTTTCTGTCGTATTATCTATCCCTTCCTAATGGTTCCTAACGTGTTAGTTTTTTTTAACTGCTGCTGCACACTGAGTGGAAGTTTTCAGAGAACTTTCTACAATGATTCCAAGGTCTCTTTCTTGAGTGGTAACGGCTAATTTAGCTCCATCATTTTGTATGTATAGATGGGATTACATTTTCCAATGTGCACTCCTTTGTGCTTATCAACACTGAATTTAATCAATTTCAACATTTTCTTGCCCAGTCACACAGTTTTTTTTAGATCCCTTTGCAATTCTTCACAGTCTGCTTTGGACTTAACTATCCTGAGTAATTTTGTACCATCTGCAAACTTTGCCACCTTTTTCCAGATCATTTACGCATATGTTGAACAGCATTGGCCCAAGTACAGATCCTTGGGGGACCCCACTGTTTACCCCTTTCCACTGTAAAAACTTACCATTTATTCCTACCCTTTGTTTCCTGTCTTTTAACCAGTTACTGACCCGTGAGAGAACCTTCCATCCTATGTCATGACTGTCTACTTTGCTTAAAAGCCTTTGGTGAGGAACCTTGACAAAAGATTTTTAAAAGTCCAGGTATACTATATCCACTGGATCACTCTTGCCCACATGTTTGTTGACCTTCTCAAAGAATTCTAATAGATTGGTGAGGCATGATTTCCCTTTACAAAAGCCAGGCTTACACTTCCCCAACATATCGTGGTCATCTATGTGTCTGATAATTCTGTTCTTTACTACAGTTTCAACCAATTTGCCTGGTACTGAAGTTAGGCTTACTGGCCTGTAATTGCCATTAATGCCTCTGGAGCCTTTAATAAAAATCAGTATCACATTAGCTATCCATCAGTCATCTCGTACAGAGGCTGATTTAAGCGATAAGTTACACACCACAGTTAGTAGTTCTATAATTTCATATTTGAAGTCCTGTGACTTATTACTCTTTAGTTTATCTATTTGTTCCAAAACCTCCTCTACTGACACCTCAACTGGGACAGTTTCTCAGCTCTGTCACCTACATAGAATGGCTTAGGTGTGGGAATCTCCCCACTTCCTCTGCAGTGAAGACCAACGCAAATTATTTATCTTCTCTGCAGTGGCCATTTCTTCCTTGAGTGCTCCTTGAGTGATCTTCCTGGAGCGATCATCCAGTAGCCCCACTGATCATTATGATTTTATATATAATATGCTATTACACAGGGCATATTACAAAGATTACACTGTAAATACATCATTTTTATTTTGCACATAATGCATCTTTCTTTGGCCTTTTTTTAACACTGTGGATGAAAATTATTTTAAAAGCATCCCTCTAGTGGGCTATGTACAATAATGAATAATTAAATTATAGCATTAACATGGCATGTAAATATTATCAACAATGCATTTGAAAAAAAAAGTACAAGGACTTACCAAATGAACCATATAGCTCCACTATTCTCTGTGGGAAAATTTACTTTATGTTTAATTTTATTCCTTACAGTTGAATTAAGAATTAATTCTATATGCAATTATAGGACCAAATTCTGATACCATTACTTATTAGTACTACTTTACAATACACATCTTCCCACAGTACTTGTACAGTAAGATACTTCTCAATGTGAGTGTGAGTTCATAAAATTAACATTATTCTCTTCAAAATTAACATGGGATATTTTAAAATGTAAAAGTGACTTAGAAATTGATATTATTTAGTCTTGTAGAATAAAGTCATTGTCGATAGGTGGAGCAAGTAAAAATGTTTTGAAGTATTTAGCTATTGTATCTGTTAATCAATATTTAATGCTTTTAAATTCTTTTTGATTTTATTAATGTATTTAGAATCGCATAAGCATCCATGAAAAAGAAGTACCTATTTCTTGCTCCAGGCATTCCTTGACAATTTCTAAGTATGCAGGCATAATACAGTCCACTCCAGTAACTATCCATTAATTGTTAATCTAGATATCAACAGCAACAGGAAATTACACAGCAGCAAAAATCATACTTAAGAGCCCCTATTAGAATCTCCCCATTCACTCACAACTAGGAAAAACAAATGGTACCTGCTGGTCCAAAACCTGGCACTTTTACAGATAAGTGGGAGGAACAAGTTCCAAAGCCAAGGCGCTCTGGTGGAGAAAGCTTTGCCAGCTGCCCCCTTTCTCTTATGCAATTAGGGCTGTGGTAGCATGGCTCAGGAACAAAGGCAATATCTGTAGGACCCAGGCCCTACAAATTAGGGCTTTAAAGGTCAAAAACCACATTTTCCATTCTATCTGGCACTTAATTAGGGTAATTTGAAAAATGCTGGCATCACATTCTCTGGCAAGAAGTACTTCATTAGAAACCAGTTGTCAAATTCCGCACCAGCTTCAATTTCTGGATAGATTTATATTGTAGGTTCATGCAGAGCACATGGCTGTAGTCTAATCTGGAGGTGACAAAATCACCAATGACAGCTGCAATGCCCACCTCTGACAGAACCTCCTACCCTTATGAGGATGGGGAAAAGAAAAAAACCAGTTGAGCTAGCCATAGTTGCTAGCTGATTTTCTAGTAGCAGGTGAGAGTCCAACCAAACTCCTATTTTGCAGCCCTGCCCTAAAAAATGGCAGGCAAGCCAGCTCAATCAAAGGGGGTGACATTATTTCTGCCATCTCCTCCGATGGTTTCCCCCAACTGCCCTTTTCCAGACTGTCTGACAACGTGCTAAAATATTACAACCAGTATATATCTGTGCTACATTTGAGAATGTGTTTTCAAAGTTATCTGTAACACTTCAGATTTAATACCTTTATTCCAAAAGGGAAGGTAGTAATTTGGTAATGTGGTGCCTTTCCCAAGAAGCATTTATTTCATTATAGACAGTCCCCTACCATACACCTGTGGCTTCCTATTTCACCATTCCCCATGATGATTTTTTAAATATTGATCTTTATGTTTTATTGTGATAACACTAATTTCAACACAATTCCAAAACCTATCAAAATATCTGAAAATGCGATTTCCCTGAAATATGTCAAAATATCACTGATCTACTCTGGAATATGAGAGTCTACAGCAGAATGCTCGTTGCATTTATATTTTGTTTTGAGATATTTCCACTTGGTTTAAAAAGCTATTTTAATTCAATGTCTGTCATTACATTAGTGAATCACAGAGCTCTATAATTCAGATCCCATACATGCCATTAACATTCCACATTAGAAAATTAGTAGAGAAAAATCTAAAATAATATATCTGTAAGCTGGTGGGCTCCTTCACTAGTCCAGGAGAGAACCAGTGCCACACCCAAGTCTGGTTAAGAATCTTGCCTCAGAGCACAATATTATTATACAAAGACAGAAACTCATGAAAACAAAACAAAGCTATTCCACCTGAGCAACAAGCTACAATCACCAGAGGCCTTTCCCCTTGCTTCTTTCAGTCCCAGAAATAGAACACTGACATCCCCAAGCATCTGAGTCAAGCGACAAACAGAAAGCCCTTAACTCGTTTCCTGGCAGTTTCACCCTTTCACGGTATCCTTCTCCAGAGACTATTATGAGGTCAAGGAAATCAAATTGAAGTAACATTTGGTCTGAAACTCTAGCTGGGTCCTGCTGGCTTGGTCATGGCAGGAAGGAAGAAATAGTACTATATTTTGCCCATTAGAGCAGATGCAGTTGACTGTGTAGATCCCAAGAAGCACATTCCAGCATGTCTTCTGTATTACCCGTGAAAATGGTGCCTCCTAACCTTTGTATGGTTTCCCATAAGGACATGCTAGAATTACAGCCTTGGCACTCAACAGTGCTCAAGTCTGTTTCCAAGGTGCTGCCAGAAGAAGGTAGAGACATGACTGGAACAGCTAGCTTAAGAGGGGAAAGTATGCTGCATCCCGTATAAAGTTATGGCTTAATTCCCCAGACCAGTCAGGAGCTCTGGCATTCTGCTTCCTCCCCACCCGCAGTGAGGTGAGATGCCTTCACACTGCTTTCAATGCAGGGGTGTGCCTTGAGGGATTGATTTAGTCCTTGGTGTCTACTCATTTCTTATTGTGGCAAAGCTCCTATTGATCTCAATGGGAGCAGGATCAAAACCTAAAACAAGTTCCAATGTAAAATGCAACATATGAGATATTGCTGAGCATAGAACAGTAGCTGTATTTGTTTATATAACCTCAGTACCTATTGCTAGTATCTGGCTCATTTTTCTCTTGAAATCTTTGGATTATTTGAAATAGGAAAGATGTTACATAAAGACATTCCACCCTGTTCTAAAATTCTGCAAATGAAAATGAAATGATCTAGTCATTAACTGTGTCATGAATCTGACTCATGGAAAGACAAAAAAGGTCATTTCTCATTTTAAAAATCAGGGTGTTTATTCTGAGTCCTTCTGATTTGAACATCTTGGCTAAGTGATTTACAGTTACCGTAACGTCTAACTACTATATCCACAATTTGCCTCAGAAGAACTCCTGATCCAACAAAAGTATCTTTCAGTTTGGTTATAGCTGTCCTTTTTATTTGGCTTAACTATAGTAAGCACAACGATTACCTGAAACTGAACCATTAGACTGGATTAGTATAGTTGGTTTTAACCTGGCCAAAACTGAATTTGATCCTGAGTCAACAAATAAATGGCTTAATCATAGAGCTCCATTCTTTTTCATGTAGGTGCGACTGTGCAGAAATTTATTTTATATATACATAATCATAACTGATAAGACGTAGATGGGAGAAAGCACAGAACTGAGAGAGACATTTTATGAGTTCACATCTAACAAAATATATAGGCAGTAGAATCAAGAGTTTCATCTGTCATCTTAATGTGCCAAACAGCTTTGTTATTTTTCCTGCTGGTCACTATACCTTACTAATAACCTAGGATATATTTAAACCTTGGATTCATGCTTCACTTGGGTTTATTTCTTTCTGCTTATTGCCGCTAAAAATGCATTATGTTGCAGAATGCTGTTAACTTTCAAATGTTTCATTCGTCTAAATCAGAGTTTAAAAGGCATTGAGGAAACATCAATCAATCAATCAATAATATCTGTTATGCCAACCTATTCTTTGTGGGAAAAGTTTCTACCAGATATTCCTTTAATTTATCCTTCACATTCTGTCCATTTAGCTCCAAATCAGACACCTTCTAGGCACATTGCTCACTTTCTATGAAGCTCTTCTATGGCACAACATATATTGACTATTTAAGTGAAGTACTAAATTCTGAAAATAATGCTGAAAATAGGAATTGACTAAATTGACTGCCAAATTATAGCAGATAAATATCAGATTCAGACTCTCAAAAAAGCTCCACTGTGACAGCCTGATCCCAAACCCATTGAAGTCAATGGGAGTCTTTCCACTGACTTCAGTGGTCTTTGGATCATACACAAAGGCTCCAACCCTTGAAGTACAGATATAACTTTACTAACACGAGTAGTCCCACTGACGTCAGGGGACTAGTCACATAAGTAGAGTTATGCACACCTGGATCAGGATCCTCAGCATAGACCAATGGAGCTATGTTGACTTACACTAGCCAAAGATCTGGCCTGTTTGCAGGATCAGATCCTTATAGCCATAAACCAACTGAAACTGTGGGTACTCAGTAGTTCTCAGAATTGGCAGCACTTTAGGGCCCAAGCCTTTACTTATGTGCATAAAGTTATTCATGAGCTTAAACTTTGCAGAATGGACCATTAGTCATGAACCGTCAAAGAAGAAGAAACACCAGAAATTGAGAATGACTAAAATATTTAATCTACTTCAATGTTACCAATTTGTGGTTAATTATTCTTAACACCAAGAGTATAAACACAAGAAACAAACATCTGTCCAGACCTATGAGTATTTTCCACTAGCAAAATTACTGAATTATAAAAGAAAAATAAATCCCTTTATGTACATAAAATTAGCACCAAAATTAGTATTCACCTGCAGTTCATACAAGGTTCTTAGCGGAGAGCATCGTCTTAATTAATAAATGATAAAATCCTTAATAGAGTTTTTGCTTCAAATCACCATAATGGAACAGAAATATTTTATTTATATTTCAAATTACATCAAAAAATGCACTGAAAAGAAGCAAGTCATTCACAGATAGGTTCACCTTTCCATCTAAAGACACTTTATCCCAAATTTAGATTTTAATTGATCTAGATGAGACTGTACTCCATTGAAACCGGGGGGATAAGAAGACCCTTCAATTGCCTTGATCATCTTTGGGGATTTTGTACCTCATATACAACAAAGCTAGGAAGTGCATTTCTTAATGGCTGCTGAGCTTTACACATAAGTTTGGTGCTTTATTCTCCATGGGGTATGGCACTATGTGTGCAGCAGATTGTACTTTGACAGATGCAGCTGTATCATAAAAAGGCCCTTAGCATTATTAGCACTGGTAGTTCATATATATCCATGAGCTCTAGGATTTCATAAAAGAACAATTAAAATGTTCTTGAGAGTAAAAAATGCCCCCAAGTCACTTACCTCCCCTACGCCAGTCTGCAGAATCTTCAGTCCAGTAGCTTTTTCAAGCTTGTATTTGTTGACATCTGTTAGAAAAATTAAGATACAGAGAGTTAAGGAAAAGCTGAGACTTTGACGAGTCTGCAGCATTCACTATATAATCAAGCTTTTTTCCTCCTTCCCAACAAATTCAATAGAATTCCTGTTTATCTTATTTATCTATGGTATATGTTTCACTCATAGCAACACTACTATTGAGCCTTTGTGTCATTAATCTTTTATTATTATCTAAAAGCGAAAGAGCAAAACCAGATGTGTTTACTTCAATATACTACACTCCCTTTAGTTTCAGAGTGATGGAAGGGCACAATATAAATAAATCATACCCAACTCTACAATGGGGATGGAACAAAATTAAATTGAGCCTGGACCAATCAAATCTTTGGAATCCAGTCACCCAAAAAAAGACATTCAAGGATATCACATGAGGCGGATTCAATCTCATCTTTTTGAACACGCTTCCTTCTAGCCCCTTTGCCCTAGACAGACTTTTCCCCCTAGTTCAGCCCCTCTCCTTATGATAAATTCTTGACTTCCCTTTCCTGTCACATCAGAAGGCCCTAGTCTTCTCCTGGTCCCAAAACACCCCTGTAATTGTGAGCAATATTTTATTATTACAATATTTATATCCCGGAGGTGTGAATAACTCTATAACAAATTACCCCTGCTTTGCAGATAAGGTAATTCACTAAATTGTCCCACAATCTATGAACCTCCCCTTTAAATGAACTAAGCCAGTATTTAATTGAAATTTTCCCATTTAACACTTTCCACACAGCAGGCATTGAAAATAAACAAACAAAAAAAAATCAAGGACAAAACCAAATAAGTCACTGAAGCAAATCAAATAAGTCTGTCTGAATATAGTAAACCCAGATAGACGTAATGAAGGGAGTGCCTAAAACGGTCACCCCTTTCAGAAAAGAACATTTAAGTGCTGTAGTTACAAAGTACGGCATTACAGCAGACTATTTTCATGGGCAATATTTAGTGACTTTATTTGTTCAGGGCCAGATCCAAAGTGCAAGTCAGAAGAGACTCCCACTGATTTCAATGGGCTTGAATCAGGCCTTTAGAGCTCATCTTCGTTTCCTGTGTATGCATCATTTCTATTGATTCCAGTAGCCGTTGTTTGTGTCCAGGGAATGAAGAATTAAGTCTTCAGCTAATTCCAGTTAAGAACATGTGGTGAAATCCTGATCCTACTGAAATCAGTGGGGGTTTTGCCATTGACTTCAACAAGGTCAGGACTTTATCCATGGATTAAAATAGAGAGGAGATCTAGGTCCGTCTTTTGGATGTACATAACTGTTAGCTTTATTTTTTATATAGGGTACCTCCCAAGGTGATGGTCCCAGTTAAAACCCCTATCTAGAAAAAGCACTTAAACACACTATTTGCTGGACTGGGACCTAAAATGCAGAGAAATTAAATACATTAGATTAAATATTGCTATTTACTGTTTAATGCTTTACATATTCGAAATGCTTTAGCCACATTAACTAATGTGTTTACCCTCACCATGCCAGAGGGAGTTAGTTAAGCAAATATTGTTATCTCCACTTTCCCTTATGGAAACTTGAGGCAGGGACAGGCAGGAACTTGCCCACTGCTGTGCAGAGGATCAGTGCTTGAGCCACGTTTAGGATTTTAGACTTCTTAAGCCTGATTTTCAAACTGCAGGCC
Organism: Mauremys reevesii; assembly: GCF_016161935.1. NCBI lineage: Eukaryota > Metazoa > Chordata > Testudines > Geoemydidae > Mauremys > Mauremys reevesii. The sequence goes on from NC_052624.1 coordinate 20,872,778, forward strand.
TGTGCACATTGATATGCTTGCCACTAAGGTATTTCCATATGCACATGGACAGGTAAGTGGCCACCTAGCATGTGTTTGCACACATACTTGAAACATCGCATTAGCAATGCAGTTTTGCACATTTATATGTAGGGTGGGGAACTGCTTGAGGGGGATGGAGATTTGAGCTTTTGACTTGCTGGGTTTGTGGGTAGTGAGTTATATTGAACTGAACTGCTGCATAGTAGTTACATTTGGGTATTAATTTTCTTGTATCCTTGAGTTATTTCAAGGGTGCCTACGGTTTATTGTATAAATCTCAATAAATCACTTAATCAATCATTGTAATCAACCTCCAATTTCCAGCCTTGTGCTCGTTCTCCTGCACCATCCTGCCTCCCACCTACACATTCATTTATAGCATGCACATTCAAAGAATTTTTATGCCAAATACAATAATTGAGAAGAAGCTTTATAAAAACAGAAAACTCCACAGGCTGAGTCGGAGAAACATAACGTCCAGCAGTATGCTTTGTAGTTCACTGTTTGTACATGATAAATAAGACGACACAATATAGCAGAAACCAAGTAAATGCAGTACATGTGAAAACACAACAAAACAAAAAAATCTCATATGGTTCTGTATGGCCTCTACACTTAATAAGAAAATGTTGAGCCTGCTGTATTTATTACAATGTATTCGGCCAGGAGGTAATTTAGTGATTTTTCTTATCTTCTTCCACAGCCTCACTATCACTGAAGTTATTTTACTTTCAATAAAACATACTTGAAAAACACCTTTACAGCATAATTGCCTGTTGATATAGGCCAAAACAAAAGAACAGCTCTTACATTATCGCCATTCAACTCAATAAACCCCTGCCAAAACTGAAACCTCCTAGAGTTGCCAGGTGTCCGGTTTTCAGCTGGAACACCTGGTCAAAAAGGGACTCTCCCCAGCCTGATGAAAATGAGCAAGTGTTGAGGGAGAGTGAGTGAGAGGGGGAGGGGCCTCAGAGAAGGGGCGGGGCAAGGGTGTTCAGTTTTGTTTAGTTAGAAAACTGGCAACCCTTGAAAGTCCTGATTAAATCCCATCTCGAAAGTGGCCAAACTCAGGCTTTGACAGAATGCAGGAGAGGGCCCTCAGCAGAACCTCCTGATGTTCAGTTCTCGACACTTACAGGAGGAGTTTTCCAGCTGACTTTAAATACTACAGTGGGGCACAAAAGGAGAGGTAGTCTTGGAAATAGAGGGGCCCCAGGCTATCTAGTGTGTTATAGATTATCTATAACATCTTGATTTGAACCCAGAAGTGAACAGGAAGCTAGTGCAAAGATTGGAAACTAGGTATTATATGCTCAGTATACATGAACCCACATCAACAATGGGTTTTCCAATGGCTAAAAATCAAGGTGCTCTTTAAGTTTAATTTTCCCATGCCTAAATTTTTAGACACACAATTTTCTATTTCTTAGGAGTTCAGCAAACAAATGCCCCCTCCCCGCCAAAAAAAAATCCCTTGGAGTTGTGAATGTAAACTGCATTTGTCCATGCCATCAGGTAGAAAGATACCTAAATCCTCATCCTGCAGCCTTTGTGCACCCACGAAAGTTCATCAGAATTTTGGGTACACAAAGAATTCAGAATCAAGCCTTTAAAGCAATCTGAATTCAGAAGAGCTTTTGAATGACCAAAACCTCAGGTTTATGAGAATTCACACTACAAATTAAGAAATTCACACTACAATTAACCTAAGAAAATAGTGAATTTATCTTTTACACACACACACACACACACACACACACACACGTAAAAAGGTAATGTTCAATTACAGTTGGTGTTTATTAAAACATTTTTAATATGAAAAGTATTGTATAGGTTCTAAGCATATTACAATATTTACAAAGTTGTTCTTGTTTATATTCCTCAATATTTTTAAAAATTCAGGCCAACATTTTCAGATATAAATACCTAAAGTTTGGCGCCATATTTAGGCACCTAAATAAAAGTGACTTGATTTTCAGAGCTGTTGACAAATTCCACTGAAGTCAGTGGCAGCTGCTGAGCTCGCCGCCCCACTGAAGAAATCAGACCACTTATTTAAATGCCAAAATATGTATTTTGGTACCTAATTTTAGGTATGCAAGTTTGAAAATGTTGGCCCTTAGATGTGTAAATGTTTAACCAAAATTTTTAAACACAGAGGACAGGGCATCTGAAAACAGGGATGGAAAACTGAGCCCAGATATTTCAAAGCACATTGAGAATCCTTTGAAAATCTGACACTTGACATTTTAGAACCATTAAATGACATCTAAAATCAGCACCATCTAACTTTTCTTTTATTTCCATGTCATATACGTATTGGTAGATATTTATTTTTGCAATTTTTTTTAAAAAAGGAAAGAAATAGCTACAGCCAACGCCCTATATTTCACATTCTAACAAAGTTATTTTTATGGCCAATTTTTAAAACTCCTAAAATTGTAACAGAGGTGTGACACACTCATCAATAGAGAGGCACTAGTGGAAACTGCTATAAAAAAAGTCAGTGAGCAAGCTATAAATCCCTTTTTTAATCTTCTACTGAGACAAAAAGGGTTTCCAAACACAAAAAAGAAGTCCTTTAAAATTAAATTCACTAGATGAAGGATATGCAAATTACCTGAAGAAGCGGAACCCTATAATGTTCTCAAAATTCTGCAATAGCCTATTTAATTAGTATTTTAATTTATCAGAATAATTCTTTGCACTTGACAATTTATGCAGTATTCCATATAATTAAGTACGTAGCTACAGTGGAATAATTTTGCCTACTTTCTTTATACTGGTTATTTTAACCTGAAAAAATCTGTGCAAGTCTCTTCTGTGATCTAAATTACAATGGGGACAACTTAATGGCTTTGCTCTATTAGAGAGCACGATGAGAGTGTTACTGAGTGTTTAAAGGTAGAGATTGTCACTGTTTCTAGACCTTGGTAACCTGAAGGGAGGTCTGATGCACTTTGAACAGCATAATTTATTCCTCTTAGCATAGGTCATCTCTCACTGATATAGTCAGGAATTCTTCAGTGGCAAACATATTTTATAGTTTATCATAGGTAGGGCCAGCCTTAGATTCTACGGGGGTATATGAGATGTAAGCTATGTAGGTCTCCGTACTTTGCATAGCACATTTGTGAGGGGGAGGGGTTGGGAGGTAGATGGTTCAGGTATATTTACTATATAGCACATACAGTGAGTCTTAGCAAGTAGCGTGTAACCTACATGGCCAAAGCACTTCCTGGTTCTCCCACTATGCCCCTGGGAACGGAATGTTTGCGAGGGAAGCAGATCCATAGGGATTTCCTCAGATATTCCCCTGCATCATTCCTTTCAGTGGGCCACCATCTGTCCCTGTCCAAGGAAAAGAACATTGCTAAATCTGACAGGGGATCCGTGGTAGGCGAGGGCCACCCATACAGAGCCCCTGAAGTGACTTTGGCATCCAGCACCTCATTCCCAGCAGCACCTTGGCAACACAGTTTCAGTGGCACCGCACTGTAGTGTCTCCTTGGGAAGGAGAAAGGAAAGGAAGGAAGGAGGATCCACACAAAGGGATACAGCCTAGGACTGCTTTCACTTTTTGGGAGACGTTCACTGGGTGCAAGGGAAGAACACGTGCACCCATCTGAGCCAGCCCCACCCCCTCCTGCCCCATCTCTACTCCCTTCCTTGTATGCCCAGCTTGGACCCAGGCTGTGTAGAAAGCTCTTCACAGGGCCTAGGACTGGGGAGGACAATGTTATTGGAGCACACAAGCCTCCTTTTGAAGCATGTGTGGAGAACCTCTCCATCCATGTATCACAACCTGGCCCCATGAAATGAGAGCCTGAGAATGTATTTATTTTCATTTTGCCAGACAAGTCCAAGCAGGTGGCTGTAGTGTTGCTTAGCCACCTCCCTGCCCAACGGTGTTTCAATATAAACAGTGTTTCCAGGAGAATCATATTATAATATGTGGGCACCTCCCCACCTGTCAAAAAGAATTAAAAGATTCCCAGAGGTAGCCTGCTTTAGCACAGGAGATGTATTTACTAAGACTGCAGTGGCATTCACACCATTTAATCTAGAAGAAAAAAGGGACAGAGGGAAAAAATCCTTGACATTTCAGCACCCTCTGGGCCTTTACTTCCCAGAAGAAGCTGAAATGTTAGGGGTTTATTTCTCTCTCTTTCCTCTGCTGGACTAAATAATGCTTGGCATTTATATGGTACCATTCCTTTCATCTGAGGATCTGAAAGTGCTTTACAAATATTAAGCAATCCTCACAACATCCCTGTGGTACACGTTGTCCAGATAAACCTTGTTTGCATTGTAAAAGCCAGTAATCCTGTGACTGAAATCAATGGGACTATTCAAGTGAGTAAAACAGCAGAATTCAGTTCATTCTTCTGAATGTACATATGAGCAAACTGAGGCACACAGCGGTTTCAGGGTCTGATCCAAATCCCATTAAGTAAACAGATTCCTTTTGACTTCAGTGAATTTTGGATCAGGTCCTTAGAGAGCACAATAGCAATTGATATATAGAATGATATATACACAGTTAGAGATAGGTGTTCTCACAAGTGTCTGTACAGATTGATAATTTGCTTGTGCGTGCAATTCAAGGTTGGATTCATTCTGCTTTGTTTAAGATCTATATATGGTACCTACCAGAGCACCCTCTGCCAATCCACTATTCCAATACCTTCTATGTACTGAGGTATTTCCCCCTAAATTTGAACATTTTCCTGGACCCTAAATGAGGGCATTCTCAGGAATTCATTCCCTGTTGCTATTTGACAGAGCCGAATTTTGTTGTCATACAGCACAAGGTGCTTTTCCCTCTGGCTTTTGCCTGGGTGGGTTACCCTGGTGGAGCTGTGTTTCACTTTTTTGATGGGCTAGGGAATTTTTCATTTCTTTTTTTATTTTCAATATAGTCTCTGATTTTGTGAGACCATTAACAAACCCCAAATCTTCCTTAAGACAGAACTCAAGTTATGCATAAAGCGTGATGAATAGATTTTAAGGACAGAAGGGACGATTATAATCATCCAGTCTGACTTCCAAAATAACACGCGGGGGAGGGGGGGGAGAAGGGAGGAGGCTGCCCGGCAGGCCGTAGAATTTCACGGAGTGGTTCCTGCATCAAGCCCATAACTTGTGAATGAGGTAGAGCTTTGAGAAGTCAGCTGTCACAGGAAGGACTTAAATATTTTGATGTCTTTTTCTTTAAAAAAAAGTCAACTTACAGTTAAGGAACAGATTTAGACCAATGAGAGGAAAAATATCTTACTGGGGTATCTACCCACTTACAGAGTTAGAGCCTTTAGGGTGCACATTTTGAAGTTTTTCTCTACAGCATGAGGGCTAGAGACATACTTTTAATAAAAACAAAAGCTGGTTTTCATATGTTTCATAGATTCATATAGTTTAAGGCCAGAAAGGTCCATTATGTCATCTAGTGTACCTCCTGTAAATCACGGGCTATTAAATTTCACCTGGTCACTCCTGTAGTGAGCTTGTGTTTGACTAAATCATAACTTGTTTTTGGCTAAAGCATATCTTCGAGAAAGTTGGGCTTCCTGTAGCAAACACCAAATATTGTGAGACTTGAGGAGTTTCCAGCTCTGAAACTGTCATTTTTAGATACCAAAAAGGTATTTTATAGGGGTTTAAGGTTTCCTTTGAATCCTGTACGCTTAGCCTAATGTTATCTAAAGCATCTGGCTTTACATGCAAAAGCATATGAAAAATATTTTCAGTAAATTATTCTAAATCTCTTAAACATTTCTTTGTGATATATGCAGTAGATCCATAATACAGGAGTGCGATTTAGCCTACAGGTTTTACGCAGACTCATTGTGGATTTCATCACTCATTACTAAGTGCCAAACCCAAATTCATGCCAACAAAATCTTTATTCCACACCGCAGCACCACATATTACACACATGATATATAACATACAGATATAAATGCACACAGGCATGCATGTGTGCATGAGCACATGCACAGAGCGAGTCTAGTATAATACAAACTGGCTCAATACTAAATATAGCCCAACGGATTTATGCACTACTACCACCAACTTCAAATAATAAGGGAATCAATCTGGGAAACAAATCTTTGGCGCACAGAAAGTGAAAATATGACATCATTCTATTAAGGGTTCTTTGGGTGAAGCCTTGCACCCTTCATCCCTTACTCTAATTCTTATTTGAAAAATACTACAAGCAAGTGGCATTCCCAGCAAGGACCGTACAAAATAGATACATTCAAGATAAAGTCCAAACCTACACCACTGCTGGGTTTTGGTTTCATTAGTAATTTAGATATAACAGTAATGAAACAAACACAGGCAAAGCTTTCTTTTCAAGTGTGTCTGTTCCTCTTCTGTTCCAGCCTCTATTTCTCTTTGCCTCAGAGAATGAGAGAGAGGCTTCTCTTATGTCATCTCTGGAGCTAATAAGATGCACCTGCCACTGTTACTCAGTAGTAATTACCTTGCATCTTCATGCAGGGTTCAAGTACCAGTCATCAGGGTGACCCAGAGGAATTCTGCATAGAGATACATGTACTTTTGAGTTTACCATCTCTTACAAACACAGGAGGCCTAGTCCATATTCATAAACCTATTTTTAACGATACTGCATATTTTATCCCACTTCCTCGCCACAAACTTGTTTGAATTAAGGCTTAAATTCTAAGCAGCAGCTTTGTGAGTTGTACCTGGTCACTGCCAGGGTAATCTCAGGCATAGATGCTCTTTGCTTTACTGCTGTTCCAATCTTCAAACTCCAGGATGCAAATAAATAAATAAATAAATAAATAAATAAAAGTCACAACATGAACATCCTCTGTGTTCCAGTTTCAAATGAAAAACAAGTGACTCAAACAGTCAGGCACAAAGCTGAAATGCTTCCTCATCCCAAAACCTAAACATTGATTTTTCAAACATGAGTCTACAAGTTACAAGCAAAAGCTGTTTTAACTCTTTGTTTTCCATTGTAACTGGGCGAATAAGCGAGATCTTTCTATTCTGTTGTCTCTTGTGTAATGTCTGGCTAACTGGCAGGCAGACCTGAAATGGAAATGTTTGCATGGAAGTTAAGCCACCTGGTAATACTAGTGATAGCCTGATAAATGTTATGCCAAATCTACTTTTCAAATGATTTTTCATATGATTTTAGTTAGATATTGTTTCAATCTCACTTGCATTAAATTAATTTTTATATCAATGTTTCGCGCATCCAATATGTTCGGGTGATTTTTTCCCACCACTCCTCGTTGCCTTGAGAAATTTAAAATATAGTTTCCATCTTCAGCAATTTTCAGTATACACATGCTGTAAAACCTACTATAGGCAATCAAACTGACAGGAGAAAGGTGAAGTTTAGGCCACTGTTGCTGCTCTTAATACAACTGGTACCTTGGCTTCTCACAGTCCTCAGTACAAGACATACTACAGCCAAGGCTACAAGTCTACAATAAAGGAACTTTCCACTAGTTTCACTAAGCATCTAATTAAGTTTAGTTACATGCACACAACCCCCCGTGAGGTCAGTACTAGTGCACAGGTATCTATAAAAAAATACAGCAGAAATTGGCTGTAACTGAGTATCTGGAAACGGCTCCCAGATATATATTTTAAATCAAAAAAACTTTTCTCCCCACCCTAAATATGGAATTCCTCCCCCAGATTTCCCTAATCTAAGGTACAGGACAGATACTATTCAGTTCTGGACCAGTAAAATTCTGATATCTCAGGAACCTACAGAACTCTCTCTTTACATTGTTAACAACTATAATCTTAGGTATGTAACTGCATGTATTTATTTATTTATTTCTATTCATTTAAAAATAATTGCTTTAACTATCCCTTTGAAATACAAATACATTGTTGTTTTAAAAAAGTTATTTTAGATTAGATAGATTAGAAGAGTTTTAAATGTATTAACTATAATTTTCATCTCCCGCTGGATTCTGTTCAGTTAGACTCAATGGTGATGAATACAGCTGGCTTTGCAGATAGATGGACACAAAAAAATGGTCCAATCCTCTTAAAAAACCCTCTAAACATTGCTAAAATAGACTTTATGTAATAGAAACATGGCACATATAGAATATAGGATGGTTTTATGTGAAGATTTTATAGGCACTTGTTTGGGATGACGTGAATAAGTCACCATGACTTTAGCACTCATGTGTAATGCCAAGTTCATTCTGTCTAACCTCTCTGAAACCAAAACATCATGTATTCTCTACATACACACAGAGATATATAAAAAGCTTCTGTAGTTCAGGTTACATGAGTGTTTACATTCTAACCCTCAGTTTTCAGTTATTGCAGACAATGTCACTAATTAGGGGTACATTTTCCAGGCATTGTCTCTGTCTGAGCAGGGTTTTATTTTTTAAAGTGTGAGCAAAACTAGTTAATTTGTTTTGAAAAAAAAAGGAGAGTCAACCAACCAACCAATTTTCCCCATTATCAACATTTTCTTCCAATATCTTTTGAATACCCCAGCAGCAAAAGACTGGGAGTACAAAGCTAAAAACTGGTAAATATCCTTCTCTTGGAAAACCAGTTAAGTGTTCCTGTGAAAACTGGTTTTGATTTGGCTGAGTCATGAGAATTTGAAATTTGCACTTAAAGAATGTATAGAAGATTTTTAACAATCGTAATTATATTTTTAATATCAGTCATGCATGTTCTGAGAAAAGGTAGAGAGCAATGTGATGCATGTTTGGCTATTTAACTGCTTACTCAAATATATATTGAATATTTGAAGTCAATGAGAATGTCTTACAACATTTAGAGAATAATGCAGATCTGTGTAGAAATTCTTGCCTCTTTGTGTGGAGGTCATTGCATGGAATAGTGGATTATTTACCAAATTATGTATCTCTTTTCCCATCTTTTATCTTTGAAAAAAACCTACAAGAAATTTAATTGACAATTTTAAAGAAAACATTAAAGTTGCACTGTTTAGAGCTCAGAAAGTCAGGAAAATGCCATAGGTAAAGCTATACCCAATTGATTCAGTACTAGCAGGAAATGGAAAAAAAGTTGAAGAAATGTCCACCCCACCTCCAGTTCTCATCAAATTTCACTTTAATGAAAAAAAATTAACCATTTTCAATGCGGCATGCAAATTTTAATAATTATTTTGAGCCTGAAACTGACAAAAAATACAGCAGCATGAGTGTTGGGGATAACAGACAGTCTTCCAGTTGTTTCATGTGTTGCTTCTTGGATCACAGATCAAATTTAAGATTTTAATTGTAATATCTGAAGACCTACAGATACTGAATCCTAGGTAGCTTAGCATTAAACATCCTGCATTCCATATTAACCTTTTTTATTAGGAGATATGACTTGTTCCCAAGAGACCGAAAGGTAAAAGATGGTACCGTCTCTGCCATTTCCAGCTATTCTTAGTGTTTGGAATACTCCATCCCCTGACCTAAAATGTACCAGGAAAACTGGCATTCCATAAAATGAGCATAAAGTCACAGGGTTTGTTTGTTTTTAAAGTTTTGGCATAGCAATATAATATGCTTTAACTGTTTTCAATTTGTTTATTTTATCTACAGTTAAGATTTAAACAGATTGCTTTAACTTTGTATTTCTAGTGATTAAAATGCTACAGCGACTAGGCACTTAGCAGTAATAGCAGCTAATCAGCCTTGCAGAGTTTATCATATGTTCTAGAGCAGCTTATCTGTTTTTTGTTTCTAGTTGAATGTTCTTTGTTGATATATATTTCATTTCAATTCCTCATTATCTGTGCTGAATCACCTTTTTGGGGCTGTGGTGGTCTCATTCAGGGGATAAAGAATGGTCTTCTGATTAAGGCACAAGCTTGTAAATCAGAAGGCCTGTGTTCTATTTCTGGATCTGTCAAAGACTTTGTGTATGACCTTGGATAAATCACAATCTTTTATTGCCTCATCTCGAAAACGGGAACAATAATATTTACCTGTGTAATGTTTATTCCTGTGTTCAATTTTAGAAGCTTCCAGAAACCAGCCAGAGGAATCATAGAATAGAATCATAGAAGATTAGAGTTGGAAGAGACCTCAGGAGGTCATCTAGTCCAACCCCCTGCTCAAAGCAGGAAAAACACCAACTAAATCATCCCAGCCAGGGGCATGGAGATTCCACCACCTCCCTAGGTAACCCATTCCAGTGCTTCACCACCCTCCTAGTGAAACAGTGTTTCCTAATATCGAACCTAGACCTCCCCTGCTGCAACTAGAGACCATTGCTCCTTGTTCTGTCATCTGCCACCATTGAGAACAGCCTAACTCCATCCTCTTTAGAACCCCCCTTCAAGTAGTTGAAGGCTGCTATCAAATCCCCCCTTATTCTTCTCTTCTTCAGACTAAACAAGCCCAGTTCCCTCAGCCTCTCCTCATAAGTCATGTGCCCCAGCCCCCTGATCATTTTCATTACCCTCCACTCGACTCTCTCCAATTTGTCCACATCCTTTTGGGGGGGGGGGGGCGGGAAGCATGTAGCTTCCATGTTTGTGTTCATCCAGCAAACCGGTTATTTGGAATCTGTTTGTACCAGTGTGGTTTCTTCATATTGTTTTTGTATTGCAGAAAGCCAAAGACACAACAACATCTCTCCAGGGTGTTGTAAAGCTACCACCCAAGTTCTGCCATTCTTACTCATAGGAAGTGGTACCTTCCTCCTCTCAAGGATTCTCCACTTGGGCGGCGTGCTACTTCAGGTAAATTGTGACAGAACCTGGCCCTAAAATTGTAAAGTGCTTTGAGACCCTTGGATGGTGATAGTAGTAATATATATGCTGGTCTTCTCTTAATCACTTAAGCTTAGTGTTTATTCTGCTCTGTTTTCTAGTATTTGTTTGTTTGCACTGCCTGAGACTTAGCACATAAGAAGCTTAAAGGGTATGAATTATTCTTATTGTTTTCTAAGTGCTGACTTGAAATCTTTGGACATCTGAACTGGCAGAAGTGTGAATTCAGGGTGCACTAATTCTCTACAAGCCCAACCATTGTTATTTTTAGTAAATAAAAATCAACAAGTTGTCATTTTGTTTCAGTCATTTCCTCAATATCCGATCCCCACTGCCAATAAAACCGTGACCTCTAGGTTCATTTCTGTATTGATCCAAAACACATGTATAAGCCACCTTATTTGTTATTCATCTGCAAGTATACTTAATGTCATCTTCATGGCACAATTGGAATCAGACTGAGTTGTGAAAACATTAGTAATATTTCAGCTGACTGGTTCACTAAATCATGAACAATACAGTTAATGCACAAGGGTCACTCACTAACAAAATCTATTTGCCATGCCCGCGGAAGAAAATGAAAATATTTATTATTGACAATGACACTAGTAACAAGACTTGCAATAAAGCCTTCTGGTGAAAGTGAACATGAGTTAGGCTAGCCTGCCCATTGTTTCCCATAGCAACTGAATATTTTTCATAATCCCCCCTTAATGAAGACTTGAGAGGCTATTTTGCTTAAGTAAAAAAGGATTTATTTCAAATCAGCATCGAATGGAAAATGTGTTTCAAACAAGATCTTCAAGATACTGTTCTTTGATATTACATCAGTTATCACATTGTATATAACACTATCAGGAGCGGCGCCAGGGTTTCTGGTGCCCTAGGCAGAATTTGGGGGGCGGCATTTTGTGCGCTCCCCACGGGGTGCGCGGGAGCTTCCGGTTCCGCTCCCATTGCGCCATCGAAGAAGGACCCTCTGCCGAAATGCCGCAGGCAACAGCGGCAGTCATTGAGCTGCTCAATTGCCTGCCGCTGTTTTCCGCGGCACGTTGGCAGAAGGTCCTTCTTCGGTGGCATGATGGGAGCAGAACCGGAAGCTCCCGTGGGCCCCGTGGGGAGCCCTGAACACTATGTTTGTCCTGCTTTAGGTGCAATATAAAAAGTGGAAGGGCCAGTGTGTGTTTTTGGCCCTAGCAGCCAAAGCAATGTAAGGCTGGGAAACGGAATGGTGTGTGTGAATATGGGGTGAGGGCATTTGGAAGGTGTGCGGGGGTTAAAGCTCTACATATGTGTAGACTGAGTGTATTATACATATTATGTGTGTGAAACCGGTGGGCAGTTTCACCTGTCAGGAAATGGACATAAAGCCCCAAGTCTCAGTCCTTTTAAAGCCCTTTCCTTAGGACTTATTTATTATCTGCCAAAGAGTCACAAAAACACTATGCAAAAACAATAGTCAAACCTCCAGAGCTTTTCCCCAACTTTAGCCAGACAGAAGTTGAAGGCATAGTTTCTGTCCCGCAGCCATATCCCTCCTCCCCTTTGACCCAGCTTTTCCTAACTTTTCTTGTCCACCTCAGCTAGCCATGTGACAAGCTGGGACCTGTTAACCCTTTACAAGCTGCAGTGCTTCATCTTGGCAGGACTCGGAGGTAAAATCCGGTGGGTGGCGGGGATTGGAGTGGATGCAGTTTCCCTAGCCCTCCTAGAAGCAAAGGAAAAACTCTCACTCTTGCCTGGCTGGTGTAGTGAAAGCTCTCCTTTTGGTTTCAATCAATTTTAGCTTGTTTATTGGCATGAATTTTGGCTGGCATCATTCCTCCTCAGTAGCTAAGCCGAATACTTTCTGTAGGACATCCCAAATGAGCAAAAAAATCTCCAAAAACTTGGCACCACACAATAGTAAGAATTTATGCCACATATTTGAGAAATATATTTTATGATAATGTATAAGGACTGTTATTTTCTGTTCCTTCAGCTGCAAAGCTAAGCTGTCTAACTATACTGATCTTAGGACTAAAACACAAAATAGGCGACGTGAATTCGAGCGACCCTAGTTAACTAGTCAACTACCGTAGCGCGTCGCGCGCGCCCGCGAACCACCGGCTCCCAAGGTCGACTCTGCTACTCCAGCTGCCGAGGGGAGTACGGAGTTCGAAACTAGAGTTCGAACTACTATCCGCGTCTAGATAGACGATTAGAGTGACTCGAAAAAAAACTCACTCACCGCGTCGACCCGCGCGGTAAGTGTAGACTAGCCCTTAGAGGAAGAAAATAAAGTATAACTATTTCTTTAAAAAGTACCTAATGTAGATTTTATCACACAAATGATTGTCATATTTTAAAGGGGGCTATCTCAGGGCTAGAAGCAAGACTGCATATCCCAAAGGGATGCTTTGAGTCTCCCCTTTCTAGTAGAAATCTTTCACTTCAAGCCTTCCTGGGTCACAAGATTAGAATTGGTTGGAAATTGTCAAAAGTTTTCTGTCAGAAAATGCCACAAAACCAATTTTTTCATGAAATCATGTATATTTTGAAGAAATTCCATTTATAACAATTGGAAAAAAATCATAAATGCTGAAATGTCCTGTTTCATCGTTTTCAGAATGAAAAGTTTTGACTTCCTATTTTGAAGTAACTTTTTAATTTCAAAATTTACGTTTATGTTAAAAACGTTTTTAAAAGGGCCAAAATCTAAATGAAACATTTATCGAAATAACGTGTTTCAACTGATCCAAAATAATTTTGGGGGGAGGAAGGGATTTTTTTTCCCACAAAAATGTTCAAAATTTTGGCTATTTGTCCTGATTCAGGTAGACTCTTTAAAAAAAATTATTTTTCCCCACAGGATGCAAATGGCCAGCTCTACCCAAGATATCAGACCTTAACCTGTCACTGGTCCAGAGTTGAAAACTGTTGTTCTGCAATTCAGATCTCTATGTTTGGGGGGAAATTCCACATCACAGGGGAGAAGGAGGAAATATTTCTCTGGAAGGCTACTTTTTATAAAGTGTCTGAAATTGCAAAGAGGTTTATACTATTACAGGTTTCAGAGTAGCAGCCGTGTTAGTCTGTATCCGCAAAAAAAACAGGAGTACTTGTGGCACCTTAAAGACTTGTTAGTCTTTAAGGTGCCACAAGTACTCCTGTTTTTTTTATACTATTACAATGAGTCCTGGGAAATAGGAATCAATGTGCAGAGTGCAAGTGAGACAGTCAAAAGTATATGGTTTATGCTATTTAGCACACACAAATAACCCCCACATACAGTATATGACAGACGAGATTGACACATCCATCCTCCACACACACATGCACTGTTAAAGTGTCAATAGTTACCACACATTAGTATCTCCAAAAACAGAGGGGCCAATTGCCTCCCCATGTGGGAAAGCTCATAGGAGAGGTTGAAAGGGGAAGAAAGATCAATACGTTTTCCTTGATTTGTCTCCAGCGGTTCCATCTGGGGAGGCACAGCTTGCCCTCTCGCTTGTGTAGGAGGCTGCAGAGTATGCCCAAAATCGTGTGGCACCTTGGGGGTCAGTAAGGCTATGTCTACACTGCACATCGGTATTGGCAGCATGTAGGGTCTGTGTAGCTACATGCCACAGTGAAAAGCAAGCTGTGTCTGCACTGTGGTGTGTCACCACAGGTGTTAATGAAAGCTCTGGTGGTGGTGAAGGCAATGCGGAAAGGCTTCAGCAGCTGCCCACTGTTGGAGCCTTTCCCCACTGCCTCCCCTGCTATCAAAGCCTTTCCCTGCTGTGGGGAAAGGCTCCAGCAGCCAGACGGTATGCTGCTAAAAATAGCAGAACAGATGGGGAGGCATTGCTTGGGCTGTAGAAAGCCATGTGGAGTATATACCTGGGGACATACCCACAGGGTTCAGGCGCATCTTTATTCTACTTGCCTAAGCAGTGCCTCACCGCCTACATGGCTATTTATACCCATGTGAGGAACGACTAGCCATGTACTTCTACCCTACACACCACCATAAGAAGTGTGAAGTGTAGATGTACCTATTGAGACCAAGGCCCTCCATGTGGAGAAGCTGTACCCCGGCAGCCTGCCACTGCTTCCTGCCAGCATGGCTCCAAAGCAGCTGTACTGCCAGAGCTTCCATAGCAGGTGGCTATGCATGTGACCAGACTTTAAGGGGTACTCCCGCAACTGTGGATAGAGGGCACAGAAAGATAATACAGCTGAGTGCTTTCGCTGCAGGGAATCTCTAGGGGAATGGTTTGTGAATCTCATTATGTGCCCTTGAGAGGGAAAGGGGATGCTGCTACACCGGCATTGGGGACCCCTTTCAATTATCCAGGAGACGGGAGATCCATGCATGCTAGGATCTCCATATTTTACTGACACACCCCCCGCTACATCAGTCTATACATAGATCAGTGTCTATATTTTAGAAACACACACAAAGCATACTTGCGCACACAAATCTTGTAAGACGGCTGCAGAGCAGAAGTATAAACATAAATTAAGTATGAGGTATATATCTCTGCCAATTAGGATGTATATTATTATCCCTTGACCCCTTCTTAATATTTCATTTTACCACATTTCTAAAATATTTATACCAGAGAGTGTGTTAAATTATAGCAGTTAAGACCATAGTATGGTTTCATTAATATTTCATCACAAATCTTTTATCATTTGAATTTCCCTGGTGTCATTCTGTTGCTTTGTAGTACACTGTGGGGATGGAGGACATTTTTAGTAGTTTTCCATTTTGTTTCTCTGAGTCTTAGCAGAACACCTTGTTCTCTTTTGCAGGCTACATTTTTTTTCAATGATTGAATTATGATTCAGCAGCTGATTCATGTAAAATATTCTCGATTCCTTATGTATTTTTTGTTGTTGAGGGTAACTAAGCAGCAGAACAGATGAAATATCTATGTAAATCCTTAACATGAATGAGCTGTATAACTGTATAGTGGCATTTCTGAAATGGTGGTTCACCCCTACCACTGACCCCCAGGTCACAGTCTTGCTAATAGACTGGGTACCTTAACTACCTACAGGTGAAGGACTGCTGTCCCCAGGAATAACATCTTCAAGACTCCAGTTAGCAAAGCATTTAAGCATGTGCTTAAATCCATTCTAATTCAGCAAAATACTTTGTCAGATGATGAAGTTGTCATGCATGCACAGGATCAGTGCTAAACCCCCATCTTTGCAAAAGTCTCTTGGAAGAACCCATTTGATGTGCTAGACCCGAAGTGGTCAACTCTTCCTTCAGAGCAGGCCACATGGCCTCACCACCTCCGGAGACTGAACCTCTGGGACTTCATCACACCTGCTTCACACCATGAGCGGCATTTTCAAAATAGTAGGGTTTATTAGTCAACTGGAGCACAACATAAGAAGTCCGTAGGTTAGAACAGAAAAATGAGGGGAAAACATTGTCCTCTCTGGTCAGTTCAGCACACCAGCCAAGCTGTGGTTAACTCTATTTTCAGGTTCTCTGATGCTCTCTCTGACTTCCTTCCTTAGGCCATGTCACTTTCATCAGCAAAATGTATGTTGCTCGGGGGTATGAAAAAACACCCCCCAGAGTGACATACTTTTTGCCACCATAAGTGGTAGTATGAACAGCGCTATGTTGGTGGGAGAGCTTCTCCCACCAACATAGCTGCCGCCGTTTGTGAAAGCACTTTTATTATGTCGAAAGGAGAGCTCTCTCCTGTCGGTATAGAGTGGCTACATGAGTGATCTTACAGTGGCGCAGCTGTGCCGCTGTAAGCTTGCTAGTGTAGACATGACTTTAGTCAGTTGCCAGGTGAGAGAGCAACAAGCTTCTTCCGAAAGCCAACTCTTAACCCCCCCACCTCACACATCTCAGTCCTTTGTTCTTGAGCTGGGGTCTCTGCTCACTTCCCTGCAGAGAGGCAGTGAAATCCTCCTCTCTCTGGGTCATTGGTTGCTAAGTGTTAATGTCCTGGTGAGTGGACTTTTCACTGTCTTCTCAGATTTTCCATTGTTATGGGTCAGTCTCAGTCACTCCTTTTTAATGACCCTTTCAGTCTGCTGAGACACCTTGGTGAGACACATACCCATGACTCTTAGCCCTTCCTGAAAGCAAACTTAGGGTATGACTTCACTACTGGCCGGATTGGCGAGCAGCAATCGATCCAGCAGGGATCGATTTATCGCGTCTAGTCTAGACGCGATAAATCGATCCCTGAGCGCTCTCCCGTCGACTCCTGTACTCTAGCTCGGCGAGAGGTGCAGGCAGAGTCGACGGGGGAGTGGTAGCAGTTGACTCACCGTAGTGAAGACACTGCGGTAAGTAGATCTAAGTATGTTGACTTCAGCTACATTATTCACATAGCTGAAGTTGTGTAACTTAGATCAACACCCCCCCCGCCCCCCGAGTGTAGACCAGGGCTTAGTCCTTGTTTCCCCACTAGGTAGCCATGGAAAGTATAGGGGAAACAGGAACACACAGGATTTATAAAAAATATTACATTCCCACTTCACACAAAAGTGCTTTGTTGGACTGGTGAACCAGGCCCCAAAGGACTGTGAAGTAAAGCAGAGCTGGATCTGAAACAGAACACTGGAACTTAGACAAATTCAAATCAGGGTCTAAAATTTGTTTTTCTGGCCTTTCTCCAGTCATGCAGCACTTTTGGGAATAGTAGTGATGGCCAAGACTATGATGTCACACAACAGGAAATACAGCTGGCTGGTATTTCTAGGAATGACATAAAAATGGTGATCCTTAAGTAGAGTGTGAATAAATAAAGACATCTATTGTCAAATACACACAAAACAGATCAAATTAAAACAAAAACTAGAAACAATAAGCAATATGCCTAAACTCTGAAAACAACAGTTTTCACTGAAATGGCACAAATTCATTTTATAAATGGTTATATTCTGTATGGGTAGAAAATTATATCACAGAAGTACTAGCTCATTTGTTTCCAATGTCTCTTTTAGTATAAAAAGATGCAGTTTCCAATGAAGTGATGAGACAATTACAATAATTCAGAAAAACAAAACAAATTCCTTTTCAATTTTTTATTTCAGAAGAGCCTCCAGCTCTCACTCCCTTCACTGTGCAAATCCCATCCTCATGTACAGCTACTCATGGGTTGCTGGGAAGAATGTGATGACACCACAAAAGTGCATGACTATTATTTAAGGAGCACTGACAGAAAAAGTTTAATTGTTTTGCTAAGCCCGTTTACTGATTACAGCTGGGTAAAACCCAACACTTTAGCCTATCCTTGTTGCAGAGTACATACTGCATGAAGTTGGTTTAATATGGTGGTAATCGGTAAACTGGATTGTGAATAAAAAGATGAAGATATTCTGATGTCAGCAGATAACAAGGCTGGTTCTGCTTTTGTGAATCACACAAAATTGTCATTTGTAAACAATTTGCACATTGTTCCGGGGTGGAATAGTGCCAAGTTCCATTGAAAAATAAATCCAAATAACCAAGGGGATATATTATGTGCTAGGTGTATGTTAGAAGGTGCATGTTGGGGGGAGAGGGATAGCTCAGTGGTTTGAGCATTGGCCTGCTAAACCCAGGGTTGTGAGTTAAATCCTTGAGGAGGCCACTTAGGTATCTGGGGCAAAAATTGGTCCTGCTAGTGAAGGCAGGGGGCTGGACTTGATGACCTTTCAAGGTCCCTTCCAGTTCTACGAGATTGGTATATCTCCAATTATTACCTTTAGAAGGTAAGGCGGGGCCATACAGCAGACAGGATCTCCAGGAAGAATTCTGGTTGACTCAGAGTTACCTTTTAAGTAATTTTCTGACTTAGGAGGAATTCTTCCTGCCAGTGCTTACCAGCTCCACCACTCTCAAAGAGATGGCAGCAAACTCTCCTCTCCTTCCGGTGAGGAGGGAGCAGGAACTATGTCCCCCAGTCGGATACAGGCCAGCCCCTGTGCAAAAGTGGGTAGGGAAGTTCCTTGCAGTCTCAACTGCCACATCCTTGGGGACACGTGTGCATATTCTTGCTAAAATCTGGCCTTTTGTTCGCTTGTGGAAATGGGACACTCTCATCTTAGACAAAAACTGAAGATTTCAGCCAGAATGGGAGGAAGATTTTGCATTCACTAGTAAAGGTGGCAAACCCCTGTGCCTAATCTGCAGTGCATCACTCTCTTACTACAAAGTGAGCAACTTGCAATGTCTTTACGAAGCGAATCACAGTAACTTTTAGTCTAAGTACCTTCCTGAATCAGAATACAGCTCAACAGACAACACACACTACTTTCTGCATTCAGTAAGGATGCTGACACAACAACTGAAGCTAGTTTTGCTATGGCATGGAATATCGCTTGTGCTAAATGTCCATATTGTGATGGAGAATTTGTTAACAAGACTATTGCAGAAGTGGTTGCAATTTTAGATCCAAGGAACACAAAACTTCAAGAACTAATACAGCAATTCCAATTTCGTACCACACTACGGAGAGGCGGATCTCCCAGATTAGTGCTGATGTTGCAAGCAACATGCAAAATGATCTAAAGAGTTCTCTAGCATTCAGCCTAGCTGTCGGTGAATCCACAGATATTCAAGATAAACCACAACTAGCAATATTTGTTTGCTATGTTTCTGCAGATGAAATGGTGAAAGAAGAAATGTTGGACTTAGTGGCACTAAAAGAAACAACTCGCGGTATTGACATAAAGAACGCACTTGACAAAGCATTGACAAAAGCTGATGTACCACTGGATAAACTTGTCAGTGTTGCAATGGTTGGAGCACCTGCAATGGTGGGGAAAAAAAGTAGGCCTTATCATACTCTTGAAAAGCGATCCCAAATTTCCAGAGTTTCTCCTTGTTCATTGCATCATCCATCATGAACATCTCACAGGCAGATACTTCAAGTATGAAAATGTTACGAAAATAGTCCTAAAATTGTCAATTTCATCCACTCGAATGGGAAGACTCATCGACAGTTAAAAAATTTCATTTAAGAGCTGGATCTTGAAAACAAACCAAATGACATCTCTTTCTACTGTATTGTGAGGTGGTTATCAACCAGCAATGTCTTAAATAGGTTTGTGTAACTGTTAGAGCCTATCATTTCTTTCTTTGAAGAAAAGGAAAAGTCCTGTCCACAATAGGAGATAGGCCTTTGGGCCATGAGTTTTGTGCTGTGCCGTGCCCCACTTTCAGTTTGAAGATGTCATTGTCATCCACGAAATTAACTTAGGGTTAACATTTAAATCTAAAACTATTCAAATGCAACTTATGAACAGTAAACTCCGCCGGTAGTGTGCAGCATACAGGGAGATCACAGCACATGAGGTCTGCCCAGCACTACAGTTACGCAATTTCCTGTTATAATGAGCATGTGCAGCTGAAGCGCAGCCTAGGTGCCACCTGCAGGGCTGAAACCCCAAGCAGCAGCACCCCCACCCCGGCAGGGCTGAAGCCGTGAGCTCCAGCTCACCTTGCTGCAGAGTGAAACCCTGAGCCTCCACGCCCCCCGCCCCGCAGGACTGAAATTGCGAGCGCCAGCTTACCCCCGGTGGGCTGAAACCCCGAACCTCAGTGCCCCCATCCCCGCAGGGCTGAATCTGTCATCGCTGGCTCACCCCACTGCGGGGTGAAGCCCTGAGTCCTCCCCCCCACCCCGCTGGGCTGGAGCCGCAAGCACTGCCTCACCCCACTGCAGGGGGAAGCCACGAATGCCAGCTCATCCCCACACACAAGTGAAGCCCCAATCTCTGCAAGACCTGTCAAAGAGCCGCGGTTTGGCCATGCCTGGTATATAATAAGGGTATGTCTACACTACAAGCTTAACATAGGTTGACTTACAGTCACTGCAGTAATATCGTGATGGTTCACATTCACACTGCCCTCCTTCTGTCAGTGATGCACATCCTCACCAAGACCACAACTTGAGAGGGGCCGTGTGGAGGGCTGAGCGCCTGGGCTGTTAGCTCCTTGCGGCTCCCTGCCAAGCACCTGGCTGCCCCTTTGCTCTCGCCTTCCTGCTCCCCGCCGGGAACCCAGCTGCTCCCCGGGCTCTCACCTCCCTGCTGGGAGTGGGCCAGCTGCCTGGCATCCCAGCAGGGAGTGGGGAACCAGGGGTAGCCTTATGTCGACCTAACTATGTAGTGTAGACTAGGGCTAAGTTAAAGTACATTAAAAGATTGTACACACATCGGAATAACATTGTAAGAACAGTTAAGAATTAGAAAGAATCAAGTTCTATTAATAATTTTATAAAAGCAACAAAGAATCCTGTGGCACCTTATAGACTAACAGACGTTCTGCAGCATGAGCTTTCGTGGGTGAATACCCACTTCTTCAGATGCAAGAGATAATAATTTTATAATTATTCAGTATTTACCTTATCGCATCGATGACAGCACTGCGTACATCTCGTTCCTTCATATTGTAGAATTATTACTGGTGAAATTTTACATCCACTTCACCTCCTTTTTTTACTATTTAATACCATCTTGGGCCTTATTTTTCACATTATTTCAGCAACAGCAGTGTTAATGTTAAAGAAAGAGAATGTTTGGATAAAGCCTTACACAGCTGAAGAGAAAAGCACTCAGACTAGCTAAATATGCTTTTTATGCACAGTTTGAACTCCAGTTGTTCAAAGTGAAGTGTTGCCTTTGGTGTGGAACATGAAGTACTTTGGATAGAAGAGCAGAGCAGCATCAAAGGAGGACCAATCATTTGATGCCACAAAATGCACGTATTGATTTCATATTTTGAAAGGCTTCCTTTACCTTGAATATTTAGCAGATTCAGTGAAAGATTTTGCTGATGACCCCAATGAGTTTAAATCCTGTCCTAACAAAAATGTAATCTTTGAGAGGTATACACAAGCTATTCCATCATTAATTCATTATCAGCAAATACTGTATAGACGTTCAGAGGCAGATACTATACAGAACAAGAGTCATTTGGACTGCAGAGGCAACAAACCCCACAAATATTAGGTGTAGTATACTATAATTCTCAGTAAAATATTATACACAACTTGTTTGCAGTTCTGGTTACTATCATACAGGTTTCAGAGTAGCAGCCGTGTTAGTCTGTATCCGCAGCCTTACAAAACTATGGAACAATTAAATTCAGAACTGGATTTTGACGCTGGCTTTTTAATTTTTTTTAAGTTTATTTTTTGAAGTTTCTTTCTTTTTTATTATTAAATTATTATAAAGCAGTGGTTTTTTAACCTTCTTTTCATTTGCAGACCCCTAAGAAGTTTGAATGGAGGTTCAGAAACCCTTTGGAAATCTTAGCTGTAGTCTGTGGACCCCCAGGGATCTGCAGACCACAGGCTGAAAACCACTGTTATAAAGTATTATAGACTTTCTAAAGGACCATGATGGTTATTTTCAAAGAAATTATGCTTTCTTGCCATTATCAGGATCCCATTTTAAATCACACTGTTAAATAATAATACATGTGAAGATCAAAATATAAACTAGAATAGTCTCCATGGTATCAGGTATCTGAAATTCACCGTCCAAATGATATCTGGCCTAAACAATATTTGCTTTCTATACATGTGGTATTTGAAGCCATTAGAACAGGGGGAGTGTCAAGAAAAACTCTAATTAGTGCATTCAAAATGTTCCACCTTGTCTGAACCAAGGCAAGTGGAAGAAAAAACCCTAAATGTATCAAGTGCAAATGAGCCAAGCCATGGAAAGGCAACCTTACATATAGATCCTACCTGATATTATTAGCTCATCAATAGGGAACACCAAAAACCTGAATAAACTAATATGTTTAACCCTCAGGGGGGAAAGGATAGCTCAGTGCCCTGCTAAACCCAGCGTTGTCAGTTCAATCCTTGAGGGGGTCACATAGGAATCAGTACTTGGTCCTGCCAGTGAAGGTAGGGGGCTGGACTCAATGACCTTTCAGGATCCCTTCCAGTTTGATAAGATAGGTATTTCTCCACATATTACTTACACTTGTGGTTCTAGAAAGGTTTTGCACCTCCTACAGAAAAAAAAATAGTAGCTCCAAGGTAGTTATGGCTGAATAATATTTATCCCATGTTCACAACATTATTCAAATAAAATTACCATACTCAATTAACATCTGCTTGTGCATAACATAAAGTATCCACAAACATTATTCACTGAGCTCTATTTGAGATACTACATCTATAATCAGACACGAGTGCTCAAGGGGGCAGGGAATCAGCTACTGATTATGATATGAAAGTGCAAGCTTTTAGTGGCTACAAAGCATTTAGGCCATGAGTCTTCATGAGCCTCTGCACCTGCACAGACATCATTGCAGGATTGGGGCCTTTGTATTACAATCAGGGCCGCCCAGAGGATTCAGGGGGCCTGGGGTCTTCAGCGGTGGGGGGCCCCCGCTTCGGCGGTAATTCGGCGGCGGGGGGGTCCTTCCGCTCCGGGACCCGCTACCGAAGTGCCCGAAGACCCACGGTGGGGGCCCTCGCCGCCAAATTATCGCCGAAGACCCGGCACTTCAGTGGCAGGTCCGGGTGCGGAAGGACCCTCCCCCCCCATCCCCCCCGCCGCTGAATTACCGCCAAAGACCCGGAGCGGAAGAATCTCCAGGGGCCCCGAAAAACTCTCGTGGGGACCCCTGCGGGGCCCGGGGCAAATTGCCCCACTTGCCTCCCCCTCTGGGCGGCCCTGATTACAATTGTAATAAAGCAAGTTGTTTGATTCCACCTGAATTATTCTTTACCTGGCATTATAACATTTTAAAAGCTCTTCTTGGTTTGCTTAGATCTAGATATATCAATAGGGAACAAAAATACTATATGTATGTTGAGTAAAACTTTACTGGAGGATCCCGAGAAAGTTTTCATTGAAAAATGTAGAACAAAACTGGTGAAAAACAGCTTTCAGCCCCATTATTGGTTTCTCCCTTGAATGGGGTTAAGATCAATCTCTCAGTGTATTTTTAAAGTGACTGACAATCACAGGTACATTTTGACAGTTTTTTAAGGTTTTTAGCTCCTCAGTACTTGCAGTATATTCATAAGGCTAAAGCCGGGTAATAGATTCACTTCAGCACATCTCTATGCCTACACAGAGCCCCATTTGCTTCACTCTATTTAAAGAGTCCAACCTTGAAAAGAAAATGTCTTTCCCTGCTGATTTTGCCCTTTCCATTTTGCAATTGGTTCTAAGCACTGGCTAACCTGGCATCGTTTCAGGGGAGGACTCCTGTCTCAGACCGAGAAAGCGGGACAATCAGCGAGTTATCTTAAGTGCCTATACACAAATGCAAGAAGCCTGGGGAACAAGCAGAGAGAACTAGAAGTCCTGGCACAGTCAAGGAATTATGATGTAATTGGAATAACTGAGACTTGGTGGGATAACTCACATGATTGGAGTACTGTCATGGATGGATATAAACTGTTCAGGAAGGACAGGCAGGGCAGAAAAGGTGGGGGAGTTGCGTTGTATGTAAGAGAGCAGTATGACTGCTCAGAGCTCCAGTATGAAACTGCAGAAAAACCTGAGAGTCTCTGGATTAAATTTAGAAGTATGAACAACAAGGGTGATGTCGTGGTGGGAGTCTGCTACAGACCACCGGACCAGGGGGATGAGGTGGACGAGGCTTTCTTCCAGCAACTAACAGAAGTTGCTAGATCACAAGCCCTGGTTCTCATGGGTGACTTTAATCACCCCGATATCTGCTGGGAGAGCAGTGCACAGGCAATCCAGGAAGTTTCTGCTGGGAGAGCAGTGCACAGTCAATCCAGGAAGTTTCTGGAAAGTGTAGGGGACAATTTCCTGGTGCAAGTGCTGGAGGAACCAACTAGGGGAAAAGCTCTTCTTGACCTGTTGCTCACAAACAGGGAAGAAATAGTAGAGGAAGCAATAGTGGATGGGAACCTGGGAGGCAGTGACCATGGTGATCGGGGAAGGTCCCGGATGACTGGAAAAAGGCTAATGTAGTGCCCATCTTTAAAAAAGGGAAGAAGGAAGATCCAGGGAACTACAGGCCAGTCAGTCTCACCTCAGTCCCTGGAAAAATCATGGAACAGGTCCTCAAGGAATCAATTCTGAACCACTTAAAGGAGGGGAAAGTGATCAGGAACAGTCAGCATGGATTCACCAAGGGCAAGTCATGCCTGACTAACCTAATTGCCTTCTATGATGAGATAACCGGCTCTGTGGATGAGGGGAAAGCAGTGGATGTGCTATTTCTGGACTTTAGCAAAGCTTTTGATACAGTCTCCCACAGTATTCTTGCCAGCAAGTTAAAGAAGTATGGGCTGGATGAATGGACGGTAAGGTGGATAGAAAACTGGCTAGATGGTCGGGCTCAACGGATAGTGATCAATGGTTCCATGTCTAGTTGGCAGCCGGTATCAAGTGGGGTGACCCAAGGGTCGGTGCTGGGACCGGTTTTATTCAATATCTTCATTAACGATCTGGAGAATGGTGTGGACTGCACCCTTAGCAAGTTTGCAGATGACACTAAACTGGAAGGAGTGGTTGATATGCTGGAGGGTAGGGATAGGATACAGAGGGACCTAGACAAATTAGAGGATTGGGCCAAAAGAAATATGATGAGGTTCAACAAGGACAAGTGCAGAGTCCTGCACTTAGGACGGAAGAATCCCATGCACTGCTACAGACTAGGGACCGAATGGCTGGGCAGCAGTTCTGCAGAAAAGGACCTAGGGGTTATGGTGGACGAAAAGCTGAATATGAGTCAACAGTGTGCCCTTGTTGCCAAGAAGGCTAATGGCATTTTGGGTTGTATAAGTAGGGGCATTTCCAGCAGATAGAGGGAAGTGATCATTCCCCTCTATTCAGCACTGGTGAGGCCTCATCTGGAGTACTGTGTCCAGTTTTGGGCCCCACACTACAAGAAGGATGTGGATAAATTGGAGAGAGTCCAGCAGAGGGCAACAAAAATGATTAGGGGGCTGGAACACATGACTTATGAGGAGAGGCTGAGGGAACTGGGATTGTTTAGCCTGCAGAAGAGAAGAATGAGGGGGGATTTGATAGCTGCTTTCAACTACCTGAAAGGGGGTTCCAAAGAGGATGGATCTAGACTGTTCTCAGTGGTAGAAGATGACAGAACAAGGAGTAATGGTCTCAAGTTGCAGAGGGGGAGGTTTAGGTTGGATATTAGGAAAAACTTTTTCACTAGTAGGGTGGTGAAGAACTGGAATGGGTTACCTAGGGAGGTGGTGGAATCTCCTTCCTTAGAGGTTTTTAAGGCCAGGCTTGACAAAGCCCTGGCTGGGATGATTTAGTTGGGTTTGGTCCTGCTTTGAGCAGGGGGTTGGACTAGATGACCTCCTGAGGTCCCTTCCAACCCTGAGATTCTATGATTCTATATGATTCAGTTACTTGGTTGTTTGTGAATAGTAGAGCTGAGTGAATGATTTGGTTGACAAATGTACACTCTTTTGCCTCTTCAGAAGTTCTCTGCAAGCAGCTTGCAATTTTTTGGAACTAATTTTGTCAGTAATTTCTAGGAATAATTCTTGAGCCCGGATCCTGCCTGGAGCCCTGTTGACTTCATTAGAGTGCTGTGTAAGCACACGGCTGCGCTCGTGCACAGTGAATTGCAGGATTGGGGCCTACAGATATTGTTCATGATCAAGTTGCTGCAAGCATTCAATATTCAGAATTTAACTGATGTTTCTTTTCGTAATCAATCAATAGCTTTGGGGTCAGGATGAAAGACAGCACGAAAGCAAAGATATTGCTATAGTGCTAGAAAAACAAACTGGATTAGATTGCCTCTTTTTTGAATTTAGGTTAACTGCCTTCAACTATTTTACAAAAGACAAACGTATTCTTTGGAAAGACAAGGGCCTTTTAATGGTAAATGGAGTGAAAGTGTCAGCAGTCTACCCAAGGATACCTTGGAAGCTCAAAGCCCAATATAAAATCAAGGCATTTTAGCGCACACTTCTCTGTACACTTTTTGTAAAAATATGCCTAACATATAATTCATGTTTGAGTGCTTCTGGGCAATTTAAAGAATAGATAATGGAGTCATATCATCTCTCAGGTTAACAACCCATCACCTTGAGTTTAGTTAATAGATACCTTTTTTTTAAAAAAATGTTCTTTTAAAACTCTGATTTTCTCGGTGAATATCGTTATTCTTCCTTAAATTCTTCTTTTCAAATAGCTTGTCTCCGGTGCATTTTGTATTTAGTATTCGGCAATTTTAACTCTCCGGTTTATAAAACAAGATGAAAATCCATACATCGGGCTTCCAGGGATGCTCATGCCCTGTGTCTTTGTCAGAGGTGATCACAATTAAATGCTTGTTTCCTGAGACAGCTTGTCAACGAGCACAATTACAAAGCCTCTCAACCTGACCTGCTACAGCAGATACAGTGCAAAATAGAAAGAGGGCACTCGTAGCAGGGACTAAACAGGGGAAACTTCATTTTTAACTTCTGAGTCTATTTCCCTAAATTATAATTATCTATTTTTTTTTTACAGATTGTTATTAACTCTCCTACAGGACGCTGTACACAAACATACAATGTTTATATTCCCTCAGTAGTCACCAGCATGGCCAGCTATAGGCAACTGCAAACCAAGCATGTGCTTGGGGCGGCACATTTTCAGGGGCGGCATTCCAGCGATTTTTTTAAAATTTATTTATTTTTGTGCTTCGGGTGGCAAAAGCCTAGAGCCAGCCCTGGGGCCACTGCGGTTCACGCCGTGGGGGAGCAGTGCCCGCACCTTGTGGCTGGGCCGGGCAGGCTCCAAGCGGGGGACACTCAGGCTGAGGGCCGCCCCGCAGGGCACACGGAGCCGCCTGCAGGTGCTGCAGGGCGGCCGCCCCCCAGCACCGCAGCCGGGGCTGGGAGAAGCAGCCCGAGCCACCCAGGGACTGTGGCAGGGCGGCCAGAAGAAGCATCAGCAACAGGGTCATAGAGGGCGGGTTGCTGCCGTGCAGGGCCCGCATCCTGCTCTAAGGGGCTCTGCTCCCTCTGGGGCTGCCCTACCCCAGCTCCTCAGCCTGAGTGTCCCCCAGCTCTGCCCTCCTGGGTCCTGGCCGGTCCTGGAGGCCGGAGCCCCGGCTGGAGGGACCCTGGGCTGAGGCTCGACCCAGGAGGCCCACTGCTTACCTCGACCCTGCCAGCGCTGGACCGGCTGGAGGCGAGAGGGGAGCAGGCGGAGTCAGCATTAGTGGGGGGGAGCCCAGTGCTGGGGAGGCAGGGGATGGTGGGGGGAAGAGAGAGCCCAGGGCTGGGGCGTGCAGGTGGGTGGAGGAAAGAGAGAGCCCAGGGCTGGGGCGGCAGGGGGTGTGGGTGGGGGAGGGCACTGGTGGAGGGGGTGAGAGCCCAGGGGTGGGGTGGGGTGGGGGACAGTCTAAATTTTTTTTGCTTGGGGCAGCAAAAAATCTAGAGCCGGCCCTGCTCATCAGTGCAGGCAGTGTGCTCAGATCCTGGCAGTGCAATATCCTGTGCAAGGGTGAAAGCCTGGTCCCACTGAAGTCAATGGGAGTTTTGTCACTGACTTCAGTGGAGTCAGGATTTCACCCTGGGTCTCTTGATATATGCCCAACACAGGCATCATGTTCAGATTTTTAGGAGAGAGAACATGATCTCCATCCGGGACTCCTGGTCCAAGCCAGTAGACACAGTGTACTCCGACTCTTGAAGAAAAGTGCCATCTTGTGAAGCAATGGCAACTTCTTTGGATGACTAGTGTGCACTACCGATCGGCATAAAATAAGACCTACTCAGCCGGACTAACTCCAAATCCTGCCCTCATCAGCCAAAAGGATGGCAGGACTGCAATACAAGATCTACGCAGTAAAACCTTTAATGGGGGTTAAGGAACAGAATAGGAGATCTTCAGATTTCTGAGAAGGATGTGGTGAACTCCCTAAAAATGACACTTAAGGTGAGGCAGGGCACACAACTCACGGCCCAAAGGGAGGAGGGATATTGTGCCCTTGAGATTTTGGGCAGCTCTGGGAGCTGGAGTGACCCCTGGCATAGTTTAGACATCCCCTGGGAGCCTCAGAGCTGAAATAAAGGCCACAGAGCTGCCTGGATCACCAAAGTGTTAACATGCTGTGCCCCAACCCATGACATACCCTACCTGATCCAGCCCCACCTCTGACATGCTTCCTACACAAGGGGTTTGGAAGGGTTCCTCGGAGGGCAAGCTTATAGCTGTCTCCCACAGTTCCTATCCAAGAGAATATTCCCTTGCCAGATCTGGGGCTTTTAGAGCCTCTTTTCCCCACTCTGTTTTTTTTACCCAGTGTAATGAAGCTGGAGTAGGGATGAAGATCTCACGCTTAGTTACTATTTCTTTAAAAATGAAGCAAATTTGTTAGTCACAAAAATGAGCCAATGGTTAGATCCAGGCACATGTAAGGCAAGCACTGTACAGATGCCAATACATCTTGGTCATGAACTGCAACATCCTCTCCTTCCTGTGCCACTCCTGAACAACTGTTGCCAGATGTGCAACATCTGTGATGTGGAAAATCATCCAGTGTGGAATGGAATGATACAATATTAACCTGAATATTTTCTGGGTCATCCCCAATGCTATAGCTACTGCACATGATTTCTCTGAAAGCTACAGTGTGCATAAACAGGTTATATTGGAATTAAACAGTCAAGCTGCAATTCTAATCTGAGATATATATCACATAGTTTCTCAGACTATTAGCTCTAATTCCTAGAGCAAATCATTTAGAAAAACATCCAGTCTTGATTTAAAAATTATCAGTGATGGAGAATGCATCACAACTCTTGGTAAGTTGTTCCTATGGTTAATTACCCTCATTGTTAAAAAATTACACCTTATTTCCAGTCTGAATTTGTCTAGTCATAAACCATGTTTTTGAATCCTTTAATGCTTCTTGTATTTCTTCTCTGAACCCTCTCCAATTTATCAATTGAATTGTGGATACCAGAACTGGACACAGTATTCCAGCAGTGTCTAATATAGAGGTAAAATAACCTCTCTACTCCTACTCGAGATCCTCCTGTTTATTGCATCCCAGGATCTCATTAACTCTTTTGGCCACAGTGTCACTCTGGGAGCTCA
Source organism: Mauremys reevesii (assembly GCF_016161935.1). Taxonomy (NCBI): domain Eukaryota; kingdom Metazoa; phylum Chordata; order Testudines; family Geoemydidae; genus Mauremys; species Mauremys reevesii. The sequence goes on from NC_052624.1 coordinate 20,902,578, forward strand.
TGTTCAACTGATTATCTACCATGACCCCCAAATCTTTTTCAAAGTCACTGCTTTCCAAGACAGAGTCCCATCCTGTAAGTATGGCCTACAATCTTTGTTCCTAGATGTATACATTTATATTTAGCCATATTAAAGCACATATTGTTTGTTTGTGAGGCCATTTGAACTCCCCACTAACTTGTATCTTTAGGCAGTAGCTCTCAATCTGAAGTCCATGACCCACTAGTGGTTCCTATAGCCCTTTCTAGAGATATGCAGGATGAAACATTTTGAGTCTCATGCCATGGGGGACTGCAGAGATAGGGAGGAGGGATGTGAAAATGGATATATCTCTCTCTTACCTAGTGGGCCATAAAATAAAAGACTTGGAAAATTAATACCTGACCCGGAATACAAATCACTACTCAGGGCCCCATTTCAGTAATTTAGAAACTGAGCACCATCTGACCAACTGCTGAATCACACCCTAAATGGAAGCTGCAAAGAAGATGAGTGCACAAGTATATGAATAACTTGGGTAGGCAACATACAGGGCTGAAGTGAGAGGGGGTGGCAAATGATAATCCTCTATAGACATTTGAAGGAGATAAACAGCAAGGAAGGAGAGACACTGTTTAGGGAAGTCCATAGGGATTTGTGTGGGAGTACTGGGATGGAATTCAGATAAGACACACTGAGGCTAAATATTCGGAAAGCATTTCCTAAAGGTGAGAGCTATTAGACTATGAAATAGCCTCCTGCAGGAAGTGATGATAACCCAACAGCTTGGGTCATTTAAAAATGGAATGGGCAAAGCACTGAAGGGTAGCAGAAGGGTGCCTATATCATTGAAATACCGAACATTAGTCTTCACATGGAAGTGTATTTGGACTGTCAACTGTGAGCATTTCCCTTTTAAAAATTGCTGCTGTGCCTATGTGTCAAATAGTCCGAGTTTGGAAAAGCAAAAGATAATATTCTGTGTATCATTCATCTATGTTTCTTATTATTTTGCTATACCAATGGGAATGGTCTTATTGCTTTTCTTCATAGAGATAGCCAAGAGAAGATTTGGAAAACACATAGTATTTATAGTGCCTTTTTTAATTCTTTCAGAGTGTAAAGAGCAGGATCAAATTTTCTTCTATAATTTTAATTTTTTAATGGAAGAACTCAGGAGGCAGAAGTGGTGGAGTGTAATGTAATGTAGCATATACAGTGCTACATGGCATAGAATATATTACTCAGGGAGCAGGTATGTAACTGCCATTAATAACAACATAAATTACACATGTGCATCAAAAGAGGAAGATCTAATGATTGACTTGTCTTGCATTTACATAGCACTGTTGACACAGAAGGATTCCAAAGCACTGTATATCCTTCATCAATCATAACTGTACACACACTCAAATATATATATAAAATATGCAAAAGTGTTGCGGCAGGTATATAATTGTTTACATGGGACTATAAAATAAATATTTTATTTATTTATATCTACATAGGTATCTTTCATAGTCCCCTGCTAAAATATAATATGTAATACTATATTATACAGGTATAAAAGCTCTTTGTGCATCACTGGGTTCAAAAGCAGCACACAAATGTTTGGACAAGAAGTCCAATACTGCTCAATGGTTTTGAATGGAACTCCACCATTATACAAACAGCTTGCAACTGGGACTGTAGGACAATGTACGGAGGCAAAATGTAATTACCTGATTTAGAATTTAGCCAGAGTCTAAAGTTAATACTCCTATTCTTGTGAAAATATTAAGGTAACATTAGGTTAAAATTTTCAACTTGGACGCTCCTGGAGCTGATGTGAGTGTAACACCTCTCATTGTTTAATTGTTGGCTAATATGGTACTGTACATGGTTTGGTCCATGTCTGCACTTAAATGGTGTTCAGCCCCTGTACAGCTGAGATGATTGCTAACAATCACAATTCAGGCATGGCTAAGTTCTCGAGTACAGGCCAGCCATCTCTGGATGGCCTGGAAGCTCCACTGTTGCAGCAGCCCTTTAATAATAATAGTGAGGCCAAGTGGTTCCCAGTATCAGCTCTGCTGTATTCTCAATAGCAATTTGCAAGTTAGCATCAGCCACCAAAAATTCATCTAGCTGACCAGTGAATTAATTAGCCAGTGACTTTATGTCATAACCACACTCCAGGGGAGATGACAGGTGGGTGACTAGCCATGTGCAGAAAGTAATTGAAAACAGGTTTTTATCAAGTTTAATCCCCTCAAATACAGTTCCTTGGTTTAGGTAACCTGGGTAACAAATTCCTCTTTCCCCATGACCTTCCAAAAATAGACATTTGTGTAGATTGCCTGACTGATAAGAAACTCAGAAACTATTTTAAGAATAAATGTAGAGGGGCTCTTAATGAGACCTTTGCTTTATAGAAGGTAGTATATGGTCAGTCCACCGTGAGTGCTCCCAGAACACTGACCCTTCTGGCTGACGTTATAGCTATTAGAAAGACCACCTTCATGGACAGATGGGCCATCGAGCATGTGGCTAGAGGCTCAAAGGGGGTTTAGTGACAGATGATTGGAGGTCTCACTGAGGTCCAAACTTCACCTATGGTGGAAAGCATCTGAGAATCCCTTTCAGTAATCTAGTTATGACAGGATGAGTGACAATAGAATGGTTATCCACCAGAGGATGGAAAGCACAGATTGCTACTAAATGCACTTGCAGAGAACTGAGCATGAGACCCAAAGATTTAAGAGTAAGTAAATACTCTAAGACAGTATGGATCCCAGAGGATTCTGAAGACAGGTTGTGCTGGTGAGCCCAAGAGGAGAAATGCTTCCATTTCACTGAGTAACAACTCCTTGCAGAGTCTTTTCTGTTTTCATTAAGGACGGATTACACCCTTTTGGAACACAAGCGCTCTGTTTGTGATGCCCATCCAAATAATAGGCTGAGTTGCAGCAGTCCCAGACCGGGGGGCTTGAACCTGCCTGTGCTGTGATAGAAGGACCGGCAATGGGGGGATGTTCATGTGTGGTTGAACTGAGAGCTTCAGCAGATCCATACACCAGCATACCAATCAGGCCAATTCTTGTTCTGAGGCAGCTGAACAGGTTCATTCAAAACCCAAAATTCGGCATGATATTCTCGGCATTAATATTTCCCTCATTAGAGGACACATGGTTTGCTGATCTCAGCATGAAAGATGCATATTTTAACACAGATGTTCACCCAGCCCACAGGAGGTTCCTCTTTGATCAAGACCATTACCAATTCAGAGTCTTCCTCTTTGGTCTAACCACAGCACCCAGGATTTTTTAAAGGTTTTTTTCAGTAGTTGTATCTTGAATGAAAAGACAGGAATTTACAGTGTTCTTTTACCTAGGTGACTGATGGGCAAGTCCAGGTGGCAACCAGTGTTCTGCTCAGCCTTCTGCCTTCTCTGGGTGGTCTGTGTCAATCATGAAAATCCACATTGACCCCCAGACATTTTATAGGGGTGATGTTGGACTTAACCACAGCAAAAGCATATCTACCTCTTGTAAGTCTTCAAGACTTGAGCACTCTCATATATCAGGTCACTATCAGAAACTGTCTTTCTCTCCCCTAACACCTAACCTCATGCACACATGATGCCATTCAACAGGCTTCATCTTTGCTGCTACAAGCCTGGGTTCTCTCTGTGTACTCACCAGAGAAGGGCATCTTAAATGGCAAGGTAACAATTCCTCCCAAAATTTTAAATTCTCTTGTCTGGTGGACAAAACCAGAGAAGGTTCAGGTGGGGATCCCTTTTCTCATACCGAATCCTGAGGCAACCATTGTTACTGGCATCCCCGAGAAAGAGAAAGCCAGATCCCTTATCTCCAGTGGAACCAATGGTACCAATGGTTGTGTCTCAAGGCTGGCAGGTAGGATGGGGGAACGACTCTACATCCTTGGAATAGTCTCTTCCTCCAGTGTAACAATGTCCCTCAATAGAGACAGTCCCAATAGGTGGGGTGCATGCAAAAAGGGAAGAGCAAAGATGTCCTCCAGGGAAACATAGGCCTCAGATCACCCTGGGCATGAGGAGAGTCAGAACTAGAGCTTCCCTGGTCACTGTGACGACTCCCTCCAGGGCCTTGTCACTATCGGTACTGTATTGGCTCTAAAAGTGGATGGGAGCACCAGGCGCTGTTTATCCCGAGAAAGGAAATGGGTAAAACCTATCTAACTGTACTATGCTGCTCTTGGCTTTCTCAGTCTATATCAACCTTCGCCTCAAAAACTACCCTCTCCACTTGGGTCACCACTCAAAGACAGTCCTCAGCGAGATGCCCAAACTAAAGTCATGTCCAAATGCAAACACCGTGTGAAACTTAGTGCAGATGAAAAAGCACACCAACTCCTGCTCACCATATATGAAAAGAGCCACTGCCTTTAATACAAAAAAATTGAAAGGAAAAGGGAATCTACTAACTTGAAGTCTAGCTAACAAAAAGAAATAGTTAAAATAGTTTCAGGTACTACACTAGCTCCTGAGCCCTGCTGTTAGTTTTTGTTCTCCCCCCATCAGATTTTTCAATGTTTCACATATTCTTCTCACCCTTCCCCGCTGTGTGAATGACCCATACAGACAATAGGGAAACTGATAATACAGGGAGAACAGGGATTGACAAATGGGCAAAAATTAAAAAAAAATTAAAAAAAATATTTTCCTCCCTGATCTTTTTCTGCTCTATCACTATCACAATTATTTGTCTTACAGGAGCACTTGCTTGCCCCAGATGAGTTTGGGGCCCATTATAATAATTGGACCTACAAATTTACTCTCATTGTGAGCTCAACTGTAAAAAAGTATGTGAAAGTTCATAAAATGTCACAATAACACAGGTTAATAAAAAGGTACAAACAAGAGATAAAAATGGAATTAGTCTAAACAAAAAGGCCTACTGCCATAACTCAAGGACTGTGTTAAAATCATGCTTGTAAACAAAAATATGTAAAGTCAAAAAATCAGTAAACCAAAGTTAGTATATCAAAAAGTAGGCCTAATTAATAAACAAATAATAAGGGGATGGGCTCTTTCACCCATCACAACTCTTTGGGGTCAAAGAAATAAATTTTTGGGGGAAAATATTTTAAAATAAAAAGATGGAGGCTACTGGCGTGAGCTTCACTATGATGGCTACCGCTCCCACCATTTCCTCAGACTGTGGGCCTTCATTATCCTGATCCTGAGAATTGTCCTGACCAGACTGGGGCAAAAAAGGGATCCAGACAGCATTGCCACCCCTGCTAGCTCCAGCGGAATCCCAAACACCACCTAAGATAAAATGAGATCAGACAAACAAACAGCAGCAGCTCCAGCCCATCTCAACTAGCTTCTCTTTTCCCCAAAAGAACAGTTATTACCATCTTTAATACCTCGAAGAGACTGTCAAACAGCGAAGGTTTCCTTCTAAAACTCTCTCCAGATAAAGAAAATTGGAAAAAGAAATGTTATAAAAATAAATGCCTTACTTAATACTTTACATTTCAAGTGTTTAAACTGTTTTTGCTTCTTTTCTGTAGCTTTAATAAAAAGTTTAAATGATTTTTAATGGTGTGCTTGCCATAGTTTTCAGCAGGCTAAAGTCTCTATATTCCAAACGCCAAACCTTGTTTAACACTGTTTAGTGCTGAACAGTACCTGAATTATGTTAACACCTTTAGCCCATTTATTTAATCTAAATTAATACAGCAGGCCCCTTTGTGCTAGGTGATGTGCATACACTGAAGAGAACATCCTTGCCATGACCAGTTTCCAATTTAAGCAGACAAGACAAAAAAAAGGTGTGATAAAGCAAATATTATCCCCATTTGACAAATAGGGAAAGGTGGCACAGAGACTCTAAGTGACATGCCCAAGGTTGCACAGGCAGTCACAGTTGTGGAGATGGAGGTGGAGAGCTGGGAACTGAATCTTGATCTCCTGAGTCCCTTAACCACAAAATCTTCCTTCCTCTCTGAAAGAAATGAATGAAACCTGAACTAAGAAATAACAGTTCTCCTAAGTCCCACTCTAGCACCTTAAACGCAAGGCCATCCTTTCTCACCTTAGCTGTTACTAGTAACAATAGTAGGTAACCCATTTTCAGGCAGAGGGTGACTTTTATGTTGATGATGTCCCCTCAATAACATTGCCATGAATATTATGGTATCTGGGTGGGTACTTCTTATGAGTGGGCTGTGCTTGGATGCAGCAGCTGTCCTATTCTGATCCCATGTTAGATTACTACAGGAATTAAACATTAGCATTATTTTATTACCACCTTTGTCAAAACAGTTTTATTTTTGAACATTTATTTTTAATTTGAGATTCAATTATTAGCCACAGCGGTATTTATTTTGAACTGGAGTTTCTGGCAAGAAGGATGCCCACATAAAGAATTTGTTTTTGAATGGTCTCAGCTACTCGTTAAGCATGTAAATGTAAAACACCACCGATTTCTAATTACAGCATTTGGTAACAAAATCTAGCTAAACAGCTCAAAACTGACTGGATCACATATTAAGAGTATCCAGCATCACCAGTGAAATATTTAGCTGCTTTTTAAAGCTCAGAACACTATATGCTATCTCTCACAGTAACAGCAGCCTAAAGGTAGCAAAACCTTGAATGATCAGTTCTGTAGACCAAACTGTCTTTCTGCCTTAGATCAGTTAGCTTTGATCTAAGCTTTTGCATGAAATATGAGTATGCAATTATTCAGCTATTATCACAGTGCTAAACACGGGACATGTGGAGGACTAGGAACTATATGACTATGGGTATCAAAATGTGAGCACTTAGCATTGATTTTGGCATCCAAATGTGGGATTTGGACATTCCACTGAAGAAGACACACTTGAAAACGGGCCCCATTGTATTTTCCATTTCCAGCATAATTCAGGTGAAAGGATAAGATTGTTATTGATTTTAACCATTTTTATTTATTATTATTATTATTATTAATAATAGTAAAATATTGCTATTATAGTAATGGTCAGAGGCTCCCAGTTTGAATCAGGGCCCCATTGTGTTACATGCTATGAAGTCAGAACCCTGACCAGAAAAAAATTACAGCTTAGAAGACAAGTGACATGGGAAGGGTGGGGAAGAATACAATCACCATGTAACAAACTGATCGCTAGAACTGCAATGCTATTCCAATCAGTTTCACTGCAGAAGAGAAATCCATACTGTAGTGATTAAAGCAAAAGAAACTGTTCTGTCAGTGGAGGACTCTGGAGAACAAGCACTTCAAAGCATGTAAACTGACTGACACATGCCTGACGGCATCTTGCTAAATCATCAGCATGCATGTACCATGTAATAAAAAGGAGCGGTAAGAGAAAACATAACTGAAATTTTGACCAGAAATCGAAAGTGTAACAAGCACAAGAGTTAATGGAACTGCTAAAATGAAAAGGTTAAGTTGAGAGGAAGATCCTTGTGCCATGAACTCAATCTGAAGAGGAGATACTTTTTTGGGGAAGGTATAGGAGAAGAGCTTAAGTCTGGATACATAAGAATTGATGGAGTGATCAGAAAAAGGAAGGGAAGAGAGAGGGTGAATTCGACTTCTTAAGCATAAAAAAATACTTGTGAAAATTAAAGAGGATGCTGAGAAGAGTTTGCTTCATTTTCTGAACAAGATTAATTTCCTTTTAAAAACAGAAACAGCTAAATTTCCCATGGGGTATAGTCATATGACAATGAGAAAGCCCCCAAATTGTGTGGCAGGTTATCAGACTCAATTAGTCTCAAAGGTTGAAAATGTAACCAAGTAAAAATGGAGTAAAGACATCAGTGATTTGGCCCAGTTCTACTGAAATAATGATATAGTATGATAGATAATATACATTTAGTATTCATATAGGCCTGAGTCCTGCAGCCACTTATACACCATTAACTGTAAGCATGTAAATAATCGCATCCATTTGTATGGGACTACTCATATGCTTAAAATTACGCATGTGCTGAATTGCTTTGCCGGACTGAGACCATAGCTGTTTACATCTTTGAGTGCTACAGATATTAACTGATTAACACAACAGACTCCAAAAATACAACTTGGTAAGGGTAGTCTCTCTCTTACACAGGATGATCAGACATCCTGACATTATCAGGACCCTCCTGATATTAAGGGCTTTGTCTTATATATGCAACTATCTCCCCTCCCCCGAAGAAAAAAGTGTTCTGATTTTTCATACTTGCTATCTGGACAACATTAAGCAATATAATGCGGACACAAATAAATACATTGTATAATGGATGAATAAATGGTTTAACAACACCAACAAAAATATTAATAAAGGGCCCCACTGCCCTCCCCAAAACTTTGCTCATTTCTAAAACTGATTGGAAACATTTGTAAAGGTTCTGAAATGTTCAGCTGAATTTCAGCTTCTGGTTTCCAGTTGGGTCTGGAAGTGGAAGTGTCAAAACACCAACAGAAAATGACAACCAGTTTCTAGTGACAATTCCAGCCCAAAGTTTGCAAACTCAAGAGGTTTGAACCAAATCCTTATCTTCTGGAAGTTTCCCCACCAAAGCCCCATATTCAGTACAGTGTGTATTTTGCACAGAACCTTCCCCTTCAGGATTTACAGCTAGAGGCATGGAAGGAACCCAGAAGAGCTGTGCTATAGCAGGAACATATCAGAGGAATTCTGAATGATTTAGCTGGAATTCATTTTAGGAAGCACATGCTATGGTGGCAGCTCTGCTGTCTGTGTAACTGGTGTAACATGGGCTCCCCTGTGCCAATGGGTGCAGGGGATGTGGGTGTCATTCTCACCCCACTCTTTTTTCATGGTTGTATGGGCAGAGGAAGCAGTTCTAGTACTCTCGAATGGGAGCATGCCTGCCCAATGCACAGGGATATGCTTTGTCCGCTTGTCCACTCAAGCCTGCTTGACCAGTCTGGCCTGTGGCGCGTAAAAGCAGGTAATTGGGGAAAATTATAATGGGTTGGTGTTGTTTTTTTAAGTGTCAAGTTAAGAGAGATTCCAGGTGAGAGGCAGCCTGCTGCAGCTGCCAGGATAAAAACCCAGCTATTTGAACTTAATTTGATATTTTATTTCCAGCAACCTAAAAGCCCTACGTTAACAAAAGGCCAAGTGATACGCCACAGAAGAAAATTAAAAAGACTATACAGAGAAAGGGAGGCCTTTTAGTCTCTCTAAAGTGAAATGCTGTGAACCATACAATTCCAATTTCAACCTGCCAGTTTAGTATTCATGCGGATATCCTTCACAGTGCAGTGGGAGTGATGGCACTCCCAAAGTCACAGCTATAGAGCTCTTTCCCATGGCAATATACTTCAAAGGAAAAGGTTTATAGATCTACTTACAGGTGCTTAGGATCCATTTCAGAGTGTGTGAGGCATGAAGGCTCTACTGACCACTCAGAGTAATCGTGTTGTGTCATTTCTGCGGTAGCTCTGGGAATCTTCCCAGCACCACCACTCTTCCACAAATCTCCTGGTTAGCTGAACATGCAGTGGATGGAAAACTTCTGATTGTTTGCATTTGGGTTTATAAAATGGTTGATCATGGGCTGATTACCTCATTCTGTACATATTATAGCACAGAAAGACTCATTACAACAGCTGGTGAACCCTCCTCAAGATTCTAAACAAAAACAAACAAAAACCACCCAACAGCCGCCCAACAGTTCTAGAAAAGCAATTTTGCCTAGTTTTATATAGGTAGATTGACGAAGCAAAATATATTTGTTGTAGTTTAATTAAACTAGTTTAGTTGTTGGAAGGAAAGCAGAGCTAGGGCTGGAAAAGTACAGACACCTCCGTTCACATGTAGCAAAATTAAGCACTCTTGGAATGAGATTGTGTGTGGTTCATGGCACTATATCACTCATACATGAGTAATATTTAGTTAAAGTTCATATAGCACTTTGAATAAGTGAAGTTAGACATATTTACTATAGCAGAGCTGGCTATACTCCACCCAAACAACTGTTAGATCGGTACATCATGTGGTGGGTGGTGAAATTTTTCAACCAATTTTCACTTCCAAAAGAGCACCAAAAAAATCTAAATATTCCATCCCAGTCTGCACCTTGAACACAAAAATCAAAGCAGAACAGGATGGGAGGTCCAGTGCTAGTTAATCAACAGTGCAAAATTAAAACAAAAAATCAACATCCAAGTTTCAGTGTTTGCAGACACTGATAATTCAGGAAAAATATTGTGAAGGTTTTGAGATTTTTTTTTTTTACAACTGCTAAGCATTTTTGTTTGAAAAGCTGCACATAATTCAGAAAGAAAGAAGAACAAATAGGTAAGATCAGCACAGCTAAACATTGTGACAATGTAATGTTGGAAGCCAGCTGAAATTAGATACCCTACTACTGATTTAATCCCAGATTCCTTTGTCAGATGCGGATCCACAAGTACATGCAGCAAGCATCTGTGTCATGATATTAAAGGTCATGAGACCTCTAAAGATCACCTTTCTGACACCAGTGAGACAGGGATGATGTTAACATGGCAGAAACATGCTCTCTTTTTTACAAAAATGCAGTATCAGCAGTATGGAGCACAAACTGAGAAATATAAACTTCTGTTTTTTTCACAGGGCTGGTGGTGTTACACCTTTACAACTCATCATATGAGAGGCAGGGTGAAATAGTTTGGCTACATATCTGGCCTGTTCCTTATTCATTCAAGTACCCCCATGGAAATCTACAGAACTATTCAAGTAACTAAGGCTTTAATTCAGCAACATACTTAAGTATTTGCATAGCTTTAAGTATGTGAGTAGACCCATAATCAATCTAAGGTTTATATACTGCTGTCCATCACCATAGTATCTGAGCACCTTCTGCATAAAAACAATCACAGCAAGGTCAATAGTGGATTTTATTGATTAGCACTTGTATCTTTTTGAGCAAAATCTCTGTTTCAGGTAGAGTTCATTTTTTATTATTTACATTTTATTTATTCCTCTCTTTTGTTCTTTGGTTGGATCTTACTGGGTAGGAGTGGTGTAAGTCTTGTGAGCATCATTCTTACGCTTTTTTGAAGAGGAAGATTTTGCAGCATTTCCTAAAACCAGTGAGACTCTGGATTCAATTTTCTCCTCTAGAAATCTGTAATATCACCAGTTCCCCTCAACTGAGGATGCTTTACCCAGCTCTCATGAATTTCACCCTGGAATTTGAGATCTTCGCTGTCCTGCTGGAGTGCGATATTGTGGTGGTTCATACATCAAAACTCAATCTTCAGAGTAACTGAGGTTTGGTCAATTTGTTGCTCTGGAAACTAGAAACCAAGGTCTTAAACAGGCATCAGAAGAGGACTGGAAGCCAGTGGAGGGACTTTAGGATGGGCCTGAAGCAGCCCTAATCCACGGACAAGGCAGACAGCTGCATTCTGTACCACCTGCATCTTCATATTTAGCTTCAGATACAGTGAATTACAGTACTCCAGCCGGAATGTGACTACTGCAAGGATCACTGTGGCCAGGTCCTTGTCCAGGAGGAAGCTACCCAGAAACCTGGAGGTGATTTTTAGATACTGATGCTATCCAAGGTTAGTGAGAGATCAAACTGGAACCTGAGACTTTACACCACTTTGTTGAATGGTGACTGCCTAACTTCAATGCAAGGTGGAGGCATCTCAGCTACTTCTTCAAAGTGATTCTCTTTCTGACCAGCATCACTTTGCTTTTGCCTGGATTAATCTTGAGGCAGCTTCTCGTCATCCGAGAGCTGATTTCCTGTAGGCATTCTGACATTTTAGTAGTGCCAGAGGTTGCACCAATTGAGAATGAGGGAGATAGTTGAGGGTCATTGACATGCTGTTGGCAGCTGAGCCTATGGCATCTCTCTCCCCCAGGGGTCTCATATATTGAAAAGAAGAAGAGACAGCATTGATCCCTGTGGGACCCTGCAGGTAAGGGCCTTTGGAGAGGAAGAGCAATTATCCACTACTACTCTCTGAGTTCTGCTGGAGAGGAATGATTGGAGCAGCTGTATGCTGGGCTGTCTATTCCTGGTCTATACAGGTGTTAAGCAGTAGCTTACGGTCCACTGGGTCAAAGGCTGCAGCAAGGTCCAGCAGTGTGAACATGAAGATTCTGCCTGTGCCAGTGGCCACCAACTGGTCAGCTTTAAGTGCCGCTAGAGATGTCTCTGTGCTGCTCTTTAGTCTGAATGCTGATGGTGAGGTATCCAGCGTACTGGCTGATGTCACACATTACTGAAGCTTGGCGGTTACTATTTTCTCAATGCTCTTTCCCAGGAATGGAAGATTGGGGATGGCATGGTAATTCAAGAGCTCTGCAGGGTCAAGTCCTGAGGACTGGGTAAACAATTGCATTTTTCAACGAGCTTGGTAGATATGCTTTCTTGAAGGAAGCATTGATTATTTCCATTATTGGTGGGCATAGTTGTTCTTCACTGTAAAAGGGATTGCAGGATGTGCCAGAAGGCCCAGAATATCCAATCTGCTAAATCCATTTAGTACCAGATAAGTGACACAGAAACCTTGTGTAGGGGAACTCTCCACCAGCAGAAAGCTGGCAGAGGCAGCTGTCACCTCCTGCATCAACTGCCCCTCCCCAACTCAGCACAAAGTAAGGGAGGCAGCACAGCAGGGATGAGCTGGGTAGGCAGCTTCCTCATCCTGCAAAAACAAATTGGGTCAATTTCTTGTTTTGATCCACTCCATCTATCTTTTACATTTTAGGCTTGCAGCAGATGGTGCAGTATGACTGCTAGCCATCGTCATCTCCTGGGTGCTCGGCAGAAGATGCTGCATTACGACTGCTAGCCATCGTCATCTCCTGGGTGCTCGGAAGAAAATGGGAATGACCTGGCTGAGTCACTCCCGTGTCTGCCCAGGTGCTCCTGACCAACTTCACCAAGGTCAGCTAAAAGAGCAACCAGGAGTACAACGACAATGGCTACCAATCCTAATGCACCATCTGCTGCCAAAAGGAGGTGGTGATGGTGATCTTATAAATTTTAGCACTCACCTAGGATGTGGGAGACCCAAGGTCCAGTCCCCCTTCTCCAATGACTCTATTTATTTACACAGAATGGAATGCCTGTCTTTCTCTGATTCATGGATTTCTCTCGGCCATAGGTAGGAGACAGGTATCCAGATGCCTTGAGTGAGGCAGCAGTGTGCCCACAGGCAGAAACCTAGGCACCTAGGGAACTATTACCCTGAAAACTTAGGTGCCAAGTGTGTTTAGGCACCAACAGGGTTAGTTGGTAGCCAAGCAGGAGTTTTGTGGACAGCAGTGGCACCTAAAAATGGTATTTAAGTCCCGAAGTCTGGGGGTTAAGCACCTAATACCTTTGTGGCAAAATCTGCAGATGATACAAAACTACTCAAGATAGTTAAGTCCCAGGCAGACTGCGAAGAGCTACAAAATGATCTCTCAAAACTAGGTCAGTGGGCAACAAAATGGCAGATGAAATTAAATGTTAATAAATGCAAAGTTATGCACATTGGAAAACATAATCCCAACTATACATATAAAATGATGGGGTCTAAATTAGCTGTTACCACTCAAGAAAGAGATCTTTGAGTCATTGGGGCTAGTGCTCTGAAATCATCCACTCAATGTGCAACGGCAGTCAAAAAAGTGATCAGAATGTTGAGAATCATTAAGAAAGGGTTAGATAATAAAACAGAAAATTGGTACGCCCACATCTTGAATATTACATGCAGATGTGGTCACTCCATCTCAAAAAAGATATATTGGACTTGGAAAAGGTTCAGAAAAGAGCAACAAAAATGATTAGGGGTATGGAATGGCTGCCGTATGAGGAGAGATTAATAAGACTGGAACTTTTCAGCTTGGAAAAGGGATGACTAAGGGGGGATGTGATAGAGGTCTATAATGTAATGACTGGTGTGGAGAAAGTAAATAAGGAAGTGTTATTTACTCCTTCTCATAACACAAGAACTAAGGGCCACCACATGAAATTAATAGGCAGCAGGTTTAAAACAAACAAAGGGAAATATTTTTTCACACAACGCACAGTCAACCTGTGGAACTCATTGCCAGAAGATGTTGTGAAGGCCAAGACTATAACAGGGTTCAAAAAAGAACTGGATAAATTCATGGAGGATCGGTCCATCAGTAGCTATTAGCCAGGATGGACAGGGATGGTGTCCCTAGCCTCTGCTTGCCAGAAGCTGGGAATGGGTGACAGGGGATGGATCACTTGATGATTACCTGTCTGTTCATTCTCTCTGGGGCACCTGGCATTGGCCACTGTTGGAAGACAGGATACTGTGCTAGATGGACCTTTGGTCTGACCCAGAATGGCCGCGCTTATGTTCTTATGTTGATCTGGGCCTTAGCGTCAAGCAACTAAATTACTTTGAAAGATTTTCAAATTTTAATCCACAGTTTGTTGCAATTTTTGTACAGTCAATACGCTGAAGAGAAAGTTGTCAAAGTCATGCTATTGAAAAGGAAAGTGTTAGCCACCTTGCAAGTCTCTTGTGAAAATAAATCTGAACTTTGTCAGGGATCATTAGCTTAGTATTATGTCCTTGATGTTCTTTATATTCCAGATATATCATTGAATAGAAATACCAGAAAAATACCAGTGAATCTGACCTATTACTTACACAGCATAGTTAGTGCACATAAAAAATAAAAAAAAAAGTAATAATTGGAGATATACCAATCTCCTAGAACTGGAAGGGACCTCGAAAGGTCATGGAGTCCAGCCCCTTGCCTTCACTAGCAGGACCAATTTTTGCACCAGATCCCTAAGTGGCCTCCTCAAGGATTGAACTCACAACCCTGGGTTTAGCAGGCCAATGCTCAAATGTTTGAGAGACATAAAAGATGACAAGGTAAGGAAAAATCATCCTACATTTTGCCAAAATTCTTCAAATATTGAACTGGATTCTGATCTTAAACATACCAGTAGAAACAGGAGCTGCTCAACTGAAGTCAGTGGAGTTACAATATTATAAAAGTGAAGAAAATAAAAATGAGGCACTTTGTTATCTCAAATCCACCTTGGCCATAATATTAACTTTCTGATGAAAAGGAAAATAAACTTAAAATGAGCAAATAATTACACCTCTACCCCGACATAACGCGGCCCGATATAACATGAATTCGGATATAACGTGGGAAAGCAGTGCTCTGGGGGGGCGGGGCTGCGCACTCCTGCGGATCACAGCAAGTTTGATATAATGCGGTTTCACCTATAACATGGTAAGATTTTTTGGCTCCCTAGGACAGTGATATATCAAGGTAGAGGTGTACTACTAATCAGATTTCATTTACTCTTCCTATTGAGCAGCTATCGGTCTTCAAACATCGAATTTAATTTTGCATTATCATACCGTGCTCTTCAGAAGTATCGATAAATTATCTTCATAGATATGAAGATCAGAAGGGAACATTGTGACCATCTAATGTGACATCCTAAGAAATGCTTCCTTGATTAAGTTTAAAATGAACACACACACAAACATACACACACACGCACACTGTAATAGTTCAGGTCCTGATCCCAAACCCTTTGAATTCGATAAGGTGACTCCCCTTGATCAATCACTTCATGTTCAGACTGCTGTGGAAATTTAAAGGTGTTCTCCTACCTTGGCATTTTGGCTGACAAATTGGAAACATGGTGGCAGCTGCATGCAAGCGCATGCATTTCAGGAAATTAAAAATGTCAGCATTTTACAATTAAAATTCATAGTTACTTTTTACTTACAGCACCTGAATAATTGTTTAAATACAACTAATTACCAGGATATAAGAAAATATAGCTTCTGGTAAACATAAGCACATTTTCAAAGTCCTGCAGGGGAGACGGGTGCAGACATCCCATTGAAGTTGTGTGAGAGCTCACGCACTGCTTTGAAAACATATCTCTAAGGGTCCTTTTGGATGTATTAGCCTCTCTCTCTTCGAAGATATTCCCTCCTCCTAATACACATTTCCATGAATGAAAAGATCACCCCACCCCCAGAGGTGCAAGGGTTTCATGAATGGAAGAGTGTTGGATTTTTCCCACATCATATAAATAACAGAGTTGTGGAGCATCTCTCTCTCTCTCATTTACTAGGTATTCTAAAAATTCCCAGGTATATCATCAAATATATATATTCGATGATGGGGAAAAACATAAATGAGAGTGCCATTATGCCTCTGTCCAATGGCCTAAACTAGCACATAGACAGACCATTAGATACCATAATGACAGGCGTGTCAGATTACTGGCCAAACTCTTTGGTTGGATAGGTTTATTTTGTTTGTGTAGCACAAAATGAACTTTAACCATCTGGAGATCTCCCCTGGACAATTCTCCCTGTGTAGGGGAGGAATCTGCGCTGGTGTACAGCTGGCAAAAGTGCGATAGCTGCCTTCCTATCCCCAGAATTTCCCACCTGCCCCGGTGTAAGGTGAGAGTGAGCTTAGTGATGCTAAGTCTAAACTGGGACTAAACTGGGAGGAGTGGTAGATACACTGGAGTATAGGGAGAGCATACAGAGGGACCTAGACAAATTATTGGATTGGGCCAAAAGAAATCTGATGGGGTTCAACAAGGACAAGTGCAGAGTCTTGCACTTAGAACGGAAGAATCCCATGCA
Source organism: Mauremys reevesii (assembly GCF_016161935.1). NCBI lineage: Eukaryota > Metazoa > Chordata > Testudines > Geoemydidae > Mauremys > Mauremys reevesii. Next base: position 20,919,161 of record NC_052624.1, read on the forward strand.
CTGCTACAGACTAGGGACCAAGCGGCTAGGCAGCAGTTCTGCAGAAAAGGACCTAGGGGTTACTGTGGACGAGAAGCTGGATACGAGTCGACCATGTGCCCTTGTTGCCAAGAAGGCTAATGGCATTTTGGGCTGCACAAGTAGGGGCATTGCCAGCAGACTGAGGGATGTGATCATTCCCCACTATTCAACATTGGTGAGGTCTCATCTGTGGTACTGTGTCCAGTTTTGGGCCCCATACTATAAGAAGGATGTGGAAAAATTGGAAAGAGTCCAGTGGAGGGCAACAAAAATGATTTGGGGACTGGAGCACATGACTTATGAGGAGAGACTGAGGGAACTGGGATTGTTTAGTCTGCAGAAGAGAAGAATGAGGGGGGATTTGATAGCTGCTTTCAACTACCTGAAAGGGGATTCCAATGAGGATGGATCTAGATTGTTCTCAGTGGTAGCAGATGACAGAACAAGGAATAATGATCTCAAGTTGCAGTGGGGGAGGTTTAGGTTGGATATTGGGAAAAACTTTTTCACTAGGAGGGTGGTGAAGCACTAGAATGGGTTACCTAGGGAGGTGGTGGAATCTCCTTCCTTAAAGGTTTTTAAGGTCAGGCTTGACAAAGCCCTGGCTGGGATGATTTAGTTGGGGATTGGTCCTGCTTTGAGCAGGGGGTTGGACTAGATGACCTCCTGAGGTCCCTTCCAACCCTGATATTCTACGATTCTAAGAAGTCCCACTACTCCTGATCTCCCACTGGCACAAGCTCAGTCACAAATCTTACACCAGCAGCAGAAGTTAGAGGACAAAGGGTATTTCTACACTGGAATAAAAGACCCGTGACATGGCCACAGCTGGCCCATGTCAGCTGACTTGGGCTCACAGCGCTCAGGCTCTGGGACTAAAAATTGCAGTGTAGACATTCAGGCCTGGGCTGGCACCTGGGCTCTGGGACCTTCTCCCCTCACAGGGTGCCAGAGCTGGGGCTCCAGCCCAAGCCTGAAATATCTAGACTGCAATTTTACAGCCCCTCAGTCAGAGGTGAAATTAAGCCGGTACGGGCTGGTACGGCGTATCGGTAAGAAAGTGGCTGCCAGTACCGGCCCATACACAACCGATATTAAAGCGCTGCCACGGCTGCACTTTAAGCACTGCACTGGCAGGGCCTTGATCAATTTAAAAGGGCCCAGGGCTCCCAGCAGCGGCTGCAGCCCCGAGCCCTTTAAATCACTGCCATAGCGCCAGCCCCGCCCCTTAAGCCTGAGGCCCCGCTCCTTCCAGGGGCCCAGAGACGCCTACTCCAACACCTTGCCCAGGACCTCGGTCGCCCTGCGTATCAGTAAGTTCTTTAAGTTACTTTCACCCCTGCCCTCAGTCTGAGCCCCATGAGCCTGAGTCCAGCTGACACAGGCCAGTTGTTGGTGTTTAGTTGCTGTGTAGACATACCTCAAGAGGCCTACTCTAACTTCTGCTGGAGCTGAGCAGCTGACGATCAGGGAGCTGTAATCAGCTCCTTGCAGCTATCATTGTCCACTATTACTGAGCTGCATTTGCCTGTAATAAAGAATTGAGGCCTAAATTACATTAAATAGATATTTAAAGTAGATAAGACAGAGGGAGAGAGAAAAGAGGTTAAGAGACAGAGCTCTGGTCAGTCCCCTTACTGAAGATCTACTTTCACAATAAAGAAACATACATTTTAAATGGATCCTACAGAATCATTATTATTTACCAACATAGATGCACATGGCATTATACAGTCAAATAATTGAGGAGTATGCAATCCAAACTCCTGAGGCGTATGGAATCCAAACTACACTTAATACAGACAACGCCAGCAACAAAGTGTGGAGACAGAGTAGATGGATGAGGGCTTTGACAATGAGATATCAAGAGATGCACTTACTCTTAGAAATGCAGCTTGTTAGGTTCGCTTGGCACTTTTATTATATATTTTAATAAATCAATTTAACATATGATGTTTGTAAACTGTGGCTGCGATAGATCTATATATGGATATATCTAAATATGGATTTCAGTTGGGATTGTCTCTCTTTACACCCCATTTATTGTGCCTGATCCTGTGGCAAGGTCCTAATAATGCTGAATTTCTGACATCAATCATTTCCATGGCTGAAGTCTGTGACATCAAACACAGATTTCTGCTTCTGATACAGGGTCTGAGACAAAGAGAAGCTAGGGTGTGAGTGAGAAAGCTCCTATTAAGCATACACCACTTCCATAAAATATCTGGGGTAGACATTTAAAACACCCTACAGATTGCCCCCTTGCATATGTCATATTTGTATGTCCCATATAGTAGAACTATTTATATTAGAACAGAAGAGACCATCAGATATGTTTGTGCAAAACAGAGGACATCTACAGCATGCACATTTCTTTCATTTAGCTCAAGGGCATATTCAAGTAAGTGTGTAATTATGAGATAGATCATATTTATCCAGAGGAGAACCTTTAAGTGGCCTAAATGAGACACAGAAGCCTCCAAGATTATAGTCACAGAGTTTTCAAAGAACCCTGAAGTCAGAGGGGATGGGGATTGCCTCCCCACAGAGTGAGCAGGGGGCATAACCATCCAGTTCAGACACTTGGGTAAGACTGGGTCATTCATGCAGAGCCTTCAGTGCTACCCCATGAGCCCTGCTTCCCCACAGCAGCACAGCTCCACCGGGAGTTTGCTGCCAGTGGGTCCCCTTCTCCACAAACACCCTCACCAAGCAGGTTAGAAAGTATGAAGATGGAACTGAGAGAAATTAATACTAATTTTGGAATGTTTGGAGCGTGGTTTGTCACGTGATGCTGTGGAACAGCCACAATCCCTCTCTTATGCATCCAGAAACCCACTGTGGGACCACAAATACACTGTGTTAGCATGGAGAATTTACACAAGATTAAAGGAGGTGAGAGGATGATGCCACTTTGGCTTCTCTCCCCTCTCCTCACTCTGACAGATTTTGAGCCATTTTAGCACATTTTCTGCTATTTTCATCCCTTCCACACCTGAACACAGAGGAGATTTTACATCTCTCAGTGAGGGAATCAAGTAAAGGTATGAAAAAAAATCATCTTTGTCCAGAGAGGAATTGATTACATATAGTCACCAGTTTTCTGGATTTGTCAGCCAACTGTGCCTCCAAGCGCAAAAGCATTTGTATTAGACCCCTCTATTTTGCTGCAGTTCCAGCATAACTAAAGAAAAATGACACAGATTACACCCAACCATTTACTCTCACATGAATATCTGTTCTCCAGTTCTCACTTGCACCGAATCCAAAATCAGACAGAACTTCTCAACTCAAACACACGTAAAGTCTCTTACTCAAACAATTATGCAAATTCTCTTTGGAAGCAGCAATGTCAGTCCTTGTCTATCCTATTCCTTTGCTGCACAAATTGCCATGCCTGAAATTCATGATCCTTTTCAGAAAGGAATGCCTGCCTCAAAGTACATAGCTGGTAGAGATGATGGAGATTTTTTTCAGCAGAACAGTTTTCTGTCAGAAAATGCAGTTTCACTGAAATAAAAATGTTTTGCAATGATTTTTTTGAGGGAAGACTTTTAAAGCAATTCAAATAAAAATTGAGTATTTATTTTTGACTTTCTTATTTTGTTTAGACTTTGTTTAATTTTGTTCCTTTATCATTTAATTTAAACTTTTAATTTTTAAATTGTATTGTATTATAGAACATCTTTAATATTACACTCTTATAATGTTTCAACATTATCAAAACAACATTTTGAATGAATTTTTTTGACATTATTTAAATGAAATGCTTTGATGAGGTCATTTTGATGTTTCTGAAACAAAATATTTCATCAGCATTTCCACTCTACAGTAAATTTTGAAAAATTAATTTTTTTTGTCTCAGTTGGGACAAAATGTTGGAAATTCCTGTGAGACAGAAATTCTGTTTTCTGACCACTCTAATAGCTGGCATTATTTCAAAGAATAACCTATCTATAATCCACACAGACTTCTGCTTGAAGAAGGAGATAATAAATAAGCTGTTTCCAACTGCAAATAGGAAACTATTTTAAACCATGACACATATTCTGCATTAAATATATATATTTCTGTTTGAAAGGTAACTACAATAATTGTTGTCAAATAGCTCTGTATTTTAAGAAGTTATCAGGCTGAGCAGATGTTTCTCTCTTTTTCTGTACCTTATGGTAGCTGCAGCTTTGAGTTGTGAATTGTGATGGCTTCTGACAACTTTGGGTAAATCCCTTGTAGGAAGCTTCCCAATGCTTCCTAAGAAATACTCTAAAAGATGAAGCCATGCCGTTTCCAGTATCATTTAGCAGCTGTCCAAAAAAACAGCTACAATTTATGAATCACAAAAGATTCTTTGTCTCTTGTGGTATCTGCATTAAATATACAATTTTATGTAAGTCTTAGGTGCAGGCGCAGCCTACGCTACAATTTAAACTGAGTCAAGTGACCTAGTTACAAACATGGCCAACAAGTTTAAAAATTGTCAGGTAGACAAGACCTTTCCTTATTGTTGAGTAAGCGAGACCTAATCATTTCCCTGGAACCAAGCTACATCCTTGGACAGCAGCAAAGAATCCTGTGGCACCTTATAGACTAACAGACGTTTTGCAGCATGAGCTTTCGTGGGTGAATACCCACTTCTTCGGATGCAAGTGTTATTGAAAATGCAAAAGATCTTTGTTCACTTGCATCCGAAGAAGTGGGTATTCACCCACGAAAGCTCATGCTGCAAAACGTCTGTTAGTCTACAAGGTGCCACAGGATTCTTTGCCGCTTTTACAGATCCAGACTAACACGGCTACCCCTCTGATCCTTGGACAGTTCATGGTTTCATCTGAGTTACAGGATCATGCTAAGGTCCTGTGTACTCTATAAATGTTAAATGTTCTACAAGGGTCAAGGAACCAACCACGTTGTGACCAACTCTCCTGACTCTACTATTTCTATAGTATAGACAGGGACTTACTGTTTCACTTTCTTTGCCTTCTCCTTTCAGCACAAAAACTTCTGGACATAAAAGGCCAAGGCCTACCATTCTTACTCAGTTTTCATTCTGTCCTTACTCTACCAAAATTCACATGAGTAAGGACTGAGTGAAAACCAAGTAGGGATATTCATGCTTTGGACTAGTCATAATACAAATGTTTGCAGTCTTGAATTAAAAATGTTTGTTTTACTATCACTTCTCATATCAATTTGTTCAAACAGGTATATGGTTAGATTAAATGCTCGCCAAGCCAACTGGAACTTTGATTTGAAGAGGGCAACTGGATTTTTGCACAAAAGACACAAAGAGCACAGCAAGACAGAACAAAAGTTTGTTGATGTTTAAAAAAAGCTTTTACTGTAATGAACAAAGATCTTTTGCATTTTCAATAACACTTTAAAATAATGGCTTAATCGTTATTAATTCCTATGGTTCATCTTATGATAACATTAATCCTGATTAAATCTATTGGCGCTATAGCATTCCCACTGTAATTCAGTGTTAATTAACTGGAACATTATTTTACGGTGGCACTGAGTTTTTAACATTAGGAGAACAGAGGTAGAGTACCACTGCTTTTCCTGCTGACTTTAAGATCTGAATCCCGACTGAATAAAAATTCCCGCTGGATTGCTGTAATGAAGTCTATGGCAAAATACCAAAGCTTCTGTTGCCTTGGGCTACAAATAGCTACTACTTTAACTCCAGGGTCAGAATACTCTCTTGGGACACAATGAACCTTAATTCTACTGCTGGCAATAACTTTCCCTTTCTTAGCTGCATACATACAACATAAATTTTTAAGCATTACCACATACATTAAATACTCACTTCAAGGTGACTTACAAAGACATATGTCCCATATGTGTGAATGAGGTTTTGGCAAGCACAAATTTATATGTAAAATTCACACTTTGGAAAACACCTCTTACACTAACCCAGATAGATATTTAATTTCTACAGGATAAATTGCCTGCTACCTATTCATTAACAATTTTCCCACTGATGACTGACATTTGGATATCAAGGTGGAAAAAAGATAGCGTAGCACTAGATTGCATATCGTGGAGGAGTAAAAGGCATTCATTAGATTAGGTATTCCAGCAAATGGCATGCCAAAGTCTTGACAAAAATCATGTCAAAAGTCATGTCAATCATTCATCCCTCTCTTTCGCTCTCTCTCTCTCTCTTTTTTTTTTTTTGCACTAGTTCAAAAGCACATTTGGATGACAATAACGCACACTGGCACCTGAAATATGTAGACAGTACCTCCCCACACTTGAAAGATGAGAGCCACACTCCACCTGTGATGCACCAAGTTGCTGACTGAGATTCATGGACATGAGAATACAAATACACATATTTGTGTATTCCCACTGGAAAGACTTTTGCCAGTGAGGGGCAAAATGGAGCACGTCAAACCATAGCAAAGGAATTCAGATCCTGTGGCCTCTAGGGTGTTTTACCCTCTGGAATATATACAAAAGGAAGACAAAATACAATCAGCCCCACGGCAGAGAAAAACTGCCATGTCACTCAGCAGCCATCCCTTCAGCCAATTCAGAAATAGTGTTAGCAGGCGCCAAAGAGAATCCCAGCCAGTGCCCTTGACTAAAAAGGATAGTGACTTTGATTTAGCCCCTAAGGCTACCTTCAAAGGTTAAAACTGAGGGGAGAAATGTAGAACGGATCTTTAGGACTTCAGCAGGAATGGGAATATAATACAAAATTCTGCTCATGGGGGAAAAATGAGGACCCTATTACATATAAAATATATTTAGAGCTGTGGTTCAGAGTAATTAGAATGAGATGACTTTTCACAATTGCCCAATTGAACCATTCAGTAGGCAAAAGAGGTACAACAGATATGGGAACACAGATCCTGCAGTTAACTCCTAGTTATGCTGTTCTCATAATGAATAATCATGAAAATATAACAATAGCAAGATAATAAAGCAAAAGAGGGAGATCTGTGTGGGTTAACCCAAAGTAGAATGCTGCCCTCAAATACTAAATACCCCACTATCACCACAAATACAATGGGAAAGGTTAAAGAAATATATTATGTGGAGGATTTTTTTGTTACAATTTTTTTGAGAGAGACAATAGGAAAAGGAACACAACTCCTTTAATCCTGTAATCTCGCTGTTAGCAATCAGATGGGGTACATTTCAGTTTGTTCACTTGTCAACTACATTAAGAGTCCTTCAGCGAGCTTTTCTTTTAAAGTAAATACTGAATGACACATTTATAATTAGATCTCCCTGACCATTCCTTTTTGGGTTTGAAGGATATGAAATGTGGACAAGTCATGCAGTCCCAACTCCTGATCAGTGTGCTAAGGAGCTTAGACTTTCACTGCTGATCAGTGAATTGTGGAACAACTGACACAAAATATACTATGGGTGCTGTTAGTTCAAATATTGCAGGGTCAACTACCCAGTTCATGCAGAAGCAGACAGGAACACAGGAAATATTTTGAACAGCACTGAAGGAAATCACTCAAACAAATCATAAATTTTAACAAATTGGTTATTGAATCATTTAATATTTTGACTTCATTATGTGTCCTTGTTAACACAGCATGAGGTGTAAACTCTTGAGTTTAAGGGCAGAAAATATACACTGAGATTATTAAGCATACAACGGTGTATTATAATTCCCAATGGGATTCAAATTGTCTCTCAAAATTCACGAGTGTTCAAATTGTCCATAGTGTTACTTCTCATTTATGAATGAAAAGTGGAATTTTTGTTTTGTTCCACTAGTTAAGATTTGCTTTAAATCATCCACAGTTTGAGTATCTACGAGTAAATTCCTTAACAAACATGCATCACGTAATATACCTCAGTAGTTTGGGAATATCTTAACACTGTTGAATTTTCATGAGCTTCTCTGAAAAGAAATATATTGGTGATGAGAATGGTGATGAGTTGTTCTCCATCTCCACTGAAGGTAGGACAAGAAATAAGGGGCTTAATCTGCAGCCAGGGAGATTTAGGTTAGCTATTAGGAAAAACTTTCTAATTATAAGGGTGGTTAAGCTCTGGAATAGGCTTCCAACGGAGGTTGAGGAATCCCATTCATTATCGATTTTTAAGAACACCTGCCAAGGATGGTCTAGGTTTATTTGGTCCTACCTCAGCACAACAAGCTGGACTTGATGACCTCACAAGGTCCCTTCCAGCCATATATGTCTATGATTCTATTTTTTTTACAGGACAAAATTTATTGCTCTAGAATAAAAATGTTACAGACTCTCACTACAAACTTTCACACTCTGCCTCAATGATAAAGGAAAAAATAGAATTGTTCATGTCAGATTTCTAGATGTGTGATTACAGTGTCATTATGATGGAAGTCAGTTGTAGGAATTTAACAAACTAAAAATCTTTTTCAACTTTCTCATCTTAGCTGAGTTTGTTCTTTACCAACCGTATTCTACACTAAAGCAGATCTTTTTGTTTACTTCAATGTTTGTGCACCAACATTAATAATCATGCCAACCAAGATGCGGACAGAGCATATATAAGCTAAATTCTGCAGCAGAACCAGCTGGGAGAGCACACAAATGGAATTTTTGTGGGCTGTGTCAAACTGGAGGTCTAAAAACAATTAACAGAGCAGTGGGTTTTCAAAAATAAATGAAATTTGGTGACATTTAAAATTGCAAAGGACAGTCCCCACCAGATTATAATTGAAAAGTCAGTAGTTCAAATTTTCAATCTAACCTATTTGATGGTGTCAATTTATGTTAGCCTCTACTAAGGAGTGTAATTGCACCTAAAGAAGTGTACATCCACAATCCATCCACATTATAACTGCAAAAATAATCTACATCACCCACACACAGTCTCCACTGAAATCCCTCCACAGGTTTCCTCTCATTTCCTGCATTAAATTCAAGCATTCTATCCTTGTCTTCTAAACCCAATACAACTTAACACCTTCCTGCCTTCATTTCCTTTTACTGTGCACCCCACACTCCTTCACTTCACCTATTTTTTTACATCATTACATGTCCCTAAATTAAGCAACATCTTCACTTGTTTCTCCCACATTCATCTCTGGGCTTTTGTCTTTGTAGCCTCCATGCCTGGGACCCAGTGTTTAATTTGTGCCAGGGCTTGTGAGGGCTGAGCTTGGCAGCTCTAGGCTTGGCAGTTCAGAGCCGTGGCCCCTCTGGACTTGCTGCATCAGTTATAAAAGTAAAAAAATTGCTTGATCCTCGGCACCTAATTTCTTGAGCCCAAGCACCTCTTTCATTACAAATTAAGCACTGCTGGGACCCAATCTGCCATGCTGCCACCCTTACATCCTTCAAGTCACGTCCTAAAAAACCAAATCCTCCCTTCTGTTCTTTTAACAATGCGTCTGTGTGCAAGTAAGCACACCTATGCCTGTATGTGCAAAGGAAAGTAGAAGAAAATTATTAAAGTACCTTAAAAAAAGATCTTAACCTTCAAGATACTTTGCATCAACTCCTACAGCAAGCACATGATTTCACCAACAAACCCCTTGTCCTAATATCCTTCTCATAATCCCGCTCTGGTATTTGTCCATATTCCTTAAGTATTTTGTTTCAACCTGTGGCCGAATCATGTAAACCTTTCCTACCAGGCTCAGTGCACACTACTGTTAGTAGCCCCATTAAACTTATAACAAAATATGAAAGAATCTGCATAAAGTGAGAACAGGGTATCTAGCTAATCATGGTGACTGACTACCTTGGGCTGTCAGCTAGGACTGAACTTGAGACATCTCTCAGTAAAAGCATGAGCCTCTACTGCTTCAAGACTAAGGGTAAAAGAGTAAGAGTAAAAGCCGAGTGCCCTTGACGTCAAAGGGAGTTTTGCTACTGACTCCAGTGGTGCAAAGATTTCACCATATGTCCCTTAGCTGGCAGCTGTAACATACTCATTAAATTCTTTATGTAGACCAGCTACTAGAGGGAGATAAAGACCCACCACAGTAACATGTGCTACACAGCAGTAGCAGCAAAATTTTTAGGACTCTACTGTCGCTCTCATCAGTCAGCTCCTTACAGTGGTGGTATTACCAAAAACTAACAATTAATTTGTCAAATTGAAGAAATGTTAATTACCAAAAACAGTACGTTACTCAAAATTAAAATGTTTCATACTCAAAGATATCAGACACTAAGGGGATAAATCCTCCAGTTATTAATCAGATCTTAGTCAAGAAAAATTCTGAATGAGTTTATTGGGCACTGTAAATGCTCAGCATTTCTGGAAAATCAGGCCTAAATATGGACCTAGGAACCTAACTCTGGGTATCTACCTTTGGAAAGGATTCTTTGGCCTGTGTTCTTATCCAGAAGATCATTTGAGAAGTGGAATACAAATATGTGTCTGAGACACCAGCACTGCATTTATATTTCAGAGGAAGTCTGATGAGCAGGATTGGTGTAAGGAGTGCTGTGCTCTGGTAGACAAAGTATTCCACATGAAGGGGCACATCAGAAAAGACATGGAGACACTTAAAGGACAAATATTTGAATAGAGTATTAAGGCTGAATCATAGGGGTGGGAAGGCAAGGTAAAAAGAACTACATCAGAGCAGCAGGGAAGGGCCGAGTTATATTGGATCCTGAAGGCAAGGACAAGAGTTTACAATTTTATGTACTGGGGGAAAAGGAGCCAGTAGAAGGATCTGAAGAGAGGAGTGAATTGGTCAGATTGACAGGCTAGTATGAGAATGGTAACAACTACATTTTGTACGGATCAGGGTGGGGAGATGTGTGTGCTGGCCAGGACAGACTGTGGGAGGTTGCAACAATAATCAAGGCTGAAGAATGGACAAGAGTTTAACTCTTGGGACAGAGAACAGGGAATGGATTTTCAAAATGTTGAAGAACCAGCAAGACGGGTTCACAGACTAGAAGTGATGAGCGAATCATAGGGAGGAGTTGAAGATGACACCCAGCGTATGAACCTGAGTGGTATGGAAGAAGTTGGCATTGTCAATGGTATTTCTGGAAGTCAGATGCAATCTATTCTCCAGAAGTAATACATGAAAATGAAAGTTATTATGTACAATCTCAGAAGCAGTATAAATTCACTGCATCCACTCTATCAAACTGTACAGTGCTTTTGAACTAAGGTGTGGGACATCTTGTGTGTACTACACACCATAACCAAAGCACATGTTTTTCTGCTAATATTGAAGTGATACCCTTCTTAAAAATTATTTAGAAAACTGATAGCCAGATACCTAGTTGTAGCCACGTGAATTGACATCAGTTGAGGATCAAGCTTAATATACCTTTAGTTCTTTCTGACACCCAGCTTAATTTATAAAAATAGCACGTTTACATTAATATTTGAGAATGAGAGCCACGAATAAGAATCTAAGTGATCCGTATGGTGTGAAAGTTTAAATCTGATTAATGATTTAATAATGTTTTTTAAAACAATAAAATAAACTAAGCGTTCAGACAGATGGAATTTTTTATAAGAAATAATGGGTCTGATTTTACTCTCTGACTATCTGGCCTGAGATCATACCATACCATCGTATCATGTCATACAGGTGTAACTCCACTGATTTAATGGAATTGATTTCCATGGAGTTATTCCTCATTTACCCTCATGTGGAGAGGAAAGTCAGGCCCAATTAGTTCCACTGAAGCATGAGCCTCTTATGGAGTTGGCAGAAACCTTAGAATTAGTTGTCAGGAAATGGCTAACCATCTAGAGAAACATTTTATAGATCTCAGTAGAAAGCAGTAAGAAGTCAATGTTGGTTTTTCATGGGATTGTATAAGTGTGTGTACTAGAAAAGGATCTTAATTGAGCCAATTTAGAAATGTTCTTTCTGATCAATGTATTGATTTAGTTTTAATTTGATTCCTGGCCTAGTGATCATCTTTATGTATTTTCATAAGTGTACTGGGAATTTGGAGCTCACATGAACACATAATGAACTTCATTAACTAATAAAACAGCGATTTGGCGATGTGTAAGAAGCAGAGCAGATGTTCAAGATAAATGGCGTCTTTTCTAGTAGGGCTCCAGAGCAACTACTACAGAGTGCAAACTGCTTCACAAGCATCCTCATAAATATTAATGAAATGCTGAAGTTACAAAGAGTAGGGACTTGCTATTTATCACTAACTCTGTGATTCTCAGAGGGACCTGGGAAGAAACTGCATCATCATTAGATGTCATCTGTGTCTAAGAGAAAGAATTTAATCTCTTATTTTATGCTGACCACTAAGCATATACCACAAGGTAATAAAAACACTTATTTTCAAATATGTATTTCCTATTAATTGAGCTATTCTTTCACCAAAGTGCCAATCTGATGTGTTGAATCCATTTTCTTTCCCATTAATAGTAACACAACATGGACCTGATTTTTCTTTCACAGCATTTTGAAAGCCTGATCCTGCATACACTTATGTAGGTGAGTATATTTGCTTGCATGAATAGTCACACTGGAGTCACCTTCTGGGATCATCTGCATGAGTAAAGTAACCTATCCATGTGTTTTCAGGATTGTGCCTTAAGTCTTGTGTATATCCACTGGTCCTGATTCTGAATCAGTTGCTCCAGTGTAAATCACGAATAACTCCTCTGAAGTCAATGGAATGGCACCAGTTTAAAAATCAATGTAAATGAGCTCAGAATCAGGTCCAAGTATTCCTGATTTACACTGCTGTAAGACAGCAGAATGATTCCCTAAAGGATGTCACTGGAGTAACTGACAGCAGAATATGTCTCTCTACCTTGAGTGCTGAGCAAAAGTTCTGAGCTGAAGAGCCTTTCTATGATGCTAGGAGAAGAAATACATCTCTTTTACATGCTCCATGTTATATTGTACCAAGCAATGTAATTTTGATAGAATTAAAGAAGTTTAGACTTGATTCTTTTTATATCCCTGCCTTTCAGAATCTTTACTTCCCTGCACTAGTCTCTCAAACCCCAACTCAACTTGAGCTGCAGGCAAAGTTGGGTTCTAACTTGTGTTTGAAGGATAAGTGCAAATGAAAAAACTAAGTTTCTTCTTGCTGGCAAATATTTGTCTGTTGTCAGGTAGGATCTGCATGATTTGGGATTTATAAAGAAAAAGTTAAACAATTCAACCAAAACCATAAACTCCCCCCGTCCCCCGCCCCAGGAATCAAAGTGGCAACTTTCTCATAACATATCAATTTACAGCTCAAAATCAGGAATAGATCCATGCAAACCATCTGCACCTTGCAAGTTTTAACATATCTTCCTTTTGTCACTATCAGTAAAGCAGAAGAAGTTATGCAGAGCATGTGGTCTGCTTTCACAAATAATTTCTATGGAAAACAGCAGTCAGACAGTAATATAGGCCCAAGGTGACCTCATTACTGAAATTTGTTCTAGTTGTCATTAGACATATCACACTGTGTCACTCAAATCAGCAAAGAAATAAGAGATACTGACATGTAGCACTGGTGATTAGAGATGAAAAATACTGCTACACCATAAGAATCCCTTGATGGAAGAGGAATATGGATAGTATTTAAGATTCAATCACACCCTGATCTGTCATTATTGCCTTTATGGCTCTATTCTTTTTCTACTTGTTAATATTTCTCCTTCACAAGGGAGAGCACCTTTTCTTGAATAATATCTCATAGTCAGATATTTACTGGACAGCTGCATTCTGCAAAATATTGCAGAGACTTTAGTAGAGTAGATAGTAACTTACATACTGGGTCAAGACATTTACAGCAATTCTGGCAAACCAATTTGGACATGAATTTTTTTCCTTGCTCTGAAGATTTATTTTCACCCCATGGCCCATTTTTAGATATTACTTCATTCCTTTATATGTTTTCAACATGCAGTCCTAGTGCCCTGGAGTTCTGCACCTAGCCAGACCTGAGATGCAATCATGGGAGATCTTCTCAAAAAAAAAAAAATCCAAGATGCTGCAGGGAGTGGTATCAGTGATTCAGAAGGTGGTACTGTTCGCTAATAGTCAGTACTGAACCAATGCCCCACAAGAGTGCTAAGGAAAACATTTGCTGTCTGAAGTGTAATAATTCAAATGAGATTTAGAGCCAGATGCTATGCTAATCTGATTTACCCCAACTGAGGATAATGTCCATCATTCATGGCTATTAAAGATCTCAAGATGGATATTTTTTGCGAGCAAAAGTATTGAGCCTTATCCCAAATATTATGGCCAAATCTCATTCTGAATAATTACACTCTGCCACTCAAAATTTTCACTGCTATGTAAAAGCAAAATGGGATTTCTTGTGCTTTGTGTCCTGAACTGTTGGGTAATGTTACTGTGCACTGTAACCAGTTGCCCTTTCCACCCCAGAGGTGATGCACTGAGCATCTTGTAGCCTTTGTCACAAAGTGCATCATTGATTCAAGACTAACACAGTGAAGCAGTCTTTCCTTGGGACTGACAAGAGCATATTTCCTTTATAGTTGTTACATTCAGTCTTATCACCCTTTCGGAACAGAGGCAGAATAACCCCCTTCTTCTGGTCATTGGGGATGATATAAAGTGTGCCTGGAAGAGCTTATGCAGACAAGGTACAACAATACTCTCACCTGTTTATTTCATTTTCAAGGAATGAAGCTGAAAGAAGGTTAAGTTGATCAAATGGAATTTTAACCCTGTGTATTGCTCTGTCCATGTGGCTCAGTTGTTTCCAGCCTAACTCCTTGCATTGCCTGTTTTCTTGATGTTCCCTCAATAACAGTGCCCTGGGAAAATGGACCCTCTGTCTCCAATCCCACTGATCATGTTACATCTTCCCTATATTACAAATATTTTAATATAAAAATTAAAAACATAACTGGTGCCCAGACCCTCACCCCATATCCGTTCAGCTGCAGGTTCCTAGCATATAGCCAAACTGGAGTCTTGCCTTTACCACAGACTTAGGCACAGAGGCATCATTTCTGAAAAATTCAGGGAGGAGGACGGGGGGCAGCAAAGTCGTGTCAACATTTCCATTTCTGCCTCCTGGCAGAGGCCGTGGCTGCTCATGGAGCATTAGTGGGCTGGTCCCATTCCGGAGTGGGGTGGGGAAGTGGTATACTGGTCCTATTCCATGGAGTATGTCTCACCAATGGCTGGCCTGAGGAAGGGGTTGGGGCCCAGCTCGCTCCATGCTCAGCTCCAGCCCAGGCTACCACTGCTGCTTCCTGTCCAGCCAGCAGGGAGCAGGGGCCAGTACTGATAATATAGTGATTAGAAGCTCTGCCCCTGCAGGGTTTTGCTCAAGGCTCTGCTGGTTACATAATATTTGAGATAGTTTGGTCTCCTCAACTGGCGAGTGACCTCTCTTTGTCTCCTGCCTCCGAATCTAGCAAACTAGCAAACTCTCTCTTTGTAGAGTCTTTGTGGAGCTGGTCTCTGGATGGTTCTCTGTCTCTGTGTTCTGTGATGATCTGTATCTTTGTAGGCTCTCCTGGGTATTGTGTTTGGTGGCTCATAATTGCCTCCTTGTTTCTTCAGATCACTTTTTCTGTTGCATAGTCACCTTTTATGACCACTGTACCCCTCATAACTCCTTTAGTCCATTATTTCTGGTGTCTCTCTAATGGCTGGAACCTCACAGGTGTGTCTGTCTTCAGGGTTGGTAGGTCCTTGGCTGACCTGATGTACTCCAGTGCCTACTTTCTCTGATCGTTGGCCATCTCCTCTTGGCAGCATCTCCATCCTCCTGGCTG
This sequence comes from Mauremys reevesii, assembly GCF_016161935.1. Classification (NCBI taxonomy): domain Eukaryota; kingdom Metazoa; phylum Chordata; order Testudines; family Geoemydidae; genus Mauremys; species Mauremys reevesii. Next base: position 20,934,860 of record NC_052624.1, read on the forward strand.
CAACAGGTCTTTCCTCACTGATAACAGGGTTTTGGTCCTTCATCCTGTCAGTGTCTGCGCTGGACTGTTTTTGGCATCCGGGAATTCCTGTATGCCAAAAATGCTAACAAGGGGACAGAAGCAGAAGAAACAGCCTTGTGTAACAGTCTTTTAGTTTTTTTCACAGCAGATTCCACCTTACCATGACTCTGTGAGTATGCTGACGAGGTGGTGTGGTGGTCAAACTCCCATTTCCATGTAAATTCCTGTAATTCTTCCAAAGCAAATTAGGGGTCCACTATTAGTGAATACAGTGTCCAAAATGCCATATATGACCATGTGGGCCTCAATTTGCCAATCACTGACTTCATTCTTGTATAAGACAAGGTCATCAGCCTCCCATAAATTTGAATAGTAGTCCACTGTAATCAAGTACTGCTTTTCATTGAAGGTAAATAAGTCTGTTCCTGGTTGGGTGGGTAGCTCATGCGGTAACAGAGTGCCCAAGTGGTTATCACATGACTAGCAGGTGTTAACCCCTTCTATCAAGAAGCAGAGTTGTGTATTCATTCCTGGTCAGTAAACACACTCTCAAACCTGTCTAAGACAGCAGTCAATGCTCAGGCACGAGGCATGTACTTTTTGCATGACATCTTTATGTAACAAGGCGGGGACAGCAGCTCTCTGTCCTTGAAATATGATTCCATCCTCACATTCATTTGATCTTTAATTTTAAAATATGGTTCTGCTCATACTAATACTTGGCTTTTGCCTTCTGGCCACCCTGCTAGTATCGCTCCCTGCCTGTTTGGATGTCCTTTTCGATAGCCTCCTGGATTTCCATCAGCTTTGCTACTGAAATTGGGAGACTGAATCCATTACTGTGCTGCACTATGTCCTGATCCCCAACCCCCAACTCACTGATTCTAGTATATATGCCCTTCCCAGGGTGTCAGCTAAGACCAGTAATCATCCTGATATGTCTGGTCTCTACCTGGCAGCGCAGGAGGTGCATCAATCTGGGCAGCAATTTCGTTGAGAAAGATCTTCGCCATGACTGTTTCTAGGGGTTTGTGGTCTGCTTTCGCTATTACTGGGTGACCATTGGTGTACTGATGGAATTGCTCCACTCCAAATACCACAGCCAGAAACTTATTTTTTATTTGGGTGTACCCCTGTTCAGTCTCTGAGAGGGCTCTGCTGGCGTAAGTGCTCCTGCAAAAGAGCTGCACCCAATCCTTCTCCAATGCATCACTCTAGAGCAACTGGGGCTCCCCTGGCTGACAGGAACATCTGTTATCGTTTCTTTCAGCATGTCAAATGCTTACTGTTGGCCAGTCCCACTCAATATCCTGCCTTGTGAGCTGATGTACGGGTTCCGCTGCTGCAGCCAGGTGTAGATGGAGCTTTGACAGAAAATGTATTCTACTGTATCCCTTTCACATCCTTTGAAGCTAGTATGTCTGGCTGTCTCCATCTTCTTGGGATGTACTTTCAGTCCCTCTGCTGTAAGCAGATGTATAATGTATGTCAGTTCACACTGTTAGAGTCACAATTTTGGGGGGGTTGAGTTTTGTGTTCTTGCACTGCATCGCTGCAGAAAAGCTTGTAGTTTTCTGTCATGGTTTCATTCAGCTTCTGTATCATTGCTCTTCACCTACAGTGAGGATATCATCTGCAATTATTTTAACCCCAGGCAGTCCTTTCAGTGCTTGGGTGAGTCTTCTCTGGGTTATCTCAGGTGCTGGGCTTAGGCTCATTGGCATAGAAAGACATCTATAATGACCAAATGATATTGCAAAGGTTGTCACCATTCTAGAGTCTTTATCCAGGCCTGTGTGCCAAAACCAATCCTTCACATTACAGCTGTAAATATTCTGGCTTTGGAAAGTTCTGGCAAGAAGTCATCAATTGTGGGCTGTGGATAATGGCAACTTTTCAATACCTGGTTCAGTGGCTTTGGGTCCATGCAGATGCATAATATGCACAGTGACTTCTTTACAGCACATGCTGCTTACCCAGGCTATACTGGACTCTACTGGTGCTATGGTACCCCTACGCTCTACGCTTTCAAGTGCCTTGCATCCTGGATTATGTAATGCAACTGGAAATTTCCTTCATGGGAAGCATACAATTTCCACTCTAGGGTCTACTTCCAGTTGCAGGTTTCCTTCAAGGCACCTGTTGTCTTTGAAAAGACCCCATATGCTTTTGACCATGGGACTCCCCTTTTTCCTTCTTGCACTACACTACAGTTATAAAACTCTGATGCTGTACCCTGATCAGATCCATAGCTCGTATGGCTGTATTTCACAAAACAGGACATGCTGCTTACCATCCACTACCACAAATGGCAGTCATTTTTATTATTTTTCAGGTCAGTTGCTATGAGCTTACATTTTTGTATGAGCTGCATTATGCTCTCATTGTACATTATTAGATTGCACCTGCTCTTTGTAATGGGTGTGTTTGAGTCCGTTTCACCTGGAGGAATCACGCTGCGGGAGGCCCTGCTATCCCTCTGAAATTGCAGGGCGCTTCTCTATTAACATTGTTGCATGTATGGAAATTGGTATCGTCCCTTGTTTCTTTCTTATCTTAACAGCCTGAACCTGATACATTCTTGGACTCAAGGAATGAGTCATTTATGTCTGGCTGAATTCCTCATTTCACAGGGGATTAATTGTATGTTGAGAGTTACAAGTCTACTCTGAACTTTGCTAATTCTATGATGTAGAGGAACTAGGGCAGTCTGAGTTGCTCATCCCCTTAGTGACTAAGATATTTTACATAATTTGAATAAGAGCAGCTTCTTTTTTACCTCCACTTCTTCCTCCTCCTCCTCCTCCCTGAAATATATTTTCAGCTACTACTTTTGCCTGGTATATATCTACTTAAATAGAATGTTTTCTTGAAACTTGTGTGTTCAGTGCTAACCTCTTGACATACTAAAGTCAAAGAGAGGTTGGTTGGCCACTGGCTTCAGCTGGACTAGGATTTGGTTCTCAATTAAATTTTTCAGCCTCTAATTTTAAAGAGTGATTATCATAGAATATCAAGGTTGGAAGGGACTTCAGGAGGTCATCTAGTCCAACCCCCTGCTCAAAGCAGGACCAATCCCCAGACAGATTTTTGCCCCAGATCCCTAAATGGCCCCCTCAAGGATTGAACTCACAACCCTGGGTTTAGCAGGCCAACCTCCCCGTGTGTCTCTTCACTGTATCCTATATGAACTGCTCTGCTAGCATTGGGAATCATGCTGTTCTCATGAGTACTAGATTCTTATTCTCTGTGACCATTATATACATGGCTGTGTTTTTCAGTAAGATTCCCTAAAAAAAAATTCATAGATTTTAAGGACAAAGGGGACCCTGGTGATACCTAGTCTAACCTATAGTATAATACAGGCCATAGGGCTTCCCTGAATTAATTCCTGTTTGAACTAGAACATACCTTTAAAAAAAACCCCACCCAATCTTGTCCAATGATGGAAAATCACCACAAATCTTGGTGATTGTGATCAAGTCACTCTGTAACCTTCTATTTGTTCAAGTAAAAAGATTGAGTTCCTAGAAGGCATGTTGTCCAAGTCTTTAATCATTCTTGTGGCTCTTCTCTGAACCCTCTCCAATTTATTAACTTCCTTCTTGAATTGTGGATACCAGAACAGGACACATTATTCCTGCAGTAATTCATCCTACTGCACATTGTTTACATATGCATCTAGGTCAAATCCTTCTCTAGATACATACTTGTGATCAATACACTTTCAGACATATATCTGTGTACGTGTATACACACACACACACACTATATGCCTGATCTGTAGCCCACTCAGATCAATGGGATCTTTTAATTGATTTCAGTTAGGCCCTATACTATTAATCACTTTAACAAAATGTTTAGTGCAGATCATCACACTAGGCTGTCTCTTCACTGTGTCCTACATGAACTGCTCTACTAGCATTCAGGGCCGCCCAGAGGAGCGGGGCAAGTAGGGCAATTTGCCCCAGGCCCTGGGCCCCACAGGGGCCCCGTGAGCTCTGGCCTGGTGGCAGCATTTCAGCAGCAGGGGGGGCCCTTCAGTTGCTCCAGGTCTTCGGCGGCATTTCAGCAGCGGGGGGCCCCTCAATGCTGCCAAAGACGCAGAGCGACTGAAGGGCCCCCCGCCGCCGAAATGCCGCCAAAGACCCAGACCGCCGCCAGGTAAGTCAAGTGCACCAGCTCCCCCGCTTTGCCCCAGGCCCCCTGAATCCTCTGGGCGGCCCTGCTAGCACTGGGAATCATGCTGTTCTCATGAGTACTAGATTCTTATTCTCTGTGCCCATAATTTAAAACAACGATAAAGTCTGTAGTTTACATATACCCAACTCCATGTGCAGCGGTAGTATCATCTGAATGTGCTTTCAGTAGATTATAATGTGGATCACAAAGTCTGCCAACAGAAGATATGTAGCGGGGGGGGGGGGGGGGAGGAAACATTCACACTATGAAAAAAGCTAGACCAGAGCCTTAGGACTATATAAGAATTATTACTATACTTGCGCCTAGTCTCATAGGTTATATCCTTGGTAGTTTTACATCACTGGAGTGAATGGTTCAAGCACTTTGCTCATACTCAACAAACACTCTAAAGGTCAGTGCCATCGCCCTTTCACTAAACACCAAAAATAGCTATGTCCCTGTGCTTGTACCTTCTTCTTCACTTTAAAAGCTGCATTTATAATGTTTAAAGGTAAAAGGCTTTTCAAATCCTGTATCACAGAAAATCATGGATAGCTTTTCCATTGCCGCTTCGCATTTTGGAATTTCTTTATCAGTCCTATTAATGGGCAATGAAAAAAGTCTGCACCCTTTAGATAAGTTTTTAAGGAATTTACTCCCAAGAGTGTAAAATATATCATCAGTAAGAACTGTTTTGCTATTCACACACACACACAAATGTAAAACTCACCCTCCCTATGTGTATGAATAACTCACTTTCTCTTAACCTACTTGGAAAGTGTAATTTAAGGAAGATCGAGAGGTCATCTGAAAAAAAAATCACTGAAACAAGCAGAGCTATCCTCAGACTAAAAATAAAACCTTTTCATAAATACCAGTGCCAAGTTGCAGCTGTATGCACATGGCCTAACATGGCCTATTCTACTTGATATTAACCAGCAATCCTTACATGCTACATTGTTATTTATCAGAACAAATGCATATGCTGCACCTGAATGTTACCTTCTCAAGGAAACACATCGACTACATTCCAATGTGAAGTCTTATGCTTTGTAGGCTCTACAGTAAGTTACAATTTATAACTACCTGGACACAAATGAATGTGAATGCTACCCTAGAACTATTTCAGTAGCTTCATTTAGAACGTCAAACACATTATGCCTTATTAAAAACCCAGTGGAACATTGAGAATGAAAGTCTTGCTTCCCTACGTGCTACTGCACTGGTCTTTAATTGGTAGGTAATTTCCAGCGCTATAAACAGAACACCATATCCAGGCAACGTGCAAATCTATTTCTAACTTTGCAACACATCAACAGGTATTTCTATAGCTCAATAATGACAATAATGATTAGCAAGTTGGAAAATTTTTTAGCATGTAGGTCTCGATTAAGGGTTTCAACCCTTATCTTGGTTTCACTGGGAGTCCTCAGCTCCTCTACATGGTCATCAAATGCCAGAAAATGCCTCTCCATCAGTTATTATTTCTTAATATTTACTTCGTATCAGACCGTCAGGATGGTCTTGTGGTTAAGGTGCTAGAGTGGGACTCTGGAGACTAGGATCCAATTCCGAGCTCCGCTACAAACTTTGTGTGACCTTGGGCAAATCACTCAGGTCCAGATCCATAAAGGGACTTTGGCACCTAAGTCCTACATTTAGGTGCTACTGTGATCCACAAAACCCCTGCTTAGCTGCCTTGTCTAAATCTATAGGCACCTATACTCAAGTCAAGGCCTAAATTTCCACTGTATAAATTCTATAGGTGCCTATGTTTCTGCTTCTGGGCATGTGCACTGCTGTTTCAGGCAGGCATCCAGATGCCCATCTCATGCCTAATCCCAGCGTGATCATCAAGCTAGGTGGAGATAGGAAAGCCAACCGGGTAGGTGTGCTCTGAGCATGCCTAACACCACCTAAAAAAGCTGGGAGGGAGGAAGAAACTCCCATATCTCAAGTGAGTACCCTCGCTGTGGGGCTCCAGATTATAAAGGAGGCCACGTCCTCCTCCCGCACTACAGCCATTGTATATGGAGTTAGGAATATGCATAAGCCACCTGACTCCAGGAGAGCGTTTTTTGGCTGTGGATCCCAAGCAAAGACAGGCACCTCCCTCTAGTCCAGCATTGTGCACCTCCCTGGCTTGATGGGAGGAGACTTAGGATACACCCCTCTCATTGGTATCTCCCATTGGCTCCCTTAGGTAGCTCCCTGCCTAATACGCTGGCATTTGTGGATCCCATTCGCAGATGTCTCTGTCTCTCCCCATGCATTGTATAGGGAGCCTGGGCACCTAACGCAGGCTTTCTAGATTGCAAGTGATTTTCTAGACTCCAAAATTCTTTTCTGGAGCTGGATCTCAATCTCTGTGCCTCAGTTCCCCCTCTGTAAAATGGAATAATTTCTCTCATTGTTTGTCTGTCTTGTCTCTAGACCATAGGCACTTCAAGGCAGGGACTGTCTCTTAGCAAGTGCTTGTACAGAGCCTAGCACAATGCAGTCCTAACTTTAGTTGGAATCTCTTGTACTTCTGTGTAATAAAAATAATCATAATCAAGAACTTCCCCTTGTGTCCATATTTTTAGGGTATGGGACATGTTGTCCACAGTTTGTAAGACATAAAGTATGCCTATAAAAATCTAAGATATGCATGATACCATGAAAGAAAAACCCTGTTTTATTCTGAGATTCATTTGTAGGAAGAAAGCTCAGATTAATCAAAGAAGCGGCTGAAAAGTTTGAGAATCAAATAGAAGAGAGAGGAAAAAAAAGATTCACTACAACTAAAATAACAAGCTGAAGCCTCATCTCAGCTTCCCAAATGCTTGTTTATTAAGTGCTAGGCCATGCTGCTGCGATTAAAACCTTTGGGAGTATATGCAAAGCAGAACATTTGCATTTGCCTTGAGCGATATACCTTCTGCACGACATAGTTTTGAACATGCTGACAGACTAAGCTAACTTAACCCCCCAGAGGACCAGTGTCTAGAACCTATAGTAATAAACCAATGAAAATGATTACAGGCGTTACAAATAAAAATAATATGACAAGCTAGTGCAAAGTTTATGGAAACATCTGGAGGAAGGGAAGAAAGATTTTATAATGGATAACAGCCCCAGGAAGAAAGAAAAAGAAGGTGAATGTTCATTATTTGGCACTGATTAATTTAATTTCAGGTCCTATTCTGCTCTCACTGGGATAAATACAGAGTGACTCCTCAACTTCAATTGTCAGTAATGCAGATTCACATCTACTCTGCTGACAACACACATACTGTATATTTAGGGCCAGCTTCTATCCTCCAATCCAATGTTAAATCCACCCCTGTTCAGAGACTCAACATAATTCCTATGAACCACTTAAAACTTGCTGAAATCTACAAAATAGGGCTTCAGTGTATCTTGACTACTACACAGGCCTTGAATTGGCCACAGAGGGGTGATTTTCATCCCTGTATGACCTCACAGAAGTCTCAGTGGTTTTGTTGAGCATCACTGACAATGGAATTTGTCCCTCATTATGCAAATACTTCAATTCTTTCATGATATATATATAAAAATGATTTGTAGTAATTATCCTGAATTGGAATCACAGGCAAACTGCTTTGGATAAACTGAGACTAGAACTAAAGCTTGCACTAAACGAACTATTTTTTTCAAGTTTAAGAGAGTTTGGTTAACTTTGTTTTGCTTTGTTTCTAACATTTTTGAAGTGTCAGCTTTTCTTGGGTTTGGCTGGGACCAGAGTCATAAACACCAAAAAGAACAGGAGTACTTGTGGCACCTTAGAGACTAATTAATTAAGAAGCAATTAGCAGCAGGAGGAAAAAAACTTTTGGGTCACTCAGTAACAGACTTAAAGGTGGCAATCTTGCAACAGAAAAGCTTCAAAAACAGACTCCAACAAGAAACTGCTGAGGGGAGCTCAGTGGTTTGAGCATTGGCCTCCTAAACCCAGACCTGTGAATTCAATCCTTGGGGGGGGGCATTTAGGGATTTGGGGCAAAAATCTGTCTGGGGATTGGTCCTGCTTTGAGCAGGGGGTTGGACTAGATGACCTCCAGGGGGTCCCTTCCAACCCTGATATTCTATGAACTTGAATTAATATGCAAACTAGATACCATCAATTTAGGCTTGAATAGAGACTGGGAATGGCTGAGCCATTACACATATTGAATTTATTTCCCCATGTTAAGTATCCTCACACCTTCTTGTCATTATCACTACAAACGTTTTTTTTTCTCCTGTTGATAACTGCTCAACTTAATTAATTAGCCACTTAGAGTTGGTAGGGCAACTCCCACCTTTTCATGTTCTCTGTATGTGTATATATATATCTCCTTACTATATGTTCCATTCTATGCATCTGATGAAGTGGGCTGTAGCCCACAAAAGCTTAGTCTCTAAGGTGCCTGTTCTTTTTGCAGATACACACTAACACGGCTGCTACTCTGAAACAAACACCAAAGTTTATGGCCTGGAAAAAGCAGGAATAAGATGGTACAGTCAGCTCTTGAGCGGAAAGCAATGGGGAGTTTTGTTAAAAATCTGATTGCACAACATAGCCCTAGGAATTTTCTGGACATCTTATAATAAAGTCTATTCCCAGGAGCCCTTCCAGCTTCACTTACAGAACAGAGAGGTTCTGCTAAGTTTGGAGGCTCATGTAAATTTATGGAAATTTGTCCTAATACAAAGGAACCTCAAATCCTCTTGTGATTTGTCATTCAGTAAGACTGATGAGAAACTGTCTTGAATGAGCAGGTCCTACTCAGGCTGGTTTATGACAGGCAAAGGAGTTGGAGTAGTAAATTAAAGAGTGATATTCTCTATCACAGCATCCCTTTGCTAAAGCCACTTCCCTTCACTGATCACTGGCACCTCCCAATGTCAAAAGAATTTTCATGCCCACCAGGGCACCACGTAATGGGTGAATAAATTCTGGCTCCTTATCAAGAGAGCAGAAGCTGAAAAATATACTCACAAGTGACGTGAGAAAACTAGGCAAAATTCCTTCTGTAAAATAATACATGCCCAGGCCTGTCACCTCATGGACTCTTAGCTACTGCATTGCAATAGTAAAAACTATTTGTCAAGCACCGTGGAAAATTGTGAACAAATTTGGTTTTAAAAAGCTCCGATTCACCAGCTAGTCATGAGCATTTTAATGGCCGCAAATTCACATGGGAGTTCAACCCAATGGAACATACTGTGCCTGTAGTTAAAGCTTTTCAAAATACAGTCTCACTTGACCGCATAAGCCAAGTAGGGTTAGGATTTGGATAGAAGCACCTGGATGCTGCAGGAAGATGTACTGGTAATTCAATAGGTGCCAGTCTTTCCTCTGAGTTAATACTGAACTACAGAAGGCCCTTATGGTATTCAGTGACATTTCCGCAATGAGTTGCATCACCAAGGTACTGATCACTTGTTGACCACTGAAGATCCTGTAGCACTTTGGCAAGAGTAAAGGTGGGAGCCCCAGTCTCTTTGCCAAATTCCCATCTGGGTATTCCACCTTCCTAAATTCCCCTGGCAATGTCAATTCAGTTCAGTTCTATTCTGTTCAGGTTCTTAAAATGTGTTCATTATGTCATCTGGGAAGGGGGTTCTTTTTACTTCCTGTCCCCACAGAGTTTAAGGTGAGAATGGACCACCAGGTCATCTAGGCTTATCTCCTGTATATAACAGGGCACCAACACCACCCCGTATCCACACAGCAAACCCAGCAACTGAAATTAGACTGAAGTATCACAGCCCAGAGGAAACCGGACTATTATGTGCCTACACTGTGAGGTAGGGTTCCTGTTAACTGTTAAATAGCTGCCACAGAGATACACAAATCCTCTTGTGATTTGTCATTCAGTAAGACTGATGAGAAACTGTCTTGAATGAGCAGGTCCTACTCAGGCTGGTTTATGACAGGCAAAGGAGTTGGAGTAGTAAATTAAAGAGTGATATTCTCTATCACAGCATCCCTTTGCTAAAGCTCAGAAGTGGGTGGCCATAAAATGATGATGCAGACGGGGAAGGAACTGGAGGGGCAAATTGGTGCAGTGAGGAATAGAAACAGGCTAGCGACACAGGGCAGAAGAGTCTATAATCTCTAAAGCACAGTCCCCAACGGAACCTGGAATTGAACCCTGAAGTCCTAAGTCTCTACATTCCTTTGCTGTTATAAAATATCTGTGAATCTAATGTGTGTCTCATTCCCACTCTTCTGGGACTGATTTGTATAGCTTACTGCAGCTACTATTTACTCCAGTAGTTCAAGAGGCAGAAGTCTGTGGTGTGGATCAAAAAGTCTAAACTCCGCTGATGACCCATGTTGGGGGCCACATGATGGAATACCTGTTTTTTTCAGTTCGCCTTTTAAAAATGTGTGAAATTATATAAAAAAAACATTAAAAGAATGTTAAGGTTGCAAAGTCAAGCACTCAAAAGTTAAGAAATACCAGAATTAGTGCTGCCTGTGCAATCAAAATAACTGATTTTCCTGTTTAGTGGCAGTTCTGAAGACTTCAAAAAGCTTCAGTTCAGGACAAACTGAATCTGAAATTTTTCAGATTTTCCAGTGAATCAAAACAGTCCACTTTGGGTTTGTTCCAGAGTGGGGATTGTACATGGGTCTCCCATATTCCAGGAGCGTGCTCTAATCACTGGGCTAAAGGCTACATGGGGGTGGGATAGGATGGACAACACCACCACCTCCTCCGGCCTACAGCCCTGCAACCTGACAGGAACCAATTACAGGTCCTGGTTGGATCGGGTGGGAAAACAACCAGACCCTCTCAGGCTGAGGTCAGGTCAGTGTCCTTGTCCTGCCCATGGAGATTGGTATAGGGGCAGCTGTGTGCCCTGCTCCTAACAGCCACTGCCACCTTGCTGTGCAAAGCATGCTGAAGTCTGGAGTGAGTGTGCCTGCCAAAGAGGGACAGTGCCTCTCACTTTGCAATATGCACACAGCACAGCAGGGAGTGGTGGACACCAGGAGCAGGGCTCACAGCCACCACTGCAATGACCCCAGGCAAGAGAAGGTGGCAACTTAGGTTTGGTGGGAAGGGTCAAGCCAGGTCAGAAAGCAATTTGACTCTCCCAGGCTTGTGTGGGGTTGGCTTGGGTCCAGGTTGGGCCTAAAAATTAGGCTCGAGCAGATCCCTACTCTGGCCATTTTGTGAATGGCCAAAAATATACATGTCAAATTTATTAATAGTTTTGGGGCATCTGAAGCAGTATTTTTCATTTAATAACTATTTGTCTGAAAAATTTCACCTTAATCTGGTACCAGATTAAGCACTTATAACTGCAACTGAAGTAAATTAGAGCAGTGCTTGAATATAACAAAGTGCTATAAAAATGCTGTGTACTCTGAAAAAGCAGACCCTATCTGCTTCAAGTTGGGCACCCAAAATTAGTGGGCACCTCTGACAATTTTGCCTTTAATGTCTATGTTTCATTTCCCCATGTGTAAAAATGGGAATAATACCATATACTCTCACAATGGTGCTGTGAAAATAAATCCATGGATGTTTGTGAAACACTCAGATACTGTGGTTATGAGCACCACAGAAGAGCCTATGAGAAATGGAAGATTTTGAATGGGGTATGGTAAAGATGGTCTGGGGCCATTCACTGAATGAAGAGGATAAAAAGAAATATTGGATAACTACCCATTCCTTGAATGAGACAGGGGTCATATGGTATGGAATCATTTTCTTAAAAACATAATTTGTGCATACACACAAAGGAACCCAATGGAAAGGGGTAAGTTTAAGTTTGCATAGGCAACCTTCATTTTGGCATTTCCTTCACTTCTGAGTGCTTGAATTTGCAGCCTTAATGCTCTTTAAAAGCGTAGAGGTTTTTTTTGGTTGTAAACTGCATGCAGTGAGAGACAGAGAGAGTGTTTTTCATTCTTTTTTCTATTTGGAAAGAATCAGAAAACATGCCCTGTTCCCTTGAAGGTGCACTGTGCAGCTGAGCCCTGCTGGATGGCAGTGCTCTACTAGTGGCATTCAGTAGGAGCTGTTGGGTGGTGCAGCTACAGAGTGGTAGCTTCGAGCAGGGACTCCACTTGTTCTTCCCTCTGTGGTCTCAGAGCAAGGAGAGTTAGGGCAACCTGGCTAGACCAAAAGTTCTCTGATCTATCTGCAACTTAACAGTCACATACCCTTCCTTCCGAATAAAGCTTGCTGGGCAGGGCGAGGTGAGGATCCTACAGTTTTCACTTGCCTAGGACAGGAGGGTAGAGGATTTTGGAAAAGAGTTTGGTGAAGATCATAGTAGCTCCTCCATTGGGGATGTGTGTGTGTGTGTGTGTGTGTGTGTGTAGATCCAGGTGCAAGGGTGTGTTGTCTGCAAATCAGCCAGAGTGTACTGGGGAATGTTAATAGGCAAAGTGAAAGGGTTACACACACAAGTAATAAATACTTGCACTCAGACAGCCTGACCTGTTCTTCCACACACACATAAAAAAATAGAGAGGACCATTGCGTTTTCCCATTAATGCTCCTAGATTCAACTGGGAAAAAAGTATCTGGAGAGACACAAAGTAGACCTAGGCACATCGAAGGCTTGTTATGATAAGAAAATCATGACCCAGGAAAACCCTATTCTATCTCAGTAACTTTTCTATTATATGAAGGACATGAAAGAAATGAACATGTTGACCTGGGTCATGACTGTGCTTACAAAGCTGCATATTAAGTTCTGAGAAAGATCATTGCTGGGTGTCTTCCGTCCCTTTTCACCATGGATTGCAACTTCCTATTTTCTGATAGCTAATATAAGTGAGAACCATTCCAATGAAATATATGCCTCCTGGAAGATCCTGTATCAACATATAATAGATTCAGGTTCAAATGCAAGTTTCCCATATCAAATTGTGCCAGCCCACCATAATTTTGAGTTCAGATGTCAAATAGGGAAAATGATTGAGTTTACAGGATATATTTTAAATGTCATCATTTAATAAAGACCAAATGTTTGATGTAAAACCACAAGAGCACAAGCCAGTTTCTAAAGCTTACAACATCCTCACTCATAAGATGAATATTTTCTAAAATTTATTTTTATTAGTATTTAGCTATAATATGAAACACACAATATTTAGCATGTCTGGATGGGAAACAAAATTATTTCAACCACAAAGGAAAGTAAAGGCTATTTTTATGCAGAGCCTGGGGAGAGAACCTATAACTATCCTGTCTTGATAAATTCCACAGTTTAGCCTGGAGAAGGTGAGATTGGGGAGGGCTAAGAAAAATATGGAGCTATGACAATTTACGTCACCTGGGGATTTGCCCCATAATATCTTCTTTCTGCATAAGGATTATAGCTTGGCTTTATTTTGGATCATACATCAAATCAGAAGATATATTTTAAACAGCTATAGATTAATATTTACATATTATTCATAGATAACCAGAAGAATGGTGCACAAAACGACAATAGGTAGAGAAAATAAAAGAACAGGTTAATAGGAAGCGATGAAAAGCTCTGTATTCCAATACCAATATCCTAAATCATAGAAGTCCCCTAATGCGCCTCAGTTCAAGCAGCATTTTAATACTCAGATTATATGGTAATAAATATAAGATGATGGGCTAGGTATGAAAGGACAACTTAAATCCTATGGCAAACCCACTTCACAATGGGAGGTACCTCACACTGAGTCATTTTCAATTAATAAAGCATTTTATTAATATGAGAAAGAGAATATGAAACTAACTTGAAAAATAAAGACCATATCCCCTGACCTGTCGCTCTCTCACACACAATTTCAGATGCAGAAAAAAATTACAAGAGAACTAAACAATGACTGTGCTCATGAGATTCTTTGTACCTTTGGGTTATGGGGAAAATATTTTAGAAACTACTATTATTAAGCATATAATGGATTAATTCCTATGTTAATAACATTTTCAGGTGTATTTTTAATAGAAATAAACATTTCATAGTGCTTCCTCACGAAATTCCTTCTCATTATCAGGGAATCAGAAATACTTTGTTGGTCTTAGTCTATTTGGGCAATGATCATGCAAGCAATGAATGATCTGTCAACAGCAAGTGTAATTCCTTGCATGACTCTGGCCAGCTATTTATTGAACTGAAAAAGTCAGTTTAAGGTAATTGGATTTTTTAATTTCATTTTTTGGAGGGAAAATGACATAATTTCCAAGAGACAAGGATAATATTTCCAAGAGCCTCCCTCACCACCTCCCTGCCCCAATTTTGTTTGAACAGAAGAAAAATCACTAGTTTTGTAGATAAGGCTGCCAACTTTCTAATTGCACAAAACCAAACACCCTTGCCCGACTCCCTGCCCCTCCCCTGCCCCACCTCTTCTCCAAGGCTCAGTCCATCCCCACTCCCTCCTTCTCTCCCTTGCTCTTCCCCACCATCACTCACTTGCTCATTTTAACCAGGCTGGCGCAGGGGATTAGGATGTGGGCTCTGGGGTGGGGCCAGAAATAAGGGGTTCAAGGTATGGGCGGGGACTCTGGGCTGGGGCAGGAGATTGGGGTGTGGGGGGAGTTGAGGGCTCCGCTGGGGTGGGCTGGGGGGTGGGGCCGGGCATGAGGAGTTTGGGATGCGGGGGGGGGGGCTCAGGGCTGGGGCAGGGGTTGAGGTGTGGGAGGGGGTGGTTCCGGGATGGGGTTCCGAGCTGGGGCAGTGGTTGGGGTGCGGGAGGGGGTATGGGCTCTGGGCTGGGGGTGCGGGCTCCAGGGTGGGGCCAGAAATGAGGGGTTTAGGGTGCAGGAGGGGGTTCCAGGCTGGGGCAGGGGTTGGGGTGCGGGAGTGGTTCAGGGTGTGGGCTCTGGGTGGCACTCACCTTCGGCAGCTCCCGGGAAGTGGCCAGCATGTCTCTCCATAGGCAGAAGCACAGCCAGGCAGCTCTGCATAGTGCCCCTGCCAGCAGACACTGCCCCCACAGTGCCCATTAGCTGCAGTTCCCACCCAATGGGAGCTGCAGAGCCAGCACTCAAGGTGGGGGCAGCGAGCGGAGCTCCCATGGCCACCCCTAGGCTTCAGAGCCAGAGGGATATGCCCACTGCTTCCTGGGAATGCATGGAGATGGGTAGGGAGCCTGCTGGCCCTGTACCAACTTGACTTTTAACGGCCTGATCAGTGGTGTTGACTGGAACTGCCAGGGTCTCCTTTTGACCACAACACCCGGTCGAAAGCCGGACACCTGGACTTGGAGATGGTGGAAATTTTATTTTTTTTCTGCAGGACTCAACCAGTGTTGCTCTCATTGGCCCAATGCTCTATTCCTACTATATTGAACCAGTGACTCAGGACGCACCACATCTCTTCATTTATTTATATCACATTAATGACTGGAGGCTGCAACCAGGATCGGGGCCCCATTTTCAGGGGTGTTAGAACAATATGTATAGTGAGGGTGCTGAGAGCCATTGAACCAAACTGTAAACCCTGGATATAATGGAAACCACTTTGAACCGGGGTGGTGGCACCCACAGCACCTCTAGTTCCAGCACCTACACTCATCGTGCTAGGGCATTGTACACACAAAGACAGATGTCCTTCCCCCAACACCTTACAAACCAAATGTAAAACAAAACACAGAAAGTAGGTTTTGCAAACAGCACGAGGAAGAATGAAGAGGATAATATTGAGACAGTTCTACAGTTACAGAGGTCAGCTAATACACAGAATGATGATTTCTGAGGCAAGGGAATATACACCTCTACCTCGATATAACGCTGTCCTTGGGAGCCAAAAAATCTTACCGCATTATAGGTGAAACTGAGTTATATTGAACTTGCTTTGATCCACCAGAGTGCGCAGCCCCGCCCTCCCAGAGCACTGCTTTACCACGTTATATCCGAATTTGTATCATATTGGGTGGCGTTATATCAAGGAAGAGATGCATATGTATACACATCATAAGAACAGTACAATCACAATAACACAAATACCCTTTTTCTACCACCAGTAACTTTCCCCAAGTTCAAACGTGGCCTTCGACCTTAAAGACAGTCAAGCCCTTGTTTGTTTTTGAAAAGAAAGACACTGATTGCAAGCTGTTTGAGGCTGGGTCTATTTCTTTGTTATACAGAACCATAAAAATGTAGGGCTGGAATCCATGAGCTGTAGTAACTTTGTGCACAAATTAAACGTCTGACTTCCTGAAAATGCAGCTCTGTATGTCTTTTCATACTAAACTTAGTACTCATTTAGTAGCAAATAACAGGTTTCCTATATTGGATCTAAATTCACACAGGAGCATTGATAGTGAAATAATTATTAGACGAAGTCTCTAATATTGATCATGGTAGAATATGTGCTAGAATATTTGTTAAAGGATCAATATTACAAAATAGACTTGGAGTACGACCTTTTAATCCACTGTTTTCTAGCAGCATTAATGTGCTCTTTATTGTCATTACAGTAGAACACCAGAGTTACAAACTGACACCTCATTTGGAACCAGAAGTACACAATCAGGCAGCAGCAGAGACCAAAAAAAAAAAAAAAGAAGAAGAGAAGAGAAGACAATACAATACTGTGCTTAGGGTGACCAGACAGCAAGTGTGAAAAATCGGGACAGGGGATGGGGAGTAATAGGAGCCTATATAAGAAAAAGACCCAAAAATCGGGACTGTCTCTATAAAATCGGGACATCTGGTCACCCTGTGTTAAACATAAACTACTAAAAAACTAAAGAAAAAGCAGCATTTTTCTTCTTCACAGTAAAGTTTCCAAGCTGTTTTAAGTCAATGTTCAGTTGTAAGCTTTTGAAAGAACAACCATAACATTCCCTTCATTCCCGAGGTGTTCGTAACTCTGAGGTTCTGCAGAATTATTCTAGTATACTATTTGAAAAAAGATTCTACTTCGTAATGGGCTATACCATGGTAGTTCTATTTACCAACAACTAAAGTTGTATACTCATGTTGAGCAAAAATAGCAATTACTACTATTAAACATTAATACATCTGCTAACATTTATTTTATTTGTATTTGATCTTAAATATGAAATAAATTTAATACATTTAAATTAAACACCAAAGGGTAAAGCTTATATTATGCAAAAAGAAAGAAAAATAATAGAAAAGAGGCTGAAGATATATTTCTTCAGCTCCTAAAGATCCTAGTGCCTACAGAGAGCTCAGTTGGGGTAGGATTTGGATGGAAAATCTTGAAGGCTAAGATGCTGCAAGAAATGGTGATAGTGATTTAGGTGTCACTCTTCCCTAAGAGTCTATCAAAACAAATGTCCCAGCAAAGAGACTGGGCTTTCATACAAGACATAAAAGATCCCAATCAACTGTGGTCATGAAAGATCCTATGGCACTTTTGTAACAATAGAGGCATTGGCCCCAGCCTCTTGCAAAATAACAGTTTGGTTAATTACTTTCTGCCTTCTTAACTCCTGTCCTAACCTGTTGTGCACTGTTAAACAGCTTTTACATTCCATCTTGCAGGTAGAAGAAACATTTGCAATTTCTATGCGTGTGTGTGTCTGTGTATGTATGCATGCATGTGTACTAAAGTGTTTTGGGTTCTTTTAGAATAAAAGGCACTCTACAAATGTGCGCTATTAGTTGCATTAAAAACAGTTGTGAAATCATCAGATTGTACATGGACAGACTAGTTTTATATGACAAAGTATGTGCAAAGATTTTTAATTCAGGGATTTGTTTAACATCCTCCTTTTCAGTTGGCTGTTTCTTAAAAAGTAAACTGTACCATCTGTATAGACCATCTGAACTGAGCTGACCCTGAACAAGAACATGAGCAGAATGAACCCACAGATAATCCACAGCACTCTGTCAGACCTGATGGTGGCTAATTTACTTCCAGATAGTATGGACAGGCAATTATTCTGGAAATCTTTAACAAAAATGAGGATTTGCTTATTTTCTGAAGCATTGTTTTCTAAAGAGAAGCAATTTACAAGAAAGTTTGTAGCAATACAAAGTAGCAACAAAAAAAAAGTAATAATGATTGGTTCTGAATCTGGCATATGTTTTCCCACTCCTGTCAAAATCATTTCCCATTATTTGGCATGAAGTCTCGGCTTTCACTTTATCTATGTGTACCATAGACTGTATGCTGCAGTTCTATCCCTAATGTGTTTGTGTGTCCGCTTCCAAATATGCTGAAGTGTTAGTTGGCTGCTGCATTTTCCTTCTGGTAGCAGCAAACAATAATTAAAGGGAAGCCGATGAAGAATAATTATATTTCAGGAAAAATGCAAGAAGCTGAAGAGAATTATAACACATCAAGATATCCTCAGGAAGATCTTGGCTTGCTTGTTTTGTTTTCACGCCTGCTTGGTCTTCAAAAGCCCACACTCCCCCTCTTTCTTTCAACATACTGCCTTTAGGCATTCTCCCTCCCCGCTACCCCCTCCCCCATGAGGATTGGCTGCATGACAGGAAGTCACTGGTATGAGTCTACATCCTAATTTGCTGGAGGTGCTCAGCTGCTGCAGCAAGACCAGGCTGTACTGTTCTTGAGCTTGTCTCCCCCACAGGGAAGTCAGGATAACTCGATTTGCTCCTGTCAAGGAGAAGGGTGCCAAGCCAAGAGATCTGCTTCTGCTGAGCCCTTGGCATTGAAATCAAGCTTGTGGTTTTGTCATGCCCTTTTTGTTGCTTTGATTCACGAGGAAAGACTATGACTGCTTCCTATCGGCGCACAACTAAACTGTACCACCATATGAGGCTTGAACTGTGTTTTTAATCAGGCTCCCAGCTGTTCTGTGTCACATTCTCTCTTCTTCTCCTTCCACAGCAATTTCATATATATTACATTCTAAAACAAGGGAGGAACTCCAAAAATGAGCATCCTACAAACAATTTTCCAGTGTTCATGGCCAATTTAGTGCATTCTGCTGTGAATTCCATGACAAGGAATTCAAGAAGTATTAATCTTGCCTTTGCTCCCCCTCCTTTTTATACCCACCTAAACCAGTGAAATCACAAAATGCTAAACAAAGAGGGTTCTTGAGTTTCAACATTCTGCTTTTTCACATTTTCTTTACACCAACTTTATACTGTAAGAATCAGCTAGTTTGAAGAGACAGACATTTTTAGGAGCACAACTGTCTGATGATATTGCAAAAAGAAACACAAATTAGTGTATTTGGTTACCCTGAGGGAAATAATGTGGATACAGTTGAATTTAGATGTATTCATGTATAACTACAATTTTATATTGAATGTTTTTAGTAATGGTAAAATAAAGTGTCTAGTAAATTACCAGGTCAGCTTAAACTAATAACTACAACATATTTTCATAAACGGAGGTGATTTGTGAGAGAGTGATAGAGGCAATCATAAAAGTAGGGGGAAAGATTTTTAAAATGTAAAAAATCTTCTTGTTTTCTTGTTTCCTGTTCTTATACAATTTTTTTCTGAGGAAATGACACAACGATTTTCTTTGATTTAACTGCAAGAAAAACATCAAACATGGACAAGCATCTAGTACCTTTACCTAGACATCAAAGCTATTTTCCCACATAAGGGTCCCCACTCAGCCAAAAATATAGTCTGTTTCATATACTACAACTGAAGTCTGCATAAAGCTGGGAGGGCAAGGAGGAAAAAAATCAGCTTTCATGGCCATGCACCAATTTCCACATAATGAAAGCTGCAAGTATTTTTGGTTGAACTGAGTAGTAATATTGTGATTATGGGTGATGTTTTCAAAAGCACCCAGATGATTTAGGAGCATGTCTCATTGACTTCCAATGAGATTTATCACATAGGACGAGATGCTTTTGAAAAATCCCACTCTAGAGTTGTGCAAAGTTCAACATTTTCATCCAACAGAATTCTGCACTTGTACAATCTTTTCTCACAAATTTACAGACTTCCAAATTTAGTTCTGTACAAAATTTCAATGAAACACCTATTTGTGAACCAAAATAGAAAAAAACATGAATTTTACTCCAAAATATTCACATACCATTTTTTGTGAAAATGGGCCCATTTTTAATTCATAACAAAATGGAAGTAAATGATTACATACAACTGTAGCTCTGATCAGAGGCAAAAATACACATGGGACCTGGACTATCTTGGTGACCATTTACTGTTTTTAGTGCTGGTATCAGTGCTCCAAAACGTCTGATTTGTCCAAGCTTCAAATGAAGCAATCATTAAAATTTGACATTTGTGCCAAGGTGTACAAAGTGAGTTTACCTTTTCCATTAGTTCTTTTATTATCCTTTCAGAGAAAGAAGATTAATTTAAAGTCATGAAAGACTGAATAATTTTGTGTGATCCCCATTGAGACTAATGGGTAATTTTGTCTGATCTCAGTTGAGATTATTGGATAAAAGAACTGATTAAAAATTATTTTTTGTTATTCACTGAGTTGTCAGGATGTGTTGTCGCATGCTATGAGAAGTCAGAGTACTAAGGCTTCCGCTGTCACACACAGAAACATCGTGACATACTACGTATCGTATAAACCATTTTTTTTAAAGAACCTCATTGTACACAAAAATGTAATAGTTTAGTAAACACAAAGTGTATCCATTTCACAGATATACTCCATGTTCCTGTTATATCTTTTCTTATGCACCAGATGTTTACTCTTTCATTATCCAGGTATGATAAAGTGTCACTTTTCAGGATAAGCAAATTGGGGATGTGGATAAAGTAAGGATTCACCTGAATTGTCAGCCAAGCTCAAAAAGATTTTTCTCTGGGGGTCAGAAATGTTTTTTTAGTGTCTTTTAAAAACTCATTTTATGTGGCTTAGCTCTTAATTGTTCTGGCTGGGCTCGGAAGTAGAAGCATACACATACACATACTATGTGAGAGACTATTCCTGACATAATTTTCAGCACAGATTTGCAGACCTGAAGGGCCAGATTCTCATGTGTGGCTGAACCACTCTCAACACAGGATCCATGTAGGAAAGGAAAAAGAAAAAGGGAGAGGGATGTTATGCCTGGCCAACCTAGTTAGTTGATCACTGTGAAATTCAGAGCAGCCTTGAGGTGGCTACAAATTCTCCAGGCTGATAATGGTCCCTAGAGCTATTCAGCTGGCCCAGGATTGCTGGAGTAAAAGGCACTCTGGCCATATCCTCTCCAGCCCCTGACAAAAAGGGTGGTGTGTGACTGGGTTTACCAGGCCCTTTGTGGCTCCCTGCTGGAGACCTTGCAGTCATATTACACTCCACCCCAGGAAGGAGTGGCAAAGCTGGGTCCTCTAGCCCAGCCTTGACAGGCTGCACAGAAGCAGCCAATATTAGCCCAGCAGGCTCAGATAAAAGGAGCTGCAGGGCCTGAGCAGGTCAGTTGCTGGCTCGGACCAAAGGAACAAGGAAGGGTGCTCTACTCTGGCCACAGGTGCTTGATGAGCTGATTCACTGGCCTTGTGAATGAGAGGACCTGACAATTGTAACCCTAAGGTAATGGGTGAAAGAAAAAGGACCAGGCGGGAAGAAGCCCAGGGAAAACAGCAGCAACCAATCAAAGGAAGCATCCTTGGCTGTTGTTTATAGGGTCCCTGGGGTGGTACCCAGAGTAGTAGGCAGGCCTGGGTTCCCCCACCGGCCTAAGTCGTGGAGCAGGGACATGGCTAGTTTAAAAGCCCAAGATGTGGGCCTAAATTTAAAGAGCCTAGAGACAGGGCTGAAGACCCTGGTGAGAGTGGACCAACAGTTCCGGTTGGACTCTTTACTAAAAGCCTGGGAAAGGGGGCTAGATTTAACAAGGCCAGAAACAGGACTAAAGACACTAGTAAGGGCAGACTGATAGCCCTTGTTAGACCTGGAAAAGGGTCTATTTTGGACTGTGTGACTTGACTGCAGGGCTGAGCCACTGAAGGCCAACCAAGCAAGGTCAACAACCTACACGGGGTGTCAAGAGTAGAGTAAAAAGATTGCAGAAGACACCTAACCAACAGGAGGTGCTGACAAGGGGTGAGTCCCCCATCACAGTGGCCAGGAACAGGTGGCATACGGCTTGCTATATATATGATGTGGGGATTCTCTCTGGAGTGAAGGAATAGAGGATATCACCTAAATTATCAAATAAGCACCCAATGTTTGGCCAAACCACACCAAATCTTCCAGTCTCGACTGTATTTGATGTAATTATATCCCTGTGGTTCTTTGTGCATAACAAAATGTGCTAAGTGTTCTAACTTCTCCAGCAGGAACTATTTAAAGTTGCTTTCACTCTATTATGTATTATTATTAGGTGCATATGGTGGTTTAATGTAAAATAAAAGACATGAGCCTTTTGAATTTAAACTTCCCAGAGATGGGAGAATCAATGCTGGTGTATAGGAAGGCGTATGTCAGGGACTAGCTGGGGCCATCGGGATGATGGCAGAGCTGCGTGCCACTATGCCCAATCCTCTGCTAGCATAAGGAACTCTAGTCTAGGACCGGGTGGCCTTGAATCAGGCAGCCACAATCATACATAGTGGAGAATCAAGGCCCCAGTTCCTACTTAGAGGAGTTTATATTCAAGGGGCCTGATTCAGTAATACTCAAGTATCAGAGGGGTAGCCGTGTTAGTCTGGTTCTGTAGAAGCAGCAAAGAATCCTGTGGCACCTTATAGACTAACAGAAGTTTTGCAGCATGAGCTTTCGTGGGTGAATACCCACTTCTTCGGATGCAAGCAGTAATACTCAAGTTGACCGGAACTTCCTTACACAATCAATCTCACTGAAATTAATGCTAGAGTAAATTCAGTATGTATGATGAGTTACAGGACCGCACCCTCTGTTAGATAAGACCGTACCGAGGGCCTGATTCTGTCATTCTTACTCACAGTAGGTAGTACTTATTTCATAAACAGTCCCACCAACTTCAATGTGATTACTCAGGGAATAAGGTACTACTCAATGTGCGGAAAGGTGGCAGAATCTGGTTGACAGCATATGTACAATAGGCAAATCGGATGGGACCAATATATACACAGCATAATGACATGCAGTGTTTTGTTTTTACAGGGTTACTTGTATGCATTGTGTTAGCTCATTTATTTAAAAAAATAAGTTTTGGCACTAGGTATGTCCTGAAATGGCCACCCTTTACTGGAAATAAGACAAAAATAGAGGTGCATAAGCTACTGAGAGTGATGAGTGGCAAATATACCACAAACATCTGACTATTTAGTGACCTTTGATCACTGCACAAAACATGACCCAGGAAAAGCAATACACTAATCAGCCAAGGTAATGCAGGAAATTTGCACTCTCCAAAAGCTGCACAAATGACATCTAAGTTCAATATATTTTCCCCATTGGATCCATATAAGTATTTGAATCAGAATCCTTGAGTAATTAATTAACTAGACTCCTATACTTGAAAGCTGCCATGTTTCCAATATAAGAATGTGTTGTGTCATCATTTGGAAATTTAATCAGAAAAAACATTATTCTCTGTTTTCTCATTAATCTTTCTCACCAGGTCAAAAGGCTCTGTGCCTTGATTAGACTTTCAGTCCTCTGTATAGCTAACAGCAGTGGGTTACACCAGAGATAAATTTGGCCCAATGAGTCATGCTCTTGTATGGTATATTCAGCTTTGCATAAGTACATAATTCGTCTTAGATAAACTGTTTATCTAAATCTCCATATTGCATTTCTGGTTGGAAAAGTTGTTCAGACATCCCTTGTACCTCACTAAAGGTATATAACAATTACAGTAAATGGTCATATAGGATAGCTTTAAAAGCCTCCTAAAATGGGAGAGGAGGGGTTTTAAAAGCTTTGTGGATTCAGGAAAAGGTCTCACTTTGTTCAGTAAATACCAACTTCCTTGCACTCCTCCTGTTACACAGCTTGCAGCATCTAATGTTCAGCTGATAGCTATCTTTGAAATTTCTATAAATCCCTTAAATATAATTACTAAATTTGCCCATTGAACTAAACCAGGAACATCCTAATAGGAGTGAGAGGCTAACAAGCATGAAGCCTTTGAGATGACAGCAGTGTCTCACATCTCTTGATGTCAATGAGTTGGTAGAATTGTTACCAGTTCAAGAAGCCATGCACCCACGGTTTCTGATTTTATGCATTCCCTTTAACTAAGGCTATAGTTAAGACCTCATATTCCAGCTGAGGTAAGTGCTGAAATGTCAGAATTCACTCCCCAGGACCTTAAAAACATAAGAGCTTTTCTGTGGTGCAAGCAGTGATTGAGCATTTAACAAGGGAGCAAATCTCTCATTCCCTTCTCAATCTCATCTATGTATTTTACAAAGGGAGCTGCATCTCCCAACCCCCTGTATCCCTCGGATCTCAGTGCTTTTAGTAAAGAGTAGATGGGAAAGGTAATTCTTCCCCTTTTCTGGATTATGCCGTTCTTTCTTGGAAGCTGCAGGCACACTCTATACCTGTGATCAGGGGCGGCTCTAGACACCAGCGCGCCAAGCAGGCGCTTGGGGCGGCCGTTTCCCGGGGGGCGGCATTTGGCTCCGGTGGAGCTCCCGCCGGCATGCCTGCGGCAGGTCCACCGGAGCCCGGGACGAGCGGACCTGCGGCAGGTCCGCTTGTCCCGGGCTCCGGTGGACCTGCCGCAGGCATGCCGGCAGGAGCTCAACCGGAGCCGCGGGAAGAGCCGCGGGACCGGGGAAGGGCGGCGCAGCGCTCCGCGCTGCTTGGGGCAGCCCGATTTCTAGAGCCGCCCCTGCCTGTGATGCAGCCTGTTATTTCAAGATCCCTCACATATGGTCTGACAATGCTCAGTTTGGGGCTCAGCCATGATGAAATATGGCATATTTCATCTAGCAAATTATTCGAGTTTGTGAAAACAGTCTATGAAATTAACTTCACAGATCTGCTAACTTTCCTAAAATGGCCAGATTCTGCCACCCTTACTGCTGCCAAGTAGGACCTTACTCTCTGAGTAGTTCTATTGAAACCAGCAAGATCATTTGCAGCCTAAGGTACTATTCAACATGAATGCGAAGGAGTGAACTCACCACTAGAGTGCCTCCTTGGATCAGACATGGCGTAAAGTTTCTCTCCCCATCTGCCACCTCCTCTCCCGGTGGTCTACCTATTCCCAGGACTCAGCCCTTTGGCCAGGTCACAATTTAGTCCATCTCTTCCAGGGTAACAGAGTCCCACCAAAAAATCCAGTGTCCTTATATCGGGTCTCCGGCCCCAACTCTGGACTCCATGGTTCCTGTACATCTTCAGGGCTTCCAGTTGTCCTTATCTGCTTCTGCAGCCTCATGCCACCATGCCACTGACTCAGGCCCTCTCACTACACTGGGTTCGAGCCCAGGGGCCCTGTAATCAACAGCTTCTTCCATAGGCTTCTTCCTAAACAGACTTTCTCAAGTTCTCTCCCCTCAACCTCTTGCAATTCCCCCTTCTCTCAGGGCCCACCCCTGGAATCTCCTTAACAAACCGAAACTAAACCACCTTCCTCAGGCTTGGCTTTTCATGCCTTTCTGCTACTCCATTTCCCCTGCTTTGTTCCTTAACCGAACATCCCCCCATGGCCCTCTCCCTTCTTGGAAGTCTAGAACCTGCCCATTTAACAAAGCTTACTATTCAAGCCTGTTCCAGTGGTTGCATTTTGTCTCTCCTGGCCTCTTGCCAGACTTCCCTACCCATGAGAAGATGCCAGAACCAACTGTTCCCCGAGGCTTTCTCTTGACAATCTCTCTAATCCTAGAGAACAACTGCAAAATTTCTCTACTCCCTGCAGCTTTCTTTTCCTTTTCTTTTTTTAATAGTAAAGAAGACTCATCCCCCTTCTGCTCACAACTTTTTCTATTTACAGTCCTGTGCCAGCCCTCCCTAGCTGGCTTCATCTTCAGTCAACCCTGCCTCTCCCACCAGATGCAGCCTGATATGTTAACTGTCTTCTCAGGCCCATATTAACACCCTTTGAAGCTTGTTTGGGGTACATTCCCCATCACAATGAATAAAGGTAGCAGCCCACAGCTTTGAATGGTAATAATACTATTACTAATATATGTAACTTATACAGCAATTTTTATCCACAGCCAATAACAACTTACATATATTTCTTATCTCAAAAGACACCACAGTGATCATACAGTAATCACTGCATCCATCACTGACATAAACCATCAGCTATTTAACAGCACACAACAGCACTACTTACGAGTTTAGGACAGGAAGTAAAGATTATGCAATTGGAACTAACTATAGGTGCAATTTAGGTTGGCAGAATTTACTTCAATTAGAATTAGACCAGTGGTTCTCAAACTTTTGTACTGGTGACCCCTTTCACATAGCAAACCTCTGAGTGCAACCCCCCTTATCAATTAAACACTTTTTAAATATATTTAACCCCATTATACATGCTGGAGGCAAAGCAGGGTTTGGGGTGGAGGCTGACAGCTCATGACCCCGCATGTAATAACCTCATGACCCCCTGAGGGGTCCCGACCCCCCAGTTTGAGAACCTCTGAATTAGACCATGATGTCAGGCTCAATATTCTACGGAAAACAAAGCAACATAGAATCAATTAGCATGGCACAAAGGCACTGTTTCAGTACTGAGACAGAGGAAAGAGGACCACCTACAGAATTACTAGTAGCATTTCCTGCAGCACCTAGGCACTCCTTGGAGGTTTCCTATACACATGCAGACCAGATTCAATAAAGTTTAGCTGGCAAAGTCTGATAAGACAACAGCCTGAGCTGCTATGACTACTGCACTAATAAGGAAACTGCAAAGCAATTTAAGTGCATAGATGCCAATGGAAGATGTGACTGCAAATTTTACTTATGATACAAGTACATGAAATAATGTGATTAGCTCTATAAAACCTACTCTGGATGTGCATTCTTTCCACTTGCTTGACAAATACAATGCATTTGATATTTAGACAGCATCTACAATACACAGTATCATAAAATATTTCATAAGGACTGCTGCTTTGATTTGATTTTCACAAGGATTCACAGGATTACAGCTGGTGAACCAAGAAGAGATGTGGATGTTAGAAATCATGCATTTCTTTCTGTTTCGTCTCTCCTAGTTTGAGTCCATAAATATACGGCTCAGTAAGGTTAACTGAACTGCAGCTTTCTCAATATCTAGAGGCTAGTACTGCAGTTCAGAAACAGATGGTAGGTTAAATAGTCTCAGCTGGTAGGAGTGATGGCTTTGGCCTTTTCCACTTTATTTCCCTTTAGAATAATACATGACCATACTGTGACATGCAGGTTTTCAGTAATATTAAAAAAGCAGAAGAAACACTTTACATCCACATACAGACATTCCCTCACTCAGATCATAAATCTCAGGCATCCATTCAGTGGTGTAATATCTTGACTGAGTTGCTAACCCCCGAACACTAGTAAGATGTACATTCACTGATGGGCACTGCAGAAAGCCAAGAGAGAAAGAGATCTTTAATATTCCAAACCAAACCAATTTTTTTGTACACAGTGGCTTTTTGTGTATCCTGGGAAACTAGAATATTTGGGGCTGGGCTCAATCAGTCTGCTCAGCTACTATCTGTCTGCCAAGATCTGAGCCAATAACATATTGCAAGAGCCAGTTTAGTAATTATACAATCTAATGTCTGCATGTCACCAAAATAAACTCAGAGCAAATGATGGCATTGCTACCACTGTTTAACAGGTTGAAGCTGTGTGCCATATTTTAATGCCTTCTCATGAGACTGATTTCCTAATCTGAAAGAGATTTAAGACACTTAAAGGGAAACATGCAGGCACTCCTCTGCTGTATTCAATTGCTCCTAGTCATATTGGGCCTCTCTGGTCTATCCTTTAAATAAACACCAAAGCTACTTTCTCATCTCCAGATATGAAATTACTTTCATGGTGGTTGAGCGTTCTCTGTGCTATCCAAATTTCTCAGAAAAACTCATTGCTTTCATTTTCTCATGCTACTGTGCTGAACAAAGATAAAAGGAGTCAAATAAAGATTATTGATTTTATGTTATCATTTCTCACTCCCTCTCCTCCTCTGGAGTGTTACTAGGTATTTTATACCAGCATATGCAGTGACAGTAATGCCCTGAACATGTCAGCTTTGTGACTACTTGCAGGCTTGAGTTATCAGCAGCCACCTGTGCTGTGTGGTCTACTGAGGAATTAGTGATTTGGAAAATTACCCAATCCATACTATCAAATCAAGGGAAAGATCTACTGTTTGCAATTACTCTCTCAGAGTTTGGTGTTCCTCCTCCCTGTATTTGATGAAGTTCTATAAGTGGAACTACAGAGCTGATCACCTGCAGCTAGATTTCATCAGACCTTATGTGTACTTTCCCGATACTATGAAATGTGGTATAATTATTAAGAGAGGGGTGATAATGAGTTCTTCTCAAATTCTACCCAAGTTATACAGCTGTGGAACTAAGAGAGTTCAGTTCCTCTCCCCAATACACATGCCTTCTTTAAAAAAAAAATACTGAAAATGGCCAATAGTGAAAACTCACATCTTCAGTGGCAGCTACAGTAAGTGAGACAATATTAGGGCCTCTTATTTCCTCACCTTTTATAAATTCATAAATAAACGGAGCCACCAAGAAGTGAATGTGCATAAACTGAATGTTCATGTGATCTCTTAATCAGCTCTAATTCCACTAATGTAATTTTATCAAACACACTGAGATAAGACAGCAAACTTAGATACTAATGCCAAGCAATAGATCTTGTCCTCATTCTTTCTTACCCCATCCCTTCCCTGAGTGAACCTGGACCAATTCATGCAGGATTTCCCATTTTGCCTGGTTTCTGTGGGAAACCAAATGCAACTCTGTGGTTCTGATTTGGTTTCACTTTGAGATTCCTTCCAATCCATAACTTTACTTATAAAATTAATCTCCCTTGGCTAATGCAAGGTTGTCTTGCACAGAACAACACCTAGAATTTTGTGTAGTCTACTTTAAAAACCTCAGTGAAGCAAATTCATGGACTTGGTGCTTAGCACCACTGTAATAGGAATTTAGAAATACCCATGACAAATGGATAGAATTTGAACAGCTCTAACCTATATCTAATTTGTATGAGTAAATTCATAAGTGATGCTACACAAGTCATGCATGATAAAGAAAACTCCACTTGCATTCTTGAAAATATTTATAACGAAATTCAAAGTCCTCACCATTTGATGTTTTCACGTTACTTACATTTCAAGGATCTTGTCTATAAAAAAGTGCAAAATACTATAGGACTTTATTTGAAAGTGACCACCTTTTTCATGAAAACGTGCTCACTGCCAAGCAAAAATTATTCTGTTTTTGACCAAAAAGCTCAAAACTTTAGGAATATTGAATTTCAAAATTTTGTCTCCAAATTTGATTTTGAAGCATACATTTTCACAATTAGTGAAGTGAAATTTCTGGATGGCCCTGAATGAAATTAGGGGGAAGGAGGGAAGAGGGATCATGCATTTTGCAGAACTTTAATTACTTTGGGCCTAATCCTAAAAACATTGGTTTGGCAAAATTCCTATTGATTTCTATAGGGATTGAGTCCTATGAACACGTTAACTGATTTACCATTATAAGGTAGGCACTAGGTCATGCCTTTTTGACACAGGCTTTGGTTAGGGCTGGTGTGGAGATGCACAAGCTCGGGAGGAGGACTGGGAGGCATTCAGCAGAATGCCATCTCAAGCTCCTGGGCCTGCAGGGAATGCACATCATCTACAGCTCCCTTTTCACTTGTGCTCCAGTCCCACTTCATGCTCAGTGAAGGGGGCATGAGATAAGGTTCCCAGGTCTTCCATTTTGGAGTGCTGTCCACCTCTATGGGGTTAGGTGCAGAGTTTTTATGGGATCCCCTGACTGTAGGAACTGCAGTTTTGCTTGGCCCTTATATGTGCCACACAGTGGTGGGGATAAGATCCCTTGTATTCATTTCCCCCCACCCCCCACACACAGTGCAAATGACTAAATGCCATGTAAACTCTGGCCTTTAATCAGCAAACTGAATTTACAACTCTAAAAATAGAAAAAAAACCCTCAAATTACTATTGCCACTCCAGTGTTGCCAACCGAAGGCATTCCACAATCATGGCTTAGGGCCCCATACTCATGAGACTGGCATAAAAAATAATAAATGTTCGGCTTTTTAAATTTGTATTCCGGTTTATGTGCTTTTGAGATAAAATGGTTGCTAACCTTCCACAACTGTTGTTCTTCAAGATGTGTTGCTCATGTCCATTCCAATGTAGGTGTGTGCACAGATCTTGCACTGCTCCCACACATGCGCTTCCCCTAGACACTTGAGGCAGCTGGAATAGGGGATCACTCACAGGCATAGGCTTATGACAAGACTCACAAGGTTTAAATCCTGGAGACAAAGGGATTAACCCCCACTTAGCAAGGTTTGGTAACTCCTAACTAACTAACTAGTAACTGAAACTAAATTCAATCAACTATATACAATAAAACAGAGAAAAGTCCACTGAGGAGTACTTGCAGAAGCAAGAATGAGTCGTCAGTGACCGTCACAGACAGTAAGAAGGAACTCAGGGGGAAGTGGAGCCCTAGATATTGGCACTATGAAGGTGCGACTCCATGGGGCACCAGAGCCAATCCGATGGAGACCACTGAGTGAAAACCTTTCTGGCGGAGGTACTCAGGGCGAGCACACACCTACACTGGAATGGACATGAGAAAGCACTTGAAGAAGAATCATTTTCAAAAGCTTTTCTCCGCAACCACAAAGGCTAGAAACTAACTTTTTTAATGAAAGTTGAGATTGTCACATAATCACACAATTCCAGGAGCTGGGGCTTTAAGAAAAACATCAAAAATAGTGAGAGTTGGCATGATTGCTTTATGGTCATAGGATACTTGTCAGTAGCTTGTAAACAACTGGATGCTGATTTTTATTTCACATAATTGTCTGTAAGGTTGCATCAATGAAACAAACTGCATATAATAAATATCTATTTCCTGAAGATCTATGGCCTCTTTCAGTAGAAGCTGCAGGTGCTCGGTTCCTCTGAAAATTAGGCATTTATATGGAACCAAAAAAACCCCCAAAGGTGATTGATTTCTTAGACAGGTGACAGTGCAATGTGGAAGCCATTTCCAGTTATGTTTAATTTTAAAAAGTGAGTTTCCTGAATTGTCTGACGTAAACACAGATCAAAATTTGAGACCTCAAGATTTGAAGAGTCATTTTTCGGAAGGCTATTTTCTACTTCACTTTCATGTAATCAGAGGAGAGAGGGAATCATTAAAGGCTACAGACTGAAAACTACATACAGGGTTTATGTTCACTTGACAAAGTATAAAAGCCATGATTTATGATGTGTTTTATGGAGGCAGGGAAGAGAAACTGGCTAACAGTCCCTAACTTAGGACAGACACCTCAGGCTGTGGTGAAACATGACCTTTTTAGATATCTACCACAAAGCATTTAAGGAGCAAACAAAACATCGTGACCTTTTTAGATACATTGCACAAAACATCCAAGGGGCAAATCATGCTCCCCTTCCCATGGGTGCATAGCACATGATAAGCAGTGGAGTAGTTCTGATTCCATTCTGGAAGGGATGGGATGAGAGGCCACAAAGCAACGGTTCTGTATCTCCCAGTCACTGCAGTGCACGTTTCCACAGGCTTCCTTCTGTCTTGCTATGGAGAGGGTTGGGAGCATAGTTGTGACTGTCTATGGATGAGACACTGAGCCAGTGTATTCGGGATTATGGATATACCGCACACAGGACATCCCACTCACCAAGGGGAATACAGAGACTGCTATAGAACCTCATGATAGGATTCTGCCTCACCCCAGTCATTTAGTTGGGATTGATCCAAGGCTAAGTATTTGCCTTGACGTTATCAGTGATGGCCCAGTTCTAGTGCTACATGTTTTCTTCTGTTACTATGTCAAGCAGCTCTGTTTCTCTTTCCTGAAGAGTGATTGTTGTTATAAACTCCTAGTTGCTTCCACATCTGTTATATTTTTGGAGTCTCTCATTTTCCCCCTACCATAAAATATGAAGAGCAAAGACAAGAGCAAGAGCAAAGAGTTTGAGGCCTATTTTTGCTCATTTGTTTGTTTTCAACATCCAAGGGGCAGTTTGGGTACCAAAAAGTGTCACACTGACACTAAACTTTAGAAAGGGCGATTTCAGTATAGAGGAAAGTCTAGTCAAAAAGGCCCTAAAGTAAAAAGTAAAGGAAGTAAAATCCTCAGATGTGCATGAATACCACCAAAGAAAAAGGGAACAAGGAAGGCAGGGAGTAAATCATTATGGCTAAATGGCAAGGTTTATGTGGTTAGTCAGGTCAGTTTAGCAATCCTTTACCATTTGGAAATCTAACCCCAGGCCTGGTTTATACTTAAAACTTGTGTTGACGGAGCTACATCACTCAGGGCTGTCAAAAATTTTGCACCCTGAGCACTTTAGTAAGGTCGACTTAGCCATTGGTGTAGACACAGCTAGGTCAATGGAAGGATTCTTCTCTCCACACTAGCTACCGCCTCTTGGAGAAAAACCCCTTCCATCAATGTGGAAGCAGCTATATTGTGGTGATATAGCGGCATAGCTACAGTATAAAAATGCCCCTAGTGAAGCCAATAAATAAAAAAATAAATGACAGCAGGAATTAAGTAAGCGGGAAATCTGAAGGACCAAAATGGTTTTCAAAGAGCAAATAACTGTGTAAACACCAACAATAAGATTCTTTAAGAATATCAGAAGCAGGAATCCTGTGAAATAATAGGTCAGTCTGCCAGATCACAGGGGATCAAAGGAGCAATTAAGGAGGATAAGGACATTGCTGAGAAGCTAAATGATTTCTTTGCCTGACTCTTCACCATCAAAGATACTGAGCAGATACTTAGCCCATACCTGCTCTTTTCTATTATAAAGATGAGCTACTATCAGAGACTGAGGTATCAGAAGAAGAGTTTTTGTAGCAAATTGATAATTTCAAGCAAAAAGTCACCAGACCCAGTTGGCACATCCATGAGTTCTGAAGGAGTTCATGTCTGATGATAAATAGGATGAAATTCAATAAGGACAAATGCAAAGTACTCCACTTAGGAAGGAACAATCAGTTGCACACATACAAAATGGGAAATGACTGCCTAGGAAGGAGTACTGCAGAAAGGGATTGGGAGGTCATAGTGGATCACAAGCTATATGAGTCAACAGTGTAACACTGTTGCAAAAAAAGCAAACATTTTGGGATTTATTTGTGTGAGTGTTGTAAGCAAGACACAAGGAGAAATTCTTCCGCTCTACTCTGTGACGATTAGGCATCAACTGGAGTACTGTGTCCAGTTCTGGGTGCCACATTTCGGGAAAGATGTAGATGAATTGGAGAGAAGCCAGAGTAGAACAACAAAAAATATTAAAGGTCTAGAAAACATGCCTTATGAGGGAAGAGTGCAAAAAATTGGGTTTATTTAGTCTGGAGAAGAGAAAACTGATAACCGTTTTCAAGTACATAAAATGTTGTTACAAGGAAGAGAGAGAAAAATTGTTCTTAACCTCTGAGGATAGACAAGAAGCAATGGGCTTAAATTACAGCAAGGGAGGTTTAGGTTGGACATGAGAAAAAACTTCCTAACTGTCAGGGTGGTTAAGCACTGGGATAAATTGCCTAGGGAGTTTGTGGAATCTTCATCATTGTAGATTTTTAAGAACAGGTCAGACAAACACCTGTAAGGAATGGTCTAGATCAGGGGTAGGCAACCTATGGCACACGTGCCAAAGGCGGCACGCAAGCTGATTTTCAGTGGCACTCACACTGGTCCTGGCCTCCAGTCCGAGGGGGCTCTGCATTTTAATTTAATTTTAAATGAAGCTTCTTAAACATTTTAAAAACCTTGTTTACTTTACATACAACAATAGTTATTTATATATTATAGACTTATAGAAAAAGACCTTCTAAAACATTAAAATGTATGACTGGCATGCAAAACCTTAAATCAGAGTGAACAAATGAAGACTCGGCACACCAGTTCTGAAAGGTTGCCGACCCCTGGTCTAGATAATACTTAGTCCAGCCTTGAGTGCAGTGGACTGGACAAGAAGACCTTTCGAGATCCCTTCTAGTCGTACATTTCTATGATTCTATGAAGTAGGTAAGCTGCTAACAAAAATAAGTAATTTGTCATTAAAAACTACTTCTTTTTCTAGAGGATTGGAGCATAACAAATAATGTAACTATATTTTTTAATGGCTGTTAGAGGAGCTCCAGGGAATGATAGGCCAGTAAACATTGCATCTATACCTAGGAAAGTGGTGAAAACAATAATTAAAAACATAATAACGAAACACCCAAAATATCATGATTTGATAAGGTCTTACCGGCACCGTTTCTACAATGGAAATTTAGTATCTCATCTCTTAGTAGTTTTTGAATGGGTCAGCATAATAGTGGATAAATAAAAAACAATTGACATAACTATTTTAGACTTGCAAAAGATTTTTCACAAGGTTCTACACAAGACAGTACTAAAGAAGCCAAGTGATCATGGAAGATGCAAAGTATTGTCATAGATCAAAAACTCATTATGAGACAAAAAGCAAAGAGTTGGATTAAATGGTTAATTTCATCATGGCAAAAAGTTAACAGCAGGATGCCTCAAGGTTCTGTATTAGGTCCAGTTTTGTTTAATATACTCATTAATGGTCTAGAAAGGTTAGGTGAATAGTGAGATAGCAAAATTTTCAGATGACAGTTATTTGATGTTTGTCAGGACAAGAAAGGGCTGTGAGGAACTTGACATACAATCTTTTATAAATTACATTCTGAGCTTGCACAGCAGAAAAATTGCTTAAGCTCACAGGTGCAGACAAAAACCGACATGCTGAACATGAGTGTGCACCTACTTTAACAATCACCCAATTATTCACACACTTGTTGGTCTGCTGGCTTCACCAGACAAATTTGTAAATAGCACACTTCAATGAGCTCTAGATTTTCTCTTTCTTTTCTTTCTCCCTTTTATTTTTTTTTTTAAATCCCAAAGGAAATAAAATGCAAAAAATCAGCATTAGCACAACATTAAGGTTCTAAGATCGAACATACATATATCAGGAAATGCCAGAAGTTCAGGTTGCTCTGGTAATGTTGACTTACGTGTGTTGAACATACGTACTTCTTATTTCTCTTTCTCTGTGAAATTTAAATCTTAAGG
Organism: Mauremys reevesii; assembly: GCF_016161935.1. Lineage (NCBI taxonomy): Eukaryota > Metazoa > Chordata > Testudines > Geoemydidae > Mauremys > Mauremys reevesii. The sequence goes on from NC_052624.1 coordinate 20,970,149, forward strand.
TATTACTCATTTGGCCTAACTAGCTAGGCCAAATGAATAATACCTTAAGCTAGTCCACCAAACTTGCATTTAATTTAAATTAAAAACAATCATGAAAATATTCCTGTTCTTATCAGGCTTTGTAAAACACATTAAAATTAGGGCTGTCAATGAATCGCTGTTAACTCATGTGATTAACTCAAAAAAATAATCACAATTAAGAATTTAATTGTGATTAATCACACTGTTAAACAATAGAATACCAACTGAAATGTATTAAATATTTTTGGATGTTTTTCTACATTTTCAAATATATTGATTTCTATTACAACACAGAATACAAAGTCTACAGTGCTCACAGTATATTATTTTTTATTACAAGTATTTGCAATGTAAAAATGATAAACAAAAGAAATAGTATTCTCCAATTAACCTCATACAAGTACTGCAGTGCAATCTCTTTATCTTGAAAGTGTAACTTACAAATGCAGATTTTTTTTCTTAGAGAACAAAACAATGTAATACTTTAGAGCCTACAAGTCCACTCAGTCCTACTTCTTATTCAGCCAATCGCTAAGACAAACAAGTTTGTTTACATTTACAGGAGATGCTGCTGCCTGCTTCTTAGAATTATAGAATATTAGAGTTGGATGAGACCTCAGGAGGTCATCTAGTACAACCCCCTGCTCAAAGCAGGACCAGCACCAACTAAATCATGCCAGCCAAGGCTTTGTCAAGCCTGACCTTAAAAACCTCTAAGGATGGAGATTCCTACCTAAGTAACTCATTCCAGTGCTTCAACACTCTCCTAGTGAAATAGTGTTTCCTAATATCCAACCTAGACCTACCCCATTGCAACTTGAAACCATTGCTTCTTGTTCTGTCATCTGCCACCACTGAGAACAGCCTAGCTCCATCCTTTTTGGAACCCCCCTTCAGGTAGCTGAAGGCTGCTATCAAATTCCCCCTCACTCTTCTCTTCCGCAGACTAAATAACCCCAGTTCCCTCAGCCTCTCCTCATAAGTCATGTGCCCCAGCCCCCTAATCATTGTCATTGCCCTCTGCTGGACTCTCTCCAATTTGTCCACATCCCTTCTGTAGTGGGGGGACCAAAACTGGATGCAATACTCCAGATGTGGCCTCACCAGTATTGAATAGAGGGAAATACTCACTTCCCTCGATCTGCTGGCAATGCTCCTACTAATAAAGTCCAGTATGCTGTTGGCCTTCCTGGCAATGAGGGCACACTCCTGACTCATATCCAGCTTCTCGTCCACTGTAATCCCCAGGTTCTTTTCTGCAGAACTGCTGCTTAGCCAGTCGGTCTCCAGCCTGTAGTGGTGCATGGGATTCTTCCTTCCTAAGTGCAGCACTCTGCACTTGTCCTTCTTGAACCTCATCAAATTTCTTTTGGCCCAATCCTCCAATTTGTCTAGGTCACTCTGGACCCTATCCCTACCCTCCAGCATATCTACCTCTCTCCCCAGCTTAGTGTCACCTGCGGCACTTGTGTAGCCGGCATTGCAAGGTATTTATGTGCCAGTCATGCTAAACATTCATATGCACCTTCATGCTTCAGCCACCACTCCAGAGGACATGCTTCCATGCTGATGATGCTCATTAAAAAATAAGGCGTTAATTAAATTTGTGACTGAACTCTTGGGGGAGAACTGTATGTCTTCAGCTCTGTTTTACCCACATTCTGCCATACATTTCATGTTATAGCAGTCTCGGATGATGACTCAGCACATGTTGTTCATTTTAAGAACACTTTCACAGCAGATCTGACAAAACGCAAAGAAGATACCAATGTGAGATTTCTAAAAATAGCTATAGCGCTCGACCCAAGGTTTAAGACTCTGAAGTGCCTTCCAAAATCTGAGAGGGATGAGGTATGGAGCATGCTTTCAGAAGTCTTAAAAGAGCAACACTCAGATGCAGAAACTATAGAACCTGAACCACCGAAAAAGAAAATCAACCTTCTGATGGTGGCATCTGACTCAGATGATGAAAGTGAACATGCATCGGTCCGCTCTGCTTTGGATCATTATCGAGCACAACCCATCATCAGCATGGACGCATGTCCTATGGAATGGTGGTTGAAGATGAAGGGACATATCAATCTTTAGCGCATCTGGCATGTAGATATCTTGCAACGCCGGCTACAACAGTGCCATGGGAACTCCTGTTCTCACTTTCAGGTGACATTGTAAACAATAAGTGGGCAGCATTATCTCCTGTAAATTGTAACCAAATTTGGTAGTCTGAGCGATTGGCTGAAGTAGGACTGAGTGGACTTGTAGGCTCTAAAGTTTTACATTGTTTTATTTTTCAGTGCAGTTATTTTTTGTACATAATTCTACATTTGTAAGTTCAACTTCATGATAAAGAGATTGCACTACAGTACTTGTATGAGGTGAATCAAAAAATACTATTTCTTTTGTTTTTTACTGTGCAAATATTTGTAATAAAAAATAAATATCAATGAGCACTATACACATTGTATTCTGTGTTGTAACTGAAATCAATATATTTGAAAACATCCACAATATTTAAATAAATGGTATTCCATTATTGTTTAACAATGCGATTAATCACGATTAATTTTTTTAATCGCTTGACAGCCCTAATTAAAATCTAAACACTGAGTTTAACACTAGCTGGAAATGTACTATTATGGAAAAATCCACAAAAAGTCACTTTTAGAAAGACCTTTTTTTTTTTCTCCAACAGCCCAATGCAGACACACAGAACATATTATATAAGAAACATTTCATTCCCTCCTCTTATACCTTCTCACAAACTGCAAAATTGTCAAGTTGTGGAAATCAGCATAGCAGCAATACCCTGTATAAAAATGTGGAAACGTAAGTCTGTTTCTTAAGGTCAATGCAGCTTATGGTAATGAATATGGAAAGGTTACTATTGTTGTCTTTTGTTGATTTCGTCGCAAAAAATGCAAAGAACCAAAGGTCACTAAGCAATGTTCCTAAGCTATTTTGGAATTCACTAATCTATCATTGAGGAAAATAAAAAAGGGGTTAATAAAATACACGCTAGACAGAGAAAATAAGATTAAAGGTGGCATTTTGGCTGTGAAGCCTTCTTTAGACTGTAAAAAAAAATTGAAAACGAAGCTAGTCCCAGACACTGATCATTGAATAAATATTTACGAACTAAATAAAGCTTCTTGAAGAAGTGGAGCTGATATGTAACAATTTTATGAATACTGAGATATAACAATTTTATGAACACAGTGTATGTGACCGGATCAGTGAGGGGAAGTTAATTGTGAATTGGGTTACAGCCCATATGGTTATACTGATCTAACTTACATTGGGGGCTGAACGAAGAACAACACAATGGCTTTCCAGATAAGAATGACAATGGGTAAAATGATCAGTTTCAAGAACATTGCATCCTACCTCCAGGGAAGATGCAAGTTTGTTTTGCTAGAATGGGAACTTAGAGATATGAAGGATACTAAACCTATAAAAGCCCTCTGAGAAGAGGATGCGGTCCCTTTTGAGATGCTGTCTAGGGAGACATCCTGGCACAGAGTGAGAAACACTGCAGAGGGAGTCTAAAGAAACTGGGCCTGTCCAGATCCAGGGAATGGTAAGTCTTAAGGAAAAATTAAATATGTGTGCAGGCCATTTTATTGTTTTTAAGATATGTGTTTTGTCTGAAATGCTGCTGTTCTAAGTAAGTTATATTTCGCTTTAAAGTGGTCACTGATTACCACTGTCATTGTCCTAGAGGGAACAGAATTGCAGGGTCTGAACATAAATCAGACCCGCCAAGGTGAATCCTGGTGAGCACCACTGGATTGCAACCAGGCCGAGGTCTGAGAGTGGGAGAATGGCATGATTCCACCTCAAGAGACAGGTTATGGCTAGAGCAGGGCCGCCCAGAGGATTCCGGGGGCCCGGGGTCTTCGGCAGCGGGGGGCCCTTCCGTTCCGGGATCCGCCGCCGAAGTGCCCCGAAGACCCGCAGCAGGGCCCCCCCCGCCGCCGAATTACCGCCGAAGCGGGACCTGCCGCCGAAGCGCAGCCCAGTCTTTGGTGGTAATTCGGCGGCGGGGGAGTCCCCGCCGCAGGTCTTCAGGGCACTTCGGCGGTGGGTCCCGGAACGGAAGGGTCCCCCGCCGCCGAATTACCGCCGAAGACCGAGCTGAACTTCGGCGGCAATTCGCCAGCGGGGGGTCCTTCCGTCCCGGAGAGGAAGGACCCCCCGCCGGCGAAGACCAGGAGCGGAAGAAGCTCCTGCGCCCGGCCCCGCAAGAGTTTTCCGGGCCTCCCGGAGCGAGTGAAGGACCCTGCTCCAGGGGCCCCGAAAAACTCTGGTGGGGGCACCTGTGCGGCTCGGGGCCTGGGGCAAATTGCCCCTCTTGCCCCCCCCTCTGGGCGGCCCTGGGCTAGAGGTCTGAGACCCAGATGGAGCATGCTCAGAGAGACCAGGAGGGATTAGAGGGGTAATTTACCTAGCAACTGTGACATCATCAATAGTAGGGCAAACAATTTCACTAATTTATTAAATCTTTTTATGGGGACATTGTCATACATGTGCATATACATACATTGACTGCAATGGAGCTAGGATAATTTATATCAGCTGAAGATTTTGGCCATAGTGTTCATATAGATATAAACCGAGTAAGGATATAAATACAGAAAGATTTAAATGTAAATAATTAGATAAATACAGAAAGCAACCCCAAACACCAAAAATACCCGAAGAAGACTATATTATAGAAGTTAGGAGCAACTATCAAAGGTGAGCATTGAATGTGTTTATTCTTATTCAGTTTTCATTATAATCAGATTTTCAACTCCTTAAAAACTATCTTTTTTAAAAAACTGATACAAAAACAGAGTAGCATAAGTGTCAGGATGAATTATATATTTATATATTACAGAAATAATCTCAAATGACTCTAAGGCCCCATTCCTGCAAAAACAAACACATACACTTAACTTTCCATGTTGTGAGTAGTCCTAGTGTTAAGCATGTGCATGTTTTTGAAGGATCACGGCCTAAAAGCCCAATTTTGTTTAGTTAGACTCGGAGTACCACAGTGCTCTATGTCACAAGGCAATTGGTTTGTCTCCATATGAAAATTATTCTTAATTAAGATAGTGGGTGATTTTTTAAAATCAGATTAACTATTCCTGATTATCTCTATGTGTGGATGCTATAATTCTGGAATACGAATACCTTATTCTGAGTAGTTTAATCCACTTGTTTTAAAACTAATTCAGAATAAGCCATTTATTCTAGAATAATAAAATAATCAGAAATAGCTATTCTGGAAAAATCTCCTATGTAGACAAACTCTAAAAAGGGGGTGAGGGTGGGGGAGCATCTTTGAAGTAACCTGTGAAGTGGGGAAATCTTTGAAGTGGGCAGTTTGGGACAAGCTTTGAATAAGAGCACATGTGACTGTTTGCAGGAAGAAGCCTTTTGCACTATTTGTGCACTATTCAAAGCTTTGTAGGGATCTTGTAAGTCACAAAGCAACAGAAGTTTCAGATGTAATTTGTTATGCTGCTAGAGAAGTGAATGATGCAGTCCTACCTAGAAGACATTGAGAAATATATATTATGGAATTAGGGGCCATAATTGCCCAAGTTCCTTGATAATTTTCTCTTCTTAACACATGTCAACTGGAAATGTGAATGATTAATTTCACCTGCTTCAGCCACATTATTATGGGAGGTTCACCAATACAGGAAAGGAAAACAGGAAGAATGTCAAAACATCCCCCTACAAATATCCAAACAGACAATGCCTATTTTCATGAAAGAACACCTGCATGGAATTCCAAAAATGTAGGGCATGCAAATGTACATACACTGGGGCTAGGCCTATCTTTTTGTACATATATTAGCAACCTTTAGATTCTGCATTTACTTACTCAAGCAAAACTCCCACTGTAGTAACACTGTGTGCTATGTATGCAGGAGAACCATAAATGTGCGAGTTAACTGCTTTTAAGGCGCATCATACACTGATATGCTCATGACTACCTCTTATTGCTAAAAGCAGTGAGGACAACCCGTGGTTGTCACAGTCTGAACAGCTTGATACAATATGACACAGCCATTTCACAGGGTAATGGCAGATGTATCATGGATAGAAGTGCTGCCCTGGGAAGGCTCCAGATTAAGATGACCTAAAAGGTCCTTTCCTTTATACTGTAATTTGTATAGTCTTGAGTCTGCTAGCACTTATGAATGTTTTGAAGTATAAGCACCTGAGAAGTCTATTTACTTCAACTGCTTAAAGCTAAGCACATACGTATATGTTTGCAGGATTGGGATGTTTGAGATTTTCAGCCTCATCTATCGAACGGAACTTTATTATTATTATAATTAAAAGAGGAGTGTCATCTACCTTCTGTAAATAATTTTATTTTCAAGTCTACTAATATTACTAAGATATTTTTTAAAATATGAATCACAGACACTATGTATACATGAGACTGAGAGAAACGAAGAGCCTACATTAAGATAGGAAGTGTTATGGAGCTCGGAAGCCCTTGGTTCCATCGATTCCTTTGACCTGGATTACTTCTGCGGCCTTAGAAAGCAACTCTCAGTTTCTTGGTCTGTAAAACGATGATAGTGATACTTATGGTATTTACCTACCTTACAGGGATACTGTAATGATTTAGTTAATTCAATAGGATGAATTTCACCCTTGTGCAGAAGGCCAGCAAGAGGCCTATGCATCACTAGTGGAAGACTCAGTAAAGAACTATATATATATGGTAAGTATTAATTATGATGATGATGATACAGCAATGCTTTGTTTCGCTGCCACAGATTTAGCAGAGGGATAAAAAGCTACCTAACAATCCTTCTCTACGAAGGCACAACCATGCTGACTCTTCCTTTACTAACTGAAAACTATCACTATTTGCAAAATGAAAAAAGACAAAATCAGAAACAAAAGAAATGTTATTTTCAGGCTTTTTTAGGTATATCAGACAGGAGGAAAAAATATGAACTATTTTTGAAAGTGGATAGCTATGCTTCAATTATTTTTTCTTGCCTGTGTATGTAAGTTGGGTTGAAATTATCTCTGTATATAGAAGTGTTAGATTAATTATACTTCTAAAAACAATCATCATGACTAATCAACACGAATGGCAATACTAGGATCTGATGTGTTTTATAATGTCTGTTGCCCTAAATAAATGAAGTAAGAAGGGGTTTGTTTATTTGTGCACCACCACCATTATGTGTGCTATGCAGTGTCAACTATCCAGACAAAGTAGAACAAGATATCTTTCCCACAAACATTACAGAAGCAGAAATACCTCTCTGTGCAATCTGAGAGTTCTGAATTACTTTGTGAAGGAGGTATATAAGGCTGCACAAAAAATGCAAATAAATTAACTCACCTTCACGTAAGTGATTCCATGTATGTTTGTGTATATATTAGAGCTGGGCGGAGGATGGAAATTCCATTTCACAAAGTATTTTAAGATTTTGAAATTTGGCTTCAATCTGAATTGGAATAAAACACAAAAATTTCAAAATTCCGTGTGAAGGAAAAATCTGAAAAATATTGTTTCAGATAGAAAAAATGTTTTGACAAAATAAAAAGTTTCATTTCAGTGTCAATTCTTCAATTTGTATTATATAATATAATTCAAAAGAAACAATTCTAAACAAAGAGTTACTTCAAAATGAAAAACCAAAACATTTCATTCTGAAAATATGAAAACGGATCTGTGTGACAGTGTTTGGACTTTTTTCCATTTTTTTCTCTGAAATGAAAATTTCAGTGAAATCAACATAATTTCACAAAGCCTTTCAGTTTTGATGGAACATTTTTGGTTGGAAAATTGTTGCACTCAAGTTTTTCCAACCAGCTCTAGTATATATGTACAAATATACACATATTTTTATGTGTAACACAGAAACACATTTTATACATAGATATTAATCCCAGAGATCATGACTGCTCCTATATAACCCCTCTGAGGATTGTTAACAGCAGTAACATTTTCATGCACTCCTTCTATTTCAGTGCCAAGGCCCAATTTTTCAGTTCTGGTCTTTTAGATAATCTTGTTTTACATGTAAAGAATAAATTTCACATTACAAAAGCCCATCTTTCAAACAGAATCAGAAAACTGGGATCTTCTTAATAGGAAGCTGTGACAGAAAATTAAAAAGACCATGTATTCTTACAGCCCAATCCTTCACCAATGGATGTTTTACCATTGACTTCAATGGGAGCAGCACTGTGGCTTTGGAGTAAAATACACTGAGTAAAGGTTGTAGATCTGAGCTTTAATGATGTACAGACTTCTTTGGAAATTAAGGGATCTCAAGCTCCTTCCTGGAAGAACCCAGTATCTCACAGATCTGAGCGCTAAGACTGCATTTCAAGGTATAATGACATAAAGTAATGAGAGGCAACTGCACTTGCCTTTCTTGGAATGGAAACTGAATTTCTAGATAAACTGAAAATTTCAGACTCTCCTCCCTCATGAGCACAGAATTTCATGATAACACAAAATAAAAATTCCTACTGAAATAATACCTTAATGGGGAAGTAGGGAAGGAAAGCAAGCAAGCTGATTTTCTAGGATTGCTGTACCTCATATTTAGGAAAGCAAAGAGTTTCGCTTTCTAAAATAAGCTATTTAACTCTTGAAAAGCACATCAAAACTCCAAAATAACAAAAAGATGGAAGTTGGCCTTTTCTTTGTGGATATATTTTTGCATGTGAATGAGGGAAGAATCAAACTGCAGCACAAAAACGCACGTTTTGTTCCATAGCCTGATCACTTCCTGAAGTCCTAGTGATGATAACCAGCTTTGAATTACATCCACTGCTAATTTAACACACAACTGATTAGAATGAGGCAGCTGCAACCAACAGTTCAAACTGAATTCACATAATATGGGGATTGGTATTTTCAGAAGAAAATCACTGCAAACACAGATGAAAATTTTAAAAAGGACAAATGTTAATCTTAGATGTGTTTGATTTTAAACAGAGGAAGCTTGGGAGAGGCAGGGGAGGGTCCAGGAATGAGCATTTTTTTTAAAGACCAGATGATTTGATGACACACAAAATCCTGGGGAAAATGGGGGCAAATGGTATCACACAGGAAGAGGCTGGAGCTGATGCCTGCAAAGGTTTCAAAATAAATTCCTGGACCTACTTGGGGTTTGAAGATTTAATTTTAACATATCTGCATCTTAGTTAGGGATACACTTGACATCTCAGTGCACAGAAGGGTTTTCTTCTTCTCCCTGCAAGTTGGTGCAATTGCCAGATGAGGGGGGCAGTGGAAGAGGAGGCGTGCCTATGTGTCTTGGTTTAGGCTGGCACTGGCAGGCCCATGCTAAGAGGAGCTTACACACATATGAACATAAGAACATAAGAACGGCCGTACTGGGTCAGACCAAAGGTCCATCTAGCCCAGTGTCTGTCTACCGACAGTGGCCAATGCCAGGTGCCCCAGAGGGAGTGAACCTAACAGGCAACAATAAAGTGATCTCTCTCCTGCCATCCATCTTCATCCTCTGACGAACAGAGGCTAGGGACACCATTCTTTACCCATCCTGGCTAATAGCCATTTATGGACTTCACCACCATGAATTTATCCAGTTCTCTTTTAAACACTGTTATAGTCCTAGCCTTCACAACTTCCTCAGGTAAGGAGTTCCACAAGTTGACTGTGCACTACGTGAAGAACTTCCTTTTATTTGTTTTAAACCTGCTGCCTATTAATTTCATTTGGTGACCCCTAGTTCTTGGCAGGTCTGACGTCTGTCCTGATCTGTGATAAATAATAAAGGGGAAAAGCGACATTTGAAAGTAGGAACGGGGCCCCCACCAGGCTTTTATATTTTTTCGCTTTACTGAAATCAATCAAGCCATTCTCAAATCATAGCTTTGACTAAAGCAAACACAGCTCCCTTGTGTATTAATTCCTTCTTCTCCTTTTCTATTCCTATCCTTCATCCTGTATTTTGATGCATCTTCCCTTCATTCTTTTTCATTGTCTGTGGTTTCACCCAGACTAATTTTGATCCTTTATAAATAGATGGGGGGGGCGTGTTGTACATTTTTCAGTCTTTCTTCAATGTGGTTTTTTCTTTTCTGTTTCAGCCTCTCTCCCCTTTGCTGTTTTTATTTTGATGCTCTATCTCCCCCTGTCCCTTTCACTGTATTTTGTATCCCATTCCTTTTTTCTCAACCTTTCTTCACTGGGGAGCTCCCCCACCATGGTGTCTACTTCAGAATAGAAGCTGTTCCCAGCTCCCCCTGCAGGGGTGGGGGATAAGTGCCACATCTCTCCAGTGGGCCTGGGAAAAAGAGCAAGCCTCAGTGGGTTTTAACTGCCCTAGAGAAAATCGAGACTATGTAAGGCACTGCTGGGCCACTGCATGAGGAATCAGCATGCCTCATCTCCTGCTCCTCGCTCTCCCCCACTCAACCTCCCACTGCAGATACGTCCTACTCACAGTGATTAAGCTGCCACACTTTGCTCTCCTGAATGGTAACTCAAGAGTCTTCCATTTATTTTACCACCAGGACAGGGGATTTTTAAAAATGATTGCTCCGGTGATAAAGGATACAATTACATCACGCAGTGATTACATGAACATTCTGTGCAGTGTTTAAGTATCTCTCTGTAGGATTTGAAAACAAATCCCTAACAATTCCATGTACAGAATTGTCTGATAGTTCCTGTGTTAACTGGCTATGGTAAAGCATCCATGCTGGTTTTGGTAATTAAAGGATATTAACAGTTATACATAGGCAAGATGTAATGAAAGATTTCTAGGTTAATTGGGGAACCATGGTTTTCATGTAATTTCAGAAATTGTTCCAACATTGTAAATTATTAGGTAGTTTTAAATTGAAAAAGTATCAGCAAACCAGCTCTAATTAAAGTTTTTGTCTTAAATGTGTAACACATGAATTTCAACTATCAGTGCCCTCCATTTTTATGTGATAAAGGAGGATTTTTTCCAAGCATTTTCAAAATTCAGTCAGAATGAGTTCATTCACCAGGAACTGGGGAATCGGGAATCACAATATTTCTCCAGACAGTACACCATGTTCATTTTTTTTTCCAGGAAACATATAATTATTTTGAATTAACTCATGATTAGAAAAAAAAATCCACTGTGAAATTCCAACTCAGAAAACTGGCAAACTCCCCCAAGCAGAATAAGCCAAGAGTTTCCATTTTAAACGTGCTTGCCATGTAAACTTTACTTACTGTATCTCACACCCAAGACATGCATCTAGATGCTGTGAATTGCAATTTTTGGTACAATGTATAGCAGGGAACTACAATAATAATAAAACAATCACTGTAAACTACAACAACAGAATTTAGAATGTAATCACTTAGCCACTGTCTCTAGCCACAGTGGTAGAATAGTACTACCCTGCTGAGTTAGTCTCTGAAGGTCATTAGAGATGTGTACCAATAAACATACACACTGCTATCAGATTAGCAGACAAACGGTTACCATGGTAACCATCGGACAAGAGAGCTTGCCTGCATTCAGTATTAATTTAAAATATTTTTTTCTCCTCTGTGAGTCTCCTTGGAGTCAGTACTGTGAAACACAAGTGCTTGCAAGCTCTCTAATCTGCGACTGCCTTTGAAAATCCATCCAATGTGTGTTGAAGCTGAGCCAATTAACGGTACAAGAATTGGGTGAATTGCAGAGAATCTGGCAAGGCTGTGTTTACCAATTAGGTTGGGATTTTTTTTTTTTATGATTCAAATGTTGCACGCCATGCAGCAGGAATAAAAGCAAGCTATACTGAATATGAAACTGTTAATTGCATTTTCAGAGACACAGCCACAAGGTGAAACTAATCATACAAATGATAACTGAGTTTTACCACCTACAGTGCTTTGATAATGCACTTTCACCAATCTGTATTGAAAGAGCCCATAAATCTTTTCAGTGGAGGAAATCACAGCACACCCTTCTGAATTTTTGGGAGATAAGAAAGAGAGAAAGTTATGTAAAAATAACATTCAGATAAATCAAATTAATATTGTTAACAAATATCATTTTATATGCGTAGGTTGTGCTTTTCTAAAAAGCTGTATAAAGACATTTGCTACAAAATTGAGAGCAGCTTAACTATACAGCTCAAAATGAAAATTGTCGTAGGGCCAGGGAGCAGTGAATTTCCACTACTTGACACATCAGGCCAAAGGGAGGTTGCGGGGAAAAGAGTCATACCTCAAACAGCAGACTTCAGGGAAAACAGTATCATAGGGACTATATCTACAGCATCAAAGGTGTTGTCTTCCAGACAGTAAAAAGTCCCAAGCCCCAAAGAGCTTCCAGAATAGGGACCCACATTGTTTGGAGGCTTGAGGATCCCCCATCCATCCATTTGCCCAGAATGAGTAAATTCCTTTTTTTCAAGGGGCCAGCTAAAATATCACTTTTTTTTTTTTTAGTATTACAGTAAGAGAGAGGAAAAGATTTTGTGATTGGCCTATTCTGAGAGTTAAGCCCACTTTCTCCATTGAGTTCCATTGAGGCCCCAATGTAAGGACCTAAAATAGGTAGAAGCTAGATAAAATCCCACCATAGAGCTTTAGTGGTACGGAGACCTTTGCAGTGGGGTAAATTTCACATAAAGGTCCTCTCAGCATGTAAAAAAATCCTAATTAGTTTTCTGTGGCTTGTGTCACCATAGCCAAAGCGTCAAAGACCAGGCACTGTGGAAAAACCACAAGTTTCATATTTTAACACAGAAAAAACACCTTGAAATATTACTATGAGAGGGATAAAGCACATTAAAGAAAATTAGCTAATTGTTGCTTAATAATTAAATAATGATAATACTATGTATTTATATTGGACCAGGTCCAAAGATCATTCAACTCAATGTAAGTCTTTCCACTGATTTCAGCAGGCTTTGAATCAACCTCATAGTGTCTTTCTCCAAAGGTCCTAAACTACTTTGCAAACATTAATCAAGTTAGCTTCACAGCATCCTTGTGAAATAGGGTAGTATTGGTATCCGCATTTTACAGATAAGGAAACTGAGGCACTTAAAGATTAAATTATTTGGTCACGGTGACAAGGAGTGTCATTGGCAGAATTAGGAACCGAACCAGATCTCTGGACTTCCTGTTAGGTGACAAATTCATCCTTTTCCTCTTGCATCCTATCAAATACTGTCTTTCAGCAGACAGCACATGCTACAAAACAAGCATTTCAAGAGCACGAATATTTGCTTAACTAATATATTTTGTAGTCAACTATCAGATATACACAATACTCGGAAGAGAAGAGGAAAACTCGGAAGAGGAAGTGGCAGAGGGAGTTTTCAAATGGTGCATTTAGAGAAGAAGGTCAGAGTAAATGCTGCAAAGAATACCCGCTAGATACACTAGACAACTTCAACTGAAAATGGCATGGTTTAAAGTAATAAGATAATAGGGCTTAATAATGCAAATGGCCATTTCCCATGTGGGTTTGCAGTACAAGAGATCCTAAACCAATGGAAAATTAGAAGGCATTGAAGATTAGATTCTTGAAGAGATTTTACCAAAAGAATAGAGAAAGTGAGGACAGCTGGGAACCTCGAATGCACAGCAGGTTAAGGGGCAAAGAGAATGATTTGCTCTGTAATAAGTGAGGAAAACACTGACAACTGTATAAAGTGCATGAAGAAAATCAGCCACAAATGAATGTGTTTCTGAACTGCACTAGTACTCAATCAATTCTTTTCCAGCAGAAGACAACATATAAATTTGAATCCCAGCTATTGCCAGAGCGTGCTTAACCCTGATCTGGACAGCAGTAAGACAGCCAGGGAATCTGCAGCAGACTTTCTACTCTGACAGAAATGGTTATTAGAAAGGGCTGGGCTGGTGAGGACGGACATGATTGGGGGATAGATGGGCTATGTAAGAGGTGCAAGATGTATGATGGCTTTAAACAGTATGCAACTTTCAATTCTTTTGTCTAGTTATTTACTTTAGCATTTCATAGTCTCTGGTTAGTTTTTGTAGAATATCAATTCTTAATAGGAAGTTAGAGACATCCTACAATGCCTAAATATGACAGATAAAAAACAGGATTTTTCTCCCAGCCATCTTCTAGTCAGGAATTTATGGAGGTATAGATTTGTCATGCATACTTTTAAGAACTTAGCAGGTATTTGGAGATGGCCAGGTATTAATTCCTGCTTCAGTGGTTACAATGTATGACAAATCTGAAAGCCTTGTTTCAAGATTGAAGGAGTCTGAGAAAAATTAAAATAATCAAGATAATGATCAATGGACAACAAAACATAATCACAACTGAGAAATCTTACTGATGATCTCTGCAAAGAACTTATCAGATTGTTGGGGATTGTTGAAAGTGTGAAGACTACTAGGGAAAAGATAGCTTTGCAACGAATTATAGAAGTATTGGGGTTACTTAATTATGATCTCCCTTGTATTCCTGAAGGAGCCAACAGACCAATAACATGCTATTCACTAAGTGTGGAACACAAAACCACTGAATAAGAACCTTTTTAAAGTTATTTCATAAATAGCAGTCTGGTTACAGGGTTCAAGGAACTTATTGTATCCCTTTTGAATGAAACCACTTTAACAACAGAAGGTGATTATGAAACGTAAAAGTTAAAGCAAGTATTAAAAATTATGGATTCAAAGCATTAGTGAGTGAGGCACAGGGCACTTCCTGAGGATTAACTGACCAGCTGGGAGGAACTGATATGCTCAGGCTATTAGCCCCAAGGAAATGCCTTGGGCCAAGGTGATCATTACAATTATAAACTAAATATTTTTAAATTCACCTTTTCAGGGTTCTTTCTGATGTTTCTTTCTGTTTTTATAGATGTGAATATGCTGTTTTGTGCATCCTGTCATAGGTGTAGCAGAAGTAGCCATTATAATATATAATAATTTCACATAGTGTTCACACTGTGATGGATGCCATACAAACATAAAGGAAGGCATGGTCCCTAGTTTGCAAAAAAAAAAAAAAAGTCAAGATAAACAAAAGATGGGGGAAAGGGCAAAACATGCAAATGATCAAACTGATAATTGGTCACATCTTGGTAATACAGTGTGGGGTAATATGGGGAGTTGGTTTACTTGAATGTCTGAAAATAGACTGTTCTCAGTTACACTTCAACCTTGATATTATTACTTAGCCAAATTCTTACAGGTATCACAATAGATGTGGGTCTCTTTAGGAGACATTTGAATGAGGCAAGGGGAGTGGCATTGGGAGCCAAATGAGGAATGTTGAACCATGCTTAGGGGGAAGCTGAGGAAAGGTATGGAAACAGTGATACCCTGTACATTAACCAATCAAATTACCCAATTTGCTTTCCATTGCTGGAAGTCTGATGCTTCTCCTCCCTTCCATAGAAAAATATCTGAACGTATACCCAAGTGGTCTAAGAAATTAATGCTGGGTGTACCAGAAAGCTGCTAATTTTTTACTCAAGAATGTTACTTTTAAGGTTTGACATTATAGGCTACTCTCTTTACTATGTTAACCGAGAGCATCCCCAAGTTATTATTATACAGAAATGTGCTCTCCCTCCTAGATACCATGGCAACTGCAGCACTAAAAATAAGTACTGTGTTTAGACAGATGGATAAAGATAGTAATGTGGCATTCTGCTGGCAGTAGCCAATCAAAACACAGAGATTTGACTACTGAAGGTTACTACGGAAAGAAAACACATTGCTATTTTGCGAGCAATGCAGTCACCCCCAATTGGAGTACAGGTGTAACTGAAATGGAACCATCCCATTGTACATCAGGAAGAGCATCTCTGCACTCTCACCAACTTAGAGAATTCCATTCAGGAGAATCACACACACAATTGACCGGATTGTCATTTACACAAATGTCACATGTCTGCAATGCCTGGAGAGTCCATAGTGAAGAATCTTACCCCATCAATATAGTCATTGCTTCCTTTACGTAGAAGTTCTTATGTACTGTTTACAGTGTGTAGTAATAAACTTTTAGCTGGCACATTCTATTGTGTACATGTTGAAATATTTATTTGTAACCCTAAAATACTTTAATCTCAGTGCAGAAAGGAAATGTCTTTTCTTCACTGGTCATTGAGACCTTCCACAAAGAGTTTAATTAAAGTCTAGATGGGCCTACAGAATTAACTATTTATATAGCACTGAAAACCAAAGTATCTCAATTTGACTGCATAATTGTCTGTACAGATTTTGGGAATAATGGGGGAAATAATCATGGTTTATACCTGTAAACCTTCCACATGCAGCGGTCTCCCAGTGACTTTATGTAGAGAGTTTCCAGGGATGGGATTTAAGTTAGGAAATATCAGCTATTTGAACACCTGGAGGTTAAGTATGTTTTCACTTATGTTAGGAATGAAGCAAAATGAAGCCATGAGCAGGCACCATTCAAGCTATGCTACCAATCCTATATTCATAATACCAAGCTAATCATAAAGAATCATAAAACCAAATGTAAACTGATATGAAACCATCCACAGGGATCATGCTACCCACCAATAGGATGAAACACAGCAATGTTTTACAACACACAACATCCCTTTCCAACAGTTATGGATTGGCAGAATGATCTTACATCCAACTGAAGTTGCATATCATACGCATTATCATCACTGATTTAGCAATGAATCAGATGCATGAAATGTTAGTTCAGTCTCTATCCTGAGTCTCTCTTCTGGAGTCTGCTAACAAATGTAACATGGTGATTTAGTGATGCTGACATTCATTCACTGGACTGTCACAGGCTATATCAGAAACTGTTAGTTGACAGTTACATCCATACGTTGTGTGTGCTTAATGGTTAGCATTTAAAAAATACTCATTTATATGCACAAATCAGGCATGTGAGAATCTATCTGATTTGCTCATGCAAATGAAGGTTTCATATCGCCAAACAACTGCGCATACAAAACCTTTGGTGCAATTTTAGAAGGCACATTTGGAAATTTGTAGTGTATGTTCAAACAGCAATGTAGCCACTTAAATTGCACTAAGTTTTACTGTGTAACATCTTCCGAACTAAAAATATCAATAGAGTGTTAAGACCAAAGTATCTATTGCAATTCTTAATGGAGATTGAGGATAACTGTACTCAGTCAGTAGAGTTAATAAAAAATAACATCAATTTATGATTTGTTTCTTCATATAAATAAGATTCACAGTGCACTTTAAAATAAAAGAATGAATGTTTAAAATATTTAAATACCACTTACACTGAAAACAGACTTAAAAACTGAAAAGAATTAAAGGACAATTGCTCAATATTCTGGGGGCTTTGGAGGAGGAAGGGAGAGGGTTCTTCTTGTTATTCAAAGACTCTTTCTCAAAAGAATACACAGTGTACACTGGTGATTTCTGAAGTGTGTACTCAAAAGGTGTGGACATTTTTATAATAAGTGTTCTGAGATTTTTAAAATAGAAACAAGACAGACATAGTGTACCTTTTGTACACTGCATTGATTGACATTTGTGTATGACAAAAACTCCTGTACTTTGTGAGTACAAATGTAGAGAAAGGAGTTTCCACTTTTTGCCACATAGTCTGTCTTGTGTCTCTAAGGCATTGCTCATAAGGGATGGCATCTAGCAATACCACCCAGTGGACGCACCAGTGGCTGAGGGAATGGAAATGTGTCCCAGAACTCATCAGTGTTCAGGGAGAGCATCCATGCTGATAAAATCCTTTACTACCATGAAGAGATCCCCGGGTGGGCCCAGTGCAGGGATGAATGGGGACATGCCCCCTCCACTTATGGTAAGTAGTAGAGGAGCAGTTCCTGTGTCCCCAAGAGCACATGGACAGCATTTCTGCCTGTCCTAAAGTGGGCTGCACTTGAAGGTTATGAATCCTTGCCGCTTCCCATTCAACCCCAGTAAGGGCTAACCAGAATTTGTACCATAGAAAGAAGAGATAGGCCTGATCCAGAAATGTTGTATCTTGAGCTAGGTCCAAACACTTCCAGAGTTTGAGATGTTTGGAGCTGGAGCTTAGAGCCATCTCTAATAAGAAGGTGTTGAGGTGTAACCGCTATTCTGTAATTAGCTGAGAATTATACTACTATGTAACTATTCTCTAATAGTATGTCACCTGAAGACTTAAAAACTAACTCATTCTGAAAGATGTTTCTCATGATAAACCTGATCCTGCAGCCCCTACTCATGAGATTGTCATATCTGTCAGAGGAGCCATGCTGGATCCGATTCTGTCTCCCTTACATCTTCAACACAAGCAGGAGTGAGTACTGCATGAGTAAGGGAGGCAGAATCAGTCCCTCTGTTCCATATCTTGCCTGACACTTCTCAGAAGACTTCTCTAATGAGATAGCACCAGTCATTAAATTTGTTACTGATAAACTGTGTATTTTTTCCTTTTGCAGAGATGCCTGATATTCAAAATTGTATTAATTGGGATCTCTTTGTTTACTTGCCTAATAACTCTACTTACCAAAAAGGAGTGAGCCCTGCGACTGAATGCTAAAGAAACAAATATATCACAGGCATTAATGTAGGCTTTAAAAAAAAAAGCACATCTCACATTTAAGCTCTTGCCTGTATTTACATTTTTTAATGAATTAACCAAGAAACAAGAACTAAAATTATTTAGCAGAACAAATCCATCAGGAGCTCAGTATGTTGTTTAACAGATTTTCTGTAGCAGCAGACACAAAGCTCAGAAATAAAATGCAAAGTAAAGAATCTAGAGTATACTACAGAAGCTAGGCCTTATGGATTAACAAACTAGGAGAGCTCATTTAGATCTCAGGAAGAATTTTCCCTTCAGTTGATTTTCCATTGTCTGGGTTTTCTTTTCCATTTCAGTGCCTTTTGTAATGGAGGCAAGCGGTCGTTATTGACCGTTTATATGGGGCTTCGTTGTCAGTAGCATTTTGAGGGGAAAATCTCTTTCCAAAAGATCCTATGTTGCTTTAAAGCATGTAACTCTTTCAGTATGCCAAACGCACATCGTGCTGAGAGCCATCACAGCAGTACACAGATATCGATTTAGATAGAACCAGAGGGCTGGTGAAGATAGAAAGGGCACAGTGTGCTTTCTGATGCTTATGCATTATTTAGTTTTCATAGTTTCATCTGAAGTTAGTGCCTATTTAGATCAAATTATAGACTCTGTATCACTGTGGTCAATACAGCTACATCAAATTACATCAAAACTAAAGAGGCAAAGACCACATGAGTCATTTATGTTTATAGCTACCAAGAAAATGGCTTTGAGTGATGAGCTAGTTTATTTTTCTTGAATAACATATATCTGAACACAAAAGAGTACCATATTGTGAAAATGAAGAAAACTGGAATCTATTTAGTTAGTTCACAGATACACGCATTGGACAAGTCTATCAAGTAAATGGTCAATGTTACTATAAAAATTTCAGTCATATAGTAATAATGGAAAAGCTCAAATGATCACCACACAACTAGCTTGGGACCCTTCTATCATAAACTCAAGAGCACAAAAAATGGGTAAAAGCAAAGGATAAAAAGAAAGGCAAAAACAAAAGGAGAAAAGAAAGAAGATGTAGATGAGAACTGAGAATAATAAAGAATGGAAAACTAACAAGAGATCGTAATATCTATCTCTGTGACTTTGAATAAAGTTCTGCTTCTGCCTATCTCAGTCAAGTACTGGCTGTGAAGAAGTGGAAATGAACAAAAGAATAGCTCAATATCACATCTAGCTGCTGAATTGAGAATCTGAAAACTGAAATAGCTTTATTTAAATGTTTAAACCTTTCCTTCCCTTGAAAATTGTTACAAACCAATCAGAATGATATATGTACTAATGTGTTAGAAGAATTACTGTAAGTATGAAGTGTAGACAGAGAGTCTAATAAAATCTGGCAGCAAACACACAATTTCTGTGAAGTAGTTTCATTCACCGTTTGAACAAAACCATACTGAGGACATCAAGATTCAAGGTGCTATAGAAATATTTTTTTAAATAGTGCTTTCTAGTAACAAGTCAACATCTACCAGTATTTATCTTGCCACAGTATAAAACATAGCAACCACTTTTTAATAGCAACCACTATGAGACATATGGTGGTGTGGTAAATGTTGGCAAATGCTAGGTGTGGTTATATGGGTTGTTTTTTTTAAAGATGGCCACTCATTTGTAAATTTTTGGGCCTGGTCTGAAAAACCTTATTCACAAGAAAGTCCAAATGAACTCAATAAGACTACCCTCATAAGCACTACTTACAGTAGTATGGGTTTGCAGAATCAGGTCCAGGACACTGCAAGCAAACCAGGTTAGAAACTGGCAACTAAATTTGCAGTCACATGAAAATACTCAATGCACTGACTTTTACTTAGTAGTACAGAAACAGGGATTTAAAACTGAACACACACAGTGCAGATGACGCTGACTTCGGATTATTTGAACTGAAAGAAATTGCCAAATAAAGGTGAGTACTATTGCAAATACGCATATGAAATACTTCTTGTCATATCATCCCAACAAGCCGTTGATAAAGAGTTCTACATAATTTTATACCAGATGATAGGGTTCTTATTTTATGAAGAAATATCCCAAGACTGACATCATTTTAAAATCTTCTGATTTAATTTTGGGTTCTCTTTACTGATTACTGGACTCCTTTTCTGTTGCACCTTTTCTAAAGAAAGCATGCAAGCAAGCAAGCAAATAAACAAAAAAGCTCTAAAAAATAACACACCTATATAACACTCCATCAAACAGCTGCAACAAAAATCACTTTTCTTCTACTTAGCAGAACTTTAAATCAATCCAGGCTAGTTATTCCAGTGCCCTCAAAACATGGACATCAGAATGGTAGTTGATTTTTACAATGAAAACAGTTTTCCTGTAAACATAACAAAGCTCTAATTATTATTATAATTTATTATTTGTATTATAGCAGCACCCAGGAACCCCAATCATGATGACACAGTACAAATAGATAATAAAAAGACAGTCCCTGTGTGTAATAAGTGTCAAACATTATATATTTTAAGGTAGATGGTTCTTGATAAGCATGGTAACATTCTGGGAGGCTTAAAACTGAATCTTTTAAGTCAGTGTTCTCTTTCCTAAAACAAAATCTTATCAATAAGGAACTTCATCTTTATAACCTGCATAGAATAGTGCAAATGGACAGCAAGTAAGCACTGTAGAAATTGCTATGGGGGGAAAAAGTTATTGCTGCAGCAGCTAGTTTTCAAACCTTATCCATTTTTTAATTTAGAAAAACCCCAAAGGCTCTAGTTCACATAATGCATTATTGTCCTGGAAACTTCAAAACAGTATCTGAAACTTGAAAGATGCTACTGTTTTTTATAACTCAAAGTAGGATTTACATCACATTTTGTTTAAAGGAAAGATGGCGGGGGGTGGAACAAACCCTCCTGAGCTCTGACCTTTGTCTGCCAAATGTCAACAGGGAATACATTTTTATTAGCAAGCCAAAGACCTGAAAACAGTGTTCCATAATGGTAGTGAGTGCGGAATGGACTGGTCTGAATTGAATTTGAACCCCATTCCCACCTCACCCCTTGCATAATTTATTATAAATGGATCAGCTCGCATACATCACTATTTGGTCCCCAGGTCCAGTTATTCTTCTCTGTGCACTTTTCCTGCTGAAAACACCATGAGAACAGCTGCTTTCACAGGATTTTTCATGAAATCTCATGAGATCTGTTTGTTATGTTACTGCAATATTTTGAATGACAGTCGGCCTGCGAAAACAACAAGAATGGAACCCAGGAGGTGGGGAGAAAGAGAAAGCAGGGGGAGGAAACAATGATAAGGAAAAAATGCAGTATAAAATGGAATGATCAGAGAAGGGAAGGCAAAAATTGGAGTTAGAGAAGCAGAAAATGAGATAAAATGAAGCAAAAATAGAAATGAAAGGAAAAAAAGGACTAATGGAAAAGAAGAAAAAGGATACATGAACTATCATAAATACAGAACATAAAAAAGACTATAAATAAAATAAAACTGACTGGAAGAATTAAAATGGAAGAATTGTATGAGGCTTGCATGAAACATGGAGAAATACACAAGAGGTCAATACAAAATAGAAAACTGGAACAAGAGAAAGAGAGAGAAAACAATCAAATGGTGGGGAGTAAATACAATTAACAAATTAACTCAGGATTTTTTTTATTTTGTTTGATATTAGCAGAAGGAGGAATGCATATTGGGTTTATTGTATCCTTTTAATATCTTGCCTAAAATATTGCAAGATCAGTTAGGGGACTATAAAGACTTGCCTGATCTAAGTTCTGCAAATAATGGCTGGTAATTTTATTTCTTTATTTTAGTGTGTTTCTTCAATCCTTAGTAATAATGATGAAACAGATCTAAAATGCACTGTTACTTACAAAGATATTCACTGTTATGTTAGAAGAAAAGAAAAGATCTATATTATGTCAAGATGTATTTTTCATTTTTCACCCCCACTGCTCCCAAACACTATCCTTAAGACTATAATATTTTTTAAATATAAATATGGATATACTTATATATTTCATAGTTCCATG
Source organism: Mauremys reevesii (assembly GCF_016161935.1). NCBI lineage: Eukaryota > Metazoa > Chordata > Testudines > Geoemydidae > Mauremys > Mauremys reevesii. Next base: position 20,992,701 of record NC_052624.1, read on the forward strand.
TTGCCAAAGGAAGTGAATGATGAGCCTTGTGTCATCAACGGCGACCGCTGCTGGCTGACTGAGAAACACCTAAAACAATAATGAACTAAAGCACATTCAGGTGCTTAGTCAATTAGTCAATTCCCATTGACGCAAATGATGCAGGATCAAGATGGAGGACAGTTATGATGATTCAAGATTTGAATGGGGAGTGATGGTTTTATTTAAAATGGAATTAAATGGCAGAGTGGTCATTTCATGCTTTTAGGGTCTGAACGTCCGTTGGCTTCAATGGACTTTGGATCAGGACCTTATTTTACATTTTGGAGGAGGGGAAGGACTTGTGTTGTGGAAAGCGAAGAAAATAAAATCTTAATGTGTCTTCTTCATGTCTCAGGTATGGTGTGATTTGATTCAGCATCATTATGGATGAACTGAGACTGGCAACTGAGGCTTTTTTTTGACACAAGACCAGAACTAGATTTGCACCATCTATCAAAGTTGAAAGACCCTTTTCTTATGCTCCCTATTTGGCTAGCCATCTTCCCGACTCCCTGATGTTACGGAACATGGCATGGAAAATATTAAAAATTATAGAACTTTGACATGTATAATATATACATTTCTGGTTCCTTCAGAACCCCCAGGGTAAGTAGGTCATGTTCAACAGACGTAACAATATAACAGATACTGCTAACTATAAGGTAATATTTGACTAACTGATGAGAAGAGATTTCTACAACATGAATATTGTACCTTTCCTCTCAGCCATTTTAAAAAGTTAAAATGTCCATAATACATATGAAAAAGATGAATATATATGATTTTATGGATATAAATTCTTCATTATCCATTGCCAGAAATATCAGTTTCAAGACATCCAATGTTAAATTTCATCTACGGTATCTTTTCTTCCCTCCAGCAAATACAACAGGTGTTTTAGAGGTGAAATAATGTACAATGGTCACATGAATAAGAAAATAAGATTAAATGCAAGAGAATGAAACAAAGTGCATGCTTCATATTGTATTTTTCTTACACTATCGTTTATTATAACCACAAAATTAGCTTTCTGAACCAAAAAATGTTCACTGTATGTTCTACAACTCTCGTTCAGTCTTAAAATATTAAAATATTGCTAAAGCATGAATGGAGAGGGTTATGCCTATTTTACTTTAGAGAATTTAGATATGAGGCAGGCAAAGCAATTTTTTTTCCTGGACTGCTTCACTCTGTCTCACACACCTCCCTCTTCCCCTCCACCCCCGCACACACCCTTTCAAATGCTATTTTAATCTCAACTGGAGGTGACTACACGTTTGTAAAAGAAAAGAGGTTAAGAGGCACTACATAAAGATGACAGATAGCTTCATAAAATAATTTAAATTACTCTGAACAAGAACTGGGTAGAAAACAAAGATGAGGCTGTTTACAGTAATAATATTTAAAATGTATTAATTAAACCCAGCACAGAACTACAAAAGGGATAGCTGCTTTGAAGATGGAAAGCTCTGAATGCCACAGGAAGCTTTGAAGTTTCTCCGTTTCCTTTGTTTCTCACTCATAATACATGAGGACACTATGCAGCAGCTAAGCTTAACTTTTAAGGGACCATTTTCTGTTTGTTCCACCATTAATGAGAAACAAAATCAGACCCTTCTCCCACTATTCATCTTTAGAAATCATGGCAGAGGTGCTCATTGTTGCATTATATGGGTTTCTGGTTCCTATTTGGGAAGGTTGATTTAACATACTTCAGGCTACTCTGCCATCAGTTCTGCCACGCTCATCCCAGATTTTTCATGAATTAATCAGAGGTTACTGAGCATAACTTCATTTACATTATTGAGGTGTTGGTAGCAACCACATAGTGAAGGTTGTTTTTAGATTTGCTCTTTAAACAGGTGAAAATCTCTGTTTCAATGTGATTAATTAGATTTCATCTCCAAAGCCCCCATTCAGGAAATCACTTAAGAAAGTGCTTAACTTTATGGTTGTTAGCAGCAGAAAATATTCTCTTGGAGGCATCTATCATCACAGTATAGATGGGAATGATCCTAATTTTTTGAAGAAAGACAGGGAAGAAAGAGTTCTTTTTTCAATTCTTGATGATGTCCTTGACAGCTGTTGTTGAGTTCAGCATTTGGATATGTTGAATCTGAGTAGTATATTTACATAACTTTATAGCTAAGTCCTGATACTTCCAATTCATCCAAAGGGAAATAAGTAGTTTTATTCCTTAAATGTGATTGCTGTGGTACTGGAGGTGATTTTTCCACATTTTGCAGAATTAGGTAGAGCAGTTACAGTATCTGCATTATGTATATTATCTCTAGAGATAACATGATCACATTCATATGCAAACACGCAAATCATCACTTCTGGTTGTCATGGTTTCAAATTGAAACCTTGGCATCTTTTAACATGGCCCAGCATAACATGCCGTTAAAAATAATAAAAAATAGGAGCAACTACAGGAGTAGCATGAATTACACTAGAAGGGATGTTCATAGTCATACCTTACAGAGGGCTAAATCCAGGGTATTTTTTTAAACTACCACTAGAACTTTTGATATTGCATCTAGGGCTTGTTAATTAAAAACATTTTTATATAAATGGATTCTCATTGCCTCCAATCTAACACTAAATGAAAGGAAAGAACATCAGGTTCCCAGCCACAACACAATACCATTGGGAATGGTAGTCAGCTCAGTTTTTAACAATCAGAAAATTTTAACAATCAGGAAATATTGCACTGGTGCAGTCAGAATAGCTTTACATTTAAAAAAACGTTTTATAAGTCAATTTACTGCTTGATTTAGCATAGACTTGAGACTGAAATGCCACAATGCAGGCAGAGGCAGTACAAGCTTGCCCTACCAAAGTGCCTCTGTAGACCTCGACTAGCGGTTAGAAGACAGATCACTTTTCTGAACCATTCAATCTTTGGGTTCTTCGTTGTCAGTGTCATGGTTGTGCTGATGGTTTGCAGGATGCAGAATAATATTGAGACCTCAAACTTATTTCACACAGCCCACCAAATTAGCTACCAGAGGGAAACAACTTCCAGATTCAAAACAGTGGTCTAAATATGAAAGGACCTGCTATCTCACCACCAAGTAACTGCACTTCACTAAGGGTATATCTACACCGCAGATGGAATCGTGCCTCCTAGCATGGGTAGGTAGACATACACTAGTTTTGCTCAAGCTAGTGAACTAAAAATAGCAGGGTAGCCGGGAGCAGCACTGGTGGTGGCTCAGGCTAGCCACCAGAGTACATTCCCGCTACCCCTGGCTATTTTTAGTACACTAGCTGAAGCAGAACTAGCGGATCTGACTACTCTAGCTGGGAAGCACACTCCCAGCCGCAGCGTAGATGTACCATAAGTGTTAGCTAGTCCATTGCTGAGCAGAAGCCAGTGCATAAGACTATGAAATACTGAGATTAAAACATTATTTTTTAAGAAATACTAATAATCTACATCTAATATCTGTTACATCCAAGGCCAGATGGTGCCCGGCAGTTGCATGTGTAGCAAGTGGTGAGAAGCTGCAAAAAGTTTCTCTGCTTCCTAAACCAAAGGGACTGCTTCTTCCTACTCCCCAGGGGCTCTGGCCACCACCAAGGAGGCAGAAAGATAGTGGGGCCATGATAGTATCCATTACATCCAAGGCCAGATAGTGCCTGCCCATCCTCCACACAGCTAACACACTAGTACATCTCTTGAGTCACAGCTACAGGTCTGCTTGCCCCTGTATGCCAAAGGACTCCAGGAAGGATTGTGACTTGCTTCTATTGTTTCTCCAGGGGTAACACAGTTCTGCAAGCCTATGCCCACTAGTCACAATCTGTCCTCAGATGTTTAAAACAAACATTTCCCTTTATTTTATGAGCTACATGGATCAGTTACATGGGAATTGAATAGGAGGTAGTATTTCTGATAATAGAAGCAGAAGGGAAACTGCACTACAATTTAAGGTACTTGGTACACAAGAAAGACCAGTATTGTCTTTCTTTTCATACATTAATTTCTCTCACATCCATCTAAAGTACACTTCAAACCTGAATACTAATATTAATCGTATTGTGGGCAGTGCACTGATTCACTCAAACACAACTCCAAATATCTCTGGAGGCTGAAGCGGTAGTCAATTGATATTTCATTTGGTGAAGTCCGAGAATGGCTACAATGGCACCCCATTGTTCATAGAAGATTTCCTCTGTGTTTGTGATTCGTTAAGTCTTTTCATAGGGTAAGGTAGGTTGGGACTTCCTGGGGCCATATTCATCACATGGGCTTTGTTGCTACATCCAGTGTATTTAGGATAATCTTTTTCCTGCCCATGGACATTTTGTTCTGCACTCTTATGTCAGTCCTAAAAAGAATGTTATTTCTAAATAAATTACAATCTTTGCAATTAATGACACCTTTTCTCCATACGAAGAGCTCAATAAAGAGTTCTTTTTTACCACTGCACAGGAGATGGAAACACAGATGTAAGGGAACCATTTACTTTGCCAGTCATTTAAAGATTAGTAATTAGTTACAGGCAGTCTTCGGACTTACAACACAATTGGATCCTGAAAATTGTGTCATAAGCCAAAACGTCATAACTCAGAACCGCAATCCACTCTATTGCAGGACCAAGCTTTGTAAAGTCTAAACCAGTTGTCGTAAGTCGAATCAGGGTGTCAATCCATAAACATTGTAAGTGCCGTTCATTGTAAGTCGAACGTCATAAAGTTGAGGACTGCCTGTACCAGGGTAACTGTCCACTCAAGGAGCTAATAGAGGAGGTATCTGAGCCTCTAGCTATTATCTTTGGGAAATCATGGGTGACAGGAGAGATTCCAGAAGACTTGAAAAGGGCAAATATAGTGCTCATCTATAAAAAGGGAAATAAAAGCAACCCAGGAAACTACAGACCATCTGTGCTAGGGAAGATAATGGAGCAAGTAATTAAGGAAATCATCTGCAAACACTTGGAAGGTGGTAAGGTGATAGGGAGTAGCCAGCACGGATTTGTAAAGAACAAATCATGTCAAACCAATCTGATAGCTTTCTTTGATAGGATAACGAGTCTTGTGGATAAGGGAGAAGTGGTGGATGTGGTATACCTAGACTTTAGTAAGGCAGTTGATACGGTCTCGCATAATATTCTTATCAATAAACTAGGCAAATACAACTTAGATGGGGCTACTATAAGGTGGGTGCATAACTGGCTGGATAACCGCACTCAGAGAGTAGTTATTAATGGTTCCCAACCGTGCTGGAAAGGTATAACAAGTGGGGCTCTGGAGGGGTCTGTTTTGGGACCAGCTCTGTTCAACATCTTCATCAACAACTTTGATATTGGCATAGAAAGTACGCTTATTAAGTTTGCAGATGATACTAAACTGGGAGGGATTGCAACTGCTTTGGAGGATAGGGTCATAATTCAAAATAATCTGGACAAATTGGAGAAATGGTCTGAGGTAAATGGGATGAAGTTTAATAAAGACAAATGCAAAGTGCTCCACTTAGGAAGGAACAATCAATTTCACACATATATAATGGGAAGAGACTGTCTAGGAAGGAGTATGGCAGAAAGGGATCTAGGGGTTATAGTGGACCACAAGCTAAATATGAGTCAACAGTGTGATGCTGTTTCAAAAAAAGCAAACATGATTCTGGGATGCATTAACAGGTGTGTGGTGATCAAGACATGAGAAGTAATTCTTCCACTCTACTCCGCGCTGGTTAGGCCTCAACTGGAGTATTATGTCCAGATCTGGGCACCGCATTTCAAGAAAGATGTGGAGAAACTGGAGAGGGTCCAGAGAAGAGCAACAAGAATAATTAAAGGTCTAGAGAACATGACCTATGAAGGAAGACTGAAAAAATTGGATTTGTTTAGTTTGGAAAAGAGAAGACTGAGAGGGGACATGATAGCAGTTTTCAGATATCTAAAAGGGTGTCATAAGGAGGAGGGAGAAAACTTGTTCATATTAGCCTCTAAGGACAGAACAAGAAGCAATGGGCTTCAATTGCAGCAAGGGAGGTTTAGGGTGGACATTAGGAAAAAGTTCCTAACTGTCATGGTGGTTAAACACTGGAATAAATTGCCTAGGGAGGTTGTGGAATCTCCATCTCTGGAGATATTTAAGAGTACGTTAGATAAATGTCTATCAGGGATGTCTATCTAGACAGTATTTGGTCCTGCCATGAGGGCAGGGGACTGGACTCTATGACCTTTCAAGGTCCCTTCCAGTCCTAGAATCTATGAATCTCTGGATCTATGTGGCCCTTCTACTAATTCTAAGAATGAAAACACTTTAGAAAAACGTTATTCACTAATAGCTAGTCTTCTAGCTTATAAGAATCATAAGCACCAGTCCAATGCTCTGGATGCTTTTGCAGTACATTCATTCAAAATGTCAAACAACCATTAAATATAATTTAATAGACTTTTCTATAGCTCTAATTATTACTTCCCATAAATCACAAGACCCCACAGCTATCCTTTCTTCCCCCCAGAGCCCAAGAAACTCTATATCTACAGCTATATCTTAAGGCTTTCTATTGCTCCTATTGCCATAGTATTTAATCACCTAACAGATAAGTTTTAATGTCATTTTTCTTAATACAATGCTTTATGGGACTGATTTGTTTAAAATTTTTGTTTTTCTTTTCTTCTGCATTAGGCAGCTGTTACATTTAGGCTGAAAGAATTAAGGGGATTAAATGATAGGTTTAGGGAGAGGAAGGCACAAATGTTGCCACTTAGGAAGTTCTATACTCTTTTTTAGGAGAGAAGTGAGTGGACATTCACATACAAGAGATGTGAGTCTATACAAATGAGTATATAAAAATAGCATATTCTACTGTATTTGCAATGTATAATAGCTTCCTCAGAAGTAGGTTGTAATAGAAGTGGGTCTTATGTAGCAAAAATAGCCCAGTTTAGGTATATATTAACTTACAAGGTCTCTTAAAACAAATTTTCTGCTCTCTTAGCCAGCTCAAAATCAAAAACTCCAAAAACTCAGCCCTTTTCAATTCCAGTCATCTTTTCCCATCTTTAGTTCAAATACGCCTCTTCTGCCACAGTCTACCATTGCCATGGGCTCTAGTCATGTGGTCTGGAGCAATACAGGTTCTATGAAGCCTCTCTGTCTGATGGGGCTATGGAATACAAAGGACAATCACTTGACAGTATTTGCCCCTCAATTTAACACCTACATATTTCAGAGATTCCTGCTCTTGAAGTGGAGTTAAAGCTGGAATAAATCTGGTCCAATAACTTCTACTTGACTCAAATGCTTCTACTTAACTCTTTATCAGATTTCAAGGCACTAGTATCTCACAAAGAACACTTAAACAATTGCTAATTAGCCCAACTTGTTATTAATCATTTATACAGTGTTGTAAATTTAAACAGGGCTCAAGCACAGGGATCAAACTTCAGTTCTGCTGAAAGAAGCCAGTGCCAGGCAGGATGCAATATATCTGTTGCCTGAAGTGAAATGCAATGTTGTGAATCATTTTCTCTTTCAATCTGCCTGGATCCAGATAGGGAAGCCCCACAATGGAGTTCCACTATTTTAGGGGGCTGGGGTGGACCAGCTGGGAGATGTGCTGATTATGTAGATCTTAGCTTGCAGAGTTCCAACAAAATTGTAATGCTATCTTCCCCAATTAGAGTTGTCAAATCAGAGCAGCAGTGGCATTGCTGCTTCAAGATTCCTCTGGTTACTAGCTAGTTTTCTAGTGGAGTTCAAGGTATTGTTTTTGACCTATAAAGCTCTCTAATCCCAGGACATATCATGGCATTTGTGACCAATTGAGGTGCTCAAGAAGGGAATGCTGGCAGGGTTTTCTGCATGAGCAGTTGCCATCTCCAGAACTCATCTCCTTCCTTAGTTTAAGAGAACTCTGGTTTGATGAACTTCCTGGGAAGAGTGGGATGAGGACTCTCTTGGTGTCAGTTGTAGCAATTAATTTGTTAGGTTTGTTAATGGCCCTTTTCGGCAAGTGAATCCATTGTAGTAGAGTGGCTTTGGGCGGCAGTAGCAATTTGTTCTGTTATGTTGTTGTGGTTGTGCGCTCTTCAGAATTCAAAATAATTAGCAAATCAATCTGAAACCATTATAATTTATATTAATCACCTAGATATTAAAATGCACAGATAGAGTAATTTAAAAAAATATTTCCAAAGGCTGTTAAATGAGGAGAGAGAGTTGCAAGTGCACGCATTGCCAACAGTTATGGAGAAGCCAGAAAAAGTATTGATCTCTGCAGAAGAAGCACTGAATAAGATGAAGGATGGTGAAGCAGCTGGTGAAGATGAGAACTGTTGATATGATCAAGACAGTTGGAGATACTGGATGAAGTGGCACCACAGATTACTGTGTGTTTGCTGGAATCAAGCTAGGATACCAGAGACAGGAGAACATGATTGATTGTGCCTCTTTGAAAGGGTAAAGGTGATGCAGCAAATGATCCAAAACACCCACTGGGGCATCACCATGTTAAGTCAGCCTCTCAAAGACCTTGAGAATGTTTTGGAGGCAAGGCTGAGGTCAGGGGTGGCTCTTGTTTTTTTGCCACCCCAAGCACAGCAGATAGGAGGCTTTCGGCGGTGTGCCTGTGGGCGGTCCGCTGGTCACGCGGATTTGGCTGCGCACCTGCAGGCGGTCCACTGGTCACGTGGATTCGACGGCAGGCGGTCCACTGGTTATGCGGATTTGGCGGCATGCCTACGGGAGGTCTGCCACTGCTGCGTCATCGGCGTCCCCGCCACCGAATTGCCGCCGAAGCCGCAGGACTGGCAGACCTCCCACAGGCGTGCCGCCAAAAGCCGCCTACCTGCTGCCCTCACAATGACTGGCAGGCCACCCCCCATGGCTTGCCGCCCCAGGCACATGCTTGCTGCGCTGGTGCCTGGAGCTGCTCTGGCTGAGGTGCAAAATGGAGAAGAAAATGTAGGAGAGGAGCAACATGGCTTTAGGAAGGGAAGGAGTACTATAGACACAATATTTGCAATGAGACAGAAGTTTGAAAGAATGATAAATGGAGAGCGTAACTACAATGAAGCATTTATTGTATGGATGAAGAGGGATTTCAGTAAGTGGAGATAACAGAAGAGTTGTATTGAAGGCCCAGAGCTAAGTGGTAACAATACATGGTATTTCAGGAACTTTTGAGGTGACATTGGGATTTGAGACAAATCAGTGTGCTGAGTTCACTTCTCTTTATCCTAGTTATGGAGTTAATGAGTTGGAGAACCAAGCCTATGGAGAAACAGAAAATTAACGTATGCTGACAGTTTGGACTTTTTGACTGACAGCAAAGAGGAATTGGTAAATATGGTATCAGAGTGGGCATCTGTGTTTGAAGACCATGGTTTGAAGGTATATACAAAGAAAAATGAAGTTATGCAAGTATGGAAGGTTGAAGATGAGCTGGTGATTGACATTTCGGGAGAGAAGCAGAATCAGAAAAAAGAATTTGTGTACTTTGGAAGTACACTTAGCGCCATCAGAGAGACCTGGAGAATTGAAAAGAAGAATCCAATGTGCACAGATGACAGTGAAAAAAAGGTGGTAGGAGTACTATGGGACTTGCAATTAAGTAACAAACAGAAAGCAAAAGTGTATGCTGTGTGTGTTTGTCCCTACCTGCTATATGGTTGGAAAATAGTGGGTCTTACGGAGATGGAAGAAAAGAAGATAACGGTAGAAGAAAACAAGAAACTAAGAAGAATTGCAGGCAAGCAGAAGGTAGACAGAGTGAGTATCGAATAAATTAGGGGGAAGATGAACTTGGAACTCTCAGTGATAGATAGGCTAGAGAGCACACATTTGAGGTGGACTGGGCACGTGATAAGAATAGGAGAAGAATGAATGACCAGAAAAGAGGACAGCAAGAAAAGATATGGACAACTGAGGATACAATGGAAAGACTCTGTCAAGAGAAGTTTGAAGAGAAAAGAATTGGAACTCCAAGACCTACAAACCTATTTGATGGAAAGGAAGGAGCGGCACAAAATTGTGGGCACCTCCAGCCCCCCGTGAATGGAAAAAGGAGTCAAGAAGTGAAGTGAAATGAGAGAGTAATTAAACCAGATCCCAGAGCCATCTGCCTTCAGGAACACGGTCTCCAACTGTGACTCATTAAACCTAGTAAAAGGACAGTGTGAAATCTACACTTATTCTTTAATAGAGTAGGAGTAGGGAAATAGAGAAAAAATATTGGTAAGTAACTTATTAATTGGTTTACTGAATAAACAGGAACAGCAAACAGCATTAATAGGTTAGGTTATACATGAGTGATGTTTATCTAGACATGGTCCTCCAAGGAAAACTCCATAAAATACAAGCTCCAATACAGAAAGCTATAGCATGATACACATGCAGATTTTAAATAAGTAAAAATTGAAGACAGCTGATGTTTGGGGTTGAAGTGAGTACATGAGTAATGGATAATGTACAGAGAGATATAAAGTGATCTTGTGCTATTATCATACCACAGAGATCTTACTTAGACCCAAATGGTAAAATGTATAATCCATATATTACACTACTATATTTTAAGGACCAGATTGTGCATTTTGTACATTGGCCTATGGGAAGCTGCTATGGAGCCTCCTAGACCAATGGGCATACTCCAGGACAACCCCTCCCCCAGCTCCGTGGCACATGCGGGGAGTGCAAACACTGCACCCTCATTCCCTTTGGGGTAGTTTTCAGGGCCGTGGCAGTGGCCCCCCCCCTCCCCCCTCCCCATATGTGGGCCCTTACAGTAGAAACATTTTTTTTTTTTTTTTTAGGGCCCCCCTTTCGGGGGGCCCCCTCCGGTCGGAGGGCGCTCGCTACGCCTCTGTTGCATCCAGGTCACAGGAAGAGTGAACAGTCCACTCATGTGACTAGATGCAGGTTTGGGCCCATACTATTTGCTATTGTTGTTCAGAGATGATGAAGGCTGCACACCCTTGTAGGGGGAAAACTACAAGTTCCAGTTTGGTTAGACACTTTCCCATTTTGTTTGTAGGGAGTTGTTGTTTGTCCACCATGTTGGTGACATTCTTCTTGAGACAACTGGCACCTTTTTCTCTCTAAGGTGGGAAAGAGCAAGGGTCACTATGGCCTGTGTTCTGCCTAGTAACAGGAGAGCATAAAAAACTGCTGCACGCAAAAGAAGATGCTGTCCTTCCTGGTGACAGCGCAGTACATGTCCTAGTCCAGACTTCGAGGGATCTACAGAAGACCACAAAAGAAGATTAAAACTCCATAGTTCCAGCTATCAGTTCCTGATTGATTCCTACCTAACCTGTATCCTGAACTCCTGTATCCTCACCTTGCTGTCCTGGTGAATTGCATCCATGATGTCCTCTGTCGTGGGTCCATTCCTCTGAACCTGGTGTAGTATGCTGTGTACATCTGTACCTTACCTGTAGCAAATTCCCCTTTGTCCTCATGGGTTTGGGACCTTGACTTTATGTCAGCTTGTTGTGCCAACCTGTACCTGTATGCCTTTTGTGTATTGTTTTGCCGGGGGTCCTATAAATTACTGTTTCCTGTTTGAGCTGCTGTTTAATAAACCAATTTGTTTTATAGTTAACCTTGTCCTTAGTTTTCTCTCCGTTGATAGATGTAGTTTGGGGGAACGAGTCTGCTGCGTGGCGACTCTGAGGTGTGCAACCTAGAGCACATCCAGTTAACCATAGGCAAGATCTGAGTTCCTGGTTAACACCCTGCTGGGTGCTGAGCTATGCTATTGCACAGACTGACATGTGGTTTTCCTCATCCCAAGCAATATGTAGTCCCTTCCACATTTCAGTTCGTTATAACATTTTGCACTTCTATAACATTTTTCATCTGAGGATCTCAAAGTTCTTTACAAACATTAGTCAAGCCTCAAAATACCCGTATCCATGTTAGGTTATTCCCACTTCAGAGATGAGGTAAGAGATTTCCCCAAGCAACAGTGAGATCTTGTCTACAAACACACTTGCACTGCTTTAACTAAAGGTGTGTCTGCAAGTTTGTGAGGAAACTTATTTATTTTCTGTTTATTTCCTGTAAAAAAAAAAAAACGTGGGTTATGCTACACCAAAATAAACCACTCTTAACCTGAAATAATGGTGCCAACACACAAACTTAACTTAACTAAATTGTTTTTTAAAACACAACTTTTGCTAAACAGGTGGAGTTTGTGTGTAGGCAAGGACTAAGTCAGTGATGGAACTGGGAGTAAAATCCAGGACCCTTGCCGGGGTGGGGAATCCTGACTCCACTGAAGTCAATGGTTATTGATTTCAGTGGTGCCAGGATTTCATCCCTATTTCCAGTCCCCTTCTCTATCAGCTTGTACACAGTGCCTCCCTACTTTAAGAAAATTAAACTTAATGTTTTCTCTCTTAAAAATTATATGCACAAAATAAATTAAGGTAACCATAAAGGGATATTATAACTGTAGCCAAGGCAGGAAATTCAGAGTTAAGGTATAAACATTACAGAATATGCATTACAATAGGGTCTTTCTTCGTATCACCACAAAACATCAGTCTGTTTGCCAGATAGTACTATACAACAGAACAGAAAAGAACTGCCTTTCTCCTGTAACCACAGAAGCATAGATGTGCAAACAACACTCTGCCTTCTGCATTACTGCATATGTGTGATCACATAATGAAAGGCTCCCCTCACCAGACCTCCCAATTATGTACTATAGGGTCAAGAATATCTTTTTTTGTAAACAAAGTACATATATATTCCTCAGCTGAAGTACAAATTCAGGTCCTGATTCTGTATATGCTTATATAAGTCACTTAACTCACATTAAGTGTTTGCAGGATCAGGCCCTTTAGTGACACTTTCATTACATATTATTTCATCCCTCCTTCTTTAAAATATTCTGTTCAGGAAAAATAAATCAAAAGCAGTTACTTAATTCAGATAGTGCTGAGAGGGCTGTTTCTCTCTACATTCTGCAGAAATTCAGAGTTTAGGATGAAGTTCTGCCTTTCGACCAAGACACAATGCTTAGGCATCACTGCACATATAGCACCCGAATCATATACCCTACTCATGTGGACCAGGAAATCACTACAAAAATGGTCCTTTTTAAAGACAAAGTAGACTACTCTTGAAGTAAGGTGCTACTCAACATAAGAAAGGATATCAGAATCTCATAGAATCATAGAATCTCAGGGTTGGAAGGGACCTCGGGAGGTCATCTAGTCCAACCCCCTGTTCAAAGCAGGACCAAACCCAACTAAATCATCCCAGCCAGGGCTTTATCAAGCCTGACCTTAAAAACCTCTAAGGAAGGAGATTCCACTACCTCCCTAGGTAACCCATTCCAGTTCTTCACCACCCTACTAGTGAAAAAGTTTTTCCTAATATCCAGCCTAAACCTCCCCCTCTGCAACTTGAGACCATTACTCCTTGTTCTGTCATCTTCTACCACTGAGAACAGTCTAGATCCATCCTCTTTGGAACCCCCTTTCAGGTAGTTGAAAGCAGCTATCAAATCCCCCCTCATTCTTCTCTTCTGCAGACTAAACAATCCCAGTTCCCTCAGCCTCTCCTCATAAGTCATGTGCTCCAGCCCCCTAATCATTTTTGTTGCCCTCCGCTGGACTCTCTCCAATTTATCCACATCCTTCTTGTAGTGTGGGGCCCAAAACTGGACACAGTACTCCAAATGAGGCCTCACCAGTGCTGAGTAGAGGGGAATGATCACATCCCTTGATCTGCTGGAAATGCCCCTACTTATACAACCCAAAATGCCATTAGCCTTCTTGGCAACAAGGGCACACTGTTGACTCATATTCAGCTTTTCGTCCACCGTACCCCCTAGGTCCTTTTCTGCAGAACTGCTGCCCAGCCATTTGGTCCCTAGTCTATAGCAGTGCATGGGATTCTTCCGTCCTAAGTGCAGGACTCTGCACTTGTCCTTGTTGAACCTCATCATATTTCTTTTGGCCCAATCCTCTAATTTGTCTAGGTCCCTCTGTATCCTATCCCTACCCTCCAGCGTATCAACCACTCCTCCCAGTTTAGTGTCATCTGCAAACTTGCTAAGGGTGCAGTCCACACCATCCTCCAGATCGTTAATGAAGATATTGAATAAAACCGGCCCCAGCACCGACCCTTGGGGCACTCCACTTGATACCGGCTGCCAACTAGACATGGAACCATTCATCACTACCCGTTGAGCCCGACCATCTAGCCAGTTTTCTATCCACCTTACTGTCCATTCATCCAGCCCATACTTCTTTAACTTGCTGGCAAGAATACTGTGGGAGACTGTATCAAAAGCTTTGCTAAAGTCCAGAAATAGTACATCCACTGCTTTCCCCTCATCCACAGAGCCGGTTATCTCGTCATAGAAGGCAATTAGGTTAGTCAGGCATGACTTGCCCTTGGTGAATCCATGCTGACTGTTCCTGATCATTTTCCCCTCCTTTAAGTGGTTCAGGATTGATTCCTTGAGGACCTGTTCCATGATTTTTCCAGGGACTGAGGTGAGACTGACTGGCCTGTAGTTCCCTGGATCTTCCTTCTTCCCTTTTTTAAAGATGGGCACTACATTAGCTTTTTTCCAGTCATCCGGGACCTCCCCCGATCACCATGATTTTTCAAAGATAATGGCCAATGGCTCTGCAATCTCATCGGCCAACTCCTTTAGCACTCTCGGATGCAGCGCATCCGGCCCCATGGACTTGTGCTCGTCCAGCTTTCCTAAATAGCCCCGAACTACTTCTTTCTCCACAGAGAGCTGGTCACCTCCTCCCCATACCGTGCTGCAGAGTGCAGCTGTCTGGGAGCTGACCTTGTCTGTGAAGACAGAGGCAAAAAAAGCATTGAGTACACTAGCTTTCTCCACATCCTCTGTCACTAGGTTCCCTCCCTCATTCAGCAAGGGGCCCACACTTTCCTTGACTTTCTTCCTGTTGCTAACATACCTAAAGAAACCCTTCTTGTTACTCCTAACATCTCCGGCTAGCTGCAACTCCAAGTGTGATTTGGCCTTCCTGATTTCACACCTGCATGCCTGAACAATACTTTTATACTCCTCCCTGGTTATTTGTCCAATCTTCCACTTCTTGTAAGCTGTTCTTTTGTGTTTAAGACGAGCAAGGATTTCACTGTTAAGCCAAGCTGGTCGCCTGCCATATTTACTTTTCTTCCTACACATCGGGATGGTTTGTTCCTGCAACCTCAATAAGGTTTCTTTGAAATACAGCCAGCTTTCCTTGACTCCTTTCCCCGTCATGTTATTCTCCCAGGGGACCTTGCCCATCAGTTCCCTGAGGGAGTCGAAGTCTGCTTTTCTGAAGTCCAGGGTCTCTGTTCTACTGCTTTCCCTTTTTCCTTGGTCAGGATCCTGAACTCGACCATCTCATGGTCACTGCCTCCCAGGTTCCCATCCACTATTGCTTCCTCTACTATTTCTTCCCTGTTTGTGAGCAGCAGGTCAAGAAGAGCTTTTCCCCTAGTTGGTTCCTCAAGCACTTGCACCAGGAAATTGTCCCCTACACTTTCCAGAAACTTCCTAGATTGGAATCTGGCCCATAGCAGTTTTACAGACACTCGCAATATGGCAAGTCCATGAATTGCCATACTGGATTGGACCAGCCATCCATCTAGTTCAGTATCCTGTACAAGAAGGTGGACAAGCAGCCCTCTGTGATGGAGTCGGATACCTGGCCATAGAGGTTATAACAGTTACATTGAGAGGCGAAATACGGGAATAATGGGGGTCATAAGTGAGTACCAGAGAACAGACCCCATAGTATGTACATCTTGCAGTGTCTGAACTCTGATTAGACTTGTTAGACTCAGGACAGAGTACCAGCTTTAAGGCCTTGTTTACAATGGAAATTTTAGGCATCAGTGCCCAGCCATCAACATAGCCACACTAGAGCAAGATATGGTAAAGTGCTACAAGCCACAATTTGTATTGCTGAAGCACGCTTTTGCTTGAGACTGGGTTAAGTTGCACCTGGGCAAATCATAGCTTTGTCTGTCTACATTTACCAATGGGTGAGCAAATTCCCAGGGCAGACAACGCTCCAGTCTAAGTGCTCTCAACATAACTGATCTGTGAACTACATTCAGGATCTATTTAAGCACTTCAGAAATTTTTGGAATTCTAATGTTTAGGTCAGTTTTCTACCTTAATTTAAAGGTTTGCCCTATACAAAGAGAAGCACTTCTTTTCTTCATATTTCCTGCATCTTCAGAGTCTCGAATGTCTGGCACTTTTATCTTTGTGCATTTTGATGACGCATAACACTGATTACAAAGTGTCTCAGCTGGTAATAAGTTCCCTTCTTTTTTTCAAATACTGTTTTTATGTAGTTCATACAGGAATCCAATTAGCATATCATTGTGACTGATTAAATATGCCTCATGTAAATTTACATGTCAAAATACATACTGTACTTAAACAAATACGCAAGGTTGCCAGTCTTCTGTAAACAGCTTTGCATGCATAAACTAACTCAGAAACACAAAAGCTTATATTTAAATTCTCAATCACTACCAGAATAAAGATAGAGTAAGAGGGAAACAGAAAAGGTAGTGTTACTCATGCATGAAGTGAGAGAATGAATATAGACATTTGTCTCTCTTTGTCTCTGAAGAAAACTATTGACAAGAGATTCCCCATCTGCATACGAGGCTGTCACGTCAGATTAGCTCATCAGGTAATGGAAATTTGGCCTCTGAACCAGAAAAGGTCCCTATGCACTAAGAATCAAGACTGTTTCAAAGAGATTGTATTATCTTAGACAGCAGAATTAAATTAATATGGGAATGACTTCTACTGGAGGAAATTTTTTGTTAAACATGTGCTAATGTTTATTATGCATAGCATCCACTTCTCATAAGTGATCTTTTTTGACATTTGCTCATTACTTTTTGACCTTCTTTGCGGGGGGAGGAGGGGATACAATGCACCACAGATGAAGTATTGTCAGTATAGGTTGGACAAAAACAAAAAGGCTTCTTACACACACACACTTTTAAACACGTACCAGTCGCTACAGTTATGTTGTCCTTCTCCATAAAGCTCACACTAATCAGCAAAAATACCAAATTTATTGAGTCTAGTCACTAACATCCTTAGTGAAATAACTGTAGATCTTTGGATCATTGAATGGATACATTGTAAAAATTTGAGTGACTTTTAATGCATAAACAATGTGATTTTACTTATTTACAATTGTTGTGGAACAAGAAAGTCATATTGTGCTCTCTCTTAATATTTAGATGTGTTCTATTAAAAGTTATTTGGTTAGGCCTGCTTTGCCATTCACTCCTGTTGTAGAGAAGGCTAAAAAGTCTCCCCAAAGGAAAATACATGAGAATAATTGAAAGCAAAGGGAGTTGAAGGTTCTCAGCACCTTCCAACATCAGACCCTTGAGCCTTCACCAGGGGCGGCTCTAGAAATCAGGCTGCCCCAAGCAGCGCGGTGCGTTGCGCCGCCCTTCCCCGGTCCCGCGGCGGGTCCCCTCTTCCCGCGGCTCCGGTTGAGCTCCTGCCGGCATGCCTGCGGCAGATCCACCGGAGCCCAGGACGAGCGGACCTGCCGCAGGCATGACTGCGGGAGCTCAACCGGAGCCGCGGGAAGAGGGGACCCGCCGCAGTCATGCCTGCGGCAGGTCCACTCGTCCCGGGCTCCGGTGGACCTGCCGCCGGCATGCCTGCGGGAGCTCAACCGGAGCCAAATGCCGCCCCCCCGGGAAAGGGCCGCCCCACGCGCCTGCTTGGCGCGCTGGGGTCTAGAGCCGCCCCTGGCCTTCACCCAGGAAAGCTTGTCGACAAGGCAAGATATAGATGTTAGCTCCATAGTTTTTAATATGAGTCACATATCTTTAAAAGTGGTTCAATGAAAGAGTGAGAGGCTGAAGAGCAAAAGACATAACACTATAAACAGAGATCTATTACATGACAAGAAGAATTAGAATATACATAATATGTCAGCCAACCTGAACCAACTCCCACTGAAGTCAATAGTCTTTTCATTGACCTCATTAGGAACTGGATCAGGACACTACTGAGCATGTCATAAAAACACACAGTCCATTTCACCCTGGACTTCAATGTGGTTACACCAGGGTAAATTTGATTCAGGGTGTCTGATCCTACTGAAGTTGAAGTTGATGGAAATTCATTGGGAGTAGGAGCAGATCCATGGTTCTGTGTAGTATAGCATGTGGAGATGAACTACATGAAGTCTGGTAAAAGCTTAAATAAAGAGAAATGAATAGGGGATACTGGAAATAAACCCAGCATGTCAAAATAGTGAAATAATGGAAATATCAGGACAATGCAAAGATGTCTTGTTATTGACATTATAAAAAGCTGAAGTCTCATTTAATCCACAATAACTGATATGTATCAGTGATTGTTATTAAATCCACATTCTTAGTCCAGTTACTTTGTTTAATATATTAAAATTTTTAAAACAGGTTCCTGCATATTCCAGTATCGTTAATCAGCAATTTAGAATGTTTCTCTGTCAGATTTAATATTGCAGATTTGAATGTAGCTTAATTGTTATCTCCAAAATATGAAAAAAAATTCAGCAAGCTTCGGATTTACTACTAATAATCTACAGTTTATATTTTAAAAAGAAATGACAAAGCCAAATGAAATTTCTTGTTATTGTTCTAATTGCTGTCAGGGCAATGATGATCATGGAGATAAAGGTGACAGTGATAAATGGTGCAATATTTATTTCCAAATGGTTGAGCTAGGATCATAAGAACTGCCATAACAGATCAAACCAATGGTCCACCTACTCCAATATCTTGTCTCTGTCAGAGGTTCAAAGAAAGAAGCAAAATATCCTATAATGGACAATCACAGAATAATCTGCCTATAGAGGAAAGTGGTTGGTTTTTTTAAACCCCAAAAAGTTAAAGCATGAGGGTTTATATGCTTTTAAGAATTTTTCTCTTTAATGAGGTAATGAAACTGTGGATTTTTTATTATTAATATAATTTTAGGGGCATTTTTTAAAATGGGAATAGACTTCTTCCTCCTGCACCTTCTACTTTTTAAGTCTAGCAGGCAGGCTGTTTCTAGAGAAAAGGAGGGCAGCTGCACACACATGTAATACCCTCTACTTTGCTTATTATGAAACAGTCATTGTCAATTCTCTTGCTGGCTGCATGCTTGATACTGTGAAGTACTGAGGCCCCTTGGCTCACAATAATGTCATTGAAACCTGTGGGCCTTCAGCATCTTCCAGGAGGCACTCAGAACCTCACAAGATCAAGCCCTGGAAAAAAGAGGTGACAAATGTCTTGCTCTGAATTGATACTCTCCATTACTACTTAAGGTTGGCAGTTCCTCTAAATGCCCACTATTTATTCAGGTTATGTCAAAGACAGAAAGTCAGCTAACCATTTTTCTTGGCCTCATGGCAGTATCACTCCCTGCATCAACTGGTAACTGGGCAATGCTCCACAGTCCATTCACACATATTACTCATGCACTGGCAAAGAAGACATGAGCATCAACATGCTAAAATCTGAGAAGATAAAACAACCCATCAATTTATAGTTGCCTTAGAAATCCCATCATGCGTGGTTGGATTTTCAATCTTTTCTTCTTTGTGTCATCAGCTATTGCAAAAATAGATGCAAATATAATTCCACTGTATGGAAATAGTTTTCCCTCTAATACATTCAGACAGACATCCATTTTTATACAGACTAATAGCACTGTATGTATGTGTATCTTGCACAAAAGAAGCACACATAAAATAATTTCCTGGAGGAGGTTTTGCTTCAAGTGAGTGTGACATTCCATATTCTGTTGCTCAAAAGGATATTATTTTCAGATTTAGGAGAATAAAGAGAACTTAAGTGTATGTAAAAGATGTGAAAGGAAAAAAACTTCATTAGAGAAATAAAACCTTAACTTGTCCAAAGGAGTCAGACCACTACGTTTTCCTAATTATTCCTGTAATAAAATCTGGCACAATATAAAAGTGCATTTACAGAGAGTTTATAAACTTTTTAATAGCTGAATTTCAACTTCTGTTCATTGACAACAAAGAAATGATTCTGTAGCTAATGCAGACAATATACCTCCCCTTAATGCTTAAGGACAACTCCAGTGAATATTTAAAAACCCAGAGAAGTTCAGGGTAAAATTTTCAAAAGTACCTAAGTAATTTAGGAACATATGTCCCATTGCTGAAAGTGCGTTAGGTGCTTACGCCCAAATGTGTTTCATTAGCAAAGAGTGCAGGTTAAGTTGAATAAGTGGAACTTTATTAAACTCTGTGCCCTGCTCTGTTTATGTGGATGAGTTGCTTCAACCCCACATTCCCTGGTGTCCCACCAATAACAGTCTCTCTAGGGCACTTGGGCCCTCTCACTTCAGTTCCACTGAACATGATACAAAAGCCTCAAAGATATTTAGGCACCTACCTAAGTGATGTATTTTTCACTTCTGTTTATTGAATTTCATCTTGTTGAATTCAGGCCAATTATCCAATTTCTCCAGGCCGTTTTGAATTCTAATCCTGTCCTCCAAATTATTTGCAATGCCTCCCAGCTTAATGTCATCTGCAAATTTTATAGCATACTCTCCATTCCATTACCCAAGTTATTCATTAAAATACTGAATACTACCAGACCTAGGACTGTTCCTTGCAGGACTCAACTAGATACACGCTACTAGTTTGCTTATGAGAATGTTACATGAGACTGAGTCAAAAGCCTTACCAAAAATCACACCCACTAAGCCAGTAACTCTGTCAAAGAAGAAAATGAGGCTGGTTTGGCATGATTTGTTTCTGATAAATCCATGCTGGCTATTCTTTATAACCCTATTATCCTCCAAGTGCTTACAGACGGATTGTTTCATTGTTTCCAGGCATTGATGTTAGCTGACTGGTTTGTAATTCCCCACATCCTGTTTGTTCCCCTTTTTAAAAATAGGTACTATGTTTGCCCTTTACCAGTCTTCTGGAACCTCATCTATCCTTCAAGAGTTCTCAAAGATGATTTCTACTGGTTCCGATATTGCTTCAGCTAGTTCCTTAAGTACCCCAGGATGCATTTCATCATGCCCTGATTACTTGAATACATCTAACTTATCTACATATTTTTAACCTATTCTTTCTCTATTTTGGGTACATTCCTTCCCCCTTGTTGTTAGTACTAATTGTGTTGAGTATCTGGACACCACTAACCTGTTCAGTGAAGAATGAAACAAAATAGAGATTAAACACCTTAGCCTTCTTGATATCATCAATTAGCTCTTCTTCCCCAGTAGTTGAGGACTTACACTTTCCTTCATTTTCCTCTTGCTCCTAATGTATTTAAAAAACCTCTTCTTACTGCCTTTCATGTTCCTTGCTTGGAATAACTCATTTTGTGCCTTCGTTTTTCTGATTTTGTTCCTATATGCTTGTGCTATTCTTTTGCATTCTTCCTTAGCAATTCATCCGTTTCCACTTTTTGTAGGATTCTTTTTTTATTTTCAGGTAATTAACAAGCTCCTGATGAGGCCATATTGGGCTCTTACTATTCTCCCTTTCTTTCCTTCATGTTGGGATGGTTTGCAGTTGTGCCTTTGATGTCGTCTCTGTGAGACACTGGCAGCTCTCCTCAACTACGTTTTCCCTAAGTTTTTGTTCCCATGGGATCTTGCCTACCAGTTCTCTAAGTTTGTGAAAGTCTGCTTATTTTGAAGTCCATGGTTCTTATTCTGCTGCACTCACTCCTTCCTTTCCTTAGAATCATGAAATCTATCATTTTATCATCACTTTCACCCACATAGCCTTCTACTTTCACATTTGCTACCAATTCCTCCCTGTTGGTCAAAATCAAGTCTAAAATGGCTGACCCCTTGGTCACTTCCTCCCTTTTCTGGAACAAAAAGTTGTCCCTAATACAGTCCAAGAACGTACTGGAAATTTTGTGTTTTGCCTTATCTTATTTCCAACAGATGTCTGGGTATTTAAAGTCCCTCATTATTACCATGTCTTGTGTTCTGAATATTTCTTTTATTTATTCCAGAAACATATCATCCACCTCCTCTCCCTGATTTGGTGGCATATAGTAGACCCAAACTATGATTTAACCCTATTTTTTTACCTTTTTGTTATCCTTGCCCATAGACAATCAGCTGGTCTGCTTCCCACCTCCTTCTGGACTTCAGAACAAGTGTGTGGGTGTGGGTGTTTGCATAGGCGCCGACTCTGTGGCACCCTCCCTCGCCTCCTTCCCCCCCCAGAGCACACTGTGTCTCCGCTCCTCCTCCTCCCTCCCAGTGCTTCCTGCACCCCCGCTGCCTAGCAGCTGTTTGGCGACGCTTAGGACTTTCTGGGAGGGAGGGGAAGGAATGAGGGGGGGGGGACGCGGCACACTCAGAGGAGGAGGTGTAGAAGAGGCAGGGCAGGGGTGGGGACTTGGGGGAAGGGGTGGAATGGGGAGGGGGCAGGGGCAGAAAGAGGCAGGGCAGGGGTGGGGCAAGCAGTGGGGTCAAGCACCCACTGGGCGGAAGGGAAGTCGGTGCCTATGTGTTTATGTATATATATATAATTTTCTTGATGTATAATGCAACATCTCCTCCCTTTTTATCCTGCCCATCCTTCCTAAACAAGCTATATCCCTTTATACCAATATTCTATTCTGTGTTAGTGTTCACGTTTTGTTGTTGTGCTTTGCTTTCCTTGTTAGAAATTTAAACAGAGGTTTAATTGTGTGTGTTTTGTATGTCTACATTGCATTGTAAACTCAGGCCTGTGGGACCGGGGCTTATGGACTTGGTGTTTTCAAATCCATGCTAGAGCATCCCCACTGCATTGTAAACCTGAGCTTACAATTTTTGGACTCGGGTCTCAGAATCATTCTAATGTGTCTATGCTGCCATCACACAAACCTTGTGACTCAGGTCTGAGGCTTGAGTTGTGAATGACAGGGCTTGAACCCAAATCACAGCAGGACTTGGACTCTGACTCACCCCCTAGCATAGTACTAAGACCTTGGTCCTGAGTGCTTGCTGACCCAAGTCAGATTGATTTGTGAGTGGTTAGAAGTGTGGCTTGGGCTCAAACCTGAGTCAGAGACAAGGCTTAGTATGCAGTGTAGACATACCCTCATATACCAAAACTGAGTGAAAAGTTCAAATATGTCAAGGCTTGTGTTCCAGTTGTGAATGCCAGATGGTGGCCCCAAAACACCTCAAAATTATCAAAACCTCTGAAAAATCCTATGGCATGCCAGCCATTAGTTTAAAGGAAAGGCATCACAGCTTAAGTAATTGGGGACTGAGTCAAAGCCCAAAGTAAAGTCAATGCAAAGGCTCCCATTGACTTCAGCAGGCTCAGATCAAGCCCTTATCTACTAAGCAATTCTGTACCATAGGTAGGGCTACAAGTCTGTGGACAATATCTCAGCCACTTGATAGCCCTCCTTAGGCTATGCTTAGGAGAAAGGTAATATGTATAGAGAATATTACTTGAAGAAAGCTATAGGTGGTCAAAACATTATCTTTCTCTCTTTATTCCTATGTATAATAGTTATAAATTGGGAGCAGATTGTACCTGGTCGTAAAACAGGAGTACAGTAAGTGTGAAGGGAGGGGGAAAAGAAAAATTCTCCCCAGACAGAATGGCTCCTAATGCTCCTCTTTAAGCAGTACAGCTCTATGCCATCCCCCAGCTTTGGGCTGGACCTTTAAGGCATTAGAAACAGCACAGAGGGCTTGTTTCAACTAGGACATTTTATGTTTAAACATGATTCTTAGGAGTAGAGTTAGCTGAGCATGACTGACAGGTTAACAAGAGTTTTAAAAGAGCTGTCCGAGGAGTTCACTGGACTGTTAATGTTGATTTTCAACAACCGGGAAGTTCCAGAAGACTGAAAGAAAGCAAATGTTTTGTCAGTATTTTAAAAGGATACTCAGGATGACCCTGGTAATTATTGGCCTGTCAGTCTGAAATCAATCCTGAGAAAGATAATGGAACAGCTAATATGGGGCTCAATTAAATAATTAAAACAGGGTAATATAATTAAGGCCAATCAACATGGGTTTATGGAAAATAGATCATGTCAACCAAATGTGATATCTTTTTGTGATGAGATTACAAGTTTGCTTGATCAATGATCATGGTGGATTCTCCATCACTGACAATTTTAAAATCCAGAGAGGATGTTTTCTAAAAGGAATACTCAAGGAATTATTTGGGGAAGTTCTATGGCCTGAGTTATACAGGAATTCAAACTAGATGATCACAGTGTTCCCTTCTGGCCTTGGAATCTATCAATCCATGAATCACGGCAGACAAAGACAAACCATGTTCAGCATCATGTCAAGCTAGTCATCCTAAATAGTGACTGGATGCTGATTATAACGTGGCCTTGTCTACAATGACCAAAAGTTACTCGTGGACAGCTTCATGTCAGCTAACTTGACTCCTCGCAATTATGTTTTAACTCAATAACATTACCTAGGCTCAAGATGCTCAAGGAGAAATGGTATTTGAGACAGTTGGTGTTGAAGTAACATAGGACTGAGGCAGGGCGGGGGGGTGGGAACAGGGGAGAACTGTAATTCCCTTCTGGACAATTTTGTAGCTTTTCATTAAATATTTGTGAAATGACGTTTCATATCAAAATATGACAGAACAGGAAATTTCATGTGTTTAGATGTGAACAGTGATCTTCTTGGAAAGAAAAAATTTACCTCTGAAATACTAAACTGAAGTTTTTGCTCAAAGACAGGACCATTTAAACTAAAAATGGTCATAGCTTTAAGTGAAAACCCACTAACGTCAGAAAGGTTTTTTTCCCTCACAAAATTAGTTCAAATTTTGTGAAATCAGGATGACATTGCAAAAATCTCAAATTCTCAGGTTTTCAAATTTCAACTAAAAATATTTCACAGAGCCCCCCAAATAATTATTTTTTTCTTAATGATTCTCAAAAATAAAATTACTTTCAATTTATATAATTTTGTTTGCTCTGATCTGGTAATACAAAAAACATTTACCTGCTGTTATTCGTGCTTAGTTCATGCAAGCAGCTCATGATAGCCCTTCATGGGCCAGATTTCCAGCTGGTATAAACTGGCTGAAGCTATGCTGATTTAAAATAGCTGGGAATCTGGCACTATAAATTCAGAAAAACAGGCAAGGGAGCATATACATGTATACAGTCATTTTAATTTCAGTTCACCCTATATGTCTGATGGTTTTCACTTTACATAAACTACAGGCATATAATTATAAACAGAAATAAACTAACACACTATTGGAAGAACTGCATTTCACTTTCAAAGTATGTTTTGCTGAAGATGACTAAAAACAGAGTTCCTATGGAATTACAGTGTACGCGACACTCTCACGCCTACCCAATGAGTTAATTATGATTAGTGCTATTACAATGAATACCAAATTAATGAATAATAAATGAGATTCTTACACTAAACTGATATTAGGAAGCTCTTCAAGTCATTCATTTTTTGTAACAATCAAGTCACGGTCCACAAGGATTTTCAGAGAATAACAACTTGTGGATTTAATTACAGATAAAAAGAAATCTTGTTTCTATTAAAAGTACAGGAAATTATTCCCGCCCACCCTAAATGGAATAGCCCTTGAGAAGTGGTGCCTGTTCTAAAAAAATAAAAAGTATGTTACTTTGTCTTTTTACTTCTTTCTTGAAAATGATTTCAAAAGAAATCTTCCAGGGTGAGGTCAGAACATTAACTTTTCAAGCATAGTCATGAAAAGTTTGGTTATTTTATGGCATGTTAAGTGGATAGAAACTCTTCTATAGCCACACACAAAAAAGCCTCTCATAATCCAGCTGTTAAATTTAGTGATCAGGTAATACACACTCAGGATTTCTCAGCATTCTCAAATGCTGGATTAAATTTTTGGACCTGAAAACTCCCTTTTGGGAATTATTCTAGAAAGAGATAATTGTCTTTGTCAGCTTCATGGGTATGCAACATTCTTGAAGGAGTAAACATCGTGAGTAAAAACTATGGAAGATTTTATAAATGCCTGGCATCCTATACTCCGTGTTGTGTTATTTTCCTATTGATTATTTTTATTATAATATATTCTGTATGTCTAGCTCTTTGTTTATTCTGAATAACTTTCAAAGTTTAAAATGACCAAAAATGACTATTTCACTACAGGTTATAAAAACACTGTGATTCACCATATCCTCCCACTTCTCACCCTGCCCCACTTACAACCACCTTCCTTCTGTCCATTTTCTCTTATTCTCCTCACATATTTTGTCTATGTCCTTTTTTCCCCTTCGCATTTTTTTTAAACTTGATTTCCTCTTTTTTTATTCTCCTTGTTCTTACATGATTTTTGTTCCTCATTCCCTCCCAACTACATGCCATTGTTTGGGAAGGCTTTGTGGAACTGGGTTGCATTGCTACTGTGAGAGATCTGAGTCCCATAAGAACAGAGACGATTAAGAAAACTTGAGCCAGTGAGCTGATGATGGAGCCTGCAACTCTGTACATTTGAGTTACACCTGCAGTCAACTACATTAGGAGCAGCCAGAAAAGTATGGAGGCCAGTTTTCAAGGAAAGTCCTGCTGCTTTATCTGAAAACACAGGAACACATTAACTGACCAACTATTCCATTCCTGTGCCCTGTGTCACCTTCTGGGAAACACTGAAATCTATATTCAGGGCCACTTTGGGGTCCCTTGATGAAAGATGCGTAAGAAGTGCATTCTATTAAAAACTCCAAATAATTTCCAGATATTGCAAAGGCAGTGTTTGAAATCATGACATCTGATGCTTATTCTTTGCATTGCTATCACTTATAAACACATACAACTGCTATATTTAAAATTTAAAAAAAAAGGTGAATGGAAGTTCTTTGAGATCCTTCTATTTCTCCTTTGCTGTGGCTCAATCCTTCAAGGTATTGAGCACTCTGGACCAATGATACCAATCCAGCAAAGCACTTATGGACATGTTTAACTTGAAGCATGGGAGGCTTTCCTGAATTGGGGACAGAGTCCATCATCTCCACCTGAGGGAATTCTGCACCACTACACAACGCAGAATTTTGCAGAAATTAATGTTGTGTGCACAGAATATCCTTTCCCTCACAGAAATGGGCTGCAGGCCGCCATTAGGGGCCACTGGACTTGGCAGAACCCAGCTTGCACAGAGAAAACACTCCCAGGAGGAGGGGAAGGGAGCGGGAGCATTCCCGGCAGCTGTAGTTACCTGCCTGCCCAGAAGGAAGGAGGCAATGCACAGGAAACTCTGTGCAAGCCTGGAACCCAGCATCAGGCCATCTCCCTTGGGATTCCTGGGCTCTGAGGGGCGGGGCCGTCTCCAGGCACCAGCATTCCAAGCTGGTGCCTGGGGCGGCAATCTGCAAGGGGCGGTAGTCCCCCTTGTTTTGCCCCCAAGCAGCGTGCCAAATTGCCACCATGGGTGGCGGGGGCAGTCCGTGTGCCCTTAGGGCGGCAGGAGCGTTTCCGCGGCAGCTTCAGCTAAACATAGAAGATGCCGCTGAACTGCCGCTGCTGTGGAAACGTGCCTGCTGCCCTAAGGGCACATGGACTGCCCCTGCCACCCGCTGCTTGGGGCGCGAAAACTGTAGAGCCGGCCCTGCTGAGGGGTACAGGTGTGTGGGTTGAGGGGACTACATCTGGGCTCTGGGAGGAAGGGGGTGTGGATGTCTGGGCTGGGGGGAGCCTGCGGGTGGGTTGTGGGAGAGGGAGTGCAGGTGTCTGGGCTGGGGGGGTCCGGTGGGTGGGCTCTGGGGGGGGGAATGGATGCGGGTACCTGGGCTTGGGGGCCCCCACAGCTGGACTCTGGGGAGTGGGGGATTCAGATATATTGACTGGGGGGATGCCCCGCAGCTCGGCTCTGGGGCCCAGGGGACAGAGAAACAGGAGCTGGGTTTTCATAGGGGTTTCTTTAACTCTGCTCCTGGGGGAATTTTTGTGTGTGTTTGTATTGTTACAGACATACTTGCTGACAAGTATTTTGAAATAAATTACCACAATAATTGAAACTGGTGTGATTATGTAGCGTTATTTTGACAAATAAAATTTGCAGAATTTTAAAATACTGTGTGCAGAATTTTTAATATTTTGGTGCAGAATTTCCCCTGGAATAATCTTCAGTAAGGTCAAAGGATTGTGGTTTGTAGCACAACTTCGATGGAGCAGAAGAAATAGGAAGGAGCTTAGGGTGAAAAAGGGCTTGGGGCACAGGCAAGATCCCAGCTACTGAAACCCTTGAAGATGACAAGCAGCAGCTTGAACTTATCTGGAAAAAGAGGGGAACCTGGTGTAGAGATTCAGCACTTTCCTTGTCCCAAGTGGGAGTGCTGCTCTCAGCCACTACCAGCCCAGGAAGTGAGGGAATGATTGGGAGTTGAATGAACTGTAGACTCACGCTATAACACTCCATAGACTTAAAAAAAAAAAAAAAAACCCACACCTTACAAATAAATATATAAATGCTCCTGTGCTGACAACCTGTGTGCCAGATATTGGCCTAAAGCAATTTTTGACTGAATTATCAACACCTCTTCCTTATAATGAAAATGGAGAGATCCATACGAGGTAGTAGTGCATGCTGCTACAACCATAATTTTTTTAAAATTTCTTATTACTCAGTAAAATTCACTAATTGGGCCTAAAGAGGGAGTTTTCAGACTGAATTCGCCCTTTACAATCGAAATGAGACAAGGTGGTGAAAAAGTGCAAAATGCCTTTACATTTAAAAAGTATAATTGTACCATCCACCTTTAATAAGTCTTAAAGAATCAACACAGACTACTTATTGTACTTAACCACATGCATGAGGATGTGATCCCCACCAATCCCAGGGTTTTCTGTCTTAATACAAGCCATCAGTCGTTTGTTAATGAATATTTATATTACTTTTATAAACGTATACAATGTAGGCTACAAGGACACCGTATCCCATTCAGTGGGATGTTCAGACTAGCAGGATTGTCTCCATGTCACATATTTAACTATAGAAAACATCACATTCTGCAAAAAGCTCATGCCCATTGCTGTACTGAATATTTATTTAAGGACAAAATTCTGTTTCCACTGAAGGCAATGACAATATTTCCACTGGGACCAGAATTTGGACTTGAATGTGTACAATGCAAACCAACTAAAGTCTGTAACTATGCTGCAGAAACTCCAGTGCTGTGTTTCTATCCATTATCTTTTTACAGCTTTTCCTGATTTCTGTTTCTAAAGAAGAAATGATTTATAACAAAATTAGTTTGAAATGGGATTGCTACAGATACCTGCGATAAGTATTGGACCTGTCCATATCAAGGGGTTCTTTAAGTGTATGCCAATATCACAATTCAGTTTGCTTAAAACATATTAGAGCATATTAGAGCTCACGGATATCCCTCTTATGATTATGATTTTAAATACAGCATATCTCAAGGGAAGACCAAATTAGGCTACTTATCCTCTTCTATACTCTTATCTACACGCAGCACTCCAACAAGCCAACACAAAACAAAAGATGGATTTCTTTAGACACCCTAACAGTATCAAAGGAGCAGGAACAATATATACATGAAACATAAAAGTTAGACCCAGGGTGGGCAAACTTTTTGGGCCGAGGGCCACATCTGGGTGGTGAAATTGTATGCAGGGCCGGGGCAGGTGGTTGGGGTGTGGGAGGGAGTGCGGGGTGGGAGAGGGGGTGTGGTGTTCAAGAAGGGGCTCAGGGCAAGGGATTGGGCCAGAGGAGGGGTGTGGGGTGTATGAGGGGGCTCAGGGAAGGGGGTTGGGGTGCAGGAGGGGTGCGGAGTGCAGGAGGGGGCTCAGGGCAGGGAGTTGGGGTGGAGGAGGGGTGCAAGGCTCAGGCAGGGAGCTTAGGGCAGGGAGTTGGGGGGCAGGCGGGATTCGGGATCCGGCCTGGCACTGCTTACCTAAAGCGGCTCTGGGGTGGCAGCGGCATGCACTGGGGCCAGGGCAGGCTCCCTGCATGCCTGCCCTGACCCCACGCCGCGCCGCTCCAGGAAGCACTGCGGCCCCTGGGGTGGCGGAGGGCTCTCCGTGTGCTGCCCTTGCCGCTCCTCCATGTACCTTCCCCGAAGCTCCCATTGGCCATGGTTCCCTGTTCCCGGAGCTGCAGGAGGCGGTGCTTGGACGCAAGGGGTCCCGGGGAAGTGGTGCCAGCCGCTTCTGAGAGCGGTGCGGGGCCCGCGGCACCAAGGGGGGCAATCCCGCGGGCTGGATCCAAAGCCCTGATGTGCCGGATCTGGCCTGCGGGCCATAGTTTGCCCACTCCTGAATTAGACAAATATGCAAACTTTGTCTCAATATTAATTATAGCAAGTTATTGGAGAAAACAAACTCCCTTCTCTGCAATAGTTCCACACATAGAAACGGATATTTACATTGCTGGTAACCTGGATTTCCCAGCATTTACTCAGTTTTTTAGTCCTTTTTTACAGGTCTTTGCCTGAACCCCATTGGAGTTCTGCAGAATTTACCAGACTTCGAGCCCTACAGTTCTCCTTCATATTGTCAGGAAGCAAAGGGGATGGGGATGGGACATGAGAGGAAAGGGGAGCAGCACAGAGTGTCTGAACCACATGTGGAACTGACAAATCCATAAAAGTCAATGGAGTTGATCTACATTTACACTGGCGAAACCGAGAAGAGAATTTGGCTCTTTGCAGTTAAATTAATGCACTCAGTTTATCATCACATACCGATATTTAAGCCTAAAAGAACTATGTGTATTAAGAAAATGGAATTGACATTTAAGTAACAGTTAATATCGAAATTTTTATTACAGTTTTTCTAATCATAACCAACCTTGCTTTGCAAATAACCTAACTTGGAAAAAAGTCACACTGTGACATAAAATAACAGGTAATTGAGCAGGCTGATTTCCTAATTTTAAAGTACAAATTCATGAAGTTAAATATTTTAATGTCAAAATAATGTCCAGTTGGATTCTCAGTTCTTAACGGGAAACAATTTTATTTTGAACACTCCAACTCAAATGTCTGACTTTACAGCCCAGAAGCAATAACAATACCTAGTGTGGAGGATTTTAGGTGCACATTTCTCATGAATGCTAATGTGAGTCTCACAGCGAAATCTCTGCACATGGATTGAGAATATACCATCGAGTTGTTAAATGGCAATGAATTAAGAAGATGAATTTGTGGTGAGTCCCTTGAAGAGGGAAAACGCCAAGGAAAGAAAAGTCACAAAATATATTCAAAGAGAAGAAAAGAAGGAAAAATACACAGTTTCTGATCCCCCTCCAGTATCAATTGTGTTCTGGGTTTTCGGCAATACCTTAACAATTAAATAAGATTTTCCAACTGCTTATCAGAAAGCACCATCATTATTTCCATAGTAGTAAAAAATATCTGTTTCACAATTAAATTAAAGTCCAAGTTTGCTGTGGCTCTGCTGTTTCTTCAAACTTAGCTACACATCTCCATTTCTTATTCTGGTTTCTTACCAACATACTCTGAATGGTATTTAAAGCCAAAAAGGTTTAGGTAAAATTTTTTTCAAGGTACTATGTATGAGGTTGGAATCCAAATTCTATTAACAAGCAACTGGAGAATAAAGTAGCAGCTTATATCTAGTTCATTGCTAAGAAGCAACAAAATGTAATCCTAGAACCTGTAAAGCATTGCTCATAAATGAGAGTAAAAGCAGCAAAGAGTCCTGTGGCACCTTATAGACTAACAGACGTTTTGGAGCATGAGCTTTCGTGGGTGAATACCCACTTCGTCAGATGCGTGTAATAACTAAAGTTCATAAAACTCAGGAAAAAATTTCCTACACTAAAGACAGTGTGCAGAAAAGAAACAATTCATGATCACCTGCTTTGTGTTCCCTATAAGAGTTGCAGACTATTAGGTAGCAGCATCAGTTGAAGCTGTGGTCAATCCATGTGAGAGCTGATACTCCAGTGAGAAATGCTAAAAATGAAGGCAAAACTAAAAACATACGGCCAAAATATGCCACCAGGAATACCCATACAACTGCATTCACTGAGGCAGAGTATGGCCAACATACTTTCGTTTATATCTGTCAAAACTGCAAAAGCTCTCAAATAATTCCCCCACATCACTATCAGGGGCCTGGTATTTTCTCTTTTTGAACTAGCATTCCTAAAGAACATCACGGTGTGCTCCCTCCAGTCATAGGTGATGCATGGGGGGACAGGTGAGGTCAAGTGCTCCCACCCATTACCGTTTGGTCTGCCAGGAGGGACGGAGAGGGGCTGTGTCCTCCTCCCACTGCTCCTGCCCCCGGCATGCTCAACGCCTGTCCCTGGCTGCTGGGCCTGAGCAGGGAGCAGAAGGGGCGGGACCAGCCACTTTTCACACCAACTGCTCTGGGCCTCTGCTCTGTGCAGTGTGGTGGCTGCCTGAGAGAGAGTCTGGCTGGAGAGGTAGTGGCCTGCCCTGCCTCCTCTGCTCCCCGCCCGGCTGCCAGGGAGTCAGGGACAGGGGCCAAGCAAGCTGGAAATTACGCTCAACTCCTGTTCCCGGCAGCCAGGCCCGGACAGAGAGCAGGGGGGTGGGCCACCATCTCCCCCTCCAGGCTCTCTCTCAGGCAGCTGTCACGCTGCAAAGAGCAGCAACCCAGAGAGGCCAGCTTCAGCCGTGTGAGAAGCAGCTCCCTCTTACTCCCCACCCAGGCCCGGCTGCCAGGAAGAGCAGCCGAACGTGGGCACAGTGGGAGAAGGACAGAGCTGCCCCACCCCCCTCCGCCCCCCCCGCAGGTAGCTCAGTGGAGCTGGGAGAGTGAGGCAGTGCCGGACTGCGCAGAGGTCAGAGAAGTTGCTGGGCAGAGGAGACATGTGGGGCAGTCACATGTCCTCACCTTTAGATTGTGCCCCCCCTCAGTATCAAGAGGCATGAGTCATCTGTGCATGGTTGTGTGGGAACTTGCAACTGTGACTGTCCACTATCGAGCTGTGTGCCCAGACAGTAGGCCGCTGATAGTGTGATTTTGTGGGAGAGACACCAGTTCCATAACTTTAGTGCTTCTGCACAGAGGGAGGGCAACCTGGCTCCTTCCTGTCGATTTATGTAATACCACATGCTATGTTATCTGTTAGGATTCTCGTGTGTTTTCCTTTGATCAGCTGGAAGAAATGGTTGCAGGAATTCCTGACTGCCCTGAGCTCAAGGAGGTTGACGTGGAGAGATCTCTCTGTGGACGACCACTTACATTGTGTCGTAAGGTCGTTTAGATGTGTGCCCCATCCTTTCAGTGATGCATCAGTAGTGAGAAGTATTGACAGGGAAGTTTGCAAAAAGGGGATCCCTTTGCAAACATCTGCTGAATTTTTCCATTAGTCCAGGGAGTTCCTGACCTTGGTAGAGCAGAGACATTGATTTGTCTAGTCTGTCTGTTTGGTATATAGACTGAGCTGAACCACATCTAGAGACATTGCATGTGAAACCTGGCATGAAGTACTGCTGCTGTGCCAGATGCATATATCCCAAGAGTTGGGAGCAGTGTCTGGCTGATATTTGAGGGCGGGTTTGTACTATGTCCGCGAGCATGAGCAGGAGAAGAACCATGCTGTGGTAGGAGAGCTTTGGCCTGTAACGGGCTGAGGTCGGCCCCCGTGAATTACTGGCCCCGTGCTGGGATAAGGGTTGATTTCTGGGCATTGATCTGTAGGCTCAGTTCTGTGAACAAGCCTGTTTTGGATTTGGTTACCTGGTGAGCCTTATTGAAGAAATGGGCTCTGAGGAGGCAATCGTCCAGGCTGGGGAGGTCATTACCATTGGGGGTGAAGGTGAGCAGCCACTACTGACAGGACTTTGGAGAATATCCTTGCAGCCAATGATAGCCTGAAGGGGAGTACTCTGTACTGGTAGTTGTCTTGTCCCAGAGTAAGTCTGAGGTATTTTCTCTGGGACTGTAGGATTATGGAAATACATGTCCTGAAGGTGGAGGGCCAAAAACCAGTCTCCCTGTTCCAATGCTGGAACGTTCATTGCCAGAGTGACCATCTTTAATTTTTTAGCTTTGACAAACTTGTTGAGTGCTCCCTTCCTCTTGAGTATTAGGAAATAGTGAGAGCACAAACCTTTGCGTCATAGATGTTGAGGAACTGGTTCTATGGCTCCTAACTGGAGGAGGCGATCTCTTCCTTGACATAGTAAACTCTCGTGAGAAGGGTCCCTGAAGAAGGATGGGGAAGGGTGTTGTGGGGAGGGAGGTGAAGTGGACGGAATACCTGGTGTGAACGATTTCCAAGACAGTCTAATGTTATATGTTCCCAGGAGCTGCAGAACATGGACTAACACATCAAAATTGGTGTTTGGAGGTGGACAATTGTGACATGAAGGGTTGTGAACCTGATGATTTGCACCTAGAGAACTTAGATTTCTTTCTTTGAAGTTCGTAAAAGCATTTAGTCAGGATTGAGAGGTACATGATTTTTGTTGGGGCTGTGGACTAAATTTTCTCTTTTGTCCAGGCATATAGATCTCTAATGAGCAGAGAGTGACCCTGGAATCTTTGAGAGTATGGAGGGACAGGTCAATTTTCTCTGAAAACAGCTTAGTGCCTTCAAAGGGAAGGTCTTCAACAATCATCTGCACTTCTTTAGGGAAGCTGGAAAGGTGTAACTGTTACGCATCTCGCATAGCCACCACTGTGGAGATGGACTGGGATGCTGTATCAGCTGCATTAAGGGCTGACTAGAGCATTGTTTTGGCTACTAGCTGTCCTTCCTGGATGATAGCTCAAAACTGGTCACACGGACCCTGGGAGCTGATCAATAAAGCGGCTGAGTTTTCAATGTCTGACAAAGTCATACTTCACCGTTAAGGCTTAATAATTTGCTATTTGAAACTGCAGTGTGGCCAAGAAGTAGGCTTTCCTCCTGTACAGGTCCAAACATTTCCAGTCCCAGTCATAGAAAGTGGATCTCATTTGGTGCTGGGGGCCCCAGGAATTTACCGCATCTATGACGACAGAGTTGGATGGGGTGGGAAAGAAAATTGGTTTCCCTAGCTAGGACATGATACTTATCAGCCCACTTACATGCAGCCATCACCGGAGCTGGTGTCTGCCATATAATTTTTATACGGTCCAGGAGAGCATCATTGATAGGGAGAGCTATTCTGGAGGACAAGGAAGAGTGCAGGATGTCAAGGAGTTTGTGATGAGTGTCCTAGACTTCCTCCAAGGGTATCTGCAGTGGTGTCTGCAACCCTTTTCGCCAAGTCCTGGAAGAGCTGGAAGTCACCAGCTAGGAATGGTGGTGGGTGCATGATTACTTCATCTGGTGAAGAGGAAGAGATGTTTGTCCTTCGAGTGACCTCTTCCTCAAGTCTACCCTCCTGTCCCCCGCAATCTCTTCTGGAGGTTCTGGATGCCGCAGCTGAGGGAGAATGTCTTTGGGGCTAAGAGGTGAGGCTGGAAGCCCGAGAAGTTTGGGGGCAATATGCTGCCCACAGATCCCAGTATGGCCATTGGGGCAATGGAATAGAACCCAGTCGTGGCACCCAAAGCTGGCCATACTGTGAGGAGGATGGGGTGGGGACAACTGAGGGTATACCCAAGGAGCCTCTTGATAGCAAGTACCATAGGCAGGGGTGGCTCTAGGAATTTTGCCGCCCCAAGCACAGCGGCACGCCACGGGGGTGTTCTGGCAGTCGCCTGTCCCGCGGCTCTGGTGGACCTCCTGCAGACGTGCCTGCGGAGGGTCCACTGGTCCCGCAGCTCCGGTGGAGCACCCGCAGGCGTGCCTGCGGGAGGTCCATCAGAGCCGCCTGCCGCCCTCCCGGCGACAGGCAGAGCACCCCCTGCGGCATGCCGCCCCAAGCGCGCGCTTGGCGTGCTGGGGTCTGGAGCCAGTCCTGACCATAGGAAGCATGGAAGGAGTAGTGGGAAATGACCTCCACAGGCTCACTGTCTGATTTTCCACTAGAAAGAGGAGGAGCATGGCAGGGTATCAGAGAAGTCTACCGTACTCAGAGAGGACTCGGTACCGAAGTCCCCAGTGCTAAGATGAAGAGACTCTGGTATATCAGATACCCTGGGGCCTCTTGAGTCCCAGAATTCCAGTGGTGCTAACTGACCAGGTGCCACAGGTAGTACAGAGGGAATTGCGGATCTCACCTGCACCCATTGCTCCAGTGCTGGATGGGGCACCGATGACATAAGAATGGCTATACTAGGTCAGACCAAATGTCCATCTAGCCCAGTATCCTTTCTTCCAACAGTGGCCAATGCCAGGTGCCCCAGAGGGAATGAACAGAACAGGTAATCATCAAGGCATCCATCCCCTGTTGCCCATTTCCAGCTTCTAGTAAACAGAGGCTAGGGACACCATTCCTGCCCATCATGGCTAATAGCCATTGATGGATCTATCCTCCATGAACTACCTAGTTCTTTTTTGAAACCTGTTATACTCTTGGCCTTCACAACATCCTCTGGCAAGTAAACCTGTGGATTGTGTGGAAAAAATACTTCCTTTTTTTTTTGTTTTAAAGCTGCTGCCTATTTATTTTATTTGGTGACCTCTAGTTCTGTGTTATGAGAAGGAGTAAATAACACTTCCTTATTTACTTTCTCCACTCCCAGTCATGATTTTATAGACCTCTATCATATCCCACCTTAATCATCTTTTTCCAAGCTGAAAACTCCCCGTCTTATTAATTTCTCCTAATCATTTATGTTGCCCTTTTCTGAACCTTTCCCATTTCCAATATATCTCTATTGAGATGGGGCGACCACATCTGCATGCAGTATTCAAGATGTGGGCTTATCATGGATTTATACAGAGGCAATATATTTTCAGTCGTATTATCTATTCCTTTTTTAATGATTACTAACAATCCGTTTGCTTTTTTTTGACTGCCACTGCACATTGAGTGGATGTTTTCAGAGAACTATCTACAATGACTCCAATGCAGGGCCGGCTTTAGGAAGTGCGGGGCCCGATTTGAATAGTTTCAACAGGGCCCCGGCAGGGTTGACTCACCCGGCGGGGCTCCCGGTCTTTGGTGGCACTTCAGCAGCGGGTCCTTCACTCACTCCAAGTCTTTGGCAGCACTAAAGGACCTGCTGCTGAAGACCCGAAGTGCCGCCAGGTGAGTAAAAATTAAAAAGGTGCCTAAGTTAGGCACTTTTCTTTAGGACGTGAGGCCTTCTTAGGCGCGGGGCCCTCTTAGGCGCAAGGCCCAATTCAGGGGAATCGGTCTAAAGCCGGCCCTGACTCCAAGATCTCTTTCTTGAGTGGTAACAATTAATTTAGATCCCATCATTTTATAAGTATAGTTGGGACTATGTTTTCCAATGTGTATTACTTTGTATTTATCAACATTGAATTTAATCTGCCATTTTGTGGCCCAGTCACCCAGTTTTGAGAGACCCTTTTGTAGCTCTTTGCAGTTAAGTCCCAAGCAGACTATCTTGAGTAGTTTTATATCATCTGCAAATTTTGCCACCTCACTGTTTACCCTTTTTTCCAGTTCTTTTAGGAATGTGCTGAATAGGACTGGTCCCAGTACAAACCCCTCGGGAACACTACTCTTTACCACTTTCCATTCTGAAAACTGATCATTTACTCCTACCCTCTGTTTCCTATCTTTTAACTACTGGTAGTTACCAATCCATGGATCCCCCTTGTCCACATGCTTGTTGACCCCGTCAAAGAATTCTAATAGATTGGTGAGGCATGAGTTCCCTTTATAAAAACCATGTTGACTCTTCCCCAAGAAATTATGTTCATCTATGTGTCTGACCATTTTCATCTTTACTATTGTTTCAACAGTTTGCCTGGTATTGAAATCAGGCTTATTGGCCTGTAATTGCCAGGATCACCTCTGGAGCCCTTTAAAAAAATTGGCAGCACATTAGCTATCCTCCAGCCATTTAGTACAGAAAGCTGATTTAAATGATAGGTTACAAAGTACAGCTAGTAGTTAGTAGTGCTGCAATTTCATATTTGCATTCCTTCAGAACTCTTGGGTGAATACCATCTGGTCCTGGTGACTTATTACTGTTTAGTTTATCAATTTGTTCCAAAACCTCCTCTAACACCACCTCAATCTGGGACAGTTCCTCAGATTTGTCACCTAAAAAGAATGGCTGAGGTTTGGGAATTTCACTCACATCCTTTGCCATGAAGATTGATGCAAAGAAATCACTCAGTTTCTCCCCAATGGCCTTATCGTCCTTGAGTGCTCCTTTAGCATCTCAATCATCCAGTGGCCCCACTGGTTGTTTAGCAGACATTCTGCTTCTGATGTACTTACAGTTTTTGTTGTTTTTTTTTTACTGTTGCTTTTTGAGTCTCTGGCTAGCTGTTCTTCAAATTTTTTTGCCTTCCTAATTATATTTTTACACTTCATTTGTCAGATTTTATGCTCCTTTCTGTTTTCCTCACTAAGATTTAACTTAACTTTTTAAAGGATGCCTTTTTGTCCTTCGCTGCTTCTTGGGCCCAGATGACAGTACTGAAGCTACAATGAGTACTGGTAGCATCTTCTTACTGGAGTGCTCTCCACTCCCATCTTTGCCCATTGGCTTGGTGCCTGTGCTCATCATGTCCTTAGGCACGTCAATGATATCTGCTGCATCAGATCTTTATGAGCCATGGGAACTGGGCTTGAAGCATCTCGGTGACAACAGTACTGAAGATACCAAGTGTGCCGGAGATCTTTTGTGGCTAGCTCGGGGTCCAGACTTTGGACTCACCACTCTCTTTTTTGATGACTTACGAGAGGGGTCCTCTGCTGATTTATTTTGCCCATGGTCTTTGGATGTTGAGGGCTGTGGGGAAGACTCATGTCTTCTGGGTGACTCCTAGTGAGGATCCAGGGAAGGCTGTAGAGCTGCCTCCATGAAGATGATCTTCTGTCTCAACTCCCTGTCCTTTTGAGACCTGGGTCTGAGCAGAGAGCACACTTCTTTGGAATATGATGCAACCTATGCAGCCGGAGTGTTTGGCTGCTACAGGGTGGCCTTTTTGTAGGAAAGACACTTCTTGAAGCCTGATGAACTGGGATACTCCTTGGGGGGCAGGAATCCCCGACAAAAAGGGGGAAAATAAAGGGTTAGGTTTTTAAAAAGAGAAATAAAAGAAGAAAGAGGCTACAACTAAGACTGAAGAGACTAAGTAATAAAAATGTTAAAGCTAAGTATTGCAAACAGACTGCTAATGGCTCCGGAACTGAGGCGGCTTAGGTCACGTGCACTGGTTAGCCTCATGGCAGGGCATGGAGAGGGATAGCACATGTGGACCTAATGGATACTGCTACAGAAATTCTCCAATCAGCAGCAAAGCGACACAAGCTCACCTACAATGGAGCACCCACAGGGATACTACTCAAAGAACCACTAGCCCCTTCCTTCAAAGCCCTTGTGTGCATCACCTCCCCAAGACATCATACATGTTCCACCAATACAGGAAGCAAGAGAACAAACATTTCTACCACATTCAGTTCATCCGCCCCTACACATTATCATCAAGCCTGGAAAGTGCATTTTCATGCTATTAATTTTCTTCAAGAAAAGAGGCTGATGGTCTGATTCTAAGATGTCAGTGTAAGTGATTTTTTTGTTTTGTCTTGTACTCTAAATAACAGGGCCATTTTTCATGAAGCTATGCAGTAGCAATGCTGCCACTAAGGGTTTTTATTATTTGGTGGATATGGAGGCTGTTTTTTATGAAGACAAGATTACAAATCACACATTTTTTATATTGTAAAGACAGGGTCTTTGGTTATCCCTAGGTAAAGAAGATTTTTTCCTTGTAACAGCTGAAGTAATTTATCCTTATGCTCCACATAGTGCTTAGTCTTTGTTTTTATGTACAGTCTAAAATTATTAGTTTTGTTTTCCATGTTCCAACCTCCGAAGATCTATAATCAATCTGCCCGGTGAGTGGAAAAACTGTACTTTGCTTTCCTAACAAGAATCAGCATACAATGCTATCACCTCTGAGTTTAGTTGTTTTTTGTTTTTGTTTTTTAATTCCTCTTTATTTATAGAGCTCCAAAAGACAGGTTGATTGTTCAGTAGGTAAGGCACATTAATTTGAGACTATCACCCCCCTTTTTAGATACAAGTTTCATTGTTAAATGCCTTTTTCTTATTATATTTCTTATTCTGTCTCCTTTTAATCTGTCTTTCCACATTACCTTGTTTAAGCGTACACAATACTTAATGGACATTGTGCCATTTGGGTCAGATCTCTAACGTACTGCATAATAAATGTAAAGAAATCTATGAAGGCAACATTCAAGTTATAGAGTTAAAATAAAAGGTGTCAGGAAATGCAAATATTAATGGCCCAACGTCAAGGTTAACTCAGCCATGCTGCACGTGTGTAGTACTTTGCGTTCCTCTTTTTCTGGGAAAATTGTTTATTAGATGCCTCTTTATGTTATAAGATACACACCATGAAACACAGTAGCAGCAGCTTGGCAGAGTTAACATGATGTGCCATATTAAGACAGAAGTTTCTGGAAAACTATAGCTTAATTTGCAAAATCTTTGGGACTTTTTGTCTTTTTGTTCTGTGTTCATACTAGGGTGACCAAATAGCAAGTGTGAAAAATTGGGACGGGGGTGGGGGATAATAGGCGCCTATATAAGAAAAAGACCTGAATATCGGGACTGTCCCTATAAAATCAGGACATCTGGTCAACCTAGTTCATACTGTACCTAGCATAAAGGATCCCTGATCCTTGAGTGGGGCCCGAAGCACTACCATAATACGAAGACAAATATGTTTCAATCACTGTGATGGGGTGTTCACCCCACACGAGTTCTGGAAGAGTTAGAAGATAAAGTGGGCCAATTAACTGCCCAAACTGCACCTGGAGGAGGAGCCAGGGAGCAGAGAATTGATTGGAACAGACTCAGCTGGGCAGGAAGAGGCGGGACCTATAAGCCAGGAAGTTGGCAACAGAAAAGGCGGGAAGGAAGCAGTCTTCAGACACTGCATGTGAGAAGGGAGGTGTGTCTAGTGCTAGAGGCAAGTAGCCTACAGTCACTCCCTGGGAGGAGGGAGTGGGGCGTGCCAAGCCCAGAAAAGGGGGAGAGCCAGGGAGGTAGGCAAGGCTCGGGGGGAAAAGCAGTGAAGTATGGGGTAAGTCAAACGTTGGCTGTTGATGACAGGGTCCCTGAGCTGGGACCCTGAGTAGAGGGCAGGCCCAGATCCCTCTACAAGCCACTGACTAAGTGGCACCAGCAGGGTAGTGAGCAGAAGACTGTCTGAGGACTTTGAAACCCCAGAAGTGGGGAACATGTCTTGTGACTCAGCTGGAAGACTGAGTCATGAAGAGGAAGCTGCAGTTTGTGGAGTGAGAGGGGTCTTCAGAGCAAGACGACAACGGGAGAGACACCACAAGGAGAAGACGTGACAGCTGGCTGCAGCTAATCCCCAGGATTGCCAGGAGGAGGGGCCATTAGCAGTGAGTGAACCTCATGACAATCACCCATTTACAATCACACACATGAAAACTGGTTAAGCAACAACCAGGCTCCAGAAGTCCTCTTCCCTACCAATTGCCTGATGAAGTTAAACAGGGAGAATTTGTATTGTGATGCCACATAGGACGTCTGAACAAGGCCAAATTAGGCTTTGCTAAAAAAAATTAACAGATGTCTCCTGAGCATCCTCAAAAGTAATTATTACAATTCTTTAGAGCTTCAGAATGAAACCAAATTTTTAAAAAAGTTTTGGACATTTTCAGCAATTGACATCAGTGAAGCTACACCAATTTACACCAGCTGAGGATCAGCCTTTTACATTTCAAATGTCAGTTGTTGCATCAGTGCAAGAAAAAAAATGTGGCATTAATTCTTTTAACACGTGAAACGTGTATTTTTTTTCCCCCATCTTCACAAGGTCAAAAATGGCTTGAGGGATTTTGATCAAACTTGTCAGAAAAGATCACCTTTGCACTTAGAACAAGCCTGGACAATTTTACCTCATGTTATCACTTAGATTCAAGCCTGCAAAGAACAGCATTGACTTTACTGGGACTACTCATAGTGTATAAAATTAAGCCCATGCATGAGTCTTTGCAGGATCAAAGCTTTTGTGAATGTTCCTCACTAAAAGGAAAGCTCTTTATAACTAAGAATAGTGCTTGATCCTGTGAGGAGGTGCTGAGTGCCCCGACCCCCACCCCCACCCCCAAAGTACACAGATGATGGTCCATACATTTATGGGTTTTGGTTTCTCTTCCAACATTAGAGCAAATAATATGCAATACATGGGGGAAGTGAGTTTTTAAAAATTAGAATTTACCAGGTATGACTCTCATAACTGCTTTGGCCTGTTCTACTAAATGATTATTGATTGTTTAAATAATTAAAAGCAATTTTTAAATATTAATGACAATAGTAGGAAATCTTTCTGTGCCACTTAGTTGAGAACAAATGAAGTCCTTAAAACAATTATACTTTGGTTATAAATTCTTCTGTTCTAAAATGATTTAAGGTTAGGAACATCTCATAGCTTTCCAGTCCTACAGATGAATAGTTCTCAACCAGGGATATGTGTATTCCTGGGGGTACTTAGAGGTCTTGCAGGGGGTATATCAACTCATCTAGATATTTGCCTAGTTTTACAACAGGCTACATAAAAACCACTAGCAAAGTCTGTACAAACTAAAATTTCATACAGACTTGTTTATACTATTCTATATGCTATATATGGAAATGTAAGCACAATATTTATATTGCAATTGATTTTATAATTATCTGGTAAAAATGAGAATGTAAGCAATTTTTAGTAATAGTGTGCTGTGACACTTTTGCATTTTTGTCTGATTTTTGTCAGCAAGTAGTTTTTAAGCGAGGTGAAACTTAGGGGTACACAAGAAATCGGACTCCTGAAAGGGGTACAATAGTCCGGAAAGGTTGAGAACTACTGCTACAGATATTATAGCACTCAGTACTGTTATACAGCTGATCATGGCAACTGGTTTCCAAGCTTCCAACAAGGTAGCAATCAATTCACTAAGAAGTTGAATTTCAAATAACCAAACAGGCATATTCTTTGTCATGTTCTCCCACAACAGGCAATCTCCATCTGATCACATGAGCTACAAGAACCAAAAGAGAGGAGTTTCACCTAAAATACAAAAATACTGCCAAAAAATATTAGTCTTCAAACTTGTGGAGGCAAGAGAAGGAAAGAACCCGCACAGATGGGTGTAGACAGCTGCCAAGATCATGCAAAAACCAGAGGGAGAAATCAAGAAGACAAGTAGAACTGGCTAGAGCCCATTTGATAAGATGAAAGACTTCATGGAGAATAATCTTCCTCATACCCTGCTTCTCATTATATATGACTTGTATCTCCTCCAGAGACACTCGCCACAAAAAAGGAGAAATATATTACCATTACCCAAAGAATTCAAAAACCAATATTAGTAACATTTTCACAGCTTCAGAAATGGAAGCAATGGATTGGATAGTTAATTCCTGGATTACAATGAGTTCAAAGAAACGTATCATGAGAAGAACCTTTAATAGATTACCAAAAAATGGTCTCTAAAAAATGTATCGCACAAAGTCCAGATAGTATTTAGTCAAGAGCTGATATAATCTGTGGGATAAAGGCAGAATGCTCTGGATGCATCAGAATAAGTAAGATTTCAGTAAACCATTAGCCTCTTCTCATACAAATCCCTCCTTGAGATTATGCTGCAGCATAGAAGAAGTGAGTCGATAATAGCCATTAGCCTTTTAAAATATGTTTTTAATTGAGCAATCCCTAAAAGCACAGATCTAAACTGAATAACCACATAAATATCCCTTGTTCTCCCTACTCTTTCACTCTCAACTCAACATGTCACATGTAAGATGGTAAGATCTCCTGAGCAGGAAATGAATCTCTCTCATTTTTTCTGTAAGACACCTGGGACACTTTTCATAAAAATAATAAATTACAGTAGAATTAATGCAATAATCATACTGCTGACAACAGTGAAGACAAGCACAAAATATACAGAAAACCTGTAAGCTCGGATGCAGTTTGATCTACTGAAGAGTTTAGAGGATTGGGAAGTCAGGCAGCCCTTGCTTTCCCACGGACTAATTCACTCCCTCACCTTTGGAAAGTCATTTTTTCTCTCTGCCTCTGTTTGCCAATTTGTAAATTAAGGACTTAATACTTACCCATTTTACAGCACTTAAAGAGCTATGGATGAAAAGTATTATGAATATTTACATTATGCAGTAATATGTATTTATTTACATTATGCAGTAATATGGAAAGAAACCTTTTTAGCCCATAAAGATGACCACATTTCATAGGTAAAATGAGTGCTGGAGAATACTGAAGCACATAAAAAATTATCTCTAATTCTTTAGGCTCTGAGAAGAGTTGCTAAAATTAAGTCAGAATGACTAA
Source organism: Mauremys reevesii (assembly GCF_016161935.1). Lineage (NCBI taxonomy): Eukaryota > Metazoa > Chordata > Testudines > Geoemydidae > Mauremys > Mauremys reevesii. The sequence goes on from NC_052624.1 coordinate 21,037,076, forward strand.
ACATTTCAATTATACTGAATGTGAATAGAGACTTTTGTTGCAAATTTTTAAAAAACATTTGATCCAAATATTATAGCTATATTATAGATGAACCAGTTTTAACTCCATAAGTAAGATGTCATTGAAAAATGCATTTCAAGTGGAGACTTATTCCCTAGAATTTATTTAAAAAACCCGAAATGTTATCTTCCCAGACTGCCACCTGATTAAAAGGATCCAGATTGAATTTCTGTTGAAGTTTTAAGTGATTTTGTTGAATTTGTTAAACATTAGAAGCATTATACCAAGAATCTCATAAATATCTGCCTAAAGTTGGGCTCCAATGCAGATATTTTCGAAGTGGTTTAGGGGACTTGAATGTCTAGTCATTTTAATGGGGATGGGGTGTCTAAATCTCAAGTGGCTTTGCAAAGCTGTGCCTTAAATTTTTATCTAGGCAACTAAACCAATGGATTGGTTTTTAAAACAGACTGAGGACCCAGCAGCAATCATTACACTTCAATGTGAACTTCTAGGTGCTTAGAACTTTTGGAAATCAAGCCACTGATTTAGAGCCTATGTATGGATTTAAGAGCCTAACTTTAGGTTCCTATTTTTTGAAAATAGGACATTAAATTACCTGGCCCAGATTCTCTCATCCTGTTCTGGCCACTTTGCAGCAGTCTGGTTGAGCAAAGCATCAGAATCCAGCAGTAGCAGGCCAGCTGCGAACTCATCAGCACAAAGAAGATATCAGCTAGCATAAAGGGGAATAAGTGGCCCCTACACAAACTGCCGCCTTGCACTGTGATGCAGGTGGGGTTGTACAGCTATGCCGATTATGAACAGGCATAAATAAGTGCATCCCGTAAACTGCTTTAATTTATGCCAATGGACGGGGGTTGGCACAAATGCCCCATGAGAATAAGGGAAACAATCTTACTCTGTAATGCTGCCCCCGCCCCCATCCTCTATTCTAAGCATATTTAGTGCAGAAGAGAATCTGAACTACCTGTCTTTTGAAATTTTCACTGGAGCTGTAAGATTTCGCAAGTTTTAGAACATTGCGGGGAAGGGCCTTTTCCATGTTTATACATCCTAATAGTGTCTGTGGTTTAGCAAATATGATATGATTTCATTTTTACACAGTAAAGTATTTGTAAACATATTTGTAAATAAAATGGTGCTCCATAACCCAAGGATTTAAAAATGATATGTTTCTAGTGCTCATGGTGATGACATTGTGGACCAAGTGTAAACCAATGCAATGTTGACTCTGCCTGAGTCAGCAAATAGCCTAAAACAATGTGAACTGCCTTATTCATCTGAATGCGATTAATTCTAAAACCTTTAATTCTAAAAACGATGTGTTTTGAATGTCAACATTGTTCACTGTTTTACAACTGATAATTTTAGTACAAACATTCAGCTACCATGGCAAAAGGATCTGATGCAACGTTTGCTATCAAGTACATTTGATGATAAATTGAATGTTGCCAAAGTTTTGATGTCTAGAGCTTTAGATACTAAACGTTTTCACATCACTTGTAGATTCCAAAATCTAAGACATGAGCTATATTTAAAGTGTATTAACCTGCATTTTTTAAAACAATAATCAATATTACAATCATATCAATTTCTGCTGTGATATTTTAGCCAAATTATTGTTGTACAGTATATTTTATAACAGGAATATAATTGATTTTTTGATTTTTTGATGGAGAATAAGTTCTGCATGTATTTTTGCAGAATAGGTAAGTAATGGGAAACAATTCTTGGTCAAGAGCCTTACAGCTCACTTCATTAATTGATTATGCACTTCACAAAGCACAGCTATAAGGAACACTCCCAAACTTGGAAGGGCCTGCACCTCCTTGACCCGGGGGGGGGGGGGTAGGAGGGAGGATCATCAGAAAGGGAGTTGTAAATTTCAAATAATAAGAAGAGAATCATTAAATAAGTTAGAGGCATTTTATGAAGAATTCATTATACCCACATTTGCACTGGTTTTATAGCATTTCTTTAGGTCACTGTATTTTAATATTGGGAAAACACAGAACTTCAAACTTGTTATATTCATATATCTTAATAATATCTCCAGTACAAAATAAGTGAGAGAGTGAACTTTTACACAGACAGGAATAGTTTGCATATTGGATTTCACAATAGCTACACAAGCAGGGCCGCCCAGAGGGGAGTGGGGGGCAAGTGGGGCAATTTGCCCCAGGCCTCAGGCCCCACAGAGGCCCCCACCAGAGTTTTTCAGGGCCCCTTGGGCAGGGTCCTTCATTCATAGACTCTAAGGTCAGAAGGGACCATTATGATCATCTAGTCTAACCTCCTGCACAATGCAGGCCACATAATCTCACCCACCCATTCCTGTAACAAACCCCTAACCTACGTCTTGAGTTACTGAAGTCCTCAAATTGTGGTTTGAAGACCTCAAGCTGCAGAGAATTCTCCAGCAAGTGACCAGTGCCCCATGCTGCAGAGGAAGGCGAAAAACCTCCAGGGCCTCTGCCAATCTTTCCTGGAGGAAAATTCCTTCTCGACCCCAAATATGGCGATCGGTTAAACCCTGAGCATGTGGGCAAGACTCACCAGCCAGCACCCAGGAAAGAATTCTCTGTAGTAACTCAGATCCCACCCCATCTAACATCCCATCATAGACCACTGGGCATACTTACCTGCTGATAATCAAAGATCACTTGCCAAATTAATTGCCAAAATTAGGCTATCCCATCATACCATCCCCTCCATAAACTTATCAAGCTTAGTCTTAAAGCCAGATATGTCTTTTGCCCCCACTACTCCCCTTGGAAGGCTGTTCCAGAATTTCACTTCTCTAATGGTGAGAAACCACTCGCTCCGGGAGCCCCAGAAAACTCTCATGGGGCCCGGGCCCCCGGAGCTTCTTCCGCTCCGGGTCTTTGGCGGCAGGGAGTCCTTCTGCCCCGAGGCGGAAGGACCCCCACCACCGAATTACCGCCGAAGCGGGACCCGCCACTGAAGTGCTGGGTCTTCGGCGGTAATTCGGCAGTGGGGGGCCCCCGCCGCGGGTCTTTGGGGCACTTTGGCGGTGGGTCCCAGAGCGGAAGGACCCCCCACCGCCGAAGCGGAGGCCTTCCGCCGCCGAAGACCCCAGGCCCACTGAAAGCTCTGGGAGGCCCTGTACACAAGTACCACAGTGCCCATAAGATACAGCTCTCCTCCATACCATAGTAGCAGGTATGTGTACGTACACACACACACACACACACACACACACAGAGTTTTCACATAAGCTAGCCAAATACCCAAATATCTAGCCCAGGGGTCATCAACCTTTCAGAAGTGGTGTGCCGAGTCTTCATTTATGCACTCTAATTTAAGGTTTCGCGTGCAGTAATACATTTGAATGGTTTTAGAAGGTCTCTTTCTATAAGTCTATAATATATAACTAAACTATTGTTGTATGCAAAGTAAATAAGGTTTTTAAAATGTTTAAGAAGCTTCATTTAAAATTAAATTAAAATGCAGAGCCCTCCAGACCGGTGGCCAGGACCCTGGCAGTGTGAGTGCCACTGAAAATCAGCTTGTGTGCCGCCTTCGGCACGTGTGCCATAGATTGCCTACCCCTGATCTAGCCTCTGTACTACCATCTAGTTTAACATCAGTTTCCCCTTACCATAATGCTTGGACTATTTACACTCTGCAGAATTCTCCTTCACTGACCCCTCACCATCATGCTATGTTTAAACATACACAGACGATTTCACTTTGATATCTCTTTACAGTAATACCCAGATATACATGTGCACGAGTTTCAGATCAGCTCTCTTGTTACTGTAATGCTGGGACTACATATATACAGCTATTTTCACATCAGCCCTTCCATTACCATAATGTTGAGGGTCCCGCGCCGTTATATTAGCACTATATATGCACAGCTGGTTTTACAGCAGCCTGCCACACTAGAGCTCTGTGTATTAACAGGTTAGAAATCACTTCTTCTCTCATACATAATGAGTCTGATTTTCTACTGCCTTTCACCTTGCGTAATCAAAGTGAGTCCAGAGGGTGTATAAAACCATATAAAATCAAAATGATGGCATTTTACATCTGTTTTGCACTCACTTCACCCAAGTATAAGACAGTGAAAGATCAGCCCCAGTATTTCAATCATAACACTCACATAAGTATGAATAAAAAATCAAAATGTGTTTTTCTAAAAATAAAAGAAATGCATTATGTGGATTGAAGGTTCTCTGGAAACCATTTGGTTTAGTATATGTTTAAAAAATTAGTATATTATGACAATTGTGATTTCACACTCTTGAAAAATATGACATTGAGTATAGAAATGCAATAGGATATGACTGCAGGTTGCTATGTTTTTTTTTTTAATTGAGTACACTTATTGAAATGCAGCACATGGTGTTTTAAAATCCATTCAGTTAAAGATTTCCTATATTTTTAATGCTTTGCTTTTATTGATGGAGTCCAGTAACCTTAACTCCATGGAAAAATAAATAGATACACTTCATACTTTTATACCATTTGCACTCCTCGCAATACTTTAATGTGCACTGATACCGTATGTTCAAAAGCAAGACAGTACATTAGCCAGGATGTCTGAGACAAATATTTGCATAATACCATAGGAAGATGCTCTTGTAATAATGAAATGCTGCACTCAACATGCTTCAGGATCATATAAAATGAATATTTTAGTATTTGATGGGATCCAGTAGGATATATATATAAGGAAACATATGGTACTAATATGCATCTGTGTGGTCTTCATTCAGCAGTACAACAATGAATTTACTATACTAATGCAATCTTAGGAAGTCTATTCTCCTCTTGATGTTAACATTAATGGGAGTTACAAGCTGGTATGAAGAGAATAAACCCGTAGGTGACACAGTTATAAACCTTCAATATAATTTGCAGAGAGCTAGAATATACAGGAACATGATTCCCAAATGTAATTTCTATATAAAGATCAAATAAGTAACTTGTTATTACACTTACAATACTTGTGGACTACAGTGTTGTTTCAGATAGAGAGAAATATTATCCAATCTATAATTATTTTCCATTAGATTTCTTCTAACCTTAAAACTGAAAAGAGGAAATAAAAGATACACAGATCTGTCTAATTTTAAGGATTATTGTGTCATAGGGTACATCCATACTACACGCCCGGGTCGGTGGGTAGCGATCGACTTCTCGGAGTTCGATATATCGCGTCTCATCTAGACGTGATATATCGAACTCCGAACGCGCTCCCGTCGAAACTGGAACTCCACCACCGCGAACGGCGGTGGCGGAGTCGACGGGGGAGCCACGGACTTTGATCCCGCGCTGTGAGGACGGGTAAGTACTTCGAACTAAGGTACTTCGAGTTCAGCTATGCTATTCGCGTAGCTGAACTTGCGTACCTTAGTTCGAACCCCGCCCCAGTGTAGACCAGGCCATATACAGTTACCAAGCCATTTACTTTTAAAATTATCTTGCATCTTCAAAAGTGTTTGCATCATTGTGCTTGACACATCTAACATCCACGTGACTGGAATATGAAAGCTACACAAACTTAAGCTTCTTCCACATTGTGAATGTCAGATACATGATAGTGGCAAATTATTAAATAGAACTCCATTGTTGTAGTCTAATGGAATACAAAGTTATTAGGCAGAGATAACAAGCTGTATGAAAGCTTTTGTAGAAAACAACTGAATATTTAAATTATTCTGTTTCTATAATTAGTATTATTAATCTTATGAACAAGACTGGCCCTATAAGCAGTATACCACACCCACAGGTGAGAGGTTTGGCAACTAGAGAGGCTAGGGATGCTTGTCATTATATCAAGGATGCCAGGGGTTTTTAGCAACTGCAGGAAGGGGATCAAGACATTCATGGCTACGCGGGATGTGGGGCTACCTAGAAAGGTTTCATCCGCAAGAAGGCGACACGGAGAGCTTTATCTTTCAAGGGCATGGATCAAGTATGCCCCCAGCAGCTGGGAGCTGCAGGGCCCCACCACAGCTCAGAGCTCAGGGGCTGGCAGCTGCGGGGGCCCCACCACCTGTGGCAGCTGAGAACTCGGAGGCCCCCACTGGCTGACAGCTCCAGCCCCGCGGTCCCAGGGCTGAAGCAGAAAATGTTACGGAGGTCTCTGGAAGTCACGGATTCTGTGACTTCTGTGACATAATTGTAGCCTTAACCATAGTATATGGATATCATTATAGTATGAGTTCCTCAGTTCATAAATCCTTCCTTCTTCCAAGCATGTGATGGTGTGTGGAATTGTTCTGTTAATTGGACCCATTCATTTTCTGTATACAGGGTCTGGTTTTAAAAATTCCCAGGCTGACGTAAAGTTACTTAATTGTATACATCCCAGACTAACGTATTTAGCTATGAAGTTGAAACAATGAAGGGTCTACCCTGGAAGTATGCGTGCTCTGGTTAAGCAGTTTTAAGTTCTAATAAAAATGTAATGGTATAAAACTCTTTTATTTAAGCCTAAATTGGCAATATTAGCAAAATACTGGGACCTTCGTGCTCATGCGTAAGAACCTTATTAAATGTCCATTTAGGCAACAGGAGCCTTTCCATTGATTTCAGCAGGCCCTGGATCAGGCCCTAAAAACAGACATATAAACAGCAAAGACTGAATCAGTAACCAGTACATCTCAACTCTAAGGGTCAAATTCCTTCCTGGCGTAACAGCACAGAAATCAATGGACTTATACCAAGGATGATTCTCCCTGTGTTTATCCAAACTGATCTCCTTTGTTCCCATTTAAAAGAGATATTGCTAATTGTTTATCGTTAGTTATTACAAACTATCTGAACTATCTCAGGTAATTTGGAAGCAAATAAACCAGTTATTTTGCAGAAATTATTTCTTGTAGTCACAACAAGTGGTATCCAAGCTGACAGTAAGCAAACTGCAGTGCTTTCAACAGTGGCTTTTATAGAAGAAGTTTAGCTTTAGATATCGAATGTTTGTGTCCTAAGAGTTCATGGGGATTGCCGAAGTAACTTATAAATAAAAGCATATTTGTACCTTCTTTTAGATCCAGAAATAAAAATCTACTTGTAATAATGCTCCTGTTATCCCCTACAACCAAATTCTTTGTATGTCACAGGTGTCAATTTTTCATTTTCAAAATCTAGTCTCTATTTTTCTCTCTCAGACATAACACTGAGGCCTTTTTCACTATGCTAGGCCACGACTGCATCCCTCTGTTTAATCCAGTTCCTCTGCAAACAATGAAGTCTCAGGCAGTTTTAATTGACTCAGAGATGTTACACTTCAATTTCCCATATGTGCCACTATCCCCTCAACTGTCTCCTTCATTAAATGTCAATCTTCCTGTGAGAATGCTCCTTCCTTTTGTTGTTGTTGGTGCTGTTTTCTAAACTGAATGGTGGATGGGCATGGTTCAGGGGTGGGGGATTCTTACCTGCTGCTTTGGCAACATCTGCAGTTGTAATATTTTCGACATTTGAGTGCATTTTGAAGGTCACAGCTGGTCCCAGTATGCTACAAAAAGATTTTAAAAATATGAGATTTGTAACAAAGAAATACAACATAACACTTCTTATCAAAAACAAGACTTTAAAAAAAGATAAATTTGAGGAACACTATTAAGGCATCATTTATTTCTTTTCCTTTTAGTTCATTATACACATTTGCAACATCCATGTAAACCTTTATGTGTTTTGTTTTAATGTATCACATGTCTGATGTTAATTAAGCCTCATGACACCCACAGTAAAGGTACTGAACTTGTTACAGAGATGGGCAAATTAAGGCACAGAAAACAAGTGATTTGCCCAAACACCACACAGAGCATCAATGGCACTCAGAATCCAGGATTAAATCAGATGTCCTTTCTGATTCTGCCAGCCCTAGCTAAAAGTAGCTCATGTCACAAGTAGTCCCATTAAAACCAATGGATGTCTGGAAAATCTGCCTTATAGTGAGAGACAAAAGAAGCTCAACAAAGAGAAGGTGAAGAGATGATTTGATCTGGGTCTACTATTACCTTCATAAGGAAAAGATTTCTGATAGTAGAGGGCTCTTTAATCTACCAAAGGTGTAGTGATGTCCAACTGCTAAAAGCTGAAGCTAGACAAATTCAGACTAGAACGATGGTGCAATTGTTTTAATCAATGCGAGTACTACACCACTTTTCTAGGGATCTGTTGGATTCTCCATCACTTGACATCTTTAAGTCAGGATTGGATAGCTCTAAAAACATCTGCTCTAGCTCAACTACAGATATGAGCCTGCTGCAGTAACCATTTGATGAAACTCTGTGGCCTGTGTTACGTACGAGGTCAGACTAACTGACCACATGGCCCTTTCTAGCCTTAAAAGTCTATGAATCTATGAGCAGCTTACAGAGCACAGTACTGATCAGCATGATAACGAATGGCAAAATCATATGCATAGTGTTTGCCAAAACAAATGTCTCTGTATTTTTTTTAAAGAAAAGTAAATCAACATCAATAGTTCCATACTCAGAAGCACCCCAATAATACCAAATGGCTGTGCATGTATGGTGACGGCCAAGGAGATAAAATTAGAATGAAAACAGATTTCAGTTACAGGCTTCATAGATTATTATAAAGAGTGAATAAAAATCAGATTGTATAAATTTTCAAATACACTGACAGTTCTCTTCTTAAAAACTCACCAGGTAATAGAATGCTTTGGAAGTAAGTGTGTGCTGTTTTAGTACAGCTCAGTGCAAGGCTGAATAGCTATGAAACTTAGTACCATGATCAAAGTTAACCTATACAGTACATGATATTGGATCTACTTGGTTGTGACAGAATATACCCGTATTCAAACCCAACACACTAGTGTAATAACGTTTGTACAAAGTCTGCTGTGTGAGGTATCATTTGAAAACTCATAATCTGTTGATCAGTAATATCATAGCAAAATGCATGTAGCAGCATTATATGTGAAGTTATAAACATAAACTGAAATCATGACTAAAAGTATGTTTTCTAGATAAGTCTGGGGAATGGCCAAACCAGTTCCTTGGAGACAAAGGATAAGCTGAAGCCTCAGCCAGGTGTAAGCAAGGCTGATGGACCGTTACCTGCTAAGTGGCCATTCTTTGTCAAGAAAGGGGGAAGGGGCAAAAAATCTATATCTTAGGAAAGAAACAGCATGGAATTTCCTTCCACACAGACTGCCTGTCACCTTGCTCCCAGCTGGAAATCCTCCTCACAGGGTGGGGTGGGGACAGAACTATAAAAAGAAGGGACAAACACCCCACTGTCCCTCTCCCTGCCCATCACATATATTGCACCTAAAGAGACAAAGGAAGCAGCCATTGGACTCTGATGGACGGGTCTTGACCTAAAGAGTTTGTTCAGTAAGACTGCTGAAAGCATGTGGTAAGACCTTTGCTTAGAATCTAATGTAGTTTGTTAAGTTGGGCACCAGTAAGCATTTTATATTTATTTTTCTTGTAACCATCTCTAACTTTCATGCCTCATTACTTGTACTCACTTAAAATCTCTTTTTCTGTAGTTAATAAACTTAATTGTTGTATCTAATCCAGTGTGTTCAGGTTAAAGTGTCTGGGCAACTCCATTTGGGGTAACAAGTTGTGTGCATATTATTCCCTTAAAAGAATAATGGACTTAATGTGTTTGCACTGTCTAGGAGAGGACTGGGCAGTACAAGACATAATGGGGGAGGAAATCTGAGACTGGGAGTGTATCAGGGTCACCCTGTGGTAATATTCAGGGGCGGCTCCAGACCCCAGCACGCCAAGCGCGTGATTGGGGCGGCATGCCGCGGGGGGCGCTCTGCCGGTCGCCAGGAGGGCGGCAGGCAGCTCCGGTGGACCTCCCGCAGGCGTGCCTGCGGAGGGTCCGCTTGTCCCGTGGCTCCGGCGGACCTCCCGCGGGCGTGCCTGCGGAGTGGCCGCGCCGGACCAGCGCACCCCCCGCAGGCACGCCTGCAGGAGGTCCACCGGAGCTGCAGGACCAACGACCGGCAGAGAGCACCTCCTGTGGCATGCCGCCCTGCTTGGGGCGGCGAAATATCTAGAGCCGTCCCTGGTAATATTTAAGGCTAGTAAGAGCCAAGGTGTGGCTGGTTGGCTGCAGCACACACATAGAGAGACATAGCTGGGCAGGGCCGGCTCCAGACCCCAGGGCGCCAAGCGCGCGCTTGGGGCGGCATTTTGCCGGGAGAGTGGCAGGCGGCTCCAGTGGACCTCCCACAGGCATGACTGCGGAGGGTCCGCTGGTCCCGCAGCTCTGGTGGACCTCCCGCAGAAATGCCTGCGGAGGGTCCGCTGGTCCCGCGGCTCCGGTGGAGTATCTGCAGGCATGCCTGCGGGAGGTCCACCAGAGCCGCGGGACCAGCGGACCCTCCACAGGCACGTCTGCAAGAGGTCCCCTGGAGCCGCGGGACCGGCGACTGCCAGAGCGTGCCCCGGAGTGCGCCGCCCTGCTTGGGGCGGCGGAATTCCTAGAGCCGCCCCTTGTAGCTGGGAGTGACGTACATGCTGGAGGCTGTTTGTGAGCAGTCCACATTGGACAGTCCACATTGTCTATCATTGCATTATCTGAGCCCTCTCAAAAAGAAACCAAGGAAGCCTATAAAAACCCAGTCAAAAAGCTAGTTGTTCTATTACACTTTTGGAAATATACATCCAATATTATAAATAGTTTTCAAAGCTACTGTAGAAAACCAGACGCTAGAAGCCAGAACCGAAGCTAGGAAATTTCAGTTCCTGGTAGTCAGCAAACAATTACATAATGATTAAATAAGATAGTTATTAGAATTACCCCTCTGCTCTAATAATTCTGACCCTGGACTAGCTGTGGGCACAATGAACACTAGCTGCCATCCCCTTTACTTACATCACATCCAGTGTGCACATTCTATTCTGAGCCAATGAAGATTGACAGCAAATCAATCCATTTTTCTTCAAGTACATTTCAGAAAAAAAACAAAAAGGTCTATTGCTAAAATGACAACTCAGATGCCCAGTCACCAATATCAAAGAAGTTTATTTTAATAAATGATGAATGTCTATATGTTTTGTCAGCAGCACTTAAATAGTATTTTCTATATTATAATATTTAACACATGTATGCACTTGCATTTCATCTGAGGTTCTTAAAGTGTGTTGCAAACATTCAGGTCATTGGCAGATTCTGGCCATGAAGCTGAGGTGGTTAGCCACTGGAGAATCACCCACTGTAGGGACGCCCTTAGTAGTCTCCTAAGCTGTCTCCCACCATCTGCTGCTCTAAGGCACAGGGCTGAAGCTGATGATTCTGCCAGTTACTGAAGACAGCCCTTCTTTGTGGCAGATTACATCACACTAGCATTCAGTGAGCTGTGCAGATGAAACTGATCATAACTATAAAACAATGTGGGACCAACCTAAGATAGAGCCAGTCCAGGATCAGGGAAGCATAACAGCCAGTTTTGCATCCCCTCCCCAAGCTTCACTAGCCATTCCACAATTGTAGCCAAGGATCTGGACGTCCAGATCACACTCAGAGGAGATATTAACCCCAGATGAGTCAAAAAGAACCTCAGTAACTTGCCAGAGTCACAGAGTGAGTTAGTGGCACAGTGAGTTGGGACTAGTAAGGTAAAAGTGGGGTCAGGGAGTTTGGCAGCATTGGTGTACTTCTGATTAAGATTTCTTTCTATCATCTTGAGCTATTCAGAGCCTAAAATGGATTCCTACAACCTACACATCTGGAACCAGCCTGGTACGTAATCCAGTAACAGTGCAATGTACTGCCATGAATTGAACAAAAGCTTGCAGCCCAAGGTCCTAATCCAGAATGCTTTGGGAATTTCATAGAGGCAGGATGCTCATGACCTTGGGTAGGAAGGAGCATGTCATGTTACTCTCTAGTGACTCCATCTGTCTAACTCAAGAACATGACACAATCTAGGGTAGGAAAGAGACAGTAATCTTTCCTCTGCTGAAAGCACTGTCACTGCCCCGGAGGGCTTCTGAAAGTGCAGGGGGAAAAGATGAAAAACAGTTGGGGTGGGAAAAATCTCAGGGGACTGAGAAGATATTGGTGAACTCCTCTTCCCACAATGGGAAGAGGAAATCAAAGGTTTTCAAGATCCTCAATAATCCATTATGATGTGGGATACTATGTTGTTATTCTACAGTATTTAATTCTTGAATGTACTGTAAAAAGATTTCTTGGTAGTCCATCGATCCGATGATGACAAATCTGTAAAAAGATTTACTGGAGGATAAAAACGCACAACTTTTTTAGGCATATTTACTGTACATGGATAACACAGAGATTCTTTTCAGTACCCCTCAGAAATGTATATTATACATTTCAGTCCCTCTCAGAAAATGTTGGCCATTGTCATTAATTTTGGTTAAAAAAAAACTGAGCTCATTGGACAAAATTGCATTTACTGCTAGCTGTATTGGGAATGGTCTTACAGCTTCAGGAGCTCATAAAATAAAGACTTTTCTCATGGGGGTTTTCTGGAAAAAAGCACTCAATAAACAAACATTTCAATAAGAATGCTTGTCCTCCTGGGAATCCTGCATTGTTCATTATATGTAGGAGGAGTGTGTTACACCAAAATATAATATTTGACTGATAAATATTTTTAAGAGAGCTTTAATGGGAGTTGCAGTCTTTGAAAAGGATGGAAGGTGCACAAAATGCACCTACGACACAGTGAAAAAGAACTTGAAATTAGTTAGCAGGGATCAAGATGGATTAACTGCTTGTTCTTGATGCTGCCAAGTACACTGAAGCCTAGCTAATATTAATGACAATTGTCTTTACATCACTCTAAATACTGAAGCTCACTGAAGTGAACACTATTGTTTATGACCTGATGGATTGCAAACAAACTGTTCCCACAAATCACTGATGATTCTGCCACTTAGTAAAGGAATCCCTCCTTTTGTGGCAGATTACATCACACTAGCATTCACACTGAGCTGTGCAGATGAAACAGATCATAAATATAAGGCACAATATCCAGCTTGAAAGATCAGAACAAGCAACTTGTATTTCTTCAGCTAAAAGAGAAATTAAAAATGTCAAGAGGTAGCACATTTCATCTAAAAATACAACACTGCACCTAAGATTTTTTTAATATCTCTTTGAACTGGATTCTGCTCTCATTTACATCAATGCAAATCGGGAGTAAACTCCCTTGACTTAAATATGAGAGCAGAAGTTGGCTCTTAAAATGCATTCCGTCTAAATTACTGTAATCACACATAACACTTCTGATAATACTTCTGCTAAAATGTTTTTCAGCAAAGGTAGGCAAATCTGGCTTCTAGGGTAATAAGCACGAAATGCTCTCTGTGCAAAATGTAATGTCTGTTTCAATGATCTGCTAAATATATTACTTGAAATGTACAGACTAATTACCCCCTCTGTTGGCTGTCAAAACTTCTGCTGTTTTTTTTTTAATTTCAGTAATGTTTCCTTCAGCCATATTCGTTTTTTTTTTAACAAAGACATTCAAAGCCTATTGCAAATTGTCACCCTTATGTGCTATTGTTTTCTATTCTGTTTACTATAGATGAAGTAATTACAGTGTTTGCACTGAAATGACTTGAAGGTTGATTGCTGATTTAATGCTACTCACACATACCCCTCCCCACCAGGTTTATATTATCCATCTGAGGGTTAGAAGGTGCATCTTTCAACATGCAGAGGAAGTAAACAATATGTCTTGTGTTAATATATAATTATCAGTATTTCCTTCCATTAATTGTTTTACAGACCAGCAACATTTTTGTTGCATTTTGCCTGTCAACAAATGAACTGCCTGAAAAAACAGAGCTGCAGTATGATCAATATGGCAATGTCCATATCACTTTCAAGCCTTAGGTTACAATTATATTTATGAATGACAGGACTTAAATCTGTATAAATTATGTATCGAGCTTTGCATGCCTGTTCTTCTCCCTCATGTGTATACTCCTTAGTACCACAGTATCATATAGGTTTGCTGTGAAATACAGTTACAGTCTATTATACCCCCTAGTGGAAAAGGATTTGAGAAACAAGTGCCAACATGGCTATGTTTATTCTTAGTGACAAGACATGGAGCTGATGCCAGACAAAAATGAATTTGAAGCTGGACCACATTTTTAAAGAACGATGAAACATTTTTCTTGAGACTGGGGGATGTTAGGGGGAGCAGTGGATAATTACCACATTAAATATTCTCTTATCAACCCTGTTCATAATACAAAGCTGGTCTTAATACAACTCACATTTGAAATTCGAAACAGTACAGCCCTATGTGTTCATTTAAAAGATCTTTAATCTTTTGGGGTTAAGAAAAACAATTAGTAACACTCCAGAGAACAGTGCAAACTAAATTTTATAGCAGTGAAGGTAATTGTTTTAGGGAACATTTGGCAGGCTTGAACTAATTGCTTGCAATGTTTATACATTTCTGTGTCTGCTGTGTTTAGAAATTTCAAGCTTAAACCCATCTTCAATACTGCATGGAAATCTCCTTTTCTCCATGGCATCATAAATGAGCTGAAAAATTAAGACTCATGCACTTCCACAAACACATAACATATGAAATGCATCAATATCTAAACACAGGTACTTATATTATACATACAGAGAGAGAGCGCAAATATCTAATGGTGGCATTTTCATGATATAGAATGTCTGCATAACGCTTGATTGATAGAGCAAAACAAAGCCAGAGATGTGTTGTGTTTGGTCATCCCTAAACAATATATATCCAGATCTACTAGTACATTCTGGCTGGTTTTGCACGTCTCTTTTTAATCAAACCAGCTGCAATCCCATTTTAAATGGTCAGTTAAACGCTTTGAATGGAATGGTGCAAAGGACTCAGGTTGTATTAGTGAACCTGATCCAAAATGCATATTGCATGGGTCAATGTCTCCAATGCTATATTTATGAGCTGGTCTTCAGCAAAAGAAATTCAGGCAAACAATCCAATAAGTAAGCAACCCTGTACAGACACAAATCCTACAAAAGTCCCTTCCCTCAGGCTATTTATTAATCTCCCTCAAGAAAATTAGTCAAATTGCCTGCATGAGAATCCATTCCATGCTGGAGCTCAACACAAATGGAGGTTATTTACTGTAACTGGAGGTTCTTCGAGATGTGTGGTCCTACACATGTACACATGCGCGCAATGTGTCTGAGTTCAGAATTTCTTCAAAGCAGCAACCATTGGCCCACATGTGCAGTAGCTCTCCTCACATTTCCAGCTCAGGGTATAAGAGGCAGTGCAGATTGACCTCTCCAGTTCTTACTTCAAATCCAACCTCTTCTTAATTCAAATCCAACATGATCTGAAGCAGATGAGATGGAGGGCAGATAGTGGAATAAAGATATTCCACGCATTTCAAATAACCTCCAGTGACAGTAAGTAACCTCCACTTCTTCTTCAAGTGAAAGTCCCTATATGTATTCCACACATAGATGATTGGCAAGCAGTGTTCAGAATGGAAGTGGGTGCAAGGAAACTGGTAGCAAAGATACTTCCAATACTGCCAATCCCCCCATTGCATCTGCAGCTAAGGCCTGAACTAGGCATAGGAGTCACAAACATGTGGATTGAACTCCAGATGGCTGCTCTGCAGATGTCCTGTTGTGGAACATCTGGTAGAGATGCCATGGAGGCCACCTGTGCTTCTATAGAGTGAGGTGTGATACAACAGGAGAAAGGATGTTTGCTATCTTGTAGCACTCTAAGTTTGTTTATGAGAAGGTCACGCGAGACAGTATCAAAAGTCTTACTAAAGTCAAAATATACTACATCTACCACTTCCCCCATCCGCAAGGCTTGTTATCTTGTCAAAGAAAGCTATTAGGTTGGTTTGACATGATTCAAATCCATGCTGATTGTTACTTACCACTTCATTATCTTCTAGGTGTTTGCAAATTGATTCCTTTATTATTTGCTCCATTATCTTTCCGAGTACTGAAGTTAAGCTGACTGCTCTGTAATTCCCCGGGGTCGTCCTTACTCCCCTTTTTATAGATTGGCACTCTATTTGCCTTTTTTCAGTCATCCAGCAGAAAAGGCAAAGAAAGAGTGACCACTTCATCCAGGGATGATGATGAAGGTGCTGTCAGTACCTGTGGATCCGGTTCCAATTCTTCCTCCTTATACACTGATGAACTGGCTGGTGAAAGGAACAGGAACAGTACAACTTTTCAGAGGTCCCAGATGTCTGCCATAAGTATCCCATGGACTCCAATAAGATGAGAATGAGGGGTCAACCGGTTGCGAATGACCCTAAGGAAATCAGTACCAGCAGTCCCTGGGGTGAGCAGGGGTTGTACCTGGCAGAATGGCAAGCATAGCACCTCAACTATCCATCGGGGCGTAACTGATTCCACTGCGATACCGGTGTGGTTATATCCTCTGATTCAGAGAACTGCTCCATTGGTAGCAGTGGTGCCATCGGTACTGAGGAAGTCATGCCAGATGGTTGGAGGTGAGACAGTTCCTGGGCCAGTGATGTAGACTCCTCCTCTGGAGGAAGTAAGGACATTCTTCAGAAGTGGAGACTGTGAATAAGGGAGGAATATACCTTCTGGTGTCTGGCTGGTGAGTCTTGCCCACATGCTCAGGGTTTAGCTGATCACCATACTTGGGGTCAGGAAGGAATTTTCCTCCAGGGCAGATTGGCAAAGGCCCTGGGGGGTTTTCGCCTTCTTCTGCAGCGTGGGGCATGGGTCACTTGCTGGAAGATTCTCTGCATCTTGAAGTCTTTAAACCATGATTTGAGGCCTTCAATGGCTCAGACATAGGTTTGATACAGGAGTGGGTGGGTGAGATTCTGCGGCCTGTGTTATGCAGGAGGTCAGACTAGATGATCATAATGGTCCCTTCTGACCGTAAAGTCTATGATTCTATGAAGTCTCAGAACACCCTGGTGCCCGAGGGGTTCCATAGTTTACTCTGACATATCAAGTACATCTGCAGTGACCAGATGGTCTTTAGATAGATAAGGCTGTATCCACAATTGGTCCAGACCAGCACTGTTAGATGGAACCAGCAAACATCTATCTTTGCATTTCGGTACTGAGGTAACTGACAGAACCAGCAGATCTGCCTACTGGTATTAACCAGCTAAGAAAGTCAGTGGTTGGCTTATGCCATACTACAAGATTCTACACTCATATAAGCCAACTACTTTCCTCTAAGTCCCCATTCCAGGTAACTATAAAGTTCATTTTCAGCAAAGCATCAACACATAGGTTTCAGAGTAGCAGCCGTGTTAGTCTGTATCCGCAAAAAAAACAGGAGTACTTGTGGCACCTTAAAGACTAACAAATTTATTTTAGCATGAGCTTTCGTGAGCTAAAGCTCACTTCTTCGGATGCATAGAATGGAACACACAGACAGGAGATATTTATACATACAGAGAACATGAAAAGGTGGATCCATCGTTTAACAATTTCCATCCCACCATCAACCTCAGCCTAGACCAATCCACACAAGCGGTCCATTTCCTAGACACTACTGTGCTAATAAACGATGGTCACATAAATACCACCCTATACCGGAAACCCACTGACCGCTATACTTTCCCTATGTTAAGTTCACCTCACACCTTCTATGGGCCATCTTAATTATCACTTCAAAAAGTTTTTTTTCCTCCTGCTAACGATAGCTCATCTCAATTGATTAGACTCTGCCTGTTGGTATGCATACTTCCACCTTTTCATATTCTCTGTATGTATAAATATCTCCTGTCTGTGTGTTCCATTCTATGCATCCGAAGAAGTGAGCTTTAGCTCACAAAAGCTCATGCTAAAATAAATTTGTTAGTCTTTAAGGTGCCACAAGTACTCCTGTTTTTTTTTTGCATCAACACATATGCTCTTGTCACATTGATTTAATGTGATTTAAGCATATGCTTAAATGTTTTGCTGAATAGGAAGATTCAACAACACTAAGAATATGATGAAGGGCTTTCCTGAGTCAGGGCCAAAGCCAATATCTTGGCATATATGATATAGAAGCTCAGGACAGAGGGGAAACAATCATAGTGGTTGTCACTGTATTTTGACCTTCAGCAAGATTATTTCAGAGGCACGTTCTAACTAGAGAGCTTTGCTTACAAGTAGCTAAAACTCCAAGCTCCATAATAATTCTGAGAACAGGGGAAACATTTAAAGGATGAGACATCAAGATGCCCAATACATTTCCAAAATCCTCCTCCTCCATTGCTTTTTATTAGATTGTGAAGGAGGAACAGTCTTTTACTATCCAGAACAATTGATATTATTATTTATTTGTATTGTGATAGCATCTAGCAGCCCCAGTCATGGGCCAGGACCCCATTATGCTAAGCTCTGTACAAACACAGACCAAAAAGCACATGTTCAAAAGAACTTACAATATACAACATGCTGATCAGAACCTCTGGAGACTACTGTAATACAAATACATTTTAATAGAATAAGTATCTTAATCCTTTCCCTGTTCTGTGTTAAAATTTACTATTGACCTGAGCGGGATGTTATGGCTGATGAAGAGAGGTTTTTCCTTTATTTCAGCCATTCTATGGTTGTTGAGAAATGAGTTCTCATGTATCTATTCATGAATGAGGATCATGTACAGATTGAACCATATTTCATATCCAAATGTCTCTAAAAGTTGAGGCGTAGGTGTGGGAATTCAGAAACAAAACTTTGATCTGGGTTGACTTTTGTGGCATGAAGCCATTTGTGCAACCTACCTACATGGCCCCATTTAATGGAATAATGTTTGTAGGTTCCTGCAGCTGTAGGTAAATCAGATAATTATTTGGACATCTTGTGCTGTCCCCGTAGCATCTATCATTATGGGTGTGCAACTGAAGTGACATTGCTGCACCAATCTCACTGATTATGGCTGACACAGTATTGTCAATAGCAACATTTGAGGAGTGAAATCACATAAAATGGTCGATCTGTCCAAACAGACACTTTTCTTCAAAGGCAACCTACATACAGTAAAGCTCTGATTCAAACTCATTTTACTGATGTTTGTTTCCAGTGTGAAAAATATATCTGACAATTAAGATTTGAGAGATTTTTCAATTCAATTGGTCCCAAGTGAAGATTTTTACTAAACCTTATAATTGCAATTATTTAATGAATGCTCAGCTCAGTTTTAATAAGTTTTATTCTTCACAAAATGAAACCTCTCAGATAATCACTCAAGGTCTACAAATAATTTCAGAGTTTTAAAATCATTTTTCTATTAATCTGCAACCAGCGTAAAACTTTCATCATGCCAACTCAGTGAAATTTGTCAACTTTGCCTGCTGTGAAAACTCGGTATCTAATTATGGTTGGTAGAAGCACAAAATACGCAAGTGCTGTAATTTACTTCCGGAATGCTGAACTGTAGAGTCTGGACACTGAGAAGCTGCAAATACATTTGAAACACTGGTTTACTGTACAAAGGTTTTGTTTTGTTTTCCTCCAGAGTGGTAATTAAGTTAATTCATTATGAAAGGAAGAACTGATGTTACATTTGTATTGTCATTTGTATTTTTACACATTTTAGCAGCCCCACTGTTATACCAATAAGCAGGGGACTTGTATTTTTAGCCAATGAAGACTTAATCAGAGACATTGTTCACTGACTTTGGGCTTGATTCTCCACTGTATTGTATGTGGTGTAGTCATTTATGTTTGTTGAAAGGAAATGATGACCGGTGTAAAATTTACCAAATCAGAGTGGTAGTCGGTAAAGCATAGTTTAGTGGCCAGAAAGTAATGCTTAAGAACCAGAGGCAGTGAGGCTGGAAAGCATGGTTCACAGTATGAAAAGGACTGGACTACACCCACCTGAAGTGACCCATGGGCTGCACATGGTTGTGGTTCCTTTGTGAGGGAAGTATGGAAGTTCCAGTGGGAAGGCTGCATATTTACTGTTCCTTTAAAAAGCTAAATGCTGAGTACATCCAAGCCTCTGTTAAGTAAGTCCAAGTCCCAAGGAAGCACACTAACTGGCTTTCTTCAGCCTAAACTTAAACCAGCCACAAAAATCCAGGACAGCTTGATTCTTCCGAGCCCATAGTGATTGCCCACTTAGAAGTCTGGAAACTTCTCCTCTGGCAGTGGAAAAATAGTTCTGGACAACCCAATTGGCTGTTTCATTCCTGTGCCTCTTCCTCCAAACTGTGAGTAAGAAACACTCTCTCTGAACCAGCCCTCTTGCTTCTGAAGGCATATTGTTTACTGGAGCTGTCATCAACTCCTGATGAAGCACTTCCTGCTCCCCAAAGCCTGCATGAATCCTTGGGTTTATAAACCCCACCACAGGCAGTCAATGCTGAAGCAAACAACCCTGGATTTGCAGCACAAGCTGGCTAAGGTGATGAAACATACAAGAGATGGAATCAGCTGCTCATCTGGGCCAGCCGCTCTACACAGAATCACAAAACTAATTAACCCATTGATTGAAAAACTGTGACATAAACATTCATTTTTTAAATATGGCAGACCTCTCAAAATAGATGATTCCTAGAAAACTGAGAGGTAAGTTTGGTCTTTCTACATCATAAGCCTTTTCCAACTTTAACTTCTATTATTCTATTAGTAAAGTGTGTTCAGTAGGCTAGACCAGAGGAATAGGATTGGGAACCAAGACTCTTTGGTTCTATCTCCAGCTCTGCCAGTTACTTGTATACGTTTGGGAAACTTACTTAAACTTCTCTGAGCTTCAATGTTCCCATCTGTAAAATGGGGACAATTACATCCCAATGGTGTGTGAAATGCTATATAAATGAAATGCGTATGATTCATCTTCACAAACTCACTTAGAAGTACAACTCAATGACATTTTTCAGACAAAACTTTTTTTGTTGCTGAAATATTCCAGATTTGGTAAATTGTGTTGGTTAAAAAATCAGAATGTTTCATTTTAATATTTTCAAAACAATGTATCAATTTTTTGATTAAAACCAACTTTTTGTTTTGAATTTTATCTAGATTTTATTTAGAGAAAATGTAAAAAACTCTCAAAAACTAAACAAAATGTTTCATTTGACCAAATCAATTTTTATTGTATTTTTTTTACTTTTTTGGTTCATTATTTTTTCTTTTTTTAAGTTTCATTTCCACTCAACCTGAAACAAGATCTTTTATTTAAAAAAATTGGTTTGGCCAGCAAACCAAAAAATCTGTTTCACACAGCTCTAGTTATTAACCTTAACTTCACCAAATCAATATGGTGATCCTCTCATTACAGAGAATGGGACAGACAGGAAAGGAGGCGAGAAAAAAATCTGAAGTTAAAAAAAGAAAGGAGTGAGGATAAATCAGAAAAAGCTTACACTTAGTATCACTTAAGGCAGTGGTTCCCAAAGCCGGTCCGTCACTTGTTCAGGGAAAGCCTCTGGCGGGCCGGGCCAGTTTGTTTACCTGCTGCGTCTGCAGGTTCGACCAATCGTGGCTCCCACTGGCCGCGGTTCGCCGCTCCAGGCCAATGGGGGCTGTAGGAAGGGCGGCCAGCACGTCCCTCAGCCCGCACCGCTTCCTGCAGCCCCCATTGGCCTGGAGCGGTGAACCGCGGCCAGTGGGAGCTGCGATCAGCCAAACCTGTGGACACGACAGGTAAACAAACCGTCCCGGCCCACCAGGGGCTTTCCCTGAACAAGCGGCAGCCCTAGTTTGAGAACCACTGACTTAAGTATCCAAGAATGTGGTAGCTACAGACATGTAAGGTATTGGCCCAATATGTGCCCTTAATTGCAGAGGTGCAACCCTCTTATTTAAGGGAAACAAATTTGTATATGGGAGAGCAGAACTTTCCTTTCTTTAACTTGCAGGTACTCTACAAGGAAGAACCTACAATGGGAGGAAAATGGCGTGTCATCAACACCACTGCTAGCTCTTCCTCCACCTGCACTTGCAGGGCCCCCTGCGACACATGCATCCTGACCCTGGAGGCTTCCATCCAGGCCATGGTCTTGATTTACTAGGAATGCTGCCTGCATTCCTCCACCAATGAATGTCAAGCAGGGGGAATCACCTGGTGTAAGAGGTGTCTGTTGACAGAGTAACTCAGGAAGCAGGTAAAACAGCTCATCTGAGTAGCATCCAAGAGCACAAGGACTTCATTGACGTGACACACATGGAGATATCTGGGACAGAGGATGTGAGCTGACTACTGATGATTATAATGGCACCAGAGGACGAAGGAGAACTGGCCACCTCGAGCAGTAGACAGTGCTACACTCCCACCTCCAGGTTCCCCATCCACATCAGGCAACAGGAGGTGAGGACTAGATCCCAATGGCTGAGGAGGAGGAGGAGGAGCTATCTGTCCCCACGACAGGGAGACTCATAGCCACTGCACCCAATACGAGAAGGCAGGAGATACTGGTGATCGGTGACTCCCTTTCTCAGGGGGATAGAGGCCTCCGTCTGTCATAGGTTTGTTCCCCACTTTGAACTTTAGCGTCCACAAGATGGGGACCTGCATGGACTCCTCTAAACTAAAATCCTAGTTTAGATCTGGTACGCTGCCACCAGCCAGTTTGTTAGTGTCTGGCACACTCCCTGTTCCCCCCAAACTTTCCCTGGGGAACACAGATCCAAACTCCTTGAATCTCAACACAAAGGGAAATAACTTATTTCCCCCACCTCCTTCCCCCTCCCCTCTCCTAGTCCTTAGGAGAGATACCTTGATTCAAACTCATTGAATCAAACAAAGAGGGATTCACTTTCCCCCCCCCCTCCCCTTCCCCTGAAAATCCAAACAAGGGAAGAAATCAATCAAGCTCTAAAAATAAAAGGATTTTATTAAAAGAAAGAAAGAAAGTACACTATCTCTATAACACCAAGATGGAAAATATACAGGGTCTAGCTATAAACCTGGAGAGTCTTCCCCCCCGCCCTTCTCAGAATAATCAAAGTAACAGCAAACAGAAATAAAGATATTTCTTCAGCAAACACACAATTGCAAATGTAGAAATTCATTCTAAGACTAAACCACCTTTCTAATACTCACTATACTGAATAGAAGAAAATACTTCAGGAAAACTTGGAGAGCTTGAAGATATGTCTGGCCTCTCTTAGATCCAAAGAGAGAACAAAGACCCAACAAGGAACACAGAGATTTGAAACTATCTTGTCCCTTGATTGGTCCTCTGGTCAGGTGTTCCTCAGGTTACTGAGCTTGTTAACCCTTTACAGGTAAAAGAGACCTTAACCCTTAACTATCTGTTTATGACAGCAGGAGATACTGGTGATCGGTGACTCCCTTTCTCAGGGGGATAGAGGCCTCCATCTGCTGACTTGACATGATGTCCCAGGAGCTGTGCTGCCTGCCTGGAGCCAACTTCCAAGACATTACTGAAAGGTTTCCAAGGCTCATTCTTCCCTCTGACTACTACCCCATGCAGCTCATCCTCATATACACTAATGACACTGCCAAGTATGATCCTGAGCAAATCAGCAGTAACTACAGGACTCTGGGAGCAAAGGTGAAAGGTCAGGAGCACAGGTTGTGTTCTCGTTCATCCTCCTGGTTGAGGGTAATGGCCCAGGCAGGGACACATGCATCCTGCAGATGAACGCATGGTTATGCAGATGGTATCGATGGAAGGGCTTCGGCTTCCTCAACCATAGGACGCTGTTCCGGGAAGTGATTGGGTCTGCCTGACCATAAAGGAGAACAGCATCTTCACACACTGATCCCCAAGTCTTGTGAGGAGGGCTTTAAACTAGATGTTAGGGGGATAAGGTGACAAACACCCACAGATAAACATAAAAAAGGGTGACATCAGGAGACACCAGATGTTGGGGGGGGTGAGGCATGAAAAATTACAATAGGGTCATAAGAACAGTCATATTGGGTCCATATAGCCTTGTATCCTTTCTTCCAACAGTGGCCCATGCTAAATGCTTCAGAGGGAATGAACAGAACAGTGAAAATCTTGATTCTAGTCCCAGCTTCTGGCAGTCAGGTTTAGGGATCCCCAGAACATGGGGTTGTGGCCCTGACCTTCTTGGCTAATTGCCATTGATGGACTGAGCCTCCATGAACTTAACTAATTCTATTTTGAGCCCAGTTATACTTTTGGCCTTCACAGCATCATCTGGCAATGAGTCCACAGGTTGACTGTGCATTCTGTGGAGAAGTACTTCCTTATGTTCGTTTTACACCTACTGCCAATTAATTTACTTGAGTGACCCTTGGTTCATGTGTTATGGGAAGGGGTACATAACACTTTCTTATTTACTTTCTCCATACCATAAATGATTTTATAGACTTCTGTCATATCCCCTTTCTTTTCTAAGATGAATAGTCCCACTGTTTTTAATCTCTCCCCATATGGAAGCTGTTCCATACCCCTAATAGCTTTTCCAATTCTAATATATCTTCTTTGAGATGAGGCAACCAGAGCCGCATACAGTATTCAAGGTGTGGGCATACCATGGATTTATATAGTGGCATTATGATCTTTTTTGTCTTATTATCTATCCCTTTCTTAATGGTTCCTAACATTCTGTTAGCCTGTTTGACTGCTGCTGCACATTGAGCAGATGTTTTCAGAATACTACCCACAATGACTCCAAGATCTCTTTCTTGAGTGATAACAGCTAATTTGGACCCATAATTTTGTATGCATAGTTAGGATTATTTTTTCCAAAGTACAATACTTTGCATTTGTCAACATTGATTTTCATCTGCCATTTTGTTGCTCATGAGAGGACCTTTCCTCTTATCCCATGACTGCTTACTTTCCTTAAGAGCCTTTGGTGTGAGACCTTGTCAAAGACATTCTGAAAGTCCAGGTACACTATACCAACTGGATCACCCTTGTCCATCTGCTTGTTGAATTCTAATGGATTTGTGAGGCATGATTTTCCTTTAAAAAAGCAGTGTCGAGGCTTACCCTACAAATTGTGTTCATCTATCTGTCTGGTAATTCTGTTCTTCACTATAGTTTCAACCAATTTTGCCTGGTACTGAAGTTAGGCTTACTGGCCTGTAATTGCCACGATCACCTCTGTAAACTTTTTTTTAATTGTGTCATATTAGCTACCTTCTAGTCATCTAGTACAAAGGTTGATTTAAGTGATAGTGATAGATACATAGAACAGTTGTTAGTTCTATAATTTCATATTAAAGTTTTTTCAAAACACTAGGGTTAATACCATCTGGTCCTGGTGACTTATTACTGTTAAATTTATCAATTTGTTCCAAAACCTCCTCTATTGACACCTTAATCTGGGACAGTTCCTCAAATTTTCATCTAAAAAGAATGGCTATGGTGTCGGAATCTCGCTCACGTACTCTGCAGTGAAGACTGATGCAAAGAATCCATTTAGCTTATCTGAAACAGCTTTGTCTTCCCTGAGTGTTCCTTTAGCACCTTGATCATCCATCAGTCATAGGAGCAACAAGAGGGAAATCAGTGGGTGAATCTGGTCAACATCTTAGATGTCTATACACAGATGCAAGGAGTATGAGGAACAAACAGGAAGAGCTGGAAGTATTAACACATAAAATGGATTATGATTTAATTGGCATCGCAGAAACTTGGTGAGATAAATCTCATGACTGGAATATTGGTATAGAAGGTTATAGTTTGTTCAGGAATGACAAGCAACAAAAAAAGAGAAGTGGTGCTGTATTATACACCAAGAATATATACACTTGATCTGAGGTCCAGAAAGAGATGAGACCAGTTGAAAGTGTCTGGCTAAAGATAATGGAGAAATATGTATCATATCACGATAGGGGTCTATTATAGACTACCAAATCAGGAAAAGGAGGTAGATGAGGCATTTCTAGAATAAATAACACAATATCCAAAACATAAGACCTGGTGTAATGGGGGATTTTACATTTTAAACTTGACTAATAGTAAGACACTGGTTGTGAGTCTGAAGACAGAAGTCAATTGGGATGAAAGTGATCATGAACTGATAGATTTCATGAATCTAAGGAAAGAAAGGAGTGAGAGCAGCAGACTAAGGATGATGAACTTCAAAAATACCCAGACTTTAACAAACTCAGAGAACTGGTAGATAAGGTCCCATGGGAAGAAAATCTAAGGGACAAAGGAGTTCAGGAGGACTGGCAGTTTCTCACAGAGACAATATTAAAGGCACAACTTCTGATTATTTTAATACAAAGAAAATATAGGAAGAACAGGAAGAGGTCACCATCACTCCAACAGGAGCCCTCTAATGACCTGAAAATTAAAAGAGAATCCTACAAAAAGTGGAAACATGGCCTAATTGCAAAGGAGTAGTACAACAGAATAGCACATGCATGTAGGGACAAAATCAGAAAGGCTAAGACACATAATGAGTTACACTAGCAAGGGACATAAAAATCAATAAGAAGAGGCTATTTAAATACATTAGAAGCAAGAGAAAGACAAAGGAAATCATAGGTTCTCTACTTAGCAGGGAAGGAGAACTATCAACTGAACATCAAGAAGCTGAGGTGTTCAATGCCTATTTTGCTTGTCTTCACTTAAATCAGGGGTCAGCAACCTTTCAGAAGTGGTGTGCCGAGTCTTCATTTATTCACTTTAATTTAAGGTTTTGCGTGCCAATAATACATTTTAACGTTTTTTAGAAAGGCTCTCTCTATAAGTCTATATATTATATAACTAAACTATTGTCGTATGTAAAGTAAACAAGGTTTTCAAAATGTTTAAGCAGCTTCATTTAAAATTAAATTAAAATGCTCATCTTACGCTGCCGGCCCGCTCAGTCCACTGCCGGCCTGGGGTTCCATTCACCTAGGCCGGCAACAGGCTGAGCGGGGCCTATGGCTGGGAACCCGGCTGGCAAAGGGCCGGCAGGCTGGCAGCAGGCTGAGCGGGACCCGTAGCCGGGACCCCAGGCCGGCAGTGGGCTGAATGGCCCCATCCTCGCCTCTTCTCCGGAGCAGCGAGCATGCTGCGTCTACAGTTCTGGCTCAGCTTCTCCCCCTCCTTCTCCAGGACCATCAGCTGTTCGGCTGCAGGGAGGGAGAGGAGGAGGGGCACGAACCCAGCACACAGGGGAGGAGGGAGCTTGGCTGCCGGTGGAGGCTGCCCTGCAGCAGCAGGAGCCGGCAGGACAAGCTTCTGCCCCCTGCCCCTGCAGGAGAGAGTGGTGGGCGAGGGCAGAGAAGAGCAGGCTGGGCCAGGCAGGATTTTTAATGGCACGCTGCTGCCTGCCAGGGTCCCGGCCACCAGCCTTGCCCAGGCCACTACCGGCCTGGGTTCAGCAGCGGGCTGAGTGGGGCCAGCGGCCGGGATCCCGGCAAGCAGCAGCGTGCCATTAAAAATCAGCTCACGTGTCATCTTTGGCACACATGCCATAGGTTGCCGACCCCTGACTTAAATGGTAACAAGATGCTCAATACAATTACTATTAACAAGGGGGAGGAATGTAAGCCAAAATACGGAAAGATAAGGTTAAAGAATATTTAGATAAGTTAAGTTAGATGTATTTAAGTCAGCAGGGCCTGATGAAAGTCATCCTAGGGTACTTAAGGAACTAGATGAAGCAATCTTAGAACCATTAGCAATTATCAGACTGAATAGGAGTCACAAATATGATGCAGTTGCAAAAGAGGCAAACATCATTCTGTGGTTTATTAATGGAAGCGTTATACGTAAAATACAGGAAGTAATTATCCCACTCTACTCGGTACTGGTAAGGCATCAGCTGGAGTATTGTGTCCAAGTCTGGGCGGTATACTTTAAGAAAGATGTAGAATAACTGGAAAGAGTCCAAAGGAGAGCAACAAAAATGATAAAAGGTTTTAAAAACCTGACCTATGAGGAGAGGTTAAAAAACAGGGCATGTTGAATCTTGAGAAAAAAAGACTGAGGGAGGGAGCGGATAACAGTCTTCAAATATGTTCAGTCTGTTAGGAGAACTGTGATCAATTATTTTCTATGTCCACTGAAGGCAAGACAAGAAGTAATGGGCTTAATCTGCAGCAAGGGACATTTAGGTTAGATATTAGGGAAAACTTTTTAATTATAAGGGTAATTAAATTCTGGGATAGGATTCCCAGGGAGGCTGTAGAATCCCCATCACTGGAAGTTTCTAAGACTTCAGCATTGTGAATTTATTTTAGCATGAGCTTAATCGTCACAAAGAAAGGTTCCCTTTGATTGCTGTTCAGAAGAGAGAACACACCAATCAGAGCCTAGATGTGATCCCAAATATATTGTGTATCATAGAACAGTTTATCTGTTCCAGAGTATCCCCATCCCCATTATTGCCCTTCAAATCTGCATACTGGGTTAAATTAACTAGCTTCACACTATCTTGTCTCTCAAGTTACCAGTAATTTCCTGAGATGCTCACATTTAGAGCATATATGTATCACATGTCATAATCTATCAGCATGATGAAGTGAAACCAAAAAGCACTGATCTCCAGTGTTTAGTTCTGGATGAGTGAATATGATTAAATGGCTGATTGGGTTTTTCAAGCGTTAGCAAGAGAACAAGACAAAACAATGAATCAAATCTATATGTAGTATGATTAGTACACAACTGCTGACATACAAATTCATTATAGGTGGGGCAGTTAGCGTTGTCTGTCATTAAGGTTGCCTGGAACTTTCATTATAACACCCTTTTTTCAGTTGCTTATAACTTTACCAAACTTTAAGTCTGGGCTGAAATTTTACATGCCAGTTGTGTGACACACCCCCATTTATTTATTTATTTTCTGCCAAAACAGTTAAGCCATTTGCAATAACAAGGACAGGAAAAAAATCCATTGTTTGGCCCTTGTTAAAAAATTCTTGAGACCTTTTCTTTGCAATATTTTATCATTCCCATTGCTTTGTGGCACTTCAAATTTGGCAGGGGGGTGGCCTTTTGTGTTTGGGATGTGCCTTTGCTGTCCACATGAAAATCCATCCAAATTTAGCCAAATTATAATCCTTTGAAAAATTGCAGTCTGCACATGCTTGAGCCTCTCACAGCTCCAGAATGGAGGAATAGGCACAAATGGGGAAGAGAGACAGATCTTACAAGGAGCTAGGATATGGGGAGAGAACCGGGAATGGGTGAAGAGACTGGGACAAAGAGGGAGTGGGGAGGGAGACTGAGACTGGCTCAGGCGCCTCGGGGGAGACTGGAAATAGGAGCCAATGGGAAGAAGAGACAGATTAGACAAGGGGCCTAGACAGTGGAACTCTGAGTAGCTGGGCAAGGAGACCAGGTGTTGGGAAGGCAAGAGACTCGGTGTTATGGGGTAGGAAGGAAGCAGGGGCGACTCTATGTATTTTGCTGCCCCAAGCACGGCAGTCAGGCGCCTTTGGCGTACCCGAAACCGAGGGACCGGCGGACCTCCCACCGGCATGCTGCCAAAGGCAGCCAGACTGCCACCCTCGCAGCGACCAGTACGCCACCCCCTGCAATCCGGGCTTGCTGCGCTGGTGCCTGGAGGCGCCCCTGGAAGGAAGAATAGGACTCAGCGAGCCTGGAGTGGGAGAATACGCTGGGCAAGGAGACTGGGGCTTAGATTATAAGCCTCAGGAGTAGAGACTGTGATTGGGCAGAAAAGGAGTGTAGGGTGGGGATGAGACATAACTTGGACAGGGACATGGCAGAATGCATCAAGCTTGAGGGAAATTGACAGAAAAGTCTCTGCCCACTTGGCCATACACCACTCCAGAGTCTAGAATGGAATTCAGGATTCCTGAATCTCACTATTCATCTTCTGTCAACAAGCGAACCCATCGGCAAAACGTGTGTCTCATTCCCATCTAGTGCTGGTCCACAAAGAGGATGACAACCTGCTATTGCTATCAACTACTATTGCTATCAGTTGATTAGATCCAACCCTGTTGATGAACGACGTGGGTATCAATGTGAAGAGACAAGATGAAATTTCAGGGAAGAACATGGACAGGGAAGAACATTCAGTGTCCTACCTTTGGGAGGTTTCAGTTTTATTCCTAGTTATCATGTCACAAAATAAAACACCAAAAACAGGCACACTTGGTAGTTTAAGAGAGAACAAGATTCAGGGAGCATGAAGCTTAAGGTACCAACACACCTAAGAGAGATGATACCTCCATAACAGGGTTTACGCATGCTGGGAAACAACGATATGGAAGCATAGAAGAATGTGCAAAGGGAGAGGAGGATCAAAGGAACAGAGAAATACGTGCAGGGGAAGAAAAAGACCAGGTGGCAATGAATCTTTAAAGAGAAGGACATAAATTATGGTAAAAAGAAATAAAATGAAGAAGGAAAAGATATTATGAATAGCTTTTTTCTATAGAGTTTAAAGACAGCTAAAATTTCCTACTGTTACTTTTCTATATAAGCAATTTTTGCAGCTGCCATAGGGATGATGTTTGATCACCAATGGAAGATATGGTATCCACCAGATAATCTCACTTTTAACATGTGGCCCATACCATGAAAATGTTACACAACCCCTGGTCTAGAGTTTTATTATATCAGATGCATAGACATGGTCATCCCCTTTTATTGCCTTCACATTTAAGGGCATTCAGTGGTTTAATGGCAGGAAATCCCCTCAGCAGCTTCTTTGGTATTATTTCAAATGTAAGAGTGCTGAATAAATAGGCATAGGTAAATCTCACTGTCTATCTCAGAAGAATCCAGGAAGACGGGTTTGTGATAATCCAATGGCTCAAGTCACAGAATCAGACTATCCTTCCTATTACACCGGGGCAGCTTTATCATGGGCTCATGGGTTCAACTGCACCCACAGAAATCATCCTGCAAACAAACCTGAGTGGCATTGTGACCCCATGCACCAGGTCACAACATCTGGAGCAGGAAACCAGGCTCAGCTCCATGGGACAGGAGCCACCGCTGAAGAGTGAGTGAAGGGCAGGCTTGTTCTTCAGCATCCCTCTCCCTATGCCGGGAGCTGCCCCTCCTCCCCAGGCCAGTATTAGGGTTGCAATGCCAGGGCAGAGGATGGTGCTGTGGGTAGTCAATGCCCCTTAGTCAGTTTAGTATAATGCACCCATTGAATTGGGAAGCTACATCCACCCCTGCTTTACACTCTCAGCTGACCTAGTAGGTTTTACATTTTTTAAATATTGTATTTGGATTTTCTTTGATAAGATTCCTTTTCTATAAGTTCAGCTGATGATGGCTGAAGAACTAATTCCAGGAGAAAGGCCATCACTATAGTTCACACTGTGGTGGAATCCATCCCCTCTCCCCCCTTTCTTTATGCCATGCCTCCTGGTATTACCACCCATCTGACTCCAATCCATACTATACCAGTCCAACAATCAATCACCAGAGGCTGTGGACACCCATAATTAGATTTTAAAATCATAACTATAGTCATTTTACGTCTGCTTGCATAATTACATCAGCATGTTAATATCCTTTTAATGGTCTCTAATGATGTAATAAGAAATAATGGAATTTATCTGACAGCTACATAACCATTAACAAAACATATTAAGCATAACTAGTACTTCCATAAAAATTCAGGCTGTATCTGAAAGTGACAGCTAACATGCTGGATCCTTTTTACAATGTTGAACCATTTCTGATTATGTATTCCCCAAATAAATCCCCACTCATCCGCTTCACAGGGAGAACAAAGTTTATGTCAATGTAACTAGAAAATAAATCAAGTGTACAGTGAACTGTGCACTCTAGGAGCCAAACTGAGATTATATTGAGGATCCCAGGTCATCTGTTAAAATTGACATGTTGGTGAAAGAGAGAAGATAAAATAAGCTGATTACCACCCTGCATCAACTAATCAAGAAATAACATGGGAATAGGCTGCAAAGGCAACTGTTCACTCAACCAAATTCCAGAACAGTAGGAAAAGCTAAAATATAGGCACATACTATAAATATTCGGAGGCAAAACTAACCACAAAACAATAAGATCACCTCTGAAATAATCCTTTCAAAATGACTACATTGCAGAAAAATGCACATTAAACAACTGAGAGTTCTGGATTATAGGTCCCTTAGAAGAACTGATTGTTTAAATTTGCTATGGTGCACGTCTCAGAAATAATTCTTAATTCTTATTAAACATGCTGCTTTTGCATGGTCTTTGACATTAACCCTGTAGTTTTCATTAGTAAAACTAAAGTTGACAATACTTTAAGGATCTCTGACACAGGAAATAGTGCTGTCACCATCATACCATAGAGTATGTTGGGGAGGGAGAAGAGAGAGAGAGAGACAATTTCATTTCCTAGTCTTATTCACATGCTGTGTTGCCACGTCAGCCTCTGAATTAGCCAAATATGTCACACCCCCTCCTCACTTCCACTTTGTTTCTAACTCCTTCAACTGACCTCAGACTTACTGAATGGTTTCCCACTTGGTTACATACTTCGTTCTTTTTAAAAGTTGCTAACTGCCTGGGGAGAGGGGGAACAGCCGCAAGCATCAAACCCAGGTCCAGAAGTCCCTAGGCAGTGCTCAGACCAGGACCAACACACAGCAGCTTACTTCAACCAGAGGAGAAGAGGGCTAACGAAGCTCTAGCTCACAAAGAGCTCTGCCCATGAAGCTCCTGACTGGGGGAGACATCCAGCCCCACCAGTTGGCTGGGATGCTCTATTTAATCCAGAAAGAGGCACAGGAAGTTGTCTGAGCAACAAACAAATCCTTGGCTGCCTGTTACTATGGTCCCTGCCTACTTGCCTGACTCCTGGTTCCTGCCTCCCAACCTGGTCCTGCGCCTTCCCTCCTCAGCCCAGACCCCCATCTGCTCCCAGTTCCTGCTTTCCTACCTCGCTGATATGCTCTACTCCTGACGCGGACTCCAGGCTTGACTCCTAACTCCAGCTCTGACCCTTGGCTTGGTATCTCACTGGCTCTGACCCTTGGCTTGGCCTTTGACTTTGATCCCAGCTCCAGTTCCACACTCCTGACTCTAACCATTAGGCCTGACCTCCCATGCCCCAGTCCCTACTTGCATCTGGGGGAAAAAAGTTAAGATGAAATGCCAAGTGTGTTCGTGAGAAAAACATAATTTTAGTGGCTGAGCATTTCTCTATGAAAAAAGCAATTCCTCAGTGTCTGAGACTAAGTAAAATCCATACTTCCAAAGCGGCCTGAGCCTTGCACTTGGAAATATCAACAGTGGATTAGGGGTAATCACCAAGTCAAGTCTTTCCTGAAGCCTCTCCCTGTGAGGTTATTCAGCAACTATCCAACACTTTCAAATTCATACATTTCTCTTAGAATGGCCATGCAGCAGTGCCACAAAAGCTGCTGCTTTATAAAGCACAGGTTCTTTGCTTAGTATAGAATTTTTCTAAGGCATCTATCCCTGTGTTATCTATTGGCCAAATCCAAATCTCATAGCACATTAATGAGAATTGAACCTGGCCCAAAACTTCTAATTTGATTAATAAAATAAATGTATTATATGTTATTCCTCAATGACCCAAGATTTGGGAAATGATTTCATTCTTTTCTCCCCTAGGTTATAGACATTATTAAAATAAAGTGCAGAACTGATTTAATTTTAAATGTGTTGTGGTTAACGTAAAGAAGGTGCTCTGTCCTATTTGGCATCTCAGTTTATATCTTAAAATAGCTACATTTTACTATATAGCTATATCTAGTCCTCTAGCTACACATCAGCTCAGTGACAGGACCGAAAAATAGAGAGATTGTTTATGGCTATATCATTAGAATACTATGTTTCACTAGCACCAATATATGGTCTGCCAATTACAATTTAGTTGTGATTTAACCAATGATACTCAATCACCTAAAGGCTTTTTGGGGGCTTATAATTAGCTTGGTAGGTGTGACTGTTCTACTGGTAAATGGGTGACGTCAATGAGGCAGCATTCATTGACACCAGCAGAGAACTTGGCCCATGGCATTGTCTCTTTACAAGTGTGACAGACTCTGGTCTATCATATGTCACTCCTAGCCTTGAATTTCCTCCAGAAGACAGTAATTGCAGCCATTTTTGAACATTTAAAGCTTATTTTTCATTTTTTTAAAAAGCTAATTGTAGGTAAAATCGTCCATAAGCAATGCAAGTAAACCTTTTACTGCTTCATGAACGAATGAGTGAATGTTCACCTTCTGAGGAAGATGATCCAATATGACTGCCACTTCTGAGGTGTTTATAAGTAATTTAGCTTAAAATTTTTTTTACATATAATGCACTAGTGGTGCTACCCATTTGGGAAATAAATCTGGCAAGCTATTAATTTGCAATAATTTTTACTCATCTGTTAAATGCAAAGAATGGAATTCAAGAAAACTCTGATGGAAAGCTATATACAGGGGCGGCTCTAGGCACCAGCGGGCCAAGCGCCCGCTTGGGGCGGCATCCTGGGGAGGGCGTCATTTGGCAGTCATGCCTGCGGCGGGTCCCGTCTTCCCGCGGCTCCGGTTGAGCTCCCGCAGGCATGACTGCGGCAGGTCCGCTCATCCCGGGCTCCGGTGGACCTGCCACAGGCATGCCGGCGGGAGCTCCACCGGAGCCAAATGCCGCCCTCCCCAGGATGCCGGAGCCGCGGGAAGAGGAGACCCGCCGCGGGACTGGGGAAGGGCGGCGCAGCGCTCCGCGCTGCTTGGGGCAGCCTACTTTGTAGAGCCGCCCCTGGCTATATAGAGATATTCTACAATTCTGATGACATTATAAGCAAGTAGAGTGAAACAGCTGTTGAGAAAGCTATTTTCAACAAAAAAAATCTGCTTGCAAGTTGCTGAAACTTTGGAAAACATGGGGAAAATTTTATGAAATTTCTTAATATCTGATTAAATTTTCCCTGCAACATTTTTTCCTTTTTGGAAAACTTTAAGCCACTTCCACTCATTCAAACTCATGTCCCTCACAGTGCAATAAAGGTGCTTGTGTGGTCTTGTTTTTATACTGTCCAATTTGTATATGTTCCCTGCTAACACCAACTGGAGACTGACCATGAGTAGTACAGGTTTGTGTATAGGGCTCTGTTTCTGATGGAAGAAGATATTTTTTCCCAACAAAGCAAATGACACTAAAAAATTTTTGACTAGAAAATCAAGGTGAAAACTGGGAGTTGTAGGATAGACTTACTTACAGGATGGGGGATTCTATCCTGGGAAGCTGTGACTCTGAAAAAGATTTGTGGGTCATGGTGGATAAGTATCTGAACATGAGCTGCTAATGTGACTCTGTAGCCAACAGAGCTAATGCAATCATGGGATACATAAACAGGGGAATCTTGAGTAGGAGTAGAGAATTTATTTTACCTCTGTGGCCTTGGCTACACTTGCAAATTTGCAGCGCTGCAGCAGGGTGTGAAAACACACCCTCTCCAGCGCTGCAAATTGCGGCGCTGCAAAGCGCCAGTGTGGTCAAAGCCCCAGCGCTGGGAGCGTGGCTCCCAGTGCTGTACGTTATTCCCCACAGGGAGGTGGAGTACGGACAGCGCTGGGAGAGCTCTCTCCCAGCGCTGGCGCTTTGACTACACTTAGCGCTTCAAAGCGCTGCCGTGGCAGCACTGCCGCGGCAGCGCTTTGAAGTGCAAGTGTAGCCAAAGCCTGTATTTGGCAAAGTATGACCACTGCTGGAATGCTATATCCAGTTCTTTTGCCCACAATTTAAGAAGGATGTTGATAAATTGGAAAGGGTTCAGAGAAGAGCCATGAAAATGATAAAAGGATTAAAAAACAAGCCTTATAATTATAGACTCAAGGAGCTCAATCTATTTAGCTTAACAAAAAGAAAAAAAAAAGGGGTGACTTGACCACACTCTAAGTATCTACATGGAGAAAAAATATTTAATATATAAAATGTTCCAATGGCTGCAAGTTGAAACTAAACCAATTCAGACTGGAAAAAAGGCATACATTTTTGATGGTGAGGGTGACAGTGAGGGTAATTAACCATAGGAATTATAGGTGCAGATTCTCCACCACTGACAATTTTCAGATCAAGACTGAATATTTTTTAAAGATACACTCTAGTTTCAAAAGAATTATTTTGGGGAAAGTTCTATGGTCTATGTTATACAGGAGGTCAAACTAGATAATCGCAATGCTCCCTTCTAGCCTTGGAATCTATTAATCCTTCTCTTGGCGTGTGCTAGAACGACCACAGAGATTAAATGAGATATATGGCAATGTAGGGTAAATTAGCTGGCCATTGAGATACATTTACCTGCTGTAAGTCGAAGGTATAGCACCGGAAAACTAATGACATTTAGTGGTACCATCAAATACAGACAGAGTGAGGGCAACAGCAGGAAAGATTGAGAAGAGTACTGCAGTGCAGCAACACAATTAAGGGGCTAAAAACAGTCAGTCCCTGAGTCCCACTACAAATGAGCACCTACCACATCCTTCCAGAAGTAAAGCCTGTGGCCTGAAGCTTTAGAGAGAAGGGAGCTCATTATTGTTGGTGAAATGGGAGAAGAACGGCCCACAGCAACTTAAGATCTGAAGGACTTCACTGGCAAGGGAGATCTCTGCCGGCATCAGTTAGAGGGCAAGGAGAATTGACTGAATGGGTCAGGCTTCATTTGTATATTATATGATGGCGTGGTGCATTCTGAATAAAATGCAGTTTAGTTTTGCCTTTAGAAGCAATTAAATGCAACTGACCTTGTTGGGAAATACAAGGACAAGACACTGACTGTGCCTGAGGTCATCCTGACCGAGATTGCGGTCAGGCACAGTTGAGTAAGGGAGCATGGACAGAGGTAAAGGAGGAAGAGAGGGAAAAGGCTCCTGACAGCTGCTGGACGGGCTTCTCTGCTGATGAGGACTCTGTCAAGTGTCCCAGACACCACTGATATCATCCTGAGAGTTGAGCTGAGATTGCTGAACAGTGCAGAGTCTAGGCAGCAGTGACAGCTTTGTGGCTACAGATGATGCAGAGCAGCAGTGGCAGTAGCACCTTTGAGGTGATGGACGGCACAGAGCAGTGGAAAAGTTAGGCAGCTTGGACTGAAATCTCAGACAGAGTAGCAGTCTATCCACAGGACTCTGGTGTGGGCCTCTCTATCCAGCAATTAAAGCTGAAATCACTCCAGCTGAGTTAGGGAGTGGAGCCCCCAGAGCTGCCCAGGCAGCCCCAACCCATTAGAGTCCTTGGCTTTCTCCAATCCAGGATAACTAACTGTGAGCAGAGAGCTGAGGTGGTAGGAAGTGGCCAGAACACATTAGTCACTCATAATGGCCAAAGAAGGACCAAGGTGGGTACGTTTAAGACATCCTGGGAGATGGGAGTCTTACATCATAGAATTTGTTACTTGGTGGTTTTACCAACTCATTGTGTTGTGTACCTCCCCCTCTCCACCCCCAAAGTTCTCCTTGTTATAACTTCTGGATTCTGTGCTTGCAAGTGGGGAAAACTGCCCATAAGGGGCAGCCAAGGGTGGTTTATGTAGGTTCCCAGATTTCTGTGTGAAGGTTTAAGCCAGTGTTAATTAAGTCTTTAAGGAAACTTCTAGAAAATTAAACTTGGCCATTTCTGCTACCAACAACACCTGGCAGAAGAGTTACAGAGACTATCAAAAAACTCCCAAATATTGTCTCCTATGTCAGAATTTCTCTGAAAGCAGTCAAACCATCCCATGAACTAACCTTTATGCCCTTATTAGTTCTCTATTAAATTCTGTTGAGTTTTATTGTTTTAAACTTTCTCTCATGGAGGAGCAAACATTCCTGTGCAAACATTTCCACCTTAGAAAATTTAAGCAATATCTTCATTGTACCAGATCGGTCAAGTCACTACCTGTCCAATTTCCAAGATGAACATACATATAATTAGTCAGTGTGAAATATAGAAAAGTAAAACAATGTTTAAACAAGGCTGGACTCCTGAAGGAGACATAATTTAGTGTTCCAAGTGTAAGCAGAGTCAGGATGAGCCCCACCCTGACATCTGGTGGTAAATTATGGGGAGTGCGGAAAGAAGTTTCAAGTGTTTGCATTGGCATTTCAGTTATTTGCATTGGCACTCCCACCCCACTTAGCATACCGCAAAGCAGCATGGGATGGTTATTTTCACAGCTGTGGGACCCCCAATTTCGTTGTTATTGGGGCAGGAGGAACGAAATGTTGTCACCCTGATTAAGTAAATGAGGAACTACAAAACTGTCTTATGATAGAGGGTTTCATTATCAACTAAATAGCACTTGCTAGACAAGGGACATGGGTTCCAAAACCCATTGAAAGAAGAGAGGCTGGGGACAGATATCTGTACTTGGTGCTATAAGCTCCTTGTGTGAGCCAGAAGCACCAGTTCCACCTATGTCTCTCTCCACTGTGGAATGTCAGAGTTAATTTTTGATTCCCTTAAGAATCTAGATACAGGTAACTGAGCTGAATTCACTGGCACTGGGGCCTCCCTACTATGGGCTGGAATCACTAAGAGCTGAAATCACTGAAGAGCTGGACTTGCTGAGCTGAGAGCACTGAGTACTGTGCTAATGAGTGGAGGAGCCTGAAGCAATACCGTGGAGCAGAGCAGCTGGCAGAGTGGAGTTGAGCAGTTTGTGCAGCCCTGGGTGAGTGGAGCCAAGCAGCTCGCGAGGACGGCCGGAGCAGATCACAGGACAGCTGGTGGACCAGAGCAGCTGGCAGAGCGGAGCAGCCCACAGAGCCAGCGGAGCTGAGCTGTTTGCGGGGACGGCTGGTGGAAGCAGAACCCCACGAAGAGGCAGGGCAGTTGGCCCCGAACCACGTAAGGTGCCCCTTTCTACCCAGGCTGGGGAGGGGGACCTCTGCAGAGAGACTCTTGAACTCTGGGGCTGCACTGACCCGGGACAGAGACTTTTGGATTGTGGGACTTTTGGGACTGTGGGTGATTTGGGGGTTGCTGGACTCAAGGGCCCAGAGAGAAGGACACAGCCCAATTTGCTGGGGTGGGTCTTTGCTCACAGTTTGACCTGTGAACTCTAGTTGAGGTATTTTCCCAATTTAATGCTTGTTGTTTATCTCATGTAATTAAACCTTTTCTGTTACACCAAGAGTCTGTGCTTGCGAGCAGAGGCGTAGCGAGCGCCCTCCGTACCCTCTGACCGGAGGGGGCCCCGCAAGGAAGGGGGCCCCTAAAAGTGGCAAAAAAAATGTTTCTGCATTGTAAGGGGCCCCGGACATATGTTCGGAGGGGGCCACGTTCTTTGTTGCTACGGCCCTGCTTGCGAGAGGGGAAGTATTGCCTCCTTGAGGCGCCCAGGGGTGTGTGTAAGATTTTCCCAGGTCACTGGGTGGGGGCTCGAGCTGGTTTGCATTACGTTGTGGGGAAGGGACCCCTATGTATTGAACCCAGCCCTTGCTGCTATCAATTCAGCCTGGCAGAGGGGTTACACAAGCACAAAACTCAAAGTCAGAAACCCCTGAGTTCCACTCTACCTCAGACACACCCTCCTCTTCTATGAAACTGAGTATAATAACCTTTACAATACTTATCTTACATGGGTATGGTGAAGGTTAGTTAATGTTCATACAGCACTCTGAAGATTATAATTTTTCCTTTTACCTTATACTAATGGTAATATGGAGATCTTTTCGAGACTGCATCAGATCATTTTTATTAAGTATGCTATTGTTAACTGTAAACAAAACTTGGCAAAGAATGCCAGGATATTCTTTTCTCTCTCTCTCTCCATGTGAAAATCAGCTATTTCCTTAAGAAAATATATATTAAAGAATAACAATGAAAAAACATATAAAATAGAAGGGACGAGCACCATATACATACTTGACATCATCAAAGTCACTCATCTGCAGCTTCAGGAGAACTGCCACATCCTTTATTAACTCCAAACCCTTTTCCACATTCAGCGGGCTGTTGAAAGGAAGCAAGAAAACGCAACATTATGAAAATGGAACTCATCAATACTTGAGAGGCTAAAAGTCCCCGAAGAGTTATCACCTTGGCCTGTCAGGGTCTGAAAATCACTGCTTACAGTATTCCTGTCACATAGCGATCGTGATATCAAGGGAATTGGGATCAGGTGCTTCTTCAGGCATGATGAATCACCTGAATTTTCCAGCAATAAGACAAACAATAAGGTGTAAATGGAATTGTTAGGAAGTGTAATGGGCCCATGATGCAGTGACCGGTTCATCTCAAGCCTCAATAAAAAATGTAATAAAGTAAAAAGAAAGAAAGAGTGAAAAGGATTGGCGAGACAAGGATGGAAACAAACAATGAAAGTCAAATTGCAGGGCTCTGTATCAAAAGGACAAGGGAAAAGCATATTTTTAAATTCATTAGTTTTTTAAAATGAATCCAGGGAAAGGATGCAAAAATATTATGGATTTGAAAGTAAACAATGGAGATAGGCACACAGAGCAGGAGAGGCTAATTAGGTAGATGGAAAATACTTTGGTGTGTGAGTGTGCTGCTGACATAATCCGCCTTCAATCTTTTTAAAATTTCTCAGTGCCACATTCACATTTTTTAATTTAAAAAACAAGTTGCAATCAAGCATATCACATGTACAGTGTTATCATTTAAGAAAGCATTTAGCTATATGCAAAATTTTCATTAATAAAAAGTTTCAGGTTATTAGTTAAGCGTTCTTTAGGCTCTCCTATAACTCTGAAGATTTATTGCAAACATTACATTTTCTGTCTGTGATGTACTGACAGCAGTGTTCAGTGACTCCAATAGATACAACATTTTCAGACTTATCTGGATGGGGCTTAAAAGTTTCTTGACACCTTAAATGACCGCTTCTTGGAGCAGCTAGTCCTGGAACGCACAAGAGGAGAGGCAATTCTTGATTTAATTCTAAGTAGAGCACAGGATCTGGTCCAAGAGGTGAATATAGCTGGACTGCTTGGTAATATTGACAATAATATAATTACATTTAACATCCCTGTGGCGGGGAAAACACCAGAGCAGCCCAACACTGTAACATTTAATTTGATTTCAGAAAGGGAACTACACAGAAATGAGGAGGTTAGTTAAACAGAAATTAAAAGGTACAGCACCAAAAGTGAAATCCCTACAAGCTGCAGGAAAACTTTTTAAAGACACCATAATAAAGGCTTAACTTAAATGTATACCCCAAATTAAAAAACATAGAAGATAACCAAAAAAAGTGCCACTGTGGCTCAACAACAAAGTAAAAGAAGCAGTGAGAAGCAAAAGGTATCCTTTAAAAAGTGGAAGTTAAAATGGTTTTTGTAAAGGGAAATTATGCCTCACCAATCTACTAGAATTCTTTGAGGGGGTCAACAAGCATGTGGACAAGGGGGATCCAGTGGATATAGTGTACTTAGATTTTCAGA
Source organism: Mauremys reevesii (assembly GCF_016161935.1). Lineage (NCBI taxonomy): Eukaryota > Metazoa > Chordata > Testudines > Geoemydidae > Mauremys > Mauremys reevesii. The sequence goes on from NC_052624.1 coordinate 21,078,276, forward strand.
AAGCCTTTGACAAGGTCCTTCACCAAAAGGCTCTAAAGCAAAGTGAGCTGTCATGCAGAGCCGGCTCCAGGCACCAGCATTCCAAGCAGGTGCTTGGGGCAGCAATCTGCAAGGGGAGGCAGTCCCTGTTGTTTTGCCCCCAAGCAGCGCGCCAAATTACTGCCGCGGACGGCGGGGCAGTCCGTGTGCCCCTTAGGGCGGCATGCGCGTTTTCACGGCAGCAACAATTCAGCAGCAGCTTCTATGTTTAGCGGTCTGCGGTGGCTTCAGTTAAACATAGAAGCTGCCGCTGAATTGCCGCCGCCGCGGAAACGCGCCTGCCGCCCTAAGGGCACATGGACTGCCCCCGCCGTCCGCGGCGGCAATTCGGTGCGCTGCTTGGGGCGGCGAAAACTGTAGAGCCGGCCCTGCTGTCATGGGATAAGAGGGAAGGTGCTCTTATGGATTGGTAACTAGTTAAAACATAGGAAACAAATGGTAGGAATAAATGGTCAGTTTTCAGAATGGAGAGAGGTAAATATTGGTGTCCCCCAGGGGTCTGTACTGGGACCAGTCCTATTCAACATGTTCATAAATGATCTGGAAAAAGGGGTAAACAGTGAGATGGCAAAATTTGCAGATGATAAAAAACTACTCAAGATAGTTAAGTCCCAGGCAGACTGCAAAGAGCTACAAAAAGATCTCTCAAAACTGTGTGACTGGGCAACAAAATGGCAGATAAATGGCAGATAAATGCTGATAAATGCAAAGTAATGCACATAATCATAATCTCAACTATACATATAAAATGACGGGGTCTAAATTGGCTGCTACCACTCAAGAAAGTGATCTTGAAGTCATTGTGGATAGTTATCTGAAAACATCCACTCAATGTGCAGCGGCAGTCAAAGAAGCAAACAGAATGGTGGGAATCATTGAGAAAGGGTTCAGAGTAGCAGCCGTGTTAGTCTGTATCCGCAAAAAGAACAGGAGTACTTGTGGCACCTGAGAGACTAAAATATTTATTTGAGCATAAGCTTTCGTCTCTCAGGTGCCGCAAGTACTCCTGTTCTTATGGACAGAGGGATAGATAATAAGACAGAAAATATCGTATTGCCTCTATGGAAATCCATGGTATGTCCACATCTAAAATACTGCATGCAGATGTGGTCACCCCATCTCAAAAAAGATATATTGGAATAGGAAAATGTTCAGAAAAGTGCAACAAAAATGATTAGGGGTATGGAACGGCTGCCATATGAGGAGAGATTAATAAGACAGACTTTTCAGCCTGGAAAAGAAACAACTAAGAGGGGATATGATAGAGGTCTATAAAATCATGACTGGTGTGGAGAAAGTAAATAAGGAAGTGTTATTTATTCCTTCTCATAACACAAGAACTAGGGGTCACCAGCACGTTTAAAACAAACAAAAGGAAGTATTTTTTCACACAATGCACAGTCAACCTGTGGAATTCCTTGTCAGAGGATGTTGTGAAGGCCAAGGCTATAACAGGGTTAAACAAAGAACTAGATAGATTCATGGAGGATAGATCCGTCAATGGCTAATAGCCAGGATGGACAGGGATGGTGTCCCTAGCCTCTGTTTGCCAGAAGCTGGGAATGGGCGACAGGGGATGGATCACTTGATGATTACCTGTTCTGTTCCTTCCCTCTGGGGCACCTGGCATTGGCACTGTTGGAAGACAGGATACTGGGCTAGATGGACCTTTGGTCTGACCCAGTATGACTGTTATATTCGTATGGATTTTGATTAAACGGTGCTTTTAACATTATTAAACCCCAATGTTCATATAAATTGTCAGTCAGGAAATTTAGGCTTGAAATTAGACAAAGGTTTCTAACCATCAGAGGAGTGCAATTCTGGAACAGCCTTCCGAAGGAAACAGTGGGGGCGAAGGACCTCCATGATTTTAAGTTTAAGCTAGATAAGTTTATGGAGGAGATAGTATGATAGGATAACGGGCTTAGTCAATAGGTCAATTAAGTGCCACACTGGTAATTAGTACAGTGGGTCAATGATAGGATATTGTTAGCCTTTTTCCAGAGGGTATGGCTGGAGAGTCTTGCCCGCATGCTCGGGGTTCAGCTGACCGCCATATTTGGGGTCGGGAAGGAATTTTCCTCCAGGGTAGATTGGCAGTGGCCCTGGAGGTTTTTCGCCTTCCTCCGAAGCATGGGGCAGCTGTCGCTTGCTTAAGGAGTGGGTGGATCGGCTTATGTGGCCTGCATCTTGCAGGAGGTCAGACTAGATGATCATAATGGTCCCTTCTGATCTTGAATTCTATGATTCTATGATAATGAAATTTTACAAGCATGAGTGTCAGCTCATTTATGCTAGTGAAAATCAGAAACAATTCTAGTGAAGCCAGTGCAGTAGAGTCAATTAAGAAGAGGATCAGGCCCTACATTTTTACTTCAAGGCTTTGTGGGGTGAGGGGGAATAGAGGAAAAAAAGCATGCTCTTAAAGGTGATTTCTTTATGTAGGCCAAGAAGGAAAAAAAGAAAAAGAAAGTTTTTCTAGGATCTACTTTATTTTTTCTTACTTATTTCAATGAAAGATTCTACCTGCAAGTTTTTATCAATCATCATCATTTTATGTATTGTCTACTGGGCTGCAATGAGCACTTTTATTTATTTATTTTACAGTGTTTTGCATACAGAGCCCCGAGGGTATGTCTATTTAAATAACAGGATATCTCATTTGGACTTTGGTTAGGATAGAATTACTCAGCTTCTCTTCACATTCCTACAGTCTTAACCCAAAATGCTCAAGGGACATCCTGTCACACAGACAGAGGTACCACCTCAGGGTACCATATAAACTTAGAGTTCTTCTGTATGAAAAAGGCAGAGATGTTCCTGTGTAAAAGAATATAAGCACTTCTGCAAGAAAAAAAAAAGTACCATGGATTATTCATAAAAAAAACCCACCTTACCTTCCAAGAAATGACAGTGGATAGAACTCTGATTATTTACAGATAACCATGAAAGCAGATTGTTACAGTGACTCAGGGGCTTACGTGTTAATTAGATCCTTTCCTCCCAAAGATGCTGGTTTAAATTTAGGGGGATGATTGGTGTCAGGAAGTAGATTTTTACTATAATAGCCAGTACACACAGAAGTGCAAGGAAAGAGGACTGGAGAAGAGTAATACTTTAAAAAGAGGAACAAAGAGGATTCAGAGAATTATAGACCAATCAGCCTAACTTGGATACCTGGAAAGATACTGGAACAAATTATTAAACAATCCATTTATAAGCACCTAGAGGATAATAGGATTATAAGAAATAGCCAGCATGGATTTGTCCAGAACAAATCATGCCAATCCAACCTCATTTCCTTTTTTGACAGGGTAACTGACCTAGTGGATAGGGGGTAGATGTGATATATCTTGACTTTAGTAAGGCTTTTGATACGGTTCCCCACACGACAGTCTCATAAGCAAATAAGGGAAACAGGATCTAGATGAAATTGCTCTAGGGTGGGTGCACAGCTGGTTGAAAGACTATACTCAAATAGTAATTGTCAATGGTTCACTGTCAAACCAGGAGGACGTATCTAGTGGTATCCCACAGGGGTGAATCTTGCATCCGGTACTAGTCAATGTTTTCATTTATGACTTGGATAATGAATTGGAGAATGTGTTTATACAATCTGAAGATGACACCATGCTGGGAGAGGTTGAAATCATTTTGGAGGATGGAATTAGAATTCAAAACAACCTTGACAAATTGGAGTATTGGTCTGAATTCAACGGGATGAAATTGAATAAAGATAAGTGCAAAGTACTTCACTTAGGAAGGAACAATCAAATGCACAACTACAAACTGGTGAATAACTAGCTAGGTGGGAGTTATAGTGGATCACAAATTAAAAATGAGTCAACAATGTGATGCAGGTGCAAAAATGCTAATATCATTCTGGGGTGTATTAACAAGAAGTGTTGAATGTAAAACATGGGAGGTAATTGTCCCACTCTACTCGACACCGGTGAGGCCTCAGCTGGAGTACTGTGTCCAGTTCTGGACACCATATTTTAGAAAAGATGTGGACAAATTTTAGAGTCCAGAAGAGAGCAACAAAAATGATATAAATGTCCTATGAGAAAAAGTTTTAAAAAATGGGGCATATTAAGTCTTAAGAAAAAAAAGACTAGGGGGGCGGGAAGCTGATAAGTGTTCAAATATGTTAAGGACTGTTATCAGAAAGGAGGGTGATCAATTCTTCTCCATATCCAATTAAGGCAGAAGAAGAAATAATGAGCTTAATCTGCAGCAACCCAGGAACAGTGAACCACAGACACTGGGAGCTGCGGGCAGCCATGGAAATGTAAACAAACTGTCTGGACGCCCCCGCCAACAGATTACTCTGACGGGCTGTGTGCAGCCCGTGGGCCTCAGGTTGCCCACCCCTGCTCTAGTGTACACAAGGCCTCTTGTTCGAGAGCCAACCCCACATACCATTCTGTTGATATATATAAGAACACCTATAGAGTTGCAGATGACACCAACCTAGAAAGTGTCAAAAATAAAATTAAATTTATTTTTTACACCTTTCAGCTTGGTGTCATCTGCAACTATATAGGCCAGGGGTAGGCAACCTATGGCACGCGTGACGAAGGCGGCATGCGAGCTGGTTTTCAGTGGCACTCACACAGCCCAGGTCCTGGCAACTGGTCCGGGGGGCTCTGCATTTTAACTGAATTTTAAATGAAGCTTCTTAAACATTTTTAAAACCTTATTTACTTTGCATACAACAATAGTTTAGTTATATATTATAGACTTTTAGAAAGAGACCTAAAAACGTTAAAATGTATTACTGGCACGCGGAAACTTAAATTAGAGTGAATAAATGAAGACTCGGCACAGCACTTCTGAAAGGTTGCTGACCCCTGATATGGACTGTGCTATAAGGCTGATTTGAGAGCAAGCAAAGTGCAGGAGAATAAAACACAACTATTGACTATGCTATACTGTATAAACTTTATAGCTCACTATATATAAAGCCATTCTACATTTTGTAGTATGCTTAATAAATAACTCTAAAAATCACTATCCATTTTCTTAAAATACATTCCCTCTCCTGCCCAAGGGTCATTACTGTGTAAACCAGTGTTTCATTATTGAAACAAAGCACCTTACTTCCATCGGATTATCCTCTAACACCTTCTCTTTCTGTCACGAGCAATTTAAACATTATTTTTCAATTGAAAGGTCACAGAGCTAACAAAAAATGTATATTGAACCAGTGTCAGTGTTCTTATACAGTCTATCTCCGATCATTTGTAAAACGTACTTTGTTTAAAGGGCTAACAACAATGAAGTTATAAAGAGCATAAGGAAATATATACATTTTACTGGTGGGTTAAATAGCTATAGATTATACTCTTTTAAAATCAGGCTCTGAGTCTTCACTCTCCAAAATCTTTCACCGCTTTCTTTATTGTACCTCACTTCCCAGCCTCACATCATTAGGCACACAACTCTGGCATATAGCTGTACCTGCTGCATCATGAGGCTCATTTTTCTATTTAAAATAGCAAACATTATATGATGGTGTTACATTATCCCCTCAGATGAAATGGCTTCTTTGTTGAAACCAAGACTGCAGTGGCATCATTTGGCACCATGACTTAATCACAGCTCCCTTTGCAGAAACTTCCCTATCCCCATTTGTCATTTTAAAAATCAAGGGCCCAATCCAGAATGACTTGCTCAGGAAAAATTAATACTTACTTTAATTAACTCCCATTGACTTCACCAGGAGGTTTGTCTGAGTAAGGACAGCGGGACCAGGCTGTCATGCTATTTTAATTAGAAAAGGACCTGATCAAAACTGCAGAAACTTTTAATGGGAGCTGCTGCCGGTTTTGAAAATCAGGCCACCTATTTAGATGCCTGAATATGGATTAAGGAATCTAACATTAGGCAATTACTTTTGGAAATTTTGCCACACAATGTACTGAACACTGAACTGAGAGAAAAAACAGAGACCACAGCAAACACACCAACCACTCGCTATGTTGCAATCGTTTACACAAAGCCCTCGCTGTTAGAACCTGATTTTTAAAGAGCAGTTCTATGCCTAAAATGGCATTATAGAGTTTCACTCTCATTATCTGTCAATGACTTCCACATCTAATCTGCTCAATTTACAAGAAAAAAAATGTTTTTTCCTGACCTCTGGTTTTGCAAGTGTCTCACAGTCACACCAGGCCATTTCCTTCTCATACACCAGCACAAGAAATAAAGGTTTTGCTAGCCAAATGATGTCCTCGGTGTTATCTATGCAACACACCCCCTCTCCCCCCCGCCCCCGCCTTCAGTGGGATTACACACATGTAACTGAGGCTATGTCTACACTAAAGACCTTACAATGGCACAGCTGTACCACTGCAGCTATGCTGCTGTACGGTCTCCTGTGTAGCTGCTCTATGCCAAGGGGAGAGAGGTCTCCCGTTGGCATAATTAAAACACCCCAAATGAGCGGCAGTAGTTATGTCAGCGGGAGAGCATCTTCCGCCAGTTTGGCGCTGTCCACACTGGCACTTTTGTTGGTGAAATTTATGTTAAGAACATAAGAACAGTCATAATGGGTCAGACCAAAGGTCCATCTAGCCCAGTATCCTGTCTTCTGTCAGTGGCCAGTGCCAGGTACCCCAAAGGGAATGAACAGAGCAGGCAATCATCGAGTGATCCATCCCCTGTTGCTCATTCCCAGCTTCTGGCAACCAGGGATGTTGGTCAGGGATGGGTTTTTTCACACCCCTCACTGACAAAAGTTTTACCAACAAAAGTGAGAGCGCAGACATAGCCTAAGAGGAATTTAGAACATTATTCAGTTGAGGCTGAATGAGGAATACAACCCAGTTCCCCTTCTCTCAGATCTGTCAGCTCTGCAGTGGTCACAAGAGTAAAGAGCAGCATTCATGGCAGTCCACAAGGATTGTACACATTCCCTTGGGTCAGATGTGGGGCGCATGCTGTAGAGGCAGTCAGCAAGTAAGCTGTGGCTTGAAAAAAAAATAATTTTTTTAACATTACAAAATCCTCTCTGTGCTTTAAGTAATGGAGTCAGAGCTGAACGCCGGATGCTGATCCAAGTCCTAGTTCAGCTTGGTGCCTCAATTACGTATTTGGTGTTGTGACATTCTAATGGACATTTCTATAAGATCCCAAAGATCAGCAGTGCACCCATAAGTGGGACTATGCAAAGGCTACTTTGAAGAAGATAGATTACATCTCTCTGGCCTGGATCTAATGATTATATGTTCAAGGGTATGTTTGCAATTTCTGGTCAGAGAACAGGAAGACAATACATAAAAAAGCAGCGGGATGAGTCCTGCAGGGAAAGGCATTGAGCAACATGGCAGTTCCCTCAGCCTAGCACAGAATGGCACTCAGTTACTAATAAAAGCTACCGGGTAATGGCAAAGGGGAAGGAAAAAAACAGAGATGAAAAGCGTATTTTCTGCATTTCCCAAAACTCTTGTGAGAACGATCCCATAAACTGGTCCATTTTTGGAGAAAATTTTTGATCTAGTTGTACAGATGGCTTGATTGTTAATACTTGCCAGTCCTGCTCTAGTCCAAAGAGAGCAATATGTGTCTCACAGTAAGGTTGTCAGCCTCACAAGCAGTTGCTCTCATTTGTTTTTCCTTCTCAGAGCTGCCGAGTGTGTTCCAAAAACCACTTACTGAGTCTTAAAATCCCCATGTGCTATTGTTCAAATTATGTACTGTCCTTTCCAAACTGTATGCACTGCCCTTACAATACATTCTTAAGAAACGTAGTGCAACACAGTAATGGATATCCATTCCGTTCTGTCAGATTAGTTCACGTGAATCATTTTCTAAAAAAGGAGGAATAACCTACAGCACAGAAATAAGACTGACATTGGGAATTACACTCCTTAAACCTAAATGTCTGTCTAATCCCCAGTGAAATCTTAACTAAATTCTCAGATTTAGCATTCAGTATTTTCAACTGAAACCTTGGAAAGAGTCTTAATGGAACAGTTGTTTATTTTCCACATGGATAACAATGTAAAAAAATGATGCATTGCCCAATAAAAGCTCCACATGCAAAACTTGTTGCATGGTTACCTTAAGTAACCAATCACTATTATACATATAAGAACACCATGCAATGAAAGTAGCATATAGGGAATAACTTGAGATTAAAGGTAAACAGCTTCCAGTTGAAGATGGTGGTAGGGATATATAAAGTCCTTTATGGCTTGGGTCACGGATACCTTAGCAATCCTCTTCCTCTTTGTGTTTTACCCGAGCAGCTCAAGCGATAACAATAATATTCCTTTGGGACACTCAAATTAACAGTCACTGGATGTGCTCATCCAGGGTCTGGATTAGAGCTGTTTGGGAATTTTTCTGAGACACAATTTTTCATTGAGAAATGCAGATTTGTCCAAAACAAATATTTTCTCAGGAAAGGATCAGATTCAACTCAATTCAGATTCATTGAGAAGGTTTTTTATTTCCATGATGGAGGGAAAAAAGAGAGAGAGACACTCTCCGCTCACTGTAGAGAGATACCACAGTTCACATGCCTGTTTGATTTAGAATATGGACTTGAACCCACATCTCCAGTGGCTGCCATAACCACCAGCCTATTGGCTATCGAGGGTACACTGTATGAATGGGTGTGTTCTCGTGCGCGCGCGCTCTCTCTCTCTCATTTAGTGAAAAACATTGAAAGGTCTCAGGTTTGTCTCAATACGGAATGGGAAATTACTTTAAATCTTAAAAATATCTGTGGGATGGAAGAACCATTTCCCACCCAGCACGATCATAGAATCATAGAATATCAGAGTTGGAAGGTACCTCAGGAGGTCATCTAGTCCAACCCCCTGCTCAAAGCAGGACCAATTACCAACTAAATCATCCCAGCCAGGGCTTTGTCAAGCCTGACCTTAACAACCTCTAATGAAGGAGATTCCACAACCTCCCTAGATAACCCATTCCAGTGTTTCACCACCCTCCTAGTGAAAAAGTTTTTCCTAATATCCAGCCTAAACCTCCCCCACTGCAACTCCTTGTTCTGTCATCTGGTACCACTGAGAACGGTCTAGATCCATCCTCTTTGGAACCCCTTTTCAGGTAGTTGAAAGCAGCTATCAAATCCCCCCTCATTCTTCTCTTCTGCAGACTAAACAATCCCAATTCCCTCAGTCTCTCCTCATAAGTCATGTGCTCCAGCCCCCTAATCATTTTTGTTGCCCTCTGCTGGACTCTTTCCAATTTTTCTACATTCTTCTTGTAGTGTGGGGCCCAAAGCTGGATATGGTACTCCAGATGAGGCCTCACCAACGTTGAATAGAGGGGAATGATCACATCCCTCGATTTGCTGGCAATGCCCCTACTTATAAAGTCCAAAATGCCATTAGCCTTCTTGACAACAAGGGCACACTGTTGACTCATATCCAGCTTCTCATCCACTGTAATCCCTAGGTCCTTTTCTGCAGAACTGCTGCCTAGCCATTCGGTCCCTAGTCTGTAGCAGTGCATGGGATTCTTCCATCCTAAGTGCACGACTCTGCACTTGTCCTTGTTGAACCACATCAGGTTTTCTTTGGCCCAATCTTCCAATTTGTCTAGGTCCCTCTGCATCCTATCCCTACCCTCCAGTTTATCTATACACCTCATCCACATTCCTCTTTCTCTACCCCTCTTTGATCTCAACTTTATCTTTCTTAATTGAAGCAACCAGAACGGGACAGAGTTATAACTGTTACAATTTATGTTTTGATTTTCTGTCCCTCTACTGATGCGCATAAATATACTACTTGTTTTTATAACTACATTTTGTTTGCTTATTGACTACTTTTGTAACTACATCACAGACAGCAGATACCTACATTAAGCAAATTGAAATAACTCCTCAAAACAATTTTTTTTCTATAAAGCCTGTTTTTGCTAGTGTATATTATTCTGTTGCACTTATCCAAGATGAATTTCATCTGCCACTGTGCTCCTTAATCCCTCAATGTATTTAAAGCACCTGGGATTTTTCTAAATACACCCTAGTTCTTCCTAACAACCACCTCTTCCTCTCTGTTGACCTCTCTACATTTGGAAAAGCAGAAGTTCATGATGATTCATTGTCTCTTACACTCATCCAGATCTTAATCCAATGAAACACCGTGCCCCTTATTCTACGACTAATTTTCCTTAATAGTCATTATGAAGAGCATCCCATTCACCTCCTGTTGTATTTGAGGTTAGTAGTACAATCTGCAGCTTTGCTTCAAAAACAGCTTCTCTCTGTGGAGGGCCTCCTATAGCTCATCAGGAGGGACTCCCATTCGGATGGACCTTAGCAGACCTTTGGACTTGGACTTGGTCCTGCTGAAGAAGATTGTCCTGTAACAGTGAATCAGTGGCTGGAGCACAGAGGTAGGTGTAGGGTAAGGGGCTGGTAATAGCTATAGCTGGAAGCCAGGGTAGGAGACAGGGCAGGAAAGTTAGGGAGGCAGCATTAGAAAATGGCAGTCGATCTGGGCAATTCCACTGGCATTTCTTTTTGGAGCTACATTAAGTGAGTGAGGAATAAGAGGAACTCTTCTTTCTATAAGCAGAAAAATTTGAAAAATGGCCCATCCTTGAGATCCTATGAGACTGGGTGTGTGTGAATTTCAGAGTTTGTGGTGACAGTGGTTCTGTAGCTACAGGGAGGCAGAAAAATAATCAGATTCTCACAGAAACATTTTTTAAAAGGCAGTTTAAAAATGTTTCCTCTGCGAAAGCTACTACTACTAATCGTCATCTGCAAAGGCTGCTTGAATCTTGATTTATGTGAAAATCTCAATGCAACCTGAACTATTGAGTAGTTACTGATACCTCCATAATAAACTATGTCTATATTGAATCCAGCTCCCCTCTTTTTTGCATGCATCATAAATACATAGTGTGCATGTGCATCTGTGTGCATATCTGTGTGCACTTTGTGGGGTATCTATTCATCCATCCAAGATAGTTATAAGGTCCCCATTACCGTAGTATCTCAGCACCTCATAGTTTGTAATGTATTTATCCTCACAACACCTCTGTAATGTAAAGAAGTAGCATGGTCCCCATTTAACAGATGTGGAACTGAGGCATAGAGAGATTAAGGGCTGGTCTATACTAGAAAATTATGTTGGCTTAACTATGTCACTCAGGGGTATGAAAAAATCCACACCCCTGAATGGCATACTTAAGCCAAGCTAACCTCCACTCTAGCCAGCACTAGGTCGATGGAAACATTCTGTTAGGGGAGATGGATTACCTATGCCGACAGGAGAACCCTTACTATTGGCATAGATAATAGCATCTACTCTGACGCACTGCAGCGGCACCGCTCTAGTGTTTTAAGTGTAGACATACTGTAAATCCAAGAGTTCAAAGTCACACAGGAAGTCTATGGTGGAGCAGTGACTATTGGGTATGGTGATTTCAGTCAAGGTAATTCATAGTGTTGACATGAAATGAAATTTGAGCCTAAGCCAAGACAGTCCTGACAGAAAATGATTTTATCTTATCTTTCTCATTGGTGATGCTCCTATGCATAATCAGAGAATAGTCTGTGTTGAATTAAAAGAGAGAACATTTTTTCATCCAAAACACTTTTTAGCAAAAAACGCATATTCAGTTACACCAAAACATTCTGTGAATTCATTTCAGTTTCATCAAATTGTTCATGTAGAAGACCCCCCCAAAAATTCTGAAAAAGTAAAAAATGTTTAATTTCAACATTTTTTAAATGAAACTTTGAGATTTTTAAGTTAAAAAGGACTTTTTGGGTCAAACAAAATGTTTCACTGGACCAGAAATTATTTTTTTCAACTTTTGATTAATCAAAAATTTCATTTTTTATTTAACCTGAAACTATTCTCCGCCCCTCCCCCCAAATTCTTCAGACTTACCAGTGAACTGAAATATCCGTTATTCACCCAGCTCTAGTTGGAATGTCTGGACACACAAGCAACAGGTGCATGGTGCCATGACACTCCTTCCTCACCTTTCTTAGTTTAGATTAGCCTTTCAGTAATGTCTCAGTGTAGCTTCCTTGCACTTAATTTCCCATCTCTTAAAACACTCAGCTTGATACCCATAAAAAATCCAAGCCGGAATGTAATTCAGGTTAGTATTGTTGAGAGACCCTTATATGATTTGCACACCACTTTGGTTAAACTATGATACATTTTAATTTTTAGAGCAAAAAAGCCACATGACTCACATTTAATCTGATTTGTGTAGGTGTGTCGTAACTGAGTCATACCTGGGTATGGCTCTTCTAGGAAAATCTTATGGGAACTGCCTAATATCACAACAATCCTAGAAGCAATTAAAAAAAAAAAACACTTCAACTTACTTCAGAGTGGTAGCCGTGTTAGTCTGTATCAGCAAAAAAAACAAGTACTTGTGGCACATTAGAGACTAACAAATTTATTTGAGCATAAGCTTTTGTGGGCTAAAACCCACTTCATCAGATGCATGCAGTGGAAAATACAGTAGGAAGATATATATACACACAGAGAACATGAAAAAATGGGTGTTGCCATACCAACTCTAACAAGACTAATCAATTAAGGTGGGCTATTATCAGGAGGAAAAAAAATGTTTGTAGTGATATAGCTTATGCTCAAATAAATCTGTTAGTCTCTAAGGTGCCACAAGTACTCCTCGTTCTTTTTACTTCAACTTACTGTATCTAGCTACAGTTTTCTCCATTCTTGTTTCCTCTCACACTTTATTAGGATATTGAACATTCTTAAACTTACTTCTGTTTCGACAATACAGCAAATTTCAACTTTGCACATTTTCTGTTCCCTCCCTTCCCATCACCAGTAGGTGTGAAATTTAAACCTCTTAATTCAGACAGATTCAAGTCCAGACCAATTTATAACGCAGATGACACTTTGCAAAAATCAATTTCAGTGGTCAGACTATGAAGGTCAATGGAGATTACTATATCATGGAAAGATAACAGTAATGCAGAAGTGGAGAAGGATAAGCTCTCCAAAGTTATTATGGAAATGCAACACCAAACCAGCCTGTACTTGTGGTATATTCACTTCAAACATATGCTAGTGCTATCTACTGTAATGGTATGGTTAACAAAAGAAAGGGGAGGAGGGAACCCACACGTTCATTTTGTCATTGGCAGAAACATGTTTTCTGGAATTGGGAATACCCTAAGCACAGTCATCCATCTCTTGCATAATTGTGGCATCTTCTATTTTAAGATTTAGATGACAAACTATCAAAATATTTCAGGGTGGATTTAAAACTGAATGATAGAGGTGGCAGAGGATTTTCCCTACTATAAATTATAATTATTTGACTAAAAATCTTGGAAACAGTTGTTCACTGAATACATGTAACAATTATATTATTATGCATATTTTAACACACCCCTCCACAGTGAATCTGGGTTTCAGTTACCATTACTGTGCTAGAGTGTGTCTTGCTTGTGATATGGTGACAATTTAAGTGGTCACATAAAGAAAAACAGGGGAAAACAGTACGAAGTCCACCTGAAAAAGGAATACGTAATCACTATCATCCAAGGAAAGAATGAACTAAAGAAACATAAAAAAATTCTCATCAGGTAAAACTTAAGCTGTTGAATTACGCAAATGATGTTATTTTTAAGACTTAGTCCCTCGTCTTCATAATGTTAACAAATTACACTCTGATTTCTCTAATTAATTTCCTCAGGAGACACATTTCTTTGGCTCAAAAGACTGGGATTGGAATACTATGCCTCATAACTCTAGATGGCTGGTTCTAGTCCAACAAAGATGAGTAGTGAAAATTTTACCCTCTGATGTCTGTTAGGTGGTCTCCTGTATATGAAACGAGTTGATTTCACTACAGTTTTTAGTGTGTAGGTGTCTACACCACAAAAAAAGGATCTGGCACTCAGTAGGGCCGGTGTAACCATTTAGGCGACCACTAGGATTTGGGGGGCGCCATTTTCTTCGGCAGTGACCACGGTGGCCGGATCTTCGGCCACCCCAGTCGCTGCCGGCATTTAGGCAGAGGGAGCTGGGGCAGGGGAGCGCAGGGAGGGCCGCCTGCAGCAAGTAAGGGTGGGGGGGCAGCACGAAGGGGAACTCCCCGCCCCAGCTCACCCCTGCCCCGCCTCCTCCCCAAGCATGCCATGGCTGCTTCACTTCTCCCGCCTCCCAGGCTTGCGGCGCCTAAGCTGATTGGCGCATCAAGCCTGGGAGGTAGGAGAAGTGAAGCAGCCATGGCATGCTCGGGGAGGAGGCAGGGCAGGGGTGAGCTGCTTCACTTCTCCTGCCTCCCAGGCTTGCGGCGCCAATCAGCTTAGGCGCCGCAAGCCTGGGAGGCAGGAGAAGTGAAACAGCGATGGCGTGCTCGGAGTGCTCGTGCTCATAGCAGGGGTGAGCTGGGGCAGGGAGGGGTGCCTCAGGGTGGAGGGTGGGGAGCTGCCGCGGGGGGGGGCGCCTCAGGGTGGAGGGTGGGAGCTGCCGCGTGGGGAAGGCACGGGGCGCAAGGTGGAAGTTTCGCCTCGGGCGCGAAACATTCTTGCACCGGCCCTGGCATGCAGCAGAGACTCCAAAAACTGGACTGGCATAGAAACCAAACAAGTCTCCTTCCCCATAGTTAAGCCCTTCCAGGAGCAAATTTGCACTAGAGTTAATCCTTCAGTAAATGCAGAGATGCCACACTTCCTGTACACTCTAGATGCAGTCTTTGGTTTCTTGTGATACACTTCCTGCTGGGGCTGAAACAAAGAAGCATAGGATAGGGCAGTTGCAGGCTGCAGATACACATGAAGGTGCTCTGTGACTGTGGGGCCTATTTCCAATCCTCCTTTCAGTCACATCTCCAGGCAAAATTCCTCTGAGCTGTGCCCACTGGCTCCCTGGACGCCTTCAAGGAGCAGAGGATGCCGTACAAGTTCTCTGCTCAGTGTTCTTCTCTGATGATACTAAACTACTCAAGATAGTTAAGACCAAAGCAGATTGTGAAGAACTTCAAAAAGATCTCACAAAACTAAGTGATTGGGCAACAAAATGGCAAATGAAATTTAATGTGGATAAATGTAAAGTAATGCACATTGGAAAAAATAACCCCAACTATACATACAACATGATGGGGGCTAATTTACTACAACGAGTCAGGAAAAAGATCTTGGAGTTATCGTGGATAGTTCTCTGAAGATGTCCACGCAGTGTGCAGAGGCGGTCAAAAAAGCAAACAGGATGTTAGGAATAATTAAAAAGGGGATAGAGAATAAGACTGAGAATATATTATTGCCCTTATATAAATCCATGGTACGCCCACATCTCGAATACTGTGTACAGATGTGGTCTCCTCACCTCAAAAAAGATATTCTAGCACTAGAAAAGGTTCAGAAAAGAGCAACTAAAATGATTAGGGGTTTAGAGAGGGTCCCATATGAGGAAAGATTAAAGAGGCTAGGACTCTTCAGTTTGGAAAAGAGAAGACTAAGGGGGGACATGATAGAGGTATATAAAATCATGAGTGATGTTGAGAAAGTGGATAAGGAAAAGTTATTTACTTATTCCCATAATACAAGAACTAGGGGTCACCAAATGAAATTAATAGGCAGCAGGTTTAAAACAAATAAAAGGAAGTTCTTCTTCACGCAGCGCACAGTCAACTTGTGGAACTCCTTACCTGAGGAGGTTGTGAAGGCTAGGACTATAACAATGTTTAAAAGGGGACTGGATAAATTCATGGTGGCTAAGTCCATAAATGGCTATTAGCCAGGATGGATAAGAATGGTGTCCCTAGCCTCTGTTCGTCAGAGGATGGAGATGGATGGCAGGAGAGAGATCACTTGATCATTGCCTGTTAGATTCACTCCCTCAGGGGCACCTGGCATTGGCCACTGTCGGTAGACAGATACTGGGCTAGATGGACCTTTGGTCTGACCCGGTACGGCCTTTCTTATGTTCTTATGTTCTTATGTTCTCTGGATCCCTGCTTTTGACTCTGTGACCCTCACTCCTGTCCATGTTATTTCATTTGTTGTCTACCATATTTAATTGAGACCTGGGTCTGGCAGCTCCTCCTTTTAGGCTGGGGGGAGGGACCATTAGATGTGCATCACCAGAACCTCAATAGGTATACAGAGCAGTAGGAAATTTGTTATCTTATTGCTGTACATAGTTTCTGTTAATAATAAAGGGTTTCTCTTGACACCAGTCTACTCATGAGTAAGACACTACATGGTACCAGGACTGGAAGGCACAGCATGCTGGAAGATCCAGTGAGAAGTAACACTAAAATGGCTGCTGCAGACACTGTGTAGTTGCAAGTAACTCTCCACCATCCCCAAGAAACAGTGGAAATGCTGAATATGTCTGGAAAAGATTCATACAGTAATTTGTACTTTATATGAAAGCCACAGGGGCAAATAACTGGAGGATGAGCAAAATATTGCCCTGCTCTTAATTGTGGCAAGCACAGAAGCTCTAGTTGTATATAATGCACTCCATACGGATAGTGGTGGGGAGAGAGAAGAAAGAGTTACAGAAATAATGAATATATTAGAGGACATTGTGTCCCTAGAAAAATGTTACTTATGAGAGATATATGTTCAGGTTGAGAACACAGAATGAAAGGGAAACAACCAAGGAGATTGTCACAGACTTAAAATGAAAAGTGTGTCCTGTGAATATGGACTATTAAAAGACTAGCTCATTAGAGATCAGATTTTCCTGGGTGTATAAAAGTCCATGCACAGTTACTAAGGGAGCTGGAGCTGACGCTAGAAAGGGCAATATGTATATGTCAAGCAGCAGAACAAACAGAAACACAAATAAAAAGCCTAGACAACCATGGATGTCAGTACCGTAGCTAAGACAGCAAGGGAAAAATTCACAGAAATTAAGTTGACCGAGTACAGAAACATAGAAAGCAGGAAATAGTGCCAGTGACAGGGTAACCAGTCTGAGTGTAGGAAATACCCAGCATTCAGGCAAATATGAGGAAACTGTAATAAATCCAACCATTATGCAAAAATAAACAGAGAAAGCAGGAAAGTACATGTGTTAAGTGCAGAAAGGGATTCCTCAATTGAAGAGAAAGAGTTGTTCGTAAGCATAATAATGCAGGAGGCTGAAAACTCAAAAGATTGGCTGATTAAATGTGCCCAAATGGTACTTACATCACATGAAAGATAGATGTTGGAGCACAAGTAAAAGTAGTAACAGAAACTGAAAGAGAGAGATGTAAGGAGTACCTAAAAGTGGAAGAGTAAAAAGTGTCTGCAAAATACTATAATGGAGGTACAATTCCAGTATTGGGAGAGTGCATACTGACACTTAAATACAAATGGAAAATGACAAAACGAGAGTTTGTAGTGGTACACAGAGGCAAGCAGCCAGACTTGGACCTATACATGTGTGAGGTGCTTGGTCTTCTTAAGAGGATGTCTACCAGAGAGAGACAGAAACACAACATAGAACCAAATATGAAAGAATTAACAACATCATATGAGATGTATTCACAGGAAATGGGTGCCTCCCAGTAACATACAAAATATTGTTATGAGAAGATGCAGAACTGATGGTATCTGCCACATGAAAAGTTCCACAAGCCTTAAGAAAGTGGCTAGAAGCGTTGCTGAAAAATATGATGGCAAACGGTATAATTTAGAGAATAAAAGAACCAACCAATGGGGATCACTGCTTAGTAAGGCGGGGGACTATGGCCTGTGTATGGACCTTAAAGAGCTGAACAAAAACATAACAAGAGAACATTTCCACTTGTCCACAAGAAGTGACCTATTGTCCAAGATGGTAGGAGCCAAATTTTTTATGCAAATCAGATGCATTAGCAGGCTTTTGATAGATTCTCTTTGGACACAGACCCCTAAGATCTGCACTTTCAACATAACATTTGACAGATACTGCTTCCCAAGACTGCCTTTTGGAATATATTCAGCTCCAAAAGTATATCACTGCACAATGAGTCAGATGATAGTAGGAGGTGTGAAAGTGTACATTGATGTGTGACAGAGTGTACAAACCCCACCCTGGTGAAGAGAAGGTTAAGGAATTATTCTGGACACAGGAGGCCTTGCCCAAACACCCCTGCTGGGCTCACAGAGGCGGCAGAGCAAAAAACGGAGCAGCTCAGCTCAGTCTGGGCAGACAGAGCAGGAGAGCAGTTGGGTGTTGCAGCCTCCTCCAGAAAAGCTGCTGAGGCTCCAAACTGCCGGGACCAGGCCTTACATGCAAGCCGACACAGGCCCTTCAGCCATGGAGGCTGATGACAATGAGCTGCCGCTGATAGGAGAGACCGTCTGGAAAATGGCCTGAGAGAACTCCCAGGGGGATCCCAAGACAGACCAGTGGCACCAATAGGGGAACCGAAGTTGGGGTAGGAAGTGGCCCAGGGAGCAGACATAAGGATACCTGCCCCCTAGGCCATACATATTGTATTACTGTTTCTGTGGGCACTGGGTTGCAACCCAGTAGAGCAGGGAGAACCAGGTACCCCTATCTCCAGCCACTGACTCTTGCCATTGGGTAATACAGTCACTGACTCCAGCTGCTAGGCAAAGAAGCCATTGACTCTTGCCATTGAGCGACTGAGCCAACAGCTACAGCCATTAGGCAAAATGGCCATTGCGTCTTGCCATTGGGAGACACAGCCATTGACTTCAGCCAGTAGGCAAAGCAGTCACTGATCCTTGCCACTGGACTACAGAGTCCAGAATATCTTCACTAGGTGGTACTGCCAGCCTTAGGCTCAAACCCCCCCCCCCATTGAACATCAGGAATGACTGAGGAGAGTACTGGAAATTGTGAGAATGTATAGCCTTAAACTGAATAAGGCCAAATCTCAATTTCAAACAACAGAAATAACATACTTGTGGGACAGACTGATCCCAAAGAGAATCTTTCCAGATGAATCGAAGATGTAGGCAATACTGAACATGCTGAAATCTGAACATAAAAAGGGAATTCAAGGGCTGCTAGACATGTTGAATTATGTCAGCAAATTCATACCTAACTATACAGCTCACACAACCCACCTAAGACCTCCACAAGGTCACGGAATGGGCCTGGACACCAGAGCATAAAAGAGAGTTCAATGGACTTAAAGCACATTCTGACATCAGCTCCAGGGCTGCAATTTTTTGACCCACTTACAGACATCAAACTCTTCACAGATGTCTCAAAAATAGGGCTGGGAGCCGTATTAGTAAAGTGTCTTGGAACTGACTGGTTTCCAGTCTTGTATGCATATAGGGCTATGGCAGCTACACAGAAGATGTATGTACAAATTGAAAAAGAGACACTAGGCCTGGCATATAGATGTACAAGATGTCACTACTTTCTCTATCTTCAGTTTCAAAGCAGAAACTGATCACAATCCACTGATTGCATTACATAAACAGGGACTCGGAGAAGCACCTCCAAGGATACAGAGTCTATTTCTGAAAACACAGACGTATGATGTGCCCCTGGAGTTCCAACGTGAGTGCCACTTAGTCATGGCAGACACACACTCAAGAACATATGCTCCATCTGACAATACACAGATCTGATGACTGGGAACAAGCAGTAAACATACATGTCAACATGATAAAATGTCACGTGCTGTATCTTCAGGCATATGGGATGAATTGGAGACAGAAATAGTTAAGAAGAAATCCTTCTTTAATAAATGTGCTTTTTTGCCTAAAGTTTGCAGCTGATACAAAGCTGGGAGGTATTGCCAATAAAGAGAAGGACTGGGATATCCTACAGGAAGATCTCGATGATCTTGTAAACTGGAGTAATAGTAATAGGATGAAATTTAATAGTGAAAAATGCAAGATCATGCATTTAGGGATTAATAACAAGCATTTTTGTTATAAGCTGGGGACGCACCAGTTGGTAATAAGGTAATAATTGTTGATATACCAATCTCCTAGAGCTGGAAGGGACCTTGAAAGGTCATCGAGTCCAGCCCCCTGCCTTCACTAGCAGGGCCAATTTTTGCCCCAGATCCCTAAGTGGCCCTCTTAAGGATTGAGCTCATAACCCTGCATTTAGCAGGCCAATGCTCAAACCACTGAGCTATCCCTCCCCCTAGAAAGGACGGGATATGGAAGTAAGAGAGGAGGAGAAGGACCTCCGAGTACTGGTTGATCACAGGATGACTATGAGCCACCAATGTGATATGGCCGTGAAAAAAGCTAACGCGGTCTTGAGATGTATCGGGCGAGGTATTTCCAGTAGAGATATGGAGGTGTTAGTACCGTTATACAAGGCACCGGTGAGACCTCATCTGGCATATTGTGTGCAGTTCTGGTCTCCCATGTTTAAGAAGGATGAATTCAAATTGGAACAGGTACAGAGAAGGACTACTAGGGTGATCTGAGGAATGGAAAACCTGTCTTATGAAAGGAGACTCAAAGAGCTTGGCTTGTTTAGCCTAACCAAAAGAAGGCTGAGGGAAGATATGATTGCTCTCTATAAATATATCAGAGGGATAAATACCAGGGAGGTAGAGGAATTATTTAAGCTCAGTACCAGTGTGGTCACAAGAACAAATAGATATAAACTGGCTATCAGGAAGTTTAGACTTGAAATTAAATGGAAGGTTTCTAACCATCAGAAGAGTGAAGTTCTGGAACAGCCTTCCAAGGGGAGCAGTGGGGGCAAAAGACATATCTGGCTTCAAGACTAAGCTTGATAAGTTTATGGAGGGGATGGTATGATGGGACAGCCTAATTTTGTCAAATAATTGATCTTTGCCTACTAGGGGTAAATATGCCCAATGGCCTGTGATGGGATGTTAGATGGGGTGTGATCTGAGTTACTACAGATAATTCTTTCCTGGGTGTCTGGCTGGTGAGTCTTACCCACATGCTCAGGGTTTAGCTGAATGCCATATTTAAGAATTATTAAGGCCAATCTGCAGAAGAGTTGAGATTTGAACTCATGGACCAATATTTTCAAAAATGGATGTTCAAAGTTAGCATCCTAAGTCCATACATCCCAACGTGTACAAAGACTGATAATTCAAACTACTGAGCATACAGCAGCTTGCAATCACTTAAACAGAAGTGGATGAGTTGAACTGGGTGGGAAACTATTTCTTCTCTTGTAAACTTTTTGAGATTTCAGAATTTGTCCTGTTTTATATGAGTATGGAACTGAGACCCTTTGAAGTGTTTTGTGAAGAAAACAGAGCAGGAAAGACCACACCTCCCTTTGCCAGAATAGCCATTAGCTCAGTGATTAGGGCACAGTCCTGGGATGTACGAGACCTAGGTTCAAAGTCCTTACTCTGTTGTTTTCCCAAAATTATTGATTATTCTTGGATGGCTCTCTCATTTTGACCAGAAATCCCACTGGGCACCTAAGGAAAGTTTTGTCAAAACTGGTATATTCTCATGAAAAGTTTTAATTTTGACAATCCAGCATTTTCTAATGGAAAACTATCTTGTTTAAAAAAAAAAATTCCCACCAGCCCTATTGCTGAATGCCTAAAAATGGACGTTGGAGCCTAACTTTAGGCACCCATTAAAAAAAATGGTGGTCATGGTCTCCTAGTCCCCAACCCAGTCACACTCCCACAGGCTAAAAGGTATGTAGCTTTTGTTCTCCTTCTCAGGGAACTATATGTTAAAATACACTTTATTTTGGCATTTTCATTTTTGGTTAAGAAGAAATTTTCCATTTTTTAATAAAAGGGAAAAAAGGGGGCTTTTAATGGCCCTCACAAAGGAAAAATCCTTTTTTATTCTTAATTTTGGAGTCCCTATCAATGCATCCATGTCATAATATGAGAATTTTTTATAATTATAGCACTAAAGTTAAAAACATATAAAATAAAATAACTTCCTTTAAATTATTTTCTTCTTGTAAATTTGCCATAGACTAGACCTACAATTAGCAGAAAGAGTTACACTTCCAGGAAGGACAAATCCCATACAAAAAAAGCATTTACAGAAGTTGTCTCCTTTAAAAAAAATTGGAACTAACAGTAAATAAAGGAAATAACCCATTTTGATTGGTTTCTCACCATAATAAAGTGCTGAAGCAGCACCCAAGAGGATTTTCTAGACAATTGCCTACACAAACTGTCAATTTGTTCCTAAGATTAGCCCAGATGGATAGTACGGTTTGTATGGATTGTACTGCTCTAAGCATCTGAAAGGTCACTATACGAAACAGCAGGAGTGACCTATTGTTCTTGCTAGTGACAACCAGGTTGCCATTATGACAAGTCTTTAAACTATCACAAATCTTTTCTTTAAGAATTACATGGAAATATTATCTCTGCTTTGTGGCACAATTAAAAGCTGTCATCTGAGGAGTTCAATGCCACAATCTTAAATATCTCCTTGGGTCACACTTGCAAAGCCAAAGAAGCCTGAGAATCTAATAGTGAATGAATCACCTCTGACATCTGTCAACTATACCACTGAGTGCAATCTTTTCAGTTGCATTTTGAGATCAGAATGTAAAAAAACTTAAGCTGACATCCCCAATGTATAAATATGTAGGAGTTTTTTCATTTTTTGCCAGCTGACTACTGGTTTCAGCTGTAAAAATGAAGCTTCATCATTACAAAACAGTTTGGCTAATAAAAAAACCTGACATATTAAGAATGGCAATGTATACCTTTACGTGGGGGAAGAAGAAAAAACTATATAATATAATATTCTAAACTTAGGCACTGTGTACAAATTATTACTGGGTTAAATAAATTAAATCTTAATATTAGCTTTGTAACCGTGAATGACCTAATTGCAAAGTATTCAGGGAAGCTGCTGCATGTTGCATATTGCTCCAAAATGCAGACATATTAGAAATAGGCTTTAAATTTCAACCCTGCTCTTGAACCCTATTATATTATATATATATTTTACCATTTTTAATGTTTAAATGTGTCAGAGTTCAATGGAAACTTTAAAAGGAAAATAAAACATGCATGCATACAAAGGATAATGGGTAAAATGTAAAACAGATTTTCTGAACTTGTATGGAACCCAATCATTTTTCCACTTGTAGTACAGATAAGCAGGTAGATTGGCACTATAGCTAGAAAAATATTTAATGTCTCCCTCTAGGTATGAATATATGCCAACATAACACATACTTATAGCGATAGCCCATTGTGGAGGATATTGTTACATTTTTAAAACATGGCAATGGTGTTTGTTACTACTAGTTCATTACAAACAATCATTCCAAGATTTATACTACGAGAACTTAATACAATAGCAAAGGTACTAAAGATATGAAAAGATGACAGTTGTTGAAATAATTTTTTTAATGTATCGCCACTTCCCAGCAGAAATAGTTACCAACCACTCCTTACCTGCCTAACCCCCAAAAGCAAAAAATTGAATGCACCAAAATTCAAGAAAAACAACTCTGTTCAAACTCTTACCGAAACTGTCCTTGTGCTTCTCTGTCAGATACTGTCCAATTGCTATCTAGGGCCCTATGTACACTAGGAAAATAACAAATTGCTGGCAGTGGTTGTCAGCAATGGGTCCCCTCCTGGCCCTTCCTCAGCTGTTGTAGACAATGGTTTAACTGCTCATATGGAGGGGATAAACCCATTTTCAGCACCATTACAGATGTCTCAGTCATACTTTCTGTAATGGTGCTGAACATAGATTTGTCCCCTATACCCTAGAAGTTAATCATTTTCAACACCACTTGAGGGAGGCCACTAACAAACTTTTTAGTCAAGAAATAAGTAAAAAGAGAAAAGTGTAAACTTTAAACTTCCAAATGTTTTCCCCTCTTTAAAGCACTGTGTTTCACATCGGGAAAAAAAAGGTGCTGTCTTTTTGAAGTATAGTATTAAATGTCAAATTCATTAGTTACATGACCTGAAATCATTAGGTCTTTCATTCTCAGCTAGCTTTGTACATGATGTTTGGATTGTGCTATTTTCAGATCAAAATGGAACCACAGAGGAAATATTGTGATTTGTTATTGTGTATCGTTTTTCTGAAGAATGACTCAGACATTGATATTTAGGCTACTTTGAAGTCAAATATTTAAAGCGCACATCCTTAACCATAAATACACTGACTGACATACTGTGCAGATCATGAGGACATCAGAAGACCAAGTGAAAAGTAAGCAAAGGGCCTACATATTGTATATCTTCTACACAGACAGAATGGCAGCTCTACTCTCTTATATTTCCATCAAAGGACTGAGCTGGCTGCCAACAAAGTGTTTCTGATGTGTCAAAAAGTGGCACAGTAAATTGCATCTTCCTCTTTTACATTCATATTTCATCAGTTACAACCAGTCTACTTTTCCCCATTTTAAAAAATGCAATTCAAGTTTGCTACTACACTTACTCTTTCTCTGTCACAATATAGCCATATTCCTTCTCCTCAGAAGACTTCACTTCTAGCTGTAGGCCTTCTCCCATCTTTTTTGGGGGTTCTTCATAGGCACTTTCATCCCGCATCAAAGAATTCTTAATCCAGTAGTGGATATCAGTCAGCTCTTTAGAGTCAGGTTCAGATTCAGTTTTCTTCTCAGCTGCCAGTTCCCTTGAGAAAGTCTCACTCTTTACATTTTCAACACCAACCTTCATTTCTTCTTCTGAGGAAGAAGAAGAATCTGAGTCTTCTGATTTCTTGGTTTCAGTCTTAAAGGACTCTTCAGAAGTAGGCTTATTTGGCAGATTTTCTGTTAATGCATTCTCATTCAAGAAGTCCATTCGTTTTACACCCAAATTGTTCTCCTGTATTAAAAGAATAGAGCTCTTTGTAACTTTAAACACATGGAGGTATGGGTCTACTTATTACATACAACGCCTGGACCCAATCCTGCAAACCCTTACTCATGTGATTGGGATTACTCATGCAAATAAGTGTTTGCAGGATTTGTTTATATGAAGAAAGAGTATATGTAAATATATTTACATTCTGAAAATAAAACTATAGCACAATATGAAAAGAATCCTGAAAGCTTCCACTATATTGTGAGAGGTTCTATATCGTTACAAGATTTATATGCAAGGTCAGACTTAAGTTTTAACTTAACTATAGGACTTACACTGTTTCAAAATGAAATGTCTCTTTTCAGCTTGACAACCTTTGTTCTCTGAGACATCTTAGAACAGAATTGGGAGAATATGGCAAAAAAAGATTTCAGAAATATTTGTTTGAAAACAAAATCTCAAATTCAATATACAGTAGTATTTATAGTCCCTCATGTTTGTGTTTTGTGAAAATTGATGAGAGTAAAATTTTATCCTCAAGAAAAAGAGAAATGATGCAAATTACTTTTACAAATATGTATTTGCATGAGCATTGGTACTGAAAATATCTGCAAAGCTTTTTAGGAGATAGCACATCAGGAGCAGAAATAATACCATGTGACTTAGGTGTCCAATTTCTCTGCATGAATAGTGAATTGTCTCTAGCAAATTGTTGTGGTAAGTAGTTTATGAGCAATCCATAGGCTGTGATTTGATCATAAAATTGATGTGTCTAATGAAGTCAAATAATGAACCAATTAGTAAAATCAAGGCATATTAATGGAAAACTCACAGAGGGGGCTACGTTCATTACATAAATTTTTGCTATATCTAGGGCTATCCCAAAGAATGGGGCTTGGTTGCTTATGAACCCCATGTAAAGTTCTCTTGTGTAGAGCTCTATTCCATTCTGTCACCTCTCCTATTCAAAGTGTTGCTGAAAGATCTATTTGTGGAATACTTCACTAGTGAAACAGCAAGTGCAGCACTTTGTTCTTCAGAGCAATTTTGTGTGGATGGTTGAAATTCCAGCTGAACTGCTCCACTAGTGTATTCTTTTTGCCTGGTATATGGACAGCTGTTGGTGAGGCCATGGATGGCTTCTTGACAAACTAAGGTAGATCTAGCTACAACCTGACAGTTGACATAGTACATCACATAGAATTTCTCACTTTGGTTTGCCAAAACTCTTCGCTGAGTTAATTTTTCTCCATGAAACCCAGAAAAAGAATCAATGGTACTCAAAAGGACTAGTGAATGAATTAAGTGCCCAAGTTCTGAGCCAAGGCTCACAAAAATATCCTCAAATTTGCAGCTTAGCTGAGGACCCAAGCCTGGTGTCACAGTTTGGGGTCAATTTGTCTTTCTGGATCCTGGTTTTTCGGTCCAGAAGAGGACGAGACATGAAAATCTCTCATGTTCATCGGTTTGAGCAGATTTTATCCCCACATGGGGAGGTGAAAGGATGATGATACAGAGACCCAATTAATGGAAGTCAATTTTGAATCCTTGAGATTTAAGGTCTCATCAGTTTTCCTGCTAAAAAGTTTCCTCAGAGAAAGCCTCTTTACTCATATTCCATCTCAACAGGAGATGTCACCTGAGTCACTATTGCTAGCATTCCTCAGATTTGAGATTTGAAGGATTGGTAAAAGGATATTTTCAGTGAGATTCCTCAGTGCTTGAATTCAATTCCTGTGGGAGCCTGAGTTTGTCTGACATTCAGGACCTTTTCCCAAGCTTTTGTTTGAGAGGATACTAAATTGGGATATTTTTCTTCTGGTTCTCAGTTTAGTTAAATTTTAATTAAATGTCTATTCAATTTATGTACATTCATGTATAAATCAGAGTAGGTACATTTTGTAAATAAGAATTATATCCATTTGAATGTTTTATTTTTTAGGGATGAGGCATTATGCCTCAACATAAAACTATAGAGAAATAATTATTTACAGGATAGTGTGGAATATTTGGTTTAACAAACTTTACTTTACCTTTTTATCAGCTCTGGCATCTTCTTCATGTCCTCCATTATCTGTAGGACATGAACAGGGTATATATGTAGTTATAAAATACAGAAATTTGTTTTTAAAAAACAAAGACTACTCTTGGGCTGCTCTACTTTTTAATGATAGCGTCTTTACTAGAGATTAAACATTACGATGTTCTAGTTGAAAAGATAAAGTAAAAAGGGTAGTTTTGTTCTTTTAGCTGCATTTGGACAGCAAACTAATGCAATGTTAATAGAAACAGTACAATTAGAGTCAAATTAGCAATGTATTATGCTAACTAATGCAGTGATATTGCTTATTATTTTACCACTGTTTACCAATGCCTACGAAAAAAATCAATAAAATGACTCTACCTAGCAGCAGTATCATAATTATATACATAAACAAACAGCAGCAACATATTCATTGTGCGCACACTTTTTGGTTGATAGATGCTGATACGACTATGTTATTATGAAGGAACCAAAAAAACTTATTTCTGTACATGCCGCAGAGACTTCAGAAATGAACTACATCCTGCAGTTAAATTATAGTCATACTTTGCAATCACATCACTGTCTGAAGTCAATGGTTCTTCTTAGACAAAAAGAATAAGAATTGTATCTCAGTAATTTTTCCCAGTGTGACTCAGGACAAACCCATAGGACTGTTTCATTTTAAACCAGACACAGTAGGGATCATAACAAAATCATAATTTCCTTAAATCCATATTAGTAGGTATTTGGGCTATACTTCTACTGTCAAGAGTCTTGTTCCCATTAATAAACAAACAAATAAATAAAAGATAAAAAGAACAGGAGTACTTGTGGCACCTTAGAGACTAACAAATTTATTTGAGCCCACGAAAGCTTATGCTCAAATAAATTTGTTAATCTCTAAGGTGCCACAAGTACTCCTGTTCTTTTTGCGGATACAGAGTAACACGGCTGCTACTTTGAAATAAAAGATAGTAACTTAAAAGTCAACATTTGCCACAAAATACCACACAATGGTAGTATCTGAGATACTGCAGCATTTTCTACCATACAAGGAGAAACTTTAATATATCATATCCTTCTCCGTAGTAAATGTAGAGTTTTTAATGGCAACCACAGTAGCTGGATTACTGATTACTGAACCACCAAAAACCTGTGCTCAAACACAACCAAATAAGTATAATGAATCTCCTTAGTTTCCTGAGCAGAAAGAGGAAGAAGTTGCTTGTATATATTTGCTTGCCTGAGACTTTTGTCTGCATGCATTTATGGTACACAAAAAAATGATTACTTGTCAAGCAAAATAGGGTAATTTTTTTTGCTTTATCATTTATATATTTAAAATTATATTTAAGATTCTTGATAATAAAAAGCATTCTTTTTATTATCATTTTTTTTAAACATCTCATTCTTAAGAATGAGAAATTAGGCCTAATAACATAGAACAATTTACTTTTTATCCTGTTTATGGAGCTTGAAGATCCAGAGCTCACAAATAGCCACTTTTCCCTTGAATACATGTCTGCTTTGTAAAAAGCAAATTTGAAGACTGAAACCTTCCCGACCTCTAGCAAAAAATACAAAAACTCTTCCTCCCTGTCTTCTTTAAAAATCAATGAATAAGAAAGAGAGGTCAAGACCATACTACTGCAGTTAAAATAAAGAGGAAAATGACTATAAATTGCTTTTTGTCATGTTTATCTTTTTGGTCTAGTACCTTGTATGTTAACATTGGCATCCATTAATCCAGTCTCATAATCTACTCCTCTTTGTGCATCCACTTCCTTGACTTCTGCTTTTGATCTCTCTCCTTCAAACTTTCCAGCTCCATTTTGCTTTTCTTCTGCCACATCAACAACTTGAATGGCGTCAGCAATAATATCGGCCATCTCGTCAAGCTCCAGTGGGCTAAGATTATCCACGTTCACCTTGTGTTTCTTCAGGTCTTTCAGTATATCCTGAATAAATGTTTCTGAGTCAAAAAAAAATCACCAACATGATCACTGGATTTATTTACATGCAAGAGAGAAACATTGTGCAAGTGCTATATGTTTATAATATTTTCAGGAAAATGTAAGACATCCTTTCCACTTATGGAAACATTATAATAGCACACCCAAAGGCTGGATTTGGTGAGCCCCATCTTAGTCTGATGACAGATGACTGCATTGCATAGGAGGTGCACTTTGTTTCAGAAAGCAGGCTTTCAATTCCTGGTGCACGACCAGCTTGACACAGATGCTGAAGGATAGAAGTCAATATGGCTTAGTTAGCTGCACTCACATCTCTAGGACAAAACTGTTGCTGTTTTTCTTTGCACCAAGAATCACCACACTTTTCCAATCTAAGCTGACTTAACGTGACCTTAAGTGACAATAGTAGTCAATTAAGATACATTTTAAGGTAGGTTGATGGTTATTTATTTGATTACATTAAAATAGCACAGGCATGATGACTCCTATTACATGTAGGGAATATTGTGTCAGATGGTGTATGATTCAGCTCTATCCACCATTCTATGAATCAATTGTTGAGCCACATTTTATAATACAAGTCTTGTCTAGTCAATAAATAGTATGGGTATAATTACTGAAGTAAGAGATAGCTAAGGATAAGGATTTTGGATAAACACACTTTATGGTGTGATTATTTATTTATATATTTGTTATTTTTTTTAATATGGGAAGTAGCTAAAACATTATTCAAATTTTTGGAACGGGGAAGTCAGATATCTTATCCTTTCATCAAAAAGCTCTTATCCATCCACAAGTGTTTTATATCATAATATGAAATTGACACATTTTCTAGACCATATTCGGCAAGAAGAAACAATAAGTCTTGTCAAATGAGAATTCTACCTAAATGCTGCTTTGACTTGTCAGCCATTGACAGAATAGAGGAAAATATTTTTATCAGTTACATTGAGGAAAGCAAACGGAAGATGACATTTCAGGCAGCAGGAGACAAGGGAGATGGATTGGATTTTTTAGTTCTATATTTACAAAGGAGGACTAACACCATGCTTTAGGAAGTGTTACCACACAGAATTTCAAGGACAATGGAGATTAGAGATGAGTTAAACTAGAAGGATACATTTGGACAGCTGCAAAAATGAGACAATGAGCATCCGGAAAAAGAGCTTTTATTTGACTGTCCACTTACACTTCATTGCCACTGGGCTGAGTACTCTGCAGACCTTATCCAAATCTCCCTTGGAGATCCCTCACTTAATTAAAGGTTTCCTATGGTCTCAGAAACCATTTTTCAGCCATGTGATCTCTTTTGTGCTTATCGATACTGATTCACCAGTTTACCTGAAGAAGAGCTCCATGTAAGCTTGTCTCTTTCACCAACAAAAGTTCATCCAATAAAAGATAATACCTCACCCACTCTGTCTCACTAATTCACTATACAGTTTGCTTCTGTGTGTCTCTGTCTCTGTCTCTCTCTGTTTGCAAAACAAGCATTTTTAGGTCTGTAGTGTCAGGTAGGAAAAACAACAACATGGAAACACTGATATCTCAAAAAAGGGTTACAAATTGCTTTAAAAAGTTGTGTTGAAAAGTATATTCTATACCTCCAAACAACATTAAAGCAGCCCATTGAGGTGGCTAGTGTATATGCTTTGCACTAATGGAAGAACCTGTGCAGTAAGGTTCTACTCAAAGTAAGTAAAGGGGGTAGAATCGCGACCCACATTTGAAGAGTGCTGCATAATATTGTACAACTGTTACAAATGTTTGGCTTATACATAGCTTACTACTGGCATCCACTCACCATCAGGAAATGAATGCCTAATATTATAAAAAACCAATACAAAAAATGATTAAATGCCTTTCTTCAACTGGGTATTCTAAAAGAACAGATGAATCTAGGTTTGTTTGCCTGGGCATGCAGAAATCAAAAAAGCTTTAGTCAGACTTAGCCAGGATGAGTCCCAGAAGCTTTCTGCAAGATTAGAAGCTCAACAGTTAGCTCAGAAGATGAGCCATTAAAAAAAACAACACTAAGGATGGTAATGTGGGACACGATATTGCACAGATTTAATAATAGTAGCAAATCAATGCAATTGCCATATGTCGGTTTAGGCATCACTTCTGAGTTGTGCATTTTTTGTATAGCTAGATGAAAATGATCAGGAACAACACCCAAAATAATGAAGAGGAAGCAAATAAACCAAATAGGGAAGAATAGACTAAATGTCAGTTGCAACTCACAACCAAAAAAGCTTTTCAGGTATGTTGATATATACATACATGGCACAAAAAGAGTATGTTTGAAACACTATGCATGATTGCATGACCTAAGTGAATCTATAAAAAGAACAATGGAAACCTACAACAAAATCAATGACTGTTTTCCAGTGGTTTTTGACCATGAATTCACATGTAATCTCTGTACTATCAAGATTTTGAAGGTTTTCATGACCATTGTATGCATTTTCTGCACCTTTCCCCAAAGAGAAAAGTGAAATTTACAAATTGCTGTCAGTTCTTTCTATCATATAGATTACACTAAGAATCTACTTCTGCCTTTCTAGCACACACATAAATGCTGAATGTTTATTTTCAGCACTCAAAAGAGTTAAAAGCCACCTCCACAGTACAATGAGCAAACTCGACTCAGGGACTTTGACCTCCTAGACATTAAAAATCATTGTACCAAAAAATTAGACCTAAGGTAAAATTTTCAAAAATGCCTCAGAAGCCTAAGTCTCATTTTAAAAAAGTGATTTAGGCACTTAGAAGCTCCAGTCTCACTGAAAGTAAACATGATGTAGGCTCTTAAATCCTAGCAAAAAGTGTGTAAGGTTTATTTCATTGAACAAAAGTGAGTATAAAGTATGTTCATTTAATTAAGAAAAACAACATAGGTCAGGTAGAGGACAGTGGTAACATCATGTGGTTTAAGTTCTTGCTGTAAACCAGGGAAGTCAGGGGGGTTTCCAAGTTCAAATTGGTGCTGGGCCCCAGGAGACTTTAATCTCTGTCTGTCCAGGATTAGGTTCTATTCCAGACAGGTCACCAGCCATGACATTCAGATCCAGACCCAAATTTCCCCTAAAGTTGAGATCTAGGGTTTTGGTTCAGGCCACAGCTAATTAAAAATGTTATAGAAACGTAACATTCTTGTATTTTTCTAAAGCACAGTTTAATGTCCTCACATCAGAACCAGCTGCCAAATCAGCAACTTAGTTACTGAACAACAAATTGCCAACATAATCTTGTCATTTCAATTTCACTTTACATTTTCCAAGCTCTCTTCTTTTCTTTGTGTCTATTATCTAGCAAAGTCTTATCTCCATAGTCCACTTCCATAGATTCATAGCTGATAACAAAGCACAGTCTCAACCGCAAAATGGAAATAAAGACAAGAGAAATCACACAAGAGAATATGAATGGCCACAGGCCCTGCTCCAGATTCCACTAACAGGCTCTCTGCAGGTCCTTCTGGTTCACTGAATAAACCAGAGTAAGAGAAGCTTCCTGCCTCCCTCTGATGCTGCTATTCCCAATCTAGCCAGCGTCACTAGGAAACTGTTCATCAAAAAGAACAACGCCTGAAAACCAGCATCATGTCAGCGCTGACTTCGAACTTGACAAACGCTGGGCATTACAGTATTGTATGCTACCATTATTGAACAACTGTCCTACCTATTAAAAAAACAGAAGAGTTGCAGAGCAGAGCCAGTGCTGAGGAATTTGAGGAATGTGATGGGTTAAGTATGCCAGAAGGAGCACCAGCAGAGGTCTGTCCAGACAGTCAATGCAAGCTGGTGAAAATGAGTTGCTTTGTGAAAAGGTCTGGGGAGAGAGCTTGTGTATCTACCTGGGACTAATAAATATGCTGTTAAGTAAGTGTTTTTGTTCATTTTAAACATGACATTTTCCCCACTTGTGCTGGCACACAGCCATTCTGGTACATCATTTTCAGCTGATAAGATGAGGAGCCTCTTTGAAATACAATAAGGGGAATTTCTAGACATGTGTGTTGGGTCCTGTATTTATTGAAACCCTTTTGGGAATTTCAGTTAGTCCTTATGAATTTCCTAAAACAAGGAAAAAGAGGGCTAGCAGTTAGTGGATATTGTAATACAAACGGTAGCATATGTGTGTGCGTGCACGTGTGTACACATGCGTAAACTTCTGGGTGCCCATATCACTCTTCCTCTCCCCAATACTGGGTAGAATCAGAAGTGATCCCAGTGGCTCTGCTCTGTAGCTATCTGCTCAGACAAAATGTGCTCTGGGCCCCCTCAGGTCAGCAGTGGTGATCTCCTGGAGAGGGAGCTGCACACATCCTCCAGGTCTGACAGAGAAGGGCTGAAGCCACCTCACTCCCCTCTGATCACAGCTCTCCTGCAGAGGAGGGAGCTTAACCTATGTGTCAGGTGGACTTGGCTCCATTGCCAAGAGCAGGAAAATAAGTCAGATGGATTTGTGCGTGGCAGCCCGTTAGCAAGACCCATGTCTAAATGCATCCCCCCTCCATCAAAATACGCCTCAGCTTCTTCTGGCAGTGTAATGTATGGTTTCCCTACATGAGCTCACAACGTATGTCTGGAGAAGTCTGCACACACTCAGTAGCAAAAAGGGCACATTGTGGTATGACGCTGCAGTCAGTGCCAGCTCTAGGCACCAGCAAAACAAGCAGGTGCTTGGGGCGGCACATTTCCAGGGGACATCATTTTCGCCATCCTTTTTTTTAACTCACTTCCTCCCCTCTCACAACCCTGCAGAAGTGGAGCCACTGGGGATCCAGCATGGGAGCTGGGGATCCAGCATGGGAGCTGAGAACCCATGGGACCCTGGGAGCTGTAGTTCCTTGCCTAGCTCCCTGCCTATAGAGCCAGCCCTGGAGCAAGGAAAGAACTACATTTCCCAGCAATCTCTTGGCTGCTATCAACAGGAAAGGGAGGGCTGGGAGTGAGGTAGCTGAGCCATGCTGCGAGTCAAAAGGGGTGGCACTGTGAATGGGGAACAAGTGTGCCCAAGGAGTAGAAGGTTTTGCCCCAGATGTCCCCTTCAGAAGACTTCCCCAGACTGCATTAGGGATACTTGTGTGACCTCACCTTGCAGCCCACAAAGAAGAAATTGGGTGGACTAAATGGACAGTGCCCCTCTCTATCTGAAGCCTAGCAAGGGAGGTACATGGACCCCACTAGAATTTAAAACGAAAAGTAAGGGAGGGGAGGCTCTGCTAGTGGACTTTGGCAGCTTTAGATACAGTACCAGGCACATAGGAGGATTTCCATGTCTGAGCCATGGAAGCAGAAATTGACTTTTCCTTTCCAGATTTAGCTAATATTCAAAAAGGGAATCTAGCACCTGCCTTCCAGATTTGAACACCCTCAAAATTCAGGAGTGCTCAAGCTCAATTTAGGCAGCTGTTACTTCATTTCTCCCAAATCAAATACACTGATCCACTGTAACTTGCTGTAGAAAAAGTAGGATAAGAAATGAAGAAGCAAAAATGCTTCCCAGTGGTTTTTAGGACTGGAATTGCTATTTTGAACAGCTATTGCCCTTTTAAAAAAAAAGTTTTATTTGTTTAAAAGGAAGACAGTAATATTGCATTGGCAAATTCCCCATGGAAACAAAGAGTGGAACAAAAGAATAATAAAGGCATCTCAACTTTTCCTCATTTATGTAGGACAGTCTTATAATATGCATCCAGATATCATCCAATCACACAAGCTGAAAAATGTTCCACTTTTCTGTAAGCATATGGGAACCAATCCTGTCTGTGTTCTGTGCACATCCAAAATTCCTGCTGAATGACCCACCCTGGGAGTGAGTTACCAGTGACCATGGGCTGAAACAGCAGGAGGGTGCAGGTTCAGGGGAGAGCCCAGGGCTGGGGCGGCAGGGGAGTGCAGGTCGGGGGAGGGCACTGGTGGGGAAAGGAGGAGCCCAGAGCTGGGGCGGCAGGGAGTGCGGGTGGTGGGGGGAGCCCAGGGTTGGGGTGGGGGGCAGCCAAAAATTTTGTTGCTTGGGGCGGCAAAAAACCTAGAGCCGGCACTGGCCGCACTTTGTAACTTTCCTTTGCTTGCTGGTGGGTGGATGTTAGAAGACTCATCGCTGTGCCCAGATATATACAGCACGGACTCCGTAAATATGAAAATCAAAAGATTACCAGCACACAGAGAATCAGATCCCAGAACTCCAGGCTGTGGTTATATAATTTAGAGCTTGGTACTCCTTCCAGTAAAGACCCTCTTTAAAAGGATTTCTGTCTGTGGAGACCAGAGTACATTAGCTGTTTATTCTTTTAGCTTTTTATTTGTTCTATGGACTTTCTTCTGATGAGGAGAATTTGTTTTTTTGGGATGCTTGGGGTATTTTCAAATTTGCACTTTAAACAAGAAAACTTTATTATTATTAATAAAAATGTAATGATTCCTGAATCAAACTAGTCTGGACAAAGCTGGGCTAACTTGCACATGGAGCTTGTGCAGTTGGCAGGTTTTTACTTAACAATTGGACTTTGTCTCCAAAGCCAGGGCCCACTCAGATCACACCACTCCCGGGCACACTCTGTCTTTCAAACCTGTTAGTTATGAGTAGTTTAAGAACATGCCCAGGCATTTTCCTGTGCATGAGTGTCTCCCTCCCGCTTCCTAGTTAATCTCCTCTTGTTTCCCACCAACTCTCACCGATGATCTGCTCAAGCCATTCTTTGTTGTTCTGCCAGACATATTCTCTCCCTTTCCGACTTCTGAAACATGTGGCCGGAGTAGGGACACAAGCTCAAGTCACTGTCCTGTGCTCTGTTTAATATGTGAGCACTTCTGTGGTTGACACTTTGACCATGTATGTCAGAAAAAGTAGGGAATGCTGATGATTTGACTGACTGAAGAAGAAGAATAGTCTGGCAGCTTGCGCGTGTCGAGAAAGCCCACACAACCAGCAAGATTGGAGGAAGATTAGGAGCAGGGAGAGCTGGCAGATTCAGAGGAGAAAGGGGAAAAACAAGAGAAGAAACAAAATCTCTCCACAGATATAAAAGCAGCAAAGAATCCTGTGGCACCTTATAGACTAACAGACGTTTTGCAGCATAAGCTTTCGTGGGTGAATGCTCACTTCGTCGGATGCAAGAGTCCACTCTTGCATCCGACGAAGTGGGCATTCACCCACGAAAGCTCATGCTGCAAAACGTCTGTTAGTCTATAAGGTGCCACAGGATTCTTTGCTGCTTTTACAGAACCGGACTAACATGGCTACCTCTCTGATACTCCACAGATATATAACTATTGCCCTCAGTGCAAATCTTCCTTGTAGACTTTAAGGTCAGAAGGGACCATCATGATCACTTACTCTGATCTCCTGCACACTGCAGGCCACAGAACCTCACCCACCAACTCCTGAAATAGACCCCTAACCTCTGGCTGAGTTACTGAAGCCTTCAAATCACAGTTTAGAGACGTCAAGTTACAGAGAATCCATCATTTACACTAGTTTAAACATGCAAGTGACCCAGACCCCATGCTGCAGAGGAAGGCGAAACGGTCTGGGGGGAAATTCCTTCCTGACCCCAAAGATGGCAATCAGTTAGATCTTGAGCATGTGGGCAAGACCCGCCAGGCTGATACCTGGGAAAGAATTCTCTGTAGTAACTCAGAGCCCTCCCCATCTAGTGTCCCATCTCCAGCAGTTGGGGATTTTTGTTAATGGCAGTTGCTAATGGGCCACATGCCATTGTAGGCAATCTCATCATACCATCCCCTCCATAAAACTTATCAAGCTCAGTCTTGAAGCCAGTTAGATTTTTTTTCCCCACTGCTCCCTTTGGAAGGCTGTTCCTGAACTTCACTCCCCTGACAGTTAGAAACCTTCGCTTAATTTCAAACCTAAACTTGTTGATGGTGAGTTTATAACCATTTGTTCTTGTGTCCATATTGATGCTTAACTTAAATAACTCCTCTCCCTCTCTTGTATTTATCCCTGTGATGAATTTATAGAGAGCAATCATATCATTAGGCTAAACCTCTGGCTGGAATGTGGCAGCTTTGCTACAGGCAGGAAAGCAGCTCAGATTGGCAGATTCAGTCCCTGTCCTTCATCATTTCTAACTGCTACTTTATACTGTGAATATACTGATGTGTTACCTCATGTGTATCTGAAAGGACTAGTAAATGACTCAAAGAAGCACAAAAAAAAATTAAAAATCCACAATATTACTAATACTTCACATGAATCGTTTCAGGGCATTTAATAAGTTCATGTAACTGCATATGTAAAAGCAAGCTAGCAAAACTGTACATTACTACAGGATACGTTATGCATGTGAAAGTCAATGAAGCACAACCCAATGAATTTTGAAACATGTTATTCACTGTAAGTGTTAAGTATGTTTGTTGCCTGTCGACTCCGGCTAGGAAAGGTGAAGTGGAACAGTTGGAGGACAGTGTAACCAGCATGGGCCCATTTTCCTTTGAGTGTAGCAGCAAAACCATGCAAGCTGTTGCAGAATCCTACAGTGCCGCCTGGATTTGATTTACATTACAGTTTGTTCTTTGAAACCTATAATCCTCCAGGCACCATACCAAGAATGCTTTCACTTTGGCATCCTTTGGATTGCAGATATTGTCTCCCTTCAGACAAAAACCCAAAGTTTCAGCAATTTTGTGTTTCAAAAGCAAACAAAGGAGAAAAAACTTTGTTGGTAATGTAAACTATGGAAGGGATTCATGAAAGCCCTTTTCTATATGGTCAGATGGGGATTAGCTGGAATTAAGGTAGAAAGATCAGCTGCGAGGCATCAAATGCAAATGCATAGCTGAGCGTGAGGGATTGATTCACTGATTTTGCAGGCACTCTGAACTGCAGCAGTAACATCAATACTTGGTTTAGTTCAGAGAAATGTTCAAGTGGATGCAAACTTTTTTCCAAACTCTCCCTACCCCCAAGCCATGTAAGGAAGATACAGGTTGACTCATGAAGCACCACTGAAATATATCACAAGATCCCATCACATGTTATGCTATGACTGTTAAGCTATATGAATATGAATAAAACAAATTAATAAAAATCATGATCTGCTCATGGATAGTTATCAAATAGAAAAAAAGGTCAAATTTGTAAAATAATTGTTTGCAATTGATAGTTCAGCCAATTCTAGCTGTAACTCTCATCCTCCTGCATCCCCACATCTCAGGTCTTCGTGAACTGACAACCTCCTCCTCTTCACATGTTGTATGCCAGAGTTCATATGATAGAGCATATTTCAGTAATTATTCTCTTTTGGCTAACTTTTCATTTTACCCAGTGTCCTCCAATTTATAGCTAAATAAAGAGAATAGAAGACCAAAAAACAAAGAGACAGTTCTACCTAAGTGTGCAATGTGACAGATGTGCATGAAAGCTGATTTGAGTGCAAATGGATTTCCAGTTAGTTATTGTTTATAAAGTGTTTTGAAAATGTACAGTTATATAAGTGCTAGGTATTATGGAATGCAGTACATTTTTCACATGCATATGGGGAGGATGGGTTGAAGGACGTGGGAAGCAGCATGCGGGGAAGGAATGGTTAGATTGAGGCTGTAGTAGATAAATATAAATATCTCAGTGGTAGGAGGGGAGCTTATTCTACATGATGATTTTAATGCTTATAAAATCTATTATAATCTTTGCAAACATGCCTAGAACACATGATGGAAGCTTCACGGATGATAAAATAAATAAATATAAATCTTACCATCCACTGCATTCAGAGGATCTTTAGGATCACCCTGAGGAGAAGCAGATTTATAACTCAGCATCTCTGAACTTGGTCCCAGCACTACAGCTCCAGGTCTCCGCAGGAATGGCTGCTTCATTTTAAAATCTTCTGTCTCTTCTTTGGCTAAGGTTCCATCAAAATGGCCAGTCTGAGATGAATGGAACCTATTAGCATAGAGGTGAGACCATTTAGTCCTGCCAATGGAGCTTTTATCATTGTTCCGTGCTGACATCTTTTGAGCGACATAGGCATGTAGTGCAGAAATCAGAGCATTTCTGTCAAGTTCTGCATCTGACTCCGGCGGGAAGTTCTCCAGCTGAGGTTGATTGAAGGTCCTCACTGCAGGATTCTCATCATACTGTTGATGGGTCAAAGCAGGTGCTTTTCCTTTGGACTGCTGCATCATGTAGTCTATAATGAGATCAGGTTGGATGTTATCCTGGAGT
Organism: Mauremys reevesii; assembly: GCF_016161935.1. Taxonomy (NCBI): domain Eukaryota; kingdom Metazoa; phylum Chordata; order Testudines; family Geoemydidae; genus Mauremys; species Mauremys reevesii. The sequence goes on from NC_052624.1 coordinate 21,117,183, forward strand.
GAAAAAAAATAGGTTAGGCCATTATTGTAATGTATACTGCATCATAATGCTTACTTGTTATTCAGAAACATATAGTCATGTAAGTGTAGGACTGGAAGGGACCTCGAGAGGTCATCTAGTCCAGTCCCCTGCACTCAAGGCAGGACTACGTAATAACTAAACCAGTCCTAACAGGTGTTTGTCTAACCTGTTTTAAGAGCCTCCAATGATGGAGATTCCACAACCTCCTAAGCAAGTGCCAGTGCTTAACTACCCTGATAGTAGCCCTTGCTGCAATTTAAGCCTTTTGCTTCTTGTCCGATCCTCAGAGGTTAAGGAGAACAATTTTTCTCCCTCCTCCTTGTAACATTTTATGTATTTGAAAATTATGTCCCCTCTCAGTCTTCTCTTCTCCAGACTAAACAAACCCAATTTTTTCAATCTTCCCTCATAGATTACGTTTTCAGCATCAGACCTTTCAGCATTTTTGTTGCGCTTCTCTGGACTTTCTCCAATTTGTTCACATATTTCTAGGGTGACCAGATGAGAGGGAGAAAATATCAGGACACATGGGGGGGGGGGGTCCACCGGTGGGGAGGGGGGGAAAAAAAGGCAAGTGCTGCCCGCGGATCAGCGAGGGTGGGGAAAAAAAAAACCTGAAAAAGCCAAGTGCTACCCTGATCTCAGCTGACTTACGAGGTGTTACTGTAATACAAATAAATACTAACCGCAACAATAATATACAGTATTGGAATAGTTTGAATATATAGTATGCTGATCATTTTGGTCCCTAATGACATGAAAGCCAGCAGATGTGGAGTGTTGCTATGCACTGTTAAAACAACAGTTTAAAACAGGAAATGTAACATTCTGAATCCAGATTGCAGAGAAATATATACTTCCCAGGAATGCAAATTGCTAGAATGTCATTACACAAATTGGAATTGCGCCAGAAGACCAGTATTAACACACCTCCTTTCGGGCTCCATAAAGATGAAAGAGGTCAGGAGTGGACCTTACATGTTCAAAAGATGAAAGAAGAAACTTCAACTTTTATCCAGTTCTTCATTTAGGGGCCATTATTTTATTCTGCCTCACAAGTAACTTTACACACACACACCCCGCCCTCCACTAGGGAGATGATTTTGCCAAGAGGCAGATTCCCCTGAGAGTAATCGTCACTCCATGAATTTTCTACAATGGTTTATGCTTTTAGAGAGCAGAGAGCTGTAATCTCCTTTGTCAGCAAAGAAAGTGCATTTGAGTTCCATGTCTGTGGCACACTAGCACATGCAGATTTACCTTTGAGCTTTACCTCTTGAGCGGACAATGGCTATGCATTTAGCCAATGCTGACCCTCTGGGCTAATCACAGAATCATAGAAATATCATGCTGAAGGGACCTCAAGAGGTCATCTAGTCCAGCCCTGCACTGAGGCAGAACCAAGTATAGCTAAACCACCCCTGACAGGTGTTTGTCTAACCTGTTCTCAAAAACCTCCAATGATGGGGATTCCACAACCCCACTGGAAGCCTATTCCAGTACTTGACTATCCTTATAGTTAGAAAGTTTTTCTTAATATCTAACTTAAATCTCCCTTGATGCTGATTAAGCCTCTTTCTTTATAGTGGAGTAGAGTCTCTCTTAGGGAAAATAGCTTCTGGCTAATATAGAGTATTGGATATTCTTCCCTTTAAAAGTCCTGGGACAGCACCACTCTTTGTCCCACATCTCAAGCATCCATGTGGAGTATTAACAGTTGGGTGAAGTCAGGTTGGAAGAGGACTGGTACTTTGCTCAGAAGATCTTTCAAGGTCCTGAAGGCTTTGTCACAGGCCTCAGACTAGCGACCTTCTTGGGGCTAGAGTTCTTAACTAAGTAAGTGAGGGGTGCTGCTATCATGGCAAATATAGGTATGAATCGTCTATAATATCCAGCCAGGCCCCAAAAACATATAACTTGTTTCTTTGTTGATGGAATAGGGCAATCTCTCAAGGCTTGGTCTTTCCCAGAAGTCTAAGTTTGCCCCTCCTGACAATTACATCCCAGGTATGTTACCTCATGAAATTCCAACCAGCACTTGGCCTGGTTTGCCATGAGGCCAGCTTGGTTGAGGGCCTGTAGGACCACCAATACATGCTCAAGGTATCTCTCTCAACTATCAATGACTATATTGTCTATGAAGGCCACTGTATACTGGGCTGTGCGATCACAGAACCATGTCCATCAGTCACTGGAAGGTGGCCACAGTGCCATGAAGGCCAAAGGGCACAGTCCTGAACTGGTACAGGACAAAAGGGTTTGCAAAGACCTTTTTCATCAAGATCCCTTGGTTAAGGGGATCTACCAGCAACTCTTGATCAGATCTAAGTTCCAGATAGGCTTCTCTGCCCCCAATCACTAAAGCAACTCGTCAACTTGGGGCATGGGATGTGTGTCAAACATGGATATCCCATTGACTTTCCTAAAGTCAATGAAAAACCAAGTCATCCCAAGACTTGGGCACCAAGACAATGGGTCTCTGCCACCCACCGTAAAATTCCTCTACTATCCCAAGGTTCAACATCATCTGAAGCTCTCAAATGTACTACATCCCACACCTTCCTGGACAGGGGACGGTGGCTCTCACTGACTCTTCATCCAGGCACCATCATGGTGTGGTGAAAAAACAAACAGGTTCATCCAGATCATGATGAGAACACAGAAGGAAGAGATTAGGCCACTTGCAAAATCTGAGTCAGTTGGGGTTCCCATAGCCTTCCCCTCAAGGAAATTGTGTCTGGGTCTTAGCACAGTGCAGCCTGGAGGCCAGGTCTGGATTTGAAGGTGGGGGGAAGTGTTAAGAATAAGGTCTCACAGTCCCACCATACCCTGAGAAGATTTAGATGGTAAATCTGGGTTTCTTTCCTCTTCCTGGACTACTGGATTTCATAATCCACTCGTCCCACCCTGCATGCTACTTTAATCATTAACTTTGATTGTGACCTGGGCAACAACAGCAGTACCCTGTTGCCTGGTTGGAATTCACATGAGCAGGTGCCCTTATTATAGGCTTGCCTGAGACACTTTGGGGCCTTTAAGAGATTTTTCTTCACAAAGACCCTAGTGTCTTCAGCTTCTCTCATAGCTGGAGAACGTACTGCACTACGTTGGTGCCTATGGACTCCTGCTTCTCCCAGGTATCTTGAATTAGGTCTAGGATCCCCCCAGGTTATTTACCATATAACAACTTGACAGGCAAGAACCCCATTAAGGCCTGAGGAACCTCGCATCCCCATATTAGAGTGGTGGTAACAAGTGATCCTCATGGAAAGGGTCCTCCGCCACCTTTCTCAGCATCCCTTTTAAGGTCCCATTGAAGTATTCAAGTAGGTGTCCATTTGTGGGGAGTGAATGGATGTTCTCTGAGATTTGATTTTCAGTAGCTTACACAAATTCTTCCTCAGCTGTGACATGAAGTTCATTCTCTAGTCTATTACTATTTATTTGGGGATCTCCACCCTCACAAAGACCTTCATAAGTTCCATGAGTTGTGCAAAGAAGAATAGCCCTAATCCATGATCTCCAGTATGTGTTGGTGTCTGTCCGTATTCCTCTCTAGTGGTCCAATCAAATCCATGCCAGTCCTCTCAAATGGGATGTCTAACACCAGCGTTGGTACAAGGGGGGCCCTTAGAGAACTCTTGGATCCTGCCAACTGACGCTCCAGGCAGGACACACAGTAATACCTCACCTCTTTATAGATGCCTGGCCAACAGAATCACCTACTAATTCTTTCAAGGGTTTTCTCCCTTCCCAGGTGTCCGGTGTATGGTACTGAGTGTGTAAGACAAAGTGACTCTCAATGAAAAAGCCAGGGTAGCAGAAGGTGGGTCCGTACTTCATTAGTCTGGGGGTCATGAACCAATGGATAGAGTAATTCCTTATCTTAAAGTGTGGCCATTGTTCTAGCTTCTCTTGGCTGATTACCAACCCATTGACAGTAACCAGCTGTTCATATGCCTGGCACAAGATGGCATCTCCCTTCTGTTCCCCTGTTCTTGGTCAGCCCGTGCCGCTTCCTGCAGCTCCCATTGGCCAGGAACAGCGAACCGCAGACACTAGGAGCTGTGGGAGGCCGTGCCTGCAGACAGTGAATGTAAACAAACTTTCTTGTGACCTGCCAGTGGATTATCCTGATGGACCGCATGTGGCCCACGGGCTGCTGGTTGCCCACCCCTGAACTACACAGTATTTCTTTTTAACAGGGACTCAGTCAATTTTATGTTAATTTGAATGTTTGTACTGCATAGTTCTGATTGATTGCCGTTGAACTCGCTTGAATATGAGTAATTTTACCAGGTGTCCCATATTCAGCATAGGGAAATACGGTCACCCTACATTTCCGTGGATATAAATTTTGTATCTGTGCAGGGCTCTATTTATCCACTGAGGGCAGGACAAAAAGAAATTGGCTTAAACTGCAGCAAGGGAGATTTAGGCTAGACATCAGGAAAAACTTCCTTGCTGTGATGGTAGTTAAGCACTGGAACAAATTACCTAGGAAGGTTGTGGAATTTCTGTCAGTGGAGGTTTTAAAGAACAGGATAGACAAAAGCCTGCCAAGGATAGTCTAAATAATACTTACTCCCGACCCCAGTCCAGGGACTGGACTAGAAACTAGATGACCTATTGAGGTCCCTTCCAGACCTGCATTTCTATGATTCTATGATTATCCAAGCAAAACTGCACAGAAATAATATTATCAAACATGGGCAGTAAAGAGAGAGGTGCAAATGTAGCTACCAAATTAGTAAGGCACAGAGAAACATATTGGGCATGTGAATCAGCAGGATCACTATAACTGGAGTGATGAGGAGTAACAGTGGCAAAAAAAAATTACTTTGCACTTACATAGTGTCTTTTATTTGAGGATCTCAAAGTGCAATCTGGAAAAGGGCTTGGTTTCTTGAGGGTTGCAGTCTAAAAGGTGTGGTATTTAATGCTTAAAACTAGGGCTGTCAAGTGATTAAATAAATTAATCATGATTAATCGCACTGTTAAAATAGAATCCCATTTATTTTAAATATTTTGGATGTTTACTACACTTTCAAATATATTATTTTCAATTACAACACAGAATACAAAGTGCTCACTTTATTTTTTTTTATTATGGATATTTGCACTGTAAAAAGCAAAAAAAAATGTTTTTATCAATTCACCCCATACAAGTACTATAGTGCAATCTCTTTACCATGAAAGTTGAACTTATAAATAATGGGGAGTACTTGTGGCACCTTAAAGACTAATAAATGTATTAGGGCATGAGCTTTCATGGGCTAAAATCCACTTCATCAGATGCCCTAATAAATTTGTTAGTCTCTAGGGTGCCACAAGTACTCCTTGTTGTTTTTGCTGATACAGACTAACATAGCTACCACTCTGAAACTTACAAATGTAGAATTATGTAAAAAAAAAAGCTGCATTCAAAAATAAAACAGTGTAATACTTTAGAGCCTACAAGTCCACTCAGTCCTACTTCTTGGCCAGCCAATCACTCAGATAAACAAGGTTGGTTACAATTTGCCAGAGGTAATGCTGCCCGCTTTTTGTTTACAGTGTCACCTGAAAGTGAGAACAGGCATTCGGATGGCACTGTTGTAGCTGGTGTTGCAAGATATTTACGTAACAGATGCCCTAAAGATTCGTATGTCCCTTCATGCTTCAACCACCATTCCAGAAGACATGCGTCCATGCTGATGACTTTATCAGCTTTGGTAATGATCCAAAGCAGTGCGGACTGACACATGTTCATTTTCATCATCTGAGTCAGATACCACCAGCAGAAGGTTGATTTTCCATTTTGGTAGTTTGGGTTCTATAGTTTCCACATCAGAGTGCTGCTCTTTTAAGACATCTAAAGGCATGCTCTACACCTTGTCCCTCTCAGATTTTGGACAGCACTTCATTTTCTTAATCCTTGGCTTGAGTGCTGTATCTATCCTTAGAAATCTCACATTGGTACCTTCTTTGCATTCTGTCAAATCTGCTGTGAAAATGTTCTTAAAATGAACACATGCTGGGTCATCATCAGAGACTGATATAACATGAAATATATGTAGAATGCATGTAAAACAATTCTCCCCCCCCAAGTAGTACAGTCATAAATTTAATTGACGCATTATTTTTTTTACAAGCGTCATCAACATGGAAGCATGTCCTCTGGAATGGTGGCCGAAGCATGAAGGGGCATACGAATGTTCAGCATAACTGGCACATAAATACCTTGCAATGCCAGCTACAACAGTGCCATCCAAACGCTTGTTCTCACTTTCAGGTGACACTGTAAATGAAAAGCAGGCAGCATTATCTCCTGTCAATGTAAACAAACTTGTTTGTCTTAGTGATTGGCAGAATAAGAAGTAGGACTGAGTGGACTTGTAGGCTCTAAAGTTTTATGCTGTTTTGTTTTTGAGTGCAGTTATGCAAGTAAAACAAATCTCCATTTGTAAGTTACACTTTCACAATAAAGAGATTGCAGTATAGTACTTGTATAAGGTGAATTGAAAAATACCATTTCTTTTGTTTATCATTTTTACAGTGCATATATTTGTAATAAAAATAATAATAAGTTTGCACTGTGCACTTTGTATTCTGTGTTGTAACTGAAATCAATATTGAAAATGTAGAAAAACATCCAAAAATATTTAATAAATTTCAATTGGTATTCTATTGTTATAAGTGTGATTAATCGCAATTAATTTTTTTAATCATGATTAATTTTTTTTAGTTAATCGCATGAGTTAACTGTGATTAATTGACAGCCCTACTTAAAACTTTACAAACTTAAAACAAAAAATTCTAAGGTGGGCAACACTAGCAGTGTTTACAAACCAAACCAAAAGTGAAAGATTTAAATCAGGTAATCAGGACTAAATTTTGAGAAGCTAGGTACCTAATACAAATATGCTCAACTGGCAGATTTGTGATTTCCTGCTCCTTTGTAAACAAACATGCACAGCTAGAAAACCAAAACCAAAACACCTCAAGCAATCTTATACAAATTGGATACAAATGTCAATCTCAGCCTCAGAGTTGATCCAGTATCAAGAAGGGACAGTCTCTCAGCAGCTTGACAGGTCACAGTTCTGGTAGTTGGGGATACAATGCAAAAAGTTCTAATTAAAGTACAGTATCAACAGCTCACCTGTCTTGAAAGTACATTCAGTTGCCAGGCAATCTGAGCTAGTTGTGTCTGACTTAATTAAAGAACACTCCTAGCTGTGGGCAAGTCTCTTCAGCTTTAACAGAGAAACAAAACCCCCGAGATAAACTAAATACCACCAGGACAAATGTGCAAATAGAAACATGCAGTCTGAAATCCCAGGAAAGACCAGGAATGGGTAAATGATGCAATACAAAATACAGTGTCTAATAAAGAATAAGCATTTGCTATGTCAATTGGCCTGAAAGACAGTTTTTTTATTTTATGGAAGGGGGAGGGAGCTGCCTACACTACAGAGCTTTGAATCTGGTAACTACTTTTTACTTTATTTATTTTCAAATCTAATAATAAACATTAAAGGCCACTGTGACAGTCCTGTTTCAAATGCTGTTTTATTCCAGACTCATGCATATGGACACTGCTGGTTTGCCTAATTTCAAAGTTAAATGAGTTTGAAAGGGTAACACCTGAGCAGGGTAGTGGTTTCTTTTGTTTTTTAATATCCTGAATTGCTATTGATTACAGGGATTTGTAAATTCCCTCTGTGGTGCTTCTGGATGCATGACAATAGACACTGTTAATCATTATTATGGAAATAACATGCATTGTTTTGTAGTTAAGGTACTATTCAATTAAGTCATGTCATTGCCGTAAGATCCTTAAAAATTATATTAAGATGTCACATTGCTTGTTTAGGAAAATTCTGGCTCTCCTGCTTTAAAGAATGTTTTTTAATCCCATATCATCCTTATCCTGTAGATAATTCACAGGAGACACTATCAAAAATACTGTAAAACCTGCACATTAACCTTTTTGAACACAGAATTATCAGGGCAATGTCTGGTGTGGTTTAGTTAAGTAACTGACATTTTCCCTATGAAAGTTCACAGACAGGGCACATAATGCTACCCCTTGTAGATGAACACTGAGATCGTTTATAGACTATGCATTTTCTTTTGCAAAGAGCTATTGAACAAAAGAGAAGGTTGAGATGTATACAGAAGAGGCTGATGAATGCCAGTTAATTTGCCGGTAAGAAATGGAATAACTTTTTAACTTCCAGTTCAGCTACAAAAGGGCAACAGAATTCAGAGCAGTGGTGCACTGAATTGCCATTGATGCCTACACATGCCTTTCTTTGGAGATCCATCTGCCCAATGTGGAAGAGGAGTACAGTTGGTGAAAAACCATTTTAAGAATATAGAAAGACACAGCACCACAAAAAAATAATTTTACTTAGCACTTTCACAGGCCCTTCCACTTTCAGTGCTTATAAACATTAACTCATCCTTAGCACCCATTGACTTCAGTGGGGCCACAACAGCTAATCACAATAGTTTAACACCAAGTCAGAGTGCCTATTTGATAAGGTGGCAAAATAAACTGCAACATAAAACACACATTCAAACCAGAACCCTTTGGGCAATAATGAGAGAAAAGAAGAGTTTTCCAAAAGCCATCAACAGCAGAATAAGCTAAAGTTTTTCTTCAGCATACTTATTTAAATAGATGTACATCTCCCAGTTAGAACAAAACTTAGTACTGAGTGAACTACACACCCCTGCATCATATGTAAAAGCACTATGCCAGAAATACCATATGCTTATATAAATCCTACATATCCGAACAGGACCATAAAAAGTGTAGTACTAGATCAGCGTGTGGGATGAGAGTTTTACAAAAATGGTACTCAGTGTTGTGGTATACTTTCATGTTAAGAGAAAGCTGACTGATGAGGCATTTAGAGCCCCTGGACCAAATTAGGCCTTAGGATGCTTATATATAATTACAGTTAAAGTCAATGAAAGCATCCACAAGCAGAATTTAGTCCTCTGGGGCAAACATGAATTAAAATGTCTTCTATCCTCACTAATGGTTTGCTTACATATAGCAGTGACATGACACCATACAAGAAACCACCACGTTTAGTTCCAGTACTGGAAAGACCATTCATATACACATAAACCAGCAAAGGACCTAAAGTGGAGCTCTGTTGTAGTCCAGCCATGATGAAAGACAGATCACCAGGCTCACAATCTGTATATAGATTCATAGATTTTAAAGCCATGAGGGACTATTATGATAATCTAGTCTGGCCTCCCACATAACGCCAGCCAAATGGTTCACTAGTAATTCTTCCATAAATATATTTTGCTTTCTTTCTGAGACCTGTAGCTCTGAACCCATTTAAAAGCTACATCAGAAAAGAATATTAATTAATACCCTGTAGTTAGTGTCAAAAGCTTACTGATGATCAAGCAAAATGGCTCCACAGAGTCTCTTTTGATCAGAACTAGCGAGGACTTTGCCTCTAAATCCTGATTGTGCAATTTCAGTGTAATAGAAAGGCCTGACATCTGATTGCATATAAATTTGGTAATCTGCTCTGCTGTAAATGTAGTTGGCACAGATTTGATTGTGAACTGTATATTCTTTCATTTTTAACCCCTCCCCCCAAAAAAAACAAAAGTGGATTAGTACTCTGGTTTCCTTTGTGTACAAGTTCTTACTTCAGTTGTGTTATGAGTTTTAAGACCAAAGTGCTTGCAGCCCTTCTTGACTTCTGTGGTGATGCCCCAGTTCTCCTGTTGGCTTCTCAAGTCCTCTCCACCACCCCCTCCTAGATGTTCATCTTTCCCTCTCATATGTTAACAGTTATGGAACTGCCTAGTCTTTAGCTTTCACAGTTCTATCCAGTGCTAGTCAGTAGCTCTGTCTCTCTACCAGTTCTTCCTCCTATTGGCTAATGTTCTTGATTATTGGTTCTAATGGAATGACTTATGCATGAAATGGAAGTGGCAGTTTGTCTTTGTTTCCATAGCAAACAGAAACCTTAGTTTTACCAGATGATGTGAGCCAAAGAATTGATAACGAACTCCATCTGAACTGTAGGAGCTGTGCATAAAGGTAATCAGTGCTGATGGGTTTATTAGGATTTACCAGTTCTCTTTCCCAAAAACAGTTTGCTCACATGTCACAAGTCTGCTATGGAAGTGTAAGATTTCTGAGAATGGTGTTTAAACAGTTTTTCTGTAAGGATATGGTGAAACTGCTACACTGAGCTAACTCGTTACCTAAAGGCTGATGTACTGTAGGCACCCCATAATAAACAAGTCTTGGAGGAATATACATATTTTAAACTGAAGTCAATGGGTCTATTCATGTGCTTAAAGTTAAATGCATGCTTAAGTATTGTGCTGGATCAAACCCAAAGTTCTCAGAATCTTGCAGAATCAAGCCTTAACTTTAAAAATCTCCATGGATTACACAAAATTGTTTGCAATAAGTTTTTCACAAAACCCAAACATGATGGTGTTATATTGTGAGTAATAACCTTCCCCCCAAACACACACAATTAAGCAAAACAGACTAATGTTAAAATTGCTGGCAACTCTACCTACTCCCCCCGAGTCTTCTATGAGCTAACACTAAATAAGGAAGACATTTTTAAATTTGCACCAGTTCCACCATCTGTTATTTAATGAACTGGTCATGGTGAGTCAGCCAGCCCTCAGCACTGAAGCATAATGTGTGATGTTTGCATCATAACACAGCAAAGCAGTGTTACATTACAAGGAGAATACCTGTTGAGCCAAACTCCAAATACTTGGGGTTAGCAGATTAGAAGACATAAGACTGAGAGATCACATATATTATTGCCCATCTAGCCAGACCACCTGAATAGTAGAGATTTTAAAGCAAACCATTAAATCTGAGTAGTGGCCAGGAAATTAGTGAAAATTAATTACCTGGGATTTTGTGTAAATGCCCTGTGTCAGCAGTATGGCTGCAGCTGCATCACCTTAGTCTCCTGACACTAGTGAGCACAGCTGAGTGCATCAGGTAGGCCCCTTTACCAACCGCCCCTTCTGATTGGCTGAGGAAGCCAGCGGGACTCTTCTTATGTCCAGCCCCAATAGTAGCTTGCTTGCTGCTTAGTGTATGTACCTGCTGATTCTCTATCTCCCTGCACCCAATCCCAGCCCTATCCCTGCCTGCCCCCACTCAAGGCAATGCCTCAACAGGCAGCTTTAATTCCTGGTTCTGACTCTGCCTCACCCCTGGGCTCTGGCGTTCATGCCCTGGCTCCTGCTCTGCCTGCTAGGCCTTACTCCTACTCCACCCAGTATGCTAGACTGCTCATGACCCAATCTCCTGATGACCTTTAGCTGATACGTAGCATCTATAATACCATTTATAGAGCACCTTCTATCTTTAAAGCACTGTACATATTTTAATTAATCCTCATCTCACCCCTGTGAGGTAGGGTAAATTATCATTCCTATTTTACAAATTGATGAGCTGTGAAATCTCCTAAATGAAACCATAGATTCTTATTCTCAGTAGATAGAGGGTTTTTTTCCTTAGTAGATAATGTTCAGTCTTATAGGGTAAAATATTCAAAAAATGCACCAATTGGCCCCTTGCTTTCTGTGCCCCATTTTTGTGCTAAAAATTCAGTATTTACATCTCTAACTACCTGGGTTATATCCATAGTCAGATAGACGTGAAAGTACTCAGGTCTGTAGCTGAACTACTATTCTCCCTTACAAAATTTGCCCCTTTTTAAAGCAAAAGTGAAAACAGCAGACAAAAGGAGGGTCCTGTGGTTAGCGTGCTTACCTAGGACTTGCGAGCTGGGTTAAAGTCCCTGCTCCATCTCAGATTTCTTGTGTGACTTGGGCCAAATCAATTATTCCCTCTGTAAAATTGAGATAATAGCACTTCCCTACCTCACAAGAGTGTTGTGAGGATAAAGACTATAAGACATTCAGACACCATTCTAAAGGAGGCCACATAAGTATCTTAGACTGACAGAAAATCTGTATAGGCTTGGGGAGATCCTCTGTAATTTGAATCCTTATATTTTCACTAAAGAATTTATTTTATGTAGCGGTTACATTACAAATTACTCATTTATACTCAGATGGCTAAAAGCAGAACTTAAAGTTCATGTTGCATAGGGGTTTTTGGTTTTGCATCAGTCATATGCACCCCAAGAGGTAGTTGGATACCAAAACCAGTATCTGACTATTCTGACTCTGATACAGTGATCCATATTACATCAATTAGGGCTCTGCTCTTTTGAGTTAATGCTCTGGATTTAAAATGAGTAGTGACTGCATGCCTCATGATCTCTTTTATTACCCTATCAATATTAATGCTGTTCAGAAGAATAAGTTCAAAGTATATTTTAGACTGTTTATTTGAGCATTCCAATTTTCTAAGACAGGGATATTAGTACTAAATGTTTCACAGAAGCATCCAGCAATTGGTTTTCAATTTAGGAAAATTAAGCTGCACATAATCTGTTGAGGGCGAGTGCACTAAAGGGGAAAGAGAGCATAAGGAACCTTTCCCTTCTACTCCATGTAAGCATCAGAGCAAGTGCTCTACCTAGCATTCAAGAAACCACAGTAGGAAGGAGGGCTCAGTTCTAGCATGCACTGCATGGCCCTATGTTCCTGTAATCTGCTGACCAAGTACTGTACTCCAATAAAATCATACACATGTTTGGTAATCGCTAATTACCTGATTTCAGAACCGATGGTCTGTTTTCCCATTTACTATAGTTAGAAACAACTACATACAGCATTGAAAACTCATAACCAAGTTATCAAATGCCCAGTCCACCTTCCAGAAGCTTCAAGGTTCTAGCAAAATGAGCTCCCACCAATAGTTCACAATCACACCCACTCCCCTCACCAGTATCTAATCACAGTTGATCAAACACATTTCCCTTCCCCTCTAGCTTCTGCTCAGTTCTATAATTTTCTTATCTGTTTGACAGACATAAACAAGGATCCTGATGTGCTAAACATTCTCCTTTAAACTTATAATAGCTGTTAATTTTCTTTATAGACCAAAATTAGGACCTAACACAGGGATAGACAACCTATGGCACACATGCCGAAGGTGGCACACGAGCTGATTTTCAGTGGCACTCACGCTGCTCAAGTCCAGGCCACCGGTCCGGAGGGCTCTGCATTTTAATTTAATTTTAAATGAAGCTTCTTAAACATTTTTAAAATTTGACTTTACTTGACATACAACAATAGTTTAGTTATATGTTACAGACTTATAGAAAGAGACCTTCTAAAAACGTTCAAATGTATTACTGGCATGCAAAACTTTAAATTGGAGTGAATAAATGAAGACTCGGCACACCACTTCTGAAAGGTTGCCGACCCCTGATCTAACATTTCTAGTATCAAAAAACATTCCAATGTAGAGCCCAGACAATACAGGCAGCACCACTGCAGGAGTAGCCCGTAATTATTCCATCACTATACTCTGCTTCTTTCAGGGCAAGAGAAATGGAACCTCCCTCTTATTCCATTCTCCAGGGAGCTAAAGGAAAAGTAGGGATTTCCTGCCCCCAACAAGGAACTAAAGGAGCAGTGAAGGTTCCCTCTAACTCTCATATACCCGAACAGGGCTAAAAGACCAACTGTTCCCACTCGTATCCCCTAGCATCCCAAGGAGCAACAACAGGAGAGCCTCACAGACCCAGCAAGCACATTCAGCACAAGTGCTCAACAGCAAGTGACAGCCTCTCGACTCATTCCCAGATGGAAAACAGAGCATCTTTTTCCAATACATTTACCTCTTTAAGGCAAACATCTATCCACCAGGTATATATATAGCCCCCATCTCTCTAGTATCAGAAGCTTATAAAAAGTGCTCCCATGGCTGCACAGAGGCATAAAAGAGCCTCCCCCGTAGGGCAAATGGAGACACAACTGTCTCCACTTTTCACCCACTCAACAGAGTGGCATGAACCCACAGATGCCCCGCTCTTCCTTTCTTTCCTTAGAGGCCCTTTGCCTCCGTAGTCCGGAACTTTTCTGCTTCTCTCCTTGCCACGGTGGCCTTTGCTCCTGCCCCTCGGTCACATGTGTTGAAGATTTCATTCCAAGGCTTTCCAGGAGACCCAGCTATAGTATTATTATAATACATATCCACAATATACCAGCATGGCTACTGTGAACAGCAAAACATGTCCTCCTTTAATACCAAAATATCTTCAGTATCAAATATGTGCTGGGCATTCTAATCCAACAAAATGAATCACCTGCCTAGGTTTCAGCAGAGGCAGGATGTAAATAAGTCCAGTTTCCTCTGAAAGGAAGGGTCTTGCTCCAATTTAGGGGGGAAATCTGTAATTTGAAGCCTCTGTGATTCTGTATTTTCAGCTACCTAAAAGCCATGCCTTTTCAGAGAGTAAGTGAGTGAATTAAGTCTAGTATTTGATTGAAAGGATTCACAAATATTGACAGTGCAGAAGTTTGTGAGAAGGTAAAGCCCTCATTAGGCCTGGGTGAAAAAAATGCCAGCTAATGCCTAAGGGACAAATGCCACCAAGTGCTCATTTTCTGAATAAACTTTTTCAACAGAACTACAGTGAAATGTTCTCTAGAGCTGTAAGCTCTGGGAAAGAAACTCCCCAAGCCTTCTGAATGACTTTCTGTTTACTCGCTGGTGAGGTGATTATCAAATGCCAAAATACACCTATTGAGCTTGCAATGGATAATGTCTAAAATAATGCTAATAAAAAAAAAAGGCACGACACCAGGAACTCAAATTGCTCCAAGCATCAGAATCACTGGGGCTTCTGTAACTGAAAGTAAACTACTGATAAAGTTTGTTGTGTCCCACCACTTAAGCATCAATAAGGTTATTACTGCTGCTGTGGTGTGTGAGGTGAACCCCAAGCTCACTGATATTAGACAATGCAAAGCATGGAATGCTTAGCTGCCTCTGAGGTATTTAGTTATATGTGCATTTTAGAATGATGTCGTACACAATTGCTGAGTTGCAACTTGATGAATATGCAAACCAACCACTTTATTCAGCTTAATATAAATATATTTGGGAGATGGAAGGAAAACTGCAGACCAAGATTTTCAAAATTGGGTTCCTAAAGCTTAGCTTCATACCGTAAATCCTCTAAATAAGAATTTAGGAGCCTAATTTTAGGCATTCTTTTTTTAAAATTTCAGAACACCATTAGGGCCAATCAGAATATATTCAGGAACTGTCTCTTAGACCATCTTTTCACATTCATTAAAGCAATTTTCTTATTTGGCCTACTGTTAGCATTTGTTTTATAATACTACATGCTGTTCCTACAAACTTCACCCACACCTCCCCACAGCCAGGAGAGGGAGGTAGTGCCAAAGTAGCCAGGCATAGTGTAGTTCTCTCTGCCAAGACTACAGGCAGGATGGGATGGCAGAGGACAATAAATAGCTTTTTGAGATCCAACTGGCATCTGGAAAGGACATGTTTTGATGGAAGGGGCAGAAAGAAGAAGCCAGAGAGAAGTCTATATTTGGCAATAGAGGTGGCAATTCTAAGTGAAAGTAGAATATGGAACTTCTAGTTTTCCTGCATTTTTAATAAAGAAAGTACAGAAGATGAAAAGGGGAATAAAATTATTTAATGTCTGCTCAGAACTCATCAATATTTGGAGAAAATTATGAAGACGTGGAGTTTCGATTGTGGTATGCAATCAAAATTGAGCAAAATCTGTATCTGTTTTCAATTTGGTAAGTGGTTTGACTTTTTTAAATGCAGTTCTTAAAGTTATTTTCCTTTTCAAATCATGAAGGTAACATTGCTTGTCAGCTGTCTAGCAAATTCTTAAACACACTGGCTTGTATTTTATTTAAATACTGCTCCTTTTACACAGGAATACGTTGTATAAATATGGAATGTTTCACTTACTACTTTTTAAAAGATCAGCAACTGATTTGAATTTTAGAGGTGAGAAAGGTCTCCAAGGGACTTCAAAATGGATAATTAGCTTTTGAGACATTATCTGCTGTCTGTTTTTTACTTCTATTTTGTATTGCAGATAACGCAGTCTGAGTCACGATCAGTTGTTTTAAAATGCTCCTCAGTGGAAAGAATCCTACAGTTTGTTTCTATATGTGCTTCATTTCCAGTTTTTCTGCTCTTTATCCCACTCCCCCAGGTTTCTAAGTACCTATCTCCATGGCAACACTCAATAATGTTGGTGGGTGGTGTTATCACAGCAGGCTTCCCTACAGAAGATCTCAGACATATGGATTATTTATGAACTTGCATGACAGCACCTACTGAAATATCTTTTGGGCAAATTTCCACTTCCTTGAAAGACAGAGGCTTTAAAGAATGACATCCTCACTCAATGTCCTCAAACTCAAAACCGGGGACTCAAAAAGCTGAGCTCGGGCACCAACGGGAGTGGGCCCATTCATTAGTTCCCATACCTATTTTGCTGCTGCCTGACAGTTTCCCTTACCCTAAATAAGTACTTGTTGTCATATCACATAAATTCTGTGAACTGTTGTTCACTCCAGTCCACGACATTTGAGATAGTTCTGATTTCAGACCATAATACTTCAATGTTGTTGTAGCCATATTATTAGGACATGAGAGAGACAAGGTGAGTGATGTGTTATTGGACCAACTTTTGTTAGTGAGAAAGACAAGCTGTTGAGCTTACACTGAGCTCTTCTTCATTTCTGGGAAATGTACTCTGTGTCACAGCTACAAGGTGGATTTTTTAGTGTAAGATATTTCCAGGGACCAATCAAGGTGTTAACACCCCTCCAGTCATACTAGGGAAAGGAAGGGGGATGGGAAGGCAGCGGATGGGGAGGGGGGTTAAGTGGGTTATAGATTGTTGTAATACAACATAACTCCAGTGTCTCTATTCAGTCCATGATTTTTAGTATCTTGCAAAGTTATGAATTTAAGCTCCCAGGCTTGGCTTTTGAAGTTGTTGTAGAGATTTCCTTTGAAATGAGAACAGAGAGGTCAGATATCGAGTGATTTGCTTTGTGAAAAGTGTTCATCCACAGGTGATGTGATGTTTTTGTCTTTTATCATTTGTGTGAGTTCACTTCATTTGAGAGCACAGTGATTGTCTAGTTTCACTCATATAGTTGTTAATGGGGCATACCACATGTTGTGTTAAGTATGTATATGACACATGAATCTTGAAGGTGTATTGTGAGGGGTGTTGAGCATCATAGCAGTGGAGATATGACTAGGAATTTTGCATTTGTTGTTCTGGTGCCACTCTGAGCTGGTGTGTCCTAATCTGTGGGGAGCTTGCTTCTGATGAGTTTGGGGGGTTGGTTTGAAGGCCAGAAAAGGGGGTTCAGAAAAGATTTCTTTCAGAATGTGGTCCCCATTGAATATGGGTTGTAACTCCTTAATGACATCCCATATAGGTTCCAGTTTGGGGTAGTAGGAGCATAAATTTATAACCTCACCCACCTTGTCTTTCCAGAATATTTCAGACATGTGACAGTTAAATAAAAAGTCAGGTACAACCTGTACCACTGTTGGGCATCACCAGAAAATGTTACTGGAGATGGTCTTGCTAGTTCTATGTCTCTGAGTCATTAACTCTTAAGGCAATGGGGAGGCGGGGCTAGGGGAAGAGGTTTGTCAGCTATGGCAACTTGGTTTTGATACCAAGCATATCACCAGTAAAGTCTATCTTCCATGCCCGACTCTCTCTAACTCATAAGAATCTTTTTTCGGTGCACCTGCTGCCTCCAGGTTGCATTCATGCAAACAGCCAACACATTAAGACATCACAGGGTGCCAAAACATTACCCAAGAGATCAAGAATATCTGCCAGTTTCTTCAAAATACCATATTGCATTTCATGAACTTGTCAGAGAGACAGTTTTCAAAAAATAGAGCATGTCTCTTCACTGTGGACAAATACATCAGCTTTTATGTATCTACTGAGAGTTTATTACATTAAATTTTACAATGCATTTCAGTTGAGGCATATTAATATGCAGGAAGCAGACCCTGTAACAATACAGCACATAAGAGGTAGATTCTTAACCAGCTCACTTTTTGGGGGGGGACTACTTTTATTCAGTTTCCTATGTGTCTTTACTCTAACAACAAAGGCTGGTAGCAGGGTGTAAAGGGAGAGGGCAGAGGAGAAAGAAGGAATTAATATTAAATGTAGAAAGCATCTAAAGGTACAACCTTGACAGAAGCTTTGTCATTCTTCATCCTTGGATATAAATTTGGAGCTGCAGACTGCGAGAGAATACCTAGGTATGCCAGATATTGCTGAAGGGACTTGGCCCAGTCCACCTCCTTTTCCAGCTCATAATTCCTTTCATTATCAGCAGCACTCCGCTTTGAAGTCCTGCACATCAAAACCAAGGAAAAGAATGTTACCGGCATAAATGATATACACTGAACTCAGAAAAAAAAAAAGTCACTACATTTTATATTTGAAGCTATAGGAGTCAGCTCTGTGTGAATGTTCTTAACAAAAAATACCTACAGAGTTTTAAACATGACACCAGAAAATATGGAAAATTTCTATATTTCAGCAAAATGAAAACATAACTCCACTGGTAAGGTAATAAAATAATGATTATAATTCATGGTCTAACTGCAAATCAACTACAAAGCCTGAATCAGGACAAAGTTTTGTCCAAAGGGGAAAAAATATTTGTAAATACAAGAGGCAACATTACAGTGCACCCTAAAGGGATACACAGCTGTACTTACAACAGAACTTCAAAGTAGTTATTAAACCTACAATCGGAATCCATTTCATTTCAGCCCCAATGGTGGGTCCCAAACCTAACTTGCAAAATCCCCAGATGCCACTGGCAAAGGACATGCAGTGTCCACTAACCAACCAGTAGGGCTTAAATGAGGTTATGGGATGGAATGAGAGTTTCTTCTGATCTGAACCTGTGACCAGGATTCTGATGTGATATATAGGTTACCTATTTTTATAGAATATATTTAGCTTGACTCTGAGCTCAGATTGAGCCAGTATGCAATGGTATGGTATATCTGTACGTCTCTGAAGCTATTCTCACGTTCTTCACATTCTCTTTTTCTTCCCTTAAGTCTCCAACTCTTACATCTGCCAAAAAAAAAAAAACGCAAAACCCTCAAATGTGACCAAGTGTAACTGCTCTAGAGGTGTCTGTGAGTCTGCAGAAAGTCTGGAATAACATCTCTGAGGTGTGAACAACTCCACTCATCTATCTCATTGAGATGTTAACTTGAGTGCCTAATGATGATAATTTAAATGTCAACATTGTTAACTATTTCATTCATGTAAGAAAGGAGATGGAGATTCCCAGATTTGAATTTCTGTGGGAGACATCTAATTTTGATTTTTACAAGAGGCTTTGGGACATCCCACCATTTCCTTCCCAATCAAGCAGTCAAGTCAAAGGCGCCCAGTTGCATTCAGACTGCATGCATGATTTCATTTTGAACATCTGCAGTCCAAGGGTGCTGGAACAATTTTTATAGTGGGGGTGCTGATGATGGAACAAATGCATATGGTGTTAGTTACTACTACTTCAATCCACAGGGTGCGGGAGCACCCCCAACACTCCTAGTTCCAGCACCACTGCTGCAGTCTACTGTGAGCAGTATCTATGTGTAAGGGGACTGTTCCATTACTAAAACTCAGTAGGGGTGTTTTGATTGGCTAGCTCACAGTACCAAAAGAAAGGGGAAGGGTCGATGGGAAATTAGGCCCTTGAGACTGACAGTCCCCAGGAACAATGGAGAGAGGCCAATGCTCCAGGTCAGCCCTGATTGACAGGGTGGGCAGGCTAATCAGGGAGTCAGGAGGCCAGGGGGGTCCTGTCCTCCTCCATGTGAGTTGGATCAGACAGAGAGGGGCCAAGCTAAGGAGAGAGCACGGGCCCAAGCTGAGCTGGGGAGCAGAGCCATGCCAGCCAGAGGGGCCAGAAAAGCAGCCCAGAGAGCAGACCTGTGCTGGGAGCAGGGCTGCAGCAACCAGAGCCAGAGGGGCCAGAGAAGCAATCCAGGGAGCTGGAGGCAGAGCAGCAGGAATAGTGCTGAGACAGAGTGATGAAGCTGGAGCTTAGGCAGAGTGCTGGAGCTGGAGCTGGAGCAGTCTGGAGCTGGGTGCAGTGAGCAGCTCGAGGGTGGAGAGACCGAGGGGGGCCCTGGGCAGTGGGCCCTGCGCAGGGAGACGCCCCAGCCAAGAGGCCTTGCAGGCCAGACTTGGAGGGGGATCATAACCCCAATGGGGTGGGGGCAATGCTGGGAAGAATGGTCCTGCCACCTAGAGCATGAGAGCACGTAGCCACCGCCAGAGCAAGTGTCCGACCCGCAGCATCCCTGCAGCAAAACCAGGGCCTGAGAAGGCGGCCTGGGACTTGTGAGGAACAGACTGTGAGCTACCTGACATTCCAGAGATGCTGACTCCCCATGCCACAGAGCGGGGTTATGTGTTTTCCTTTAACCTTTCTCATTTCTTCCTTTTTAAAAAAAAATTTATTGCTGTTTAATACATTGTATTTGCTTTGAACTGTATGTAATGATCAGTGGGTCAGGGAAGCGTCCAGTGCAGAGAGAGCACCCCAGAGCGAGGCACCCTAGCCCCTGCTCTAAGTGACCACAACAAGGATGGGGGTCGAGCTCCCCCAGGAATCCTGTGTCCAACCTTGTTGGGGTTACAAGGACTGTGTCACACTGGACAGTGGAAGGGGAGCCCTTGAGGTCAGGCAGGCCTCTGGGTAAAGGAAGTGGGAGTGAGGACTCAGATCCTTTCGCTAGCCCATTTCACCAGGGTAGTGTGGACCATTCCCCCACTTACATATGGGTATGTATACATGTAAATTGCTATTGTGACACTCACTATAGCAACGGGAGGGGTTCTCCTGTACCTGTAGTAATCCACATCCCTGAGAGATGCTAGCTAGGTCAATGAAAGAATTCTTCTATCGACCTAGCACTGTCTATACTGGGGTTAGATTGGCATAGCTATGTGTCTCATGGGTGTGGTTTTTTCACACACCTGAGAGACACAGCTATGCCTATGTAGTTTTCAGTGTAGACCAGCCCTCACTTTATGGATGCACACAGGTGGAGTTTATTTTGAAGGCAGAGCTTGGAAGAGTACCACCATGCTGAGTTTTATTCATTCATTAACAAAGCATGGAAACCAGGGAACGGGTGGTCAGGCCTAGTGGTCAGAGCCAGAGTCAGCAGTCAGGAACCGAAGCCAGAGTCAGAGTTGGAGTCGGGGTCAGGATCACACCAAGGTAGGGGCCAGAGCTGAGGTCAGGAGTTATGCCAAAGGTTGAGCCAGAATCAGTGTGAGGAGTCATACTATGGGTCAGCACTGGAGTCAGCAACCAGGGAACAGCACTGGGGTCAAGTCAGAGTCAGCTGCCAGTATCAAGGATCAAAGTGGAGTCAGGGAACAGTGCCAGGATCAAACCAGAGTTAGGGTCCAGTACAGCAATAGAGCAGAAGTTCATGCCGCTGCTCAGACAACTTCCTGTGCCTCCTTCTGGCATAAGTTGCACGTCTGGGCCAATCAGTGGGGCCGGATGTTCACTCCAGTCAGGAGCTTCATGGGCAGAGCCTCTAGTGGGCCAGAGGTCTTAGAGAGCTGTTGGGTGGCAGTCACAATCTGGGCACTTCCTGTGGACATACGGGCCTAGGTTTGTGAACAGTGATCCCTCACACAAAGCTGTAGCCTGTCATGTTTATATCTAAAAATCAAGTGTCCTGCCCTTAATTCTGATCTCAGCTTTAGGGGTGGACGTCTGAAGTAATTCCACCACAGTAGATGGCGCTACACTGGTGTAAGTGACTTCAGACTCAGGCCACATAACTCTTATGACATGCTAGAACAGGGTGGTTCGCCCCTTTAGGGCTGGGACTATAGGGTTACCAACAAGATGACACTGCTGGGGGCGAGGGGAGAGCTGATAGGGGTGGGTACAGTTGGGGGTTCTGGAGGGCTGTGTGTGTCCTGGGAGGGGGTATTTGGGGGATGCTGGAGAGGGTACTGCAGCCTTACTCTCAAAGTGGGGGCAGTGTCACTCCATCATGGTGGCAGAGTGGCTAGCACAGACCCGGCATGTAGCGCCTGCCATCTGCCAGTTCCTCCCTGCCTCTCCCCCTCCCTAGGACTGGGAGCCGGGTCCTGGGTGGGTGGAATTTGGCAGCTGCGGCAGCGCAGAGGGACCAATCAGCCAGCTCTTTCTGAGCTGTAATGGCTGCTCCACAAAAATCACAGACATTTCCTCTTGTTTGAAAAATCCGCTCAGACAGAGGACAGAGGATCAAGAAAAAAAAAGGAAATACACCTCTACCCCAATATAATGCTGTCCTTGGGAGCCAAAAAAATCTTACTGCGTTATAGGTGAAACCGCTTTATATCGAACTTGCTTTGATCCGCCGGAGTGCGCAGCCCCTCCCCCCCCCCCCCGAGCATTGCTTTACTGTGTTATATCCAAATTCGTGTTATATCAGGTCGTGTTATATCGGGGTAGAAGTGTATCTGGGAAAACTTATGGTAACCCTAGACTAACCAAGCTTGATTACAGAATAAGGCATACCTGTGCTGAATGCATTAAATCAAGTAATTCCCTCTAAAGGGCAGCAGGTGGCTGCAATGAAGGGGAAAGCTCAGGAAGATTATGCGGACAGTGAGAAAAGGCTTCTGCAGAGAAAACCTTGAGATCAGGAGAGTCGCCCCAAGCAGGAAGGTCTAGGAGGAGGAAGACATAGGGCTTGTGTAGAGTTAGGAATGGGCTTTATTTTGGTATTTTGAGTTTTATTTGCAGTTTATTTTATAGTAATAAACTTAGTCATCAAGGAGGGGTATTTTTGATCAAGAAAAAGCATAAAAGGCAGTTTTATTGGAACAGTCCAAGAGGGGAAACTGAGGCAGGCTGCCTGTACTGTGATCCAGTGCCATGAGGAGCCACAGGGGAGGCAGCTGTCTCAATTATATAAGCCTTCAGCAGATGGCTGAACTTGGCAGCAGCGTTTCACTGCAGCCACACTTCCAAGAAAGTAGGGGAGAAGGCCCAGAGCCAACACACAAGTACAGAGTCTCTGAACTGACAGGTCAGGCATGTGAGATTCTAATAGGTGCAGGCAGAACTCGCAGTCTGGGGGCGAGAAAGATTATGGCTGCTTTGATACACTGAATCCTCCTAATCCTGATCTGCTCTGCAAACTGCAGAGTAATTTACAGAGCTCTGGAGGCCTGCATAGGATATGGAAACCTGTCCCAAGCGCAGGGCCAGCTCCAGGCACCAGCCAAGCAAGCTCGTGCTTGGGGCGGCAGATTCTAAGGGGCGGCATTCCATCCAATCCTAGGACGGCACAGCCACCCTTTTTTTTTTCTTTTTTTTTTTTTTTTTGCCGCTCTGGCTGCCCTGGAGGGGGCGAAGGAGGGGAGCACCCTGCTGGGAGCCGGCTGCGCGCTGCGTCTGCCCCAGCCGGTGCCAGGTCTGCAGCAAGCCTGGCAGCTCGTGTTCTTCCCTCCCCACCGACTGGAGCAGTGCGGAGCCCTCCCAGCAGGCAGCGCAGCGGGAGGGGCCAAGGGGTGAGCGCCCTGGCTGAAGGAAGCCCTGGCCGCCCCCCTTCTCTCTCTCGCCCCCGCTCTCTCCCCTTCCCCCCTGCTAGCCGGGGCGCACACTCCACCGCCCAGGGCACGTCTGCAGCGCAGGGAGTCCCGTTAGTTGAAAGTTTGCACCCTGGCTCTGGCTGCCCTGCAGGTGTTTTTTTTGCTTCGCTGCTCCAGCTGCCTTGCTTGGGGCCGCAAAAAAGCCAGAGCCGGCCCTGCCCAAGCTGCCAGTAAGTCACAGCACTGCCTGGAATTTCTACAGTGCTATGAGTTGCAGCCCCAATGTGCTCCTCCATCCCAGAACACGAATTATACCAGAGCTTGCAAGGAAGATATTAGAAGGCAACTTTATGGCTGACTTCTTCAGTTCTCACGTCCAGGACTCCTCCACTGGCCAAACCTGCAGAGTTTAGAGCAGCTTTGTGCTGCTTTTACCCAGCAAAAGGGTGTGTGCTTTCACCAGTGGTGTCAAATCAGATACGCTGATTGTGGGGGACTCAGGCGATTTCTGCAGAGAGGACTATGGGGGCATTACTATAAATTTACTGTAGTTCTTGCTAGTTTCCCCTGCTACTTGCTTCCCCATGTAAACATGCTGGGACATCAAAATACCCTTCTCTTGTTCCAGAACTCCACATTCTGCCTTGTCATGCAGGTTGGATGTCCAGGTCAGATTATCTGAGTTAAACTACATCTGTGCATGCAAGTGCACACACACAGCACTCCTCCTTTTGTATCTAACTCGAAAGCCAGTCTAAAATTTCTGCCAGTTTTGAACCTGGTAAGACAGTACAACTTCTGCTTCAGTAAGAACCAACTAATCCAAAGAGGCTCTCATCACAGAAGCCATCCCAATGATCTATCAATTCCAAATGTTCCTCTCATCCCTCAGTTAATCTCCAACATCACTCTTCTCCTGTCTTCATTTACTTTAAGAAGAAAGGGGATGAAAACAGAAATGCAAGACCAAATTCTGCCCTCTGAAGTCCGACTGAAGTCAGTGGGAACTGCACACACATATCTGAAAACAGAATTTAGATTAGCCCTTACAAACTCCTGCTTGTGGCAGTTGTATTAACACTCACTCTGATGATGAAAACAAATGTATCTTTTTCTTAAGGAGATGGGGATCGTCTCAAATTGTGTTAAATACAGCACTAATTGTACTTTTTGACAACTTCCAGAGTACATGCATCCATGCTGACGATGGGTTCTGCTTGATGACCATCTAAAGCAATGTCGACTGATGCACATTAATTTTCATCACCTGAGTCAGGTGCCACCAACTGATGGTTGCTTTTCTTCTTTGGTGGTTCAGGTTCTGTAGTTTGTGCATTGGAGTGTTGCTCTTTTAAGACTTCTGACAGCATGTGCCACATCTCATTACTCTCAGATTTTGGAAGATACTTCAGATTCTTAAACGTTGGGTCCAGTGCTGTAGCTATCTTTAAAAATCTCATATTGGTACCTTCTTTGCGTTTTGTCAGATCTGCGGTGAAAGTGTTCTTAAATCGAACAACATATGCTGGTTCGTCATCCGAGACTACCATAACACAAAATATATGGCAGAATGTGGGTAAAACCACAGAGGAGGAGACATACAATTCTCCCCCAAGGAGTTCAGTCCCAAATTTAATTAGCGCGTGTTTTAGTGAGTGTCATCAGCATGAAAGCATGTCCTCTGGAATGGTGGTCAAAGCATGAAGTAGCATACTTATGTTTAGCATATCTGGCATGTAAATACCTTGCAACACCATATACAACAGTGCCATGCGAACGCCTGTTCTCACCTTCAGGTAACATTGTAAATAAGAAACAGGCAGCCTTATCTCCCATAAATGTAAACAAACTTGTTTGTCTTAGCAATTGGCTGAACAAGAAGTAGGACTGAGTGGACTTGTAGGCTCTAAAGTTTTACATTGTTTTATTTTTGAGTGCAGTTATGTAAAAAGAATTCTACATTTGCAAGTTGCACTTTCACAATAATGAAATTGCACTACAGGACTCGTATGAAGTGGATGGAAAATACTATTTCTTTTGTTTCTTTTTTACAGTGCAAATATTTGTAGTACAATAATAATATAAAGTGAGCACTGCACACTTTGTATTCTGTGTTATAATTGAAATCAATATATTTGAAAATGTAGAAAAACATCCAAAATATTTATAATACATTTAAATTAGTATTCTAATTATTGTTTAACAGTGTGATTAAAATTGTGATTAATCGCAACTTATTTTTTTAATCTAGTTAATTTGTTTTGCATTGATCTGCATTAACTGCAGTTAACTGATAGCCCTAAGAATTAGATATATACATTAAGGGGCATATATTATTTAATTGGTTTTGACAACAGTGTTCAGAACTCCTGCTTCAAGGTGCCTACAGTAATACCCACAGAGTTAAAAAAAAAAAAATGGGAGAGAGGCAGGAGAAATGAGATCATTGCAGATAAAAAGATACATAAAAATATATTAACTAATGCACAGTATGTATTGAAAATAGACAACCTGAAAAGCAACAAGCACTTTAAACTGGTGACATGCTGGGCCATACTTTCAAGGGCTCAGCATGCCAGGCACTGAGAGCTTCATGGACTGTCATTTTGTTCTGTGTTTGTACCTAGTACAATGAGGTCCTGGTCCATGCCTGGGGCTCCTAGTTGCTATGATCATACAAACAATAAATAATAATAAATCTGAAAATCCGGTCATAAATGTCACATCAGTGGCTGCTAAGTACGTAGCACCTTTTAAAAATCTGGCCCTTCTTGAGGTGCTTAGGAAGAACTGGGCCATTTTGAAAATGAATTTCCAATAATGAATGCTGAGCACCTAAAACCTGGCTCTTTCGAAAATCTGGCTTATATCGACCTACCTCATGTAAGAGTTTGTAGGATTAGGACATCAATACTTGTTTCAAAAGAGAACCAAAATTCCTCCTTAATAATTCAAAATAATTACTGACATTACAGTGCATGGTAAGCCACTGAGAAACAACAGCTAGTTAATATTATTAGGGAGAGCAATTTTATTTAACTTGTACAGACCTCCTTTAGTTCTTATTAGCCATTAAATGTATTATTTGTTCAGTATCTTATTCAGAACATGCTTATATGCGAATGTATTAAGTTAAACCTTCACGTTACTGGACCACTGAAGTGCACTGTCGCAATGATTTTAAAAATTGCTATTTTTAATGTTATTCGAGACTAACTCAACTGAGACTTCGATAAGCTCATTCCAGAAAAAAGTTCTCTTATGGGCAGGTTATTTTATAACTGTCTGTTATAAAGTTTCCTATTCCTCCCCCTTAAGCAGCTGGTACTGGCCACTATCAGAGACCAGATATTGGACAAGATGGGCCACTGGTCTGGTCTGGCTATTCCAGTTTGTCTCTGATATCAGTGCAATCAATGGAGAGGATAAGGGAAATATGTTTGCCACCAACATTTTCCTATCCTATTAGTATTCAGATTCAGGGTGTCTGCAGTGTTCACTCATTCTCACCCCTGTTTCTTATCGATCTTTTAAAATCCTGTTGCACCACTAGCTTCTGCTCATCCTGTGGACAGTATTTAGTGATTTGCATAAGAATTTGGTCTCCATGACATTCTGTTTCTCCACACCTGTAAACCTACCACTATGGCACATAACATCACGGAAGACTTACCTTAGTGTGTCAGATCCATCAGATATAAATGAATCAGGGTGCCAGTGGTGGATTTTACGAATGTTTGAGAGTTCCAGGGCAATAACATGTTGCATGTAATCATCTTGCCAGGTAAAACCTGTTAAATAAGGACACACTTATAAAAAACAAATCCAACTTGCAAAATTTGGCAAAAACCTGTCTTTATGCAAACAACTATGGATAGAAGCGCTGTTTGCTGAAATGTTTTTCATTCTGCATACTCCAGGAGCCGAACTGCAGGTTCCCCTGGCCTGCTGACACTTTTATTAATCAGGCCTTTCTAAGTACTCTTACAGAAATACTGATCCTATTGGAGTGTTCTCCTTTAGGAAGACAGTGGGTGTTGTGATGAAGGTTTGAGAGGAGATTACACTTAATAGAATTTTAGTGTGGCTAGACTCCAAGGTGCTAGAAGCCAGCTTTACTGTATAATAAAGAGTTATTTTGGGTTAGTTGTTGAGATGAGTTATTTCTAGCTCAACTATTGTGAAAGAGCTTTCAAACTGAATGCTAGTAAATAATGGAAAGTTACTTCTCACAGGTGATTTACTCACTTCTCTGCACCTCACCATTTATACAGTACACTGTCCTTTTCCTGTAACCTCCTCCTTTAAAGCCAACCATTTAGAATGGTAAGGGGATAGTGTTTCAATGGAAGCAATTATTGTGAGGTTTCATGTACCTCATCTGGGGGTCATTTTCTGTTATCTTTATATTCAAATGTTATGACAAAGAGCTTTATAACAAGGATGAATTTCGTTATGAAGGTAACTTCCATGTGATTATGCATTAATTAGATGCACTGCTGATCACATGGTCATTATGCTTGGAATAATGATATAACTCCAAGAATAATTGTTATCCAATTTGTAAATTTTAGATGTTATGGTAACACTTTAGTTTGTAGAAATACCCCCATGCAATTACTGTAATTATTTAATAACTAAATATCATATAACTGCAGAGATATTCTACGTTTATGCCTTGCACAGTTACACAGAACCATAAACTTCAATAAAGGCTGTTACGAATTTACATGTACCCATTTAATCAAGTACTGTGATCATTGTAAGGAATAGTCTGGTTATAAATGTTCTCTAGCACCTATAACCTGCTCACATATAGGAGGGAGTGCTTTCTAGTGCTTTGGGTTGGACTTGGCAGCAGGATTTCTGTGTATAAGTTACCAATCTCACACATACATTGTAAGGCTTAACAAATGTTTGTAAAGTTCAGCTGAAATGCATCATAACCTGGATTCACCAAGGCATTTTCTGTGTGACTATTCATGTTAGGCTAGGGCTCCACTAGAAACATTTGCTGGTATAGCAATGTCAGTTAGGTATGTGACAATTTTGCAACATATCTATATCATCAAAAGTCTTAGTGTAGCACTTATATCAGCATAAAAATGCTTTTGTCAGCATGGCTTATTTCACTTACCAAACCAGTATAAGCTACACCGATGAAAGCACTTTTTTGCTAGTCTAAGATGTGTCTTGTTATAGGACAAGTTGGCCAGTACAGCTAACAGGAAATATTTTCCAGTGTAGACTTTGAAGTACAAAGTGGGGTGAGGGGTGGAGAAGTGCATAGTTACAATGTTTGGAACTGTTTCCTTGTCAGTGAAATTCCTCTTTGGAGCTGGAAATTTATTTTTTCTTAATGGAAAGTTGAACAAAATCCTTGGAATCACTGGGGTAGCAAATAAATAAAACGATTTGGCACATAATTGATCCATTGTCCATTTCTTCCTTCCTCTCCTATCCTCAGAACAAAATTATACACAATTTTGCTGTGGAAATACTTTATTTAAAAACATCTCTGATATTTATAGCTTCTCTAAATGATTTTGAACCCGGGGGGAGAGGGGGAGAGTCCAACACTTTTTGAGATCTGTTGCAGCCTTTTCAAATGCAAATCCCACCTTTTCAAAAGCTGAACTGTCAGGGGCAGGATTCAAAACATTTGCAGACGTTTAAACCTAAGATTGCTCAGAGAATGTATTCTTAGCTGAATACATAAAGAATGAGTCACTGTGGGTTTATAGTAATTGTTACATGGTATTATTAAATTATTTTAGGATTAATGTGCCTAATGTGTTCAAGTTTTTGCACAATTGCTTAGAACTGTTTTTACTAAGTCATTTAGAAGGGAAAACTAAGAAGAAAATCAGGTCTAAGTGATTGTAGATATGCAGCACAATGGATCAGCCAGATATAAATTTATATGAAAGGCATTAACGTTGGTAAAACAGATCATTTAAGAAAATGTTTGTACATTTTAACAAGTGCTTCCAGAAGAATTAAGGACCCATCCTGCAACTGTTATCCAACACAAAAAAGCCCCATTGAAGTCTAAGGGACTACTCATGTAAGTAAAGACTACTTGCATGAACAAACATGGTAATATCGAGCTCTTAGTTTTAACCTAAGATTATGGAATAGAGCAGTGGTTCTCAACCTTTCCAGACCACTGTACCCCTTTCAGGAATCTGATTTGTCTTGCATACCCCAAGTTTCACCCCACTTAAAAACTACTTGCTTCCAAAATTAGATATAAAAATACTAGTGTCACAGCACACTATTACTGAAAAATTGCTCACTTTCTCATTTTTACCAAATACTTATGAAATGATTTGAACATAAATATTGTACTTACATTTCAGTGTGATACTTGAAACTGTTTTATACTTGCGAGCCCTGTCTGAAGCCAGAGCCCCACCGCCCAGGGCTGAAGCATGTAATTTAGCTTCGCAGGGCCCGCTGTAGCATGAGGCTCTGGGCAGTTGCCCTGCTTGCCACCCCCTAACACCAGCCCTGCACTTGCAACCCCTCTAAATCTGTCCCATGACCTGCCTGGGGGGTCACAACCTCCAGGTTGAGACACACTCATCTAGATGAGTCGATACCCCCTGGAAGACCTCTGCATAACCCAGGGGTATGCATACCCCTGGCTGAGAACCACTGGAATAGAGTGTACACACACACACTTCTTTAGAAACAAAGCCCAGGATTCATCTGCAATACCCGCAAAGAGATACAAAACTCACCTCTATGTGTCTATTTATATCCACAGACTTATATGTCAGTATAGTTAATAGCCATTTCAACAAGTTTTCATCTACACAGTCCTTGTCAAAAGTCAGCCCCCCACAGGAAAATAAAGAACTGTAATCTTATTTTTTAGTGGTCATCATAATTATGTCTGTCGTGGAATCTAGGATTATTTTCTTCCTTCCATTGCATTATATTAGCATTTTTTCACAATGCATTACAGACTATTACAAGTATGAAATAGTAGAGGTGTGAAAGACTACAATGGAGGCATAAAAAAAGAGATGTCTTGTCTGGAGTTTAAAAACAAAAAGAGAATCTCCATTCTTGAATCTCTACACTTCTTTCTAAGTCAGATAGGGGTGCTGCACGAGAGAGTTGTGAGGAACCCAAATCTTTATTTGTTCAGGAAAATCTTCTCTCTTTACCTATTAGTCAATATTGCACTTTTTTCTTTTTTTAGTGCAACTATCTCAGGAATTGCAGTGATGTCTAAAGCTAACCTTATGCCAATCATGTTTCAGGTTTGTTTCAGTATAAAAAAAATTCTCTCCCACACGCTGAGCTCAATAAAATAACACATAGAAGAGTTCTAATACCAAGCTGACAGCTGCAATCAAAATTAATGTTGAGAAGCAGTGTATGACGCCATATGGCAATTTCCTGTCCCCTTTGTCTGTAACACCACACCTAGCGGCTGCTCCTGGCTCACAACCCAATTATAACAATTTAACTCTGCTGGCTGAGCAGGATCACAGTGGTGCTGTTGTACACACATTACTTCCATGTCACTAAAATGGGACTGTACTGTGGGGTCACCCAGCTACCGATTAACTGTCCCTGCTGGAGCTCTGTCTAGGCTGTGTATTTTCTAACTGTGAATTCCCACAGATGGAGAATGAAAAACTATACACACCCATTGTGCACTCTTGTGACAGAATGATACTTGGAGGTGATTTATTTGTTGCAAGATCTCTCCTGAGTAATATTGTGAGGGAGGGAGGTTTGGGTGAAAGCCACAGGTCTGATATTCTTTTTCCTCATGGAAGAAAAACACGTATTTCCTCTTCCTGGGTGAGGTAGTAGTAGGGTGACCAGATGTTAAGGGGAAAATATCGGGACCGCCGGGGGGGCGGTTTTGGGGGTTTTTTTTACACTCACCCATCCGGGAGTTCGGTGGCAATTCGGCGGAAAGCCCTTCAGTCGTGGATGGTCTTCGGCAGTATTTTGGCGGGGGGTAATAAACCTTGCCACCAAAGACAGAAGCACCTGCCGCCGAAATACCAAAGACCGTCCACGACTGAAGGACTCTCTGCCGAATTGCCGCCCAAGAACAGGAAACAAAATATCGGGACAAATGGTGTCCCGACCGTACTCTGGTTGGGACGCGGGACAAACTCCTCAAAATCGGGACAGTCCTGTCGGGACATCTGGTCACCCTAGGTAGTGGAGGATTTGCTTCTATTTTTCCAAAATTGAAATTCCACGATCTAAATTTATGTTGAAAAGAAACGACAAGCCAGAGTCACTGAAAGCCTGAGGCTGATCTCTCTCACAGCTGTGAGAATCTGGAGTAGCTCCGCAGAACTTGAGCTGCCCATCAAAGTGAATGAGTTACATCAATGTAACTCCAGAAGTAAGAGAGATCAGTCTGGTCCTTCCCATATTACCATCAGAGGATCTCTCTTGGTATTTCCTTTTCACTGCAGAATTAAACACAAATCATTACTATTATTATTTATATAATAGTAGCACCCAGAGACACCAGCTAGGCTCCTGTTGTACTAGACACCGAACACTGTGCAGACACAGGCTCTGCCCCAAAGGGTATCCAATTTAAGTATTAAAAAATTGTAAACATAACATGAACTTGAAAACAATGGCTGTGTTATATTTTGAAGATACTCTGGGTACTGGAGATTTACACTAGCATGGACAATATCAGAATCTGACCCTGAGAGTCTGAACTCAGAGTTGTCTTCACATTTGTATTGTAGTTTCATTTTTATCTTACATGATTTGCTATTGCCCCCACTAGTTACCATCCAAATTTACAGAATTATTAAAAAATAATCACAATTCATCAAATCCATATTTTCCTTGTCTGATTTTTTACATTTTGTAACTAACTTCCATGTCTCTGTTGTTCTCTGCCTCCTGTCCTAGTAAAACTAGGTGTCCATCTAAATATACTGGACCACATCCTGAGCTGATGTAAATCAGCATAGCTTCATTGACTTCAATGGAGCTATGCTTATTTATACCACTCCACTGGGCATCAAGCCCACTAACTGCCCTCCTGGGCTACTATAAAAACAATGTGAACATTTTCAAAATTTGATCACTCACTGCTCAATACATCCCTCTATTGCCCTTCCATTTCAAAACCATTTCTCATTCAGAATGTAAAATCTGCCTATTTCTTGTATTAATGTCATGCTGTGTTGGCCTCCGAAGGAAAACCATGTCTAAGTATGAAAAGACATGCTGGTGTAAATCGCCATAGTTCAGTCTAAGTTAATGGAACGATGCCAATTCACACCAGATAAGGATCTGGCTCATTGAATCTTCCCGTTCATACTACTGATTCTTTTCTCTAACACTGAGGGTTAAATTCTCAGGGCTACATCCAAGAGTCTGAGAGCAAGTCAAATGAACCTGAGTGGATAATGTGATGGGATTACTTTGGCTTTTTTGCCAATTGAAATCCAAAATAATTACTTCTGCATCAATATATTGGCAACAAAGTGATTTTTCCATATCAAGTCCATTCAAAGTGACAGGAGATTATTATATACTGACAGCACTCTATAAACTAAAACCTGATCCTTCTTTGTCAGAAACACTCCTTCTCTCTCCCTGCCACCCATAAAGACCAGCAAACCTCAAAGTTAGAGCATGTTACTTATTTGATTCTATTTTTCAGTTGTGACATTAAATTATTTTCCACTTTTTAGTTATATTTTCCTTTTTGTCCTGATGCAGCATATAGTGATTGAACTGGCCTCATTAGCACTACAAAAAGTAATTTTCCCTCTGTTGATATTCACCCCATCTTGTCAACTGTTGGGAATGGGCCACATCCACCCTATTTGAATTGGCCTTGTTAGCACTGACCCCCTACTTGGTAAGGTAACTCCCATCTTTTCATGTGCTGTATATTTATACCTGCCTACTGTATTTTCCGCTCAATGCATCTGATGAAGTGGGTTATATCCCACAAAAGTTTATGCCCAAATAAATTTGTTAGTCTCTAAGGTGCCACAAGGACTCCTCCTTGTTTTTAAGTTTTTCTCTGAGCTTCTTTCAACTGCTACTTTATTTCAGTCAGGAAACTCTGCATTGTAGAGCTCACAGAATTTCAGCACCCATGCTATGTGTTGCAAATTGTTAATGCCTTCTTTAGCTGCTGGAATGTCTGCAGAATTGTGCGTGATTGGCATTCGTCCCTACAGACAGGTCAACATATAGACATAACTTTCTCCAGGCTGCCTTTCCAGGTTCCCTAGAGGAGCAGCACTTGTTCTCATCCCAGGCCTCCGTTTTCAGAGCTCAAGGAAATATGCATATCCAGTGATGTTCACATATTTAAATACTGGTTTGCTCTCAATTGCAATTTTACTGCCTGGGCTGCTGTATCTATAGCAAGATTCATGCTTTCAAGTGCCACATTGTTGACCTATGAATGCAGCCAAAGATGTTTTCCGTTACAATAAAAGAAAACCAGGACTTTTTCTAATAGCAATTTTGCAATACAACCCTCACTGGCAGGTTAATGGCAATAATAATTGTGAAGTGGCAATAACCACCTCTCTCCACACAGGTAAGGCTGCAACTATTATTATAAGCCCTATTTTATAAAGGGGTTGATATATCGGGTTTGGCATATAAATTTGGCCTGAAAATGAACAGATTTGTTGTGAACTCAAACTTACTACAAATTTTGAAGAAAATTTTTTGAAGTATTTTCGAGTTACAGTTTACTAAAAACTACCTTGCTGTTGTCTCCCTTTAGGTTAAAAACATCTTTCACACCTGCCACAGCATTAAATCTCCTTCTAATTTTGTTCACCAGTTATATTGGAAATTTTTTTTTCCTAATTATAAAAAGTCATTAATGATTTTGTTGTGGGTATTTTGAGTCCCAGTACTGTCTCCTTCAATTTGAATAGGCATCATGTGCCTAGTCTTGCTCCCATGGATGTCAATTGAAACTTTTTGACAACTGACGTTACTGGGAGATCTGCTTTTGGGGCTAAGGCATCACAGTTCCAGTCTGAGGTGTGTTTTGTTTTATTATGGACAATGGTGGTCTCTCCATAATTAAGACGGTCAAGCTGTCTGGATTGGCTCATGACCATGAGGGCCAACCTCAGGGGAAACTGTCAAGAAGCAAGGCAGATCCCCCAAACTGGGTGCATGTTCTATAGATTTCACCAACTCAATAACAAATGTGAACTCCTGGATCGCTATAACAGTTTTACCATGGAGTCACAGACATTCCCCTTGGGCATTCCAATCTATCTTGCCACACAGGCAAGCTTGACTCTGTGATAGCTGGCTGCTATACACCAAAGACCACAAAATATTCAGGTTGCTTCCAAGAGCTGGCATGTGGTCTGCCAGTGTCACAAAGACTACAAGATGATCCTGTGCCTGACTTTGATTTACTGCAGGTAACACCAAAAAGGTGTGTGGGTGGGGAGGAATCCTTTTCCTTTCAAATATTTAAAATTACACCTCATTGGCAACTTCAATGTTTTCTGGAAAGTTTGGTTCGGTTGAGTAGGATATTTCATTAAATTAGGAGACATTAGGGCTTTTTGAAGATTCTCCAATATTTAATGTTTCTTTGTATCCTGCATGTGCCACAAAATTGGACACTCAGGTGAATCTTGAGACACTGGCTTATGCAAGAGACAGTTCCCAAGAGCAGAAATAGACATGATTTCTCTATCAGTGAAGCTGATGGAAGCAAATAAAATATAGGAAAATATTTTCATCTTCTAACTCTGAACTTTTCATCAAGGCTAATTTTCAAAAACATATGGCAAATTCAGTATCTGGTAAGTATGGTTAATCCTCCTCCAGTCCCCACCAACGTGCCTCTCTGACCTAAGGGAATGTGCACAGGCATTTTACCTCAATAGGCAACAAGTACTGCCAACCCGTAGAGTTTAAGAACACCACGTCATCCTCTCACAGCCCAAAATCATGACATTGAAAGAACTATAAAAATATTGATTTGGGACTGCTACCTGATTTTCTGAGTTTTTCTGGGGGAACCACCAATCCCACCAAAATTCAACTTGAAATCCATACATTAAATGCTCACACATAAAGTGCAGGCCTCCTGGCCACTTTCCAGTGGAGGACTCCAATTCACTTTCTAGAGTGGGGGAGGTGTCATTCTTTCACTCTCCATTCCTTTTCTCTAAAATTAACCTGCCCCTTTCTCCATCTTCCTAGTTCCTTCCCTGCCTATCATAGCTCTCCTTTCCCTCCCTCCCCACAGTTTCATTCCTCTATTCCACAATGTAGGCTGTTTTCTTGGCAATTATGATGATTTTACAATGCTGAAGATGAATGGCACTTTCCACATGCTCATCTGTGATACCCATAAATTTCAGAGCTCTGTTTTCCTGTTCTAGTTTGTCAATTCTGTTTCAAGACAGCAATAGGCCACACTGTCTGGAAGAACCCCTTAGTTCCTACAGCAGGGAGCGGCAACCTTTGGCACCCAGCCTGCCGGGGTAAGCACCCTGGCAGGCCAGGCCAGGCCAGTTTGTTTACCTGCCGCGTCCGCGGGTTTGGCCAATCGCAGCTCCCACTGACCCCGGCAGCCAGTACATCCCTCGGCTCACGCCGCTTCCCACCGCCCCCATTGGCCTAGAGCGGCGAACAGTGGCCAGTGGGAGCTGCGATCGGCCAAACCTGCGGACGCAGCAGGTAAACAAACCGGCCCAGCCCGCCAGGGTGCTTACCAAAAGTTGCTGATTCCTGTCTTATAGGACGGAGTTTGGAAGTCACTTATCCTTGGGAATTATAACAGCACCTGTGACATAGTATAGTTGGCCAGAAATGTACTGCTGCTTATGTAAGTAGAGACTTATGTAGATATACCTGTTGTATTCAGCCCAAGCAAATTCAACTTAAATTCCAACTTTCTTCATACACTTTTAAATGCCTATCGGCAAAATTCTTCCTTCAGAGTGTACAGTGCATAATGAATCTTATCTCTGATATACTTCTCTCCTTATACATACTGAACTCCCACTGATGTCCATGTAAATCAATTTCCACATGTTAAAATGGGCCTTTAGTTGTATGTGCAAAGGGATGCAAAACAGATTACTCTGAAAATGCAGTTACTCATTTGTAAGTGCAAAACCCTCTTAAGCATCTGTTTTTGAATGTGAATCCTAAAGATTCACATAGAAATATT
Organism: Mauremys reevesii; assembly: GCF_016161935.1. Lineage (NCBI taxonomy): Eukaryota > Metazoa > Chordata > Testudines > Geoemydidae > Mauremys > Mauremys reevesii. Next base: position 21,153,966 of record NC_052624.1, read on the forward strand.
TGTATCAATTGTATGTGTTGGACAGCAGCAGCGGTCAGACTGAAAGACTATGCAATATGTTTTTAGTACAGAACATGGAGAAAGCTGCATACTTGAAAAATTTTCGTTAATGAGCGCTGTGCACCCACACACCATTCTCTACCTAAGTCAGCACCAGTGCAAATCAACCTTGAGAATCAGAGATTAAACAACTGCTCGTTTAAAATGATCAGAAACAAACTGCACTAGATATACGTAGTCTATATTTGTTTGTATACTTCTCTCCCCCACCCTTTGTCTCTTTTCTTCTTAGATTGCATATTCATCTAAGCAGAGGACTTTTTGCTGTATGTGTTTGTACAAGCCTAGACAATGGGTCCCGGTTCCAACTGGAGCCTGTCAGTGATACATTAAAAATAACAATAATTACAATACCTGTCATTAATAATATAACAAATGCAGAAATGAGAGATGATTTCCCTTTAGGAATCAGGGAAAGATCACAATGGCCAAAAGCCTGAAACTTTCCAGTGAAGAATTTTGGCCAAGAGGATGTGCCTGAAGCAAAGATGAATCCCATGCAGCTCAAACTGCTTCAGTAACAATAAAATATTAAACAAAACAGCCAATGTACTGCACATGCTTCAGTCTGAACTCACCCCATGCACAGGAAATGCACACTGAGTGAGCTTGTTCAATCCTAAAATGCCACCTACCATTTCCAGCTTGAGTACTTTCAACTATCTTATTTCCGTTCTCTTGTACATGTAACAAGAGAGCTTTTTACCTCGCTACAATTGCACCAGAACAGGACACAAGGTACTGTAATACAATAATGCTCTTTGCTTTTTTACTTAGGAATTCCTGGTGTGCATGTGTCTTAGTCTCCGGCTGATGTAGAATCACAGAATCATAGAATATTAGGGTTGGAAGAGACCTCAGAAGGTCATCTACTACAATCCCTTGCTCGAAGCAGGACCAACCCCAACTAAATCATCCCAGCCAAGGCTTTGTCAAGCCGGGCCTTAAAAACCTCTAAGGATGGAGATTCCACCACCTCCCTAGGTAACCCATTAAAGTGCTTCACTCCTAGTGAAATAGTGTTACCTAATATCCAACCTAGACCTCCCCCACTGCAATTTGAGACCATTGCTTCTTGTTCTGTCATCTGCCACCACTGAAAACAGCCTAGCTCCATTCTCTTTGGAACCCTCTTCAGGTAGTTAAAGGCTGCTATCAAATCCCCTCTCATTCTTCTCGTCTGCAGACTAAATAAGCTCAGTTCCCTCAGCCTCCCCTCGTAAGCCATGTGCCTCAGCCCCCTAAACATTTTTGTTGCCCTCTGCTGGACTCTCTCCAATTTGTCCACAACCCTTGTGTAGTGGGATGACCAAAACTGGATGCAATACTCCACCTGTGGTCTCACGAGTGTTGAATAGAGGGAATAATCACTTCCCTCGATCTGCTGGCAATGCTCCTACTAATGCAGCACAATATGCCGTTGGCCTTTTTGGCAATGAGGGCACACTCCTGACTCATATCCAGCTTCTCGTCCACTGTAATCCCCAGGTTCTTTTCTGCAGAACTGCTGCTTAGCCAGTTGATCCCCAGTCTGTAGCAGTGCATGGGATTCTTCCTTAACTAAGTGTAGGACTCTGCACTTGTCCTTGTTGAACCTCATCAGATTTTTTTGGCCCAATCCTCCAATTTGTCTACTTCACTCTGGACCCTATCTGTACCCTCCAGCATATCTACCTCCCCCTCCAGCTTCGTGTCATCTGCGAACTTGTTGAAGGTGCAATTAATCCCATCATCCAGATCATTAATAAAGATGTTGAACAAAACCAGCCCCAGGACCGACCCCTGGGGCACTCCGCTTGATACCGGCTGCCAACTAGACATCGAGCAGTTGATCCACTACCTGTTTAGGCCAACAATCTAGTCAGCTTTCTATCCACCTTATAGTCCATTCATCCAATCCATACTTTTTTAACTTGCTGGCAAGAATACTGTGGGAGACCATATCAAAAGCTTTGCTAAAGTCAAGATATATCAGATCCACCACTTTCCCCATATCCAAAGAGAAGGCAATCAGGTTGGTCAAGCATAACTTGCCCTTGGTGAATCCATGTTGACTGTTCCCGATCACCTTCCTCTCCTGCAAATGCTTCAAAATGGATTCCTTGTGGACCTGCTCCATGATTTTGCCAGGGACTGAAGTGAGGCTGGGTTCTCTTTCTTCCCTTTTTAAAATATGGGCACTATATTTGCCTTTTTCCAATTGTCCGGGACCTCCCCCGATTGCCACTAGTTTTCAAAGACAATGGCCAATGGCTGTGCAATCACATCAGCCAACTCCCTCAGCACCCTTGATTGCATTAGATCTGGGCCCATGGACTTGTGCTCGTCCAACTTTTCTAAATAGTCCTTAACCTGTTCTTTCACTACTGAGGGCTGCTCACCTCCTCCCCAGTGCACCAGTCTGGGAGCTGAGTTTGTCTGTGAAGACCGAGGCAAAAAAAGCATTGAGTACTTCAGCTTTTTCCACATCATCTGTCACTATGTTGCCTCCCCCATTCAGTAAGGGTCCCACACTTTCCCCGACCTTCTTCTTTATATATGTAGTTCCATATTTGAACTACATATCTACCAGTAAATATGTAGTTCCATATTTGAAGTCCATTCTTTCCCCCTTGACTCAGCACAGCTAGTAGTTCAGTAAGCAGCAATGGATTTCTCTTTTGGATCACTCCTGAAATGTTGATTTAAGATTTATTGATTGTTACTAATACTTTGTCAAGTGCACTCTGTCTAGTTCCTGAGTAACTGCTTCCTTTCTAGCTTCTTTATTGTCTGTCACTAGTTACTGTCTCTTCCAACAGAGTACTTCTAAGATTGTTGCTACTTTATAGTATCTATATCAGAAGAGGGACTGAGATGTAATATACAGATGTGGAGCCAATCATCCTTTAAATTTGGGAGAATTAGCAAACAGAATTTTCATTCATGCCCATCCATAATACATCACTTCATTTTTAAGAACTTTAGATATGCCATTTATTGCTTAAAACTATGAAGTGATTCCAACTTTGTACAGCATTACGATTTTACTTGCGATTAACATGGTGCTCAAAGTTCAGTGAAAAGCTGAGGCTTCCAGGAGAACATGTACTAGGATGAAACCATATTAAAGTAAAGCGCAAACATGGCATATAAAGTATCCACAATTCTCAGGTGCATTTTTGTCCTGTTTATTTTTAATCCCTCTGGTTTGAGAGCTCTGGGTCTTTAGCTAAAAATGTAAATATTCTGGAATAGCTCCACTAAGTCCAAACCACGTAAGAACAACATGTATTACCTGCGTCCAGTATGTTTGTATAAACTAGATTTAACCTGCTTGGGACAGGACTTCCTAGCTGCTACCAAAACACCAGTCACACTGTTGAGAAATCACAATCATAATGTTAGCAGCTTTTTCTAAGGCAGCTTATTAATTTATATTTGTGACAGTCACAAACATTTCAGATACAATTATTACATTTCACATCCAGTGCTCCTTCCAGCCCCACATTTAATCTTTTGTTCCAACTAAAGCTGTGTAAAAAGAAATAGACCATTTATTTATTTATTTATCGGAATATTGCAGCTTGTATTCCAAAACAAAAACATAAAATTGAAATAAAAAGGAAGTTCTTTCCCAAAAACTTTTAAAGGTTTTTCATGCGACTATTGTGCCCGTAAAAGGTGTTGGATTAACACGTTTGGAAACCCAAGTCCTCAATTGCTCAAAGAGTTCAGTACAGACTTCCCCACACAGTCCTCCTCAATTAGCCATAACTCTCATCTGAAGAGACCATACCTAGAAGGTCTGAGAGTATTTCAGTCTCCAAGCCCACTGTCTTTTCTGAGACTGTCAGTAGTTACGACAATTAGTTCCAATTGGAATGGTGGCCTTTAACATGGACGCTGATTAGGGTGACCAGACAGCAAATGTAAAAAATCGGGACAAAGGGTGGGGGGGTAATAGGAGCCTATATAAGAAAAAAACCCAAAAATGGGGACTGTCCCTATAAAATTGGGACATCTGGTCACCCTAATGCTGATCCACTAGGAAATAGACTGTAACCACTAGCCCCTTTCTGGACTAGCAAAATACAATGCGATTTGGCATACAATGAAGCCACAGGTATTTTTCAGAATGCACAGCTTGAAAACAAAGGCACACATTTTTCAGAGAGAGGAAGATAGCAGGGGGTTTGTTCCCACAGCAAAGACAAACACTACAGACAAGTTCTATCTCCATGGCCCTGTATAAACTGGGAAAATGCGTTATGTTAAAACATGTGTTTAACTAGCACAATGTTAAACACGTTTTGGCCCTTTGTGAGTTTAACGTGGACCTACTAAGATGCTTTTAAATACAATTATTCCTGTCCCTACCTAATCATGTTTAACTTCATGCTAATTAAAATGCATTAGTCAACACATTTTCTAACACAATATATTTTCTGAGTATAAATAAACTGTATATTTCAAACTACAAGCCCAATCTTTTTGCTTAAATATGAAGACAATTCCTGTTCATCTATGGTATCAAAATAACTGTAACACATCACTGAACAAATTAATCAGTCATGTTCCATAAAGAAATGTTTTCCCCTTTATACATCTAAGTAATTGTTGAACACAAAAACTATTATTTTAATCTCTATAGTTTATCAGTCTACCATGAATCATTATCACAAGAGTAACTAGATGGTATGATGGTCCAGTGGCTTAGGACATTAGCCTGGGAGATGGGAGACCCAGGTAAAATTCCCTGCCCCACTACAGGCTTCCTTTGTGACTTTGGGTAAGTCACTTAGTCCCTCTGGCTCAATGCTCAAAGGGGGTCAACAAGCATGAGATCCAGTGGATATAATGTATTTAGATTTTCAGAAAGCCTTTGACAAGGTCCCTCACCAAAGGCTCTTAAGCAAAGTGGGATAAGAAGGAAGGTTCTCTCATGGACTGGTAACTTGTTAAAAGATAGGAAACAAAGGGTAGGAATAAATGTTCAAGTTTTCAGAATGGAGAGAGGTAAATAGTGGTGTTCCCCAGGGATCTGTACTGGGCCCAGTCCCATTTAACATATTCATAAACGATCTGGAAAAAGGAGTAAACAGTGAAGTGGCAATATTTGCAGATGATACAAAACTACTCAAGATAGTTAAGTCCCAGGCAGACTGCGAAGAGCTACAAAAGGACCTCACAAAACTGGTTGACTGGGCAACAAAATGGCAGATGAAATTTAATGTTGATAAATGCAAAGTAATGCACATTGGAAAACATAATCCCAACTATACATATACAATGATGGGGTCTAAATTAGCTATTACCACTCAAGAAAGAGATCTTGGAGTCATTGTGGATAGTTCTCTGAAATCATCCACACAATGTGCAGCAGCAGTCAAAAAAGCAAACAGAATATTGCGAATCATTAAGAAAGGAATAGATAATAAGACAGAAAATATCATATTGCCTCTATATAAATCCACTGTACGCCCACATCTTGAATACTGCGTGCAGATGTGGTCACCCCATTTCAAAAAAAGGTTCAGAAAAGGGCAACAAAAATGATTATGGGTATAGAATGGCTTCCGTGTGAGGAGAGATTAATAAGACTGCGACTTTTCAGCTTGGAAAAGAGGCAACTAAGGGGGGATATGATAGAGGTCTATAAAATCATGAGAGGTATAGAGAAAGTAAATAAGGAAGTGTTATTTACTCCTTCTCATAATTCAAGAACAAGGGGCCACCAAATGAAATTAATAGGTAGCAGGTTTAAAACAAACACAAGGAAGTATTTTTTCACACAACATACTGTCAACCTCTGGAACTCCTTACCAGAGGGTGTTGTGAAGGCTAATACTATAACAGGGTTCAAAAAGGGAGCTAGATAGATTCATGGACGATAGGTCCATCAATGGCTATTAGCCAGGATGGGCAGGAATGGTGTCCCTAGCCTCTGTTTGCCAGAAGCTGGGATTGGGTGACAGAGCATGGATCACTTGATAACCTGTCTGTTCATTTCCTTTGGGGCACCTGCCATTGTCCACTGTCAGAGGACAGGATACTGGGTTTGATGGACCTTTGGTCTGACCCAGTAAGGCCGTTCTTATGTTCTTATGCTATCATCCTCATTTTATAGATATGGAATTGAGGCCCTGTAGCGGGCTGGCTTTCCGCTCCTGCCTTTCGGGGCTTAAAACAGCCCAGGAGAGGGCTGTAGCTGGGGCAAGAAGCCTGGGCTGATTGGGAGAAAGCAGGCCCAGCTGTGGCCAGGTCCCAATCAGGCCCAGCTGGCCCCTATAAGAGGCAGTGAGCCAGGAGCCCAGACAGTCTCCCTCTGCATGTAGAGGGAGAAGGACCTGGCTGCAGGGAGCTAGAGACAAGGTACCTCGAGTGGAGCAGGGCTGGGGAAAGGCAGAGGAGCTGGGGAGCTCCTGCCTGGAAAGCCCCACGCTGCCGCCTAGCATTAGGCCAAGAGGTACTGGGGGTTGCAGGGGGCAGCCCAGGGGTAGGCAAAGGCAGCAGGACCAAACCCCTTTGCTGATGATGAGTGGCTGATACTGCAATCTGCTCCAGTGAACAGGGGCTAGATGGAGACTGGGCAGTAGCCAATACTGAGGCAAAGTGGGGATAGTGGGGTGGGGGTTCCCCTGGGAGGGGGAGACCCAGTTAAAGGGGCACTGGGGTCCTGGGAGGGACACGGGGGCCAGCAGAGGACAGGCGGATCATGGGCCTGCAGAGGGCGCTCCTGGCTGGAAGTGAGCTAATTCCCAGGACGACCAGCAGGAGGCAACGCAGGGGTGAGTCTGGCCCGTCTACAGGCCCATATCCTCAAAAGTACTTAGGCACCTCACGCCCACTGAAATCACGGAAGTGAGGTGCCTAAATAAATACCATAGATTTCAGTGGGAGTTACATGAGGATAACAACACTGCCCTATCTCATGGGTTTTATGAGGATGAATACTGAGATACTACAGTAATGGGGGCTGTACAAAAAAAGCCTTAAATAGGCACAGTTTGAAATTGTTATCCATTAGGGTTTACTGCAGTATAGGAAACGTCGAGTTGCTATCTTCAACCAAGCAGTAAACCGTGATGGTTGTTTTTTTTCCATCTTCTCAACTTCAGTATATTTCTACACCCTGAATAACAGCTACTAACATACAATAAGCAAATGTATTTCCAAAAGTTTTGATAGTTATAGGAGTTGTCCTTCAACTTTCTGGATGAGATACAAGCAAGCAAAGCTCCATAAGAGTGAAGATTGATATTATAATAATAGTATAATATTTCAAAAGAGACTAATATTGCAGATGCAGTTTCAAATGTAGCTGCTATGCTCTGTAATAGTATGGATGGAAAGTCCTTCTAATCAGTGGCTGCAGGTATCAAGTAACAGTGATATCTGTCTAGACAATCAAGCGCTACAGTATTATCATACCTTTGATGTGGTGGAACAGTGTTTGCCTAATTTTCTACCTCCTCAGGGTTTCATGGTTAAATGCAGTGTACAGTTTTCTCCCGTGCTTGAGAAAATAAAACTGGAAATTTACTTAAAAGGATGGCAGAAATGTAATTAGGAGGGGAACTGGTTTCTTCACTTGTCTGTAAAGCATCATCTTCACCAGTGAGCCACATAAAAACAATGAAAAGTGTTAGGCAACCTTAACCAAAAGTGGCATTACCACTCTGCATATAATAATAATGACAGATGGAACCTGTGGCAGTTAATCTGATTGGTATGGAAACTGTTTAATATATGATAAACAATGCAAATTAAAAGAAGCCAACCTGTCATACTTAAATACTTTACAAAGTACTTTTATTTAAAATCAGATCTCTGATTCACTGATTGTTTTAGCCGGTCTGTTTTTATGAGACTGCAACTATTTAATAATGATATAGTGAACAACTGTCAATCTACAGAACATCCATTAGCTAAAGTATCCAAGGGCTCCATGTTTCCTTACAGGACTACTCCTGAGTAGAAGAATGGAAATTTGAAGAATTTCTCCTTCATTCCACAGAAAAAGTTAGTGGTTCACGCCCATAAATCTGCAGATCTGAAAGCTCTTAACAATAAGTACTCCCAAATTCACAGATCTGACGAAGGAGAGAATGGTGAGTGGATAAATTGGTTAAATTGTCCTGCTTCATCCTCGCAACTTTACTAGACAACCCATCTTCAACCAACCAAGAGCTCCTTCTCATAATGTTAATTGCAGGATTAACAGTTTTCAGGCAGTCCAGAGATCGTATTAGATGAATATCCTTTAACTGCTTTGCAAACAGAATCATTGCAGTCCTGTGTCCAAGAATATAAAACATTTTCTCTCATAGCTTAGGAACAAAGTGCTACTCTGATTCAATAAAATGTAAAGGAAAGATGAGACTCTGCTAATGTCATTATAATTGACAAAACAGACACATGACCTAGAATGATTTTAAAATGTCATTGTTCATTTACCATTTCTGTTCACCTTTGTCTTCATATGTTCTCCAGTTATTCGTTTTATTCCCATTACACACTGAATGTGCAAACAGAAAAATAACGGAGAGACTTTCTGGGACACAATCCCGACTAGCGGAGCGACTGTGTCACCGCTGCACTGCAATCTTGGGTGTCTTATAATGCCTTACTGTAGTTACTCCCACCTGGGCCGCTCATTCACTTTTGTCCTCTATCATCCCAAATGTGATGTACATATTCTTTATTTAAGTGTGAGGGTTTTTGTTATTATTTGTTTATTTATATTTAACATAATATGATAGACTAAATAATACTGTACTAATGGAGCAAAATTTAATCATTTTTTACATGTAAAACTGTTGCAATACACCATGCAGTCACCAGATGTCATTATAAGTAAAGCACTACAGGAAAGCATTGCTGTCAGTTAAATAAATGTCCACAGTGAACATCTTGAATGATTTCAGTGGCATCTGACTTGAAATCAGACATTCTTATTTTCTAGGGCTCTTTTAGATGCTTAACAAATTATTCTGAGTGGGTGGGGGGGAGTGATCTATGAAAATGAACATGCTCCAAAGCCTTACTTGTTTCCATGAGTATTGCTGAAATCCAAACAGAGTCTCTGCAAAGGATTCACATCCATCCTGATACACCCTAGAATAAAGCTGCTTTTGACAGCATGAGCCTTTTTAGTATATGCCTAGGAGCTAGATCCTGCTCCCACCAAAGTCCATAGTACAACTCCCATTTTCTTTAATGGGAGAAAGGGCAAACCTCTGGGTTATAGGATGTTAGAGAGGCCTGAAGTTACTCTGGGTGTTAATGTGACACTGTCACACAGCATAACAATGTACTTCAAGAACAAATGAAATGTAAGCAAAGATGGGGGTCTATCCTGCTCATGCATCTGCATCATCATCAGTAATAAATTGCACAGGTGCAACTGAGCCAAATGCAGCTATACAACTGGAATGAAGCTAACCATTCTACTGATGATGCATAAACCAAAACAGAATCACCTCACTCTCCCTGTTGGCTCTCCAGTGCTAACAGGACTGAGAAAGTAGACAAACTTTTTTTTTCCCCACTGAATCATCCATTCAGTAAAAAGTTCCCATTCTTATCTGGTCACTTTCCAGAATAGAAATGCACTAAAACTATACCATTTTGGGTATTAGACAACATACCAAGAAATGTATTGAGTTGCAAAGTGGGAGAGGCAGCATGAGACATGATTCTCATGCATGCTAATATCACTTTACATAGCTCTGGTATTTAAAGGTGGATTAAAGTGGGCATAGATTACATTTATGCACTTCGTTTAAGGCCCCTTGACACTGCCAGAGAAGTGTAAAGCAGCCTTCATGTAGACGAGAATCAGGATCATTCTATTCTGTTCTACGTAGGTTCTTATATCACACTCATCATCGTAGTAACAGGATTTATCCTCCCTGATGTTACTATTTATTACATGTAAAAGGTGGGGTTCCCCACAGTGAAAATTCGTACCGTTTTTGGTATTTCCACAACTAATTTGTCCTTGATTCATGCTGTCCTTAATAACTCTCTCTAGGCAGCAGATGTCAGGGTTTTCATGTGGAGTGAAGCAAAAGTAAAGCCACATCCCTAATAAATTGCTTACTGAATATTTACTTTTACCTAGATGACTAACTGCTAGTGAATCTTCCTTTGCTAAAGACTATGTTTACATGTTAAAGCGCAACATTTACTGAAGCAGCTATTCTTGCCAAAAATATATTGCATTAATAAATCTTCAAAACAAGCCCTAGTAAATGTCACTTCTCCTTAAATGTTCTGCAGAATCAATGACAAGTGATGTTGCCATTGCCCTTGAAGTATCTCTATGTGAAGCATGCGTTTGTATCTGAATCCTAATATTGTTTCTGCCAGAATCAATCCTAAACCACTCTAAAACCTGGCTCAGAAACATACAGTAAAAACAAAACAGGAATACATCAAAAGCCATGTAGAAGGAAAAAGTGATCCTGGGAAATTGGAAATTCTGAAATACATGCAGAAAAGCAAAAAAACTTTTTTTCTACCCTTTCATTAGAAGCTACATTACAGAAGAGCTGTCATGAAATACATTTGCCTACTGATGTTCTGCATGGGAATATTTTGCGATAGACTTTATATGCTACAATACCCCATAATCAATGCAATTGACACATCTTTTGTATCACATTAGACACCTTCATATTAGACTTGTAAAAGATAGAAATACAATGGCTGGTTCAGCCCGGTGCTTTCAAAGTTGGAATCTATTTCAGCATGATGTCAGGCAATACAGTGTGCTGTGAATTTATCTGTGCATCCCTGACGTTTTTGAAACATCTTCATTTTCTGTGTGGATTTTACTTTGTTTTTAAGAAAAAAAGATGAAAAATGGAAAGATAAGAAAAAGGAGCTACATGATACAGGACTTTGTTCAAAAAATGGCAATGCTGCATGCGAATTCCATAATTTGAAACTATGTAGCTAGGCACCACTGGAATGCCCTATCCTATATACCTTAGAACAGGAGTCGGCAACCTTTCAGAAGTGGTGTGCCGAGTCTTCATTTATTCACTCTGATTTAAGGCTTTGCGTGCCGGTAATGCATTTGAATGTTTTTAGAAGGTCTCTTTCTATAAGTCTATAATATATAACTTAACCATTGTTGTCTGTAAAGTAAATGAGGGTTTTAAAATGTTTAAGAAGCTTCACTTAAAATTAAATTAAAATACAGAGGCCCCCGGACCGGTGGCCAGGACCCGGGCAGTGTGAGTGCCACTGAAAATCAGCACGCGTGCTTGCCTTTGGCACAGGTGCCATAGGTTGCCTATCCCTGCCTTAAAGGTCTACATAGTAGAGCTGCTGCCTTGTCTGTGTTAGGTGCAGCAGGGCACTTCCAAGAAGATGATACAGCTCCCTGATTCTCTGGCTCTTTCGGAACCAGTCAGAGCTCTGAGGGTATGTCTACACTGCAGTTAAAAACCCATGGCTGGGTTTGTGGGGCTCTAGGGGTTTTTTTTTAATTGGAGGTGTAGATGTTCAGACTTGGGCTGAGGCCTAAGCCCTAGGACCCTGCAAGGTGGGAGGGTTCCAGAGTTTGGGCTGCAGCCCAAGCCCGACAGTCTACCCCACAATTAAACAGCCCTCAGCCCGTGAGCCTGAGTCAGCTGGCAAGGGCCAGCCAAATGGATATAGCTGGAATGCAGCACACTCTAGCCTCTTCTCCTTCCCGTTTCTAGCATGCCTTCTATGTCAGAGCTGCAGCAGGTAGTGGTATAGGACCCAGCTAAGCCAGCTCTGTGCCCACTGTGGACTTCCCAATGCTAGATGAATCCTCACTTGGGAAAAATGCATGCCCAGTGAGCACATTTTTAAACACAGCTGTTTCTCTACTATAGGTGCTTAGTAATGGTGAATATATTAATTAAAGGTGTGTTATTTTACACATGTTGTAAAACACATAATTTTCCCAGTGTAGGCCAAGCCTTGGAGTGATTCCCATGAAGGAAATCCAGGATTAAAAAAAAAAAATCAAGATTTCCTGGGGCTTGGAAATGAGGAAATTCAGAGTTTGGCTTGACTTATCTGTAACAAGTAACAAACCCCAAGTTCATTTCTAACCTCACATCCAGCATATACAACAATGTTGCAACCTAGGCACAGCAAGGTAACTTTAACTTTAAAATCACTGCTCTTGTCAGTACAAGTCAGGTCATGAAAACAGACATTGCTAATGAATTCACTGACGGTGGGTCTACACTTAAATTCTGCAGCGCCACTGTAGCGCTTCAGTGAAGAAACTACTATGCCAATGAGAGAGCTTCTCCCATCAGCGTAGTTAATCCACCTCTGTGAGAGGCAGTAGCTATGTCCATGGGAGAAGCCCTCCCATGGACACAGTGCTGTTGACACTGGGGCTTAGGTCAGTATAACTGCATCGCTCAGGGGTGTGGATTTTTCATATTCCAGAGTGACAGAATTATACCAATGTAAGTTTAGTGTGTAGACCAGGCCTGAGACACCCTTAGCTGAAGCAGCAATAGCAGACATGCAGCTATAATACTGGAAGCAACTGCAATATTGTGTTTTCATCAGCAAAGGGACAAAAGCTTTGTTATTTTTGAAGGCTACATTTATATTCAGTGTAATAACTCAAAGTATCATTGCCTGACACCATTAAGAGATGGAGGTCATATATGTCAAGTTAAAAAAATATTACATTCACCGCCCATACAAAAGGGTAAATAGGCTCAGATTGTCATGAAGCGCAGTGACATTATTTAAATGTCTTTGTTAATCAAGGTCCTGACATAAAAGATGATGCTCAGAGAATTTGCTCTTCAGACTCTTCTCAGCATGGGTCAAATCTGCTTAATATTCCAAACTTGCTAAGCCTAGATGAACTATGTTACCCTTATGTGATCTTGTTTTTCCCCTCCCTTCTCTGAATTCTAAATGCACTGGTATTTTCAGTTTTCGCTTCTAAAGGGCAGAAAAGCTATGGTAATACACAGTGAAGTTACTTTCAAGCCTTGTTTATAATGATTTATACATTATACAGCTGCTATACCTGCAGAAACTTTCACAAGAATGTCAGCATGCTTTCTAATTCAAAGGAGTTCAAGAATATTTACATTCAACCCTAATATTTTTTTAAATGTTGCTTGATAAAAGGGAGAAAATGGTATTGCTATCTGCTGATTCATACACAAATCAGAATAGAGGACCTGGTTTTCCTCCTACACAGTTACAATAGGAAAAAACCCATGTAAAGAGCAAGGAAAATCAGGCCCACAGAGCATTAGCATGCAAATAGTATTATTTATTTACCTGAATGAACATTCCATTACTTACTAATATATGTCTCAGTCTCATGGAGGATGTGTTACAAACTCAGTTGCCCCAGCAGTTTTTCATAATTGGGTAATGATGGGCAAAACACACTTCATTGCATACGGAGAATGAGATACACAACCAACGAGAGAGAGTTAAATATTCTTCTGCTTGCGGTGTTCAAGTGTCACCATGTTACAGCCAGACTGAGGAATGCCATAGAGTTGAGTATAGGGCCTCCCTTCTTTTGACTGATTACTAAATTTCCTTCTTGAGCCATTCCTTCTCTCATATCACTGGCTGGTCTTCTGGGGAACAGGGGGCCATTTCAGCTCTCCTCAGAACGGGGAAGAGCCCACAGTGGCTTCTTCTCGCTCTCCCTCTCTCGGGAAAGGTTTCAGAAGGCGCGGTGGTTCACACACTGCCAAGCCTATCTACTCAGTACTCTCCTCTCAGAGTCCCTGTGATCAGAGCTCAGTATGCTGTGTCTTGCTTCTGCAGAGTGGGTAAAAAGCCCATCTGTATAGTTTTTCAGACTGTCTGCACTGCTGGGGAATAAGATGCAGTTAACAGAGGATTAGCTGTAGCTCCCATTTGCTTACTAGTGCAGGCTCTTCCACACAAGCTGACAACATCTAGAAATTCAGGGTTAAACATGAAACCTACCCTGCTATTTAACTTTCAACGCCTCTCTTTTGCTCTGACTAGATATTGCAGCTGTATTGGTGTACATAAGATCACCATCTACTCTAAGGCAATGATGTCCAGCTACTTCCCTACTTCCCAGGCTTTCTATCCCTGGTTTCTTTTTGCATAGCTTAAATACTATATTGATAGATTTCTTAGACATGGCGAAAATAGATATATTAGATCAGAAGGTCAAAATTAAGGATGAGCAATCAAGTTTGGGTGAAATAAAAACCCATGTCTTCAGACACCAATCAAACCAAACTTTTCTCCTCCTAGATTATGTTGTGATAATTGGACTGACAAAATTTACCTTAATTGCGAGCTCAACTGTAAAAAGTATGTAAAGGTTCATGATATGTCATAATAACCTGTAACAACAAACGTTGACTGGAAATGGTATGAAAGGGAGACAGAAACACTAAATTAATTTACACTCAAGGACTATGTTAAGATCATGCTTGGTAAACAAGAAAATGTGTGCCCAAAAATTAATAAATCAAAAACAGTGTGTTGGAAACTAGGCCTAACTGGTGGACAAAATAATCAGAGGATAGGCTACTGCACTCATCACTACCTTTATGGATCCTTAAACAAAAAGACATTAGAGGGAAAACACAGAAGAACAAATGGAGGCTACTGGAGCGAGCTTCACCATCATGGCTCATACATTCCATCTAAATTAATACAACAGTGGGGAACCCCCACTTCTTCTCTGAACCATGCCACACTTCTGGCCATTTTGAAGTTCACTAGTCCAAACATTTCACTTTATTTATTCTCTCTAGTCTTCTTGACAAACAGGCAGTGCCTGCTTCTCACGTTATTTTTAAATTTAAACCCGTCCCCCATTTACTTATTTAAATGACTATAAATAAGAAAATGAAAAGCTTGGGCTCCCTTGTGACACTCTTACTGAACATAGTTCATGGCCCCGGTGGGTGGGATTGAACTGGGGACCTCTGGAGCTTAGTGCATGAGCCTATACCGCATGAGCTAAAAGCCAACTGGCTGTTAGTTAAGGCTGTAAAGTAAACTCATTAATTTCTCTCTCTCTAAGTGGTCTCAGTGTCACTAAATGGGACAGAACACCACACCCAGGAGGTGTGAGAATTATATACTTCTCTGATCTGAGGAAGCATGCCCCCTTCAGAGACTTCCCAGTTGAAATCCCAGAGCCCCCACTTGTAACACCAACAGAACCCCAGTCATCGGCAGGCAGGATTGAACCTAGGACCTCTGGAGCTAAATGCATGAGCCTCTATTGTATGAGCTAAAAGCCACGTAGAGCAGACTCATCAATCAATCAATCAATCTCTCTCTCTCTCTCTCAGTGGCCTCCGTGCCACTAGATGGGACAGAGCACCATACCCAGTAGTGCGTGGATTACAAAAACACCATCCCAAAGCAAGCATAAACCAGGGGTGTTCATCAGACTGAGGTTGTAATACTGAGTAGAATCTGTGTCACAATGTATAAAATATGAATTCCCTCTCTCTCTCTCTCACACACACACACACACACACACACACACACTTTGGCCTGATTTTCAGTGGTGCTGAATGCCCGCAGCGCCGATTTAATTAAACTGGAGTTCAGGGTGCTCAGCACTTGCATAAGGCAGGACCTTTATGTATGTAAGATTGCAGTGCTCTGATGACTGTTAAACAGGAAATCACTTTTATCATCCCAGCTGTTAGAAGAGTTGATAGAAAAGTCTATATTCAAAAGCGGTATCTTTATCTACTGCATCTCTGGCTGTTTGTATAAACTATTTCTATAGGAAATAAATATGTAAAGGTGGCATCAATTACTGAAGTTTCAATTACAGCACAGAAAGGCAGGAGAAGCCATGCATGCGGAAATGACTAATTTGAAAAAGGAATAAAGTACATTTTTCAGATAAACTGCAGTAATTTCATTTCTGAAGAATTTAGGCAGGATATTTATTCACTCCTCAACAAAGGAGATGACAGAATCTGGGTATGATAAAAATCTTCTCACTTCCTTCTTTGGACAAAGATGCAGTCACAAGGCTGCTTTTCATATTCAAATCCCTCAGTTATTAGCTTTACTACCTCCTCTACCTTTGGCAATTGCCTCGGCTTTCCTAAATTCTTCTGCAGATCAAAACAAAAAAATCCTGAAATACATTGCCCACATTCTGAAAGTTGGAGGGCAAATATCCAATTATGTTTTTAAAAATATCACCAGAAATGATTAGACCACATATGTGAGATTATATAACCCACATTTTACACATGAAGCATAAAGATGAAGAATCTAATTTATGCCATTTTATTCTGATTTGGCAGGGGACTTAGGGAGTCAGCAAAATTACCTTGCAGAAATCACAAAGGCACTAAGATTCTGTTCCCAGTGAGCCCCCTGCCCTGCAATAACAGCAATGACCATAGGGATTGGCAGGCTGAGTTCACCTAGTTTTCAACAGTTTTCAACATCTAACTCAGATTGGCTTCCCTGGGCCTGGGCCTGGTTCCTGATTGGCTGCTGCCTGCTCCCAGCTCTTCTAGCTGCTGGAGAACCAAGTCTTGCTGGTTTCACAGCAGTTAACTCTGGAGGTCTTTCTAGGTAACCCAAGAGGTCCAAACATTGCTGCTTTTCTTTGCTCAAAGAAGTGCAACAAGGCAGTGGGGGTCTCCAGCAGGGGGCAGTGAATGCCTGATATACCCCATCCCATAAGCCAAATCCTGAAACTCACTAAATAGAGTGATGGTGCATTCGGCGCAATCATTAGGTGGAGGGATATATAGTGCCTTTCATCACAAAGGATTCCAAAGTAATTCACACATTATACATATAGGGAATCCTGCAGCCACAGATGGCGCAGGAAAGACAGCCAAAGTAGAGAATCTGCTGAAAAAAATTACAGGAGATGAAACTTTGACCAAGAACACCTAGACAAAACTCTACTTCTACAAAATGTGTCATAAAATCTGTAATGGTCTAATAAAAAAAGAGACTCTCTGTGATCTCATCAGAAAGAGCCATCTACATTTAACACACAGATCTCTGTTTCTTCTAATGTTGAACCCTCTTTTTCCTTTTATCTGCCCACGTCTCTCCACTTTTACTTCTTTTACTCAATGTACTGCGGAAATATATTAAAGGCTTGATTTTTCATGGGTGCTGAGCACCCTCCTCTCCCACTGACTTCAATGGAATCTGCACCTCAGGACATAACTGTAAGGGGGGAAAAAAGAATAATCCTTCCCTTCCCTTCCCTCCCTCTCTCTTTCCCTTTGTGACAATACTGCTCACAAGCTCTCTAAGGACTGATTTATTTTAGCCACAAGACTGACACTTGAAGTTTTACAATGGCCAGTTCATTTTCACAGCCCTTAAAGATAACAAATACTCAGTAGTTTTAAATTACTGAATCATTCATTCAACTTAAAATGCCTGAAAATTAACATTTTTATGGAAAGTAATGAATTGTAATTGCATGCAATACAAATATAAGTAAAGGGAACACTGATAAATACCACAAAGTAAATACATCATTCTGCAAATGAATTAGTGTTTAATGAATATCCATTACTAATTGCTGAAGATTACTTGCAGAATGAATACTTTGTTTTTACTATTTATTAAATTACATTCAAAACATTATTTCAGTTATTCATTTTTTTGTAATTTTTAATCATTTTGGTTCTTTGAGTGAGATGCAAGATGCCGCACATGATCGGGTCTAGCTTGGAATGATGTGGAGCCATTAAGCCCCTCAGTGGGCTAACCAGATTTGCTGCACACATGTGCAAGCTGCAGTGATTGGTTCACACTTTGGAGACTTCATTGAGAAATTATTTAGAAAGATTGCAATTATTGTATATATTAAGCAACTTTTCTATTAAAGTGACACAGTGGGAGTCCTCTGCCTCTCTTTTTTTAGCATAGAGGCTAAAGCAGACTTTGTCGAGGGGTTTGCAGATGCTGCCATTACAACTACTCTCCTGTTTATCTCTGAGGCCAGGCTGTTGCACAAGATCAAAGCTGATGCTGTAGCCACATCTCAAGACCACTGTCTTCTTTGCTTTGTGCAAGGCATATAGATTCCAAAACGGAGTCTCAAATGCCACTATTTCTACACTGCCTCCTCTGTAAAGTCCAAAGTCTTGTCCTATTGAAGTCAGTGGCAAAGCTCCTATTGACTTCAGTGGGTATGTCTACATTGCAGTTAGACACCCATGGCTGGCCTGTGCAGTTAATTCAGGCTCAGGGGTCTTGTGTTAAGGGGCTGTTTAATTGCATAGTAGATGCTTGGGCTCGGGCTGCAGCCCGAGCTCTGCAACCCTCAGACCTCACAGGGTCTTTGAGCCCATGCTCCAGCCTAGGGTGACCAGACAGCAAGTGTGAAAAATTGGGACAGGGGGTGGGTGGTAATAAGAGTCTATATAAGAAAAAGATCCCAAAATCGGGACATCTGGTCACCCTACTCCAGCCCAAGCCCAAATGTCTACACTGCAATTAAACAACCCCTTAGCCCGAGTCCCAGGAGCCTGAGACAGCTGGCTCAGGCTAACCGCGGGTTTGTAATTGCAGTGTAGATGTAGCCAGTGGGGCCAGGTCTTGGCTTTCGTTCATTTAAAAGTACGTGTAAAGATGCCACACCTAGCAGTGCAGCTGCCACACCTAGCAGTGCAGCTGCCTACTACAATGCCAGTAACTACTATGATCCCAAGATCTGCTGAGGCTTGATCCCAGGACTGTCTCACATATGCACAGTATTTATTTATTTATTTATTTTTGGTCAATTCAAAGCAACACTTTGCATTTTTCTTTTACATCTGTTTATTAACTTTTTACTTCTTTCAGGACAAAAGTGAATTTTGCATGAGGGCATATTGTGAGTAGGGTTGCACACTCATTGGCGTTGAACTGCTACAACTGAACACAACTTTGTATCTTACAAGGATAATTTTGCATAGTTTTATATTCAAGCTGCTCAGTCATTATCATCAGAAAAGCTGCTACCTGTCTGAACTTGTGGCTTTTTGGCATATTTCAGACTTTGGTTTCATATCGAGTTTGTACTGTTCTTTCAACTGGGAAAGGAGTGCTGAGAACATATGCTTAATCCTTGGATGGAGAGATGGCCTGTGGCCAGTGCTTAATTTGTGCCAGGGCTGAACCCTGGCACCTCTGGGCTTGGCAGTTCATAGCCCCAGCACCTCTAGGCTTCCTGCATCAGTTACGAATGTAAAAAAGTTACTTGAGCCCCGGCACCTCTTTCGTTACAACTTAAGCACTGCCTATGGCATCTGGACAGCATCCCCAATGGCCAATTAAGAAGCAGAACCGAAAGTAAGGCAAGGCCAGTCTTTCACAGTTGACATACTGATAGCAAATGCAGGACTTCAAAGCAAGGATAGAAGTATGGAGGTTTCACACGAAAAGTATATGTGTGTTTCATAGAGAGATAGTGATTCTTGTAGATTGTAAGCTCTTTTCGGCAGGTGGCATCTCACTTTGTATCTTGTACAATGTGGAACATAGGTGCTTAATAAATAGTATTACGCAGAGATAAATGTATCTTATTTTTTATATATACGTGGTTGGACCATGGAGTCACTTTTATATTCAGGAGTTAATATATCATGCCAAGTAACACCAATATTATATAGAAAACATATGTAACATGTAGTATTCACATGAAGATAACATTTTTATTCCAGCTAGGGTTTGTCAGAAACGTGAATGGTATGCCTCCCATCCCCCACAAAAAGGAGATTAACTTTCATAATCAACTTTATTTTGGGGCAGGGGGCAAATCTCACTATAGTCAAAATACTTATTGCAAAATAAATAAATAAATAAATAAATCCTCCTTACACTTCAAACCATCAGAACCCTGGGTGGGTGAATGAAAACAAACCACAGTTACTCAAAACCATAAAGGGATGATTTTACAGTTATGACTGAAGCAACAAACACAAATATGCACAGGATTATGGCCCCAATTCAGGAAAGCACTTAAGCACATGCTATGTTCACTCCTATTTAAGAAAATATTTAAGCATATGCTTAAGGCCCAGGACCTAACCAAGTAATTAAATGCTTTTTTGAATAGATACACTTTTCTGAATTGGGGCTTATACTACTTTCTTTTTCCATCGAAAAGAGCCCAGGCTGCAAAGTCCAGATCTGGATCCAAATTTCCCACAGTCTGGGAATATTCCAAGCTGTTTTGACTCCAACACTAATTTTTTTCTATGGGCTATAAAAAGGTGAGTACGGTAATTGTGAATTAATTGCTTCTTTTCACGACATGTCTTAGCTCACATATATTACAGCACTCTTATAGTATAATGCCATCGTGTACCATCCACTTGCTTTGTATGTTCTCAATAATTATGGTTCTGTAACATACAAAGTTAATAATCAATACATTATTTTAGAGATCATAATGCTGTACATTTTGTACCAATCTACTATTGTCGTTCTGCTGCTTAAAGTCTCCCTCTGACATGTTCATCTCCCTCCCCTACCACACTCTCCTTTGTCTCTTCTGGAAGCTCCCCTCTGCTTCCCAATCCTAGCTCAAAAGCTATATTACCTCTCATTTTATTACATTTTCCCCCAGGAGAACCTGTAACCTGAATTTACCAACCTCTCCCCCATTAGTAAAAACAAAAACAAACCAACCAAAAAACCCACCCTTAGTCACTCAATTCTTTTTCAACCTCATTTACTTTCCATTTAACAGATGGTTGGTGTAGCAGTCAGGCACTGAAGTAAGAACAAAGGTTGGTGCTCTGTTGCAGTCTTTTTAGGGTAGAATTAAAGGAGAATTCTCTATCGGAGAAAGCCATCTCTCTTCAATATTTCAATCACTGCATTATTATTATAAAGCTTGTCTATGAAAGGAAGGGTCTCAGAGTGTTATGAACTCCCAGAAAATGTCTAGTCTGCAATGCCTCTCAGAAAAAAGGAATGCTCCAGAGAGAAAATAACCTTTGTGTAAGGAAAGATTTGTTCTGCAATATTTTGTGAGCACTGGATTTACAGAAAAGAGATGAATCTTTGCAATAGCATCATCTAGGCACTGAAACCAGCACCGAAATGACATCACATTGCATGACCCTAGCTATGCTGCTCTCTCCACTCTTCTCCCTGACTGATGCACATAGGGGCTGAGCAGGACTATGGCGTGTATGATTCCTATTTCATTGATACATGCCCATGGCAGAATGGCACAATGTGCAATGCTGAATCCTACAGTGGGAATCCAGTTTATTTTCAGTGACATTCTTTAAAAAAAAAATTCTCACTTACGATGTCTCTTCTCGGATGGAATTTCAAGGAGAAGGGAAGGGACAAGGCGTACCCCCAGTTTCTTTTCCACCCAGTGGTGGATTGTTCTCCCACACAACTGCCTCCAATTTTAAGTACATTTAAATGCAGGCAAAATGTTCCATACTGGCTCTTGCATGTCTGTCCATAGCAGCAATTCAAACCTTAAGACAACACCACTTCTCTTAGCATCCTGAACAGCATGCTCAGGACATGAGAAGGCAACCTCTAGGATAATACAATAATAGAACATCAGGGTTGGAAGGGACCTCAGGAGGTCATCTAGTCCAACCCACTGCTCAAAGCAGGACCAATCCCAACTAAATCACCCCAGCCAGGGCTTTGTCAAGCCAGGAAGGAGATTCCACCACCTCCCTAGATAACCCATTCCAGTGCTTCAACAACCTACTAGTGAAAAAGTTTTTCCTAATATCCAACCTAAACCTCCCCCACTGCAACTTGAGACCACTGCTCCTTGTTCTGTCATCTGCTACCACTGAGAACAGTCTAGATCCATCCTCTTTGGAACCCCCTTTCAGGTAGCTGAAAGCAGCTATCAAATCCCCCCTCATTCTTCTCTTCTGCAGACTAAACAATCCCAATTCCCTCAGCCTCTCCTCATAAGTCATATGCTCCAGCCCCCTAATCATTTTTGTTGCCCTCTACTGGACTCTTTCCAATTTTTCAACATCCTTCTTATAGTGGGGGGCCCAAAACTGGACACAGTACTCCAGATGAGGCCTCACCAATGTTGAATAGAGAGGAATGATCACGTCCCTTGATCTGCTGGCAATACTCCTACCTATACAGCCCAAAATGCCGTTTGCTTTCTTGGCAACAAGGGCACACTGTCGACTCATATCCAGCTTCTTGTCCATTGTAACCCCTAGATCCTTTTCTGCAGAACTGCTGCCTAGCCATTCGGTCCCTAGTCTGTAGCCGTGCATGGGATTCTTCTGTCCTAAGTGCAGGACTCTGCACTTGTCCTTGTTGAACCTCATCAGATTTCTTTTGGCCCAATCCTATAGAATGTCCAGGAAGATTGAGGGATCTTCCTGAAAACACCATCCTGGCCACCATGGATGCAGAAGCGCCTTACACCAATATTCCACATGAGGACGGACTACAAGCTGTCAGGAACAGTATCCCTGATGAAGCCACAACACAGACATCAAGTCACACAAATCGGACATCAAGAATGGTAACATACAAAAGCCAGTAGGTGAACACTTCAATCTCCCTGGACATTCTATAACAGATTTAAAAGTCACTATTCTTGAACAAAAAAGCTTCAGAAACAGACTTCAAAGAGAAACAGCAGAACTAAAGTTCATTTGCAAATGTAACACCATTAATTTGGGCTTGAATAGGGACTGGGTGTGTCTGGCTCATTACAGAAGCAGCTTTGCCTCTCCTGGAATTGACGCCTCCTCATCTATTACTGGGAGTGGACTACATCCACCCTGATCGAATTGGCCCTGTTAACACTGGTTCTCCACTTGTGAGGTACTCTCTTCTCCTCATGTGTCATTATATAATGCCTGCATCTGTAACTTTCACTCCATGCATCTGAAGAAGTGAGGTTTTTTACCCACGAAAGCTTATGCCTAAATAAATCTGTTAGTCTTTAAGGTGCCACCAGACTCCTTGTTGTTCTTGTGGATACAGACTAACAAGGCTACCCCCTGATACTTTCCATCTCCTCTGTCACTAGGCTGCCTCCCTCATTCAGTAAGGGGCCCACACTTTCCTTGACTTTCTTCTTCTTGCTAACATACCTGAAGAAACCCTTCTTGTTACTCTTAACATCTCTTGCAAGCTGCAACTCCAAGTGTGATTTTGCCTTCCTGATTTCACTCCTGCATGCCTGAGCAATATTTCTATACTCCTCCCTGGTCATTTGTGCAATCTTCCACTTTTTGTAAGCTTCTTTTTTGTGTTTAAGATCAGCAATGATTTCACTGTTAAGCCACGCTGGTCGCCTGCCATATTTACTATTCTTTCTATACATCAGGATGGTTTGTTCCTGCAACCGCAATAAGGATTCTTTAAAGTAAAATACAGCCAGCTCTCCTTGACTCCTTTCCCCCTCATGTTATTCTCCCAGGGGATCCTGCCCATCAGTTCCCCAAGGGAGACAGTCTGCTTTTCTGAAATCCAGGGTTAGTATTCTGCTGTTCTCCTTTCTTCCTTGTGTCAGGATACTGAACTCAACCATCTCATGGCCACTGCCTCTCAGGTTCCCATCCACTTTTGCTTCCCCTACTAATTCTTCCCTGTTTGCGAGCAGCAGGTCAAGAAGAGCTCTGCCCCTAGATGGTTCCTCCAGCACTTGCACCAGGAAATTGTCCCGTACACTTTCCAAAAACTTCCTGGATTGTCTGTGCA
Organism: Mauremys reevesii; assembly: GCF_016161935.1. Taxonomy (NCBI): domain Eukaryota; kingdom Metazoa; phylum Chordata; order Testudines; family Geoemydidae; genus Mauremys; species Mauremys reevesii. The sequence continues at coordinate 21,177,708 of NC_052624.1, forward strand.
CTGCTGTATTGCTCTCCCAGCAGATTCAGGGTGATTAAAGTCTCCCATGAGAACCAGGGCCTGTGATCTAGTAACTTCTGTTAGTTGCTGGAAGAAAGCCTCGTCCACCTCGTCCCCCTAGTCTGATGGTATATAAAAGACTCTCACAACATCCCCCTTGTTGCTCACACTTCTAAACTTAATCCAGAGACTCTCAGGTTTTTCTGCAGTTTTATACCGGAGCTCTGAGCAGTCATACTGCTCTCTTACATACAATGCAACTCCCCCACCTTTTCTGCCCTGCCTGTCCTTCCTGAACAGTTTATATCCATCCATGACAGTACTCCAGTCAAGTGAGTTGTCCCACTAAGTCTCTGTTAATCCAATCACATCATAGTTCCTTGACTGTGCCAGGACTCCCCGTTCTCCCTGCTCGTTTCCCATGGTTCTTGCATTTGAGTGTAGGCACTTAAGATAACTCGCTGATCGTCCTGCTTTCTGAGTATGAGGCAGAGTCCTCCCTTCTTGCGCTCTCCTGCTTGTGCTTCCTCCGGGTATCCCACTTCTCCACTTACCTCAGGGCTTTGGTCTCCTTCCCCCGGTGAACCTACTTTAAAGCCCTATCAATAAATAAACCTAGTTTAAATACTATCAATAAATATTGGCATGGGAAAGGGGGGAGTCAAGAAAAGACAAGAGTGATACACACTACAAGGAGGGAGAGGAAACAAGGGATCAGTCTCAGGCCCAATGAATTTACATCAACTGGAAATCTGCCCTAAAGAAACAAGAAATGCCCCGTCAACTTGCACATTTCACCTTCGTTTTATGTATTTAATGGCCATTTCAAAATTTTGAGGGTTTCTGTAGGATCTCAGGCATTTTCATTATTTGATGTGAATGGAGGGAAAAAAAGAGTGTTGAAAATTGAGCACATGAAAGGAGGGTGGGGAAAAAGCAGAAGAAAGGCATTGGGATATGTAGAGAAAAGAGTAAATTAGCCAGAAAAAAGGGAAATATTTATTTTCTTGCATACGACTTCGAAGAGGAACATGATCAAATTACATTTCCCACACACACAGTTCCAGACCTTTCAGAGGAAGTGACACTTTTTACACTGTTATTAAAAATGTTTGCAAATTGCACTGTCATATTGGGAATTATAAGGCTAAATTCCGTCCTACGGGAAATGTATATGGGCTTGTAGATAAAGTTAAGGTGAGCCTTCCTCACACATCTAAGGGAAGAATTTGTTCCTTAAAGAAAAATAAATGCAATAATAAACATACTGTCAAATAGGTTCCCTAAACATTTTTTATAATGTATACATATATTATTGAATTAACCACAAAATCATCAAGGTATACAGAGGTCATAAAATTTTGATTTTGCCTTAGATAACTTTCCCTTGATATTTGCGAGTACTTCATAGGCACTTCCCTAACTTTACAGAGGGAATACATAGGCTATCTTACCAATACTAGTATACCGCCGGTAGTGAATCCTCAGGGTAGACTCCAAATGCTGAGGTAACATTATTTAACTGTATTTAGCAATAGACAAGTTCTTAAAATGTAACTGCTGTAAGTCAGTTGCACTTTAAAAATAGCAAGGCCAGGCAGGTGGTGAGCTGTGATTATGGTGATTACTGCTACTGATTGACTGCAAATTGTGCACACAGTGAGTCTATGGTAAAATAGCCTGTTATTTTTGTTCCTGCATAGTCTGTCTCTTCCTGCCCACCACCTTCATCCATTTATGTGTTTCAGCTATCTGCTATGTCTTGTCTTTTAGACTGCAAGCTCTGCGGGGCAAGGACTGTCATTTACTAAATACTTGTATGGTGCTTAACACAGTGATTCCTATGTGTGAACTGAATTTTTGACTTCGAGTTTGGTTATGAAGCCAGTGACATTACTCCACTGATAAATTCAGCCTCAGAAGCTTAAACATGACCAATAAAGGTTAATTTATCGTTCCTACAATATGTTCCAAACCTAAATGCTAAGGATCAAAAATGAACCCAGGAATTAGTATGTTAGCGAAAGAAGGTCAAAAATATACAGATAAAATTCTAGGGTTGTTTTTTTAAAAAACATTCAGTATGTTGCAGCCCATGTCACATTTGTAAATTATCTCCTATTTGTAAAATTATTTCAAGTTTGAATTACAGAAAGGATGGAGATAGCTTAACATTATGCTGCCCAGAGCAGTTATCTGCAGCATCTCAGAATTCATTTCCAGAACATTTTGGTTTTTGTACTGTATGGCTCTTTTGTATAGTCTTGTGGCTTAGTACACCTGACCAGCTCATCATGATGGTACTTCTTCAGTATGATTCAGGAGAAATCATAAGAGGCTTTTAAAGGGAATAAAAGGAAAGGTTTTCAGAACAATTCCGAAAAAGAGGGGTCCAGAAATCAATTTGTAATTATCTGACAACACAAATCTAAAGGCTTTTCTGTGATAAGGGTGGTAATACACAGGGCTGTAATGTGAATTATTTCAAAGAATAAACCACTGATTGTCTTCATGACCTATATAGCTTTTAGTGAGCTTTAAAACAAAATTACATTTTATACTGTTCATGAATGGCTTTTTCTCCATTTAGAAATGCAGGGGGTTTGTCCCATCTAGTAGGCTTTCAGGTTTAAATAGGACTCAGTTTCTTCCGGTGTTGATACATTTAGTTCCCCTGAAAGTAAAGGCTCTGGCTTTGCCAGAGAGATAAAGCTTCCTCTGGACAAAGTCCATCCTTTTCAGCATGTTTAAAAGCAGAGTACAAATCATCTTGTTATGTTGTTTTTCCACAAAAGCTAAACATTGTAATGGAAATATTTTTTGAAGGGGAAACATTTCATGTTTAAAAAAAAAATGCAATCCACAAATATGTATAGGACAAGTTAAAATATATTCAAATTAAAAATGCAAAAAACTCAAAGGCCTGGCATTTGCTGCTCATTGATGCAGGGATTGAAAGTAATAGTTTCAAAATGATTCAGGCTCTCAGGAACCTAAGTCTCCTTGACTTTCAAAAATAGGACTTAGGAGCTTTTGAAAAATTTACCGTGTGTCTTTGAATGTGTTTGTACAGGAGCCTCTGGGCTTCTATCACATATTGAGTGATATTAAACTGAAAACTCACTGAATCTGAGCTAGAAGACTTTCTGGAATGGTCACTCTCACTGGTTTTCTTGTGCTTGCTCTTTTGGTCATTCAAAACAGGAAGGTTACTTACACCTTACAATAACTGATGTTCTTCACAATGTGTGGTCCCTGTTGGTATTCACTGTGGGCGCTCATGCACCCCATGCGCCCAACACTGAAAACTCTTCAATAGCAGTGTCCATTGATCTGCATCATCTTCTCCAGTTTCAACTCTACGTTGAATAACCTAGTATAAGGAGCCGAAGCAAAGGGGAAGGAGAGTCGGTCATGAATACCCACAGGGATCACAAATCTTGAAGAACTCCACTTACTGTAAGGTAAGTAATCTTCCTTCTTTTCTTCTCCGAGTGCTGGTCCCTATAGGTATTCACTGTGGATGATTCCCAAGCAGTGTCCACTGAGGAGGAGGTTGCAAGGATGTGCTCTAAACTACTGTTCTTGGAAATGCTGAACCTAACGGAGCATCCCTACCTGAAGTTTGAACCAGGGCATAATGCCTACATATACGAGCAGAGCCACAGGTTTCTGCTCTATGGATCTCAGAGGGGAATTCTTTATAGGGAAGCCACCGAGGCAGCTTGAATTCTGGCTAAATGAGCCTTGTCAGATTGGGGAGGAAGGGCTTCCATAAATTCATACCAGAGCAGGATGAAGTTGGAAATCCATTTTGAAAGTCTCTAGGAAGAGAATGCTTCCCCATTCATCCTCTCAATGTCGGAGACAAATCACCTCAGAGATCTTCTAAGGGGCTCCATTCTATTCAGGTACAAGGCTAGAGCTCTGGGTCTGACCAGGGAATGGAGTCTCCTGTCCTCACTACTACTGTGAGATTTTTGGATAGACTACAGATAGATGTAGGGTTACCATACGTCCATATTTTCCCAGACATGTCTGGCTTTTGGGTTCTCAAATCGCCATCCGGGAGGAATTTCCAAAAAGCCAAACATGTCAGGGAAAATAGGGAGGCATAGTAAGCCTAGAGTTACCTGCAGGAGCTGCGTGTCTGGGATACTCGCCCGGCCCCGGCTAAACGTGTAACCCGCTTCACCCCGCTGTGCGAGGGGGCGCTGCAGCTTTGATGGGCTCCAGCTGGCCAGGAAGTGATGTCATTCCTCTTCCGGCCCCACCCCGGCTGGGGGCGCAGCGCTGTGGGAGCGGGAGCCATGCGATCTGCCCCCTGGCCCTGGGCATGGGCCCTGTTGCTGTGCTGCTCCCCTGGCCCCGGTGCTCCCGCTGCTGCTGCTGCTGCCCGCCGGGTCCCCAGCTGCTCTGCTGACTTGGGCTGAGTCCTGCTGCTTGGCTCGGGCTGCTCCGTGCACTGCTGCCCCGAGCCGCTCTCCCCATGAGTACCCGCCACCCTGCCCGCAGCCAGCCCCTGCCTCCAGCCAGCCCCACACACCCCCTGCCCTGCCTCCAGCCAGCCCCTGCCTCCAACCAGCCCCACACACCCCCTGCCCTGCCTCCAGCCAGCCCCACACACCCCCTGCCCTGCCTCCAGCCAGCCCCTGCCTCCAGCCAGCCCCACACACCCCCTGCCCTGCCTCCAGCCAGCCCCACACACCCCCTGCCCTGCCTCCAGCCAGCCCCTGCCTCCAGCCAGCCCCACACACCCCCTGCCCTGCCTCCAGCCAGCCCCACACACCCCCGGCCCTGCCTCCAGCCAGCCCCACACACCCCCTGCCCTGCCTCCAGCCAGCCCCACACACCCCCTGCCCTGCCTCCAGCCAGCCCCACACACCCCCTGCCCTGCCTCCAGCCAGCCCGTCTCCAGCCCCTGCCGCACCCCCTGCCCTGCCTCCAGCCAGCTCCACACCCCCTGCCCTGCCAGCAGCCAGCCCCTGCTTCCAGCCAGCCCCACACCCCTGCCCTGCCTCCAGCCAGCTCGTCTCCAGCCCCTGCTGCACCCCCTTCCCGCAGCCAACCAGCCCCACACACACCCTGCCCTGCCTCCAGCCAGCCACACACACCCCCTGCCCTGACTCCAGCCAGCCCCTGCCTCCAGCCAGCCTCACACACCCCCTGCCCTGACTCCAGCCAGCCCATCTCCAGCCCATGCCACACCCCCTGCCCACAGCCAGCCAGCCCCACACCCCCTGCCCACAGCCAGCCCCAGCCGCACCCCCTGCTCTGCCCGCACCAGCCCCGCATTCCCTGCCTTGCGGTGGAGTGTCCTCTTTTTTGAATGTTCAAATATGGTAACCCTAGGTAGATGGACTGTTTGATTCAAGTGAAAATCAGAAGAACCTTGGAGATCAACCTGGGGTGTAATCTCAGGGAGACTGTCACTGTGAAATCTCCAATGCAATGTAGTTGCAGTCATGCTGGTCCCTGGATATGAGAGACACACAATGTGGGTGAGGTAACATCTTTTATTGGACCAATTTCTGTTGGTGAGAGACAAGCTTTCGAGCCACACACAGTTTTTCCAGTCTGTGAAAGATACTCCCATCCCAGACCTGAAGAAGGGCTCTTTGTGGCTCAGAAGCTTGTCTCTCTCACAAACAGAAGTTAGTCCAATAAAATATATTACTTCACCCACCTTGTCTCTCTGTGAAAGGCAGTCTGCCATGAGGGCCCTGAGCTTACCCACTCTCCTAGCTAAGGTGACAGTAGTTAGGAAAGCTACCTAAACTGCTAAGATATGCAAGTTTCCAAGGGCTCAAATGGCAAGCTTGTCAGTGCCCAGAATGCACAGGTTTCAGTACTGTGAGGCAGTGCCATAACAAGGGTGAGGCGACTGAGGCACTTGCCTCGGGCGTGCAAAGCAGAGGGGTGCAGCTCTACCGTGATCGGCGGCGCTTCAGCAGCAGCTCTACCACCGTCGCTTCTTCTGTGGCAATTCGGCGGTGGGTCCTTCTCTCTGAGAGGGACTCAGGGACCCACCGCCAAATTGCCGCCAAAGAATGAATGAAGCGGCGGTGGCAATTCGGCGGCAGGTCCTTCCCTCCGACAGGGACTCAGGGACCCGCCACCGAATTGCCACCAAAGAGCCTGGAGCCGGCCCTTGCCTCGGGTGCAGAAATTCCTTGTTACGGCTCTGCTGTCAGGAACGTTCTGATAATGCCTTTTAGGAACTTGACTGTTGCAAGATGGATGAAAACTGAGCAGTTCTCCACCAGAGGATGAAAGGCACTAATAGATGCTAATTGTAGTGAACGGATAGATATCCCCATTGTGAGGAAGCTGAGATATTTTGTCCAGGGGGTCTCTGCTCAGAGCACTATCCTTTCTCAGCCATCCCTGAAGCCTTGTGAAGGAGATCACATAGGTGCATGAGGCCACGTGGCCCAACAGGACTAAGCAGGACCTGACTGTAGTCTGGAGGCTAAGTCGAAGCTGAGTAATTAGATCTCTCATCACAAGGAATCTGTCCTGAGGTAAGTATGCCCTGGCCATGATCCAGTCCAGATTCTCTCCAATAAATTTTATAACTCTTGTGGGCATTAACGTTGACTTTTCCGGATTTACTTGAAGTTCCAAGGTGTAAAACAATGATCAAGTAGGGAAGTGACTGCTGCCTGAACCTCAGGATATAACCATTCCATGAGCAGCCAGTCATCTAGGTAGGGAAACCTGGGTTGCCCTGTCAGTGAAGGTGTGCCACTACCATAGCCAGAATTTTGTAAAGACTCTCAGGGCCATTGATAGGCTGAAATGCAGCCTATATTGGATGTGTTCTAAGCTCACTGTAAAATGCAGGTATTTCTTGTGCACAGAGTGAATATCTACACGGAAATAGTTATCTATCAAAACAAGAGCTTCATTCACCTTTGTTCAGGGAGGGGATTATAGCAGACAATGTAGTCATGCAGAATCTTGAATGACAGATGAACGTATTCAGTTGTCTTAGGTCCAAGATTCCCCAACTCCCCTTCTTTGTGGGGTGTGGCGAAGCGAGATTCACCGGTGCAGCACCTCCTGCTGGTTATCCTGGGAATTAGCTCTCTAGCGTATGGAGCACCTCCTACTGTCCAGTGTCTCGCCCGCCTCAGGCCCCCATGTCCCTCCTGGAACCTGGTGCCCTTTTCCTCGGGGTTCTGCCCCAGCAGTACCCCACCACGCTCTGGGTCTCCCCTCCCAGGGGAACCCCGAACCCTCTCACCCACCTTGCCTCAGCAGCTACTGCCACTCACCATCTAGCCCCTGTTCACTGGGGCAGTGTGCAGTCTGTCATGGCCACTCATCACTGGCAAGGAGGTTGGACCAGCTGTTTCTGCCTAACCCCAGGCTGCATCTCTGTAGCCCCAGTATCTTTATAGGCCTTCACCAAGGCCTGCAGCCTGGGGTTTTACCAGGCTGGAGCTCTCCAGCTCCCTTGCCCTATTCCCCAGCACTGCTCTAGTTTAGGTACCTTCCTCTCAGGCAGCTAGCCCTTCCTACTCCAAGGCTAGAGTGAGACTTTTTCAGCTCCTGGCCCCCAGCCCTCTTATCAGCCCTCTTATCAGGGCCAGCTGGGCCCTAATTGAGCTGGCCACAGCTGTGGTCAGCCACTCCCTCAGCTGCTCTCAATCCTTGTTCTCCAGGAGTGGGGAAGCCACCCCACTACATGGGGATTAGGGAGTATTTGGAGTAATGCCCCCCCACTCCCTGTTGGGGAGGTATGGAGTCTTTTGCCCCTAGATGGATTAGGAAGTTCACTTCCTTTTTGAGAATTCTCTTGTGAGAAAGGTCCCTGAAGAGAGTCCTGGGCATATTAAGGCCCCATGAACAATGTGGAAACAAGGGGGGACCCTTAATCACAAAACTGTCTAACTAAAGCTAAACTAAGCTAATATAAACTATTTACAAAATTATTTACAAAATCAAAATTTGAAAGAAACACTACACAGCTACAGACACAAGCCTTATACATATTATACAGTTGGAATTGTAATGAGTCCATTTTTATGAGAACTATGACTTCATTAGTATTAATTTTTGCTACAATTCTATTGATTCATACAAAGTATTCTGAAAAGTATTAAGTGTTCCTTGAATTACATTAAATAGAAACCCTATTGGCAATCAGTACGGAACTCACTTTGATAAATCGGTCCCAGACCTGCTAGCAATCAGCCAGTCTCACCTCCTAAAGCACCTGTCTTAGCTTATGTTAACATTTCCTTGCTTTAGCAGTGGATCCATCTTGGGTGAAACTTGATATATGCTACTGGTACCGAGTTGCTTCTAATTCAATTTGTTTCCTATTCTGTGTACAAAAAATATATCCCAATCGAATTCTCCTCCTGGAACTTGAGGACATGCTTTCACGATCAAATATCCCCATTACATGTTTTCTTTCTGTTGATCAGTCAACTTTATCTATCTCATTCTGTCTTGGAAAGAAAGTAGCACTTTCATCATCCACTCCTGGCAGAGATTAAACCTAAAGCTCCTTGCTGATATGTAGTGTAGCAGGTTCTTCTCTTCCACTCCAAGCCAGACTGGGTCTTCTCATCCCTCTGCATCCCAGTCACTCATTCTCCTGAGAGTTTTTTGACAGTATCAAATTGCTTCTCCTTATACACAATGCCATGTAACCTGGGGCATGGACCGTATACGTTTGTACAATGCTTAGTACAGCGGAGCCCTGAATGAGGCGTTACTAAAAAGGTACTGCCAACATATACCTGCCAACATGCCTACCGTTGGCAGGCAGGCACCACTCATTTAAGAACTTTAGCTTTTATTGTAGAATAATTATCAGAGGGGTAGCCGTGTTAGTCTGGATCTGTGCCACAAGGTGCCACAAGACTCTTTGCTGCTTTTGTAGAATAACTGTATCCCCAAAAGCAATATGTCTTTTTCTTTTCTTAGGTTTCAAAAGGTAATACAGGCTACTTAATAAGCAAGCTTTATTTGTCTTTAAAGCTTAACCCAGGCTAAACAGCTGGGGATCTCTTGCTTATGCCTCGAAACACCATGCACCCTCCTCACCCCCCCCCCCCCCCGAGTCCAAGCAGCATAAAGATCCTTAGTTCCTTTGGTTTGGGGTTTTTATCCTCTTCCTGCCATGTGCTCTGCGCTGCGAACTTACTGATAGGAGTCCACTTACATGACTCATCTTCAAGGGAGGAGAGCAAAACTGCAATAAGAGTCTTTAGTTGATGATTCCTCAATCCAGATGTAAAGAGTTTCTAGTTGTAAGATCCAGTCCTAGCCAGTCTGGTATGAATGGGTCTCCTCTTTCAAAGGGGCATAACGATTTCTGTAGAAAAGCAACTCTTCGCACTAATTAATGTCTCGCTGCTGTATGGCAATTCATACAGTTACAGAGGCTCACAATACAACCACTCAAATATTACACTACAATACAGAACATAGATATTACAAATAAGATTGATGCATGGAGCAACTCACAAGCATTCAATAGAGCCTAACTACTAAACATTTTCTTATAATTCTAATATCAATTTGTCAATATTAACCCACAAGTGAACCAAACTGATTCCAGCTATGGATCTGTCAGTGTTCAGTTAAAACATGGGGACGTTGGCATGCGCTGGCACCTGGCCTGCCAGCATCACAGTCATCCTCTTAGCATGACATTTCTAACTTCATCTTCCTGACTCCCTCAGAGATTTGGGGAGCTGAGGTATACAAGTCCCATCTAGAAGTTACTAAAGTTTTTTCAGTTTGTGAACAATTAGCCCTATGCAGTCACTGAAAAGTGAACAAAAAGCAGTACAAGCGGTGACAAATTAGCAAACACTTGTTCTTTTCTCCATCAGTGTCTACCTCAACTGCAAGTGGTCTCAACAAAACCAGTACAGACAAAGATTACTAGGTCTGAAAATACATCACACAGTATAGGGTCAAATCTGCAATGCCTGTTTGGCTTCCTTCTACTTCACTGAGGGAATGGACAGTGTATAGTAGATCAATGGACTAGTCACTAGTTCTCACCTCTAGGACCTCAGTTCACAATAAGATAACAACAAGAGACCATAAAGGAGGATTCTATCAAATGGATGCTGTGCAGAAAGCCCTAGTTTTCACATTTTTTTGTATAAGCAACCCTTGAGATTGCAAGTATTATGCTCAGTTCCACATCCCTTTTTTCCTCTCTGTAGTATTGATTGGTACACCGGCAGTTTTCAAAAGGGAAATAAACAACAAAAATGGAAGAAAACTGCTGAGGAGCTATAATTACTAATGTCCATCTGAAACTCAAATATGTAGCACCACTTGCAGAGTCCATTGATCCCAGAAGTAATTTCAGCAAGACAAACTATCAAGACAGCTTCTATTCAAACTCAGGCCCAGGAGTGTCACCTGTCCTCTGACAGTGCAGAGCAGCAGGTAGATGGTGAGCTTTACAGCATATTTCCATTCTTACTGAACAGTTGATTCTGAGGCAGCACAATTCTAACTGCAAAGAGCGAATGTGTTCTCTTCATTAAGATGGTACATCACAGATAAGTTTCACCCTCCACATCCACAATTCCCCTTATTCCGAGGTGTGATAGGGACTGGTCCACTCGTTGTTAGGCTGGCCCCTCCTGCTGGCCCTCTGGGGATTAGCTCATGAGGTCAACACCCCTTCCCACGGTTGTACATCATCACTCTATATTGCTCTCCAGTCTACAGCCCATCTCTCACTCCAGGAACCACAGCGTCCTCTTTGTGGCTAGGCCCTTAAGCCAGGTCATTCGGCGTTCCCCCCTTCTGGGGTATGATCCTTCAAAGTCTCTGTCAGTCCGACAGTGACCCAGGCAGTCTTCCAGTGTCACTTCCACAGTGGTGAGTAGGGGAACCTGGGCCTGCCCTGTTCTCCGGATTGCAGCCTAGGGACTCCTACAACGCACAGCCTTGCTGCTTACTCCTTGGGCTGCTTCCCACCCTGGGCACCCCTCCCTTCCTGGGGTTTGCTAGCCTCTCTGCTCCTCCTCCCAGGGAGCAACCCTGGGTACTGGTCTCTATAGCCCCCAAATACACCTCCCCTCTCGCAGAGAGAGACTGCAGACTAGCTCCCTTCCTTTATAAAACCCCTGTCAGTTCCCTCACAGGTGAGATTCCCCTAATTAGGGCTGTCCTCTCAGCATTCAGCCTAATAGGTTAACTGGCCCATCTGACATCCATTGACCCCGTCAGGGCGAGTGTGGGTTGGACACCCCATTACACAAGCTCAGAAGTGAGGAATTCCCTTTCTAATTCAACTAGAGTTTTTAACCTCTCTTTCCATTTTGATGAAGGAGCCAACACAGTGTACAAGAGGTGATGGGGTGGTGAAAGCTTTCCATTTTCCTTAAAAACACTATTTGATGTGAGTTTTAACAACCTGAACTTGATCTTCATGACAAACATTTAATGTGGAAGCAAAGGAAAGTCCCATATTTGATGGCACCATCGCTTCGCAGAAAGCAGCAAAAACATGACAATGACTAGGCTTTTTGTCAAAGAACTCAGCACATTCTTGAGGTTCAAGCACTAGAACTATTGTGTTTACTGTCTCAGGAGAGCCAGTGTGGCCCACTGGACAGGGCTCTAGATTGGGATTCAGGAGATCTGGGTTCTATTTCTGACAGATTCACTGACTCAGTTTGTATAATGTTTAGCACAATGAGGTCTCTAGTATTAATCTTCTTAATTAATATTTATAGTAACCATTACACTGATGCAAAACTTCCTGTAACACCTAAGAAGTTCGCTTTAACTCATTCATATGCAAAGTTATGGCTCTTGCCCCATGAATATACTTTAGAAAGACAGGCATAACCCTGCCAGGGATACTTTTAATAGTAATTCATTTAAGATTTTAATCTCACCTGTCCTCTTAATTGAATGTTAATGTTAATCCTCATATCAAATCAATGCAGAACAATGTTGATTAATGAGTGATGGCTGTTGATTCCTCAGTAGGATCAGTCGCAACATCCTAGAATCTGCCATCAACCCTTTGAAATCAGTATTGTTCCAACATGGAATCTGTGGACTTTGATTCATTGTTGGAAGATGACACAACAAACATTAAATTGCAGAGGTGTGAAAATCCTGTCCATGTTTGTTTACGACTTTTGCACAAAGCCACACAAACAAAGCCACACACACAAGACAGAAGTTACTGTTACTGGAGGATGTTCCCTCTAGTAACCGAAGACTCTGATGGTAAGGGCAATGCTTAGCAAGTTCCTGGTTTATAGCACGAGTTTATGTTTAACTATTGTTGACTCTGACTAGGCAACTATCAGCAGAAGCTCAACCAGAATATCATCTGCGATGGGGTTATTAAAAAGCTTGTCATCCAGCAGTAAATTTACCATGAGTCCAAGGAACCACTATCATACCACCCTTGATTACACTGCAGTAGGATCACTCTTTCTGGTGACTCCTCCAAACCGTACAATACCTGTTTTGCCTATTTTCCAGATAAAATGCCTTGTTCAATACTAATAACATTTAGAGTTTAACACTCCCTCACACAGGGGCTCCATCTCAGAAATAAGCAGTTCCTTCTGCCCCATTTTTTTTTTTTTGGAGCACTATTTTATCTCAAGGCAATTTAACACACCTGAAGTGTCATTTCTCACCCACATTTGAAGGAATTGTTACAACAGATCTGCAAGCAGAGCAGTGAGACTTTATGCCACTATCTGACAAAAAAATTCAGACAAATATAACACCTACCATTGCCCCTAAATAGATAAAATCGTTGCTAAACAGTAGCTATCAACTGGATCTGTTGTCTTGCAATTCATTCCGCTTCAGGTACTGCCATCGTGGTACGCCTTGATTTATTTATTTCAAGTTCAAGAAGTGGCACATTTTGACACATTACTCAGAATTTAGGCAGACAGCTAGATATATTCATGAGATCATAACAGCCTTCCCTTTGAATCATAATGCAAATGCACAGGGTGTTCACAATGTGACAATAGCACAATACACTTAGAAGGAAAAAATACTTTTAGTGACAAGTTGGCTCAATTTTACAGAATGGATCAATGAGCCTCAAATCACTGTCAGACACTTATGTCCCTGTCCCTCCGCTTTTCTTCCCTCCCCTCCCCTAAATCTAAGCACAGAAAAGTCTACTTCAATTCAAAGAAAATTACAGCAGGAACAGCAGCAAGCACTGCGAGCGATGTATCTAACCCCCTGTTTTCACTTGGTAATGCCTTTCTGAAATTTTCATCTTTTGGAATGATATTTTCCATCCAGGCTTGGGCTTTGCCCAAAGGAGTTTTTATTTTATTTCTTTAAAAATATTTAAGTTACATTGATTAGCCATTTTAAGTTCATGTCAAATGGGGATAAAACCTTTTTTTTCTGAAATATATACTAGCGATGTTTGGGGTTTTTTTTAAACATATTACAGCTGAAACCACATAGATTTGAAAGTTGAAAATTGGCACTGTCTTTCTCTGGAAGCAATTGGATTTGACCAGGTTATCAAAATTTGATAATTCTGGCTTTGAGTATGCATAATACATGGTTTTTGCTAGGTTTGTAACATGTGCTTCTAACAAAGGATATGCTTACTAGATGTGAAGGGCCTTGGCACATGCCATAAAGGCTGCTTAGATAAATTTGTCTTGCTTCAATATCCATGGCAGCAGGGGCGGCTCTAGTAATTTCGCCATCCCAAGCATGGCGGCACGCCGCAGGGGGCGCTCTGGTGGTTGCCGGTCCCGTGGCTCTGGTGGACCTCCTGCAGACGTGCCTGCGGAGGGTCCTCTGGTCCCGCGGCTCCGGTGGAGCATCCGCAGGCACGCCTGCGGGAGGTCCACCGGAGCCGCCTGCTGCCCTCCCAACAACAGGCAGAGCGCCCCCCGCAGCATGCCGCCCCAAGCACGCGCTTGGCGCGCTGGGGTCTGGAGCCGGCCCTGCATGGGAGAAGAACAGATACATTTTTTCAACAGCATTTCAACAGTTTTCTGAGCCACCGCTACTGTGGCAACGCAACTCTTAAGCTACCTTAGTAATAGGACTAGTTTTGTTGGATCAGACCAGTAGGCCTGTCTAGTTTAGTATCCTGCCTCCAACAGTGGTCAATACCAGATATTCAGAAGATGGTGCAAAAAATTCCATAAAGACATTTATGTAATAATCTGACCATGGGAGAAGTATAATCCTAATCACAGGTCATTGTAAAACTCTGTGTTGTTTTATGACTTGGAGCATAAACCCTTATACATTTCTAGCCTCTCTTACATAACTGTATATGTTCTCATTAGTCATATAAATATCTAATCCTTGTTTCTTAATCCCACTAAACTCTTGGCCTCATTGGGTATGTCTATGTCTGGATAAAAAACCCACAACACAGCCGCAGCTGGCCTGGCCTTGCAGGGCTTTGGCTGCAGGGTTAAAAATAGCTGTGTAGATGTTCAGCTCAGGGTGGAGCCCAAACTCTTGGACCCCCCGACCCTTGCAGGGTCCCACAGCTTAGGCTCTAGCCCAAACCTGAATGCTGTTCAGCTATTTTTCAGCCCAAGAGCCCGCGTCCCAAAAGCTTGAGTCAGCTGAACTGGGCCAGCCAGGGTTTTTTTATCCCTGTGTAAATGTACCCCTAGGAGTCTTTGACTCAGCACCTGGGGACCCCACATGCTCTGCTTTGAACTCCATTTAAAGGCACTTAGATACAATTCTGCAAAGTGGTGTAAGAAATTTGTGAAGGAAGTTAGCACCCTCAGCTCCCACTGATAAAAGGTTAGAATGCTCAGCATCTCTAGGAGTTCCTGAGCACCCTGGAGGATCAAGCCCTTAATGCATACTTAATATGGCTGAACATATGTTCCAAGCCAGACTGTACAGACAATGTAATTTTGCTGCACATTCCTCCTCAGCCAGTTTGTCCAGACATATCTTCCCTAAATGCCAGGCTCTTATGGTCATTAACCTGTGTAATTAATGGTCTAAGAAAAAAATGCAGACTGTTATATTATTTGTGATATAGTATGTGATCCTATAGTTAGAGACTGCATTGTAATGTATACACACATGAGGTCAGAGTCAAGACAGCACGTGTAACTTTTATATTGGAATTTCCTCACCATTTATTTGCTTATTTCCACACCATTTGCTTATTTGTGCAATTTAAATATTGCAGAAATGTGATGTTTTGCATTTAATAGAAGTATTTGTTTATTATTTTTGTGAAGCCAGTTGGTTTTCTTACACTGCAATTTAAAAAAAAATGTATTCATAAAGGTGTGTGAAGAAATTATGTATACATGCATTCATTATAAGGACCTTGATAAAGTTCACTGGTGTCCCTTAAGGCAAATTAGATGAACTCTCATTTAATAGCATTGATGATGGATGCAGTAAACAGCTTTAGGCCTGGGAACACATTCTGTGGCTAGTAAAAACTATTAGTGAGGCAAAAAGCTCATTTACAGCTTTCAGATAGCCCTAGCTATCAGTCTATGCCATGTAAATGAGCAGAAAGAGGTTGTATGCTGGGATGCAGAGCATTCTGCAAGGAGTAAAAGGGATATACGTCTAATCAACTCTCTCCCTGGTGTGTACTTTAGCGCTGCTGTGAATGATGTGAATAGTTGGATCAGTTATCTAGTAATAACACTGTATTCCTTGGAGACTTGGGGGAGAAAACACCGATCAGTGTGAACAGTTGCCTTTCTTCACATTTAAAAAATTCAATATTATTTGCTCCAATGTAATTCTTCCCAGATCTGAATTATATAGAGTGAAATTCACCCCAGTGTAGAGGGATAACAAAAGGCCTATTTATCACTTATGTCTCTTTTAAGTCCTATTTTGAGCTGGCCCTCTGAACAGAGATGCATTTAAGTGGATTGTTAAATAATTTATGGTCACAGGGCCCATCTGGAGGTTGATCCAGGAGATAAGCTCTGGCCAATTCTAATAGCTACATGTGTAATCATGAGGATCAGTAAATCACTAAAAAAAGGAAAGTAGAACTAAATATAATAAATAAAAAAATAACCGGGAAGCTACCGTCTTGTAAATCTGATATAAACTAAGACAAGTGGAGCTCAGCATTTTCATGCCAAAAAGGAAAGAAAAGACCTTTAAAAGATAGGACAGCTTACTTTAGACTATCTAGGAGTGAAAACAATCTCGGTTATTTTAACAGTTTACTTTAAAATTACAGTTTCATATCCCAAAATACAGAATTAGAGGGCCTATTAATCAGGAATTAGCCAAGGCACTTGAACTAAGGCTGTTATTTGGGAGCTAGTTGTGATTAGGATTTAGAAGCATAATTAATAAAGATAATGAAGTGATAATAAAAAAAGTGATTTAGAAAAGGTGGGAGAGAGAGAGCAGCAAAAGAGCAGACAGAAACTGGGAGAAATGAGATTATTTTTTATGTTCCACTGCAAAATCAGCAGTTATGAAGGCCATATATCACTAAACTTTCCAGTGCAGTCCCAGCAATGATATGTGTCTGTTCAATTCACACATCCCTAACTCCTGCAGGGAAGTAGTGAAATGGCAGCTCTCAATAAGCAACATCAGCAGCATACACAACTTCAGGGACAGTGACAGTTATTTTTGAGAGACTTCTAAAAATAATTTTGAAGTACATGTTTGCACTGAGAATTGTGTATTTAATTACATGACCACTGCTGGGAGAGAGTGTAGGAGACAGGTTGGAACACTGCCCTAGGCTTACCAGGAAGTTGGGGAACTGTTGCAGAGTTGTCTGAACATTCTTTTGTTTTTTAAATTGCAGGTTTTTGTACTTCCAGTTCAGGGCAAGCAGCAGCAGAGGGCACTAGACCAGTGGTTCCCCAACTTGTTCCGCCACTTGTGCAGGTTCGGCCGATCGCGGATCGCAGCTCCAGGCTGCTGGAAGCGGCGCGGGCCGAGGGACGTACTGGCCACCACTTCCAGCAGCTCCCATTGGTCTGGAGCAGCGAACCGCAACCACTGGGAACCGCGATCGGCCAAATCTACGGACGCGGCAGGTAAACAAACCGGCCCGGCCCGCCAGGGGCTTTCCCTTCACAGGGAAGGGACAGAACAAGTTTGGGAACCACTGCAGTAGACTGACTCCTCCCAGCACCAACCTCTCCACATGTCTCTCTCTGACCCTGTGGTTGTCATCCAGCAAGGGAAGGGCCCAGTCAGAAGGAAATACATAGATGGACCAGGTGAATTTCTAGGCCCCTCTTCATCAGCAGGGAAAAGACAAATCAAAACCCTGCTCAATGCCAAGTATATTTTATTTTTCTTATTTTACCCCTTTGCCCCCCACACTTCAGAAACCAATTCATATTTCTTCCACTTAATATGTGTGTCTTGTTTCCATGTAGCAAAAACTGGTCTTGGCTCTTGGGAAACACAAGTTTTGCTTAATTTGTAGCAACAGCATCCATGATGTCAGCACAGCCCAGGGAAAAGGCCTGTAGTGGCTATCTCTGCTATTATTACTACTTGCTACTTAGAACTAAATGAGCTGAAGTGATGAGACGTGCTTTTGGTGCTGAATCGTTAGGTTTCATCCTGATAGGCATGGTGCCTGTGCAGCCATGGTTCATTTATTAATTAATTAGACTTTTGCAACAAAGAGGGGAGGGACTTTAAAAACAAAATCTTTCTGAAAGTTTTCTATAGCAGCTATACTGTAGTGTCAACACACTTGTCAACTTTTTTAGAAACCAAAGGATTCACAATTAAGTTATACATATTTTACAGGAAGGCAAATTTTGGGCCCAATCTGCTTAGATGTTCCCTTTTTGACTGAATTTTCAGCTACACACTGAAAGATTCCTTCCCTTATTGTTTCTTTCATACTAGCATAATGGTACCCGCCACTTTCCTTTTGCAATGACAGGTCATTTTGAAAGCCTGCCCATCCTGCCTGCATTTGATATTCTTGACACCAGATGCACATACATTTTAGCAGAATTTCTACAAGGGTTGTTAGAAAGAGAGAGAGAGTAACCTGACAGGAAGAGAATGTTGTTGCTAGAAACATTTCAAGGCACTCCCCTGGGTGTTGAAAATCTGTCACAATGCCACATGAAATCTACACATGCTGCTACAGCAGCCAGTAAAAACAGAAAATGGAGAAAGGGGAAATATGAAGAACCACCTGGAGGAGAAGCACAAAGTTTATCCAAGCCCATAAGACAATCTAACATTTATCCAAGAATGTGATTACCTTTTCTGTTATTAAATGTGTTACTG
This sequence comes from Mauremys reevesii, assembly GCF_016161935.1. NCBI lineage: Eukaryota > Metazoa > Chordata > Testudines > Geoemydidae > Mauremys > Mauremys reevesii. The sequence continues at coordinate 21,195,960 of NC_052624.1, forward strand.
TACATCAGGATAAATAATTAGCAGAGAAAATATTTTGAAATAACAAATATGCTGTTTGGCTTCACGTTACATATACTGCAGTGATGAAACAGTGGAAGCAATAAAGCAATATCTACGGATACTGAGCGATAAGGATTGGAAGACAAGGTACAATAATGTACTTCAAAATATTGTAAACTAATTAGTAATATACAAATAACTAAAAATATATTTTAAAAATAAAATTGTCTGGGTTTTTTTTATTGTTACCAACAAATTCCATCTCAAAGCACTCTAAAAAAACATACAAAATTCATTTCACCCATGCCTGAACTGCTGCTGCCTCTGGGGTGCAATGCAGTGATTGTCTAACAGTGCACAGTAAAACCGTACAATAGTTAAGGACAAGAAATGAAGAATATCATATCTATAAAACCTTAGGGGGAATTTAGGTAGGTAGAATGAAAATGACCCAAAATTAAATTTGTCCCAGCCACTAAAATTACTCTTACCCTCGGTTCATTAAAGGCCACATGTGATCAGAGCCTTCTGTCTAACAAAAATGACTGCACCTGCAGCAGCACAGTCCCTCCTAGAACTGTGCTAGATTATTGGTTTAGTTTGACACAGAGGAGAAAATATCTGATTCAAAGGAAACAGTGGCACCACAACCCTTTCTACAGCCGCCTCGGTTTTCTTGGAAGTCTCCTGTCCACGTACTCACAAAACCCAACATAGATTAGTAATCTCTTCAATATATTTTGATAAATCATACCCAAAGAACCTCACCAAACCCCTCCAGCTCAGAACAAATATAGTCTCTCTTTCCTACCAACAACATTACTTTTTCCAGTGCTGTCACAGCTCTACATCTCTAACAATCAGTGCAGCCAATTTCATATTTTAGTCCTCTGCTTCATACTGATTTGGGATTTTTTTCTCTCTTCCCCTTTAAGAAATTATGGCACTTTATTCTTTTGACATATTGTTCAATACTTCATGAGAGTCCTGCCAGGAAATAAATCCAGAGCTGTTTTCATGACAGCAAATTACATGCCAAAGTGTGACATTTAAATGCTGAATTTTAATGGCTTGTCAGCAGAAGTGAAATGTATTTAAAAAAATTAATACGTGAGAGAACAATGTGTCTGTCTATAAAATAATTCTGTTCATCGTAGACAAGGATGGTAAATACAGTGTCAAACTTATTCTATTTCTCAAAGCATATCTTCATGGAGTGAGAAAGAACCTTTTATGAGTAGGGAGATAAAATTCTCCTCTCCCAGTCGTACTGTGAATCTCTCCTGCATGGTCTGTAATCACACTGGTTGTGAAGCTCCCCTTGACATCAATTTTAATGAGAGTTCAATGTGCAGAGAAATACACAGAAGGCAGTAAAGAGCAACATGCAGACAGAAAGGGAAGGGAGAAGTTTGCCCTGCATCTCTCATAAGCAGGCAGGGCTGTCACATATTTAATACCTACTAATTTATTTGGACTATATGTGATCATTTGATCAGACAGTTATTCCAGATTGTGGAAATTAAAACCTTTTCTTAAATCAAAGACATAATCAACCAAACCTGTTCACAAATACCCATACAAAACAGTTCAGCCAGGCTGTTACCTGCCCACATCAACTATTTCCACTGACATCATTTTCTTTCTCTGTGTCCCCCAATGACAGAGTACTAACATTACTGCTGATGATTGTAAAATAATAAGTTGCTATTTAACTTGAGTTGCAAACAGTGTACACAGAATTTTCCTCTCATGCTGCTTTTACATTGATATAGAATCATAGGACTGGAAGGGACCTCGAGAGGTCATCTAGTCCAGACCCCTGCACTCATGGCAGGACTAAGTATTATCTAGACCATCCCTGACAGGTGTTTGTCTAACCTGCTCTTAAAAATCTCCAGTGATAGAGACTCCACAACTTCCCTGGGCAATTTATTCCAGTGCTTAACCACCCTGAGAGTTAGGAAGTTTTTCCTAATGTCCAATCTAAACCACCCTTGGTACAATTTAAGCCCATTGCTTCTTGTCCTATCCTCAGAGATTAAGGAGAATAATTTTTTCTTCCTCCTCTTTGTACCAACTTTTTATATACTTAAAAACTGTTATCATGTCCCCTCTCAGTCTTCTCTTCTCCAGACTAAACAATCCCAACGTTTTCAATCTTCCCTCAGAGGTCATGTTTTCTAGACCTTTAATTATTTTTGTTGCTCTTCTCTGGACTTTCCCCAATTTGTCTACATCTTTCCTGAAATGTGGCACCCAGAACTGGACACAATACTCCAGTTGAGGCCTAATCAGCGTAGAGTAGAGTGAAAGAATTACTTCTCGTGTCTTGCTTACAACACTCCTGCTAATACATCCCAGAATGCTGTTCGCTTTTTGTTTTGCAACAGTGTTACACTGTTGACTCACATTTAGCTTATGGTCCACTATGACCCCTAGATCCCTTTCTGCAGTACTCCTTCCTAAGCAGTCATTTCCCATTTTGTATGTGTGGAACTGATTATTCCTTCCTAAATGGAGTACTTTGCATTTGTCCTTATTGAATTTCATCCTATTTTCTTCAGACTCCAGTTTGTCAAGATCATTTTGAATTTTAATCCTATCCTCCAAAGCTCTTGCAACCCTCCCAGATATATACACAGATTTATAATTCCCTATATATACAGGGTTAGTCTTGATTTACATGCCCAGGATCTAGAAAAGAGGATGACTGTATGCAGATGGAGTAAATTTATTTAGGTTAAACAAGATTAGAAAACACTGTGAAGAACCTCAGAGGGTCCTCAGAGAATTAGATGAATGGGCGGCATGGCAACAGATGGAATTATCTGTTGACAAATGCAAGGTAATGCACATTCAAAGAAATAATTTAAACTATGCATACACATTGCTGGGTCCTAAATAAACTGTAGTCACTTTGGAAAAAAACAAAACAAAACAACTCAATGAAAACCGCTGCCTAGTCTGTGGCCGTGGTCAGTAAAGCAAACAAAAGGCTTGAACGCATAAGAAATGGGATCAAAATAATACTAAAAATATTATAATGTCTATGGGCTACCCTCACCTTAAATACTGTGTTCAATTCTGATCACTTTAGTTTAGAAAGCAGAAAAAGAAGAGGTTCGGGGTCCGGCAATCAGAGTGACTAAAGGTGTGGAACAACTCACTTCAGTAAGCGGGCTTGGAAGGATTAGATTTTTTTCAGTAAATGTCAGTAAATGTTTATTTCACCACGGTATAAATAAAAAACAATGAAAAGTATATTGCCATTGATAATAACTGAAATTTACAGACAGGCAAAGTAAGAAAAATGCTGCTTGAGAACCTATTAGAGTTTAATTTAAGGATATTTACTTTATATATTTTGACATATAATGTTGACAATCTCTGTTTTAATGATTATAAAATTTTAACTTTTTGAAACTGTGTCTAAAGTCATTAAATAATTATTCTCTGATCCCCACCGTTATCTATTTCCCCCTCTGCCTCCTCCCCCCCCCCAGTAATTTCTGCAACTGAGAAAAAGTAAATCTCTGCAAATTGGGAGGAAATGTTTAAAACTCATAATTTTATGCAACTGTAAAAGTTTAAATTGATAAAAATAGAAACAAATGCATAAAAATAAACATCAATATTATCCGCTGAAATGATAAAAAACACTGAATTCTGCCAAGCCCACTTATAAGGAGAGATTGAAACTACTGAGATGGTTTAGTTTAGAGAAATGAACAAATCAGAGGGGATGTACAATAGTGTACATTAGTGATAGATACAATGCAAATCAAGAGCACGGGAAATGGCATTATATACTTCCGTACAGTACCTCACCAACGCATTTCTATCAAGGGAGCATCTCATTTTAGTCACCAAGCCTATTCAACCCTTCTCCTTTCTACTGAGACTGAGTGGCACCAGTTATAAGGGTGTGTTTTGTATTATTACTATGGTAGCACCTGGAGGCCCCAGTCAGAGATCAGGACCCACTGTCCTAGGCAGTTTACATATACATAATTCAAAGAGTGTCCTAGCACAATAAAGCTTATAATCCAAGTGAGAGATCAGAAACAGGAGAATACAACAAACGCATGTGATGAAGGACAAAGTGAAGTGTCTATGTTCAACAGAAACTAAACTAAGACCCTAATTTACTTCATGTAGACCAAACCACATTACAATCCAACTGACTTTTGATAAGCTGCACTATCAGCAAGATGAAAGGCTTGAAATCATATCAACCCCTAAAACATTCAGCCCTCCATGAAGCATTTTCTTCATCTCCATCCCTCCTTTTTTTTTCTTTAAACATCTCTGCTGATTAATTATATTTAGTTATAGATTCAGGATTTTTATCAGTGCAGGCCCTCCATCAAGTGGTTCCATTCTACCAGCCTTCCCCCTGCTACTCTGGTAACATCAACACCACTCCTGAGTAAACTAGAAAGGGGTTAAGCTCATAAGAACTTCTTCCCCCCCCCAGCCCCCTGCAAACACACATATAGTGGCTGGATGTGCTACTTCCACTACTTCACATCTGGCCCAGAGAACCTGAGATAAGAAATTATGGGACCTAAAATCACCATTAAACAGCCATACACTCTGAGATGGCTTGAAATTACATTTTCCCAGGATTTAGAGTTTAAAATTTACAGACATACGCCCACCAAGCAGTTAGCCAATTTACTAGCAAAATACCACTAATTCCTCTTTGAAAAAGTATGTTAAAACGTGTATTACATAATTAGGCATGTCAAATTTCTGCTTTGCTTTATACTGCAAGCTTTCTAGTTAAGAACAGTGCATGGAAAATCCTAATTAGAATAATGTCTATTTTTTTTTCCTAGCATTCAAACTGCAAACCATGTTCCAGTGTCACTGGTGAAACCTGCTATTTGAAAAGTACAACTACTGGAGAGAAGTGTTGAAGGCAACGTCTAATTAAAGCAGCAGTGACCTGACAGAAATGTCTTTTCTACAAACCTCAACCTCAGCATTATTTAGAGAACCTTTCTGACCTAACACATATGAAGGCAATTCAGCTGTTAAGATGAAAGATTGTCAATACAGTGACATTAGAAAGCACTTTTAATGTTCTTTACCTAAACACGATTACACATTTTTAGTGTTAGAAAGGTAATATCAAGATATCAAACAGACAGAATCCACGGCAAAGGTAATAAGGCTGCTCTATGGAATTTTCACTATTAAAATTCACAAGTTGTCAATTTTCTCCTGAACTTTTCAGTGGGAACCTGTTCTAAAAGCTCATATGTGACATACTCATTTTCTTTCACAAAGTCCTTTGGAATGTGGACAAACTACCACATAGGACGTTGGCAGAGTGGTTTGGGGTACTTTCCTTTCCTGCCTAGAACCACAAGTTCAAACTCATATAGAGTCAACTCATCATGTCAGGTAGATATACAGTAACTTGTATGAAACTCTGTTTAAGAGTATTTCTGTTCATAGGTCTGCTGTCCCTGGTCATTAAAGAGACCACTTCCCTTTTTATAAGAGTGCATCTAAAATGTCCCCTCCATCCCAGACTTGGAAGTATCTCAACAATGCTATATGTGCTGTTTAAAAAGTGTGAATTTCTCCACTATCCTTCAAGATGAAAAGGGCTAAATAAAATATTATTAGAAGTAGTGCAATGTCACAGTCTAAATGGACAGGAATATGTCATGTATCATTTCCCTGAACTCAAAGGCCATATACTTGGTGGCAAGTAGCATTTTATTTTATAGATATGCCCGTGATTCTGCTTTCACTTAACACAGAAAGGATTATTCCACCTCATACAGTGGAAGAGAAAATCTTCTTTATGACAATAAATAAAGTGACCCTGTTAGCCTACTTTTTTGATTTGCATTCGTCTCCAGAATTAAGATAACCCTTGCTAATATACACGTCCCTCCAACACAGGGAACGCCAGAGACCTCAGTTATTTATTTTTAAATCAGATCTGTGATTGCAATTGGGAAAACTGAAGGCTATGGTAATAGCTCATCATCATAGTTTGGAAGTCATTTTGACTGCATGCTACTGCCAATACTGTGAGTCGCTGAGCACAAAGGACAGGAATACCAGCAATAACTTTTAACTGATACAACATTTATTTTATCCCCCAACAGTGATTTTACAGTATTCTCCAGAGACCTGATATCACATTCAGACCACCATCTTTCCAGATGAAAAAACAGCTCTCTTCAGAGCTAATATCAATTTCACCATATGCTCCCCTAGAAGGGAAGTCATCCTGCACCCTGTCCTTAGGGAATTAGAGCTTAACCACCAACACATACTCAGCCTCTTTTGGTTTCAATTCTGCAATAGCACAAAAGAGATTATAAATATTCAGGGACTATCATTCCCCCCCCCCCCAATCTGTCCCTCTCTCTTAGTTCTTCTTGTATTGATTCTTTTAACAATAGGCACAGCAATTTTACTTGGATACATGGATTCTGCCCTGGAGCTGTGTCTATTCCAGCTTTTGATCCAAGAGCAATACCCATCTCCTGACTACTAAGTTGCTTGTAAATGCCTCCTTTAAGTTATTTTAGTTTTACCATGCCTAGGGCAAATACACGTTTGAAGCAATTATTCACATCTCCATCCTATTACACTAATACTGTCTCAGTGAGGATTCAGAATTAGACTCAACCAAATTCTAGCAAGTGTGAAATTCCAATAATTGTTATGCTTCCCTAGCATACAATAAGATGAAGAACTCATAGAGGACTGAAGGCTGTGGACAGAGATGCAGAGAAGACTCATGTTGTGTAATTCAGGAAAATAAGATGAGGGTCACAGGAACACGAGTATGAGAATACCAGTAAAAATACCATAAAGTATTGTAGTTAGGCAAAAACAAAGAAAACAGATGTCCCACGTTGGCACTTGCTCCATACAGAAGGTCTTCTCTTTAGCAAGGATGGCCTAGTGGTTAAGGTGCTAACCGGGGACTTGGGAAACTAGGTTCTAGTCCCTGCTCTACCACAGATTTCCTGTATGACCGTAGGCAAGTCTCTCTGTCCCTCATCAGTAAAATTGGGATACCAATACTTATCTACCTGGCGGGGGGGTGTACGGAAAAATATATTAAAGATTCTGAGGTGCTCAGATACTCTGGTAACAGGGACCATATAAGTATCTAAGATAGATAGAGAACTCACTAAAAAAGGATGAAAAAAAATTAAACTTGTGACATTGTCAGATTAGCATAAAGGAAATTAAGCAGGAACAGTAGCTGGGGCAACGTAAGCCTCCTTAAAAGCATAAGTACTTGTTAAAGGCTTGCCATGAAGTTCAGTAAAATGTGGGTACCCTCCCTGGAGTGTCACTGCATCGGATCCCCTCGCTGGAACACGAGCTACACAGTATGGGGCCCCACATCCTCATGCAGACATCCCCAATGTTATGTGTTTTTAACTGAATCATTTTTATGGCTTTATCCCATTTGCCGGCTTGCCTGTGCTGCCTTACGCATTAGAGTAAAGGTGTTTAAAAATGGGATTGTTTAAATGACTATGGCTCGGAAGGATTAGACAAACCCGCCAGAGGCTGGCTAGACAAGCCAATTTCAGAGTTCCTGTACTTGTCTAGTGTGCCTGAATCCTGTTCTTTAGGAGTTTCTTCTAGACCATCCTTGAGGCTCCAAAATAATGCAGACGCACCTATCTTGAGAAGAAGGGTCACATTTGCCTGGCTATCCATGGATCCCTCATCTGGAAGGTGGGTATGCTATGTTAAATGTGCATATTTAAATGCTATGTTAAATTAACTGCTGGGAATGGCACAGAGAAGCAGGATGATGTCAGTTTTGATTTTGTTTTTTCTGAGGGAGACAGCGTCAGGCGTGCATCATTGTTAAGAACTCCCACTGTACAAGAGACCCAAGCCCCTGTAAAATGAATAGGCCTGGACATGATGAAAATACATTGTAAAGAGAGTTTATTAAATCTTTGCTTGTTCATCTCAGTAAGTGCCCAGTTTCCTAAACAGCTAGTGAGAGAGCCCAAGCGTCCTAAGAGATGGCAATCTGTCCAGGATGGAGGCAATGCACTATAAATCCCAAACAGACAAGGAGGATAAATCAAACCAAGTGTCAGGAATAAGGGTCTGCAGATGGGCCAGGGATCAGCTAGTTAACCACAGCTAGAACCCCCAATTGGCCAGATCATCTGACTAACCGAGTGGTATTACTAGGACTGGTCTTAAGCCCAGCAGTAGCATTTGGCCAGTGGCTGCTCAACACACTTGCCCACAGAGCTGCAACCTCACCTGTGTCTGCCTTGTTCCGGCCCTGCTCCTGCTGTGCTCCTGCCTTATCCCGAACCATGCACCAGCCCTGCCTTCACCCAGTCCCAGTGTCCTGGTTCCTGACCGCCACTGCTCCAACCACTAGACCTGACCACCCACGTCCTGGTCTGTGACACCAAGACATCCTACTACACTCTGCTGGGATAGCACCTAGAAAAAATAGACACATTTTCTCCTGCAGAGTCACACACACAAAAATCTCATCTGGTATTAAAACACAAAGACACAGCATCTCCCAGCAACAGTTTTGATGGTGTTTCTTTACAGCACAGAATATAGACACTCAAAAGAAAAAGAAAAACAAAACAAAAAATTTGCTCACATTTCTTAAAATAAGTAATCAAAACTCCTTAAACTTTGAAGGCAGGAGTGGGCAAACTTTTTGGCCTGAGGGCCACATCTGGGTATGGAAATTGTATGGCAGGCCATGAATGCTCACAAAATTGGGGTTGGGCTGCAAGAGAGGGTGAGGGCTCTGGCTGGGGTGGCAGGCTTTGGGGTGGGCCCAGAAATGAGGAATTCAGGGTGCAAGAGGGGACTCCAGGCTGGGGCAGGGAATTGGAGTGCAGGGAGGTAAGGACTCCAGCTCTGGGTGCAAGCTCTGGTGTGGGGCTGGGGATGAGGGAGTTGGGGTGCAGGAGGGTGCTCTGGGCTGAGATCGAGAGGTTCCGAGGGCAGGAGAGGGATCAGGGCTGGGGCAGGGGATTGGGACACAGGAGCAGGGACAGCTCTAGCTTTTTTGCCACCCCAAGCACGGCAATCAGGCAGGCTTCGGCAGTGCATCTGCGGGAGGTCCACCGGTCCCACGGCTTCGGCATACCTGCCACCGAATTGCCGTGGAATCCGCGGGACCAGCGGACCTCCTGCAGGCAAGCCGCCGAAGGCAGCCTGACTGTCGCCCTCACAGCGACCGGCAGGGCGCCCCCCACAGCTTACCGCCCCAGGCACGCGCTTGGACCGCTGGCGCCTGGAGCCACCGCTGCACGGGAGGGGCTCGGGGGGCAGGCTCCAGGTGGCACTTACCTCAAGCAGCCCCCAGAAGCAACGGCATGTCCCTTTCCCTGGCTCCTACGCAGAGGCACAGCCAGGAGACAATGTGTGCTGCTCCATCTGCAGGCGCTGCCCCTGCAGCTCCCATTGGCCGCAGTTCCTGCCAATCGGAGCTGTGGGGGAAGTGCTTAGGGTGGGGGCAGTGCGCAGAGCCCCCTGGCTGCCCCTAAATGTAGGAGCTGGAGTGGGAACATGCCACTACTTCTGGGAGCCATGCAGAGCCATGGCACGCAAGTGCAGAGTGGCCCCCAACCCCGCTCCCCAGCAGGAGCTCAAGGGCCGGATTATATTGGCAGGTGGGTCGGATGTAACCCATGGGCTATAGTTTGCCCACCTCTTTTCCTAACTATAGCCTGACCCCAGTAACATCAATGGAAGTTTTGTCACTGATTTCAGTGGGCCAGGATTTCACCCTAATTCTTTCCTATGAAACTATAATTAAAAACATAAGAAATTAGGGGTGAAAAGAACCTATTAATATACTGTGCATAAAGAAAAATCTTAATTATATATAACATGGCATAGTCCACCTGAATGCCAAGGCTGCCAATTTTTAGCCTATGTAACATCTCTTGGTGAAAAATAAGACTGCACACAGCTTTTAAGATGGATGAAATGCCAGCTTCCAGTAACTCTGTTCGCAGAAAATTAAGGGACAAATTATTGTTTTTTTTCCACAGATGGATCGCAGTTAATCTTGGGATGCCAAGCAGGATTTGACAGGGATTCGTGGTAGATTCTATTTTACCGATAAACATTTCAACACAATCAATCCATCTGTTTTACTACACAAATCAGAAGGTGCTGCTGTTCTTATCCATTAAAAGCACGAAGGATCATAAATTAAGTGGTGATGCACACAAAATGAGAAAAAAAGTTGTCATCCAAAATCTCCATATGAAACCCTGTAAATCTAGAGGGACTGGTAGGGGCCTTATAGAATACCATTATGAATACTATAGGAGACTTCCTAAAAGATGTATCACTAATTAATATTTTTCTGACTTGTAAATATGACTTCAAGAACTCAATTATCTTCACTCATAAGCAAGGACAGTCTGTATTTACAATGGCCCAAATGATGTTAGGGTAAACTTGTAGATCCAGTAAGAAGATATTAAGGAGGAAGTGGACTTTGGTGGATAAAGCTGTGGATTGGGTTATATTTCTGGTTTTGTCACTAATTCATTGTGTGACCTTGACAAGGCAGAAGCTCTTTGCAACTCAGTTAATGCAACTAAAAAAAGAATAAAACAACGGCAATACAATGGAGGGCCTCGTGAGGCTTCATCAAGTGATGTTCGCAAAGAGTTCTCTGAGTCTGCATGAAAGAGCAAAGTATTAATTATTATATGAATCATTCTCATGGAAAACAAGGCAGCCATTCCAAGAATGTGCTGTAAGATTTTCTCATGGGGACACAATAGTCCTCACGTACAGAATAATAAGGATTTTTGCACTTCAGGAAAAAGCAATATCCCAGAAGACATTTCTATGGCTCACAGATTGAACAGGAGGAAAAAACTGTGTTAGATCAAATTAAAATTTGACTTTTAAGGGAAAGCTATCCATATTGACTGGCCCAATTTTTGATCTCCCTTTTTTCCTTTCAGACGTGGTTACAAAGTTAATTTGATTTCAAACTAAATTACAGGGATTACAGGGAAAAGTTTATTTTAGACAATGTACAACTATAAAAAAAAGTCAGATAATGTGACTGAACTTACTATGAAACCTTCTACTTTCCTTTCAACTGCCCCAGGAGCAGAAATATTTGTGTGTCTTTCTGGTATCTTCACATACTACGGACAAAATCAAATTTATACTTTGCTTTGCCAATACAGAATTTTATTCCTCTTTTATCAAACTATTAGCTAAGTTCCAACTACAGAATCTAGAACAAATGTTTATGCATGTAGCACAAAGAAGTTAAAAACATCGGGTGAAATCCTGGCCCATTGAAGTCAGTGGCAAAAACCCGGGAATATCTACACTGCAATGTAAGCCCAGGGTAAGTGGGACTCAATTTAGCCGTCCCTGGGTTGGAGAACCCAGGGCTTGAGCGTGTACACTGAATGCCAACCCTAGGTTAAGAATTTTTCAACGGAGACCCAAACCCAGGGCTCTGGTGTGCACACTGCAGTACGCAGACCCAATTCAAGCCAACCATACCCCAGACTTCCTAGTGCCCTCCTGAAATGTGGTTGTTCTAGCCTTATATTCATAGTGCACTGTGGAATCTTTGACTGTCCACACCACACGAACAGTCCACCAACTGAACTGGAAAAGTTTATGATGCCAGGGTTTTCTGACAATTGGGAGTGTATATTCATGTACAGGCTAAGCCACTATTCCCACCACATGACATTATCATAAACAGAGTTATTGTCCCCACTTTAATTATGGGGTAACCTTCCTACCCCTTTTTGCCTTGGTTTATGAAACTGTACCCTGATCTCAGAGGCCCTGGCAAAAGAAAGTTCAATTACACTCACAGCAGGTGTAGAATTGTGGTTGAATATGCATTTGGCAAATTGAAATGCCACTGGTAATGCATACAGACCTGTTTGGATTCCAGTGTCATCAGTGCTGTCCACATTACTGTGGCTTGCTGTGGTCTTCACAATCTCTGTGAAACCAAAGGTGAGCCATTTCCCCTTGAGGGGCTGCTGAACCGGTACACTCAGCCAGGAAGCGCATCTACCACAGCTGGAGCTGTACTCACCCGGACAATAGAAATCAGGGATGCTTTGTGCTCTCAAATTATGGACTTGCATTGTCCAGCAGAAAGAGGGAACACCACCTTTATTAATGTGCTGGGAAAAAGGAGGAATGTTGATTGCCTGTGCCAGGGGAGGGAGGACGTTGATTACCATACATTAGACTTTTGAATGACATGACCACTTATGAAATGGGGGGGGAGGAGAGAAACAGTATAGATTGATGTAAATAATGATGTATGGATTGATATATATCGTTGTATTGAGACACGGGTTTTACATACAACTTTCCAGTTGTCCTTGATCATGTGTTTACCATTATTATTTGAAATACACATTACATGATGTGTTGCAGTGATGGCAATAAAATTTCTTTATAAAATAAAAATATATATTTTTACACATTAATTGGAAAAGTACAATATTAAACCATTGCCCGGCAGGCCAGCTGCCATTAGCACACCAAAACACCAACAATACCAAAAACTTTAAAAGTAGCTAAGAGTAAAGTGCATAACCAAGTGCAAACTGTGAAACTTTGTACAAGACACCCCCCACAACTACTGCATGTCCCGTCAATCTCCGGCGATTTGAATACATCTAAATACTCTTTAACAACAAGGGGGAAGGAATGCAAGCCAAAATAGGGAAAGAGCAGGTTAATGTTAACTGTGATAATTTTCTGGTCACAATTAACCTTTTTAGTGAAAACTAAAGCAAAATAGGCATTAAACTATATTCACAGATTCCAAGGCAAGAAGGGACCATTGTAATCATCCAATCTGACCTTCTGTATAACACAGGCTATAGAACTTCCACAAAATAATTCCTAAAGTCTGAAAAACATCCAATCTTGATTTAAAAATTGTCAGTGATGGAGAATCCACTATGAACCTTGGTAAATTGGTCCAATGGTTAATTATTCTCACGCATCAACAAAAATACCAGACTGTGGCCTTGTAGAAAACTGAATTGGTGACAATTTTTGTTGTACTTGTTCGCAAGTAAGTCTATTTGGGGAGTCCCCACTGCTGGAAAATGCATCTGGTGACATCCAGGTAAAGAGACCACTTGTTGTGACTGGAGAAAAACCTGCTCAGGTGATCAGCTAGCTTGTTCTGCACTGCTGGAAGGTAAGAGGCCTTGAGGTTGATTGAACGGCCTCTGCTACATTCCCAGAGGTGAACTGCTTCCTGACACCAGAGGGATGACCAAGCCCCTCCCAGCCTGTTGAGGAAAAACATCACTGTGATGTTTTCCATAAGGTTTTCCCCTGACCAGGTGGCGAGAGGACTCTGTTACTTTCTCCACTTGTATGCCCAGACTTAAGGGAACTCTCTTTAACAATGGAGGGAGGGATAGCTCAGTGGTTTGAGCATTGGCCTGCTAAACCCAGGGTTGTGAGTTCAATCCTTGAGGAGGCCATCTGGGGCAAAAATTGGTCCTGCTAGTGAAGGCAGGGGGCTGGACTCAATGACCTTTCAAGGTCCCTTCCACTTCTAGGAGATTGGTATATCTCCAATTATTACCTTTAATTCCTGGTGTGCCTTATCATCTGGGGGAGGTGAAGTGTTCCCCTCCGTCCCCCCACCCCCGGAGATTGCCTCATCAGGGAAGGAGGAAGAGGAGGCCAGCACTGCTTGCAGATGCTTTTCCTCTCTTTCTTAATATGCAGGGTCCTGTTAGCCAGCTCTTGCAGTCCGCTACTGGGCTCAGTACTGGAGTCAGGACAGGTGCTGTCTGATGGGTAGGTGCCACACACCTTTCCAAGGTCACCAAATAGGAGTGCCTGTAATATGATCTGAAAACTGGGGGAAAGCCCCCTGGATTCCAAAAGGGCCACTGGACCCCCAGTGACCTCCTGGCCATTCCACTGTGACAGGATTCATGGAATGGTGGCAACCTCTGGAGGAGCAGCGAGAGCAGCTCCGGGGACGGGACATTTAGGATCCGCTCTCCAATTCAGAAGATGACGACTTTCCTTCCATTGACCATAGAGGTGCAGTTCCACACAATGCCAGCGACCAGTGCCAACGTGGAGAGCCACCAACAGAGAAGCTAACATCACAGGTTTCCCCTTTGATGGAACTGAAGGGCGAGCCATCGGGGGTACATGAGACTGGCCCGGTACTGATCCTACCCTTTCTCCCATGTCCACCAGCACCGACTCGTATTACCAGCAATACCAGCCCCAACAGGGTCAAGGGATCCCTGCCAGGCACAAACACCTGTGTTGTGATTGGTACTGACATAGTGTCAGTATGGTGCAGTGCTGCAGATGTGGAAGGAGCACCGTCTGGCTCCATGCTCAATGGAACCTGCCTAGGCGCTGGAGAAGACAGCACTGAAGCAGAGGAGTGCCTGGGCTTGGATAGCACTCCACATTAATGCTCACACCTAAAAGGGCTAGGGATTTCCCCCTTTCAGTACTCTGCTTCTTATGCCTTTTCTTAGGCACTGGGGATAGTGAGCAGTGTTGGGATTCAAGTGTAGTCCGAGGTTCACTCCTTACAGAAACCAAGGGACTCAGTGCTGAGTCTGATTGACCTGGCTCAGCTGAAGGTCTCAAGGCCACCTCCATGAGTAGAAACTTTAGCCTGGCTTCATGAACTTTCTTCATGCAAGGCTTAAAGTCCCTGTAAATTTGGCAACACCTTCCAATATGAACAGGAGTACTTGTGGCACCTTAGAGTCTAACAAATTTATTTGAGCATAAGCTTTCGTGGGCTACAGCCCACTTCTTCGGATGCATAGAATGGAACATATATTGAGGAGATATATATACACATACAGAGAGCATGAAAAGGTGGGAGTTGTCTTACCAACTCTGAGAGGCCAATTAAGTAAGAGAAAAAAACTTTTGAAGTGATAATCAACTTAGCCCAGTACAGACAGTTTGATAAGAAGAGTGAGAATACTTACAAGGGGAGATAGAGTCAATGTTTGTAATGGCTCAGCCATTCCCAGTCCCTATTCAAGCCTAAGTTGATTGTATCTAGTTTGCATATCAATTCTAGCTCAGCAGTTTCTCGTTGGAGTCTGTTTTTGAAGCTTTTCTGTTGCAAAATTGCCACCCGCAGGTCTGTCATTGAATGACCAGACAGGTTAAAGTGTTCTCCTACTGGTTTTTGAGTGTTATGATTCCTGATGTCAGATTTGTGTCCATTAATTCTTTTGCATAGAGACTGTCCGGTTTGGCCAATGTACATGGCAGAGGGGCATTGCTGGCACATGATGGCATATATCACATTGGTAGATGTGCAGGTGAATGAGCCCCTGATGGCATGGCTGATGTGATTAGGTCCTATGATGATGTCACTTGAATCGATATGTGGACAGAGTTGGCATCGGGCTTTGTTGCAAGGATAGGTTCCTGGGTTAGTGTTTTTGTTCAGTGATGGTTGGTTGCTGGTGAGCATTTGCTTCAGGTTGGGGGGTTGTCTGTAAGCAAGGACAGGTCTGTCTCCCAAGATCTGTGAGAGTGAGGGATCATCTTTCAGCATCTGACACTTCAAGCAACTTGAGCACAGGTTGCTCACAGGCAATGCTGGAAGCCAGTGACTGAGACATCCCTTGGCACCAGGAGTTGATCAAAACCCTGAGATAGTTAAAAAAAATCGAATTAAGTACTAATAACCTTAATAACACTAACTATTTACAATAGAGAGAACACAGTCCTCTGAGAGACCTTGCAAATGCAAGAAGAGCAGTTGCAGGTACTGTCACAGGCAGTAAGAAGGAACTGAGAGGACTCGGGATTGGCTGGGCCCTTTATACTGATGCCAGTGGCACGCAGCAGCAGACGGCACTCGAGCTGCCCTGACAGGTAGCACTGACGGAAAAAATGTCTGGTAACTGCATGCGGGGCATATGTACAACGGAAGTGGAATGCGTATGTGCAATCACTCGAAGAAGAAAGAAAAACTGATAAACCTCCACAGTGCTCATAGTTTGTTTGTTTGCCGGCTATTCAAAGTTTAATTGATTTCACATGTACTCTACATTTGCCACTGATTTTTTTTAAACTATCTTAAACCTTGGAGACAAAGAGAGAGCAAATGGGAGGAAGGAACCCCACATAGATCTATGTGTGACAGAAGACGGAGATTGTTAATGCTTTTCCTACCTGAGCATCATCAGACCTCAAGTGTAACTTGCTCAGTTAAACAGCAGGGAGTTTTAGCACGATAAGATGGCAAGTTACATTGGAAAAATTGATGCCTTCAACAACTCTACAGAGGAGTGGTGATATACAGAGAGAGAGGCTGGAGTAATATTTTGAAGTTAATGAGATAGCACCAGATAAGGGAGTTCCAGTCCTACTGTGTTTAATGGCAGGGAAAATGTAGTGCTTATTGCACAGTTTGACTGCTCCAGTAATATCAGTTACACGAACTATAAAAAGACCCTGCAACAACTTTTATCACCCAAGACATTAGTTATTGCTGAAATAGCCAGGTAGCTGAATAAAAATCAACATGAAGCTGAATCTACTGCAACAGCTTATGTGATCAGTTCAAATAAACTGTTGAAACAATACCAGAAGTACGATGTGAATTGGAATGATTGGAAAACAAAGGTGTATAATCAAGTGTAGCTAGTCCCTATTTCAAAGAAAGGTGGCAAATTACAAAGGTATAGAGATTGCAAGATCATTACAGTATTAACTCAGAGCCTAGAGACAAATCTGCTACTATGAAGATTTTTTTGCATCATTAGGTATCAGGAAAGATCCACTAAGACTGACCTGTCAGACTTCCTTCAGGAAGAAGTTAAAATGAATCCAGGACCTGCCCTATCATGAGTTACAAAGAAGAGTTTAAGCCATAATAATAATAGGGAAAGATTAGATACAGCCTGAACCACTGCTATCTGGCAAAAGGCTATGGACCAGGTATTTCAGAAATATGGTGTTGCTTAGATTATGCTGTCACGAGGATAAGTGATGAGCACTCAGGGGATTTCAGCAAAGTAATGAAAGTGTCATATGAGGAAGAGGTACCATAGGTGATTTTTTTTCAATGCTCCAGGGATTGTGCGTATGTAAATATAAATATTTCTTAGGCTTGGCACAAATTCCAGAGGAATACTAAAGCTGGTTGGATGTTTCTTACTCACAAAATGCATGCATCCAAATGTCAGCTGCTCCAATAGTGTCTCTGCTGGACCTGAATCACTTCTGAACTTAAATGTCATGTGCTATGAGGCAGATATAGTTAAGTGTACACGTTTTAAACTCAGCTGCATCATGGTCCAACAGAGTGGGTAGAGACACTAGGGATATTAGGACCTACTGTTGCCAAGAAAAGCAGGGAGGAAAATAGATTAACTAGTCTTCCCACCAAAGATATGCTCTTATGAAGAAGAGTACGACACCTGTCCTCCCCACAAAGTTAGCAGACTAGGAGGAGGAAAAAGCATGCTTCATGCCTCCTCTCCCCAAACAGAGATAATGTGCTTGAGCGTGATCTTCCGATGAAGATTAGCTGCTACCCAGAATAGGAGATGGACCTCAACCTTTCCCAAAGTTCAAAGGTTACAGAGAAAACTGATCACATGGAAGGCCAGGAGACAAAGTTCAGGGAAGAATCACTGGAACTAAAAAAACAAGGAATGGTCCAAAAGGAGGAAAGGGTAAAGGCCTCAAACAGCTTGAGATAGAAATAACAAAAACAATACTTGACACAGCTGTTAGAAGCACAGATTGTCATAATTTGCAGAAAACAGCCATGCCTCTAAAATTTTATAAACACAGAAATTGTAAAAAATAGACCATGATGTCCTAAATACATACAATTAAAGTAGGTGTGAGTCTGCAGGTGAGTAGTGTCATATCAGTAGTGCTTCCTGCTTTACTATTGATGTTTGCCTTCTTGGCATAATGCCAAAAGGAAATCTTAGGGTTCCTAAAACAGCTGAATATATAACCAGGGACGAAACAATCTAATTATTCGAAAAGAACTCAGCATAGATAAGTGCCCAATCTTCTCTAAAATCTTCTGTCTGAAACAAAGCAGGATTGCTCTTGAACCAAGAACAAAAACTGAACATTTAATAAGATGGTCAAATTTGGCAGACAGAGCATATACATTAAACCATGGATACACATACACCACAGTCAGACACTACAGCACCAAGACTGGACAGGATAATGATGGCCAGTATACCTTTTAATTACAATTTAAAAGTAGACACTCTTTTGTGATGACATCCCCAAACTCATTTCAAGCATACTTTAATTTCAATTCAGAAATTGAGTAAAGTCTTGACCACCTAATATTCTGCTTGGCCTCCAAGAACTCTTCCTTTTTAAGATGTCCACCCCTGAGCCCACAACTTCAATTTTTATGTATTTATTGACAGTGTTGCCTGATGTGCTAGAGCTAACAGACACCAGATGCTGCTAGGAAGTCTTTTGTGAGAATCCACATTTGAGTCAAGTCTCAGGTCAAGTCAGCATTCGAATGTTCTCCTCTCTTTGTTCAAACCCTCAGCCAGTGGCAGAACAAAGTTCATTTTGATGGAAAAAAGGGAAGACTACAAAATATCAGGATCAGACTTGCAGAGTTTCTGAACTGCAGATTATCAGTGGTGACAGAGATGAGACTCAAGAGATGCAAAACACAAAGTAAAGCATTTCTTTGTTCCTCTATAGAGCAGGGTGATTTATTCATTGTTAATTGTATGGTAAATTTAGCCCTTCTTCTATTCATGAATTGTTTTCACACCAAACCTGATTTCTGCGAATGTCTTCGTTATCAATAGTATGAATGGATTAGGTGAATAATTTTTAACCTACTATTTGCAAACTTTTCTATTCATGGTTTGTTTGTTTGCTGGGGGTGATTGGTACAGTAGACACTTATTACTAGCAATATATCGGTGCCCTTTTATTATGCTGCTCCTAAGCTGCTGTTGCTCTTATGGGGAGTATCATCTGACCAAAGGCCGCCTGCTTTTTCTGATACGTAAAATAGCTACAGTACATGCTAACAATCTATAATTGTAACAATGACATGTATATTTATTATTATTGCTACAGTATTACATTAGTATATATACTGTACATTTTAAACATGTGCTCTGTTCTGCATTTGTAGCTTACTGCCATATTGTATCAAGAAAGTGGTATTGAGTTAGTTATAAAAGTATCAAGTTTTATTTTTATGTTTTAAGACCAATCAGACACCAATCATGACAACAAACAAAATCTCTTGCTCTCACTTGTAAACCTTGTTTGTGCTCACACTTAACTGTAATATGCACTGCAAGTCGCCCTGGATAAGAGCAACTGCTAAGCAAATAAATAATAATACTGTAATAACTTACATTAAAGCATTATTTCACATCAAAGTTTATTCTATTAATACACTAAGTATCAACTTGTCAATTAAGTAAGAATGGATAAACTCACTCGTTTTGGGTGAATGAACGCTGTTAATTTGCTCTGCTGCTTCTGAGTCACAATTTTGTTCTGAAGATGGGATTCAATATCCCAGTGAGAATTGTAGGCCCTGTCACCAATCCCTCTAGCTGTAAAAGGTGCTGAAGTGTGTTCAAAGCTTTCAAAAGCTCAGAGTTTATTGGAGGTGAAACTTCATCAAAATTATGCTCACTCTCTTGATTATGATATGTTTCATCAACACAATCTCATTTCTCTGGCTTTGCAGTAGTTGCAGTGCTCAATAATTCCTCACTGGTTCTCTCTCTGAACATGAGCAAATCCTCATCCACAGCAACAGCAGCGATTAAGTCCTCTTTTTCCATTTTCACTGGAAGTGGAACATTGTTCAGGGAGTGGTCAAACTTTTCAATATCCTTGTCTTCCACACCTTACACTAGCACAAAACATTTGCCTTTCCAGAAACAGCTGAAAATTGTTGTCGGCTTTACATCTTGCCATGCCTTTGCAACAAGATGAACTCAATCTAAGAAGTTTACAGTTTTCAAGACATCAAGAGTGACAATAATCCGGTTTATGATTTTTGATTGGTAATGTCCCTTCATGTGCTTAGTCACACCTTGATCCATAGGTTGCATCAAAGATGTAACATTAGGGGGTAAGAATTTGAGCTGAATGTTAGTGAGAACATCTCCTTGGGGTTGTGGAGCAGTTCTCCAGTAAGAGGCATCTCTTTCAGCTCTGCAAGAGAAGCTGGTGATCCCACTTTTTAGCCAGTTGATTAAAATCTCACCTGTCATCTAGGCATTCATTGAACTGACGTAACTGAGGAGAAATTTACTAAAATCCTTTTGAAAGCATCTGGGAGCTTTGACTTCCCAATCATGAACAGTGAGCATTTGTCATTCCCATCCATGTTGGCACAGATGAGCACAGTTACCCTGTACTTTGAAGCGTTCCCTCTTTCAAGCTATTTTTTTTACATGTCCCCAGTCACAGAGCCCTTTCAGATAAAGTCCTGTTTCATCAGCACTGAAGATGTCAGCCAGGGAAAGCTTTTCAAGAATGTGAGGGAGTTTTTTGCATTGCACTGCTCACCTACTGGTTTGTCCACCGACTATTTTTTTGCATTCTCATTTTTGTAAGCGACTTTGAAGTGTTTCTTCCATCTGTTAAACCACCGTCATTTGCCTCAAAATCATTCAATCCAAGTGAAGCGGCAAGCTGAAGGGCTTTTCCCTCGATTGTGGGTCCAGCAAGAAGTGCTCTCTGTGCCCTCTTCTCCTCGAACCATATAAAAACAGCCTGTTCAACGTCAGGGGCTTTCCCTTCATGCCCACACTTACAGCTGCTATTCAACTGTCCAACTTCATATTTAGCCAAAAGCTTATCCTTCTGCTTCCACATTCTGCAGCAACCTACCTGTGCAACTCCCATTCGACTGCAACTTGGTTTTGAAAAGTCGCTGGAATTTGACAGACTCTTGGCATTTTGTCTATTTCCCCTCCCCCCCAAAAAATGCAAGTAAGCAAAGGCTGAGATGTCACAACATCACAAATGTTCTTATGCGGTGGCTATGCTGCTGTTACCAAGCGGACAATTCACGGTAAGGAAAGAGTTCCCATGGGAAATGTTGCTCAAAAGTCGCAGTTCCTCTTACAAGGTATTGCTGCAAACTAGCTTATACTGTAACATACTTCACATACAATTGCTTTTGCTGTCCAAATCAGTAAAACATTTATGCACAAGCTTAAGTCCATCCATATTCAGCAAAGCATTTAAGCATATGCTTAATTTTAAGCATGTACTGAAGTCCCATTCTTTAATAAAACTTCAACCTATGCTTAAAGTTAAGCATGTTCTAAAAATGGATGGACTACTGAAAGAGGACCTCAATGGATAATAAACTTGTCAAGCTGAAAAATAACAAATGACATACAGTAAACAGCAAATGTTCCTGGGGACTTAAGTGGTGACCAAGGTCAGTAAGGCTTGGCCCTTTAAAAAAAAGGGGAACTATTGGGGGCTGGGGAATATGGGGACAGGGGATTGATGGGATGTGTAGTCCAAAAGGAGTCATATGATAGACATGTTGTGACAGCCCAATCCTTATATAATCAGGAGCTGCTTGTGCTTATGGGGTGAGAGGAGATGGCAGGAGAAACAGCTGACAGGATCCAGGAGAACCCTGCAGGGAGAAGGAAGGGCTGGGAGGCCTAGAATGGTGAGGCCATGTAGGAAGTGACCCAGACAGGAGTGAAGCAAAGATTCAGTGAGAGTCCACATGGCAATTTACAATCTAGGAACTCTGGATTGGAATCAGGTTCCCCTATGCCTCAGTTCCGCCCAGGGGAGGGCAAGCTGATAGCCAGCAGGAAGCAACTGCTGAGTCCAGTGAGGGACTCTAGTGCACAACCTGATTTGTTTTGTTGATTCCCCAAAGGAGAAGGATTTTTTTGAAAAGGTTCAGTCACAGGACTAAAACCCCAAATTGCAGTGAGGCAGCAGATGTAAGCACCACAGTGAAGGAAGCTAACTCTATTACAGGGAGAGATGGACATTCATACCTTTGTTCAAATGTGAAAACAGGAATTTGTGCAAAGAACAGACATTCCCCATGAAGGTTTGCAAAGCGCATATAAAAAGGGGAATGTATATGACTGAATCAAACATTTGAATGAATGTTATTGAACTTTTTTTGCAGTATTATACTATCTAATCCCCTATGAGATGCTGAATATAACAGAGCAGCTGGTTCCCTGCTAATGGAATCTTTTAATAAATTGAATACAAAGGTTTGAGTCACAATACTGTGTCTGTTAATGTAAAGTACTATCTGAAATGAACATACATTTATGTAACAGCCTGCCTGCAGGGGCTGGGGCCTCATCAGGCTACCTGAAAATGCTGAGCAGGACTGCTGAGATCTGCTTGTATTAATTAAGAAATAAATCTCTTTCAAATATATAAGCAGCTCTCATAAACACTGGAGAAAAATAAGTGGGATGTGGTTTTATCAGCCAAGCATTTCTTATGGCGCAGCCTGACCCAGGGAATGTCTCTTGGCTTTCATTAACTAACACAAACTACAATACCACAGAATAAAAATCTTTCTTTCAACCACTTCCACCTATCTACCCTTTATAACTTGTGTAGCCCACTGCTTGCTCAGAGTGGCACTCTGTCCCCCTCTAGTGGTGGCTAGCCAGCTACAGGCTGATGGACCTACTACAGCCTTGGCTAAGAGACTGGTGTCTTTTCAGCTCATGCAGTAGAAGCTCATGCATTTAGCTCCAGAGGTCCCAGGTTTGATCCCCACTGCCAACACCCCTGAGTGGATTGGCATTACAAGTGGTGGTAGGAAGTGTCTAAAGAAGCAAGGCTGCAGTAAGCTTGAGGAATAGCCTGGGCTGTTGCTCCTAAAAGATCAATAAAGGTGGGCAGGTAGTATTTTAGTAGATTTCCCACAAACAGTCGAAATTTGATACAAAGCTCAAACCCCCAGGGGCAGAAACCTCTTCCCACTCATCCTCAGGTGATGAGACATTATGAGGCCATCTAGGCCAGCAGTGCTCAAACTGTGGGTTGGGATCCCAAAGTGGGTCACAACTCTGTTTTAATGGGATCACCAGGGCTGGCGTTAGACTTGTTGGGACCTGTGGCCGAAGCCTGAGCCCCACCATCCAGGGCCAAAGCCAAAGCCTGAGGGCTTCAGCCCTGGGTGGTGGGGCTCAGCTTACAGGCCTGGGGCTGAATCCTTTGGGCTCCTGCTTTGAAAGTAGGTGTTGTAAAATGTCTTATGTAGAATGGTTACCTGCAAACCACTTCCAGAAGGGCACAAGCATAAATGCCTTCTACTTGAACGTGAACCAGACCAAGCAGTCCTTGTGGCAAATCCCTCCAGGTATTAGCAACCCATTGGCAGCACTTAGTGGAGTGTATCTTCCTTTACAACAAGATGCTAACTATGATGCTCCATGATGTAGCAGATAACAAGTTCACTACAGCAAACAGAGTCCTTCAAAGTCCAGTAGGCTTCAGGAAAATAATCAGAACTTCAAAAACATTTTAAAAAAATAGATATAAATAATTTTCTGCTGCAGAACTTCCAGGGGTATAGGGATCCAAGGGGTGCCTCCAAAATGTACCCCTTTACCCCCTGGATTGCTCAGGAGCAGGCAACACTCACCTGTGTGCCCAGGCGCCTGATGTGGTTGACAGTAAAGGAAATCCTGAGTAACCCAGTGGTGATATTGATAGGCGGGAATCCTCTTTCCACCACTCTGCTGCAGTCCTTTTACTTGTAAAGGACACTAAAATTGGTGATGCCTCCATCTGGCTGGGCACAGAAACTTATCTAACTTGCATTTACACTGCCATCATTTACCCCACCTCTGAGTGGACACTCCACTGGATTTCAGAGTTTTAAACACTTGCTTGCATGGATGTGCGTGAAGACCCTGAAGCTGGAGACAGCACTCTGTTGGTCCAGTGTATCAGTTCAGTTAATGTAACAAGGGGCAGAACAATTCTAATTTGGGATCATTCCAAGCTGCACGCTCCAACTGAAGATTAGAGTTGTTTTAACCCAATGTTAGCAACTGTGGGTTCTGGTTCGATGAGAAGACCACTTTGCCTCTTCTCAGACTCAGACAACCCCTTAAAGTCTCTTTGCTGTGCCCCTTCCCTTGCAAGCACCAAACACGGGGGTGGTTACTCACACTGCCTTCACTGCAGGCCCACCTCAGTCAGCTCTAGGCACAGCAACAGCCTCTGCCCTGGCTCCAGTGAAGCCACCAACCACCTCTGAGGCTCCCTCCTTGATCAAAGCACTGACAGGCTCATAGCAGCAGGTTCTGGCTTCCTAGCAGCTCCTTTTACGGGAAGAACTCCACAAACGCAATCTCATTTCCTCTCCAAAATGGAGCCCACTGCATGTTTTCCCTGGGAGAGGAAGTATGTCTCTTTCTCTCTTCCCCAAGGCATCATGGGAATTGTAGGCTCCAAGGCTGGATTGCAGCACTTAGAATCTTTCCAGCTGGAACACTCCCAGTTAAGTTCAGAGGCCCCTCTACTAAAGGGTGTCTACAGTTGATTTACTGTATAATGTCACAAGCCAGTTGTCAAACCTTTTTTCTCAAGGATACCACTGCAATGGACCTCATATAAGAACCTAAATACAACATAAAGAAAAGTAACAATACTTTTATAAATGGTCTGCAAATTTGTTGCCAGCTCCAAAGCCAATCAACCACTCTGGAAGTTACCATTGACTTTTTTATTAGTTTTTCTTTTGTCCTTAGATGGTGTTGCATATGATACCACACCATCTTGATAAAACTGAGGTCAGGTGAAGTGAAAGAGAAAATGAATGTCTGCAAGTTAAAACTGCAGTAGGGAGAGAAAAGATAATGTAAAATATAAGTGAGAAAACAAAAGGAAAATATATCAAGTTGATTACAATACTTATTCACTTTGCTAAAGTCTTGACTCATGTAAGTATTTCCTTCTTTGTAGATGTTGCAGAAGCTATGGTCATTGTTTGAAAAGGCAAAATGCACAAAAAAGCATTTTTAGAAACAGTACACAACGGATATTTGCATTTTAAAATAATGTATACTTTTTTTTCCAACTGAAAAAATTCAAAATTTGGATTTTTTGTGCAACTCTAGTAAACAACCATATCAATTAAGTTTTCTTAATTAGAGTTTTGAATGGTCAGATCCATAGCAAAAAGTAACTTGACTTGGAAACATTTATCCAAGCCAAACCCACTAACAAATGGGACATAAACCATCGTTCTCATTTGTTCCTCAAAACAACACAACAAAAACAAAATGAAACAAAACAAAAACCCATGTTTTACAGTCTCTGCAATACAGTAATTACTCACTTATTGTAGTTATGTTCCTGAAAAATGCAACTTTAAGTGAAACGAATCCAATTTTCCCATAAGATTTAATATAAATGCAGGGGGTTAGGTTCCAAGGACATTTTTGGGGGGCAGACAAAAGGCATTATATAATGTACAGTACTGTACTGTACCGTGGTGGGGAGGTGCCCCTGGCTTACCCCTGGGGCTCAGAGCTAGGGGTGCAGAGTCTGGGAGGGAGTTAGGGTGCGGGAGGGTGCTCAGGGTGGGGTGCGGGGTCTGGGAGGGAGTTGGGGTTTGGGAGGGTGCTCAGGGTGGGGGTGCGGGAGGAGGCTCAGGGCTGGGGCAGGCAGGAGGTGCAGAGCACTTACCTGGGGCAGTTCCTGTTTGGTGCAGGGGGTGTGCAGGTGGCTCTGCGCAGCGCAGCACTGCCCGCATGGCTGTGATTCTGGGAGCTTCCCCCACCACACACCCAGCAGGCAGGGCCACCCGGAAGGAAGGGGCTTTAGGGGCTACAAGGCCCTGGACTAAGGGGGCCCCGGGGCCCTGGCCTGCAGCTCTAAAGCCCCTTTCAGAATGCGGCCCTGCGAGCATGGGCCAGAGGACTCAGGAGGAGCATGGGCAGCCGTGCAGCCAGCCGCCGGAGAGAAGCGGCGCTTTCCCCTTCAAAGCGCTGCTTCTCTCCGGCTGGCTTTGCAGGGGAAAGCGCTGCTTCTTTCCAGCTGCTGGCTGGGCGGCTGCCCCTGCTCCTCCTGAGTGGCACTGCATTCCGGGTGGCCCTGCCTGCCTGGGGAGGGGGGCAGCTTCCCTGCTCCCTCCCTCCCTCCCAGAAAGGCCTAAGCACCGCCAAACAGCTGTTTGGCAGCGGGGGAAGCGCTGGGAGGGAGGGAAGGAGGAGGAGGCGGAGAAGAGGAACTTGTGCAATGCTCCCTGGTAAAGTCAGCCAAATGACATTATAAGGGAGCACTGCACTACTTTAAATGAGTATGTTCCCTAATGGAGCAGCGACGTAACTTCAAAACAACGTTAAGTGGGGGGACATTAAGTGAGGAGTTACTGTATAAGTAAAATGCGGAGTGTCAGTACCTAATGTTGGGAACGCGCTGCCTTGGTGCAGTCTGAGATTTAATTTACCTTAAATATCAGCATAGGATGTTTTGCTCTGCATGAGACAGTGTCCCATACAAGCACTCCAAGTGGCTGGTTGCCCAAGGCTTCTTACATGAACTCTTTTTTCTTATAACACATGTTGCAGTAGTAGCTGCAGTTCCAAAGTGGCTTAATAACATCTGTTAATTATTAGCCTTTTAGAATCACTGGTCAGAAACTGCTTTAGGAAACAAATGCAATTCCCTTTCTGGCATAGTGAATAAAAGAAATGCCATCACCCTCTTTTATTATTGCTTTTAATATGTTTTCTAGTGACATTTTTGACTCTGTTTGAATTTTAATGGAGTTTCACCAAGTGCTTCCATACTGCCTTGCATTCTTCTGATAAATTCACAAGGTCATCTGGGATAATTTGACCTTCATTCATACTTTTCCAGAATCTTGTAAAAAACTAGGGATGAGTGATCTCTTTGTCTGTGTCGTTCATGTCTTTGACTGTGTGATTAAACTATTTGGACAAAAAGGAAAATGAATACATATTTTAAGTTCTACTAACACCACCACAGTAAATAAGTTCAGGCATTTTAGTGCATACTAACACAAATATGGAAGCCCAATGGATTATTTATAATGCCTTAAGACCAGCTCCAGTGATAAATACTTCCATCTCCTTCAGGGACTGTACAGTCTCATCAATCCTGCCTTCTATAGTGCTGTGCTTTTTGGCTATTTTGTAATTCTGGTCTCTAGTAGATGGACAGTGCTCTCTAAGCAACCTCTTCTTGACAGCTCTGTAACTCTGGGAAAACACAGTTACTTTCCTGTATTGTAACTGTTGTTTTTAAAGATGTAGTTCACATATATATTCCATTGAGGTGTGTGTGAACCCAGTGTGTGCTGGAGCTTTCTGTAGCAGTACCTGTTAGGGCAGCACAAGCAGCCTGCATGTCCTTGTGGCTCCTCCCAAGGTGATATAAGAGCAGCACTGCCCTAACCACGCTCAGTTTCTTTAAGCCAGAAGACACCGGCGCAGAGGGTCTCAAAACTCTAATGCACAGGGGATGGAGGATAGGTCATAGAAAATCCACGTGAACCATGTCTCAAAGCACAACAGTTACAATACAGGTACATAACCATTTTGCCATTATTTGATGGGTTGCACATGTGTATTCCACTCAAGTGACTCACAAGTAGTACTGTTAAGAGGTGAGGCTTGGAGATAACTTACAAAGCATCTGCAGAATTACTTTCCCAAAGTTTGCATCAGATCTTTAAGTAGTCAAGATGGTGTAATGGTTAGTCAACATACTCATGGAGGACCAAGTTACAGCCCTACAATTGTCCAATATGGGGACATCCCTCAAAAACTCGGCAGTAGCTTGAGCCCTTGTTAAATGGGTCGACGGTCACTGCAGTGGAGGGGTGTCTGCTACCCCACATACTGTTGTGATGCAGGAAGTAATTCATCTGGAAACTGTGATAAAACTCCCTCATCTTTAGTTCTGTCGGCATAAAAGAGACAAAGAAACAAGAAGATAGCCTAAAAGGATTTTGTCCTGCCCAGATAGAAGGCCAGTGCTCACTTTACATACACAGCATGAAGCCACTCTTCATCTCTATTTGAATGTGTCTTTGGGGAAAAATACACATAGCTGTGCAGTTTGGTTCTGATGAAATGATGATACTACTTTTGTTGAAAACGTAGGAACTGTCGGTACTCCATCTGAACCAAACTATATAGTTTTACCTCTAATCTTCTGGCTGACATAATTTCAATGAAAAAGAATGTCTTCTGACAGGCAAAGAATAGGTTGCCAAAGGGTTGAATGGAGGACACATCTGAGTCACTAATACAGTGGAGGTTCCCAAAGAGGAATCAAGTCTTTTACAGGAGGAAAAACTTAAACGATGCCTTTTAAAAATCTAACAACCTTGGGATTGGAAAAAAATGGCTTCCCTTGAATGCAAAGATGGATTGCCGAGACCACAGCTAAGTGAACTCTCAGGGAACCCAGAGAAAGGACCAAGGATTTAAGGTGTAGCAGGTACTCTGAAATGTCCTGAATCTTAGCATCTGTTGGCTGAATTCTCTGACCAGTGGACCAGATCAAGAAATGTTTCCATTTAGCTAAGTAGGTGGACCTAGTGGACTGCTTCCCACTATTAAGTAGTATCTCCTGAACTGCAACTGACAAGTCCTTTGTTACTTGATCCAACCAGGCAGCAGGCATGCCGTGAGACACAGGCTGCTCAGATCTGGGTGCCACATTTGTCCACACTGCAGAAATCCCAGGTGGAGCAACGGGGTTGAATCGAGAGACTGAAGATCTGGAAATCAGCAGTGTCTTCACCACAGTGGTCAATGAGGATTATCTTGGCACTACCTTGTTTCAATAGAAGTATGATCTGATGAATGAGCGGAATAGAGGGGAATGCATACATGAGCTCTGGTCCTCAGCTCAGCAGAAAGGCATCAGTTAGTGCGCCTCAGTTATAACCTATTCAAGAAGAAAACTGATATTCCTTATTGTCTTTCATTGTAAGTGGACTTGCAGAACACCCCAGGCCTTGAAGATAGTTCCCTAGTACAATGTTCTTTAGCAACCATTTGTGATTCCCAGAGAAACTCCTGCTGAGACGCTGTCAGCTGATTCTGGGAGCAAGCAATAGGAGCAATGCCTTCTTTGATGCAAAAGTGCTGAAGTTTCATCACTTCCTAACAGACCTGAATGGACTATGCCTCTCCCTGTCTGTTCAGACAGTACACTGAAGTTGTATTGGTATTGTCAGTGAGCTTCTGGACCAACAAGTCTGTGCGATAAGGGAGAAAAGCATAGCAAGTGTGAATCATTCAAAGTTCAGGAACACTGATACGAAGAGCCACATCTTGCTCGGTCCACAAAGCTTAGATTTGCAAACCCCCAAGTATGCAGCCACCTAATCAGAGAGGCATTGATAATGATTGTCTTGATTGGAATGAGATGAGCAAATGCTATGCCTCCTTATACACCAGGGGTCGGCAACCTTTCAGAAGTGGTGTGCCGAGTCTTCATTTATTCACTCTAATTTAAGGTTTTGCGTGCCAGTAATACATTTTAACATTTTTAGAGGGTCTCTTTCTGTAAGTCTATAATATATAACTAAATTATTGTTGTATGTAAAGCAAATAAGGTTTTTAAAAGGTTTAAGAAGCTTCATTTTAAATTAAATTGAAATGCAGAGCCCCCTGGGCTGGTGGCCAGGACCCGGGCAGTGTGAGTGCAACTGAAAATCATCTCATGTGCCGCCTTCGGCGCCTGTGCCATAGGTTGCCTACACCTGATATACACTGTTCTAATACATCCACCACTCTAGGAAACACAGGACTGCAGGAGAACCCAAACCAATTTGTTCAATTGAGAGACTAGCTTCTGCCATCATTGAAGGATGCATGGTCATAGCCTGATATGCAGAGTCACGTAAATACATGAGACCAGGTGGCCTAATAGCCTTAAACATACCTGGACTGTGATGGTGGGGTGGCACAACTAGCAAATTGTCTGAAACCTGTCTTGAGGGCAAAAAGCCACCAATTTTGTAGAATCGAATAGAGCCCCAATAAACTCAATCCCCTGTGTTGGAATAATGAGGACTTCCCCTTGTTCAGCATGAGTATCAAATGACTGAAGAGATGGATGATGACCTGGACATGGCAAAGAACTCAAAGTTCAGATCTGCCTGGCGCTAACTAATCTCCATCTAAGGGAAAATGTGAATTCCTTTCCTCCTCAAGAATGCCACCACCATGACGATGTACTTGATGAATACACCTGGGGCCAAGGACAGGCCAAAAGGAAGTACTGTGTATTGATAATGTCAACTTGCCGTTACAAATCTCAAACTTCCTATGACTTAGCAATACTGCCACATGGAAACAGGCATCCTGTAAATCTGGCTTCAAGGCTAAGCTTGATAAGTTTACGGAGGGGATGGTGTGATGGGGTAGCCTAATTTTGGCAATTAATTGATCTTTGATTATTAGCAGGTAAATATGCCCAATGGCCTGTGATGGGATATTAGATGCAGTGGGATCTGAGTTACTACAGAGAATTCTTTCCTGGGTGCTGGCTGGTGAGTCTTGCCCACATGCTCAGGGTTTAACTGATCGCCATATTTGGGGTCAGGAAGGAATTTTCCTCCAGGGCAGATTGGCAGAGGCCCTGAAGATTTTTCACCTTCTTCTGCAGCATGGGGCTCGGGTCAGTTGCTGGAGGATTCTGTGCGCCTTGAGGTCTTTAAACCACGATTTGAGGACTTCCATAACTCAGACATAGGTTAGGGGTTTGTTATAGAAGTGGGTGGGTGAGATTCTGTGGCCTGCATTGTGCAGGGGGTCAGACTAGATGACCATAATGGTCCCTTCTGACCTTAAGTCTATGAATCTATGAGGGCAGCAAACCAGTCTTTGTGGTTTAGGCAGGGAAGGATTGATGCCAAGGAAACCATGCAAAATCTTATAGATCTGCTATACTTGTTGAAATTTTGAAGATTGAGTATGGGTCTCAGATCCCCTTGGACTTGGGGATCAGAAAGTATTGTGAACTCCTTTGCCTGATATTGAAGGTGGATTTCTTCTGGGGCACCTAGAGTGAGCAGAATCAGAACTTTCTGAAGGAACACAGCGTTGTGAGATGGGGATGCAGAGGCTAGAGTATCCCAGTCTCTCGGTGCTTAGAACCCATTTTTGAGTTATGATTTCCTGAGCACTGAAAAACTAGGATAATCTGTTCCCAAAGGGTTAGGGGGAGAAACAGGATGATTGCTGGTGGCTGTATTGCTATCCTTGAGGGAGAAATAAAATCTGGTGTTTCCCCAAAGATGACCGAGAACAAGCTGGTTGATTCGAGTCAGAGCTGGAGGACCTCCATCTCTGTGACGTGTGCCTCTTCCTCAAAAAGTCATGCTGCTTCAGAGGATATCCAGACTACCTGTAATACTGCTGAGAGTATTGTTGGGGTCCTATACTGCTATCTCTTGGGGGCTGGAGTATAGATCCCCAATTAACGAAGTGTAGCACAGGAGTGTTTAAATGAGTGCAAACTCTCATCGGTTTTGTCAGAGAACAAAAACTGACCAGCAAAATTGAAGTCCTCTATGGTTTGCTGGATGTCAGAGGCTATAGCAGAGTTTTGTAACCAGAAGCTTCTTCTCATTGTTATTGCAGACGCCATTCCAAAAAACAAGCATCTGCCACATTGAGCACCAACAGGAGTGATGTATTGGCCACCAAGTGGTCTTCTGCCAGGATGAACTCCTCCCTTGTATCTTCAGGCAGCCTATCAGTAAGCATTGCTTCTCAGTTTACAGAATTATATTTTGCTAACAGTGGTTAGCTATGCACATCTGGAGAGAGGAGATGAAATAAGTTAAGTCTCTTGGATTCTTTGGGAGCTGATTTGAATCTCCCTGTCACAACATCTCATTGGCAGCTGTGACCACAAGGAAGTATGGGGCAGGGTAGAAATAAAAACACTTGAAGCCTTGCATTGGAATGTGATATCATTTCTCCGTGCACTTGGCTGCAAGCACAAAGAAGGCTGGCATGTGTCACAAGGCCTTCCAGTTCCAAAAGAGCTTCATTAATAGGCAAGGCTACTCTCCCATGGGCTGCTGCCTGAACAAGGTCCAAAAGCTTGGACAAGCTCAACTTCTGTGCCTAACAATTCAGCCATCCTCCTCAATAGGTCCTGATAAGATTTAAAATCCTTTGAAACTAGGGAGGAGGAACCTGAGGCCATTGAGCCATCGAACAATGAAGACAACAGATTAACTGGGGTCAGTGGGTCCTCTTGTGGCACAACCTGCTCCTGCAGATACTACAACTCTCTTTAATATGTCCCTTGCTGAGACACAAAAGACAATGCATGAGGGTGGATGTCACTATTTAAAATAGACACCCCACATGATGGGCACTGCTTAATGACAGACGAGAGTGCATGCCACTGGAGCCTCACACCAAAACTTACTGACTAAAACAAATAAAACAGTAAAGAAACCAGATACTGAGCACTAACTACTAACTAACCAACTATTAACTAAGAAAAAAAGGCAGGAATCTAACTTGCTGGCTGCATAGACAAAAAACCCTGAGGTAAACCACACAGGGAGCGCAGACTCAGGAGATGGTTGGTGAGAAGGAACTGAGGGTGATGCCCATATGTAGCCTCTGGAGGCACAGGGCATGTGCACCGCTCCAACAGGCACTGCTGCAGAAAGCTCTCCAGTTCTGGCACACCAGGTGCGCAGACTGCTAAGTGGAACCCACATGTGCAGCCATTCGAAGAAGAATGAGAAATGTTTTACCTCCTTCTCATGCATTATAGAAGGACCAATGGCACAAGCAGCTTATTATTACATAAATTTCAGCAACCGGCAGAAGGGCTTTTTCCCTACCCACACCCAAGTTCATAAACTTTTCAGAAAATCTTCATAATGAGCATTGCCAGAGTCTTGACAAGGACAGTATGAGTGAAAATGCCATGTGGGATTACAGTACTGTGAGAAAACAAAACTTTGCAGCAAGGCACTGACAGCTGACAAAAACAGAAATAATCTCAGTGGGTAAAAAAAAGCCATGAAAATTGTACCCTTGTGAAAATTTAATTCAACATAAAGTCAAGTTTATTAAAGAGATTAACATCAATAGTATGACTCATCCAACTTTCTATTGTATGCTTTGCTAGTGTACTGTACTAAGGGTGGCAGAATAAACTGTGATGTGTTATTTGTGCTACATTCTACTTTGTTTTATTGTATCTGAACATACAACCTTTCCTTTTGGCCTTTGCTTTGATCACAAACATCACTTGGAAGTAATCAATAACACCAAAAATAAAGAAAAATGAGGACGGATAGCCTAATTACCAATAAGGAAATAGAGGTGGGCATGTTACCAGCAGAGGAAAACAAGGAAGTTAGTACTATTGACAGAATGTAAAAATCAGGAAATAAAAACCAATGACCCGTTGTAAAAATTAAGACCAAAGATACTAGAAAACCACTCAAGATAATGAGCAACAAAAAATACCCTTAATTGGCAATATGGCTGATGCAGCTGCTAACAGGAATTTTACTCATTCTGAAATGAATTATAATTGATATATTGTACAATCTTTCAGGTAAAATCTGTGTGGCATGTTGCTATGCCAGTAACAAAGGGTGCAGTTTGATCCTGTTCTTTTCATGGTAGATGTAGCCTTAGCTGATGCAGAGATAGTTAGGAGTGCTGCTGAAGGACAGGGCAAAACTGGAAATTATAACTGCTCATGGAGCAATCTTTTGGAGCAAGTTAAGACCTTCTTTGAGTATTTCTGGACCATCTGTGTGATCTTGAATGAGCAAGTTTCCTTTATGTCTGTATTGAATGAAAGGGACATGATATTCTGTACGGCACACAGGAAAGCAGTATTAACCATGCAAATGATCATCATTATAACTGACACAAATGGGTTGGAAGTGTGGACCTTGATAGCTACAGTAGAAAACAAAGACATCCCTCTAAACCTCATTATAAGAATAATAGATTGGGTAAACATGGATAAAACTAATCTGGCAGAACTGTCATAACAATGGACACACAAACATTTCTACCAAATGAAGAGTTATAATTGGTTCTGTTTGTCCAGTTCTTTATGCACAATGAATACACCAGTATTTGCAAAGGATGGGGAGAGCAGGGAGGAAGTATGACAAGCACTGAATGTGTGTATTGTATGTATCTGTTGTAGATATTTTTAAGGTGCCCATGGTTCCTAATTGCCAAGAATATTAGACGAGAGCTCAAACTGATGTGAGAGCAAGCAGGCAGATAAACATCTCTGTGTGTTTTTGTGGGGTTCCTGAACCAGTTTTAATAGTGACATACCCCTTCCTTCCCTACCTGGTATTTAATATGCATATTCTACACCAGTATCTTTCAATGCACTAAGCAGGAGACAGTCCAAATTTCATGCATAAGATTTCCCTTAGGGGAAAATACTGCATGCCCCTTTACAAGGATAAAATGCAGCAGAAATGCCAACATGTCTAGGATGGTGGGCTCCAGATAGAGAGATCAGGTGCAGAGAAATCCTGTACCAAAACAAGCTCAGTGGTGGCTCTCTGCACAAGAGCATGGGGATGGCAGATAGATCATAAGCAAGTTAGAGAGTGGTGGGGTCTGGCAAAGAGTCCACAGACAGTGGAGATCCATCAGTTCCAAATCCTGCAGGGAGCTGGGAGACAGTAAGTAGTCACTAGGTACCTGGCTTCACAGTTGCCCCACATCATACTCACAGATGAGGAAGGATTCCATCTCTCCAGCTCTTACAAAGTTGCTCTGAGCAAAGACCAATGACTTAGGCTTTGCTTGCAAGACAATGATTTAGCCCTTAATGAAGGGCAAGCTAGGATGCTGCAAGCTATATTTGTCCATTCCCATCCTCTTATTACATGCAACCAGGCATTGACTGGTGTTCACATCAGTAGGAGGCAGCTGGACAGGAAATAAATCCACAGGCTATTTTGGGGTCCTGTAAGGGTGTATAACAAATCATGCCAACATACATTTTGGAACAATTTAAAATGAAGATTAAAATTACAAAGCTTTCCTGCTTTTATCTCTGTCTCCAAAACAGATGTGTTTATTCACTTATAACACACAAAGAAGTTTGTTCAAGTTACTGTTCTTCATTTTGTTCAAAGTTTTGTTAATTCCAATTAAGCCATTCAGAAAACAGATTCTCCCTTTTCAGCCTTTCTGTCACTTTAGAGTGAGTGTAGGGATTATCTCAAGGAAGAGTCACTAATCATTACTGGAGCCATACTAGATTTAGTTGTTAAATGAAACCAGAGCAGTTCAAATAAAGTACAGGAATTAATTAGGAAGTTAGGAATTTCTCCTTATCTGATGGAAAGTTAACCCCTAGCAAGTTGGGTGCCTAATGCGCTTTTATCCTGTAATGTTCTGTGATGCATTCAAATGTATGGTAAATTATTCCTCAGCCATTAATGATTTACACTAGTGCAGTGGTTCTCAAACTGTGAATTGGGACCCCAAAGTGGGTTGTGACCCCATTTTAATCGCCAGGGCCAGTATTAGACTTGCTGGGACCCAGGACTGAATGGGCAATGGGGCTCGGGCTGCAGCCCCTTCTCCCCCAACCTGGGGTAGCAGGGCTTGGGCTCTGATCCCTCCCCCACACACCCGGGGTCACGTAGTAACTTTATTGCAGAAGGGGGGCCGTGGTGCAATGAAGTCTGAGAACCCCTGCGCTAGTGTGAACCATGTCTACACTTGTGGAGGTACACCAATGGCTAAAATTTCAGCATAGACAAGGTTGAAGGCCCAGACACACGTGGTTTGCAGAGGGGACATAAACTTCCTTTAGATGCTTCACCAAAACACTGCTACATATTCACTGGCTCAGGATGTGCTCTGCCTGGATAAGAACTGCAGGATCCGGCCTGAAACATACTAATCTAAATTTTCTGTACCACACAGTACCAAAACCCACAGAAAACAATGACGCTACTCTACACCACGGACTGTTGCTCCTTTGCCACACACATTTCTTGGGTCCACTCTCATTCAATTTTTACTGTACCTCTATGTGAAAGCTTCTCTAAGATGATCCTTAGGTGCTGAAGAATGGGGGGTGAAATTTCATATTTATAGACATCTATCACCGGAACCCGCTGACATCTCCCAAATGCTCCATCTGCAGAAAAAGAAAGGGAAAGGAAAAGAAAAAAATATTTCTCATTCTCTGAAAGGAAGAAACACATGATGAGATGTGCACTTGCAATATGTCCTAATTATATACTGCAGGAACTCTTTAGAACACAGTTTTAAAAAGTCATCAAAGGATTACTGGAATTTTGAAGTATTCATGAAGCAGTGCATTTTCTATCAGAATAAATAATACTGGAAGAAAATTATCCTGGTAGAGGCGGGAGGGAGGATCTATTGTAGATTATAAAGTTATAAGACTATACTTTCAAAAAAAAGTAATTTCAGACTTCTGGCTTCCAAATCTTTTGATGTAAGGCTTCTTTTCTGACAACTGTGTATGTGTGAGGAAATTAATGTTCAGCGTTTCAAACTTTCCAGATGAAAAGCAAAGCACCCAGAAAATATAAATATTAATTTTCAGGAATTATGAGGATTTGTTGAAATATTTTTAATGTCGGAACTGTGTGCTAGGCATTGGTAAATGCATGCTGAATCCATAATGCCCAGCAAAGGCTCATTTCAAGTAGTACCCTCTAATGAATGCAGTAAAAGACAACTGCTCACAGAACAATGATATATTAATGGAGCCTAATTTATTTAGCTCCATTCTATTTGTCTAAAATGACAAGACTCTTCTCATGAATGTCTTTTCAAATCACACCTTCTAATTAATTTAGGTCCTAATTAGTCTTTATTTAGAGAATTGTTCATTTTGAGACGAGCTTCCAGTGTATGTGTGGGAGGAAGGGGGGAGTTCAAACCTTCAAATTACCTTTCTCTCATTCATATAAAAGACTAATTCAGAGTGTTGGTGCTTCACATACACTCTGACCATCTGCAGTTTTAGGTTTCAGAGAAAAAAAGTGATTTCATTTATTGTTCAGTACAGTTTTGCTTTACAGAGTGATCCAAAGGAAGCCATTCAGATGCAACACATTTAATTAGAAAAATATTCTGCATAGTGCTGGTTTTAACTCAGTAATTACTGCATGTCTGATATCACATTTGTGTTTAAAAAGAACAGCTTCATCTGATTAGCAAAAAAACCAACATCAGGTATTAATTTGCAAGCATCCATTCACTTCTATGGAACTTTGCAGAATCAAAAGAATATAGAGAGAAGCAACTGACCCAGTTGCTCTCAAAAGATGAATAATGCTCACATGACAGTCTAGAAAACAAGCAAGTATGTGGCGTAGAAGAAAAAATTTAGTATTACCTTCATTATTCCATGTAAATAACTAATTGAAATAAACTGAAATTTATTTTCCAGTGTCCTTTTCAACCCTCTCTAACCCAAAAATGCCAAATAGGATTAACCCACATTAAAAATTCACCTCTTCATTCAATTTTTATTTCTGAAAATTATTTTTTAAGCTAAAATTTCAACAGGAAGGCACATAAACAGGTATGACGTCTGGATCTCACTTTGAAATCCTGACGCAGTTTGAAATAGTCACAGTATCAAACTTCTTTAAAAAAATCAAGAATTATCAATTTATAGTAAATACATTATGATCAAATAAGGCTTTGATTCATCAAGGAACTTAAGCATATGCCTATCTTCAAGAACATGGATAGTCTCATCGAAGTCAACGGGATTATTCACATGGTGAAGATTAGCATGTGCTTAAATACCTTGCTGAATTGAGGCATAAAACCAAGTGGTTACAAATAACTAGGCTACAAATCTCAATGGTTTAGAATTAAGAAACCCACATTAAATAATACAAACAATTAAGGTATTGGGAGTATTTTATTCTATGTTAGTTTTAAATTCAGCTGATTAAAAAACAAATTCACCTGAGTCAAGAATCTAGAACACACTTTGTATTTAATTCCAATTACACCATTTTTACATAATATTTTAAGAGTTGTTGTCTGAAAAGCTATTTCTTCTGCAAGTTCTAGAATTTAAAAGTTTACTTGATACACTTATCTCTTTCTAAACTTGCATTTGGGCTGGCAACTTTCATGCAAAGTCTTCAGTTTGATGCCACTGGAAACAATGAAGATAGTCAAACTCGAAAATTAAGGATTAGGTCCAAAGTCTGATCTGAGGTATGCGCCAAGAACCTAAATGAAGTTATAGGAACAGCATAGGCAAGATATCTGAATCAGCCAATTATTTGGTCCTTCCACTTGAAATGCTGACATAATACGAATTAAAGGGGTACTCCTGGGTGTCACTGGAACCAGAACTTCCATTAATTACAATAGGAGAAGAGAGATGGGAAGAGAATAACATGCTACTACTATAGCTGGTAAATGGCATCTCTAAAAAGGCTCCCTCCGAGGCATGGCATACCCATTTTTGTGGCATTATGATCTTTACCTGCTACTGCCTGTTACATTGGTCTGTAAGCACCTTTCCAGGTCAATTGTACCTATCTACTTCCAGATGTTGTAATAAGTTATTCTATTGTGTTAGTATA
This sequence comes from Mauremys reevesii, assembly GCF_016161935.1. Taxonomy (NCBI): domain Eukaryota; kingdom Metazoa; phylum Chordata; order Testudines; family Geoemydidae; genus Mauremys; species Mauremys reevesii. The sequence continues at coordinate 21,234,622 of NC_052624.1, forward strand.
AGAGCTCCCTCTAGAGTGGCAAAGTTACTACACTTGTGTAATAAATGCTAAATTGTGACAACAATAGGAAATGACTTGAAGTTGTGATTAAATGCAAACAAAATGGGAAAGACCTTCAGAGTTAAATTTTAAGGAATTTTTTATGTATGATGGATAAAGTTCAAAGCATGAATTGTGATTTAATAAATACAGAGTTAAAGGAAAAACACTGTAGGCTTATAACACCAATGTGTTTATACAAAATTTTGCAAAAAATATGTACGCCAAGAAATAACGCAACTCAGGAAAGACATCCACTCCACACGCATGTCAGAATAAAGAAACATTGAGACAACAGATCAATATAAATATATGATTATCATTAAAATACTATAATTTGTCAAGCATTGCCACCAGTAGTATCCCTTTATCACTGTAAAAACAACGAGGAGTCCGGTGGCACCTTACAGACTAACAGATTTATTTGCCCAAATAAATCTGTTAATCTTTAAGGTGCCACCGGACTTCTTGTTGTTTTTGTGGATACATACTAACACGGCTACCCCATGATATTTATCATCGTAGTTTCCCCTATACTTATATCAGGAATATCTGTGTTAAATGCACGACACATGTTGATTTTTAGGTGACTTCTACTTCCAGAGGAATGATTCCATCCAAATAGATGGAAGGATGCTTTCTATTGTATTTAGCTGTGAAAGATTTCACTAGGAACTGAACATAAACTCTTAAAAGCCATTGTTTAAAAGCCATTGTTTAAAAGCCATGGTCTAGAAGAACTCTTAGAATACAAAGACTGCTGCTGAGATTACAAAAGTACCAAATTAACCAAAGTCATGCACCAGGTAAGATCTTTGTTATGGCAGATGCGCTATCTAGGGCACATTTTTTCGGAGCATAGAATAGCATGGAATATGATATAGAAACACAAGTACCTATGCTTATTGAACACCTACCATCCTCTCTTGATAAAATACAGAAGGTGGCACACAAAATTGTGATGATGACAAACTACAAGTTCTGGAGGGATGACTCTTGAGGGAAGGCAGGAGGCAAAGGGAGAAATCTCATCCCTGGCTTATTATTACTGGTCTGTTTATGATGAATTAGTGTACTTTGGTGATGCAATTCTTACAGAAAAATGGAGGTTCCATTCACCACTGAGGAAAGAAATGCTACGTTGCATTCATGAGAGATATCTGGGTACTGAATTATGTGAAAGCAGGGGCGGCACCAGGCACCAGCACAGCAAGCACGTGCCTGGGGCGGCAAGCTGTGGGGGTCAGCCTGCCGGTTGCTGTGAGGGCGGCAGGCAGGAGGCTTTCAGCAGCGCCAGGAGGTCCGCCAGTCCCGCGGCTTCGGCGGCAATTCAGCAGCGAGTACTCCGAAGATGCGGGACCGGCAGATCACCCGCAGGCGTGCCGCCGAATCCGTGTGACCAGCGGACCGCTGCAGGTGCGCCACTGAAAGCCGCCTGCCTGCCGTCCTTGGAGCGGCAAAAAACAGAGCCGCCCCTGTGTGAAAGGGCCAGATATGGTTTTGTAATGTTACTTGTGTTAAAATGTTTCAATCACAATAAGCTAAACAATCATCATCACAGTCTCACCAGGTACCAAAAAAAGCTTTTGGCAAAATCTACTGAGTGCCCTTTTTCCCCTTGAAGGCAAATCTATTTAGTGGCAGCTGACTCATTCAGTTTATTTTAAGCAAAGTCTCCTAAAATATACCCTGAGTGAAATAATGATTCACCATGTGAATTTTTTCTTCACAAAATGTAAGCAATTCTTGATTAAGTGTTTTTAGATGATTATCCACTATATACCCAGGTGAAGTTCAAAGCTTTTGTAGAGCATTTGAGTTCTGAGCTTGTTACACTGAGCCTAAAGTAACCACGGTAAAATGAGCTATCAGAAAAAACTGTTCAAACCATCTAAAACATACTCAGAAACACAAGAGATGGATTAATCAGGTTCCTTCTTTGACTATCCTTGTGTACAGAAATACATCCCAAGAAGCCATCCTGAAATCACTCTTCACTTACTAACAGCTAGACATCTAAAAATTGTAATTAGTTAAATCAAACACTGAGTCTCTAAAGATGATGAGAGTTCATAAATAGATATAGTAAAGCAATTATGACAGGTTTTTGCACACAGGATTCTGTATAGCACCAGTAAAACTGACCAAAGTATTGTTACATCCACTTCATTGCGGCTGAGCAAAGCTATGAGCACGAGCAGAGGCCTGGAGTCAGTCTGTGTCTCTCCCTTATGTAGGGACCTAACAAATTCTACGTCCATTTTGGTCAATTTCATGGTCCTAGGATTTTAAAAATTATAAATTTTATGATTTCAGCTATTTAAATCTGAAATGTCAGTGTTGTAATTGTAGGTGTCCTCACCCAAAAAGAAGTTGTGTGGGGATTGCAAGGTTATTGTAGGGGGATTTGTGGAACTGCTACTCTTACTTCTGCGCTGCTGCTGGCGGCAGCGCTGCCTTCAGAGGTGGGCAGTTGGAGAGCAGTGGCTGCTGGACAGGAGTCTAGCTCTGAAGGCAGAGCCACCGCCAGGAACAATGCAGAAGTAAGGATGGTATGGTATGGTTGTGCCACCCTTACTTCTGCACTGCTGCTGGCGGGGTGTTGCCTTCAGAGCTGGACACCTAGCCAGCTCTCTGGCCACCCAGCTCTGAAGGCAGCACAGAAATGAGGGTGGCAATAACATGACCCCCTTAAAATAACCTTCAGACCCCCCTGCAACTTCCTTTTGGGCCAAGACCTCCAATTTGAGAAATGCTGTTTTCCCTCATGAAATCTTTATAGTATAGGTAAAAGCACACAAAAGACCAGATTTCATAGGTGGGGGGAGACCAGATTTCACGGTCCAAGATGCTTTTTTCATAGCCATGAATTTGGTAGGGCTCTATCCTTATGCCTTCATTTGATTGAAAAGCTTACATTCCTCAGTAATTGATTACTTAGGTCTCCATGGCCAGCAAGGAAATATCCAAATCGTACTGACAAGTGAATGAATTTTGCAAGCTCTAAAATCAGGCACTTCATTGTACATGTGAAGCAATTCCTTCAGCTGTTATGCCTGTAATGGTCAGGCAATTAGAAGGCCTTCCAGATAGAGTGGTTAAGGCAGTTAGAATGTATAAGTGGACCAAGGCCCATAACTTCCTTACTATAATTATCTGATGTTATAAAGTTACAATGTGTGTAAAACTGAAGTTTGTACCTGTGTATTATTTACAGTAGATACAACTAAATACACAAACCCATATACAGTGATGTTATGCATGTGACAAGAAGTATTTATCAACTTAATTATCTCACCTGCACTCGGTCCATTAATCAAAGGACTTATTCTACCACTACAAACCTTCAAGCAGTTTCAAACAGCTGCCATTTTTTACTAATTCTATCTGCCAGAAACATAGATTTGTTTTTGTTTTTCCCCCTAAATGTGGAATTTCCCCCAAAAATGTACTGGATATTGTTGCAGGGACATTGATGTTAAATCCTGGACTAAAGACAAACCAAAGGCCTGATATCGCATGACTACATGGTTAGAAACAGAACTTTTATACAACTGGAAATGAGAGATCATTAGACTTCCACTGGGACACATAGTACCTGCTTGTAGACATGGAAGTCTCAAGATATTGGACTTTAAGGTCATAAATTTTCTATGCAGAGAACAGCTATTATAGGAAACTTATTGACATTATTAAAATATATATTATTTTTCTCTCCCTTTTGAATTCTGTACAGTAATGTGCATGTTTTCAAAGCTGTTTTGAAAAGGACTCAATTATGCTTTCTAGAACAGTACATTAACCTTCCATGTCAATGGCTTTTTATTTCAGAAGACAGAGAACCTACAATCCATATTCAAGATTTACATGCATGGTACACAGTAAACAACATTCTTATAATGTTCCATTTATTAAAAACATTTTGTTCTATAGAGAACAAAACATATTTTGTACATCCATTTTTAAGTACACTTCACAAGAGAGGTGCATCTAACACCAATTAAACAATAATAGGTTCTACATTGGTATCCCCCATGCAATGTTTTGAAAATTTAAACCATGATTTGAAAAAGAAAATGCTTAAAAGTCTCATACCAATACTTCTTCAGAATAACTCATGATTACAATCTCCAAAGCTGCCTGCCGCACCTGCAGAATTTTAACATACAGTGCTCTCCAGAGAATGCTGACTTCCTACAAGCACCTTTCCATGTTAAACTTTTAAAACTGGTTTATCATTTTACTCCGCTTTTTCTAGGTTTAGCCTCGTGCATCCTCAGTAGTCCTGTTTTACTTCTATTTCTGAACAGCAACAGTGGCACCTAGTGGACAGCTTCACCCCCAGGGCTCAATTCTGATGTCAGGCTTGTAGGTGAATATTGCAGAATAGCTGGTAAACTAAGCTACTTGAGATACACGTGGCATTTTACCTGACATCTATAGGTATCCATTTACCCAGATCCAAACCTTCACTAATGTGTATGGTAGAGAGACTTGTGAAACAGTGTTTAATGTAGCTATGTGATTTTAAAAAAAAATTAAAATAAAAAACTATGTATGTACCATATAGCTGATAACTTCATATTTGTTGAAAGAAACAACATTGGTTGATCAAAAAAAGGAGGATGGTATGAAGAAAACTGTGGCCCATTCACCCACTGACTGCTTTTCTAAGACTTCCTACAAGTTGTATACATTACTAATTGTGTTGTTTGTTTGTTAAAACAGTATTTAACAGGGATCTGACTTCGCTATCAATGGCATAATGTACTGCAATAAAATTAAAATCACTGACCTTAGAAACGGTCAATAACAGAAGGTCAATAACAGCCAAATATTTTTTTTTCTGCATTAAAAACATATATGGATTTAGAGGAATCACTGAGGCAAATAATGCTACCATAAAAAGAATCCTAACTCTCTGAGAAAAAGACATATTCCTCAAATACCACAAATGTCCACCTCTCCAATATATTCCAAACCAGATTTTTTTTGGAGGGGGGGCAGGGGGGAAGAGCGGGTTGGTCTACATTTTGAATGGTATTTTATTTGTTTTCTCCTTTCCAACATCACAAGTGGCTCAGTTCAGCTCCTATTCACATTGAAATTGCTGCTGGAAATGTCACAAATTCAGAGTCATAAAGATTACATGGCAAAGGAATGGCTTTGGTGGTAAAGAGCTAAAACTTCTGTTAGCCAGCGTATATGTTATACATATTGCACACCACATTAATGTGTATTACATGTCACATTAATATGATATATATTATCTTACTGTATATATCAATGTCAGCACAAAGTTATGCTAAGTTGTATTAGGTTCATTCTTGCCCACTTATGTCAGGACATTTATATCTCACAATACCTTGCAAAGCTAAATATAACATTTGGCAGTAGAAAATATAAACCTTCCGAAAATCAAGACACATGAGTACAAGGTAGGAAGAGTCTTCATGGCCCAGCTGGTTTGGCATGCTATGTTCAAAAACAAGAAATAAGGGATACAAATTGGAACCACAAAACCAAGGTAAAAAGCTGAGTGATGGATTTTAGACTTGGGTAAAGTATAAATATAGCTAATTTTGAATGCATATTTTGGGAAGCACATCTTCCTTTAAGGTGAACTGACTGTATGAACAGCTTCTCAGAGGGAAGTAACTTTTTCTTTCTTGTACTGTACTGTTATTGATTTTTAGCAATAAAACTGGCTATGTTTGGTTATTTGGTCTCAAACATTTTTCATAACAAACCACGGGTGTAGTCAATCATTTGGCTATACTATTAATCAACACCTCTCTATGGTGACTTTACACAAGAGTTTTGTTCTTAATCTAATTATCCTTCTCTATTTCTTCACGGCATCCAAGCACACCAAGTAATAGTCAGGATGATGAAAAATACCCAGCTGACCCACCTTTTAGCTAGGATCAGCAATGAAACTGGAATATCAGAATATCAGGAAGTACATGTTCTCGCTGATAAGCTGGTTACTGCTGTCTGAGGCAAAAGTATATTTAAAGTGCTACTGAATGCCAGATCCCCGACATTGGTAAGCAATGCTGACGTTCAAAGCTGCATGCTGGCACTGAGATTTATACAATTTAGCAATTACATAAACACTACTGTAGTGCTGACTGCTGGCCAAAGATAGTCACTACAAAGTGTGGCTCCGCTGAGATGCGAAGGATCCTTGCCTCAGGAAGTAACTCCTGGGAAGATCATGTATGCGTGTTCTTCCTGCCTCTAAAAAAGGAACTGATTTTAGCTGCAACAGCAGCAGGAGGACAGACATTCTGGGGACTGTGCTGTTTGCGCTAATCTTCTAATAAGCGGTTCGCAAGGTCCCATAGCACTATATAAACAGAACCTCAATTACCTGAAGAGAGATTTTTAAGGGATTAAAGAACTAGGTACATGGCAAATATCAACTGTAAAAAGCTGGAATGACAAATACCAATTGTAAAAAGCTGGGATCTCTCAATCAGGGCAACAGATGGAGAGAAGGAACATAAATCTCTGTGTGAGAAAGATTTTCTTTATCAGAAAAAGCAGCAGTTTAAAAAATAGATGAGAGAAGAGTGGGCTGACCAGACACAACACACACGATGGTGACTAGATTTTAGGGCTGCTGTCTTTTCCATTGAGATGACACTCCAAACAAAACCACTTGTTCACTGTAAACTATGCTGGTTTACAGTTGGACTTACCTGGCCAACTGCTCCCAATTTTCAGGACTGTGCGAGGGATAAGAGCAAAATGGGAAAACATTACTCCAACTTATCCAAACTGCTACAGGAAAGATATTATAAACTCAAATATGAGATTTATTGCTAATTTACAGTGAAACTGGCCTATGCATGTCTTCAGTAATAGCACATTTAGTACAGGTAGTGCAGGACTAAGACTAAAGGGCATATTTCCTTTTCTAGTTACAGTTTCATGATGGATCAATAGTAGAGGGACATAAGTTTGAGGCATCTGTAACCAGCTGGCAAAAATAAATGAGAATGAGATATGGAAGATACTAGTTATTTCTGGGAGAAAGAGTATATTGAGCTAAGTTATGGGCACCTCATTACCAGAACAATACAGACAAACTGGAGGAAGTTCAGAGAAGAAAGGAAGAACGAAAGAAAGGAAAAGAAAAATTTAGGGGGCTGGATGTACTGACATGAGAAAAGGTCAAAAAAGATAAATATATATAACTTGGCTAACCCTAACTTTATTTAAAATAAGTAGGGGCATGATACAGTCTACAAATGTTTGAAGGGTGTAAACACAAAAGTGGGATATGAATTGTTTATGATATTACTGGAAAAATGGGATGCAGTTACAAAAATGAACAAATTGAGTATCTGAACAAGCTTCTTGACAGTGAGATCTATTCCAGAAAGTGTGGAATAGTCTCCCATGAGAGTAATGGGAACCCCATTTCTAAGAATATTTAAATTAGGCTAGACACAGTACTAGAGAATGAAGAATAGTGACTAATCCATCTCTACTAGCTATAATTCTATTATTGGAGGTGCTGGTAACTGTTAGCTCAAGATGGAGGGTTACCACAGACCAAGGATCTATGGAAGCAATAAGATGCAAATATAATAATGCTTATTTATGTACACTAATTATTCCTAGTATCACTGAAATGTACTTCAATCAATTCAAGGATACCCATTATACTTTTGGTTGGTGCCAATGCTTTGGTGCCAAGAAATACACTGGAGCTGGCAAGGCCTTCACTGTGTAATCAAACGGTGTTTATATTCCCAGGGCAGAAACACCTCTGTAAAAAAGAACTTGCTTAGGAATGTGAAGTATTATTTATTTCATTTGGTATTAAAAACAAACCAGTGACAGTAGCACACATGACAGCCAAAGCTCATATATCAAGAGAGAGTTATTCTGGACATGCAAGAGGAAGGTTCCCCTCACGTTAAATCTAACCTGAAGAATGTTACCTTTACATCCCTCATAAGTCTCTAGGAGTTCAAGGAAAAATGCCTAGTGAAGCAATCTACAGACAGCTGATAAGTTTTGAAAACTGTTAGTGAATTTACTGCTTAGGAAACTAAGGAGCTACCAGAAGTGGCTTGAGACATACACAGTTTCGACAAGTACTGGTCAAGATGGAACTTCTCCATATAGTTCTGCCCATGTACTGTATTGAAATACTGATCTGCAGAACCTTCTGCTCCTGAGCCATTCTTCAGCAGAACCTGTTATACATTTTTTTTTTTTTAGGGAGCCATTAGAAGCTGACATAGGTTGGAGCAGACCAGAGCCTGCTTTAACTTAGATCAGGGCTACATCACGCCCTGGCAGCCACAGGGAAAAGAAGAATGCAAAGGTGTCTTACAGCAGAGTTCTGGCACAGCTGATAACCCAGGCCTAGAACATTAATTGTGTTCTCAGTGTTGGGAGAGTAGTAACAAAGATGAGGACAAGGCAATCATACAAAGCAACCTGGGTCACTTGGTCAACTGGGCCCTTTCAAACAAACTGAGTTTTAATACAGCCAAATGCAAAGTTATACATCAAGGAACAAGGAATGCAGGCCATACCTACACAATGGGAGACTATCCTGGAAAGCAGTGACCCTGATAAGGAACTAGAAGTCACTGTGAACAAGCAACTCAGCATGAGTTCCCAGCATGATGCTATGGGAAAAAGGGTCAATGAGATCCTTGGATGCAAATAGAAGTAGAGAGGTGATTTTACCTCTGCATATGGCATTGGCAAGCCCAATACTGGAATACTTCAATACGTTTCTAATGTTCACATTTTAAAAAGTAAGTTGAAAAATTGAAAAGCCACAGAAAATGATTCGAGGACTGAAGAAAATGCCTTTCAGTGAGAGACTTTAAAATCTGTTTGGCTTATCAAACAGAAGACGGAAAGGTGACTTGATTTCAATGTATAAATACCTCCACAGGGAGAAAATACTGGGTACCAAAGGACTCTTTAATCTAGCAGAGAAAAGCAAAACAAGAACCAATGGCTAAAAGCTGAAGCCATTCAAATTGGAAAAACATCACCCTTCTTTTTTTAAACAGTGATGGTGATTAAACATTGGAATGAACTACCAAAGAAAATAGTGGATGCTCCATATCTTGATGTCTTCAGATCAAGCCTGGATGCCTTTCCAGAAGATATCCTTTAGCCAATCACACATAATTGGGCTCAATACAGCAGCATCTGGGAGAAATGTCTGTGATGAACAGAACGTCATATTAGATGATCTAATGGTCCTTTCTGGCCTTAAACTCTGCACCTATTAACTTGTGGTGTATCCCCAGAAAGTGTGCAACCTTTTACTTCATAGGATACTTGTTATAATGTAGACACATAGACTATAGTAATAAATTTAAGATTTATTTAAGACTTATACAGTAATAAATCAACCTTATGTAACTGGCATTTACATTGCCACCATTTACCCCACCCCAGAGTGTCCACTCCACTGGATTTCAGAGTCCTAGACACTTGCTTGCGTGGGCGCACTTGAAGATCTGAAGCTGCAGGCAGCACTCTGTTGGTTCTGTGCATCAGTCCAGCCAAGGCAACAAGCTGCACAACCCCTCTGACGACTGGAGCCGGCCCCACCAAACGTCAGCAGCTCTGGGTCCTGGTTTGGTGGGATGATCACTCTGCCTCTCCTCAGACTCAGTCTCTCTGCTGTGCCCCTTCCCTTGCAAGTACTATCCCAAACAAGAGTCAGCTCTAGGCACAACAATAGTCTCTGCTCTGACTCCAGTGAAGCCACCAACAGCCTCTGAGGCTCCCTGCTCGATCAAAGCCCCTGCAGGCTCTCAGCAGCAGCTTCTGGTATGGACTGAGCTCCACAGCAGCAATCTCACTCCTTTTCCCAAAATGGAGACCACTGCCTGCTCTCCCTGTATGAGGAAGTCGCTCCTTTCTTTCCCCAAGGCATCATGGGAGTTGTAGTCTCTAAAGCTAGATTGCAGCACACAGGCTTTTCCCTTGGAACACGCCCAATAAAGTTCAGAGGCCCCTCTAGTAAAGGGTGCCTACATAAACATATGGAATAGTGGAGAAGGAAGAGTGAGACATTCTATTTGTAGGAGGGAATCATTCAGACATATTACATATGTCAGGCATCCTCATTCGTCCATGACAGGCCCAGGTTTTGAACACTTCCCTTAAGGAACTGGATTTCCAGCCTATGATCTAGAACTGCGGCAGCTTGCACTCTGCTTCTCCTTCCATTGACAGTAGCAGTGGATGGAGAACAGATCAGGAACAGGCTTCCACTCTCTGCTCTATTCTTTTTAAAAGAAGGTAGCAAGGAGCACAACAGCCCAGATTCTGCTAGTGGTTTTCAGAAGTGTTATTATTCTCATTAAGGCACACAGAGCTTGTACTGAAGAATGAAATTATTTTAAACATTACATAACACAACAGTCAAGGCCTGCTGAAAGCTTCAGACAGCTACAGTCTGTTCTGCCCTCTCCAATACAGAACCTTGCATTCCAAAATAAAGGATGAACTTTAGCATCTGCAGCCCTATAGTTATATAGTAATAGCAGCTGCTCCGCATAGGAGTCAAAGGTGGGAAGGAACCAGGGTTAAGGGCAGGTTTCAAAGTATTGAATTCACATTGGCTATACTCTTGAATTGTTCATAGTGAGAGTCTTATGACATCTTACAAGATTTCCATCATCTGGAACTACAGCCACCAAGATTCTAGAAAGTAGGCCCTTTCTCATTTTGCAATGGAGACCCAACCCTGCAGGGATGTGGTCTTGATTTGAATCTGTGGAATCTAATTCAAATTTCGCTGCTCTTCTATTCAGGGTGGAAGGGCACCTGGCTGAGGATCCATTTCATGCCATTTATAAATTCTTACAGGCTGTAGAAAAATACTGTATGATATTATATTATATAACCTGAGAAATCATATGGCAGCACATAGTTAAAGGCTATGGTAATAATAATAATACTACCACCTAGCTTTTAAATAGCATTTGTCATCAGTAGATATTAAACCACTTTAACAAAAGAGGAAAGCATATTTTATTCCATTTTACAGATGGCGATACTGTTGTATCTACATACATAAGGGGCAGAGTTGAGGTTAATCTTAATTGTAGCATTTCCTTGAGTGTTTAACTGTGTAACCTTAGCGTATTTAAAAAACACACAATAAAATGTGTGTAATGTTGAACAATACAAACACACTCAAATCTGTGAGAGGACATAGCTTACCAAAGGTACAAAATAATAAGGTTCTCTTTGCTCTTTTTAAATATATATATATATATATATATATATACACACACACACACACAATAGAAGACTTGAAAGCCGGGAAAACAAGCTTTTTAAAAAGCTTCTTCGAAGGGAAAACACTGGAATGATATTTCATTTCATCAAATTAGTGCCTTATTCTGACTTTCTGTACATTGTGCAATATCACTACTTCCATGATATTGCACAGATGTAATTAAGGGCAAAATCTGTACTCTCCTCATCTCTTTTTTAAAAATACAGATTCAAGATTTAAAGCATGTGTATTGAAATGTGAGCCAGACTACATTAAAAAATCTCTTTTTACTGTACAAGATTAAAATTTGATCTTTTAATTCACATTATACTCAGAACCAACTGTCTTTGCTAATGTTATCTTTGTGATATTCAAATTAAATGTGATACAATACTCAGGGAGGTTTGGATTTGGGGAGTTACCATCAAAATGTATGTTCCATTTCTCCAGCTTTGAGTTTGGAGGCCACAAAAAAAAAGAAAAAGAAAAAAAAAAACACCTACAGAAAAATGTGTATCCACCTGTTTAGGATTGTCAGGTGTCCAGTTTTCGCCCAGAACGCCCGGTTGAAAACAGACGCTGGTGGCTCCAGTCAGCACCATCTACCGGGCCATTAAAAGTCTGGTTGGCGGTGCTGCAGGGCTAAGGCAGGCTAGTCCCTACCTGTCCTGACACCACACTGCGCCCTGGAAGCAGGCAGCAGGTCTGGCTCCTAAATGGGGGGCCATGGGGCTCTGCACGCTGCCCCCAACCCAAGTGCCAGCTCCGCACTCCCATTGCCCATGAATTGTTTCCGTGGCCAATGGAAGCTGGGGGGCGGTGTCTGCGGGCAAGAGCAGCACACGGAGCCTCCTGGCCCCCCTACCTAGGAGCCGGACCTGCTGCCCACTTCTGGAGCGCAGCTAGGTACAAGGACAGGCAGGGAGCCTGCCTGAGCCCCACTGCACCACTGACCAGGAGCTGACCGAGGTAAGCTTGTGCCCCAACCCTGAGCCTCAACCCCTCACCCCCCTAAGACCCAAAGCTCACTCCTGCATCCCAAACCCTTCTTCCCCAGCCCCACCCCAGAGCCCGCACCTCCAGCCCAGAGTCCTCATCCCCCTGCCTCAACCCACAACCCCCTCCCACATTCTGAATCCCTCGGCCCACCCCAAAGCCTTGAGCCTCCTCCTGCACTCCAAACCACTCATCCCCAGCCCCACCCTGGAGCCCGCACCCCCAGTTACAGCCCTCACCCACTTCCGCACCCCAACCCCCTGCCCCAGCTCAGTGAAAGTGAGGGTGGGGGAGAACGAGCCACAGAGGGAGGGGGAATGTAGTGGGGAGGTGGAGCCTTGGGGAAGGGGCAGGTCTGGGGCATGGCCTCATGGAAGGGGTGGGACTAGGGTGTTCAGTTTTGTGCAATTAGAAAGTTGGCAACCCTACTACTTTAGACTGTAAACTCTTAGGGACATGAACTATCTCTTTGTTATATGTTTGTCCCATGCCTAGTACGAGGGGGCTGCAGCCTCTAGGCCTTACAGCAATTAAAATAAGGAGAAAGATCCTCAGGCAGAAATCTTACACACTAATGCTTCTATTGGATTTTTCATATTCTTTAAGTTAGGCATATGTTTAAATATTTTACTGAATTAGGGCCTTTCTAGATAAATATATTAGACAGACAACTATTCTCTTGGATCAGAGCATGATGACCCCTTCTGTTGAGTACATCAACCTGTCAAGTCTGGGCCATAGGCAAACAGTGTGCACCGGTGAGTTACCAAGTTCTAGTAAGGAATCAAGCAGGAGGGGTGGTTTCAAGCTGGGTCAGGATACCAGTCACCAGGTTACAGACAGTAGGCAAACAGAGTCAGGGACAAACCAGGGCCAGAAGTTGGAGTCTACGGCCCACGGCAAGCAAGGTCTGGAGCAGAAGCAAGCAGGTGGTCTGCATCATTCTCAAACGGCTCCTCATGATGGCTTCCTGGTTTAGATACCAGCATGAGCTGGGGGCTGGGGAGGCTTAGCTTCACAGGGTCCTCCAGCAGAATCCCAGCCTAAGTTTCTAATGGTAATATGGAACTGTCAGCATCGGCAACCCAATTGTCCGAGGTTCTAGTCCTACAGGTTATTACACTACAAAATAATTTCGTTCCTTTACCAGTACCTTGCCATACCCTTACTTGCTAGACTAGTCAAGTTTATTTTACCTTTCTTTCCCACAAAGTTGTCTGTCTTTTATTCTGGATGAGGCAAGTAGAAATACTGCAAAAGTGAAGCTATCAGAGTTCATCTATCAGGACTAGACAAAAGATTTCACCAGAGGTGAATATTTCAAAAAACCTGTACAAATACTAATGAAAACAAAAATAATAAAGCAGTATTTCATAAACAAACAAGGAATAAAGAAATGAACGTTCTGAGGAGGGAAAAACTAATGTCATAGAATACATGCGTAATTACATTTTAGTTGTGATTTATGTTAGTTGACAAGGTATTTCTCCCATAAAATATAACTTTGAGAGATTAAAATTAGAATTTTTTGAATGATTTTCACATCTATTCATCATCTTTCCCAAAGCCAAGGTTTTATAGGCCTGACTTCTCTTGGTGTCTTGCCTTATGTAAGTATCTACACTGCCAACCACCTCAAGTTAACACACATCTATTGATTTAACCTGAAGTAACATTTTCTCCCAAAGCAACAACCACAATGATGTTTTTTCCCCCCTTTTAATCTATTTTATGCATATTTAGCATTTACATTCATTTTAAGACATCCTTCATTTTGCCCTTTAGTGGACAGCATGGAGAATCGCAGACATGTGTTAAAAATATTTGCTTCCTGCTTTCAGCATTTGTAAAAGGGCAATGTAGGCAAGACACCCCCTTTTCATCACAATGTCTGGAGCATCTTTCTCCCAAATCAAAATGTTCACACGAAGCCAGGGAATGAAAGCCTAAAAACAACGCACACATTTTAGTAAATTTAAATATTTTAAAGGCACTATTCTAAATCTTTTGTACAAACTTCATTTGCTGCAAAGTTCCTGCTCTACCTAAACCACAAACTGCTGTCATATTCAGGGCCACCCAGAGGATTCAGGGGGCCTGGGACAAAGCAGTTTTGGGGGGCCCCTTCCATTAAAAGAAGTTGCAATACCATAGAATTGCAGGGCCTGGGACCTGGGGCAAATTGCCCCACTTGCCCCCCCCCGGGCAGCCCTGGTCATATTTGGTGCAACTTGTTATGGGTAGAAAGAGAGCAGTGGGGCAGCAAAAAAAAGGGGAAGAAGGAGTTTTATCTATGGCAGCTAATCTCCTCAATCAACAACACTCAGCTCTGCTCAACAGCCGTTGCCAAGTAACCGGGGCCAGCTCCTCTTATCTGCTTCATAATGTTTCATTGACTATTCAGACAAGAATAGAAAGCTGTGACACTCAGGGTTATAAGCAGCACAAAATGAAAATGGCACATTATGTGGGATGACGAAAAGAAGTCTTTTAGCCATCGCCTTATCTGAACTGTGGCTGTTGCTTAAAAAAATCATCTATCATTTTCTGCTCTGCTCATTTAAATACCACAAAACAAACAAATAAATAAATATATGTATTCACTTATATATATAGCCACGTAAACAAGATATTTAATGCTTTTTGGCAAGTGCTTAGCAATTCACTGACATCACTGTTAACTGTCATAGAGAAAGGCAACAGTTTTTGACTTCCCTATTACACAACCTAAAACCAGATATTCACCAGTTATTCTTAAGCTATTGCAAGCAAATTCAGTGGGTTGAAAGATGCTCTCTCACAGCAGGTGGAAAATCCTTGAAATCTTGACAGCCATTTTATGTGTGACCATAAGATGATGATCTATGCAAAACTTGAAATATTAACTTCCATTCACAATTTCATCTCTCTTTCTCACACAAACACAGAGAGATTCTGGTTTACAATTCAAATATCGATACTCTTTGTATTAGCTTTTTTCTCCATTCAGGCATCATGATAGGTAGACAGAAATCTCATGCTGCCTCCTTCAGTGCTCCTTTGATTGTACATGAAAGATTAGGTTTTCAGAGCACACTCCCATCTCTGAAAATCAAACCTTCAGTCTAAGCCTGTCTCTAAATATGATGGTTCCTAACTGTCATTCTCTTTGCAATGTTACAACAATATCTCAAATATCCACCTTGGCTCTTCAAGAACCAGTGTCAGAATGCTTGCATCATCACATAGTCACAACGTCCATCTTGAAATAAGCCCCTGAATGATATAACAAAATATTTTCTGTAGGTATGCTCATTACATAGAAGCTATATTCCTCCAATTAATTTAACTTTCCTGGAATTCTCCATCTCCCTAATAAAGTTTAGGTTTGGAGTCCAATGTGAGATTTAGTGTGATCCACATCTGAATCCAAATGTAAACTTTATCAGGGATCAGTGTTCATGTCACGCTCCCCATCAGTACCTGGCCTGGGGCAGGAAAGCTAATGATCCAACCAGCAGACCTGAGGCACATTGCACATACACTAAGAAGAGAAGAGTGCAATCCAAAGACTGCAAATACATCTAAACACAGTCAGGGGGATAGCAATCCAATGGTAAGTTTAGCTATTTGTATGCTTTTGAGGATGGAGAAATTTTGAATAAAGCAAGACAATTATCTGTAACAAAAAAGAAAGCTAATATTTTGGACTTAACTCACAAAGCATGATTTTTAGGGAACTAATACCTCAGGGTGCATACGGTCCAAAGTGAATGGAAATGGCCTTAACAAAGAGCATATTGTAAACACTTTGCAACTAAACCTTAGTGTCATTTCAACTATTAATTTTTGACCTTGCTTGACTTTTCAACCAACGAATATTTAAAAGAGAAAAAAACCCAAATATTTCATTTTAATAAGTTAGAGAAAATAAACCAATGTAAGAGCAGGCTCAAACTTAGACCAGAAAGATGTTTGTTTCCTTTCAAATAATACATAAATCTGCAAATTTATAAAGATTACATTTGGTAATTAATTTCAAAACAAAACTTTTTAAAATAATAAAAATAAATGGGATCAGCAGTATAGTTTTAACATTTTAGACACTTCACCAACATATAGATGTCCATCTAAAAATTAATTTGGGTGGCAACCTGGAAAATGTCAATGAACTAATTGAGTAGAATTTTTACTGCTTTAAATGGGAGCATGTCAGTAGCATGTGAATTCATCTTTACAAAACTATACATTCCAGACAAACCATTCACCAGGCTTCTATGCAAATATTTAATTTTTTTTTTAAAATAGACAAGTTACATTACAGAACAGTGATTGTCTTTGTTCCTTCCTCTCTTCTGTTTCTTCCTCTCAGACAACTGTGCTATGATCTTAATAATAACAAATCTGAGGAACTGTCCCAGTTTGAGGTGTCAGTAGAGGAGGTTTTGTAAAAAATTGATAAATTAAACAGTAATAAGTCTCCAGGACCAGATGGTATTCACCCAAGAGTTCCGAAGGAACTCAAATATGAAACTGCAGAACTACTAACTTCTGTTTTTATAAAAAGACTGCAGAGGCAGAATTATCATTCATGTAGATGAACAAGATATGTTGGGGAAGAGTCAACACAGCTTTTGTAAAGGGAAATCATGTCTCTCCAAATTATTAGAATTATTTGAGAGTGTCAGCAAACATGTGGACACGGGTGATCCAGTAGATATAGTCTACTTGGACTTTCAGAAAGTCTTTGACAAAGTTTCTCACCACCTCAAAGTGGTGAGGGAAAGTCTTCTCATGGATCAGTAATTGGTTAAACGACAAGAAACAAAAGATAAGAATAAATGGTCAGTTTTCACAATGGAGAAAGCAGGGTCCCTTAAGGATCTGTACTGGGACCAGTGCTGTTCAACATATTCATAAATGATCTGGAAAAATGGATAAACAATGAGGTGGTAAAGTTTGCAGACGATAGAAAATTACTCAAGATAGTTAAGTCCAAAGGGATCTCACAAAACTGGGTGGCTGGACAACAAAACGGCAGATGAAATTCAGTGTTGACAAGTGCCAAGTAATACACCTTGGAAAAAATAACCTCAACTGTACACACAAAATGATGGGGTCTAAATTAGCTATTACCATACAAGAAAGAGGTCTTGGAGTCATTCAGAATAGTTCTCTGAAAATATATGCTCAATGTACAGCAGCAGTCAAAAAAAAACTAACAGAATGCTAGGAACCATTAGGAAAGGGATAGATTTCACCAAAAGGAAGTACTTCTTCATACAATGCACAGTCAACCTGTGGTACTTGTTGCCAGGGAATGTTGTGAAAGCCAAGTGTATAGCTGGGTTCAAAAAAGAATTAGCTAAGTTAATGAGAGGATAGGTCCATCAATGGCTATTAGCCAAGATGGTCAGGGAAGCAACCCGACGATCTGAGTGTCCCTAAGCCTGACTGCCAGAAGCTAGGAGTGGATGACAGGGGGATGGATGGATTGATTGATAAACTGCCCTGCTTTGTTAATTGCCTCTAAAGCATCTGGAACTGGCCACTGTTGGAAGACAGGATACTGGGCTAGACGGACAACTAGTTTGACCCAGTATGGCCATTTTTATGTTTTTATGTTCTTAGTCATGGAGAGATGACAAGGTTTATTAGGGGGAAATTATTGCTCATTGAAAAGACTGAAACATATTTAATGTTTTCATTTGGAGCCAGGCACTGTGGAAATGGGATGAGTTCCATCATTTACAATGAAGATACTTCTAAAACTATTACAGCATGAAAAAATATCCCTCATCCACAGTACATAATGAGTATCTTATTCAACAATCCATTCAAATAACCTTTTCAGAAAAAGCATCATTGTTCCTTTGCACTCAAGTAGTACCAAAAATATTAGTGATATTAACTTGCACATTTGCAAATTGATCCTTGAGGGGATTTCAAAGTATAGCACATATAGTCCATGCAGCTTCATAGGCACAAACATACATGATATGTGCATGCAAATCAGGAACGTTTGTGTGCATAAAGCCCATTAGTGATGACATGGGTGAACAGATATTAAATCACAAGTGTACATCTTTGTATTTGTGCACCATAGTTTGGCAAATGCAAACATGCAATGCAATACATGCAGGCACCTAACTTTGAAAAGTAGGCCCATCACATTTTATGGCACCGTAAGTCTTTCATGATGACATGACATCAAAAACCTTTGATGAATTCACGAGTAGCTGCATATATTAGAAACAATATAGGTACTTATGAAGTGAAATTTATACTTTAGGTTGGGTTCCCCTTTGATTTACAGACATTCATCTCTTATGATGTGCAATCTGAGCAGAACTTCTAGGCCTAAAGGGATTATGGGCAGAGTTCACTGTCACTGTTTTGGTTTTATCTGTTTTTCCTCCTCCTAAGGGGTTCAGAGCTAAACCAGTAATATTTTCTGAACTCTCTTGAGTTGTTTAAATTATCACACACACAAAAGACTTTCAAGGACTGGGAGGGGAACTCAACTCTACTAAATTGATATTACTCAGTGGAAAAATTGCGACAAGGGAAAATAAAGTTGTTTGTTTGGGGGAGGTGTTAACGGTAAGATACAAATCATAGTTATGAAGACATACTGGTTTTTTTTAAAGACTTGAGACCAACAGAACTGTCAGTAATGACTGAGAAACACAGTTTAACATTCTGTTGGAAAATAATTTGGATCTGTCATTAGGTTAGCTATTCTAGTAGCACATTAGAAATGCTCCCTTTTTACATACAAGCAAAACACTTATGTTAAGCAGCATCCATATATTTAATGTACTGATTTAACAACACTCTGGGTTTGTCTTTTTGAAGCCTTCAGAATAACATCTATAAAACCAATATGGATCATTTTTAATTACGGCATTGCAACTATGGTTATTTAAAAACCCAGTGCCTCAGCAAAGTAGATGACAAACATTAATGAGCAGTAATGCACACATGGTAGTGTAAATGAAAGGATAATGAAAGCAATTTATTTGAAAATTAAAATATGATTAAGAATGGCAGCCTGTACTAAGGCCCAGATGCCTAAAAAAAGCAACCAATGTGCAACCAGACTCTCATTAATTTAAGAACCTTATGAAATTGCTTTCCTTTCTTTGACAGTTTTTAATATAAAGTAAGTTAACTAATCGACAGCGTATGTGCTCAAGAAGCCTCAAAACCCTTGGAGATGTTTAGAAAAAATATAGTACAATACTGGGAAAGTCTCCAAAGTATTAGCCCAGTTCAGCTAAAAATATGTTGGCTCCCTGCCATCTACTACATTTCTCGAGTTTAGATAGTGAGTTGTTCAAAACACTTTCAAACATTATCTAATTAGTCCTCACAACACCTCTTTGAGGTAGGTATTTATCACCACCATGGAGAGGCTGTGGGTTCTCAGCATCCCTAAAAGTCAGGCCCTAAATAATTTGTTCTTGCTTTTCCTAAAACGTTGAAGGCAAATAAAGATGCCCTTACTTTTACAGGTGTTGATAATCCATAGTTACTACTGACTCCAGTTCAAGCTGAGGGCACTTAGCAGGTCTGAAAAAAGGGAACTTATTTAAGTGTTTAAATATGGATTCAGGTGCCCAGCTTTATACACCCATGTTTGAAAACGTTAACCTACATGACTTGCCACAGACAATAGTGGGAGTCTGTGTCAGAGCCGAGGGCCCCATTCCCAACTACTAAACCACACTTCTCCTTAGGACCAGAATATGTCCTATGGCAGAGGTTCTCAAACTGGGGAGCGGGCCGCCTTGAGGGGGCATTAGAAGCTTTGGGGGGGAAAACGTACTGCACACATTTTACCCACAGCAATGAATAACTAGCGAAGCTGATTCTTCCAGACATACCAGGTTCTCAGATAGCACTGTGCATTTGACTATAGATGACACTGTGCATTATGACAGTTTTCTGTTACATTTGCATAGCATTATACAAAATCGTTGCAATCTGTACATTAATCCATTTGCTACGTATGGGGTACACATTTAATTGTAAGCATCTACCACAATCACAGTTTTGCTTTTGCTCTTATAACAATGGGTTGTTGGCACTGTTTGAATCAATGCCTTACTGGTTTTAATAGTGAGAGTTGCATGTTGATTTTTTTTATCATTCATGTATGTACTTGTGTGGCAGGCAGGGGGTGGGGGCAAGGCCGGCTTTAAGCCGATTCACCCAATTTCCCAGAATTGGGCCCCGCACCGAAGGGGGCCCCGCTCCAGGAGTCTTCGGCGGCATTTCGGTGACGGGGTGTCCTTCGGTGCCGTGGAAAACCTGGAGCGGACCCCCCGCCACTGAGTATTCCAATCGGGCCCCGCAGGTCATAAAGCTGGCCCTGGGTTGCGGGAGATGCAGAGTATTACAGACACAAAGAAGGAGGGGTGCGATCAAAGAAATATAATAATAATAATAATTGGAGATATACCAATCTCCTAGAACTGGAAGGGACCTTGAAAGGTCATTGAGTCCAGCCCCCTGCCTTCACTAGCAGGACCAATTTTTGCCCCAGATCCCTAAGTGGCCTCCTCAAGGATTGAACTCACAACCCTGGGTTTAGCAGGCCAATGCTCAAACCACTGAGTTATCCCTCCCCCCCTGAAAGAAGTTTCAGGACCAGTGTCTTATGGTGTTGTGAATTAAAATCCTGAGGGAAATTTCACTTTTACTAATTCCTTATTGTAAATTTGACTTGACATTTGGTAAAAGAAAGAAAAGGACAAAAAGAGAAAGGCAGTCATGCTGATACTAAACCGACTTCCCTGGTTCAAGTTCCAGCATGACAGGGTGCAGACTTGACACGCTGATCATACAGAAATCACAAACCCAGAATTAAATATGGGCCCTTGGAAAGCGATTCTCAGGGAAAAGCAGGTCCAACTAAGCACTAATTTTTGTTATAAGAGCCCAGTTCATAAAAATATTAACTTGTACACAAGGCTTGCATCTATTACATCTATTTCCAACTCCAAAGGAAAAGAGTGTGCTGTGCAGCTATCAGCAAAACAACTTCACCATTTTCATTCCGTTTGGATGCATAGTTACAGATGCAGAGTACAAGACAGCCCTGTATATACCCATACTTAGTTTCCTTTATTGTGTACGTCATTTCAGTTCAGTGTCCCGAACATCAGGATTTACACTCTAAAACAAATAACTAAACACTCCACAAAGCTGTTTGTATATATGGCCTTGAATGCAACAAAACAAACAAACAAACACACACACACACCCCCATCTTATTTAAAACCTGGCCACTAGATACTGAAGCTCTGGCTTTTAAAACCTTTTTACAATGTACCATACTCACAATTTAATCATCTGTTTGTTTCAGATGACAAAAAAAAGAACTAAAAGAAAAATACAGCTCTCACTACCAAAACTCCAGGAAATGTTATTACTTAGGCCTGGTCTACACTAGGCGTTTAAACCGGTTTTAGGAGCGTAAAACCGATTTAACGCCACACCCGTCCACACTGAGAGGCCCTTTATATCGATATAAAGGGCTCTTTAAACCGGTTTCTGTACTCCTCCCTAACGAGAGGAGTAGCGCTAGTATCGGAATTACCATATCAGATTAGGGTTAGTGTGGCCGCAGATCGACAGTATTGGCCTCCGGGTGGTATCCCACAGTGCACCACTGACCGCTCTGGACAGCAATCTGAACTCGGATGCAGTGGCCAGGTAGACAGGAAAAGCCCCGCGAACTTTTGAATATTTCCTGTTTGCCCAGCGTGGAGCTCCGATCAGCACGTGTGGCGATGCAGTTAAAAATCAAAATAAAGGAAGAGCTCCAGCATGGACCATGCGGATGTGATTGCTGTAAGGGCAGGCAAATCTGTTCTATCAGCGCTCCGTTACAGAAGACGAAATTCAAAATCATTTTTAAAAAATCTCCAGACAGACGCCATAGCAGGGACTCAGCGCACTGCTGCGTGACAAGCGTAACGGAAAGCCAAAGAATCAAATGGACGCTCATGGACTGGAGGACTCAAGCTATCCCACAGTTCCTGCAGTCTCTCCGAAAAGTATTTGCATTCTTGGCTGAGCTCCAAATGCTTCTAGGGTCAAACACAGTGTCCGCGGTGGGTCAGGGCATAGCTCAGCAATTTACGCACCCCCCCACCCACCCCCAGAAGTGAAAGGGAAACAATCCTCTCTTGACTCTTTTACATGTCACCCTATCTTTACTGAATGCTGCAGATAGACGCGATGCTGCAGCACTCAACACCAACATCCTTGCTCCCCCCTGCCATGGGTGGCTGATGGTGCAATATGGCTGATATCCATCGTCATCATCAGCCTACTGGCACATGAGGCAGTGCAAAAGGAGTGGTAACCATGCCGACTAGCATCCGTGAGGTCGATCAAGGGCGCCTGGCCCTAATTTTTCCTGGTAGATGGTGCAGTATGGCTGGTAACCGTCCTCATCATAGCAACAGGGGGCTGAGCTCTATCAGCCCCCACCCTTCATGTGTAAAGAAAAGATTCAATTGCCCCTGGGCTAGCAGCGGGATGCTGGGCTCCTCTCCTCCACACTGCTTAATGTCCTGTCTGGACTATCATAGCAGCTGGAGGCTGCCTTCCACTCATTTCTCACTAACAAGTCACTGTGTCTTATTCCTGCATTCTTTATTACTTCATCACACAAGTGGGGGGACAATGCTACGGTAGCCCAGGAAGGCTGGGGGAAGAACGGAATCAACAGGTGGGGTTGTTGCAGGAGCACCCCCTGTGAATAGCATACAGCTCATAATTTCTGCGGGATCTGACACAGAGCAGCTGTGCTTTCTGGTTCTATGATACAGTGGTTCTCTAGTACACTTGCCCATATTCTAGGCAGGACTGATTCTATTTTTAGATACCAAAAAGGAGGAATTGACTCAGGGAGTCATTCCCAATTTTGGCTTTTGTGCCCCTGGCTGATCTCAGCCAGGGGCACTTATGACAGCAGCAAATGGTGCAGTGCAAAAGGACTGGTAACCATGATCATCTTATTACCAATTTATGGTATGGTAGATGGTACAGTATGGCTGGTAACCATCTCTGCTGTCATGCAAAAGCAAAAGCATGCTGCCGTGTAGCGCTGCTGAATCGCCTCTGTGAGCGGCATCTAGTACACATACGGTGACGGTCACAAAAGGCAAAACAGGCTCCATGATTGCCATGCTATGGCATTTGCCAGGGCAATCCAGGGAAAAAAGGCGCGAAATGCTTGTCTGCCGTTGCTTTCCCAGAGGAAGGAGTGACTGACGACATTTACCCAGAACCACCCACGACAATGATTTTTGCCCCATCAGGCACTGGGATCTCAACCCGGAAATTCCAAGGGGCGGGGGAGGCTGCAGGAACTATGGGATAGCTACGGAATAGCTACCCACAGTGCAACGCTCCGGAAATCGACGCTAGCCTTGGACCGTGGACGCACACCACCGATTTAATTTGTTTAGTGTGGCCGCGCGCACTCGATTTTATACAATCTGTTTTGCTAAACCAGTTTATGTAAATGCGGAATAATCCCGTAGTGTAGACGTACCCTTAGACTGTAAGTTCTTTAGGACAGGGACTATCGTTTTGGTCTGTGTTCATACCGACCCCAACATAATTGGGTCCAGATTCACAGGCTTCTAGGGACTACCATAAAAACAAAACAACAACAACAATGTGCAGTGGTTTAAGCAGCAGTATTATTTTTTAAGATTCTGGTTTATAGCTCATGGGCGTTTTTAATTTTTCAATGATAGACACTGACTAATTAGAGCTAGTTGAAATTTTTCCTTCAAAAAGTCTTTCAAAGGGAGAAAGACAAATTTGCTGAATCAAATTCTGTGGGAAAGGTCAGCTGTCAATTATATTTTTCAAATTTTCATTGAAAAAATTAAAATCAGAATTTTTTCAATTTTCAGCAAACTAAAACTGAAAAATGACAGCTGATTGGGCAAAAAATTAACTAATACATCCAGAAATATTTGTCCAACCAGCTTGCATTTTTTGATTCTTCACTGTTTGTGAGGCATAACTTGCTTGCTCACTCTTTACATGGTCTTGAGGAAGAACAAGGCTTGAAAGGCCCAGACATCTGTTTGTAAGTCTCAGTAAAAAATGCCAGTGCTCCCACACCCCAAATACATACATATTTAATTCCACTAGGACATTTTCACTTTCGCTCACCCCACAAATAAATCAGCCCTACTCCCACCAAATAAATCAGTTCCTTCCCCTGCATCCTCCCAAATAATTTCATTCTCCCAGTATAAATCAATTCAGTCCCAAAATCCAAACAATTAGTTCTGCCCCTTAAAACAACAACACCTCCTCAATTCTGGCCACCAGAAAACACAACCTATCAATTTGTCCCACTCTCTACCCCATAAATTTTTCTTCCTTTCAAGATGGTCAATTTTGCCCTCCTCCCCCCAACCTTTTTGCAGGACTCCTTTCCTGTTGTTCCCATTGCCTAGGTATACACATAGGCCTTCTAGTCTATTCTGAAAGGGAACCTGACTCAGGGCCGTAGCAACAAATAATGTGGCCCCCTCCGAACATATGTCTGGGGCCCCTTACAATGCAGAAACATTTTTTTTGCCACTTTTAGGGGCCCCCTTCCTTGCGGGGCCTTTCCTTTTCCATCCTGTTACAGAGATGGCATCCATAGCCTGCTCCTTCCTTCCAAAAGGAAGCCAGCAGCTGCCTACACAAAACATAACTCTACCTTCTTGTGAGGGCCCTTCTCAACCTGAAGTCCCTGTCACCACAGGTTTTGCAGCATGTGTAAACCAGTCCCGGCAGTGGGGTCAAGAGGATTAGGTACAGAACTGGGCATCAGGTGATTAACATCCAGGGTCTGCCACTAACCTGCTACGTGGCCTCTGTGTGGGATAACTGGGAAGCATAAATGTTTCTAAAGCACTAAAACACTGAGCTCTTCAGACAATACAGGCTAGATAAGTGTAAAATATTATTACTAACCCTGCCCCAGGGTGACAAAGACTGGAGAAGAACTCAGCTGTACCCTGACCCAGGTAGGAAAATGACGAAAGCACTGGCCAGGTTACAGGTATCAGACCTCCATCCAGTATGAGAGGAGCTTTATTACCATGCCCATATGGCAAAGCTTGCTGGCAGAATCTGACTGCAGCACCAGCATCAGACCTTCCTTAGGATAGTCAGGGCGAGTGCCTATGGCTACATCTACATTTGGAGTTTGGGTGAGGGGCGTGATTTCCAGTTCACGTAGCCATACTCATACTAGCTCTCACAAGTTAGCATGCTAAAAATAGTAGTGTAGCTGCAATGACATGGGCAGGGGCAAGCCATGGCATGGACTAGCTGCCCAGAGTCATACCCATAGGGTCCGGGCGAGTTTGTACTCAGGGCAGCTAGTCATGCTACCACTCACCACCGCCCCTGACACCGGAGCTACAGTGCTGTTTTTAGCATGCTAGCTTGATGAAAACTAGCACAAGTATGTCTACTTGAGCTGCGCATCACATTCTCAGTTCCAAGTTCAGATGTAGCCTATATATATTATTGTACTCTAACCCTTTTTCCTCAGAGCAGACTGCCTCAGTGCTAACCAATGGTCCTGTTTTAAAACTGGGTTCAGTAATTTAATCACCTTTTGTTATAAACAAATAGTAAGCTTTATTATCGAGCCTGGAGATGTGTTATGGCCTACCATTTTTGCCTTAGATTAATTTATAGGGAATACTACAAATACTGAAAAAAAAAATCTAATTATCCATGACAAAACTGGCAAGATTTTAAGGGCAACAGCTGTACCTACAGTTGATCTGCAAACAGCACTTTCCCACCATTAACATCATAATAAAAAACAAAGGAAATTGCTCTGATCTACTGAACACATGTGCCATTTTATAATTTCATCTATTAACAAGAAGCTATTTCCTGGCTATTTCTTTAGAGGCAGCATTGCTTTAATTATTCCGGGATATTACTAAGATTCTTAGAATTTGCTACTTCTAACTATTTTTTTCTGACAGTCAAGCCAATCTTTCAACACATCATCTCACAAACTGCTTCAGTTTCCAGCTAAACTGGAACAATGCCACTTTAAGTAGGTGACAAGGGCTAATCATCAATAGGAGAAAAATAGAACCAATAGCTGCTTAAAATGTATATTTTAATCCTTAAGAAATCCATTGGGATATTAACAAAAGGTGGTTTTGTCTGCAAAAAGACATTAACATAGCCATTTATAAAACTAATATGAAAGAGAGCACAGCTCTAATAATAATGCAAGTACACCGCAGAATAACATTATGGAAATAGGATGACAAATTGACCTTGGCTTATCCTGGATGAAGATGACTTGTGAAATGAAAATTTGGCTGTAATTTGTTCTTGCTTTTCCTAAAAGGTTGAAGGCATTTCTATTTCAACTGACTAAGAATACTGTTAATGTCAAATCATTAGGCAGGATGTACTTAAGTACAGTTATTTTAGTGCATTCAAATAATTTTCAGACTTTTTTTATTCTTAGAAAAACTCCCCTGCTCTGTTGCTAAAGAAAAATGAGTGGGTGTGAGCTATAGTACAGCCAATTCCTATCAGTTAATTTTTAAACCACTTCCAAGAAAGGAGTATCTGCTACAACTGAATCATTGGATGCTCTACGCTTATGTATCAAATGTTTCATCTTGACTTGACAGGATCCATTGGTTTCAGCATTGTAATACAGGACAGGATGACAATTCCTTCAAACAAATGTAGAATAATAAGCAGTTTTGGATTCTTATAGGGGAAATAGGACTTTTGAGTTTCCACATGTATAATACAGATCCCTCTCTTAGTTAGTGAACCTCAGCACATCCATTTCAGGAAATGGATTTACATTATGATACATCCTGGTGAATGAATCTTGGCATCATTGGCAGGCATCAAAATCTCTGAAGGGCATATGAGATAACCATATTGGAGTGTACTGAGTTTCAAATTAAAGTGAAAACTTATAAAGTTAGGTCTTTAAAACATCAAAGAGTCCTGTGGCACCTTATAGACTAACAGACATTTTGGAGCATGAGCTTTCATGGGTGAATACCCACTTCGTCGGATGCATGAATACCCATGAAAGCTCATGCTCCAAAACGTCTGTTAGTCTATAAGGTGCCACAGGACTCTTTGCTGCTTTTACAGATCCAGACTAACACGGCTACCCCTCTGATACGGGTCTTTAAAACAGTATTACTCTCTACATTTCTGATGTGTTATCCCAAACTTTCCAACAAAAAATATTATTTTTCCTGATTAATAAATTACAGTATGTTACATAGTCTTTCTATTTAATATATCTTTGCAAAAATATTCATTTAATCTGGAACCAAAGAGAAAAATTGAAATCCACTCAGAAATCAACGAGATAACTCAAAATATGAATAAATAAGAGCTTGTCAGAATTTGTTGTGTTTTCATTTTTCTATTGACAATCATAAATATTTTGACATCTTTGCTTACAACAGTACAGATAAATATTAAATAATTATTTATACTGTATACATTTATGTGTCAAATTTGCATACAGACAGAGCCTGGAAGCCTAAGTTATGCCAGGGTAACTGAGATCAGAATTTGTTCCAATATACTTAAGCATATAGTACTTATAATAATGGATACTAACAAGAGAAAATATTTAAAGGCTTTAAGAAATACTTCCATTCAAAACTAATTAGTATCATTGACAAAAATTAAGTGAAGTGTAATGGATAATGTAGCATTTGGGTTCAAAGAAACACTACACACAGACTGCAGGAACTGAAACCTTACAGCTGTCAACTGACAGTCTGGTGGCCTCTCTTCAAAACTTCCAACTGCCAGATGCAAGGCACTTTGTAAACCTACAACTACACTTCTCAATTGTGACTTCTAGTGAAACACATTGTGCATTATTTGCAGAATTATTCTGTTTACCTGCTTCTCTGCCTCTGTTATGAAACACTTTGTTTCCAGAAAATTAATTACAAATATGTTTCAATAATAAATAAACTGAGTAGCAGCAATTAGCAGCACACAAGGAAAAATAATATATAGTGTGGTGATTATATTATATTTCACCAACTCATCCCTATAATTTAGAAGAATCATGAGAAAGAATAAGGATGGAGAAAGATGGAGGAGGCCTGGAGAAACAGTAGAGAAGTATGTCACCAAACAAATGCAAAAATAAGAAGCTAATAAAGCAGATGCACTGGAAAGTATATTATGCGTCACAATACAGATGTTCGGACCTATTCACTCAGCAATACCATGCTAATCACCACTCAGTCATTTTCAAAATGCTGCATCTGAGGCGAAGTCAAGGCAGATAGCAGTTTGCCAATTCTGCATACCCTCATCATACTCAGCACTTACCATAGCTACGGATTTCTCATATCTAGAACCATGATCCCGATGACTATTAATGTTGCTAGCATTAATTTTATGTTTTTCCTATGTTGCAGTGTTTGGGGATATTTTAAAATCTGAGTTATGCCTCTAGCAGTTAGAAAATAGTACAGCTCCTAGTACAAAAAACAAGAAAACACTTATAAAAAGAATAAGTATTGAGGCAAACTGCTTTTAAGAAAAGAATTGATTCAGATAGCATGTGCAGTTATCTTAATTAGTATTAAAAA
Source organism: Mauremys reevesii (assembly GCF_016161935.1). Taxonomy (NCBI): domain Eukaryota; kingdom Metazoa; phylum Chordata; order Testudines; family Geoemydidae; genus Mauremys; species Mauremys reevesii. The sequence continues at coordinate 21,263,590 of NC_052624.1, forward strand.
TACTATATACTAGAGCTATAAATCAAGTTTCATACGAATACAGATATTCGTCAGGAAGAACTCTCCACTCTGAAATTCTCAGGTATGCTATACTTTGCTTGTGTCTGTGTATTTTGTTTGTTTGTTTGTTTTTGTAAGATTTTTACATGCTTTCCTATGAAAAATCTCCCACCGTAGGAGAGGGGAAAGTGGTAGAGACAGAAATTTGTTCTTTGCCAATTTGACATTTCTTGAAGGTCAGTATAACAAATGCAAAAATATAGAAAATCCCTTTTTAAAAAAAAATACAAAAAGTTGCTTCTATATTACAGTTTAATAACATTTTCTGTTACTAGAAGCAGGCTCAAAGTCCAACGTAAACAAAACAAATCTTCTGAAAAACAGAATTGACAAAAATAAATGACGCAAAAAAGTCTCAACTCTCTTAGCTGTTTAGATCAGCTAATTAACATATTTATTGAATTATACTGGCAACGAAGACAGCAATATATTGAAATCCAGATTTTTTTCTTCTTGATTTAAAAGCAACACAGATGCTTATTACAAAACAGCAGTTCCTCTTCTCATTTTTATCAACCCTTTTTTAACAGCCTGACATTGACAGTTTCAAGCTTAATTGTACATTCAGCATGTACTGTTAATTACATTAGATAAATGGATCACATCAGAACAGTGCATTCAAAGGACATCATGTGCCAATCTTACAAATTTAAAATCAAACAAGCAACTCTGTAGACCCCAACTCTTGAAGCTGTTTATCAGCTGAGTACTAGAGAATATTTTGAATGTCATTATACATCAAAAGATGTGTCTCTTGCTACCATAGTTGGTGTTCTTCTTACACAATGCAATGTAATTATATGTTATAGCAGTGCATGCTTGCAACCACTGTAGTTAAGGGGGTATAGTATGTCAGTGTTTTATCCACTGTAAACTCTCCTTTTCAGCCATGTAAATTTTCTCTCTTATAAAAGAGAGGAGTCTATCACACCTGGTGATACTTACTGTACTTGTGCTAAAAAACAAGCAATTGAAACTTATTTGCAGGATTGGTGGAAGCTTTCTGTGCATTGTAATCAGCATCAAAATTGCTGCTATGCTGAAATTTTGTACAAAACGCCTCAGATAAGGAGTATTGGTGGCTAATGTAAGTGTTTTGTGGGTTTATAACGGCAATCAACTCTCCAGGCATAAACTATCCTCACCCTCATTCAAAACTAGCTGTAACATTCTCTGTCTGATACAACCCCCGTGTTATCCACACAAGTGGGGGATCTGCCAGGTAACTGAGAACTTTTGGAGATATGATATCTGGAGCCTGAGCAGCAGGATGTCCGATCATATTTGCACCTCATATAGGTGGTTGCAAATTGCAATTCACTGCACTCACATGAGCCGCTGAGCAAGAGCACAGCAGCTTATGGGAAGCACCTTTAATGTAGTGTCTGTGTTCCATAGGAGCAGCCAAGAAGCTGTGATGAAGTGGTGCCAAATTAGTACATCTGGCAGATTTTCTGGTCCTGCCCTTCCCCACACATTTTTGGGTCTATGTCACTGGCACTGCAGAAGTTAAGGCTTCCCCATCTGGCCCGGCACACACTCTGGCCACCTTTTCGTCATGTAGTACAGTGAAGGGGTGAAGGAGACTGCCTTCACTGCTGTGACCACCTCCCCAGCAAACTCTCCACACACACGCGTGTACACACACACTCACACGCACACTAGGGTGACCAGATGTCCTGATTTTATAGGGACAGTCACGATTTTGGGGTATTTTTCTTATATAGGATCCTATTACCCCCCACCCCCATCCCGATTTTTCACATTTGCTGTCTGGTCACCCTAATGCACGCGCGCACACACACACACACACACACACCCCAAAGTTTATGTCATTAAAATTATCCACCAATTTGTGTCTTTGTGGGAGGCCAGGGGATAGTAATCTCAGTGGAACAACTGGTTCCACTGTCATACTGGGTAAGGGCGCAGGGGATTTTGAGGACCTGGATATTGGCAGAATGGTATTTTTCCTTTAAACAGATGTACAAAAGCTAACTAATACAAAACAAAGCTAAAACTTCAACCTCAGTCCACTGAATTGTACTTCTGATTTGTAGTGCACAAGATTCAGCCACCTAGCATGGAGTGAGCCTGCAATACCCAGACACAAAGGAGAAACCTAAGGACAAGTTCAGCAGGTTTAAAATCAGACTTTTATTTTAAAAACACAATTTTTTGTGCGATCAAATCAGTGTCAACCCAATTATGTTAAGGGTCTATCTCGTTAGGCAGCAGGGTCGGTCAGAAATGAGAAGCCTCTTGCAATTTTTCATCAAATCAACCCCGTAATTTGAGAGCCAATGCAAAGAAAAAAACATCATCAGACAGTAAGGGCTTTTCCTCCCCACTCCAACCCAAGCATTCTGATTTTTATTTTTTAAAAACATCTTATCTTTTCCATGAAAACCAATACAATATGGAGTAAGTAATAAGGGGGTTGTTGTCTCTAGACCTCCACGTAAATGCCAGATACTTGCAAATGTTTTTCCATGGCAAGTTCATTTGGTTCACTAAAAGGCAGATTAGTAGTTTTAAGTATTATAGTGCACCTTCTACCTAAGTGATTTGTGGGAACTGAGGGATCTGCCTGAAATTGTGAAATGTGTGACACATATTTATAAAGTCCTTTGCTGACAGCAATCTACCATAATAATAAATACAGCAAGAAAATATACAATCTTTATGTTAGGGACTCTGTGTAACTCAAGTTTCAGAGTGGTGCCGTGTTAGTCTGTATCAGAAAAAACAACGAGGAGTCCTTGTGGCACCTTAGAGACTAACACATTTATTTGGGCATAAGCTTTCATGGGCTAGAACCCACTTCATCAGATGCATGAAGTGAAAAATACAGGAGCAGGTATAAATACATGAAAGGATGGGGGTTGCTTTACCAAGTGTGAGGTCAGTCTAAGGAGATAAATCAATTAACAGCAGGATACCGAGGGAGGAAAAATAACTTTTGAAGTGGTAAGAGAGTGGCCCATTACAGACAGTTGACAAGAAGGTGTGAGTAACGGCAGGGAGAAATTAGTATTGGGGAAATTAAGTTTAGGTTTTATAATGACCCCTAAACTTAATTTTCCCAATACTAATTTGGGATCACCTAGAGAATTCTGGTTCCATCGGCCAGTGCTTCCTTTGGGTAGGCAGCACTACTGGAATTAGTCTTACACCAGCATAAGGACTAGACTTCACAATAACTACGGAAGTCCCATGCTCAGATTCTTACACCCTCCCCACACACCTCAACTCCACATATCCTCATGTTGGATGGTCTGGTCTATCGAGATGATGGAGAGACGTAACCAAAGAAACAATCCACAGGACCCTAGGATGCAAGTATTTTCATTTTCCCTTTGTTATTTTCCTTTTATCTCCTTTTCCTTCCAATGGTCCTATTTTCCCTCTGGCTTCCCCTAGCAGTAATGCTAATGAGCTAGTGCTCATTCAAAACCACAAGTTGTTTTCAGGTGATAACTCTGGGCTCCTAGCACCTGATCTGCCAGAAGGTCATTTTGTTGCTTGGCATTCATGAAGAGGTGAGAGTGAGTACTGCCTGGATATTTCAATTCCAGACTTCTCTAACTGCAATGTAGCAAGAATGTCTCCACCACTCTCCTCTCGCATTTATTTGATCCCTTCATTCACTAAATCTTTCCTACAATGCCCTGGTATTTTATAGTCAAGTATTTATATTCAAGTGCAATAATAAATCTATCTAAACATTCCCAATGTGTCAGAATAGTTTGTAGGTGCAATATTTTAATACTCTATATATTCTTATGTGTATTGATATACATACATATTGTATATAAAAACACATACACACAGTAATGTTATTTCAGACATAGAAATATAATACCTACAGTCCACTGTGATGGGGGCAATATGTACCTACACCATGATGTAGCATGGCATAAGCATTTTAGCTGCATCAGTTTGGGAAGCATCAGTCCCACACCAGTGACTGCTTTTCTATACATAAAAATGACATACTTTAAAGTCTGTTTGCCAGTGGGCCTACTAATCCAGAAACTGGAAATTTACACAATTCAAAAGAGGAGATACTTCTGGATCTTGGAGGCTCACAAGATAGATGTTAGATCTTAAAGCTGTCACATTTGTAAGGACAGAAAAGCTATTATAGATCTTTTTTTGGGGGGGGGGGGTATATGGTTCTGAGTCCTGGATTGCAAAATAACTAAGTCACATAGCTTTACAAGTGGAGTGAATTTAAGAAATAGCCTCCAAAAATGTTAAGGTTCTCTACAAAAAATATTCCTTAAACAGGTTTTGTGAAATGTGAGACATACACTGAGCAGATGACAGAGAGGTGGCGTATAAAGGTTTTAGCAACACTCATGTGGGATGACCTAATTCCTACCCACCTGCATTATGCACCAGGAGCTACCAGAATATCTGTGAACACAAGCAGTCATGAGGATCACTGCTCCCTGCCCAAGCAGACCCAACAGCATGATCCCTTTCATGGGAAGGAGAAAAAAGCAGGGGGAGTGCACACAGGCTTTAGGGCAGGACCAGTAATAAGAGCTCTTGTCCCTGCACCAAGAGCCATGTTTCCATCTCTGGACATTTGGAATAAAATGGGCACCATCTGACTGGCTGTTTGTTTACTCTCACAGAGACCTAATCTATAGAGTTTGTGAGAAGTATGGAAGGAGGGCTTATTTAACGTGGGAGGGCAGGCCAGCAAGACCCATAGATAAAGGAAGGAGATTTCTATTTTTTAAAAATTGGACCAGTATGTGATATGCTTAAAATGGGCACAACTGCAGTTTGCTTTAATGCATATTGCTTCCCCATATTTTCTGTCTTGTCTACTTAGATCTGATTATAGGATTGGGGCCTGTGCTGCTGGACGTGCGAGCTTATGGGAGCCCTATTGAAGCCAATGAGATTCCACAAAGGTTCACATGTGTGGCTCTGAATGAAGGATCAGGGCTCTTGATTCACTCTTTGCCTAATTCTGTTTGTGAGAAATGTAGCACTTATGGGCCCCAGATAATAAATAATACCTGCACACACACCCACACACCACATGTGATGCTGAGAGCCCTGACATAAAGTGCATTTGTCACATATCTTTGGGCACCCTACCCAACATGCATATTTGCCTAGATTATTTCTAATACTGCAGATCTCTGAGCACCTACAAACAGCCACCAGATTTTATTACAAAAGGAACCAGCCACACAAATAGGATATCTAACTGCAAAATTACACTTGCCTAAAGCACAAAATGGAACATAATCAGTCTCGCACAAACGACAAACGTTTGGGTCCAAGATCTTATGACCCAACAGGTCTAAAACTGGGAACTTTATTCCAATGAAAAGGGGAATTTCCCAGCTTGCTAGTGGTATACTCAATTTTACCCCTTGATGGTCATAACCTACCTAATAGGGACATTGTGAAGATAAGTCCATAAATACTTGGGAAGCGTTCAGACAAGAACCTAGATAGACTAAGTTGAACTTAAAAATAGTGACAATTAGAAGTTTTGTGGAAAAACTATTTCAGGTCACTCTAGAGATATTTTAAATGTATGCAAAACTAGCAAAAGCTAGCTCACTGCCTGTAACAACAATGAAAACAGTAATAACAACATTAACAAAAAATTCAGTTATTACCATAGCCACAAGCCAGGGCCGGTTCTACAGTTTTCGCCGCCCCAAGCAGCGCACTGAATTGACGCTGCAGGCGACGGGGGCAGTCCGTGTGCCCTTAGGGTGGCAGGCGCGTTTCTGTGGCGGCGGCAATTCGGCGGCAGCTTCTATGTTTAGCTGAAGCCACCGCCAGGGCTGGCTCCAGACCCCAGTGTGCCAAGCGCGCGCTTGGGGCAGCATTTTTCCGGGAGGGCGGCAGGCGGCTCCAGCGGACCTCCTGCAGGCATGACTGCGGAGGGTCCGCTGGTCCCGCAGCTCCGGTGGACCTCCCGCAGAAATGCCTGCGGAGGGTCCGCTGGTCCCGTGGCTCTGGTGGAGCATCCGCAGGCATGCCTGTGGGAAGTCCACCAGAGCCGCGGGACCAGCGGACCCTCCGCAGGCACGTCTGCAAGAGGTCCCCCGGAGCCGCGGGACCGGCGACCACCAGAGCGCGCCCCACAGCGCGCCACCCTGCTTGGGGCGGCGGAATTCCTAGAGCCGCCCCTGGCCACCGCGGACAGCTAAACATAGAAGCTGCTGCCGAATTGCCACCACCGCGGAAATACACCTGCCACCCTAAAGGCGCACGGACTGCCCCCACCGCCGCGGCGGCAATTCGGCGCGCTGCTTGGGGGCAAAACAACCGGGACTGCCGCCCCTTCCAGATTGCCACCCCAAGCACCAGCTTGGAATGCTGATGCCTGGAGCCAGCCCTGCCACAAGCGAGACTGTAATTCTAGCAGGTTATGCTGCAGAAATAGCTAGGGAGCACAGAGCTAAGTTTACTTGCTCTGTCTCAGATCCGCTCTTTCCAGTGTGTTATGCCATTATCACCACAGTATCAGCTATTTTTAAACCCTTTGAAACCGAGAGGAAAAAACAAGACAAAAACATCTCTTGATTGCTCATGTTAGGTTCTTCAATTTTTTTAATAGCTTCTCCTTTGACTAGTAGCACTGTCAGTTCCCCAGGGGAAGAATTCAGTCCTCAAATATGCACACACAATACAAGTCTTCCAATAATGCTTCTTTTAATAGTTTAAATTCTAAGATATGTCATCTATTGAAAAGCACATATGTGTAAAAACAGACACTGATGTCATTTATATTGAGACATGGAAGCCCTTTATTAGGTATATAGAAAATGCCAATGATTTATATTAAAAAGCAAAACATCTCTATCTTTCCTTATGAGTTGGTGTCTGTCAATGGCAGTTTTATTTCCTCTAAACGCATTGGACATCTTTTCAGTCTCTGTATCTCTTTGATACAAATAGAGGTTTTGTGCAGTTCCATGCGTGACAATTAATGCAAATTATGCCATGAACCAATTTGCATATCTGCAATTAATTTGCATGCAACCATAAACGCCAGCTTTTAAAAAATTGTGTGGATTTACTGCTCATGCAGTTCTAGTGAATGAAGACCTGGTTTATCCAACAAGGCTACAGCAAGCCAATCCTCCAACACACACCTGGTCAACCTGCCTCAACCCTGAACTTGAGTAGTGGGGAGGTTCTTCCTCTAGTGATCACAGGGGGGTAGGTCAGTCTCCATGGCCCATGAAGTTCTCGGCCTCTGTTGAATCTGTCAATGAGTGCAGAATGTGGTGGTGAGTTTTTGATTTGGGAGCTGGGACTGAGCCCTACTAAACTAATTTCATTATTGATATCACCAAAGATCTATTCAATTGGAACAATTTTTAATCAATGTTGAGTTGGGCTAGATTCATACTGCTGGCCTACAGATAATAGACTATGTATCTCATTAGCACTAATGTGAGACATCCAGTTCCCTAATAAGTGCTAATATTATCTCATCAAGACTGAAGCTTGTTTTCTGGAAAGGAGCTAAAAAATTAATCATGATTAACCACACTGTTAAACAACAGAATACCAATTGAAATTTATTAAATATTTTTGGATGTTTTTTCTACATTTTCAAATGTATTTCTATTGATTTCTATTACAACACAGAATACAAAATGTACAGTGCTCACTTTATATTATTATTTTATTAAAATACTTGCACTGTAAAAAACAAAAGAAATAGTATTTTTCAATTCACCTCATACAAGTACTGTAGTGCAATCTCTATCATGAAAGTGTAACTTACAAATGTAGATTTTTTTTACATAACTGCACTCAAAAACCAACGTAAAACTTTAGAGTCTACAAGTCCACTCAGTCCTACTTCTTATTCAGCCAATCGCTAAGATAAACAAGTTTGGTTACATTTTTGGGAGATGCTGCTGTCTGCTTCTTATTTACAATATAACCTGAAAGTGAGAACAGGCGTTCGCATGGCACTTTTGTAGCTGGTGTTGCAAGGTATTTACGTGCCAGATATGCAAAACATTAATATGCCCCTTCATGCTTCGGCCACCATTCCAGAGGACATGCTTCCATGCTGATGATGCTCATTACAAAAATAATGTGTTAATAAAATTTTTGACTGAACTCCTAGGGAGGAGAATTGTATGTCTTCTGTTCTGTTTTACCCACATTCTTCAATATATTTCTTGTTATAGCAGTCTCAGATGATGACCCAGCACATGTTCTTTTTAAGAACACTTTCACAGCACTCGACCCAAGGTTTAAGAATCTGAAGTACCATCCAAAATCTGAGAGGGACGAGGTATGGAGCATGCTTTCAGAAGTCTTAAAAGAGCAACACTCAGATACAGAAACTGCAGAACCTGAATCACCAAAAAAGAAAATCAGCCTCCTGCTGGTGGCATCTGACTCACATAATGAAAATGAACCTGCAGCGGTCCACACTGTTGTGGATTGTTATCGAGCAGAACCCATCATCAGCATGTCCTCTGGAATGACAGTTGAAGTATGAAGGGAGGGACATATGAATCTTTAGTGCATCTGGCAAATAAATATCTTGTGACGCTGGTTACAACAGTGCCATGCAAACGCCTGTTCTCACTTTCAGGTGACACTGTTTTAGTTTTGAATGCAGATATTGTTTGTACATAATTCTACATTTGTAGGTTCAACTTTCATGATAAATAGATTGCACTACATTACTTGTATTAGGTGAATTGAGAAATACAATTTATTTTGTTTTTAACAATGCAAATATTTGTAATAAAAAATAAATATGAAGTGAGCACTGAACACTTTGTATTCTGTGTCATAATTGAAATCAATATATTTGAAAATGTAGAAAACATCCAAAGTATTTAAATAAATGGTATTCTATTATTGTTTAACTGCATGATTAAACACATGATTAAGCACGATTCATTTTTTTAATCGCTTGAAAGCCCTAGCAATAAGTAAAGTTACAATTATCCATGCGTATAGAAAGCCTACAAAAACCTATGCAATAATTCTAACTGTAGTAATACTAACATCTCAATAGATGATGATTGCTAAAGGGATGATTCCTGCTGGGGTTTCCATCTTAGGTCTTCCCACTTTTACCCAACCACGGAACCCTCTTTTATATTGTATTCTGACTACACCTAATACCTTCGCATATTCACGAAGGTGTGAACCCTCTTTTCCTTATCTGTACTTCCACACTCTATGAATACTGGGGTGCTCCATTTTTCATAGGTTGTTTGTAGTTCCTCCTCTTCTCATTAGCATCTACACACAACACGTATCCTGTGGTCAGGACAGACATTCAAAGATCATAGAATCATAGAAGATTAGGGTTGGAAGAGATCTCAGGAGGTCATCTAGTCCAATACCCTACTCACAGCAGGACCAAAGATGTTACAATCAGGTGTCTTGTGGTCTTCAACAATACATTGTAGTCTACTGCAGTCTATTTTTCCATAACATCACCTATTGGCACATCTTATGCAGTAACCCTGTGACCTTGCTGCAAAGAGTTAGCCAAATATGGTTGAAAAGCCTCTAAAAGCCTCTAAAAACCAGAGCTTGCATATGCTCATTTTTGACTATTTCAAAATCGCTCTGTGCCTCAATTCCCAAACTGTGAAATACAAAAATACCTCACAGAGATGTTGTGAAAATAAATTCATTAATACCAGTGAATCATATAAACCCTTTGATGGTCAGCACTAAAGAACAGCCCATGAGGATATTAATAACTCTGTATTCGGGGTTTGGTGTATGGTAAATAACTACCTATTCAGTAAGCAGTATAAATGGGACTTAAGCAGATGCTTAAAGTTCAAGTTCAAGTGCTGTCCTGAATAGGGACAAACTTACTACATGCTCAATTGCTTTCATGAATCAGAATCAAAGATCTCCAGTTTTTTTCTTTGAAAATTGGGATTACCAAACAGATTAGCAGATATCTGCAATTTACTCCCTTTATTCCACTTACCCTCACCTATCCCTTCTTCTATTCTCATGCACTAAATCATTTCTGTAGGTTATAAAACAAATAGCATTTTGACATCATTCTAAAGGGTAAGCAGCTGTTTAAATTGATATGACTAGACAGAGAACAAATGTGGCTTTACAAAATATTCTGAATGTTCTAATGCGAAAACCAGAACTCTAATATCAGTAGAAAAATTCGGGGGGCGGGTTGCAGTAGATTTTCCATAAGCATAACTGGAATCAAAGCCTACACGTGCTAATATTTGGGTTAGATAACTTAAAAGATGTATCCTTTATGCCCCATATTGTCTTTTAAAAGGAAAAATGTCTTGGTTTCACTATCAAAGAAATTTTTTGAAAGAGAGTGCAAAAAATATAGTTTTTCTAAGATGCTAAATTTTGAGATCACATTAAATCCATTGAACTGGTTTGGAAATCAACAGTATAAAATTTCAATGTCTACCTCTGCCTGAACTGTAAACTCACTTTGGTTTGGACCTATATTAAAGTAAATTCCTTTAGGCGGACTTTGCAGCTTGATTTATGGTTGGGATGGGGATTCTGGATAATGTTTTGTATTATTCAGGTAAGGATGTAAAGAATGAACTCTCAGAAGAGGGAGAAGTGTACGTTTTGGATTTTTTTAATAACGGTTTCTTGCCACTTTCATTAAAACAAAACACCCAAGGCACAAATTTCCATAACATTGTTTGTTATCATTCCCTCTTTTGAGATTTTTAGACCTTGACAAGTCAGAGGCAGACCATATTGACTCTCAAGCTGAGATAGAAAAGAGGGATGGGGGATCTGGGTTATATCTGGACAATACCAAATAATGAAATATTATTGTTCTTGTGCCCTGTCACAGACTTAATGACTAATGCAGCATACAAAAAGTGTTTTGCTACATATTGGAGGTCTGTACATTTTTATAACCAAAATTCAAGAATCTGTCTTGTCCCATCCAAATTACTCCAAAAGGAAAAACAGAAATTAAGACTTGTGTCTTTCATGATGTGCATGAGAAACATTTTGGTATGAAATAGGGGAAGAATTTTGTAGCCCCTATGTTAAGGTTTTTGTTGGCTGGTTTGTTTTAGGTGTGTGTGTGGGGGGGGGTATTAATTTTGCCTTAATTCACAAAATGACAATGGAGAAATATGGGAGCTGTCTGCTGACCAAAATAATTCCCCTAATTTCAATAGTTCTTAACAAAAGACTTTGTAGCTTGGGGGATAAAGTGCCTGTACTTGTACTTAAATGGGATTGAGTTCCAATCCTATCAGGACTGTACTTTTCACTATATATTCTTCATCTCATTGTCAAATGGCTCCCTGTGTTTTAACAGGCAAACATCTATGTTTTTCCATGATTACTTTATATTTAATGAAAATATTTAAACAAGCCGTTTGTTCAACAAGCAACAGGAAGGAGAGAACAGTGAATAAAGGAGAGAAGAGGCAGCAGACACAGCCAAGCAGAGAAGTTAGAAAAGTGAAAAACAATATTTTCCACCAGAAGCAGGAGTTCTTGTCATTCACACATAGGCAGCGCAGCCTCCAGAAAAGCAAACTCGGGTATTCTGAAGAGGTAGAAACAATTGGTCAAGTGACCTGAGACTTCCCTAAGGTGAGAAAAGAAAAATAGAAAAGAAAAAAGGAGAAAGGGCCGTGAGCCTCATTTTTACATCCTGGCCCTTACTTCTCATTGTAATCACATATAGTCCCTCTTTGACATGTTTGTGAAATGCTGCCAGTGTCTGGGGTAGCAGAGAGCAGCAGACAAGTCCCTCTGCACAAATGACCGTCCTTTGGGCTACACCTGAGCTGGCTGTTGCAAAGCTTCTTATTTTGGTGTTGGGCCTTCTTGACCATAAACATGTTGAGCTCAACTTAGTTCCTAACAGGGCCGGCTCTAGGATTTTTGCCGGCCCCTTTTTTTTTTGTGCCCCGCTGCCCCTGGCCCTGCCCCAACTCCACCCCTTAAGAACCACTTCCCCAAATCCCCAGCTCTGCCTCCTCCCCCAGGCGTGCTGCATTTCCCGCCCCCCCATTGCTTCCTGGGGGCCCACCGCGCCCTCCCGCCCTAGCTCACTTCCGCTCCGCTTCTCCCCCGTCCCTCTCAGGCGAGGGAGGGCGGAGAAGCAGAGCAGTGGCACGTTCAGGGGAGCAGGCAGAGTGGAGGGGAGCTAGGGTGGTGGGCGCAGGAAGTAACGGGGGATAGAGGAACCGCTCCACCACCGCCGCCTCCCCTGAATGCCCCGCTGCTTGGCTTCTCCTCCCTCCCAGACTTGCTGCATGAAACAGCTGTTTCACGCACAGCAAGCCTGGGAGGGAGAGGGGAGAAGCCGAGCAGTGGCAGTGCGCTCAGGGGAGCAGGCGGAGACGGAGCAGATGTAAGCTGGGGCAGCGACCTGGGGCAGCAGGGGCACTTTTTCCCCATGCCCCGGAGTTTGCACCAATGATGGCCAGCGCCAGAACGCCGCCCCTAGAAACGTGCTGCCCCAAGCACCTGCTTGTTTTGCTGGTGCCTGGAGCCGGCCCTGGTTCCTAAAGTGCATGGGATGTGCCTTGTTCTGCTCCCTTTGCACTGCTCAAACAGCACAGAGGAAGCAGAAACTACACCATTCCCGTGCTGGTGAGGGGTATCCCCATGGGCTCAGAGTCAGAGTAGTCAGTTCCTATGCCACCATCCCTACAGCTTCCAACTTAGGGGACAGGGAGCAAGGAGGAGTGAGAAGAGAGTTGCCAAACTGTGCACCCAAGGCTTCTTGAACCTCCACCAGGACTGGGGCAGAAAATCAGGGCACTGTAACTGGCTCCCTGATGTTCCCCACCTTGCTGCATCCACAGTCCTTAGCCCCTGTGATGGGGGGCCCACCTCATACCAGCCTTGAAAGAGTTCATGCAGATGAGCAGGGTGTCAATTAACTTGAAAGGCTGCACCTGAGGGAGAGCCAGGAATGGAAAAACTGACTGGAGGTGGAGCCCCAGCTGAGAAGGAATGGGCAGAGCTGGTATAAAGATAGGAAGTTGGCATCAGAAAGGGGCTGAAGGGGAAGTAGTCTGCAGTCGCTCCCCAGGAAAAGGGAGGTGTGTTTGGGGCTACAATGCCAAGTAGCCTGCAGTTACTCCCTGGGAGGAGGGAGTTTGGGCTGGTAAACCCAGGTTGGAGGAGCCAAAAGCATAGCTAAGATGTAGGAAGGAGTCTAGGGAAAGAGCAACATGGTCTGGGAGTGAGCAGGCTACCGTTACTAGAAATAGGGTCACTGGACGGGAACCTGGGGAGTAGATCTGTAGTAGCGTCACGGTCAGGGTAGTAAAGGGTAGACTGCCATTTTGTATAGAGGGACTTTGATACCACAGAAGGGGAGGACTATAGTGACCTAACTGGAGGACTAAGTCACAAACGAGCACAGAGAAAGAGAGAGACTAGAGAGAGCAGAACCCACAGAAGGGGGTGTGAGAACAGCAAAGATATAATTCCCAGAGCAACCAGGAGAAGGCACCCTACTGGTAAGTGGACCCCATGATAGCCCCATATAATACATAGGTGAAATTCTGGCTCTACTGATGTCAAAGAAAGTTTTGCCATTGACTTCAATAGAATGAGGATTTCACTTGATGAGTTTAAAACAAGCCTAAGCAGGCATACCAATGTAACCAGACATTTATAAACTTCCATACCTTTTTCCTCATAATACTGAATACAATATTTTTATTTGGCTGTTATTACTCATTTCTTAAAACACAAGGCCCCAATGTGGCTGCCAAACTGTCTACTATGTCTACTTTAGTTTCTTTCCCTTATAAATTTTAAGTGCATCTCTCACTGGTGAAATTCAAGAAGATGGCTTCTGTTCTACTGAGAGCTCCATGTGCAAAGCAGAACCAGTGTTTGAACAACAGGAATTGAATACTCGGGGCATATAGGGAAATGTCAAAATGTTGCCATTTTAGAGCTCAGTCTATTCATCATAAAAACTAGCCATCTTCCAACCAAAATAAAGGAATAATTGAAGAAGAAATATCTGTCACATACATCAATATCAGTGAAAGAGGCTCAGTATGATACGTTCATTTTCTCTCACATTTTCTCTGCTGCAAGAGGCCAAACTAGAATTCATTCAGTGACTGTAAACATCTTGGGGTAAGTACATGATGGTCACACTGAGATGGCAAACTCAGTTAAGTGATTTATTGTACCTCCTATTCACCAAAATAGCCAAAATCACCATTCACATCAACCTTGAAGGTTTTATTTTGAAACATGGTTGATCTCTATAGCCACCACTGTTCTAAGACAAAACCATCCCAACTTACACATGTTCATGTAAATATTACTGATGATCACAGGAGATCAAATTAATTTCGGCTGGAACTTCATTGACTAAATGTTCTTACATAGATCTGGTATAATTTAAAGAAATATTCCTTGTATCTATTCTCATTCTTGTTTAAAGCACAAAGACTGGCATGGCATTTTTGTTCAGACCAACTAAATCACAAATAATATACCACATAACATTATCTTCAAAATATAAACTTGAAACTAAATGGCTGGAGAAGAACACTCAATAATTTAATCAGTTAATTTTTACTTCATCCTGTTAATGAAAACATTCAATAACTTCTGCTCTAAGCTTTGAAAATGTAAGTTATAAATCTCTCTCTAATACCTTCTTTGTACCTTAGCACATCAGTTAATCCTCTGGCTGCTGAAGAATGGAAAACATCAAACTGTGAAACTTTCTTGACTTAAAGATACCAAGTAAATTGACTGGTCACAACTTTGATCTGAAATATGAAATACACACCCTTTCTTTATTAAATATACACTCAGTAAAACAGGCCTCAGAGATCAGATCAAAGGAAGACTACACAATACAAAATGAGATGCAGGGAGAGTGTGAGCTAATTCATAGCAAGTCCTTTAGTTGAGTTTCAAGAACAGGATACTGAAACTGTTATGAGCTGCTGAAAGGTGGAAGTAGGATTTACATTTCAATTTTTATTGATAAGTAAAATTGTAATGTACATAACTGACATGCAGAATAGACTTTCCACGGGAGAATTATTCTTTTTACCACCTATTTACAGTGTAATGAGCAGAGTGGCAGAAAATGGGCAAAATCTACCTCTCCCCCCCAAAAAATAAAACAAAACAAAACAAAAACACACATATAGGGTTATTCAGTGGCAATGGCCAAACCTCAAAAGGTCTGGAGGGTCTATTCTGTTTGGTTCTTTTAAAAATGTCTGGTCTGGATATTGGGATGGAAACCGGTTATGAGATCAAATGACCTAAGATTTCCAGTAGAGCTCCCATTTTCCCCAGGGCTCAGATAATAGGAATAGCCTTGGGGTAGTATTTATGGTACTATTGCTTCTGATATAATGCAAAACTAGAAAGCACAAATATGAAGGGAAATGGCGGGGCGGGGGGGAGTCCAGGAGCCAGAGGAATCAAACTTTATTACATTTTCAGTTTGTTATGAGTTAATTTTTATTTTACATAGCCTGATTCAACCACACCCATATTCTATGCAGACTCTAAATCCTCTTCCAATCAGTCGAATTCACCGGATATTCCAATTAATAGTGTACGTCTTCACAGCAGAGTTCACTTGGGTCTGGGAACCTGGCTTAGCCTAGCCTGGATGTGAGAGTCCAATCACACTTGAGCCATACCCAAATTGCTACATCCACACTGGTGCTGCACTCTTACATGCGAGGCACATCCCATGGTCCTTAGTATGTCACTAAACCTCACCACTCTGAATTGTTTCACAGTATACTGTGAGATAACCTGTCTGTTCTTCCTTGGCCCCTGGGCAGTTAGCTCACTAACTCAGAAAACAACTTCCAGATTGGCAGCTCTAGATTTATGTCCGCAGCATCTGTTCCAAAAACATCATTTAGCCGGGGGCTGCGACTGGGATAAAGATGTTGCCTTAGAACATGCAGGGAAACATGATTTCTGAACCCTTTGCGTCTTACAGTGTGGCTCATAAGGCTGCTGGTGGTAAAATTGTTGAGCCATCAAACTAGGCTTGTATGATTGCCTGTGGAATTTTCTCTTTGGGACAGGTGTATATATTCCCAAGGAACAGAGAATGACCCTGGGAGTCCTTTAGTGTATGCAATGACTCAGCTGTCTTTTGGTTAAAAAGACGAGTTTCATCAAAGGTCATGTCCTTCACAGTATTCTGGATCTACCTTGGAACTCTGAAGCATAGAGCCATGATTCATGGAGCATCACAACAGCAATAGCCATTTCCCTCAAAGATGTGTCTGCTGCATCTATAGCTGATTGAAGAGTGGTTCTGGCAACCAGCTTGCTATCCTTAATAAGAGCCTGAAATTGAGCTCTGTCCTGTTGCAGAAGCCTGTCGATGAAATCTGTGAATTTGAAGTAGTTCAGATAACTGTTCTTAGCCATCAGTGCTTGGTAAATGGATATTCTGAACTGAAGGCTAATAGATTCTTTCCCAATAAATCGAGTTGTTTAACTCTTTATCAATGAGAGCAGATCTAGGGTGTTGCTGTCTAGATCTCTCCATGGCCTCCTGGACAATCAAAGAGTTAGGAGCAGGATGCGAACAGAGAAATTCCACCCCTTTGGTTGAGACATTTTTATGCCCTCTTACAGGTAGGTATGCAAGTGACTGGGGTATGCCTGACTGCTCTAGCTGGTTCCAGAATGACTTCATTAACACAAAGTGCTATTTGGCTGGATCCGGAGGATTGGAGGATGTCCAGGAGTTTATGATGAGGATCCTGAACTTCCCCAGGGAAGATATGTAGCTCCCCTGCAACCCTACATAACAGTTCCTGGAACTGCTTATAGTCATCAGGGGATGGAGATATTGGAGTGTCTGCTTCCTCTAAACATGATGCCAGTCTCCTTGGTACCAGTGGAACCAGTAGATCCAGTACATAATCTTCCTCTTTCATGGGGTCAGGAAGAAGCTCCGGCTTTCAGAGAGGAAGGGTGGACTGACTCTCTAGCAGATTGTGTGGACTCTGCAGGATTGTATGGATCCCCTCGATGGGTGAAAGGGTGGTTGTGGAGGTTCATTGGCACCAATGGCTCCAAGACAGGTGCTGAGGTGGAGGTTGGTTCCAGACTGGTCTGGGAAGGAATGCCTCAGAGAAGGAGACATCAGTTCATCAGGGTGAGTCAGAGTCTCCTGAGAAAGAAAATGCCAATTCTGATCCATCGGCAGTACTGACAATGCCGTTGGAAAGAAACCATGTCTGGATGATTAAATGGGAGACAAACTCCTCCCATAAGCTACATCTCCTGGTGGAGTCAAGACCTCCTTTGTGAGGGAAGGACTTGATGGTGATAGAAACAGGGGTTCTGGAAGAGCAAAAATGTCATCAGCTGGAGTGTAAGACTCTGTTCTTCTTGGAGTGCAAGGGGGCCTGTCCGCCTGAACCAAGAAAGCCAGAGCAGTTACAGTTTGCACCAGAGTCAGGTGAGGTAGAGTGGGTACCAGTGGCTGAGGCTCTTGATGGTTGCCTTTTGTCAGTACAGTCGGTTCCCAGAATCTAGGCTTAGCTGGTACCAGAGGCAACACTGCGACCGGAGGACGGTCTGGTACCAGCAGAGCCCTAGATTTGTGGGCTTTCTTGTCATGGGAAGACTTGCTTGACTTAGGCAGGGTTGTATCACACTTCCTTGAAGTGGATGTAGGGGAGGATTTGCTCTTGTGTTTATGAGAATGCTCCCTACCCTCCTGACATGACCCAGACAGGAGATCTGTGGGAGTTGATTCCCTCACTCCTAAGTCAGACCTTGTGACAGGAGAGGCAGTAGCTATGCCGCTATGGGACAAACCCTCCTATTGACATAGCACTGTCTACACTGGGAGTTAGGTCAGTATAACTAGTTAGACTGACATAAGACCCTTGTGTAGTCCAAACCTAAGACTGTAAGCTCGTCAGGGCAGGCACTCTCTGATTTCATGTTGCACAGTGTCTAGCACAATGAGGCCTCAATCTTAGTATCCTCCAGGTGTTACATATTACAGACAAACAGTGCATCTTTCCTTTAATGGTCAGGGAAGCTGCCCCCTTCAGACAGAAAGCAGGTTCATTAGCCTGAAAGGGAGCTGAACCTTCTGCTGTCCAAGTGGGGGAGATATAATTTGCATTCTGGATGCATTCAGCTCCATGATGGCTCCTTGGGCCACACCACTCTGGGGCCCAAGGGGGGCCAGGGCAGCTCAGCAGGATCACAGAGGAGCACATTAGAACAGGTGCAAAGAATGGCAACTAGGATGATTAGGGGAATGAAGAGCCTATTTTATGAGAGTAGAATAACAGAGCTTGGCTTATTTAGCCTAGCAAAATGAAGGCTGAGAGATGGGATTTGCTCTCTATAAATAACTCATGGGGGCAGGGGTAAAATCCAGAGAGGAAGAAGAGCTATTTAAGCTAAAGGATAATGTTGACACAAGAACAAATGGATATGAAATGGCCATGAGTAAATTTAGGCTGGATATTAGATTTCTAACCATGAGAAGAGTGAGTTTAACAGCTTCCCAGTAAGTATAGAGAGGGCAAGAAACCAAACTGGTTTTAAGATGGTGCATGATAAGTTTACAAACAGGATTGTATGATGCGTTTGCTTACAACAGTAGGGGACTGGATTCGAAGACCTAGGAGTTCCCTTCAAGTATTATGTTCCTACATAGGAAATATAAGGTCTGCAGTAGGGTAGTGACGACAAAGTAGACCCACAGCCCAGAGGTGAAAGTAAGCTAGTACAGTCTGGTACGGCACACCGGTAAGAGCCGTTACACCGTGCCGAACTGGACTGGCTTCTCCAGTGGTCATTTAAAAGGCCCAGGGCTCCAGCCACTGAGGGGAGCCCCGGGCCCTTTAAATCACCACTGGAGCTCCTGCAGCCAGCCTCAGGCGGGGATGTAAAGGGCCCGGAGCTCTGGCCCCTGCAGGGAGCCCCTGGACCTTTTAAGTGCCACCTGAGCGCCCCAGGCTCTTTAATTTGCCCCTGAGCCCCGGGGCTCCCAGCCACCTCTGCAGCTGGTAGCTCCAGGGTCTTTAAAAGGTCCTGTCGGAGCCCCAGGGTCTTTAAATAATGAAAGGCCACGCCTCTTGCAGTTGAGGCCACGCCCCTGCTCAGGACTCTGGCGTACCGGTAAGTCCTTTAAGTTACTTTCACCCCGGCCAGAGCCTGAGAAAGGGGAAGAGGGACAGTTTCTTTCTCCTTGGCTCCCTGTGGACTAATATTATTTGTATTGTGGTAGCATGTATGAGCCCCAGTTGTGGACCAGGATCCCACTGTGCTAGGCAATATACAAATTGGGATATACCCAGCAAAAAGACTGATACTGTACTTGAGCTGTTTGCTGCATGGGGATTTGGGCCAAAGGGCATATCAGACTGGTTTTTTCAAAGACAGAATGGCTCAGTTTACCTAATTAATGCTTTAGAGTTTACACCAGCAAAAATTCATGAAGTAAAAGAAGAAATATCTGGGGATTACTGGAGATATCATGCCTTTCAAGGCATTTCAGTACATGTTCTTTGGGAATGTGTTAAAATAAAAGATTTCAGACAAAAGCATATTAGCAACATAGTGAAAATATTACAAAGTTTAAATCAAACCACAGATAGAAATGAAGCTACTTCTGAGGTCCAGGGTGCAACAGATTGGTGTATATAAATACATGTCTGTGTCAGACTGTGACTTTGAATGAACACTGTAACCACTATTTTGAAGAATGTGACCAACATTTTGAGTATGTGCCTGTAGCTGCTTAAAGCTGTTAAGGAGAAATCAAGGACAGCATATTGTAAGACCTGCTACGCCCCTGAAGGGCTAAAACAAATGTCATCAATTTATTGTCCTCCAATCAAGGAGGTCCTCCACTCCTAGAACAATAGTTTCACCACAGAGAAGAGCCAGGCTGGCTGAAGAGAACTGGGTTTCACAGTTTGGGCTCCAGGGAAGGGGGAAAGACCTGCTGGTTAACCACTCAACTGGAGATCTGCAACTGATCAGTTGCTCACGTGACAGACTAGACAGAAATCTTATTTAAGGGCAGGATCTGCTCCAGGCTCCTTGTCTCTCCCTGGCCAACCATCCCCAAATAACATGAAGACTGCAGGTGGCAGAGGGCAGGACTGGCCTAGAATGCACAAGAAGTGATGAGCCTAGACTCGGGGAGAAAGTGTATAGGCTTTTGTTGTTTTCCCTTAATATCTGTAACTCTTGTTTGCTTTTAGAGTAAGAGTTACTGTGGTTAAGAAACTCCTTTGCAGAGCCTGTGTTCCTTGCTTTACCTGCCACCTGGTCACCAAGGAGTTAAACTATAAACCAGAGCACCCACAACAAGGTGGAACTCTGGAGAAATGTGCATAAGCAACTGGGGAGGCATGGGAGGTCAGCCTAGTTTCAGAGCCTGGGACAGTTGGATTGCAGAGTCCAAATCCCAAGGAAGGGTGACAGATAAGGAGTTTGCATCCAGGAGTGTGCCTTAGTGTACATCTACACTGCGAAAAACACCGCAGGGCAGCAAGTCTCAAAATCTGGTTCAACCAACTTGGGCTTGTAGGGTTCATGCTACAGGACTAAAAATAGCCTTGTAGACTTTCCCCCTCAGGCTGGAACCCAGGCTCTGAAACTCAGTGGCAGGGGACACAGATTCCAGCCTGAGTGGGAGCATCTTCACTGCTATTTTTAGCCCTGTAACGCCAGCCCCATGAGCCTGAGTCAGTTGACCTGGGGCCCTGGGATTCACTGCTGGAGTTGTGGGTTTGGTGGGTTTTTTTTTGCAGGGTCAATGTAACTCTTCAAGATTCAGAGCTAGAATCAGTGGCTGGACTCTGCCCAGACCCAGCAGGTTTGGAGGCAGATGGGATTCAAAGGTCAATTGGGTCCAATTACAAACTAGTGACCATCAGGTAGAAGGACTTAGCCAGGTCTATAACAGAGGGTGGCAGTCAAATGATCCATAATACACCACTGGGCAGTTGCGAAATTATGGCATGGGACCTCAAAGCAAACCCCTTTTCTATAAAATGCCACGGGATCGTCAATGTCCAAGCAGAACAGTGTGGACCTCTGCTTCTAAACACTCCCACCCAGCAGTCTGCACGGAACTCCATTTACCTAACTCAGAAAAATACAGAACTGAATCAACTCTGCAGAGATTTGAACCTGTGTTTGTTGGTATATAAACTTCTATGGCATACCCATGGCTTTCCATAGACATTCTGCAAAGCAGAGAGGTTTTGCCAGTCTCTAACTGATGCTACCAATAGTAAATTCACCTTATTAAAACAAACACTGCTGTTATGATCCCAAATGATCCCCACTGACATTACTGCAAGCTGTAGTATTTTAAACCATTACTACAGTACATACACTTTTCTGAAACTACTAAAAATAACTGAAGATTATTACTACAAAAATTTGAAAATACAAAAATAGATTTTTAAAATGGTACATACAAAAAAGAAAGAGTAGAAAGTAATTGAGCCTCTAGAATTCTCCTAGATCGACAAGATATAGGCCTTGTTTACACAGCCAGGCATTGCACCTCTAGCTGGGGTGTAAATCTAGAGCTTACCACACTACCATGCACTAATTGGACATGTGGACCTTGGGACCATGCCCTAAATGTTCTACAGTGTGCTTTGATCTACTCCTGTTTCAAAAGCAGAGTAGGTCGAAGCACATTATGCTTTCAATTTTCAGGGTCCACACAGCCAGCTAGTGCATGGTAGGGGGTGCACTTTAGATTCACACCCCAGTTTGCCATTCAATAACTGACTGCGTAAAGACAAGCCAATAAACAGACAGAAAAAAACCCCACCATCAATTTATCGTTGGGGCTACTTATTTGTAACTAGGGCCATCTGAAGCACTGGAATGATGCAAGGAGATTAGATTAATCCAGAGTCTTCTTTACGAAATGCCATAAAAGCTTCTCATTTGATTCCTCCCCCCCGCACCATAACCAGAAGGACATTCTCAGTATCAACCATTTCCCTCTTTCACCACACAATAGAAAGACCCTATCCAAGCAGTGCTTTCATAACCAAAACAGGGAGAAGAGGCAGAAACTCCATCAAATCCACTAGTAATCTGGCTATTGCCAATCTATTTTACGTGCAAAGTGCATCGATATTATGGTGATGGACTGCAGTACAAAATCCTAGCTGGATTAGAAAAAACGTTGATTCAAAGGGAAAGGGAGAGAGATTTTCTTTCTCAGACCTTAGAAGAGTTGCTTATAGAAAATTACTATCTATTAGAAAAAGGGAAGGAGGCACCTGATAGTAACTGAACACTTCATCCTTGTCACGTTTCCTTTTTTCACTACGCCTTTAGAAACAATGTTGATATTTTGATCTGCTCTATACTGACAAGCAGACAAAATGGAATATTGGCAAGGTTTCACTGATTGAAAACAGCCAATTCTATATCCAGCCTGTGAGCTTGTCTGATGTTTAACATACAGTAGCATCTGATTGTTACAGATAAAAAAAATACAATACATCTTGCTAAAGCTGATGGTGTATCAGGTGGTTTGTGATGCTGTGACAAATAGCCTACTCGATTCCTGACAAAATACTCCCTCTGCTGTACAACATACAATGTTACACAAGTCTAAGGACGTACACCAAAACCTTCATATATACTAGTACATAAAATAAGAAAAGGTTATAAGTGTAAAATATTGTCTAGATCAGAAACCTAATTCACACTTCCAGATTTTTCTGGTTGGCCTTTGTGGAAAGAGAAAGATTGTCTGCTTCTACCAAATAGCCTACTGATTATATCTGAATGTGCCAATCAAAACAGGCAAAGAGGCTGTCTGTTAGTTTAGACTGATCAATTAGGGCTTGACCTTCAAAAATACATTAACAATACTAGATCAAATTTCTAAATTATGATTATAACTGTCTACAGATACTGGTCCAGTTAAAGTAGTCAACACAAGATGGGGTTAGGATTAGATACAAATATAAATATATTTATGTCAGCAATATCAAACTGAGAATGGGCATGAATCTAGCCATGGGGTACTTCTTGTTGTTGTTCAATTATTGTACAATAATTGGATTGCATTATAAATTCCCTCGGTCACATTTCATCGTATTTCTACAATAGACAGCTAACTGGGAAATATTGAAAAGTACATAATGTTTTGGTGGAAAAAGAAAAAAAATCCATAGAAACTTCCACATCAGGAAGGGATGTAACAAACTACATAACATGATGCTGAAATCTGAAGAAAATCAGGCAACAGTTCCTAGAACAAAGTGAAATTGCTATACTGGATGAAAACCAGCAAAAAAACACAGTGTACAATCTCCAGGAAATAGACAAACTTGCAGCACATGAATTATTGCAATTGCAAACACACACCACTGAGGATCTCTGCTTTATGGGGTGTGCAACGAATCTTTCAAATATGACACAATCAATAACTGATATTCTTTTGAGCATATGAAACCAAGCAGCAAGCTCAGTATTTCCCCAGTAGTATCTGCATAGTGAGAAAACTTCAGGAAACTGAAGTAGAAACAAAGTACATTTTTAAAATAATGCTATATTACACCATGAATATCTAATATGTAGATTTTTTTAAACTACAATATTCATTTTTTTTACATTTATAATGTTGATAAATCATGCCATGAACACTCAATCTGCAAATTTTAGCTTTTGAGTTGTACAGTTGAAAAAGATACCAGACAGGACAACTTCCATTTAAAAAAAGTATCACATTCAAAAGATGGATTTTCTTTACCACACATATAATACATTTTTCTGGGACCCTCACAACAACCTAACACCTTCCACACCTGCTGTCTTCACTGTATTCTAAATATCAAGTGGGAAAGCAAAGTTCCTGACATCATAATACTTGAGAAAGCAAAACTGCCAAGTCTAATCACTATTCTCAAACACAAAGATGTGTCTGTTGGCTTGGTCTTCTGCACTGGATGGACAACAGCTGCATTCCAAAAGATCTCCTGTACAGCGAATTTGCGGCTGGGCCAAGGCCACTATGACAAACTAGGCTCAGGTTCAAGGACATTTACAAGAGGGACTTAAGAATCTTCAGCATCAGCACCAGAAGCTGGGGAAATGGAGCTAGCAACAGGCTACACTGGAGGGCTGTGCTGCCCCAGGGAGTCAAAGAGGCTGAAGAGAGGTAGTTGAGAAAGAGGAAAGCACAGCAAACCTCAAGTGATAGTAGTGAACTAGCTTCCTTCTCTGACCCTGTGCCTTATGCCTGTCACTCAGGAATTAGACTTTTTAGCCCCACATCATGCTGCAGCACGACACAAAGAACCTGACCTTCTTTGGCGCTTAGATCACCATCTTTCAAGATGGACAGCTGCTGTACTGAATGGGTGCATCTAATAGTAATCTCAATGGAAAGGAATTTAAGTATATAAATACCTTAAACTACAATTAGAATTATCCTATATTTATGGCTATTTCCCCCTGAAAAGTTCTTTTGAGAGGCAGTTTAAAATTTCTAATCTGAAATTTATTACTGATGCATAAAAATTACAGTAAAAAATCAAATATGTCTATATTTATAAAACAGCTAACTGAAAGTAGAATTTTCGGGGGCAGGGAGGTAGAAATTCAGTAAAATGACACTGGAGGTAGATCTGGAATACAAAAAGTGGGTAAAAGTCTTTCCAGCAATGCCGCAATAATATAATATTATATTTTAATCTTCCTTAACCAGTCCAAAAACTCAAGATCAAACGCTTCTGACTTACTAGTAACACTCTAATTTACAATGATACTATAGGGTTACATCATGCATATATATTCCATAACTTTAATGCATTTGGAATATATAACTGTCAGTACAGGAAAATACAAAACAAAAACATATTGTTAACTGTGTGTCCTTTGAAAAGAACAGTTATCACCATTTGGTTACTGAAGCACACAGCCAGCAGCAGACTGTGATAAATTCTTTATATAGGAAAACATTTCTACAACATACATATTACATCTGATTATATTTGTCATATAAAACATACTAGGGATAACAGCTGCCTCTGTTCAAAAAGAACAGGCATCTGTGAATCATTCATCTCAAGCATCAATATCAAATTATGACCCATATCCTAATCAAGACTTGACAGGGTCATACATTTGCAGTACATAAAAACCACCACTGGATGGCAGGAAAATCAGTTAATAATTTCTTCAAGCTTCATAAACTCCCAAGATGCTAGTGAATTACTATAAAACCAGATGAATCCAAATATACTGTCAACGTGAACTTACATATGCAATACAAATGCCAACTCCATGAAAGCCCTCCAAGTGGCAGGAGCTTACACAATATTGTCGGAAGCCTTAAACCCTATAAAAATATTGAGTAGTTTTAGTGTTACTCAGATTCAAAGTTATCATCATTTCTGAACAGCTACAACAAACAAGCTGGCAGCGGCAGAGGTTGCATGGTAATCCTGTAAGGTACCACAGAATAAAAATCGAATGTTTAAGTTATCATTAATGAGACCAAGGGAGATGTGGCACTCTACGCTATCGACCTCACAACACCCAGTACCACAAGGTTTCAATATGTGTTCCCATAGAGCACACTGTTTCACAGATTGAAAGCTTCCAGACAAACCCACAGGACTCCTTTTAAAGGAATATATGTTACTTCTATTTAAAGAAGAGGCAGCTTCTAAGAAGAAACAATGGAGACTGAATTTACAGTGTACCTAACATTAATCAGTGTTCTATTCTCTCCAGCTGAAAAGCACACTATCAGAGAGGGTTACTCACCTTGTGCAGTAACTGAGGTTCTTTGAGATGTGTGTCCCTGTGGGTGCTACCCTTTAGGTGTTCATGAGCCCCTGAGCCTGTAACAGGAGATTTGTGGTAGCAGTGCCTGGTCGGGTCACACATGCATGGTCCCAGTCTCATGCCTCTTTAAGCAATTATCTGGCACTGTGCGACCAACCCCATCTCAGTTCCTTCTGTACTGCCTTTGGCTCAAGTCAAAGCATCTACCAGCACCCCTGTGCTTAGTCTTGGTAGCATAGTTTTCTCACTCATTCTAGTAGTCATTTTTTTTAAATCCCTGTTTATTTTCTTTCCCCTAACAAAAAAATCCCCCCCCCTTCACTAGGAGTTTGTTTCCATTTTTGAACCATTAGAGTCTTCATTCTCCCCTTCCGGTGGGGGAAACGCTCCCCTGAGAGGCATGCCCGGCTCACCATGTTTTAAACACTACCTCACCTGCAGGCTGTCGATACCTGTGTCAGATGGGCACTCACAGTGTGTTCACTGCCTAGGCAAGGCACAAGTACCTCAAAAGTGCTTTCACTGCCTTCATAGAATCATAGAATATCAGGATTGGAAGGGACCTCAGGAGGTCATCTAGTCCAACCCCCTGCTCAAAGCAGGACCAATTCCCAACTAAATCATCCCAGCCAGGGCTTTGTCAAGCCTGACCTTAAAAATCTCTAAGGAAGGAGATTCCACCACCTCCCTAGGTAACCCATTCCAGTGCTTCACCACCCTCCTAGTGAAAACGTTTTTCCTAATATCCAGTCTAAACCTCCCCCACTGCAACTTGAGACCATTACTCCTTGTTCTGTCATCAGGTACCATGTAATGTAATTAAATGGGATTCCTTCATTTGACTGTTTTTCTTCAGATCCTACCTGTACTTTATCACCTTTTATCCTCTCCTTTTTACTAGGATATAGATAGATCTTCCCCAAGAGATGTCTGTCTGAACCATGTGCTCCTCTGCCCATCAGTTTTCGCCTAGCCCTTAGTTTAAAAACTCTTCTGCGACATATTTAATTTTATATGTCAGCAATCTGGTTCTGTTTTGGTTGAGATGGAGCCCATCCTTCCTGTATAGATTCTCCTTTCCCAAAAGGGCTCCCCAGTTCCTAATAAACCTAAAATCATCCTCCCTACACCATTGTCTCATCCATGCATTGAGATCCTGCAGTTCTGCCTGTCTAACTGGCCATGCAAGTGGAACTGGACACATTTCAGATAATTCTATCAAGGAAGTCCTGGACTTTAATCTCGTACCTAGCAGCCTAAATTTGGCCTCCAGAACCTCTCTCCTACCTTTTCTTGTTGTTGGTAACTACATGAACTATGACCACCAGCTCCTCCCCAGCACTGCACATAAGTATGTCTAGATGCCTCGAGAGATTTGCGCCCTTTGTACCTGGCAGGTAATTCACCATGCACTTCTTCTAGTCATTACAAACCTAACTATATTTCTGATCATCGAATCCCCCATTACTATTACCTGTCTCTTCCTAATAACTCTGGTTCCCTCCCTCAGAGGGATATTCTCAGTGAGAGAGGATACCACGACATCATCTGAAAGGAGTGTCCCAACTGTGAGATCATTTCCCTCCACTCCAGCTTGATGTTCTCCTTTCCCAAGAGTTTCATCCTCCTCAACATCACCGAGATTGTCAGACTGGGGATGGGACCATGCTACTGTGTCCCTGAAAGTCTCATCTATGTACCTCTGTCTCCCTTAGCTCTTCCAATTAAGCCACTCTAGTCTCTCAGGGCCATGAGCTGCTTGCACTGAATGTACAGATATGCCACTTATGCTGCATCCAGTGCAATAAACTGGATCGCCGCCACTCCGCTGCTGGACTTCAGCTTGCATTATTTTTACTCTGGTTTTTGTTTTGGTTTTGGGAGGGGAGTTATTGATCTAAGTTTAGAATATGTTTGTTAGGTGTATCTGGCGCTCACACTCCCTCTCTTAAACTCCAGTTTACTAGCTTTTCTGGTTGCTTATAAACTGTTTTTTAAAATGCCTGTTCTCCTTGAATAGCCCTGCCTCCTTGTTCAGGGATACTAAAGGGATTAGGGATCAAAGGATGGTAGACTAGAGTCTCATTAGGAAGCTCTCAGCCTTGCCTAGCTGGCTGCTAGGCTCAGCACACAGTCCCCTAAACAGACCACATTATAAATTTCAATCAAGCAGGCACACGGCAAGTGGCAAGCACACAAACAAACAAACTTACAACAAACTCACCCAAAAGGTCATGTAGTTGCTCCTTCTTCACCTGGAGAACTCCCTCACAAAACTCCTATTTGCTGCTCCTGTTCACTAGCTCTAGTATAGCTCTTTTGATAGAGTCAGATTAAAACAAATAGGCACATTGATTCACTTTAGATTTCTGCCCTGGGTTGAGGCCCAGATTCCCATTTTGTAAATGCAGTTTGCACCCTGAAATCTGTCCCAGCATTTTTCCTATTGGAAATGTCAGCAAATACGTAGACACTCAACTTAATTTGCACCAGTAGTAACAGAAGTAGGGCAGAAATCACAAATCTGTGTTCTTGCAGGAGAAAAACTTCTCCACATCTATCATATATGGGGAGAATCTTGTACTGTAGTCTCTGGGCCATCCTATCAAAATCCCAGGGATGGTTCCATACTATTCTGCAACTTTTATAGGTAATTGTATTATATCAATGTAAACAATGTGACAGGAATAACCCCCTTGATCAATGTATGTTATGTGTCCTTTTCAGTGCCAGATCCACAAAGGATATGTCTACTACAGCCGCAGAAACAGATTTTGGCTCTTCATTTCAAGCTGTGGAAACTCCTATTTTTTTTGCAGTGGAGGTGTCCAATTCAGTCCCCAGTGTTGGCCATGATGTGGGCCATCACTTAAGCATAATAAATCTTACTGGATTTGTTAAAATATAACTACTTTGGAGACCCAGAATAAAAGTGCTGAAGATAAAAATAAAATTAGCAGACGGGTGTGAACCAAAGCCCCACAACTCTGGAAGGAAACAGAACTTTGTTAAATTTGGTGCTGTACCCAAATTTTACAGCTGGCACTCTTTCTTTCGTGGGACAAATCAAAACCCCAGCTCTTTTTATCTCACAGCTGTGGGGAAATAGCCTCTGGCCCCGAATGTGGATTTTTAAATTAAATCCAGTACTCCAGCATGCAGATCTTCATATTATGATCACCTGCTCATTTCCTGTGCCCTGTGATATGCAGTTTGACCCGTAAATTATCAACACCAGGCTTCAGGTTTAACTGCCTTTTGAGGTGATTAGGGACAGTTCACACCTTAACCAGCTATCATGTCAGGCTATCTACAGGCTGAGGCAGACTGCACTGCATTGGTTTATACTAGATTCACAATTCAAAGGACACCTTTACAACCATAACGAGTAGAGTCAGGTTTTTTTTAATGGAAACAGATTTTCAGAACACAAGATGGCATCCTCAAAAAAATAATAATAAATAAATAAAAGGAAGAGCAAGCTGGCCCAGTGCGATCCCATATCTTGGCTAACCTTAAAGGAAACTTACAGCCTTTTTTTCCCAATGTAAATATGTTTGTGTGAGAGAGAGAATTTAAAAACCACCACCATACTTTTCATATCTCTTAATCAAAGTGATTGCTGATAAAGCCTAAAAAAAGCCAGTCGCGTTTTGGAAAGGCTTTGAAGAAAGTTGGCATGTGAATAAGTGAAAATATACAAAGAGCAGCTCATAACAAATCTTGCATGCCTCACCATGATCTGTCTCTAAAAGGTTTCCATGAATTTGATCGTTGCAATAAAGGTCAATTTTGACACCTCTGCAATTTGTAACTAAAGACCTTCTTTTCAAAGAAAGTAACATACTAAAAAAATGCAGACAGCTCTGATTCACAAAGAAAACTGATGTATGGGAGCTCTTACACCTGCACTCTAATTTGCATTCAAGAACTGGGGAAATAAATAGCCCTGCCTGTAAAATGGCCAAAAATATTATAATCCTTGCACTTGGAGGGCCACATTGTAACATTATTAACTGGGTTAAGCCCGGGGCACTGAGGAACGGAGATTGGGACTCTCACTCAAAATCTCTCTCTTGCTTTCCTTGCTTGCTAAAGGAAGGAAACCATGCCAGGCCTAAAGGTAATAACAAAATGTTTTTTAAGTACATCAGAAGCAGGAAGCCTGCTAAACAACCAGTGGGGCCCCTTGACGATCAAAATACAAAAGGAGCGCTTAAAGACGATAAAGTCATTGCGGAGAAACTAAATGGATTCTTTGCTTCAGTCTTCACAGCTGAGGATGTTAGGGAGATTCCCAAACCTGAGCTGGCTTTTGTAGGTGACAAATCTGAGGAACTGTCACAGATTGAAGTGTCACTAGAGGAGGTTTTGGAATTAATTGATAAACTCAACATTAACAAGCCACCGGGACCAGATGGCATTCACCCAAGAGTTCTGAAAGAACTCAGATGTGAAGTTGCGGAACTATTAATTAAGGTTTGTAACCTGTCCTTTAAATCGGCTTCGGTACCCAATGACTGGAAGTTAGCTAATGTAACACCAATATTCAAAAAGGGCTCTAAGGGTGATCCCGGCAATTACAGACCGGTAAGTCTAACGTCAGTACCGGGCAAATTAGTTGAAACAATAGTTAAGAATAAAATTGTCAGACACATAGAAAAACATAAACTGTTGAGCAATAGTCAACATGGTTTCTGTAAAGGGAAATCATGTCTTACTAATCTATTACAGTTCTTTGAAGGGGTCAACAAACATGTGGACAAGGGGGATCCGGTGGACATAGCGTACTTAGATTTCCAGAAAGCCTTTGACAAGGTCCCTCACCAAAGGCTCTTACGTAAATTAAGCTGTCATGGGATAAAAGGGAAGGTCCTTTCATGGATTGAGAACTGGTTAAAGGACAGGGAACAAAGGGTAGGAATTAATGGTAAATTCTCAGAATGGAGAGGGGTAACTAGTGGTGTTCCCAAGGGGTCAGTCCTAGGACCAATCCTATTCAATTTATTCATAAATGATCTGGAGAAAGGAGTAAACAGTGAGGTGGCAAAGTTTGCAGATGATACTAAACTGCTCAAGATAGTTAAGACCAAAGGAGATTGTGAAGAACTTCAAAAAGATCTCACAAAACTAAGTGATTGGGCAACAAAATAGCAAATGAAATGTAATGTGGATAAATGTAAAGTAATGCACATTGGAAAAAATAACCCCAACTATACATACAACATGATGGGGGCTAATTTAGCTACAACGAGTCAGGAAAAAGATCTTGGAGTCATGGTGGATAGTTCTCTGAAGATGTCCACGCAGTGTACAGAGGCGGTCAAAAAAGCAAACAGGATGTTAGGAATCATTAAAAAGGGGACAGATAATAAGACTGAGAATATATTATTGCCCTTATATAAATCCATGGTACGCCCACATCTCGAATACTGTGTACAGATGTGGTCTCCTCACCTCAAAAAAGATATTCTAGCACTAGAAAAGGTTCAGAAAAGGGCAACTAAAATGATTAGGGGTTTGGAGAGGGTCCCATACGAGGAAAGATTAAAGAGACTAGGACTCTTCAGCTTGGAAAAGAGAAGACTAAGGGGGGATATGATAGAGGTATATAAAATCATGAGTGATGTTGAGAAAGTGGATAAGGAAAAGTTATTTACTTATTCCCATAATACAAGAACTAGGGGTCACCAAATGAAATTAATAGGCAGCAGGTTTAAAACAAATAAAGGAAGTTCTTCTTCACATGGCGCACAGTCAACTTGTGGAACTCCTTACCTGAGGAGGTTGTGAAGGCTAGGACTATAACAATGTTTAAAAGGGGACTGGATAAATTCATGGTGGCTAAGTCCATAAATGGCTATTAGCCAGGATGGGTAAGAATGGTGTCCCTAGCCTCTGTTCGTCAGAGGATGGAGATGGATGGCAGGAGAGAGATCACTTGATCATTGCCTGTTAGGTTCACTCCCTCTGGGGCACCTGGCATTGGCCACTGTCGGTAGACAGATACTGGGCTAGATGGACCTTTGGTCTGACCTGGTACAGCCATTCTTATGTTCTTATGTTCTTATATATCCAGCACAGTGTATATTCCCAGGCATGCCACCAAAGTCAGTGGAGTTCCACCAGGGATGAATATGGTCCAATGCTTATAAGCAGCAGAGTGTAATTTACAGAGTAAGAACCAACCAGAATCTTTTAGAGTCTAAAATGAAATTTATCTCTCAGACTGACATATTTGGTTCTACAGGCAAATCCTCAGACGCTTGGGTGATTAACTGAGTCTTCCTGTTTTGAGGCTGTGAGATATGTCTCAAAGGGTATATCTAAACAATATTTTGGAGTGAGCCTCCCAGTGCCGATCAACAGATTCAGGCTAGCAGAGCTCATGCTAGTGGTCTAAACTTAGCTGTATAGACAGCACTTTAAAGTTGCTGCTCAGGCTGGATCTCAGGCTCTGAAACCTGGAAGGGGGGCTTCAAAGCAATTTCTTTAAAGCTATTTTTAGAGAACTAGTGCAAACATTTCTAGCCCATGTCTTTCAACCCAGGCTAAGATGCTCGCTTCAAAATGCCATGTAAACATACCCCAAAATGGATTATTACATATTTTTGTAAATTAAGCATAAATGGCAGCATCTGCTCTGGTTGGCCCCAGAGTACTTCACACTGTAATGGCCTTCTAGACCAGGTTTACTAGGTAAACCTGTAGTGAAACATGCATAGCATCTTCCCATACAGTGTCTGGCAACAATATGTGCTAGAAATTTCATGAGAACTATATTTTTAAGTGAATTATCTCAAGACAGCCTCTGAGCCTGAAGCCTATACACACCACTGAAGTAGAACAAATGGTAGCAAAAGTGAAGGACTGAAGATAGTTAGGATTAGAAACCAGACTTACAAATACAGTCTTGTATCTGACTTGGGAAACTCAAAGGAGGTCTAAAAGTTGAAGAATCTTGTTTAAAAGAGGGCCAGCATGTAACACCATAATGTAAGCTTGCAGTGTTCTGTAAGAATACAGGAACTGAAGACTGCTGGAATGAGAATTCTAACTGCAACAGATGGTACAAGTGTGTCACTTTCTTGTATTCTGGCCACATTTCAATTACTGCCTATCATTTGGAAGCACCCATGTCACTTTTTCACCTCAAATGGGAAGCATTAGGTCCCCCTCAAAGCTCTAATGGAGTCAAATGACACAACCAATTTTTGTCTTTCTCCCCAATCCTTTGAAGCCTCTCATTTGGCAGCCTTCTTCCTGTAGTTGCTGGATTCAGTGCCCTCTGTTAGCATGGGCACTCATGATCTAAATTCTGGCCCATGCAGGCAGCCTATTGTATTGTTATTAAAAATCCAGAACCACCTGAGAAAACTATTTTCAGGGCTGGGGTTTCATGCGGCTTTGGATGTACTATAAAGAGGAAGGAGATGGATTTTTCTCTCACTTGATGTAGGGCTACTTATTAATTCGTACTTGATTCAGTGGCGCTAGAATAGTAATTCTTTGATTTCCAGTGAAAATGAATGGCCTTAATGGAACTTGGAAGAAAAGTTAGGATGAATCAGAGTGAATGCTAGATATCAACTGTGACAGTATCTGGTTCAGGGAACCAGTCAAGAAATCTAGAAACAAGATCAAAGTTAAAGTTAAATGAAGCTCTCCATCTATAAGACAGAGGACCAAAAGCAAGTAGAATGAGGGGAGCAAAACAGAGAAAACAGTGAAAAGAATATAGTTCACTTTATCAGAAGTTAGCCAGCCAAACTCCTAAGCACAGGGATAGGTAATGTCAGAACCAAAGGAAGAGTGCAATACAAAAAACAATCACTGACTTCCATCAACAGCTGAACTTCACAACCACTAGAAAAAGGGTCAACTTTTCAAACCATCATATTGAATAGGTTTTCTTCTTCTCCATCTGAGGACACTGACAATACCCAAGATAGACAAGATGGCAGTGTCATGAATAGTTAGTAAAGGGTTAAAGCATAGTACCTGGTGGGCACCTGACCTGAGGACCAATCAGGGAAGAGAATTTGAAACTCCTAGGAGGGAACTTTTTCTCTCTGTTTGGGGGGGTCTTTGTCTTTGGCCGTTTGCAGTTCAAGAGACCAGACGAGTTAATCAAGTCCCTACAAGTTCTACCTTTCTGAACTAAATTCTTCTAGCCAAGATAGTGAGTATTAGAAAGATACTTTGTGTCCTTATCTAATAATCCTATGTTTGCAATTCTGTGTGTTTGTTATTGATTATTCTTAATTCTGCTTGTACTGGTTGTACTGAGAAAGAGAGAGGATTCTCTCCAGAACTTAGCAAGGTTACACCCTATGAGTGGCCAGCTTGGACTCATAGAGATTCTGTATTTTCTTTTTGTTCTCTTAATAAATTCTTTTCTTTTCTTTGGACTTGGTTAATTCCTTCCCTTGGGGAAATTCAGGGGAAGGGGAGGAGGGAAGAGACAGTCCTCCTGGGTTTGATTCAAGCAGTTTGAATCAGAAATCTCTCCAGAGTGGCTAGGGGAGAGGGAGGGGGGAAGTGGGCTGCTTCCCTGTGTGTAGAGATTCAAGGCGTTTGAATCCAGGTATCTCTCTCCGGAGCAGGCTGGAGAGAGGGAAGAGAGGGGAGGGGTAAGGTTCCTCCTCTGTGAGTGGAGCTGTGTTCCCAGGGAGTGTCTTTGAAGGGAGACAGGGGGGAAACAGGGGTGTCCCGGCCCACGAAATTGACCGGGTGGTGGCAGCAAAAGGGGAGACCTACCCTAGGATTTTGGGGTGGGGGAAGACATGCTGGTCCTCACTTTGAAACCCCCCAGTTTCAAGTGAGGGTGCAGACCAGGACAGGCAGTCAGCGGTCTTTTCTCTAATTCCCATAGCAATGTCTATGTATTTTTGTTTTCAGCTTTTTTAGTACACCTCTACCTCGATATAACGCTTTCCTCGGGAGCCAAAAAATCTTACCGCATTATATCGAACTTGCTTTGATCCACTGGAGTGCGCAGTCCCTCCCTCCCCTCCGAGCACTGCTTTACTGCGTTATATCCAAATTTGTGTTATATCGGGTTGCGTTATATCGGGGTAGATGTGTATGTTACCACATCACGCAATTCCCTCCTTTCCCCATTCTTTCTCTTAAGAGTTACCCTGTATATATGTTCCCTGATTATATTTTAAGATAATGCAATACTCATCTGGATACAAAAAGAGAATTAGATTACTTCATGGACGATAGGTCTGTCAATGGCTATTAGCCAAGATGGACAGGAACACAACCCCATGCTCTGCATGTCCCTAAATGTCCAATAGCCAGAAGCTGGGACTGGATGTCAGGGGATGGATCTCTCAAAATTGCCCTGTTCTGTTCACTTCCTCTGAACCATCTGGCAGTGACCACTGTCAGAGACAGGATACTGGGCTAGATGAACCACTGGTCTGGCCCAGTAAGGCTGTTCTTATGTACAAGACCTGCCTAATGCACGCTTTTGGCTAAAAACTTCATATGCTTTTTTCAGTCCCAGACACCGCTTTGCTAACAGGGCACAATTTTAAGATCCTCCCAGGAGCCTCTCTCATTGTTTTGGCTGTCTAGGTAAAAGGCTGATTAGACACTGCACTGGGACTCCTCTCTCACTAGTTGCTCAGATTCATCCTGCTTTGAGAAGATCAGGCGGAGACCTCCCTGTGTGACAGCAGTCTGCAACCATTACCACTCCTTTAATGTATTGTCTTGAGGATGGAGGACTGCCCAGGACAGTGGGAATGACCCAGATGTGACAAAGGCAGCTAAGGAGGCGACAGAGAAAGAACAGAAAAGAGGTGAGGAGTGTGAAACAGGAGCTAAGGACCTTTGAAGGGGAAGAGAATTCTACAAGAGGACAAGTGGAGCTTTGTGGAAAAAAGATGGACAGAGAGAAGATATCCTCTAGAGGCAATGGGAAAGGGACACAGGACTAAAGAGATTGGCCCCGTTATCCAGACAGGTCACAAACAAAAACAGATATTTTAAATCTCTGGTTTTCAAAAGAAATAAGACTTTTTTAAAGAATTGAACAGAAAAATTTGGATAAGGTATCTGAGAGGAAAGTATCAGCTGTGTGTACAGAGTGTGTTCCTTTACATTATCAAAGGGAAGACAGGCAGAGAGAAGATACCTCCTACAGACTATGGCTCTCCCTGTGTTTGGAACAGCAAAGGGTAGAAGATTTTTATGAGAAAGTCACTCCTGTTGTAAAAACTAGGATAATGGACTATAGTGAGGGTGTTACATATGCTCATGTTTGTCATGTCTTTGTAAATGTTTATTAAAGCAGAATCATATTATCATAACAGGCTCCTACATATTTAACATCATCCTGACTTTTCCCTCAAGTCCTCTAGGAAAATCATGATTACTTTCCTTATAGAATGCATGTTTTAGACAAAGTTCAGTTTGTTCATGTTCATGGAATTGGATAGAATTGCAATACGTGTGTGATGAAACTTTAGATGTCGTAGTAGGCAGTTTTCTGCTTGAAAATCTGAGCAGTGAGGACCAAAGGGCATCTGAATAGCATTTTTCCCTCCTTGGAAATCTGCACAGCAAATTATACATTCTCTTTTCCTCTCTCTTACAAGAAAACATTCTGTCATACCAAATGTTTGTACACTATTTATGTTACTGGCTCAGTGAATTTGTTCCCCCCATGGAACACTAAATATATTTGCTAATTAAGGTCTTTACAGACAAGATTTTTCTGTTTGTGCTTTTGTAAATTTTTGTCTCCCCCTCGAGGTAGCAGGAATGTATGATTGTATGGAAGTTAGCAATGAGGTTGTGGTTGAGTCCATTTTTTTAAATGCATGATTTTTATTTGTGGAATTTGCAATGCATATTCACACATATTGAAAAAAATAACTGAAAATATATTTAAAAAGTAAACATTCCTTGGGGAGCGAAACATCCCATGACTTGAATTTTTCCACATTATTTGCATACTTGTAGGGTGCTTTTTTTTGTTGCCTTTAATTCATTTCAAGCATTCCTATGCCAGTCATATGATTATAGCAAAAACTTGCATTCTATGATTCAACAAAGGAACAGCAGGACATAGTGTGGCAAATGGCCTAATTACATTAAGTGTTCTTTCAGAGAACATGCCCTAGATTCTAGATCAAGTAATATTCTAGCTGACTATAGCCCTACATTAGAGGTTTTTATGGATTTCTCCCCCTCCTCTCTTCTTCAGCAGAAGAGTGTCTGCAAGAGAATTGGTGCATTCACTGAACTACCAGGGAGTTAAGGGAGCAATTGAGGACAATAATATGTTATAGAGAAGCTAAGAGATTGCTTTGCATCAGTCTGCCCCATGGAGTATGGTAGGGGAGATACTGACTCTTAACCTACTTTTGTCAGAAATAAAGAAGAGGTACTATCCAAGATTGTGGAGTACAAGGGGTGTTGGAACAAACTGATTGATAGATTGCAGTACAACAAGCCACCTGGACTAGATGGTATACATCCAAGAGCTCCAAAAGACTTCAAGAATGAAGTGGCTGGCCTGGCAATATAAATATGCACTCTCTTTTAAAAAACAGCTATTATGCTGGAGGACTGCAAATTAGCAAATATTGTTTTAATCTTTTAGAAAGGTGCTTTGGGTGAATTACATACCAGTAAGCCTTACCCGCTCTATCAGGAAAATTGGCTGAAATGACAAACTTAACATTTTGAGACTGTTTAGTTTAGAGAAGAGATGAGAAGAAGACACATGGTAGAAAAATACAAAATCATGAATGGTACAGAGAAGGTAAATTGGACATTCTTATTTACCCTCTCATAATACAAGAATTTCACCGCATGAAATAGAAAGACAACAAATTTAAACAGAAAAAAAAAAAAAAACCTTCTCATACCTTATAAAAAATACTTGCTACATACCCTGATCCTCAGCTACCAAAGGGGTGTGGGCATGGTGCCATCATCTTTTTTTAAATGAAAATAAACCCAGTGCCATTTACTTTTTAAATTTCTTGCTGAAACCTCAAAATGTATTTAACCTTTCATTGAAGAGTTAACTCCAACTGCCACCACGGTTTGCCAGCTAATGAAGATTCAGTTAGATGAAGTGATGCTGGAAGAGCTAACCTTTGTATTCCTTAATAAAAAGCATCCAAAAAGGAAAGATATGTTTAGGCAGGGATCAATCACTTGCAGTCACTGAACACTGACTTTCATTAGTTCATCACTATGATAAAAAGTACAATATAAATAACGGTTATTAAAAACATGCTCTATCAGAAATTTTAACCACTCCATGTAGCCAAAACACACTTACACTCTTCAAATCTCTCATCTGCCAAACAGAAGGGGAAAAAAGACTGTAGTTTCTTATATATTTTTATTGTAGCTCATGGACTGTTAGCTGCTCCTCTCCCACTGAATAATGGCTGCAAACAAGATTTTTAAAATACACGTTCTTCAGGGAAATTTTCCCTAATCAATAACATTAGGGTTAATTTGGCTCTACTCGTGTTACCTAAAAATCTGTATTTGTCCCTGTGACGATGCGGTTCTGGCGGGACCCAACTGAGAGTGCCAATTCAGGACCAACTGCTTAAACAGGGCAGTCACAGCCCTAGGCTGGGGTTTTTCCACCTCTAAGGCAAACCAAACCAGCCAGACAAAAATGACTTCGGTTTCACCCCACTGGCTAACCACAAGTCACACAAGCAATCTCCTTAGACACTCCAGTCTCCCAGTATCACCACCAGTCCCACTTGTCCTAGGAATGAATAGTTATAAAAACCAACACCCCAATAAAAGAAAAAGGTTCTCTCGATCCCAAAGAATCAAGCCCCAGACCCAGGTCAATATACACATCAGATCTTACCCACAAATCACGCTGTTGCCAATCCTTTAGAATCTAAAATCTAAAGGTTTATTCATAAAGGGAAAAAGGTAGAGATAAGAGCTAGAATTGGTTAAATGGAATCAATTACATACAGTAATGGCCAAAGTTCTTAGTTCAGGCTTGTAGCAGTGATAGAATAAACTGCAGGTTCAAATCAAGTCTCTGGAGTACATCCCCAGCTGGGATGGGTCATCAGTCCCTTGTATAGAGCGTCAGCTTGTAGCAAAGTCCCTCCAGAGGTAAGAAGCAGGATTGAAGACAAGGTGGAGATGAGGCATCAGCTCTTCCAGGTGTAAGAACACTTCTTTGTTCTTACTGTGGAAAATTACAGCAAAATGGAGTCTGGAGTCACATGGGCAAGTCCCTGCACACCCTGCTGAGTTACAAGGCGTATCTGCCTCCTCTCAATGGGTCAGTTGTGTAGCTGATGGTCCTTAATGGGCCATCAAGCAGGCTAGGCAGAGCTAACACCAACTTGTCTGGGATTTTTCCCAGAAATACAGCACAAATTTGAAATACAGACAGTATAGAGCCAATATTCATAACTTCAACTACAAAAAGATACATACATATAGATAGCATAATCATAACCAGCAACCCATAACCTGGTCTTAGACACCTTATATGACCCCCTTTACATCAGATTTGGTGCCACTACAGGACCTTGGTTGCAAACCATGTTCTATATGGTCCCAGTTTATATCAATAATGTCACAGTCCCTAGACTCACCAAAGGTAAAATCAGGGAGTAAAGTAACAATGAAAATATAGATTGCAGATTACAACCTTCCATAAATGATCTACCCCTAATCACTAAAGGTTCCAGTAGTCAGATCTAGAGAGGGAGCTGATCCAAACCAGACCATGAATGTGACCAAACTAAGACAGAGGTAAAACAGGAGCTTAGAGGTTCACATACGTACTCATGCTGTTCTTAATGCTATTTGAATGTAGCATGTAATGCACCAGGGAACTCAATCTCGCTGATTCTGCAATAAGACATAGAGAAATGCCTTTTACAGATTGTCTTTTATTAGTGATTTATCTTTTTGATTTTCTGTTTTACTGGTCATAATACAAATAAAATCTAATTTACTCTATGGTCCTCTGTCTTGAATTATTCACCATTAGAACACTAATTAATTTGAGTTCCATGGTAGAAAAAAGTAAATATTAAACTTTGAGAGGTTTAGTAAGTGTTTATGTAAGTTGAGTGAAGTTCAAGGTGCTGTTTTTGACGCATAAATACCTAAATAGTTTGGGTTCTAGTTACTTGAGAGTGACCATCTCTCTCATTGTGTCAAGCCACCACAGATTTGATCAGCTAAGGCACTTATAGCAATAGCACCCTAATTTAAAATGGAAGGTGCTGGTGGCAGGACATTCCCAGTGAGGGATTCTCGGACTTACTATCCCTCTTAGTCCATCAGGATCCCTGTTTAGTAAACTTTCAGGCTACCCTGCAAGATGGATATGATTGTGCAGACTTTTCCTGAAGGAAGGAGGGAATAGAAGGTAGCTATTTGGGAATCAGGGGTAATGAAACATGTGAATCTGTTGTGAGAAGGTCCTATTACCAGTCTAAACTATTGGCTTGTTTTACATTTTTGTACCACACACAGAGCACTGGATAGGTGCTTTTATAAATGTAAATAAGAAGTTACAATAGCTCAAGGCTTAAATTCATGTTCATTCTCAAGCTGCCAAAAACAAAAAGATAAAATCTCTATTCAGAAAGTCTCTGAAATGGGAGAGCTTTTTATTATTTTAAATTAATAATGATCCAATCTCTTTACTCTGGCAGGCTCTAAGTTTGAAAGGATTTAGCTGGTCTCGCAAGCTGCCTGTACAGAACAAAGCTTTACAGGAGTTGCCATTCTTCCTCCAGTAAATTTCAAGCAATCTGAGCAAGCCTAAGATTAAAACTATTGAGCAATTTATCCACCTCTGAATTCTCATCACATCATACTAGCTCAGTAATTATTTCAGAGAGGCAGATAAAAGTTTAGGCGCCTTTTCCAACTCAATTACTTAGTCAAGTCCCCTATTCCAGCAGGCATTCTAAGAGTTTATCATGACAGGCTCACTTTAATCACACCTAAACCTTCAAAATGTATTCAGCACTGTCAGCTCCAGCTGCTAGACTGTCATCCGAAGTAGAAGGATAATTACTGTAAGAGAGGGAAACATGTCCCCCGAATACTGTCAGCCAGTGCTATATGCACACACACACTTGTGTGTGTGCTTACACACATTCTGTGTATGTGCACGTGACAAACACTAGAATGTATTTCTAAGAGATGCCTGATCATTCATTCTTTAAGGATTTTTATTTATCATCACTTGAAATACATGACACTAATCAAAGAAAAGCAAAATTTGTAAATAAACTTACCAGTAGGATTGATTATCAAAGATATATATATTTACAAGCAGTGCTTTTATATTTTAAAGGTAGGATTTTTTGGATGTACAAATTACATAATATCTCAAGCTTCAATACACATGGGCTTGAGCTACCATTCAGTGACCTGTGCATCCCAAACATCCTTCTTCAATATGGGGTATAAAGGAACGAGTTCAGACCATTTCTTCTTGAGAAACAGACTGATGCAACAGACCACTTTTTAGATTATAAAAATACTTAGTGTGTTGCTATGCACTCTTTGTATTTTTTTTAATAGTAACAAAATGATATGGAATAGTTCTTGGTCATCTAATGCTCATTGGTTTGGGGAAGAATGACTCTGTGTTCCTCAGTAAGACAGGGGATGAAGTATCTTTCTCAGGCTTTTTATCTAATAATTTAATGCATCTGGCATGTGGAATTCACTTGTTTATCAGTTTTAATGTTGCTGGGTGACTATAATCATTGTAAGTTTAATTATTATTAGGGCATGCAGTGCTTCTGTATGGGCTTAGTTTAATTGCTGTTAAATTTAATTAAATACAATGGCAGCAAAAGAAAAACTGCTAAAATGAGTTGTAGAGTTTTCCTACATTTAAGGAACATTTAAGGAAGTAATATAAGAAACTGGCTGTCAATGACTATATCATACACTGCGTTTCTTTTAGATTAGATATATAAAGAAACAGGAACTTAGTGGCACTAAGGGGGGGAGAAAAGAGAGAGAGATTTTATTATATATACACTCACACACGCTCTACAGTGTGAGCTAGGAGACATATGGCTCTTAGCTCATGCAGTAGAAGCTTATACATTTGGTTCCAGGTTTGATCCTGCCTGCCAACAACCAGGGTCTGTCAGTGTTACATTAGCTCCACCTGTTCAGGTTTATAATCGCTCTCTCTATGCTAGAAAAACAGCAGGCAGTTGTCTCATAGCAAAACTACCCTACACATCAGTAGAAGAACACATCTTTCTCTTCACTGTCAAGCCACATTCTTTCCTTAGGCTTCTGTTTGTATTATGCAACTTATTAAATAAGTACACTGTTTCCACCATTGGGGAATAACTGCTCTTATCTACATAACTGGGCAGAGCATAGACTCTCAGTAAACTCACTGCAGTTGTAATTTTAGTTATTGTTACATAAAAACTGCTAAACCCCCTGCTGAAGTGCATAAGTCTTTCAATGGACAAATAGGAAAGGGATTGAACCCTATGTAGACCACACAATTCAGTTAATTAAAGGCCTTCCCTGTTAAAATTTTTATTAGAACTATGATCATGAAGCACTACACAGAATACCTGCTTTATTTTTCTTATTACAAAGGTTCTAAAAAAGAAAAACATACAGATTTGTAATTATGACTAAAAATGTGCTCATCACAACTGAATATGGTAAGTTTTTGCCTGCGCTGCAGGAAAAAGTGGACAGGGCTCCTTTAAGAGTCCCTACTGCATTTGGAATACAAGCGAGGGGAAAGAGAACAGAGGTATCTGAGCAGAGCTGAGGGGGGTACAGGCAATGGCTGGATAAGGTGGGGGCACTGACCCGCCATGTGACCTGGAGAAGGGTATTTATATCCCATGCATTCCGAAGGAACACTCTCAATCTGCTGTTGGCTTGTACTAGTCTTTTTTCTTTTTGGGCTGGGAAGCAATTTTT
Source organism: Mauremys reevesii (assembly GCF_016161935.1). Lineage (NCBI taxonomy): Eukaryota > Metazoa > Chordata > Testudines > Geoemydidae > Mauremys > Mauremys reevesii. The sequence continues at coordinate 21,306,430 of NC_052624.1, forward strand.
CCCGCACGACCGGACTGGTCAAGGATGGGAGGATCTTTTTGCCTTCCCCTGGGGACCTGGTGAGGTAGGTAAGGAGATTAGGTCAAGATGCCACAACTCAGTAGTTGGCAAGTGTGGTAGGTGTCCAGCATAGGACTCATTACAGAGGGGATACAGTTCCCTCATCAAACAGGAGTTGGAAGTGGATTTAGAGGGAAGCATCCCCCAAGGAAGTCAGAAAAAAAGGGGGGATGGGGCTCCTAATGTTTGGCACGGGGGGGGGGGGGGGAGATAACCCCCTCCTCTTTTCCAGCCCTGCCTGGAATGATATCCAGATTGTAGCTGCATCTGTTAAAAATGCACCATATGGACAATGTGGGTTTTTTTTTTAAAGATAATTCACAATAACTTCTAGTGACCTCAGAGAAATGAACGAAACATTAAATTACACGGCCATATGCAGTACTTGCAAAAGCATTATATCAGGTACCTGTTAATATTCAGTGTAACATTACCAGATTCAGGTTACGCTAAACCAAACGACAAATATCTGAGGGTTTGGAAAGCTATTGGCACACACAAACAAAAGCTGATAATGTTAAATGCAACTGAACTGAACTGCTAGACAATGGTCTGAAATGAAGTCAGATTAAAATTGATCTGTTTGTCAGCCCAAATCTCTAGCTATTAACACTACACAACAACACGTTCATATTCAAATATAAAGTCTCTTGTCTATTTTCCTGCACAATCTATGCTGCAAACAGGCTGGAAACAATAAGTATAATTGGGAAGGTATAAAGCAGAGGCTAGGATATAGGGTTCAAGTATCACCTTTCTTATGTGTATACACAGAGTATCAGATTTTCAATATAATTTAAGTTTCTAAAAATTGGCCCTATTCTCCTTCTTGTCCAATTTACATTAACTTATTTTATGTCTGACTAGAATTTGAGGCAGATCTTGAGATAGCTCAGTTCACATGCCCAAAAGAAAGAAGAGAAATAGGTTAAAAAAATCACAATTTTTCCTTAAAATATCCTAAATCTTGAAGAAACTGGTTGCATAAAATGAAGTTTACTCTTTCTTTTCCTTCCTCTTAGATATACAAGAGCAGCACTTAAAAAGACCTGATTTCATTCAAGTATCTTAGTCACAATGAACTTTGCATCAGCACGCTTCACCTTCCATCTATTTTTCTTTAAGAAATATCTTCCAGTAACAATTATAATAAAAAGCTGCCCTCAGAGTTTGCATTAAGGTTTGCTCTCCTCACACTAGTTATGTAATCTTGAACAGATTTGCCTGTTTGTAAAATGGGGCTAATACAACTCACACACCCTCCTGTACTACCCCGGTGATCAAAAAGCAGACACACACAGACACGCATGCATGCTGTTCAATAATCCTTTCATAGGCAGTACAGATTTATAACTCTCTTTCAAAAGCAGCTCTGGGAGAAAAGCACAGCTGTTTATTCTGTGAAGTTACTGAGTCAAATGTACCATTGGTAAGTGGACACAACTCCTCTGAAGTCAAAGGGCTTGTTCTTAATTACACAAGCAATTAACTTGACCCCTGAATTCTCACCTTTTTCAGCAGTGTTAGTTAGCACCAGCACCCAGAGAGCCAGCACTTCAGGCCTCACAAGCTAAAGAATCACAATCCCCAGTGCAGCATAGACTGTGGGTGAAATCCTTACACTACTGAAGTCAGTGGAAGTCTTGTCACTGACTTCAGTGCGGCAAGAATTACACTCTGGGGGCTGGTCTACACTGGGGGGGTCGATCTAAGATACGCAACTTCAACTACGTGAATAGCGTAGCTGAAGTCGAAGTATCTTAGATCGATTTACCTCGGGTCCTCATGGCGCGGAATCGATGTCCGCGGCTCCCCCATCAACTCCGCTACCGCCGCTCGCTCTGGTGGAGTTCCGGAGTCGACGGGGAGCGAGTTTGGGGATCGATATATCGCATCTAGATGAGACACGATATATCGATCCCCGATAAACCAATCGCTACCCGCCGATAGGGCGGGTGGTCAGGACGTACCGTGGGTTGACATATTTCTACCCCCTATTTCCTATAAATATAAAATTCTCTCTTGCACTAGTTGCTGCTTTTATGACAGACTAGTGAATACATTTTGGGAGAGCCTTGCAATGTTTTCTATTATAAGAAATAAAGAAGGGTCCTCTGTGCTCTCTGCCAGTGTCGGGAAGAGTCAATAATTGTTGTCCAAACACTATTTAGAAGAGGCTGCTATGCAGAAAACTCACAGGAAGTAAAAGACATGCATATATGTTAAAAAAGCTTAAATATAGTAATGTTTCTAATGTGTGACATAGTCTATGCAGTTCACTTTACAGGGTATTTGCAGAAATTGCACAGCTGCTATGGAAATAACTGATCTTCTACACTAGGAAAAACAGAATGAGTTACTGGAGCAGCAATAGATGAAAATCCTCTAGAGTGTTCACTACGAGATTTATGATACTGCATTCACTAATCAAATGAATGATAGACAAGGTCACAAATATTTGTACTAGTCTTCAATACTGGTACCTCCAAAAAGGTGTAACCAATATTTTACATGCATTTTGCCAAGATGAAAATAATGTCAATAAATATTTTGGAAACACTTATTTTTGCAGTTAATGTTTTCTGAGATTCACATGGGATAGCCAAATACAAAATTCTAAAAATGGCATCCTATCCAATATACTTTCTTATGAATGGTGAATGCATTAAGAAATCCTAGAATCCCTCAAATAAAAGGTTGTACATAAAAGCTAAAATGTTACTGGTTTACCTTTTCCAGATCTGAAAAACAGCACTCTGAGGTTTGAAAGCTTGTCTCTTCCACCAACAAAAGACTGGTCCAATAAAAGATATTACATGACACACTTTGTCTCTCATAAAAGCTAAAACACAGTGGATATCAAAACTAAGGCATGGTCTACACTTAAAATTCAGGTTGACATAGCTAAATCACTCAGGGGTGTGAAAAATCCATATCCCTTGGCGCTGGAGCTATGCAGACCTAACTCCCATTGCAGATACAGCTAAGTTGATGGAAGAATGCTTCCATCAACCTAGCTACCATCACTCAGGGAGGTAGTGTTCCTATCTCTAGTGAAGGAAAAACCCTTTGTCACTGTAGACTGCATCTACACTATGGAGTTATGCCAGCATAACTATAGCATAGTGCTTAAACTACTATGGTTTCTGTAGTGCAGACATAGCTTAGGGCCTGATCCTAAATTTTATCCCAATGGGGGAGACAGTTCTTACATTTCTTATTCAGCTAATTCCTTGTTGGCCTGTGACACATTAAAAAGAAACATCAATGGGGCTGCAGGACACATTATTGCAAGCCTCCAGTGAAATTAGAGAATGAGCCTCTACCTTTGAGAATGGATATTTATTGGAAAAAAAAAAAGCCTCTCAAAGCCAAGACAGTTAGAAATAATCTTAGCACAGAATCTGCTCGATGCTTTAAGAACTGGAACAAATTTCATATTCAGTAATTGCATTTAAGAGAAAGCAAGACAAAGCATGAAAGAGATCAAATGCCTTCACTACTCAGATGTAAGTAATGCATCAGAACCACATACTGAGAATTTCCATTAAGAACTCACTAGTTCAGGTTCTGCTGTGAATGCATAAGTTGGAGACACCCCGGCCTTTATTTATCTGCAAAGGTGCTAAAGTCAGTACAGCAGCATAGTAGTTTCTCTCATTGTGGAGCTATTATTGCCAAGTCCACATCAACATGGTTAACTATTTGAACTTTCCACATAACCTTTTATTTCATGTTTAAAAAACCCACAACAATACAACAATTGACTAGCTGTTAAGAGCAAATTCTATTGTACCTAACTGGTCATGTTAATTGAACAAATCACCTTGTTTACAGGAAAATGTTATTAGCCATCCAACAAATCACAAGAAATTAATGGAACTTCTATTGGGCCATCAGTTTATTTTCCAGCCCAAAATTTCTAGCTATAGTTTCAACTTTTGATTTTTTTCCCTTCCAACTCCTAATTATCTAACTAACAGAAATAAATTACAGTGCAGGAGGGAATGAGGAAATGAAGCACTTTATGCATTTGACACCTAGCCATCTGGTATCTTAGAAATTCTTACCACCAACATGGCAAGGAAAAATAGAGCTTAAAGTAGAGTTTTTAGTAAAGCAAGGAAGTGTTTATTCCACCCAAAGACTGTGGCTGGCAACTGATATAGAAGGATATAGCCAAAAAAATATTAAAATGTAACATTATACTTAATAAAGATATTATTCCAGTGCAAGTAGCACATAGGAAAACAGTAGCAGATGGCTGTCAAGAAATCCTTTCTCCTTAACTTTCCTGATGTGCTTTGCTTCTCTAGCTTCCTCTTCAATCATTCAAGGACTGTTTATATAGCCAAGACTCCTCCTCTTCACACATGAAGTCAGGCCCAAGGCAGTAGTACTATACTAAAATGGATTGCACACCCTGAATTAACTTTCCCCCGTCTGCTTTGATCTTAGTGACATTAGATCCCCATCACTGCTGAGGAGAGCTCCAGTCCACCATACTCACAGTTTGTGTGTAAGCACTTTGGGACACAGTTCTAGTAAAGAGTGTGGCCCTATGTGATTTCTGAACATAAATATTAAAAAAATCATTAAAAACTATTATTTCAGTTACTGATCACACAACTACCTGTAGGCAATGACTTTTCCAACCATTTTGGGGAGATTAACTATCAAATATAGTTGAAATGGATAGTCAAACTAATGTCTATTATTTACTCCAGCTCAAAATTCCTTATTCGATTTTGTTCTAACACGTGCCATTTTTCAATAAAAAAATTGTGATAAAATTATCTTTCTATCATAAAGTGCACCGTGCAGCAAGTCAGAGTCAGCCATCCTGACATAAAAACGGTAATGTACAATGTGAAAAAGTTTGTGGCCTGGAAGAACCAATGAGGGGAAGCAGGCTGATTATGGAGACAGATTCTCTTTAGACCCTAGAATGGAACGGTAGTGGAATGTTACTGTTTGTTTAAATCTGGCAGCAGCTGTTGAAAATTCATGATTTTTCTCATGAGTCTCGTGATATTTGGTCCTCTTCTTAAAGCCCCAGGCTCTTTGAATCATGTGCTGACAAGAGAATCTCACCTTTTATTTTAAAAAAGGTACTCTCTAGCCCTCATAGCTGCAGACAAATGCTTGAAAATGTGGACTCTAAAGGTTCAACAACCAGCATGCAAATAAAAAAAAACCCTGAATTTTAATTTTAATTATCTCCTGATTTTTGGGGGCCTAACATGATTTTTGAATCCTTGGGTTTTCTAATACTAAATATTACAGAAGAACGCCGGACAAGCTGAAGCTGCTCTGATCCACATTAGGTGTTTAGAAATGCCTTGTGGAAGTCTTGCTCTCTACTGACAAGAAGATCATGTCACTAACAGTTACTAAAGAGTCTCATTTTACTTCAAATTGTAGATTTACAGTCTTTTCATCATACAGTCTTTGGCTCAAATCTTAGCAGGCATAGATTCCACAGAAACAGAAAAGGCATTTTTCAGATTAGCAGGGTCTGATTTAGTGATGGTAAGTAGCACACTAGTAGGATGCATGGAGGCTCACATACTACACCCATGGTAGCTACAGGCTCCATATAGAGGACATTACAAGGAGATGTGCTGTGCTGAACCAATATAAAGTTTTGTCTACACTGAAATTTCAAACTCTGGCATAACTATATTGCTGTAAAACCTCTAATGTAAATACAATTCACACCTGTGCAACATGATTTACACTGATATCAGCTGTATCTATGTTTGGTGTTTGCATCACCACTGTACCACTGGGGGAGAAACACTGGAGATTAAAATCCCACTGAAGAAAAGTGGGATCCCACTTAGGGCTGGTCTACACTAGAAGTGCTCCAGAAGCGCAGCTGTACCAATGCAGCTGCACCACTGTAGCACATTTGGTGAAGATGCTCTATGCTGACAGGAGAGAGTTCTCCCATCGGTATAATAAAACCACCTCTGCAAGAGGCAGTAGCTATGTCAGCGGGAGAGCGTCTCCCACCGACACAGTGCTGTCCACACCGGCACTTAGGTTGGTATAACTTACGTTGCTCGTGTGGGTGGCTTATTCACAGCCTTGAGCTTATACCGACATAAGTGGTAGTGTGTCCAAGCTCTTAGACTAGCTTAGAACTTCTACAGGTATGGCTCCATCATCAACAGCAGTTGCTCCAAATTTAGGTATTTTCTAAATACACAGAAAGACAATGCCTGCCCCAGCAAGTCTTCTACAAGATTAATATTTTCCATGAATGATTCAGTCATGTCACTTAATGCACTTCTGGAAGGCCCTCAGAGGAGGACAGATAAAAAACCTGAATAGAAGAGAATAAAATACACCCTAACAAGATTGAGAGGTTAATATTAAAATAAGTCCCAGATCCAGTTACGGAGGTGCATATACTTATAATGTTTTCATATGAAAACACTGTGTGCTGTTCCTTTTGCAGTGCTATTTCAGTCTGAGATTGCCAGAGGGCATTATGGGGACTTAAGCAGCATGATGATTTTGCTTCTGGAGTTTTCTTTTTAGGAGGCCAAGTGTTTACTTTGCTTTATAACAAGCCAACAGCAGCACAGTTCAAATCATATTATACGCAATTTCATGAGCTAAAACTTGGTACTCTCAAAAGTACCAAATTCTCCAGCTGTGATTTGCAGTTTCAAGCTAAGTTTGGGCTTATGTTCAGACATGGTACACTGCACATTAAGTGATACATCTGAGCTAAACCTCATTAAAATCTACCCATCTCTAGCTTCAATGTCATTAGTCGGAAGCAAACATTAACCTTCACTATTTTTGAGTGCAAAACAAAACAATTAAAAATCAATAAGAAACTACTGTCATTGCCAGATACAAAAGCTTTTTTGCACTCTGTTTACATGTATATATTTATGCGGGTGTTCATGTCTGCATGCATATTTACACAACCGCATAAGTCCCTCTTCTAAGTTTCTCCTGAATGTCAACTCCACCAAAATAGACTGAATTAAAAAATACAAAATTGAAAGCAAAGGGGCACATATAATTATTTGATTCCTTCTTCAGTCAACTGTACTATGCTACAAATTAGCAAAAGGTTATAGCTGTATGAACATAAACTCTATTTTCCTTGTAATTTATGGTCAAACCACAAATACATAATTAAGTTATAGAAAAAAAAATGTATTAGTTTTCTCAGGATCAATCAAGTAATTACCATACATTTATATATAATGTGAAGACCCAGATATTCCCATTAGCTGAGCTGTTCTCAGCACAGTACAGGATGAGGCTGGGCTGGAAAGGGTGACTGCAACCTTCATGATCCACTGACCTTAGGACCAGCAAGAGAACAAATTCTTCACATAGTTGCCCACTGCCAAAAAGGTCATTCTCACTACCAAAGATTGCTGTCACCTAGGGAACATTTCCTGTGTCAGAGTACGGAACGGTGTAGGAGCCACCGGAACAGCTTCACGCCACCCAAGGACCACCTTAGGCAGGGGAAATCCTACAGTTTGTGGCTGCTTTCTGCCATACAAAGGAACAGGGGTAGGGGACTAGGTTCTCGCCCACAATATGGAAAATAAAACACTGGGAATGATACAAGAAATTCCAACAATATAACATACTATGCCTTGGCATATGACAGAGGAATATGTCCAACTTTGGATCCATTTAATAAAATTCACACCAAAAACAATGTTTTTCTCGTGTATAAAAAGAGCTGAATATTTCCATTGAATCTGGATTTTGAAAAAAACCAACATTGTATGGGTAAGATTCAAACAACCTTGAATTATTCTATCCTAAAAAAATTTCATAAAAGCGCCTTCAAAAAAATTATACATTGACAGACTGAAAAAATTGCACCACGCAAAAATGACATATCATGTTTTCCCTAGTTCCTTAGAACAAGTCTCCTAAAACCAATCTGATCACATTTATAAGAGGCATGAAATGAAAAAAGCAAAAATATAAAACAAAAAAATATACACCACAGCTTTCTAGTCAATATGGAGCAAACCTATTATCTGACCAACTTCCAGAAAGGACTGAACACTCAAAAGTGGAGCCTTTAACACTGAAAAAGATTACTGCATTTCCTATTAGGAATGTGTCTGGTACGAGATTCAGTACAAGTTCCTGGTGATTTTTATTCCACTCATACTTTACTACACTTCAGATATTTGATATGTGGAGAGTGGACTTTGATCTCATGACAAAATACTGTACTTTTTTTAAAGAGCCTTGATAGATATTGCTACAGAAAAAAATACTTTTAATATAAACATTTTCCTTTGAATTTCTGGAGTAAACTTTTTCAAGAAACATCTTCACTGTGATTTGACCCCATTTAAAAATAAAAGTGAGAAATGTAAGCAACAATATTTTTTTAAAATAGCTGAGCACTGCACACCCTGCAATGAAAATATGATTATGAATGAAAAGAGGGTTTGTGACTTCCACAAAACATAATAAAAATAAAAATAAAAATAAAAATAATAAAAGGGGGGGAGGGATAGCTCAGTGGTTTGAGCATTGGCCTGCTAAACCCAGGGTTGTGAGTTCAATCCTTGAGGAGGCCACTTAGGGATCTGGGGCAAAAATTGGTCCTGCTAGTGAAGGCAGGGGGCTGGACTCAATGACCTTTCAAGATCCCTTCCAGTTCTAGGAGATTGGTATATCTCCAATTATTATTTTTTATTTATTTATTATCTCCACTTAGGAGCAGCAGGGTCAGGTTGCTGCTTGCGGGGAACCGCCTGAGGTGAGCGCTGCCTGGATCCGGCACCTTGCATCCCCTCCTGCGACCCAACCCCGCACCCACTCCCACACTCTGAACCCCTCATGGTCGTTCCTCCACCTAGGAGCAGCGGGGACATGTCACTGCTTCCATGGAGCCACGTGGAACCAGGTATGGACCCTACCAGCTCCATGCCAACCGGACTATAAACCAAATTTTCAATTAAGATCAGAAGTGATGGTTTATAGAGCTTTCTGACTGGTAAAGTGCCGGATAACACAACTTTTACTGTAATTGCTTGAGCCCTGCCACCTCTTTCATTACAAACTAACCACTGCTGTTAAGTGGCATGTTGCATGGCTTGGAAACACTGAACATCCAGAACCTGATTATGCTCTCACATTGATGACACTGCACCTCTAACTTCAGCAGAGCTACTAAATGAATGATTTAGTTCCAATGTGGTAACTGAATCTACATGAGTGGATGCTGGCACTCAGGGGGTCCAGTTGCAGCATAAGGACCTTACATTGGGGTGAGAGGAGAATCTGGCTCCTAGACCTCTAGGGAGCACTGTCAGGCAAACATTTTTTCTTGAATATCTTCTTTGTATAAGCACCGTGGTTATTAAGATGAAAGTTCAGAAATTTAGTTTTACAGCTGAAATCTTGAAACCTACTTCAATTTTCTGTACTGTGATCCACAGAATAATACCTAGTAAACAAAAATTGGAAGAAGAAAAAAAAAAAAGAATCCCACCACCAATACAGACTTACCCTTTGTGGTCTTGAGTAAGTCACCTAAGTTTTCTTTTTATTTTATACATCTGCAGAAGTTCTTGCAAGGCCTAGTTTATTAATGTTTGTAACATGCTTTGAAATCTTCTAATGGTAAGTGCTATCACCCTCCACATTTACTACATTTTGATCATTTATAATGTTAGTTTCCTTTTTTGCATTTCACATATCTCAGACTGGTCTATTTCTAATTAGTTCTCATTTACTAACATAGAGATGTGCTTGGCTTTCTAACACTACTTGGAAATGTTTACTTTTTTAAAAATATTTTCATTTACTACATATCTTTAATACGGGGTCCTCAAACTGGGGGTTTGCAAGGTTATAACATGGGGGGGTCACAAGCTCTCAGCCTCCACCCCAAACCCTGCTTTGCCTCCAGCATTTATAATGGTGTTAAATATATTAAAAAGTGTTTTTAATTTATAAGAGGGGTCGCACTCAGAGGCTTGCTATGTGAAATGTCACAAGTACAAAAATTTGAGAACCACTGCTTTAATGTCATTACTCTTTTAAAAAAACGCAAAGCCTAAAATTATATTATGGTGATGGTCTCTTGACAGATATGAAGAGACAGATTCTGATTTCATTTACATAGACAGTACTTCACTGATTTCAATGTAATTAATCATGATTTACACCAGTGTGAGAAAGATAAGACTCAAGCCTGAAATATAAATTTACATTGTGTACCATGCAGAAGAATGAGAAAAAAATTACATATGTTCAGTATGTTATTTAGTGACCACAAATAAACTCAAGGCAAACTTTTGACAAGGTTTGGATTAGAGAAATCCCAAATCATTCCTTCTGATATCAACAGCAACGACTCATTTGCAATGTTTCCTTAATGTTGTTTTGTTGGGGATTGTCCAGAGTTATTATTCCTGTTCTAACTTGACCTCACTGATTGCCAATTAACTTGATTTAATTAAATGCAATTATAAACACCAGTCTAAAAACTACAAAACTGTTTGTTCCAGAACACAAACGCTTGTGGTGCACCCTAACTAGGGTTGCCAAGAGTCCCTTATTACAAGGGACGTCCCTTATTTTTCATTTCTGTACAACAAGATTAAGAGCTGCTGAGTGCTGCAAAAAGCAGCAAGAAATACCCTTGGTGAATATAGGTGAGTACTGCTTATTAATTATTATTACTGATAATGATGATACCAGGAGAAGGGGTGGAGAGGGGGTGCTAAGAAAACAGTCCCTTTTTTTTGAAATATGATGTTGGCAACCCTAATGTTTTCATGACAGACAACAAATGGTTACATAGAGACAGACAGTGAATGCACAAGCTAACTGTGAGGTACAGAAGACAGTCGTCATCAAGACAAGAACTGGCCATTCCTTCACAAGTAGGCCCAGAAGTATTGCTAAGAATAGGTCTACACTGCACACTCCTTACAGCAGCGTGTAGTGTACACATATTTCACGCTTACCTTGCATGGGTATAAACAACAGTGTAAACAGTGAGGCACTGCTTAGGGAGTAAAGCAGAGATGGGCAAACTACGGCCCATGGGCCACATCCAGCCTGCGGACTGTCCTGCCCAGCCCCCGAGCTCCTGGCCCGGGAGGCTGGCCCCTGGCCCCTCCCCTGCTGTCCCCCCTCTCTCTCAGCCTCAGCTCCCTTGCTCCGCCACTGGCGCAGTGCTCTGGGTGGCGGGGCTGTGAGCTCCTAGGGCTGTAGAACCCGGCTTGACCCGGTGCTCTGGCCTGTGTGGCAGCGGCAGCGTGTCCCAGCTCCAGCCGCGTGGTGCGGCTGAAGCACTACCAGCCACCGGTGCTCCAGGCAGCGTGGTAAGGGGGCGGGGAGTAGGGGGGTTGGATAGAGGGCAGGGGAGTTCGGGGTGGTGCTCAGGGGGCAGGGGCATAGACAGGGGTCGGGGCAGTCAGGGAGGGGAATGGGGTTGAATGGGGGCAGAGGTTCTGGGGGGGCAGTCAGGAAGGAGGGGGGGTTGGATGGGGCAGCAGGGGACGGTCAGGGGTTGGATGAGGTGGTTGGGGTCTGGGGGTGGTCAGGGGACAGGGAGCAGGGGTATGTGGATGGGGCTGGGGTCCCGGGGGGGCTGTGAGGGAACAGGGGGGGTTGGATGGGACAGGAGTCTTGGGGGGGGTAGATAGGAGGTGGGGGCTAGGCCACGACTCCCTCCCCTAACCAGCCCTCCATACAATTTACGAAACCCGATGCGACCCTCAGGCCAAAAAGTTTGCCCACCCCTGGATTAAAGGCTCAACTAAACCCTTAGGGTATGCACAACCCAAGCAGTGCATCCCATAGCTACACTGCTATTTTTAGTAGTATAACAACCTGCTGTCAGAGTCTTTTCCCGCCAGAGTAAGTAAAAGACTATGGCAGCAGGGAAAGGCTCTGGCAAGGTGAGGCAGCAAGGGAAAACTCCAGTAGCAGCTCCCCACTGTGTGTACACAGCCTACTTTTGACTACAGCCTGTAGCTATCCATACCCTACATGCCACCACCAATAATGTGGAGTGTAGACATACCTTAAAGAGCCCAGGAGCCATTTGGATGCAACAATTTAGATATTAAATTGAGATTAAATGTCAAATTCTAAGGTTATTTCTCATCTTTGATAGCAACAAGACAATCCTTAGCCACACATTGGAAATGGAAAGAACTTTTAAAGGGACCTGGGGCATGTGTTTTATGGAAACGTTTTCAGTTCATTCAACAAAAAAAAAAACCAGAGCCCATTAATCTGGTCAAAACTGGTTTTATTTTTTTAAAGACTATTAACAAAATAATCCTCAAAAATATGATGAGATTAGGTAATTTTAAACTACCTTCTTTATTATTATTATGACAAACATGTAGTCCTCCTTTGTTGTGTTCCTTGTCTCTCCTCTCCTCACTCTAGTTGCCATGCTTACGCATACATTTGTACCATTTCTATGAGTCTGCTGCATCATCTCTCCTGTTCTACTGTATAATTTTGTTACCTCTGAAAGTGGTAAATGCTTTTTAAAGACATTTTAAGTCCTGTGAAGCTGCTACTATTTGATTTTTACTGATACTGGGAGACAAAGAAGAAACACAAACATGACAGGACTAATTTAGTTCTCTATTTTTATGTCAACCATTTCCACAATCAGCATTTCTATCCAATGTCCAACTATGAGTATATAACATATAGGATTGTTTTTATATGATAGGCCTTTTGAGGATATGTTAGTCAAGTTTTAATATGGGACATAAGAAAACAGAATAATGACTTTGGAAGAAATAATGATTTTTTACATTTTATAAGTTTCAGACAGATTCTGTCCACACTATTAATTTGGGAGCACTTCCCACAAACCATTTTTTGTGTGAACTCTAGTTAAACCTGATGAAATGTAATGCATAGATAAAAAAGCCAACAGGGTGTTTTTTTTAAAGGTAACTGAATTTAAAATAGTCAATAAAAGGTATCACAAGTCCATGCAGACTTTTTTCTCCCCTCCTTAAGAGAGAAGAAACCAGCAGAGTAAACTCTGGACATAAATAACACATGCAGCTCAAGAATACCTTTAATTTTATCTTAAAGTATGTTTTGAAAAAAGGTATCCTTCTGACCTTAAATCCTGGAGAAACAGGGTACAATAATGTCATACAATTCAGTAATAAATTTTAAATCTGCACAAAGGTATATTAGGAAATCCATATGTTTTCCAACTTCTGTTTATTTACTATTTTAGCAGCTACAGTTTTTTTTCTTTATATATTAAATAGTCTCTGAGACAGATTCTGAAGACTGATGAAATAGGTCATATTGATTACATCTCTGCTATAATGGAATTCAGCTAAGGAGCAAAGTGCAACATCATTTTCAAAAATGCTGCCTGTTAAATTTTCATTGCTCTTAAACTCCATAATTATAACATATTAGCAACAAATGCCTGAGTGAACATTGCTTTAATTTGAAACTGAAACAATGTACACAACCTAGCAAGAGGAATATTAATTATGAGGTTCTGTTCTTTTTCTGACCACTCCTAAAATCTTGAGCTAAAGTTAAACAAACCTGCATATTAATAAGCAAAAGCCAGCTGGCATTAAATAAATCACATAACGCAGATATCAGATGTTGGGCACATAGCAAGAATGACTTCCCACTAGGAAATTGTGTTTAAGTTTACACTAATGTCTTGAATCCACGTACAACAATCACACATCATAAGAGATACATGCCTACAATTCTTAATATTAATTTTATCAAAGAGCCATAAATCATTTTTATTATACATATTAAGTATTTCAACTATAAAGAATAGAAATAAAAAGAAAAAAATAGTAAAAGGTGAACATGAATACAAAGTAACAAAGCAGCCACTCATATAGATTATTCTCTGTGACACTAGAGTTAATCACCACATCATAAAAAATTAAGTGTTTCAGAGAAATTCAGTAAATCAGTTCTATATCTTCAGGGCTAACAGCTTTATTTGTAATTCCTGGTTGGCATCAGTTTATATTTAGTTAGTGACGACTGTGATAGAGTCATGTGAAGTGGTCATTTTAGTTCTTCATGCAACTAATGTCAGAAGTACACATCCCAGGCTATATTGTATAACCATTCTGTTCTTTTCTTACCAAAGTGGATTGGACAACCATTTCTACAGGAGCTATCGCATGTAAGAGTGATGTATCCTACCTTAAACTGAAGGAATTGTGATACGATCCTAAAGTTCATCGGCATGAATGTACTTTTTTCCAGTAGAATTTTTTAAAAAGTAGACAAATCTCAATCCAAGTTACAAATACTAAAAAATAATAGTATTACGGTAGAACATGAGGCCCAAGATTGGGCCCTCTTTCTGCAACACTGTATGAAAACAATGAGAGAGAATCCCTGCCTTCATGAGCTGATGATGGAGCTGGACAGGCAGAAAACAGAAGACCGGAGAGGTGAAGTCATTTACCCAAAGTTGTGCTGCAGGCCAATGACAGAATCAATGGGACTCCTCTTATGCTTAAACATAGTTAAGTGTCTTGCTGAATCAGGGCTTATTGATAAAAACAAACCATACAAAGTATCCTCAGTAATTATGAACCCCGACCTACTGGTATATCAATTGTGTACTCTCTCTCAAACAAAGAAATATAACTAGAGGTCAAACCCATTCTCCGAATAAGATTTAAATATAACTAATATAGACAGATATTTCTGAAAAAAATAATTTTTAGAAAGAGTTCACGCTGAATTCTAGAATCTGTCCCCTCAATAAGGGCCTGATCTAAATCCCATTGAAATTAATGGAAAGATTTCCACTGCCTTCAATGAGCTCTGAATCAGGCCCTAAATTCTAGAATATATATATGAATAATCATTTGAGTCCTAGGAAGTAATGCATAAGTATATAATCTAAACATTTTATCATTAACGTATTATAGAAGGGTACAGCTTTGCCACTGTTACAAGAATGCAACTCCCATTCAAGTCAGTGGGAGTCCTGAATGAGAACTGGTGTAAGGTTTGGATTTAAAGTACATCATTATTTCCACAGACAAAATTCTCTTCATTACAATAATTAGAACTGGTTGGAAGATTTTTTTCTTTTGGGGTGGGGGAGAGGAGGGAGGAAAAAATTTGACTTTACAGTGAAATATCAAAAAGCAGCCAAACAACAAATCAGTTTTCAGGCTTTGAGGGTTTTTTTGTTTCTTTCTTTCTTTCAATGAAATATTGAAATATCCTATGGAAATTTTACAGGATGGAGAAGTCTATCCTGGTAGGCAATGACTGAAAGAGATTTGGGGGTTGTGCTATATAATCAGCTGAACATGAGCCCCCAGAGCAACACTGTGCCAAGAGGGCTAATGCAATCCTTTCAATCTATGAATAGGTGACTCTTGAGTAGAAGTAGAGAGGTTATTTTACCTTTGTATTTGGGACTGGTGCAACTGCTTCTGGAATATTGCATCCAGTTCAGGTGCCCATAATTCAAGAAGGATGTTGATAAATTAGAGAGGGTTCAGAGGAGAGCGACAAAAATGATTAAAGGATTAGAAAACGTGTTATGGTGACAGACTCAATGAGCTCAATCTATTTAGTTTAACAAAGAAAAGGTTAAGAGGTGACTTGATTACGCTCTATAAGTACTTACATGGGGAACAAATATTTAATAATAAGCTCTTCAATCTGGCAGAGAAAGGTGTAACATGATCCAATGGCTGGAACTGGAAGCTAGACAAATTCAGACTGGAAATAAGGCATATATTTTTGACAGTGAGCGTAATTAACTATTGGAACAATTTACGACGGTGCTGGTGAATTCTCCATCACTGACAATTTTTAAATCAAAATTGGATGTTTTTTCTAAAAGATCTGCTCTAGGAATTATTTGGGGGAAGTTCCATGGCTCATGTTATACAGGAAGTCAGACTAGATGATCACAATGGTCCTTTCTGGCCTTGGAATCTATTAAAGGTAATAATGTGGATTTGGTACATTATTTAAGGCCAATTCCAGCCACTTCTGAAACTTAAAATAAGTGAGGCTATTCAAGAGAATCAAAAGCCCTTTCAAAATCAATCACCTGAACAAAATGTTTATAAATATCTTTTCAACAAATCCATCTGCAAACAGACAGTGGCAATCCCCTAGGCACTGAAGCTTCTATATCCAGTTGTACATACTCACTGATATCCAAACTAATTCTGCATGTAATGGAACTTAATGCTTCATCATGGAATAGCCACACACTTATTATGCCCTCCTGGAAACAAATGAAAACTTAACTGTTGAAAGCACTGTGCATTATTGCTGAGAGAAGAATATATTCCATTCTCTGCCTTTTTAATGTTCCTTTATAGCAGTGGTTTACAATGTGTTACATGGGTTGAGAACCACAGTGCCCCCCATAAAACCGCCCACAGTCCCCTATGCCCAGCACCCCTGTCCAGAGTGGGGCCAGGAGCGGAGCCCTAGGCACGAGCCGGGCAGCCGAGACCCGGACCCGCCACGTGGGGCTGGGCAGCCAGACCCCAAATCCCATTGTGTGGGGTTGGGCGGCCAGATCCCAGGATCCTGCCACATGGGGAGGGGCATCAGCCAGCAGCTGGACCTCACCGTGCGGGGCTGGACAGCAGCCAGATCCAGACCCCGCCACGCAGGGCCGGGCAGCCGGGACATGAGTGCCACAGCACACGGACAGGCAGCCAGGACCCCCGACACCAGGCCAGGAGTGGAGTGCAGGCCGGCAGCCAGGACCTGAAACGCTGGGCCAAGAGCAGAGCCCCACCTAAAACCTGGGAGTGCTGCAGCACCCTGGCAAACCCCTAGTTCTGAGTGTCCCCCACCCTCACACTGGCTGGAGCGCCCCCCCAAACCTACCCACATTCACACTCTCCTGCCCCCTGCAGCACTCACCGGCCCCTTGCTGGCAGGAGCGCGGGTGGAGGCTGCAAGCCGCTGTCTCCCGCTCAGTCAGCCCCGCCCCTGCCAGACCTGAGCAGCAAATTTTGCAATTTTTTGCTAATGGGGGGGGGGGAATCTCAAGATGAAAAAAAATGAAGTTACATGCTAAAACATGCTATACATTGCAAAAAGGTAGTTAAGGCATATGTTAGTAGTGCAGTAGAACCTCAAAGGTACGAACACCAGAGTTACAGACCGACCAGTCAACCAGATACCACATGAAACTGGAAGTAACCAATCCGGCAGCAGCGGAGACCAAAAAAAAAAAAATCTGTATTGTCCCTGTATTGAATCTTAAAGGTAGGCATACCTGGGCTGCCTGGCCCCATCCCCATCCCTATCCCTGCCCTTACCCCCAGGTGCGGGCAGCCACTTACAACTAGGAGTTGAAGACGCTAAGATTCTCAGGCAAAACTGTGACCTCCACTGCCAGCCCAAGGCAGCTAGAGCAGGCGCAGCACTGGGGTCTGTGCTGCTTTCCTGTAAGCCGTGGGTACTGTTTTTACCCCCCTTCCATTGGCTGGGAGGGGGTCTCTGTTTTCATCACCACCACCACCACCCCTGCTGGGAGGGGGACACACTGTTTTCTCCATCACCACTACACCTCCCAGATGCATGGAGTGGAAAATACAGTAAGCAGGTATAAATATACAGCACATGAAAAGATGGGAGTTTGGTAAGGCAACTCTCATCTTTTCATGTGCTGTATATTTATACCTGCTTACTGTATTTGCATCTGATGAAGTGGGTTATATCCCACGAAAGCTTATGCCCAAATAAATTTGATAGTCTCTAAGGTGCCACAAGGACACCTCATTGTTTTATCTTTCAGAAAGGCATCCAGACTTAAGATGGAGAATCATCCTCACAGTTAAAACACTGTGCCTTATTTGAATTTGTCTGGCCTTAGCTTCCAGCCACGGGTTCTTATTATGCCTTTCTTCACTAGATTAAAGAGCCCTTCAGTACCCAGTCATTTCTTTTCATGAAAATACTTATACACTGTAATCAATCACGGCTCAATCTTCTTTTTGATAAAGAGCTCCATCTGTTTAGCTTAAAGTTTCTCACTGTAAGGCGATTTCTGCCACCATTAAATAATTTTTGTGGCTCTTTTCTGCACACACTCCAATTTTTCATCACTTTTAAAAATGTGGACACCAGAACTGTATGCAATAGTCGAGTATTAGTCTAATCAGTGCTGCAAACAGAAGTAAAATCACCTCCCTATTCCTACTCACCATTTGCACCAAAAAATTAAAATTCTGTGCACAATATTTTAAAATTCTGGAAAATTTAGCAAATTTTATTTGTCAAATAAATATGGAGGCTCCAGTATGGCATTGGGGCACACAGGCCACTGGCTGCACAAAGATGGGAGATCACTGTGCAGCTCCCCATCAGAGGGGTTCTGTGTGCAGGGCGGGTGAGGCTCAGCAGGCAGGTCTGGGTATAAAATGGTCAGGATGCACGGGGGTTGGGCAGATGGGGGAGCTGCTCCATGTACAGTGATCCCTCCCCCTGCAGCTGAGAAGCGATGGGTGCAGGAAGCGTGGGGGGGAGGGGCAATTTGCAGAGCTTCCTACACCTAGGGGAGAAATCTGGAGGTGAGTCTGACCCGGCCTTGGATGCTTTGCAGGGAAAGAGGAAGTTCTGTCCTCTCCAGCCCAGCTGGGACTAGCAGCTGAGCCTGATGCAGGGTAGGAGCCACCAGCCGGGTCTTTTCCAATCCCACCTCCTGCCCCACAGTGATTTACCTCTCTGCCGGCTGCCCTGGGCACCCAAAACTTACTGCTGGGGAGGGTTGCATAACTGTTTTTGTGGCTTCCTTTTGCTTCCCTATCAGAAAGTAATTTTTCAGTGGGGAAGCAAATAAATATGTGGGGGACATAAATTCTCCACATGTGCAGTGGCACAGAATTCCCACATCTTACTAAGCAATCCAGACTGATTTGTAGGACTGCCCTGCCCTCAATATTTACCATTCTACCTATCTTTGTGTCATCCACAAATTTTATATTGTGTATTTATTTCCAGATCACTGATAAAAAATGTTGAACAACATCAGACTGAATTCTGATCCCTATAGAAGCCCACTAGAAACACCCCCATTCAATGAGATTCCAGTTCTTAATCGATTTAACGTATGCCTTATTGATACTGTACAGTGCTAATTTTTTAATCAGAATGTCACACCTTCATAAAAGTCTATTACATCTGTGCAGTTATCTTTATTAATCAAAGTTCTAATGTCCTCAAAGAACTAAGTTGGGTTTGTTTGACAGCACCTATTTGCCCCCCTCTCCCCAAAAAAATGTTGATTGGCGTTAGTTATATTCCTATACTTTAATTCTTTATTAACTGAATCCCATATCCATTTTTCCATTATTTCCCCTAGCATTGGTGTCAGGCCTATAATTACCTGATTCTCCAGCTGGCCCCTTTTTTAATACTGGCACAACATTAGCACTCTTCCAGAATTTCCCCAGTATGTCAAGATTTATTAAAAATGAACAACATTGTGAGAGAGATCGCCTCAGCCAGCTCTCTCAGGACTCTTGCCTGCGGATTTTAAAAAATATCTGTTTCTCTTAAATGTTGTTTAACATGCTCCTTGGTTACTAATGGATCGACAAGTACTTCATCATCCTCATGTGATAGCATATCATCCTGCTTCTTTCCAAATACATAATATTGAACATTTCTGCATTTTCTGCATCATTAACAATGTTACCATTGCCTATGCCATTGC
Source organism: Mauremys reevesii (assembly GCF_016161935.1). Taxonomy (NCBI): domain Eukaryota; kingdom Metazoa; phylum Chordata; order Testudines; family Geoemydidae; genus Mauremys; species Mauremys reevesii. The sequence continues at coordinate 21,326,210 of NC_052624.1, forward strand.
TATGATTTCTTTTGTTCCTAATGTACTAGGCTAGGTTTCCCACCACTGTTACCAATGGTGGAGTTGCAACTCTGAAATATATATCTAGATATCTATAGATATAGATATATACATATATTTTTGCAAACAACAACTAAAGAGACAGCCACACCTTGCAGAAGGGACAAGAGTATTCTGTACTACAGGAAAAAATATCTTTACAAAGTGGTGGAAAACAGAAGATAAAAACAAAGAAACAGATTAAGGCCTTGTCTACACTACAGGACTATTAATTTGTGTATCCATACTAAATACACATTCAATTTCTGAGTCCACATTCACGGGGCCAGCCAGGACTTTTTGGCGCGGTGCACTGTGGAAGCTATCCACAGTTCCCGACTCCCGCTGCCCATTGAATGCATGCTGGGGAAAAATGTGTCGAGGGTGGTTTTGGGTAACTGTCGTCATTGAACTCTCTTCCTTGAAGCGCGGGCGGAAATCTGTTGCCACAGCACTGCGAGCATGGAGCCCGCTGCGATCATCGCTGCACTTATGGCACCTCTCAGAAACCAGGGTATGCCGGGCAGTGGAGATCATGGTGGCAATGGGTCAAACAAGCACAGACTGGTGGGACCGCATAGTGCTGCAGGTCTGGGATGACACGAGTGGCTGCGAAACTTCAGGATGGAACTCTGTGACTTGCTGGCCCTGCCCTGAAGCGCCAGGACACAAGGATGCGAGCAGCCCTGAGTGTGCAGAGCAACTGCTCCAAAGGTAGTGACTGAAATGTCCAGGTCATCATAGATGGACTCACATCCCTATCCTGGCACCAGCCCACCAGGCCAGAGTACATTAACCGAAAAGGGCTACTTTTCAATGGTGCTGCAAGCTGTGGTGGACCATAGGGGACGTTTTACCAACATCAAGTGTTCAGGAACTCTGGTCTGTTTAGACGCCCAGGCAGGTACTTTCTTCCCGACCACAAAATAACGGTTGGGGATGTGCAGATGCCTACAGTGATCCTCGGGTGGCTCATGAGCCCTATACAGGCGCCTTGGACAGTGAAAAGGAACTCTTCAACTACCGGCTGAGCAAGTGCAGAATGGTGGTGGACATCAGCGAAAAGAATATCCCCGTATTGCTTTGCTGTGTGTGCTCCACCATCTCCTGTGAGAGCAAGGGCGAGACCTTGGCCGCTGGGAGAGGTTGAGGCAAATCGCCTGGCTGCTGTTTACGATCAGCCAGACACCCGTGCTGAGAGAATATCCCGGGAAGCGATATGCATTAACCTGTGACTGTCCACTTGATTTTAAGAGAGCCTGATCATAAACCAAGTTTCAAGGACGTTTTAAAACTGAGGACATGTTTTAGTAATTAATAATAAATCTTTCGTTGACTTTGCATTTCTGTTTCTTGGTTGAAACATGGAAGCATTCTGTGCTGGGTAAGGTATGCACTGATGGGTGGGTTTGCAGGAAGGGGCGAGCCGTCTCTTTGGGGAGGGGTTAACACAGCGGCTGTGGTGGTTTGGTGGAAGGGGGGTGAGGTGTGGGGAAGGGTGAGTATCTGCCCCTGGATGAGGTCTCTTTGGGGCTCAGGGCACCGGGAGGATCGTGACTACGGTCCAAGTGCATGTGAAGGGAAGCCTGCCTTACATTCGGGGATGGCAGGCACCAGGACCCTGCACAAGCATACACATCAGGAAAGACCGGGGCAGCATACACCACACAGACTGTCCCTGGTGCCTAGTGACTGCAGTCTGTGTGTGCCCTGCAGTTGACCCTGCAGCCACGTCTGTAGCATGGCACTGTGGGCTATGCACTGAAATTACAATTCCCCCCCCCACACACACACACAACAACAGAAAGTCTTCTGACACCAGAAACGTGATTTGAACAGTCAGTAAACCAAACCGCTTTTAATAATGTAGTACACAGTGGGGTTTGAACTTGGAGTTGGGACTGGTTGATGCTGTAAGGAAAGAGCTTGTACAAATTTGTAACTTTGGATGAGGGGACAGGACTTCCTGGCATTGGAGGGCGGTTGCAGATGCACTGCAGGGGCTCTCTCCTCCTGCCTGCGGTCTTGCAGAACATCTACAAGGCGCCGTCCGTTTGCTCCCTCATTAGACCAAGCAGCGTTTGAGTCGCCTGCTGGTCTTCCTGCCGCCACCTATCCTCCTGTTCCAGGTGTGTGCGATGCTGCTGACACAGGCTCTCCCTCGACTGTCTCTGCCTGGAGCTGGCCATCAGTTCCTGGAACATGTCGTCCCTAGTCTTTTGTAGGTGATTTCCTTGAACAAATACATGTTTGCCAACAGTAAACACAGTCTAGTCAGTTTGAGTTAAGAAGACCAAAGAGGGAACCAAGTCTCAGGAGATCTCAGAACTAGTCCGAGATTGAGAGACAGCTGCATCCCTCTTGCACAAAGTCCTGGTAAGCCTTACAGTACAGAGTGCTTATCAGTTAGTGCTTAGCTGTGCTCTCCTGCTGGAGGCAATGTGCAAAGCAGAAAAGATGACAAAGATCACTGTATGCTTTTCCTCTGTGGCCTCCAACACGTGGCTGTTAAGCGAGGTCATTCTTATGCAGTAAAAAGTCTGTAAGCGAGGGTCATTCTTATGCAAAGTAAAACTCTGTTAAGCGAGGGTCATTCTTATGCAAAGTAAAAGTCTACCATTCACAATAGTAACAGTACACTAATTCCACTAATTAGATGCAGCACTTCCAGAACGACATCACCCTGAGGCGTGTCAGGCGGACTCAGAGAGAGCGGATGCTAAGAGAAGCCCTGCACAGACCAGGACCATACGCTGCCATGCGGCGATGGTCCCTTACCTGAGGATGGCGTGCTTCAACGGAGCACCCAACAAGGCACCTCTACCAAGGAACCTCCTGCTGAGGCTTTTCCAGCTGCTCTCTGAGAGCTTTTTGAACTGTCCCCAGAGGACTATTGCTCCATTCCTATATGTGTAGACCTGCTGTTTGTATAGTTTCATATTTAAAATTTTTATATAGTATTTCTATTTTTATATATATCCCTGTTTCTTAAAAAATAAATGTTTCCCTGTTTGTAGCACTTACCGCCTGATCCTTCCCTGATTCCGAGTCCGGTTAACGTAGGCGGGGACGGTTGGTAGGGGATCTCGGTGAGGGTGATGAAGAGATCCTGGCTGTCAGGGAAAGCGGGAGTGGGTTCGATGTCGCCTGCGCCGTCCTCAAAAGACCCTTCCTCATCTTCCCATCAGCGAACAGGAGGAGGAACTGTCACACTATTCCGTCCTCGGAGTCCACCGTCACTGGTGGGGCACTGGTGGCAGACCCACCTAGAATGGCATGCAGTGCCTCGTAGAAGCGGCATGTCTGGCTGACTTTTTGATACCCTTGTCTTAGGTCCTTCACTTTCACGCGGCACTGCATCGCATCCCGGCTGTATCCTTTCTCTTTCATGGCTTTAGAGACCTTCTCGAAGGTCCGCTTGTTGGAGCGCAGCTCGAGAGCACAGACTCCTCGCCCCACACAGCGATCAGATCCTGGACTTCCCGGTCAGTCCATGCTGGGGACCTCTTTCTATTCTGGGATTGCCCGGACTCCTCTGCTGGAGAGCTCTGCATCGTTGCAGGTGCGATGTGCAACCAGAACGTCAGATTCAAACCGCCCAGACAGGAAAATGAATTCAAATTTCATTTCCTGTGTGGCTGGCCAGAGAATCCAAGCTCGGACTGCTGTCCAGAGCGTCAACAGAGTGGTGCACTGTGGAGCTCCCGAGCTGCTAAGTTCGATTAGCATCCACACCAAGCAAAGAGCCCTCTAGTTCGAATTAAATGGCTTCCTGCTGTGGACGGTTGAATTAAAGTCCTAGTGTAGACCAGGCCTTAGTTGTGTGTATTCCTTTGTCAGTAATAACTGTAGGATTGTTTTGTCCATCACATGAGTTATTACTCCTTTGTTTTGTATTTATCTTGAAAATTTAACCATTTTTAAATGATGAATCTCTATTGTTGGCGTTTCTGTAGCAAGTTGATTTTTTTTTTACGGGGTGGGGTTGCTAGCCCCACGCCCAACCCTCCTCTTTTACCCTACTTGGGACAGGCAGATGGCCCCAAAGGACCGCTCTGGTGGAGTATTACTGTAAAGCTGTACCCCCTTTTTGAGAAGATATGGGAAGAAGAAGTGATTCCAGCAGACTAGAAAGAGGAATACCTAATCAAAATCCCCAAGAAAGGAGACCTTAGCAACTGTGCCAGCTACAGAGGAATCACACTTCTGTCGGTGCCAGGGAAGGTCTTCAACCGAGTCCGCTTAGAGAGAATGAAGGATGTAGTCGATCCACAGCTACGAGATGAGCAGGCAGGCTTCCGGCAGAATAGATCGTGCACGGACCAGATAGCAACGCTCCGCATCATAGTAGAGCAGTCTATGGAGTGGAACTCCTCGTTGTACATCAACTTTGTTGACTATGAGAAAGTGTTTGATAGCGTGGATCGAGAGACCCTCTGGAAGCTCCTTCGGCACTATGGCATCCCAGCAAAGGTGGTCAACTTGATCAAGAACTCATACGACGGCATACACTGTAGAGTGAACCATGGAGGGCAGCTCACAAACAGCTTCCAGGTGCGAACCGGAGTCAGACAAGGATGCTTATTGTCACCATTTCTCTTTCTCCTCGTTATTGATTGGATTATGAAGACATCCACTTATGAGCGCAGGAATGGTATCCAGTGGACGTTGTGGACCCAGCTTGATGACCTGGACTTTGCCGACGACCATGCACTCCTCTCACACAGCAAACAGCAGATGCAAGAGAAGATCAACGTAGTGGCAGCAACATCATCACAGGTTGGCTTCAACATCCACAAGGATAAGACCAAGATCCTCAAGATCAACTCCATCAGCAATGACCCAGTCACACTGAATGGAAGCCCCCTGGAAGAAGTGCAGTCCTTCACCTACCTAGGCAGCATCATCGACCAGCAGGGTGGCACAGACGCAGACATCAAAGCAAGGATTGGTAAAGCAAGAGCAGCCTTCCTACAGCTCAAGAACATCTGGAGCTCCAGAGAGCTGTCTTTGGCAATAAAGATTTGACTGTTCAATTCCAACGTGAAACTAGTCCTACTGTATGGAGCTGAAACCTGGAGGACAACTAAAACAACCACTAAGAAGATCCAGACCTTCATTAATAGCTGCCTTAGAAGGATTCTTCAGATCTGCTGGCCAGACACCATCAGTAACATCCACCTCTTGGAGAGGACTCGTCAACCTCCAGCAGAGGAAGAAATTAGAAGGAGAAGGTGGGGCTGGATAGGACACACACTACGCAAGCAGCCAACCAACATCACTAGACAGGCATTGCGGTGGAACCCTCAAGGCAAGCGGAAAAGAGGCCGTCCAAGAAACACCTGGCGATGCGACCTTCAGGCTGATAGCACAAAAATGGGCTATACCTGGAACCAGCTAGAGCAAATGGCCCAGGATAGAGGACTCTGGAGATCTGTGGTTGGCAACCCATACCCCGACTCGGGTGACGGGCATGAGTGAGTGAGTGAAATGATGAATATATTTAAGTGAAATAAAGTTGCAGCTATGCAAGACATTTGTTCATTACTATTTAATTTGCGATATTGCAGAAATTGCGAATCCCACAATATTAGGCTTCCTTTGCAATTTTGATTTTAATTAGCTTATTTTGCACAGCCCACAATTTTGCATACATTTTGAGGTCTGCAACACACTTTTTCCCCATTAGTACAGTAGAACCCCATTTATCTAAACTGACAGTGGGGCTCAGACTGTCAGACCTGGGCAGGGCGGGGCTCCTGGCTCTCAGCCCGCACATTCATGACTGTACAGTAGCACCTCAGAGTTACAAAGAGCAGAATTACAAATTGAACAATCAACCACACACCTCATTTGGAACTGGAAGTACACAATAAAGCAGCAGCAGAGACAAAAAAAAAAAAGCAAATAGAGTACAGGACTGTCTTAAACAAACAACTAAACAAATAAAGGGAATGCAGAATTTTTCTTCTGCATAGTAAAGTTTCAAAGCTGTATTAAGTCAATGTTCAGTTGTAAACTTTTGGAAGAACAACCATAACGTTCTGTTCCGTGTTACAAACATTTTAGAGTTATGAACAACCTCCAGTCCTGATGTGTTCGTAACTCTGAGGTTCTACTGTAATATAGTTGCAGTAAAATGTCTAGTTATCAAAAATATTAGCAGGCATAACATAATACTTGAGTGTTTATATTGTTCCAGCGAGTTTTTGTTAAAGAAAGGTCTTCTCTGGCTTTTCCAAATTGCCACAATTAATAAAGGTCCATTATTACTTTTCCACGTCTTCTCTGCAACTCAGCTGCAATTATTTGACAATCATCTCATAATTCAAGTAGAGCCTTATTCATTACTCATTTACACGTGTGCGTGTGCACACACTATAAAAATTAATATACGTAGCATTAGGTGAACTTCAGCTGTCAGAGGGAAAAAAAACAGAATCCAGTTTGCTTCTAATGATAATCCTTGCTAGAATTTTCAGATTTATTTAGCTTCCTAACTTGTTCTTTGAGACCTAAGTTAGTGGTTATCTTTAATTTAGGTGACAAATCTCATTCCAGATGTTCTGCATCCAGCCCAGTTAGTACATTTGCAATTAATTCTGTAGGCCTATACTTAACTGTCAGTTCTACTGTCAATAAAGCAAAACTAATGTCTGGCTCAATGTCATTCCTGCCCTGTTGAATTATGCATAAATCCAGCTTTTTGCTTTATGTTAAAAATAATCAATATAAGAACAGCAAACTAACGAGAGCTTTTAAAAAATTTGAGCTTCCACAGTTTAATGAGAATTTCTTTTTTTAGTTTCCACACCTGGTCATTCGCACAGCAAAGCTTGTTAAATTTAATTATGATATTGTGCACCTGTGCATCTTCCTGCTGCCAGGAAGCACCAAAATAAGGCAAGCATACAAAAAGCTGTTTACTTTTTAAAAAGTTATTTCTTGGCACTTTTGCATTGCTGGCAAAATTTTCTTGTCCTTGTGGTAGCCTGTATTTAAAACTGAATTGTTAGCTCTGAGTTAAACTACAGTGTCTGTAGGGATTGAGCTCGGCTCCTGTCAGGGGCGGCTCTAGCAATTTTGCCGCCCCAAGCACGGCGGCACGCCATGGGGGGCGCTCTGGTGGTCGCTGGTCCCGCGGCTCCGGTGGAGCATCCGCTGGCATGCCTGCGGGAGGTCCACCGGAACCGCGGGACCAGCGGACCCTCCGCAGGCACGCCTGCGGGAGGTCCACCGGAGCTGCAGGACCAGTGGACCCTCCGCAGGCATGCCTCCAGGAGGTCCTCCTGGCGACAGGCAGAGCACCCCCTGCGGCATGCACACGAAGAACGAATACAGTGACTACAAATGCAGTTATAATACAAACAAAATTTTTTACTTGTAAGTTATAAATTACATTCACATACCCATCTATACAACATAAGCAATCCCAAGCAATAGCTAATGTCGTATTCATACTCACATACCCAAAGATACAGAATCTGGTGGATCTCTCAACAGATGGTCATCAATAGAGGAATGGTTCCTGCTCTGGTCTTCCCAATGAGGTCTTCCCTCAGGGTCTTCTCACCCTCTACAGACCACACCTAACACCTTATGCATATGCATGAGGATTCCAACATCTTTTTCCTTATCTGTACTTCCGCACCCCATAAATGTTGGGATGCCCTCCTTTCATGGGTTGTTCTCTTAGTTTCCCTTATTCTCATTAGCATTTACATAAACATGTTTCCATGTTAACCTGTTGTCAGAGCAGAAATGTCCAGGCTATTACAGCCAGTTGTCTTGCAGTCCAGATGGGTACATTGTGATATATTTTCCTGGAACATCACCTATTGGCACATCCTTTACAGTAATCTTGTGACCTTACTGGATAGGGCCATTCCTGGGTCACCCACTCAGGTCAAGTTTCCTTAAGCCTGAGGTCTAGTGTGGCCAAGCTGAAAGTTTACAGGCCTTAGCCTGTAGGTCTTGCATTACTGCCTTGCTTTTACTTATATACCTAATACACACTCATCACTTTTAAATACTGGTCAGTCTTATACTCTTCTAATCCTACAATTTAATTCTATTAATCATAAATTAATTACATATGAATTAACCATGACAATAGATAACACAATTAAATGATAAAATGAACTAACTGGCTACAATAGGGTTAGCTCAGTTTCTAAAAACCACAAATACTTGCAAACATATGTAGTGACTGATGGCCTGATCCAAATCCCATTGAAATCAAACTGCTATGAACTTCAATGGCAGAGGGATTTCATGTCAAGGATGGATCAAATACCAATCAACGTCAATGGGCCTCCATTATATTTCCATTTTTACAATTTATTTCGCTTTGCCAAATATCTTCTCCTCCGACCACTGCCCTACCAAATCACAACTGGCACTAACTTATTGGTAGCAGATGGTCCAGTGAAGGCCTGGGCATGGAAACTGACTATCCCTCTCATTCTTGGAAGGGGACAGGATTAAAACCAGAGTATTTCAATGCAGTCTTACAATTGTCTATTACAGCCATTCCCAACCTGAGGTAATAGCACTATGGAAGTCAGGGAGGGATGCCTCTGACCCAAAGAACTTCGGGCCAATAGCACTCCTATGGCACTTCTATAAACTTACAAATGCCTTATTCTCAATCACCTCCCACCTCATATCAAACTGCATCTAATACTGCAACAAGCCAGATTTAGACCGGGAAAGTCTTGCAGTGGTCAAATACTAAATATCACCCAAAAGAAGATGGACTCTAAAGAGGGAACAGGCACTGTGTTCACAGACTTAGCAGCAGCATACGATACAGTCAGCCATCAAAACCTGCTTGCAAAAGTCTATGATATGATGCACGACTACCACCTAGTGCAGCTCATTCAATCTCTTCTGGAGAAGAGATGTTTTTACATAGAACTGTGCAAGAAACAGAGCCACTGGAGACAACACAATGGCTCCTACAGGGCACCAACCAATATACCAATGATCAGCCCATACACCGCAATACAAGGAGCCTAATATACACCAATGACATATGCATCACATCACAGGAGAAGGACTTTGCTACTGTCGAGACCAGACTGACATAAGCTGCTCCATGCACATTACATAAGAACCAGTTTCACACCAACCCAACAAGATACAGGTGATGGCTTTTCACCTACGCAACTGAAAAGCCAAGTAGATATTAATCATCACCTGGGATGGAGTTCCACTGGCTAATCACCCAAACCCTGTCTGACACTGGACCAAACCTGGTGACACTGAACCAAACACTTTCCTTTAAAGCATATATAGAGAAGATGAAAGGGATAGTTAGTGCCCGCAACAACATCTCTGAAAGTTTGTCACCCCAGTAGCTAATCCAGCTACATTGCAAACCACTGCTGTGTGCTACCCTACAGCACAATATGCACATCCAGTGTGGGAACAATTTGTCCGTGCTAAGAAACTAGACCTGTTCTAAATGACAGCTGTCATGTAATAACAGGAGGTCTAAGCCAACACCAAAGGATAGGCTGTACTTACTGGCTGACCATGCACCACCTAATATCAGGAGGAAGGTAGAAAGCCAAAGGGAAAGATCACGGCAGATGGAAGATCCAAGGTATCCATTATATAGTCAAACAAGAGTAACCAAATACCTTAAATTGCAAAAGAGCTTTATAACCAGTGTTGTGCCTTTGGATACGACAGTTGGCAAGGCATGACTGAAGTTATGGAATGAAAGACTACATGCAGTCGGACACACTGAAATAGATGTGGAACCCCAGGAGGACCACTGTTGTTGACAGACTGGTCAACATGGTGATGACTGAACCACCTGTATAAACAAACTAGTAGATCGAAGACTAACAAGATCAAATGGGGCTACTCTAATGACACAAATACATGTGAGTGTGGTGAAGTGCAGACCACAAACCACCTGCTCATTTGCCAACTCATTGGGAAGACCTGTATGAAGGAGGACCTCACTTGCAGCAATGGAAAGAGCCATCACTTGTGCATAGTTCTGGAAAGACATCTAGTTTTTGACAAGGACACGAGAAGAAGATATTACAGGGAGATTCTATTCTAGAAGCCAAGATTTTTCAAAATTATTGATGATTTAGGGCAGTGGTCACCAACCAGTAGGTTGCGATCGACCGGTCAATCCTGGAGCCTCTGCCAGTCAATCACGATCTCTAGCCGCTAGAAGTCCGGTGGCACAGTGGGACTAAGGCAGGCTCCCTGCCTGCCCTGGCCACGCACCACTCCCAGCATGCCCCTAAGGCCCTGTGGGAGAGGACGGGAAGGGGTATCCACACTGCTCTTAGTTGCAAGCACTGCCCCTGTAGCTCCCATTGTCCAGGAATGGGGAACTGCGGCCAGTGGAGGCCGTGGTCACAGAGAAACGTCCCCCCACCCCCGCGGCCGCAGGGGCATGATGGCTGCTTCCGGGTGCAGCATGGGGCCAGGGCAGGCAGGGAGCCTGCCTTAGCCCTGCTGCACCACTGACTGGGAGCCCTGAGAGGTGCTGCCAGCAGAGCAGGCCTGCACCCCAACCCCGCAGCCCCCCCCCCCTCCCAGAGCCCCCCCCCACACCCCCCCCCTCATATCTCTACAGATACACTGTGTAACAGCCATAATTCCAACAAAATCCATCATTACTGCAGAGAATGATCAGTTCTTCAACATGCTCCCCACCTAAAGCGGTGCTCAAGGCAATTAACTTACAATCCATTTGTTAATAGCTGGTAATGACCTAATTTACTGCTCAAATCTCTTCCATTCACAGCCGCTGGAAAAAAAATGTAATGAACAAAATTCAATTTTGATCATTGATTTATTCACTTATATTAACTATTTTCTAAGTGAAGAAAAATCCTGAGATACCAGACTTTCTTTGGCAACACCAACATCTTATAATGCAGATAAATAACAATCAAGTTTGTTTTGCCCATTTGTTTCAAATTAAGTTGTACAGTCTTAGGTGCAGGGCCTATATCATCCTACACATGTATATAGCAGCTAGAAAACACACACTAGGGCAGGGGTTCTCACAAGAAATTTTTTTTTGGTGGCCTCAGAGTGCGGCCGCCAACTATTGCTGGTGGCCGCTCTGACAATTTCTCCTAAAATACTCAATGAATTTGAGGAAAAACAAATAGATATGCACATATCCATGTCCAAATCATTGTAATTTATTTATGTAGGGTTTTTTCGCAGACTCAATAATAAAAATAACGTACAGTTTTCGCTGTTCTTTACTGGGCCTAAACAGAATAGAAACAAACAGTGTGCTTTGCATGTTCTTGTTTTTGTTGTTGTTTCTTTTGTTTTTTTTAAAGACTTGCTAGCTAGTAAGTGTTTCTGTGGAAAGTGATATTTGTATGTTTGTTAGTATCACTTTTCACAGCAGCAGACTTGTTAGCTAGCTACCAGGGAGGCAGTGAAAAGTGATATTAACAAACATACAAATATCACTTTTCACAACAGACGTACTCAGCCCTGCCAAGCGCAGACAAATTAAGCCCTGGATGAGGAGGTGGGTAAGGAGGCAGTTCGGGGCCAGGGGTGATGGGAGGGTGAGTTTGGAGACCAGAGCCCCGCAGCCGCGCAGCTGGGGATGGAGGATGCAATGGGGGGCCAGAGGTAATTGGGGGGGTGAGCTTGGGGCCAGCAGACACTGCCACATGGCTGGGGGCCAGAGCTGGATCACGTGGCCCCACGGGTGGAGTCCAAAACCCTGTGGCTGGGGGCCAGAGCCCACTGCTGCAAGGTCAGGGCCTGGAGGCAGCGGGTAGGGGATGATCCTGGGATCAGGGCTCAAAGTCCATGGCCAGGGAATGGAGTCAGCTCCACACGGCTGGACCCTGCCACCCACCACCCCAGGTCTGAAGCCCAAGTCCCACTGCCTGCCTGCTCCTCCAGCATTTGTGGCTCCAGAGGGGGACAGGGCCCAACCCCTGCCACTGCTTTGACCCACCCCCCATCACACCCAGGATTTATGGGTCCCTACGCAGTATTATAAACCTGGTGTCCCTAAGCCCGACGGCAGCCCGGTGCTTGAGTAAGAGTCACCAGGCTGCAGCAGCAAGCTGTGGAGCCTGCAGGAAGGGTCAGAACAGGGATAGGAAAAGGTGGGGGGGTGGACACTAAAACCCAGTGGTGCCCCAAATTTTCAGGTGCCCTACGCAGCCATGTATGCTGCGTATGCCTAAGGACAGCCCTGCCCAGGAGGCTGTGGCCACCACGAAAAGCCCCTGGTGACTGCATGCGGCAATGGCGGCCGCATTTGAGAAATGCTGCACTAGGGCTACAATACTTTCCTGGGGCACTATTGCAATATGCATAAATAATATGGTTATTTCTCACTGGAAGTAAAGTTACATTGGCATAGACATAACATGGCATATTCCTTGTGTGACTGATGGACTTGAATAAGGATCTTAGGTGGCAAAGGGATGTTTGCATCTGGCAGATGTAGCACAATACCTTCAGAATTCTACCAACAACTCTAAGTTTAAATTCAGCCTTCGGTTGCTGCTTCTTTCAAAACACATCCTCCACTGCTGCATCCCTGTGTCATTCCCCAAATGAAGTCCTTTGTGTTAAAAAAGATACCGTATATACTCGTTCATTAGCCCGTTCGTTTATAAGCCAACCCCTCAAGATGGTTAGGTAAAAACAGCAAAAACTGCATGACCCTTTTATAAGCCGACCCTATATTTCAGGGGTTGGCAAACTTTGGCTCCTGGCCCGTCAGGGTAAGCCGCTGGCGGGTCAGGACATTTTGTTTACTTGGAGCGTCTGCAGGCATGGAGCCCCTCAGCTCCCTCTGGCCGCGGTTTGCCATTCCCAGCCAGTGGGAGCTGCGGGAATGTGGTACACCATTGGCTGGGAAAGGCAAACCGCAGCCACAGGGAGCTGAGGGGCTCCAGACCTGCAAATGCTCCAGGTAAACAAAACAACAATGTATTAGATATTCAATTCAATAATTCCATAGAGTTTAAAATCATCAAATTTTGGTGTAGACCCATTTATAAGCCGACCTCTGCTCTTTGATGCGTCACTTTTTTACCAAAAATATTTGGCTTATGAATGAGTATATACGGTACTTTGTGTCACTCAAAACAAGACTGGTATTTGAGCTGATGTATTGGCATCAGCTGTTTAAACAGATGGATATGCATTGTAACTTACTAGAACAGCAGCTCTCAACCTTTCCAGACTACTGTTCGCCTTTCAAGAGTCTGATTTGCCTTGCGTATCCCCAAGTTTCACCTCACTTTAAAACTGCTTGCTTACAAAATAAGAGATGAAAAATACAAAAATGTCACATAAGAACATAAGAACAGCCATACTGGGTCAGACCAAAGATCCATCTAGCCCAGTACCCTCTCTTCCGACACTGGCCAATGCCAGGTGCCCCAGAAGAAATGAACAGAACAGGTAATCATCAAGTGATCCATGCCCTGTCACCCATTCCCAGTTCCTGGCAAACAGAGGCTAGGGACACCATCCCTGCACAGCCTGGCTAATAGCCATTGATGGACCTATCCTCCATGAATTTATCTAGTTCTTTTTTGAACCCTGCTATAGTCTTGGCCTTCACAACATCCTCTGGCAAAGAGTTCCACAGGTTGACTGTGTGTTGTGTGATGAAATACTTCCTTTTGCTTGTTTTAAATCTGTTGCCTATTAATTTCATTTGGTGATCACTAGTTCTTGTGTTATGAGGAGTAAATAACACTTCCTTATTTACTTTCTTCACACCAGTCATGATTTTATCCCCCATTAGTCATCTCTTTTTCCAAGCTGAAAAATCCCAGTCTTATTAATCTCTCCTCATACAGAAGCTGTTCCATACCCCTAATAATTTTTGTTGCCCTTTTCTGAACCTTTTCCAGTTCCAATATATCTTTTCTGACATGGGGCGATCACATTTGCATGCAGTATTCAAGATGTGGATGTACCATGGATTTATTTAGAGGCAATATGATATTTTCTGTCTTGATATCTATCCCTTTCTTAATTATTCCTGTAGTGGGGTGGTCACCCACTCCTGCCCTGAGGGGTTTAAAGACAACTCTGAGAGAGGGCTGTGGCAGGGGAAAAGCTACTAGGCTGATTGGGGAAGCCCTAATCAGGACTCAGCTGGCCCTATAGAAGGCTGGGAGCCAGGAGCTCAGCAGTCTCTCTGCCTTCAGAGAGAGAGAGAGAGGCTGCTGGGAAGCTCAGGGTGCCTAGAGTAAGGCAGGGCTGGGGGAAGGCCAAAGGGGCTGGGGAGCTCCAGGCTGGCAACTCCCCAGACTGCAGGACTTGTCCAAGGCCCCATAGAGGCACTGGGTTGCAGAGAGAGGCAGCAGGTCCAGACCCAACCTTGCCTATGATGAGCGGCTGACACTGCAGTCTGCCCCAGTATGCGGGGGTGAGTTGGTGACTGGCAGTAGCCTATGACTGAGGTGAGGTGGGGTTAGGGGGTGGGCGTTCCTTGGGACTGAGGGGTGTACGGCCAGGGGGCGGTACCCCAGATAACAGGGCACTGGAGTCCAGGGAAGGACACAGGGGCCAAGCAGCAGTGGGATACTGGCCTGCAGAGGGCGCTCCAACGTTGGAAACGAGCTAATTCCTGGAAGAGACCAGCAGGAGGCGCCGTAGAGGTGAGTCTGCACATTGCCACAATTCCCAACATTCTGTTTGCTTTTTGACTGCCGCTGCACATTGAGTGGATGGTTTTAGAGAACCATCCACAATGACTCCAAGATCTCTTTCTTCAGTGAAAGCTAATTTGGTGAAAGCTAATGTAGACCCCATCATTTTATTTGTATAGTTGGGATTATGTTTTCCAATGTGCATTACTTTTCATTTATCAACACCGAATTTCATCTGTCATTTTGTTGCCCACTCACCCAGTTTTGAGAGATCCTTTTGTGGCTCTTCGCAGTCTGCCTAGGACTTAACTATCTTGAATAGTTTTGTATCATCTGCAAATTTTACCACCTCACTGTTTACTCCAGTTTCAACATCATTCATGAATATGTTGAGAATAGGACTGGTCCCAGTATGGACCCCTGGGGGACACCACTATTTACCTCTCTCCATTCTGAAAACTGAACATTTATTCCTACCCTTTGTTTCCTATCTTTTAACCAGTTACCAATCTATGAGAGGATCTTCCTTCTTATCCCATGCCAGCTCACTTTGCTTAAGAGCGTTTGGTGAGGGACCTTGTCAAAGGCTTTCTGAAAATCTAAGTAAACTATATCCACTAGATCTCCCCCTTGTCCACATGCTTGTTGACCCCCCTCAAAGAATTCTAATAGATTGGTGAGGCATGATTTCCCTTTACAAAAACCATGTTAACTGTTCTCCAACAAATTATGTTCATCTATGTTTCTGACAATTTTGTTCTTTACTATAGTTTCAACCAGTTTGCCCAGTACTGAAGTCAGGCTTACCAGCCTGTAATCGCTGGGATCATCTCTGCAGCCCTTTTTAAAAATTGGCGTTACATTAGCTATCCTCCAGTCATTTGGTACACAAGCTGATTTAAATTATAGGTTACAAACCAAGGTTAGTAGTTCTGCAATTTCACATTTGAATTCCTTCAGAACTCCTGGGTGAGTCCTGTGACATTACTGTTTAGTTTATCAATTTGTTCTAAAACCTCCTCTAAACACCTCAATCTGGAACGGTTCCTCAGATTTGTCACCTAAAAACAGTGGCTCAGGTTTGGGAACCCCCCTCACAGCCTCAGCTGTGAAGACTGATGCAAATAATTCATTTAGTTTCTCCGCAATGGCCTTATCGTCCTTGAGTGCTCCTTTAGCATTTTGATTGTCCACCCTGGAACCTTCATGGCATATATTAAAAAGCTCAGTGCTCTTCCACGGGGTGGCTGAGGGTCTCAGGATGGGAGGCGCACTGGGGCTGCCCTGGGGCTCCTCCGTGGTGGTGGGAGAGTGGGCAGGCTCGGGGTTCTGGCTGGCCCGGGGCTTCTCTGGCCATGATGGGACGGGGCCTTGTGCAGAAGGGACAGGGCTAGGGGACTAGCCTCCCTGAAGTGGGGGTCCACCCGCAGCCTATGCCTATTAGGGAAGATGTCCTTTAGAATGTTTGACATGTTCTATGCAACAATAACAGTATCACAACATTCAACTTTGCCGTAGCTCCCAAACTACTGTACTACTTATTTTAGTGGTCCCCAAACTGTGGGGCATGCCCCCCCGGGGTGGGGAAGGGAACATTCAGGGGGATATGGCGGGACCCAGGCCAGCCCTAACAGGGGATGGGATGGGAGCGCCACCGCGCCCCGCTCTGCCCCGGCCCCAGCTCCCCACCTGGCTGCGGCCCTGGCTGCTGGCCCCCAGCTGCCCCCAACCATGACATGGCCACAGCTCTGCTCCCAATCCCCAGCCTCAGCCCCGGTCCCGCTCCTGGCCCAGCTCCAGGGTAAGGGGGGGCACCACCCTGAAAAGTTTAGGGACCACTGACTTATTGTGAAATGATATTGGCTATGAATGCAACGTTTTAGAAGTGTCCATAGGACTTCAAACACTGAAGAAATGTGACAATATGAAAGATGTCATTATAATTTTAGCTAGCTCCTTCACTGTAGTCATTAATTGTTTCTGGTTAATTAACTGTATAAATTCCCAAATGGAATTTTGATGCCAAAAGAAAATGTATGCATTGAAACTAATAAATAATAGTGCACACATGAAGATGTACCAAATAATTATAGCATTCTCGAATTTATCTGCTGTACCGCATGTACCAACCGTCTCAAAGGAACTGAAGTACCTTCCCCTTCAAGTGCAACCTTAGTGTGTTCAGTATGTAAATCATGCGATGGAATGAATGTGTTTCAGGCCCAGCAGGTGCTCTCAACTACAGCTAATGAACCTGAGACCCACACAGCTCTGCTTTCCTCTATTAACATGCCCCTTCCAAGCCTCTTCAGTAAACAAAAGCCACCTGCTCAGGTGATTACCTGTCTTACAGTCCTTTGAGATATGGACATTTATGAAGCAAGTCAGGAACCTAAAGGCAAACAACCCCTCCGAGGAGTTTACATTCAGTAGTACAATGTTATACAGCTAATAGAGCAGGAATTGCAAATTAATGCATTTACACCATGCATGGTAATTTTACTTTCAAACCTACACTTTCTTTTTTCAAATGTATATCGTTTTGAACCACAGTATACTAAACCTGTTGCATCCAAAGGCTACATTGAAGAATATTAAGGTTGCAAAATCAATCACTCAAAAAAAATTAGAAAATGCCAAAATAAAGGTTGACTCTGAAAGCTTAATTAGACCCTCTTGGGTGTATGCATTATGATAACATGCTATTTTTCCCCATAGGATCAGTCTTCTTCCATGCACAGGCACAGGATGCCAGGTGCTCACAGAATGAGACAGTATTTGGTTTTATCTTTATTGTTCAATGTTTGGCCTTATTTAATACACACCATTCAAACACTGTTCTGAATTCAAAATTATCAGTTACCTCAGAGGCTTTCATTGTAGCATGTGAGTGCTTCAGAAACTTTAATTTATTTTCACAACATCCCTGTGAGGTGAGAGGGTATTTTTATTCCCATTTTACAGATGGGGAACAGAGGCACAAAGAGATTAAGGTTAAATGGGTCCACTAATTTTGGGTGCCTGATTTGAGGCATACAGAACCTGATTTTTCAGAGTTCATAGCATTATGTAGTATTTTATAGATTCAAAGTACTGCTCTCATTAACTTCAGTTTGCAGCTGAGTGCTCAGTACTTCCACAAATCAGACCTCAGATGTCTCATGTCGGGCACTCTGAAAATGAAGAACACTCAAAGTAAACTCTTTGCAGGTGACAATTAAGTAACATGCCCAGCAAAACTGGAACTCTGTGGAAGAGGCAGAATCCATTTCTCTAGGGGCGCATTCAACTGCCTCAACCACAAGACCTTCCTAGTCTCATTCTCTACATACTTTCCAGCTTCTGCAATGAATAAGACAGGGGACCTACCTACAATAGTCCCATTCACCACACAACTTTGATTCCCTTAGCATTGTTCATCCTGGGAACTAAATGAGGCAGGTGTCCTATGGAAAAATTAGTATGTGATAGTGTAACTAAAGACTATCATAATGCATATACACAAGGGGGTCTAATTAAGGTTGCATGGGCAAAATTAATGCTGGCATTTCTTAACTTTAGAGTCCTTGACTTTGCAACCTTAATAATGTAGTATGTGTGATGTTTAAGAAAAGTGACCATTTATATCACTGTTGTTACCACCATTACACAATTTCCATAAATCTTGTATGAAGTATGTCATGTCATGATACCTTTATCAATAGAAAAGTTATGAATTGCTAAGTATGATTATCCTGTTCAGATACAAAGATGATACATGAATATAAACTTATGAATATTGGCTATGTATCTGTATCTCAACCGTGTTGTTTGCCTGGATGACAACTCCCCTCCCCCCACAAATAGATTTACATCAGGGCTAGTCAGCTGTGTGATGGCCCATTAAGGAAATTTCATTCACAATGGGCCAGTGAACAAACTCATCCCACCCAGTAGGCAGCACCCAAGTCTGGCAGCCTGAAAATGAAGAACACTCAAAGTCAACTCTCCACAGGTGACAATTAAGTGACATGCTCAGCAAAACAGGAATGCTGTGGCAAAGACAGGGGTAGAATCCATTTCTCTAGGGGGAACGTTCAACTGCCTCAACAACAAAACAATCCTCTTTCTAGTCTCATTCACTACATACTTTCCAGCTTCTGCAATAAATATGACAGGGGACTGTGAGCTTTGTTTGGGGCAGTAAATTTCTATGCACTTGGCAGAGGACTTAAAAGACACTGAGACATCTCCATTTTGCCTCTTTCCCGCTCCAATTCTCTGGATTGTGGACTTACAACTAAAAGGAGTATTTTGAACTATGGACTGACGACCTTCAAATCTTTTGTAAGTTCCAGAGAGACTTTTGTAAGCCAGCAGACTATTCCATCACTGCCACAAACTTGATCTAAGGACTTTGCAATCACTTGTATGTAGATGATTCCTTAACCATTCAATAACTCCTCTTTTCTATTAAGAAAATCTTTCATTAGTTTACTAAGGATTGGCTGACAGTGTGATATTTGGGTAAGATCTGAGATATTTAATAACCTGGAGGTAAGTGTCTGATCCTTTGGGATTAGTAGAACCTCGCATTTGGCGAATTGGGTTTTAGTAACCTCTCACCATATTAGACCTGTTTGTCTGGATGGGAGCCAAGGCCTGGAATGCCCATGGGGAACTGTGTTTGTCTTCTGGTTAACCAGTGTGGCACTGCAGAAGCTTGTTTTACTGCCTTGGTGAGTCTAACCATTGACTAAGCCACCAGTTGTGGGTGATTGTCTGCTCTGATTCTTGCAGTCTGCACCAGCGTGGCATTCTCAGTGTGGTCCATCCCAGGCACCCCCATTTACAGTGTTTTTTGTTTTGATGTAATTTCCTAGGTTTTAGTAAAGCAAACTAAAACACAGTAAATCCCATCACGTGAAACCATATTAGCTACCATATGGGTCACCAGCAGGGTAGGAACCTTTAGATCCACAGCTCAAGTGGCAGAAGTCTGTGCTAAAAATAAATGATAGCAATAATAGGTGGTCATCTTCTGGGTGTCCTAGCCACTAGACAGAGTATGAACATCTCTGACCCTTTTACCTAGGCAGGGCTGGCTTTAGGCCGATTCCCCCGAATCTGGCCCCACGCCCAAGCCTAAGAGGGCCCCATGCCCTAAAGAGGAGCGCCTAACTTAGGCGCCTTTTTAATTTTTTCTCACCCGGCGGCGCTCCGGGTCTTTGGCGGCGGGTCCGTCACTCGCTCCAGGTCTTCTGCGGCACTTCAGCGGCGGGTCCTTCATGTGCCTCGGAAGACCCGTAGCGAGTGAAGGACCCGCCGCCGAAGACCCGGACCGCCGCTGGGTATTCGAATTGGGCCCCGCACTTCCTAAAGCTGGCCCTGTACCTAGGCACATCATTCATCCTGTTTTAAGCCAGAGGGTCTCTTTTCCTGTGGTTTGTCTGCCATCCAGTATTGAGACAAAACTGGATGTGGTTTTCTCTGGTATCCTGGGTGGGTAGTGCCATTTTGAAGATCATGCCACTCCAGCCCTGCTAGCATGAACTTGCATACACCATGTGCACAAGGGCAGAGCCGCATGCTCTTCAAAACAGCATCCTCCAGGAGGCATGCCCTAGCACACATGCCAGCAGGTGTGTGGACACCAGCGGGGAGGCATTGAGAGCACAGGAGACACTGTCACTACTCTCAGCTCTGATGCCAGGTGCCACAGCAGCCCAGTGTAACCAGGGCATCAATCATAGGGAAAGTCCTGCTCAGCCCCTGCAGCCCTGGGCTGGAGCACACTCGGTGCAGATGGAACCTTTGGAGAACTGACCTGATAAACTAACAAGACTCTGAGCATGTGTAAACTGAAATTTTTTGAAAGTTATAAATTGGTCATATTTTGTGCAAATTTTCACAGGGATAGCAAAAGGCTCATAGTCATTATGGACAATCCCCACACACCAAATTTTAAATCCTGGCTCAAAGGCCTGTAGGAGTTAAAGCTTCTCAACAAAACAGTTGTAAGATTTATTTAACATGGGCAAAACATTGTTCCTAACCTCATTCTAAGAATTGGTATATTTTTTGTTGAACTTCCCCCCTTGCACCCCCCACACCCACTGAACATTTCATCCCAAGATGTTAAAGTATGGCAAATTTATAAGCAACTGAAAACGGGATCATATAAATAGGAAACACTAGCTAAACCAGCTCTAACAAGTATTATTGATGCTGCTTGTTTCATATTTTGCCTCATGTGAAGCAGCTACAGAAAAACAAATATGCCAGTAACATGAATATCTGCTTTAAGTAGCTGATGTGTTTATTGTCAGTCTTTTAGTAAAAGATGATGGTACTCTATACATCAGTGCCCACCCCATATATATTGGCCCTATTTACCTTCATCCTCCACAAGGACCGCTTCTAATTGCTTTCCATAGCACCAGTTCAGCAAAGTTTGTAAACTTGTCCCTGATGTTAAGTATGTAAGCAGAAGCTATGGTGAAATAATTTAGGGTATGAATTTAAAGCACAATAGCTATTCTGCACTAGCTCACCGTGTGGACGCACATGTTCTGTGCTAAAAGTGCCTATCTGCATGTTAGTTTAATCCACTTCGAACAGGGAAGTGCTGCAGAATAGATGTTCCATAAGTGCTATTCTGGTTTATTTCCTTATGCAGACAAGCCTTCTAGTAGTCCTGTCAATGTTATCAACACAGACAATCAGTGGTACTCTGTTTGCTTAGAATGTAAGTGCTTTCAGCGCAACCTAACAGCCAGTTACAAGAGTGATCATAGAATATCAGAGTTGGAAGGGATCTTAGGAGGTCATCTAGTCCAACCCGCTGCTCAAAGCGGGACCAATCCCCAGACAGATTTTTGCCCCAAATCCCTAAATGGCCCCCTCAAGGATTGAACTCACAATTCTGGGGTTAGCAGGCCAATGCTCAAACCACTGAGCTCTCTCTCCCTTGTCATGACAACTTACTGATAAGTAACACATCAGAACTAAGCAAGTTACTCTTGGGGACATTCTGCGCCAAAAAATTAAAAATTCTGGGCACAATATTTTAAAATTCTGCAAATTTTATTTGTCAAAATAACATTACATAATCACACCAGTTTCAATTATTTTGGTAATTTCTTTCAAAATACCTGTCACAGCAAGTATGTCTGTAACAATACAGAGACACACAAAAATTTCCCCAGTAGTAGAGAGTTAAAGAAACCCATATGACAACCCAGTTCATTTCTCTGCCACCTTCCTCCCTCCCTCCCCCTAGAGCCCAGCTGGGAGGCCAGACACCCCCTCCTGAGCCACTACACCCCCAGCCAATACACCTGAACCCCGTCCTTCCCAGAGCCCAAATGTGGCCCCTCCAGCCCAGATACCTGCACCCTGTTCCCCACCAGGACCAAGCTGCAGGGCTCCCAGATACACCCCCACAGTGCAGCTGCGAGGGCCCCCCTTACCCAGACACCCCCTTCCCTACCCCTGAGCCCAGGGATCCCGAGGGAGAAACAGCCTGACGCTTGGTCCCAGGCTTGCACAGTTTCCTGTGTGCCATCCTCTCCTTCCCTCAGGGCATGCTGGGAACTGCAGCTGCCAGGAACCCTCTAGCTCCCTCTCCCTCCCCCCAGCAGTGTCTTCTACCTGCAAGCTGGGCTATTCTGAGTCCAGTGGCCTCTAGTGGCAGCTAGCAGCACTACAGCCCATTTCTGTCGGGGGGAAAGGAAATTCTGCATGCACAAAGTTAATTTCTGCAAAATTCTGCATTGCGCAGGGGCGCAGAATTCCCCCAGGAGTAGCGAGTAGCAGGGAAAGCATCAACAGATTTCCCTGCTGGAAGCCAAGTTCTACAAGCACTCTTCTACTTTTGTTGAAGTGTCCTATCTCAGGGGTTTCAATAGTCTTCAATCATCATGGTATCCAAAATCAGCCATGATGATTCCAGCTTTGAAAACTCATCCCAGAGCACTGCTCTTTGCTACAGTGTTGGGGGAATGTGGTTTAGTGCCTCTTCTGGCTGCTCAGAAGGCCCACCCCAGCATTTGACTGTAGCCTCTCTTAACTTTATCCCCTGTATTTGCTCTTGAAATGTGCCAGGCTGAGCTGGGGCACAGAGAGAGCAGTAGATGGGCTGTCTTCTGGAGAGCAGAGTGCATCAATGCAGGCAAAGAAAAAGGCAGCACCAAGGGAGGGAATAATAAGAGGGGGGCAAACAGAAAAGAACAATCCATTGAAGGGGGAGGAACAGAGGAGCAGCCTGTCAGACAGGAGAGGATCTTTTCACAGGATGTTCAGCAACTTCACTTACCTCATTTTTTGCCACTGTAATGTATTTATTATGGTATTAAGTGTATTTTAGTAAAATTTCATGGAAGCTGAAATTCTGCTCTGAAAACATGAAAAATCATATTTTTTTTTCTGATGCAAGTTTGGTTTCAAATGAGCTTACTTACACTGGAAATAGTCTTGTTCTAATGCAAAATAAAATAAAATAAAATAAAAAATCAGGACCCATTTAGAATTTGCAGCACAGTAAAAAATGCCTGTATTCTGATCATTCTGAATTTTGCTGAAAATATTTCAACAACCTCCTACTGTCGCACACATGCAATTTGTGAAATAGGCTGTATAATTATAACAGCATATATATTTTTGATTATATACTAATGCATTTCAGCAGACAGTGTTTTTTAAAACTTGCTTATTTATAATTCTATTTATGATGTAAACAACAAAACAAAAGGATTTCACTCATAAGATAAAGTTGTACTACATGTGCACAGCTGATCACCAAAATGAATATTGGAGCTGGTTAAAATAAACTTGCATATATTCCTGAAAAATGCCAGCAGACCCTTAACAATGGCAGCTCTGCTACAAATCACTCTAATAAATTCACCTGACTTAAGAGTGCCATCTTGTGAGCAGGTCAGCTGAGAAATGCAAAGCAAGTAGAGCATCTCTGATGCTGCAACTGCTCCCAAGATAATGCTCTCATCAAATATGAGGTAATGATTATCCTATGCATAAATTTATCATAGAATAAATCATTTTAATTTTACATTCTCCAGATACTGAGTATAGCTATAATTCCTCTTAAAAATAAATGTTTGTTAAGGCCACAGACTGAGCATGAACACTGCACCCCCTGGAGTGTCTGAAAATGAAACCATCCCATTTCAGACTCTGCAACCATTATGGTAAAATAAAACTGCTTTGATGGAGCGGGGGGAGGATCTGGATTAGCCACAGGGGACATAATGATTGATCAAATCAAATATACTGGTAGGTACAACTGTGTTCCAAATTAAGCTCCCAACACACAATTACAAGAAGCCATCTCACTGTCTTTTTGGTAGCTTTTGTATTTTTCAGTAGAATAGATACCATCTGCATCTCAGAGATTTATGCCTCTCCCTTTGTGCCCCTATATTATTACCTACTTTCAAAATGAGACAAAGAAACAGAGACTTCATATCCTCTGGTATCTTTGCATTTTCATTTCTTTCTCACTGGGATTACTTGTGGTATAAGGTACTATTCAAGTTGAGCAAGGGTATCAGGATCTGACCCTTACTAATTATGACACTCTATACCTCAAAATTGCATCCTGGACCCCCATATTCACCACTGTTATATGATTACGATATGTTTAGTACAATGCAAGCAGTGTGAGGTAGCATTTTAATAGTCTTGATCTGTTGAACATTAATATCCTGTTGGACTGAATGTACTGTCATCGTATGTGAAGTTTTGAGGTATTGCTATATGTATTACTGAAATATGTTGTGAGGTTGGGAGATGACCACAGCTGGCCTTTCAACAGGGACAAAGGAGCACCCATCACTGGCCAGACAGGCATTAATGGCCCATCAAGAAGAATCCACTCTCCCAGAGGCTTCTCAGAGAGGAAATACACACACAATGAGGACAGCCTGACCAATGGGGACTGCCTGACTCCATGTCACAGCAAGGATCTTTCTAGCAACTGGAAGAAAGTATAAGAGTAACAGTGACATCATCACTTGGCCTCTCTCCCCCTCCTTCTCAAAGCCTGGAAGACAAAGACTTTGAACTAGAGAGATTGATTCAAGGCTGGAAGGGAGTCCAGTCTGTGTATTGAGGACCTATAAGCTGCCTGTAACGTTTGTTAGGCTGTGGCTACACTTGCATTTCAAAACGCTGCCGCGGCAGCGCTTTGAAGCGCTAAGTGTAGTCAAAGCCCCAGCGCTGGGAGAAAACTCTCCCAGCGCTGTCCGTACTCCACCTCCCTGTGGGGAATAACGGACGGGGCTTTGACTACACTGGCGCTTTGTAGCGCCGCAATTTGCAGCGCTGCAGAGGGTGTGTTTTCACACCCTGCTGCAGCGCTGCAAATTTGTAAGTGTAGCCAAGCCCTTAGAGTGAGAGACTGCTTGATTCAAATTTTGCTTAGTCTGCTAAATAAAAATAGAAATGCAGTCTAAATTCTAACTAAGTAACCAACTTTGATCTCTATGCCCACTACTTATCACTTAAAATCCGTCTCTGTAGTTAATAAATCTGTTTTATATTTTATCTAAAATTGGGGTTTTTTTTTAAGTACTTGGGGAATCTCAGCTCAGATTACAAAGGCTAGTGCACATCCACTTTCCTTTAAAACCATGGCAAACTTATTAATGAGCTTGCACTGTCCAAGGAAATTTTTTCCAGGGCAGAGTGTGGCAGGGCCACAAGGCATCCAGCAGGGGGCCTCTGGATCTAGTCCACTTCGTCAAGGCTACAAAGCCTCAAAGATCACTGAATACATTAGTCTCCAGTAGAAGCAGATCATTTCATGGTCACAGAGGACTCATGAAGATACTGGGTCAGACCAAAGATCCATCTAGCCCACTATTCTGCCTTCCGACACTGGCCAATGCCAGGTGCCCCAGAGGGAATGAACAGAACAGGTAATCATCAAGTGATCCATCCCCTGTTGCCCATTCCCAGCTTCTGGCAAACAGAGGCTAGGGACACCATCCCTGCACATCCCGGCTAATAGCCATTGATGGACTTATCCTCCTTGAATTTATCTAGTTCTTTTTTGAACCCCGTATAGTCTTGGCCTTCACAACATCCTCTGGCAAGGCGTTCCACAAGTTGACTGTGCGCTGTGTGAAAAAATATTTTCTTTGTGTTAAACCTGCTGCCTATTAATTTCATTTGGTGACCACTAATTCTTGTGTTATGAGGAGTAAATAACACTTCCTTATTTACTTTCTCCATAATGATTTTATAGACCTCTATCATATCCTCCCTTGTCATCTCTTTTCCAAGCTGAAAAGTCCCAGTCTTATTAATCTCTCCTCATATGGGAAGCTGTTCTATACTCCTAATAATTGTTGTTGTCCTTTTCTGAACCTTTTCCAATTCCAATGAAGGTGGAGAAAGAGAGCTAGGTCTATGCACCTAAGAAAGATCACATCAGGGCCGCCTGGGGGGGGACAAGTGGGGGCAATTTGCCCCAGGCTCCACAGGGGCCCCCACGAGAGTTTTTTGGGGCCCCTGGAGCAGGGTCCTTCACTCGCTGTGGGGGCCTTGGAAAACTCTCACGGGGCCCAGGCCCCCGGAGCTTCTTCCACTCCGGGTCTTCGGTGGCGGAAGGACCCGCAACACTGAAGCGGGACCCGCTGCCGAAGTGCCTCCGCTTCGGCGGTAATTCGGCAGCAGGGGTCCCGCCGCGGGTCTTCGGGGCACTTCGGCAGCAGGTCCCGGAGCGGAAGGACCCCCTGCCGCCGAATTACCGTTGAAGCGGGGGCTCCCCACCGTCGAAGTCCCCAGGCCCCCTGAATCCTCTGGGTGGCCCTGGATCACCTCCCTGGTAATTCTATTATTGTTTTATGTGGTTAGAGGGCTGTTCAATAAAGAAAAGGTGAACTTTTGGAAACTGCTCACTCTGTAACCCAACAAGGGGATACATGTAGGCCACTCTCTTCTTAGCTACAGCATTGTCAACTCATTAGTTAGTTTGTAAGGGGGAGAGGGGGCCTGTATTTTTAAAAAGTGTTCTAAATATTTGGAGAATAGAGTTATGATGCCCAATGGCCATAATAGTTTGCCATGTGTCACATTTCCTTTTATTGAAATCACAATCTTTTTTCCCCCCAGATACTCAGAATAGATAAACGTTTGTTTGAAATAAGATTTATTCAAATTAGCTCCCAGAATCACATTAGATAAACCCAAATTTCAGCCAACACAACATTAATACATAAGTTATAGGCCCAGCGGCAGTTTATGAAAAAAGTTGATAAAACTAGCTCTGATTATTTGAAATATAATCCTTTAACAATTAAAAGAGGAGGGAACCAATGGGTTGGTTTACTTTTTAAAGTTTATCACAGGATTCATTTTGCTATAATGTAATATTTTAAAATGTTGATGAAAAAGATGAATGATCATGCTATAATTATCTTTTAAATGAAACTAGGAGAACTAGAAACCTATAATGTACCCTTAATAGAGAGAAATTTTAAAGAGCTAAAGTACTTAGTAAAATGCATCACAAGTTTTCTTGTCTTTTCCCTTAACATAAAATCAGCTATATTCCTGCAAAACTTTTACAGTGTTTATAGCAATCATCTTTGCCCATTCCTGCCAATATTTTCCATGGTCTGGTCCAGGGGTAGGAAACCTATGGCACGTGCGCCGAAGGCGGCACGCAAGCTGATTTTCAGTGGCACTCACACTGCACAGGTCCTGGCCACCGGTCCAGGAGGCTCTGCATTTTAATTTAATTGTAAATGAAGCTTCTTAAACATTTTAAAAACCTTATTTACTTTACATACAACGATAGTTTAGTTATATATTATAGACTTATAGAAGGAGACCTTCTAAAAACATTAAAATGTATGACTGGCACGCGAAACCTTAAATTAGAGTGAATAAATGAAGACTTGGCACACCACTTCTGAAAGGTTGCCAACCCCTGGTCTGGTCTCTTTGCATCTTTATTTCATTTTTAAATTACCATACTACCTGTTATCCCAGTTATTGAAATAATACGTATTTTCTACTGGGTGAATGTCCCTTACGGAAATATAAAGGCTATACTGACTCATAGCTGAATAGCATAGGTATATTTGGATGTTGTTTAGGTAATGGCTCATTTCAGCTGTGTGGGTTATCAAAGCCCTTAGCCCCTAGAAATTATGTCACGTGTGTGGACAACACAATATGTATAATACAAAAAGGACATTTTACACAGTGAGTACAGAACATGTAATTCTTTATATACAATATTCAGACTTGTCACATACCACACTTAACCACACTGGTACGTATACCGTGCCTATCAGTTTATAAGCACACACACTTTACAAATTATGGCATGTTATAACCAAAAAAACCAGAAACTTCTTTTCGTTCTATTCTTAAGACACCAAGGTCTTGAAAAATTAATTTCCCTATAGCAAATTTATCGGCCATATTCAAAGGAATCAAATACATTATACAGATGATCATGATGTTCATGACTGAAAACACTCATCCCATCTGCTGCTGCTAGCCATTCACAATACCGTATTCTGCATTACAAAGCTTAGTAAAAGTAGAGATATGTCCACATATCTATTACAATTTCAGTAGCCATCTTGAAAGTATCTAAGGTTACAAAATGAATTCATTTTAGTTTTCACTCCAGAACCTCCTAGTTCCATTATATCAGTATACAATCTCTTGCAACCATTGAAACTTTGCCACCTCTTTATCACCTGCTAAAGCCTTCCAGAATCTCCTTGGCCTCCAAGCCCTGCTACACAAAATTACCTTACCAGTCTCCATGGTTTCACCTGCCTTCCCTCTACCATTGCCTAACCCAGGCTAGTTATTATGCAGGAACCGAGCACAGGACAGGGAGTATGGCAAATTAGGTTCTAGTTCTATCAGAGTGATGTGTGATCTTCAGTAAGTCTCCTACCTATCTGTAGCTCCATTTCTCCATGTGTACAACCAGGATAAATAATATTTACTTTTCCTCACAGAGCTACTGAGAGGAAATATTAATTCATGTTTGTAAAGTGCTTGCAACCAGCAATGGAAGGCACTCTAGAAGTGAAAAATATATTATTTATTACTGTTGTTCAAGCTCAAGTCAGACCCACTTAATAGCATATGCATGTATTTTAAAAAGAGGAACAAAGTCTGCAGGAGACGCTGAATTTTTCTCTCCAGTCTTCTCTCTTACCATCCTCAATCTACTCTCTGATTGAAATCTTTGTAAAAATAAGAGGAATCTTATGAATTGGATAATTTCAGACGGGAACTGTACTTCTACCTTTCTCTATTCGTTCAAGTGATGGGGCAAAGTAGCCCCGCACTGGTACCACAGGGGTTAACCCTTCCTTCCTAGCAGAGGAAGCCACGCCCCGGAAGCTCTGCTGGGCAGGTTCGAACTGGAGAATCGGTATAAAAGCTTGCAGAGCTGCTCAGTCTGGGCTGACCGCCAAAGGGGAAGGAGGCACACCGTCAGCTCCCGAGGAGGGACAGCCTACGCTCCAGGATCCGGAGGCCAGCCAAGCTGGGACACACCCTGAAGCCCAGATGGAGTACGTCACAGGAGGGGAACAGACCGGAGAACCCGCCCGAAGTGGAGAACCCGGCGGTTATGGTAGGAAGTGACCCAGAGGAACTTTAGAGGCAAACAGCATTAGAGCTGCACAGATGCTCAACGTGTTGCGGGAGCATCCCTGCCGAGCTAGTCGCAAGGGGAACTTGCCGCTATCAGGGCCCTCGGTCGGGACCAGGTGGAGAGGGCAGGTCTAGGTCCCCCTACCACCCCACACGCACACATGGGAAGTATATGGACTCTGGCCATTGGGTCACACTGCCCTGACACTTGGGGCAATTTACATGGACTCTGGCCGCTAGGCTGCACTACCCCACCTGCAAGGGGTGGAGTGATATAGACTCTGGCCATTGGACCACACTTCCCCCTACTTTTGGAGTGAGCTACATGCACTCTGGCCGCTAGGCCGACTACCTCTCCTGTGGCTGGGGGGCGGGGCAGTGGGGTGTTATATGGACTCTGGCCATTCGGCCATACTGCTCCAATGCTGGGAGTGATTTACATGGACTCTAGCCGTTAGGTCCCACTACCCTGACCAAGGGGTGATCACGTGGAGACAGGCCATTAGGCCGCATCAGCCCACCCACAGAGAGGCGAGCATGTGAACTTGGGAGTGGTGTGGTTCCGACACCCCATCCCATCCCTGCCACAAGGGGGCAGTGCGGTGCCAGGCCCGCCACAGTTCATGATAGAAAACTTGGGATATAGGATTCACTGTAATAACGATGGGAGCTGCACTTGTGACATATACTGCTATAATCCAAGCACTGTACTAGAAGTAGCCCCTCCTCACATGAAGTGTGCAGGAGTGAAAACTAGTTAATTCTGGAGAGGCACTATTATCTATAAATCACTTATGCTTCTCTTTGGAGTGACTTCAGTCAAACTCCTAACATGTCAGCCTGGCTTTTCTGGCTGACAGACATTCATTGCTAATACTTTTCACTTTTTTCTCTACAACCTAGCAAATAACTCACACTGGATTAAGATAAGCTAATTTTGGTCATCTAGCTCAACAGTACTGAACAGTAGATGGTTAACGGCAAAACATGGAACACTTGGGTATATATAACGAGCCCTTTGCTTGCTAAAAAGACACTGAGCGATAGTGGTGGTCAGCCGCATAGCTGAGCTATAGCTGCCTACAGATTTGACTCATAATAGTGAGCATTACTCCAGCTGCTTGAAGGCTAGTGGGAAGACAATATTAACATACAAACAGGCAATTCACTGCCTATGAGGATTTTCACACTTTTTGTTCTGTGTCTGTACAGTCCCTAGCATAACGGGGTCCTGGTCCATGACTGAAGCTCCTAGGCACTATGATAATACAGCTTATTAAATAAACAGTGAGCTGTAACACCCCTAGGAGGGGAAGGTTTGCTATCTTATAGCATTCCAGCATGCATCTGAAGACCCACTTGGAAATTCTCTGTGATGAAATGGCTTAGTCCCGCAACCTTTCTGCTATGGTAACAAACTGTCTTGGAGCTTTTCCAGTGGGCTTGGTTCTTTGCAGGTAAAACACCAGAGCACATCTGATGTTGAGGAAGTGTAGTTTCTTGTCCTCAGGAAAGGCATGAGATTTTGGGAAAAAAATAGGTAAGTGAATTAATAGGTTGATCTGGAATTTGGACACAACCTTGGGGAGGAATTTGGGGTATAACTGCAGGGAGACCTTCTCTTTGTGGAATACCTATAGGGAGGGTCTGGCATCATAGCCGCTAGCTCACTGACCTTCTGGCTGAAGTGATGGCTACTAAGAATACCACTTTCATGAGAGGTGGGTTGTGGGACGGGTTGTCATATGTTCGAAGGGTGGCCCTGTGAGAGCTGATAGGATGAGGTCAAGATCCCATTGAGAGTTGGCTTGATGACGGGTGGGAAGGTTCTGATCAAGCCTTTCATAAAGCATACTATCACTGAGTGTGTGAAGACAGAACATCCCTCCACCATGGGAAGGGAGGCACTAAGTGCTGCTAGGTGTACACAAAGTGAGTTAAGAGCTAAACCTGATATCTTTAGGGCGAGGAGATAGTTGACAATAATTGGAATGGTCACCATGTCAAGGGAATAGTGGTAGTGGAGTGCCCATTCCGAGAAGTGGAGCCATTTAGCAAAGTAGCAGAACAGGAGCACTGGACACCCATCCAAATACCAGGCCATGAGGTGTAGGGAACTCGGGTTGGGGTGCCTGAGCCTTCCACAGTCCTGCGTGGGGAGATCCAGGAATGGGCGGATCCTGACAGTGGGCGGCATCAGGCAGTCCATGAACCAGAACTGTCTGGGCCAATAAGGTGCTAGGAGGATGTTGGTGCTCCACCCTGATGAATTTTCTGGAAAACTTGAGGTATAAAGGGAATAGGAGGGAAGGCATAGTGAAGGTCACCCATCCAGGGGAACAGGAGAGTATTGCCCTGGCAGTTGCTGCCTATGGCTCCTATCGAGCAGTACATGAGAAGCTTTCTGTTCATCTGGGACACAGAGGTTCCACAGGTGAGTACCACACTGCACATAGAGATTGGTCAGGACTGTGTCATGTATCTCACTTCCGTGGGCTACGGAGAGAGTTCATCTCAGGCTGTCCACTAGGGAGTTCTGAACGCCCAAAAAGTATCTGGCCTGTATAGTAACCTGGTTTCTAACACACCAGTTCCACAGTATGACTGCCTCAGCGCAGAAGGGAGGAGATCTCACTCCTCCCTGTTTGCTGATATATGCCACCGTGGTGATATCGTCCAATAGCATTTGCACATGGAGGGAGTGTATGAGGGGAAGGAAGGCCTTGCAGGCTAAGTGGACTGCTCTGAGCTTCAGCACATTTATGTGTAGTCTGGCCTCTTGTGTCCATGTACTGTTGGCTGTGTGAAGGGTCCAGGTGGGCACACCATCCTGTAAGGGAGGTGTCCGTCATGATGGTGGCCCTTGGAATGGGAGGGCTGAAGAGGGTCCCGCCATGACCTTGGACAGATTACACCATCAAATGAGAGAGGCAAGAACTTCTGAGGGAATGGGGACTCTGGAATCAATGCAGTCTCTGGTCGTCCTGTAAGTCGAGTGGAGCCAGGCTTGTACGCACCACAGGTGAGGTCTGGCAAAAGGTGTATCTTGATACTGCTGGTGGTCATCTAGCGGAGAGGGCAACAATGGGACGACTGCATCACCCAGTGACAAGAAGGCTCCAGTTTCCACATCCTCCTCCTTGTACACTGATGGAACCAGCTGGCATGCAGCAGAAGAACAGTAGGACTCCTGAGATGGTGCTGGGCACCTGTGATAAGGGTCCCAGTGGGCTTCAGTATGGCCAGAAAGAGGGATCCATTGTCTCGGTGGTCCCCATGGAAAGTGATA